>NC_053036.3:394993324-397451892 GCF_002575655.3 Aegilops tauschii subsp. strangulata | reverse complement strand
CAAAATGGTGAAGGAGGAGATAGGGGAGCGGCGGAGGTGTGCGATTCTTGGTCGGCGTTTGGCCTCATTTAAATAGGAGATTAAATAGACGGCGGACGGGAGGAGCTCGGCCGGCGTTGCGTTTAATGCCGGCCCGGTCATGAACGGGCGTGTGTCCAGAGTGGGTTTCTCGGCTTCCACACGGGCGGGTTTCATGGAGGCGTTTGAATGTGGCAAGGAGGCATGTTCAGTCGGGCGTGTAGCGAGTGGCGCCCTCGACTCTGACGTAGGACACCGCGCCATTCTTCCACTGACGAGTGGGCTCTTTGGCTACATGGCCTGCATGTCAGTGACCCAACGCAGGCAACACACAGCAGAGGAAGCTTTGGTGGCCAGGGCGGTCGGAAGCGAGCATTTCATAAACCGATGATTGTTCATTGAGTGTGACGTAATCCTTTTCATGTAGATAAGCCTACTATGTTGATAGCCTGTTTGATACGTTGTGATTCATAAGGACCGCTGCAAACATCAATGTTTTGATTATCACAGGTAAGATTGATTAATACTCATAACAATCCATGTCCTTAACAAAGGGTGCATGCACGTATAGGTTGAGCATGTGTCTTGCGTCGTGTGCTGTGTCCATGCAGGCGAGCGAGTGTTGCATGCGTGCAAGGGTACGTTTTAGTGTTGCATGCATGTGTGTGTACGTGCGTGTGTTCGTGAGTGCATGTGTACGTGTCAGTGTTGCACGCCTGCATGCGTGCGTGTGTTCATTATGTGTACGTGTCAGTGTTGCACGCCTGCATGTGTTCGTGTCTTGCGTGCGTGCATGTGTACGTGCGGGGTGAGGCTACGCGTCAGTCGACTAACTTTTTCATCTCTGGTCATTAGATTTTCCAGCCGTTGGATACGAAATCAAGGGCCTGCAGTTTATCATCAAACTCCACCCCCCCTGAGCCGCCAGCCACCACAGGCCGAACCGCCGGCCCCCGCCGCCCGCGGCCGGCCCGCGCCTCCACGCCGCCCCGCCCGCTCCGAAACCACTCCCCACCGCCGGTCCGCCGCCGCACCGGCCATCCCTCTAGGCCCCCGCGCGCCGAGCTTTTTCTCCGGCGATCCCCACCCCACCGCCCAATCAACGCCCCCCACCACCGGCGACTGCCAACCAGAGATCTCACGACTTCGAGTACCCACCGACCACTAATTTATTACCATTTATGTCCTTCATATACGCGCTGACGGGTGGGCCCTATGGTAATGTGCGCTGCTGAATGTGGACCATTTGACTGGTCAATTGATCGTGTCATCAACAAATTACGGAGCTGTATGGTGAGCCAGTGACCGTATGATCACCCTAAATGTATTTTATTAACACAGTACAGACTCAAACTACCATTTCTTTCTTTCATATACGGGCTGACAGGTGGGCCCCATGGTTATGCGCCCCGATGGTGCAACACTACTTGTGCCACGTGGAACGTTTGACTGGTCAATTGATTGTGTCATCAACAAAATACGGAGTTGTACGGGTGAGCCAGTGACCGTATAATCATGACATGTATTTTTTTAACACGGTACAGACGCAAGGGCTCATATATACGCGCAAGCACTCACTGCTATAAGCGCACACACGCAGACCCTACCACTGTCCTCCTAACCATCCAACCACATGTGAGCACCGGGACTTTAACCCCGGTGGGCTCGAGAAACCATTGTCCTCCTAACCATCCAACCACATGTTGGTTAGCACGACAAAATGTATGTGGTGACCGTGATGAGCTTATTCTGAAGTCCAGTGACCATATCGTGCTTTCGCTTCAAATACAATGACCATAAGTGTCGTCAACAAAATACGGAGCACGCATAAAATACAAAGTCCGTCAGTGTCATCAAGAAAATACGGAGACGTATCGTGAGCTAGATACCGTATGATCACCACGAGAATGTATACGGTGACCGTAATGAGCATATTCTGAAGTCCAGTGACCGTATAGTGCTTTAGCTTGAAATATAGTGACCGTCACGCGTGAATGTGTCGTGGGCATGCATACTTTTAGAGGGCCGAGAGATAGTTTGTGTGCGTACGTGAAAGTGGTGTAGAAAGAGGGGATGTCCGGTGGAGACAAGGAGATATATGCCCTTCGTTTCTCTTTCCCGTGACTAATATTTTAGGAGAATATATAAACATTCACAATGCAGAACAAATATTTTTTGGATGCACCATGCAATTAACTTTCATGTATAACATTGTACTATTGTATATGCTTATTTTCTTAGTGGCCGATTACGTGTGTGGTGTGGTGGGCACATCATTTCTAGTTGTGGTGGGTCAACATGAGGACTCATGGGTCGGTTCCATCCTGCGCCACATAGGTTGGATCGAGACGCGTTATACGAAGACCCATGTGGAGGACTCGGCGTACAACACGAAGCTAGCTACCAGAGTCGCGAAGGACTATATCCCCACTGGTGATAAGCCGACTATATATGATTTGTAACCCTAGGCCCCCAATATGTTATAGAAGCTTGGGGGCTAGTTCGTCGATAGTATACACACACGCACAATGCATGGTATTCACGTGTACTTTGTACACACCCCTATCACTAATATATAGTACCAGGAGTAGGCTTTTTCCTCAACTGCAAGGGTCCGAACTAGGGTAAAACTTTGCCTCGTATTACCATCCAGCCTAACAGTCAGGGATATCCTACCGAATGATATGATGGAATCATATCTGCCAACTACTAAGAGAGAGGTGTGTCTGGGGGGGCAATGTGTGCGAGAGAGGCCTAAAGATAATGTGCGTGCGGGAGACACGTAGGCACATATATGTGCGTATAGAGGGCTAGTAGAGACCGTGCATGTGTATATATGCATGTGACAGAAATAGTGTTTTCCAACTAGGATTAATGAAAAGAGTGGTACATAGTAGTCAGAAAGAGAGAGAGAGATACAGAGTGAGCATGTGCGTGAGACTCCCCGACACCCCGAGAGAGATTGTGAGCATGTGTGAAAGAGAAATGCCGATGCATATAAAGTGTGTGCACTTATACGGTAGATAGAGAGATATATAGCGCATTTGTGAGAATGGGCCGAGGCATAGTGCATCTACGTGTAAAAGGCGGTTCTACGCATTAAATTAAAATATAAATGGCATTATTATTTCTGGATGAGATCATGAATTTTGCAAATTGCGTATGGACGAAAATCGGTCTATCAGACACCCATACTCTATTGAATTCTAGCATGTGCATGTGTTTATTTCATATTATCGATCCATAGAGTGAGAGTGGTTTGAAATACAGGCAATGGATGCTTTCGCAATTCATATATAAACATTAATTAGTGCACTCCATCTTGTTAGTGTGAAGCACTTTATACATTTGTCACTTGCATGGATACATTCCAAATTGCTAGCTACGAAATAGAATACATGTCGAATTCAACATAAAGGGGGGTTTCGAAGATTCGAATTCATAGGAAGTGCATTCATCTATTTGAACCCGAGATAATGGCATTTGTAAATCAGATGTAAAAGGGGGCATCAATCTTTGTTGTGCATTTGAACATGCTATATATATATATATATTCATACGCATGTCTAACTTTTTTTTTTGCAACCAAGGAGATTATATCTGGAACCATGCATGAACTGAGGTAAGTTGCATATTTTTTTAATATATACTCGTGTACAATGTATATTCAAATGTACCCCCTCCATTCCAAAATAATCGTAGCTTTAGGATTTTCAAGAGTAAAGATTTGTGAAGTTTGACAAATCCTGAAAGTTCAATTCAAGAGAACCGAAAACGTTAATGCTTCTGCTCCCAAATATTGAACGAAGCGCCAAATAGGCCTCTGGTCACCCGAAACCACGCGAGACTAATGTTTGGTGGTAGGAAATTACTGTCCTGACTCTGGCCCGTGTAGCCTATCAGCCCGATGTCCAAAGGTCTAAACCGGGGTAGGTTTGTAACTTCACCACGACGCCAGTCTCAACCGCCTCCGAGAAGCATTCATACGCCGTGGGCGCCTAAACACCCGTGCGCTCGGCCGAAATCTATCCCGCCCACATTTGGGACACCTGAGATTACTGTCCTACCCCCAACCCGCAATATGTCTGAAATTTTAGATGGGGGCAAAGTTTGTAACTTTCCCCAAATTTCAAACAAGCGTGTCCCAAACCGAAACATTGTTCCCCCTTAGTTCCCCGCCTCCCTCTGTTTCCCCATTCATACTCCGTGGGCGCCAAAATGCCCTCTCCACCAGCCGCGAAACCCCAGCCTCCTCCGTCCTCCACCCCATAGAGCCCAATCCACCGCCGCCCTCCTCCATCACACCAGAGCCGGTACCCCGATGTCGTCGTCCAACGCAACCGCAACGCCCTCAAGGACTTAGCAGCTGAAGCCGAGGTAGAGCTGCCTCCACGACGCCGACGCCGATGTACGCCGTACCAGAACCACTCCGACCACGCCGTCCTGCGCCTCACTGCTGTCGCTCCACTGTCGCAACCGTCCACCGCACCGGAGCTGTTCCCGCTATGCCGTCGTTCACCTCCTCGGATCTGGTTCCCCGCTGCCGACAGACGGCCACCGCACCACACTCAACAACTTGGCCATGGGTTCATCCAAGGCTCCACCGTCCTCCACAACTTCTCGTTTCCAGCGAACCACAAGAAGATCGTTGGAAAAACAGAAGGAGGACACAGCACTACCAGCAGAAAGAGGTACTCATCTTCCCTTATTCGTGCAAACCTTACGTCTCTGCTCACACCGTATTCATCCCACGAAAGAAACTAGTTGAGCGCTTCTTACTGCATCTTCTTCGTGATACTAAATGCACAAGATTTCCTCCCTTTACTATTTCACCTTTGCTAGAGGTCAGTAGCCCACCTGGATTTCAATTCAGGGTCAGTCGAACCACAATTAAAAGAAGCAGCACCCGCTTAGGCGCGCGGAGCACCTAGTCCGCCTGTTCGCTAGGGAAGCGGCGCATCGGTGTCTATCATAGGGGTGTGGGGCGCAGGAGCTGCTTGCGCCCGATCTGGAGGTCGGCGGGGCTTGAATGGATGGCCGGGGGGCGGTGCCAAGCACGGAGGTGCGGTGAGGTCGAGGGGAGGGCGCAGGCAGGGGACTGGGCCGGTGGTCGCTGCCGTTTCGAGGAAGATCGTCAACACTGACTGGCTGGAGGTAGATGAAGGTGATCTGCCCGTTCTTTGTACATCAGACGGTATAGAAAAAATGGACTGACCTATTTGTTTTCATTCGAATGTTATTTTCATATAATCCTGTAGTAATTTAGTGTGCCATGCATGTTGTAGAGCTATCATATGTCTCCCGTCATTTATTTCTCACCGACCTACTATCTGCTACCTTTACACTGTACTAATTGTGCACACACTTCACCCATACTCACACTATTGTTTTCTATGCATGGGTATTTCAGACTCTGACGCAGTGTTGATGAATGCTGAAAAGAAAAGACAGAAGTCGCTCCAGTGTAATTCGAAGATAAGCTCTAAGCGTTTCAGCTCTCTAAAGGGTGGAGTGTCAGCAGTTGGAGACAGTAAACATAGCTCTGCAGTTGATGATCTCAATTGCCACACACAACCATCCCAGGTGCTTGCTTTAACTTCGTGCTGTCAAATGTGGTTGCATGTTGCATATGGTGTCTAGCTTGTATTGCTTCCAATTTGGTTAAATTGCATCTGCTTACTTTACACATTATACCTTTGATAATGACATGCCTTCCAGTTTTTGATACATACTACATATGTCTATTAACCATGTTCGTACATCAAACTAATGCTCTTTTGTATCCCTCGTCAATCACTTATGATGAGACAGTCACCCGAGTGGGTTACTGTGAGACGCCATACTCATTTAAAGAGTGCAGTGTCATCCTCCCCACATGATTCTCAACAAACAGCAAGGCTAAATGAAGATAGTCAACGTAGCTCTCTAGTTGATGACCGCAATTTCCCCACACCACCATCATAGGTGCTTGCTCTAACTTCGCAGTGTGATATGTGGTTGCATGTTGCATATGGTGTCTAGCTTGTAATGCTTCTAATTAGGGTAAATTGCATCTGCTTAGTTTACACATTATACCTGTGAATATGACATGCCTTCCTATTTTTGGTACACACTACATCTATGTGTTAACCTTGTTCTTACATGAAACTACCTCTCTTCTGTATCCTGCATCAATCACTTACGATGAGTCACCTTTATTCGTTGCATATTGCATATTATTTCTAGCTTGTTGCCATGTATTGCTTCTAATTTGGTCAAATACATTTGTTAGGGCAGCCTTTTAATTTGGCAGAGTGATATTGGTTTCATCTTTCATATGGTTTCTAGCTTGCATTGATTCTAACAAGTTCAAGCACCTTGTGCTTAGTTTACACTTTATATACATGCCAATATGTCACGCCGTCCTGTTTTTCATACATATTCCATCCTCCTATCATGCGGCTGCCTTACATGAAAGTAGTGTTCGTCAGTATCATGCATCAATGAGTTCTGAAGAGCAAATTTTATTCTTTTTCTTGTGGGTTTGACTTGACAAGGCAAAATCAAGAAAGAGGAAGGAAAAGAGTAAGGAAGGCGATGATGGTGGTCCTCTGCAGCAATGTAAACGGAGCATTTGTACCGATTCTCCTTGTACTGATAGTGCATTACAAGGTCCAAGTCTCCGCTCCCCTACTCCACCATCCAAGGTGCTTGCTCTAACTTGGCAGTGTGATATCTGGTTGCGTGTTGCATATGGTGTCTAGCTTGTATTGCTCCTAATTAGTGTAAACTACATCTGCTTAGCTTACACATGATACGTGTGAATATGACATGCTTTCCTGTTTTTGGTACTTACTATATCTGTCTATCACACCATGTTCTTACATGAAACTACTCTTCTTGTGTATCCTACATCAGTCACTTATGATGGGACACCTTTAAGTTGGCAGTGTGATATTGGTTTGCGTCTTGAATATGATTTCTAGCATGTATTGCTTCTAGTTTGATGAACGCCACCTATGACGACACGGTTTTAACTTGGCAGAGTGATATTGATTGCATCTTTCATATGGTGTCTAGTTTGCAGTGCTTCTAATTTGTTGAAGTGCCTTCTGCTTAGTTACCACATCATAGGTGTGAATATGTCAAGCCGTCCATTTTTTTGTACATATTCCATCCTCGTATCATGACTTTGCCTTTCATCATAGTAGTGTTCGTCAGTATCATGCATGAATGAGTTCTAAAGAGCGAATTATATTCCTTTTTCTTGTCGGTTTGACCTCACAATGCAAAATCAATAAAGCTAAAGGAAATTGGCAAGGCATTGGATGATGGTGGTCCTTCCGAGCAACTGAAACGGAGGTTCTCTACAGATTCTACTCCACCATCCTCCCAACAAGATTCACAAGACAACGCAAGGCTAGACAGTCAACGTAGCTGTGTAGATGATGAGCACATCTCCCCTACTCCACCACACAGGTGCTTGCTCTAACTTGGCACTATTATATGTGGTTGTATGTTGTGTATGATGTCTAGCTTGTATTGCTTCTAACTTTGTTGAATTGCATCTGCTTACTTTACACATAATGCCTGTGAATATGACATGTGTTCCTATTTCTAGAACATACGTGTACATGATGAGCACATCTCCCCTACTCCACCATCACAGATGCTTGCTCTAACTTGGAACTGTTATATGTGGTTGCGTTTTCCGTATGATGTCTAGTTTGTATTGCTTCTGATTATGTTGAATTGCATCTGCGTAGCTTACAACTTATACCTGCAGCGATCACTTACCCATAAGACACATTTAACTTGAGACTGTGATGTAGGTTGCATCTTGCATTGTCTTCTAGCTTGTACTTCTTCTAATTTCTTGAAATGGCACTTACGACGAGACACTTTTTACCTGATAGAGTGATATTGGTTGCATGGTCATATGGTGCCTAGCTTTCATTTCTTCAATTTTGTTGAAATGCCTTCCGCTTACTGTTTTTTCATACATATTCCATCCTCCTATCGTACGTGTGAATATGAAACGCTGTCCTTTTCATATATATTCCATCCTCCTATCCTGCGTTGCCTTACATCAAAGTAATGTTCGTCTGTATCATGCATCAACCAGTTATGTAGAGCTAATTTTATTCATCTTCTTGTGGTTTTGACTTCATAAGGCAATATCAGAAAATAGGAAGGAAAAGAGTGAGTTAGGGGATGTTGGTGGTCCTCCGCACCGACGCAAACAGAGACTCTCTAGATTTGCCACTGCTACTGCTAATGAAGTTGAAGTCCCAAGTCTACATGATGAGTTCATCTCCCGTACTCCACCATCGCAGGTGCTTGCTCTAAGTTGACAGTGTGATAATTGGTTTCATGTTGCATATGTTGTCTAGCCTGTATTTCTTCTATTTTGATTAAATTGCACCTGCTGAGTTTATATGTTATACATGTGCATATGACATGGCGTTCTGTGTCTAGAATACATTGCATCTATCTATTATACCATGTTCTTACATCAAAGTACTGCTGTTGTGTATCCCGCGTCAGTCACTCATGATTGGACGCTTTTAACATGGCAGTTTGATAGTGGTTGCATCTTGCATTGATTTCTACGTTGTACTGCTTCTAATTTTTCGAATTGCCACTTATGACAAGACACTTTTAACTTGGCAGAGTAATATTGGTTGCATCTTTCATATGGTGTCTAGCTTGCATTACTTATATTTTCTTGAAAATCCTTCTGCTTAGTTTACACATCGTAGCTGTGAATATGTCATGCCGTCCTGTTTTTCTTACATATTCCATCCTCATACGACTGTCTTACATCAAAGTATTGCTTGTCTGTATCATGCATCAATGAGTTCTGAAGAGCGATTTTATTCTTTTCTATTGTGGGTATGGCTTGACATGGCAAAGTCAAAAAAGAGCAAGGAAAATAATATAGTAGGGAGTGGTGTTGCTCGTCGGGTGAAACGAAAAAGGATCTGCCATCCAGATTCTGCTGGTACTTATAGTGCAGTAGAAGGTCCAAGTCCACCGGCTAAATCTACAAACACAGTATCACCTGCTCCACCAGCTGTAGCATCCGCTTCAACTGTACCAGCATCTCAACGAGTTACTCGTTCGTTTGCTCCGGAACTGGCCAGTTCCCAAGCTGCCTTCACACCTAACACTACTTCCGAAGCACTGCTGACACAACAGGACTTGGCAAGATCAGCTGAACCTCATGAGCATCAACACCAAGACGGTACCTGACCGAGTCAAGTTGCAGTTGCATGCTCCTTTATATGTACTCTCACAGTTTGATGTACACTAACACTTTCCATATTCGTTGTTGAACTAGCACCACGGCGCAAGCGGAAACAGACATCAGGGATAATGGTTGATAGATTAACAAAATCTAAAAGAGGAAGAATGGAGATCCATTTTGAGACAGGTTTAAAAAGTCCACGTGATGCTACAGAGTCAGCCAAGTTAGTATCAGAGGCAGCCGTTGCCGTTAGGTGTCATGCATGTATCCTCCCAACGTGGATCCAGTACAGGAATGAGAAAGACAATACCTAGTTTAACACCTTCCTTGACCATTAATCCGTAAGTAATGTTATTCATCGCAAATAGTAATATTGTCTTGCTCTGTCCCATACTTTCTAGCTTCCTCCTAATAAGACTCACATTCTTTTTTCAACAAATGAGGTTCAAGTTGGATCCGAAAGATGATGCAACTAAACAAGCATGCACTCATGTTTTTCAGTCTACTCTGCGACAGTATCGGTACCACCTCAGAAAATCTCACTTTGAAGGCAAGGCTAACAATGAAATCGCCCAAACATCTCCAGTGGAATATATTACAGATGAAGACTGGACAGCCCTCGTTAAACACTGGTCTGATCCAAAGTATCAGGTAGGCTATATGTATTTGATCAGACCACATATTGAACTTGTATTTATGTATGTGCCTTACAAGTGTATCTTCTTCTAGGCTAACTGTTTGAAGAACAAGACCAACCGTTCTAAACTGAAATTCCAACAGACAACAGGATCTCGTAGCTATATTGCACACTACGAGGCTCTTGTAAATAGCTGCTACTTCCTTCTTTTTTCTGTGCCATATTATCGTATCTATATTGACTTGTTCCAAATACAGAGGAAAGCCTGTGCGGACCAAAAAGAACCTGAACCGAATGCAGTGCAAATCTTCAAGGATTGCCACACCAGCAAGATGAAGGGCATGAGCACACCAGTTCAAGTCGCTGTTGTAAGTCCTTACTCCTCCTGCCTTTGAACTGATTGGTACTATGATGTGTTCATTTAACTACTTGGCTTGCAGCCAATGTCAGTTACTCTGTTCACTTTTATACACAGTTGTCTTAACGTATCATTTCACCTTACATGGTTTAAAAGAGATGAAGGATATTATTTTGGTCTTGATCTGTAATCTAGTTGTTATGTTCACGTGTGCACACAATGATAAAATAGCCTGTTTGTTTTATATCTGTTTGCCCATGATATGAATGATGTCATACTATGTTCATCCTACTTTAAACCATGTCTCTTTATCCTTAGATGTCAACGAATATGAGGAAATAGACAATACAGTAGGCATGCTACATGGACATATGTTCCGAAAGTGATTTTATTGTGTAGTTGGCACTACAATACATGCTAATGTATTATAGTAGTTCACCAACATAAGTTATGTATAAACGTGTAACCTACTTTGTTTGTTTTTGTCTCATTAGTAACTTATCTGGTACACTAATCTACAAGTTCAAACTTTCAGGAAGCTATGGAACAAATGATTGAACAGCCACAACCACCTGAAGGTGACGAGGCTACCACAGGCACAATGTCACCTCTTGCTGCAGTGCGTCAGTATCTCTCCACTAATAGTGCAAAAAGCACCTTCCTGCGTAATTCTGGGTTGGTTGTCAAGGTAACCTCGTCCAAATCGCCTACTGAACAAAATCTTCCTGCTAGACAGAGTGATATATCTGTGCTCCAGACACAAGTCCAATCCCTAATGGACGTCGTTCTGGAAACAAGAATAGTGGTTGACAAATGTCGTCAAGATATGAATGGTTTTGAAACCAGACTATCAGACATTCGCTTCGTTGTTCAAGAGCAATGGCGGAAAAAAGGTGAAGATCGTGCTGCTCCATCAGATTCTACAGCCTGAAACATTAGCACTCAGGTCAAATGATATGTGCTTCTATACATCTGATGGTGCTTTTATCTGCAAGGACTGTAAACTTTATGCCAACAGGCCTTTTGTTGTATGGTTGGAATTTAATTTGATTTGATACAGCATTTATGATGCTGCCAAAGGCTGCAATAATTACGATGCTATTTTTGTATAGTGTAGGTTTATCTTAGTAATGTATTCGGCCGAAAGCTTCGTAGGAGCCCAACATGCCAACATTCGTCGGGCCCATTCCAATGGGGCTAAAAACGATTATGGGCCAAAATTTGCATGTAGCCCACTAAAAATATCTGGGCCTAAATCAGCATAAGCTTTCATATTTTTCTGGTAGGCATGTGCCCATAGTGGGCCTTTAACAGGCCTAAACATAATTTGGGCCCTCAGTAACAATAGGCCGTTTACAGGTGTAAATATCTCGAGCCCATAAAAAACATGGGCCTTTAATAGACCGAAAGTGAGATTGGGCCCTGATTGTGCCAAATAACCCACTGATCTTAGTAGGCCGAAATGGTGGCCCATTTACGATGCAGATCTTTCACAGGCCAAAATTCGGACGGGCCGTAAATGCGCCGACCTAATACACAAGCCTTTAACAGGCCGGAAGTTCGGTCGGGCTAGATTATCGTCATTTTTATATGGGCCGTTAGTGGGCCCGATGTGACATTGGGCCACATATGGCCCATGGATTTCGTCCGACGTTAACAGGCCGAAAGTGGCCCAAATCTATAGTGGGCCTCTAACAGGACGAATGTCAGACATGGCCGAATATGACCCAAATCCTTCACGGTCGTCTATGGGCCGAAAGTTTCAATGGCTTGTAAATGGGCCCAAATTAAGCAGGACCTTTAACAGGCCGAAAATACACTGGGCCGTAATTCGGCCCATATACTTAGCGGACTGTTAACGGGCCAGAAGTGACCATGGGCTGCGATGATGACAAGTTTAGGACAGGCCGTTGACGGGCCGATTTGACACTAGCCGTACGGGCCTTAACTGAGAATGTTGGGCCTTTAGCTGGGCCGACCCATTATGGTCTGCAAAATCTTGTGGGCCTTTAGCTGGGCTGGCCCATTGTGGTCTGCTAAATCTTGTGGACCTTTAGCTGGGCCGGCCCATTATGGTCTGTAAAATCTTGCGGGCCTTTAGCTGGGTCGGCCCATTATGGTCCGCTAAATCTTGTGGGCCTTTAGTTGGGCCGGCCCATTTAAACTTTATGGGCCACTTTTGGGCCCATCCACGTGTCAACATATCATAGGCCCATCTCGACCATTGGATGAGTGACACCTGTGCCAACGCAGAGCTGACGCGTGGTTCCGTCGGCTAGTGAGAATTTTACACGTGGAAAATCGGCATTGGTCGTGGCTGTTAGCGGGTTATCGGATCCAAAACCGGACCCGATAGCTTAACGGCGTCCCGTTACGGTGGATGCCACGTGTCGGTCACCCTTGATGAAAGCACTTCTATGACGCACGATTTATCGTCATGGAAGTGGACACTTCCGTGATGATAATTTTGGTAATGTCATGGAACACTTCTACGACAGCACAGGTATGACTATCTTCATTCTGTCATAAATTTTTCATGGATGTACATGCATGATAGAAAACGTGACCTACTGTGACAAACACGTATCATCATGGAAGTGTATTTTTTTGTAGTGAATATGACCTAAACGGCAGTGCCACAAATAAGTTGCACTATCATTATTAACCTTTCATCTTTTGGCTTCAATATTATGAATATGTGTATCACTACAATCGAGATTCAACAAAAATAGACCACTCATCAAGGGTGCATGACCATAAAAGATATTACTCATATAAACTGAACAACCATTATTCTCTGATTTAAATGATGAATAATCATCTCGCATCAAACAAGATCTAGATATAATGTTCATGCTTAACGCTGGCACCAAATAATAATTATTCAGGTCTAAAACTAATCTCGAAGGTAGATGTAGAGGTAGTGTGCCGACGGCGGTCACATCGACTTTGGAACCATTTCCCACGCGCATCGTCACCTCGTCCTTAGCCAATCTTCGCTTAATCTGTAGCCCCTGTTTCGAGTTGCAGATATGAGCAACAGAACCAGTATCAAATACCCAGGTGCTACTATGAGCATTAGTAAGTTACACATTAATAACATGTATATCAAATATACCTTTCACTTTGCCATCCTTCTTATCCGCCAAATACTTGGGGCAGTTTTGCTTCCAGTGACCAGTCTCTTTGCAGTACAAGCACTCAGTCTCAGGCTTAGGTCCAGACTTGGGCTTCTTCACTTGAGCAGCAACTTGCTTGCCGTTCTTCTTGAAGTTCCCCTTCTTCCCTTTGCCCTTTTTCTTGAAAATAGTGGTCTTGTTAACCATCAACACTTGATGCGCCTTCTTGATTTCTACCTCCGCGGCCTTTAGCATTGCAAAGAGCTCGGGAATTGTCTTATCCATCCATTGCATATTATAGTTCATCACGAAGCTTTTGTAGCTTGGTGGCAGTGATTGAAGAACTCTGTCAATGACACTATCATCAGGAAGATTAACTCCTAGTTGAGTCAAGTGGTTGTGGTACCCACACATTCTGAGTATATGTTCACTGACAGAACTATTCTCCTCCATCTTATAGCTGTAGAACTTATTGGAGACTTCATATCTCTCAATTCGGGCATTTGCTTGAAATATTAACTTCAACTCCTGGAACATCTCATATGCTCCATGACGTTCAAAACGTCGTTGAAGTCCTTATTCTAAGCCGTAAAGCATGGCACCCTGAACTATCGAGTAGTCATCAGCTTTGCTCTGCCAGACGTTCATAACATCCGGAGTTGCTCGTGCAGCAGGTCTTGCACCTAGCGGTGCTTCCAGGACGTAATTCTTCTGTGCAGCAATGTGGATAATCCTCAAGTTACGGACCCAGTTCATGTAATTGCTACCATCATCTTTCAACTTAGCTTTCTCTAGGAACGCATTAAAAATTCAAAGGAACGGTAGCATGGGCATTGATCTACAACAACATAGACATGCAAAATACTATCAGGTACTAAGTTCTTGATAAATTAAAGTTCAATTAATCATATTACTTAAGAACTCCCACTTAGATAGACATCCCTCTAGTCATCTAAATGATCACGTGATCCATATCAACTAAACCATGTCCGATCATCACGTGAGATGGAGTAGCTTTCAATGGTGAACATCACTATGTTGATCATATCTACTATATGATTCATGCTCGACCTTTCGGTCTCAGTGTTCCGAGGCCATATCTGCATATGCTATGCTCGTCAAATTTAACCCGAGTATTCTGCGTGTGCAAAACTAGCTTGCACCCGTTGTATGTGAACGTAGAGCTTATCACACCCGATCATCACGTGGTGTCTCGGCACGACTAACTGTAGCAACGGTGCATACTCAGGGAGAACACTTGTACCTTGAAATTTAGTGAGAGATCATCTTGTAATGCTACCGCCGTACTAAGCAAAATAAGATGCATAAAGGATAAACATCACATGCAATCAAAATAAGTGATATGATATGGCCATCATCCTCTTGTGCCTTTGATCTCCATCTCAAAAGCACCGTCATGATCACCATCGTCACCGGCTTGACACCTTGATCTCCATCGTAGCATCGTTGTCATCTCGCCAACTATTGCTTCTACGACTATCGCTACCGCTTAGTCATAAAGTAAAGCAATTACATGGCGATTGCATATCATACAATAAAGCGACAACCATAAGGCTCCTTCCAGTTGCCGATAACTTCTACAAAACATGATCATCTCATACAACAATTTATATATCATCACGTCTTGACCACATCACATCACAGCAAGCCCTGCAAAAACAAGTTAGACGTCCTCTACGTTGTTGTTGCAAGTTTTATGTGGCTGCTACGGGCTTCTAGCAAGAACCGTTCTTACCTACGCATCAAACCACAACGAATTTTAGCCATCAACAAGGACCGGGCGTAGTCAAACTCGATTCAACTAAAGTTGGAGAAACAGACACCCGCCAGCCACCTGTGTGCGAAGCACATCGGTAGAACAAGTCTCATGAACGCGGTCATGTAATGTCGGTCCGGGCCGCTTCATCCAACAATACTGCCGAATCAAAGTAAGACACTGCTGGTAAGCAGTATGACTATTATCGGCTGATAACCCACAAGTATAGGGGATCGCAACAATTTTCGAGGGTAGAGTATTCAACCCAAATTTATTGATTCGACACAAGGGGAGCCAAAAAATATTCTCAAGTATTAGTAGTTGAATTGTCAATTCAACCGCACCTGAAAGACTTAATATCTGCAGCAAAGTATTTAGTAGCAAAGTAGTATGGAAGTAACGGTAACGGTGGTAAAAGTAACAGTAGCAGTTTTTGTAGCAATCGTAACAGTGGCAACGGAAAATTAACTAAGCAAAGATCAATATGTGAAAATCTCGTAGGCAATGGATCAATGATAGATAATTATGTCGGATGTGATTCCTCATGCAACAGTTATAACATAGGGTGACACAGAACTAGCTCCAGTTCATCAATGTAATGTAGGCATGTATTCCGAATATAGTCATACGTGCTTATGGAAAAGAACTTGCATGACATGTTTTGTCCTACCCTCCCGTGGCAGCGGGGTCCTATTGGAAACTAAGGGATATTAAGGCCTCCTTTTAATAGAGTACCGGACCAAAGCATTAACACTTAGTGAATACACGAACTCCTCAAACTACGGTCATCACCGGGAGTGGTCCCGATTATTGTCACTTCGGGGTTGCCGGATCATAACACATAGTAGGTGACTATTGACTTGCAAGATAGGATAAAGAACTCACATATATTCATGAAAACATAATAGGTTCAGATCTGAAATCATGGCACTCGGGCCCTAGTGACAAGCATTAAGCATAGCAAAGTCATAGCAACATCAATCTTAGAACATAATGGATACTAGGGATCAAACCCTAACAAAACTAACTCGATTACATGGTAAATCTCATCCAACCCATCACCGTCCAGCAAGCCTATGATGGGATTACTCACGCACGGCGGTGAGCATCATGAAATTGGTGATGGAGGATGGTTAATGATGACGATGTCGACGGATTCCCCTCTCCGGAGCCCCGAACAGACTCCAGATCAGCCCTCCCGAGGAAGATTAGGGCTTGCCGGCGGCTCCGTATCGTAAAACGCGATGAATCCTTCTCTCTGATTTTTTCCTCCCCGAAAGTGAATATATGGAGTTGGGGTTGAGGTCGGTGGAGTTCCAGGGGGCCCACGAGGCAGGGGGCGCGCCCTGCACCCTCCTGGACAGGGTGTGGGCCCCTGATGCTAATTCTTTCGCCAATATTTTTCATTAATTCCAAAATGTGTCTTCGTGGATTTTCAGGTCATTCCGAGAACTTTTATTTCTGCAAAAAAATAACACCATGGCAATTCTGCTGAAAACAGCGTTAGTCCGGGTTAGTTCCATTCAAATCATGCAAGTTAGAGTCCAAAACAAGGGCAAGAGTGTTTGGAAAAGTAGATACATCGGAGACGTATCAACTCCCCCAAGCTTAAACCTTTGCTTGTCCTCAAGCAATTCAGTTGACAAACTGCAAGTGATAAACAAAAACTTTTACAAACTCTGTTTAATCTTGTTGCAAATATGTAAAGCCAGCATTCAAGTTTTCAGCAAAGATTATGAACTAACCATATTCACAATAACATTTAGGTCTCATGTTTACTCATATCAATGGCATAATAAACTAGCGAGCAATAATAATAAATCTTGGATGAGAACACTTTCTCAAAACAATCATAACATGATATAACAAGATGGTATCTCGCTAGCCCTTTCTAAGACCGCAAAACATAAATGCAGAGCACCCCTGAAGATCAAGGACTGACTAGACATTGTAATTCATGGTAAAAGAGATCCAGTCATAGTCATACTCAATGTAAATTAATAGCAATGCATGCGAATGACAGCGGTGCTCTCCAACTGGTGCTTTTTAATAAGAGGATGATGACTCAACATAAATGTAAATAGATAGGCCCTTCGTAGAGGGAAGCAGGGATTTGCAGAGGTGCCAGAGCTCGAGTTTTGAAACAGAGATAGATAATATTTTGAGTGGCATACTTCCATTGTCAACATAACAACCAAGAGATCTCGATATCTTCCATGCTACACACATTATAGGCGGTTCCCAAATAGAATGGTAAAGTTTATACTCCCCCACCACCAACAAACATCAATCCATGGCTTGTCCGAAACAACGGGTGTCATCCAACTAACAACAATGCTTGGGGAGTTTTGTTTGCAATTATTTTTATTTGCTTTGAGCATGGGATTGGGCATCCCCGTTACCGGCCATTTTCTCGTGAGTGATGAGCAGAGTCCACTCATCATGAGAATAACCCACCTAGCATGGAAGATATAGACAGCCCTAGTTGATACATGAGCTATTCGAGCATACAAAACAGAATTTCATTTGAAGGTTTAGAGTTTGGCACATACAAATTTACTTGGAAAGGCAGGTAAATACCGCATATAGGAAGGTATGGTGGACTCATATGGAATAACTTTGGGGTTTATGGAAGTGGATGCACAAGCAGTATTCCCGCTTAGTACAAGTGAAGGCTAGAAAGAGACTGGGAAGCGACCAACTAGAGAGCGACAACAGTCATGAACATGCATTAAGATTAATCAACAATGAGTGCAAGCATGAGTAGGATATAAATCACCATGAACATAAATATCGTGGAGGCTATGTTGATTTTGTTTCAACTACATGCGTGAACATGTGCCAAGTCAAGCCACTCGAATCATTCAAAGGAGGATACCACCCTATCATACCACATCACAACCATTTTAATAGCATGTTGGCACGCAAGGTAAACCATTATAAACTCCTAGCTAATTAAGCATGGCATGAGCAACTATAATCTCTAATTGTCATTGCAAACATGTTTCATTCATAATAGGCTGAATCAGGAACGATGTACTAATCATATTTACAAAAACAAGATAGGTCGAGTTCATACCAGCTTCTCTCATCTCAATCAGTCCATCATATATCGTCATTATTGCCTTTCACTCGCACGACCGAACGGTGAGGATAATAATAATAGTGCACGTGCATTGGACTAAGCTGGAATCTGCAAGCATTTAATACAAGGGAGAAGACAAGGTAATATGGGCTCTTGGTTAAATCAACAATAATGCATATGAGAGCCACTCAACATTTCCATCATCGTCTTCTCCTCTCGACCCCCAAAGAAAAGAAAAGAAATAAAACTATTTACACGGGAAAGCTCCCAACAAGCAAAAGAAGAACGAGAAATATTTTTGGGTTTTCTTTTAATTACTACTACTACAGGCATGGAAAGTAAACTAGCTAAGAGCTACAACTAATTTTTTTGTTTTTTCTTAAGGTTTTTCAGACACACAAGAAGAAGGCTTAGAAAAGAAAATAAACTAGCATGGATAGTACAATGAAAAAGTATGAGCACCGACAACTAGCATGAGTGTGTGAACATGGATGTAATGTCGGTGAGAAATATGTACTCCCCCAAGCTTAGGCTTTTGGACTAAGTTGGTCTATGGCCACTACTGGCCTGGCGGATATCCAAAGTCGTAGCTGGGGTTGTACTGAGATGCAGCAGCTACTGCCTGAAGAGCTGCAGCTTGGAGGCGAGCTCCCTCCGTCCTCCTCTCATACTCGTTCGTCTCCTCCCTGGTTATAACATATCTCCTTTTTGCCTGAAAGTTAAAGAAAGTAGGAGCAGGGAGGGCAACATGGACAGTGCGTTGTCTGTCAAAAATTAGTCGGTACTGGAGGAAATGTTCATTCCTCTCAAGAAACTGATTGCGAACCATATCACTATAATCTAGATAAGCAGGAGGCAACTCCATATCATTTTCATGTATGGGTACACCAAGATAATTAGCTACACGAGTTGCATAAAATCCACCAAACAAATCTCCCCTTGTACCGTTAAGATGCAACCTTCATGCAACAATGGCCCCCAAGTTATATTGTTTATCACCTAATATCGCATTCTTGAGGACACTAAGATCTGGAACGCACATGTGACAAGCCTCATCTTTACCGTTAATGCTTCTACCTATAAAAAGAGCAAAATAATGTATGGAAGGGAAATGAATGCTCCCTATGGTAGCTTGTGTGATTTCTCTAGATTCCTCCACAGTGATACTAGCAAGAAAGTCTTTATATTCAGATTTGCAAGGTTCACTAACATTGCCCCACTGCGGGAGTTTAGAAGCAGTATTAAAATCTTCTAGGTCCATGGTATATGATTTATCATAAAGATCAAAGAAAACAGTGTGAGAATTGCGCGAGGATGTAAACTTAAACCTCCTCACAAAGGAATCAGTTGGGTAGTGGTACTATAGGCACTTATCTGACACGAAGTCCTCAAGATCAGCATTACGCACATACGCGTGAAATACATCCTTGATGCCTGCCTGACCATAAACTCCTCCGACGGCCATTCACAAGGCCGCACTTGAGCTTCCCTCGCTGGTTCATCGTCCGGCTCACGTATCGCGAGCCTTGGTCCTTGCTTCCTTGAGGAACCACCTTGGTACATTTTCCTATGCATTTTTCTTTCTCTGAAAAATTTCTGAAATTTTAGTGACTCAAAATAAAAGTGAACCAAACTCAACAAGATTGATAGCAACTACTCCCACAGGTGCCTAGGGGCTATATCATGCATTAAAACTACTTTTGACCAAATAAATATGACATGCAAGCTCAAGAACAGGGTCACCTTAGCAAAAAAAATGCAATAAATAGAGCACTAGAACAAAAACTAATTGGACCATTGGAGGAGTCACATACCGAAGAACAATCCCCCAAAATAGATTTGTGAATGGAGCTTTGAGCAAAGGGATCGAAAATGGCAGCAAGATGAGCTAGAACACGGGTTTGAGCTATGGGAGGATTTTTTCTGGAGGAAGACGAAGTGAGTGGGTGCTGGAATAAGTGGAGGGGGTCCGCATGGGGCCCACGAGGCAGGGGTGCGCCCTGTGCCCTCGTGGCCAAATTGTGGGCTCCCCTGGTATTCTCAGTGCCAGAAATTCTTAAATATTCTACGAAAAATCATATTTCATTTTCAGGACATTTGGAGAACTTTTATTTTTGGGGTATTTTTATTGCAAGGATAATTCAGAAAACAGACAGAAAACACTATTTTTGCTTTATTTAATCTAAATAGCAGAAAGTAAAAGGAGGGTAGATAGAGTTGTGCTTTCTAACTTCATCCATCTCGTGCTCATCAAAAGGAATCCACTAACAAGGTTGATCAAGTCTTGTTAACAAACTCTTTTCGAATAACATGAAACAATTTTCGAATAACACTAGGTTACCTCAACGGGGATATGCATGTCCCCAACTATAAGAATATCATATTTCTTCTTGATAGTAGTTAGAGGGAATTCAAAACCTCCAATAGTAATCGTTGAAATTTTTCCAATAGAATTGATACTGTGGACTTGAGGTTGTTTCCTCGGAAAGTGTATTGTATGCTCATTACCATTAACATGAAAAGTGACATTGCCTTTGTTGTAATCAATAACAGCCCCTGCAGTATTCAAAAAGGGTCTACCAAGGATAATCGACATACTATCGTCCTCGGGAATATCAAGAATAACAAAGTTCGTTAATAGTAATGTTTGCAACCACAACAGGCACATCCTCACAAATACCGACAGGTATAGCAGTTGATTTATCGGCCATTTGCAAAGATATTTCAGTAGGTGTCAACTTATTCAAATCAAGTCTATGATATAAAGAGAGAGGCATAACACTAACACCGGCTCCAAGATCACATAAAGCGGTTTTAACATAGCTTCTTTTAATGGAGCATGGTATAGTTGGTACTCCTAGATCTCCTAGTTTCTTTGGTATTCCACCTTTAAAAGTATAATTGGCAAGCATGGTGGAAATTTCAGCTTCCGGTATCTTTCTTTTATTTGTAACAATATCTTTCATATACTTAGCATAAGGATTCATTTTAAGCATATCAGTCAGACGCATACGCAAAAAGATAGGTCTAATCATTTCAGCAAAGCGCTCAAAATCCTCATCATCCTTTTTCTTGGATGGTTTAGGAGGAAAAGGCATGGGTTTCTGAACCCATGGTTCTCTTTCTTTACCGTGCTTCCTAGCAACAAAGTCTCTCTTATCATAACGTTGATTCTTTGATTGTGGGTTATCAAGATCAACAACAGGTTCAATCTCTACATCATTGTTATTGCTAGGTTGAGCATCAACATGAACATCATCATTATCACTAGGTTCATGTTCATTACCAGATTGTGTTCCAGCATCAAAAATAGAGATATCATTGGGATTCTCAGGTGTGTCAACAACAGGTTCACTAGAAGCATGCAAAGTCCTATCATTTTTCTATTTCTTCTTCTTAGAAGGACTAGGTGCATCAACATTAGTTCTCTTAGAATATTTCTCAACTCTCTTAGGGTGTCCCTCAGGATACAAAGGTTCCTGAGTCATTCTACCCCCTCTAGTCATAACTCTAACGGCATTATCATTTTTCTTATTATTTAATTCATTGAGAAAATCATCTTGTGCTTTAAGCACTTGTTCTACCTGAGTGGTAACCATCAAAGCATGTTTACTAATAAGTTTAAGGTCACCTTTAACTCTAGACATATAATCACTCAAGTGTTCAACCATATAAGCATTACTTTTCAATTGTCTACCAACATAAGCATTGAAGTTTCTTGTTTAACAATAAAATTATCAAACTCATCCAAGCATTGGCTAGCAGACTTATTATGAGGAATATCACCTTCATCAAATCTATAGAGAGAATTTACCTTTACTACCTGTGTCGGGTTATTAAGACCATGTATTTCTTCAATAGGTGGTAAATTCTTAACATCTTCAGCTTTAATACCCTTTTCTTTCATAGATTTCTTTGCCTCTTGCATATCTTAAGGACTGAGAAATAGAATACCCCTTTTCTTTGGAGTTGGCTTAGGAGTTGGTTCAGGAAGTGTCCAATCATTATCATTACTCAATATATTATTCAATAGCAATTCAGCTTGCTCAACAGTTCTTTCCCTGAAAACACAACCAGCACAACTATCCAAGTGGTCTCTGGAAGCATCGCTTAGTCCATTATAAAAGACATCAAATATTTCATTTTTCTTGATAGGATGATCGGGAAAAGCATTAAGTAATCGGAGAAGCCTCCCCCAAGCTTGTGGGAGACTCTCTTCTTCAATTTGCACAAAATTATATATTTCCCTTAAGGCAGCTTGTTTCTTATGAGCGGGGAAATATTTAGCAGAGAAGTAATAAATCATATCATGGGGACTACGCACACAACCAGGAGCAAGAGAATTAAACCATATTTTAGCATCACCCTTTAATGAGAACGGAAATAACTTAAGGATATAGTAGCAACGATTTTTTTCCTCGTGAGTGAATATGGTGGCTATATCATTCAATTTAGTAAGATGTGCCACAATAGTTTCAGATTCATAGCCATAAAAAGGATCAGATTCAACCAAAGTAATTAACTCAGGATCAACAGAGAAATCATAATCTTTATCAGAAATATAGATAGGTGAAGTAGCAAAAGCAGGGTCATATTTCATTCTAGCATTCAAAGACTTTTCTTTCAGCTTAGCTAACAGTTTCTTAAGATCATATCTATCTTTGCAAGCAAAAAGGTCTCTAGCAGTTTCTTCATCCATAACATAACCCTTAGGCACATCAGGCAATTCATATCTAGGGGGAGAATCTTCATCATCACTTTCATCAATATTATCTGTTTCAATAATTTCATTCTCTCTAACCCTAGCACTACAAAAAAATACACTTCCGTGAAGATACGTGTTTGTCACAGTAGGTCGCGTTTTTTGTCATGCATGTACATCCATGACGATTTTATGACAGAATCAAGATAGTCATACTTGTGCTGTCGTAGAAGTGTTCCATGACATTACCAAAATCATCATCACGGAAGTTTCCACTTCCATGACGATAAATCACGCGTCACAGAAGTGCTTTCGTCAAGGGTGACCGACACGTGGCATCCACCATAACGGAACGCCGTTAAGCTATCGGGTCGGGTTTTGGATCCGATAACCCGTTAACAGCCCCGACCAATGGGAAATTTCCACGTGTAAAATTCTTATTGGCCGGACGAAACACGTGTCAGCTCGTCAGTGGGTCAGATAGGCGCCTATGATATGTCGACACGTGCCATGGCCCACCACTGGCCCATTTAGCTTACAAAGCCGGCCCGTTTGACTTGGTCAAAAGTTAACGGGCTGGCCCATGAAAAGCCTGTTAACGGTCTCTTCGCAAATAGCCCATTTTACGGCCCGTTAACTCACGGCCCGTTAGGCCCTAAAGGAAATCGGCCCAACAACGTCATGTGGGCCGTCGAATATAACACCAGCCCATTTCACTTTCGGCCCATGTATGGCCCACGACATCTTTCGGCCCATATGAGGCCTTCGTATCTTTCGGCCCTTTACAGGCCCACGGTGACTCTAGCCCATAATGAACAGTAATTTTCTTTATACCCGTTAACGGCCTGTGATTTACATGGGCCGTTTCCAGCCCGTGTTAGCTTTCGGCCTATTGACAGCCCATACGTTCTTGGGCTCCTTTTCGGCCCTCGATTACTTCCAGCCCGTTACTGGCCTGTTCCCCTAATGGGCCAAATTCGGCACATGGCAAGAGTCGGCCCGTTACTGGCATGTTCCTCTAATGGGCCAAATTCGGCCCATGGCAAGATTCGGCCCGTTACTGGCCTGTTACCCTAATGGGCCAAATTCGGCCCATGGCAAGAGTCGGCCCGTTTCTGGCCTGTTAACCCGTTGCACCATTTCCAGCCCGTCCTATATTCTGGCCCATTAACGACCCGTTATGCCTGTGACAGAATTAAGCCTTTGCTGTCCTACGGCCTGTTAACGGCCTGTTACCGTGCTGGGCCAATACCAATTACGCCCGATTACGGCCCATGTAGACCCATTTATCCGATGGCCCGAGGCCCACCGATTACAGGCCCATTTATCGACGGCCCGTAGGAGACCCATGGATCCTATGGCCCGTATATGGCCCATGGTAGTTGCGGCCACTAGCAAACCAGGGAAAAAGAAGACTAGGAAATAAATAAGGCCGAAACTAACGCTAGGCTATTAAGGCGATTGCACAGATTACATCCACTCGGCATTAAAGATCGCCACCAGTGCAAATATAGGGAACACCCTACACTATACAAAAATGGCTTGCTGTTTTCTTCAGCCGGTGGCTGCACTTTAAGAATAAATTTTGTATCGCACCAAAACAAATTACAACTATATAACAAAAGGAAGGTTGGCATAAAACTTAACAGTCTAGCAGATAAATGCACCACCAGAAGTTCAGAAGCTCAGTTCATTTGACCTGACTGTTACATTTTCATGTTGTATTGTCTAATGGAGCACCATAACCCTCGCCTTCATTTCCCCTAGGCTCCTGAACAACATAGCAAATGTCTGATAGTCTGGTTTCAAAACCATGCATATCTTGACGACATTGAGCAATGTTTCTCCTTGTTTCACAAAGGGTCTCTGTTAGGGAATGGACTTGTGTCTGGAGCGCAGATACAACATTGCTTTGAGCTTGCATATCTTGATCATGAGGCAGTTTGGATGATATTGCCTTAACAACCAACCCACTATTATGCAGGAACGTGCTTTTGGCACTGTTAGTGGACAGGTACTGACCCACTGCAGCAAGAGCTGACATTGCGGTTATAGTTGCCTCGCCACCTTCAGAAGGTGGCGGTTCCACCATTTTTTCCATAGCTCGCTGAAAAGTTGAGGTTTTACATTAGTAGTACCAGAACAGAAGATATTAAGGAGGCAGCAAAACCAAACAAAATAGCTTTGGTCTATATACAGAACTTATTCTGGTGAACCCATGTAAAATATTAGTTGTATTTTATTGCAAAGTACATAATAAAACCAGGTTCCAAACATATGACCATGTACCATCGCTAATGTATTGTCTATTTCTTCACATTGTATTGAGGGCTAAGGATAAAGAGACGAAGTTTATAATACGGTAAGCATAGTATGCCATCATTCATATCACAAAACAACTGAGAACGGACAAACAGGCAATTGTAACATTGTGTGAGCAAGTACAGCACGGAACTAGATTACGGGTCAAGATCAAAGGAACATCACTCCTCTCTTTTAAACCTTGTAAGGTGCAATGATACGCTAAGACAATTGTGTATAAAATTGAAAAGAGTAATAGACAATGGCTGCAAACCATGCAGTTCAAGGCACAAGTCAGAGTAAGTAGTAGTTAAAAGGCATGAGGATTAAGGACTTACAACAGCGGCTTTGACTGGTGTAGTCATGCCCTTCTTCTTGCTGGTGTGACAGTCCTTGAAGATTTCCACAACATTTGGTTCAGGTACTTTTTGGTCCTTGCGGGCTTTCCTCTGCATTTCGAACAAGTCAATATAGATCTGATAATATGGTACAGCAAAAAGAGTGAAACAGCAGCTAATTACAAGAGCCTCGTAGTGTGCAATATAGCTACGAGATCCTGTCATCTGTTGGAATTTCACTTTCGTACGGTTGGCCTTGTTCTTTGAATAGTTCACCTACAAGAAGATAGATTTGTGTGGCACATGCGTAAATAGGACTTCAACATGTGATCTGATCACATATATATAATGTACCTAATACTTCGGATCAGACCAGTGTTTAACAAGGCCCCTCCAGTTTTCATCCGATATATTTTCCACTGGAGATGTTTGGGAAAGTTCACTGTTAGCCTTGCCTTCAAAGTGAGTTTTCCTCAAGTTATACTGATACTATCGCAGAGCAGACTTGAAAACATGGGTGCAAGCTTGTCTGGTTGCATCATCTTGGCTATCAAACTTGAACCTCATCTGTTGAAAATTATGGGAGTCTCATTATCAGCAACCTAGAAAGTATGGGACAGAGCAAGACGATATTACTAGTTTCCATACATAACCATACTTACAGATAAATGGTCGAGGAAGGTGTTGAACTGGATTTTGTCTTTGTCATTCCTGTACTGAATCCATGTTGGGAGGATACGTACATGACACCTAACGGCAACCGCTGCCTCTGATACTAACTTGGCTGACTCTGTAGCATCACGTGGCCTTTTTAAACCTGCCTCAAAACGGATCTCCATTCTTCCTCCTCTAGATTTAGTTAACCTATCGAGCATTATCCCTGATGTTTGTTTCCTCTTGCGCCTAGGTGCTAGTCCAACAACGAACATAGGAAGTGTTAGTGTACATCAAACTGTGAGACTACATATAAAGAAGCATGCAACTGTAACTTGACTACAACAACTACCTTCTTGCTGTTGAAGCTCACAAGGTTCATCTGATATTGCCAACTCGTCTTGTGTCAAGAGTGCTTGGGAAGTAGTGTCAGGTGGCAAGGGAGCTTGGGAACGTGCTGCTAGCTCAGTTGACACACGAGTAAGTCATGCAGCTGGTAGTACTTTGGTAGGTGTTGCAAGAACTAGGGTTGTCTCTGCTTGTTTGGTGGCAGCTATTTGTTTCTGTTTGGCTTTTTTTGCAACTCGTGTAGCATGGGATGCCGTGTTTGTAGAATTTTCCGCTGGACTTTGACCTTCTATTGCACCATCAGTACCAGCAGAATCTACAGGATTCATCCGCTTCTCATTCCCTGCCATTCTATGTTTCTTCCTCTTTCTCTGTGCCATGTTAAGTCAAGCTGACAAGAAAAATGAATAACAATTTAGTTCTTCAGAACAAATTGATGCGTGATGCAGACGAACTGAACTTTGATGTTAGATAACCACATGATAGGAGGATGTAATATGTATGAAAAACAGGACGGAAGAGATAACTAGAACTATGATGTGTAAACTAAGAAGAAGACATTTCACCAAATTAGAAGCAATGCAATGGAAGGTAGACACCATATGAAAGATGCTACAAATATCGCTCTGCCAAGTTAACAGTGTCTCATCATAAATGGCGTTTAAACAAATGTGAAGCAGTACAAGAAATAAATCATATGCAAGATGCAAACAACATCACACTACCATGTTAGAGGTCTCTCGTCATTAGTGCCATTGCATATTCACAGCATTGCATATTCACAGCTTATGATGTGTAAACTAAGGAGAAGGCATTTCAACAAATTAGAAGCAATGAAAGATAGATACCATATGAAAGATGCAACGAATATCACTCTACCAAGTTAAAACTGTCTCGTCATAAGTGCCATTTCAACAAATTAGTAGTACAAGCTAGAAAAGAATGTGAGATGTAACCTATATCACACTCCGAACCCAAACGTGTCTTATGATAAGTGATTGTTGCAGGTTACACAATGGTAGTAATTTGATGTAAGAACATGGTGTGATAGACAGATATTGTATGTTCTAGAAACAGGAACACGTGTCTCAAGTATAATGTGTAAAGTAAGCAGATGGAATTCAACAAAATTTGAAGCAATACAAGCTTGACATCACACATAACATGCAACCACATATAACAGTGCCAAGTTAGAGGGAGCACCAGTGATGCTGCACTAGGGGAGACGTGCTCATCATAAACACAGCTTTGTTGAGTGTCTATGCATCTGTTGTCTTGGAAATCATCTTGGGGGTGTGGAGGAGTAGAAACTGTAGAGGCCCTCCGTTCGGAAGGAGCACCTTTATCCGCTGCCTTGCTAACTTCCTTCCACCTTATTGATTTTGAATTGTCTAGTAAAACCGATAAGAAAAAGCAATAAAATTCTCTCTTCAGAACTCATTCATGCATGATACTGACAATCACTACTTTGATGTAAGGCAAACACATGATACCAGGATGGAATATGTACGAAAAACTGGACGGCATTGAATATTCACAACTGTTTGCGTAAACTAAGCAGAAACCATTCCAGCAAATAAGAAGCAATGCAAGCTAGACACCACATGAAAGATGCAACCAATATGACTCTGCCAAGTTAAAAGCGTCCCATCATAAATGGAATTTCAACAAATTAGAAGCAGCGCATGCTATAAATCATATGAAAGATGCAACTAATATCGCACTGCATATACTAAAGGTGTCTCGTCATGTTGATTGATGCGGGATACAAAAAAATAGTTTTATGTAAGGACATGCTTAATAGACAGATGTACTATGTACTAAATACAGGAAGGCATGTCACATTAACAGGTATAATGTATAAGCTAAGCAGACTAGCACATGCAGTTTAACCAGATTGGAAGAATTACAATCTAGACACCATATGCAACATGCAACCACATATCACGCTGCCTAGTTAGAGCAAGCACCTGCAATGCTAGTGTAGGGGAAATGCTGTAATCAACTACAGAGCTACGTTCAGTATCTTCATCTAGCATTTCTGTTTCTTGAGAATCATGTCGGGAGGCTGACGCTGCACTCTTTAAATGAGGAGTAGTCCCCTTGCCTGCCGGCCTCGTCATAAGTGATTGATGAGGGATACACAAGAACATTAGTTTGATGTAAGAACATGGTTAATACACAGAGGTACTAGTATGTACCAAAACAGAAAGGCATGTCATATTAAAAGGTATAATGTGTAAGCTAAGCAGATGCAATTTAACCAAATTGGAAGCAATACAAGCTAGACATCCGGCTAGAGTGGTGAGCATGACCATCTAGGACCTGAGAGCCTGGTGAGAGGCGGGCTGCTTCGCCACCATCGCAGCTTTTTAGTTGGCTTCCAGGTGATGCTTATCTTTGCTGGGCTTGTCACTGGCTCGGCCAGTGCCCTGACTAGCTATTTGTCTTCTGGTGCTCACGGGATGGTGGTTCATGTAAAAAAATATATCTTTCCTTATCTTACCAACTTCGGCCTTTCGAATACAAGCTAGACACCATATGGAACATGCAACCACATATGACACCGCGAAGTTAAAGCAAGCACCTGGGATGGTGGTTCATTGCGAGCGAGGTCATCAACTCCAGAGCTACTTTTACCGTCTCCATCTGCTGACACTGCACCCTTTATAGCGCTGTAACGTGTCTTGCCTACCCGCATACGAAGCTGGAGCGACTTCTCTCTTTTCTTTTTGGCTTCTCTCATGGCAGCAGAGTCTGAAATACCCTTGCATAAAAACACAATAGTGAGAGTAAGGCTGAAGTGTGTGCAGAACTAGTGCACTGTAAAAGTAGCAGATAGCAGGTGGCTGAAAAATAAATGACAGGAGACATATGATAGCTCTACAACATTGCATGGCAAACAAAATTAGATTCTACTCCGTATGATTTTGTAATATATGAGCACAGGAAATGCAGGTACTCCTCCAGCACACCACCACATGTGGTCATATCTAAGATAACTGTCGACTGAAAATAAATAGGTCGGTCAATTTTTTTAATGAACCGTCCGATCTATAAGGAATGGGCAGATGGCCTTCGTCTACCTCCCGCCAGTCACTGTTGACGATTTTTCTCGAACCGCCAGCGACCACCAGCCAGACCCCTGCCTCCGCCGCCCCGCCCTCCCATCGACCTCACACCACCGCCGTGCTTGGCAGCGCCCCCAGGCCATCCCTTTAATCCCGGCCAACCTCCAGATCGGGCACCAGTAGCTCTAGGCCGCACACGCCCCTAAGATAAACACCAAGGCGCTGCTTCCCGGGTGTAATAGGCGTACTAGCGCCTGTTATGCCGGGGAATGCTTCCGTTAATTGGGAATCAACTGGCCAGAAATTGAAATTCAGGGGGGCGATGGACCTCTAGCTAAGGTGAAATAGTATATGTGGAGAAACCTTGTGCATCACGAGTTACTAGGAACATCTAGTATCAAGAAGAAGCGGTCAACTAGTGTCTTCTGTGGGATGAATACCGTGCAAGCAGAGACGTAAGATTTGCACGAATAAGGGAAGAGGAGTACCTTTTTCGGTTGCCGGTGTGGTCACCTCCACATGTCGCGCCGATCTTCTTCTTTTTACCGGGGAAACCGATGTTCTAGAGGGTGCAGGCTTGGACGAACCCATGGCCAAATTGTTGACTGTGTTGTCGTGGCCGTTTGTCGGCGGAGGGGAAGCAGATCCGAGGCGGCGAAGGACGGCGTAGCAGGAACAGCTCCGGTGCGGTGGAGGGTGGCGAAGTTGGAGCGGCAGCGGTGAGGCGCAGGACGGCGTGGTTGAACTGGCTCGGGTACGGACGGCTCGGCCTCGGCTTCAACTACTAGCCGTGGAGGGCGTTGCGGTTGAGGTTGCAGTGGACGACGACGTCGGGGTATCGGCTCCGGCATGATGGAGGAGGGCGGCGGTTGATGGGTGGGATGGGGTGGCGGACGAAGGACGCCGGGGTTTCGCGGCTGGTGGAGAGGTAGTTTTGGCGCCCACGGAGTATGAATGGAGAATCAGACGGGTGGGGGGAACCATGTTTCGGTCTGGGATGCGCTTGTTTTTGGCTTTTTTGAACAGAAGATGGGACACGCTTGTTTGAAATTTGGGGAAAGTACAAACTTTGCCCCCCTCTTAAATTTCGGACCTACCACGGGTCGGGGGTAGGATGGTAATCCCAGGTGTCCCAAATAGTTGGCGGGAGCGATTTCGGCCGTGTGCATGTGTGCTTAGGCGGCCATTGTGTATGAATGTTTTTCGGATGCGGTTGCGTGGCATCTAGATGAAGCTACAAACCTACCCCGGTTTAGACCTTTGGACGTCGGGCCGGTAGGTTTCACGGGTCGGAGTTATTTGAAAAGTAATTTCCTTGTACTACCAAACATTGATCTCACGCGGTTTCGGGCGAGTAGAGGCTCTTTTGGCACTTCGTTCGAAATTTTGAAACACAAGCATTCACGTTTAGAGTACTCTTGAACTATGAGGATTGACCTAAATAGACAACGTTATATTTGACCTTGTATGTTTGAAAACCTCATTAAATTATCCGCTTCTTTTTGAAATTTTGACACTTGAAAATCCTATAACTACGATTATTTTCCAATGGAGGAGCTAAATTTGAATCTATTTTGTACACGACTACATATGCTATTATGTACAAAATCAGAGCAAAGATTGGTGCCCCCATAATTTAGGTATGGTTTACAAATGCCATGATATCAAATTCAAATAATTGAATGGACTTCATGTTGAATTCGATTTTTTTAAACCACCTTAAGTTGAATTCAAATGTATGCTAGTTCATAGGTAGCTATTTATAATGTCCATTGTGTAACTTTCATACGTATAATGTGCTTTACACACACAACATGAACTATACTCACGTTTATATTCGATTGCTAAAGCGATGCATTGTCTGGAGTTCAAAATACTAACTATGTGGATCAATGATGTCGAATAATAACATAGACATGCTCAAATTCGATAGAATCTAGATGTCTGGTGGATCAATGTCCGCTCCTTACGTGAATTGCAAATATCATGATCCCATCCTAATATTTGGATACAATTTATATCTTTAATCAATGTGTAGAGCAGTCTTTTACGTGTAGTTTCACTCTCCATCGGTGGTCTCTCACACATGCTCACACACTCTCTCCCGAGGTGTCTTTCTCGCACACATGCTCTAGATATAACCCTCCCTCTCGTAACCATTTACAACTATTTTCACTAACCTTTATCACAAGCACTCTTCCTCTCGCAAACATACACACGCACAATCCTCATCGACCCTTTCTATATACATGGACCTGCCTACGTGTCTCATGTACGCACATTATCTTTACGCCTGTCTCTCACGCATTGTCTCACACCTCTCTTCCTAATCGACGAGTATAGTTCTAGCAGAGCATTCTGTAGGATGCCCCTTAAAGTTAGGTTGGATGAATAGTAATATCAGAGATAAAGGGGTTACCTTAGTCCGAGAACCTAGGGTTACAAATCCTAGTCGGCTTTGTCCGTGGACATAGAGTCCTTCACAATTCTGCTATCTTTGTCTTGTACGACTAGTCATCCATGGGTCTTCCTAAATGCGTCACGGGCCGACCAATGTGGCGCAGGACGGAACCGAACGAAGGGCCTCACCTCGACCCACCGGACCTCACGCGGTGAGACACCCTCTGCCCCCACGTCTCATTATCTTCTCACACCCACACATACCAACACAAACACCACACACACACACAGAAAATTTCTCCTGGTGCCTCTATTCCCTCCCCCTTGCATATACACAATCAAGGGAATGGAATCTCTTGTCGTGACGTCATATTCGTCTCTCTCTCTAGACCACTCTCATTTCTCGTGCTATCTCTCCCACGCCCCCCCCCCCCCCCCCGTCAGCCCCTCTATCCATGCCTCTCTCGAATACGTAATACACACACATACCTCTCTAGGCCCCGCCAAATGCATCAACTACACATTCACACATGTTACATCACGTACCCCATTGATCTAAAAAGCCCTCTCTTCACGTTTATTTCGCATACAACATTCCTTTTGAATAAAGTGTGGCCAAAAAATTATTTTAGAGTTTCTACATATATATACAATATTACAAAGTTATATGGAGGAGTACGAACGCTAATTTGCATTGCATGGTGCCCACAATGATATTTATTCCGCACTGTGAATTTGTATATTTTTATACTATATACAAAGTTAGTCATAACAAAGAGAAACGAAGAGCATCTCTCTCTCTCCATCGCATACCCCCCTGTACGCCCCTTTCACGTATGCACACAAAACTATCTCCAGGTCCTCTAAAAGTAAGCCCCCAGAAAATTCACGCATGTTTCATCTTTCTCTCGCGATATATGCAATGACGATCATTGTATTTGAAGCGAAAGCACGATATGTACATTGGACTTCAGAATCCACTCATTACGGTCACCATTTACGTTTAGTGGTTATTATACAGTCACGGGCTCACCGTACAACTCTTTATTTGCTCATGACATGACTAGTTGACCAGTTAAACGCTCCACGTGGCACCTCTAGTGTTGCATCACATTATCTCACTACCATCGTGCCCACCTGTCGACTTGTATCTACTCTACATCTACACTCTTATAAAATACATAAAATACACTCTTATAAAAAACAAAGTTGGTGATGATGGTGTGCCTGCCATCCTGCAATATAGGCCGTCCGATTTATATCTGACGGATAGGAAAGAAACTATGGCAATTTTGCAATAAGGTACCCACACACCTCTCCACATTTGCAAACAAGGCCTTCCCTCGTTCATCCTTTTCACTCACAAGATAAACAAGTCATACAAATGCATCTTGATGTTACGTGCAACACACGGGCATCTTGCTAGTAAGAATGAAAACAAACGACAAAAAAATATTTGGACGGTGGTTCGAAGTCATGACCGCGGGCACAGCGGACAAGGTGGCCTTGTATTGGTATGCTGAGCCGTCTATTTTAACCCACAGGAGCTGGTGTGGTGATTATACACACACGCACGCATGCACACGAACTGCATCCACGCAACACTCACACAAACACATGCACCCACGCACACACGCAACACTCACACGTACACACGCAGCCACGCACGCACGCAACACTCACACACACGCACGCAACACTCACACGCACACACGCACGCATGCATGCACACACCAGTACACCACGCGACCAACACACACTCTCACGCTCAAGTGCTCAACCTACACGTGCATGCGCACACATCAGGCCCTGACAGACACATACACAACCAGGTGATTCCCGCGCACGGGTTGGAGCCTTGTCGCGCCTGCATAAATTTGTGTTTATCTGACCTTTTGCCTATGCGAACTGACAGGTGGGACCCACAAGGAACGTGGTCAATTTAACTATTCAACATGGCGCCACGCAGACTATTTCACCGGTCAACAGAGTGCAATCCGATGCTGAACTGTGAGCAAGTGACCGTATAATCACCGCAAAACGTATATAGTGACCGTAATCAGCTTATTCTGAAGTTCGGTGACCATATTACGCTTTTCTCTCTGTAGGCCCTCCAAAACTACATCTCTACACGTTCTCGCATGTTACATCTAACAACTATGCAATACAGCACTACTACTACACTCTAACACAATAAATCATATGTGTTTTTAGTTTTACTAGATATCATATTGTTACTTATAATTATTCAATTTGCATACATTAAAATTGCCTTTGAAATGTATGGCCAGTATCATCTACCGCGCGGGAAAAATCCCGCCCTTTCCTGTTTAATCGGGTTTGTATCGATGGATCGTGCGAAACAGCAAAACTATAGTACTATACAGTACAAGTGACAGTTCACTGGGCCGTCGTGTCGTCTACTCCTCTGTCGTAAGAGTAGAGCGCTCGCTTTCATAAATCTTCTAGTCCCTATCGCCGACATGTGGGACATCAAGCTACCGGGTCCACGTGCCATACCGGAATACAGTGCAGAGCAGCCGGGGTGAAGCACCCCAGTCATGGCGCCGGCGTAGTAATGAGCAATGAGGCGTCAAATCACAAAGCTGCACCTTTCCCGCGGTTAAGTTGGAGGGATGAAGCAACCATCATTTCACTCATTCTGAATCCGCTTCTCCCTCATCTTCTTCAACTTAACCACGTGTTGCTTCTGCCGTTGTTCTGCCTCATGTGGGACGCGGATCAGCTTGGTAAAGCATTGACACGTGGGACCGCATGTTAGCAAACCGCCAGGACAACATCCTCCGAAAATAAGAAGCCTAATCCTAGACTTACAAAGGGCTACGTAGCTGCTACGTATACTTTCCATCTAATCTATATATGCCCCCCTGATTTTCAGGTGGGGTGGGCCTAATCCTCTCCTTTAATCCAATCAAATAGTCCCACATCACATCAGTTCGTAACTTTACGTAAACCATTACGTGGATGTAGCATTGCTCAAATAAGAAACCTCCCCCGCCATCCGCGCGGCAAAATCACCTCCTTTTTACTAATCTTGATTCTATGATTTTTTAGATCAATATAATTGAGATTTGTATAGATAGCACACAGGAGCAAAACCAAGTGGTACGGTTAAGGGCATCCACAATGTGTAGCCAAATGTGAAAATAGCTTTTGGCATCGTGGGAACCATTGTGGACGGTGTTGCCAAAGCCAAAAAGATGGAACCGAAGCTCCCTGATTGATTGATTGATTGATTGAAGGAATAGAAAAATGCAACGTCTCTCCTCTTTCTCCCATGCTTGGACGCATGTAGTACAGTATAGAGCACAGAGTCTACTCCCCTGTCCCTTCTATCACAAATCACAAAGCAGTGAGGCGTCAAATCACAAAAGCACGGACGAAGCAACCATCATTTCACTCTTCGCTGACTCCGCTTTTCCATCGTCTTCTTCGAGAAACCATCTCACCGCACTAGTACTCCTAGTAGTACTAGTAAAGGACTTCCTGGATGCAAATAAGGCGGTTGTCTCGGCTTGCAGGCGGCACTTGCGAACGACTTACGGTGGTCTCCCTCAATGGTGTTCTCCGTCGAACGCACTTCGCCAAACCACCCAAAAAAAAGATATCGTCAACGTCACCGCAATGGGGAAGGAAGTCAAATATAGTTACTACCTCCATTTTTTTGTACACAAGGCCAGTATATCAAAATTACAATTTGCAAAGGGCCACTAACACTAATTGAGGCAAAATTGATGGGGTTAGCAACCAAGGACATTAATATCCCCTGCATTCATGCGGAAGTGAGAAGGTTGGTTTGCATGGCGCTGCATTAATCAAGCGATGAGGAGTGAGATGGTTAGCTCTTTGGTCTTTGGAGAAAAAATACGCATTAATTGACACGTGAAACGAGGATTTGTATCGATTAAATCCCGCGAAGGAAAACCCCGCCTTTCTTTTTTAACACTAGTACTCCTAGTACGTACGTACTTATCCTGTTTGGGTCTAGGCCTTGCATTGCCAAACTTCGCCACACATTTTTGCCAAGCTTGCCTAAAGTTTTCAAAAGGAGAAGGAGGTACACTTGCGCACGGCTGTCGCGGTCGCACCGCACCCTCACACGGTCGCTCCTGCACGCCGCGGTCGCACTGCACCCTCACACAGTCGCTCCTGCACGCTGCAAACCCAACCAAGGGAACACACCCTCACTGCACGTGCTGTCGCATGTGAACAAACCAAACTCAGCCATCCTATCGCTGACACATAATTTTCGTTCATAGAGTATGTTTATCCAACCACATGTTGGGGAGTATCCGTACGGCCCGTGCGGTGGTCTGTTGGGGAAGAAGAAGAGGTGAGGAAGAAGGAAAGAAGGGTTAGGAGACGTAGGATATTCATCCAACCGCCTGAAATGGTAGACTGACCCAAGTCAGGCGACTTGCATAACAAATAGATGTTTTTACACAGCAAAAGATCCATGAAAACAACAACCTAAAGAAAAATTATCACTGCTCGCGGAAAGAGACGGCCTCGTCGTCTTTGGCTGCCGGCGCGAACCAGCCGTCGCTGCCGACGTGTGTCGCCGCACCGTGGTTGTCCTCGGCCTCCAGCTACTCGTTCAAGCGGAGCGTGCGGGCACTCTGCATGGACGAGAGCATAGCCCGGTTCAAGTCGAGGACGTCCGGTTCCGCCTGCAGGAGGGCCTCGATGGCAGCGGCATCCGCGCGCTCCGTGTCGAGTCGAGCCTCCGCCGCCCGGTTCAAGTCCAGGACGTCCGGTTCCGCCTGCAGGAGGGCGTCGGTGAGAGCGACATCCGTGCACTCTGTGTCGAGTCAAGCCTCTGCCGCCCGGTTCAAGTCCAGGACGTCCGGTTCCGCCTGCAGGAGGGCCTCGATGGCAGCGGCATCCGCGCGCTCCGCCTCATGTTGAGCCTCCGCCGCCGGGTTCACATCCACGACATCCGGTTCCACCTGCAGGAGAGCTTCGATGGCAGCGGCATGCGCGCGCTCCGCGTCGAGTTGAGCCTCTGCCTCCCGGTCCTCCTTTAGTATCGCCATGTTGAACCGCTGGTCCGCCTGCACCATGGGGGACTCGGACGCCGGCACGAAGTCGACGTCCATCGTCTCATACCCATCGGGGGCCTTCTGCGCCGCGACCTCCGCCATGAACATTGGATCGGCTTCCTCCTCCTCGTAGCTTGGCTCCAGAGAACTCGGGGATTGGCCCGCCGCAAAGCGAGCTTGGGAATGGAGGTCTGTGGCACCGACCGCCGCCGCGATTTCTGCGCGGCGCTCCGGCGTCAGCATCTTGTAGTAAGTGATCTTGCGGCGCACCATGGCTTTCCAGCGAACTAGGGGACGCTTGATGCGGGCTAGGGGATCGAAAGGTGGGGGAATGGGCTGGAGATTTGGTGTGGTTTTAGGGCAGTGGCTGGCGTAGGCCGAGCAGCGAAGGTTCTGGTGTGAATAGTGGTTCTGGTGACGACCGGTCAATCGGTTTTGACTGTACATCGCTCTTGTCGCGTTCGCGTTGCAGCCCGGCATGCTGGACCCTCCACGTCGCTCACCGAATGGAACACGCTTTGTCTTGCATTTTCGCTCGCTTGTGGGACCACAGTTGAGAGCAAACCGACATCCCTCCCCCTCCCCCGCCCGTGTCATTTATTATACCACCACTCCCTCCATTTTATGTGGAGTAAATAAAAACAGAGGGAGTATACTACAGATGAGGATCCCCTGACGTGGCCGAACCCATTGAGTAACTGACATGCGGGGCCTAGCAAGCATGGGGTCCGCCAGTAAGTGACCGAAAGGGAGGGTAAGGCAGGGATACCTACGTCAGAGGATCCACTTCCACTATACTACTTTGACCAAATGTTAGAGTAATAATATATGACATGCAACTTACACAAATTTTAGAGTAATAATATATGACATGCAACTTACACAAAGCATACAGGGTCTAATGCGTTTTTCGAGGCTAACTTTGACCAAATGTTAGAGTAATAATATATGACATGCAACTTACACAAAGCATACGGTCAAATTCGTATGTGAAAGGAGTTTCCAATGATATAATTTTCACATTATACATCTCATGTACTATTAATCTTGTCAATAGTCAAATTGGAAACCATCTCGAGTACAAATCTAGGAGTACGTACGAATCTAACAATATTGATTGGGCGTTGTTGAATGTTGATACCTTTTTGATCAAAGTAGAGATACTTTGACTACACATAAAACTTATATGTAAACTAGAAAGGATAGGGGGAGTATATTGTTCGTTCAAAAACGAAACGAACATTGAATACCCTTTATATATGATTTGCGGATGCTATGATCACCGGTTCAAAATTTTGAATCCGCCTTAGGTATCACGTGCCCCCACTCGTTCCCTCTCGATTTCATTTCGAGGTCCGGAGATCTATTAAAAGAGGACTAGGGTGGGTACATGCGAATGATACTCGGCGGAATGTTCAAATGAGGCATGCGGGAGGATGGACTCGACTGGAGGGCGACATGATCGATGGAGAAGAGGGTTGGAGAGGAATGAGAAATAAGCAAACGCCACATGATTATACTTGAACGGCTCAAATAAACAATAAGTTGTCTCGCTTGGCCTACATAGTGAAAGGCCTAATGCGCAACACGGAGCACTGACGCTCGAATATGGCCGGGAAAACAGGGAAACCGACATGTGGGGCACACCCGTCGGGACGATGTAGCGCAGACTAGTCCAATGGAGGAGCTGGCCCACGACCTCCTCGCCACCGACAACCGTTCATGTGGGTCGTTGGGGCCAACAACGGGGCTCAGCTCCAGCACCGCCTCTAGACACGGCGACCGTGGTGAGCGACACGCTCATATCGTCGCTAGACACGGTCGGTTTCAGTGTGCCGAGGGTGGCGTTAGTGCTGTGGCACGACCAACGGTATGTTTGGTTTGTGCCCAAGGTTGCCCCATCAAAGCATTGGGTAGCCAAAATTTTGGTTGAGGTATTGATTGCCCATGATTTGGCCGACATTGGCAAGAAAAATGAACTAGAGTTGGCTAGAGTTCATTGGCATGCCAAAGAAATGGCAACTATCCAAACAAAGACCAATCTTTGGGTCATGACCAAAATTTTGGTTGAGGTATTGGTTGCCCATGATTTGGCTGACATTGGCAAGAAAAATGAACTAGAGTTGGCTAGAGTTCATTGGCATGCCAAAAAAATGGCAACCATCCAAACAAAGACCAATCTTTGGGTCATGACCAAAATTTTGGTAAGGTGCACTTTGGCCACAATCCAAACACACCCCAACACCCGGCTCGTCGAGGATGCACGGGGCGCCGCGACGCGTCCGCGGAGTGGTGTAGCGCGGCCAACTGCATCCTCCGAACCTGAGACCATGCCGGGTCGTCTTGCTTTTTCAATGACATGCGGGGATCGCATGTGAGCAAAGGGCATCTCCAACGTTGCTATGACCGCAGCTGACTACCCTGGCACACCAAAACCCTCGTCCCTCGCGCCGTCGCGCGGTGCATTCCCAGCCAGCGCCAGCTTCCCGCATTCATGTCGTCCGTTCATATGTCGTCGTTAAGAGGCTCGGTGCCCGAGGAACCAACTCCGGCGACTTAGGGTGCGTTTGGTTCCTTGGCAAAAATCGTTTTTGCCTTGCTAGGCTAGGCTTACCGTTTGGTAGCGCAAATATATCCTAGCTTTTGGGGGCAGCTAGCCTCGCTCGGCCAGAAAATCCTTGCTCTGCGGGGAGAGCCGATTCGGCTCGCCCTCGACGGCAAAGCCGGAACGCGCGAAGAATTCTACGCGGAACTCTCCGGATGGATAAGTCCGTCTGCAACAAATCCCTAAACCTACGTTCTCCACTCCGACCTCCTCCTCCACTTTCCCCTCTGATTTTTCCTCATCCCAACGAAATCCTCCGAAGCTGCAGAGATAAATCGAGCGAGTTGGCCCAAGTTGCCCTCCATGATTAGCTGAAGGCGCATCAGATTTGACAGGGAAAGCTTACATCCGCCTTGCACAAGTCTGCGTCCGCCCCCATCCGCCTTGCTCAGGTTTGTGTCCGCCTCATCTCTTGATCTCTCCTGTGTATGCGTGTGCACTTTTCTTGGCAATAGATCAGCTGGTTCAGGAATTGATTAGTACTAGAAGCAACAAATCGTAAATACTATCTTTCTATACTCCCCGTGGTCTTATCCAAGGCTGGATTCTTGTTGGGTGACCTGGCTTTGGGGTTAGATTGGAACGGCTAAGGTGATAGCAAACTGTAGTATAATGCCACTGTGGCGTTGGGGTTGGGAAGGATACTGTTGTTGGCAACTACCCAGCTCTTGATTTTTATTCCAAACCAGACTCCAATTGAGTAGCTTATAGAAGTGCATGACATGAATTGATTTTACTGAAACATGTATGATGCATCTGAATCCTTAATTTGGTCTGTACTAAATATGCATACAGAGCAATCTACTTAGCAGGCATCTGAACTGTTTCATTAGTTCTGCATATGTATTTTCTAAAAGAACAGAGCTTCCTCTTTTTTTTTGTCTTGTGTCTGCATCTTAGTTTCATTTATATCAACAAAGATTTGTCTACGGTAGTCCTAGACTGTGTATATTCACACACGTGACCAATCCGAATGAGAATTTATTCAAAATAATTGATGACATGGAAGAATACCCTCTCTTCGTCCGACTTGCACTACAGACATCTTTGGCCACCAATGAACAAGTGGCATCCATGTTGAAAGGGAGGCCGATGACTGCTATTCAAGAGTTTGTGCGGCGCTGGGTCGGTGATAACTTTCCTGAACACGTTCATGTTGCTCCCGACATGTGATTCATTTTGCTGTAAATTTTTAGGATTATTTTGTATGTCTTCCAGAGTCATCTCCTAGAGAAATAATGTCCATGCCTCATGCTTGCATGTAATGATGTCATTCAGTTTTTCATTCCTGGAAAATAAGCTTGTTACTCATATTTTGTTTTCATCAGTCAGTGTGTTCGCAAAGTGTGTTAAATTTATAATCATAAAGTTGCATTGAATTTTTGCATGACTATTTACAACTTGATCTGCCTGTAGTAGTCATTTCTCTGTTTCACTGATTTTTTTCAACGATATTGTATTGTTGATGCATTTGTTATAAGCTAGATGTATTTGGATCAATGTTTACGAGTCAAATAGTCGTTGAGTCGTTCCAAGGTTGAGACTCATAGACTAATCGTGACTAGTCTAGACTAGTGCGAGACTAGTCTACATAACTGCTAATACCTAGTAGTAGTATGTAGTATTACACTATATAAGTATACAAGTACAGTATACAATACAAATGAATGCACGGCTTTGAACTTGGTTTGAGTTAGTCTTCATGTACAAATGCATCTCTTTCCTGATTTCATCAGTTGCTTTCAGACACATTAACACCACTGTGTAACCAGAAGAGACGTTTTTGCCACACAAAACACACTGGATTGACAATTTGTCCTGCAGATCAGGCCAAAAGGCATACTTCCATGTTGGATCATTGGTCCTAGTTGGCTTCCTCGCAGGATCCTTTGATGGATCATAATCCTCAGCAGCTTGAGCTGAAGTGGCTGCTGAGCATGCTGTCTGAGATATCTCTGGTGTTGTAGACATTGTAACTCTAGCTCTGCTCAAACCTAAGGATGTTGAATGGAAACAAGCAAACTTAAACCAGGAACCAACAGTAGAGGAACCAGCCCAGGAACAAGCAATAGAGGAACCATATATGATGGTAAGAGAAGGGAGAAATTACTTGCAAAGCGAGGATCCAGGAGCAGATGAACCAGTCCAGGAACCAGCAGAGATAGGGCTGGATCTGGACAGCAGAACCAGTGAAGAGGGAGAGCTCCAGAGGAGTGGGCAGTTCTCTCTGGAGCGAAACTGAAACCTAGCCACAAAATTTCCCTCCGACAGGCTCGCAGACCGAGCACCTCTGTTATCCCCTCCAATTTTAAGTCACTCACCTCTAAAGAAAAGTTTGAGTCATTCGACTTAATGTACACGACTATTCCAGACTAGTCTCTCGACCGCTCGACTCATCGAATTAGTCTACATGAGATTTGCAGTCGACACCACAGGTGCGACTCATAGACTAGTCCATCGACTAGTCCTTCGACTCGTAATCAGTGATTTGGATACCGTGAAGATGAGCTACTTTGCCCGCAGCACAACCAAACGACTAGCTGCTGGCCCTTGCCAGCAACGGCATTGAACCAAACGTGTAGCTAAGGCAAAGGTAGCCCATCCGAGCTAAGCTAGCTAGGCTAGCTCAGCTAGTGGGCAAGCTGGGCAATACAACCAAACGCACCCTTAATGACGCACCCGGATGCTTGGCCTCACCGGAATGCGCTACTTAAAGCGGCAACGCCCAACTAACCTCCACACCATAGCGCATCGTCCTCCTACCTGGCACCACATCCGCCATGACCGCAAGTGCGAACGCTCTGCGGGAGAGCTTGTCTTCGGGGATGAAGCTCGAGGTCGCCGCCCTCGCTCAAGTCGCCTCTCGCGACGCAATAGCGGCGTAGCCGGACGCGGACGCGACCGCACAAGCGGTGGCCACGCTGGCGGCCGACGACGGGAGCACCGTCAGCCACGCGTCCTACTTGCCGCCGTCCAACGTCCGGCACCGCCGAGGTCGGGGACTCCTCCGAGGATGAGTAGGGCATGGGAGGCGGCAGGGCATGGTGTGCCAACTGGCCGGTCCGTATCCCGTGTTCTACTCTTCCTCGCCGGAGACCGCACCTTCACTTCACGGGTCTTGAACCCCGCCCCCGTACATAGAGATCGCAGATGGAGGACGTCGGTCGCCGCCGTAGAATAGGTTTAGGGTCGGGTTTCTTTTATTTTTCTGTCCTATAAAAGTTCGAAATGTAATGAAAATCTGCCGTGTTTGCATTAATCTCGGCCGGTGTATATGAACTTTCACAATAATATACATATTGTAGGAGTACTAGCAAGATGCCCGTGTGTTGCACGAAAGATCAAGATCTTGTGGGAGAAAAGGATGAACGAGGGAAAGCCTTATCTGCAAATGTGGAGAGGAGTGCGAGTAAATTTTCATAGTTTCCTTCCTATCCGTTAGATATAGATCAGACGGCCTATATTGCAGGATGACAGGCACACCATCATCACCAACTCTGCTTTTTATTGAACCGAGAAAATCTAACATGCGAAGTAAAATAAACACATAGGGTCTATACATACACAAATTATCTTAGGCACTCCAATAGTACGTCCACTACACATTCACGCATTTCACATCTTTCTACATCTACGGGAACCTACGAAAGGGTTAACGTAAATTGCCTCTCTCTCTCCTCCCCTGATTTTCATGGTGGTGGGCCCCTCCCTCCCCCCAATCTACAATCAACAGCTCAGACGTTTCACATTACGTTAATTACGTAACTGGGATTACGTAGGTGTAGCATTACTCGTCCTAAAAACCCAACTAAGCCAACCTCCTAGCATATCGCGCGGGAAAAGACCCGGCCGCGCCGTTTTAGTCGGGATTACCGGATTACTAGTAGTAGTATCGATGGATCGCGCGAAGCAACAAATTTTTTTTTGAGGGGGCGAAGCACCTAGTTTAAAAGGAAAAAAGGCGGTACACTCACAACACTCCTGTCGCGGTCGCATTGCACCCCACACACGTTCGGTCCTGCACACGGCTCACGCAAACGGAACGCACTTTGGCTTGCCTCTTCACTGACACGTGGGACTGCACTTGGAGAAACCGACCATGCGCCAAACTCCCCCCGCCCACCGCGCGAAAATCCTCCCCCCCACACCCAAAAATTCCCCCCAAATCTGATTCAACCGCCCTTTGGCCAACTAGCCAATAATATTCCCCAAACCCCCTCCCCCCTGTCCCCCTCCACTCCATTCGCTCCGCCAAAGCCGCCCTCCCCGCCGTGCCGATACGTCGGCGCCACGGTTCGGCGATCCTCTCGCTCCCACAGTACGCTCTCGTAGACTGCCGTCCTCTAGCCGCGCCGCCACCTCTGGCTACGTTCTTGTGGAGCGGCGGTCAGCGCCGCCACCGCTGGCGACGTCCGTGTGGAGACGCACGGCGGTCAGCTTCTCCCACGGTACGCGCATTCTAGACTGAGGCCCCGTTCATGTCGGTGTAGCGCTAGATGTTAGCTGATAGACGCTGTTAATCTCGCTGTTTGCCGAAGTAGTTTACTGTCAATATGCTCTGCTTAAGAAGCTTCCTTGCCCTGTTCCGCACTCAATCTGCTTAGCTGAGATGGCATGCCAAGGCCGATTAGTTGCTAAAATATCCTGCCATATATTTATTGTGACGTAGATTGCCATGGTCTAGTAGCCAATCTGTTAGGTGAAATAGCTCTACACCGTTTTATACTCGATCTTTGTTGCTGCGATGGCGTTCGATAGTTTGATGGATGTGTGCTCGGCCTCATTGACAGCTGAAACAGCCTGCCATAATTTGGCACTCAAATCTGTTTGCTGAATTAGCTTTACATATATTCGTTACTTAGATCTGCTCGTCCAAATATCTTGCCATAGCTTTAGACATCGACCTAGGTATTTTTTTCTGGACTTCATAAAAAAGCATATATGTTTTTCCTGTAATATCTAGTAGAAGAACTAATTTGTATGTCTAACAGATGGACATGACTTGGATAACTTCTGCTCGAAGATTCTCCGCCGCATATGTCGAGGGGGTTGAAAACTTCATGAACTTTATCAGAGCTGAGTACGGTGGTCCGAAATCAGATGTGCTCTGCCCATGTAGCAGCCATATGAATTCAGTTACAAGACCCCAGTCAACTGTGCAAAATCATCTACACTTGTATGGGATGTCGGTCACATATACTAGGTGGGTTCATCATGGTGAAGCTGTGAACGTCAATGTTATTGACTACGTGGAAGCAGCAGATCACCATCTTGATCTGCCGATGCTCGGGTGGAAGAGGAGGAGGAGGTGGTGGTGGCAGAGCCAGTGAGTTTGACCAACATTGAAACAATGCTACGAAATGCTCGTGCATTCCGTGAACTTTCACCTGTAGAAGAAAAACGGTGGGCCCGCATGTTGGAACTATGCAACGTTGCTGTCACCCTAGGAAATAAGCTGTCAGTATTCTCAGCTATGGTCACCTTTCTTCAGGTGAAGACATCTGAGCGGATGCCCAACAAATCATTCGATGCGATGTTGGCTGCTTTCCGCAAATCTTTCCCAGATGCGTCTAAGTTGCCACACACCTACAGTAAAATGAAGAATTTCCTTCGTGTAGTTGAAATTGGATATGATATGATCCATGTTTGTAAGAATAATTGTGTTCTGTTCCGGAAGGATTATGCCAACTTAAGTGAATGCCCGAAATGCAAATCATCAAGATGGAAAGATGGCGATGCTGTGAAGAGGATTCCTCATAATGTTCTGAGACATTTTCCAATTACACCAAGATTGCAGAGGTTGTTTCATGATGCTGAAACAAGAGAGGATGTATTGTGGCATTCTAGGAACCAGGAGTACAGGGATCAGAATGTAATGAGCCATCCATCTCATGGTAGTGAGTGGAAAAGCTTCAATGATAAACACAAAGAGTTTGCTGCTGACCCGAGAAACATTAGACTTGGCTTAGCTTCAGATGGATTTAACCCATTTGGCCACCAGAGCGCCGCATATAGCATGTGGCCAGTGCTTGTTATCCCTTACAACATGCCTCCAAATGTCTGCACCAAAGAATCAAACTACATGATGGCCTTGCTTATCCCAGGTCCAAAAAGTCCTGGAAAGGATTTTGATTTGTTCATGGAGCCTCTTGTGGTGGAACTTCAACAACTATGGAAGGGTGTTCTCACTCGAGACCTATATAGCAGCCCACCAGCTGATTTCTTTCTGCGTGCTGTTATAATTTGGTGCATCCATGATTATCCGGCTTTGGGCACTATGTCAGGGCGAACGACACATGGTTACAATGCATGTGTTCGCTGTGACAGGAATCCGCTGTCATACGCAATACTTAGCAAGATCTGTTACATTGGACACCGACGTTTCCTTGCCAAGGACAAGCCGCATCCTAGAAAATACCGAAGACATGTGTTCAATACAAAGCATGAAAACCGTGATGCGCCAAAGAGGCTCACCGCCAATGAGCTGCAAGTGGAATTAGAGAAGGTCGGGCATATTACATCAGGAAACCATCCTGGTAATGGTAGCGGGAAAAGGAAGCGTGGCAGGGTAGAAGAGAGATTATTGTTTACCCGCAGGTCCACTTTGTGGGACTTGGAGTATTGGAAAGATTTGGATCTGCGGCATAATCTTGATGTGATGCACATCGAGAAAAATATATGTGACAGCATTATCGGCACACTTCTTAATATTGAAGGCAAGACGAAAGGTACCTTAAAATCTAGGATTGATTTGACACGCCTGGGTATCAGAAAGGATTTGCAGGTGCAAGATGAAGGTAAACCACGGGATATGGCACCAGCTGTGTACGTCTTGGACAAGGTAAAAAGAAAAGAATTCTGCGAGGTCCTGTCACATGTGAGATTCCCACATGGATTTGCTTCCAACCCTGAAAGGAGAGTCAGTGCAGATGGAAACAAGGTACAAGGGTTGAAAACTCATGACTGCCACGTCCTACTTCAAAGGGTTTTACCTGTTATCCTTAGAGGATTGGGCCGCCCTGACTTATACAGAGCAGTTGCAGAGTTGGGACAATTCTTCAGGGAACTCTGCAGTAGAAATATCAGGATAGATGCTTTGGAGCGTCTTAGAGACAAGATACCAACTATCCTATGCGACCTTGAGAAGATATATCCTCCAGCCTTCTTTGATGTGATGGTGCATTTGGCTGTTCATCTACCTGATGAGGCACTACTTAGAGGTCCAATACAGTATGGCTGGATGTACCCTATTGAAAGGCGGCTAGGCACTTTCAAGGGCTATGTTAGGAACAGAGCTAGACCCGAGGGTTCCATTGCAGAGGCCTACATTGCTACAGAAGCGTTGACATCCTGCTCAAAATACATTGAAACAAATGATCAGCTTAGCAAAGAGGTGGATGAAGACAATCTCGGGCTCAATGTTTTCAATTATTCTGTTCGAGTTACAGGGAAGAGTCGACAAGAGGACAAACATAAAGATTTGGACAAAATGGTTTGGTATGTGTTGAATAACTGTCCTGAGATACTACCTTATATCAAGTAAGTGCTAAGTACTACAGCTTATACATCGTAATCTACTAAACTTGCAGCACATTCTTATATATTTAGATGTTTAACGCGATCACTATGTTGTGCAGCATCTACAAAAAGGAGTTACTGCCGCAAAATCCAAGAAACATTGACAATCTGGTTATGGGAGGATTTGCGAAATGGTTCAAGAGCCATGTAAGCTTTTGAATTGCACTGTCAGTTTTTTTAATATATTGAGTACATAAGATGATCAGCTTGTCTATTTTCTAACCATAGGTTAAGAAGATGCGGGAGGATGGGCAGACAGTTGATGATGCCCTTTACTCACTAGCAATGGGTCCTGATACTCGGGTAAGACATTATGAATCTTGCGTTGTTGGAGATGTGCGCTACAACACCCTTGCACGAGACGAAGGCAGGAAGACACAAAACAGTGCCATCATCAGCACGGATACGTATGACAAAGAGACAAATGAAATGTATGCTAACATAACAGACATTGTTCAGTTCCAGTATATCTCCAGGTTCGAGGATCATCGGTGTGTGGTTCTGTTGTGCTGTTGTTGGTATAACATGTTTTCCAGGATCGCAAAACCCAGAGCTGATGATTATTTCAAATCCATCAATGTCAAGGAGGCGTACCAGACCAACGAGCCTTTTATTTTGGCAAATCAAGCAACACAGATATTTTTCTTAGAAGACACATTTGCACGTAGCGATGACTGGAGAGTATTGCAAAGGTTTGAGCAGAGGAATTCGTTTAATGAAGTTGCACAACAAGATGATGCTTACACTGCTCCTGATGTACAAGATAACATAGATGTTCCTAATATCTTTGAGAACCATCACGTCAATGACGCCGGCGAAAAGATTGCCTGTCGTGCTGTGGACATACAAGAGTTGATCAAGAAGAAGCCAACGTTCGAGGACGTTGAGGACGAAGAAGAAGATGACACCGTGAGGAATTACGATTCAGACTGATACACATGGCCAAGATGTTGACGCTGCTGCTGCGGATGATGATTACATTGCTTTTGTCGTATTTGCCTGTCAGAAGACTTTTTTTATCTACTATGTGAAATTGTGTTTGCTATGACAACTGAAACCTGATGAACATGTTGTTTAGTATTTTGCTGTGAGAACATCACTTGTTATGTATGATGATTTGTGTTTGGTGATTGTATGACAACTAAAACATGATGACATTGTTGTTTAGTTGTACTCATATTTGGCCGTGAAACTTGAATTTGATGACATAGTTTGCTGTTGGACTGCAATTTGCTCGACGTCTTCGAATGAGAACAAAGCTGACCCGACAGGGCCTCTGCTATTTATTTATTTATATGAGCAAAAGGGGGTACCCCCTGATTTCCGTTAATAGAAATCATTAGATGTTCACAACACTACGCCCAGCCTGCTACACAGGTTTCATTCATTACTAGTTTCAGCAAAGTGCTCATGTCGTAGCCACTAAATACATCACAAGTGCTACATACACTGCAAATAAAGAGACAATCATCCTACAGAGCACATCGATTTTGCCCATTATCTTCACAAGCTCTTTCATCTCCTCATTGATGTCAAGGCCGTTCAGCAGCTATTGCTTGGCCATGATCAGAGGAACTGCATCTTTAACCTTCTGCTATGCATCTTCATCTTCTCCCGTTCCTTCAGTTACTTGTCCAACACCCCAACCTGCTGGTATTGGGATTCCTCGGCTAACCAAATAATCAGCGTAGTTGCATTCCCCCACATCAGCAACTTCCTAGAAATACAAATCACACGAATCTTCCCTTTTCTGCACGAATCAAATTGGAAGATCATCAACCAAACTATTAAAAAAATTAGCAACTGAAAGCAGCAGAACAACACTTAAACATATTATTACCCCATGATTCGGGCATTTGTAGAAGACTCGGCCAGGGTTGCGGATTGTGGTTGAGATGCGATGGATGACTCTGCGTGATTTGCAGCAGTGGCACCACACCAACGGCAGCGGGTTGCGATGAGCAATCAGCTGCGGTGCGTGTGCCAGCGGGGGTGTGATGAGACCCACGGGCGATGGTACGGGTGGCGACTTGGCACATATCTGGTTGTTGCCTGCTGAAGAGCAGGTGGACGAGCAGCCAGCGGACATGGTTGCTGCGGGCAGAGCTTCTGATGCTAGGCAGAGTAAGTAGAGAAGAGGAGAAGCGAACGTTGGAAGTTTCATTACTTGCAGAGTAGCATAGCACCATATATAGTCATAGTCTAGGTTTGGATTCGAACCAGCTACAGGAGCACGTCTTTCTTTTTTCTAAAACTCGGCAACGTCTCTTTACTGGTACACTAGCTTGTTCTGTACGCCTTCCCAAGTCTTTGATTTTCGTTCCCTTTTTTGCGAGGAAGGAAGGAGGACAAAATTGAGAGTTCCTGGGACTCGAACCCAAGACCTCTCGGTTGAAAACCAAGGGTGCTAGTCACTTATGTGGCGAACGTTCCCTGTGAGGAGAACGGCAGACGAACGCATTTTCCTCGCACTTCTCTTCCTATATATAAAAACGTATGCTACTTGGTGTCCGCTTAGTCAACAAACGATTGTGCCAACCTTGACCGTTGGATTGACATTCAACGTCTGTCGCGTTTCTTCAGTCTCTTCTTCCTCGAGCCGCCAAAGCCAAACCAGCGCTGGCGGGACCGCCTGCTCCCGCCTCCCACGGCTGGCTGTGATCTTCCCCCGCTCATGTTCGTTCCCGTCCGAGGCCTCACCATCATCCTCCGCCTTGGTTCGCTCGCTGCGGCGCCGCCCTCCGGTGTTGTCAACATGGTCAACAACCGAGAGGAATAAGGAGATGACTGTACATGGTGAGGATGACAGTAGGGACCCAGCAGCGCGCGCAGTAATTTTGTTTTTTCGGGACGGAGAAGGGTATCAACTGGGTTGTGCGGGACCCGTGGCCCGTCTAGCCCAGGCTTTTATTTCATATGTTTAGCACATGACCAGCCCAGTTTGTTTTTTTCCTTTCTGAAAATGGCTAGCCAGCTATTTTGTTTTTTGCAGAATAACCAACGTAGGCCTACTTGCTTTTCTACGCCCTTCTGGGCCGGAAATCTTTCAAGACAAGGAGGGATGCATTTTTCCCAGAAAATGGGCTATAAGTAATAAGAAATGGGCTATAAGTAATAATAAATGGGCTGTATAATGAAAAAATACAGCAAACAGGCAATTAGTTCAAAAATACTGTTTTCTTTCGGATTTTGATATTTTAAATTTCATTGTTTTTGTGCGGGTAAAATTTCATTGAATTTAAATTAAGGTATATTTAGATTTAAAATTAATTTGAATCTGGCTAGAAATTTCGGGCTGTATGCTGTTTGGGACAGATTTGGAGGCTGACTTGTGGGTCTACTAGGTTGACGTGTACTTTGGCTTTGTCAACTTAGTCCACAAACGATTCTAGCAGTAGTGACCATTGGATGTTAATCCAACGGCCGTGTTGCTTCTTCAATATCTGATCTTCTTGCTCCATCCGCCCAAACCAGCTCCGGTGGGACTGCCTGCTCCCACCTCCCGTGGCCGGCTGTGCTGCCGCACAGGCCGCACGGCCCCACCCTACTTCATTGCTGGCCAGGCCGTTCCTCTACTCACCCACACCTCCTGTTATTTTCCGGCGATGGCAGCCGGACCAGTAAGCCCTCGTACTCCCCACCGCGTGGGCAACCATTGCCGAGTCTTCCCCAGCTCCGTGTCGTTCCCTTCCTAGGCCTCGCCGTCGTCCACCGCCATGGTGCTCTCGGCGCGGCCTGGTCAACGTGGTCAACGAACGATATCCATCGGCCGTGGACTGTACACGCAAAATAATGATTCCTCCACCTGACAGCTGGGACCCACCGGAAGGGCCTCTGTATTTCGTGAAAAAATCGTTCCCCCCGCTGACATGTCGGACCCACCAGCTATATCTTCACACGCAAGGAAGTGCCTCCTTATTACGCACAAAAAATGAATACCCCTTGCTAGCTGGGACCCACCATAGTGGGAGGATGACTTGTGGGCCAACTAAGTTGATGGGGACGGAGGGCTTTGTCAACTTTGTCAATATGAACGATTCTAGCTCCAGTGACCGTACGATGTCCATCCAACGGCCGTAGTGCTTCTTCAACCTCTGGTCTTCTTGCTCCAGCCGCCCAAAGCAGCACCGGTCATTCCGCATGCTCCTGCCTCCCGTGGCCGGCTGTGCTGCCGCGGAGGCCTCACCGCCCCCTACTATTCCCACCGCTGGCCAGGCCCTGCGGGCGACGGCAGCCTCACACCGCAGCCGAACCAGTGAACCCTCGTACTCCTCTCCGCGCGGGCTTCCACTGCCGCGTCTTCCCCGGCTCCGCGTCGTCCCCTTCCTAGGCCTCGCCGTCGTCCACCGCCGTGGTGCTCTCGGCGCGACCTGGTCAACATGGTCAAGGAACGACTTCCATCGGACGTGGACTGTACGTGGAGAGGCTGACAGCTTGGTCCACGGCCGCAGCAAGGAAGTGCCTCCTTATTACGCGGAAAATAATGATTCCTCCACCTGACAGCTGGGACCCACCGGACGGGCCACTGTATTTCACAGAAAAAACGTTTCCCCCTGACTGCTGGGACCCACCAGCTTCATCTTCGCACGCAAGGAAGTGCGTCCGGGCAAAAAAACGATTCGCCCCTGACTGCTGGGACCCACCAGCTACACCTTCGCACGCAAGGAAGTGCGTCCGGGCAAAAAACGATTCGCCCCCCTGACTGCTGGGACCCACCGGCTACATCTTCGCACGCAAGGAAGTGCGTCCGGGCAAAAAAACGATTCGCCCCCTGACTGCTGGGACCCACCAGCTACATCTTCGCAGGCAAGGAAGTGCCTGACAGTCGGGACCCACCTGGTCGAAGCGTACGTAGCGTTGTCATTCTGGTCGCGAACGTGTACGTACATACTGGTCGATGTAGAGGCGCGCACTGTCGTAGTAGAGGCGCGCACGTGTCGTAGTAGAGGCGCGTACGTAGCATGTAAACGTACGTACAACGGCCAGGGTGCAAGAAAGAAAATACGGCCACGTATGTGTACATACGAGCGGGGTCTCGAACGCCTACTCGCGCATACGTAGGCCAGGGCTCGTGTACATGGCTGGGTCGGAACAGAGAAACAGCGTCGTCGTCGTGTTCATGGGGAGGCAATGGAATCAGTCGTGTTCATGGGGAGGCAACGGAATGCGTCGTGTTCATCGGGAGGCAACGGAACGCGTGGGAGCCAACCGGCTGGGTCGGAACGGAATGCGTGGTCGTGTTCATCGGGAGGGCTTGGACGGAACAGGCGATGGAAACGAGGCCTGGAGTACCGCAAAACGGAGGAAACGGACCTCCTACGTTCGGAACGGGGTCCTGTTGATCGGGAGGGGTGTGGCGTACCACAAACGGAGGAAACGGACCTCCTACAGTCGAAACGGGGGTCCTGTTGATCGAAAGGGGTGTGGCGTACCGCAAAACGGATGAAACGGACCTCCTACGGTCGAAACGGGGGTCCTGTTGATCGGGAGGGGTGTGGCGTACCGCAAAATGGACGAAACGGACCTCCTACGGTCGAAACGGGGGTCCTATTGATCGGGAGGGGTGTGGTGTACCGCAAAACGGACGAAACGGACCTCCTACGGTCGAAACGGGGGTCCTGTTCATCGGGAGGGGTGTGGCGTACCGCAAAACGGGACTCCACGGGATACTGTTCATCTCCACCGTCGACCTCCTCCAGCCTCCACGGGCTCCTGTTCATCCGGCCTCCACCGCGCGCTACTCCACCGGCTACTGTTCAACCACCCCTCCACGGGCACCCCTCCACCCTCTACTATTCATCCAGCCCTCCACACCACGGGGTCCTGTTCATCCAGAGGCAATGCCACCGCTCACTGTTCATCCAACGCCCCCCCCCCCCCCCCCGCAATGCTCACTGTTCATCCAATCAATCGGCTTCAGTTAGCAGCAGTAGCGAAGGAATTGCTCGATCGGGTTCAGTTAACAGCCATCGATCGATCGCTCGGGTTCAGTAACGCGTAGCCTGCAGTGCAATCGCTCGGGTTCAGTTAGAGCCCCACGCCTCGCTCGGGTTCAGTTAGAGCCAACGCCTCGCACACACGCACGTACGTGTACGAGAGGAACGCGCATCGCTCGGCCCCCGACCTCCCACCGTAACCAGGAACTCCCTGAAATTTTCCTCCCCCTCGCTTCTACCACGGTTTTTTCCGTCATGGACGGCCCAAAGAATGTCATGCAGCTGCGTCTCCAGCCCGCCCAGGATGAAAAGCCCATTTTCTGTCATGATTTTTTGTCATAGAAGTAGGAGCCCACCACATCTATGATGATACCGGGTTTTGTCACAATTATCGTCATAGAAGTGTCATATGTATGACAGAATTTTTTTTTGTTCGGCCCAAAATGTCACGGATGTGTCTTTTTTTGTAGTGTAGCAAGTTGTTCATCAAGAAATTCACCTAATGGCACGGTATTATCAAGCATAGAAGTAGTTTCATCATAGGCATCATGCATAGCAGAAGTGGCATCATCAATAACATGCGACATATCAGAATCAATAACAGGTGTAGGTGTCGCAAATTTACTCATAACAGAAGATGAATCAAGTGCAGAGCTAGATGGCAGTTCCTTACCTCCCCTCGTAGTTGAGGGAAAAATCTTGGTTCTTTCATCTTTCAAGTTCCTCATAGTGATCAACAGATATAAATCCCAAGTACCTCAAAGAATAGAGCTATGCTCCCTGGCAACGGCGCCAGAAAATAGTCTTGATAACCCGCAAGTATAGGGGATCGCAACAGTTTTCGAAGGTAGAGTATTCAACCCAAATTTATTGATTCGACACAAGGGGCGCCAAAGAATATTCTCAAGTATTAGCAATTGAGTTGTCAATTCAACCACACCTGAAATACTTAATATCTGCAGCAAAGTATTTAGTAGCAAAGTAGTATGGAAGTGACGGTAACGGTGGCAAAAGTAACAGTAGCAGTTTTTGTAGCAATCGTAACAGTGGCAACGGAAAAGTAACTAAGCAAAGATCAATATGTGAAAAGCTAGTAGGCAATGGATCAATGATGGATAATTATGTCGGATGCGATTCCTCATGCAACAGTTATAACATAGGGTGACACAGAACTAGCTCCAGTTCATCAATGTAATGTAGGCATGTATTCCGAATATAGTCATACGTGCTTATGGAAAAGAACTTGCATGACATCTTTTGTCCTACCCTCCCGTGGCAGCGGGGTCCTACTGGAAACTAAGGGACACTGATGCCTCCTTTTAATAGAGTACTGAACCAAAGCATTAACACTTAGTGAATACATGAAGTCCTCAAACTACGATCATCACCGATAGTGGTTCCGATTATTGTCACTTCGGGGTTGCCGGATCATAACACATAGTAGGTGACTATTGACTTGCAAGATAGGATGAAGAACTCACATATATTCATGAAAACATAATAGGTTCAGATATGAAATCATGGCACTCGGCCCCTAGTGACAAGCATTAAGCATAGCAAAGTCATAGCAACATCAATCTTAGAACATAATGGATACTAGGGATCAAACCCTAACAAAACTAACTTGATTACATGGTAAATCTCATCCAACCCATCACCGTCCAGCAAGCCTACGATGGGATTACTCACGCACGGCGGTGAGCATCATGAAATTGGTGATGGAGGCTGGTTGATGATGATGATGGCGACGGATTCCCCTCTCCGGAGCCCCGAACGGACTCCAGATCAGCCCTCCCGAGGAAGATTAGGGCTTGGCGGCGGCTCCGTATCATAAAACACGATGAATTCTTCTCTTTGATTTTTTTCCTCCCCGAAAGTGAATATATGGAGTTGGGGTTGAGGTCGGTGGAGTCCCAGGGGGGCCACAAGGCAGGGGGCGCGCCCTGCACCCTCGTGGACAGGGTGTGGGCCCCAGGATGCTGATTCTTTCGCCAATATTTTTCATTAATTCCAAAACGTGTCTCCGTGGATTTTCACGTCATTCTGAGAACTTTTGTTTCTGCACAAAAATAACACCATGGCAGTTCTGCTGAAAGCAGCGTCAGTCCGGGTTAGTTCCATTCAAATCATGCAAGTTAGAGTCCAAAACAAGGGCAAAAGTGTTTGGAAAAGTAGATACGTTCGAGACGTATCATCGCCCACAACTCATTGTGTTCTACTCGTGCATATAACATCTACGCATAGACCTGGCTCGGACGCCACTATTGGGGAACGCGGTATTTCAAAAAATTTACCTATGATCACGCAAGATCTATCTAGGAGATGCATAGCAACAAGCGGAGAGAGTGTGTCCACGTACCCACGTAGACCGAAAGCGGTAGCGTTTAGTAACGCGGTTGATGTAGTCGAATGTCTTCGCGATCTAACCGATCCAAGTACCGAACGTACGGCACCTCCGCGTTCAGCACACGTTCAGCTCGATGACGTCCCTCGATCTCTTGATCCAGTTGAGGACGAGGGAGAGTTCCGTCAGCATGACAGCGTGGTGACGGTGATGATGAAGTTACCGGCGCAGGGCTTCACCTAAGCACTACGACGATATGACCGAGGTGTGTAACTGTGGAGGGGGCACCGCACACGGCTAAGAGAAGACTTGGTGTCTCTATGGGGTGCCCACTTCCCCGTACATAAAGGAGGGGAGGAGGAGGCGGCTCACCTAGGGGGCGCGTCATAGAGGGGAGTCCAACTAGGACTCCCAATCCTAGTTGGACTCCCTTTCCTTTTCCAGAGAGGGGGAAGAGGAAAGGGAGAGGAGGAGGAGAAGGAAGGGGGGCGCGCCCCCCTCCCTAGTCCAATTCAGACTCCCTATAAGGAGGGGGCGTGGCTGCCCCTTGTGGGCTGCCTCCCCTCTTCCCTATGGCCCATGTAGGCCCAATCTTCCCCCGGGGGTTCCGGTAACCTCCCGGTACTCCGGAAAAATGCCTGAATCACTCGGAACCATTCCGATGTCCGAATGCAACCTTCCAATATATGAATCTTTACCTCTCAACCATTTCGAGACTCCTCGTCATGTCTGTGATCTCATCCGGGACTCCGAACAATCTTCGATCATCCAATCACATAACTCATAATACAAATCGTCATCGAACGTTAAGGTGCGGACCCTACGGGTTCGAGAACTATGTAGACATGATCAAGACACATCTCCGGTCAATGACCAATAGCGGAACCTGGATGCTCATATTGGTTCCTACATATTCTACGAAGCTCTTTATCGGTCAAACCGCATAACAACAAACGTTGTTCCCTTTGTCATCGGTATGTTACTTGCCCGAGATTCGATCGTCGGTATCATCATACCTAGTTCAATCTCGTTACCGGCAAGTCTCTTTACTCGTTCCCGGCAAGTCTCTTTACTCGTTCCATAATGCATCATCCCTCAACTAACTCATTATTCACATTGCTTGCAAGGCTTATAGTGATGTGCATTATCGAGAGGGCCCAGAGATACCTCTCCAATACACGGAGTGACAAATCCTAATCTCGACCTATGCCAACTCAACAAACACCATCAGAGACACCTGTAGAGCATCTTTATAATCACCCAGTTATGTTGTGACATTTGATAGCACACAAAGTGTTCCTCCGGTATTCGGGAGTTGCATAATCTCATAGTCAGAGGAACATGTATAAGTCATGAAGAAAGCAATAGCAATAAAACTAAATGATCATTATGCTAAGCTAACGGATGGGTCTTGTCCATCACATCATTCTCTAATGATGTGATCCCGTTCATCAAATGACAACACATGTCCATGGCTAGGAAACTTAACCATCTTTGATTAATGAGCTAGTCAAGTAGAGGCATACTAGGGACACTCTATTTTTCTATGTATTCACACATGTACTAAGTTTCCGGTTAATACAATTCTAGCATGAATAATAAACATTTATCATGATATAAGGAAATATAAATAACAACTTTATTATTGCCTCCAGGGCATATTTCCTTCACCGCTAAGGTGAAGAAGACGTTTTGCCTGCAGAGACACATTCAGAAGAAGCTTTATGAGGCACATGTGAATGAGAAGCATGCTCGATGCATACAGATTGCAGTGATGAAGCACTTCAACATCCCGGCGAACAGTGGATCCAAGAAGAGCATCACCCCAAAGGATAAGTGGATATGTCAGCATAGTACATGGACCAATGATGAGGCCTCTAGGCAGCTTGCTGCCTCCACCTCCGCTGCCGCCGCTGATGCTGCTAATGATGATTATATGGAGGATGCCTAGGAGTATGATGGCGTTGATCCCGTGAGACCGAGGAGTCAGACGAGGACTACTGAGCTCTGGGGCGTTAACATCGCTCATTTCCTTTTTGGTGTCTTGATGCCAAAGGGGGAGAGAGTTTTATTAGGTCTCGGGATTTGCATGGGTGTGTTTCATTTGCTTCGAGTTGAACTTCTATTTGCTTTGCTTTGGCTTGTGAACTTATTGTGTGTGGAGACTCAGTGCATGGTGTGAGACATGTGATCCCTCTATCCTATCTTATTCGTTAATCTTGTCTCATTTACTTACCGGTTATTTCGTACATATGTATGATTATCATCTATCTTTTCATTTGTACGTATCGGTTGGTCTATAAAATCTAGGGGGGGGGCATTGATCCTTATGTGTGCACTTTGCGTTCCAAAAGTAATTCAAATTAGTGCACACATATAGGGGGAGCCCCGTCTATATTTTCTAGACACCAAGTGCAAATCGTGTGTTTGTCATCATCCACCAAAAAGGGGGAGATTGTTAGGACATTTTCCATCCTTGGTGTTTTGGTGATGATGATAACTCACTTTATGGTCTAATTGTGTGCCAAGTTATTCAGGTACTCTCTCGTTTGGTTCAAGACGATTAGGCATTCCCTCTGGACGGAAAAGATCGAAGATGGTGGTTCCGACATGTTTATTTCTTTGGTCCTAGGAATCCCGTACTATTAAGAGGGAATCCGCATCAAAAGGTATTGGGTGAATCTATGCACATACACATTCATGTCCACCCAATTTAACTTCCGTTTGAGGAGAAAGAGGTCCTCACTTCCTCCTACATAGTGGTTTTAACCCCCAACGGTTGTACCGCTAGGCAGGGCGGTTGTCCCGCCTATCCGGTTCTACCAGCACAACCACCGCCCTAGGGGTGATACCAGACCAAAATCATATAGTCTGGCTATGCTCCACCTTCATCACACAATATAACGTAGCCAGACTATATGATTTTGTAGGGATAAGCTTTCTTTGGCCATGTTATTTTGAGAAGACATAATTATTTTGTTAGTATGCTTGAAGTATTATTGTTTTTATGTCAATATTAAACTTTTGTTTTGAATCATACGGATCTGAACATTCATGCCACAATAACGAGAATTACATAGATAAACATGTTAGGTAGCATTCCACATCAAAAAATCTGTTTTTATCATTTACCTACTCGAGGACGAGCATGAATTAAGCTTGGGGATGCTCGATGCGTCTCCAATGTATCTATAATTTTTGGGATTTTTACATATGTGCCCCTAGTTCCTTAGCTCTACTCATTCATCCCCGCGCTCTTAACTTTTGCTCAATTTTCCCCACTCCCTTGCCAGAAACCCTCATAACTGGGCACAACGGACGTTGACGTCGGGTCAAAGGGTTGACCATTAACCCTGACTAGTGGGGCCACGCTAGACTGTGTCGTCCGTTCGACCTGACAAGTGGGGTCGCGTTGGGTGGTGTCGCTGTTCGACCGTTGGGCCGTGGTTTCGTTGGGCCGTTCCTTGCATTAAACGTCTACGCACGCATCCAGGACAGAAGCCTGCTATGCATGCACCCAGCAAAGCCTGCCTACATGCATTGATCGAGCTTGCATGCGCCGATGCCACGATCCCACGATGCGCCGACCGAGCCTGCATGCGCCGATGCGTCCGCCACGATGCACTGACTGAGCAGCTTTCTTGCACGCCAGCCGCCACGGATGCAGCGACGGTCATTGCCGCTGGTTCCTCTCTTCTAGCTAGGTGGCTACATATTTGTGGCTTGTGTAAAAAAAGATCCACTCCCTTGCTTAGCTCTACTCATTCATGCCTACTAACAAAGCTTGCTTGCATGCACTAGGTGGTTACTAACAAGGGAACCCTACTAACAAGCCGAGCTCTCTAAGAAAACAATCAACAAATATGTAGTCCCAATATGTAGATAGGGCCAACAAGCCCATAGCACGATCACATAGTTCAAACTAGGAAGAACTTAATAATAGAATAGGTAGAAAACTTAATAATAGAACTTAAGAAAAGGGCCAACAAGCCCATAGCAACTCCAACATAGTTCAATTAAAACTTAACATAACATAGACTAAAAAAAGATAGAGGGTTTAGAACCCTAGCCGCCGCCTTCTCCACCTCGCTCCTCCTCCGGGCGCCCTTTTCACTGCTCCTCCGGGGCATTGTCGATGGGGTACGGAAGAGTGTGCATGTGCATCGCGGTGGAGAAGATGTTGTTGTACTCCGTGAACCTGTTGTGGGTGGTGAAAGCGATGAACTCGGAGCCACACCAAAACACCCGGCCGAGGAGGTAGAAGGCGTCGAATGTGTTGGTGAATTGGGCAAGGAGAGCAACCACCACCTAGTTTTGGATGACCTCCTTGACGCGGAACATCGTTGGAGATCCCCTCGGGAGGTGGTGGTAGCCGGACGTGAGGAAGAACTCGGTGAAGTTCCTTGCGGTCCTCAACCTTGATATCGCCCACACACGTAGTGTGCAATCAACATACACGTCGGTAGGGTAGAGCCTCTCCGGCACGGTCGGTGCGAAGCGGTAGGTTGGTCCGGTGTACTGCATGGCTGAGGGATGTGCAGAAGAAGGAGAAGGGGTCGAAGAGCAAGAAGATGGATGAGGGATGGCAAAGGCAGAGGGTGGGAGATGGCAGAGGCAGAGGATGGCTTAAATAGCCGTAGTGCTACGTGTTATTTTGTCGTGGCAATAACGGGGTCAAACGTGAAGTTAGTAGCCCGTTTTCAAACCCACCGTAGCATCGGGAGTGTACACGCATGGGAAACGGTGGTTTGAAAAGAAGAAGAAAAAGAAGCTAATTGCACGCGTGGGAATCCGTGGTCGAACCCTATATTATATGAACAAAAAGAGACAGTTTTTGAAGTGCTTGTGGCCATTTTGCATGATAAAAATAAATTTGGCCCTTAAAATTTTGGTCATTTTGCATGATAAAAAAAGATAGAGGGCTTGTGGCCATTATACAAATGCAAAATGACCCATTTTCTAATAGTTTGTGGCCATTTTGCATGATAAAAATAAATTTAGCCCTTATAAATTTGGTCATTTTGCATTTGTATAGAACAAAAAGAACTAAATTTTCTATGCAATGTCAATTGTTGTGTAATTTCAAACGATGCAAAAAAACAGAGCCAACACGTTCACAAAAAACAGAGCCAGCACGTTCACAAAAAAATGACGCAATTCGACGGCCCAACCAGAGGTTGGTTTTCTTTTGGGCCCAATAACAACGTTTGTTTCACGGAGTCAGTGGTGGGCGAGCAGCCGAGCACAACCAACAGGATCGCCTCTCGCAGATTGCCCCACGATCCAACAATGTGGAGCCATCCTTGTGACCCAATGGCCCGGAGCCTGCACACAGCCTGCCCACCGAATTCCTTCAAGAAGAGCACATTTGAGGGCTGTCGCTTGGCCCCAGGGTATGATCGGGTGGCTAAAGTTCGAAGCTAGGGTTAGGCGAAACCCCAAGGGGTTTAGAGGGGTTTTGAGCTGGTCAACGGGGTTACGAAAGCTTTGACTCAGCATAACTAATTTAAAAATATATATATAACCTTCGCCGTTCGTCGTTTTATAAGACACACTAACGAGGAAAAATACTAAACTTGTTCTATGGTCATTTTCATGAAAAAAACCTAGCTGGCACGATTGAGGTCAAATGAGCACCATTAATTTAAAAAAATCAAAAAAATATGAAACCTGCGCACAATGTTGTCTTATGTGACATGTTACCAACCAAAAATCATAAACTTGGTCTATGGTCATTTTCATGAGAAAATCTTCACACATATGAGCTATCACCTACAAGATTTCATAGAGTTCAAGGAGATGAGGTAGGGTTACCTTCTGTTTTTGAAAAATTTAAAAAAATCAAAAAAATCACCAAAGCTTTATTTCAAAGTGAATAAGAAGGATCTAAACTTAGTTTTCCATTTTCATATTTTAAACGTGTTTTTAATAGTTTTTGTATTAAAGCATATTTTTCAAAAGAAAATGTAAAAATATGAAGATTAATTCAAAAATAGCGAGACTTTGAATCTACACTATATAGATTGAATAGGTGTTAATAAAAACATTTGGCTCATTTAGAGTAGGCCCAAAAAAACTTGATTACAAATGGGTTGTTTACCCTAGCCTGGGAGCTCATTTGGAGCACATTTCTGAAATTCAAATTTCTTTGACCTCCTCTAAATCACCTCAAATTTTGCACACATGATCTCCTACACAAACATATATAGTTTGCCAAGTTTTTTTTTGCATTTTCTTGAATTTACACAAACATACATAGCTAATTTGCTGGTGGGAAAAGGCATGCATTTGATTTGATTAATAAACATGAGACCAATAATATGTGTGATCAGTGAAGCACCACTGAAACAACATGTGTGATCAGTGAAGCAACACTGAAACAACATGTCTGATCAGTGAAGCAACACTGAAACAACATGTGTGATCATTGCAGCACCTAAACTCATAGTTCACAACATCTAAACAGAACTAACCATACACCACAGGCAAATATAAGGCGAACAAATATAGATAGAATAATACATTACTAGCATCACCATAGATTCAGTTCACACCATAAACAGCCACATTCAGTTTACCAAAAGTAACCGGACCCAAAGTAACCCAAAAGATTAAAATTTAGTTCACAGCATCACATCATCGTAGCATCATCACATCACTTCACGCCGGAGTCAGGGCCTTCGCGAGCGCAGCATGCTTCCCCCTGATCATGTAGTCCTCCCTGCGGATCGCTACATCCTCTGCATGCACTACAAAAAAATACACTTCCGTGATGATACGTGTTTGTCATAGTAGGTTGCATTTTCTGTCATGCATGTACATCCATGACGATTTTATGACAGAATCAAGATAGTCATACCTGTGCTATCGTAGAAGTGTTCCATGACATTACCAAAATTATCATCACGGAAGTGTCCACTTCCATGACGATAAATCCCGCATCACAGAAGTGCTTTCGTCAAGGGTGACCGACACGTGGCATCCACCGTAACGGAACGCCGTTAAGCTATCGGGTCTGGTTTTGGATCCGATAACCCGTTAACAGCCCCGACCAATGGGGATTTTCCACGTGTAAAATCATCATTGGCTGGAGGAAACACGTGTCGGCTCATCGTTGGGACAGATGTCATCCACTCATTGGACAGAAGGCGCCTATGATACGTCGACACGTGGCACGGCCCAACAGAGGCCCATTCCTGTGAAAAGGCCGGCACGTTTGACTAGGTCAAAAGGTGGCGGGCCGGCCCATGTAAAGCCTGTTAACGGCATGTTCGCATATAGCCCATTTACAGCCCGCTAACCCAAGGCCCGTTACGCCCTATCCGAATTAGGCCCAGTAGCGTCATCTGGGCCACCCAATATGATTCCAGCCCATTTTCACTTCTGGCCCATGTATGGCCCATGACGTCTTTCGGCCCATATGAGGCCCTATGTAACTCTTGGCCTATTAACGGCCCGTGGTGAAACTGGCCCGTAATGAACAGTGTATCACTTTACACCCATTAACGGCCCGTGGTGAAACTGGCCCGTAATGAACAGTGTATCACTTTATACCCATTAATGGCCCGTTATTCCGTTGGGCTGTTTCCAGCCCATGTTATCTTTCGGTCTTCTCAGAGCCCATTTATTCTTGGGCTCATTTCCAGCATTCGTTTACTTACCGCCCGTTACTGTCATTTTCTGCTTGTGGGCCAAATTCAGCCCGTGGTTGCAGTCGGCCCGTTTGTGGTCCGTTAATACGTTGGGCCATTTTCATAGCGTCATAAAATACGGCCTATTAACGATGGCCCATAGTCGGCCCATGAACGGACGACTCCAACTCTAGCCCGTTTACGGCCATAATGCGGCCTGTTATTGGCCCATGTTTGGCCAGTCGATCATACTGCCCGTATAAGGCCCATTGATGATACGGCCCGTAGAAGGCCCATTGTTTCTACGGCCCGTGGAAGGCCCATTGTTTCTACGGCCCGTAGAAGGCCCACTGTTTCTACGGCCCGTAGGAGGCCCAGTGTCACTACAGTAAATATTAGCCCATGGTTATTGTGGCCTAGTTTTAAAAAATAGGTTATTGCAGCCACTAGCAAACAGCAGAAAAAGAACTGCAATGACTACAAGCAAACAAATAAACAAGACAACAAGGAAATAAATAAGCAAGCAACTTACGCTAGGCTATCACGGCTATCACACATATTACATCCACTGGGCATCAAAGTTCGCCACCAGTGCAAATAAAAGCGCCGACAAAAGAATATACAAAACTGAGAGCACTTCAGAAGGCACTAGGCCTGGCCACGTCGGGCCCCCCAAACAGCTGAAGAAGCTGAGTAGATCTGACGCCCGGATAATTATGCTACAATAAACCTACGCTAATGATGCCACGTCACCTCTGTTAGTGTTGATAATCTCGCGTTAGTTCAAAACCGGATCAGAATTCAAATTCAAAATATGACAAACAACAAAAGTTTTCAAATATTAAACCTAAAATGTTGGGGTGTTGCCAGATAATGCATAGGTAATTATTGTGGAGAAACCACACCTTTGTAAAATGTTTAAATAATATGAGATGAATAAAACAGTAGCAAAAACAAATATTTAAATGCTTTTAAAATGATAAACAAGTTCAAACTATTATATTTATGTGCCAAGTTAATTGTGGCAGTGGTATAATTACTATTACTAGATTAGGAACTTACTATATGTTTTACAAAATTAAAACAAGTTGAAAGATGAAATAAACAGAAAAGAAATTGAAAGATAAAAAAAGAAAAAGAAAAAAAGGAAAAGAAACAACCCCCCCCCCACGCTGGGCCAACCGGCCCAGCTAGCCAGTCGGCCGGCCCAGCCGGCCACTTTGCCCCTGGCCTATTAGGCCACTCCCCGCAACCAAACCCTAGAACCAACCCCACTCCCACCACGATCCCCACCCTCTCCCTCCAGCGCCGTCACACGAGAGGGCGCTCAATCCCCGTCGCTCTCCCCACTCGCCCCGATCCCCTTCTCTTGCTCCCTCACCAGATCTGGAGCGTGCCCGCGCCCGAGGACCGCCACCTCCGCTCGCAACTCCTCTCTCCGTCCTTGCGTCGTCGTCCTCGCACAGGACCTGGCTGGATCTCGCGTCGACGTCCTTCGACGCCTGTCGCCACCACCACAGCGCTCGCCCCCGAAAACAGTGCCCCGACCCCATCGCCTCGTCGCCTCGCGGACGCTGCCCGGAGCCCGCACCGCCGCCTGGACCTCGCCGGCCCCCGCCCTCATCCTCGCGCTCCCGTCCCCTCTCCCTCAGCGGCGCCCCTCGCCGCGCCTGCCGCGTCGCCCCCGACGGCCCGTCGCCGCCCGGAGCTCGACGCGCCTCCGCCTTCGACGGACTGCCTCCTCTTCGTCACCGTCGCCCCCGACGTCGCTGCCTCGTCCCACCACCACCTCACGGACGCCACATCGTCGCCGGACCGTTCCCCGTCTCCGCCGCTCATCCCCATCCTCCTCCCCAACGAGCGCCATCGACCCACGCCGCCCGATCCCCACCAACGTAGGGTGAGGAACCCCCCTCCGTCTCTCCTCTATCGCACGCCGACCACCGCGCCTCCCTGCTCCGCCGTGGCCGCCCCGGGGCTCTGCCCCTCGCGTTCGCCGTGCGCTCCGCCTGCGCCCCGTGTTCGCCCTGCTCGCCGCTGGCAGCGCCCATCCGCCGTTTGCCCCGCGCCGGCAACCGTTCTCGCCGGCCCCTGCCAACCGGCCAACACCGGCCGCCCCTGATTTGGCCGCTGCCGCACCCTTGGGCATGCGCCCAAGCGGGCAAGTGCCCGGCGCCCGTTACGCCCGCCCGCTATGGCCCCAGTGCCACTGAACGACGGGGCCCACAGCCCCCTGTTAAAAAAATTAATTAAAATAATAATAATAATAAATGAATAAATATATATAATAAATAATTAATTAATAATTAAAGTAATTAATTAACTAAATTAATTAAGTTAATTAATCTAATTAACATGTTAGTTTAATTAAACAGTAATTAGTTTAACTAGACCCTAATTAACCTAACAGAGTATGACACGTGGGTCCCACTGGACCCACGCGTCAGTTTGACCCAGTCAACCCCTGTTGACTGCTGACGTCAGCATGACATCATGCTGAGGTCATAAATCCAATTTTGAATTAAATTAAATAATTAATTAAATTCCAGAAATTATTAAAAATCTTTAGAAAATCATATCTTTTAATCCGTAACTCGGATTAAATTATTTTCAACATGAAAGCTGCTCAGAACGACGAGACGAATCCGGATACGCAGTCCATACGTCCGCCATGCGTCCCTAGCATAGTGAACCTGCAACATTTCACCTCCGGCACCTCTGCCCGAAAACGCGAAACACCGGGAACACTTTCCCGGATGTTTCCCCCCTTCGTCGGTATCACCTCCTACCACGTTAGGGCATACCTAGCACCGCGTTTTGCCTCCTTATGTTTTGTGATGCTTTGTTTGCTCCATATTTACTGTTTCTTCCCCCTCTCCTTCTCCGGTAGACTACGAGACCGACGCTGCTGCTGCCCAGTTCGACTACGGAGTTGACGACCCCTCCGTCTTGCCAGAGCAACCAGGCAAGCCCCCCCCTTAATCACCAGATATCGCCTATTCTTCTCTCTACTGCTTGCATTAGAGTAGTGTAGCATGTTACTGCTTTCGTTAATCCTATTCTGCTGCATAGTCGGTCATTGTTGCTACAGTTGTTACCCTTACCTGCCATCCTACTGCTTAGTATAGGATGCTAGTGTTCCATCAGTGGCCCTACACTCTTGTCCGTCTGCCATGCTATACTACTGGGCCGTGATCACATCAGGAGGTGATCACGGGTATATCCTATATACATTATATACATGACACATGTGGTGACTAAAGTCGGGTCGGCTCGAGGAGTACCCGCAAGTGATTCTGATGAGGGGGCTGAAAGGACAGGTGGCTCCACCCCGGTAGAGGTGGGCCTGGGTTCCTAACGGCCCCCGACTGTTACTTTATGGCGAAGCGACAGGGCAGGTTGAGACCACCTAGGAGAGAGGTGGGCCTGGCCCTGGTCGGCGTTCGCGGATAAATAACACGCTTAACGAGTTCTTGGTATTTGATCTGAGTCTGGCCATTTGGTCTATACGCACTAACCATCTACGCGAGAGTAGTTATGGGTATCCCAGCGTCGTGGTATCAGCCAAAGCTCTTTTTGACGTCAGCGACTAAGTGGCGCGCGCCGCATTGGACCGTAAGCTCGCGCTTGTATTAAGGGGGCTAGGTCTGCTTCCGGCCGCGTACGCAACGTGCAGGTGTGCATAGGGCGATGGCCCCAGACCCCTGCGCGCATAGGGTTTAGACCGGCGTGCTGACCTCTCTGTTGAGCCTAGGTGGGACTGCGACGTGTTGATCTTCCGAGGCCGGGCATGACCCAGAAAAGTGTGTCCGGCCAAATGGGATCGAGCATGTTGGGTTATGTGGTGCACCCCTGCAGGGAAGTTTATCTATTCGAATAGCCGTGTCCCTCGGTAAAAGGACGACCCGGAGTTGTACCTTGACCTTATGACAACTAGAACCGGATACTGAATAAAATACACCCTTCCAAGTGCCAGATACAACCCGGTGGTCGCTCTCTAACAGGGCGACGAGGAGGGGATCGCCGGGTAGGATTATGCTATGCGATGCTACTTGGAGGACTTCAATCTACTCTCTTCTACATGCTGCAAGATGGAGGCTGCCAGAAGCGTAGTCTTCGACAGGATTAGCTATCCCCCTCTTATTCTGGCATTCTGCAGTTCAGTCCGCTGATATGGCCCTTTACACATATACCCATGCATATGTAGTGTAGCTCCTTGCTTGCGAGTACTTTGGATGAGTACTCACGGCTGCTTTTCTCCCTCTTTCCCCTTTTCTATACCGGATTGTCGCAACCAGATGCTGGAGTCCAGGAGCTAGAGATCCCGAGGATGATTCTACATGGAGTTCGGCTTCGAGGAGTAGTTAGGAGGTCCCAGGCAGGAGGCCTTGCCTTTTCGATCATTGCTACTTTTGTGCTAGCCTTCTTAAGGCAAACTTGTTTAACTTATGTCTGTACTCAGATATTGTTGCTTCTACTGACTCGTCTATGATCGAGCACTTGTATTCGAGCCCTCGAGGCCCCTGGCTTGTATTATGATGCTTGTATGACTTATTTATGTTTTAGAGTTGTGTTGTGATATCTTCCCGTGAGTCCCTGATCTTGATCGTACACATTTGCGTGTATGATTAGTGTACGGTCAAATCGAGGGCGTCACAAGTTGGTATCAGAGGCGACTGCCTGTAGGAGTCCCCTTTCCAACTCCTTGGCCGAAGTCGAGTCTAGTCATTGAAAAACTTTTACTAACATGGCTGTGTGGCTTACGGGCCCACGTCGCCATTGGGTGGTATTAGGATCTTTTACTCCTTGTCTATACTCTGAGACTCTGATCTCTCTTCTATTCGGGTTAAGTGAATTTTGCTAAATCTAACATTAGGATCTCGTTATCACTTTCATCCGGAGAGCCCCTTATTACTGATAATCGTCTGCTGCCCGTGAAGACCCTGAAGATACTCTCCGCTGATAACCCGAGAACTTGTGTTCATCGCTTTTGCAATTCCCTTTCATCGATAAACTCCAATGGATAACCACGTATACTCGCCATTCATACAATGTTTCCCAGTTGATCTTGTTATTACAAGATACCTCGAAATTCTCTTTGTTGCTCCGAGAATCCTTTGAGCTTACTGCCTTGCTGTTCTTTGCCACATGAATACCACTATGGATAACTTCTAGCACTCACCGGATATTTGCTCATCCCCAGTTGATTCAAGTATTTCACAAAAGTGTTCAAAATACCATTCGATCTACCGAAAATCCTGAGCAGCCTATTGCTCTTGAAATTCTTGCTTGCTTGCATTATGGTTAATCCCATAAGTCTCGTAATCTTATAGTCATTCCTTGTCATTATCATTTTGAGTCTGTTGATTCAAAATATTGCGAATGCTCACAATCCTCAATCAGGTCCCAGAATTCTCCCTTCTGGCTCAAATGTCATTTTAAACATGAGCTGGTATCGACCAATCGAATTGCCATCGATTGTACCCCCTAAGGCTATTCAACTTATCCATCCTTAATCAGAGCGTTTGCTTCTGATCCCTTGATTTGGAAATCATAATCCCATTGCATTTGAGCTTTGAGTTAGCCAGTTGTTTCTATAATCTGATCCCCTTGCATTCTTTCTTCCTCTAGATGAGTACCGATGCTCACATCTGATCCCTTGTGGACCGCCAAATCCTTTGTTAGATTATTATCCGACAGTGCCCTCATATTTAATCACCTTGTGAGTTATCTCCCTGATACATAATGCCTTTAGTAAATTGTATCCTCTTGATTTGACACCCATGCTCTACTATCGAGCTTGAGTTATTTACCCCTGAAGCTTGTGGTATATGTTTCCACGATGCCCCGATGGGTTGAACCTATGCCTTCCTTAATCTGTGTGAACCCGAAAGTTTTCCAAGGTTCATACTCCTCTGGTAATTCACCAGGTAGGTCTTCGCACTCAAATTATTTTAATAGGGCAGTGAATGAAAGGTTATGCATTGCCGAAGTGGGAGTCGACCTTGAACTTTGTGTTCATGCCCATGGACACGATGTAGATCTTATCATTAAAAGCTTCTCTTAAATTAATTATTACCTTGGTATAAGTTCATCTTATATCTGGGATCTGGCCTTTTGCAATCGTGGTTCCGACCATGTTCTCCTTTAAACACCATTTCTCGTGCAAGTTTAAGCACTTGTCTTCTGCAAAGCAATACCCTAGTCCAACCTCTACCTTGATCTGCCGTCGAGTATTACCCCCTGGTATCTCGAGATTATCATGGAACTGCATAACTTCTTATGAGTTCTTCATCAAGTGCTACATTCTCACTGATTCCAATTTTTCACGGGCTCTGAGTTATTAATCACGCAAAGACACCGATAACTGAACCGAGTCCGCACTACGGTTCAACAACTCTTAGTAATCTTCTTTAAGTATGAGTTTGTACCCGATCACACCATTCCTAGCATGTTTGGCTATATCATTATCTTGATGATTTTAACTGTGCTACCTGGTCCTTATTCCCGGAGCACCACTTTCGACGATGAGCTAAGCTTACGTCGATTTTCCTCGCCATATCGTTTCACCTCGAACAACAAAATTAACCCCGAGTTTGTGTAGTATCTGTGGCTCCAATAATCTTTTGTTGCATCAGTCCTTTTGCTTGATGCAGTCGCTGATCAATTGCTTCTTCGTGGATCCCCTCAACAACAAAATGTCGTGATCATCATCAACATTTTGACTCCTTCCAGGATATCAATGGAATTCTTGATGATAAGTGCCATCCTCGTTCCTTGGTAATTTGAGTTACCATCGACAACATCCTTACATTCCTTTCATCACAAACTTGATCATGTTATGGAGCTCCTTGCTAACCAGCTTATGTTATGTTCTACCTTGGAGTATTACCATCTTTTATGTCAAGGATATTGTGAGAATTTCTCCACCTCTTGAGAATTCTTGATATAGTAATACTTCTCGCCATCTCCATTGGTTTTCTGATCCCCGTGTTGCTTCTAACCGGAAAACCGACAATTGAACTATGATGTGCGACTTCAAGACTTCTAGCAACCCTATTTCTTTGAAGTTAATGGTCGATAATTCATTCTTAGACCATTGGTTATCGAATCACCGTTCTAACATTGATCATTCTACCTAAGCCCATATTTCGGGTGCACCTTTCAACCAATGTTTAATTGAGTATGTTTTCCTCGAGCATACCTCACTATATCATTTGATCTGACAAATGTTATCTCCTTGTTCACATAAGTGTGGAAATCCCTCTTTTTGGAAATCTCGAGGAATTGTCGCTGAGTCCATCAGCCACCCCCTCATCCTCTCCTTGGTTTAATGATGAACTCTTGTTTCGGAACTCGCTTCCATAGTTCAATTCTTGAGAATCTTACAATGTCATCTCGACAATTTGTGTTGCACCTTTCTTCTCAGGCATCCTGAGTCTGAGTTATCCTGACACCAATCAGATCTGAATCTCGGTCAGATATGATGGTTGGAACATATTTCCAAGAGTTATAACGTTGGTCTTTATATGACCCGGTAAGGTGGTCTCATACCTAGCCCTCCGGCCCTATTGTTATAGTTTTCATTTTTAGCAAGGTTATCCATTCTTTCCATGAGGAAATTGTAAGACTTACTCTATATTTTGTTCCTGATGGATCCTATGTGTGCCCATAGCCTGATCTCACCTGTTGACCTTGTCAATGCTATCTTGAAGCATGTCTATGGTACTCCGATCTTCGATAAAAACATTTGAAGCCCAAAGCTAATTGTTTCCTGCTCAATTATCCAAACACCGTTGTATGGGTAATGGCATGAAATTTCTCTCCTCTTTCCTAAAGGGTTTTCTACGTTACATCCTGACATGGATATCATGCTCTGCTTACCCTTGGGAAGAATATACCCTTGAAATATGTGTTTAAACACATTTTCCTTTCCATTGTTCTGTTTAATCTGATAATGATATTTTCCTTTCCATTCTTTTGTTTAACCCTTCTTGAGTTCTATATGATCTAAGTAGTAATATTCTCCTGCTTATGTAAACACCTCGGTGTACAATTCTATCAGCAAGACCCTGTTACTATTGTTGGTGACATTTCGGTAACCACCGATGGACGAGAACTTTGCCTATTGGTCCGCCTCGTTTCAACGAGCAGGAAAATGGTTCTCTTCGTCCCTCGCCCTTGATACCGACGATGTTGCTGACATATAACTGACAGGCTACCCTCTGACATGCCTTGCTATCATGATCGTGCAAGATGTCACCGCCCTTCCTACTTTAACCACATGGTGGGCCCATAACCCACAGTTCCACAGGATCAAAACCTGACTCTCCTGTGCACCCCCTGTTCCCAAATTTATTCATCGCGCGTGGCCTCGTATGTAATTCACGGACCACCGTCCTACTGACCTATACTGGCATCAGACATAATACTTATTCCGATTGCTTTGAACCCCTTTCACACTTTGTTTCAGGCTTCGAACGATTGCCTACCCGTTTGAAACTTCTCATGGTACTTTCTTACTTGCTCTCGGTTTTTCTTAAGATTTAGTTCGAGAGTTACTTTCCGCCACCTTCCCCGATGATATTGACCAGATAGTAAACCTTGCAGAGGTCCGTTCTTCCAGAATACCCCCCCCCTTACTCTGTCGTAAGTATGATGGAGTTCCCGAAGAAAGGACGACACTTTATCATGATGACCTGAAACAGCAGAATGAAGACATCAATGTAATGGATCAACCTCTTCGAGAAGAACAACCAAGACCAAGAACACTCCCTAGAATTTTGTAACCCGAACCTTCCCCCTTTACTTCCCTCTTAAATCTCGGGACGAGATTTCTTGTAGTGGAGGAGAATTGTGACGCCCGGATAATTATGCTACAGTAAACCTACGCTAATGATGCCATGTCACCTCTGTTAGTGTTGATAATCTCGCGTTAGTTCAAAACCGGATCAGAATTCAAATTCAAAATATGGCAAACAACAAAAGTTTTCAAATATTAAAACTAAAATGTTGGGGTGTTGCCAGATAATGCATAGCTAATTATTGTGGAGAAACCACACCTTTGTAAAATGTTTAAATAATATGAGATGAATAAAACAGTAGCAAAAAAATATTTAAATGCTTTTAAAATGATAAACAAGTTCAAACTATTATATTTATGTGCCAAGTTAATTGTGGCAGTGGTATAATTACTATTACTAGATTAGGAACGTACTATATGGTTTACAAAATTAAAACAAGTTGAAAGATGAAATAAACAGAAAATAAATTGAAAGATAAAAAAAGAAAAAGAAAAAAAAGGAAAAGAAACAACCCCCCCCCCCACGCTGGGCCAACCGGCCCAGCTAGCCAGTCGGTCGGCCCAGCCGGCCACTTTGCCCCTGGCCTATTAGGCCACTCCCCGCAACCAAACCCTAGAACCAACCCCACTCCCACCACGATCTCCACCCTCTCCCTCTAGCGCCGTCACACGAGAGGGCGCTCGATCCCCGTCGCTCTCCCCACTCGCCCCGATCCCCTTCTCTCGCTCCCTCACCAGATCTGGAGCGTGCCCGCGCCCGAGGACTGCCACCTCCGCTCGCAACTCCTCTCTCCGTCCTTGCATCGTCGTCCTCGCACAGGACCTGGCTGGATCTCGCGCCGACGTCCTTCGACGCCTGTCGCCACCACCACGGCGCTCGCCCCCGAAAACAGTGCCCCGACCCCATCGCCTCGTCGCCTCGCGGACGCTGCCCGGAGCCCGCGCCGCCGCCTGGACCTCGCCGGCCCCCGCCCTCATCCTCGCGCTCCCGTCCCCTCTCCCTCAGCGGCGCCCCTCGCCGCGCCTGCCGCGTCGCCCCCGACGGCCCGTCGCCGTCCCTCGCCGCCCGGAGCTCGACGCGCCTCCGCCTTCGACGGACTGCCTCCTCTTCGTCACCGTCGCCCCCGACGTCGTTGCCTCGTCCCGCCACCACCTCGCGGACGCCACATCGTCGCCGGACCGCTCCCCGTCTCCGCCGCTCATCCCCATCCTCCTCCCCAACGAGCGCTATCGACCCTCGCCGCCCGATCCCCTGCAACGTAGGGTGAGGAACCCCCCTCCGTCTCTCCTCTATCGCACGCCGACAACCGCGCCTCCCTGCTCCGCCGTGGCCGCCCCGGGGCTCCGCCCCTCGCGTTCGCCGTGCGCTCCGCCTGCGCCCCGTGTTCGCCCTGCTCGCCGCTGGCAGCGCCCATCCGCCGTTTGCCCCGCGCCAGCGACCGTTCTCGCCGGCCCCTGCCAACCGGCCAACGCCGGCCGCCCCTGATTTGGCCGCTGCCGCACCCTTGGGCATGCGCCCAAGCGGGCAAGTGCCCGGCGCCCGTTACGCCCGCCCGCTATGGCCCCAGCGCCACTGAACGACGGGGCCCACAGCCCCCCTGTTAAAAAAATTAATTAAAATAATAATAATAATAAATGAATAAATATATATAATAAATAATTAATTAATAATTAAAGTAAATAATTAATTAACTAAATTAATTAAGTTAATTAATCCTAATTAATTAATCTAATTAACATGTTAGTTTAATTAAACAGTAATTAGTTTAACTAGACCCTAATTAACCTAACAGAGTATGACACGTGGGTCCCACTGGACCCACGCGTCAGTTTGACCTAGTCAACCCCTGTTGACTGCTGACGTCAGCATGACATCATGCTGAGGTCATAAATCCAATTTCGAATTAAATTAAATAATTAATTAAATTCCAGAAATTATTAAAAATCTTTAGAAAATCATATCTTTTAATCCGTAACTCGGATTAAATTATTTTCAACATGAAAGTTGCTCAGAACGACGAGACGAATCCGGATACGCAGCCCGTACGTCCGCCATGCATCCCTAGCATAGTGAACCTGCAACATTTCACCTCCGGCACCTTTGCCCGAAAACGCGAAACACCGGGAACACTTTCCCGGATGTTTCCCCCCTTCGTCGGTATCACCTCCTACCACGTTAGGGCATACCTAGCACCGCGTTTTGCCTCCTTATGTTTTGTGATGCTTTGTTTGCTCCGTATTTACTGTTTCTTGCCCCTCTCCTTCTCCGGTAGACTACGAGACATACGCTGCTGCTGCCCAGTTCGACTACGGAGTTGACGACCCCTCCTTCTTGCCAGAGCAACCAGGCAAGCCCCCCCCCCTTGATCACCAGATATCGCCTATTCTTCTCTCTACTGCTTGCATTAGAGTAGTGTAGCATGTTACTGCTTTCGTTAATCCTATTCTGCTGCATAGTCGGTCATTGTTGCTACAGTTGTTACCCTTACCTGCCATCCTACTGCTTAGTATAGGATGCTAGTGTTCCATCAGTGGCCCTACACTCTTGTCCGTCTGCCATGCTATACTACTGGGCCGTGATCACATCGGGAGGTGATCACGGGTATATCCTATATACATTATATACATGACACATGTGGTGACTAAAGTCGGGTCGGCTCGAGGAGTACCCGCAAGTGATTCTGATGAGGGGGCTGAAAGGACAGGTGGCTCCACCCCGGTAGAGGTGGGCCTGGGTTCCTAACGGCCCCCGACTGTTACTTTATGGCGAAGCGACAGGGCAGGTTGAGACCACCTAGGAGAGAGGTGGGCCTGGCCCTGGTCGGCGTTCGCGGATAAATAACACGCTTAACGAGTTCTTGGTATTTGATCTGAGTCTGGCCATTTGGTCTATACGCACTAACCATCTACGCGGGAGTAGTTATGGGTATCCCGGCGTCGTGGTATCAGCCGAAGCTCTTTTTGACGTCAGCGACTGAGTGGCGCGCGCCGCATTGGACCGTAAGCTCGCGCTTGTATTAAGGGGGCTAGGTCTGCTTCCGGCCGCGTACGCAACGTGCAGGTGTGCATAGGGAGATGGGCCCAGACCCCTGCGCGCATAGGGTTTAGACCGGTGTGCTGACCTCTCTGTTGAGCCTAGGTGGGGCTGCGACGTGTTGATCTTCCGAGGCCGGGCATGACCCAGAAAAGTGTGTCCGGCCAAATGGGATCGAGCGTGTTGGGTTATGTGGTGCACCCCTGCAGGGAAGTTTATCTATTCGAATAGCCGTGTCCCTCGGTAAAAGGACGACCCGGAGTTGTACCTTGACCTTATGACAACTAGAACCAGATACTGAATAAAATACACCCTTCCAAGTGCCAGATACAACCCGGTGGTCGCTCTCTAACAGGGCGATGAGGAGGGGATCGCCGGGTAGGATTATGCTATGCGATGCTACTTGGAGGACTTCAATCTACTCTCTTCTACATGCTGCAAGATGGAGGCTGCCAGAAGCGTAGTCTTCGACGGGATTAGCTATCCCCCTCTTATTCTGGCATTCTACAGTTCAGTCCACTGATATGGCCCTTTACACATATACCCATGCATATGTGGTGTAGCTCCTTGCTTGCGAGTACTTTGGATGAGTACTCACGGCTGCTTTTCTCCCTCTTTCCCCTTTTCTATACCGGATTGTCGCAACCAGATGCTGGAGTCCAGGAGCTAGAGATCCCGAGGATGATTCTACATGGAGTTCGGCTTCGAGGAGTAGTTAGGAGGTCCCAGGCAGGAGGCCTTGCCTTTTCGATCGTTGCTACTTTTGTGCTAGCCTTCTTAAGGCAAACTTGTTTAACTTATGTCTGTACTCAGATATTGTTGCTTCCGCTGACTCGTCTATGATTGAGCACTTGTATTCGAGCCCTCGAGGCCCCTGGCTTGTATTATGATGCTTGTATGACTTATTTATGTTTTAGAGTTGTGTTGTGATATCTTCCCGTGAGTCCCTGATCTTGATCGTACACATTTGTGTGTATGATTAGTGTACGGTCAAATCGGGGGCGTCACACTAGACCTCAGTTGTGTCAACGATAGATGCATCAACACTAGATTTAAGGCATGATGATGCGCACGGCAGTCCTCTGACATCTTCATTGCATCTTTGACTTCAAGTCGGAGCTGAGCTGAAGCAAGCCTTTCCGCTTTAAGTTGGGACTGAAGAAGTCGAACTGATTGAGGCAGCGACTGCACAGAGGTTGTCTCACACCTGCTGGTGAGTAGCTTCAACTCACTGTCTTCATCAAGACAGGACCTTGGGGTCATCTCGCTGTCCTCAAGATGGTTTGGCTCACTATCTTCCCTAAAGTTCTGCCTGACGTAAGAGATACGAGTCTGAAAGAGAAACAAGGAGACACGTAACAGGTTTCACAATTATATAAGCAAATAAATGGATCTGTTCTGCATAAGAAACATGTTTTTACAACTACAATTTGAAACTGGTAGTTGTTGCAAACATCCAATCAGATGTAAACAGCAAAGCAAACAGCAGTGGAGGAAATGATGCCTATCCAAATCTATACTAGAACAAAGTTTGAAGGCTTGAGAAGGATGAACTTACATTACATGTTAACACGGGCTGGACAAAGCCCTTCTCCATGTTGATGGAAGGATAATTCAATAAATTCCCCAAAGAAAATTCTTTATAAGCGTTGCCATTATTCTACATTTTGCAAAGAGTAAATATAGATCAAATAATATTGGAAGAAACAGAGGATAATGAAGCTCAGGTGCAGACTGATGATACATAATCAAATAGCAATTAATTAAGTACAGCGTTACAAGGCAAAGGGAGAGAGGTACTGACAAGAGCAATGCAGAGCCCATTATTGTTTTGAGATCGTATGATCCTTTGAGCAAGGAGATTCATCTAAAATTAGTTTTCATACAAGAGAGAAGGTAAGGCACAAGCAGAAATTTAGGAGTTCAAATTTTGAATTGATATCATAGACAGTACCTGACGCTGGGCTCCGAGCATTTCTAATAGGGGTTTGGCCACTGGAGTAGGGGTAAAGTGTGGTACAGTTGGGCCTGTGTTTTCTGTGGCTGCTGATCTATCTGATTTAACAGGTATCACTACCTTTTCCAAATACCTAGTTTGTACTCCTTGAGGATCTGCACTCACCCTCTTCCTTTTGGACATCTATTATGAAAGAACAACATTTGACTGGAAAAACATAGTGTGGCGACACATGGAATAGGTACAGAAAATGGATAGGTATGGCATATACTCATATATGATGCTTAAACTAAGCAGATGGTGTAACAAAGTAGAAGTAATGCAAGAGTTTAGATGCAAAATATGTGCGACCAATACAACTTTGCAAAGTTAGAGCAAGCACCTTGATGGGTGAATAAGATAGGCCATCCTCCACCATGCCAAGTTTGTTAGCCAGTGGATCGTTCCGCAATATTCCTCTCGTGCGCCCATTCTCATATTCATTTTGATAATGTTCAATATCTAACATGCATGAAAACATAAAAACAAGTGAGATTTTCTTTGTAATGCAGAAGTGATTCTAATCCAATACTGCCTCCCTGTAAACCCCTTTGTGCTATCTCTGCAATTTTTTTAAAAGATGCCATGAATGCTGTAATTTATTGTGTGCATTAATATAATGTGGCCTACTACTCAAAATATGAGATCTCCAGAAGTGATGACACTTCGCAGATGATAGCTTCAACATATAGTAAAGAAGAACAAGTCGACCTGACCTGACAGATTCAAAATATACTAAGGGAGAACAACTCGACCTGACCAGTCGACCGTAAGAGAAGAGTATCATCTTAAAGAAGAGCAGAAGAGCAAGCAGATTGAAGATATTACAAGTCTTCCAATACAATGTCAGTTGGCCACCCATGATGAACCAGAGCGCACAGAGAAATACTATTCTTTCTGGTCTCTCCATATGTGGCTCACATGCATTTCGAAACTAAAGTAGGAACATTTAGCTAACCAATTAAACATCTCTCAGTTTTACTAATATCAGCAATAATATCAGATATGAATTTGTACAACTAAGCTTGCTTAGCTCGATGGGTGGAGCAGTGCTATTACGACACGAACCACGTAGGCTGATTGTGGTCACCATAAAATGGGGAAAACATAAGCATGATGAGTACAGTGTTGACCGTGGCAGTGGGATGGCAGATCTGAAGCTGCAAACCGCGCAAAGGGTAGTTAGCAACCGATGTTTGCTTTGAAATAACAACTAAGATTTGGTATGGACAAGAAAGTACGGTCAACAAGTGACAAAGAAATGCAATTATGCTGTCTCTCTATATGTCGCGACATGCATTTGGAAACTCAAGTGGGACCTTTAGCTAACCAATTAAATGTGTCGGTTAACTAATATCAGTATCATATCACAATCATATTTGAACAACTAAGCTTTCGAATTCCGAGTGTTGTGTTGTTTAGCTTGAAGGGTGGAGTAATGCTAGTACGACAGAAAGCACCTACGCAGATTATAGTAGAGTAGATAAAAGGGGAAAACCCTAAGCATCAAGAGAAAAATCAGGAAAGTGGAACTAGCTGGACCAGTGGGTGGCGCACATGCTTTTCGAAACGAATATAGGAACATTAGGTGACCAATTAAACGTTCTCTGTTTTAGTGATATGAGCATCATATCAGATTCATATTTCAACACGTAAGCTTTGGGTTGAGGTCTTGAGGAGCAGTGTTAGCACGACACGAAGCACCTACGATGATGGTAGTGAATATAAAGGGGGGAAACCATAAGCTTTACGAGTATAGTGCCCGTGCCATGGCGGATCTGAAGGTGCAAACCGGACAAAGGTACTTCGCAACCAATGTTTGCTTTCAACTAGCCACTACGATTTGGTACGGACAAGAATAGTACAGTAAACAAAATACGATCTATTTTCCGGGTGAGATCAATAACTTAAGCACATATGGAAGAGTACCACCTCTCTTGCGATGCCGTGTAGGCCTATGCTGATACGTTGAGGGTGCTGCGGGTGCGATGGCTGTCGGCGGCGGGGAAGAAGACTTTAGACGGCAGACGGCCGGGTCGGGGGATATATCCTGTTGCCGTGGACGAGGCGGTCGTAGGAGAGGCAACGACAAGGTGGACGACGGCGCCGATGAAGCGAGAGGAGGCGATGAAAGGATCCTGGTCCAGCGTCGTGGATGAGAGACGTCCATCTCTTGCAGTGGACGACGGGGTAGGGGTAGCGGCTCTAACAAGGTGGAGGATGGGGTGGCGGACGGAGGAGGCTGGCCGCAGTGCAGAGGTTGTCGTGCCGCCGACGGTGTATGAATGGGCAAATGGAGGGGAGGGGGATCTCAAACTTTGGGACGCGCTTCTCTGAAATGGGGGAAAGTTACGAACTTATCCCCCGTTTAAAATTTCGGACATCGCGTCGGTTGGGGATAGGACAGTAATCTCGCATCTCCCAAATATTTGCCGGTAACTATTTCGGGCGAGGAGAGGGTGTTTTGCCGCCCACGGTGTATGAACGGGGCTGACAGGTAGGGCGGTTGTCTCACGTCTGATGGAAGTTACACATCTGTCCCTATTTAAAATATTAGCCTACATCAATTTCGGATGAGGAGAGTTTGTTTTGCCACCCACCGTGTATGAATGGGGAAATGGAGGAAGAGACACATGTCTTTCGGACGAGCTTGAATCAAATGTGTTTTGCCGCCCACGTTTGGCGCCCACCGTGTCTGAATGGGCTCAAAGGCCGTCGTGTCACGTCTGATTGAAGTTACTAGTCTACCCCTATCGACAGCAGTGTAAATCTGGTCGATAAGGATGTCAATTGTCAGGGGTAGACAGTAATTTCCATCTCGCAAACACTTGCTTCGGGCAGCCCACAAATTATAGTGGGTGTTTAGCCGCTTCGTTCAAAACTTGGGAGAATTAGCATTCACGTTTGCCCTGGGACCTGGCAAACTAAATTCAAATCCAATTTTTATTCGATTACGAATATCCACAGATAATTATACGTTTTGTTATTTATTTCTTCAAAACCACAACAAAGATTTATTCCACCTTTATATATGATTATGATTTAGAAATGTCGTGATCTTCGAATTCAGTAGGTTGGATACACTCTGAGTCAAACAGTTATTTCATCCAATACAATATGCTCACACGAAAAACAGTTCACCTTATGTCAATCATACAAGTACTGAGGATTACCTCGCCTAAAAAATTTGGATCATTACAACACATGGACAACATAGGGGGTCTTGCAACATAATCCATTCAGAGACATGACACAACATGCAAGTACAATAATCTAATGACAATTTCAACTGGTATCTAAAGAAGAACCGGGATTCCCTTGGGTTTCAGATAGCAGAAACAGCAGGACCTCCTTCGTTATCAAATGCAACATTCTTACTTCCTCCAATTCTTGGGTTGCTTGCATAATGTGTGCCGCTAATTCCGTAATTTCCAGCCTCAAGATAAAGATTACCTCATTCATGGCAGCCACACCATCTCTTTCTGCCTCTAGTAGAGCCTCAAGCACTATAATATCTGTGCTCAGACTGCTCTCCGGCGGTGTTGCCTCTGAACTGCTACCATCTGGTAACATGGATGGTGCACTGCTTCCACAAATAGATTCTGGGGTTGTACATTGTGTCCTAGTGTGAACAGCAGCCTGAAAGGTTTCCGCTGGACATCAGTAAGAGATAGTTATCGTATGATCCAGGCAGTAAGCTTACATGGTAAACGACGGACGAATTATTGTCGAGCATGGCAAACTATATTTAAATGGTTCGAAGTAGCATCAGCCGAAAAGAAATTAAAATGGTAAGATGAAACTAGGGATGTAAGTGGCAAATAAACGACATCGGCTAGTCCCATCTAGTTAGTTTTTGCTACCTCCCTAGTTCATTTTCCTCAAAAAACAAAAACTCTTTTGAACTATCATACCACTAGTGGACTTTAATCGGGATTAAACGGGACCCAGTTGACATCCCTAGTTGAAAGGGAGTGTACAACCGCTATATTTAAGTTGCCAAGGCATCTAAGGAGTTGAAATAATCTGAGAAAGCACTTAACAGTGTGGCCTCATATAAACTACGAAGACAGTCTTGTGATGAAGTTGAGAGGAAAAGTTAAGGACTCAAATGACATAGGCATGCATTTCTTTACGATAGTACAGCAGGCACTGCTGACATATTGGCCAACTCAGGTATAGCGTAACAACAAATATGCATTCGAATCAAGCAATACAGCAAAGCAGACAACTGAACTATTTGTAATTCGGTAGGATTACACGTTGAGGGCACAAGCCAAGAAAGCAGCCCACTCGCATTACATTTCACATGTACTAAAACACACTGGCTTACCATATGTTGCTGTGAAGCCTAGCTGCTATTGCAATGTTCTTTGAAGATATCGTCAGCATCCCGTGGTTGCAAATCTAGTTGTTGTAGTTTATTCTGCACCATCTATTTAGGTAAAATTAATTTTAATCGCATGCACTGGTCTGAATTGATCATCAATGGTTCATCTAAACTAATGAAAGAAGGGTGTGTGCATACACGACAATATATCTGCTTCCCTCTATTTTTATGCTTGTTTGAGGTGCCAGCCCCAAAAGAACAAATATTTTGCTTGATGGGGTTGGCAGCTCCATAATTAATAGAAGCATCAAATTAGTCATGCAACTTGGGAAGATCAAGAACACACAAACAAGTAATGAACAGAGGCTCGGAGCAATGATGTAATAGCTAGCATCAGAAAATGTAGGGTAAAACGAACAAAAAGCAGCAGAACCACATGCTAGTTTGCTGATGTGTAATTAAGCATAGAGAACATTAAGCAGTCTGATGGAACCAACAGGTGGCATCAGAATAAAACTAAAGCATATTAACTATATGTGCACTGGTATGTAATTTAGCACATGTAATATGTTCACTGCCAGAAGTATGGCCCTACAGGTGCAAGCAGAATAACGCGTCTCATGAAAAACTGAATGATGCCCTGAAGAAATTCAAAGGTGCGGTGCTTATGCTAGGAAAGTGAACGTAGGCGCCGGCCATTGGATAATAGTGCCTGATTCTCAGCGGCGTATGGGTATCGTTGTCATACTTGATAGCTAAGGATCATCGATGGTGCTCGTGTTGCGGTTGAGTTTGGGCCGGCTGTCGCCGTCGCTGAAGCGGCTCCGGTGCTACGGTTGCGGCGCCTATCGACATACAAGAAAGCTCATCTGTGGTAAGTGAACAGTTGCACGATAAAGAGAAAAACTGAAGGAGTAAAAATCGAAATAACCTGATGAGGCTGCGGCGTCGGTAAAGCAGGGCCGGTGGAGTTGAATATGGCGTCCGTGGAGCGGGTCCGGTGCAGTGGACGAAGGCTTCGGCGGGCGCATTGTACAGTGCTTTCGGTGAGGCGGATCTGTTGCGGCGGACGAGGGCTTGTATGAAGGGCCAGCGAAGGGGCGGACGAGGGAGTCAGTGAAGGGCCTACGCTGTGGTGGATGAGGGCGCCGATTAAGCAGATCCGGTGCGGTGGACCATGATGGCGGTCAAGGAGATCTGGAGCGGTGGACAAGCCAGTCGCTGAAGCGGCTCCGGTGAAGTGGTGAGTTGGCAGTTGGGGGTTCCAAGGTGCGGAAGGTAGATCCGGCGGGGTGTGAGGTCCACCGCTGCGGCGGAGGACTAGATTCGGCGGCTTGCCGTGGTTGGGGGCTCGGGGAGGGGAAGGGGAGGGGCTCTGGGGAAGAATGTTGGGGGCAAAGAGGGGAAAACAATGGAGTTACCAAAGCATCCCTTTTCCGTTCATGTGGTAGGGGTAAAACAGGAATATCGCAGGGCTAAACTTTCGGGCGCGTGATATTTCGATGTGAGCGGGAAGTTTGAAAGCTTTTGGAGCCTAAAATTATAAGTATTCTGCTCTCGTACGGCCGACTATGATATCATGGCCGACAATTTGTTTGTTTTGCACGCAAAAAATGTGCAAGTTTTGAAAATCAATGTCTCCAACTCGAAACTTAGATTGTCCATTCAATTCAAATATGGATCATTGAGCTACTACAAGCAAATACCATCATACGGTCCAATTCAAATGAAATTCCAAATGTGTTTATCCTAAATATGATGACAAAAGCAAAAATGTGTATGTGTATGAATAAAGTGGATGATTATAAAGTTTGAACATGCCCGTATGTGTATATCTCTAGGTTTGATATATGAATTTGAAATCACGAAATCCCGGCTTAAAAAATGTACCTCTGTTTAAATGAATTACAAAAGCTAATGATGGAGTCGAATTCCAAAATTCCAATCTTAGGTTTGTAATTCTGGTACATCAAGGTATATCATGCATGTTCAAAAGTATCGTTATCTCAAAGTACAAACTGTGAAACAAATTGATCAACCATGAGTGCACAATATCTCAATTACGCTAAAGTCCCTCAAATATAGACACCTCACTCTTTATCTGAAGTCAACCCCCCCACCACCACACACACACACACATAGAGAAGTCGTTCTCTCCCCCAAACACCAACACACGAGCACATTAACACCCCTCTCTGTTGTAAAGTCCGGACCCCAACATAGGTCTCTATCACTTTGTCTCTCGGGCATGCACACATCTCTTCCCTCACTCTCTAGGTCTCCCGCTATCTCTCTTACCCAAGCACATGCACTATGTAGAGTGTATATTTCCCATACACACAAAACGTCGCCCCCAAACGTCTATCTCCCTAGTTATGTGGTTCTCGCGCACTCACCTCACACACCACCCCCACTGCAAACAAGCACACTTTGTCTCCTTGTGCACCACTCTCCTCTTTCTATCTCTCCCACATGCGGACCCGCCCCAGCTCCTTCCCTGTATACATATATGTCGTGACTCTTTGCATAGCTCCCTAATGTATAATCGTTCTCGATTTCGCACATTGTTCTCTACACCATCTATTCTAGATCTCTCATGAAGTCCCTATCACACACACGATGACTCGCTTCCCTTGCGTCTCCGTTCATAGGCCAATTTCGGACAACATACATTGTCTCCCTATCTATACGCCATTTATGGACACAAACGACCCCTCTCGCCCCCTCTCTTCCTCTCTCTCTCTCTCTCTCTCCGTCGCTAGCTCTCTCTTTCTCTTGCTCTCACACCCCTCTCCCACACACACACTCGATGTCTCTTCCAAATAGTCTGCTCCCCCCGCCCGCACCCGTGCTATCTCGCTACTACACATGTCACACCATTCCCCCTTCCCTTATACTAGTTTACATCATCAGTGGTCTCTCTACTCCACATACACTCTCTCCCTCTCACACACAAACGCGTGCACAAACACACACAGACACGCACAAACACCCATTTATCTGGATCCTCATCTCTCCTCATGTCCGCATGTGTATCTCACACACTCACTCTCTAATTATGTATATGTGTCTCCACGTTACACAACACAAAGCCCCATGTACATGTCTCTCTCTATCCTCCACACACATAGACACAAAGAATCTGTTATCATTGCCTCAGTCTCTAACATATCACACATGCACACTGTCTCTCTCTCTCGCAAACACGCTCAACAAGAGTTTCCCCGTGAATAACTTACCGTCTATTCATCAACAGTCGTGGAAGTACGGCGAACACGAGACGTGAAAAAGAATAAATCTACACATGCTTAGACCACCTAGTATGACTACTAGGACTAGAGCAAGCCAAAAAGCACGCCGCCATCACCCCCTCCTTGTCGGCGATGGGCAAATCTTTGTTTTACACAGTCGAGAAGTCATTGTGCTAAGGCCCCACATGCCGAGGCGTTGAATAGAATGTAGATGCTAGTTTACGGAAGCAAGTATCGATAATACGTTTGTATCTCCATACTTATATTTCTTCTCTTATAAAAGACCGAGTTGGTGATGATGGTACGTGTGCCGTCTTGCAATATAGACCGTCCGATCTATATCTGACGGATGGAAATTAAACTAAAAGATACCCGCACCCCTCTCCACATTTGCAGACAAGACCTTCCCTCCTTCATCCTTATCTCCAACAAACCTCATTGTTGAGCAATTAAGAAAGGAAGCCTCTGGAACAAACTGGCCTGGTGGTCGCTGCCGGCGTCGTCAATCCCCATGCCTCCGCTCAGTCCGACCACCAACCACCACCACACCCCACTCCTCTTCACCTTATCTCATATTTCTCGAGATATCATTAGTTTTTACACATGGGATTACTCCCGCAAGGGTCAATCACAACAAGTGTTTTATAAAAAATGCATCTTGATGTTCCGTGCAATGCACGGATCTTGCTAGTACTCCTACACAAGACTAAGTTGGTGATGCTGGTGTGTCTCCCATCCGTCTTTTCTGACCATTAGATCTACATCTAACGATTGTGAGGTAAGTTGTTGCCTTTTCTCACCAACATCCCACTTGTCTACCAATTTGCAGAAAAACCCATAATTAGTATCTTAAAACCAACCACATCCCTCCCTGACCTCACCAAAACAGCCCAAGGAATATATTATAATTGAAACATAATATATCTCTAGTGACATATGTATATCAAAATTAGAGTGTTTTGTACCAAGTTTGTGAATAAGTATTATTCTAATTATGATTCGTCGCAACGGACATGAACATTGCTAGTATTTTCAACCATGCATTTTTTTCCTAGTATTCCATAGTTTCGAGTTTTCCATCAAGATATTAGTCACTCATGGTTGATATTTACTTTCAATCATGTACACATATGCACTATGTAACTAGCCTTGCTTATTGGCTTCCAAAGCTTAACTTTCACTCCTACTTACAATATGTAGAGTATTTAACAAAAAACTACCACTTTCAACAAGCCCTAGGAAGAATCTATTGTACAAAAAATAGCAAAAACATACCCAAAATTTCTTAATCCACGCCAAAAACTACCTAGTACTCCTACCGATTAGGTTCGTTTAAACCCATTTATGACAGGGTTGGCCCACACGTCCGTGCTGACGAGGCAGCTTAAACCAACACATTTTGTTTGACCGTTGACATGAGGGACCCACATCTGACCTTCTATCCTGTTATTCCTGCTCAAATCATTATTTTTCCTGAACATTACTTCAAACAGTACTGATGCGTGTTCGTCGGTGGCACCGGTGATGAGCGAGTTGGCCGCCGCTCCGCCGGACGGGCCGGACGCCGCGCTGGCCTCCGCACGGGTTGGCAGGCTGGCCCGGGCGTGACTCACGAGCGAGCAAGCCTCCGCGCTGGCCTTCGCTTGAGCCAGATGGCTGGCCTTAGTGCGGTGCGCGCGAGCAAGCCGCCGCGCTGCCGTGCCAATCTAGCTAGCAAACCTTGCAGACAAGCAGCTGGACGGAGCTATCTTGGCTAGCTAGCGGCCGCGAGCGCCGGACGAAGCTGGCATCCGGGCTGCCGCAACATGGGCTCCGCGCCGCCGGCGGTTTTGACCTCGCCTTCTGCCGGCGGCGGTAGCTGCGTCCCATGGCCGAGGATGACTAGGTGGACGGGCCGAAGGTAGGAGGTCACTCGAGGATTTTTGTTGGTTAGAGCATGTACAATGGTTGATAAGGTAGTCTTATCTTAAGTCTGCCACGTATGCAAGTGGTAGTAGTTTCTTGGCATTTTAGTGATTTCTTGCATTATTAGAGCAAGTACAATAGAGCTGAGTCAGCGGGCTATAAGAAATAAACTAGTATATTTCTGCTTAGTTGGAGGAAAGAGAAGAGGAGAGAGAAGTTAAGCGGGCTCTTCGTGAAGAGCCAGCTCTAGCACGTGCTCCTAGGCACTTTGTGAGAATGAGAAGTGGGCCACATAATAAAAAAGTAGTACACTCTTTTGATCTATTATTGTACATGTTGGCTATAAGATGGGCTGTACATGACATGGCACTGGCTTATAGCCAGCAGCTGGCTATACTATTAACCATGCTCTTAGGGGTTTCTTGTAAGGAACAATGTACGTACTACTAGCGACAAAAGGCGATTCTAGGTTGCGTTGTACTCCAACGAGTACTACTAGTGGTCGCGGGAGTGTATACCTCGTTTTGTGGGTTCGATCCCGGCCGAACGCACGGTGGCCTTTAAAAAAAATAGTACTACTACACTTTGCTGCGAGCCAATATTTTACACGGGTAGTTTGAGTTTTGAAGTCAAACGGACGTGCGGCCCCACAATCTAGGTGCACTGGACAGCCTAGCCACGTGAACGGGTTTTCCTTCCCAGCATCCCGTGGCTCGCGTGCTCGCCCTAGCCGCACCTCGCTTGCAGCTTCCAGCTAGTAGCATATTTAAACTAGCGCCTCCCAATTAATCCCGAGGAGCCGGAAAAGCCTGGCGGGGCATTGGGAACTGTGCAATATGGCTCTGTACGTAAAGTGCTCTACTACTACTGTGTAGCTTGTGGCGTTGCACGCATGGACTTCACTCCATTATCGGCTCTACTATAAAAGAAATTCCTCTTGACATGTTTTTTTAAACGGAGGCAAAAGCTTTGCTTCATCTCATTCATAAAGAAGGAACTACTAACAAAGTTCGACGAGATCCATTACACCTCCACAAATGGAAGCGAAAAGCCTAGTCTCGTTGTATCAAATAACTCAAATGTTCTGCCCCTGCAGTAACCGTCGCTGATAAACAGGCTGCTAGTGTGTGCGTGAGAGGAGCGGCTGAGTAGGCCAACTACGTGAGAGGAGCGGCTGAATAGAGCACCGAGAGTACCCACTAGGCCACTACGCAGGTGTACTTCCCCTGCATTGACAGTACAACGATGGTTCTAGAGAACAGTAGTACCCTCCACTTCCAACTGTAGCTCCTTGGCCCTGAGATTCAAGAGTTCAAAACTGGTGCACTATACTAGACTAGAAGTACAGTACATCGCACTACTAGTTGAGAAAAGTCGTACTAGTACTGCTACAGTACGAGTACGTACTCCTATGTCACATAATGTAAGACGTTTTTTGACACTAGTTGGCGTGTACAAAAAATGGCAAAAACATACCCAAATTTTCTTAATCCACGCCAAAAACTACTACCTAGTGCCAAAAATTTCTTACTAGTGCTATTATTTACAGTATAATGCAATCCCATAACATTCCATAATGCTAGTACTAGTAGTAAATAATAGCCTCACCCCTTCGCTGAGGAACGATCTACAGTTGGAAGGGACGAGGCCCTGCGGTTACTACGCTCTTATCTCCTCCTCGCCAGTTCCCCTCCCCCCGAAGAGAAGGCAGTTCGTCGCTGCTCCCATGGATTCGCCAGGCGGTTCTCCTCCTCGTCGGGGCTGGGAGACCTTGGACGACGATCCTCTGGGAGAAATCGCACGTTGCTCCGACATCCTCACCGCCGCAAGACTCGGTGCTTCCTGCACCAACTTTTTAAGACGCTGCTTAAACAGGCTTGGGAAAAGGCCATGCTTGTTGGTCTTCCATGCGTCCTCGAGGAGAAGGTTCTTCTATGGGACAATCCTTCGAACAGTCCACCGTTCCCTGGCCATGGTTGCGCGTTGACTCCGCTAGAGTTGCCGACGTTGAGAGGTAGTCGGATTTTGTCCGATGAGCAGGTCAGTAATGGAGTTTGATCATGTAGTACTTAGTTATTCCATTTCCATCCTGTAATTTCTCCACTGCCCACCGTCTTATATATAGGTCTGGGTCGATGCCAACGAAGATTGGCTTGCATACCTCTGGCCGGATACCACCATCATTTTGCACAACATCCACAGCAGTGCGGCCGTTCCGGTACACCCCTTCTCCACCATTGGGATCGGCCTTCCGGACTGGCTGGGCTTGAATACGTATGATGATGCCTACATGAGATTGAAGAAGATAGCAATTGCGGACCCGCCGACAAAGCAACGCGGCTACGACGATTACTATCTCATCGCGGTGTTCGACATAAGGATTGTCATCAATGCAAGAGGCAATAATGGCAGAGGCTGGCGCACGTTGGCGGTGGCAGATTTGTACCCCTACACGTTCGAAGATGCTGTGCGCCATCTAGGCCGCATCTTCGCGGTGACAAGCCAGGGGACTTGTTTCATCTGGTTGCCATCCTACGGTACGGGAGATTACAAACGGAATGCACAAACCATCATTTGCATCCCTAACGGTACTCCATTATTTTGCAGGGACCAGTCATCCCCCGATCAAAATAAGATCGCCGATCCTGGATGTGCATTTGCATCCCCGATTCGGTCTAACCTGGAACCTTGTAGCTGACTTTGGCATATTGGGATCAACTATCTTAGCAGTCGTTACCCATGGTACCACTGATGTGCAACATGGTCACACAATCTACCACGATCGGACCGTCACCATCTCCCCAGGTATTCCATTTTTTAACCCTCTCGCCTTCTCTTTCATTGTTGTACTAGTAGTATACTTTGTAGTACTAGTAGGAGTATGTCACGTCCCTAGTTCTGGTATGACCTAGACTAGCTAGTCATGTGTGCATCATGTTTAAATTCAATTTAAATTTGAAATGGGGATTTGTGAAACCCTCAGAATCATTTCTGGAAATGACCCAGATAAAAATTGCTCCAAAAAGGTCCAAAATGTTCATGTTACTCTCTGAAAATATTGGATAGAGATAAAAAATCAAACCAATATTTTCAGGAGCTCATAAGTATTTATTTTGGCCATCTGGAATTAATGCATAATTATTTGCTTTGGATATATATTTGCTATATATATAATATATGTCCAAAAATTCTGTTAATTGGTCAGGAGTTTTGGAGCAATCCAACTAGTTCCTACAAAAATTGACAGAAGTAAATAAAATGATTTAGTGTTTAAAACTATATCAAAACAAATTACAGAAAACAAAAATAGAAAGAAAGGAAGAAAACCCAGCTGCACTTACCTCACTGTGCAGCCTGGCCTGGCCCAGCAGGCCGGCCCAGCCAGCTGGCCATGCCAGTCGTCCCCTTCCTCGCGCCAGGAGGACAGGGGCACGCGCTCGGTGCGCGCGGCCACGCGTCCGGCCACCTCCTGCTTCTCCCCCTCGTCGCCTGGAACACCCGTGCGATGCCACGCGCCGCCCCGCACCTCTCTCGCTCTCCCCCGTGCCCATTCCCTCTTCCCCTTCGCTCTCTCTCTCGCGGCCGAACGCGCCTGTCGCCGCCGTCCACAGCCACCGTGGCCTCGGCCACTGCCACACCTCCCCGACACGCTCCACAGCTCCGCCGCGACCCCCTCTCCCTCCTCACCAAGCCAAGCAACCCGGGCGAGCTCCGCTTCATCCTCGGTGGTGTCGTCTTCGTCTCCGGCCGCCCGAGATCGACGGCGACCCTCCGGCCGCACCAGCCCTTCGCCGAGCTCTCCGACGACGCCCCCGAATCCGCCGTGAGCCCCTGCATCGGTTCCCCCTTCTCTTCTGCTTCCCCGTGCTCTATAGCCCCACCCTCCCCCGCAGCCGCTCGAGCCCGAGCTCCGGCCGTCGCCGTGAGCTCCGCTCCGGCCACCCCTCCTCCGCACTCCTGCCCCACCAGATGCGCGAGAGCCCGGGCTACGCCCCGGTGCCCTTAGCCGCCGCCCCCGTGGCATGTAACGCGGACGCCGCCGCGTCCTGAGGTCGCTGACGACGACCTCGCCGGTCTGACAGTGGGCCCCGTCGGTCAGGTGATTAGCTCAGTGCTAATCACCACCTAACCTAAGCCATGACACTGACCAGTGGGCCCATGCGCCCTAATCCTTTAATTAGATTAGTAAACCCCCCTGTTTAACACTGTGTCACTAACGTGTGGACCCCACACGTCAGGTTTGACCCCAGTCAGCGCTGTTGACTTGGTGACGCAAGCATGACGCAGTGCTGACGCAGTTATTCATTTTCTGGATTTAAATTAAATCAGGAAATTCCAGAAAATGATATAAACTTCAAAATTCATAGAAATTCAACCGTAGCTCAGATTTAAATAATTTATATATGAAAAATGATCAGAAAAATTCAATCTATCCATCTGTGCCATTTTCATGCATGACAAACCAACCTATACATGTTGTATATATGAAAACACACTTATGGCATTTAAAGGGACTTATATTAGAGTTGCATTTGAACCTTTGGTTCAAATGGATTTCTTCCAAGTTGAATGCTAAATGCATTGGCTCAAAACGCATCACATATTCATGCCATATTCATGCATCATATTGTTGCATATGATTGTGTTTTGATTGTCGACACCGTTCCTTCTTGATAGGTCCTGCTCCGGAGAGTGTTCCAGAGTACCTGTCTGAGGAGCAGTGCCACCCTGTTGATCTACCAGGCAAGCAAACCCCCTTTGTTCATTCTGATACAATCCTACTCTCTCGCTCCTGCTCTCCTTTACTGCATTAGGACAACAACGATTCAACTGCTAGTTTATGCTGCGGTAGTTGAACCCATTCCTCTGCATGACCTGTCATTGCCACAATAAATAGTTGAAACCCACTAGCATGTGTAGGAGTTGTTTGAGCCATGTTGTGTTCCTACCATGCCTTGCCTACTATTGCTTAGAGTTGTGTCAGGTCTGATTCATAGGGAATGAATTGGAGTGTTACGATATGTTCTGGTGCTGAGAGTTAAGTGTGTGAACACGATTTGGTAAAGGTAGCGGTGAGAGGCCATGTAGGAGTACATGGTGGGTTGTCTCACTGGAACCGTCCTTAAGCACTGAGTTCTGTGTATGTTGTCCACTGACTAGCTACTACCACACATTGGAATGCTTAAGTGCCCCTCTCGACTTATTAACCAACTTGATCTCTGTCCAGGAGTTGCAAGTAGTTTCTGGTGTTTGTAGGTAGTGCTATTTTTCTACCGAGTGGCACCCGGCAGGGTGGGCTTGGGACAGACTAGGCACACGTGGCCCGGTGTACCGAGTGGCACCCGGATGGTGGGCTCGGGAACCCTGCACACATCGTTTGGGGCCGTGAGCGACACCCCGGCCGGATCTCCTTGCGGATGGAACCCGAATAGGCGATAAACCTGGACTAGAGTCTTGTGTGGTTAGTTAGGTCGTGGCCGACACCCTCGCCAAGCTTCCGCTTGAAGGTTGCTGAGATACATGACGTGTACATGGTGATAAGTGGTGAGAGCGTGTGTGAAGAAGTACACCCCTGCAGGGTTATCATGATCTATTCGAATAGCCGTGTCCCCGGTTATGGACTTCTTGGATGCTTACGTGGTACATAGACAACTTGAAGTGGATACTCTAAAATGCTCAAGATAAGTGTGAGTGCTATGGATGGATTCTCGTAGTGAGACGGGAATGAATCCATAGTGGTGTATTGAGGTGGTGATTAGTGGACTCGTGTGCGCCTTCTTACCTCAAAGAAGTTTCTCGTAGTCATAGAACAGGATAGCCACTGAGTCAAAGCTGGCTTGCTGCAACTGAACCCCACGCTACCTTCTTGATACAAATGCATGTATGATAGGATCTGATGTAAGTCTTGTTGAGTACCTTTGTACTCATGTTGCTTTATTTATGTTTTTGCAGCGGAGACTTCAGTCTTACTAGTAGTTCCGCTTGGACTTCGACGAGTAGCTTGTACCTCAGCTACGATCTTGTACCCTTGGGAGGGGCTTGTAGATAGTCAGGCTTCTCAGCCTTTTTTTGTAGTTGTCTGTACTCAGACATGTAATGCTTCCGTTGCTTGTATGCTCTGAATGATGGGTCATGTGACCCCTGTTTGTACTTAATGCTATGAGGCTCTTCTGGGCCTTTTATCTATATGAGTTTGCGTTATGTTGTGATGCCATGTTGTACAGCACATACTTGCATGTTGTGCGTACGTGTAACGTGTATTGCTATGTGTGGGATCCGACAACCTAGTTGTCTATCCTTGGTAGCCTCTCTTATGGGGAAATGTAGTCTAGTTCTTCCACCGAGCCATGGTAGTCCGCTACAGCCCGGTTTACCGGAGTCCTGCTAGCCCAGCACTACTGCTCCGGAACACTTAGACTGGCCGGCATGTGATTCACTTCGTTCCTGTGTCTGTCCCTTCAGGGAAATGTCACGCGGTGACATCCGAAGTCCTGCCTAGCCTGCTACAGCCCCGGGTTTCCCGGAGTCCTGTTAGCCCAGTTGCTATAGCCCAGATTCACACGCTGCTGACCGCATGCTCGATGTTGTTTCATGTATGCGTGTCCCCGTAACTTAGTGCCACTTTGGGTTCATGACTAGTCATGTCGGCCCGGGTTCTTTGTCATATGGATGCTAGCGACACTATCATATACGTGAGCCAAAAGGCGCAAACGGTCTCGGGCCATGGTAAGGCGACACCCGTAGGAATACCGTGCGTGAGGCCGCAAAGTGATATGAGGTGTTACATGCTAGATCGGTGTGACTTAGAATCGGGGTCCCGACAGAGTACTTTTTACCTTGGAGGATGCATATAGCTAGCTAGGCCCTTGAAGACTTGAACCCACTAGCTGCCACCATTTTTGTTTTTCCATGTCTTACTATCTCATCCATGTAGCCAAGAGTGGCTATATATAATAAGCCGGTTATTTTACTTCCTCTATACCGGAGTAGTACTATTTGCTGCACAGTATTACTGACCGCCATATTTGAGCACAACATTATTATGCATGGACCTTGACTATGTACGTCACCATGTGTCCAGATTTGGGATGCCACGTGTACCAGATGAACGGCGCCGAGTTCGACCCCCGTGATGCTACGTGGGTGCCGAGGAACACTCTTGGAGAGTACTCGTTTTTCATCGGGGGCAGCTACCCCATTGTGAAGCGGATGCCACCTTCCGTGCACGACACGGAAGGCCTTCCGTTCATGAAGCATGGTTGTGTCTTCAGTGCGCACCGCCGGATGAACGACATGCTGGGACACGCTATCCCTGATTTATGCCGCTTCAGCTTGGATGAGTCTCCATCATGTGGAACCGGACTAGAAAGCTGCGACAATGATTCCCGTTGCCCACCGCTATGGATCGTGCCATCCATGAAGAACACCTGGGACTGGAACCTGGAGGAGGACATGTAGCCCATCTATAACGTGTAAGTGGAGTACGGTAATTGTGAACGGTAGCGCTGTGAATATATGTAGACTAGTCGTGCACAAATTTATCACATGAATTGGAGATGAACTTGTGTGGCATACTGGCATTTGTCCTTTAGAATTTATTACTAGTAAATGTGTTATGTGTACGTGCAACTTGTGTGGTTGTTGCACGGGCTCCAACACGCTCTTTGAGAAAAAAAAGGTGGCACAGCTTTGGATATACGTGACGTGGCGGCATCATACAGTAGCATCGTTCGCTATAGTTGTAGTACACTCCTACTAGGACGACAACTCCTATAAAACCTTGCGCTTGGCTCTTTGCCTCTTCGGGAGGTTCAACAGTTCGTACTCGTGTGAACCTTGCACTTGGCTCTTCGCCTCTTCGGAAGGTCCAACAATGATGATACTACAGTACAATATGCTTCTGGCAATCTGACACCGATTGAACTGCAGCATGTCCACCGCGAGGGCGAGGGTGAGGGAGAGGGAGAGGGAGAGGGAGAGGGCGCTGTAGTCAAAACCCTCTCCTCGTCCTGCGAACCACCGCGCGCGTGGGCGAGGGAGAGGCGTAGTAAGCAAGCTTCTCCTCGTTCGGCAAGTTGACGGGACACATCAAAGCAGTACTAGTACTAGTAGTAGTAGTAGTCCATACTGCGTCCTTTCTGATTAATATGGCTTAATTTGAAACGAGAAAAATACACTGGCGGTCAACGTATGTAACAACACGCTCTTTACGGTCACTATATATAGTTTTGCGGCGATTATACGATCACTAGCTCATCGTAGAGCACCGTATTGCACCCTACTGACCGGCCACATAGTCGACGTGGCACTTTGTTGACTGGTTAAATTGTCACCTGGTTTCTGGGTCCCACCTGTCAGTTGGCAGAGCAAAGAAATCAGTTAAACAAAACTTTATGCAGGCGCGACACGAGTCCAACCCTTGCGCGCGAACCGCCCTGGCTGTGTATGTGAGTGCATGCACGTGTCCTCCCTCGGTCTTCCAACAAAGAGTGTACATCGGCTATAAAACAAAGAGTGTAGTACATGATGTACATCTACACTTCCAATGCATTTAGCCTTTAATCTAAATCGATATTGATTGACTAATGCACCAACTTGTGCTGTAGGTATAGGCTACATGTCTATCCTTAATTACAACATCCAACGGCCTTCATTTAATCTTCTTATCTCAATGGTCGCATGCACACATAAGTCTGCTACTTTTGGGCGTTAATTATGCCCTGGTCAATGTGTAAATCTCTAAATGTACAGTCTTTCACGGACATAGGGAGTAGGTTGAGCACTTGAGCGTGAGCGTGTGTGTTGCATCGTGTGCTGTGTGCCGCATGGGTGCGTGAGTGTTGCGTGCGTCCATGTGTACGTGTGAGTGTTGCATGTTGCATGCATGCATGCATGGGTCTTACTCCCTCCCATTGACATGTTCATATTTCAAGCTTCCTCTGTTCCCTCCATATGGTGATACTCCCTCTGTTCCCAAATAGTACGGAGTAAAAGCTTCCCTCTGTTCCCAAATATGGAGTATTTGTCTTTCTACAGATTTCAACAAGTGACTAGGTACGGAGCAAAATGAGTGAAGTGAGCGTAGAGGCATAGGGATACTGTAGAAAGGAAGTCCTCACGATCCATTATTCCCCATCTCGGTCAGAGAGAACTATTCAACTAGTCTTCGCAGTGAAGTGACAATACACGCTGCAGCAGATGGGACACGTAATTAATAAGCTGAACCAGCATGTTGGTGTTACTAAATCAGCCTTACCCAGTACTGCCATCATGTTTGCCAGTAGAGCACGCTTCCGCAAATACGCCTACGCACCTCTGTCCTCCATTAACTGACATATGGGCCCTGTTGTGGTAGACCCACATGTCATCGGTGTAACTATTTACACTCCGAAGGACGGTATATCCTGGTAGTAGTACTAGTAGAATTGAGATTGAATGCACTTTCTTCCCCGTCTTCCACTCTTCTTCCTCCTCTCTTCTTCTTCCTCCTCTCTTCTTGTTCCTCCTCTCTTCCCCATCGTCGGCCACACACCATTTATCCCCGCTCACTACTCGCCCGCCCGCGCCATCTTCCTTGGTAGCTTGCGCGTACCATATCCCCCCGCTCACTGCTCGGCCACACGAGGAGAAGCTTCTTTGCTCGCCCGCCCGAATCCACTTCCCCGCTGGCTCGCAGGCACTGAAAACCCCAATGGCAGAACCGGCTGACACGCAGAGTCGCGATTGGAATTCCCTCCCTGATGTTCTCTTGGAGCAGATCTGTAGTCGTATGGACCTACTCAGCACCGTCCGCCTGGCCGCATGCTCGGTGTCTTTGTACCATCTACTCGTCTGCAACCGGCGGGCTCTTTTCAAGACACCCTGCTTGTTGATGCCCGATCCTCGCAGGTGGCCCAGACACCGACTTGACGATCCTACGGAGGTTGCCGTGGTGCCCCTCGACATGCTACCACTACCCGTCCACCTGTCCTTCATGCGCGGCCACTACTGGGCGGGCATGAAGGCCAACTGGATCGTCCTCATCCACCACACCGGTAGTCCGTGGCGTCTCGTGGATATCTACACCCAGCGAGAGATCACCCTTCCATCATTGGATACCACCGCCATCGAGCCTTGCGGCCCGCCGGACACTCCTGCCTACTACGCACGAGACGCGTCAAGCTTTTGGCTCGACCTCTGTTTGCAGAAAGTTGTAATCTGCGAAGTGCCCACACCATCAGAAGACTACATGGATTACAAGATCATTGCCTTGTTCAACATGGGATTAGTCTATCTGGAATCCGGTCGCCATACATGGTTATGGCGCATCATCAATCCTGTTGAGGCAACATTTCTGTCTGATGCTATAGTGCACGATGGCATCGTTTACGCGGTCGACGCACAGATTGGCTGCCTATACTCGTGGAATCTATCGTCGTGTAATTGTTCTCTCTCATCTCATCTTTACCTTATGAATACGACTACATGTTCATTTGTTACAAATTTAGAATGCATAGCATGTCTATAACCACATCATTGCTATATGTTCCTCTCATTTCCTAGATTTTTTATGACCACACATGTTATTGTTAGAGTTGATATGAGAACAATTGGCATCTAATGATTGTTAGAATACATATTATGAGCATAACATCATGATTGCTATATGTTATTCTCGTTTACAAGATTTTTTATAACAACGCATGTTATTGCTTAGAGTTGATATGAGAACAGTAGTAGTAAGTGCTATGGTAGAATATGAGTAGGCGTTGTCATAGTTGTTTTCCTCTCATTGTTACATGATGTTTGAACCATGACATATTGCTAGAATATGAAAGCCATTGGCTTATTTTTTTAACTTGGGGTATGATTATGACCACGGCATTGCAATTCTCTGTCTATGATATGTGTCACTGTTATAATAATCTTAATTCCACACATACTCTGAACATGATTGTTTATTTTTGTCCTTTTGGTCTCCAATTTGAATTGTTGCAGCAGACGCAAATGCGCTGGCCTTCATGATTCCAGGACCTGGAATCATACCAGCCGATGGGTGGTGGTTTATCGCTCGTTCAGCTGACGGCGGTCATTTGATGCTCATTCGCACATACCAAATTGACCAAACCATTACATCAAACCACATGCAGTACAATGCGTGGGGCGTTCGTGACATTAATGGCTATGGCTGCTTTGTGTTCGAGAAAGATCCTAGCTCCGTTGGGCCACGCGTATTCAACTGGAGGCGGGTTTACAGCCTCGGCAACCACTCCTTGTTCCTCGGGCTCAATTATCTGATCATCCAACCAATCATCGATCATATCACCGGCGATGATTACTGTGCTATGCAACTTCCATTCGCGAGGGGGGGCTGTGTTTACACATCATACCATGGGTTTCATGAATCACCATATCCAGAGTTTTGTCGACACAGCTTGTTGCCAGATAATCTTCAGTGTGTGAAAGGCATCAAGCTTCCATGCGATGGATGGCTTTTGCAAACCCGACATGCGGTGATGTGGTTCATGCCAACAGCAAATATGCACAACTTGATTCGTGCTGATATCTAGACTGAGCCATGTATTCTGATGCTGTAGCACGACCCTCTTTTGTTGGATATTATGTACTGTTGTTAGTTTGAAGCACTCCTCTGGTTTGAAGGATAGGTACCTTCCTGGGATCAAGTGCATCCTAACTCACCTGCGTAGGATGTACTGATAATGATGATGGAGATGTTGTGCAGAAGCCATATATATATATATATATATATATATATATATATATATATATATATATATACATCAGTTAGGCTTCAAGTGCGTACTTGTTAGTTAAACCTATGTGTAAATTGTGACACTAAATACGACTAGTAAGTAGTACAGTAGCAGTACTAGTATACTTCAGTCAAATTATTCATCATGTCCACACATTGAATTGACGTGACAACACGCTGCGCGTGAGGTGACACAAGAATCCCGGCGGCGTGTTCGGGTATTCTGGACTTCAGATTTGGAGTACCACTTATCTGTCGAAATCTTTCATCATTCACTTAAAACAGTCGATTGATCATACATTGAGTACCATATAACTGGAATTACCGATGCAAGTCGAAGAAGGATTGGCCGGTGCTGCCGGCTGGCGTCAAGTTCGATCCCACGGATCAGGAGCTGATCAAGCACCTTGAGGCCAAAGTGAGTGCTGACAGCGCGAGATTTCAGTCTCTCATCGATTTGTTCATACCAACCATCGACAGCGAGCACGGCATATGCGACGCCCAACCTGAGAAACTTCCAGGTAAGACACCGATCGACCGTCTACTTGCACAAACATATTCCTTTGTTTATAGCTCTATTTTTCTTTTTAGACGCAGACCTGGTGAAGCAATTACAATTTGACAGTTAATAAAAAGTGAAACAAGTGACTGCAACATGCCAAAGATGTTATGAAAATGCCAACTAGGTACACTAAAACCTGTATTCCACAATACTGCAGGTATCACACTGAGTGGCCTAAGGAAGCATTTCTTCCAGCGCAATTCCAGGGTGTTCAAAAGGGGCACGTGGACGCGTCGCAAGATACAGTCGGAGTGCGGCATGCACGCGATGTGGCACAAGACCGGCAATACCTTGCAGGTGATGGTCAACGGCCGGCAGACGGGCAGCAAAAAAGGTTCTGGTGCTGCACGCCAACAAGAACTTCGACCAGCAGAGGACCAACTGGGTGATGCACCAGTACCACCTCGGGGACCTGGAGCAAGAGAAGGAGCGGGAGCTGGTCCTCTGCAAGATTTTCTACCAGACAAACACTAGGGCCAGGAGTAAAAAGATTATAAGTTAGTTTGGTATTGGTAGTTGTACTACCTTGTCGTCCGCAAGTTGGTATTGTTGTTAACGATCTTTTGGTATGAACTTGCATTTGCTTCCAACCATCATGCCGAGGGTCGACGTGGATATAAAGCTGAATCATTTGTTTCGAAACGAATTTTCAGGCACCTAATTTTTATTTGATGGGTAGCATAAGCACCCGCCGTTCGAATTCCCAGTTCTCCAATTTTTTCGAAACAAGTGCATGCACTTATTATCATGATAAAAAAACAATATCCGTGCTGCATCCCAGTTATCAGTCTGTACTTGCAGAATTCTCTCGTTTATTGAGCACGTATATTGTTTTTTCAGGTCGAGCAAGTTTCAACTGGGCTGTAGACTGCCCAGGGTTGGTTTTGTTTTTAATAGGCCCAGCCCATGACGACAAGGGGGCACAAAGATCCAGCAAGTATCTACTGGCCTCTGGCCCGCCAGTGTTAGTTATATTTTGTCTTACAACATCCGCAGGCAGTTTTTTTACTGAATCAAACACACAGCCCAGTTCTATTTTCCTCTTGAAACGCATGTCCTACATCCGTTTTCTAATCTCTACCTATAGTTTTACTAGTTCATATACACGTATCATTATATTGAAAACACATAAAATTCCCTTTTCATATTTACATCCTTATTTTTGTTGTTTTTTCCCACCTAACGCTGATTTTTTTACCACTGGTTTTCCCTTAAACCAACTCAATTGTCCCACGTCTTATTTGCTTACAAAAACAAAACGATTTTTTGTCAAATCAATAAGTTCTTAAAAAAATGTTTATCATTTCGGGATTACAACAGTTCGGACTCCACCGAAATATGCAAAATAAGGTTGAACTTTTTGACCGTGGTCCTGGGCAGAAAATGGGCTGTAATAAATTACTTAAGAATTAGCAAATGGGCTGCAAATTATAAAAAATAGCAAATGGGCTTTATGTTGTCTGCCACAGATTTGGAGGCTGACTTGTGGGCCTACTAAGTTCATGCGTACACAAGGTTTCTCAAAAAACAAACTTAGTCAACAATCGACTCTACCAGCGTCAGACCGTTAGATGTCAATCTAACGGCAATCGTGCTTCTTCAGTCTCTGATCTTCCTGCCCCAGCCGCCCAAACCAGTGCCGTCAGAACCGCCTGCTCCCGCCTCCCGTTGCCGGCAGTGCTGCCGGGCAAGCCTCACGGCCCCATCATACTCGCATCCCTGGCCTGTCTATCCCTCTACTCACCCACACCTCCTGTTATTTTCCGTCGACGGCAGCCGAACCAGTCAACCCTCGTACTCTCCACCGCGTGGGAAGCCACTGCCGTGTCTTCCCCGGCTCCGTGTCGTTCCCTTCGTAGGCCTCGCCGTCGTCCACCGCCCTGGTGCTCTCGGTGCGGCGTGGTCAACGATGTCCATCCAACGGCCGTAGTGCTTCTTCAACCTCTGGTCTTCTTGCCCCAGCCGCCCAAAGTAGCGCCGCTCGTGCCGCATGCTCCTGCCTCCCGTGGCCGGCTGTGCTACCGCGGAGGCCTCATCGTCCCCATACTACTCCCACTGCTGGCCAGGCCATCCCTCCACTCACCCACTCCCCCTGTTATTCTGCGGCAACGGCAGCCTCACACCGCAGCCGAACCAGTGAACCCTCGTACTCCTCTCCGCGTGGTCATCCACTGCCGCATCTTCCCCGGCTCCGCGTCCTCCCCTTCCTAGGCCTCGCCGTCGTCCACCGCCGTGGTACTCTCGGCGCGGCGTGGTCAATGTGGTCAACGACCGACTTCCATCGGAAGAGTACTGTACATGGAGAGGCTGACAGCTGGGTCCACGGCAGCCGCAAGGAAGTGCCTCCTTATTACGCGCAAAATAATTATTCCTCCACCTGACAGCAGGGACCCACCGGACGGGCCACCAGTATTTCGCGGAAAAAACGTTTCCCCCTGACTGCTGGGACCCACCGGACGGGCCACCGTATTTCGCAAAAAAAACGTTTGCCCCTGACTGCTGGGACCCACCGGACGGACCACCGTATTTCGCGAAAAAAACGTTCCCCCCACTGTCAGCTCGGACCCACCGGAAGTGCCTCCTTATTACGCACAGAAACATGAATACCCCCTTGCTAGCTGGGACCCACCATGGTGGGAGGCTGACTTGTGGGCCTACTAAGTTGACGGGGACGGAGGGCTTTGTCAACTTAGTCAATATGAACGATTCTAGCTCCAGTGACCGTACGATGTGCATCCAACGACCGTCGTGCTTCTTCAATCTCTGCTCTTCCTGCTCCAGCCGCTCAAACAAGCGCCAGCGGGACTGCCTGCTCCCTCCTCCCCGTGGCCGGCTCTGCTGCCGCGCAGGCCTCACCGCCCCACCGTACTCCCATCGCTGGCCTAGCCATCCCTCTACTCACCCACACCTACTATTATTCTCCGGCGACGGCAGACGAACCAGTAAACCCTCGTACAGTCGTACTCCCCTCCGCGTGGGAAACAACTGTCGAGTCTTCCCTGCCTCCGTGTCGTTCCCTTCCTAGGCCTCACCGTCGTCCACCGCCCTGGTGCTCTCGGCGCGGCCTGGTCAACGTGGTCAACGACCGACATGCATCTGAAGTGGACTGTACGTGGAGAGGCCGACAGCTGGGTCCACGGCCGCACGCAAGGAAATGCCTCCTTATTACGCGCAAAATAATGATTCATCCACCTGACATCAGGGACCCACCAAAAGGGCCTCTGTATTTCGTGAAAAAAATGTTACCGCCGCTGACAGCTCGGACCCACCAGCTATATCTTCGCACGCAAGGAAGTGCCTCCTTATTACGCACAAAAAATGAATACTCCCCCTGTTAGCTGGGACCCAGTATAGTGGCAGGCTGACTTGTGGGCCTACTAAGTTGACGGGTACGGAGGGCTTTGTCAACTTAGTCAATATGCACGATTCTAGCTCCAGTGACCGTACGATGTCCATCCAACGGCCGTAGTGCTTCTTCAACCTCTGGTCTTCTTGCTCCAGCCGCCCAAACCAGCGCCGGTCGTGCCTCGTTCTCCTGCCTCCCTTGGCCGGCTGCGATGCGGCGGAGGCCTCACCGCCCCCTACTACTCCCACCGCTAGCCAGGCCATCCCTCTACTCACCCACACCCCATGTTATTCTGCGGCGACGGCAGCCTCACACCGCAGTGAACCAGTGAACCCTCGTACTCCTCTACGCGTGGGCATCCACTGCCGCGTCTTCCCCGGCTCCGCGTCGTCCCCTTCCTAGGCCTCGCCGTCGTCCACCGCCCTGGTGCTCTCGGCGCGGCGTGGTCAACGTGGTCAAGGAACGGCTTCCATCGAACGTGGACTGTATGTGGAGAGGCTGACGGCCGGGTCCACGGCCGCAGCAAGGAAGTGCCTCCTTATTACGTGCAAAATAATTATTCCTCCACCTGACAGCGGGGACCCACCGGACGGGCCACCGTATTTCGTGAAAAAAACGTTTCCCCCTGACTGCTGGGACCCACCAGCTACACCTTCGCACGCAAGGAAGTGCGTCCAGGCAAAAAACAAAATGATTCGCCCCCCTGACTGCTGGGACCCACCAGCTACATCTTCGCACGCAAGGAAGTGCCTGACAGTCGGGACCCACCTGGTCGAAGCATACGTAGCATTGTCATTCTGGTCGCGAACGTGTACGTACATATATACTGGTGGATGTAGAGGCGCGCACGTGTCGTAGTAGAGGCGCGCACGTAGCATGTACACGTACGTACAGCGGCCAGGGTGCAAGAAAGAAAATATGGCCACTTATGTGTATATACGGGCGGGGTCTCGAACGCCTACTCGCGCATACGTACGGCCAGGGCTCGTGTACATGGCTGGGTCGGAACGGAGAAACAACGTCGTCGTCGTGTTCATGGGGAGGCAACGGAATGCGTCGTGTTCATGGGGAGGCAACGGAATGCGTCGTGTTCATCGGGAGGCAACGGAACGCGTGGGAGCCAACCGGCTGGGTCGGAACGGAATGCGTGGTCGTGTTCATCGGGAGGCAACGGAACACGTGGGAGCCAACCGGCTGGGTCGGAACGGAATGGGTGGTCGTGTTCATCGGGAGGGCTTGGACGGAACAGGCGATGGAAACGAGGCCTCGCGTACCGCAGAACGGAGGAAACGGACCTCCTACGGTCGAAACGGGGGTCCTGTTGATCGGGAGGGGTGTGGCGTACCGCAAAACGGATGAAACGGACCTCCTACGGTCGAAACGGGGGTCCTGTTGATCGGGAGGGGTGTGGCGTACCGCAAAACGGACGAAACGGACCTCCTACGGTCGAAACGGGGGTCCTGTTCATCGGGAGGGGTGTGGCGTACCGCAAAACGGGACTCCACGGGATACTGTTCATCTCCACCGTCGACCTCCTCCAGCCTCCACGGGCTACTGTTCATCCAGCCTCCATCGCGCGCTACTCCACCGGCTACTGTTCAACCACCCCTCCACGGGCACCCCTCCACCATCTACTGTTCATCCAGCCCTCCACACCACGGGGTCCTGTTCAACCACCCCTCCACGGGCACCCCTCCACCGTCTACTGTTCATCCAGCCCTCCACACCACGGGGTCCTATTCAGCCACCCCTCCACGGGCACCCCTCCACCGTCTACTGTTCATCCAGCCCCCTCCACCACACCACTGGGTCCTGTTCATCCAGAGGCAACGCCACCGCTCACTGTTCATCCAACCCCCCCCCCCCCCCGCAACGCTCACTGTTCATCCCAGAGGCAGCATCGATCGGCTTCAGTTAGCAGCAGTAGCGAAGGAATCGCTCGATCGGGTTCAGTTAACACCCATCGATCGATCGCTCGGGTTCAGTAACGCGTAGCCTGCAGTGCAATCGCTCAGGTTCAGTTAGAGCCCAACGCCTCGCTCGGGTTCAGTTAGAGCCAACGCCTCGCACACACGCGCGTACGTGTACGAGAGAAACGCGCATCGCTGGGCCCCCGACCTCCCACCGTAACCGGGAACTCCCCGAAATTTTCCTCACCCTCACTTCTACCACGGTTTTTTCCGTCATGGATGGCCCAAAGAATGTCATGCAGCTGCGTCTCCGGCCCGCCCGGGACGAAAAGCCCATTTTCTATCATGATTTTTTGTCATAGAAGTAGGAGCCCACCACATCTATGATGATACCGGGTTTTGTCACAATTATCGTCATAGAAGTGTCATATGTATGACAGAAAAAAAATTCGTTCGTCCCAAAATGTCACGGATGTGTCTTTTTTTACTAGTGATGAGACAGAAGGTAATCGAAGCGGCCATCCTTTGGCTTTGGCTTGGTGGTGCAGTAGGGGCAGTGCCACTTCTTGATCTTGGGGTTGTAGAAGGAAGCAACTCCCTTGGCCTTGATCTTCTCCGCCTCCTTGGCTGTGAAGGACGTGAAGTTGCCTTTGTACACATCTTCTCCAGAATCATACTACACACATGAATGAATTGCATTAATACATTATAGATTCATATACACCATGTCAAAGGAACTAAATGAACAAGGGATAGGCTTACCTCATATTCTTTGTCGTCGTCACTAAACGCCCCCTCGTACGGGTCGTAGTCGGCCAGCTTCCTCTTTCTCCCCCCCCCCCAACCATCATCCTCCTGAATATACAATTACATCCATCACTACACTGGTGCGCATCGGTCCTAAACAAACGGTTTAAACCCCCTTTCCGCGACGGCATTTGGAACCATCGCCAAGTGAGTGTGGGCGATAGGGGGTGCTTCCCACACGACCCAGAAACCGTCGGGGATAGGGCCCCTATAGTACTCCTACTCATTTCTGCTCGCATTGCCATCGCAGTCGGTATTCTATGGTGCTACGTCTAGGATGCGGGGCCCATCACAAACGGTTCACTATTATAGAACGTGTATGATGCACGCACCATCACAAACGGTTCACCGTTAAGAAGATTAGCTAATTGTCGTACGAGTGTCGGACAGGATTACGAAACGTCGGACCGTCGTAATATCGTCGTAACGACAACTATCGCACACGCTATTCTATGGTGCAACATTTACGATGCACACTTCATCAAAAACAGTTCATGGTTGCGAATAGTGTACGATAAGGTAACTAACACAAACGTTTAGTTTGCCCGCACCGTTTGTGATATTGTCTGACATCGCACACGCATTGCAAACAGCAACTGTGTGCATGCTTGCACACGTTTCCTCTCTGTGAACCGTCTCGGATTATGGTGCATATCGCAAACGTTTGTGTTTTACCAACCGTGTGTGTCGTAACAACCTGGAGAGCGTAATTTCACCATAATTTAATTGCTGCTTTTCCAAATTGTGCCGGATTTGGATTTGAATTTAAATTTGAATGTATGCTACAGCTTTATTCATATCCATCAGGTTCAAACAACCAATGCATTATTAGATTCATAGGTACGTATGTTCAAGAATTACATAAGAACCAAATAAAGAATGATGAACCACAGTTATATACTTGTACTATTAAAGACGGTAAAGAAAGAGGCGAAATATATTCTGGTTGCTGAACAAGGTGAAGCGGAATGCCCATATTGTGCCCTCCTCCATGCAGAAGGCACGCATGACTCTAGTCCAACCCCTTGTGATGGCCGACCGCCCATCCTTCACGGTCTTCATGAAAACATCTAGATAATCATCGTGTTCAGGTAGAAATGCTTTAACCTTTGCATGCTCACCAATCATGTAGTTTGAGAGGTAATCTTGAGTAAACTTCTTTGGCAACCAATGCAAAGGAAAAAGATTCACACATTGTCATCTAACACAACTCATTATGGGCAGTAAAAAGAAGGCTGCAGAGTTCTTACTTACCATCCTGCAGTTCGCTGTTGTCTTGGATAAAGTGTAAAGAAATGGTTTAATTGCCATCTTTGGACCCATTTTACTAACAATCTTTATCAGCTTCCTCACTTGATGCTGGTTCATCGATATCTCATTGCCCCATACGCAGAAAGGGTCGAAATGTAGATCTTTACCAATGACATATGTACCTAAAAGCACCAAGTTAATATTAGAAGCTAAACAGCAATTGCACAATGATGTAGTACAACACTCTTTTATAATATGTCTATATACATCCGTATGTGGTAGTCCATTTGAAATCTCTAAAAAAGACAAATATTTAGGAACGGAGGGAGTATCTTATAACATCCAATATACTCACATATTAGATGAATTAACATCTTATATTATGGACCGGAAGGAGTTTAGTTCATTCTTACAAATTATCGGCTGATTAACTGTTGCTGTATCCATGGGTTACAGTTAGTTTGAGCTAGTTCGGGATCAAATAGCCCTAAAGTATATCTAAACATGAGGGCTAGTTTGAGCTAGTTGCATCTATAACCCACCCAAAAAAACTATCCAACTCAAGAGGTGCTAATTGGAGCTAGTTCTCCTAGTGCATTTATTGTCAATCTAACCCTGCCATCCAAACAACTCTTTGGATGGGGTTAGTTCAGGGTTAGTAATGAGCTAGAAACTAACTTTAGCCTCTAGCTAAGTTGAGTATCCAAACAGGGTTGTGTTGTTGTTGTTGTTGTTGCTGCTGCTCTTCTACGTATATCTAGACATCATTAGAACATTAATGTAACACTTCCTTGTTGCTATGTAGCCTAGGATTGCATATTTAGACATTAAGTACAGTGCATGTTGCTATGTAGCCTCAGATATATTACAGATGGCCCTAGTTAACCTAACAAAAAATGGGTTGCAGATATGTTCAGTTAAAAGTCCGATTCACCGATTAGTCCCTTATCAGCCGTCGGCCTATATGGTACTAGCTACTGATATCCTGAACAGTGAGCAGTATAAGCCATGGGATGAAACTAACCTCGATGGAAAACAATAGTCGTTCCCAAAATTGTCCTGTGTAGGTGCATCGAGAAGCATGTTAAGCACAACAGGCTAAACATCAACCAAAATTATACATGGCAGACAAAATAATCTCCAAAAGATAGCTTCAGTGTGCAGGTTTAAGCACGCTAGTAAAGCAAAACAAGTGGAAAGGTGTGCTAACTGCAACAGGCCTAACATTTAACAACAAGCAAACATAGTCATTCAAACTGGTATTGCGCCGGTCTAAGTACACTGGTTATGGTTAAATAAAAATGGAAAGTCGTGTTAACTACAAGATGCAACAACCAAATGTAGTCATTCATAGTGGTATTGTTGAAACTGGCACTGATGAAATTGAACTGCATAGTTCATACTTGCACAAATGGAACATCACATTATGAATAACTGGAATAAACAAGGCATACTACGAACAACCAAAGATAGCATTTGAAACTGAACATATGCTAACTACAAACAACTGAACAATCAAAAAACTTTAAAAGAGGGATATGCTAGCTATAACAGGCTTAACAACAAGCAAATATATGTATTCCTATCAGTATGTTTAAAACTGGATTGCTGAAATGTACTGCACAGTAAATAATTGCACATATAGAGCATCACATTGTGAACAACTGAAATAAACAAACCATGGGTTTCCTCACTTGTCATAGATGGGCTCGTTCCCGTGGGAAGAGCACGGACCCTGGATGCGCTCCATGTTGTCGCAGATGGGCTCCTTCCCCTTGGAAGAGCACGGCTGTAGGGTGCCCTCCCTGATGTCGCAGACGGGCGCTTTCCCCTTGGAAGAGCAGATGGGCTCTTTCCCCTTGGAAGAGCCGGAGAGGGTGCCCTCCTCGTGGTCGCCGTCGATGAGGTCTGACTTGGAAGCTGTGGATGCCAAGCCAGCGTCGCAGAATGTTTCCTTCAGAAATGACAAAAGGGGCTCGATGACGATGTAGAATGGCAAATTATTGACAGCGAGCCAGAGGAGATCAGCGGCGGGGCCATGGATGAGATCGACGGCGGTTGAACCCGAGGGGTTGGGGGTGGGCCACTTAACCTGTGACACAGCCTGCCTCAGGCCAATGCCGTTGATGACCTCGACGTCGTAGCCGGCGGCCGAGACATGCCCGCATACTCTAGCCCGCTGCTTGAGTGCCTGCTACCAGTAATGGTCATCAGCTTCCTCGGCGACGTCAGGCGAAGAGATTGCTATACACCACTTTTGGGCCAGTCGCTCCTCGAGCTCCACGGGAAGCGTAGCCGGGCTTAGGCTGCGACGCTCTGGAGTGGGGGATGGGGATGGGGATCTGTGGGAAAGGGGGCGTTTGGCAGGCGTCGTCTAAGAAACTCAGGGCGGCCTGGGTATGAGATCGGTGGGTAAGCTACACAGGCAAACTGCCAGATGTTGACAATGGAGGCCTTGCGGCGGCGGGGGGGGGGGGGGGACCTTGCTAGGGTTTCGAGCGAGGGAGGGTGTGTGTGTGTGTGTGCGCGTGCGCACGCCCGAGGAGGTTTTGGTGTGTGTGTGTGTGTGTGTGTGTGTGGAGGGGGTGCGGGGTGTTTGAGGAATGACGCGGGTACTGAAAATTTTACTACGCGGGAGTGAAATGTCGGGCTATTGAAAATTTTGATGATAGTGCATCGCACACAGTCCGGAGATAACAACCGTGTGTTATGAAACAGAAAAACCCTCGAGGCGGGCAGATATTTTCTAGGGATGCAAGAGGGATTGGGAACAAGAAACATCGCACACGGTCCGGAGATAACAACCGTGTGTTATGAAACAGAAAAACCCTCGAGGCGGGCAGATATTTTCTAGGGATGCAGGCGGGATTGGGAACGAGAAACATCGCACACGGTCCGGAGATAAGAACCGTGTGTTATGAAACAGAAAACCCTTGAGGCGGGCAGATATTTTTTTAGAGGGGGAGCCTCGTGGAGCCCAATGTACTGTGCGGATGTGTGCGTGACAGGTGCATCGGCATGGCACACGGTTAGTTTGAGTGAACCGTGTCTGTTGCGTCATCCGACTTGTCTAATGTTCATAAATTTGGCGAAATATGACGCGGGAGAGGGTCAGAACACGAACACACTTGCATGTGGACCAAACTTATGTATCAAAAGGGTGGTTTGATTTTCAAATACCAAATGCAACTTCGATGTGGCACCTTCGCAAAGCGCACGGCATTGCTTGCCCCCACCCCCACCCCCCTCGTGTCAGCACGAAGGGAATCCTAAGCTATGAATGCATGCCCCCCCCCAACCGAGGTTCACCCTAGCAAAGTGCGAAGTAGCCAGCAGCCCCCCTCCCTCGTGTCGGCATGAAGGGAATCCTAAGCTATGAATGCATGCCCCCCAACCGAGGTTCACCTAGCAAAGTGCGAAGTAGCTAGCAGCCCCCCTCGTGTCGGCACGAAGGGATTCCTAAGCTATGAATGCATGCCCCCCCCCAACCGAGGTTCACCTAGCAAAGTGCGAAGTAGCTAGCAGCCCCCCTCCCTCGTGTATGCTCAAAGGGAATCCTAAGCTATGAATGCATGCCCTCCCCCCCACCCGAGCTTCACCCTAGCAAAGTGCGAAGTAGCTAGCAGCCACCCCTCCCTCGTGTCGGCACGAAGGTAATCCTAAGCTATGAATGCATGCCCCTCCCCCCAAACTGAGGTTCACCTAGCAAAGTGCGAAGTAGCTAGCGGCCCCCCCTCATGTCGGCACGAAGGGAATCCTAAGCTATGAATGCATGCCCCCTCCCCCCAACCGAGGTTCACCTAGCAAAGTGCGAAGTAGCTAGCAGCCCCCCACCCCCCCTCGTGTCGCCACGAAGGGAATCCTAAGCTATGAATGCATGCCCCCTCCCCCCAAACGAGGTTCACCTAGCAAAGTGCAAAGTAGCAACCCCCCCCCCTCATACTTTCAGTCGGCGGGCCAGAGAGGCATATATCTCACCAAGATGGATCGTAAAACAGACCAAGAATAATCCACCTTGGTCTTACAACCTCTCTTTTGTTATTGGTTAAAGTGATGGCCGTCCATGCGACCCCGGAGATGGGCTAGCTCGCTAATAATCACGCAAGTAGCTAGCCCCCGAAGACAACCACTGCATGCGTGTGGCCCAAACATATGTATGGAGAGGTGTGTTTTTGAGTAACAATGGAACAACTTTGATGTGGCACCGTGATTTTGAACTAGAAATCCACACACTGAGTGAGGGTTAGGTTGACGATGCATATGTATGTTACACCACACTTCAAGCCAACGACGGGGATTCATGCATGCATGTGTGCATAGTATATGCGCTCAAACTTAATTAGGTCTGAATCTCACCATGACCTATAATACGATAACATGAACCAAATGAAGAATCCGCCATGGTAACCTATCTTGTTGTTGGTCAAGGTGATGGGCCCACGAATATATAGGCTTGTCGCCGATAACCACGCGAGGGAGTGTATCATTCGAAGGCAACCACTACATGCATATGTATAGAGGTGATGTGTGCATGCATGTTTGAATACACAACATTGATGTGGCGCGTGTGTCAAAAATCATACACTAGCTCCCCACACAGAGCGAGATCGGTTCATGATGTGTCGTTGTACTAGCCACTTCGACTCGATGGGAGGGATTCATGCGTACACATGCATGTGTGTGCTCAAACTATATCATGCATGTCATCCCAGAGCAAAAATAATAATCCCCTCCTAAGTCAAATTAACCTCTCTTGTTGTCAGGCAAAAAGTAGTGATGGACCAAGAAGGCCCACAGATGGATGTTCGCTGATAACTGCTTAAGTGGGTGCGAGAGGACAACCACCACCGCTTTGCATGTGGGCCAAACATATATATGTTGAATACCCAAAATGCACAACTTTGATGTGCCACATGCCTCAAAAACCGTAAACCATGCACCCACACAGAGTGAGGTTCATATCAAGCGTACTACATATGATGGTCCCCTTCCCCCCTCTTCACCGCATACTATATGCTCCTACCGTAATATATGTACAACCCAAAAGAATCCTCATCGATGGTGCAATTAATTAACCTCTCCCGATGTAGGTCAAAGTGATGCATGCATGCATCGATGATGGCCTCGTGGGCCCACAAATGGAAGCGTCACACGTGAGTGTCCTTGCTAGGATATGCATGTGGCCCAAAAAGGTGTTGTGTAATGTTTGAATAACCAGTTTCACAATTTTGATGTGGGGTGCCTCGGTAACCAAAAAGTCCCGACACTGAGTGAGGTGCACTTGTTCACGGACGTGTACGTATAGTATAGATGCTAGTCCCCTCCCACCTCTTCGACGCGTACTATATACCACCATAACACAAACAAAAAAGATTCTACCTTGCTGGTCAAATTAACCTCACTATCGGCTGTTCGTCAAAGTGATGGAAGACGACCTCACGGGCCCACAGAAAGCGTCACACGCGAGTATCGAGTGTCGTGTAGGACAACCATCGACTGCATGTGGCCAAAACATTTATGTATGAAAGGGTTGTGTAATGTTTTAAATAACGATTTTCACGACTCTGATGTGGCACCGGCCTGCCTAACAAAACGGCCAACCCACACGGTGGCTCACAACTCGTAGTGTATTGCGAGCCACCCGCCACCCAAACGCACACACCCACACACACACCGCGAATCCACCGCAACTACGATGCATGTTAAATTAATTATCCCGCGGGGAACATACATGTTACCAAAGGACGGACGTTTTAATTTCAAAAAAATCACAGAGATCATTAAGACGTTTTAGTACATTGATTGATTTTCTACGGGTATAATGTGCAAAAATCAAATTTGAGCTACATGCACACGTGACAGTGCACCTAAATGGATTGCAAAAACACATGTGTCTCACTTGGTGCATGTTTACTCCCCGTGCAACAAATTTCAAACATTGAGAATCTTGATTTTTAAATTCTAATACATCCAAAACTTGTTTGAAGTTCATGAAACTTATCGTGTTGTCATATGGACACCAATACAAAGTGGCATTGTACTTTTTTGTCAAATTTGAGACCAGTTTTGATGCAATCTTTATCTAATTACAAACGGGAGATTCTTAATAACTAGGAACCAATATCCCAAATGGATTATTTATTCGAACCGTGAGCGTTAGACCAACAATGGATATGTGCCATGCTTCGGTTAAGCAATAAAGCGGCAGCATTAATCATCCAAATAGAAAAACAATATGCATGCCGCCGCGCGACCCGTGTGGCATGCGAGCAGGCGTGAGTTGACGGGACGCATGCGAGCAGTCCGCCGCGCAGGCAGATGGGGAGGCGTGCATGCATGTGTGTGAATTGACGGAGGCGTTCTCGCTGCGCACTGTCATCGGGAGGCGTGCGAGTAGCTGTGTGAAACTTTGATAGGCATGCCAGCAGTCTGGTGCGCAGGCTCATCGGGAGGTGAGCCATCGGTTAGACCGCCGCCCGCCTCTCTCTCACAACTCCCACTACTCCATATTAATGGTGCACCCGAGCGGCCGCACCCCCCATCCTCGCTACACACACATAATCCTCTCTCTCCGCTTGCATCCTCGATGCCGCTCTCAGTCCTCAAAGCCGTCAGTGTTTGAGGATGCCGCCCAAGCACCCCATCGGAGGGAGTGACGACGCCGGGGCTGCTAAAGCACTGGAGCACGGCGTGGAGATGGAGACAGAGGTTGCCGTCACCGCCGACGAGTTATCGCTGCACCCTGACATCGTCGACAGCGTCGAGCTTCCACAGCCGGAGGCGAAGTTCCACACTGACTCCGACGACCACTCCGGTGACGACTCCGACAACCACTCCGGCGACGACTCCGACAATGAGGGACAGCTGGTTAGTCATCTATACCCATTTATGTGTCAAATAGATCATAGGGTTTCTCTGGTTACTCCTGCCTCCCCCTTTTTGGAATAGAAATCATGTGGTTATGTTCTCCCAATCCATGAAATCTGAGTAAGTTTCGTTAGATCCGTGTAGTGTATTGATTGTTCGAATGGTATAGGTGATAAGTGATTAATTGTTTCATATGTGCAAATGATTTCTGCTAGTAATCCGATTAGGTTTAGTGTTCGTGCTAATAATTCCTAGGCAGGACTTGACAATTGATTTTGAATGACCTACATATGTTTGTGCCATTATTTTCTTCAAGATTGGTCTGTACATAGACGATTATGCTTAAAAATCGAACCATAATCTCTGGATATGTATAAATAAATAGCCATAAATTCCTAATCCTACTTCACGGCATGTAATCAGTGATTTCATGCCAAATTTGTTTTACTATTTGTATAGGTGATGTCTGACGATGTGGACAGCGAGGATGAAGATGCCCAGAGGAGGTACAAGAGGCGAATCCTGAGGGAGCTTTATGCGGGAATGCATAACAGGCGTATTAGGACCTGGAACGACGGCTATGGATGCCCATTTTGCAACCACAAGCTTCATGACGCGTATCTAAGTGTTCTGGCGCATGCAAAAGGACGGGTCATTGGCTCCTTCAAGCAGAAGTATTCTCGCAGGGTAGCGCACGACGCGTAAGCCGAGTACCTGGAGACGCTTCAGGATCGTGCCGGCGGCATTTGAGATGATATGTGGGATGGATCGAACTATGTACGCTTGAGTATGCTTAATAATGTTTGAACTATGTACTTATGATTGAACTATGCTTATGTACGTGTACGCTTATTATCTATGTCTGAGTATGTTAAATATTTGGTCAAAATTTGGTAAAAATTTCAAAGGGGGACCAATAAACCAGGAAACGGAGGTAGTACGTCAATCACACATGGTTCCCAAAATTGGAACCATGTGCAATGGCTTTCATTTTGCATGTTGCGTCAATCACACACGGTTCGCTCTAGCAAACCGTCGCCCCCAGAATTCTTTGTGGGACGGAAAACCCTCACCACCCAATTCAAACAAGAAAAAAGAAAACCCTCACCATCCCCACGTCACAAAAACCCTCACCCCTCCCGCCACCCCCTCTGGTATGGTCCCCATTCACACCTGCACAAGCTCCTCCGCGTCTATGCCATGGCACCGCCTATCGTGGCGGTAAACACTTAGCTCAACGCCTGCCGCCGCCAGGCTGCCGGCAAAGCCCACCGCATTTCGCCACTTCCGCTTGCCGCTGCCTATCGCCATCGACTTTCTCGACCCTACTCGCAGTCGACCCAGCTCCGCTCGGTTGGGGAATATGTCGTACTGAGGGTTCTTTCTCATGGACGACGAGGTAACTAATTTAACGAGATATTATCTCATCTCTTATCCCAGTTCATCCGCCTCCTTTAATCACCCGACAGAAATCGCCGTGAATTCATATTTTTTCGAGTTGATTTGAGGGTTTTCTTTCATTCATAGAATGTATAGTGTGCCGACACTTCGGGACTTGGCGACCGCCGCCAGAGATTCCATCTCATCGTACCGGATAACTTGAGGACGCGCGTGGTATGTTCAATCTCACCCTAAATCGGTTGGCATGGCCTACTTTCCTGAACATATTCTAAATATTGCTACATTTGGATAAAAGGTGCCACATTCACCATATACGTCAAAGGGGATTTTTTTCCCTCTTCTTTCTATATTAGGCAAATTAATGATGCATTGTTCTTTCGATTACTCTCATTTTTCCATGACATCATGTTTACCCTATCTGTTTAATTATAGATTTTTGTCCTTCGATTTCAACTGTTGTACAGTCCTTTCAATTTGGGCCCATATTTGCATGTTACCATATTTTCTTTAACAATCTTACCATTTTCTGGAGGACATCCCTCGCTATGCAACAGATTATGTAGTGCACAATTTTTCCCTTTACATAGATCAAGGCTCCACGGATGTCATACTGCACACAAACCATGGATTTACAATCGTTGCTACTGTAAGACTTGATGAACATGGTGACTCCTATTTTGCCACTGGATTTTGGAATGAAATTGCAAAGTTTTATGTACTGAAAGCTGGCACTAAAATTGCACTGCACATAGAAGGGCCTCGTCATGAGATATATGCTAACTTTCCCGACAAAATCATCCGTCCAGACTTTGTTCGAAGTAAGTTTTCTTTTCAACTATATGCATATGTTGACTTACCTAGCAATGTCAAATGAATTGTGTAGTATTTAAGCAACCAATTGTTATTCCCTTTTCTTACTATATTCCTACCTAATAACTTCTAGTTACCAATACACTTTTCTATTGCCCTATTTTAACTAAATATTCCCTGTACTCCCATTTCTATCAGAAAGCGCCGCTGACAAGGAGACTCCAGAGGTGGAGAACGGGGCTGCCAACAAGCAGAGGCGGGGCGAGCTAGAACCGCAAGCGACTCCAGCAGGCCTAGACTTAATCAGCAGCCTCCTCGATGATATGTTGAGAGTCATCATCTCCCTCCTCCCAGTCAAATATGGGGCGCGGACAACCCTCCTTTCCCGGCGGTGGCGCCCCCTATGGAACTCCAGCCCTCTCGACCTCATCGACACCCACGAGCTCTGCCATGGCTATCACAAAAGCTTGGATGCGTTCTCCAAGATCCTCGGCAGTCACCTTGGCCCAACCAAAGGCCTTAGAATGGGCAAGTTTCGTTCCAATGGCAAGGACTGGGCCAAGCTTGACGACTGGTTCCGATCCCCCGCCCTAGATCAGCTCGAGGAGCTCACTTTTGATGATGGGCATATGCGGTCGCTGCCAACGTCTGCACTCTGCCTCGCGCCCATGTTGTGCGTTGCCAAGTTCAGGAACTGCCATTTCCCGCCCCTTAATGACGCGCCCGCTCTTATTCTACCACGACTGAAGCACCTTGAGCTCGTCGCCGTCTGCCTCTCAAAGGGTGACATGGAGCGCCTGCTCCGTGGCTGTACTACACTCGAGTACCTTCGTCTTCAGGCGATCAATGGGTTGAGTACCTTCCACATCACCTCCATGACTCTTCAGACTATTTATGTGTGTTGTTGGTGCGGTAGGAAGATATCACAAAAGGTGGACCACGGTATGGTCATCTAGGACACACCTGCACTTGAGAGATTACTTGTAGTTGATCAAGAAGGTCCAACAAGAATCAATGTCATTTCTGCATCGAAATTGACAGTGGTGGGCTACTCGTCTGACAAATACTCCGAACTTGTTATTGGATCCACACCCGTTCAGGTACAACAGCCGCCTTCTACCTCTCCTTCTACATATTAACATTATTTCTAATTTTGAAGATGTTTGTTCGTCTGTCATTCAGAAAATGATTCCGACAAGCTTGACCCCAAAACTGCGCACAGTGAAGGTCTTGGCACTAGAATCTATCGGCCCCGACCTGTAGCAAGTTGTCAGTTTCCTGAGATGCTTTCCGTGCCTGGAGAAGCTATATATCGAGGTGATATTCCTTTCCTGTTAAATGTTAACCATAAGGGAGTTCAATTTGTGACACCTTTTTCCAAGTTTACAATGACAATGTACTATGATTTCTGAAGGTTCTTTTGGAGGATTTCAGTACATACATGTCCCCCTCCCCCCCCCATATTGGTTGCTTGATCCATATGGTTACAATCAATAAGCATTTCTCTTTGGATTCATCTGTACTAGTTTTCTTAGAGAACTTTTCATCCACTCCAACCTCTTGTGAAGAAGGCTACATTTTTCTAGAATGTAATCAAATGCCCATGTTAATCATGTCAGATCGAAGATGGCATGTTAGTGCATTTTACAAATCCTGCAAACCAAATAGCTAGGCCTGTAGTAATGTTCAAAACTGCATGTAGGCACTAACACGTTTTCTTGTTTTGCAGATAAGATTAGGCCCAGTGGTAGATAATGTGATACGATATAACAATCATGTCGAATGCCTAGATCTGCATCTCTCATAAATTACTTTGAACTCCTACCGAGGGACCTTACCGGAGATTATATTCGTCGGGTTCTTTGTTCTCAGAGCAAGGGTGCTGAAGGCAATGAGGTATGCCCTACATTTATTTCACAAAAATGAATGGTTTGTTGATCAGCGTCGGCGCCTGCGGCAGAATGGAGTAGGCTCCAAAAATGCTGAATTTCATTTTGGAACTTCAGATGATAGAGTAATCGGAAGTCATCGTGTCAACCCCATACATGACTTCTCAGTGGCTGACCCCTTTGCAAAAATTGTGAGGTTTCGAAGCTAGACTTAGAAGCGGTGATATTAGTTTGAACCTCTCTGATATCCATGTTCAGCGGATCAGCGCGAGCGTTTGCAGCGGATGAGCTGAATTTCATTTCTAATATCAGTTTGAACCTTGTAATCTTCGAATTTGAGCCATATAACTCTGGAATTTGAACCTTGTAAAATTTCAAGCTTTTGTGGTACAATCGTTGGAATGGCATCGTATGAGACTCGTATATTGCTAGCACTATTTGGACCTTAATATGCAATGGTCTTAGATTTTATTAACCATTCTCGAATCAGTTTACCTTGTCGATCTCACAGCACACGATCTGTATAGCTAACTCGATTGCGATCTTCGACATATTGCATACAGTTGGTTTCTTCCACCGTGGGCACTATAGAGCACAGAATTAATTATCGCACTCGAGTGTCCATCATCACCCTTCTGTGTAACTTTGACCTCATCACCCGAGGGTAAACTTGTGACCGAAGTCATTCCACACACTTTGGTTTTACAAAGCTTTTTGCCAATAAACACCCACGATTTGTCCCTCTTCTAGCCGACGCCTGGCCAAACTAGCCGGGCGGGAAGCTTGCGCGGTAAACAGCGCGGTAGCGCGGGAACAGGCTCACGGACGATACATTTGGCGCCTCTTCTAGCCCACGCGTGGGGTGCGGTGTTGTCAAGCGTGCACTGGATTCTGGAATCCTCCGTTATGAACGTCGTGACCAGACGTGACGATTACAGGCCGGCCGGCCCCCATTTATTACAGCGGCCATTTAACCTAACCTTGTGTCTCTTCAACCTTTCGACCGCGCCCCACCATTGCAAGAAGCACACCCAACGAGAAATTCTTAGAGGGTATCCTGCGTGGCTCCAATGGTGCTCCGAGCGGCTGCCGACGACGAGCAGCAGTTCACCATGCGTACCGTGGTGAACACCCATAGAAGGTTCATGGACCTCTCGGTGGTGTACACCAACAATCCGGTCTAGGTGGAGCACTCCATCCACATCACAGAGTTGTTGCTTGCCGAGGAGAAGTACAAGGTGGTCAGGTTCGATCTCGAGTACACCCGCGCTCGTGCCGGGTCTCATCCCAAGGCCGTCGTCGCCCAGATGTGCGTGCGCCACCACGTCCTCATCTACCACTACTACCTGGCCACAAGACCTTGCGAGCGTTTCGCCAGGTTTGTCGACAGCCCCCACTACATGTTCGCTATTGTGGAAATCACCAACAATGTAAAGGCGCTCGAGAGTTCGGGCATCGCCTGCCAGAATCTTGTCGACATCCTGGGCCAATACAAGATCTGGGGCAGCAAGGAGCATGAGAAGGACTCACTGGTTCACCTCGCCGAGGCCATCATCGACCCCTACTACAGAGACATGAAGGATTCATGCAACAAGGACAAGCATGCCTGGCACTCGGCCTGGATGGAGAAACTCGACAAAGCTCATGTCGTTTACACGGCCAAAGAGGCGTACACGAGCTACGACATGTACAGGCGGATCGTTGACATGAGGAAGTGCCTCCTTCCCCGAAACGGCCAGGGATCCAGCCGGAAGCAGAGCAATGGCAAGCGTCGTCGCGACAATAAGTAGATGATTAGATCCTCATTTCTCCTACTTTAGTATGCATGTAATTGCTTACTTTGGTGTGTGCAAATGTTATGTGTGTAGTCACTTGTGTAATTGTATGCTTAATTTGGTTATGCAATGCTGTCTTTTTAAGTATATATGTTGATGCTCTGTAGACAGAGCGTAGATGGTGTGCGGACAAAGAAAATCACATCGCACACGAACTAAACAATGGAACCCGTCAATGATGTTTTCATCAATCACTCACAATTGTATACCAGCAATCGTTTGCTCACAACACACACGGCTTGTTAGAAGTAATCATATGTGTTCTTATCGGTCTTCGCACACGTTTCTTATTATAGTCCTGTTTGCCTCATATCACACACATCTTGTTCATTTGAACCGTTTCTGTTCTCATATCTCAACGCAAACAGTTCATCTGAGTGAACCGCATGCCGTATATCGCACACGCCTTTGATCTTGCCGACCATTTCTTTTGTGTTGTCTAATCACAAACAATTCATCCGAGCGAACCGTATGATGTACATCGCACACAACTTCATCTGGCTGCCCGTTTCTTTTGTTTGTCCTCATCGCAAACAGTTAATTGAGATGAACTGTATGCCCTGCATCGCACACGCAACTGAAATCTGAACCGTGTTTGATGCATCCTCCATCGCAAATGTTTTGCACCTTTTTTGACGGTTTTTTTACACCACCGTTTGCGATTATGGCATCGCACACAGTTTCGTCGAAGGGTCTCTGATCGTAGTGCCGCGTTAGCAGCATCCTGCAGTAGTGCTAGTAGCCAATTGAAAATTTAGATATGCACACATGACACATTGATCATAGGGCTAATATACTCCCAATATGACATTCAAAACCCCAACCTGAGTAGCATTCAAAAACAAATCTAATATAACTACATATGACATTCAAAACCTTAATATGACATTCAAATAACACATTGATCATTGGTCATGCACACACATTGAACAACAGAGCTAATATAACTACATATTGTGGACAAATTTATATACTAATGAATCAAATAACTTCTTAATCAATGGATTCCATTTGGGCATATGACATTTAAAACCCCAATCTGAGTAGCATTCAAAAACAAATCTAATAGGGACCCAATCTAATAAGCATACATGTCTGTAGAATTAAAAACCCCGATCTGTGAGCATTAAAAACAAATCTAATAAGCATACATCTGTGAAGCATTGAAGCACATCTAATAAACAGATCTATCTAGAATTTTTGCAACGAATTTATCCAACAAACCCTAGTACAAAAACCCCCATCCCGCCAATACAGAAAACCCCGGCCCATCCGTCAAACCAACTACTCTAACCATCTGAACTACGGTATGAATCCACAATCTAACCAATCCAACTAACTCTACAAGCTAATATCCTAAAGCAAAGCAAGTGCAAATACCTCCTGCTCCTCGCTAGGCTGCGCATCGGGGGTATCGGGATTGACTGCGCCGCTCGACGCCGTCACCTTCTGCAGCGCTGAGGCGGAGCCCGCCACCTCCTTCTCCACATCCGCTGCGATTGCGAGTTTCCCCGCACCGCCGTGGACGCCGCAGACATCCGCGGTCACCGCGCCCTGCAGCTCGACCACATCTCCGGCCGCTGCGCCGGTGTCGCCACGGGCTTCGGCCATCTCCGGGCAGATGGAGGCGATGAAGGTGAGGAAGAAGATGCGGTGGGGGAGAGCAAGACGGTGCGGTCGAGGCAGTGGAGGAGAGCGAGACGACGCCGGTGGGGGAGAGGAAGACGATGCGGCAGGGAGGGGATTTGGGGGGAAATGGTAGGGGGCAATGGTGGTGGTTGCCCCTCTTTATACGATGGGACGTTTCAGGCATGTCCCATGGACACGTGCTACCCCACGACTGCGGTCCGTTGCATGCGCCCACGTATATGAATACATGTACGGTCAGCATACGAAACAACTATATGGGTAACGGTCAAAGGTGTACTCGGCCCTACGCGGTCCCACTCGTCAGAGTTAACGGTCAAAGGCATTGACCCGATGACAACATCCGCTATAACCTGTTCTGAGGGTTTCGGGCAAGGGAGTGGGGAAAAGTGAGCAAAAGTTAACAGAGTGGGGATGAATGACTAGACCTAAGGAACCAGGGGCACAGAAATAAAAAACCCATAATTTTTTATTGTTCCATGCTATTATATTATCTGTTTTGGTTGTTTTATATGCATTAATATGCTATTTTATATGATTTTGGGACTAACCTATTAACCTAGAGCCCAATGCCAGTTCCTGCTTTTTTCCTTGTTTTAGAGTTTCGCAGAAAAGGAATACCAAATGGAGTCCAAACGGAATGAAACTTTCGCGATGATTTTTCTTGGACCAGAAGACACCCAGGAGACTTGGAGTGCAAGTCAGAAGAGCCATGAGGCGGCGACAAGGGTGGAGGGCGCGCCCAGGGGGTAGGGCGCGCCCCCCAACCTTGTGGGCCCCTCGATGACCCCCTGACCTAGATCTTCCTCCTATATATTCTCAAATATCCCAAAAACTTCTAGGGGAGCCACGAAACCACTTTTCCACCACCGCAACCTTCTGTACCCGTGAGATTCCATCTAGGGGCCTTTTTTGACGCCCTGTCGGAGGGGGATTCGATCACGGAGGGCTTCTACATCAACATCATTGCCTCTCCGATGAAGCGTGAGTAGTTTACCACAGACCTATGGGTCCATAGCTAGTAGCTAGATGGCTTCTTCTCTCTCTCTTTGATTCTCAATACAAAGTTCTCCTTGATGTTCTTGGAGATCTATTCGATGTAATACTCTTTTGCGGTGTGTTTGCCGAGATCCGATGAATTGTGGATTTATGATCAGCTTACCTATGAATATTATTTGAATCTTCTCTGAATTCTTATATGCATGATTTGATATCTTTGCAAGTCTCTTCGAACTATCGATTTGGTTTGGCCAACTAGCTAGATTGTTTTTTCTTGCAATGGGAGAAGTTCTTAGCTTTGGGTTCAATCTTGTGGTGTCCTTTCCCAATGACAGTAGGGGCAGCAAGGCACGTATTGTATTGTTGCCATCGAGGATAACAAGATGGGGTTTTCATCATATTGCTTGAGTTTATCCCGCTACATCATGTCATCTTACTTAATGTGTTACTCTGTTCTTATGAACTTAATACTCTAGATGCAGGCAAGAGTCGGTCGATGTGTGGAGTAATAGCAGTAGATGCAGGCAGGAGTCGGTCTACTTGATACGAACGTGATGCCTATATTCATGATCATTGCCTTAGATATCGTCATAACTTTGCACTTTTCTATCAATTGCTCGGCAGTAATTTGTTCACCCACCATAATAATTTCTATCTTGAGAGAAGCCTCTAGTGAAACCTATGGCCCCGGGTCTATTTTCTATCATATAAGTTTCCGATCTACAATTTCAGTTTCCTATTTACTTTCTTTGCAATCTTTTACTTTCCGTCCCATAAACCAAAAATACCAAAAATATTACTTTACCGTTTATCCATCTCTATCAGATCTCATGTTGCAAATAACCGTGAAGGGATTGACAACCCCTTTGTCGCGTTGGGTGCAAGTTGGTGTTTGTTTGAGTAGGTATTCGATGGCTTGCGTTTTATCTCCTACTGGATTGATACCTTGGTTCTCAAAAGCTGAGGGAAATACTTACTCTACTTTGCTGCATCACCCTTTCCTCTTCAAGGGAAAAACCAACGCAAGCTCAAGAGGTAATAATTCTCCATTCATCTAGCGGGCTAATATCAAATAACCTCTTTTCTCCGGCGAGTTTGAAATCATAGTTGAGTTCTTTAATTTTCCAATATGCTTTATGTTCTAACTCAAGAGGCAAATGACAAGCTTTTCCATAAACCATTTTACAAGGAGACATACCCATAGGATTTTTATAAGTAGTTCTCTAGGCCCAAAGTGCATCATCCAACTTCTTAGATCAATTCTTTCGGGACCTATTGACAGTCTTTTGTAATATTAATTTTATTTCTCTATTGCTAAGTTCAACTTGACCACTAGATTAAGGATGATAGGGTGATGCAATTCTATGGTTGGCATCATATTTAGCAAGCATTTTATGGAAAGCACCATGAATAAAGTGTGAACCACCATCAGTCATTAAATATCTAGGGACTCCAAACCTTGGGAAAATAACTTCTTTAAGCATTTTAATGGAAGTGTTATGATTAGCACTACTAGTTGGAGTAGCTTCTACCTACTTAGTAACATAATCAACAGCAACCAAAATTTGAGTATACCCATCAGAGGAAGGAAAAGGTCCCATATAATCAAAACCCCAAACATCAAATGGCTCAACAGCAAGTGAATAATTCATAGGCATTTCCTGACGCTTACCGATATTGCCAATCCTTTGACATTCATCACAAGATAAAACAAACTTACGGGCATCCTTGAAGAGAGTAGGCCAATAAAAATCAGATTGCAATACCTTGTGAGCAGTTCTATCTCCCGCACGTTGTCCTCCATAAGCTTCGGAATGACATTTTCGTAGGATTTGTCCCTGTTCATGCTCAGGTATACAACGTCTAACAATACCATCTACTCCTTCTTTATAAAGATGTGGGTCATCCCAAAAGTGATGTCTTAAATCATAGAAGATTTTTTTTCTTCTTTTGTTGGTATGTGAAACTAGGTGGTATGTATTTAGCAACAATATAATTAGCATAGGCAGCATACCAAGGAGCGTTATGAGAAACATTTATTGTAGCTAATTGTTCATCAGGAAAACTGTCGTCAATAGGTAGTGGGTCATCAAGAATATTTTCTAACCTAGACAAGTTATTAGCTATGGGGTTCTCATCTCCTTTCCTATCAGTAATATGTAAATCAAACTCTTGTAACAAGAGAACTCACCTAATGAGTCTAGGTTTAGCATCTTTCTTTTCCATAAGATATTTTATAGCAGCATGATCAGTGTGAACAATTACTTTGGAATCAACAATATAAGATCTGTATTTATCACAAGCAAACACAACTGCTAAAAATTCTTTTTCAGTAGTAGCATAATTTCTTATCAACTCTTTGTCCTAGAACAACACCAACAACATAATCACTAGCATCACACATAATTTTAAAAGACAAGTTCCAATCAGGTGGTTGAACAATAGGTGCAGAAGTTAAGGCTTTCTTAAGTGTTTCAAAGGCTTCAACACAATCATCATAAAAGAACGGAACATCCTTTTGTAAAATATTTGTAAGAGGCCTAGTGATTTTAGAGAAGTCTTTAATAAACCTCATATAGAAACCAGCATGACCTAGGAGCTACGAATACGTTTGATATCCTTAGGACATGGCATTTTCTCAATTGCATCAACTTTAGCTTTATCAACCTCAATACCTCGTTCAGAAATTTTATGTCCCAAGACAATATCTTCATTAACCATAAAGTGGCACTTCTCCCAATTTAAGACAAGATTAGTTTGCTCACATCTCTGCAAAACTCGATCAAGGTTGCTTAAGCAATCATCAAAAGAAGTTCCTTAAACGAAAAAATCATCCATGAAAACCTCAACAATCTTTTCACAAAAATCAGAGAATATAGCAGTCATGCATCTTTGAAAGGTAGCAGGTGCGTTGCATAAACCAAAAGGCATACGTCCATAAGCATAAGTTCCAAAAGGACAAGTAAAGGTGGTTTTCTCTTGGTCGGGTTGTGAAACAGGTATTTGATAAAAACCAGAATATCCATTAAGAAAACAAAAGTGTGTGTGCTTAGATAGTCTTTCTAACATTTGATCAATAAAAGGCAAAGGGTAATGATCTTTTCTAGTTGCTTTATTTAATTTTCTGAAATCAATTACCATTCTATAGCCAGTGACAATTCTTTGTGGAATAAGTTCATTTTTATCATTAGGAACAACAATAATACCTCCCTTCTTAGGGACACAATGAGCAGGACTTACCCATCTACTATCAGCTATGGGATAGATTATACCTACTTCAAAAAGTTTTAGTATTTCAGTTCTTACCACTTCTTTCATCTTAGGATTCAAACGTCGTTGATGGTCAACAACGGGTTTAGCATCAGGTTCCACATTAATTAATCTTGTGCTGACAGAGAGTGGGACTAATGCCCTTAAGATCATCAAGAGTATCCAATAGCAGCTCGGTGCTTCTTCAAAAATTTCAATAATATTTCTTCTTCATGTTCTGAAAGGTTAGCACTAATAATAACATGATATATCTTTTTCTCATCCAGATAAGCATATTTCAAAGTGTCAGGCAATTGTTTTAATTCAAACACATGATCACCTTTAGGTGGAGGAGGACCTCCTAGAGTTTCAATAGGCAAATTGTGTTTAAGCAGAGGTCGTTGTTCAAAGAAGATTTTATCTATTTCATTTCTTTCATGCATATGCATATCGTTATCATGGTCTAGCAAATATTGTTCTAGTGGATCAGTAGGAGGCACGACAATAGAAGCAAGATTAATTATTTCATCCTTACTAGGTAATTCTTTCTTATGAGGTTGTCTATTAAACATGGAGAAATTAAATTCATGAAGCTCATCACCAAAGCTAACACCGACAGTTTGTTTATGACAATCTATAGTAGCATTGACAGTGTTCAAGAAAGGTCTACCAAAGATAATGGGACAAAAGTCATCTTGTGGGGAACCAAGAACTAGAAAACAGTAGGATATTTTATTTTTTCACACAAGACTTCAACATCTCTAACAATCCCCAGTGGTGTGATGGTGTCTCTATTAGCAAGTTCAATAGTAACACCTATATCTTCTATTTCAGCGGGTGCTATGTCATTCATAATTTCTTGGTATAAGGTAAAAGGAATAGCACTCACACTAGCACCTAAATCACATAAACCATGATAACAATGATCCCCTATTTTGACTGAGACAACATGCCTGCCAACAACAGGTCTATGTTTATCTTTCTCATCGGGGTTCGCAATTCTAGATGCTTCATCATAGAAATAAATAACACGCCCATTAATATTTTCCACCAACAGATCTTTAACCATAGCAACACTAGGTTCTACTTTGATTTGTTCAACAGGTTTAGGTTCTCTAATATTACTTTTGAGAACCACAGTTGAAACTTTAGCATGTTCCTTTATCCTAACAGGGAAGAGTGGTTTTTCAATATAAGCAGTAGGCACAACTGGATCAACAATGTAAATAATAGTTTCATCTTTAACTACGACCGGTTCTTTAATTTCTTCTTTAATAGGGGGATGATATTTAAACCACTTATCCTTAGGGAGATCAACATGAGTAGCAAATGATTCACAAAAGGAGGCTACTATCTCAAAGTCAAGTCCATATTTAGTGCTAAACTTTTGAAATGCATCGGTATTCATAAAAGATTTAACACAATCAAACTCAAGCTTAATACCTTACTCTTTACCTTCGTCGAGTTCCCAATCTTCAGAGTTGCGTTTAATTATTTCTAAAAGATCCCACCTGAATTCAATAGTCTTCTTCATAAAAGAACTAGTACAAGAAGTATCGAGCATGGATTGATCATCACGAGAAAGCCGAGCATAAAAGTTCTGAATGATAATTTCTCTCGAGAGCTCATGATTGGAGCATGAATATAACATTGACTTAAGCCTACCCCAAGCTAGAGTGATACTTTATCCTTCACGAGGCCAAAAATAATATATGTAATTCCGATCATGATGAACTAGATGCATAGGATAATTTTTTTGATGAAATTCCAATTCCAAAATCCAATATCATCGCATAGCCTATACCATGTCAATGTTGTTCCCTTCAAAGATAAATGGAAAACCTTCTTCTTAGTTTCGTCTACGGATAAACCTGCAAGCTTAAATAATCCACAAATTTCATCCACATATATCAAGTGCATATCAGGATGTTCAGTTCCATCTCCTGCATAAGGATTAGCTAGAAGTTGTTCCATCATACCCGAAGGAATTTCATAATAAATATTTTAAGTAGGTGCAGTAGGTTTAGGGGCAAGTAATTGTGGTTCCGTTCCAGGTGAAGATACCCTGAACAAACCCCTCAAAGGATGGTTCTCCAAAGTAACAAGTGACAATAAATTTCACTACGCAGTAATAATTTTTCATTACCAATTTTCACTTACCAAGAGCGCTTCACTCCCCGGCAACAGTGCCAGAAAAGAGCCTTGATGACCCACAAGTACAAGGGATCAATCATAGTCCTTTCGATAAGAGTGTCGAACCCAACAAGGAGCAGAAGGAAATGACAAGTGGTTTTCAGCAAGGTAATTTCTGCTAGCACTGAAATTGTCGGTAACGAGTAGTTTGATAGCAAGGTAATTTGTAATGAGCAAGTAAGGGTAATGGTAAATAAAGTGCATCAAGGTAGTCCAATCCATTTGTGGCAAAGGACAGGCCAAAACGGTCTTTTATAATAAACAAAGTGTTCTCGAGGGTACACGGGAATTTCATCTAGTCACTTTCATCATGTTGGTTTGATTAGTGTTCACTACTTTGATAATTTGATATGTGGGTGGACTAGTTCTTAGGTGTTGTTCTTACTTTAACAAACCTCCTACTTATGATTAACCCCCTCGCAAGCATCCGCAACTACGAGAAAAGTATTAAGATAAAATCTAACCATAGCATTATACTTTTGGATCCAAATCAGTCCCTTACGAAGTAGCGCATAAAGTAGGGTTTAAGCTTCTGTCATTCTAGCAACCCATCATCTAATAACTACGCCACAATGCATTCCCTTAGGCCCAAATATGGTGAAGTACCATGTAGTCGATCTTCACATGACACCACTAAGGGAATCACAACATACATATCATTAAAATATCAAACACATATCAAGTTCACATGATTACTTGCAAAAAGATTTCTCCCGTGACCTCAAGAAGAAAAGTAACTACTCACAAATGATAATCATCTCAAGATCAGAGGGGTATTAAATAGCATAATGGATCTGAACATATAATATTCCACCAAATAACCATATAGTAATCAATTACAAGATGTAATCAACACTACTAGTCACACACAGGTACCAATCTGATGTTCTGGTACAAAGATTGAACACAAGAGATGAACTAGGGTTTGAGAGGAGGTGGTGTTGTTGAAGATGTTGATGAAGATTGGCCTCCCAAAGATGAGAGGGTTGTTGGTGATGATGATGACGATGATTTCCCCCTCCGGGAGGGAAGTTCCCCCGACGGAATCGCTCCACCGAAGGGCAAAAGTGCTCCTGCCTAAGTTCCACCTCGAGACGGCGGCCCTCCGTCCCGAAAGTCCACCCCTTATTTTTTTTCTACATCAAAATGACCTATATACTAGAAGATGGGCACCGGAGGTGGGCCGGGCTGAGCACAACCCACTAGGGAGCGCCTGGGGTGCCTGGCGCACCCAGGTGGGTTGTGCCCACCTGATGGGCCCCCTCAAGTAGTTATTTGCTCCATTATTTTTCATATATTCCAAAACAATTCTCCGTAAATTTTTAGCTCATTTGGAGATGTGCAGAATAGGTGACTTTGACATAGCTTTTTCAGGTCCAGAATTCCAGCTGCCGGCATTCTCCCTCTTTGTGTAAACCTTGCATATTATGATAGAAAAGGCAATAGAATTAATCCATAAAGCATTATTATGCATAATTTTTTTTATAAATAATAGTAGGAAAACATGATGCAAAATGGACGTATCATGCCCCATCTTTGATGGCACTGATTACCCCGACTGGAAGAATAAGATGCGAATGCATCTTGAAGCCATTGACAACGACCTCTGGTATGTCATCAAGACCGGCGCTCCCAAAGTCGGTGAAGGTGTCACCGCTGTTGATGTCAAGAGGTTCGCGTAACTGGATTCAACTGCCAAGAACATCATCTGTGTTCATCTAACCAAAGGGTAGTATGGCCGTGTGGGTGCACAGAAATCTGTGAAGCTTGTTTGGGACTGGTTGTCCAAGGACAACGAAGGCGTCTCAACTCAGAGAGAATCAAGAATCGATGTGCTTCGCAATCTCTTCAACCGCTTCAAGACGCTTGACAATGAGAATGTCCAGCTCACTTTCGACCGTCGTACTGATATCACAAATGAGCTTCCTGCACTTGGCGCCACTGAGATCACTAAGCATGAAGTCGTGAAGAAGCTATTGAGGTCACTTGACGTATCTCATTTGACACCCTATCGCTGATGATCCAAGAACGTCCTGACTTTAAGGATCTTGATCCGGCTGACATACTTGAGAGGCTCGATACACATGAGTTCTAGCTATCTGAGAAGAGAGATATCTATGGTCCCAACTATGGTTGATCCTATGGTTTGAAGCCAAAGGTTGTTTCCTCATCTGAAGACTCTGACTACAGTTCTGATGATTTAATTCATGTGACGTCATGGAGGGTTGCAAGGATTCATTCGAAGTTAAGCGTTGGAAGGAATCAAAGAAGACTCGCCAACCAGAGAAGTGAAGATTGATATGAACAAGTTCAAATCAATCTGGGGCCTAATGTTGGGGATATATGTAACGCCCCGGATCCGATGCGCCAGGTGTCTGCCAGTTATTCATCGTTGTTGCCATGTCATTTGTTTGCGTGTTGCATTTTGCCATGTCATCATCTGCATGTTTTTTCAAAACTTGCATCCGTCCGGGTCCTCCCAGTTCTCTCCGTTGTCCGTTCTGAGCACAGACACACTCGCACGCGCCCGTCGCACCTCTCAGACCTTGTTTCGTGAGCGGGAGAAAAACGTTCTCGGAATGGGCCGAGATTTGCCGAGTGGCCTTGGTATAGCACCGACAGACCGCCCGTCAAATTTCGTTCCATTTGGAGGTCGTTTGATGCCCCAACGGTTAACCGGGTAACCGTAAAACCCCTCCCTCTTTACAGCCCCGCTCCCCTCCACCACAGCCCCCCTGCAGCCCACCTAGACCTACCTAACCCCCCTCACGATCGGATTCGTTGGATCACGATCGGAGGCTCCGAATCGGCCTCAAACCCCCCTAACCCTAGGCCTCCCTGCCTATTTAAACACCCCTAGTCCATTTTTGGACAAACCCTAGTCTAAACCTACCCCTAAACCTACCCCTAAACCTTCCCCTACCTCTGTCCCGCCACCACCCTCCTCGGTTCCTGCACCGAACCCCTTCCCTGCCGCCACTTATCGCCGCCAACACCAGTTGCAGGTACAGGTTTTGCGATGATCATGACGCGAGAGCGATGTTATTTGTTTTGGAGTTCATCTTCTGCTTCTTCTTCGATCAGGGGATAGGTTCCAGGTCGGCAGCCTGGGCTAGCAGGGTGGATGTCGTTTGAGTTTCTGTTTGTGATTCATCCGTAGTCGGATGTTGATCTTATGTATGATGTATTGATGTATTCTTGCGGCATTTGTATGCCTTGTATGTATCCCCATCTATTATGTAATGTTGATGTAATGATATCCACCTTGCAAAAGCGTTTCAATATGCGGGTCTATCCTTGGTGGAACCTTCGAGTTCCTCTTGGATAGGGTCGCATATTGGGCGTGACAAGTTGGTATCAGAGCCTCGACCGACCCTAGGAGCCCCTTGATTGATCATATAGTTTGGCCGTTGTCGAGTCTGGAAGAAAACTTTTTTGGAGTCTAGTTATATCGGAGAGTAGGAATTCTTTTTACTCCTCAGCCCCTTCGTCGCTCTGGTGAGAAATCTTAACGTAGATGTTTTGAATTACTCCTCTTCCCCTTCAAATTTTCCTTAGGATCACGCGGTTAGTTTTTGTTCGTTGTCCATCCTCTTTTCAATCCGGCACATTTCTCTTCGAGTGGTTTCGATCCTCGTCATCTTTTGCAAGACCAGTCCTCAGTGCTTTCTCAACCGACGTTGTTTCCCATCCGAAGTTGTCCTTGTTTTTCCCACCCGCCCACCCTTCTTCTTCTTGGAACCGGAGTCCTTAATCGAGTATCCATCCTACTCGTGCGAAGCTTTTGCATTCTTTCCTCAAATATTTCAACCGGTGTTTTCTCTTCACGCTATTCGTCGGTTCTCCCTTCCAAGTTTCCTTTGTTTTCCCGCCCTCCCACCCTCTTCTTCCCGGAGCCTGAGTCTCTTTCGAGCATCAATTTCATTCGTGCGGAGCCTCTCCAGTCTTCCCTCAGTTATTTCAACCGGTGAATTCTCGTCTCGTTTGACACTCTTCATCTCTTTTCTTCTCCGGTGGATTCAAATTCCAATTTTCAGTAGTGATTATATTCTTTCCTCGGCTCAAATGCTTCCTGTTGCTCGTTCCCCTCTCGTCAGTTAATCATTCCGGAGTGATGAAGACATCACAGGAGATTCGTCTGTGTTTGAATTAATTCGAGGTTATCACCTCATTCAAATATTTCAATCGTTCCGGTGCATAGTCTCTCCTTCAATCCTTTTTCAACGGTGTTTTCTTTTTAGTGGGCCCTAACCCACAGGTCTTTTCCCAGGATCTTGCCTGACTCTTCTAATTTTTCCCGGAGTTATTCTCAAATTCTTTTCGAAGTTGACGTAAGAATGAATTTCATCAGTCAGATGCCTTTCAAGATCGATTCCAAATTATTTTCATTGTTGGCTCAACCTCTTCGCTTTCATTCTCCCGGAGTATCTCAACAATTTTGGTGTTATTTCTCGTCGTCATTCTCAACATTTGAAGACCGAAGAAGAGTTTCTCTTAAATCTTGTCTGTTCTCCCGAAGATTCATGTCACTAGCTTGATGTTATCCGCTCATATTGTTTCTAGTCGTGCAAATCTTTTCACCCATCCGGAGTATTTCAGGAGTTGTTTTCCGTCTCAATTATCCGGAGGCCTCCATTTCAGAATATTTCTTTGTTCTAAGTTTTCAAATCCGTTCTCCGATTAATCTATATTCATGCCTTTTCGTTCGTCTCCATATTCTTCCGGTGCTTTGCTCTTTAATCAGTTTGCGATCTCTTCGTTCTCTTGTCTCTAGATTCCCTCAAGTATCTTCGTGCTTTTCTAATTCTTTCCGGTGATTCATTCTCTTTTCGTCATTCGTTTCAATTCCTACGGTGGCTCGTTCAAGATTCTTTCTGTTGTTATCATATCAATTCATTCGTTCTTTCCAGCCCTACCGGTGGTTCACGAAGACATTTCTCAAGTTTTGCGCTATACCCCCCCCCCTTAATCTTTCCAACGAGAATAAGTAGTATGCAAATCCATTGTTTCTCATCAATTTAATTGATGGAGGATACACATAACATAATTCTTATTCTTATTTCTTCAAGTGGATTAATCTCTTCTTTTCGGAGTTTGTTCATCTTATCACATTCTCGGTTCAAAGTATTTTCATCTTTTCTTTTCCGGAGTTCTAAGCTTCTCGCCGATTTCGTCGCGAACCTCCATCCAAATCATTGCAAAGATTTAATCTTATCCCTTTCATCCTTCAATTTTATCTCGTCATTCTTTTTTTACCGGAGTTCATCACGGTGGCTCGTCGTGATTTAATTCATTCTCAAGTGTTCATCAAGATTCTTGTAGGCGTAGCTCAAGCATCTTCTTCTTGCTTCTCAAAGTGCAATTAATTCTCCATATTCTTCTGAAGTGGAGTTTTGCATTTCCTCGTTCTTCTCAGCTTTTCAATCTTTTCCGCTTGTGGTAGGTTACCACCTCATAATTTTGAGATGTTATCCATAAGTCCACAACAAGCTTATTCTTTTGTTGTTGAATTTCCAACAACTCCTTTCAATGTTTCCTTCTAAGGATGCTCTCTATTTCATTCATGGTAGAAGTTGTCATCTTCTTCCCCGTTATTCTCATTCCACTCTTTCAAGTCTTCCGGAGGTTTCGTGTTGTTCCTCAAGTCAAGTATCGTTCCATTTCTCAAGTTCATGTTCTATTCTTTCCTTGTTCAGCCCGAGTGCTGCATAAATCCCTTCGTTATTATTCCTTTTCTATCTTGTCCTAACCGGAGTGGTTTCAAATTCAGCCTTATTCCTTGAGCTTTTGCTTCTTGTCACATTCAACATTCCTCTTTCCTACTCGAATGTTCTTGACTTTGTTCATCCTCACTGTTTTGTTCTTATTTCAACTCATCCCTTTTTCCTTCCGTCTCGGTCCTAAGATCTCGGGACGAGATCTCTTGTTAGTGGAGGAGTGTTGTAACGCCCCGGATCCGATGCGCCAGGTGTCTGCCAGTTATTCGTTGTTGTTGCCATGTCATTTGTTTGCGTGTTGCATTTTGCCATGTCATCATCTGCATTTCATCTGCATGTTTTTTCAAAACTTGCATCCGTCCGGGTCCTCCCAGTTCTCTCCGTTGTCCGTTCTAAGCACAGACACACTCGCACGCGCCCGTCGCACCTCTCAGACCTTGTTTCATGAGCGGGAGAAAAACGTTCTCGGAATGGGCCGAGATTTGTCGAGTGGCCTTGGTATAGCACCGACAGACCGCCCGTCAAATTTCGTTCCATTTGGAGGTCGTTTGATGCCCCAACGGTTAACCGGGTAACCGTAAAACCCCTCTCTCTTTGCAGCCCCGCTCCCCTCCACCACAGCCCCCCTGCAGCCCACCTAGACCTGCCTAACCCCCCCTCGCAATCGGATCCTTCGGATCATGATCGGAGGCTCCGAATCGGCCTCAAACCCCCTAACCCTAGGCCTCCCTGCCTATTTAAACACCCTAGTCCATTTTTGGACAAACCCTAGTCTAAACCTACCCCTACCTCTGTCCCGCCGCCACCCTCCTCGGTTCCCACACCGAACCCCTTCCCCGCCGCCACTTGTCGCCGCCAACACCGGTTGCAGGTACAGGTTTTGCGATGATCATGACGCGAGAGCGATGTTATTTGTTTTGGAGTTCGTCTTCTGCTTCTTCTTCGACCAGGGGATAGGTTCCAGGTCGGCAGCCTGGGCTAGCAGGGTGGATGTCGTTTGAGTTTCTGTTTGTGATTCATCCGTAGTCGGATGTTGATCTTATGTATGATGTATTGATGTATTCTTGCGGCATTTGTATGCCTTGTATGTATCCCCATCTATTATGTAATGTTGATGTAATGATATCCACCTTGCAAAAGCGTTTCAATATGCAGGTCTATCCTTGGTGGAACCTTCGAGTTCCTCTTGGATAGGGTCGCATATTGGGCGTGACAATATAACCCCGTGGTGTGACCCGCCCAGGAGGGGTCGCATTAACTGTTGGTGACTCAATAGAAAGGGCTTAAGTGGGCCTAAGAAGATGAGATATGAAGACGGGCGGCGGCTTACAAGGCGGGCTTGTTAAAGGCCCAAGACCCAGAGTGGGAGTTGTAACCCGGAGGTGTGAGCCGCCCATTAGCGACTTGTCTAGCAAGGCAAGGTGATTTAGAACCCAAGTCGGTCACGTTGTGTGATCCGACCTAGACACTTGTAAGCCCGGGGCCTCGACCTGTGTATATAAAGGCGAGACCCTGCACCGGGTTAACTCGGGAAACAATCAATCGATAGCTAGGTCAAGTGATTCCGCTCCCTTGTAATCGATAGACAATCAATATAGCATAAGCAGGACATAGGCTTTTACCTCGTTGTGAGGGGCCGAACCTAGGTAAACCTTGTGTCTTTCGTCCCGATCAACCCCTTCAATCTAACCTACGTCGCGTTGGCTCCACACATAAGTCCTTTCACTAAGGCATCTGCCGTGACAAAACCACGACACCAGTGGTAAAGCAGTGGATCAAAAGTTATATCGCTCCATGATTGGATCCTTACTTTACCTTTGTGCATCTAGACCGGATATTATGTTGAGTGTGGGAATGTGTGCAAGGTTCCAAGCCGCACCTAAGGGAAGTCACTATGTGGCGGTCAAGCGAATCTTTCGATATTTGGCTCATACCCCAAACTTTGGCCTATGGTACCCCAAAGGAGCAAGCTTTGATCTCATGGGTTATTCGGACTCGGATTGGGCGGGAGATGTTATGGATAGGAAGTCAAATTCCTTTTCCGGAGGGTGCCAATTCCTTGGTCACTCTTTGGTGAGTTGGTATTCGAAAAAGCAAAATTGTGTGTCTCTCTCATCCATCGAGGTCGAGTATGTAGCCGCCACAAGTTGTTATGCACAATTGCTATGGATGAGGCAAACTTTAAAGGATTACGGTGTCACTTGTGACAAAGTGTCTCTTCTATGTGACAATGAAAGTGCAATCAAGATCTCCCGCAACCCGGTGCTACATAGAAAGATGAAGCACATTGATATTCATCATCATTTCATCCGGGATCATATCAAGCATGGGGAGATCAAGATCATCTACGTCAACACTCAAGAGCAACTAACGGATATTTTCACAAAGCCCTTGGATGAAGCAAGATTTTGCGAGTGGCTTTGGTTCTCGCTCTACTCCTTGTCCGAAGTCCAAGAAGCATGCTCGTAGGGGCAAGTGCCCGGATGACTCTATGGAAGAAGAAGAAGTTGTTGTTCCCACCAAGCCAACTCGCCGTGAGAAGTCTGTTGCTGCCAAGCAACGTGTGACCTTGCCCATGTACAAATGGAAGCAACCCAATTGGGAAAAGTTCTGTATTCGGAATCCCTATGAGGTCCCCGTTGCTCCTAGGTGGACCACTGTTCAGATGCAAATGAGGATCGTGCATGAACTTTTTGAGCATCACAAAAACTGCTATGCTAAGCAATGGACCATTGACCTTCATCATTAGAGGAACAACCTGGATTATTTTGGTCCCATGGAGAGCCTTCTGCAATGCTCTCTGATATGATGATACCGGTCTCATTGGCAATGGTGGCATCCGTCCTCACGACCATATCCCACCTCCATGGCTAAGGAGAAGCTTGCCCCCTTATACATTCGGGGGCGTGGTGTGCTTGTTCGCAGGCCCGAAGGGACTCTCTCTTCTCCGGTTAACCCCACTGTGCACAAGGTCAAGCAACTCAAGAAGAAGAAACATGCCGAGCCTCGCTTTCCTACTGATGAGCTCGAGGATGTTTATGCCACCTCTGACGATGATGGCTTTGAGCTTGAGCCCGGGGCCAAGCCCTCTTGGGTGACTAAGCTCACCGCTAAGGTGAAGAAGACGTTTTGCCTGCAGAGACACATTCAGAAGAAGCTTTATGAGGCACATGTGAATGAGAAGCATGCTCGGCGCATGCAGATTACAGTGATGAAGCACTTCAACATCCCAGTGAATAGTGGATCCAAGAGTAGCATCACCCCAAAGGACAAGTGGATCCATCAGCATAGTACGTGGACCGATGATGAGGCCTCTGGGCAGCTTGCTGCCTCCACCTCCGCTGCCGCCGTTGATGCTGCTAATGATGATTATATGGAGGATGCCTAGGAGTCTGATGGTGTTGATCCCGTGAGACCGAGGAGTCAGACGAGGACTACTGAGCTCTGGGGCGTTAACATCGCTCTTTTCCTTTTTGGTGTCTTGATGCCAAAGGGGGAGAGAGTTCTATTAGGTCTTGGGATTTGCATGGGTGTGTTTCATTTGCTTCGAGTTGAACTTCTATTTGCTTTGCTTTGGCTTGTGAACTTATTGTGTGTGGAGGCTTAGTGCATGGTGTGAGACATGTGATCCCTCTATCTTTTCTTATTCGTCAATCTTGTCTCATTTACTTACAGGTTATTTCGTACATATGTATGATTATCATCTATCTTCTCATTTGTACGTATCGGTTGGTCTATAAAATCTAGGGGGAGCATTGATCCTTATGTGTGCACTTTGCATTCCAAAAGCAACACATATAGGGGGAGCCTCGTCTATATTTTATAGACACCAAATGCAAATCGTGTGTTTGTCATCATCCACCAAAAAGGGGGAGATTGTTAGGACATTTTCCATCCTTGGTGTTTTGGTGATGATGATAACTCACTTTATATTCTAATCGTGTGCCAAGTTATTCAGGTACTCTCTCGTTTGGTTCAAGACGATTAGGCATTCCCTCTGGACGGAAAAGATCGAAGACGGTGGTTCCGACATGTTTATTTCTTTGGTCGTAGGAATCCCGTACTATTAAGAGGGAATCCGCATCAGAAGGTCTTGGGTGAATCAATGCACGTACACATTCATGTCCACCCAATGTTAACTCCCGTTTGAGGAGAAAGAGGCCCTCACTTCCTCCTACACAGTGGTTTTAACCCCCCATCGGTTGTACCGCTAGGCAAGGCGGTTGTCCCGCCTATTTGGTTCTACCAGCACAACCACCGCCCTAGGGGGTGATACCCTGGGGTTGCAGCTCCCAGGTACAGGCCCAACGGTAGTACCGTTGCCCCTGGGCGATGGTACCACCACGTCTCTGGGAAAACCCGGGACTGCTTTTACATGGCGGTTGCACCGGCCTGGTACCGCCCAACCACCAGTCCAGCTTCTATGGTAGAGCGGTTATTGGGCGGTGGTGGCCCGGTTGTCCCGGTTATTCTCTATTAACCGGTACTACCGGTGCCCGGAGCGGTTCTACCGCTCGGGACTTAGCTACCACCAGGACTCGGGCCAGGCTGTTGTTCCGGTGCAACTACCGCTCGACTATCGCTATAGGGGGTGACTCTCTTTTTGTTTTGAGGCAGTAGTGGAGCGATTGTTCCGATTGCTTATGGCAACCGGTACTACCGCCCACGCCACCGATTGTACCGCCTATTAGGGTTTCTGCAGTATACCCGTGAATCCCGGTTGTACCGGGTGCATGAGCGGTTGTACCGCTGCAGTGTAAAAATTGTTGTAACAGTTGGAATTGGGGGGTCACTATATAAGGGGTGGTTCTTCTAGCTACCTTCTTACCTCTTACCTCTCTCTCTCCTCCATTGATTCCCGTCAAGCTTTCTTGCCTGATCTCTCTCTCTCTAGCCACTCAAACTTGTTGATTTGCTAGGGATTGAAGGAGGAGACCTAGATCTACACTTCCACCAAAGGAAATTTGATTCCCCCATACTTTCTTGTGTGGATTTTGTTACTCTTGGGTGTTTGGGCACCCTAGACGGAAGAGGCCACCTCGGAGCCACATTCCATTATGGTGAAGCTCCGTGGTGGTGTTGGGAGCCTCCAATTCAGTTGTGGAGAGAGCTCCAACCTTGTTTGTAAAGGTCCGATTGCCACCTTCAAGAGCACCACTAGTGGAATCACGACGTCTCGGATTGTGTGAGGGCGTGAGGAGAATACGGTGGCCCTAGTGGCTTCTTGGGGAGCATTGTGCCTCCACACCGCTCCAACGGAGATGCACTTCCTCTCAAAGGGAAGGAACTTTGGTAACACATCCTTGTCTCCCCCGAATACACTTGTGGTTATCTCTTACCTTTACTTTGAGCAAGCTATTATCGTGTTGTTTATCTTGCTTGCTTGTGTTGTTGTCATTGCTAACATCATATAAATTGTTCACCTAGTTGCATATATAGACAACCTATTTGTTGCTAACCCTAATTTGTTAAAAAAACTAAAATTTCATAGTTGCCTATTCACCCCCTCTAGTCAACCATATCGATCCTTTCAGAGGTTGACGCGAACGACACTACTTTAGCGTCCTTGCTAAACCCCAAGCAGAGGCTTGCATACAACGAGATACTCACAACAGTTGATGCCAGTGATGGGGGTGTATTCTTTGTCGATGGCCCGGGAGGCACCAGGAAGACCTTCCTATACAAGGCACTACTCACAAGGGTTCGAGGCGAAGGCAAGATTGCGGTGGCTACGGCGACGTCGGGCATCGCGGCTTCCATCATGCTGGAGGCAGGACATCCCACTCGAGGTTCAAGATCCCACTCAACATGGGGCGTCGTGCAGCTTCACCTAATAAAACATGCTGAGGATCACATCTTGTCTTGGGGTAGGCGCTAGGTCTTCGAAAGATTCCATCTTGAGTACGTCGAGGGGCCTGGCAAGCGTGGCCCAATGGTTGTAAGCTTGGGGGGTCCTCGGCCCAACCCATGCTCGGGGGCCGACGTGGTTAGCACCCCCTATGTAGGACACCACCACACGCGCGGTGATCGGTCGAAATTTGGGTTAGGTCGAGCGACGCCTAGGGCTGGCCTTCTATTAACCCGTCATCTAAAATATCAAGCTTAATGGTATATAGGGGCGACCTTCCAAAAGCTACAAAACTACAGTGGGCTATAAGATTTAGCAATTTTAAGAAGAAAAAAACATGGCATATATGACCAAGAAATAAGGAATTTCAATAGAATTAGATGAAACATAAATTCATGAACTCACAATTGTCTGTCGAAGGGCTGAGTCCTGATGTGGGCCACCAGTTACAGCCTAAGCAGCCACACGCCCACATCACCTCACATGCCGTAACTTTTAAGGAAAGTATTGAGGTGAATGGTCAGGGTCAAGATTTCTAAGGGCATGGCTAACACGTGACCCCAAATGTGCTACCCCATGAGCCAACTAGGCTCGGATGCCACCATGGCCATAAAGGTATAGCTCGCAGAGCCAAGGTGGTTCCTAAACAGAAGATGGGTTCTTCGAGCAGAAAAGTGAAAATGTGAGGAAAAGGAAAGAGGAGAGGAAAAGGAAAGAGAGAGGGAGCTGGAGGATTGGAAGAAAGTCAGGCAAGGGGAGAGTATGGTCCCTGGTAAGATGGTAGCCTCAGATTTTGGCGTTGGATGAAACAAGTTCAAATTGTGGCCTCATTTTCTTAAGTCTAGCTGGTTGGCATGAGGCAGCACCGGTGATGCCACCATAGTTCATGTCCTAATCGTCAACACTGATTTATAGATTGAGTTTGTTATGTGATGAAAAGTAGTGCAAGCTTACTTTCTAACTCGTTAACCTTCTTCGACTGCTATGCTATTTAGCTAAACTGCCAACAAAAAATGCATCACATATTCACATCGCTATATAGCTGGGGGTGTGTGTGTGTGTGTGGGGGTGCGGGGGGGGGGGGGGGTGGGGGGGCTTGTTGCAAAATGCTATAGCAGTCTTTTCTCTTTTGACGCATCAACCTATTCTACATTATCTGGAGTGAGGATTGATATTTTTCTCGTATCTTTTCTTGCGCCTTTCCTCTTTTTTTCTTCTTCTCCCGTGTCGCCTTTTCTTTTCGTTTCGTTCTCGTCGTCGTCCTCCTCTTCCACCTCCCCTAATCTCCGACAGTTTCCAATTTCTCATCTCCCAACCCCAAACCCCAACCCCAACCAGAGACCGAAAAGAGTCGCACGCGACTTCGCGAGAGGGGGGAGAAGCAGCAGACGAAAGCGAGAGACCTCCTCCTTCCCCAACCCCAGCCCCGCTCCAAACCCTAACCCTTCCTCAGATCTCGCGCCCGTCTGCCCTCCCGCCCCGCCCCGCCCCGCCTCGATGTGACCCGGCCCCTAGGGTTTGTGCCGGTGCGGTGTGGTGGTGGGTCCCGGTTCGTCGGCGGATTTCGGACCCGAGGAGTTGGAGCTGGCGGCGCGCGCGCACATGAAGGACCCGGCGCACCGCACGAAGGTGGTGCTCAGGCGGCTGCCGCCGGCGATTGCGCAGCAGGCCGTCGTGGACCAGGTTGACGCGCGCTTCGCTGGGCGGTATGACTGGGCCTGCTTCCGCCCCGGTAATGCCAGGTCAGCATTTTCTCTCCCTCGCTCCCCGAGTCCCCTGGGCGTGCGTTGGCCTTCATGCGAGGTTCGGTGCTCTTTAGGTCTGGATTGAGGTCGTGGCTGTTTAACCTAAGAATCATGTGCTAGGCGACTGGCAGTTTCCGTTTAGATTTCGTGTGCTGTTTAAGTGATTTAGTTTATTTTTTGTTATTAGCATGCATGTTTCATCTGTGTAATTGATATGCTTAGCTTAAATAAAACTGTTGACGCAATCTAGTGCATCATGTTGTTCCTAGTTGTAGACTTGTAGTTGGCGTATCTGTGAGGTTCAGTGCTCTAGTTCTGGATTGGGGCCTTGTCTGTTTAATATAGGAATTATGCGACTAGCAGTTTCTGGTTTTCCCCCATAGATTTCGTGTGCTTGTATAAGTGACGTAGTTTGTTTCGTTATTAGCAATCAGCATGTTCATTTGCGTAATTGAGACGTTATGCTTAAAATTGTTGCTGCTATCTTGCAGCACATTATCCCTAGCCGTGGACTTGTAGTTTACAATGCGGTGCCACTTGCAGTTTCCAGTTCCTGCCATCTTACGTTCAACCAGAATGAACTGTTGGGTGTTAAATCGTAGTTATGATCTGTGCTTGTAATTTTGTTTTTAAGTACAAATTTGTCAATGATTGTACCTTAAGTATTAGTGAAGAATAGAGGTTGCCTTATTTGTTATGCAACTATCTATGCTTTCTACCCGTTAATTCCATTTCCTTAGTTTGTCGCTGGCCTCACTGGTTTTTTATGGCAACTAAAACTGTAAAATGTTCATTTTTTGCTTTCTCTTATTTTGGATACAAGAGCCAGAATTCACTTATAGTGTGCTTGTTATGGAGCAATTTCTTAAAAGAAACAGAAACACTTGGAAGTCGAAACTACCTTGTAGCATTCAGCCTTTTTATTTACCAGTCCTGTGCTATGGTGATTTGCGTAGTAGTTTCTTCCTTAAATTTTGATGTCTTTGAGTTGCTTTTACTCAAAGTATAAGGCTTCCTTATTGGAACCTAGCAGTGGGAAGTAAACAATAGTATATTTCTTGTTTCCCACCCTCTTTTGTCCAATTGGTTAACAAAATTTATCTATCCAGCCGATTTTACCTTAACTTCAAGAGCCCAGAAGTTGTTGATACAATAGCGACTTAATTATTTGCCACCATATTTTTTCCAGTTGGTTAACTGAATTTTTATTTCCAGCCAAAAGAATCATAGATATTCTCGTCTCTACCTTAACTTCAAGAGCCCAGAAGATGTTGTTGAGTTTGCTGAGTTCTTCAATGGGCATGTATTTGTGAATGAAAAGGGTAAGTCCTTCATTTCTTAACCAATATGCTCTTTTTGTTTCTTTTCTCATGTGCAATCAACTGTATACGGAACTCATATTCAGATTACGTCCACTTATCGCTGTCCACGCTAGAGATATAAGTTCATTAGTGAGGCACCCTTTGCATTCTTCAGTTTCTACTATTTGTTGCATCAGTATAGCACTACACATGATGTGATTTTTGCAATAGCCAAATTATTTTCTACAAGATTTCAAATTGACATAAAATGTTAATGCTTAGCAGTCACATAACCATTGAACGGAAGATGGGTCATCTTGATTACGGCTAGCTAGCAAATAAGTACTGCCATATTTGCGTTCATCCTTCTTAGATGATCAACGCCTGAGGTTATCCAGAAAGTTAAACTAGCCATCAGTTTCCTCTTTTATAGCCTGCACAATAGTTTGGTCAGGTGTCAGACATGGTGAATGAACACAATCACCACCTATGTTGTATTGTTGACATATGGGGTTATTTAATCAATATATCCTGTTAGGATGTAACTGAAATTGTTAGCTTGTAATTTTTTAATCAATTTGCGAAGTTCTTTTCCCCCCTAAAACTCGAGTATATGTTTGGTTATGCATCTATGCATGTTTTAATTTGTATGTCATGCATGTTGTACATGGTTCCCTGCCAGGTGCTCAATTTAAAGCTCTTGTGGAATATGCACCATCACAACAGGTTCCGAAGTCAAATATCAAGAAAGATGCTCGTCAAGGAACTATAACAAAAGGTCTTAAACAAGCATTTTTGTTGTCCAATATGTACCGTACTTCCATATTTCTCGTTTTTTCAAACTTAGTTATTTCTGTTGTCGAATATTCAGATCCAGAATACTTGGAATTTCTTGAGCTTATATCAAAGCCTACTGAGCATTTGCCAAGTGCTGAAATTCAGCTTGAAAGGAAAGAAGCCGAAAGAGCAGGTAAAACATCTCGTAACTTTCTATTTGTAGTAAAGCATTATTGCCTAATTAATGTATCTATTCAAAGATGCTAAGCATAAAAGAAGATCATGTCTTTACTTGGTTACTATTGCAGCTGCTGGAAAGGAGCCCCCTGTTGTGACACCTTTAATGGTTTATGTTCGTCAGCAAAGGGCGGCTAAGAGTATGGCTCAGGTATATTGGTTGAATTGATTATACTCTCAAGTTTTATTATCGTTTATCAACTGTCAGGTGTGTACTAACTAGCATTTCACACACTGCAGAGGTCTGTAAGTAGTAGACTAAGCAGAAAAGTTGCAGGCGTGGTAACTAGTAGTTCTAGTCCATCTAAAAGGTCTTCTGAAAGGCGCAGGGCCTCCACTTCAACGGTAATATGCTTGGTCGAGAATTGTCACATGAAATTGATCTTATTCTCCCATGTATATTTTGTACTTTAAATAGTAACATGTAATGACAAGTCTGTTCCAAGCATGTATATGGTGACATGAACCTTTTTTTATTGGCCATTTTTGGATTATAACATGTGGTAGCAGGTGGGGCTCAAATGTCAGCACATTACCATGTCATGTTTTTACAGAAGTAGGTGTTGAGTAGTGTACCTGTATGCCTAGACAAGTACCCCTTCCGGTCCTTTTTAGTCTGCATATAACTTCTGTCCGAAGTCAAAATATCTCTACTTTGACCAAACTTATAGGAAAAAGTATCAACATTCACAATGCCAAATCAATATTGTTAGATTTGTTATGAAATGTAGTTTCATAGTATGTATATTTGGTATTGTAGATGTTGATATTTTTTAATATAAATTTGGTCAAACTTTGCAATGTCTGACTTGACACAAACAAGGTTTTTGAGTCGCCTAGCCAAGTCGAGTCGCCATGCCTCCGACTAGTGTCTCGCTGCGATTAGTCTGCGACTCGTCGTGATTAATCGCCCCAAGTCGCCCCAGGTGTTAAGAGGAGGAGGAGGAGGAGGAGGAGGAGGGGAAAGAGGAGGAGGAGGAGGGGGAAGAGGTGCTGTTGCAGGCGGAGGAGGGGGAAGGCAGCTGCTTGGAGGATACTTCAGCTCGGAGAAGGCAGCAGCAGCTCGTAGGAGCAATGGAGGCGGTGATTCTGATGTGGGATGGGAGCACGCGTCTTGCTCCTCCTCTGTTTCGTGCTAGAGAGCTGGCCCAATAGGCCCATTAAGTAACCCTAGCTTCCAAATAAAATCCAAACCGTCCATATGCTCTAATCTGGACCGTGCATCTGCTCTCCCATGTGCCTTTCTCCTTTGTCTCTTCCGTGCTTCTCCTCGTACAGGCGGCGCACTCTCCAGCTTCGTCTCCTCCTCCCCCGCCTCGAACTCTGGCCTCCTCACCTTCCCAGTCTTCCCTCCCTTGGCCTTGCTGAAGCAAGCCGCCCTGCTTTGAGGTCCTAGTCGCCCGACTAGTCGTCGACTAATCGTCGACTAGCCTACCAGCCGCGCGACTCGCTCCTCAAGCCAAGTCGCCTGCGCAAGCCAACCTTGCTCCAACAACTTGGTGATTAGTCGGCGACTCAAAACCATGGACACAAATCTAATACGCGGAGTAAAAAGGACCGGAGGGAGTAGGTATAGATTAGTTCTTTACTATATGTTTTCATTTTATATCCCTACAAAATATTCTCAAAGGTTCTGCTGTTCTATTTGTATTTTGATTTGAAATAGTGACATAAGATGTTTCTTTTCTTTTCTTTTTTGTTTGTATCATAAATTTATCACTATGGATCAGATGCTCTGTATATTTCCTATGTTTTTTTATGTTAGCATGTTAATCCTCATGATTACTGTCAGCCTGTCGTTTCCTCTATGCATGTTTTGCCCCGGTATTTATGGATCATATGCTCATATATGTTTTATATATTCCAACCACTTCAGAATTGTTCTTTTTGGGTTATGGTTGTGGAGTTCTCATAATTTTTTTTGAACATATGCAAGTGTGTATTCAGTTGTATTTGGTTGAAGCACATAGACACTAGTAATGCTCGGCGCTTCATATTGGTTATTTTGAGTGGTGGACTATTTATTTTGTGGTGTTCTGTAAAAAGTAGTATTACCTCTGTCCCAAAAGGCTTGTCTTAGATTTTCTAGATACGGATGTATCGAACACTAAAACGTGTCTAGATAGATCCGTAACTAGACAAATCTAGGACACGTAATTCGGGATGGAGGGAGTACTTCTTTCCTTGAGGCTTTGGCATGGTGTTCCATGTCTTTTCTCTCTGAGAATGATTACCTGTCAAAACTAAGTAAACAACAATTGGTACTTTCTGTTTATTATTCGCAATGAATTATGAACTGAAGTTACTAACATGCTGCTGTTCTGTGATATCCAGCAGTATGTTGTGCGAGACAATGCTAAGGAGAAGCCGACTTACATCTTAGCGCCAAAGAGAGATGATCATACACACAGAGAGAAAATCATTGCTGGAACTTCAGGTGGTACTATATTGAAGAAATTGTTTATTGTTTTTAGCTTGTTATAACTGTTGTCAATACTCAACAGTACTTTGGGTGTCGTAGATTATTACTAAGTGTGGTCTTTCTGATATGACCCTTGACTATGTGTTGTTGGAATGTTGTATCAACTAATAGACAGACTAGGGTCTTTGAGCCCCATTGTCAACTTGAGCTTAATCCGTTACATGGGAATGGGACATAATTCATGTTTGTAAGAACAAACTCATGGCTGAGTTGGTTTGCGTGTACTGCGTGGCACGGAATCTAGCTAATATCGGAACCTTTACTATTTTGACTTCAATGTGTTAGCTTGCTAGCTAATGTTTTCCGCAATGGCAAAAAAAAGGCCTCCTTTGGTTTGTAGGAATTTTGTAGGAACTCTATAGGATAGGAGTTGCAAAGGAAAAATTCCTTTGAAGCCCTTTGGTTTATAGGAATGGATTCCTATTCCTATGTAGGATAGGAATCAATCATTCACATTTTGAAGGAAGAAAAACATTAGCCTAGACTCAATGGAAAAATTCCTATCTTATGCACCAAATAACATCTCTTCTCTATAGGAATTGAGATGCATGTCATCTCACTTCCTATGATTTTCCTATTCCTATAAAATTCCTATCCTATGAACCAAAGGAGGCCTAAGTTGGTTTGCGTGTACTGCGTGGCACGGAATCTAGCTAATATTGGAACCTTTACTATTTTGACTAAAATGTGTTAGCTTCCTAGCTAATGTTTTCTGCATTGGCAAAAATAAGTGTGCTTTTGAAAAGCCAATCTGAAGCACCGTCAGTGCAAAGAAACATAGATTGTGTTCCTCACTTGTTTGGTTTAATAACTGACATGTGGCAGTAGCCCAAGTGGATGTTTTCAATTCCGACACGCAATCCATTCATGGGAACGATGCCGGTCCTCCTTGCATGATGTCATCCACTTACCACATTTACGTTATTTGTCGTATTCGAGAATTGTGTGTTGTTTTTTCATTTATTTATTTTAATCATGGAGCTGTATTCCCTTTACAAGGGTAACTGTTGAATTATTGTTTTGTACCACTTAATCTTTAGTTCTTTCTTTACCCTATGTGATCCACTACTCTCCATCCTTATAGTGGAATACAAATGCCTATTTCCTCTATGATGTTAATACTGTTGTTTTGTTTTGTCCCATCTTGTAGATGCTACAAGCGGTGGGCCATCTGGATCTGCTCAGGTTATCGACGGTAAAAAGGACAAAATTGTCCTTCTGAAAGGAAGAGCGAGGGTTGATTCCAATGTAAGCAGACACATTCCCCGAGGTTTTTTTTTATCATTTAATTGGTATGGACTGTCATATTATCTGCTTTGCCACAGATATCTGATAGCTCAACCCCGCAGCAGTCTGTGCCGCCTTCGAGAAATACACCCCCATCAACTAATAGACAAGACCAGCGAAATGAGGCCAGTGGCAGAATTATCAAGACTATACTTTCAAACAAGGAAGGACGCCATGCAATAGCATCATCTCAACATGAGCAAGAAGGTCACATAATTAGTGCCGAGAAGGATAAGAGGCCACCACGGGCTCCGAACTCGCGTTCCACTGTAAAAGATCAGACTGTTGAAAATGCTGAGAAAAACCACTATGATGACAAGCATAATCATCTGCATGGTTCTGGACCCATTGGTGAGAAGGTTGAAAGACATGCCAGAAATAGAGATAGGCCTGACCGAGGTGTTTGGGCCCCTCGTCGCTATGACAAGTCTGCATCAGGAGGCAGTACGCAAGCCTCATCATCTGAGTTCCCGCTAATGCAGTCACACTCTATGGACAATTTCTCTCAGCAAGTAGATGGTACAAGTCATTTAACAACTTTTATGGTTAATTATTCCTGATGCTCGAGTTATTACTGTATTAACATACTTGATGATGCAGGCCATGGAGAGAGAAAAATAGACACAAGGAGTCCTGGTGGCCGTGGTGGCCTTGTGGAGAATGGTTTGTTTTTATCTGGCTATAATTATAGTTAGCGATTAGCAGACAAGCAATCCAAAGTTTTTTCCATATCAGTTTCTGTACTGTGGTTCATGGTGTGATATGTTATTCAGGAAACAGGCATGCCAACCGCCGTGGTCCGCCACGTGGGTCGAAGGAGATGGAAATCCCTCCTATTACATCTGATGGAAAGCCTTCAAAGAGGGGCCCTGCTAGCTATGTGGCTCATGAGGTGTGATTAGTTTATAATTTTTTACTTGCCTTGGCTGACTGCATGAGGGTGATTTTTGTTAGGTATTATTACTCTAAAAGTCTAATACCATAAATGATGTGTGCAGAGACAAGTATGGGTTCAAAAGTCAAGTTCAGGATCGTGAGTTTGTCCACCAATGGTACGCTATTTTACCATATTTTATTTATTTATTCAACCTGTTTTCAGACTTTTCCTCTATAATTAAATGTGTACACTGATCCTCATGTTTCCAGCACCATGCGTCTTTTGTCTTGTTTCCAGCCTTTTCTGATTCCTATCTGAAAAACACATCTAACAGAAAAAATGTCTCGGAAAATCATAGGAACCTGTCACCAAATAGGAAAATGTATTTTGTGCTGTCAGGTGCATGTGGTATTGGGAAGTGACAAACACTTTCTTCTGAAAGCAATGCGATTTTTGTATAGATGTGCATTATGCATTAGCAAACATTTTTGCAAAATTATGATGGTTTTAAGGAGGGACGAATGTCTTAGCAACTATATGCGTACATTTTTGTTATACAAACAAATGGACATATTTTTGCACAAATATTGCTAGTATATTTTTTTCTACCAGGAAGCACTCTTGCGCGCACCTTTGCATTTGCCTATCAAATGTTTACTAATCTATCAACTTGTCTTGCAGATACTTCCATCAAAACAGATGTTGCAAGTTGTGGAGAAGTCTCTGTATTTTGCGGCTCATTCTGAAGTTTGTGAATGAAATGACTGTTGGTGAGATGGTTCTATGAAGTGCAATCCCAGATTTGTCAACGAAAGTCTCAGCTATAGCTGAAAAGGCAGCTCTTTGATTTGATTCACAGAATCACAGCAATAGTGAAGTAACATAACCCACCAGTAGGTAGCTCTCCATCACTTTGGGTGAGACTTGATTTTGGACCCAACGGTGCTATATCTGGAGCGACGGATGGAAATTAGGCTGGCATCAATACCTCGAGACAGCGGTCACATATTTCCAAGACCCCTGGAGGCTATACACAGTGATGGATGTACATATCTCTAGAGAAAGAAGAGGTCTGGCTCTGATTGCTGTTTACAGGTTAGAGGTGCCATGTATCTACAAAGAGATAAGAGTTATCAGACTTCCCAGTTTGCTAAATAAAGGCGAATTTTTAGTTAGTTGATTATGAGAAACCCTGTATCCCGGCGGCTGCAGTTGCAGTCAGTATGACCGAAGTTAATGTGGAGTGCACAGTGACATAGCACAATCATGTTTTATGCTCCAGGGTGAATGGAATGTGAGGCTATTTTGGCTTGTTGATGTTGCTGGTGTGTGTTTTTCTATTGCGTCTCACCATATATGTTTTGGGTGTCATGTTATCAATGATATGCCTGGTTATGTTTTACAGCATCAAAGGTGGTTGCTGTTTTTTATATGGAGGTATGTTGACTTGCGCTGTTGATGATCTGTCAAACATGCAAGCTATTGTCCTTAGTAATTGTTGTAAGCACTCTACAGAGTCAGCGTCCAATTCTGTACAGGACAGCACCTTGCCTATCTGTCTGTGTGGGCCGTACGCGCACTAAGCAGTGAAGGCACTCTTAGATCATACATCAGTGGAGAAAGGGCCCCTCTCGTTAGGGTTTCGTGTCCTCTAGGCTACAGCTACAGAACGATTCATACGGAAAGGGACGAATTCATACGGAAAGGGACGAAGGAATGGAAAGAGGATATTCAAGCTCGTGGATGAACACTAGCGAGGTCGAGGAGATGCTGAAGAAGTTGGGAGTCGCGGAGGACCTAGACGATGCGGTTGTGGAGGTAGAGGAAGCGATCTGCTGGATGGCTCGATCTCGAGTGTACATGGAGAAATCTTACAGCCAGTACTTGATTCTATAAGAACCATGTGGGTTGCATGGGATCTGGCCAAGGAGGTGAAGATCCGGCTCCAATGCAGCCGACACATTTGGTCCGTGCGGCAGGTTAAACTAACTAAATAGGCATAAAACATTTAAAATAAAAACATGCATATTAAAACGCTGGTCAAAGTCCACTTACAATAATTAAAACATAAAATATTAAAACGTTTCCTCGCCCTCCTTGGACAGGTCGACAAATGTTACCGGCACCGTTCATGGGAAGGCCTGCTGGTAGGCTGCTAGCGCCGCTGCCTTCGGCACCTGCTGCTGCTACACTGCGCCGCCGTCTTCTTCTGCTCGCGCCGCTTTGGCCTCCTCCTCGCGCTCCCACTGCATCAGGCGCTTCGCCTTTGCTCGCTCTGCCGCCAGACCGCGTCCTTCCCATTCGATGATGTGATGTCGCTCCTCCTCCACAGCGCCTAGCCAAACGTGCGGCGCAGAGGCGTAGATCGATAGCTTACTCGTCCACTGGTAGATCTCGGGGGCGAGCGTCGGCGCGGGAGGGGGCGGTAGCGATGGAGATGGCTGCAGTGGTGGCGGTGACGGTGGGGGAGGAGCCTGGACGCCGGATGCGGACTCTTGGAGTGCCTGCTCAAGGCTAGTCCACATGGCCATCTCGGTGCACACAGACTCCTCCATGGCTCACCACGTCGCCTCCTCGAGGGCCGCCTGGAAAGTGGCCTCCTCCTACTCGTCCTCCTCCCGCACCACCACCTGCGGTTGAAGGCTGGCATCCATCTGGACGACCCCACGGCGGCGCACGTCGTGCTCCATCAGGAACCAGACATCCCGGTTCATGGAGTTCGACGCATATGCGGGGTTGCGTCGTTGCTCCTGCGAGAGGACTAGAGGAGGGCACAGAGGTTGTGGATCTCCAGTGCATGCGCGCGCTCAGACTATGACATGACTGACACCAGAATGTGGTTGGGGTCAAGGTGCCAATTGTGTGGGAGGTATAGCCGATCGCGTGCACATGTAGGTCGGCCAACCCGCGGTGCCAGTGTGAAGTTGGCAGGACGTTGCGATGAGCCAGCCTTGTGGTCGTGCTTGCCACCCATGGCAACGGCGACGGGCTAGGGTTCGTGTCAGGCGATGGGGGAGCAAGCTCTAGATGTGGACTGGTGTGGCGAGAAGTGGATGATGCCACCACCCACGCATACGCTTGCATAAAAGGACACGTGTGGGCGCTTCTTGTGGCTGACGTGCTACCCGGGAGCGTGCATGGCATTTAATAGGACTAGCCGTGGTGGTTGGCCGGCTGACACGCGGTCCCGAGGAGGATAACGAGAGGACGCGCGGCTTGTCCGTCTTGTGTCTATGTGGACGCAGAACTAACCCAAATTTGGGCCGAAAATGCATTCAGATGGACACTAAGTAGACGTGATTTGGGTTTGCGTCCACGTGTTTCTATCTGTTTTGACAAACGGACCCACGCGGATCAAATACATCGACTCGTTTTTTTTTGAGACCGCACACATCCATTCATACAACGAGAGTACAAAGAAGCACACACACGGCACCGACAAGAAACATGGGGGGAACAACAGAAGCCCTGGAACAAATGCAGAAAGAACCCCACGAAAATAAAATAACAAGAAGGCCCCTAGAGGATCATGCAACCACCAAATCCATTGGCCGTCGCCGACCTCCAGCGTAGCCGAAAGAGAAGCCCGGCCTCCATCTTCACCAAATCCAGGGAAGCACCATCACCAAACAGGCTTTACGAGCCGAAGGACGGGCCCGCCGCACGCGGCTAGGCACACGTCGATGTGGCGCGTCGGCTGGGGAACCACCTCGTGCTGCCCAGGACCCAGATCCACCGATTTCCGTCGACAGCGTCGAGGAAAGACACCAGATCCGCCGGCCTCGCACCTCTTTCCCTGCTCCAAAAACTTCGTTTTGTACCGCACGGCAGCATCACCACCGGCGACCTCCTGTACAACTCCTCCTAGCTCCTCAATGGCGGCGGAGAAAATGCCATTGTTTTTTTGCAAACATGCAAAAGCTTTGCGCTTCGATGTATTAGAAGAAGAGAAATAGAAGTACAGAGAGTCCGGCGGCTTGCCGCGGTTACAATTATCCCCACGGTAGCATATGGTGGGCAGCCATTAACACCATGGGGCACCCAACAACGCCCTACATGCTAGAAGGTCCTACCTCCAGAAGTCCAACAACCCCCTCGCACCAGAAAGTTTCCATAGCTCAACCTCATCACTGATACGACGATAAAGCTCTCTAGCAACGACCGCTGACCGCTCGAAGACACGACTATTACGCTCCTTCCATAGCATCCAGACGATTAGGAGGGCAAGCAAATCAAACCCCTTCCTCCGCTCCTTCGGGATCATCGCACGACTGGCTGGCCACCACTCTATGAGAGTTGCATCCATGGTGGGCACCAACTGGCCGAGGCCGCACCGTGCGAGGGCAGAGTGCCACACCTCCCTGGCAAACACACAACCCAGTGCCAGGTGGTCTGCAGTCTCAGCCTCCTGCTCGCATAATGGGCACATGACGTGGGACTGGAGGCCGTGTCGAAGGCGTATGTCTGCCGTCCAAATCCGACGCCTCATCGCTAGCCAGAAGTGAAGCTTGCACTTGGCCGGGGCCCAAGTCTTCCAAAGGGCCCGACCGCATGGGAACCTCTCGAGGCCAGCAAAGAACACCTGGTAAGCCGAGCTCGCAGAATATACCTCAGTCGGCGTCCACTTCTAGATTACGCGATCCGGAATCTCAGGGAGTAGGTGCACCTCAAGAAGCAAGTCCGTGAGCATCAAGAATTGAGTTAGCACTCTAACCGTCAACACCCCTGTGATGTCCCTGATCCAAGCGCGGTCCGCCAAGGCCTCATGAACCGTTCGCGTGCACCGCGCACCGTCGTTCACCGCTAGGAATAGCTCTGGGGCCTCAAACTGAATGGAACGCCCGTGGAGACAAAAATCCATCCAAAAAAGAGCCTTTCTACCATCCCCCAACGTCATCTTGATGGACGAGTGAAAAATAGCCCGCACCTCAGGCTCCACGGCCGGCTGCAGGCCCGACCAACAGCAATCAGATGTACATTGCATCCATAGCCAGCATGCCCAAAACGCATAGCCTAATAGCTTGAGGTTCAGGACGCCCAATCCACCATACTCGAACGGCTTGCACACTTGCTCCCAAGCCACCAGACAATGGCCACCGCTGACGACGTCGGTCCCCTTCCAAAAGAAGGCACAAATCCTCTTCTCAAACCCATCGATCAGCCATACGGGCAGCTGTATCGCGATGGAGTGATACACGGGGATGTATGTGAGGACCGACTTGACTAGCACGAGGCGACCAACCGCGGTGATCCAACGAGCAATCCATGGATGTAATCGATTGCATACCCTGTCCAATAAAGGTTGAAGGCACACCCTTGGCAACCTCAGCTTGTACGAGAGAGGGAGGCCGAGATAGGTGCAGGGGAACCTCAGTATCTGGCATGGAAAGTGTTGGACAACAACTACTAGGTGCTCCTCGGAGCATCTGATCGGCGACAATGAGCACTTACATAGATTGGTGCGCAACCCAGATGCTCCACCAGAACAGTCAAGCGCGGCCCGCACGAGCGACAAGTCCGAAGGGGATGGCTTGACAAAGACAACCACATCGTCGGCGTACATCGAGGTGCGGAAGCGGGCACCTTGGCACTGCAGCGGCGACAACATGCCCATGGCCTGAGCCCTAGCGAGAAGGGCGTTCAGCACCTCCATCACAAGGAGGAACAACATGGGCGACAATGGGTTGCCCTGGCGGAGACCCTGGTGATGGAGGAATGGCCTTCCAGGCACTCCATTCAGAAGGATGGAGGGGCTTGCCGACGAGAGTAGGATGCACACCCATTCGACAAACCTCGGGCCGAAGCCAGCGTGGCGAAGCACATCCATAAGGAAGGGCCACGAGACAGAATCGAACGCCTTCGATATGTCGATCTTGAGGAGCATGGAAGGGATCCGACGCACATGCAGTGCCCTAGTGGTGAGCTGCACCATCCGAAAATTATCATGGATACTCCGGCCACGGGCGAACACAGACTGATTTGCCGCCACAAGATCCGGCACCCGCGGAGCGAAGTGCAACGCTAGAACCTTTGAAAACAACTTGCTGAAGCTGTGCTCAAGGCTAACAGGCTTGAAATCCTTGACCTCAACCACACCGTCGTGTTTAGGTAACAGAACGATAAGAGCCTCGTTGAGCTTCCTCATGCCGTGCGGGCGAAGGGTGAATAACTGACCGAAAGCGGCCATGATGTCGCCCTGTATGACGGCCCATGCAGATTCGAAGAAACGCCCGGAGAACCCATCTGGGCCAGGCGCCTTGTCGGCGGGCATGTCCCTTACTGCAGCTCACACCTCTTCCTCCGAGAACGGCGCCTCAAGTTCCACGAGATCGACCGAAGGAAGGCCTAGAAACCCAAGGTCTAAGGCGTGTTCCCTAGGGACATCGGAGCCGAGCAGTCCATTGTAGAAGTTGAAGAGCATGTTCTCCTTGTCATCATGCTCGAGGGCCACCTCGCCATCCCGAGAGAGCGTGGTGATGTGGTTGCTCCGCTGCCGGTGCCGCGCGAATGATTGGAAGTAGCATGTGTTGGCATCACCTTCCCGCAACCAAGTCACCCGCGAGCACTATCGTGCAATCGTACGCTCGAGGGAAGCAAGCCCGAGCACCTTTAACTTGAGCTCTGCTCGAAACACGAACTCAACATCAGTGAGCTGCCTCAACTCTTGAGCCACGTCCAGCCGCAAAATAATCTCCTTGGCGAGGAGTAGCTGCCTCCGCACGCTACCAACATGGCGCTGAGCCCATGATTGCAACGCCAGCGCCGTCCGCCCGAGCAGTATGCCAAGCCTAACCACAGGGTCCAAGCTGGGCGGTGTCGGTGTTGCCCAAGCCTCAGCCACCGTAGGCAAGTAGCCATCAAACCTTGTCCAAATGGCCTCAAACTTGAATCGGTAGCACCTGGGTGCTAAGAGGTTCGAATGGAGGACGATTGGGCAGTGATCAGAAGACATAGTTGAACCAGCGCACACTAAGCAATTGGGGAAGAGCTCCTCCCAATCCAAAGATTAAAACCAACGGTCAAGGCGGACGAGGGTGGGCTGCCGCCGCTCATTGCTTCATGTATAGCGCCGACCATGTAAGTTCAGCTCCGCAAGCTCCATGTCGTCAAGGAAGCGCCGAAAGCGGGCCATCCAACGCCTATCAAGATTGTTGTTATTCTTGTCCGCCGCCTGATAAATGAGGTTGAAGTCACCTGTCAACGCCCAAGGACCAGGGTGAACTACACGGAAGGCACGAAGCTCTTGGAAGAACATCATTCTCTCATCATTGGAGAATGGGCCGTAGACAACGGACAACCACCACTGCGAGGAAATGCTCTGCTGACACTGAACATGGACATGTAACGCAAAGGTGTCAATTGCCACATCAGAGACAACCCAAGTCGCCGTGCGCCAAGCGATGATCACGCCACCACGGGTGCCAACGGCCGGCAAGGCAACATAGTCAAAACCCGGCCCAAAAATTTGCATAATTGATACATCTCCAACGTATCTATAATTTTTGATTGTTCCATGCTATTATATTATCTGTTTTGGATGTTTATGGGCTTTATTAAACAATTTTATATTATTTTTGGGACTAACCTATTAACCGGAGGCCCAACCCAAATTGTTGTTTTCTTGCCTATTTCAGTGTTTCGAAGAAAAGGAATATGAAACGGAGTCCAAACGGAATGAAACCATCGGGAGAGTTATTTTTGGAACGGAAGCAATCCAGGAGACTTGGAGTGGACGTCAGGGAAGCTTCGAGGTGGCCACGAGGCAGGGAGGCACGCCCTACCCCCTGGGCGCGCCCCCCACCATCGTGGCCCCTCGTGGCTCCCCTGATCGACTTCTTTCGCCTATATATATCCATATACCCTAAAAACTTCGGGGAACAGAATAGATCGGGAGTTCCGCCGCCGCAAGCCTCTGCAGCCACCAAAAACCAATCGGGACCCTATTCCGGCACCCTGCCGGAGGGGGGAACCCTCACCGGTGGCCATCTTCATCATCCCGGCGCTCTCCATGACGAGGAGGGAGTAGTTCACCCTCGGGGCTGAGGGTATGTACCAGTAGCTATGTGTTTGATCTCTCTCTCTCTCTCTCTCTCTCTCTCTCTCTCTCTCGTGTTCTTGAGATGGTACGATCTTGATGTATCGCGAGCTTTGCTATTTTAGTTGGATCTTATGATGTTTCTCCCCCTCTACTCTCTTGTAATGGATTGAGTTTTCCCTTTGAAGTTATCTTATCGGATTGAGTCTTTAAGGATTTGAGAACACTTGTTGTATGTCTTGCCGTGCTTATCTGTGGTGACAATGGGATATTCACGTGATCTACTTGATGTATGTTTTGGTGATCAACTTGCGGGCTCAATGAACTTATGCATAGGGGTTGGCACACGTTTTCGTCTTGACTCTCCGGTAGAAACTTTGGGGCACTCTTTGAAGTACTTTTGTGTTGGTTGAATAGATGAATCTGAGATTGTATGATGCATATCGTATAATCATACCCACGGATACTTGAGGTGACATTGGAGTATCTAGGTGACATTAGGGTTTTGGTTGATTTGTGTCTTAAGGTGTTATTCTAAGTACAAACTCTATGATAGATCGAACGGAAAGAATAGCTTCATGTTATTTTACTACGGACTCTTGAATAGATCGATCAGAAAAGATAACTTTGAGGTGGTTTCGTACTCTAGCATAATCTCTCCGTTTGTTCTCCGCTATTAGTGACTTTGGAGTGACTCTTTGTTGCATGTTCAGGGATAGTTATATGATCCAATTATGTTATTATTGTTGAGAGAACTTGCACTAGTGAAAGTATGAACCCTAGGCCTTGTTTCCTAGCATTGCAATACCATTTACGCTCACTTTTATCATTAGTTACCTTGCTGTTTTTATATTTTCAGATTACAAAAACCTATATCTACCATCCATATTGCACTTGTATCACCATCTCTTCGCCAAACTAGTGCACCTATACAATTTACCATTGTATTGGGTGTGTTGGGGACACAAGAGACTCTTTGTTATTTGGTTGCAGGGTTGGTTGAGAGAGACCATCTTCATCCTACGCCTCCCACGGATTGATAAACCTTAGGTCATCCACTTGAGGGAAATTTGCTACTGTCCTACAAACCTCTGCACTCGGAGGCCCAACAACGTCTACAAGAAGAAGGTTGTGTAGTAGACATCAATAATCAACCGGACGTCTACAACAGCAAGCTTTGATTCCTCCACACAGATAAGAGAGGTGTGCTCGCTACGCACGACATCTCGGAGTAGGTCCCGGCGCGTAGGGGAATTCAGGCCCCTCACGTTCCAGACGAACAAGTTCTCGTTGGTACTTGACATGGGGAAACAATTACAACCGAGAGATGGACGACGACAACGACAGCTAGCAGGCCGCCTCCACCTGTGTGCTAGGCACAGCTGGGTTCACGCTCCTCGGAGAGTCACGAGCGAACAACTCCCTCAGGCGGGCTAGCCGATGTGGGGTGAGCTCCGTGGCGAAGAGCGCCCTGTACCGCGCCAGTGCATCATCGGTGACGTGCTCCGACTTGTCAGCTAGCCCGAGCTGACAGATCAGCGTCTTTTGCGCCCATGAGATTGTCTCGGGGATGTCCGAACCGCTATACTTAGCGATTCTGGAGCTGCGCCGTGGAGCGAATGGCAGGGCAAGAGGCCTAGAGGGCGTCTGGAGTAGTTGGGTCGGAAGAGTCCTGGTGCATGCCTTCAGAAAATCAGCCGGCGACCCGAAACGTGCCTCACCCGGGAGCAGAGAGGTAACCGGAACATCGACTAAGCGGTGATCCCCTACGTCCACCAGACCGGACGTGCATGCCTCCCCGTTCATGCAGTGGGCAATAGGCGTGCCTGCCGCATGGCCCATGCACTGGGCAGCCGATGGGGCCCCACCAACACATGCATCTACTGCCTCCTCGCCAATGCATGGCGCGCCGCGGGTGGCAGGCCCTCCCGGGCAGGCGGGGTCCTGCGTAGCCTCCAACACTTCAATGATTGGGGCTCTATCCATAATCATCTGATCATTATTATCCTCAAAGCAAAGGGAACCTTGATCCGAGGGCGCCTCACATGAGGCAGCTGTCCCAAGCGCGTGGCCCGATGCCTGCGGCTCGACAGAGCAACTGGTCAGGACGACCAAGGTATCCGAGACCACCAGCGGGCTGACGGGATCGACCTCGGGTATCACGCACGGAGCCGACAAAGCAGCAGCCGCAGAGGCAGCCTTGTCCAAACAGCCGCGCGTCGCCAGCGGCGGTGTGGCACAAGTGGACACAGGTGGCGTGCTCGTTGCAAGGCTGACAGCCACAGAAGGATCAGGACAGGCCCCCACACTGCGCTCTGCAGAGCTGACCAAAGCTGCCGTCCCCCGAGACCAGTCCGTGGAGGGAGCAGAGGCCAGCAACGGCGATCCCCTACACAAAGAGGGGTTCAGCAGCGTCGTAGGCGTCCCAAAAGTGGCATCCGCATCAACACTGTCGGCCACCCCAGCAGGAACCGACGCAGGATGTGATGAAGGCGGCACGTCGACGGTCAGAGCGGCGCTGATCAGGCCATCGTTACGGACAGGGGACACAATAGGCACCCATCTCGTGGCCGTCGCGACGCCTGAGGCAGGGGAACGGGAACGGCGGCGCGAACGCTCCATGACCGGAGCAGCATCCACAGGAGCCGAAGCGCCCGCAGCACGACCGGCACCACCCCACCGGCGGCAGCGGGCACGATGGTGGCGGCGGGGCTGCCCGGCACCACCGCCAGCATCGGCATCATCAGCGTCCGGGAGGACGTCACCGAGATCCTGGCCCTGTGCATCATCGTCGGGGCTGACGGAGCGGCTGCGCGCAACTGTCCGTAGCTGGATGCCGATGTCGTAGTGCAGGAGCTCCTGCCCCGCCGGCCCCGCAGGGTCGATAGCCGCCGGCTCCGGGATGGCCAGTGTACGGGCGGTCGGGATGAGGCCCGTATTGGCAGTCCACGCCGACACACGGAAGTGCCGCAGGTCATGCCGAAGGGTGGTCTCATCCACGACGGAGTCGATGCAGCAGGAGGACGCCAACAGGGAGAAAACGCCATTGTGACAAGGTCGGAGCTAGAGGACAAAATCCTCTGATGGAATCACCGTCGTCGTCTCGCCAACTCCACCTAGGAGACCAACTCTCGCTGCATCGAACCGATGGCGAGCAAACGGGGCCTCCAGCTCCTCGACGCCACCCTGGGGAGCACCGTCGTGGTGGAAAAGGAGCAGAGGCAAACTTATTCGACACGGCGTCACCACCACCACAACGACGACACCTCTCGAAACCCTATCCCTATCTCTATGTACAGACCGGATGAGAACCTGGGTTCCCCACCCCTCCCGTCGCCGGAGAGGCAGACAGAGGGAGAGGTGATATGACCAACGCTAAAGTTGTTTGTATCGACCACCACCACGATGTACAAGACGCTGGTCTGGGTCAAGTTATGATAGCTCCGCTTGATAATATGATGCATCCTAGTGAGGAGAATATTAAGGTTGAATCAGAGTCATCAGATGGTGTTGTGCCAAAATATGGGACGCGTACTATGGTGTTAGCAAAGGAAGGGAAGAACTCCGTCATATACACATTTGAAGGCGTGCAGCAGTTTGATTGTTTCTTTATGTTGTTACGTCCAGAACAAGATCCAGCTGTACGTGTACAAGAGATATATTTTATTGAGACTAAGCAAAGAATCCTAATCAGCTACTACTTCTCCCGATCAAGACCGCCAGAGCGGGCGTACCTCAACAGGTTCGATCGGTGGAAACTGCTTTCGCTGAGAGACATTGGATGGGGGCCACCAAATAAAATATATTTAATAATTTTGGTATTTAATCTGTAATGAATACCTGCTAAAATAAAGCACGTAATCAGATTTGCTTTTTAGTTGTTGGGTCGACAGTTAGAGACATAGAGAATATTTTGTACGGTTAACTTATTAGGCAAGTTAGAGATGGATAGCTATTCTATTATATATAGTCCTGGTTCGGTCATTGTAAAGGTAGGTTATTTTTGATGAAGTAGACACGATGTGTTTTTCAGGGTAGACACCCGTATAAGTTTTGGAGGGATCTTTAGAAAACCTCTATGTTGCGATTTCTCTTCGTGGAAATTGTTTTGCACGTGAGTACCTTCGTCGAGATTGGTTTTCTCGTGCTGGGCCGCAAGGTTCAAACCCTCTACTTCGTGTACATCGCGTGCGCGGGCGAGAGGTTGCTGCTACTAAAGGTGGAGTGTCGTGAAAGGTCGGGCCGCAACAACATATCAGATCTCGCCATCGAGGTTCGGTCTATATCAGGTGGTATTAGAGCAAGGTTGTTCACGACACTATGGAGAAGATGACGAGCGCATCGTCATTCAGCAAGTTAAGCTATGGATTTCAGTTGGAGGAGGAAGGTCGCTGGGCCGGGCTATTTCACACCTGTGTGGTGGTGAGAGAGAGATCATGTGCCATGACGATCGATCACATGAATTTGATCAACACCGCAATCATCGAGATGGTGGAGAAGCTGAATCTACCAATGACACCACGTCCACAACCATACTGTTTCCATTGGGGTCATGAAGAGCTCACTCTCACGCAACAAACCAAGGTACCGTTTTTGTTGGAAAATTATTTTTGTGAGATTTTGTGCGATGTGATTCCGGCACCGATGATTTCATGTCACTTGTTATTGGGCGAGCCATGGTACAAAGAGCATGATGTCGCATATGATGGCAAGACACACAGATATACCGTCAAGAGGGGTAAGAAGTGCAGCCTCGTGCCAATGGGTGAGGAGCATTTTATTTCTTGGAGGAAAGAACATCTTGAGAGGATAAAATAGCGGGGAGAAGAAGAAAAGAAGAAGGGCCAAGTTGCTGAAATTTCTGTGGTTGTTATTCAATTGAGTGAAGAAAATATTGCTCAAGAGGTCAACTCAAATCCGAGGACGGTTTTGATGCAAGGGGGAGAGGATGATATGACCAACGCTAAAGTTGTTTGTATCGACGACCACCACGATGTACAAGACGCTGGTCTGGGTCAAGTTATGACAGCTCCGCTTGATAATATGATGCATCCTAGTGAGGAGAATACTAAGGTTGAATCAGAGTCATCAGATGGTGTTGTGCCAAAATATGAGACGCGTACTATGGTGTTAGCAAAGGAAGGGAAGAACTCCATCATATACACATTTGAAGGCGTGCAGCAGTTTGATTGTTTCTTTATGTTGTTACGTCCAGAACAAGACCCAGCTGTACGTGTACAAGAGATATATTTTATTGAGACTAAGCAAAGAATCCTAATCGGCTACTACTTCTCCCGATCAAGACCGCCAGAGCGGGCGTACCTCAACAGGTTCGATCGATGGAAACTGCTTTCGCTGAGAGACATTGGATGGGGGCCACCAAATAAAATATATTTAATAATTTTGGTATTTAATTTGTAATGAATACTCCTTCCGTTTCAAAATACTTGTCGTGGTTTTAGGTCAAATTTGTACTAAAACCACGACAAGTATTTTGGAACGAAGGAAGTACTGCTAAAATAAAGCACGTAATCAGATTTGCTTTTTAGTTGTTGGGTCGACAGTTAGAGACATAGAGAATATTTTGTACGGTCAAATTATTAGGCAAGTTAGAGATGGATAGCTATTCTATTATATATAGTCCTGGTTTAGTCATTGTAAAGGTAGGTTATTTTTGATGAAATAGACACGATGCGTTTTTCAGATTAGACACCCGTATAAGTTTTGGAGGGATCTTTAGAAAACCTCTGTGTTGCGATTTCTCTTCGTGGAAATTGTTTTGCGCGCGAGTACCTTCGTCGAGATTGGTTTTCTCATGCTGGGCCGCAAGGTTCAAACCCTCTACTTCGTGTACATCGCATGCGCGGGCGAGAGGTTGCTGCTACTAAAGGTTGAGTGTCGTGAAAGGTCGGGTCGCAACAACATATCAGATCTCGCCATCGAGTTTCGGTCTATATCAAGAGGGAACCGCCGGCCTCGCCGGCTTCCACCGAGGGGGAACCTGTCGCCTCCCTTTTGCTTTTCTCTTGAAGGAAGGAGAAGGAAAGAGAGCGAAACCAGGGCGTGTGTCCTATGCATCAACGCATTGGAGTTGGCCTTATGATACGTCTCCAACGTATCTATAATTTTTGATTGTTCCATGCTATTATATTATCCATCTAGAATGTTTTATATGCATTTATATGCTATTTTATATGATTTTTGGGACTAACCTATTAACCTAGATCCCAGTGCCAGTTTTTGTTTTTTCCTTGTTTTTGAGTATCGCAGAAAAGGAAAACCAAATGGAGTCCAATTGACCTGAAATTTCACGGAGATTATTTTTGGACCAGAATAAGCCCACAGAGTATCGGAGATGGACCAGAAGAGTCTCGAGGCACCCACGAGGGTGGGGGGCGCGCCCTACCCCTCTGGGCACGCCCCTACCTCGTGGCCGCCTCGGAGACCCCCCTGACTTGTCCCCGACGCCAACACCTCTTATATATAGCCAAACTTCCAGAACATAACCTAGATCGGGAGTTCTGCCACCGCAAGCCTCTGTAGCCACCAAAAACCAATCGGGACCCTGTTCCGGCACCCTGCTGGAGGGGGGATCCCTCACCGGTGGCCATCTTCATCATCCCGGCGCTCTCCATGACGAGGAGGGAGTAGTTCACCCTCGGGGCTGAGGGTATGTACCAGTAGCTATGTGTTTGATCTCTCTCTCTCTCTCTCTCTCTCTCTCTCTCTCTCTCTCGTGTTCTTGATTTGACACGATCTTGATGTATCGCGAGCTTTGCTGTTATTGTTGGATCTTATGATGTTTCTCTCCTCTACTCTCTTGTAATGGATTGAGTTTTCCCTTTGAAGTTATCTTATCAGATTGAGTCTTTAAGGATTTGAGAACACTTGATGTATGTCTTGCGTGGGATACCCGTGGTGACAATGGGGTATTCTATTGATTCATTTGATGTATGTTTTGGTGATCAACTTGCGGGTTCCGTGACCTTGGGAATCTATGCATAGGGGTTGGCACACATTTTTGTCTTGACTCTCCGTTAGAAACTTTGGGACACTCTTTGAAGTTCTTTGTGTTGGTTGAATAGATGAATCTGAGATTGTGTGATGCATATCGTATAATCATACCCGTGGATACTTGAGGTGACATTGGAGTATCTAGGTGACATTAGGGTTTTGGTTGATTTTTGTCTTAAGGTGTTATTCTAGTATGAACTCTATGATAGATCGAACGAAAAGAATAGCTTCATATTATTTTACTACGGACTCTTGAATAGATCGATCAGAAAGGATAACTTTGAGGTGGTATCGTACCCTACAATAATCTCTTCGTTTGTTCTCCGCTATTAGTGACTTTGGAGTGACTCTTTGTTGCATGTTGAGGGATAGTTATATGATCCAATTATGTTATTATTGTTGACAGAACTTGCATTAGTGAAAGTATGAACCCTAGGCCTTGTTTGAACGCATTGCATCGTTTGTGCTCACTTTTATCAATAGTTACCTTGCTGTTTTTATATTTTCAGATTACAAAAACCTATATCTATCATCCATATTGCACTTGTATCACCATCTCTTCGCCGAACTAGTGCACCTATACAATTTACCATTGTATTGGGTGTGTTGGGGACACAAGAGGCTCTTTGTTATTTGGTTGCAGGGTTGTTTGAGAGAGACCATCTTCATACTACACCTCCCATGGATTGATAAACCTTAGGTCATCCACTTGAGGGAAATTTGCTACTGTCCTACAAACCTCTGCACTTGGAGGCCCAACAACTTCTACAAGAAGAAGGTTGTGTAGTAGACATCAAGCAATTTCTGGCGCCGTTGCCGGGGAGGTTAGTGCTTGAAGGTATATCTTTAGATCTTGCAATCGAATCTTTTTTGTTTCTTGTTTTATCACTAGTTTAGTCTATAAAAGAAAACTAAAAAAATGGAATTAAGGTTGCCTCATATGCTTCATCTTTTTAATGTCCTTCGTAAAAATGATGGGAAGGAAAATTGTGCTCAAGTACTAGAAGAAGAATTACATAGAATGCTTGGCATAAAATATGTCAATGATGAGCATGATTGCAATGTTGTTAGTATGAATTCTTTGAATACCCATGATGCTAATGATATGCAAAGCCAAAAGCTGGGGGATGCTATGTTTGATGAAGATGATATGTTTAGTCCCCCAAGTTTTAATGAGCAAATTTATTATGATGAAAGCATGCCTCCTATTTATGATGATTATTGTGATGACACGTATGCTATAAAGAATAAAGATAACCATGAAACTTGTCATCATGATTTTAATTCTCAATTGGATTATGCTTCACATGATAGTTATTTTGTTGAGTTTGCTCCCACTACTATTCATGAGAATAAATTTGCCCATGTGGAGAGTAATAAAAATTCTGTGCTTGTAGATCATGAAAAGAATGCTTTATGTGATAGTTATATTGTTGAATTCATTCATGATGCTACTGAAAATTATTATGAGGGAGGAATATATGCTTGTAGGAATTGCAATAATATCAAGTTTCCTCTCTATGTGCTTAAAATCTTGAAGTTATGCTTGTTTTGCTTTCCTATGCTAGTTGATTCTTGTTTCCATAAATTGTTTGCTCACAAAATCCCTATGCATAGGAAGTGGGTTAGACTTAAATGTTCTAGTCATATTCTTCATGATGCTCTCTTTATGTTTCAATTCTTATCTTTTATGTGAGCATCATTGAAATCATCATGCCTAGCTAGGGGCGTTAAACGATAGCGCTTGTTGGGAGGCAACCCAATTTTATTTTTGTTCTTTGCTTTTTGCTCCTGTTTAGTAATAAATAATTTATCTAGCATCTGTATAGATGTGGTTTTATGTTTTAATTAGTGTTTGTGCCAAGTAGAACCTTTGGGAAGACTTGGGTGAAGTCTATGCGATCTTGCTGTAAAAAACAGAAACTTTTGCGCTTACGAGATTAGCTGCCATTTTTTACTGGAGAGTTCTTTTAGGTTGATTCTTTTTGAAGATGATTAATAGACAAATTCCTCACGTCCACCAATTTATTTCAGAATTATTGGACTTCCAGAAGTATTCGAATGATACAGATTACTACAGACTGTTCTGTTTTTGACAGATTCTGTTTTCTATGTGTTTTTGCTTATTTTGATGAATCTATGAGTAGTATCGGAGGGTATGAACCATAGAGAAATTGGAATAAAGTAGATATTACACCAATATGAATTTATAATGAGTTCACAATAGTACCTAAGTGGTGATTTATTTTCTTATACCAACAGAGCTTACGAGTTTTCTGTTGAGTTTTGTGTTGTGAAGTTTTCAAGTTTTAGGTAAAGATTCGATGGACTATGGAATAAGGAGTGGCAAGAGCCTAAGCTTGGGGATGCCAAAGGCACCCCAAGGTAATATTAAAGAACAACCAAGAGCCTAAGTTTGGGGATGCCCCGGATGGCATCCCCTCTTTCGTTCGTTCATCGGTAACTTTACTAGGAGCTATATTTTTATTCACCACATGATATGTGTTTTGCTTGGAGCGCCATTTTATTTTATGTTGCTTTGCTTGCTGTTTGAATAAAATACCAAGATCTGAAATTCTTAAATGTTAGAGAGTCTTCACAAAGTTACATAATTACTCAACTACTCATTGATCTTCACATATATCTTTTGGAGTAGTTTGTCATTTGCTCTAGTGCTTCACTTATATCTTCTTAGAGCACGACGGTAGTTTTATTTTAAAGAAATTGTTGATCTCTCATGCTTCACTTATATTATTTTGAGAGTCTTAAACAGCATGGTAATTTGCTTAGGTTATGAATCTAGTCCTAATATGATGGGTATCCAAGAGGGATATAATAAAAACTATCATATAAAGTGCATTGAATACTATGAGAAGTTTGATTCTTTATGATTGTTTTGAGATATGAAGATGGTGATATTAGAGTCATGATAGTTGAGTAGTTGTGAATTTGAGAAATACTTGTGCTAAAGTTTGTGATTCCCGTAGCATGCACGTATGGTGAACCGTTATGTGATGAAGTCGGAGCATGATTTATTTATTGATTATCTTCTTTATGAGTGGCGGTCGGGGACGAGCGATGGTCTTTTCCTACCAATCTATCCCCCTAGGAGCATGCGCGTAGTACTTCGTTTCGATAACTAATAGATTTTTGCAATAAGTATGTGAGTTCTTTATGACTAATGTTGAGTCCATGGATTATACGCACTCTCACCCTTCCACCATTGCTAGCTTCTCTAATACCGCGCACCTTTCGCCGGTACCATACACCTACCATATACCTTCCTCAAAACAGCCACCATACATACCTATTATGGCATTTCCATAGCCATTCCGAGATATATTGCCATGCAACTTTCCACCGTTCCATTTATTATGACACGCTCCATCATTGTCATATTGCTTTGCATGATCATGTAGTTGACATCGTATTTGTGGCAAAGCCACCGTTCATAATTCTTTCATACATGTCACTCTTGATTCATTGCACATCCCGGTACACCGCCGGAGGCATTCATATAGAGTCATATTTTGTTCTAAGTATCGAGTTGTAATTCTTGAGTTGTAAGTAAATAAAAGTGTGATGATCATCATTATTAGAGCATTGTCCCAGTGAGGAAAGGATGATGGAGACTATGATTCCCCCACAAGTCGGGATGAGACTCCAGATGGAAAAAAGAGGCCATAAAAATGGAGAAAGGCCGAAATAAAAAATAAATAAAAAATGAGAGAAAAATAGAGAGGAGACAATGCTACTACCCTTTTACCACACTTGTGCTTCAAAGTAGCACCATGATCTTCATGATAGAGAGTCTCCTATGTTGTCACTTTCATATACTAGTGGGAATCTTTCATTATAGAACTTGGCTTCTATATTCCAATGATGGGCTTCCTCAAAATGCCATAGGTCTTCGTGAGCAAGCGAGTTGGATGCACACCCACTTAGTTTCTTTTTGAGCTTTCATACACTTATAGCTCTAGTGCATCCGTTGCATGGCAATCCCTACTCACTCACATTGATATCTATTGATGGGTATCTCCATAGCCCGTTGATATGCCTAGTTGATGTGAGACTATCTTATCCTTTTTGTCTTCTCCACAACCACCATTCTATTCCACCTATAGTGCTATGTCCATGGCTCACGCTCATGTATCGCGTGAAGATTGAAAAAGTTTGAGAACATCAAGAGTATGAAACAATTGCTTGGCTTGTCATCGGGGTTGTGCATGATTTAAATATTGTGTGATGAAGATAGAGCATAGCCAGACTATATGATTTTGTAGGGATAGCTTGCTTTGGCCATGTTATTTTGAGAAGACATGATTGCTTTATTAGTATGCTTGAAGTATTATTGTTTTTATGTCAATATTAAACTTTTTTTTGAATCTTATGGGTCTGAACATTCATGCCACAATAAAGAGAATTACATTGAAAATTATGTTAGGTAGCATGCCACATAAAAAATTCCGTTTTTATCATTTACCTACTCGAGGACGAGCAGGAATTAAGCTTGGGGATGCTGATACGTCTCCAAAGTATCTATAATTTTTGATTGTTCCATGCTATTGTATTATCCATCTAGGATGTTTTATATGCTATTTTATATGATTTTTGGGACTAACCTATTAACCTAGAGCCCAGTGCCAGTTTCTGTTTTTCCCTTGTTTTTGAGTATCGCAGAAAAGGAAAACCAAACGGAGTCCAATTGAGCTGAAATTTCACGGAGATTATTTTTGGACCAGAAGAAGCCCACGGAGTATCAGAGATGGACCAGAATAGTCCCAAGGCACCCACGAGGGTGGGGGGCGCACCCTACCCCCCCTGGGCTCACCCCCCTACCTCGTGGCCGCCTCGGAGACCCCTCCGACTTGTCCCCGATGCCAACACCTCTTATATATACCCAAACTTCCAGAACATAACCTAGATCGGGAGTTCCGCCGCCGCAAGCCTCTGTAGCCACCAAAAACCAATCAGGACCCTGTTCCAGCACCCTGCCGGAGGGGGGGATCCCTCACCAGTGGTCATCTTCATCATCCCGGCGCTCTCTATGACGACGAGGGAGTAGTTCACCATCGGGGCTGAGGGTATGTACCAGTAGCTATGTGTTTGATCTCTCTCTCTCTCGTGTTCTTGATTTGACACGATCTTGATGTATCGTGAGCTTTGCTATTATAGTTGGATCTTATGATGTTTCTCCCCCTCTACTCTCTTGTAATGGATTGAGTTTTCCCTTTGAAGTTATCTTATCAGATTGAGTCTTTAAGGATTTAAGAACACTTGATGTATGTCTTGCGTGGGATACCCGTGGTGACAATGGGTTATTCTATTGTTTCACTTGATGTATGTTTTGGTGATCAACTTGCGGGTTCTGTGACCTTGGGAATCTATGCATAGGGGTTGGCACACGTTTTCGTCTTGACTCTCCGGTAGAAACTTTGGGGCACTCTTTGAAGTTCTTTGTGTTGGTTGAATAGATGAATCTGAGATTGTGTGATGCATATTGTATAATCATACCCGTGGATACTTGAGGTGACATTGGAGTATCTAGGTGACATTAGGGTTTTGGTTGATTTGTGTCTTAAGGTGTTATTCTAGTACGAACTCTATGATAGATCGAACGTAAAGAATAGCTTCATGTTATTTTATTACGGACTCTTGAATAGATCGATCAGAAAGGATAACTTTGAGGTGGTTTCGTACCCTACAATAATCTCTTCGTTTGTTCTCCGCTATTAGTGACTTTGGAGTGACTCTTTGTTGCATGTTGAGGGATAGTTATATGACCCAATTATGTTATTATTGTTGAGAGAACGTGCATTAGTGAAAGTATGAACCCTAGGCCTTGTTTCAATGCATTGCAATACCGTTTGTGCTCACTTTTATCAATAGTTACCTTGCTGTTTTTATATTTTCAGATTACAAAAACCTATATCTATCATCCATATTGCACTTGTATCACCATCTCTTCGCCGAACTAGTGCACCTATACAATTTACCATTGTATTGGGTGTGTTTGGGACACAAGAGACTCTTTGTTATTTGGTTGCAGGGTTGTTTGAGAGAGAACATCTTCATCCTACACCTCCCACGAATTGATAAATCTTAGGTAATCCACTTGAGGGAAATTTGCTACTGTCCTACAAACCTCTGCACTTGGAGGCCCAACAACGTCTACAAGAAGAAGGTTGTGTAGTAGAAATCACCTTACAATCCTCATGTTTGGGAGATTGGGAGAGAGTTATGGAGGAGGGGCCATGGACATTCTAAGGCAATGCGGTGATGCTAGAACCGTATGATGGTTTCACCAAGCGCTCCACCTTTGCACTAGACACACTTGAAATCTGGGTCCAATATCCACCATCTTCCAGATGAGTATCATCCTGGTGGGGATGTACAAGGGCAAACACAAGATCGGCTGGTTAAGTTGGAATAAAATGGTACTTCCGAAAGCCAAAGCAGGCATGGGTTTCCGTTCCATGTATGCTTTTAACCAAGCACTTCTCGCAAAGCAGGCTTGGCATCTTCTGGATACCCTAGATAGCTTATGCGCACGCTTACTACATGCAAAATATTATCCAAATGGAAATCTCCTTGATGCACTTTTTTCTAGAAATTATCCAGCTGTTTGGAAGGGAATTGAATATGGTCTTGACCTTGTCAAGAAAGGTATTATATGGCGTGTGGATAATAGTACATTGATCATAGCTTGGAGGGACCCTTGGATCCCTCGAGGATCTTCTCGCCGTCCGGTGTCTTCCAAGCGGCATTGCTGTTTTAACCGGGTTTCAAATTTTTTAGGTGAGCATGCGATAACTCACAAGGTAGGATATCGATTGTAGCCTTTTCGATAAGTAAGAGTGTCGAACCCAACGAGGAGTTAAAGGTAGAATTCATATTCTCTAAGGTTCTATCAACCACTGATACAACCCTACGCACACCGACCATTTGCTTTACCTAGAAACAAGAAACAAATCTAGTTTGCGGGTATGAAGAGATAGCTTTGCAACATAATAAAGAACATAACAATATAAGTTATTTTCTAATTTGTAAAAGGGAAATGAAGTAAAGAATTGTCCCTAGGCAATTGGATATGAAACGATAGTGATAATCATCTATTGCAGTTTTTTATGCGGAAGGGGCCTACGTTAACATGTAGCAAAATTTATTGACTACATATACTTATGATTGAAACTCTAGCAAGCATCTGCGAATACCAAAGAGTCATTTAGGTAAAACCTAACCATAACATTAAGATCTAAGGTCCCCTTTAATTCCATATGCAACAACTAATGAACTAGGGTTTTGGTTTCTGTCACTCCAACAACCCATCATAAGCAAATCAATCACATATTGCAACACCCTACCACATGAAGCCCACATGTGTGCACAAACGTTGGGCACCATAGGACAACACCATAATAGCATAATACTCAAATCAACCATAGCATATCACAATTAACCCATAGGACAAAAAGAATTTACTCGAACATAATAGAGACGCAACACACCATTGGATAATAATATATAGCATCAAACACCATGTTCAACTAGAGATTACATCGGGTTGCGGGAGAGTACTCTGCTGCATAGAGAGGGATAAATATGTTGATGACAATGGTGAAGTTGATGGAGACGATGGACATGATGATGATTCCCCCGGCAGCGCTCCGACGCCAACGGGAGAGAGAGAGAGAGGGAGAGATGCCCCCTCCTTCTTCTTCTTCCTTGGCCTTCTCCCTAGATGGGAGAAGGTTTCCCCCTCTGATACTTGGCCTCCACGGATCCCTGGGAGTGAGAGCCCCTTTGAGTTTGGATCTCTCTTCTCCATTTATCTCTATTTTCTTCTCCGTTTTGGCATTGTTTCTAAGGCTGAGCACCGTTTCTTAAATATCTGAAGATCCGTAACTCCAAGTGCTCTGAAATTTTAAGGGGACCCCCCATAAAATTAGCTTTCTAGCGGCCAAAATAGAGGCCCACCCGACCTTTATAGCCCCCACATGGGTCCCTCGCATGGGTGCGGCCTAGGCCGAGCCCCAAGGTAGTGTGCCACCCTCGTGCACCAACTTACAATGATTACTTCACCAAAAATCCGATATTTTTCATAAAAATAACAAAAAAATTCAGGAAATTCCGGCTCCATGACTTTTTCACCTACCCCCACCAAAAAGAACAATAGAAAACAGGAATTGTCCTTTGACACTGGATTAATAGGTTAGTCTAAATAAAATAATATAAACTGTTGCCAAAAGTATGTAAAAGTGGCATGATAATAGCATGGAACAATAAAAATATAGATACGTTTGAGATGTATCAGCATGGTGTGCCTGGAACACCCAACACCTCAATGAGTTCTCCTTTGGCAGGGGATTAATAGGTTAGTCCAAACAAAAATAATAGAAATTGTTGCCAAAAGTATATAAAAGTGGCATGATATTGGCATTAAACAATAAAAAATATACATACGTTTGAGACGTATAAGCATGGTTCCTAGAAGACCCAATGCCTCAATGAGTTCTTCTGGGATATGGATGTTTGGGAGATTTCAAAGATTCATGCATCACCTAGTTTGCGCAATGACTTTCTGCCTGGTATGCAGATAGGCACGATCAGTTTTTGGTCAAGAGTGCATATAGGCTTGCTATGGTAGACCGTGAGGAGGCGTTTGCAGGGGGCGTCCAGCTCCAATCCTACTAGCGAGAGATCCTTGTGGAGTTGCATATGGCGTGCACAAGTTCTAAGAAATATGTAGGTCATGGCCCGGCAGACGGTGTTGGGGGCATGGCTACGACGACGTGCAAGGCCTCACGCCAATTACCCTCACACGCACACGCGACCTACGATGACTCATGGCCTGGCAGACGGAGCCACGAGGGGCCCACAAGGGGGCATGCACGCCTACCCCCCAGGGTGTGCCGTGCTGCCTCGCCGTCTCCTCGTTTCTCGTCTGGACTCCCTCCAAAACTTCTAGGGTCCCTCCTGATCCAGAAAAAATCATGAAAAAGTTTCATCGCATTTGGACTTCGTTTGGTAGGGATTTTCTGTAAAACCAAAAACATGTAAAAAACAACAACTTGCACAGGGCACTGGGTTAATAGGTTAGTTCCCAAAAATGATATAAAATGGCATATGAAGCATACGATATTGATAATATAATAGCATGAAATAATAAAAAATTATAGATACGTCAGAGATGTATCAACATCTGCAAGCTTAATTCCTGCTCGTCCTCGAGTGGGTAAATGAGAAAAACAAACATTTTGATGTTGAATGCTACCTAACATATCTTATCATGTAATCCTTTTACGGTATGAATATTGAGAAACAATGAAGTAATAGATATCTACATAATAATATCCATGAATACTAGAAAATAATATTACTCTTCAAAATATACGATGCTTAACGAATGTTACCCCTACTCATTGAATTATGTAAGCATGGCATGACTCCGCCTTCCTAACATAAGTACAAATCATGAGCACCCCGGTGATGGTGTCCTGGACTAGGGGGTACTCACCATGTCATCTCCCGATCAGTTGGATTGGGTCGAGGACCCCGATGGCCGTTTACCCATGGGCCAGCTCGGACAGCCGATACATACACAAGGAAGATTCCACAAGACTTGGTGACCAAGACAAGGACTCCTCTCCACCGACGTATTCGACTAGGACTCTTGTTATCCCAGGCCTCTGGTATATTATATAAGCCGAAGTCGGGCAAGTCGATAGGGATATGCTAGATCATTATGATATTATTCATCATATCCTTAGGTTTTAGACCACAACATATGATCTCGAGGTAGATTAACTCTTGTAATCTCTATATTCATCAAGATCAATCAAGCAGGAAGTAGGGTATTACCTCCATTAAGAGGGCCCAAACCTGGGTAAACATCGTGTCCCCTGTCTCCTGTTACCCATCGATCCATGACACACAGCTTGGGACCCCTACCCGAGATCTGCCGGTTTTGACACCGACAATGGTGCTTTCATTGAGAGTTCTGCTGTGTGATCGACAAAAGATCAATGGCTCGCTTGCAGATCAACTGCGACGTCGGCGTCTTTGTCGCCGGCATGACTGGTCACCTTGGCTTGACCGAGGATTGTGCCCTGCCTCCAAGCGTCATGTTTGGACGAGGGCCTTCATCAACATCAACTCCGATCTCTATCATGATCATGGAGGAATCATCCATGGAGCTCGGGGGCTCAACGTCAACACTGCCCTCGGGCGACCGTGCTGTTTTTCCGAACAGTGAACTTGTATCCACTACCACCACCTCCTTGAGCATCTCTTTGATGATTCCTTCGGTGGAATTATGCGGAATTGAGTCTACAACAACACTGTAAAATTTCGCCGCGTTTCGATGGAGCAATCTCTGCCGATCTCCGATATACCGGAGCCCTGTCAAATCTGGACGAGAATCTGGACGAGTTTAGGGCGTGGTCTCCATAGCCCAGCTCGGAGGTCCTTTGGAAGATCCAACCGTTCAACTGTTGCGGAATTCCCATATCTACCACCCCTCAAAATTTCAGCTCGACCCGACGGTTCAAACTCCGGGAACCTTCCGATGAGTGGACCAATTTTCTGATACGTTTTCTGCGCGAATACGGATCCGACCCGAATTCATGTTTCTTTATGAACGTGATATTGGACAAACTTTTTAAAGGAATTTTCTTCTAGGGTATTGTGTGTTGTTCTTAACACATGCCCATAAATTTTTAAGCCTTCTCTGAGGTACTCTTCATCAACAAGCTGGTGTCAAACAAGTCCGGAAACATTGCTCCACGGTTGCCGATCTGCACTAGACACGTCGTCGCTTTGTTGAGCCGAGCTCAACTTCTTCGGATCATCATCTCGGCAAGCCGAACAAGAGTTCGGCATCGCGAAGCATAAATCATCACCAACATCGCCGCCCCACGGATTACACGGAGCGGGCACACCGGCATCGCCGCACGGTCACTTCATCAAGCCGACATTGACCACGTCATGAGTTACAACCTGCATTGGCATGGCCGCACTGTTGCTTCTTCAAGCCGATGTCCATCACGCCGACCTAATTCGACTCATCGGCTAACATGAAAGCTTCGACACTTGTTTCGACGCTTGTGCCTGTTGCGTCGGGGCTTGCCGTTGCTATTTCTGGCTTCAGAGGTGCCAGGTTTGCTTGAATTATTATTGCTACAGGCTAGCCAGGTATCTTCGCCCGCGCAAAAGCAGGTCATGAGTGCCGTGAGGGCTGCCATGGACTTCGGCTTTTCCTGGCCGAGGTGTCGGGCGAGCCATTCGTCGTGGATGCTATGCTTAAAGGCCGCTAGGGCTTTGGCATCCGGACAGTCGACGATCTGGTTCTTTTTAGTTAGGAACCTAGTCCAGAATTTCCTAGCTAACTCTCCGAGCTGTTGAACTATGTGACTTAAGTCATCAGAATCTGGAGGTCGGACGCATGTACCTTCGAAGTTGTCGCGGAAGGCGTCTTCCAAGTCCTCCCAGCTGCCAATGGAGTTTTCGAGCAGGCTGTTCAACCAATGCGGAGCTGGTCCCTTGAGTTTTAGCGGGAGGTATTTGATGGCATGAAGATCATCACCGCGGGCCATATGAATATGGAGAAGGAAGTCCTCAATCCAAACCGCGGGATCTGTTGTTCCATCATATGATTTGATATTCACGGGTTTAAACCCTTCTAGGAATTCGTGCTCCATTACTTCATCAGTGAAGCATAGGGGGTGTGCGGCGCCTCTATATCGGGCTAAGTCGCATCGTAGCTTGGATGGAGTCCGTCTGCAGTTTTTGGCCCGGACGTGGTTATGCTTGTCACGCTTGGCTAGGTAGCCGTGGTCGCGCGTCGGTGCACGGCCCCGCAATCCGTAGATTGATCTGGTGTGACCTGTTCTATTTTCCAGGTCCTGCCGTAGGTCATATGTATATCACCGAGCTATTGTGTCTCTACCTTTACGGCGAGGTGGTATGGGCTGGTGTTCGGCCTGAATTGCCGTTTTGTCCCGGCCACGCGGTGGTCGGTCAGCTGCGTTACGCGCTGACAGTACGGGGTCCAGTGCTTAGTTGTTGAATTGAGGTAGAAGTTTACGCTTCAGGTAACTTTTGGTTGGGTGCTCGAGGCCGTATTCCTCGGCTGCCAGGACGTTAGTCCACCTGTTGTTGAGTAAATCTTGATCAGCTTGAAGTTGCTGCTGCTTCTTTTTCAGGCTCCTTGCAGTGGCTATTAGCCAGCGCTTAAAGCGCTCCTGCTCGAGAGGTTCCTCCGGCACGATAAAGTCTTCGTTGCCGAGGCTCACCTCCTCCTCGGAGAGTGGAAGATAGTTGCTGTCCTCCGAGTCTTCGTTTACGGCCTGTTCATCAGGGCTAACTTGCCCATCTTCCCGATCGTCCTGTTCAGAGGTTGGCTCGACAGGTTCTTCTTCGTCTTCGGCATCGTCTGGAGTGTTGTTGTCTCTCGTGCCGGTATTGCTGTCTTTTCCACGGCGTGATTTAGAGCGGCGCCGCTGACATCGGCGCTTTGGTTGTATCTCAGGAGGTTTATCCTCGACTGGATTCTTCTCGTTATCGCCGTTACCCTCTTTGGGTGTATCCACCATGTACACGTCATACGAAGCGGTGGCCGTCCAGCGTCCGGTAAACGGTGGATCTTCGGCCTGCTCCTCTCCGGCATCGTCGTCCATACCGTCGACGTCTTCGGAGCCATAGTCGAGCATGTCAGTTAAGTTCTCGACAGTGTCTATGAAGTGGGTGGTGGGTGGGACGTAAAATTCCCCACTCTTAGCCCCTAGTCCGGGCTGGGCGTAGTTCGGACATTGCTCCTCTGTAATGACGAGGGATCGCATCAAGTCCAGAGCCTCGCTTAAAGGCAAGGTTTGGCCAGGGAGAAGAGAATCCGTGGAGTACGGCGGGAAGGAAACTCCTTGGCCGAGCTCACACGGTGCTGACTCCCAGGGTTCGGAGCCAGTGTCCGGAGATGAGTCTGGCTTCATGATGGTTGCCAGCAACACTACTTCCTTCGGCTCTCCCGTACTGGGTTTAGTGGCCGCAGATAGTCCGGCGGGCTCAGGAATCCCGTCTTCAGACATGGCGATGCGCTCCAAATTTAAAGCCTGAGCGGAGGTTGGAGTCATGAACCCTTGGAAGATCAAGTCTCCTCAGATATCAGCGACATACTCCAGATTTCCAAAACTAATCTGGTGACCTGGGGCGTAGCTGTCGATCTGCTTTAGATGGCCAAGCGAGTTGGCCCGCAGTGCGAAGCCGCCGAACACAAAGATCTGGCCGGGGAGGAAAACCTCCCCCAGGGCAGCATTGTTGTAGATGAGTGATGAAGCCATCGAACCTTCTGATGATGATGCAGTGGAACTCTCAATGAAAGCACCAATGTTGGTGTCAAAACCGACGGATCTCTGGTAGGGGGTCCCGAACTGTGCGTCTAAGGTCGATGGTAACAGGAGACGGGGGACACGATGTTTACCTAGGTTCGGGCCCTCTTGATGGAGGTAATACCCTACTTCCTGCTTGATTGATCTTGATGAATATGAAGTTTACAAGAGTTGATCTACCACGAGATCGTAATGGCTAAACCCTAGATGTCTAGCCTGTATGATTGTGATTGCCTCTACGGACTAAACCCTCCGGTTTATATAGACACCGGAGGGGCCTAGGGTTGTACAGAGTCGGTTTACCAAGGAAGGAATCTACATACCCGAACGCCAAGCTTTCCATCCACGCAAAGGAGAGTCCCATCCGGACACGGGAAGAAGTCTTCTGTCTTGTATCTTCATAGCCCATTAGTCCGACCCATGTTACATAGTCCGGAAGCCCGAGGACCCCTTAATCCAGGACTTCCTCAATCACCAACTCATCAAGCTGAGCTCCTCGCTCGGCCACCTCGGGCTTGGGGGCTTGGACCTTGGCTAGGCTGCGGACTACGTCTTCGTCCCGGCACGAGCTCGGACCTCGTCAAGAATACCGAGTACATTAACCAGCTAAGTCGCCTCCATGCTCAGTTCTTTCTTTCAATTTATTAATTCTTGTTCGGTTCAACCAAACATTATACTTGTGTTAAACAATTAAGTTGTTCGTTCAAACGTTGATTGTTGAACACTTCTTTTTTCGTCACATCGGTCATGAGGGTTTTCGTCACCTCGGCTGAACCAGGGGCTTCGGCTCGTCACATCGGCCGTGCGGCATCACCGCTTCATCAAGCCGAGCTCTTCGCTCAGACGCCTCGGGATTGGCTTGGGGGCTGGGACCTCGACCTTCTGCAAGCTCGACCCGCGTCATCAACGCCGAACACATTAATCAGCTAAGTCGCTTTCACGCTCAAAGTTTTTAAATTTTTTATTTGTGTTCGGTTCGACCATGCTCACGTGAGTTGTTTGTTAAAAGGAACTCCCTTTACCCATGTTAACTGGGGGCTCTTAGAATTTATATGAGCCGTTTTATAATAAATGTGTTTCCTTCTTGTTCGTTGCGAACTCTTTTTCTATCACCCCTTCCTCGACTCGAGTATGTGGTCAATAGCCGGATAGCCTGGTTTCTCTTTAAAGCCGCTCGAGTTTAGTTTGCTAAACTATCCTGAGAAGCACTCCACCGTAGGGATAGGAGGTTGAAACTGAAGGCTGACCCTACACGAAGTCTTGAGATCAGATGTGTCATGTTAAAGCACGACGGAAGACAAACTAATTTCAAGAACAATTTTCGGATTGGCACAAAAAAACTTGACTTAGTTCGGACATAAACTTTCCGCATAAGTTTTTTGGTTTTTTAAGCCTATGGCACTTATAAACTATTTGTGTGTTTCCAGCATAAGTCTCGTAGTGCAACGCCAGACACCTTTAGAGATTCGGCAAAAACATTCTCGGATATTGCTATATATGCATCAATTTCGAATTGTGTCTTCGGTCAATAGTTGGGTTGCCCGACTCCTGTGCTTGCCTCCTACGTTCGGCTTTGTTCAGCTAGGTGCGCAAAGGGAGAACCACTGCGATTGTGCTTCCATCTAGCATTGTCAAGCGCCTCAGTGGAGAAAGCCGAAAACTGACTGTCACAATAAGCATAAACTGGTCAGCGATCCGATGACTATATTAAACTATAAGATCGATAGAGGTCACCCCGTGTTAAATGGCGGTCCGTTCATAACATTGGCCGAAGTGTTTACGCTTGACCTCGACTGTCGCTGAATACTAACCGGGGGCTAGTAACTAGCCTCCCAACTTTAAGCTCCTATGACTAAGTGAAAGTTATAAAGCCTGCATATCTGATTGCCTCGTTTCCGCTAGCACAACCGCCTTCGGGCACCGTGACGTTGGCTAAGGGTTGTTTTGTTATTGCGGAAACACCCTGTGTAGCATCTACAAGGGAGTGGAAGCCGACGATGGGCCACTTTGAACTGATAAACGGTCGCAACGGAGTCAAAATAAACATATCATCGGTGTTTGTATTTAATATACGAGGCTGCCTTCCGTAATTATCGTTATAAAGCCATAAATATGCGTCAATTTGACTTGAGATTTTGGCCAAGCTGGGTTGCCTGGCTCCTGTGCTTACCCCTATGTTCCTGATTGTTTGGCTAGGCGGTAAAGGGAGCACCACTGTGATTGTTACTAATGGGTCATCCGAGTTAGTACCTCAGACTGGGTGAAGCCGAAAGCTAGCGATCTTAAAGGATATAATTGGTCGGCAACGACGGAAGTGAAAATTTAGGTTCACTAAAGACCACATAGTTCGGGAACTTTCCCCAAACTAAATCCTCAATATTTTTCTCACGCATTGATCGGAGGTGAGGTTTCATGATCATGGTCGGCTTGACAACCCAAAGAAGGAACTGATAGCAAGACTATTTTCTTTGGAATATGATTTTTACATTACATAGTAATATAACATTCTCTCCGCATACCTTTGTTTATAAAACCGTATGGCCGGATTGCCTTGTTTGTCGTAAATCTTTGCCCTCATAAAGGCTTTATAAAGTGGGACAAACACTCCCCGGCTACTGGCCGAGGAGGTTGAAGCCGATGGTAGGTCAACAGAGTTTTGTACAGTGAGGATCCGAGAATTAATGATGTAAAGTACTTGGATACATAGAATCATTACACATAAATTGCGAGAAAAAGTAAATTTATTGCAGCCCATCTTTTAAAAAGTTAAGGCTACAACCTTGCTGAGACAACCGAGCGGCTGACATAACGCTCTCACAATCCCCTATTTGGCATTGATTTCCTATCTATTAAGCCCCTTGAGGCCGACCTTGACGAGCTCAGCTTTCACTAGCTCTAGCTCCTTTCAGAGATCTTTATTCTCTTTCCAAGAAGTTTGTGTTAAACACAACAAATTTTCTATCAAACAGATATCGATCCTTAATTCGGCCACCCGTGTCCACATTAAGGCTCGGGGGCTACTGGGCTTCGCGCTCATTATTTATAAATATTAAAGGGGCACATCGATCCCCTGTTCTGGTGTTGCCACCCGATCAGTGGCTCGGGGGCTACTGCATTGCCTATTCAATGCAAAAAATTCAAAGTGCTCAGTGTTCGGCATGACCGAACTATGGACAAGCGCGTCTTCGGACAACAATAAGTACCATCCGGGACTTATCCGGTATCAAGCTAATATATCACAACGACTTCTCACGACACTCTCTCAGGGGCCCGTCTGCCGATCACTATTACCTCTAATATATTACACCGTGTTTCTATTCCTACGTATGCTGCCGAGCTAGGAGTTGATCCTCAGGTCAATTTCTTGAATTGACCTGAGTCTCAGGGGCTACTATGATCAGCGGTTTCATGTTTTCCATCGGGTGCATCTTGGGTTTTAGACCGACACACGCCTTGAGGCCTACTGATACATATTGACAGCAAATAAATTTACACGCATCGGAAATAAAATCCGTAAACAATCAGCCCATGACCGAGGTACTGAACCACCTCGAAAGCATTTCGTGATATAGCTTGGATGCAAGTGGCTGGATCCATAGAGGGCATTTCTGGTATTAAGCTCGGCTAAAATCCTTCAACTTTTTTGAACCAAGGTGATCTATGACACCTCGGATATAGTCCGGCGTTGGAGCTCGGATACAATCCGACGTTGGAGCTTGGACATAGTCCGGCGTTGGAGCTCGGATACAGTTCGGCGTTAGAGCTCGGATGCAGTCCGGCATTGGAGCTCGGCTGTAACAAGACTCTTCGGTTATAGTCCGGCGTTGGAGCTCGAATACATTTCGGCGTTGGAGCTCGGAAGCAGTCCGACATTGGTGCTCGGCTGCAAAAGATACCACGAATGCAGTCCGGTGTTGGAGCTCGGATGCAAGAGGACACTGCCGCACGACAAACACTTCAAACCCGAGGTGTGGCATAATAATAACAAGGCATTGATAAAGGCCGAAGACTTAAAGGGCTCCTCGGATACCCGACGTGTGAGATCTTCAGATTTAGCTCGGCAATCCTCAAGATAGAAGATTTGTTGAACCAGTTTTCAAGACCGACGACCGAAGACGAAGAACAGTTCGGAAGAACAACTTGATGACCGGTTCAGGGGGCTACTGACGGTGTCTTGGACTAGGGGGTACTCACCACGTCGTCTCCTGATCAGTTGGATTGGGCCGAGGACCCCCATGGCCGTTTACCCATGGGCCAGTTCGGACAGCCGATGCATACACAAGATTCCACAAGACTTGGTGATCAAGACATGGACTCCTCTCCACCGACGTATTCGACTAGGACTCTTGTTATCCTAGGCCTCTGGTACATTATATAAGCTGAGGCCGGGCTAGTCGATAGGGATATGCTAGATCATTATGATATTATTCATCACACCCTTAGGTTTTAGACCACAACATATGATCTCGAGGTAGATCAACTCTTGTAATCTCTATATTCATCAAGATCAATCAAGTAGGAAGTAGGGTATTACCTCCATTAAGAGGGCCCGAACCTGGGTAAACATCGTGTCCCCTGTCTCCTGTTACCCATCGATCCATGACACACAGCTTGGGACCCCTACCCAAGATCTGCCGGTTTTGACACCGACACCCAGTGCTGATGTCCTGCAAGAGCACGCGGTTTAGTTGTAGCTTTTTCGAAGTAAGAGTATTGATCCCACACGGAGCACATGAATCAATCTTTCGTCTGTTGAATGGTGCAAATAGAATGCCTGTAAATTGTAGTGATCCAAAGCAGTAGTTGTCGGATTCAGGGCTCCGCAGACCCAAGAAGGTTCGAACCCAGGGGCGCGTACGAAGAACTCAACCTCTCAAGCCTGCCTACTCGTCGCCCCATGACCTAGCCTAGCCGGACTTGCGTGAGGGTGAGGAAGAAGATGAACACAATAGTTTACCCAGGTTCGAGCCATCTTGCGGTGTAAGACCCTACTCCTGCTTTGTGGTGGATTGGCCTCACGAGGGGCTGAGGATGAACAAGTACAAAGGATGAACAACCTCGCGAGGGCTCGGGGTCAGAGTCGAATGGATCCGATGGGGGGGGGGGAATCCCCTCTACGGTAGTGTCTAACCTATATTAATTGTGGCCTCGGTCCTCTTCCCCCAAAACGTAGGTGCGAAGGAATCACACAGTGGCCAATTTGAAATGGGACACGTAGTACATCTTATCCTGACGAAAGGTGGTCTTCGCCTACAAAGCTTCTGGTCGTGATGCAGCAGTGGGCTCGGCGATGACATCCGTCCTGCCGTGCTAGTGGTCTTGGTCTCATTGCATCGAGATGGAAACCTTTGCCAGATTCCTCAGGAACCCACGTCTGTCCTTGCCTCCTAAGCACCAAAGAGGAAACTGCCTTCTCTGCGCCCGCTGGCGCCCGCCTGGCATTGTTCGTCATGGCTTGCGTCATGGCAGCCTCATGAGGGTGGGTACCTGCATAGAAATCTCCGCTCCTCGGGAGTCCGCCTGGGGAGGTGATACGTCCATTTTGCATCATGTTTTCCTACTGTTATTTAAGATGTTTTTAACCATAATAATGCTTTTTGGAGTAATTCTAATGCCTTTTCTCTCATAATATGCAAGGTATACACAAAGAGGGAGAATTCCGGCAGCCGGAAATCTGGACCTGGAAAAGCTATGTCAGGCCACCTATTCTGCACAACTCCAAACAAGCTAAAATTTCACGGAGATTTTTTATCAAATATATGATGAATATTTGAGCAAATAACTACCAGAGGGGCCCACCTGGCGGGCACAACCCACCTGGGCGCGCCAGGGAGCCAGGCGCGCCCTCGTGGGTTGTGCTCACCTGGGCCCACCTCCGGTGCCCATCTTCTAGTATATAGGTCATTTTGACCTAGAAAAAATAAGGAGAAGACTTTCGGGATGGAGCGCCACCGTCTCGAGGCGGAACTTGGGCAGGAGCACTTTTGCCCTTCGGCGGAGCGATTCCGCCGGGGGAACTTCCCTCCCGAAGGGGGAAATCATCGTCATCATCATCACCAACAACTCTCCCATCTTTGGAAGGGCTATCTCCATCAAAATATTCAACAACACCATCTCATCTCAAACCCTAGTTCAACTCTTGTGTTCAATCTTGTTACCGGAACTATAGATTGGTGCTTGTGGGTGACTAGTAGTGTTGATTACATCTTATAGTTGATTACTATATGGTTTATTTGGTGGAAGATTATATGTTCAGATACAATATGCTATTTAATACCCCTCTGATCATGAGCATAATTATCATTTGTGAGTAGTAACTTTTGGTCTTGAGGTCACGGGAGAAATCATGTTGCAAGTAATCATGTGAACTTGATATGTGTTCGATATTTTGATAGTATGTATGTTGTGATTCCCTTAGTGGTGTCATGTGAACGTCGACTACATGACACTTCACCATATTTGGGCCTAAGAGAATGCATTGTGGAATAGCAATTAGATGATGGGTTGCGAGAGTGACAGAAGCTTAAACCCTAGTTTATGCGCTATTCCGTAAGGGACCGATTGGATCCAAAAGTTTAATGCTATGGTTAGAATTTATTCTTAATACTTTTCTCGTAGTTGCGGATGCTTGCGGGAGGGTTAATCATAAGTAGGAGGTTTGTTCAAGAAAGAACAACACCTAAGCACCGGTCCACCCACATATCAAATTATCAAAGTAGCGAACACAAATCGAACCAACATGGTGAAAGTGACTAGATGAAATTCCCGTGTACCCTCAAGAACGCTTTGCTTATCATAAGAGACCGTTTTGGCCCGTCCTTTGCCTCAAAAGGATTGGGCTACCTTGCTGCACTTTTGTTACTACTATCGTTACTTGCTCGTTACAAATTATCTTGCTATCAAACTACTCCGCTACTTACAATTTCAGCACTTGCAGACATTACTTTGCTGAAAACCACTTGTCGTTTCCTTCTGCTCCTTGTTGGGTTCGACACTCTTACTTATCGAAAAGAGCTACAATTGATCCCCTATACTTGTGGGTCATCAAGGCTATTTTTTGGTGCCGTTTCCGGGGAGTGAAGCGCCTTTGGTAAGTGGGATTTGGTAAGGAAACATTTATATAGTGTGTTGAAATTTATTGTCACTTATTCCTATGGAAAACAATCCTTTGAGGGGTTTGTTCGGGGTATCTTCACCTCGACCGGAACCACAATTAGCTACCCCACAACCTACTGCACCTACTGAAAATATTGAATATGAAATTCCTTCGGGTATGATAGAACAACTGCTAGCTAATCCTTGTGCAGGAGATGGAACTGAACATCCTGATATGCACTTGATATATGTGGAACAAATTTGTGGATTGTTTAAGCTTGCAGGTTTACCCAGAGATGAAGTTATGAAGAAGGTTTTCCCTTTATCTTTGAATGGAAAAGCATTGGCATGGTATAGGCTATGGATGATAATGGATCCTGGAATTGGAATCGATTGAAATTGGAGTTCCATCAAATTTTTTTATCCTATGCATCTAGTTCATCGTGATCGGAATTACATATATAATTTTTGGCCTCGTGAAGGAGAAAGTATCGCTCTGGCCTGGGGGAGGCTTAAGTCAATGTTATATTCATGCCCCAATCATGAGCTCTCAAGAGAAATTATCATCCAGATTTTTTATGCTCGACTTTCCCGTAATGATCAAACCATGCTTCATACTTCTTGTGCTGGTTCTTTTATGACGAAGACTGTTGAATTCTGGTGGGATCTTTTGGAAAGAATTAAACACAACTCTGAAGATTGGGAACTCGATGAAGGTAAAGAGCCAGGTATTAAACTTAAGTATGATTGTGTTAAATCTTTTATGAATATCAATGCTTTTCAAAAGTTTAGCACTAAATATGGACTTGACTCTGAGATAGTAGCCTCCTTTTGTGAATCATTTGCTACTCATGTTGATCTCCCTAAAGAGAAGTGGTGTAAATATCATCCACCTATTAAAGAATAAATTAAAGAACCGGTACCAATTAAAGAAGAAACCATGATTTATAATGTTGATCGAGTTGTTCCTTCTGCTTATATTGAGAAACCACCTTTCCCTGTTAGGATAAAGGAACATGCTAAAGTTTCAACTATGGTTAACAAAAGCTATATTAGAACACCTAAACCTGATGAACAAATCAAAGTAGAACCTAGTAGTGCTATGGTTAAAGATCTCTTGGAAGTAGATATGGATGGACATGTTATTTACTTCTGCAAAGGAGATGCTAGAATTGCCAAACCTGATAAAAATGATAAACATAGACCTGTTGTTGGCATGCTTGCTGTCTCATTTAAATAGGAGATCACTGTTATCATGGTTTATGTGACATAGGTGCTAGCATGAGTGCTATTCCTTATACCTTATATCAAGAAATTATGAATGACATAGCACCCGCAAAGATAGAAGACATAGATGTTACTATTAAACTTTCTAATAGAGACACTATATCACCAATTGGGATTGAAAGAGATGTTGAAGTCTTGTGAGGGAAAATAAAATACCCTACTGATTTTCTTGTTCTTGGTTCCCCACAAGATGACTTTTGTCCCATTTATCTTTGGTAGACCTTTCTTGAACACCGTTAATGCTAAAATAGACTATGAGAAACAAACTGTCGGTGTTAGTTTTGGTGACGAGTCTCATGAGTTTAATTTTTCCAAGTTTAGTAGAAAGCTTCATGAAAAAGAATTGCCTAGTAAGGATGAAATAATTGGTCTTGCTTCTATTGCTGTGCCACCTACTGATCCTTTAGAACAATATTTGCTCGACCATAAAAATGATTTACATATGCATGAAAGAATGAAATAGATAAGATTTTCTTTGAACAACGTCCTCTGCTTAAACACAATTTGCCTATTGAAACTCTAGGAGGTCCTCCTCCACCTAAAGGTGATCCCGTGTTTGAATTAAAACAATTGCCAGACACTTTGAAATATGCTTATCTTGATGAAAAGAAGATATATCCTGTCATTATTAGTGCTAACCTTTCAGAACATGAAGAAGAAAGATTATTGAAAGATCTAAGGAAGCACCGAGCTGCTATTGGATATACCTTGATGATTTAAAGGGCATTAGTCCCACTCTATGTCAGCACAAAATTAATATGGAACCTGATGCTAAACCCGTTGTTGATCACCAATGTCGGTTAAATCCGAGGATGAAAGAAGTGGTAAGAACGGAAATATTAAAACTTCTGGAAGCAGGTATAATCTATCCCATAGCTGATAGTAGATGGGTAAGTCCTGTTCATTATGTCCCTAAGAAAGGAGGTATTACTGTTGTTCCTAATGATAAAAATGAACTTATTCCACAAAGAATTGTTACAGGCTATAGAATGGTAATTGATTTTAGAAAATTAAACAAAGAAACTAGAAAAGATCATTACCCTCTGCATTTTATTGATCAAATGCTAGAAAGATTATCTAAGCACACACATTTTTGCTTCCTTGATGGATATTCTGGTTTTTCACAAAAACCTGTTTCTCAACCTGATCAAGAAAATACCAATTTTACTTGTCCCTTTGGAACTTATGCTTATAGACGTATGCCTTTTGGTTTATGCAATGCACCTGCTACCTTTCAAAGATGTATGGCTGCTATATTCTCTGACTTTTGTGAAAAGATTGTTGAGGTTTTCATGGATGACTTCTCTGTTTATGGGAAGTCTTTTGATGATTGTTTAAGCACTTGATCGAGTTTTGCAGAGATGCGAGCAAACAAATCTTGTCTTGAATCTGGAGAAGTGCCACTTTATGGTTAATGAAGGTATTGTCTTGGGTCATAAAATTTCTGAAAGAGGTACTGAAGTGGACAAAGCTAAGGTTGATGCAATTGAGAAAATGCCATGTCCTAAAGATATCAAAGGTATTCGTAGTTTCTTAGGTCATGCTGGTTTCTATAGGAGATTTATCAAAGACTTTTCTAAAATCTCTAGGCCTCTTACGAGTCTTTTGCAAAAGGATATTCTTTTTGTTTTTGATGATGATTGTTTAGAAGCCTTTGAAACACTCAAGAAAGCCTTAATTTATGCACCTATTGTTCAACCACCTGATTGGAACTTGCCTTTTGAAATTATGTGTGATGCTAGTGATTATGCTGTTGGTGCTATTCTAGCACAAAGAGTTGATAAGAAACTAAATGTTATTATTTATGCTAGTAAAACTCTAGACAATACTCAAAGAAACTATGCAACTAGTGAAAACGAATTCTTTGTAGTGGTGTTTGCTTGTGATAAATTTAGACCTTATATTGTTGATTCAAAAGTAATTGTTCACACTGATCATGCTGCTATTAAATATCTTATAAAAAGAAGGATGCTAAACCTAGACTTATTCGATGGGTTCTCTTGCTACAAGAATTTGATTTACATATCACTGATAGAAAAGGAGTTGAGAACCCCGTAGCTGATAACTTGTCTAGGCTTGAAAATGTGCCTGATGACCCACTACCTATTGATGATAGTTTTCCTGATGAGCAGTTAGCTGCAATAAATGTTGCTCATAACACTCCTTGGTATGCTGACTATGCTAATTACATTGTCGGTAAATATTTACCACCTAGCTTTACTTATCAGCAAAAGAAAAAAAATTCTTCTATGATTTAAGACACTACTTTTGGGATGACCCACATCTTTATAAAGGAGTAGATGGTATTATTAGACGTTGTGTACCTGAGCATGAACAGGGACAAATCCTACTGAAATGTCACGCCAAAGCTTATGGAGGGCATCATGTTGGAGATAGAATTGCTCACAAGGTATTGCAGCCTAGATTTTATTGGCCTACTCTCTTCAAGGATGCCCGTAAGTTCGTCTTATCTTGTGATGAATGCCAAAGAATAGGTAATATCAGTAAGCGTCAAGAAATGCCTATGAATTATTCACTTGCTGTTGAACCCTTTGATGTTTGGGGATTTGATTACATGGGATCTTTTCCTTCCTCTAATGGGTATACACATATTTTGGTTGCTGTTGATTATGTTACTAAGTGGGTTGAAGCTATTCCAACCAGTAGTGCTGATCACAACACCTCTATTAAAATTCTTAAGGAAGTTATTTTCCCAAGGTTTGGAGTCCCTAGATATTTAATGACTGATGGCGGTTCACACTTTATTCATGGTGCTTTCCATAAAATGCTTGCCAAGTATGATGTTAACCATAGAATTGCATCACCTTATCATCCTCAGTCTAGTGGTCAAGTTGAACTTAGCAGTAGAGAAATAAAATTAATTTTACAAAAGACTGTCAATAGGCCCTGGAAGAATTGGTCTAAGAAATTAGATGATGCACTTTGGGCTTATAGAACAGCATATAAAAATCCTATGGGTATGTCTCCTTATAGAATGGATGATGGAAAAGCTTGTCATTTGCCTCTTGAGTTAGAACATAAAGCATATTGGGCAATCAAAGAACTCAATTATGATTTCAAACTTGCCGGTGAAAAGAGGTTGTTTGATATTAGCTCATTAGACGAATGGAGAACCCAAGCTTATGAAAATGCCAAGTTATTTAAAGAAAAATTTAAAAGATGGCATGACAAGAAAATCCAAAAGCGTGAGTTTAAAGTCGGATAATATGTTCTTTTGTACAACTCTCGTTTCAGATTCTTTGTAGGAAAAGTCCTCTCAAAATGGGAAGGCCCATATGTTATCGAGGAGGTTTATCGGCCAGGAGCTATCAAAATAAATAATGCCGAAGGTACTAACCCGAAGGTTGTCAATGGGCAATGAATAAAACATTATATCTCAGGTACGCCCATTAATGTTGAAAGTAATATTATCCAAACTTTGACACGGGAAGAACACATAAAGAGTCCTTCCAGAACACTCCAGAATCGTGAAAATAAGTAGGTACGTGATACGGTAAGTAAACGAACTCCAAAAAATCGGCAAAAATATTTTCTGTCAGTTTTGGAATATTTAGAAAAATAGGAAAATGAGAAATTTCCAGGAAGCGTACCTTGGTGGGACACCTTCCGGACTCCGTTTTTCTACAGTTTGCTTGTCTCCCAAGATAAAAAAATCTATATATACTACCCGAACCCGTTGATCACCGTATCGCAGAGAAATCCTCTGTTATTTTTTCTTGCTATTTTCGGTCAGATCTATCAAGCCATGCATCATGTCTTCCTCCTCCAACAACAACATGGAAGAAGATGCTTGGTTCATGAAGATCGAGCTGAAGAGGGAGGAGCCTACGGACGTTGTCAAGGGAGACAAGGGCAAGGAGGCTACCGTAGATCCACCCTCGGTGGCAGAACAAGCATTGCCGGCAGAGGAGGAGGAAGAAGATATCCTTAAGCCTTACCTTGCTCATCTTACCCCTACTGAGATTGAAGCCTTTCGCATCATTGAAACAGTTAGCGTGCAAAATAAGTATCTCACTCGCGAAAATATTCTGAATCAAGAGCATATCATCCACCTCCGGAGCGTCATCCGTCGATTGGAGAATCTCTTGATCCTTAAGGATAGGATCGCTTCATCACCACCATCTTCTTCACCACCAAAGGAAAACTGAGTATCGGTTATGGGCACTCCCCTTGGCTTCTGCCAAGCTTGGGAGAGGTGCTCCGGTATCGTATCTGTTGGGGAACGTAGTAATTTCAAAAAATTTCCTACGCACACGCAAGATCATGGTGATGCATAGCAACGAGAGGGGAGAGTGTTGTCCACGTACCCTCGTAGACCGACAACGGAAGCGTTATCACAACGCGGTTGATGTAGTCGTACGTCTTCACGATCCGACCGATCAAGTACCGAACGCACGGCACCTCCGAGTTCTATACACGTTCAGCTCGATGACGTTCCTCGAACTCCGATCCAGCCGAGTGTTGAGGGAGAGTTTCGTCAGCACGACGGCGTGGTGACGATGATGATGTTCCACCGGCGCAGGGCTTCGCCTAAGCTCCGCAACGGTATTATCGAGGTGTAATATGGTGGAGGGGGCACCGCACACGACCAAGAGATCTCAAGGATCAATTGTTGTGTTTCTGGGGTGCCCCCCTGCCCCCGTATATAAAGGAGCAAGGGAGGAGGAGGCCGGCCCTAGGAGGGGGCGCACCAAGTGTGGAGTCCTACTAGGACTCCCTAGTCCTAGTAGGATTCCACCTCCCATATGGAATAGGAAAAGAGGAAGGGAAAAAGAGAAGGAATGAAGGGGGCGCCCCCCTTCCCTAGTCCAATTCGGACCAGACCAAGGGGAGGGGTGCGGCCACCCTTGAGGCCCTTTTTCTTCTTTCCCGTATGGCCCAATAAGGCCCAATACGTATTCCCGTAACTCTCTGGTACTCCGAAAAATACCCGAATCACTCGGAACCTTTCCGAAGTCCGAATATAGTCATCCAATATATCGATCTTTACGTCTCGACCATTTCGAGACTCCTCGTCATGTCCCCGATCTCATCTGGGACTCCGAACTCCTTCGGTACATCAACATACATAAACTCATAATAAAACTGTCATCGTAACTTTAAGCATGCGGACCCTACGGGTTCGAGAACTATGTAGACATGACCGAGACACGTCTCCGGTCAATAACCAATAGCGGGACCTGGATGCCCATATTGGCTCCCACATATTCTACGAAGATCTTTATCGGTCAGACCGCATAACAACATACGTTGTTCCCTTTGTCATCAGTATGTTACTTGCCCAAGATTCGATCGTCGGTATCTCGATACCTAGTTCAATCTCGTTACCGGCAAGTCTCTTTACTCGTTCCGTAACACATCATCCCGCAACTAACTTATTAGTCACAATGCTTGCAAGGCTTATAGTGATGTGCATTATCGAGTGGGCCCAGAGATACCTCTCCGACAATCGGAGTGACAAATCCTAATCTCGAAATACGCCAACCCAACAAGTACCTTTGGAGACACCTGTAGAGCACCTTTATAATCACCCATTTACGTTGTGACGTTTGGTAGCACACAAAGTGTTCCTCCGGTAAACGGGAGTTGCATAATCTCATAGTCAGAGGAACATGTATAAGTCATGAAGAAAGCAATAGCAACATACTAAACGATCGGGTGCTAAGCTAACGGAATGGGTCAAGTCAATCACGTCATTCTCCTAATGAGGTGATCTCGTTAATCAAATGACAACTTATGTCTATGGCTAGGAAACATAACCATCTTTGATTAACGAGCTAGTCAAGTAGAGGCATACTAGTGACACTCTGTTTGTCTATGTATTCACACATGTATTATGTTTCCGGTTAATACAATTCTAGCATGAATAATAAACATTTATCATGATATAAGGAAATAAATAATAACTTTATTATTGCCTCTAGGGCATATTTCCTTCAGTATCATCCCACTATCTTTTTGCCTTTACTTATTTAGTTCAATCTTTTGCTTTAGATGAATAAAAGTTTAGCTCGATCCTTTCTTCTTTGAGAGTTTGCTTAGTGATCTATCCTTGTAATCGTGTGCAAGATATATAATAAAATTTAGTTTGAGTTTTTTGCTTTTTTACTTTCTTGTTGCAATTAAAAGAAAATAAATAAACAAAATAAAGGAAATAAATCAAGAAGATCATATAGTAATCTTATGGTAGGTGACGGCACTACTAAGGAAAAGTATAAGTAGAACATTTTATGAGAGATTGACAAACATAGCATTAGTCAATGATGCAACTCATGAAAGAATTAATAAGGGAAGAGAAGATTTAACATGTGGTGCTTGCCCCTATCTTTGCTAGCCAAAAATTCCGCACTAAGTAGAGATACTACTTGTGCATCCAAAAACCCTTAAACCCAAATCTTATTTTCAAGTGTCCACCATACCTACCTAGGGATTGAGCAAGATCCCTCAAGTAAGTTGTCATCGGTGCAATAAGGCAATAAAAATTGCTTCTAATTGTGTGAGATCATTTAGTGTAAGAGAAAATTGAGTGTTGCACGAACTTGTGAGGGTGAAGAATAAAAGCGACAGACTGCATAATAAAGGTCGCTATCACAAGGGGCAATGCAACGTGACGTTCTTTTGCACTAATGGGTTGAGCATACAAACAAATAAGCGCATGACAACCTCTACTTCCCTCTGCGAAGGGCCTATCTTTTATGTATTTACTTTTATGCAAAGAGTCAAAGTTTTCTCTCTATTCCTTTCTATTTTCTCCTTTGGCAAGCACCATGTGGTGAGGAAAGATCTAGGTACATATGTCCATTTGAACGTTGGGAGGCGAAACTATAAGCCCCTATCTTCTTATGTGTCTGGTTGAAACGTTTTGCTCATGTGTATGCGGTGAGTGTTAGCAATCATAGAAGACTATATGATGGTTGAGTATGTGGACTTGTCTAAAGGCTCCGATACATGACCCTTCCTGAAAACATGATGAATTGTAGTTGCAAAGTTGACTGAAAACATAATTGTTGGTTTCTAATAGAGTTTTTACTTTATACTTTGATTGTGTGATGAACTGTTACTTATTCATGAGAAGTATATGATAAAAATTCTGTGATAAAGCCCTATGTTTAATTTTGTTGCTGTTATAATAATGAACATGATGCTTCTATGTCCGTATTTTGTTTTTATCGACACCTCTCTCTCTAAGCATGTGGACATGTTTTTCGATTTTGGTTTTCGCTTGAGGACAAGCGAGGTCTAAGCTTCGGGGAGTTGATACGTCCATTTTGCATCATGTTTTCCTACTGTTATTTAAGATCTTTTTATCCATAATAATTCTTTTTGGATTAATTCTAATGCCCTTTCTCTCATAATATGCAAGGTATACACAAAGAGGGAGAATTCTGGCAACTGGAAATCTGGACCTAGAAAAGCTACGTCAGGCCACCTATTCTGCACAACTCCAAATAAGCTGAAACTGCACGGAGATTTTTTATCAAATATATGATGAATATTGGAGCAAATAACTACCAGAGGGGGCCCACCAGGTGGGCACAACCAACCTGGGCGCGCCATGGTGGGTTTGTGCTCACCCAGGCCCACCTCCGGTGCCCATCTTCTGGTATATAGGTCATTTTGACCTAGGAAAATAAATAAGGAGAAGACTTTCGGGATGGAGCGCCGCCGTCTCGAGGTGGAACTTGGGCAGGAGCACTTTTGCTCTCCGGCGGAGCGATTCCGCCGGGGGAACTTCCCTCCCGGACGGGGAAATCATCGTCATCATCATCACCAACAACTCTCCCATCTTGGGGAGGGCTATCTCCATCAACATCTTCAACAGCACCATCTCATCTCAAACCCTAGTTCATCTCTTGTGTTCAATCTTGTTACCGGAACTATAGATTGGTGCTTGTGGGTAGTAGAGTTGATTACATCTTGTAGTTGATTACTATATGGTTTATTTGGTGGAAGATTATATGTTTAGATCCAATATGCTATTTAATACCCCTCTGATCATGAGCATGATTATCTTTTGTGAGTAGTTACTTTTGTTGTTGAGGTCACGAGAGAAATCATGTTGCAAGTAATCATGTGAACTTGATATGTGTTCGATATTTTGATAGTATGTATGTTGTGATTCCCTTAGTGGTGTCATGTGAACGTCGACTACATGAGACTTCACTATATGTGGGCCTAAGGGAATGCATTGTGGAGTAGCAATTAGATGATGGGTTGCGAGAGTGACAGAAGCTTAAACCCCAGTTTATGTGCTATTTCGTAAGGGACCGATTGGATCCAAAAGTTTAATGCTATGGTTAGAATTTATTCTTAATACTTTTCTCGTAGTTGCAGATGCTTGCGGGAGGATTAATTATAAGTAGGAGGTTTGTTCAAGTAAGAACAAAACCTAAGCACCGGTGCACCCACATATCAAATTATCAAAGTAGAGAACACAAATCGAACCAATATGGTGAAAGTGACTAGATGAAATTCCCGTGTACCCTCAAGAACGCTTTGCTTATCATAAGAGACCGTTTTGGCCTGTCCTTTGCCTCAAAAGGATTGGGCTACCTTGCTGCACTTTTGTTACTAATATCGTTACTTGCTCGTTACAAATTATCTTGCTATCAAACTACTCTGCTACTTACAATTTCAGCACTTGCAGACATTACCTTGCTGAAAACCACTTGTCATTTCCTTCTGCTCCTCGCTGGGTTCGACACTCTTACTTATCAAAAAGAGCTACAATTGATCCCCTATACTCGTGGGTCATCAGGAGGCCGCTCCCTCGGAGGTCCTGGCGTCGTCCGCCTCGTGAGGCTTGGCCCCTCGCGAGTGTCTTGTCTTGATTGTCTTAGAGGTAGGCCGTCCCAGGCCGTCGAAGGAGCCACGCTGTGGGCCGCAGGCAGGCAAGTCTGGGTACCCTAGTTCCCAGAACGTCGACAGTAGCCCCCGGGCCCAAGGAGCGCTCAGACTTGGCTTCGAGGCGAAGCCAAAGGGCAAGGGCGAAGCACCACGGGCCCCAATCGCCTACGGGCCAGGCTGACGCGTGGCGCTTGAGGGGACATGGGCGTCTCCGCTCCCCACGTCGCCTCGACAACCACCCAAGCTAACAAAAGACTGGCGCCCACTACCGAGCCATCATTGCTTCCCCTTCGCCTTGCTCCAGATCCCCTTTCTCCCAGCCGAGAGCATCTCCAGATCCGGTCGCGCTCCTCCCTCTTCCTCAATCTCCGACTTCAAGATTTCGCGAATGGCGTCCGGGAAAGCGAAGGCTGCCGCATCGGCCGCTGGCTTGACCCCCTCTCCCGCGTCGGCCCTCGACACATCCTCCATCACCAAGGAGAAGCACCTGACCGCCACGCTCCCGCTGACAGCGAGCAACGACAGTGAGCGGAACGAGACCATTCTGCTGGCCTGCTCCGCCGAGCAAAGGACCTTGGCATAGACATTTTATCCCTTCTTCCTCCACAACATCTTCGCGGGGCTCGTCCTACCTTTATCCGAGTTCTTTACCGCTGTCCTCGACCACTACCAGGTTCAGGCTCTGCATCTTCAACCCAACTCCATCCTCCTCCTGTCCATCTTTGCCTTCTACTGCGAGGCATTCGTGGCCGTGAGGCCCTCGGTTCCGCTCCTCCGGCATTTCTTCTACTTGCGGCTGCACGATCCGACCCAGTGCTCCGGCTGCGTGTCCTTCGTCGCAGTCCACAAGAACAATGTGCTCATGAGGACCGGAAAGAAGGTGGAGAACTTCCGGCGCCAGTGGGTCTTCATGGACGCCAAGGGCGTCAACGCGTGGCTGGAACTGCTAACCCAACTGCTAGAGAAGCTCGATAGGTGGGGTCACAAGATGTTCTCCGACCTCCAGGCGGCGCCTGTCCTAAGGAAGATGAGCGCGAACATGGATGCCAGTGCGCTGACGGGGGGCATGCTTGTGAAGGAGTTCCTGACGCAACGCCTGGCCCCGCTCCAGTCGCACACGCGACCCATGTGGGAGTTCCAGGGTGCAGAGGACGACATCAGACTGCGCTCAGGGAGTTTGACGGGCGAGCAGCTGGACAAGTCCATGACCATCCTGCTCGAGGGCGAGCCGGGAGACCTCCCGGAGGCCTACGCACCACTGTACCACCGGGCCGACAGGGAGGCGTTAGTCGTCGCCATGCCCGTCATCAACGAGATGGGGTTCATGTCGCCCGAGCACCCCAACTCCCCGGTGCTGGTGTCTTCTGGCGACAACGCCGGCGAAGAGGGCGAGGAGGACTCGGAGGCGACCAAGGATGACGTGGCGGAGATCTCTCCCCCATCCCAGAGCGAGCTCCTCTGCGGCCTCGCAGATGACGACGATGCCGGCGAGCTCCTGGCCGTGGAATCTCCACGCTCCGCCGGGGTTCCTCACGAGGTCTGGGCCCACTCCTCGTGAGGCCAGGCGACCCCGAAGAAGAGCGGGGTGGCACCCCCCTCAGGGCGACGCTTGTGCCTTGCCAAGTGGAGGTGCCGTGCCGAGGCGGAGGCCAAGCTGAAGGCCCCTCCAGGAGGAACAAGCCTCGCGTAGCCAATGGCTCCAGCAGCAGGAGGACCTGAAGGCCCACGAGGCGAGGCTCACCGATCGCAACGACGAGCTGGCCCAGGTGGCCACCGACCAGGCCGCGGCACGCGGCCGCCTTGACGCATTGAAGAAGGAGGTGACCGATGCCCAGGTAGCCCATGCTCAGCATGTCTCCAAGGCGGCAACCTAGCTGGAGGCCAGGGTGAAATCCCTCGTTGCCGCCGAGAAGAAGTCGGCCACAGACCACGAGACCTTCCTGGCCCTCGAGCTCGGGTTCCGCAAGGTGCTATGCTCCACCCATGGGGGAGGGTACGAAGAGCTGTTGGCGACCCCTGAAGACGGTCTTGCAGGGCTCCTCCCCAAGCTTGCCGAAGCGCTCAAGGGTGCCACTGCTGAGGTGGACTCCTTCCCGGAGATGGAGTGCCACTCGCTCTTCACCACAGCCGCGACGCGCGTCTTCAGCCACCTCCACCTCCAGGACCCCGGCTTCGATCTCAATGCCCTGATCGACCCGGTGGCACCTGAGTTGCGTGATGCTACCGCACATGATGTGAAGGACCAGGTGGACGCGCTGCTGGGGAGGTTCCTCTGCGTCCCCATCCCTGAGGTTCCGGTAGCAGAAGTCGAAGGCGATGAGGATGGTGGCAGCGTTGTCGACGAGGGGATTCCAGCGAGCAGGGCAGGCGGCGGTGGTGACACTCTAATAACCCACAAGTATAGGGGATCGCAACAGTTTTCGAGGGTAGAGTATTCAACCCAAATTTATTGATTCGACACAAGGGGAGCCAAATAATATTCTCAAGTATTAGCAGTTGAGTCGTCAATTCAACCACACCTGGATAACTTAGTATCTACAGCAAAGTATTTAGTAGCAAAGTAATATGGAAGTAACGGTAACGGTGGCAAAAGTAACGGTGACGTTTTGTAGTGATTGTAATAGTGGCAACGGTAAAGTAAATAAACAAAGAACAATATGTGAAAAGCTCGTAGGCATTGGATCGGTGATGGAGAATTATGCCGGATGCGATTATTCATGCAACAGTTATAACATAGGGTGACACAAAACTAGCTCCAATTCATCAATGTAATGTAGGATGTATTCGGAATATAGTCATACGTGCTTATGGAAAAGAACTTGCATGACATCTTTTGTCCTACCCTCCCGTGGCAGCGGGGTCCTATTGGAAACTAAAGGATATTAAGGCCTCCTGTTAATAGAGTACCGGACCAAAGCATTAACACATAGTGAATACATGAACTCCTCAAACTACGGTCATCACTGGGAGTGGTCCCGATTATTGTTACTTCAGGGTTGCCGGATCATAACACATAGTAGGTGACTATAGACTTGCAATATAGGATCAAGAACTCACATATATTCATGAAAACATAGTAGGTTCAGATATGAAATCATGGCACTCGGGCCCTAGTGACAAGCATTAAGCATAGCAAAGTCATAGCAACATCAATCTCAGAACATAGTGGATACTGGGGATCAAACCCTAACAAAACTAACTCGATTACATGATAAATCTCATCCAACCCATCACCGTCCAGCAAGCCTACGATGGAATTACTCATGCACGGCGGTGAGCATCATGAAATTGGTGATGGAGGATTGTTGATGATGACGATGGCGACGGATTCCCCTCTCCGGAGCCCCGAACGGACTCCAGATCAGCCCTCCCAAGAGAGATTAGGGGTTGGCGGCGGCTCCGTATCGTAAAACGCGATGAATCCTTCTCTCTGATTTTTTTCTCCCCGAACGTTAATATATAGAGTTGGAGTTGAGGTCGGTGGAGCTCCAGGGGGCCCACGAGGCAAGGGCGCGCCCAGGGGGTAGGCGTGCCCCCCACCCTCGTGGACAGGGTGTGGGCCCCCTAGCCTTGATTCTTTCGCTGGTATTTTTTATTAATTCCAAAAATAATCTCCGTTGATTTTTAGGTCATTCCGAGAACTTTTATTTCTGCACAAATATAACACCATGGCAATTCTGCTGAAAACAGCGTCAGTCCGGGTTAGTTCCATTCAAATCATGCAAGTTAGAATCCAAAACAAGGGCAAAAGTGTTTGGAAAAGTAGATACGTTGGAGACGTATCAACTCCCCCAAGCTTAAGCCTTTGCTTGTCCTCAAGCAATTCAGGTGATAAACTGAAAGTGATAAAGAAAAACTTTTACAAACTCTGTTTGCTCTTGTTGTTGTAAATATGTAAAGCCAGCATTTTTTAGCAAAGATTATGAACTAACCATATTCACAATAACACTTAGGTCTCATGTTCACTCATGTCAATGGCATAATCAACTAGCAAGCAATAATAATAAATCTCGGATGACAACACTTCCTCAAAACAATCATGATATGATATAACAAGATGGTATCTCGCTAGCCCTTTCTGAGACCGCAAAACATAAATGCAGAGCACCTTTAAAGATCAAGGACTGACTAAACATTGTAATTCATGGTAAAAGAGATCCAATCATAGTCATAACCAATATAAATCAATAGTAATGGATGCAAATGACAGCGGTGCTCTCCAGCTGGTGCTTTTTAATAAGAGGGTGATGACTCAACATAAAAGTAAATAGATAGGCCCTTCGTAGAGGGAAGCAGGGATTTATAGAGGTGCCAGAGCTCGATTTTTGAAATAGAGATAAATAATATTTTGAGCGGCATACTTTCATTGTCAACACAACAATCGAGAGATCTCGATATCTTCCATGCTACTCACATTATAGGCGGTTCCCAAACAAAATGGTAAAGTTTATACTCCCCCTCCACCAACAAGCATCAATCCATGGCTTGCTCGAAACAACGAGTGCCTCCAACTAACAAGAGTCCCGGGGGAGTTTTGTTTGCAATTATTTTGATTTGATTTGCATAAAGCATGGGACTGGGCATCCCGGTGACCAGCCATTTTCTCGTGAGTGAGGAGCGGAGTCCACTCCTCTTGAGAATAACCCGCCTAGCATGGAAGATACAGACAGCCCTAGTTGATACATGAGCTATTCGAGCATACAAAACAGAATTTCATTTGAAGGTTTAGAGTTTGGCACTTACAAATTTACTTGGAACGGCAGGTAGATACCGCATATAGGAGGGTATGGTGGAATCATATGGAATAACTATGGGGTTTATGGAAGTGAATGCACAAGCAGTATTCCCGCTTAGTACAAGTGAAGGATAGAAAAAGACTGGGAGCGACCAACTAGAGAGCGACAACAGTCATGAACACGCATTCAAATTAATAAACATTGAGTACAAGCATGAGTAGGATATAATCCACCATGAACATAAATATCGTGAACGCTATGTTGATTTGTTTCAACTATATGTGTGAACATGTGCCAGGTCAAGTCACTTGAATTATTCAAAGGAGGATACCACCACATCATACCACATCACAACCATTTTAATAGCATGTTGGCACGCAAGGTAAACCATTATAAACTCCTAGCTGATTAAGCATGGCATAAGCAACTATAATCTCTAATTGTCATTGTAAACATGTTTATTCATAATAGGCTGAATCAGGAACGATGAACTAATCATATTTACAAAAACAAGGGAGGTCGAGTTCATACCAGCTTCTCCCATCTCAATCAGTCCATCATATATCGTCATTATTGCCTTTCACTTGCACGACCGAACGATGTGAATAATAATAATAGTGCACATGCATTGGACTAAGCTGGAATCTGTAGGCATCTGACATATAGGAGAAGACAAGATAATATGGGCTCTTGGTTAAATCAACAATAATGCATATAAGAGCCACTTCAACATTTTCATTATGGACTTCTCCTCTCGACCCCCAAAGAAAAGAAATAAAACTATTTACACGGGAAAGCTCCCAACGAGCAAAAGAAGAACAAGAAATCTTTTTGGGTTTTCTTTTATTATTATTACTACTACAAGCATGGAAAGTAAACTAGCTAGAAGCTACAACTCATTTTTTTTGTTTTTCTTAAGGTTTATCAAACACACAAGAAGAAAACGAGAAAAAGGAAAATAAACTAGCATGTATAGTACAATGAAAAAGTATGAACACCGACAACTAGCATGAGTGTGTGAATATGAATGTAATGTCGGTGAGAAATACGTACTCCCCCAAGCTTAGGCTTTTGGCCTAAGTTGGTCTAGGGCAACGACTGGCCTAGCGGATATCCAAAGTTATAGTTGGGGTCGTACTGAGAAGGAGCCTTGGGTTGCCACTGGTTGGCAATCTCCTCCGGATCCTACTGGTAAACAGACTGTCATGAAGGAACAAATTTTGGTTCCGGATGTGGCTCTGTAGCTGGTGTGGGGTTTCGGTAGGCATGAATGGCCTCCAGCGGAACAAGGTACTTGCCTGCAGACAAGTCAAACAAGGAAGGAGCAGGCAAAGTGATAGTCTCAGGGTGGTTTTTATCAAATATCAGCTTGTACTTAAGCATCTTTCCTTATTCTTAACGATAAAATCATGTGCTACCATACTCTTATAGTCTAGAAAAATAGGAGGCAACAACTTTTCTTCTTTCTCATAATGTCTAATAGGTATGTTAAAATGTGCAGCGAGGCGCGAGGCGAAGATACCTCCCAAGATGGGGCCCTTAGTACGGTTAAGATTTAACCGCTTTGCAACAATAGCGCCCATACTAAATGTGTCATCACGGAACAAGGCATGGCACAAAATAATAATATCAGGGGCACTAAGGTTGCCACAGTTTCCGCGACCAATCAAGCATCTACTAGCAAATATTGCAAAGTAACGTAGAACAGGAAAATGTATGCTAGTAATTCTTGCATTGGAAACCTTCCTAGTTTCCCCTACAATAATTGTATCAATAAACCCCTCCACATCATTATGATGTGGTTCCTCTACGCTGCCCGAAAAGGGCAACTTGCATACCTCACAAAATTCATAGAGGGACATCTCCTTATACTCATCATATAAATAGAAATCCACCGAAGGTGGTTACCTCCTAGCATGGAAATGAAAATTTTGCACAAAAATATTAGTGAGTAAGAGATACTGTTCGCGTTGGTCGCGGAGGAAGTCGGTGAGGCCTGCATTCTCAGCCAACTCATAAAAATCATCATAAATCCCGGCTGCTCTCAAGAAATCATCACAAGGCCATTCACACGGCCGAACTTCCGCGGTGCGAGGGAGATTATATTTGGGCCTCTCGTCTTCTTCACTTTGCTTATCCTTCGAGCTTCGGCTCGAAGAACCCCTCAGAAATCTCTTCATCATTTTCTGAAAATTTCTGAATTTTTTTAGTAACTTCAAAATAAAAGTGAACCAAACTCAACAAAATTGATAGCAACTACTCCCACAAGTGCCTAGAGACTATATCATGCATTAGAACTACTTGGGACCATATAAATTTGACATGCAAGCTCAAGAACAGGGTCACCTAGGCAGCAAAAATTTGCAATGAATAAAGCACTAGAACAAAAACTAATTGGACCATTGGAGGAGTCACATACCGAAGAACAATCCCCCAAAGCAGTTTTGTGAGTGGAGCTTTGAGCAAGGAGATCGAAAATCGCAGCAAAATGAGCAAGAACTCGTGCTTGAGCTGGTTGGTGGTTTTTTTTGGAGGAAGGAGTGTGTGATGGCTGGAATAAGTGGAGGGGAGCCACCATGGGCCCATGAGGCAGGGGGCGCGCCCAGGGGGGTGGGCGCGCCCTGGACCCTCGTGGCCAGGTGCTTGCTCCCCCTGATGTGTTCTCAGTGCCAGACATTCTCAAATATTCCAGAAAAATCATATTTCATTTTCGGGGCATTTGGAGAACTTTTATTTTTGGGGTATTTTTTATTGCACGGATAATTCAGAAAACAGACAAAAAATGCTATTTTTGCTTTATTTAATCTAAATAACAGAAAGTAAAAGGAGGGTACAGAAGGTTGTGCTTTCTAACTTCATCCATCTCATGCTCATCAAAAGGAATCTACTAACAAGGTTGATCAAGTCTTGTTAACAAACTCATTCCGAATAACATGGAACCGGAGAAATTTTGAATAACACTATGTTACCTCAACGGGGATATGTACATCCCCAACAATAAGAATATCATATCTCTTTTTGACAGTAGGAAGAGGAAATTAAAAACCTCCAATAATAATCGATGGAATTTTTCCAATAGAATCGATACTGTGGACTTGAGGTTGTTTCCTCGAAAAGTGTACCGTATGCTCATTACCAGTAACATGAAAAGTGACATTGCCCTTGTTGCAGTCAATAACAGCCCCTGCAGTATTCAAAAAGGGTCTTCCAAGAATAATAGACATACTATCTTCCTCGGGAATATCAAGAATAACAAAGTCCGTTAAAATAGTAACATTTGCAACCACAACAGGCACATCCTCACAAATATCGACAGGTATAGCAGTTGATTTATCAGCCATTTGCAAGGATGTTTCAGTAGGTGTCAACTTATTCAAATCAAGTCTACGATATAAAGAGAGAGCCATAACACTAACACCGGCTCCAAGATCACATAAAGCAATTCTAACATAGTTTCTTTTAATGGAGCATGGTATAGTTGGTACTCCTGGATCTCCAAGTTTCTTAGGTATTCCACCCTTAAAAGTATAATTAGCAAGCATGGTGGAAATTTCAGCTTCTGGTATCTTTCTCTTATTAGTAACAATATCTTTCATATACTTAGCATAAGGATTCATTTTAAGCATATCAGTCAAGCGCATACGCAAGAAGATAGGTCTAATCATTTCAGCAAAGCGCTCAAAATCCTCATCATCCTTTTTCTTGGATGGTTTAGGAGGAAAAGGCATGGGTTTCTGAACCCATGGTTCTCTTTCTTTACCATGCTTCCTAGCAACAAAATCTCTCTTATCATAACGCAGATTCTTTGATTGTGGGTTATCAAGATCAACAACAGGTTCAATTTCTACATCATTGTTATTACTAGGTTGAGCATCAACATGAACATCATCATTAACATTATCACTAGATTCATGTTCATTACCAGATTGTGTTTCAACATCATAGATAGAAATATCATTGGGATTCTCAGGTGTGTCTACAACAGGTTCACTAGAAGCATGCAAAGTCCTATCATTTTTCTTTTTCTTCCTTTTTGAAGGACTAGGTGCATCAACGTTATTTCTTTGAGAATCCTGCTCAATTCTCTTAGGGTGGCCCTCAGGATACAAAGGTTCCTGAGTCACTTTACCCCCTCTAGTTGCAACTCTAACAGCAAAGTCACTGTTCTTACTATTCAATTCATTGAGAAAATCATTCTAAGCTTTAAGTACTTGTTCTACTTGAGTGGTAACCATAGAAGCATGTTTACTAATGAGTTTAAGTTCACCTTTAACTCTAGACATATAATCACCCAAGTGTTCAAGCATATAAGCATTGCGTTTCAGTTGTCTACCAAAATAAGCGTTAAAACCTTCTTGCTTAACCATAAAGTTATCAAACTCATCCAAACATTGGCTAGCAAACTTAGCAGGAGGGATTTCAGCTTTATCATATCTATAGAGAGAGTTTACCTTTACCACCTGTGTCGGGTTATCAAGACCGTGTGTTTCTTCAATAGGTGATGAATTAAGACCATGTATTTCTTCAACGGGAGGTAAATTCTTAACATCTTCAGCTTTTATACCTTTTTCTTTCATAGATTTCTTCGCCTCTTGCATATCTTTAGGACTGAGAAATAGAATACCCCTTTTCTTAGGAGTTGGCTTAGGAGCTGGTTCAGAAAGTGTCCAATTATTTTCATTGGTCAACATATTATTCAATAGAATTTCAGCTTGATCAACTATTCTTTCCCTGAAAACACAACCAACACAACTATCCAGGTGGTCTCTGGAAGCATCGGTTAGTCCATTATAAAAGATATCAAGTATTTCATTTTCTTGAGAGGATGATCAGGCAAAGCATTAAGTAATTGGAGAAGCCTCCCCAAGCTTGTGGGAGACTCTCTTCTTCAATTTGCACAAAATTATATATTTCCCTTAAGGCAGCTTGTTTCTTATGAGCAGGGAAATATTTAGCAGAGAAGTAATAAATCATATCCTGGGGACTACGTACACAACCAGGATCAAGAGAATTAAACCATATCTTAGCATCACCCTTTAATGAGAACGCAAATAATTGAAGGATATAATAGTAGCGAGTTTTCTCATCATTAGTGAACATGGTGGCTATATCATTTAATTTAGTAAGATGTGCCACAACAGTTTCAGATTCATAGCCATAGAAAGGATCAGATTCAACCAAAGTAATTATATCAGGATCAACAGAGAAATCATAATCCTTATCAGTAATGAAGATATGTGAAGTAGCATAAGCAGGATCATATTTCATTCTAGCATTCAGAGATTTTTCTTTTAGCTCAGCTAATAATTTCTTAAGATCACTCCTATCATTGCAAGCAAGAAAGTCTCTAGCAGTTTCTTCATCCATAACATAACCCTCAGGCACAACAGGCAATTCATATCTAGGGGTAGAATCTTCATCATCACTTTCATCAATATTATCAGTTTCAATAATTTCATTCTCTCTAGCCCTAGCAAGTTGTTCATCAAGAAATTCACCTAGTGGCACAGTAGTATCAAGCATAGAAGTAGTTTCATCATAAGTATCATGCATAGCACAAGTGGCATCATCAATAACATGCGACATATTAGAATTAATAGTAGAAGCAGGTTTAGGTGTCGCAAGCTTACTCAAAACAGAAGGTGAATCAAGTGCAGAGCTAGATGACCGTTCCTTACCTCCCCTCGTAGTTGAGGGATAAATTTTGGTTTTCTCGTCTTTCAAGTTCCTCATAGTGACCAGCAGATATAAATCCCAAGTGACTCAAAGAATAGAGCTATGCTCCCCGGCAACGGCGCCAGAAAATAGTCTTGATAACCCACAAGTATAGGGGATCGCAACAGTTTTCGAGGGTAGAGTATTCAACCCAAATTTATTGATTTGACACAAGGGGAGCCAAAGAATATTCTCAAGTATTAGCAATTGAGTTGTCAATTCAACCACACCTGGATAACTTAGTATCTGCAGCAAAGTGTTTAGTAGCAAAGTAATGTGGAAGTAACGGTAACGGTGGCAAAAGTAATGGTGATAGTTTTGTCGTGATTGTAACAGTGGCAACGGTAAAGTAAATAAACGAAGAACAATATGTGAAAATCTCATAGGCATTTGATCGGTGATGGAGAATTATGCCGGATGCGATTATTCATGCAACAGTTATAACATAGGGTGACACAGAACTAGCTCCAATTCATCAATGTAATGTAGGCATGTATTCTGAATATAGTCATACATGCTTATGGAAAAGAACCTGCATGACATCTTGTGTCCTACCCTCCCGTGGCAGCGGGGTCCTATTGGAAACTAAGAGATATTAAGGCCTCCTTTTAATAGAGTACCGGACCAAAGCATTAACACTTAGTGAATACATGAACTCCTCAAACTACAGTCATCACCGGGAGTGGTCCCGATTATTGTCACTTCGGGGTTGCCGGATCATAACACATAGTAGGTGACTATTGACTTGCAAGATAGGATAAAGAACTCACATATATTCATGAAAACATAATAGGTTCAGATCTGAAATCATGGCACTCGGGCCCTAGTGACAAGCATTAAGCATAGCAAAGTCATAGCAACATCAATCTTAGAACATAATGGATACTAGGGATCAAACCCTAACAAAACTAACTCGATTACATGATAAATCTCATCCAACCCATCACCGTCCAGCAAGCCTACGATGGAATTACTCACGCATGGCGGTGAGTATCATGAAATTGGTGATGGAGGATGGTTGATGATGACGATGGCGACGGATTCCCCTCTCCGAAGCACCGAACGGACTCCAGATCAGCCCTCCCGAGAGAGATTAGGGCTTGCCGGCGGCTCCGTATCGTAAAACGCGATGAATCCTTCTCTCAGATTTTTTCTCCCCGAACGTGAATATATAGAGTTGGAGTTGAGGTCGGTGGAGCTCCAGGGGGCCCACGAGGCAGGGGGCGCGCCCAGGGGGGTAGGCGCGCCCCCACCCTCGTGGACAGGGTGTGGGCCCCCTGGCCTTGATTCTTTCGCCAATATTTTTTTATTAATTCCAAAAATAATCTCCATTGATTTTCAGGTCATTCTGAGAACTTTTATTTCTGCACAAAAATAACACAATGGCAATTCTGCTGAAAACATCGTCAGTCCGGGTTAGTTCCATTCAAATCATGCAAGTTAGAGTCCAAAACAAGGGCGAAAGTGTTTGGAAAAGTAGATACGGTGGAGACGTATCACACTCCTTCTTAGTTTTATCCTGCAACATTTACCGTGCCTCGTGGAGGCATAAGACTTATGTTTAAGCTTGTGGAACAATCTATGCTTGTAATAATTATTAGGACTCTATGGTTTCCTTATTGCGCCAAGTTTCCTCCGTGCTTGCTTTTGCACTCTGCGTCGGCAAGGCCCAGTCCCGCGCATACCTCGACCGCCGTTGGGGCGTCCAGATCACCAGGACGACACCAAGGGGCGAGGGGCTACGTGACTAGTGAGGCCCCTGAGTCGTGATGCTCAGGAGGCCCTCCTTGACGTGCGAGCAGCCCTCATGAGGGAAACGTGGACGCCGGGGCGTACCCCTTCGCGCTCTGCGTTGGCAGGGCCCAGCACCGCGCATACCTCGACTGCCATTGGGGCGTCCGGATCACCAGGACGACACCAAGGGGCGAGGGGCTATGTGACTAGTGAGGCCCCTGAGTCGCGATGCTCAGGAGGTCCCCCTTGACATGCGAGCAGCCCTCATAAAGGAAACGTGGGCGCCGGGAGTCCCCCATACCTTTGCTCACCAGCTTTTGCCCGGGGGAACGCGAGAAGACCAGGTGCCTGGACCTGGTAGTGTGGCATGTGCCAGGCGTGGCCTGAGCACAGCCCCCTTGTCCAGCCCCCTCGCGCGATCCTCCCGAGGGGAAAGCTGTGGGGTGTTACCGGGCGAAGAAAGGAAAGGATGTCCTGAGGTTGGTGCGACCATGAGGGCGCCCTTAGTTGTTTGTTCACCAGCGTGGAGCATGGTGCTTCCACTTTAGTGTGGGCATAGCCGCTCCTCGGCCGTGTCATCCGCTAGTGCGGAGCATGGGGCTTCCACTGGTGCATGGGCATAGTCTCTCCTCGACTATGTCGTCCGCTAACGCGGAGCATGGGGCTTCCACTGGTGCGTGGGTGGGAGTTCCCTATGGGGGAGACTTCGGGGCATGTACATCCCCGTTCGTACGCGTGGCTAGCATGGCAGAACTGGAGGAGGTGTATCTGGGCACTCGTGAGCCAGCGCGGGACTCACGAGGGCCTAACTCAAGGCGGGCTACGCCTGATTTTTGCAGCATGGGGCGCACGTAAGACACCAGTGGGGCAATGGGGGTCCTACGCCGAATGCCCCTTCAGGGGTTATCGCATGAGAAGGCCAGACACCAATGACCCCAGGAGGTGACGTGAACGGGAACGGTCCGCCAGACAGAGCTCAACCATTGGTTTTGTCGACGCTGTAGGGATGGACCTGAGCACAGACGCCGTGCCAAGTCTTCTCATGCAACGATCCCATGAAAAAGAGCCGGCCCGCGGCTCCTGCTACGGCGAAGCACCGAATTGCGGTTGTACGAACCGGGCCACGCGCCCTTACTTGCCCTCACATGATTAGCCCATGCGAGAACAAGGCACCAAGGACCATGGGAGGTGACGCGCATGGGAGCTGGCCCGCAGGACAGAGCTCGGTCGCTTGGGTTTGTCAACGCTGTAGAGACGAACCCGAGCATAGACGCCGTGCCAGTCCTTAATCATGAGGCAGCCGCGGGCGGGTTCGCGAGGGCGCAGCGTCATCATGGTGAAGAAGCACTGGACATGCAGTTGAAATACTTAGGAAATTCATGAAGGCAAGGCCAATTCTGATACATGCGCAAAAACGATACAGCTGCGGGGTTCGGCCCTGGCAGCCTGAGGATGATGCAGCCCGAGGGGCGCCCTTAGTTGAACAAACCAAAAAGTCACCTGGCACCATCGTCGTAGAAGCGTTGGAGTAGCTGAAGACGCGCGCTGCGGAGATCGCTCCTCACGAGCCGACCAGCTCTTGAGGCCCGTGAGGCTCCGGAGGTCCGGGGGGCTCGCGAGGGTCCGGCACCTCCTTTGTCAGGACTGCCTGGTGCCTAGCATCGTGAGCCGCCCACGCATGCTGCGCGAGGCGCTGGTACGAGGCGGCCATGTTCAGCGTGCCAAACGGCATGCAGACGTAGCTGCAGGGGTAGCCTCTGCTCCGGCCTGCGTGGGACGGCCAAAAGAGGTCCTGCGAAGCAGCCCTATTGAGGCCTGGGATGTTGACGCGGACGCACAGCTCGCTGCCCATGTCAGGGGCCACGGATGCACTCGGTGGTGCGGGGCGACGCTCGCCAAGCATGACTCGCGCCTCCTGAAGCTCTTCGATTGCCTCAGTGATGAACTCTTGGGTGCCTGGCGCCTGGTGCCTTGCTCACTGAGGTGCGCGTTGAAGCACGCCCCCACGTGGTGCCCGAACGCCTCCCTCATCACGCTGGGCAGGTCAGAGGCCCTCCAGATGGGAGCCCCCGATCCCGTCCTGAGGGGGGCGCTGGGCACGCCTTCCTATGCGAGAGGGAAAGGCGCCCTAGCAGAGGGCGTGAGGCTAGAGGTATGATCGTCAGGCGCCCCGGCCTCCTGACGGCCCTTGGGGAGGAGCTTCTTCTTCTTCTTGGGGATGGCCTCAGGAGGCAGGATGGCATCCTCGTCATTTGAGTTCTCGACCTCCTGAGCCTGATAGGCACGCTCGAGGGAGCACACCACATCCTTCTCGTCGCAAGCGACCATGATGATACCACCTCTTCCTGGCATCTTGTGAACATTGTAGCCATGGTGAGTTGCTGCCATGAACTTGGCGAGGGCCGGATACCCGAGGATGATGTTGTACGGGAGGCCGATGTGGGTGATGTTGAAGTCGATGAGCTTGGTGTGGTAGTTGTCACGCTTACCGAAGGAGACTGGGAGGCGCACCTGCCCCAGGGGAACGGTGGAGCCATCGGTCACTCCTGAGAAAGGCTTGGTGGGCAGAAGCTGGTCATAGGGCACTTGGAGCGTTTCAAACATCTCGACAGAGAGAATGTTGAGCCCAGCGCCACCGTCAATGAGGGTCTTGGTGACAAGGACGTTGCTGATGGTTGGTGTGCAGAGCATTGGGAGCGCACCATCGGCGGCTGAGCACTTGAGATGGTCCATGGAGTCAAAGGTGATGGCGCGCTTGGACCACCTGAGGGGACGCGACGCCTCAAGCTTGGGGGGGGGGCGCATTCACCCCCCGAGCGAACTGCTTGAAGATGCGATGAGAGGCGGGAGCCTGAGCACCACCCAGGATGCAGATGATCACGCGAGGCTCTTGGAATTACCCAACCCCATCGTATTGTCGGTTGTCGTCGTTTCTCCTTGGCGGCGGCGGCAGTGGTGGGAGGCCGGCGTTACCCTGAGGTCAGTCCTCACGAGACTGGTCCCGTCAAGGACCGTCACGAGGCTGGCCCTGCCAGCAGTCCTCACGGGGTTGGTCGCGCCAGTCCTGGCGGGGGTTGCGGTTGTCCCCGCGGCCTACGCCGCGACCTCCTCCACGGGCGTAACTGCAGTCGCTGTGCTTAGGGCGGCGGCCAAGGCGCCCGTCTCGGATTTCCCTGAGCTCCTGACAGTCGTTGGTGTCGTGGCTGTGGACATTGTGGAAGACGCAAAACGGGCGGTTGCCTCTGGGGGTTCGTCGTGGTCACGACCGCGCTTCATCTCAAGCTCGACCGCAAGCACAGCAGGGCCCTCACGCTTTGCCTCCTTAGCCTTGGCCTTCTTATCTTCAAGATCGGCCTCCAAGAGCTCTAGGAGGGAGAGGCGACCTTCCTCTAGCCTTGTGCACCTGCTCGCCATGTTGAACATCTCCAGGGCCGAGCACAGGTCCTCGTGGATGGCGAGTTTCTCCTTCATCTTGACATCCCGGACGCCATTAGAGAATGCTGAAATGATGGCCTCGTCCGACACCTTTGGGATCTGGAGGCAGACGTTCATGAAGCGCTGTATGTACTTGTGCAAGGTCTCGCCCGACTGCTGCTTGACGCGCCGTAGGTCGCCTACTGCAGGAGCGTAGTCACGAGTACCCTGGAAGTTGGCGATGAAGCGCTCACGAAGCTCGTCCCAGGAGGAGATCGACCCCACCGGAAGGTTCGGGAGCCAAGAGCGCGTGCCGTCCTTGAGGGCCATGGGAAGCCACTTCGCCATGACCTTGTCGTTGCTGTTCGCCGCTTCGATGCTCAACTCGTAGAGCTGGAGAAATTCCGTAGGGCCGGGAGTGCCATCGTAGCGTGGAGGCAGGTCCGGCTTTAACTTGCCAGGCCAAACGACGCGGCGCAGCTCCGGGGTGAAAGAACGACAACCAGCTGCACTAACGGGTGCCGGCCGCATGGGTGGAACTTGGTCTTGGCGCCCGCGCGCCATCGCCTCCGGTGGCACACGATCTTGACGCGGCGGCGCGGGAAGCACACGCGCGCTTCTCCTTGGGGCCGCCGCACCACCTGCCAGCTTGCTTCATCGCGCGCTGACGCCCTATGCGGTGGGCCGCGTTGGGGCGCCTCATGCACTACAAAAAAATACACTTCCGTGATGATACGTGTTTGTCACAGTAGGTCACGTTTTCTGTCATGCATGTACATCCATGACGATTTTATGACAGAATCAAGATAGTCATACCTGTACTGTCGTAGAAGTGTTCCATGACATTACCAAAATTATCATCACGAAAGTGTTCACTTCCATGACGATAAATGTCGCATCATGGAAGTGCTTTCGTCAAGGGTGACCGACACGTGGCATCCACCATAACGGGTCGCCGTTAAGCTATCGGGTCCGGTTTTGGACCCGATAACCCGCTAACAGCCACGACCAATGATATGTTGACACGTGGACCGGCCCAAAAGTGGCCCATAAAGATTAAATGGGCCGATCCAACTAAAGCCCATAGGATTTTGCGCACCATAATGGGCCGGCCCAGCTAAGGCCCCCGAGATTTCGCCGACCATAATGGGCCGGCCCAGCTAAAGGCCCATGAGATTTCGCCGACCATAATGGGCCGGCCCAGCTAAAGACCCACAAGATTTTGAGGACACTAATGGGCCGACCAGTTAACAGGCTGCCATGGTTTGGGCCAAATGCCGACCCATATTTGATCTGGTCCATTAATAGACTGCCACGTTCCTGGCCTAAAAAGGCTCATATGAGATCCGGCCCGTTAAAAGCCTACCACGTTCTGGGCCAAATTACGGCCCAGATCAGATCCAACCCTTTAAGAGGCTTTGGGCTAAATTATGGCCCATATCAGATTCGGCCCGTCAACTCGACGCTATGCTTTTGGGCCCACTTACTAAAGGCCCATTTAGTAATTCGGCCTGATATTAGTTTCGGCCTGTTAAAGTCCTATTTAACATTTCGGCCCTATATTTATTTTGGCCTGTTAAAAGCCTGTCATATAGTTGGGCCTAACTACGGCCCGGTTTGTATCCGGCCTGCTCACAACCGATAATCTGATTGGGCCGAATAAGGACGGAGACAATTTTGGCCTGTTAATGGCCTGTGATGTGATTGGCACAATCATGGGCCGGGGTCTATTTCGGCCTTCTGCCGGCCCGTGAGCTGTTCAGCACGTTTCAGGCCCAACCTACTTTTCAGCCTCCTAAAAGCCCATTAAGTTTTCTTGCGAAAATAGGGCCGGCGGTTTACTCGGCCTATTAGAGGCCCAAATCTACTAGTGGGCCAGATTACATTTAGGCCTGTTAACTGACCGATTATGTAGTGATTTGCATGACGGCTCGATTATGTACCGTAATTTTATGGTTTGGCCGGTTTACTGTGAAGAAAGGATATATATATATACAGTAAAATAACTGCAACATCATGAATAAGAAAAAACCTAGACTATACAATAAAGAAATTACAACATATTACATCTACTGGGCATCAAAGTTCGCCACTATGATAATAAAGCACAAGCAGACAACAGATTACATACACTGGGCATCAAAGATCGCCACCAGTGCAAATAAACACGCTGACAAAATAATATACAAAACCGACAGCACTTCAATAGAGTTCAAGAAAGGTTAGCCCTGCTCGGGAGCTGCAGCGAAAGCAGCTGAGCAAGCTGATGAGACTGCGCTTGTTTGACACTTATATGCTCCTCACTCTGAAAGATAAACAAGCAGACAGATGACAGGTTTTGCACATATAAGTATCATTGCTGACAATTGATCACATTTCTTACTGACGAATAAAGTGACACAGTTTAAAATAGCATTAACACAATATGGTATTGTTCAGGTTAAGACATGACAGGAAATGACATTATGAAGGAGTTGGCACCTTCACGACACCATTGGATTACAGATCAAGAACTCATAAGTATCATTGGTTAGTGTGTTGTCAATTTATCCCATTTCAGATTGGCAAATAAATAGACGGTTTAAATAATAGTAGAATGATATGACATTGTTCAAAGTTAAGACATTGCAGAATATGACATTGTGCTGTAGTGGGTAGGTTCACCACACCACTGGAGTACAGATCAAGAACAGAAGCATACATGCAGTGCAAAAGAAGATTACTTGCTCTGTATAGTTTAATTTACATGGTATGAAGAAGGAACTTGGTGTAACATCCCAAAATTCTAAATTTTGGAATGTTATATTAAATAAATAGTTTTGATTGATTGTTTGATTGTGGTGTGGTTGCTTATGTGAAATTGAGTGAAATTTGAAACTTTTTGAAAGTTAAATGAGAGGGAATAAAAGGACTTCCCCAAACTTTCATTTTTGCATTTGTGATCTCCATGAATTCAAATTCTTTTCAAACACAAAACCCTAGAGAGAAGATGATATGACTTCTTCCATTTAAATTAAATGAAAAAGGGTTTTTGAAAATATTTGAATTTCGTTTGGAAATATTTCAAATTTCAGAAACTTTATGCAACTCAATGATTTTCATGAGAGAAGATAAAATGACTTCTTCAAAACATATGAAATATGAGTTGGAAGTTTAAAAGAAATCAAATTTAAAATCCCTTTGAAATTATTTTCAATTTGGGGTTATTTGGTTTTATTCAAATTATTTTTCTCCAAAAATAAAATATATGGAAAATAGGGTAAAATGATTTCCTACAATAGAAAATTGGAGAGAAATAAATTTGTAATCATTTTGGTATTTTTAAAATGATTTTTATTGGGTTTTATTGCAACAGTAGCACTCCTTGCTTTATTTAAATTTTTGTGGATTTTATTTGACGCTAGAAAAATGTTCATGTGGTAGAAATCTTTAACTGAAAATTTTGATATATAATATGCCTATATTATATTTTTATTTTGTTCGTTTTTTTCTTATGTCTGTTTCTTAAAAAAAAACTTCTTCCACAGCCGAACTAGGCCGGCCCAGCCGAGCCAGGCCAAGCCCAGCCCAGCGCCGCGTCACCCTCGACGTCCCGTCGGACTCCAGCGCCCGCACGACGCCGCCGCCGCCGCCGTGTCGTTCCCGGACTCCGCCTCCCGCGCCGCCTTGCCTTGCCCCCTCCTCCACGCCTTGACCTCCCCTCCGCCTTTATAAGCGCCGCCCCGAACCCCCTCTCTCTCCTCCACGCGTCGCGCCGCCATCGCCGCATCTCACTATCGCCGCCGCCGGAAGCCGCAGCCGCCGCCCTCGTCGCCGTCGACCGCCGCCGACGCCAACACCGCAATCGCCGCTCAGCGCCGCCCCTCCCCGTGCTCTCTGCCGCCTTCCCCGACGATCGGAGCCGCTGCCCCGACCGAAGCCGAGCCGCCGCCGCCGTCCCGCATCGCCGAACTTCACCGCCGCCGCCGCGGTAACTCCCCGCCCTTTCTCGTCCGTTAGATCTAGGATCAACGGTTAGGGTTAGATCGGTTTGTTTATTTTTATTTTTTTCGAACCGGTATGCTCTAAATAGCGAACGTTCACTGGTTTAGCCTCTATAGTGGATCAATTCGTCACTTATGCTTCCGTAGCAAACGTTCGTCTGATAAGTTTTTCTTTGTCTGTTTTATTTTCGGCCAAGGACCTATCTGCAAATACTTTATTTATAGTTTAGCCCCTGATCTTTAAACCCTCACAACTTTTTGCTCGCTTATCCAAATCCAACGAAACCAACGCCCACTTCTTCGTTATGATCCCCTCTATCCAGATAACCAACTTAAACATATTTTTGAAAGTTTAAAATTTGATTTCAAACAGATTTGAATTCAAATTCTTTTGTTCATAACTTGAGTTTTATAACTCCGAGATTCTTTTTAAAAATCAAAGATCTTGACCTAAACTTTCTGATAAGGCCAAATTCACTTAATTTTGGTACTGTAAGAAATTGTTTTAGGATGCAAGAGTTAATTGCTTGTTTTCAAAGTTTTCCGAGATCTTTTCTTTGTTTTTTCTGCATGAGTGCTTTTGTATGCAATTGCTTCCTCACGAGAGATTGATCGGAGTGTGAAGAGTAGAACTATCAGGAGTTATGAGTGCGAATCATCTTCATCAACAGTACAAGGCAAGTAACACTTTGATCATATCCCTTTATTACCTAGTTTTTATGCATTAGTTTCAACCCTCAAACATTGCATGAGTAGGTTTGTTTAACATGTGGGTATTGGGAAGTAGTTGATGAGGTAGAACCTATTGTCTTATATCAGACCCTGGGTAATTGCTATGTATGCTTATACTGCTATGCTATGCTCGTAGACGTGGTTTGGTTTTTGAGAGTATTCATGAAAGTTGTGAGAGATGTTAAATTAAGGGAAACTTAAGGTGGCTACTTTAATACACATTTGGGTGGATTGGTTGCGGGCACCTGGAGAATCCAGTGTTGTCCAAGGAGATGCCGGGGTATCCGTGTGATTTTCCTATGGTTCGCCACCCAGGCTCAAAGGGATCATAAGATTATTCATGCTAGAAACTTCCGTGTGCAGCCACAAGCCATTATGGGCTCTGGCATAGTTGAGTATGTTGTGTGACTTCTTTTGGTGGTAGACTAGCAGATGTAGGGGATGTAGGTGGTACGGTCTACCCATCGAAAGAGTTAATGCTTCTAAAAGACTGTGTCTCGGTCACCCGTTTCTCAAACACCATGTAGTGCGAGAAAATCAACGGAGGAGATCGAGTCTTGTGGGGAAAAGTGCGCAAACCTCTGCGGAGTGTACAAACTAATCATGATTAGCCGTGTCCCCGGATATGGACATCTTGAGTATCTGGTACTTGAATTATTGATTTGATCTCATCACTTTACTTAGTTAATTTGTTGGGTTATTCATGTTAATTTGGGATTGAGTTGGGGCTACCTTCTGAATATTTTCAACAAACTTTGTAGATAAATAAAATATATTCCTTTGTTGTAGGAAAAAATTAGCTTGATGGAAAAATTAAACTTAGAGCCTCCACCAGCCAAATATGCATATAGAGATAGCCATTCACATTTTTATTCCTATGGTGTGAATTTGCCAGTACATTCAATGTACTGACCTATATGGCTGCAACGTCTCATGTTGCAGGATTCTTACGATGAGTAAGTGATACGTTAGGGTTACGATGTCTACACTCAACTTTGCCGTTGGTGTTGATGGGAATCCACAACCTTGTTGTTACTTCCGCTATTTGGATTGAGGTAATAGTATTTATGTTACTTTATACATGTGATTTACCTCTGTTATAAATCCTCGAGTAATGTGTGTGTCAGTATACCGATCCAGGGATGACACTTCAGCATAGAGACTTGATCGTCTGAGGTCGGGTCGCTACAAGATGGTATCAGTGCACATGTTTACTGTAGGATGTGACCCCTAGAAACTGGCAAGCCCATAGGAAAGGTTTTCTTTAAAACTTCAATTTTCAAAAGGATCTTTTACCTCTCTTCTTTTCTGAGCTTTATCAAATATTCCATTTTAGTTAGACTATACCCCTTTCTCCTTTTGACCACATGAAGATTCGACTGATGAGACCACTCCAAGAAGTATAAAATATTGGACAACTAAGGCCACTTTGGAATGAAGAGGATTTTACCGAGCATTATAATGGAAACTACAATGTTTGAAGACTCCGAAGACTAGGAGAATTTGAAGGCTCTAAAGAATTTCCAGATTAGTGTGACCTAGGAAGGCTACCCTTATGGAATTTGACAAACTATTAAAGTTGTCAATACTCGAGATCAAGGTGTGTCAGAGAAAGACCGGAACATGGAGCATTAAAACTCAAAGTTTTTGTCAAGAAAACCCTAAGGCAGGAGATATCTACAATGGAATAATAGCCCATAGCAAAGATATGGGCATAAACATGGCTATCCATGATGTTATCGCCCGCTTATGCTATTGTCACCGTGCTGAGTTAAGCATGCATTTCTTCGGAAGGATTGGATGGGAGAAGGCTGATGGAGCCCCTATTAGCAAAAGATGAAGTTTTAACCTTAGCTGGTGTATCGCTAGGATCTAGAGTATTACATCAAGAATTTTAAGATGGACCTTCAGGAAGCATTTTGTGAAGAACTTAGGACCCAGAAGCTGAAGTAGCCAAGCTGGAGGAACAAAACCCCGAGATACCGGAGATTCGTCAAGAACTGAAGGACAGTAGGACCATGGTTCATGCCAAGGATGTTGAAACCCAGAAGTTGGAACGCAGCTCCAGAATATTAAATGACGTCACGGGAGACTTCACGTCAATAGAAATGATCTGACAAAAGAACTCAAGAAGGACAAGCACGATCGGAAGAAGCCATCGGAGACATGAACAAGACTTGAAGAGTTTGATGACTTTGAAGATTTATTGACCTTTAGAAGACCAAACCCCTATTATATACCTACGTTAGATGCGACGATTGTGAGCTGTCATTTGTTTGATATTTTCTCGACAGCCACAAAATAAGATCTATCTTTTCAAAACTATTATTTGTATTGTGTGTATCCCTCCCTATCTCTCTTATCTCACCCCAAAACCCTTGGAACTAATAGAGGATGAATGGAGATGAACTCATATTTCCTAGACTGATGACTCAATTGGTGACAGACCGATGGATTCAGAACATGGAAGATCACATGAAGAATAACGCTATAGCCGGAAAGGATATGGCCCGGTATGCTCTTCAGTGCTTTGAAAGAGGTGCTGCTACTTGGTGGAGGATGTACCAAACCATCAATGGATGGCAAAGAGTAACCACTTGGGAAGAATTTAAGTTGACTCTGCTAAAGTCTCGGCTTGTGTCCCAGAAATTAAAGCCTTATGGAAAGATATGAAGAAACCTTGTGCATGCAAGCTCTGTGGAGAAATAGGACACAACCATAAAGAACACAAGGATGAATGCCCTCATTGTGAAGAAAGTCACCCAGCTGAAGAATGCCCAACTAGGCAGATTACTTGTTTCTTGTGTGAAGGGACTACCCACTACCCTGCTTAGTGTCACATTTACCCCATGGTACAAAGAACCATCCAGCAGAAGAAAGAAGCAATGAAAGGAGCCCTCAAGGAAAATTTTAGAAGAAAATGTGACGAAGGAAGAGGTGGAGGACACACCCGAAGAAGGCCCAATTAAACCCTGCACCAAGTCTTGCTATTCATGTGGAGAAGAAGGACACATCTCCCAGAATTGTCTCAAGGGGGATCTAGTAGCATTTCCGACAGTGGAAGTAGAGTATGACCCACAGGAAATAGAAGCCCTGATTGGAAAGGAAAAGTCCAGGAAGAGAAATAGATTGGATTTCAGGAACAACCCAATTTCTACCAAGAAGGACCTGAGTCATATCACATGTTTTAGGTGCAAAGATTCAGGGCGCTACTTCAGCGATTGCCCAAAAAGGAAGCCGAGGACCCAAGGAGGCTATGTAATCACAAGGAAACCGCGAGACTTGTTGTAGTAATATGTTTCTGCTGTAATGAAGCAGGGCACTTTGCCAGAGATTGTCCCAAGGAGAAGGAGACTTGTGATAAATAGTTGAGTCTGTGAGAAATATAGTAGTAGCAGTGGGAACATTTCTTATATTATTGAGGTGTTGAGGCATGTAATGGAAATACAGGAGATTGTAATAATTTGAGAATCAATAAAGTTAGCATTGTTGGTACTGATTTGGATTTTATGAGTAATTACTCTATGCAGAAATATTTTGACCATTTTCGAGGATATGAGAAATATGGTCTATGGATGAATTAGGGCATTTAAAGGGTGGTAGTACCCTGTGAGGACCTTGACCCCTGGAAAGGATAATGATATTCCACGGAGTGGACTTCGGACAAAATAAGTACGAGTTTTATCTCGATATGTGGGATACCCCAAGAATATGAAGGGATGAAGTACTATTGGATATAAAGGAGGTATAATGTTGGTAATATGGAGCAATTGTAACCCCGGGATGAGATAAAGCTATAAATGTGATGAGGTGGGGCCATAACCCACAGGCTCCAGGACCTGCCAAGAAGCAAGCACACTCTTGCCGAAGGAAAAACCCGGGAAGAAGATATGCCTTTATCAACAGACAATCTTATAGGAGTAACGTAAAACCTGAGAGTTGTGAAGGAACGATAGGTGTTTGTTTGGCTTGCAGAATAATTGGATTTTCCGAACTTAGTTCGTCGACAAGAGAAATTCTGCAATGCTTGTGAGGATGACCGAGTGTTAGAATGCGAGGTTCGCTAAACCATATACAAGGTAATGATTTGGGTGCGGGATGGATTGATCAACATACCGACTTACTCTTATTATTCGCCTTGCTATATGGGATGGTAAATCTGAGTGACTTACCCATAGTAGAGCGATGACGATCAAAACCTTGTTTGAACCTTAGAATGGTATGACAATTTTTCCTCTTGTACAAGGCAGCTCTTGCCAATCGCAGGTCATATGGTGAGAACGAAGCCCAGACCCATTTCCTGCAGGAGAAACCATAAATTGTTGACCACCATGAGATATCGATAGTTGTTTAGTATTGACGCCAGACCCGTTAGATAAGAAGACCCAGTCACAGAAAAACCATACCAAGATGAAAGGACACAAGGATTGAGGAAAAGGTTATGCCACTACCGGAAGAGCCAGAGTAGGAATTTTCCCGAGGATCTCAGAAGACTGAGCCTGTCAACAATAAGGATGGAGTATATGAGTTTTGATGGAACCATAACAATGTTTCTAAGGGTGGTAGCACCCGAGACCTTCCTGCCAATCGATGGATTTTTGAGGAGACCCCCGAACCTAACCTATTTCTTGCTAGCCTCTCCGAATCTCGAGGGCGAGATTCATTTTAAGGGTGGTAGGTTTGTAACATCCAAAATTCTAAATTTTGGAATGTTATATTAAATAAATAGTTTTGATTGATTGTTTGATTGTGGTGTGGTTGCCTGTGTGAAATTTAGTGAAATCTGAAACTTTTTGAAAGTTAAATGAGAGGGAATAAAAGGACTTTCCCAAACTTTCATTTTTGCATTTATGATCTCCATGAATTCAAATTCTTTTAAAACACAAAACCCTAGAGAGAAGATGATATGACTTCTTCCATTTAAATTAAATGAAAAGGGGTTTTGAAAATATTTGAATTTCATTTGGAAATATTTCAAATTTCAGAAACTTTATGCAACTTAATGATTTTCATGAGAGAAGATAAAATGACTTCTTCAAAACATATGAAATATGAGTTGGAAGTTTAAAACAAATCAAATTTAAAATCCCTTTGAAATTATTTTCAATTTGGGGTTATTTGGTTTTATTCAAATTATTTTTCTCCAAAAATAAAATATATGGAAAATAGGGTAAAATGATTCCCTACAATAGAAAATTGGAGAGAAATAAATTTGAAATCATTTTGGTATTTTTAAAATGATTTTTATTGGGTTTTATTGCAACAGTAGCACTCCTTGCTTTATTCAAATTTTTGTGGATTTTATTTCACGCTAGAAAAATGTTCATGTGGTAGAAAATCTTTTTCTAAATTATTTGATATATAATATGCCTATATTATATTTTTATTTTGTTCGGTTTTTTCTTATGTCTGTTTCTTTTTTCTAAAAGCTTCTTCCGCAGCCGAACTGGGCCGACCCAACCCAGCCGAGCCAGGCCAAGCCCAGCCCCGCACCGCGTAACCCCGACCTCCCATCGGACTCCAGCGCCCGCACGCCGCCGCCGCCGCCGTGTCCTTCCCGCACTCCGCCTCCCGCGCCGCCTTGCCTTGCCCCCTCCTCCACGCCTTAACCTCCCCTCCGCCTTTATAAGCGCTGCCCCGAACCCCCCCTCTCTCCTCCACGCGTCGCCCCGCTATCGCCGCATCTCAACGCTGCCGCCGCCCTCGTCGCCGTCGACCGCCGCCGACGCCACCATCGCAACCGCCGCTCCGCACCGCCCCTCCCCGTGCTCTTCACCGCCTTCCCCGACGACCGGAGTCGAGCCGCCGCCGCCGTCCCACATCGCCGGACTTCGCCGCCGTCACCGCGGTAACTCCCCGCCCTTTCTCGTCCGTTAGATCTAGGATCAACGGTTAGGGTTAGATCGGTTTGTTTTTTTTTTCGAACCGGTATGCTCTAAATAGCGAGCGTTCACTGGTTTAGCCTCTGTAGTGGACGAATTCGTCACTTATGCTTCTGTAGCGAACGTTCGTCCGATAAGTTTTTCTTTTTCTGTTTTATTTTCGGCCAGGGACCTATCTGCAAATACTTTATTTACAGTTTAGCTCCTAATATTTAAACCCTCACAACCTTTTGCTCGCTTATCCAAATCCAACGAAACCAACGCCCACTTCTTCGTTATGATCCCTCTATCAGATAACCAACTTAAACATGTTTCTGAAAGTTTAAAATTTGATTTCAAAAAGATTTGAATTCAAACTTCTTTTGTTCATAACTTGAGTTTTATAACTCCGGTTTAGTTGATTATTTTTGAAAATCGAAGCTCTTGACCTAAACTTTCTGTTAAGGCCAAATTCACTTAATTTTGGTACTGTTAGAATTTGTTTTTGGATGCAAGAGTTAATTGCTTGTTTACAAAGTTTTCCGAGATCTTTTCTTTGATTTTTCTGCATGAGTGCTTGTTTATGCAATTGCTTGCTCATGATAGATTGATCGGAGTGTGACGAGTAGAACTATCAGGAATTATGAGTGTGACTCATGTTCATCAACAGTACAAGGCAAGTAACACTTTGATCATATCCCTTTATTACCCAGTTTTTATGCATTAGTTTCAACCCTCAAACATTGCATGAGTAGGTTTGTTTAACATGTGGGTATTGGGAAGTAGTTGATGAGGTAGAACCTATTGTCTTATATCAAACCCTGGGTAATTGCTACGTATGCTTATACTACTATGCTATGCTCGTAGACGTGGTTTGGTTTTTGAGAGTATTCATGAAAGTTGTGAGAGATGTTAAATTAAGGGAAACTTAAGGTGGCTACTTTAATACACATCTGGGTGGATTGGTTGCGGGCACCTGGGGAATCCAGTGTTGTCCAAGGAGATCCCAGGGTATCCGTGTGATTTTCCTATGGTTCGCCACCCAGGCTCAAAGGGATCATAAGATTATTCATGCTAGAAACTTCCGTGTGCAGCCACAAGCCATTATGGGCTCTGGCATAGTTGAGTATGTTGTGTGACCTCTTTCAGTGGTAGACTAGCAGATGTAGGGGATGTATGTGGTACGGTCTACCCATCGAAAGAGTTAATGCTTCTGAAAGACTGTGTCTCGGTCATCCGTTTCTCAAACACCATGTAGTGCGAGAAAATCAACGGAGGAGATCGAGTCTTGTGGGGAAAAGTGCGCAAACCTCTGCAGAGTGTACAAACTAATCATGATTAGCCGTGTCCTCGAGTACTATGTGTGTCAGCATACCAATCCAGGGATGACACTTAAGCAAAGAGACTTGACCGTCCGAGGTCGGGTCGCTACACGTGGTTGTACAACTGAAAACTTAAATTGAGAAGGACAAACTTTTGTTTATGAACTACATAATAAACTTTAAACATGCAATTTGATGCAAACACCAAAAATAATTAGCTGTTGCAGTCATGCCTAACCAAATATACACAAAAAAGTTTTAAGGCTTGAGAAGGACAAACTTACATTATTGGTGAAGACATGCTCTATAAAGCCCTTGTCCATGCTGATGGGGGGGGGGGGGAATTCAAGAAGTTTACCACAGAATCTTCTTCATAAGCATTGCCTTTATTCTACATTTTGTTAAGAGTAAATATATGTGATAATATAAGAAAAAATGGAGAATATTTAAGATAAGATGAAGTGATGCTACATGACCAAGTAGCTATATATGTAAGTACATCAATACAGGCAAAAGGTACAACCAAGAGCAATGCAAAGCTAAACTTCTTCAGGACCATCGGTGTTATCCAACCTTATGGTTAGAGTAAATATAGATCTGATGCTTAGAAGATGGAGGGCAAAGGAAAATAAGCTGCAGAGTGATGGTACATGAACAACTACCTGTCAATATAAGTACACTGATAAAGGACAGCAGGTACTTACAAGAACAATGTAGAGCTAAAAAATTTCATTGGCATTGGATATATTCTACACTAATGTAACCATTCATACAAATCAAATAATTTGGAGCGAACAATTGATAAGCAAGCTATCATGCATACTGCTGTCACATAATGAACCAGGTATGAATGCAAGTACAGTGATACAGGACAACATGTACTAATAAGAGCAAAGCAGCAGGCAGCATATTTGTGATATCCCGTCGTTCTTTTCAAACCGGAATTCTTCTTCGAGCTGATTTCCTGCAAAAAATATCCATAAGGCACATGCGAAAAAGTAGAAGTTCAAATTGTCATGTGATATCATAGGCAATACCTCATCCTGGGAACGAGACCAGTGCATAACAAGGTTTTTCCATTCAATGTATTCTAAATTTAGCACATGAGACTTCACTGGAAATTGGTTTATAGACTTGCCATCAAAATGTGATTTCCTCAGGTAACACTGATACTGCTGCAATGCTTCCATGAAAAGTGCAAGCAAGCTTTGCTCGTCATGACTTTCCAGATTGACCCTCGCCTACTTACACCAATGTAATGTAAATCATTGATGTGTTCAATCAGCAGAAAACAGGAAAATAATCACCATGAATAATAGCACTTACACGTAAGTGGGACAGGAAGATGTGAAAATGGTGTTTGTCTTCACTATAATCTTCCCATGATGGGAATATATGCACGTAGTCCCTAACAACATTGAAAGCATTGTATTTAAAACTGGGAATAACTGGAATGGGGTTCCAATATGCAGGAATTGGCCATCTCTGTAGTTGGGATAGGTCTTCCGCCGGTGGACTTGCTGTACTTTTTGCTGGAGTGGGATTTTTCGTTGGTACGGCTGGTGCTATGGCAACTGAAATCGGCATACCTTTTGCTGGAGTGCAGGTCCTGTGTGGTGGGGCTAGTGGTGTGGCCAGTGAAGTATGGGTACAGTCTACTGGAGTCGGTCCTATGTTTTGTGTCACTGGTTACAACCAATATAAGTGGTGTGCTGTCTGATTTCTCCGGCGCCACCACGTTTTTCAAGGACTTTGCTGGTGCTCCTTCAGGTTCGGTAATCACCCTCTTCCTTTTTGATGTCTCATGCACAAGAACAACATTTGAGTGGAAAAACATGGTATGATGACAGATGGAATATGTATTGATAATGGATGGGCATGGCATCTTGACATATATGATGAGTAAACTAAGCAGATGGCGGTGCAAAAAAGTAGAAGAAATGCAAGACAACATATGCAAGATACGCGCAATCAATAAAACCTTGCCAAATTAGAACAAGCACCTTGATGGGTGAACAGGACAGGCCATCTGGCTTTGACTCCTCGAGGTTAGAATAGTCATTAGGATCATATTATGAACAAGAATCTATAGGCGGGGAGCGTATGAGTCTCATTGCATCCAGAATGGCACTCAATGCCTTGGTGCCAATTTTGTAAGTCGTTGCAGTGTTCCACAATATTCTTCTGATGCATGGAATCTGATATTCACTATAATTACATATAATATCTGAGAACCATGAAAACATAAATAGTAGTGATATTATCTTTGTAATGCAGATGATATTCTAGTATAGGGGCGCCCCTGTAAACCCTTGTGTGCTATCACTATGTCGGATTTCGGGTTCCGGCAAAACCCTTGAGGTTCGAACACTAGGGTGCGCACGAAGATCTCTCCTCCCTCTAGCACTCACCCTCACCGCGATCTGAAAGCTCAGCGCGTCGAACTCGCAGAACAAAGGGACACAAGGTTTATACTGGTTCGGGCCACCGATGTGGTGTAATACCCTACTGCAGTGTGGTGTGGTGGATTGCCTCTTGGGTTGAGGATGAACAATTACAAGGGAAGAACAGCCTCCTCAGGAGAGGTGCTCTTGTGTTTGGTAGGCTCGTGTGGATGAGGATGATCTGAATGGCTCCGGATCAGTTCCGTCCGTCCCCTATCTACTGTGGTGGCTAGCCCTATTTATAGAGGCCCCGGTCCTCTTCCCAAATGTTGGCGGGAAGGGATGCCACAATGGCCAAATTTGAAGGGAGACAACTAGTACAAGTTATCCTGACTAAACACTACAAAAAAAGACACAACCGTGACATTTTGGGCCGAACGAATTTTTTTTCTGTCATACTTATGACACTTCTATGACGATAATTGTGACAAAACCCGGTATCATCATAGATGTGGTGGGGTCCTACTTCTATGACAAAAAATCATGACAGAAAATGGGCTTTTCTTCCTGGGCGGGCCGGAGACGCAGCTGCATGACATTTTTTGGGCCGTCCATGATGGAAAAAACCGTGGTAGAAGCGAGGGCGAGGAAAATATCAGGGTGTTCCCGGTTACGGTGGGTGGTCGGGGCCGAGCGATGCGCGTTTCTCTCGTACACGCACGCGCGTGGGTGCGAGGCGTTGGGCTCTAACTGAACCCAAGTGAGGCGTTGGCCTCTAACTGAACCCGAGCGATTGCACTGCAGGCTACGCGTTACTGAACCCGAGCGATCGATCGATGGCTGTTAACTGAACCCGATCGAGCGATTCCTTCGCTATTGTTGCTAACTGAAGCCGATCGATGTTGCCTCTGGATGAACAGTGAGCGTTGCTGGGTGGGGGGGTTGGATGAACAGTTCCCGGCGGGGGTGGATGAACAGGACCCCGTGGTGTTGCCTCTGGATGAACAGGACCCCGATTGATCGAGCCGATTGGGGCTGGATGAACAGGACCCCGTGGAGGGCTGGATGAACAGGACCACCCTGTGGAGGGCAGGATGAACAGTAGATGGTGGAGGGCTGGATGAATAGTAGCCCGTGGAGGGGTGGTTGAACAGAGCCCGTGGAGAGGGCTGGTTGAACAGTAGCTGGTGGAGTAGCGCGCGGTGGAGGCTGGATGAACAGGAGCCCGTGGATGTACAGTCGCAGGTGGAGGCTGGAGGAGGTCGATGGTGGATGAACAGTAGCCCGTGGAGGCTGGAGGGGGTCGACGGTGGAGATGAACAGTATCCTGTGGAGTCCTGTTTTGTGGTACGCCACACCCCTCCCGATGAACAGGACCCCCATTTCGACCGTAGCGCTCCAACACAAGTCCGTTTCCTCCGTTTTGCTGTACGCCACACCCCTCCCGATCAACAGGACCCCCGTTTCGACCGTAGGAGGTCCGTTTCCTCCGTTTTGCGGTACGCCGGACCCCTCCCGATGAATAGGATCCCATTTCGACCGTGGCCAGTCGAACACAAGGCCGTTTCCTCCGTTCTACGGTACGCCAGGCCTCGTTTCCATCGGTTGTACCATCCAAGCCCTCCCGATGAACACGACGACGCATTCTGTTCCGACCCAGCCGGTTGGCTCCCCATGAACACGATGACGATGCAGTTTCTCCGTTCCGACCCAGCCATGTACACGAGCCCTGGCCGTACGTATGCGCGAGTAGGCGTTCGAGACCCTGTCCGCATTTACGTACGTGGCCGTATTTTCTTTCTTGCACACTGGTCGCTGTACGTACGTGTACATGCTACGTGCGCGCCTCTACTACGACACGTGCGCGCCTCTACATCGACCAATATGTACGTACACGTTCGTGACCAGAATGATAATGCTACATACGCTTCGACCTGGTGGGTCCCGACTATCAGGCACTTCCTTGCATGCGAAGATGTAGTTGGTGGGTCCCAGCAGTCAGGGGGCGAATCGTTTTTTTGCCCGGACGCACTTCCTTGCATGCGAAGATGTAGCTGGTGGGTCCCAGCAGTCAGGGGAAACGTTTTTTCATGAAATATGGTGGCCTATCCGATGGGTACCCGCTATCAGGTGGAGGAATAATTATTTTGCGCGTAATAAGGAGGCACTTCCTTGCTGCGGCCGTGGACCCAGCTGTCAGCCTCTCCACGGACAGTCCATGTCCGATGGAAGCCGTTCCTTGACCACGTTGACCACGCCACGCCGAGAGCACCAGGGTGGTGGACGACGGTGAGGCCTAGGAAGGGGACGACGCGGAGCCGGGGAAGACGCAGCAGTGGATGCCCACGCGTAGAGGAGTACGAGGGTTCACTAGTTCGCTGTGGTGTGAGGCTGCCGTCACCGCAGAATAACAGGGGGTGTGGGTGAGTAGAGGGATGGCCTGGCCAGCGGTGGGAATAGTAGGGGGCGGTGAGGCCTCCGTGGCAGCACAGCCGGCCACGGGAGGAAGGAGCATGCGGCACGACCGGCACTGCTTTGGGCGGCTGGAGCAACAAGACCAGAGGTTGAAGAAGCACTACGGCCGTTGGATGGACATCGTACGGTCACTGGAGCTAGAATCGTTCATATTGACTAAGTTGACAAAGCACTCCGTCCCCGTCAACTTAGTAGGCCCACAAGTCAGCCTCCCACCAAGGTGGGTCCCAACCAGTAGGGGGGGTATTCATTTTTTTGTGCGTAATAAGGAGGCACTTCCGGTGGGTCCGAGCTGACAGTGGGGGGAACATTTTTTTTGCGCAATACGGTGGCCCGTCCGGTGGGTCCCAGCAGTCAGGGGGGAAACTTTTTTTCGCGAAATAAGGTGGCCCGTCCGGTGGGTCCCTGCTGTCAGGTGGAGGAATCATTATTTTCTGCGTAATAAGGAGGCACTTCCTTGCTGCCGCCGTGGACCCAGCTGTCAGCCTCTCCACGTACAGTCCACGTCCGATGGAAGCCATTCCTTGACCATGTTGACCACGTCGCGCCGAGAGCACCAGGGCGGTGGACGACGGCGAGGCCTAGGAAGGGGACGACGCCGAGCCGGGGAAGACGCGGCAGTGGAAGCCCGCGCAGAGAGGAGTACGAGGGTTCACTGGTTCGGCTGCGGTGTGAGGCTGCCGTCGCCACGGAATAACAGGGGGTGTGGGTGAGTAGAGGGATGGCCTGGACAGCGGTGGGAGTAGTAGGGGGCGGTGAGGCCTGCGCGGCAGCACAGCCGGCCACGAGAGGCAGGAGCAGGCGGCACGACCGACGCTGCTTTGGGCGGCTGGAGCAAGAAGACCAGAGGTTGAAGAAGCACGACGGCCATTGGATGGACATCGTACAGTCACTGCAGCTAGAATCGTTTATATTGACTAAGTTGACAAAGCCCTTGGTACGCATCAACTTAGTAGGCCCACAGGTCAGCTTCCGAAATGGTGCACCCCAAATGTCAGGGGGAGGAATCATTTTTTGGGCGGGTGAAGCTAGAATATCCGAGATTGAAGAAGAAGCACGGCATCCGTTGGATGGACACCCAACGGCCGCTGCTGCTAGAACCGTGTGTTGACTATAAGTTGACAAAGCCTTGCATACGCGTCAACTTTTTTTTTGAGGGGACGCGTCAACTTAGTAAGGCCACAAGTGTGTGGCAGAGAACTTATAGCCCATTTGAGATTTGTAAGAATGTGCAGCCAATTTTTGAATTCTAATGGAATTTACTACAGCCCATTTACAGTTTGTTAAAAGTACAGCCCATTTCAACCAACCGTTCAAAACAGAATTCAATAAAATTTCCCACATTTTGATGGGATCCGAAATATTTTTATCCCAAAATTTCTAGTCAGGTTAAATAAAATTTCAATATAAATTTATATTACGTAAAAATCCAACGAAACATTGCGCTCGCAACAATTAATGAAATTAAAAATTTCAATATCCAAAAATAATATTTTATAAAGTAATTACGTGTTTGGTGCATTTTTTATAGTTACTGCCCAGTTTTTATAATTACATCCCATTTATTATTTATTAAAGCCCATTTTCTTGTTAAGCCTAATGCATCCCTCCTAGGAAAGATTTGCACCCCAGCTGGGCGGAGAATAACAACTTGACCTTGCCTGGGTATTCCTAAAAAAAGTATAGCTGGGCTAGCCATTTTCAGCTTGAAAAAAATTAATATCTGGGCTGGATATCTGGCCAGGGCTAGATGGGCCACAGCCCGCCCAGTTAATAGCTGCAGCGATGTTTTCGTTGTTGTTCAGAGGAGAAAAAATAATATCTGGGCTAAACATCGCTCAAGAAAAACTCTGCAGTGCTCACACCTCAAAAACACAAATATTGCTCGAGCTGCTTGGTCCCAACTGTCGACCGTTTCTTGTGCAATTCTCTCATTTATTGACTACATAGGTTGACAATGGTGTGGGACCGTGATGTCAGGAAACCAGGAGGAAGCAAAAAAATTTATAGTTTTATATACTAATAAGGAGGCACTTGCGTACGTGCGGCTATGGCCCTGGTGGGTCCCCACTGTCATCCTCTCCAAGTAAAGTCATCTCCTCATCCTCATGTCCGTTGACCATGTTGACAACACGAGACGACGGCACCACGGTGAGCGCAACAACTCGAAGGACAACGGAGAGGGCCTCGCGGGCCCGCTGCTCATTCGGGAAGCCAGGTTCATAGGGCCACATGTCCGCGACGGCATTGTCGTTCGCTTGTTCACCGGTGCTCGTTGAGGAGACGAAGGTTGTAGCACAGGTCCTCCTGCGCTGGTAGCTCTTCCGCCATTAGGGCGTCGAAGTGCGGCCACACCTGCTCTATGGTGAACACGGCATGAACCGGCTTGAACAGTGGCGCCGGCTACTGGTCGGAAGCTACGTCCATCGTCTGATTGTCGTCGCTTAGCTCGGTGAGGTAGCTGGCGAGCCAGCATGTCCGGCTGCTGGACTGACCCGCTGCCAAGCACGAGTCTGACTGCCCTGGCCCAGCCAGACCGCCTCCCTCGCCCGCGCGCGCTTTCCGCCTGAAACGGTCAGCACCGCCTGCCCCCCTTCCCGGTGCATGCGATTGCTCCGCCTTCAAATGACACAAGTGCGTCCGTCCGTCCTTCTGCCGCCCACATTAATGACACGCGGTTGCTGAGGCGGCTACTCTGGTGCCACACGTCCGTCCCTCCGCCGCCCACCATTGCTATATAAACTGCTGAACTGGCCATAGCCGCAATCATCCGCATCCGTTCCTATTCTCCTGTCCACACCACTACTGCCCACCATGGCTTCCTCGCGCTCCAGTGCTCTTCGGGACGGGCGGACGACGGACCACAAGGAGATGGCAGCCATTGCTGCCGACTGGCTGGCCGATAGGCAGCCGGAGGATGACGACGTCCCAATGGAGATAATGGTAGTCGACGATTCGGCGCCAACCCCCTCCTCCGCGCCAACCTCGCCGGTGCATTGCACCATGACCATCGGCGAGGCCCGTGCCCAATATATGGACACGATGAGGCAGAAGCGTGGGGAGCAGTTCCGGGAGGCGCAGGCCGACGCTGCCTACAACCACCATCTCCTCCAGGAGCACCTGTAGGCGGAGGAGCAGATCGCCACGGAGCGGGCGGAGCAGGAGGCGCTGCTCGACTCATACCACTCCGCCCGCGAGGGCCACCCCGAGCGCTGGCGATACCGCATGCGGGTGGCGGAGGCTGCGGCCGCCTACAAAGAGGGCGATCAAGCGGGCGAGGCGCTGTTTCGCGAGACCGAGGACGAGGCAGAGGACAATGCCGGCTCCGATGAGTCCCCGCTCCGCTGGCGTCGACGAGGCCCTGCTCCGCCGAGGCCCCGCGGCGCCAACAACGAGGCAAAGGACACCATCGGCTCCGCCGAGGCCCCACCCTGCCGGCAACGAGGGGGAGGATTTCCCCCGCTCCGCCGAGGCGCCGCCCGCCGGCAACGAGACAAAGGACATCGCCGGCTCTACCGAGGCCGCGCCACACAGAAAATGAGGAAGAGTAGAACACGGTAGGTCGCCACCGCTCGGGTCCATGTAAGGCCACCGCTGCTGCCCTCCGGTTGCTGGCACTGAGCTGTACATCATGGAGCAATTCTATGATTACAGGATGATTGAAGAGCGCTCCGTGGTTGAGCAAGCTCATGAGATACAGTCATTTGCTAGAGAACTTGAGCACTTCAGTTGTATGCTACCAGACAAGTTTGTTGCCGGAGGTATCATCACTAAGCTTCCTCCTTCGTGGATCTCATTGGCACTCTTGATGTGGAAGAAAAGGCGAGAGCAAAGGACACACGTGCTCGAAGAATTGAGGGAGGATCTAGTGCCAATCTGGTATAGAAGAAGAACTTCCAGCCCCACAAGTTCAAGAACAAGGGCAAGTTTGATGGTAAAGCAAAGTTTGATGGGAAGAACAAGGCTGTGCAACACACGAACTTCAAGAAGAAGAATGACAAGAAGAAAGGTGTTTGTCATGTGGGGATCCTGATCATTGGGCTCCTAGTTGCCCTAATCGCTATGACAAGCTAGGCGGGTTGACCACTGACGGCCGGTTAGCTTCTTGGCGGCGGCGTGGAGTCAGAGAGCTATGTTGGAGAAGGACGCTGCTTCTACTTAACTGCTGGTGCAGTTGGCTGACTGACACGTGGGCCCAATAGGCATCTGGGCCACATGTCAGTTACGCAACTGCATCTGCAGTTAAGTCACTGAAGCTTCTGTTCGGCTCAGCCAGACACAGGTGGGTAGCTTCGGCTAATTAATTATACCTCCAGCGCACCCCTTTTTAGTTGAAGAATGTACGAAATGTAATGAAATTCGGCATGTTTATATGAAATCCGACCATGTATGAATGAATTTATTTCGATTAGTTCGAATTCTTGTATCACTAGCATTGGATGAACATGCAAAACAATACGTACTAGCATTATTCCCTGGGAGATCACCTTGTTTGCAGCAGTTTCACATGTACTCCCTCCGGTCCTTTCTAGTCTGCATACAAGTTTTGTCTGCAGTCAAAGTATCTCTACTTTGACCAATCTTATAGAAAAAAGTATGCACTTTCACAATGTGCGAAGTAAAAAGGGACAGAAGGAGTACAAAGAGTTTGAGCAGCTTTTTAGCGTTCCTGTACATTGCAATCAAACACACAGGCCTGGCAATTCATAGAGAACATTCAAAACAATCGATGATTATGCATCTGAGCGATTCACATGTAAGAGCCAATATTTACTTCACAACTAAAGAATAAAGAAAAAATGGATTGACGCTGCTGACAGCAAAGGGCGTCCCATTCGAAAATATCAAATGCATGTCTTCTTGCTAAAATCAATGAGAAAAATTTGACAAGGTTTTCCCATTCCAAAATATCAAATGCCTACGATCGTGGAATGGGCAGGGTTTGCCATCAGTTCGGACATTGACATGGCACCTCATGCTAAATAAACCAGCCGTTCTTTTTGTGCAGTTCCACCAAAATCAACCAAATTCGCGCGTAGCTTGTATGATTTCGCCCTTATATGTTGCAACGCCTTGAACTTATCGGCACCTCCTTTCTTGTGGTGGAAATGAATGATTCGATGTATTCATGAACATTTTGTGCAGTTCCCATTGAAATCAAGCTGAGCACCCCTGTTTGCACAAATACAAAAAAAGTGATTAGTACAAAGCAAACTGTACTATGAATTGACAGTTTAAACAGGCACCTACATGGTCTATGTAGAGCACACTTTTAGAAAAATGGAACTCACCGGAAAGAATCCTAGAACAACATTGTACTCGCGAATCACAGCAAGAAAAAGGAGATTTGTCAGTCCTTCTGAGCTGAAGTTAGTTTGGTCTTGTGGGGGGTAATGTAACCATCCTTCAACTACTCCTTATGATGAGAAGATAGACAGGGCTTCTTCATCCTGGCATAATCGGAACTAGTCACTTCACGTACTCCATATTCGTCTTCAGAGAAGGATGATCCTGTTGTGCAAAGACAAGAGGATAACTAAATGCTAGCATCTCTGTTTGCTCGAAAAAAGGAAAGGAAATATTTAAAACAACACAAATGAAGCACTTCTCAAGGACAATACCACTTTTTGATGACAGTATCTAAACAGTAGCACAACACCAATAGAGATGACAAAGTTCAATCATATGGATGAAATCAGTGGGCGAGTACCAACCTTTTTCAGGAGGCTTATTGTGTAGAGCATACAGATGAAGCACTTCTCCGGAACCATCTGTTGCTATCTACTGTGGTGGCCATGCTTACTATATACTCCTCGATTAGATTAATGTTTCCAACATCTTCTTGTGCAGTTCCACTAAAATATATGGTATCTTCAAAGAAGATCCCTGTTTGCACAAGTAGAGATAATTACGTATTACATTAAGAGTGGCATCAAATCAGTGGCAAAACAATTGCACGTTCCAGCCATAGCAATAAATTAAGATGCAAAACTATATCATTACTTGTGTCATCACAGTTCCAGTGCTTCTTTACAGCACCAGGAGTTGATTTTTGTTTTTCTTCCGCTTGTTCTTCCCCTTCATCACTTGGTTCAATAACAGACAAGCTTCGCCTTCAATGTAAGATTTGGCATGTCAATTAGGTTGCACAAGTATAGCACTAAACAATGACATTAATTTTCTGATGGAAGTGGCAAAATACAGGCCAACATTTGTGAAATATCCTTATCTTACCTCAATGGGATATTGCGGTGCACATACAGATTGGAAGTCTTGTCTCCATTTGTGCAGTTCACTAAAATCAAGCAACATTACCATACAAGTAGCACAACATATGAAAGCACACTGCAGAATCATGTGAAAGAAGGCTAGTACTGACCTCTCATGACGCGGAATTAAAACAACTCGCAAGAAGAAGATCTGAACCAAATTTGCCAACACGGATAGGAAGTAAGATCTCCTCTTGTGCAGTTCCACTAAGATCAAGCAATCAAGCAACATTGTCGGTGTGACATTTTGATTGAACTGCACAAAACACTCTTAAAAGAAAGTGTTTTGTGCAGTGCAACAAAAGGTCACAATGGCAACGAGGTGAAGTAGATAACCCTGTTTACACAGAGGTGCAAAGGAAACAACTAGTTGTCAATAACGGTGGATGACACAGAAGCCAACAAAAAGAAGCATCTACCTTATCTAAATGGGAAAGAAAGCAAGACAGTAGCATTTCTCAATCGGTGGCATTGATTAATATTAACAGAGAGATTATATTAACAATAAAATTCGTTAAATATGTAATTTGCTTTTAACTGTGGCATTGCATCAATTTTCTAGCGGCATTATTAGAGGGTGCTTGTTTACAGGGACATTTTGGTGGAGGGACTAAAAAAACTCCGTGTCAGTCCCATTTAAACCAAACAGGAGGAACTTTTAGGGACTAAAAGTGGGCATTTGGGACTAAAGAAAGAAGACCCCGAGGGAGAGTCTTTTTGGGACTTTTTCCAATAGTTGCCCCCGCCACACATCGCACCTTGTCTCTATTAGTTCATTACTAGGGGTAACATGGTCTTTTAGCATGTCATTTAATAACCTCTAGTCCATGTTTAGTCCCTGGAACCAAGCAAGTAGGGACTAGGGAGTTTTTAACCAAACAGGGCCTTAGATTAACAACAGCTAAAGAGTTGCACGGGATAGTGGACGCACCAGCACCATGTGCATCTACCGATGTACTGGGGTGATGCACAGTCTGTTGCAACAAAGAACAAACAACCGAGGAGCATATTTGTGTTGGTCCCAATTTTGTTATCTTTAGACACCTTTCCCTATGTGAGCGTAGCAAATCTAGTCCTGCTCAAACTCTACAGCCTTGTCCCCCAAAACAAAAGATCAGTTCATTACAGATGTGCGTACTGAGTTTGTCATTGTTTTCCCTTTTCGAACAATGTAGGTGTTGGATAGCCAATCTGTACTAGTACTTTCCCCACTTCCTTTCCTCTGTGAACCACGTCCTAGATTTATGCTATACAACTTTCCCCACTACTTTCCCCATTCCTGTCCTCTTTGAACCACGTCTTAGATTCATGCGATACAACTTTCCCCACTACTTTCCCCTTCATTTCCTTTTTGAACCACGTCCTAGATTCATGCTATACAACTTTTCCCACTACTTTCCCCCATTCCTTTCCTCTTTGAACCACGTCCTAGATTCATGGTATACAACTTTCCCCACTACTTTCCTGTTTGATCCAACACCTAGATTCGAGTGCAGAAGCGAAAAAAGCCCACATGCAGCTAGAGCAATGCATGCGGAATAAGTAAATTATACCTTAAGGTTCTTGGGGTGTGGTTCGGTGGGCGACCGGAGGCCGTTCGACCCACACTATGTACGGCAGCGAAGAAGAAGGGGTCGGAGGCCCTCCCGCGCCGCCGCTGGGTGAAAGTGAACAACTGCGTCGGTAGTGGATTCCCTCCCTCGCCGACGGCAACAACGTTAAGCCTCCTTCCCTTCCCGGTGGACGGATCCTGCCGGCTCTTTGACCAGTAGTGAGGGGAGAGAGAGAGGCCAACGAAGTCTTGTTTAGATCTGGAGAGGGTGAGAGTGTGTGAAGAGAGCAACTACAAGCAGACCAGCAGTGAGGGGGAGAGAGGCCAATGAAGTCTTGTTTAGATCTGGAGAGGGTGAGATAGTGTGAAGAGTGCAAACCCTAGAAAACAAGCGCTGAGGCTGCAGCCTATACGTGATGAGGTGATTATACGGTCACTACGAGATCGTATAGCTTTGTATCCATCCATTTTGACCAGTCAAAGAATCCTCCTGGCACGAATTATGCTCAAGTGTAGTTATCGAACCCGAGACCTCAAGTTTGATGAGCGAACAGGCTAACCAGCTACACAACCCTCCCGTTATGTTCAACGAGAGGAAAATAACCTTTTATACATTCCTGCATTCGTGTGACAAGCATGCCGTATTTTTGTGTGTGTGTGGGAGTCATTGGGATTTAAATCATAATCGTGTCATGTGGCTTTGGTGGTAAGACTATCCACAGTGGTGCAGAAATAATGCAACCTTAGTCACCTTACCTCTCTCCATGTAGTACGTTGGGTCCCACCAGTCAGAGGGTGAAACAAACAAATTAATAAGAAAAATTAAAAGCGCCAGCGGTGTATCTTACCTCACACATCTCGCTACTGCTCGGGAACACTGTCCAATTGATCCCTCTGTTCGCTCACGTACTATTTTAAGTGAATCCTTATTATAACATGCACACAATTTTGGGCACTTGTATTCGACCTAAGTCAGTGTGCCACCGTATCTCGTATGACTCCCTCCGTCTAGGTGTAATAAGTCACGTTAGAAGGTGCAGCAGGACCAAGGTGCAAGCAGATTGGAGGAGAAGGAGAAACTTGACCGGGCATTCCTCCAATCAAAGCCCTGATTTATGTCTCTAAATGCAACAATTAATCCAAACAACTAAGAGATGCTGTTTTAGCTACCATGCAGGGCCACATATTAACTCACATGCAAGCCGACTTTGATTTCTTGACTGATCAACGCGTAGTTGCGCTCCATGCATTGGGTTTCCGGGGGAGATAACAAGGCAGAGTAAGGAGCGTTTGGTTACATTGCTTAGGCTGGTCATAGTGGTGAGTAACTTGGACTAGTACAACATGCATATGTTACTAGTCTATGTTACTACTACGCGAAGTTTGCCGTCGGAAGTGAGCCTGGCTCTCCTAAGCTAGCAATGTTTTTCTAGCCCACCCAAGCTAGCTGGCCCACAAAAGCTAAAATATTTTAACAGTTCCAAACACCTAACCTTGCCCGGCTATGCTATAAGCTATTCGTGCTAAGGATCCAAACACTCCCTAAGTAACGCTCGCTAGCAACGAGGCCAGGAGGGGATTGAGATGCGAAGTTAATGGACGACGCCTAAACATTTTGGGAATATCTGATTTCCGTAGGATGACTTAACACCTAGACGGAGGGAGTACTACTCCTCAGTCCAGGTTTGATGGAATATTCATCACCTCTTCTCTTCTTGTACGTACTCCATTTGTATCTCACTTCCTGTGGCTTCGCACTCGCACGATTTTCCTATTCTATGAACCTGTGTGTGCGTGTGCGTGTGTGTGTTTAACAGGATGTGTGTGTTAGAGAGAGCGACAGATCGACCTACTCCTACAGAGAGATGGTGTGTAGTGTACAATTTTAGCCACGAGAGTCGGTGCATCCTCTTGTTTCCGGGCGTCCGGTAGGGACAGGCGGACAGCTGCCAGGCCTGCTCCTGACCAGCCTGGCCCACCCAAAGCTCCTCCATCGCCCCTGCGCGCTTCCCGCCCGAAACGGTTAGCGCCGCTCCAAAGAATCGGTGCCGCATTCATGCCCGGGTAGAGCGGACGCGACGTCTCACTGGCGCCTGCGTTGAAGGGAGAAGCGGATTCAAGAGTGATGGTTGCTTCGTCCGTCCAACTTACTGCTGGGTCTATGTGATTTGATGGCTCATTGGTCATTATTACTGAGGTGGTAGGACTGTTGGATGTCCCACGCTTTCGGCGAAAGGAGGTACTACTAGATTAGAATTTTCTCCATTCTTACGGCGGAGGAGTGCAAGAGCAGTGAAAACACGCAGGCTCAGTGATTACATGGCCCACCTCACACTATCACCATATTTTCTGCATACCGTGCGACACCTAACTCTTTACATAGTACTCCCTCCGTTCCTAAATATAAGTCTTTGTAGAGATTCCACTAGGTGGACTACATACGGAACAAAATGAATGAATCTACACTTAAAATGTATCTATATACATCCGTATGTGGTTCATGGTGAAATCTCTACAAAGACTTATATTTAGGAATGGAGGAAGTACTTGTATAGTACGTACTGTAATTTATCAGCGAGATAGTACAATGCTATGAAGCTTCCAGCTTCTGTTACATGTATCTTGCGTCCAAGGTTGCCCGTTGCAACATTTCATCAAATACAAAGGAGACTAACATGCATGCTATTGCATCTCAATGATTGACAGATCATAGCAAATATGTACTCTCTCCATTCCAAAATAAGTGTCTCAACTTTATGCTACACACGGAGCAAAACGAGTGAATCTACACTCTAACATACGTCTATATACATAAGTGTTTGGAGTATGTACTAGTAGTTCATATTGAAATCTACTAAAGGACATATATATTCCAAACAATATGATAATCTCTCTAACCAAGGTAGTAGGGACAAGGAGTAAATGGAGGGAGTAGTAAAATTTTCTCCTCGTCCTGCGAGCCACCGCGCGCGTGGTCGAGGGAGCGGGCGTAAGGCGTACAATACTACTACTACTCATGCAGTCCCTAGCCATTGAAACAGAGACATCTAAAGAAAAAATGATCCATGCAGTCCCTAGCCCTTGAACCGTAAACCCTAACCAGGCTTTAATTTGCTAGCAACGTCGGCGCTTCCTAAGAAATGAAGTTTGCAACGCTTTGACCATCGGATCATTTTGTGCAGTTTCACCAAAATCGAGATGAGCATCCCTGTGGCAAAGAAATTGAAGAAGAGTGATTAGAATAAGATTACTGGGACTAGTTGATGAGACATAAACTCATCACAAATACAGTACGTAGAAGCCAGTAGAGGTATGTGCGGGGAAAAGAAGTAGAGAAATATCCACATGGAGTGATGTGGGCAGCTGGAGCAGTGGTGCAAGCCGGCTGTAAAGGGAGTTGTACCTGAGGGATGTCGGGATGTAGCTCAACCTAGAGGAGGGTGGCGGGAGGAGGCAACTACCCACGTTGCGGCAGTGAGCAATGGACGAAGGCAACCTCACCGGCTTTGTGAGAGAGAATGGCGGGGACCCCTGATCGGGACGTGCCGACAGTGGGTTTTCGCCGTCGGCAACGGCGACCGCATCTACACTAAGCATCCACCCCTTCGCCCGGCGGACGTGATCCGCTGGGATGTTAGAGATGTGGCCACATTGGTTTTGTGCGAGAGAGTGTGAAAACTGAAGAGAGCAACCCCAGCAAGGAACCGTGTAGGCTCGTCCTACCTATGTATATAGTGGAGCGGTTTCCTTTTCTCTCCATATGAACCTATTTATATTGCGTACGTGCCACTGAAGAAAAAAACTTTATTTATAAATGACGTGGCACCTACTACTCGTTCTCCTATAAACCTTGCGCTTGGCATCTCCAAACTATTAACCTTGCGATTGGCTCTTCGCCTCTTCGGGAAGTCGAGCAATAATGGTACTGCAGTATATATCATTCTGGCTATATGAGACCGAATGAATTGCTGCACGTCCACCACGTGGCGAGGGTCGAGGGGCGAGGGAGAGTGCATACTATTACGTCCGTTTCAATATGGACTACATACGGAGCAAAATGAGTGAATCTACACTCTAAAATACGTCTATATACATCAGTGTTTGGAGTATGTACTAGTAGTTCATATTGAAATCTACTAAAGGACATATATTCCAAACAATATGATAATCTCTCTAACCAAGGTAGGGACGAGGAGTAAACGGAGGGAGTACTAGTAAAATTTTCTCCTCGTCCCGCGAGCCACCACGCGCGTGGGCGAGGGAGCGGGCGTAAGGCGTAGTAAGCAAGCTTCACCTCATCCTGCGAGCCACCGCGCCCGTGGGCAGGGGAGACAGCGTACTAAGCAAGCTTCTCCTCGTTCTGCGAGTTGACGGGACACATCAAAAGTACTCCAGCGTATAGAGCCTTGCCTCTAAGGTAGGCCCCACATGGTTTACCTCTTTTTTAACATAACGCATCAAGTCGCAATTTGTTTGTTCACCCGTGGTAGACGATCCTCCCTCCATCTAGTGGACAACCAGTACACGTGTCAAATTACCACGTGGGCTGCCTTTTCGTACAGAAATGAGCTCCACCGTGTACCCGCGCGGGTGTGGTTGGGAAAGAAACGGGACTACGTGCGCCGTGCGTGCACCTCTTCTCTTCGTGCACGTCCCCCACCTACGTGGGTGTGTGTGAGAGATACAAACCTAGACAAATGGCTTGTGCGTTCCTGAGTGTTTTTTGTTTTGGGGGGGAGGTTGATTTCGTGAATGTATTTGTGGGAATATGTGTCGATGACATCTCAAACAAAATTTTGCATGCAATGTGTGTGAAATGGAGGCCTATCCATATCATATATAGAGGGTCGGGCGATCCACGAGAAGAGAGGGAGGGGTCATAGATATCGATAGAGTCGAAGAGAGTATCAAGTGGGTGGGTGTGAGATCGATGAAGAGAGCCATCGAAATTGTGTGTGTCTGCAAGTCAAAGATATAGGGCGACTGACCTAGCTGTCGGAACGTCAGAGGGCACATGTCAAGTTTGTGTGTGGCAGGGAGACATGACTAGAGCGCTCGATGTATCGGTGTGTGTGTGTGGGAGGGGGTAGGGGGAGGGGTAGGCAGAGGCCTAACTATAGAGGTAGAACGACTCGTATATGTGTTGAGAAGGAGAGACCCAGCTATGTCTTGAGGGAGATCGGTCGACATCCATACATAACCGAAGGACGGGAAATAGGATGGGACAGAGAGAGAGAGAGGGAGGGAGAGGGGTAGAGTGCTGGATGGGTGATGGAGTTGCTTCTCGAAGATGGTGGGAGAGGCCTACTAGACAAACTGAGGGTGTAACTGCAATATTATCAATAAGAGTGGGGATGTGTTTCTGTGTGTGCCTGTGCGTGATAGATCTATCGGGACACATCCATGGATGATGAAGGGGAACCATGTGTTTGGTAAGCAAACCTAACTAGATCGGTAGATCAATTGTTGTTTGTCGGAGGAAGGGAGAGACATAACTAATGAGGTAGATCGATCGACGCGTGGGGAAAAATGAGTTATAAGGACCAAGCTAGCTATATGTATAGCGGGAGATCGGTCTGTGTACGTCCATTTGTTAGAGGCAAATAAGGCCCGGCGAGACGGATAGACAGAGAGAATGGAGGTAGGAGGTGGTGCGAAAGGCCCAGCTACTAGCTAGATAGGGGGAGGAGTGTGCGGTTGTGAGATTGATGAAAAGAGGGGCGAGAGTTTACACGTGTGTGGGACCGTATGAGAGACACGAGGCAAGGACACATAAAGGAGGAGATTGAAGGTGCGTGTGTATGTTGTAGGCAGACATCGCTGGAGAGGTTTATCGATCGGTGTGTGTCGGAAAGGAGTTGTGGAGACTGTGGGAGAACGACCTAAAGAAAAAAATGAATGTGCGCGATGGATAGAATGCTGAGGGAGGGGGAGGGCGTGTGCATGCACGAGAGGAAGTTAGTGGTAGCCACAAAGGTTAGAGGATTGTGTGGGTGTAAGAGATTAACAAAGATCATAATTTGATATGAAAGTGGATTCATATATTTGAATAGGAGATCATAGTGTTTTAGACATATGCATGCATGAATATAGCGGTGATACACGTGTTGTGGTTTTGCACATGTTATACCATAATGTGATAATGCATGGCGTTTGCAACTCACAGCTAAATGTCGAACAATCTAAACCATACTATATATACATCGAACAATCTCACATTTTATTTGAATTTGTGATAATGTGTGGCGTTTGCAGCTTACAACTAAATATCGAACAATCTAAACAATACTATATATCGAACATTCTCACATTTTATTTGAATTTGTGGTAATGTGTGGTGTTCGAAAATCACATCTAAATACTTGTAGGCGTAGGGGGCGGGGCACCATACATAATGTGATAAACACATTATACATATGAGACATGGTTTAGTTTGTGTCACGACCGGTTTTTCAATAAAATATTTATTGAGAGACCAATCCCTTTTACGGACCAGTAAAGAAGAATTCCTTCTCACTGGTAGACAATACCTTGGTCACAGAAGAAAAATACCAGGAGTACTGAATATAATACAAGGTTGAGCGGAGACTGCTCAACAATTTATTACATGCACGCCGATAAAACATAACGGCGGATAGGGTGGCATAACTACTAACTCACGATAACAACGGTGGTGGAAAAAATATCACAGCGGAGTGGGTGATATGACTCCTGAAAACTACAGCTCTTCGAGCGTCGGAGTGAAGCTCGAGGAGATTTATTGCGGGTGGCGGAAGCGTATACGATACAAGTGACCAATATCCAGGATCGCACGGGACTGACTGGGATTCCTTTAGGCGTCGGACTCACTATCAAACTCTTCATCCATGAGATCGCCTTCGTCAACATCTGGCCAAATCAACAAGCCAGGTGAGTACTATGAAAGTACTCGCAAGACAGTTCGGACATAAGATATAACAAATGTAAACATGAAGCGTATGAACAGATTAACAAGTGCACTCAGACATAGAGATAATACTGTACGGAAAATAAAAGAGAAGTCGGGCGGTAGTCCTCCCGAAATCCCAAAATAATATACTGGGTGCCAAACGAGGGTCTGAATGACTCCTCGGGAGGAAAATGCAATAATAACAATGCCGCAGTCGGGCGTCAAGGCGACACCACATAAAGGGCTTATGATGAAAATAAAGGACAAACATGCCACAGTCGGACGTCTGAGCGACATCACATAAAGGGCTTATGATGAAAATAAAGGACAAACATGCCACAGTCGGACGTCTGAGCGACATCACATAAAGGGCTTATATTCATAACTTAGTAGCTCATGAATTTTAAATCATATCAAGAGAATAATCAGGCATGAGATAAACAACAGGGTTAGTCCATCCACAGGAATAACGTTCAGCCAAGTTTACTATTCACGCTCGCTGACCGGAAAGAAAAATATACCACGAGGTTATGACATAGACATGGATACGCTGATCAGGTTACTTGACCATGGATACGATGACTCGGAAGGATTTGACTCTGCAGAGTTTGTACTTTAACCACAGCCAACGGATTTCAGTAGTCACGGGGACTAGTTCCGTTTACGGTGTTTTGGAAGAAACACGTCTAACCAGTACACACCCATTCAACATTCCGAAGCCAGGAATCACCCTCAGCAACGTTCAAGAAAAACCTTGAGACGGGGAGGCTACAACCTCACGTAGCATGGGATCAAATTTCTATACGCGCGCTCTAAGGGGTGCCCCCTCTCGGTCCCAACCGGAAACACCCATGCGCCCTGACCGGATGACTGGCTTTAATCCAGGGCCATGGAACCATCATCCCGGCCCCTCTGTTTGGTGTGTACACGGAAAGAGGTTACCAACTTACTAAACCGTATTCTGGCAGAAAACATGTGGTAGCACGGAAGGGGGAAGAACGATAACGTGACTCCGTTCACGTTAACGTCGGAATTAATCGGATGACGTAAGGCTGGCATGCTACAACAGTACCACCTTACTGCCCTTCATGTCACCACATGACTAGGCCATCTCTCATCAGAGATCACAGTAACTTTGGAACACACGGGTAGTTGCCTCACATGCAACGAGATACTCACCGGTACTCATATGCCATGCACAACCCTTCACGCAAACATGCAAAACACCTACCATATCAAAGGTTCAAACATGCTTTCCTGGTTCGGAGAAGTCGGAGTCTAGCTCGGCGAAGTTCACGGCTCCGTCACCTCTCCCGGAACCTACGGTATATCGGAAATCTATACTAGCGTGAAAACCAAAGCGTGCAATAAGGTTGTTCCAAACAAATTTCAAATAAATCCCATAAAAAACTATACAAAATTATAAGACTGTCAGAAAAAGAATCACTCAAAAATCAGTTTTCATTAAAAAGTTATAAGGGTTTCTGTCCAGGGACTCATCTGTAATGAAACAGAAAAGTTCCAGGGGCTTAACTAAGAAAACAGAAAACGGTTCGAATAGAAACACGCCAGCCCACAGAGAAAACGTAATCTGCCCGAAGGCGCCAACAGAAAACGCTTTGGGGGTGAAAGAAGAGAGGCTGACGTGGGGGTCCACATGTCAGGTTTGAAAAACCTCGCCGGCGCCCGAAGGCTACGGTGGTCGCCGGCGTCGAACCACGGCAAGTCAGGGAGATCGGAGTGTACCAAGAGTATCAGCGTGTCCTTCCGCGTCGGTGGGTGGTGGACTTGGGCGTCGGAGAGCACCACGTCGACGGCGACACTTTCTCCGGCGGACGGCGGCTCGGGCGATGGTGGGGAACTCCGGTGGTGTGCTGCAAACTTCGAATTGAAGCGCGGGTCAGAAGGAGGGATGCACTAGAGAGTTACTGGCAAGAGATGGGTTGCAGAGGTGCACGCACGGGAGCGAATCGAGCTGGATCCCGTGGCGGGTCACGGCGGCCGGAGTTGAGGAAGGAGACTCCCTCGGGGCTCTTCCAGTGGCTAGGCGGGGTCTTGGTGGAGTGCAGAGGTGGTGTGGGTACTAGCTGGAGCTCGGGGCCTCTATTTATAGGCGGCTCGAGGGGGTGGCCGTGAACGGAGAATCTCCGGCGAGCGATTACGGCGAGGCAGTGGCTTGGCAGAGGGTTTAGGTGGCCAGGCAGCACCAGTGAAAGTTACTGGTCCCGTTCCACTGCTAAACTTGGTCGGGCATGGCGTAATGGCATCGGTCTTCGTCGGGGTCACCGTACTGGCACGGCGGCGGCAGAGAGCGCGCTCCGCGCCTAGCGGTTCACGACGAGGGTGGCAGCGCGCACGGGGGAGTGGAAGAGCACGCGGCGGCCTCCGGTGGCTTGGGCGGCGCTGGTCAGCGCCGTCTACGCTGTGCTTCTTCCTGGCGGCCGCAAAGCCGCCGCTGGCGTCGGTTACGGGGCGGCGCACCTCCTCCTGCTCGTCGCCGACGCCCGCAAGCATCCAGGCGCTCGTGCGGTGCAGAGGACAAGGGGGAGGGGACAGGAAACACGGCGACGCCGGGGCACTGGTGAGATTGGCAACGGACACTGAAGAAACGACAGTGGTTCAGACACTGTTAACTGAATTTGACTGAACATGACATTGACAGTGCTCTGAAGGTGTTCGATGAAATGATTTGGTGTGAAGAACATTTTTCCTGGAGCTGGGACTTGGTGAGGTGACCTCTCAATGCACCCAGAGGCTGCCTGATTTTTCTCAGAATTTTTGGAGAGGGATTTGAATGAATTTCATCAAATTTGGCAAATCTGGTCCAAACTTGCAGCAAGAATAGTTTGAAAAATTTGAACTGGAGACCAGTGGATCTTCATGGATCTTGGTTGAGGGTTCAAAGGACTAGGAAGGGAAATTGGTTTTGGGGCAAAAATCAAAACAGAAAGGGTAGCTCCTTTGTAAATCTCCAAGAGCTAGAATAGAAGGCAGAAATTGTTTTTGATAAGAAATAAAAGGAAATAAATATATGGAGAGGTTCAACTTGCTGGATTTGAGGTATATCATGATCCAAAGGTGGGGAAAGGTTTGTGGAAGAGGATTTGCACATAGGTCATGGCAAGAGAGATTTGTTGAAAGTGGAAAAGATCATTCCAAAAGCTATAGGGCTTTTCAAAGGAATTGTCAAAAGACATTTTTCCAAGAGAGAAGTATTTTGGTTTGAGTCCAAATAAAAAGGGGCAAACCTCCAAGACCAAAATCAAGTCTTGGGTGAATCCAAATGAAACGCTTGCCGTAAAGGAAAGTTTTTGAGAGGGAGAGTCCTTTAGAAGAAAATTTAAATACCCTCCTCAAATAAAAGTTTGAAAAAAAATCCAATTAAATTTTTTTTGGGTGTCACAACACCTACCCCCTTAGGAAAAATCTCGTCCTCGAGATTTCTGCTGATCCTCAAATAGATATGGGTACTCTGCCTGAAGAAAATCTTCCCTTTCCCATGTAGCTTCATCCTCGGTGTGGTTGCTCCACTGAACTTCGAAAAATTTAGTTATTTTCTGTCGGGTCCTGCGTTCAGATTCTTCCAATATCTTTACTGGTCGTTCTCTGTAGGTGAGATCTGATTGCACATCAATGCTCTCATGGGATACATGCTTCTCCGGGTTACTTATACATTTCCTCAATTGTGAGACGTGGAATACGTCATGGACGTCTGACAACTCCTTGGGTAGTTCTAGCTGGTAGGCTACGGTGCCTCTTCGTGCAACTATACAGAATGGTCCAATAAATCTTGGGGCTAGTTTCCCCTTAATTTTGAACCGTTGCAGGGAGACACTCGTAGGTATACGGAATCACCGGGTTCAAAACTGACCTCACGATGTTTTTGATCGTAATAGCTCTTTTGTCGGCTTTGCGCTGTCTTGAGTCTGTCCCTGATCTGCTTTACTTTCTCCTCGGCCTCTTTAAGCATGTCTGGGCCGAAGATACGGCTGTCACCTGTTTCTGACCAATTCAGTGGGGTACGACACCTCCCTCCGTACAATGCTTCAAAAGGTGCCATCTGTAAGCTGGCTTGGTAACTGTTGTTGTAGGCAAACTCGGCATATGGCAAACTCTCTTCCCAACTGGATCCATAGGTGAGCACACAGGCTCTCAGCATGTCCTCTAGGATTTGGTTTACGCGTTCCGTTTGTCCATCAGTCTGAGGGTGGTATGCTGTACTGAAGGCTAGTTGCGTGCCCAGAGCTTGTTGTAAGTGATCCCAAAATTTAGAGACAAATTGAGTGCCTCGGTCGGATATTATAGTCTTTGGGACTCCGTGCAAACAAACTATACGGGAGAGATAAAGCTTGGCTAGCCTTTGTGTGGAGTAGGTTGTCTTCACGGGGATGAAATGGGCTAACTTGGTTAGTCGGTCTGTAATGACCCATATGGCGTCATTACCGCGCTGTGATCGAGGTAGTCCGATGATGAAGTCCATTCCTATTTCATCCCATTTCCACTCCGGTATCCTGTTTGGCTGGAGTAGCCCTGCTGGCTTTTGATGCTCGGCCTTGATGCGCTGACATGAATCGCAACAAGCAATAAATGTGGCTATATCTCTCTTCATACCGTGCCACCAAAATCTTTCCTGAATGTCTTTATACATTTTGGTTCCTCCAGGGTGGATTGAATATGGGGCGGTGTGGCTCTTGGTTAGGATTTGTTGCTTGAGTTCCTCAATGTTAGGTACGCAAAGTCTGTCCCCGTACCATAATATTCCTTCACTGTCAGCGACGAACTCTGAAGCCTTGCCAAGCCTCATCTTCCTCTTTATTCCTTCGATGCTGGGATGTATCTCCTGATTCGATACGGTGCCCTCAGAGACTAACACCATGTTGAGTCTAGTGAACTCCTGCTGAAACTCAGGCCTCAAGTTTTGTGGATCGTCGTTGTCTGGGCTGGGGTTCCGACTAAGGGCATATGCCACTACATTTGCTTTCCCTGGATGGTAGTGAATACAGACATCATAGTCCTTGACCAATTCCAACCAGCGTCGTTGGCGCAAGTTTAGCTCTGGTTGCGTGAAAATATATTGAAGGCTCTTATGGTCCGTATATATTTCACAACGATTTCCCAACAGAAAGTGTCTCCACTCCTTGAGTGCATGAATGACTGCGGCTAGCTCCAAGTCGTGCGTTGGGTAATTTTCCTCATGTTTCCGCAGTTGCCTGGAGGCATACGCGACAACTTTGCCATCCTGCATCAGCACACATCCGAGGCCTTTCCGGGATGCGTCACAATATACTTCAAAACTCTTGTGTATGTCTGGCACAGTTAAGACCGGTGCGGTTGTTAGCTTCTTCTTAAGCTCTTGGAAGCTTCTCTCGCATGCTTCCGTCCATACAAATTTCTTGTCTTTCTTGAGCAACTGGGTCATTGGTTTTGCCACAGTGGAGAATCCTTCAATAAATCTTCTGTAATATCCGGCCATTCCAAGGAAACTCCGCACATCTGTCACGTTGGCGAGTGGCTTCCAGTCAAGTATGGCTTTGACTTTTTCTGGGTCTATGGCCACGCCTTCTTGGTTTAATATGTGGCCTAGGAAACCAACTTGCTTTAGCCAAAACTCACACTTGCTAAATTTGGCGTACAACTGATGTTTCCTTAATTCTCCCAAAACAATTCTGAGATGCTCAGCGTGCTCTTCCGGTGTCCTTGAGTAAACCAGAATATCACCAATGAACACCACAACAAATTTGTCCATGAATTTCATAAACACTTTGTTCATGAGGTGGACGAAATATGCGGGGGCGTTCGTTAGTCCAAAAGGCATCACTGTGAACTCATATAATCCGTATATGGAGGTAAACGCTGTCTTAGGGATATCTTCTGTCCGTACTTTCAATTGATGATATCCCGACCTCAAATCAATTTTTGAGAACACCTTGGCTTGTGCGAGCTGGTCAAACAAATCATTTATCCGTGGCATCGGATATTTGTTTTTGATGGTGACCATATTGAGGGCTCGATAGTCTATACACAATCTTAGTGTCCCATCCTTTTTCTTGGCGAATAATACTGGCGAACCCCAAGGTGAGGAGCTGGCTCGAATAAAACCTTTGTCAAGTAATTCCTTTATCTGCTCCTTCAATTCTACCAATTCTGAGGGTGCCATTCTATAAGGCTTCTTATAGATGGGAGCGGTGCCAGGTGCTAGTTCAATGCTGAACTCTATCTCTCGGTCTGGTGGCATGCCTGGTAGTTATTCAGGAAATACGTCAGGAAACTCGCATACCACTGGAACTTTTCTTAGTTCTGAAATGTCCACTTTGTTCAATTTTGGTTGCCGTGACTGCGGTCTTTCTTGAGCTGTAACCTTTATTGTCTTGCCGTGATGATGGTTGAGGATCACAGTCCGATTGAAACAATCAATAAATCCTTTGTTGGCGGTCAAGCAGTCCATTCCTAAGATGACATCCAGTCCTTTATTTTCCAACACGATGAGATTAGCTTGGAACTGTAGTCCTTCGAACTCAATGATCACTCCTTGGCAGTAACTCTGAGCGATCTGTTTATTTCCGGGGGACTTGATGACCATAGACTTTTCCAAGGGAAGTATCGGAAAACCATGTTGCAAAACAAAATTCTTCGAAACGAACGAATGGGAAGCTCCAGAATCAAACAAAACCGTGGCAGGTACTGTGTTGACAGGGAACGTACCGAGCACGATGTCTGGGGCATTCTGCGCTTCTTCCCTGGTCACATGGTTCAGGTGACCCTTCCTGTGGTTGTTGTTGGGATTGAAATTGTTGCGCCTGGGGGCTGGATTGTTCCCACCATTGTTTGGCTTGGGGGCCGAGTTCCTTGGCTTTGTACATTGTTTAGCATAGTGCCCTTCTTCACCACAAGCATAGCAGGTGACCCCTGGACGGTACGTGAACTCCTTGTCCCTGGAATGAAACTGTCTGATGTGCCTTAGATCAGTAGTCGTGGATTTCCTCGCTTCTGTCCTTGGAACCTCAGTCTTGCCTCGGTTGTTGCGAGCAAGAGTCGTCTTGTCCCTCTTTCGCTTACGGATATTTTCCAGACTACGGCGCTCATTCTCCAAGGTAATGGCCTTGTCAACCAGAGTTTTAAAATCCGGGAAAGTGTGTACAACCAGTTGGCATCTTAGTGCCGGTGTCAGGCCGTCCAGGAATTTCTCCATCCTCTTGTTCTCCGTCATATGCTCGTCGTAGGCATAACGAGATAGCTGGGTAAACTGACCGTTGTATTCTGTCACTGACATGCCTCTTTGCTTGAGGTCATCAAATTCTCTCTTCTTGATTTTTATGATGCTCCTGGGGATGTGTGCCCCACGAAAGCCTTCCTTGAACTCTTCCCAGGTGATGTTGTGTTCACTGGGATGCATGTGTAGGAAGTTTTCCCACCATGCTGCAGCTGCTCCAGTAAGGTAGTGTGGTGCATAAAGCACCTTCTCATGATCTGAACACTGAGCAATAATTAGCTTCCTTTCGATGTCACGAAGCCAATCATCGGCTTCCAGCGGCCTATCGGTGTGAGCAAACGTTGAAGGGCGAGTCTTCTGTAACTCAGATAACTTGGAGTGTGGCTGGTACGGCTCACGGTGGTTTCCCATATTGATGACGTGGGTCATCATCTCTTGGAGCTGTTGCTGGCTCTGTTCGAAGAGACGACATAATTGAGACAAGGCTGCTTCGCTGTCCTGATGACTGGACTGTCCCTGAGTGAAGTTGTTGCTAGTCTGTGTCCTATAAACTCCTTCTGCCTGATTGGGCATGGAGCGAGTCCATGGGCGAGACATTTTTCCAGTCTGGGGGGTATTATTTTGCAAAACTCATGAGAAGAACTGTGTGACACGTGGAAAATCTTGCAAAGGCAAAAATTTAAAAGACCTCAAGATTTTTCAAGAAAACAAGAACGATTTCGCACGGAGAAGAACTGCTTAGCACATAACTTACACGCGAAACGCAAACACACGATACAGCACTCAGGATGTGCATACACAATCCTGACATGTTATTAAAGCTAGCACACTCCTCCGGAAAGCAGCGAACACACTAATACAAACTAGCGTACAGATAAAACACATCATACAAGCAGACATAACGCGCGGCTACTCGGTGCTCTCAGTCGGAGATGGTGACGATGTCCTTTCCCTTGCCGAGGGCAAGGCTCAGCGGTGCAGGAGATTCAACCTCCACCTCCTCTCTAGCAGGCTCCTAGCGCGTAGCACTGCGCTGCGGTGATGGCGCGGGTGCGACAGGCGGCAGTGCGGGTGTGGCAGGCGGTGCAGCTCTGACTGGAGTAGGAGCGATGACTCGGTCGAACTCCTCAGTGGTAGGCAGACGGCGAGCAGTGGCCAAAATGGCCGGTGCATAAGATGCTGAGGATGAGACGAATGTCAGTGGTGGTGCCATGTGAAGAAGCTCCTTCCTACAGGCAGGACCGCCCCAAACTAAGTCCATGCGGGCAGCCACAAGATCGTCCACGAGGTTGTCGAAAGACTCCTCCAGAGCTTTGAGATACTCCACGACCATCTCGATGGCTTCATCACGCTCTCCCCTATGGCAGGCGAATGCATAGTGACAAGTATATGGCACATGGCATGGGAGGTAGCGGTAGCGACGAGTCTTCATCATAGGAAGAATGTCCCGAAGGCGAGCTATCGCCTCACGGGCAGCCATCTGCATGGCATGCCTCTCCGTAGGCATGGCCCTTCCCACAAAACGGAAGTGGCGAGACGTAGAACGTCCTCCCTTGAATTGCACCACGGCTTGGTGCATAGACACGTCGTCGCTGAGCTTGTGCTGGTAAAGCGTGAACTCCGGACGAGTCGCTGGCCCGATCGCGAGCTTGGTGATGGAGACGAGGAGTTTGACAAACCCCTCGGGCACGTTAGTGAACACTCGAGTCTCGCAGTTGCTGCCAGCCATCTACAAAAGTAGGCAAAAATTCTGAGTAGTCATGTCATAAATTTATGATGACCAACAGAAAATAGCTACATTTGCAAAATGCTGAAAAATCACAAAAGACGCTAATAACAGATTAGCGATCGCACCTAGTGGCTTCCTACAGTCAGCCTGGCTCTGGTACCAAGCTTGTCACGACAGGTTTTTCAATAAAATATTTATTGAGAGACCAATCCCTTTTACGGACCAGTAAAGAAGAATTCCTTCTCACTGGTAGACAATACCTTGGTCACAGAAGAAAAATACCAGGAGTACTGAATATAATACAAGGTTGAGCGGAGACTGCTCAACAATTTATTACATGCACGCCGATAAAACATAACGGCGGATAGGGTGGCATAACTACTAACTCACGATAACAACGGTGGTGGAAAAAATATCACAGCGGGGTGGGTGATATGACTCTTGAAAACTACAGCTCTTCGAGCATCGGAGTGAAGCTCGAGGAGATTTATTGCGGGTGGCGGAAGCGTATACGATACAAGTGACCAATATCCAGGATCACACGGGAGTGACTGGGATTCCTCTAGGCGTCGGACTCACTATCAAACTCTTCATCCATGAGATCGCCTTCGTCAACATCTGGCCAAATCAACAAGCCAGGTGAGTACTATGAAAGTACTCGCAAGACAGTTCGGACATAAGATATAACAAATGTAAACATGAAGCGTATGAACAGATTAACAAGTGCACTCAGACATAGAGATAATACTGTACGGAAAATAAAAGAGAAGTCGGGCGGTAGTCCTCCCGAAATCCCAAAATAATATACTGGGTGGCAAACGAGGGTCTGAATGACTCCTCGGGAGGAAAATGCAAGAATAACAATGCCGCAGTCGGGCGTCAAGGCGACACCACATAAAGGGCTTGATGAAAATAAAGGACAAACATGCCACAGTCGGACGTCTGAGCGACATCACATAAAGGGCTTATGATGAAAATAAAGGACAAACATGCCACAGTCGGACGTCTGAGCGACATCACATAAAGGGCTTATATTGAAAATAAAAGACAAACATGCCACAGTCGGACATCTGAGCGACATCACATAAAGGGCTTATATTCATAACTTAGTAGCTCATGAATTTTAAATCATATCAAGAGAATAATCAGGCATGAGATAAACAACAGGGTTAGTCCATCCACAGGAATAACGTTCAGCCAAGTTTACTATTCATGCTCGCTGACCGGAAAGAAAAATATACCACGAGGTTATGACATAGACATGGATACGCTGATCACGTTACTTGACCATGGATACGATGACTCAGAAGGATTTGACTCTGCAGAGTTTGTACTTTAACCACAGCCAACGGATTTCAGTAGTCACGGGGACTAGTTCCGTTTACGGTGTTTTGGAAGAAACACGTCTAACCAGTACACACCCATTCAACATTCCGAAGCCAGGAATCACCCTCGGCAACGTTCAAGAAAAACCTTGAGACGGGGAGGCTACAACTTCGCGTAGCATGGGATCAAATTTCTATACGCGCGCTCTAAGGGGTGCCCCCTCTCGGTCCCAACCGGAAACACCCATGCCCCCTGACCGGATGACTGGCTTTAATCCAGGGCCATGGAACCATCATCCCGGCCCCTCTATTTGGTGTGTACACGGAAAGAGGTTACCAACTTACTAAACCGTATTCTGGCAGAAAACATGTGGTAGCACGGAAGGGGGAAGAACGATAACGTGACTCCGTTCACGTTAACGTCGGAATTAATCGGATGACGTAAGGCTGGCATGCTACAACAGTACCACCTTACGGCCCTTCATGTCACCACATGACTAGGCCATCTCTCATCAGAGATCACAGTAACTTTGGAACGCACGGGTAGTTACCTCACATGCAACGAGATACTCACCGGTACTCATATGCCATGCACAACCCTTCACGCAAACATGCAAGACACCTACCATATCAAAGGTTCAAACATGCTTGCCTGGTTCGGAGAAGTCGGAGTCTAGCTCGGCGAAGTTCGCGGCTCCGTCACCTCTCCCGGAACCTACGGTATATCGGAAATGTATACTAGCGTGAAAACCAAAGCGTGCAATAAGGTTGTTCCAAAAAAATTTCAAATAAATCCCATAAAAAACTAGACAAAATTATAAGACTGTCAGAAAAAGAATCACTCAAAAATCACTTTTCATTAAAAAGTTATAAGGGTTTCTGTCCAGGGACTCATCTGTAATGAAACAGAAAAGTTCCAGGGGCTTAACTGAGAAAACAGAAAACGGTTCGAATAGAAACGCGCCAGCCACAGAGAAAACGTACTCTGCCCGAAGGCGCCAACAGAAAACACTTCGGGGGTGAAAGAAGAGAGGCTGACGTGGGGGGTCCACATGTCAGGTTTGAAAAACCTCGCCGGCGCCCGAAGGCTGCGGTGGTCGCCGGCGTCGAACCACGGCAAGTCAGGGAGATCGGAGTGTACCAAGAGTATCAGCGTGTCCTTCCGCGTCGGTGGGTGGTGGACTTGGGCGTCGGAGAGCACCACGTCGACGGCGACACTTTCTCCGGCGGACGGCGGCTCGGGCGATGGTGGGGAACTCCGGTGGTGTGCTGCAAACTTCGAATTGAAGTGCGGGTCAGAAGGAGGGATGCACTAGAGAGTTACTGGCAAGAGATGGGATGCAGAGGTGCACGCACGGGAGCGAATCGAGCTGGATCCCATGGCGGGTCGCGGCGGCCGGAGTTGAGGAAGGAGACTCCCTCGGGGCTCTTCCAGTGGCTAGGCGGGGTCTTGGTGGAGTGTAGAGGTGGTGTGGGTACTAGCTGGAGCTCGGGGCCTCTATTTATAGGCGGCTCGAGGGGGTGGCCGTGAACGGAGAATCTCCGGCGAGCGATTATGGCGAGGCAGTGGCTTGGCAGAGGGTTTAGGTGGCCAGGCAGCACCAGTGAGAGTTACTGGTCCCGTTCCACTGCTAAACTTGGTCGGGCATGGCGTAATGGCGTCGGTCTTCATCGGGGTTGCCGTACTGGCACGACGGTGGCAGAGAGCGCGCTCTGCGCCTAGTGGTTCACGACAAGGGTGGCAGCACGCACGGGGGAGTGGAAGACCACGCGACGGCCTCCGGTGGCTTGGGCGGCGCTGGTCAGCGCCGTCTACGCTGTGCTTCTTCCTGGCGGCCACAAAGCCGCCGCTGGCGTCGGTCACGGGGCGGCGCACCTCCTCCTGCTCGTCGCCGACGCCCGCAAGCATCCAGGCGCTCGTGCGGTGCAGAGGACAAGGGGGAGGGGACAAGAAACACGACGACGCCGGGGCACTGGTCAGATTGGCATTGGACACTGAAGAAACGACAGTGGTTCAGACACTGTTAACTGAATTTGACTGAACATGACATTGACAGTGCTCTGAAGGTGTTCGATGAAATGATTTGGTGTGAAGAAAATTTTTCCTGGAGCTGGGACTTGGTGAGGTGACCTCTTAATGCACCCAGAGGCTGCCTGATTTTTCTCAGAATTTTTGGAGAGGGATTTGAATGAATTTCATCAAATTTGGCAAATCTGGTCCAAACTTGCAGCAAGAATAGTTTGAAAATTTTGAACTGGAGACTACTGGATCTTCATGGATCTTGGTTGAGGGTTCAAAGGACTAGGAAGGGAAATTGGTTTTGGGGCAAAAATCAAAACAGAAAGGGTAGCTCCTTTGTAAATCTCCAAGAGCTAGAATAGAAGGCAGAAATTGTTTTTGATAAGAAATAAAAGGAAATAAATATATGGAGAGGTTCAACTTGCTGGATTTGAGGTATATCATGATCCAAAGGTGGGGAAAGGTTTGTGCAAGAGGATTTGCACATAGGTCATGCCAAGAGAGATTTGTTGAAAGTGGAAAAGATCATTCCAAAAGCTATAGGGCTTTTCAAAGGAATTGTCAACAGACATTTTTCCAAGAGAGAAGTATTTTGGTTTGGTCCAAATAAAAAGGGGCAAACCTCCAAGACCAAAATCAAGTCTTGGGTGAATCCAAATGAAACGCTTGCCATAAAGGAAAGTTTTTGAGAGGGAGAGTCCTTTAGAAGAAAATTTAAATACCCTCCTCAAATAGAAGTTTGAAAAAAAATCCAATTAAATTTTTTTTGGGTGTCACAACACCTACCCCCTTAGGAAAAATCTCGTCCTCGAGATTTCTGCTGATCCTCAAATAGATATGGGTACTCTGCCTGAAGAAAATCTTCCCTTTCCCATGTAGCTTCATCCTCGGTGTGGTTGCTCCACTGAACTTTGAAAAATTTAGTTGTTTTCTGTCGGGTCCTGCGTTCAGATTCTTCCAATATCTTTACTGGTCGTTCTCTGTAGGTGAGATCTGATTGCACATCAATGCTCTCATGGGATACATGCTTCTCCGGGTTACTTATACATTTCCTCAATTGTGAGACGTGGAATACGTCATGGACGTCTGACAGCTCCTTGGGTAGTTCTAGCCGGTAGGCTATGGTGCCTCTTCGTGCAACTATACAGAATGGTCCAATAAATCTTGGGGCTAGTTTCCCCTTAATTTTGAACCGTTGCAGGGAGACACTCGTAGGTATACGGAATCACCGGGTTCAAAACTGACCTCACGATGTTTTTGATCGTAATAGCTCTTTTGTCGGCTTTGCGCTGTCTTGAGTCTGTCCCTGATCTGCTTTACTTTCTCCTCGGCCTCTTTAAGCATGTCTGGGCCGAAGATACGGCTGTCACCTGTTTCTGACCAATTCAGTGGGGTACGACACCTCCGTCCGTACAATGCTTCAAAAGGTGCCATCTGTAAGCTGGCTTGGTAACTGTTGTTGTAGGCAAACTCGGCATATGGCAAACTCTCTTCTCAACTGGATCCATAGGTGAGCACACAGGCTCTCAGCATGTCCTCTAGGATTTGGTTTACGCGTTCCGTTTGTCCATCAGTCTGAGGGTGGTATGCTGTACTGAAGGCTAGTTGCGTGCCCAGAGCTTGTTGTAAGTGATCCCAAAATTTAGAGACAAATTGAGTGGCTCGGTCGGATATTATAGTCTTTGGGACTCCGTGCAAACAAACTATACGGGAGAGATAAAGCTTGGCTAGCCTTTGTGTGGAGTAGGTTGTCTTCACGAGGATGAATTGGGCTACCTTGGTTAGTCGGTCTGTAATGACCCATATGGCGTCATTACCGCGCTGTGATCGAGGTAGTCCAACGATGAAGTCCATTCCTATTTCATCCCATTTCCACTCCGGTATCCTGTTTGGCTGGAGTAGCCCTGCTGGTTTTTGATGCTCGGCCTTGATGCGCTGACATGAATCGCAACAAGCAATAAATGCGGCTATATCTCTCTTCATACCGTGCCACCAAAATCTTTCCTGAATGTCTTTATACATTTTGGTTCCTCCAGGGTGGATTGAATATGGGGCGGTGTGGCTCTCGGTTAGGATTTGTTGCTTGAGTTCCTCAATGTTAGGTACGCAAAGTATGTCCCCGTACCATAATATTCCTTCACTGTCAGCGACGAACTCTGAAGCCTTGCCAAGGCTCATCTTCCTCTTTATTCCTTCGATGCTGGGGTGCCCTTGTTGAGCCTTCTTAATTTGTTCCACGAGGGTGGGATGTATCTCCTGATTCGATACGGTGCCCTCAGAGACTAACACCATGTTGAGTCTAGTGAACTCCTGCTGAAACTCAGGCCTCAAGTTTTGTGGATCGTCGTCTGGGCTGGGGTTCTGACTAAGGGCATCTGCCACTACATTTGCTTTCCCTGGATGGTAGTGAATACAGACATCATAGTCCTTGACCAATTCCAACCAGCGTCGTTGGCGCAAGTTTAGCTCTGGTTGCGTGAAAATATATTTAAGGCTCTTATGGTCCGTATATATTTCACAATGATTTCCCAACAGAAAGTGTCTCCACTCCTTGAGTGCATGAATGACTGCGGCTAGCTACAAGTCGTGCGTTGGGTAATTTTCCTCATGTTTCCGCAGTTGCCTGGAGGCATACGCGACAACTTTGCCATCCTGCATCAGCACACATCCGAGGCCTTTCCGGGATGCGTCACAATATACTTCAAAACTCTTGTGTATGTCTGGCACAGTTAAGACCGGTGCGGTTGTTAGCTTCTTCTTAAGCTCTTGGAAGCTTCTCTCGCATGCTTCCGTCCATACAAATTTCTTGTCTTTCTTGAGCAACTGGGTCATTGGTTTTGCCACAGTGGAGAATCCTTCAATAAATCTTCTGTAATATCCGGCCATTCCAAGGAAACTCCGCACATCTGTCACGTTGGCGGGTGGCTTCCAGTCAAGTATGGCTTTTACTTTTTCTGGGTCTACGGCCACGCCTTCTTGGCTTAATATGTGGCCTAGGAAACCAACTTGCTTTAGCCAAAACTCACACTTGCTAAATTTGGCGTACAACTGATGTTTCCTTAATTCTCCCAAAACAATTCTGAGATGCTCAGCGTGCTCTTCCGGTGTCCTTGAGTAAACCAGAATATCGTCAATGAACACCACAACAAATTTGTCCATGAATTTCATAAACACTTTGTTCATGAGGTGGACGAAATATGCGGGGGCGTTCGTTAGTCCAAAAGGCATCACTGTGAACTCATATAATCCGTATCTTGAGGTAAACGCTGTCTTAGGGATATCTTCTATCCGTAGTTTCAATTGATGATATCCCGACCTCAAATCAATTTTTGAGAACACCTTGGCTTGTGCGAGCTGGTCAAACAAATCATTTATCCGTGGCATCGGACATTTGTTTTTGATGGTGACCATATTGAGGGCTCGATAGTCTATACACAATCTTAGTGTCCCATCCTTTTTCTTGGCGAATAATACTGGCGAACCCCAAGGTGAGGAGCTGGCTCGAATAAAACCTTTGTCTAGTAATTCCTTTATCTGCTCCTTCAATTCTACCAATTCTGAGGGTGCCATTCTATAAGGCTTCTTATAGATGGGAGCGGTGCCAGGTGCTAGTTCAATGCTGAACTCTATCTCTCGGTCTGGTGGCATGCCTGGTAGTTCTTCAGGAAATACGTCAGGAAACTCGCATACCACTGGAACTTTTCTTAGTTCTGAAATGTCCACTTTGTTCAATTTTGGTTGCCGTGACCGGGGTCTTTCTTGAGCTGTAACCTTTATTGTCTTGCCGTGATAATGGTTGAGGATCACAGTCCGATTGAAACAATTAATAAATCCGTTGTTGGTGGTCAACCAGTCCATTCCTAAGATGACATCCAGTCCTTTATTTTCCAACACGATGAGATTAGCTTGGAACTGTAGTCCTTCGAACTCAATGATCACTCCTTGGCAGTAACTCTGAGCGATCTGTTTATTTCCGGGGGACTTGATGACCATAGACTTTTCCAAGGGAAGTATCGGAAAACCATGTTGCAAAACAAAATTCTTCGAAACGAACGAATGGGAAGCTCCAGAATCAAACAAAACCGTGGCAGGTACTGTGTTGACAGGGAACGTACCGAGCACGATGTCTGGGGCATTCTGCGCTTCTTCCCTGGTCACATGGTTCAGGTGACCCTTCCTGTGGTTGTTGTTGGGATTGAAATTGTTGCGCCTGGGGGCTGGATTGTTCCCACCATTGTTTGGCTTGGGGGCCGAGTTCCTTGGCTTTGTACACTGTTTAGCATAGTGCCCTTCTTCACCACAAGCATAGCAGGTGACCCCTGGATGGTACGTGAACTTCTTGTCCCTAGAATGAAACTGTTTGACTGGCCTTAGATCAGTAGTCATGGATTTCCTCGCTTCTGTCCTTGGAACCTCAGTCTTGCTTCGGTTGTTGCGAGCAAGAGTCGTCTTGTCCCTCTTTCGCTTACGGATATTTTCCATACTACGGCGCTCATTCTCCAAGGTAATGGCCTTGTCAACCAGAGTTTTAAAATCCAGGAAAGTGTGTACAACCAGTTGGCATCTTAGTGCCGTTGTCAGGCCGTCCAGGAATTTCTCCATCCTCTTGTTCTCCGTCATATGCTCGTCGTAGGCATAACGAGATAGCTGGGTAAACTGACCGTTGTATTCTGTCACTGACATGCCTCTTTGCTTGAGGTCATCAAATTCTCTCTTCTTGATTTTTATGATGCTCCTGGGGATGTGTGCCCCACGAAAGCCTTCCTTGAACTCTTCCCAGGTGATGTTGTGTTCACTGGGATGCATGTGTAGGAAGTTTTCCCACCATGCTGCAGCTGCTCCAGTAAGGTAGTGTGGTGCATAAAGCACCTTCTCATGATCTGAACACTGAGCAATAATCAGCTTCCTTTCGATGTCACGAAGCCAATCATCGGCTTCTAGCGGCCTATCGGTGTGAGCAAACGTTGAAGGGCGAGTCTTCTGTAACTCAGATAACTTAGAGTGTGGCTGGTACGGCTCATGGTGGCTTCCCATATTGATGACGTGGGTCATCATCTCTTGGTGCTGTTGCTGGCTCTGTTCGAAGAGACGGCATAATTGAGACAAGGCTGCTTCGCTGTCCTGTTGACTGGACTGTCCCTGAGTGAAGTTCTTGCTAGTCTGTGTCCCATAAACTCCTTCTGGCTGATTGGGCATGGAGCGAGTCCATGGGCGAGACATTTTTCCAGTCTGGGGGGTATTATTTTGCAAAACTCATGAGAAGAACTGTGTGATACGCGGAAAATCTTGCGAAGGCAAAAATTTAAAAGACCTCAAGATTTTTCAAGAAAACAAGAACGATTTCGCACGGAGAAGAACTGCTTAGCACATAACTTACACGCGAGACGCAAACACACGATACAGCACTCAGGATGTGCTTACACAATCCTGACATGTTATTAAAGCTAGCACACTCCTCCGGAAAGCAGCGAACACACTAATACAAACTAGCGTACAGATAAAACACATCATACAAGCAGACATAATGCGCGACTACTCGGCGCTCTCAGTCGGAGATGGTGACGATGTCCTTTCCCTTGCCGAGGGCAAAGCTCAGCGGTGCAGGAGATTCAACCTCCACCTCCTCTCTAGCAGGCTCCTGGCGCGTAGCACTGCGCTACGGTGATGGCGCGGGTGCGACAGGCGGCAGTGCGGGTGTGGCAGGCGGTGCAGCTCTGACTGGAGTAGGAGCGATGACTCGGTCGAACTCCTTAGTGGTAGGCAGACGGCGAGTAGTGGCCAAAATGGCCGGTGCATAAGATGCTGAGGATGAGACGAATGTCAGTGGTGGTGCCATGTGAAGAAGCTCCTTCCTGCAGGCAGGACCGCCCCGAACTAAGTCCATGCGGGCAGCCACAAGATCGTCCACGAGGTTGTCGAAAGACTCCTCCAGAGCTTTGAGATACTCCACGACCATCTCGATGGCTTCATCACGCTCTCCCCTATGGCAGGCGAATGCATAGTGACAAGTATATGGCACATGGCATGGGAGGTAGCGGTAGCGACGAGTCTTCATCATAGGAAGAATGTCCCGAAGGCGAGCTATCGCCTCACGGGCAGCCATCTGCATGGCATGCCTCTCCGTAGGCATGGCCCTTCCCACAAAACGGAAGTGGCGAGACGTAGAACGTCCTCCCTTGAATTGCACCACGGCTTGGTGCATAGACACGTCGTCGCTGAGCTTGTGCTGGTAAAGCGTGAACTCCGGACGAGTCGCTGGCCCGATCGCGAGCTTGGTGATGGAGACGAGGAGTTTGACAAACCCCTCGGGCACGTTAGTGAACACTCGAGTCTCGCAGTTGCTGCCAGCCATCTACAAAAGTAGGCAAAAATTCTGAGTAGTCATGTCATAAATTTATGATGACCAACAGAAAATAGCTACATTTGCAAAATGCTGAAAAATCACAAAAGACGCTAATAACAGATTAGCGATCGCACCTAGTGGCTTCCTACAGTCAGCCTGGCTCTGGTACCAAGCTTGTCACGACAGGTTTTTCAATAAAATATTTATTGAGAGACCAATCCCTTTTACGGACCAGTAAAGAAGAATTCCTTCTCACTGGTAGACAATACCTTGGTCACAGAAGAAAAATACCAGGAGTACTGAATATAATACAAGGTTGAGCGGAGACTGCTCAACAATTTATTACATGCACGCCGATAAAACATAACGGCGGATAGGGTGGCATAACTACTAACTCACGATAACAACGGTGGTGGAAAAAATATCACAGCGGGGTGGGTGATATGACTCTTGAAAACTACAGCTCTTCGAGCATCGGAGTGAAGCTCGAGGAGATTTATTGCGGGTGGCGGAAGCGTATACGATACAAGTGACCAATATCCAGGATCACACGGGAGTGACTGGGATTCCTCTAGGCGTCGGACTCACTATCAAACTCTTCATCCATGAGATCGCCTTCGTCAACATCTGGCCAAATCAACAAGCCAGGTGAGTACTATGAAAGTACTCGCAAGACAGTTCGGACATAAGATATAACAAATGTAAACATGAAGCGTATGAACAGATTAACAAGTGCACTCAGACATAGAGATAATACTGTACGGAAAATAAAAGAGAAGTCGGGCGGTAGTCCTCCCGAAATCCCAAAATAATATACTGGGTGGCAAACGAGGGTCTGAATGACTCCTCGGGAGGAAAATGCAAGAATAACAATGCCGCAGTCGGGCGTCAAGGCGACACCACATAAAGGGCTTGATGAAAATAAAGGACAAACATGCCACAGTCGGACGTCTGAGCGACATCACATAAAGGGCTTATGATGAAAATAAAGGACAAACATGCCACAGTCGGACGTCTGAGCGACATCACATAAAGGGCTTATATTGAAAATAAAAGACAAACATGCCACAGTCGGACATCTGAGCGACATCACATAAAGGGCTTATATTCATAACTTAGTAGCTCATGAATTTTAAATCATATCAAGAGAATAATCAGGCATGAGATAAACAACAGGGTTAGTCCATCCACAGGAATAACGTTCAACCAAATTTACTATTCATGCTCGCTGACCGGAAAGAAAAATATACCACGAGGTTATGACATAGACATGGATACGCTGATCACGTTACTTGACCATGGATACGATGACTCAGAAGGATTTGACTCTGCAGAGTTTGTACTTTAACCACAGCCAACGGATTTCAGTAGTCACGGGGACTAGTTCCGTTTAAGGTGTTTTGAAAGAAACACGTCTAACCAGTACACACCCATTCAACATTCCAAAGCCAGGAATCACCCTCGGCAACGTTCAAGAAAAACCTTGAGACGGGGAGGCTACAACCTCGTGTAGCATGGGATCAAATTTCTATACGCGCGCTCTAAGGGGTGCCCCCTCTTGGTCCCAACCGGAAACACCCATGCCCCCTGACCGGATGACTGGCTTTAATCCAGGACCATGGAACCATCATCCCGGCCCCTCTATTTGGTGTGTACACGGAAAGAGGTTACCAACTTACTAAACCGTATTCTGGCAGAAAACATGTGGTAGCACGGAAGGGGGAAGAACGATAACGTGACTCCGTTCACGTTAACGTCGGAATTAATCGGATGATGTAAGGCTGGCATGCTACAACAGTACCACCTTACTGCCCTTCATGTCACCACATGACTAGGCCATCTCTCATGAGAGATCACAGTAACTTTGGAACGCACGGGTAGTTGCCTCACATGCAACGAGATACTCACCGGTACTCATATGCCATGCACAACCCTTCACGCAAACATGCAAAACACCTACCATATCAAAGGTTCAAACATGCTTGCCTGGTTCGGAGAAGTCGGAGTCTAGCTCGGCGAAGTTCGCGGCTCCGTCACCTCTCCCGGAACCTACGGTATATCGGAAATGTATACTAGCGTGAAAACCAAAGCGTGCAATAAGGTTGTTCCAAAAAAATTTCAAATAAATCCCATAAAAAACTAGACAAAATTATAAGACTTTCAAAAAAAGAATCACTCAAGAATCACTTTTCATTAAAAAGTTATAAGGGTTTCTGTCCAGGGACTCATCTGTAATGAAACAGAAAAGTTCCAGGGGCTTGACTAAGAAAACGGAAAATGGTTCGAATAGAAACGCGCCAGCCCACAGAGAAAACATACTCTGCCCGAAGGCGCGAACATAAAACGCTTCGGGGGTGAAAGAAGAGAGGCTGACGTGGGGGGTCCACATGTCAGGTTTGAAAAACCTCGCCGGCGCCCGAAGGCTGCGGTGGTCGCCGGCGTCGAACCACGGCAAGTCAGGGAGATCGGAGTGTACCAAGAGTATCAGCGTGTCCTTCCGCGTCGGTGGGTGGTGGACTTGGGCGTCGGAGAGCACCACGTCAATGGCGACACTTTCTCCGGCGGACGGCGGCTCGGGCGATGGTGGGGAACTCCGGTGGTGTGCTGCAAACTTCGAATTGAAGCGCGGGTCAGGAGGGATGCACTAGAGAGTTACTGGCAAGAGATGGGTTGCAGAGGTGCACGCACGGGAGCGAATCGAGCTGGATCCCGTGGCGGGTCGCGGCGGCCGGAGTTGAGGAAGGAGACTCCCTCGGGGCTCTTCCAGTGGCTAGGCGGGGTCTTGTTGGAGTGCAGAGGTGGTGTGGGTACTAGCTGGAGCTCGGGGCCTCTATTTATAGGCGGCTCGAGGGGGTGGCCCTGAACGGAGAATCTCCGGCGAGCGATTACGGCGAGGCGGTGGCTTGGCAGAGGGTTTAGGTGGCCAGGCAGCACCAGTGAGAGTTACTGGTCCCGTTCCACTGCTAAACTTGGTCGGGCATGGCGTAATGGCGTCGGTCTTCGTCGGGGTCGCTGTACTGGCACGGCGGCGGCCGAGAGCGCGCTCCATGCCTAGCAGTTCACGACGAGGGTGGCAGCGTGCACGGGGGAGTGGAAGACCACGCGGCGGCCTCCGGTGGCTTGGGCGGTGCTGGTCAGCGCCGTCTACGCTGTGCTTCTTCCTGGCGGCCGCAAAGCCGCCGCTGGCGTCGGTCACGGGGCGGCGCACCTCCTCCTGCTCATCGCCGACGCCCGCAAGCATCCAGGCGCTCGTGCGGTGCAGAGGACAAGGGGGAGGGGACAGGAAACACGGCGACGCCGGGGCACTGGTGAGATTGGCAACGGACACTGAAGAAACGACAGTGGTTCAGACACTGTTAACTGAATTTGACTGAACATGACATTGACAGTGCTCTGAAGGTGTTCGATGAAATGATTTGGTGTGAAGAAAAATTTTCCTGGAGCTGGGACTTGGTGAGGTGACCTCTCAATGCACCCAGAGGCTGCCTGATTTTTCTCAGAATTTTTGGAGAGGGATTTGAATGAATTTCATCAAATTTGTAAATCTGGTCCAAACTTGCAGCAAGAATAGTTTGAAAAATTTGAACTGGAGACCAGTGGATCTTCATGGATCTTGGTTGAGGGTTCAAAGGACTAGGAAGGGAAATTGGTTTTGGGGCAAAAATCAAAACAGAAAGGGTAGCTCCTTTGTAAATCTCCAAGAGCTAGAATAGAAGGCAGAAATTGTTTTTGATAAGAAATAAAAGGAAATAAATATATGGAGAGGTTCAACTTGCTGGATTTGAGGTATATCATGATCCAAAGGTGGGGAAAGGTTTGTGGAAGAGGATTTGCACATAGGTCATGCCAAGAGAGATTTGTTGAAAGTGGAAAAGATCATTCCAAAAGCTATAGGGCTTTTCAAAGGAATTGTCAAAAGACATTTTTCCAAGAGAGAAGTATTTTGGTTTGAGTCCAAATAAAAAGGGGCAAACCTCCAAGACCAAAATCAAGTCTTGGGTGAATCCAAATGAAACGCTTGCCATAAAGGAAAGTTTTTGAGAGGGAGAGTCCTTTAGAAGAAAATTTAAATACCCTCCTCAAATAAAAGTTTGAAAAAAAAATCCAATTAAATTTTTTTGGGTGTCACAGTTTGTGAAGATCTAGCTAGAGCTTGAAATGTACTATGATTGAAATCAACATAAAGTGGATTCAAAAATCGAGTTTGAGTTCAAATAGTACACATAGTTCATATGTAACTCGAGACTAATCATTTGGTGTGCTGTGAAGATAATACACAAACGATGGTTTAACTTAACAATAATGACGATTGTAGATCTTATTAAACAGAGAAACGAATTCAAATGCTTTGACTTCACAACAATCATTATTGTAGATCTTATTCAAATAGAGAAAAGAATTCAAATTTAGTTCATATTGAAGCGGTAGTATATACGTTTGGAATGCACTAAAACGTTCATTTGAGTACTAGGTTGCATGCATTATACATGTAGAGAAATATTTTAATTGAACATAACATGAATTCAAAGTTTTGAATGACATTTGTAGTGCGAATTGATTTGGTACAGTACAGGTTAGGCTTGTCTGGAAATTTCAACCCGCGCCTTGTTAGCCCGAAATATTTAAGATATATCTTTGTCTCGTTGTGCTCCGACAACTCCCTCCATCTCAACCCGCGCCTTGCTATTCCAAAATTACAACGCGCGCGAAAACTCCCACCTCCTGTGAAATACCGGCACGCGAAATGCCCGTGATACCCCTGAACCGAAAGAACCGCCTCAAATTGGTGGGGGTACTTTCGTAACTTACCCCATATTTCGGACAAGCGCGTCCCTAAGCCATGGTTCCCCACTCCCATCCCATCCGCCCACCCATTCGTACACCGAGGCCGGCAAAACTCGTGAAGCCCCACACCCTCCTCCATCCGCCACCCAGCCGGAGCCTCTTCCCTGACGACGTCGTCCACAGCAACACCTCGACGTCCCTCATCCACCATACCGGATGACAATCCGTCGTCGATCTGGTTGTCCCGCCGGTTCAGCCACCCCGTCCTCCACCTCCAAGGAGCTGCCCCGACATTCCCCTCGTCTTTCACGCCACCTCCATTCCCACACCGCCGTCTTCACCTGCACCACTGGAAGAGCATCATCATCACCGTTTCCTCGGATGAAGCTGCGGCCTAATCGGCGCCACCAAATAGGTTGTACATTAATCGCTGCATTTTCTTCTTGATTCGATCTCACGGTGCTGCCGGCGCTTGGTCCCGAGCCAACACGACGCGGCTCCATCCACGGCGGCGTCGCCAGCCACTTCCTCCACAGCGTCGCTCCCTCGGCGGCGACGTCCACATCAGTAGGAGCTGCTGCTGCTTTAGCTCTCACTCGCGCTGCTGCGCTGCTCTTGCTCTCGGTCCCCTGCCTGGTCTGCTCTTGATCTTGCTCGTGCTCGCGCTGCTGCTCTCGCTCTTGCTCTTTCTTGCGATGCTGCTCCGATTTAGCTACACTTCAGTCAACTAAATCGACTTTTGGGTCAGTCGATTATCAGGGGGTGGGGGGGTCGCCGGAGTTAAGGAAGAACCAGCCGCAGCGGGGAGGGGGGCTCACCGGAGAGGTACCCCACTATCTATCTTAGGGTTCAGGGTGGGGGCGGTGGTTGCCGACGGTGGTGGGGCGGTGGCGTGGGGATCGCCGGAGAAAAAGCTTGGCACGGGGGGGGGGGGGCTACAGGGATGGCCGGGGCGGTGGCGGACCGGCGGTGGGGAGTGTTTTCGGGGCGGGCGGGGCAGCGCACCGCCGGCCGCGGGGGGCGGCTGTTTGGCCGGTGGTGGCTGGCGGCTCAGGGGGGTGGAGGTTGAAGATGAACTGCAGGCCCTTAATTTCGTATCCAACGGCTGCAAAATCGACTGACCAGAGATGAAAAAGTTAGTCGAATGACTTGTAGCCTCACCTCTAGTGCGTTCAATTTCGACAGTAAAATTCAGTTTCAACAGCAAAATTCAGTTTCGACAGTTAAGTTCAGTTTCGACAGTTAAATTCAGTTTCAGCAGTTAAGTTCAGAGATGAGCGGCTCATGTATACATCTAGCACTTTGTGGTTATGTATTTTACGTCATCTATTGGAGATGCTATTAGAATTCCACTCAGGTTAACGTTGTCTCTCTTGTCCTGCTTCAGCTTCGGCATCGTACAACTCACCGGAGCTGCTCCAACGACGAAACCCTCCATCACAGCGGAGCAGTACCTCGGGCTCCCTCTCCAGACACCTAAGATCTTCTTCCCCTCCTCCGATAGCCAAGTCAGCCGGAGCATCCTCAGCGGCCAACCCAATCATGCTGAGATCGACATGGCTTCGCCAAAGAGGTTGTACACTTCTTGTGGTTTGACTTAATCTCACCATGCTTCTTTGCATCCTGTGATCTTCCAATTCTTGTGAACCAAACACCCAGATTGGCAGAAATCCAGTGTTTTTAAATTCTCTGTTTTGCACGTGCATTCCAATCCTATTCCTGTCTATTTCCCATCCCTGCATTGTTAGAATCCTCAAATTCAAACAAGCCCTTACACAATTACTTATGTTACAGATATGTGTCAAAGAAAACCTTGTGTGGTTTGTCCTACTCCTGCGGTGCTGTGTTCCACCCTAGCTCAGCTGCTCCAACGACGGAAGGGTTCACCACAGCAGGGATCCGCTCTCCAGACTCTCCAGACTGCATTACCATCATCAATTGAGCAGATGACCTTGAGGACTACACGGGTCCGCAAGAGAGGTCGCACTCTTCCGTGTCTGCTTATGTTATGCATCGCTTAATATGATGACATGCTACTTTATCGTCGTGTTCACCTATTAGACTCCGACTCAGGTCCAAACTTATGCTGAAACTTGAGTTTTTAAATGGTTGTGGGGTACATATTGGGGCAGCAATCAGTACTATATGTCTACTATCTGGTTAATCTCGGGTGTGTACTATGAGTTTCATGTTGGGTGCAAACAAATAATATAGGAGCCATTATCTGTATTTTTTAACTAAAGCTATTATCTGCCTGCTATCATTGGTTTTGGGTCTATCCACAGTTTTCTACCTTCACTCTGGATTTGTGCATGCACTCCTTACATAATCTCACTATGTTTTATTCCTATGCATGTCAGTTATTGTACACAATGGAACTGAACATGTAGAGCAAAAGAGACGAGCCTTGCGTGGCAATAAAATTTCATGCAGACATCGCTCCATGGTGGGCGCAAAGGCAGCCCCCCTCCACCCATTTCGGATCGTAATCAAGAGGAAGATAACTATTCTGAGGGGGATTCAGAAGCAGAAGACCACTCCTATTTACCCCATGAGGCCTTCGTTCTAACTTGGCATGCTGATGTTGGTAATATCATGCATATGGTGCCTTGCATTGCTTACTGTATACATCAAAGATGTCATCTACTTAGTTTAGACATGCTTTGTGTCAATGCCATCTGTTTAGTTTCATTATCGTATATGTGAATCATGCAATGCCATCTTGTTTAGCCAGACATCATATATGTGAATTTTGCAATGCCACCCTGGTTAGCCAGTCATCTTATATGTGAATTATATCATGACATCATTTTTTATTATGTGTTAAATTTATCAACAATTTTAGTACATTCAATTACTCTTCCTGTGCATCAGCCATTCGGTTGTTGGAAATATGCCCTAGAGGCAATAATAAAATGGTTATTATTGTATTTCCTTGTTCATGATAATTGTCTATTGTTCATGCTATAATCGTATTAACTGGAAACCGTAATACATGTGTGAATACATAGACCACAACATGTCCCTAGTAAGCCTCTAGTTGACTAGCTCGTTGATCAATAGATGGTTATGCTTTCCTGACCATGGACATTGGATGTCATTGATAACGGGATCACATCATTAGGAGAATGATGTGATGGACAAGACCCAATCCTAAGCATAGCACAAGATCGTGTAGTTCGTTTGCTAAGAGCTTTTCTAATGTCAAGTATCGTTTCCTTAGACCATGAGATTGTGCAACTCCCGGATACCGTAGGAATGCTTTGGGTGTACCAAACGTCACAACGTAACTGGGTGGCTATAAAGGTGCACTACAGGTATCCCCGAAAGTGTCTGTTGGGTTGGCACGAATCGAGACTGGGATTTGTCACTCCGTATGACGGAGAGGTATCTCTGGGCCCACTCGGTAATGCATCATCATAATGAGCTCAATGTGACTAATGAGTTAGCCACGGGATCATGCATTACGGTACGAGTAAAGTGACTTGCCGGTAACGAGATTGAACAAGGTATTGGGATACGGACGATCGAATCTCGGGCAAGTAACGTACTGATTGACAAAGGGAATTGTATACGGGATTCATTGAATCCTCGACATCCTGGTTCATCCGTTGAGATCATCATGGAACATGTGGGAGCCAACATGGGTATCCAGATCCCGCTGTTGGTTATTGACCGGAGAGTCGTCTCGGTCATGTCTGCATGTCTCCCGAACCCGTAGGGTCTACACACTTAAGGTTCGGTGACGCTAGGGTTGTAGAGATATTAGTATGCGGAAATCCGAAAGTTGTTCGAAGTCCCGGATGAGATCCCGGACGTCACGAGGAGTTCCAGAATGGTCCTGAGGTGAAGAATTGTATATAGGAAGTCCAGTTTCGGCCACCGGGAAAGTTTCGGGGGTCACCCGTATTGTACCGGGACCACCGGAAGGGTCCCGGGGGGTCCACCGGGTGGGGCCACCTATCCCGGAGGGCCCCATGGGCTGAAGTGGGAGGGAACCAGCCCCTGGTGGGCTGGTGCACCCCCCTTGGGCGCCTAGGGTTGGAAACCCTAGGGGTGGGGGGCGCCCCACTTGGCTTGGGGGGCAAGCCACCCCCTTGGCCACCGCCCCCCCTTGGAGATTGGATCTCCTAGGGCCGGCGCCCCCCCAGGGGCCCTATATAAAGAGGGGGGAGGGAGGGCAGCCGCACCCAAGCCCTGGCGCCTCCCTCTCCCTCCCGTGACACATCTCCCTCCTCCCGCAGCGCTTGGCGAAGCCCTGTTGGAATCCCGCTACTTCCACCACCACGCCGTCGTGCTGCTGGATCTCCATCAACCTCTCCTCCCCCCTTGCTGGATCAAGAAGGAGGAGACGTCACTGCTCCGTACGTGTGTTGAACGCGGAGGTGCCGTCCGTTCGGCGCTAGGATCATCGGTGATTTGGATCACGACGAGTACGACTCCATCAACCCCGTTCTCTTGAACGCTTCCGCGCGCGATCTACAAGGGTATGTAGATCCACTCCTCCCTCGTTGCTAGATGACTCCATAGATTGATCTTGGTGACACGTAGGAAATTTTTGAATTATTTCTACGTTCCCCAACATCGGCACGGTCATGGAAAAATCTGGAGTGGAAACAAGGTGTTCAGAGCAGACAATGCTATCTGACGAAGTGCATGTCTTGCTGGTTACATATAGCTCCTCAGAGGAGGATTCAGAGACAGATGACCAGTCCTATTCCCCCCCCCCGAGGTGCATGCTCTAACTTGGCAGGGTTTTGTTGCTCATATCGTGCGTATGGTATCTTGCATTGCTATGGCATTTGCTTAGTTTAGACATGATTTGTGTGAATGCCACCTGTTTAGTGTCTAATTACCATATATGTGAATTATGCAATGACATCTTTTTGCAAGACATTATATATGTGAATTATGCAATGCTATCTTGTTGCCAGGCATTATATATGTGAATTATGCAATGCCATGCTGTTTAGCCAAGCGTCATATATGTGAATTATATCATGCCGTCCTTTTTTTGTATTTCTCATTGCTTTTGTCGACAATGTTTGTATATTCAACTGCTCTTCCTGTGCATCAGCCATTTGAATTGGTGATGGAGAAATCTGGAGTGAAAACAAGGTCTTTAGAGCAGACAATGCTACCTGGTGAAGCAGATATGTTGCTGGTTACAGATAGCTCTTCAGAGGAGGATTCAGAGGCAGATGACCAGTCCTATTACCCCCCTGAGGTGTATGCTCAAACTTGGCAGGGTTATATTACTCATATCATGCATATGTTGTATTGCAATGCTTAGTTTTTACATCATATACACGATATTGAATGCCATCTCCTTAGTTGACACATCATATATGCGATCGCCCTCTGCTCACTTCCTTAGTATATAAATCATATATTTGAATTATATCATGCCATGATGTTTACATAGACAGCATGTATCTGAATTATGGCATGCCAACCCATTTTCTAAAGACATAATATAGTTATATCATCTCATCCTATTCACATAGTCATCATATTTTGAATTATGTCATTCTATCCGTGAATTATATCATGCCATCATGTTTCAATCGACGGCATGTTTGTGATTTATGGCATGCCAACCACTTTAATAGACACATCGTATAGTTATATCATGTCATCCTGTTTACATAGTCATCATATTTTGAAGTATGTCATTCTATCCTGTTTAGTTAGCCATCATACATGTGAAATTGTGTCATGCTATCCTGTTTATTTAGCAATCATATATTTGAAATTATGTCCTGCTATTCTGTTTGGTTAGACAACATAAATGTGAATTATTTCGTGCCCTGTTTTCTTCCCTACTATCCATTGCACCTGTCTATCTTACAATGTCTGTACATTCAATTACTTTTCTTGTTTATCAGCCATTTCAATTGGAGGGGGTGATGGCAGTATCTGTGGGAGTAAAAACACGGTCTTCAGAAAAGATCGTGCTACCTGGCGATGGAGATAGAACCACGGTTGTACTTGCCCAAGAACTAGCCCCACCACACATAACCCAGACTCACGCATATTGTACCCCTACCCAGTTGGACAGAGAACCAGCTACACCCCTTCTAACCCCAACCCCAGCAGATAGTAACCCAGTTCCCGTTGACACAACACCGTCTCCACCACAGAGCACCCAAACACGAGCAGTTAGTAAGGCAACTGCAGTGCCCAAAGCACGAGGACCACCACTCCGAACCCCAAATCAACACTTAAAGCAGAAGAAGAATTGTTCTCAGGTCAGGTTCCGTAGCTATGGTTCATACTACTTTGCTCTTGCATCACTGTATTTACTCATACCAACTAATTTCAAATTTGAAGGATGCAATTGAAACTCCAATGGTGCAACAGGTATGTTTTAAACCTGTTTCTTTAACGTGTTTGCTGTTGTAACTTGCTCTATGTTGATTTTAGTTTCAATTGAATGAACAGTTATGTTCTCATGCCATGCACATTACAAGTGTTGTTATTGCTGTGTAGTTTCCCACACTTATATTATGTCTATGCTGCTTTGTCTTAAATAGATATGATTCGAACTGTATCTATCTTGATTTGGCAACATAAACTAGAATGATATAGACCATACAGTGACCATACTACATAGATGTATGTTTGTTTCATGCTGTTATCCTGTCCACCTTACTACTGAACTGGTTTACCAAAATGAGTTTCATATACTACATTGTAAACCTGTGATGTGTTTGTTTGTTTCTCCTTTAGAACGCGGATAAAATATTGGAGAAGAGTACCCCATTATGCAATGGTAAAGGAAGTAATGCAGATCAGGTTCAAGATAGTGAGACATCCCTGTTGTTCTCTAAGAAAGCTGATAAAAACTATATTGAAGACACTGAGACAACCCCAAAGTCCTGTCTTGATGTAGTGTTCGAGTTACTGGCTACTACTGCTGGCACCAGCTCTTCGAACTCGCTGCCTGAATCAGTTCGGCTTCTTGAGTCTCAAATTCAAGTTGAAAGACATCGATCAGATGTTATGCAACAGGAAGCCGAAGGACTGAGGAAGTCCCTGCAGAATTCAGATGCATACTTTCTGGTGCAACAGCAAGTGCTGGAGGATTTAAGCGCCAAACAAGAGAAAGTTAATAAGCTTGCTAAGCATCTTGCCAGCATTATGGGTACCCAGGATATTGTTTCTTGAGCTCTTCTGAAGTGGTTTTAGTTCTGGACTTGTTTTGCTGCGGCGTTTATATGCTGCTTTGTTCCCTATATTTGCACTTGTGGCAAACTTTGATGCCCAGTGGATGTAATATATGTAATAGCCGTGATAGCCTAGCGTAAGTTGCTTGCTTATTTATTTCCGTTGTCTTGTTTATTTGTTTTCTTGTAGTCAGTGTAGTTCTTTTTCCGCGGTTTGCTAGTGGCCGGAATAACCTATTTTTTAAAACTAGGCCACATTAACAATGGGCTACATATTTACTGTAGTTAACATGGGCCTCCTACGGGCCGTAGAAACAATGGACCTTCTAAGGGCCATAGAAACAATGGGCCTTCTATAGGGCGTAGACACAATGGGCCTTCTATGGCCGTATCATCAATGGGCCTTCTACGGGTCGTATGATCGGTTGGCCAAACATGGGCCAATAATAGACCACATTATGGCCGTAAATGGGCTAGAGTTGAAATCGTCCGTTCACGGGCCGACCATAACGGGCCGTCGTTAATAGGCTGTATTTGATGACGCTATGTAAACGGCCCAACGTATTAACGGGCCACAAGCAGGCCGACTGTAACCACGGGCTGTATTTGGCCCACAAGCAGAAAATGACAGTAACGGGCCGAAAGTAAACGAATGCTGGAAATGAGCCCAAGAATAAATGGGCTGTGAGAAGGCCGAAAGATAACATGGGCTGGAAACGGCCCAACGGAATAATGGGCTGTTAATGGGTATAAAGTGATACACTGTTCATTACGGGCCAGTTTTACCACGGGTCGTTAATGGGCCGAGGGTTACTAAGGGCCTCATATGGGCCAAAAGACATCATGGGCCATACATGGGCCGGAAGTTAAAATGGGCTGGAATTATATTCGACGGCCCAAATGACGCTACTGGGCCTAATTCGGATAGGCCGTAAACGGGCCCTGGGATAGCGGGCTGTAAATGGGCTATATGCGAATAGGCCATTAATAGGCTTGCCGTGGGCCGGCCCGCCACCTTTTGACCAAGTCAAACGGGCCGGCCTTTTCACAGGAATGGGCCTCTGTTTGGCCGTGCCATGTGTCGACGTATCATAGGCGCTTTGGGTCCAATGAGTGGATGACATCTGTCCCAACGGTGAGCCAACACGTGTTTCCTCCAGCCAATGATGATTTTACACGTGGAAAATCCCCATTGGTCGGGGCTGTTAACGGGGTTATCGGATCCAAAACCGGACCCGATAGCTTAACGGCGTTTCGTTACGGTGGATGCCACATGTCGGCCACCTTGACGAAAGCACTTCTGTGACACGCGATTTATCGTCATGGAAGTGGACACTTCCGTGATGATAATTTTGGTAATGTCATGGAACACTTCTACGACAGCACAGGTATGACTATCTTGATTCTGTCATAAAGTTGTCATGGATGTACATGCATGACAGAAAACGTGACCTACTGTGACAAACACGTATCATCACGGAAGTGTATTTTTTTGTAGTGAAAGGTGGTCTTCGCCTGCCAAAGGCTCTGGTGGTGACGCCGTCCTGGGCTCCACGGTGACCTCCGCCCTGCCGTCCTGCTGGTCTTGGTCTCGTTGCACTGATATGGAAACCATTGCCTGATGCCTCGGAACTCCTCGCCTGCGCTTGCCTCTTTAGCACCAAACAGGAAACAAGGACACTATGCGTGCTGGCACCTGCCTGGCCCCGGTCGTCATGGATTACGTCACAGGAACCTCGCGACGTGCCCCTTGCCTTGATCTCTCTGCCCCTCGCGAGCCAGCCTGGTGAGGCCGCCCCCGAGGAGGTCTTGCGTCGTCCGCCTCGCGAGGCTCCGCCCCTCGCGAGGGTCTTGAGTGTTTGCTGGTGAAGATGGGTCCTACAGGGCCGCTGGTGGAGCCACGCCGTGGGCCGCAGGTAGGCAAGTCTGGGGACCCCCGTTCCCAGGACACCGACAGTAGCCCCCGGGCCCAAGGCGCGCTCGGACTTGGCTTCGAGGCAAAGCCAAGGGGCAAGTGCGGAGCGCCGAGGCCCCAATAGCCTGCGACCTTGGTTGACATGTGGTGACTGATTGGACGTGGGTGTTTCTGCTTCCCCACGCTGCCTCGGCAACTGCCCGACTGACAAAAGACTGGCGCGGGCTGTATTTGCCTTCATTGCCTTCCTTCGTCTTGCTCCAGATCCCCTTTCTTGCTCTTCGCTTCCAGAGACTCCAGATCCACCCAGATCCCCTTCGAGCTTGCCGTCGATGGCGCCCAAGTAAGCTCAGGCTACTCCTCCGCCGTCCTGGTACGAGCCCGCGCTCGACACGCCGAGCGTGTCGGAGAAGAACCTTGCCGCTGTGCGCCTGATGACGGCAGAGGGTGACAAGAAGGGGAAGACTATGCTCCGGGTCGGCTCTGCCGAGCCTGAGGCCCCTGGCAGCACCTTCTACCCCTTCTTCTTGAGTAGCATCGCGGCCGGGTTGGTTCCCCCCTTCTCTGACTTCTTCTACTCTGTCCTCAGTCACTATAAGATCCACGCTCTCCATCTTCACCCCAACTCCATCCTCCTCTTGTCGATCTTCGCATTCTACTGCGAGACGTATGTTGGAGTGATGCCGTCCGTGGCGCTGCTGCGCCACTTCTTCTTCCTCCAGGTCAAGGAGGGCTACCACTCTGGTTGTGTTGGCTTCGTCGCGGCCAACAAGACCAATGCCATCTCGAAGGCCGGGAAGAAGGCCGAGGGCTTCAGGAGCAAGTGGGTCCTGATGGACGCCAAGTGCTCCCACCCCCGGCTGGTGCTGCCGACAGAGTTGCCTGTGTCCCAAGAGGGATGGCTTCGCATGAAGCTCACCGACCCTCGGGCGACGCAGGTGCTGGAGAGGATGACTGTCGACCTGAAGCCCGACGACTCGAGGACGGCGAAGCTGACAGGGGCCATGATCGCCAAAGAATTCATGGTGCAGCGCGTGGATCCCCTCCAAGCGCGCCCGCGCCCGTAGTGGAAGCTCGGGGACGCGGGGGACGACCTCCGCCTATGCTCGGAGCCCCTTTCTGATGAGGAACTGCGCTCGACTCTTTGCTCCTTGGTTGGGGACGACCAAGGATACCCTCCTGATTGCTTCGTTCTCTTGTTCCGCCGCCCCGACGGGGCATAGGTTGCCGCCGCCATGCCCGTCTTTGACGGGCGCGGGCTTGTGCCGCCTGCGCCCTCGAGCGCTCTGGTGACGACGGCCCCGGTGGATGTGTCCTCCGACGAGTCTCATGAGGGGGAGGGGGAGGAAGAGGAGGAGGAGGAGGAGCGTGACTCGGAAGCCACCCGTGAGGGGGAGGGGGAGACCTCTCCTATGCGCAAGGCCGACGTCCTCCGCTCCCTGCCTGATGATGATGACGAGGCCGATGTCCCCCTGGAAAGGAGGGAGCTGCATGCGGCCGGTGGCTCCTCGAGGTCCAAGGTCAGTCCTCAGAGGAGGTCACCGGTCGAGATTCTGACGAGAGGAAGGTCGGCGCTGGTCTCCCGAGACGACGTCCCTGTTCTGCCGCTGTCTGAAGCTGCTTCCAACTTGCCTGCTGCCCCCTCTTCTGCGCCTAGAACCCTTGCACCCGCGCCTCAGGCTGCGAGGCTCTCAGGCTTCAAGCTCAGGGAGCAGAGGGACTACGCCGCGGTGGACCAGTAAGTATTCTTGTCTTGTTTTGTTCCTGCTTCTGCTGCTGATTCTTGACGCTTTCCGTTGCTTGACTAGGCCGACGCCCGCGGCGAAGAAGAGGAAGGAGGATACGGCGGTACTGCTCAGGACCAAATCGCTTGCAGCGGCCGCACCCTCCTCCACAGGGAAGGGCAGTGGCGGTGCTCACGCTTCCCCGACCCGATCGTCCTCACGAGACTTGGGGGAGCGTCCTCTGGAGGAGGCAGCCCCCACGGCCCCGCTGGCAGAAAAGGCGCCGGCGTCCGGCTCGGATGCTGAGGTCCCCAAAGCTCAGGAGCCCTTAGCCTCGTAGGCCATCGCGACGATGTTGCCTCTTCCTTCCTTCGCCGCTCTGCTGACCCCGTATCCTTCTGCCTCCTCCGACATCCTGGAGCGCGCTCTTTCTGCACTGACCTTGCTACGGGAGGATCTTCAAGGCACCGACCGTCACCTGGTGGCCGGGCGCCGGGAGCTGATCTTTGGATGGCTCCATTCCGACGTGGCCGTCCGGGCGGTGCTGAGCCAGGCTGCGGTGGACTCCGAGAAGGACAAGGAGGCCGTCGCCCAAGCCATGGCTGCCCGCGAGGCGGCGCTGAAGGATGCTAGAGCCGCCCAAGATCGCTGCCAATTGCTGGAGGACGAACTGAAGACCATGCGCAGTGAGCGTGTAGACGAAGCTCGGGGCCGCGGGGCGGAGGAGGTGAAGATGAAGGCCCGGGAGGACGCCGTCAGGGGTCGTGATGCCGAGCTAGAGCAGTTGGCGGAGGCGCATGCTACGGAGCGCAGCCGGCTGGAGAAGCTGAAGCAGAAGGTGGAGGCAGAGAAGGCCGAGCTGGAAGCCAAGGCGCAGGTCCTGGCCGAAGACCGCGTGGCCTTCAAGTCCCTCGAGGAGAGGTCTCGCACGGCGCTGCGGTCGCTCTATGAGAAGGGCTTGGAGGAGCCGCTGGCTACCGATGACGAGGGCCCCACCCAGCTGCTTCCTTATCTGGTCGTGGCGCTTGAGGAAGTCGTGAGTGGTGTCGGCCCCTTGGCACAGGGAGAAGCCCGCATTCTTTCCTCAGCCGCGTTAACGCACGTCTTCAGCCACCTCCATCTTCGCGATCCTGCCGCCCACCTTGACGAGCTGCTGGAGCCTGTGGACGTCGAGCACTGCGCAGCTACTGCCGAAGCCGTGAAGGGTCCGGTGGAGGCCCTGCTGAAGAGGTTCCGCGCCTTCGATCCCGCGCCCTCAGCTGGCAGTGCTGCTGATCCTGCAACTCCAGCGGGTGGTGCAGGTGAGGGCAACGCCGCTATGGAAGGAGCATCCCTTGCGGGCGACAGTAGCGTCCGGGGATGAAGAGATGACTTGTTGACGTCTCCTTTCCTGTTTAGCTCCTGCAATATGCACCATGCCTTGTGGAGGCGTTTAAACTTGCGTTTGGTATCGGGAGAACAATATGTCTTGTAATATTTGCTTGAGATTTTGCGATTTCCTTCCCATTTGCTTTACGGTCTGCGTCGGCAGGGCCCGACCCCGCGCACACCTCAGCCGCCGTTGGGTCGTCCGGATCACCAGGGTGAGACCAAGGGGTGAGGGGCTACATGGCCAGTTAGGCTCCTGAGTCGCGATGCTCAGGAGTCCCCCTTGACGCGCAAACAGCTTACAGAAAGGAGATGCAGGAATAGGTCTAGTGTTCTATGTCAGCAGGGCCCGACCCCGCTGTCGGTGTCAAAACCGGCGGATCTCGGGTAGGGGGTCCCGAACGGTGCATCTAGGATCGATCGTAACAGGAGATGGGGGACACAATGTTTACCTAGGTTCGGGCCCTCTTTATGGAGGTAATACCCTACTTCCTGCTTGATTGATCTTGATGAATATGAGTGTTACAAGAGTTGATCTACCACGAGATCATAATGGCTAAACCCTAGAAGTCTAGCCTATGAGTATATGGTAATGAATCTGTCCTATCCGGACTATGCTCTCCGGTTTATATAGACACCGGAGAGATCTAGGGTTACATGAGGTCGGTTACATAAGAGGGAATCTTCATAGTCGGTCACCTCTCGCCTTCCACGCCAAGGAGAGTCCAATCCGGACATGGGTATAGTCTTCGGTCTTTGTGTCTTCACAGCCCATCAGTCCGGCCCATAGATAACAGGCCGGACGCCCGAGGACCCCTTAGTCCAAGACTCCCTCAGTAGCCCCCGAGCCAGGCTTCAACGACGAGGTGCTCGGCGTTCGGATTGTCTTCGGCATTGCAAGGCGGGCTCCCTTCTCCAGGTAATGTATTCAGTTGTTGACTCCATATTGTTCCCCTCGGCTTCTGTGCGCTAATAACTTCGTCTTCCACGTGTCGAGCGAATGCGGAAAGTCAGGGTATTTTCGCAAATAACACCCCGTCCATGCCAGGGAGTGCACCTATTAAAGATACTGGATCTCAGATCCATGCGACACCACACCGAGAAGATCCCCGGAGACTACTAGGAGAAACCATTCCAACATGGCTAGCATTCCCGGCTCCTCCTCCCGTTCCAGCCCAAAGAAAAGCGAGTGGAAGAAGTGCTCTGTGTCTCACAGTCAGTTAGCAAAGTTGCAAACGCAGGGATTTCTTCCTCCCGCGGATCTGGTCCCTGTTCGAGCAGGGCTGGCTTCCTCCAATGATGTGACTCAGGCAGAGGACTCCCCCAATCCGTCCGGGGGGGGAGCGAGTGTGCTTCGTCCCCTATCTGATAAGAGGCGTCGGATTTCCAGTCCACCCGTTCCTCCGAGGGCTTCTGGAGTATTATGGCCTTCAGCTGCATAACTTCACTCCCGCCTCTATCCTGCACATCGCAGGTTATGTTGCTTTATGCGAGCTATTTCTGGGTGTTGAAGCCCATTTCGAGCTGTGGAGAAAATTGTTCTGTCTTGTCCCGCGTAACCATGAGGGGTCAATATTTGAGATGGGTGGAGCCGAAGTGTGGCGCATTTCCGATACCGGATACCCGTCTAGCACACCAAGGAAGGCATCTAAAGAATGGCTTTCCGAGTGGTTCTATATCGAGGACGTTGCGCTTCCCGACCAAGTTCGAAAGGGTCTCCATGAATTTGCAAGCATTCCGCTAAAGAAACGCCATAGTTGGCGGCCCCGGAGCCTTGAGGAGGATGACAGTGCGGAGGTTCGTCGGCTCTTGGGCGAGATAAAGACGCTCGCCCAGTCCGGATTAACAATGGTTGAGGTAATGGCGACCTCCATAACGCAAGGGGTTCAGCCGCTTCAATACAGAGGGCTCCCAATGTGGCACTACAACGGGAAGGACGATGCCTCCCGCTGTGGTCGAAAAGGTCCGGGCACCCCTGCCGCTCTGGCCAAAATACTGGCCAAGCTGTTCAAAGGGGAGGAAGAGGAATTTCTTCGAATCAATCGCAGAGATGGATATACTATGTATAATCCTCCCAGTTGGGTAAGCCCCAATCCTTCTGCTTTACTCATTTCGCTTCCCGGATTGTCTTTGACAAATTTCTAATCCGCTACAGCATTGGCGAAGAATCACCGAGGGGTTTTACAGCCCCGCCCCACAACCTGAGGATCACAACCGGGAGCTGGATCCCGGGTATGAAGAAGATCCGGATATATTCGTGGTACTCGCGGAAGGGGTGTTTTACCAGGCGAGCTACGATGGCACAGAAGTGGCCATTATCACCGATTACCCTGGTCTTCTTCCTGCTTCCCATGTAAGTCGTTGAGAAAAAACCTCTTCGAAAGAGCTTCCTCGCACTGCCTCACCCATCGCACTGTCTCGTACTCCACAGGGGAGACGTTCAGCTTGTCACACTGCTCCAGGGGCGGCTCCAAAGAGAGCGGCCCCGGTGCCGAGCAAGGCTTCTAAAAGGAAGGTCGATGACGTCACGACCGGTCCCTCGTCAAAGAGGTAAGGATTTAAAGGTATACTTCAACAGTCACGTCCAACTATAACTTGTATGCTTGTTTGACACCAGGAAAAAGGTTCACCGGACTAAACCCGAGGGTCCGGCCAGCCGTACTCCCCGCGCCCGGGATTTAGACCCCATTGGAAAGGCGGGAGCCAAAATAGGAACAGTGCAGGACTGTCCTTCGGCCGATGGTTCGAAGAATATGCCCGTTACCAACTCGGAAGTGGAGAGCGCCATTGATCATCGGCGCTGCAGGGCTGTTTTACGAGACCCTGAGTTTTCGGAAGAGGCATTCAATGCCTTCAACTCGGTCGATGCGTACATCCGAACTGCTCGAAACGGGCTTATTAGAGCCACGAAGCAGTATTTAACAGATGTGCGGGTAAATTTTCTTTGTCCGAATAGGATAACCATATGCCAGTAGCCCCCGCGACTGATAGCAGTTGGTACAACTGACTTAAGGACCGTTGTATGGTCAGGCTCTTACAGAGAAGAACAACATGCTATCCCAAGAGCTGGAACAATGTCGGACGCAGCTAAATGCTGCCACCGCCGAACTGGAAAATTTGAAGAAGTTCTCCACTGGTAACGTTCCCCTCTAGTGAGGAATAGTGAATGTATACCAACTGTGCTGATACTGCCACTAATCGCATAATAGGGTCACCTAATCAATTTGAGAAGGAGGTTAAGACCGCCCGAGAGGGAGAAAAAGAGGCGAAGAGGCAACACGCCGCAGGCAAACGTGTGCTGACCCACGTCAGGGACGAGAAAAACAAGTTGCAGGACTCCAATACTAAGTTGGGTGAAGAATTGAAGGATGTGCGGGCCCAGCTATCCGACTCCGTAAAGGAGAACAAGAAACTGCGGGGCGGCATGTTCAGTATGTTTCCGAACTTGTTTGTTTTTAGTAGTTCGAAGAGAAATGAAACTGATATAGCCATGCTTGCAGGTATATTGACGGGCCGTCCTGAAGAGGAGGTGTCCAGATCATCGAGTGATCTGCTGCGTAAGCTGTCACAGGTGCACGAACAGGCGAGGCTGGCGATGCGGAGTGTTGCCAAGGCTCTATGGCCCTCCGCCTCCCCTCCAGGAAGTATGGAGAAGCTTGTAGAGCGGTTGAAAGGAGCGCGGCGGTGAATCTGGCTATGGAAGATATCGGCCTGTCGAGAGGGTGCGCGTGAGGCTTGGGCCATGGTGAAGACTCGGTATACCAAGCTTGATCCTAATCACATGGCGCGTGTCGGACCGGTAGGGCCGAATGGGGAAGAAATTCCCGTTAGTTTAGCGTATGACCAAGTAGAGGTGGCCGCCAAATATTCCCAACAGGATTGTAAGTTAGATCGCCTGTTGGACGGTATAGAGGATGAAGTGTTTGAGTCCAAGTGACTATGTACTTTCCTCACCGTGTGGAATTCTAGCTGAATTGTATATCATTTGTCATGGCAGACCTTTTCGCTTCAACCTCCTGATTCAAGGGTACGGAGTGTTTCTGGATACCCTCACGGCCGAATAGGCCGGGGCATGCCTGGAAAACTAGGCGTAGGGGTCATAATTGCTTGAACAGACAAGTTGTATTCTGCTAGTTATGTTATATTACATTTGATTCATAAGAAACATCTTCCAGAGAGAATAGTTCCATTAAGGGTTCATTTCCCTGGGTGTGCATGCATTAGTAGACATGTCCGAATTGTGATGTGAAAATCACAGTACGTATAGCTTCTGAGGGTTCACAATAGAGTGAGTGCAAAAGAGACTTTTCATCCACCGACTGAATATTCCCTTAAGAACGCTAGCTTTCGGTTTCACCCAGTCTGAGGTACACATCCGGATGACCCGGCAGTAACAATCGCAGAGGTGCTCCCTTTACCACCTAGCTGAACAATCGGGAACGTAGGGGTAAGCACAGGAGCTAGGCAACCCAGCTTGGCCAAAACTTAAGTCATCTCGATGCATATAATGGCGAAGAAAAGACATGCGGGAAAACGCGCATGTATGGTGAGCTTGATGCTCGGAAAATAATATTAACAAGCTTCTGTTAGAGAAGCCCCCAGGTATGATGGGCGTACATATGTAAAGATGTGTACGTCAGCAGTGTTCGGTCAAGCCGAATGAGTGCTTTAAAGCGGAAAAAAATTGTGTAAAAGGGAGAAAGAGTAATTGAAACTATAGGGGAGAAGGAGACTAACAAAGAGTTCGGCGCTAGGCATAGAACCTTCGGAGTCTGGCCGCGTTCCAGGGGTTCGGCTCTAGGCGATTGTCTAATGTGTCACGAAGATGGTACGCTCCTCCGGTGAGAACTTCGTCGATTATGAAGGGACCCTCCCATTTGGGCTTGAGTTTGTCCTTTTTCTTCTCCAGTAAGCGTAGAACGAGTTCGCCAACATTGTAAGTCTTGGCCCGTACCTCTCTGCTTTGATATCTTCGAGCCTGTTGTTGATAAATGCTGAACGGGCTTTGGCGACGTCGCGCTCTTCCTCCAGGGCATCTAGGCTATCCTGCCGATCCAACTCGGCCTCTTTCTCCTCGTACATACGCACTCGAGGTGAGTCGTGTATAATATCGTAGGGCAACACGGCCTCTGCACCGTACACCATGAAAAAAGGTGTGTATCCAGTAGTACGGTTGGGCGTGGTCCGCAGCCCCCAGAGTACGGAGTCGAGCTCCTCGACCCCGTGTTTATCTGATTATCTTAAAGAATGCACTAGTCTGGGTTTGATGCCGCTCATAATAAGACCATTGGCTCGCTCGACCTGACCGTTTGTTTGCGGGTGGTAGACAGAGGCGTAATCAAACTTAATGCCCAGATTAGCACACCAGGTTTTCACCTCATCGGCTGTGAAATTCGAACCGTTATCGGTGATGATGCTGTGCGGTACACCGTAACCGTGTACCACATCAGATATAAATGCAATCACCGGTCCGGACTCGGCTGTTTTAACAGGTCTAGCCTCTATCCACTTGGTGAATTTGTCCACCATGACCAACCAATATTTTTTCTTATGGCTTCCCCCTTTAAGGGGTCCGGCCATGTCCAAGCCCCAGAGCACAAAGGGCCATGTAATGGGGATTGTTTGTAGAGCAGTTGGGGGCATTTTGGCATCCGACACAGCGTTGGATGAGGTCCTGTGCGTCTGCCCGGGCCGTGGGCCAGTAAAATCCTGTACGGAAGGCCTTGCTGACAAATGCCCGGGCTGCGGCGTGGTGTCCACCGAGACCGGCGTGAATTTCTGCCAAAAGCTGCCGCCCCTCCTCCTCGGAGATGCACCTTTGAAGGACTCCCGTAGTGCTTTTCTTGTAGAGCTCTCCTTCATGAACTTTATAGGCCTTCGAACGCCGGACTATGCGGCAAGCCTCGTTCTGATCTTCTGGGAGCTCCCCCCTATTAAAGTAGGCCAAGAATGGTTCGGTCCACGGGGCAATTACTGCCATGATGAGGTGGGACGATGGTGTTACTTCGGTGGTTGAGCCTCCGATGATATTGGTGTGTTCGTTATTTGTGTGTGTGTTCGGAACGGGACTGTCGTTGCTATCTCCCCCTTGCCATACCACGGATGGCTTAAAGAGCCTTTCGAGGAATATGTTAGGTGGGACGGGGTCGCGCTTAGCGCCGATGCGAGCAAGGACGTCTGCCGCCTGGTTACTTTCGCGGGCGATGTGATGAAATTCGAGTCCCTCGAACCGAGCCGACATCTTCAAAACGACATTGCAATAAGCTGCCATCTTTGGATCTTTGGCATCATAGTCTCCATTGATTTGGGATATTGCGAGGTTTGAGTCCCCGCGCACCTCCAGGCGTTGTATGCCCATTGATACGGCCATCCGGAGGCCATGTAGCAAGGCCTCGTATTCGGCTGCGTTGTTGGAGTCTGTGTATAATATTTGGAGTACGTACTGGACGATGTCTCCTGTGGGGGACGTTAATACGACGCCCGCCCCTAGCCCTGCCAACATCTTGGAGCCGTCAAAATGCATCACCCAGTTGGAATACACACCGTACTCTTTAGGGAGTTCGGCTTTTGTCCATTCGGCGACAAAGTCGGCCTGTACCTGGGATTTGATGGCTCGACGTGGTTTGTACATGATGTCGAATGGCATGAGCTCAATGGCCCATTTGGCAATACAGCCCGTTGCATCCCGGTTGATAATTATATCATTGAGGGGCACTTAGGAGGCCACCGTGATAGAGCACTCCTGAAAGTAGTGTCGCAATTTTCGGGATGCCATGAAGACTGCATATGCTATTTTTTTATAATGAGGGTACCGAGATTTGCATGGTGTGAGGACGGTGGATACGTAGTATACCGACTTCTGGAGCGGGAATTTGTGTCCGTCCTGTTCACGTTCGACGATGAGTACGGCGCTCACCACCTGGTGTGTTGCTGATATGTATAAGAGCATTGGCTCGCCGGTGTTTGGTGCGGCCAGGATTGGGTTGCTCGCCAGAAGGGCTATTATTTCTTCCAGTCCGGCCGTCGCCGCGTCTGTCCACTCGAAGTTGTCGGTGCGCCGTAGAAGGCGATAAAGCGGCATCGCCTTTTCTCCCAACCTGGAGATGAAGCGGCTTAAAGCTACCACGCACCCAGCAAGTTTTTGGACCTGCTTGAGTTCGGTTGGCGTGGCCAGTTGTGACAGAGCTCGGATTTTGGCTGGATTTGCTTCAATTCCTCTACTGGAAACGATGAAGCCCAATAGTTTACCGGCGGGGACGCCGAAGACGCATTTTTCCGGGTTGAGTTTGATGTCGTATGTGCGGAGGTTGTCGAATGTGAGACATAAGTCGTCTATTAGTGTTTCGACGTGTCTGGTTTTGATGACGATGTCGTCCACGTAGGCCTCCACTGTTTTGCTGATCTGTTTCTCGAGGCATGTTTGGATCATGCGCTGGTAGGTGGCGCCGGCGTTCTTGAGCCCGAAAGGTATGGTGTTGAAGCAAAACGGCCCGTATGGTGTAATGAATGTTGTTGCGGCTTGATCGGACTCCTTCATTTTGATTTGATGGTATTCGGAATATGCATCAAGGAAGCATAGCGAGTCATGACCTGCGGTGGCGTCAATGATTTGATCAATGCGGGGAAGAGGGAAGGGATCCTTAGGGCAGACCTTGTTAAGGTCTTTGAGATCGACGCATAGGCGCCAGGATTTATCCTTCTTTGGTACCATTACCAAGTTTGCCAGCCAGTCCGGATGTTTAATGTGTTTGATGAATCCGGCCTCGATGAGTTTGGCTAGCTCTTCCCCCATTGCTTGTCGTTTGGGTTCGGAAAAGCGTCGCAGAGCTTGCTTGACCGGCTTATATCCCTTTAGTATGTTGAGGCTATGTTCGGCCAACTCGCGTGGGATTCCTGGCATATCGGAAGGATGCCAGGCGAATATATCCCAGTTTTCGCGCAGGAAGTCTCGTAGAGCGGCGTCGACTGCAGGGCTGAGCTGTGCTCCGATAGACGCTGTCTTCTTCGGGTCTGTTGGATGGACCTGAAATTTGACTATTTCTTCTGCTGGCTTGAAGGAAGTGGATTTGGGTCGTTTGTCTAGGATCACATCGTCCTTATCCATGGTGGAGCGTAGTGCGCTTAGTTCGTCGGCCGCAAGGGCCTCAGACAATGCCTCGAGGGCCAAGGATGCGGTTTTATTCTCGGCGCGGAGGGCTATGTCCAGATAGCTGACGAGGGTGATTATTCCCTTAGGCCCAGGCATTTTTAGCTTCATATACCCATAATCAGGTATGGCTTGAAAGCGCGTGAAGGCCTCTCGCCCTAACAGGGCTTGGTACCCATTGTTGAAAGGGGCCACCTGGAAAGTTATTTCTTCAGCCGATAATTCTCCGGCGTGCCGAACACCACATCAAGCGTAATTTTTCCTGCACACCGAGCTTCCCGGCTGGGAATGATACCTCGAAAGATTGTGCTGCTTTTCTCGATGCGGCTCCTCTCTATTTCCATCTTGGGGAGCGTGTCCTCGTAAATGAGGTTTAGTCCGCTGCCGCCGTCCATCAGGACTTTTGTAAGTCGAAAGCCGTCCACGATTGGACTGAGGACTAGGGCAGCTGGTGCTCGGACTGTTCTATATTGAGGTTCGTTACTGGCGTTGAAGGTTATGGCCGTGTCGTTCCATGGGTCAACTGCAGCGACCTGGCAAACTTCGGCGAGATCGCGCAGGGCCCTTTTACGCTTGTTGTTTGAAGCGAATGTCTCGAAGACTGCCAGTACTCTATTGTCATCGTCTGCTAGAGGGTGTTGTTCTGGGGTGTCTTTGGTGAGGATACCCTCGCCGCTCTTGGCTACCTGCCGGAGAATCCAACATGCTCTAAGGCTGTGGGTTGCCATGGTATCCGGCGTCGTGTGTATTTTGCACGGGCCATTGAGCCATCCCTCTAGAACGGTGTCGTGCACCACAATAGGTTTATGTTTTTTGACTGTTCCTCTAGGCGTGCCACGGGGGCGCGCCCTTTTTTCCTGTAAGGGGAGCCGGGATGGTTCCCAGCCAGCTGCCTGAATTTTCCAGGCGCTTTCCATCGCGCTGTACTTTTGTACAATGGTTGCTAGGTCAGCGGACTTTAGTATGCGGCAGCGATTGATGGCGTTAAGGATACCCTCGTTCGCGCAGTTGTTGCAGAATGCTGCTATCGCATCTTCGTCGCGGCAGCCTTTTGCCTTGTTTTTGACAAGGAGGAATCTGCCCCAAAAGTGGTGGACCGTTTCCTGAGGCTGTTGTTTGATGCTTCTGAGAACATCTATGTCCGGGAGGGTGGTGGAATTGAATCCGAACCCTGACCTGGTTTTGGATCCGGAGTTTGGATGTCTACCGGGCCGGATAGTTCGGGCTCCGGGATATCGACTGATTTTTTAGGCTCATCATCCGACTTTATGTTCGGAGGAAGAGACATGACCTTCTGCCGGAAAGTATCTGGCTCTTCAAGATCGGTTATCCAAACGTAGTTCGTCTTCAATATAGTGGGAGAGTTGCTCCGCTCCTCGACTACCGCTATCTGATGGGTGATCGGTGGACTTTTAATTTCTCTCTGGTCGGGTTTAAGCTCGACCCGATCGTAGTCTGTAGCGACCCCCAAGGCGGTCATGCGATCCAGGAGTTCGTTCAACAACGACAAATCCACTAGATCCATGCAGGCAGAGTATTCAGGATCAACGCAGAGGTGATTTTTGATGACTTGAGAGGTCATCGTCGTCTTAAGGGCCGAGCCGGCGGTCATGACGAAGCCGCCGAGACGGAGGGTCTGACCTGGGGCCAGGGCTCCTCCGTAGATGATATTATCCTTGACAACAAGGCGAGCCATCAACCCTCTTAGCGATGGCACAGAGGAACTCTCAATGAAAGCACCAATGTAGGTGTCAAAACCGGCGGATCTCGGGTGGGGGGTCCCGAACTGTGTGTCTAGGATCGATGGTAACAGGAGACGGGGGACACAATGTTTACCCAGGTTCGGGCCCTCTCTATGGAGGTAATACCCTACTTCCTGCTTGATTGATCTTGATGAATATGAGTGTTACAAGAGTTGATCTACCACGAGATCGTAATGGCTAAACCCTAGAAGTCTAGCCTATGAGTATATGGTAATGAATCTGTCCTATCCGGACTATGCTCTCCGGTTTATATAGACACCGAAGAGATCTAGGGTTACATGAGGTCGGTTACATAAGAAGGAATCTTCATAGTCGGCCGCCTCGCTTGCCTTCCACGCCAAGGAGAGTCCAATCTGGACATGGGTATAGTCTTCGGTCTTCGTGTCTTCATAGCCCATCAGTCTGTCCCATAGATAACAGGCCGGACGCCCAAGGATCCCTTAGTCCAGGACTCCCTCACCCGCGCATACCTCAGCCGCCGTTGGGTCGTCCGATCACCAGGACGAGACCAAGGGGTGAGGGCTACGTGACCAGTTAGGCTCCTGAGTCGCAATGCTCAGGAGTCCCCCTTTACGCTCAAATGACCTTCATACCTTTTCCCTCGCCGAGGCTCCGCTCGGGAGGGCGCGTGACGACCAGGCCCGAGGGACCTGGCGGGGTGGCGTACGCTTGGGCGTGACCCGAGCGTAGCCCCCATGCCCAGCCCCCTCGCGCGACTCTCCCGAGGGGAGGAGTTGCGATGAGGCCAAACACTGAGCTCAAGGGCTCCCTGAGGTTGATACGGCCATGGGGCCGCCCTCAGTTGTTTATCACCAGCGCGGAGCATAGCGCTTCCGCACTTGCACGGGCATAACCGCTCCTCGGCCGTGTCGACTGCCAGCGCGGAGCATGGTGCTTCCACTGGCGTGTGGGTGAGGGCTCCCTCTGAGTGGAGCCCCCGGGGCGTGTACAACCCCGCCCTGAAACGTGGCTTGCACGGCAGGGCTAGACGAGGTGTGTTTGGGCCCTCGTGAGCCAGTGTGGGACTCACAAGGCCCTACCTCAAGGCGGGTTGCGCCTGGTCTTGGTTCTTGTTACCTGCGGTGGTCCTGCGAGATGGTTAGGCAACCTGTGCCGAATGAATCTCCTGAGGTTATCGCATGAGAAGGCCAAGCACCAACGACCCCAGGAGGTGATGTGAACGGGGCCGACCCGCCAGATAGAGCTCAGCCGTTGGATTTGTCGATGCTGCAAGGACGGACCCAAGCACAGACGCCGTGCCTAGCCTTCTTATGCAAAGGATCCTGAAGAAAGACGATCGGCGCACGGCTCCCGTGGTGGGTGATAATCAAACAAGTGATAACCATTGATAGCTTATGCATGGAAAGAGAACTAGCTTAGGTAAATGCAAGAACGATACATGCCACTGGGTCGGACCCGAGCGGCCTGGGGATGATGCAGCCCGAGGGGTGCCCCCAGTAGAATGAGCTAAAGATGTAAAAGGATACATGACGCAGGGACATGCCCACGTGGCCTGGGAATGATGCAACCCGGGGGGCGCTCCCAGCTAAATAAACTTGGAAAATGTCACCTGGTTCCGTTGTCGAAGGGATGTTGGGGTAGCTGAAGATGCGTGGTGAAGGGGTCGCTCCTCTTGAGCCACCTGGGCCCTGAGTCTCGGGAGGCTCTGGGGGTCCAGGCGGTTCCTTGAGGACCGTCTCCATTTCTGCCAGGACCGCGTGATGCCTGGCCTCCTGGGTTGCCTGGATGCTCCGTAGGTTGCGCTAGAAGGTGGCCACCATGCTCGGCAGGCCGAATGGCATGAGAACGTAGTTGTGAGGTGGGCCCTCGCAACGTCCCACGCGCGAAGGCCAGAAGCACTCCTGAGATGCGGCCCTGTTGAGCCCTGGGATGTCGGCGCAGATGCGCAGCCCTCCATCCTTGCCTGGATGTGGAGCCGCGCCAGGTGGACGGTGATCGCCGCGCATAGCCCTTGCATCCTGTAGCTCCTGAGTGGCCTTGGCGATGAACTCTTGAGCGCCGGGCGCTCCTTGCCCGGGGTCCTCCTGAGGGAAACGTGCCGCAAAGCACGCCTCCACGTGGTGCCCGAGCGCCTCCCTCGTGATGTTGGCTAGGTTTGAGGCCCTCCAGAAGATAGCCCCCGAGCCTTGCCCGAGGATGGCGCCGGGCGCGCCTTCCTATGCGATGGAGGGAGGCGCCCCAGGTCCGGGCGCCGATCCTGATGTGGCACCGCTAGAGGCACCGCTCCCTTGAGGCCCTGTGCAGAGTAGTTGCTTCTTCTTCTTGGGGGTGGCCTCAGGAGGGTACTCGCCCTTGCTGTCGGGGTCTTCGATTGCCGCGGCTTGGAAGGCACGCTCGAAGGAGCACACTGCATCTCTTTCTTCGTAGGGGACTGTGATGATCCTGCCGCTTCCTAGCATCTTGGGGACGTCGTAGCCGTGGTAGTTGTCGCGCTGTCCGAAAGTGACAGGGAGGCAGACCTTCCCTATCGGGGTGGTGGAGCCGTCAGTCACTCCTGAGAAGGGCTTGGTGGGCTGTAGCTGATCGTATGGTACTTGGAGGCTGCTGAATGTCTCGACGGACAGGACGTTAAGCCCTGCGCCGCCGTCGATGAGGGTCTTGGTGACTTGTACGTTGCTGGTGACAGGTGAGCAGAGCATTGGGAGGGCGCCAGCAGTGGCCGCGCACTTGAGCTGGCCCGCCGAGCTGAAAGTGATGGCACACTTGGACTACCTGAGCGGGCGCATGGCCTCAAGCCTGGGAAGGGCTGCGTTCACCTCGCGAGCAAACTGTTTGAAGATACGCTGAGATGCTGGGGCCTGAGCTCCGCCCAAGATGCAGGCGATAGCACGCGGTTCCTGGAAGCCCCCAGCCCTCTCGTCCTGATGGTGGTCATCGTTCCTTCTTGGCGGCGGTGGCAGTGGAGGAAGTCCAGCGTTGCCCTGCGGGCAGTCCTCGCGAGGCTGATCCCTCCAGGTGCCCTCATGTGGCTGGTCCTGCCAGCGGTCCTCGCGAGGCCGGTCACGCCACTCCTTGCGAGGGCCGCGATCATCCCAGCGTCCTCCGCCTCGTCCTCCTCCTCCTTGGCCGTAGCCCCGGTCGTTGCGCTCGGGGCGTCGACCGAAGCATCCATCTCGAATGGCCCAGGGCTCTTGACAGTCGCTGGTGTTGTGGCTATGTACGTTGTGGAAGGCACAGAACGGACGGCTGCTCTTGGACGACTCGGGATGGTCCCGGCCACGCTTCGTATCTGGCTCTGCTGCGAGCACGGCCACTCCCTTGCGCTTCACGTCCTTCGCCTTGGCTTTCTTCTCCTCTGGGTCGGTAGCTGGGAGCTCGAGGAGGGAAAGGCGCCCCTCTTCGGCTCTCGCGCACTTGGTCGCCATGTTGAACAGCTCCAGAGTCGTGCATAACTCTTCGTGAAAGGCGAGCTCCTCCTTCATCTTGAAGTCACGGACGCCATCAGAAAACGCAGAAATGATGGCCTCATCCGTCACCTTGGGGATCTTGAGACGAACGTTGTTGAAGCGTTGGATGTACTTCTGCAAGGTCTCTACTGGCTGCTGCTTGATGCGGCGCAGGTCACCCGCGGCCGGAGGGCGGTCGCGAGTGCCCTGGAAGTTGGCGACGAAGCGGTCACGCATCTCATCCCAGGAGGAGATCGAGCCTGGAGGCAGGTTCAGGAGCCACGAGCAGGCACCATCCTTAAGAGCCATAGGGAACCAGTTCGCCATGACTTTCTCGTCGCCGTTGGCCGCCTTGAGGCTCAGCTCATAGAGCTGCAAGAACTCCGCAGGGTCGAGGGTGCCGTTATAGCGAGGAGGCAGGTCTGGCTTGAACTTGCTCGGCCAGACGATGCTACACAACTCCAAAGTGAAGGCGCGGCAGCCTGCTGTGGCCAATGGGGCCCTTTGCTTATGCGGAGCCTGCCCCTGATGTCCGCGCGCCGCCACTGTAGGTGGCACGCGGTCTAGTCGCGGTGGCGCTGGGAGCGTGGGAGCATTCTCTTGCAGCCACGGAACTTCTTGCAGCTTCCTTCTTCTCGCGCGGGCGCCCGACGCGGTGGGTCACGCCGGGGGGCCGCGCGCACTGGTGCCAGAATGCCGTCTTGGTGCGGAGGTGGTGGAGGTGCTCCGTGAGCTACGTCGCCCGCAGCTGGCGGAGGGCGAGGCAGCGAGAGGGACGGCGCGGGGGAGCCCCCAGCGGCGCTGACGAGCTCAGCGATGCGGTCCAACCAGTCCTCGTAGAGGTCGTCGACCGGGCGGTAGCGCAGGAGCTCGCGTGCCATGAGCAGCGCGGCCTGCGCGTCCGCGGGAGCGCGACGAGCGTGAGACGATGAGCCGGCTGGGGTCAGCGACAGAGTGGCGGTGCGGCCATCCCTCCGCACAGAAGGGTGCAGCAAGGACACTTGTTGCTCGTTTCCCGCCGGACCGGTGGCGGCGTTGGCGGTGGGTGACGGGGAACGAAGGGGAGGCCCACCGACAGGGGCTGTTTGAGAGACACAGGCGGCGAGGGCGGCCTGGCGCTCAGCGCAGGCTCGACGCGCGTCCGCCATGGATGCGACGGAGCGATGGACGAGGACCGGCGAGAGGAAGGCTTCGGCGCACCCCTACCTAGCGCGCCAAATGTCGGATTTCGGGTTCCGGCAAAACCCTTGAGGTTCGAACAATGGGGTGCGCACAAAGATCTCTCCTCCCTCTAGCACTCACCCTCACCGCAATCTCAAAGCTCAGTGTGTCGAACTCGCATAACAAAGGGGCACAAGGTTTATACTGGTTCGGGCCACCGATGTGGTGTAATACCCTACTCCAGTGTGTTGTGGTGGATTTCCTCTTGGGCTGAGTATGAAAAGTTACAAGGGAAGAACAGCCTCCTGAGGAGAGGTGCTCTTGTGCTTGGTAGGCTTGTGTGGATGAGGATGATCTGAATGGCTCCGGATCAATTCCGTCCGTCCCCTATCTACTGTGGTGGCTAGACCTATTTATAGAGGCCCTGGTCCTCTTCCCAAATGCTGGCGGGAAGGGATGCCACAACGGCCAAATTTGAAGGGAGACAACTAGTACAAGTTATCCTGACTAAAGGTGGTCTTCGCCTGCTAAAGGCTCTGGTGGTGACGCCATCCTGGGCTCCACGGTGACCTCCGCCCTGCCGTCTTGCTGGTCTTGGTCTCATTGCACTGATATGGAAACCTTTGCCTGATGCCTCGGGACTCCTTGCCTGCACTTGCCTCTTTAGCACCAAAGAGGAAACGAGGACACTGTGCGCGCTGGCTCTCGCCTCGCCCCGGTCGTCATGGCTTACGTCACAGGGACCTCGCGAGGTGCCCCTTGCCTTGATCTCTCCGCCCCTCGCGAGCCAGCCTGGTGAGGCCGCCCCCGAGGAGGTCTTGCGTTGTCCGCCTCGCGAGGCTCGGCCCCTCGCGAGGGTCTTGAGTGTTTGCTAGTGAAGATGGGCCGTACAGGGCCGCTGGTGGAGCCACACCGTGGGCCGCAGGCAGGCAAGTCTGGGGACCCCCGTTCCGAGGACGCCGACACACTGGATTATGATGAGAGAGCTCATGTGTGCTGTAATATGGTGCATGCATTAATATAATCTGGCACAAGTACACAAAAAATAGGTTCCAGAAGTAAGGATAGTTGGCAGATGATAGGTTCATAATATACTTTATAGAGAGTTTATTGCCAAACCATGATAACAAGAGCACACAACAACTAGGCAGATCGTAGTGTACATAAAAGGGGTACACCATAACCATGATATATAAATCGGGAAAGTGGAACTGGCTGGAAAATACGGTGTTGTATTGCCGCTACTAATTGATAGCCTATCAATCACGTACAGGCCAGCTCTATCAGCTGTTGACTGCAGATGTCCCTGCTCCCCTTCCGGACAAGGAACATACTGTACGTACTAAATACAGAATAACAAAAGAGGAACATGTTAAAGAACATAAGAGGAAGCATATTCTTGAGGTTCCGCTTCATTGCATACAATGTTGGTTGCCCACTCATGATGAATCATAGCGCCCAAAGAAATGCAATTCCATGCTGTCTCTCTATATGTGGCCACATGCATTTGGAAAATCAAGTGGGAGCATTACCTGACCAATTAAATGTGTGTCTGTTAACTAATATCAGTATCATATCACAATTAGTATTTGAAGAAGTAAGCTTTGGACTTATGATTGGTGTGTTGTTTAGCTTCAAGAGTGGACTTCTGCTAGTGCGACACATAGCAGCTACACAGCTCATAGTGTAGATATAACGGGAAAACCTTAAGCATCAGGAGTAAAATCAGAAAGTGGAACTTGCTGGAATATATGTGCTAGTAGGAACTTGCTGGAATATATGTGCTAGTATTGCCGGTACGACTAGAAAGGCTTCGGATACCAGCTCTCTTCAGCTGATGATGTGGTACTGTTAATATCAGTGTAACTCTCAAAGGCGACACAACTCCCCGCATTTCCTTGCTAATCTTATAGGATTCAAGTGGGCAGGCCACTACAAATCCTATTCCTATGTTTACAAAATCCTACGAATCAAAGAGGCCCGAAGAGTTCAAAGTGTCCATCACAACCGACCGTATAGACCTCTACACTGCAAATGTCCCTGCTCATCTTCACTACAAGGAACATACTGTACTACTATCATACTCCCTCCGTTCCAAAATATAAGTCTTTGGAGAGATTTCCACTATGGATCACAAACAGATGTATACAGATACATTTTAGTGTGTAGATTCACTCATTTTGCTCCATATGTAGTCCATGGTGGAATCTATACAAAGACTTGTATTTAGGAACGGAGAGAGTACTTATTGAAGAAGAACGAAAGAGGAACATGCTAAAGAAGAGCAAGCAGATTTTGGATAATAAAATGTTCATTGCGCAGTGCCCACACATGATGAACCAGAGCGCATTAAGAATGCAACTCCCTGCTGTCTCTCTATATGTGGTGCACGTGCTTTTCGAAAGTAAAGTAGGAACATTAGCTGACCAATTAAACGTTATCTGTTTTAGTAATATCAGCATCATATCAAATTCGTATTTGAGCAACAAGTTTGGAATTATGAGTGGCACGTTGTTTAGCTTCATGGATTCAGGAGCAGTGCTAAGCAGGTACGATGGTGGTACTGAATATAAAGGCATGTCTGCATGCATGTCGCGTGACTTTTGTCATTTGGGTCAGTCTACCATTTCAGGCGGTTGGATGAAGATCCTACGTCTCCTAACCCTTCTTCTTCCTCGTCTCTGGTTCTTCCCACACAGAACACCGCACGGGCCGCAGACCGAACCACCAGCCCCGACCCCTCCTGAACCGCCCCCACCGCTTGTGTTCCTCTGCCACCTCCACCCCCCACCCCTGCCCCCACCCGCATCGAGTTTTCTTCGTTCGGCGAGGCCCCACCACCGCTCCCACAACCACCATCCCCACCCGAGCCCCTTCCTTCGCACCGGCGAACTCCGGCAAGCTCTCAAAAATCGACTGACCCAATTTTGAAATTTAGTCTACTGTCATTTAACTAGTGTGGAATATAAAAGGGGAAAACCATAAGCATTGCGAGTATAGTGTTGAGCGTGCCATGGTGGATCTGAAGGTGTAAACCGGACAATGGCAACTTCGCAACCAATGTTTGCTTTCAACTAACAAGTAAGTGATGGACAAGAAATTAGAGTAAAGCAGTGGCGATCTATTTTCTTGCTGCGATAAATAAGTTGAGCAGATACGAAAGAGTACCGCCTCTGGTGCGGCGCCGTGTATGCATCTGCTGAGAATTTGACAGTGCTGCGGTAGCGATGGCTGTCGGTGGCGTGGAGGCAGGTCTAGGAGGGTAGACGGTGGCGGCAGGGCGCGGTGGACGAGACAGTCGTAGGAGCGGCGCCGGCAAGGTAGATGACGGCGGGGATGAAGCGAGAGGACGGGATGCAAGGATCCCGGTCTGAAGCCGTGGATGAGAGAGGTCAAACTCTTGTAATGGACGACGGCGTCGGGGTATCAGCTCCGGCATGGTGGAGGAGGACGGCGGTGGATGGGGTGGCGGACGGAGGAGGCTGGGGTGGAGAGGGTGTTTTGGCACCCACGGAGTACGAATGGGGAAATGGAGGGAGAGAGGAAGGGGGGAACCATGTCTTCAGGGCGTGCTTGTCTCAAATGCCAGGAAATTTACGAACTTAGCCCCCGTTTAAAATTTCCTACATCACAGCAATATTAGTCAGTTGGGGATAGGACGGTAATCTCGCATACACCGAATATTTGCCAACGAGAGTTTGTTTTTGGCGCCCACTGTGCATGAATCGGGGAGGGAGTCAATTTCGGCCGAGGAGACACTGTGTTTTGGCACCCACCGTGTATGAATCGGGTGAGAGGCGGTTATGTCACATTTGAGTGAAATTACAAACCTACCCCTATCAAAACCTATAATCGAGCCGATAGGCTTTGCGTGTCAGGGATGGGCAGTAATTTCCATCTCGCGGATTTTGGTTTCGGGCGGTTACTGCGACTTTCCCCGCTTCGTTCAAATTTTTGCAAAGCAAGAGTGCACGTTTACCGTGCCAACTCAATTCGAATCCAGTTTGTATTCTATTTTTGTTCGGGCAGGATCCATTTGCGATTGGAATAAAATTCTATATACATCATTTTTATATATACTTTCAAAGGCACAACAAAAAATTCTGCTCCTTTCTATGTATATAATATGATTTACAAATACAATGACCTCAAAATCATAAGGTTGAATTCAAAAAAAATTAAACCAAATTATGTTCTACTAAAATGTATGGATCAGTAATATCTACATATTAAATAACATAGATGCGCGTGAATTCATATGAGTATGCATGTTTGATAGATCAATTTTGGTTCGAGTATGAATTACATGTATCATCATCTCGAATTCAAATATTTGAATCCCTTTTATGTTGACTCCTTTCACGCCCATCTCTCTCGCATGCTCCTCCAGGTAGCTATCATTCTCTTTTCTCCAGCTCACCCGCATGCTCACTTCATGTTTCTCCCATCTTTGCAAACATGGTCTCTCAACGTCTCCCTTGAGAAGTGTCACACTCTCCCTATCATTATACATTACACGGGTTTCATTATCTCTCACGTCTCTACCGTTCTCTGGTATCACTAGGTACCTAAGCTTTCTTTTTCACCGCCACACACACAGCCTCACTCGTCTTTCACTTTGTATTTCTCTCTATGGGGTTCTCTCACACACCCTATATGTCTCTAGATATGACTCATACCACTAAAATTACTCTCTCCTGCAGACACAACATTTGTTGCGGTCTCCTTTCCGTCTCCATCCCAGTTATAAACTGACATTATTCATTTGTTTACCGATCAGACAAACCCCCTGCTCTCTCTCTCTCTCACACACACACACACAGCTCATGCTTCCACTCCCTTCCCGACTATCGTCTCTCTCTCACACACACAAAACTCTCACTTTCGCACCCCCGACCCATATTTCTCTCACATCATTGATCGACTAGCCTCCAGATAGGTTTATACACCCGCACACTCGTGCTTCCACTATAGCGTACATATCTCTCTCGCGCTCCTTGTATCTATGTAGATTTTTTGTCCCTTCTTGAGACACGCCCTCTCGATCGTGCACACACACTATCGCGTCATTTTAAGCTGATACCTCTCGCACACACACTCTTTGTGTCTTTGTCACACATGCACTCCGCCCTCCTCCTCTCTCCCTCTCTCTCCACACACAACACACACACACATGGGCTTTTTGCAACAACTAGCAAGATGCCCATGCATTGCACGGAACATCAAGATGCATTTGTATGAGTAGTTTATCTTGTGGGAGAAAAGGATGAACGAGGGAAGGCCTTATTTTCAAATGTGGAGAGGGGTGTGGGTATCTTTTTGCAAAATTGCCATAGTTTCCTTCCTATCCATCAGATATAAATCGGACGGCCTATATTGCAGGATGGCAGGCACACCATCATCACCAACTCTGTTTTTTTATCTCTACTCTTATAAAAAGCATAGTCGGTGATGATGGTGTGCCTGCCATCCTGCAATATAGGCCGTCCGATTTATATCTAACGGATAGGAAGGAAACTATGGCAATTTACCCGCACTCCTCTCCACATTTGCAGATAAGGCCTTCCCTCGTTCATCCTTTTCTCCCACAAGATCTTGATGTTCCGTGCAACGCATGGGCATCCTGCTAGTAAGAATAGAAATTAGAGATATACCACTTCTCGAATATTGAAACCAACAACATTCCTCCCTTATCTCATCAAAACCGCCAAAGGAATATATTTTGAGTGAAACATAAGATATTTTTAGTGATACACGTATTTCAAAACTAGACTCTTTGTTCTATCAAATCGGTGAATATATATTAATATACTTTGATCATGTGGCAACGCATTGGCACATTGCTAGTAGTTATTACTACGGTATAATTTTTTGGACACCAGACAAACGGTGGAGTACATATACGAAGAGAAGAGGCGCACGCACGCAGTCAACCTCTCGCTGTCTCGCACACAAGAGAGTTATGTAAAGGCACCGTTAACAAATAAACCCTAAAACCCTAGGTGCATGATTGCTGCATGCGCAGGTACCGGGTACTTGGTGGAGCGCACCTTTGTAGGAATAGTCAGCTCGCGTGTTAATTTGATCCATAGGAGTTGATGGTCGGGACCACATGTGAACGACCTGGAGGCGGTGGCTCGCCAGTTGCCACAGATCGAGTAGCCACGTTTAAAATACCATTTTTTAGCGGGGTAAGAGTTCCGATTTTCAAGGCGCGTTATAAGTACTTAAGTAGTTTTTAGAACGATTGGTATGGAGCGAAAATGGAATTCATAACTACTACCTCCTTGGCGTATGGTTGTATGGGTTTATGTTGCGAGATGTTGAACCTGGTAGTTCTAGGGCAAATACTATGGTTTAGATGTTGGTTTTCAGTAATGAAAATCAGAAGGGGGAAACCCTTCTTTGATAAAAAAATCTACTACCTCCATCCTGGTTTACTAGTCCCCATCGTATTTTGGGTCAAAGTTTGTCCACGAATTTTTTGTAAAATGTGAATGGAAAATGAGATTTTGTTATACCCAAATAAAAAAGGACTGGAGGGAGTGATTTCTCTGACACGGACGCGGCCTCTCATAGCACTGGCATTGAACCGGTGCACGGGCCAAGAGGGCCCCACTCGATGCAGGCCCGGCTGAACACGCCTCCTCGTCGCATGCAACCGGCTTTAGACTGCCTCGCCTTCCTCCATTGAATACGCGCGTGTGCCGGCAACACGTCCTTCCGCGAGCCGGTCGGCATTTTAGAACACAAAAAATGATCAAAATATAATTAATTACGCATGGTCTTGACTTGTTGTGCTCGCACTGGTATCAGGAACTAGAGGTTTTTCTTTATTTATAACTCTCCTCACATTTTTGGCTTTGAAGTGAATCATGGTTGTGGACATTATCTATGAATGTGCAGATATCTGTGAACATGAGTTTGATGTGGAAGTTGAACTTGGAATGTTGGGTTTGCGTGTGAACTATACCATGTCCAATGCTTCGTCTGTTATTGTTTTGAAAGTAATTGCTGTTATTACATGACCCTAAAAACATATTTTGTGCCACCTCAGTAGATGCACTGACATCACAATAGGCATGCAGACTGGATAAACATTTGAACCTAGCTATTATGAAGGAAAATTTGTATTGACAACAGTTTTAGATAGCAGGAGACGCCTAGCCTGCTCTGCCTCTGCTAGCTTCTTTCTGCCTTCTTCCATCTCTTCTTTGGCTTGGGCGAAGAGAGCATCTGATTGATCTTTTCGCTTCTTCAGGAACTCAGCTACATTCTCAAGGGCTGCTGCACACTTTCTTTCAGCCTTTACTAGAGGCACGAGGACACGAACAGTTGACGACTCCACCTGGCTTGTGTGTAATCCAGCATCATCTGGGAATTTGCACCTTGTGTCTATCCAGCATCATTAGGGAACTAGCACCTTGTGTGTAATCCAGCCTCATTTTGGAAACATGATCTCGAGGTTGACCATACTTCCCTCCTCGCAGGAACTGCATCCTGACATGAAGTTACTTCTTTTTTAGATCAATACTCAGAGCAACCCAGATCATTTAGTAGAAACCAGATAAACAGGACTCGGAGAAGTGAATTCAAAAGGAAAAATATAAAAACAGACTACAAGGTGAGAACACCCACTTCCTACATCAAGCTAAAAACGAAAGCACTAGGACGATTAAGACTCTTCTTATTACACATCGAAGAACACGATGCTGAGAGAAACAGAAACTACAACATATACACATCAAAGAACACAAGGCTAAACGAAAGTAATTGAAAGGGTGTTACTTACCAAAGCTTGTTTTACAGGTTCGGTGCAGCTCCTCTTTAACTTGCCATGCTCCTTGAAGATGTCCCCAATATCCCGTGTTTGGTCTTCATTGATCCTCTGCATGTTCACACTCACCGTTTTAAAATCTCAACATGGAAAGAAAAATATACCAGTAATACTCACACATCTTGTGGGCAACATTAAAGCACTCGTCTGCCATGTTAGAGCATCTCCAACAGAAGCGCAACACGCAGCGCTTTAAAAAAGCATTTACAGTGCTGAGATCAAGAAGTAGAGATAGAGTGTAGAGACTAGAGAGTAGATACATAGATAGTTCTCCGCATAGATAGATAAAAAATAGATAGTTCAACTACTCCTTGTCGTCCGACTCCTCCTCGGTGATGTCCTCCTCCGGCGTCTCAATGTAGGCGTGAAGACCGATCATCGTCCGATTCCTAGGGTGACGCTGCTCCTAGCCTCATGTTGAATTGAGCGTCCGCTTTTCGCGTACGTTTGTCCTCGCGATAGGCGGCTCGCTCCGCCCTCCTCTTCTCCCTCTCCTCCATCCTTTGCGCGTAGAACTCGTGCTCGTTGATGATGTCCTGCGGGAAGCGTTGGCGCCACAACGCCATGGCTTCCTCGTCCATCTCAGCGATGCCGAGACGGTGCTCCCGCCTTCGGTTGTCGCGACAATCCTCGTTGGTGATAAGCCACGGCAGAGGCGCGAGCTCCTGCGCCCGCTCCCGCGTCGGCACGTTGGGGAAGTTCAATGTTCAATGAGGCCACCGGAGGCACCACGCCGTCGCGTCGTACGCGCGGGCGGCCTCGTTGGTGGTGTCGAAATTGCCGAGGCCGAGGCGCATCCCGCGGAACCGGATCTCAGCGGAGAAGCCGCCGGAGGGGCGCACGCGGACGCCGCGGTATCCCCAAGTTTCCCGGCGACGCAGCGGCATGGTGGCGCGGCCGCGGCAAGGTGAGAAAGAGCGGGGAGAGAGCGGTGGCGAGGCGCAGAGCGGGGAGAGCGTGGTGGCGAGGCACAGAGCGGGGAGAGAGCAGTGGCAAGGCACAGAGCGGTGGGAGGACGTTGGATTTTATAAAGCGCGTCGGACGCCGCGCGCCAAAACTACCGCGCGCCCGGCCGCTTTTTCCCGCGCGCGCGATCCTTTCCTGACGTCCCTGCTATCTCTACTCTCTTCTCTACTGTTATATTTATTTTATATTTAATATTTATCTCTACTCTCTTCTATACTGTTATATTGATTTTATATTTAATATTTATCTTTACTTCTCTACTCTCTACACTTTTTTCTACTTTCTTTTAAAAACAGAGTTGGTGATGATGGTGTGCCTGCCATCATGCAATATAGGCCGTCCGATTTATATCCGACGGATAGGAAGGAAACTATGGCAATTTTGCAGAAAGATACCCATACCCTCTCTAGATTTGCAAATAAGGCCTTCCCTCGTTCATCCTTTTCTCCTACAAGATAAACTACTCATACAGATGCCTCGTAATGTTCCGTGCAATGCACGGGCATCTTGCTAGTTCTAAAAAACTTTCCATCATTGGCCACACTACTGGTTGCAGATGAAGAACCTACCCAAGCACAGCGTGATACAGGAGCGACGCACAATTACAAGCTGATATTCTGTTGGACAATGGAGGCTATAACAAATTACTTTTACGGGAACAATAGCAACCAGGAAATTTGAAGGCTAGGTATGAACAAAATTGGAACTGCACATGTACTGCTAAGTGATTCAATACACACATTACCAATCAAGGAGGAGAACGATAGTCGCGGTGGCCTCTGTGCATCATGGTCGGCAACGGGAGTCAGTTCATTGTCCACGACGATGGTGCTTCTACGCTTGGCGTTGACTTCCGGGAAGCAGATCCGAGACCGTGGAAGACGGTGCCAGGGAAGAGGCTCTGTGTACGACAACGGTGGTGGACCGACTCCAGTGCGGCGTATGAGGTCGTCGATGAGGCAGATGCGCTACGGTGGACGAGTGCGCCGATGGAGAAGGGGAGGAGCACGAAGGCTGCGGTGCCGTGGAGAAGTCTATTTTGGTGCGGGGATAGAAAATGGGGAGTATTCAGGTGTACTACTCTGGGTGCCGGGGTGGGGTTGGCTGGGTAGGGTGAACCTGAAGTTAGGAAAACAGGCCCCTACCAAGCGTAATCTGCAGACCTGTTCCGAAGGTTATGATGGTTACTTCGCACTGCTCGAATCAGGGTCGCGGGTGATTTCCCCGCCTACCTCAAAATTTTGTGACACTGAACTCCCCGTGTGGCGTGTTGGGTGATTGGGCTAAGCAACTAGCGAGTAGTACTAGTAACTACTAGTACTCCCTCTGATTTTATTAACTCTGCATATTAGGTTTGACCGAAGTCAAACTTCCTAAAGTTTGACCAAGTTTATAGAAAAATATAAACATTTACCATAACAAATATGTATGATGTGAAAGTACATTCAATAATGAATCTAATGGTATTTATTTGTTATTGTATATGTTAATATTTTTTGTTATAAACTTTGTGAGAGTTTACAAAACTTGACTTTGACCAATGCTAACACGCAGACTTAAATAAAAACGGAGGGAGTACACATTTGTTTTCTTAGTTTGTAGTGAATTAACCATTTGTTGTAATTCTGAAATAAATATATTAGGCTACTGACTTCGAATGTAATGGTCTATACAATTCAGTAGTTACAATCATTGTTGAATTCCAAGATGTATACGAGGTCTATAGTACTTCACAATATGCTCAAACTCACGTAATCCCAATCAAATGAGAATCTAAATGCATTTCATAGTTATTACTTTGTAGGATGCAACAAAAACAACCATAACTCTACATCATCCATTATAAAAGCAACATTTTGAACACATCCCAATGTGTGAATGAAAGTGTAGAGAGAGCTTGCGAAGATGGAGCAGATAGGGCGGTAAAGATTGTGTGTATGTGGACAATAGAGTAGGAGACAAACCTAACGAGATAGAGAGAGAGATGGAGAGAGAAAGAGAGAGGAAGAAGTTAGGTCTGTGAGATAGATGGAGACATGTAATATACGTGAGATGTTTGTGCATCCGGATTCTGTAGACGTGGAAGGAGAAGAGAGAACAGGTTTTATGAGAGAGCTGGAAAAACATGGACGAGAGGGGAAGGATCTCGTGGGTTGAGGGATTGATAATTTTGTGCGGGAGAGAGAGAGGGATTGGTAATTTTGTGCGGTAGAGAGAGAGGGGGGAGGAGTCGGTCAGCCGTTGTCACGCCATCCTACTTCCAAATGGCCCCGCATTCTCTAGTGCAGTGTGGTCGCCGTCTTTGATCTCCTCGATGCCCTCTTTGAAGGTTGAGGTGTTGTGCATGGTGGGGTGCAGAGAAGCACATGCGAGACTGGTCGCCATATAGCCTTGGATGGGGATGAATCGTGTGCTTGGGGGAGGGGGAGTGTGTCTGCGGTGTGTGTGTGTGTGTGTGTGTGTGTGTGTGTGTGTGTGTGTGTGTGTGTGTGTGTGTGTGTGTGTGTGTGTGCTTGTGTGTCAGTATTGAGAGAAATCAAACCTATGGAGAGAAATGTGTGTGTATGTGACGGAAAGCTACATGCTAAATAGGGTTTTCACGAAGAGATTGTGCGTGCGAGATAGAGAGCGATGTGCGGGCCTTGAGGTGGGCAGGGGCCGGGTGAGGGTGTCAAAATGTGTGCGTTGATGCATGTGTTACATGCGATCATGCGAGGGACAGACGAATCAAGAGAGATGGTTGTTGTGTTACGGATGCTCCTCTTTCTCTCTCTCTCACACACACAAGTACAAATAGAAGACCGTTCTCTCATGTATACACAACGTATCGACATCTGTCTATGTCTCACTCATGCATGATCATTTGCACATTCACACCTCTCCATGTCTCTATCACACGCACACCGTCTCCACATTGCCCTTCCGCCACAACACACATATGGACAAATACACACGTTCTCTCTCAGTCACACCCACAAAATCAATATTAAAAAAACTAGGGCGCACCTAAAACGTCCAAATCCAAATAAACACAAACCAGAGCTAAATTCAAATATATGGAAATAATGTAGCGTCAAGAACTTTTCCAGGAAAAAAAGTTGAGTAATATTCGGGGATTGTTTTCACACACACAAAAAGGTTCGGTGGATGTCCTTCGAGCGCGACACGGTGGCGCACCGTTCGATCGACCGCGCGGCCGCGGTTCACGCGCTTGCACAAGATTCCGTATCATGGCTGTGGTAACTAATATAAGCGCTGCCTTAGTCTAATGTTTACATGTACTAGTACGGTTTTCTTTTAAGTTTGACCAACCCTATATACTACAAAAAAATACACTTCCGTGATCATACGTGTTTGTCACAGTAGGTCACGTTTTCTGTCATGCATGTACATCCATGACAAATTTATGATAGAATGAAGATATTCATACCTGTGCTGTCGTAGAAGTGTTCCATGACATTGCAAAAATTATCATCACGGAAGTGTCCACTTCCATGAAGATAAATCGCGCGTAACAGAAGTGCTTTCGTCAAGGGTGACCGACACGTGGCATCCACCATAACGGAATGCCGTTAAGCTATCGGGTCCGGTTTTTGGATCCGATAACCCGTTAACAGCCCGGACCAATGGGGATTTTCCATGTGTAAAATTCTGATTGGCTGACGGAAACATGTGTCAGCTCCGCGTTGGCACAGGTGCCACTCATCCAATGGGCGAGATGCGCCTATGATATGTTGACACGTGGACCGGTCCAAAAGTGGCCCATAAAGTTTAAATGGGCCGGCCCAACTAAAGGCCCACAAGATTTTGCGGTCCATAATGGGCCAGCCCAGCAAAAGGCCCACGAGATTTTGCATATCATAATGGGCCGGCCCAGCTAAAGGCCCACGAGATTTTGCGGACCATAATGGGTTGGCCTAGCTAAAGGCCCGCGGGATTTTGCGGACCATAATAGGCTGGCCCAGCTAAAGGCCCAACATTCCCAGTTAAGGCCCGTACGGCTAGTGTCAAATCGGCCCGTAAACGGGATGTCCTAAACTTGTCATCATCGCGGCCCATGGTCACTTCTGGCCCGTTAACAGTCTGCTAAGTATATGGGCCGAATTACGGCCCGGTGTATTTCCGGCCTGTTAAAGGTCCTGCTTCATTTGGGCCCATTTACAGGCCATTGAAACTTTCCGCCCATAAACGACCGTGAAGGATTTGGGTCATATTCGGTCATGTCTGATATTCGGCCTGTTAAAGGCCCACTATAGATTTGGGCCACTTTCGGCCTGTTGTGATGTTAGGCCTGTTAACGTCGGACGAAATCCATGGGCCATATGTGGCCCAACGTCACATCAGGCCCATTAACGGCCCATATAAAAATGATGATAATCTAGCCCGACCGAACTTCCGCCCTATTAAAGGCCTGTCTATTAGGTCGGCGCATTTACGGCCCGTTCGAATTTCGGCCTGTGAAAAATCCGCATCTTAAATGGGCCCAATCTCACTTTCGGTCTTTTAAAGGCCCATGTTTTTATGGGCTCGAGATATTTACACCTGTAAACGGCCTATTGTTACTGAGGGCCCAAATTATGTTTAGGCCTGTTAAAGGCCCACTATGGGCACAGGCCTACCAGAAAAATATGAAATCTTATGCTGATTTAGGCACAGATATTTTTAGTGGGCTACATGTTTCGGCCCATAATCGTTTTTAGCCCAATTGGAATGGGCCCGACGAATGTTGGCATGTTGGTCTCCTACGAAGCTTTCAGCCGAATACATTACTAAGATAAACCTACACTATACAAAAATAGCGTCGTAATTATTGCAGCCTTTGGCAGCAGCATAAATGTTGTATCACAACAAAAGGCATGTTGGCATAAAGTTTACAGTCCTTGCTGATAAAAGCACCATCAGATGTATAGAAGCACAGATCATTTGACCTGAGTGCTAATGTTTCAGGCTGTAGAATCTGATGGAGCAGCACGATCTTCACCTTTGTTCCGCCATTGCTCTTGAACAGCGAAGCGAATGTCTGGTAGTCTGGTTTCAAAACCATTCATATCTTGACGACATTTGTTAACCACTATTCTTGTTTCCAAAACGACGTCCATTAGGGATTGGACTTGTGTCTGGAGCACAGATATATCACTCTGTCTAGCAGGAAGATTTTGTTCAGTAGGCGATTTGGACGAGGTTACATTGACAACCAACCCAGAATTACGCAGGAATGTGCTTTTTGCACTGTTAGTGGAGAGATACTGATGCACTGCAGCAAGAGGTGACATTGTGCCTGTGGTAGCCTCGTCTCCTTCAGGTGGTTGTGGCTGTTCAATCATTTTTTCCATAGCTTCCTGAAAATTTGAACTTGTAGATAAGTGTACAAGATAAATTACTAATGAGACAAAAACAAACAAAGTAGGTGACACGTTTATACATAACTTATTTTGGTGAACTACTGTAATACATTAGCATGTATTGTAGTGCCAACTACATAATAAAATCACTTTCGGAACATATGTCCATGTAGCATGCCTACTGTATTGTCTATTTCCTCACATTCGTTGACATCTAAGGATAAAGAGACATGATTTAAAGTAGGATGAACATAGTATGACATCGTTCATATCATGGGCAAATAGATATAAAACAAACAGGCTATTTTATCATTGTGTGGGCACGTGAACATAACAACTAGAATACAGATCAAGACCAAAAGAATATCCTTCATCTCTTTTAAACCATGTAAGGTGAAACGATAGGTTAAGACAACTGTGTATAAAAGTGAACAGAGTAACTGACATTGGCTGCAAACCAAGTAGTTAAATGAACACATCACAGTACCAATCAGTTCAAAGGCAGCAGGAGTAAGGACTTACAACAGCGGCTTGAACTGGTGTGCTCATGCCCTTCATCTTGCTGGTGTGGCAATCCTTGAAGATTTGCACTGCATTCGGTTCAGGTTCTTTTTGGTCCGCACAGGCTTTCCTTTGTATTTGGAACAAGTCAATATAGATACGATAATATGGCATAGAAAAAAGAAGGAAGTAGCAGCTATTTACAAGAGCCCCGCAGTGTGCAATATCGCTACGAGATCCTGTTGTCTGTTGGAATTTCACTTTAGAATGGTTGGTCTTGTTCTTCAAACAGTTAGCCTAGAAGGAGATACACTTGTAAGGCACATACATAAATACAAGTTCAATATGTGGTCTGATCAAATACATATAGCCTACCTGATACTTTGGACCAGACCAGTGTTTAACGAGGGTTGTCCAATCTTCATCTGTAATATATTCCACTGGAGATTTTTGGGCGATTTCATTGTTAGCCTTGCCTTCAAAGTGAGATTTTCTAAGGTGGTACCGATATTGTCGCAGAGCAGACTGAAAAACATGAGTGCATGCTTGTTTAGTTGCATCATCTTTTGGATCCAACTTGAACCTCATCTGTTGAAAAAAGAATGTGAGTCTTATTAGGAGGAAGCTAGAAAGTATGGGATAGAGCAAGACAATATTACTAATTGTGATGAATAACATTACTTACGGATAAATGGTCAAGGAAGGTGTTAAACTGGGTATTGTCTTTCTCATTCCTGTACTGGATCCACGTTGGGAGGATACGTGCATGACACCTAACGGCAACGGCTGCCGCTGATACTAACTTGGCTGACTATGTAGCATCACGTGGCCTTTTTAAACCTTCCTCAAAATGGATCTCCATTCTTCCTCCTTTAGATTTTGTTAATCTGTCAAGCATTATCCCTGATGTCTGTTTCCGCTTGCGTCGTGGTGCTAGTTCAACAACGAATATGGAAAGTGTTAGTGTACATCAAACTGTGAGAGTACATATAAAGGAGCATGCAACTACAACTTGACTCGGTCAGGTACCGTCTTGGTGTTGATGCTCATGAGGTTCATCTGATCTTGCCAAGTCCTGTTGTGTCAGCAGTGCTTCGGAAGTAGTGTTAGGTGTGAAGGCAGCTTGGGAACTGGCCAATTCCGGAGCAAACGAACGAGTAACTTGTTGAGATGCTGGTACAGTTGAAGCGGATGCTGCAGCTGGTGGAGCAGGTGATAGTGTGTTTGTAGATTTAGCCGGTGGACTTGGACCTTCTACTGCACTATAAGTACCAGCAGAATCTGGACGACAGATCCTTTTCCGTTTCACCTGACGAGTAACACCACTCCCTACTATATTATTTTCCTTGCTCTTTTTTGACTTTGCCATGTCAAGTCGTACCCACAACACAAAAGAATAAAATCGCTCTTCAGAACTCATTGATGCATGATACAGACAAGCAATACTTTGATGTAAGACAACCGTATGAGGATGGAATATGTAAGAAAAATAGGACGGCATGACATATTCACAGATACGATGTGTAAACTAAGCAGAAGGATTTTCAAGAAAATAGAAGTAATTCAAGCAAGACACGATATGAAAGATGCAAGCAACCAATATTACTCTGCCAAGTTAAAAGTGTCTTGTCATAAGTGGCAATTCGAAAAATTAGAAGCAGTACAACATAGAAATCAATGCAAGATGCAACCACTATCAAACTGCCATGTTAAAAGTGTCCAATCATGAGTGACTGATGCGGGATACACAACAGCAGTACTTTGATGTAAGAACATGGTATGATAGATAGATGCAGTGTATTCTAGACACAGAATGCCATGTCATATGCACATGTATAACGTATGAACTTGGCAGGTGCAATTTAATCAAAATAGAAGAAATATAGGCTAGACAACATATGCAACATGAAACCAATTATCACACTGTCAACTTAGAGCAAGCACCTGCAATGGTGGAGTACGGGAGATGAACTCATCATGTAGACTTGGGACTTCAACTTCATTAGCAGTAGAAGTGGCAAATCTAGAGAGTCTCTGTTTGCGTCGGTGCGGGGGACCACCAACATCTTCTAACTTACTCTTTTCCTTCCTATTTTCTGATATTGCCTTATGGAGTCAAAACCACAAGAAGATGAATAAATTAGCTCTGCATAACTGGTTGATGCATGATACAGACGAACACTACTTTGATGTAAGGCAAGCGCAGGATAGGAGGATGGAATATATAGAAAAAAAGACAGTGTTTCATATTCACACGTACGATAGGAGGATGGAATATGTATGAAAAAACAGTAAGCGGAAGGCGTTTCAACAAAATTAGAAGAAATGAAAGCTAGGCACCATATGAACATGCAACCAATATCACTCTATCAGGTAAAAAGTGTCTCGTCGTAAGTGCCATTTCAAGAAATTAGAAGCAGTACAAGCTAGAAGACAATGCAAGATGCAACCTACATCACAGTCCCAAGTTAAATGTGTCTTATGGGTAAGTGATCGTTGCAGGTATAAGTTGTAAGCTACGCAGATGCAATTCAACATAATCAGAAGCAATACAAATTAGACATCATACGGAAAACGCAACCACATATAACAGTTCCAAGTTAGAGCAAGCACCTGTGATGGTGGAGTAGGGGAGATGTGCTCATTATGTACACGTATGTTCTAGAAACAGGAACACGTGTCATATTCACAGGCATTATGTGTAAAGTAAGCAGATGCAATTCAACAAAGTTAGAAGCAATACAAGCTAGACATCATACGCAACATGCAACCACATATAATAGTGCCAAGTTAGAGCAAGCACCTGTGATGGTGGAGTAGGGGAGATGTGCTCATCATGTACACGTATGTTCTAGAAATAGGAACACATGTCATATTCACAGGCATTATGTGTAAAGTAAGCAGATGCAGTTCAACAAAGTTAGAAGCAATACAAGCTAGACATCATATGCAACATGCAACCACATATAATAGTGCCAAGTTAGAGCAAGCACCTGTGATGGTGGAGTAGGGGAGATGTGCTCATCATGTACACGTATGTTCTAGAAACAGGAACATGTGTCATATTCACATGCATTATGTGTAAAGTAAGCAGATGCAATTCAACAAAGTTAGAAGTAATACAAGCTAGACATCATATGCAACATGCAACCACATATAATAGTGCCAAGTTAGAGCAAGCACCTGTGATGGTGGAGTAGGGGAGATGTGCTCATCATCTACACAGCTACGTTGACTGTCTAGCCTTGCATTGTCTTGTGAATCTTGTTGGGAGGATGGCGGAGTAGAATCTGTAGAGAACCTTCGTTTCAGTTGCTCGGAAGGACCACCATCATCCAATGCCTTGCCAATTTCCTTCAGCTTTATTGATTTTGCATTGTGAGGTCAAACTGACAAGAAAAAGGAATATAATTCGCTCTTCAGAACTCATTCATGCATGATACTGACGAACACTACTCTGATGAAAGGCAAAGTCATGATACGAGGATGGAATATGTACGAAAAAATGGACGGCTTGACATATTCACACCTATGATGTGGTAACTAAGCAGAAGGGACTTCAACAAATTAGAAGCACTGCAAACTAGACACCATATGAAAGGTGCAATCAATATCACTCTGCCAAGTTAAAACTGTCTCGTCATAGGTGGCGTTCATCAAACTAGAAGCAATACATGCTAGAAATCATATTCAAGACACAAACCAATATCACACTGCCAACTTAAAGGTGTTCCATCATAAGTGACTGATGCAGGATACACAAGAAGAGTAGTTTCATGTAAGAACATGGTGTGATAGACAGATATAGTATGTACCAAAAACAGGAAAACGTGTCATATTCACACATATCATGTGTAAGCTAAGCAGATGCAGTTTACACTAATTGGGAGCAATACAAGCTAGACACCATATGCAACATGCAACCAGATATCACACTGTCAAGTTAGAGCAAGCACCTTGGATGGTGGAGTAGGGGAGCGAAGATTTGGACCTTGTAATGCACTATCAGTACAAGGAGAATTGGTACAGATGCTCCGTTTACGTTGCTGCAGAGGACCACCATCATCGCCTTCCTTACTCTTTTCCTTCCTCTTTCTTGATTTTGCCTTGTCAAGTCAAACCCACAAGAAAAAGGAATAAAATTTGCTCTTCAGAACTCATTGATGCATGGTACTGACAAACACTACTTTCATGTAAGGCAGCCGCATGATAGGATGATGGAATTTGTATGAAAAACAGGATGGCGTGACATATTGACATGTACGATGTATAAAGTGTAAACTAAGCACAAGGTGCTTGAACTTGTTTGAATCAATGCAAGCTCGAAACCATATGAAAGATGAAACCAATATCACCCTGCCAAATTAAAAGGGTGCCCTAACAAATGTATTTGACCAAATTAGAAGCAATACATGGCAACAGGCTCGAAATAATATGCAATATGCAACGAATAAAGGTCACTCATCGTAAGTGATTGATGCAGGATACAGAAGAGAGGTAGTTTCATGTAAGAACAAGGTTAACACATAGATGTAGTGTGTACCAAAAATAGGAAGGCATGTCATATTCACAGGTATAATGTGTAAACTAAGCAGATGCAATTTACCCTAATTAGAAGCATTACAAGCTAGACACCGTATGCAACATGCAACCACATATCACACTGTGAAGTTAGAGCAAGCACCTGTGATGGGGGTGTGGGGGAATTGCGGTCATCAACTAGAGAGCTACGTTGACTATCTTCATTTAGCCTTGCTGTTTCTTGAGAATCATGTGGGGAGGATTACACTGCACTCTTTAAACGAGTATGGCGTCTCACAGTAACCCACCCGGGTGACTGTCTCATCATAAGTGATTGACGAGGGATACAAAAGAGCATTAGTTTGATGTACGAACATGGTTAATAGACATATGTAGTATGTATCAAAAACAGGAAGGCATGTCATTATCAAAGGTATAATGTGTAAAGTAAGCAGATGCAATTTAACCAAATTGGAAGCAATACAAGCTAGACACCATATGCAACATGCAACCACATTTGACAGCGCGAAGTTAAAGCAAGCACCTGGATGGTTGTGTGTGGCAATTGAGATCATCAACTGTAGAGCTACGTTTACTCTCTCCAACTGCTGACACTGCATCCTTTAGAGCGCTGAAACGCTTAGTGCTTATCTTCGAATTACACTGGAGCGACTTCTGTCTTTTCTTTTCAGCATTCATCAACACTGCGTCAGAGTCTGAAATACCCATGCATAAAAAAACAATAGTGTGAGTATGGGTGAAGTGTGTGCACAATTAGTACAGTGTAAAGGTAGCAGATAGCAGGTCAGTGAGAAATAAATGACGGGAGACATATGATAGCTCTACAACATGCATGGCACACTAAATTACTACAGGATTCTATGAAAATAACATTCGACTGAAAACAAATAGGTCAGTCCATTTTTTCTGCACCGTCCAATGTACAAAGAACTGGCAGATCACCTTCATCTACCTCCAGCCAGTCAGTGTTGACTATCTTCCTCGAAACGGCAGCGACCACCGGCCCAGTCCCCTGCCTGCGCCCTTCCCTCGACCTCACCGCACCGCCGTGCTTGGCACCACCCCCGGCAATCCATTCAAGCCCCGCCGACCTCCAGATCGGGCGCAAGCAGCTCCTGCGCCCCACACCCCTATGATAGACACCAATGCGCCACTTCCCCGGCGAACCGGCGGACTAGGTGCTCCGCGCGCCTAAGCGGGTGCTGCTTCTTTTAATTGCGGTTCGACTGACCCTGAATTGAAATCCAGGCGGGCTACTGACCTCTAGCAAAGGTGAGATAGTACAGGGAGGAAACCTTGTGCATTTAGTATCACGAAGAAGATGCAGTAAGAAGCGCTCAAATAGTTTCTTTCGTGGGATGAATATGGTGTGAGCAGAGACGTAAGGTTTGCACGAATAAGGGAAGAGGAGTACCTCTTTCTACTAGCAGTGTTGTGTCCTCCTTCTGTTTTTCCAACGATCTTCTTGTGGTTCGCTGGAAACGAGAAGTTGTGGAGGACGGTGCAGCCTTGGACGAACCCATGGCCAAGTTGTTGAGTGTGGTGCGGTGGCCGTCTGTCGGCGGCGGGGAAGCAGATCCGAGGTGGTGAACGACGACGTAGCAGGAACAACTCCGTTGCGGTGGACAGTTGTGACAGTGGAGCGGCAAAAGTGAGGCGCATGATGGCGTGGTCGGAGTGGTTCTGGTACAGCGCACGTCGGTGTCGGCGTCATGGAGGCAGCTCTACCTCGGCTTCTGCTACTAAGTCCTTAAGGGTGTTGCGGTTGCGGTTGCGTTGGACGACGACGCGGGGTACCGGCTCCGGCGTGATGGAGTTGGGCGGCGGTGGATTGGGCGCTACGGGGTGGAGGACGGAGGAGGCTGGGGTTTCGTGGCTGGTGGAGAGGGCGTTTTGGCGCCCATGGAGTATGAATGGGGAAACGGAGGGAGGCGGGGAACTAAGGGGGAATAATGTTTCGGTTTGGGACGCACTTGTTTGAAATTTGGGGAAAGTTACAAACTTTGCCCCCATCTAAAATTTCGGACATATTGCGGGTTGGGGGTAGGGCAGTAATCTGAGGTGTCCCAAATGTGGGCGGGATAGATTTCGGCCGAGCGCATGGGTGTTTAGGCGCCCACGACGTATGAATGCTTCTCGGAGGCGGTTGAGACTGGCGTATTGGTGAAGTTACAACCCTACCCCGGTTTAGACCTTTGAACATCGGGCCAATAGGCTACACGGGCCAGAGTCAGGACAATAATTTCCTACCACCAAACATTAGTCTCGCGCGGTTTCGGGTGACCAGAGGCCTATTTGGCGCTTCGTTCAATATTTGGGAGCAGAAGCATTAACGCTTTCGGTTCTCTTGAATTGAACATTCAGGATTTGTCAAACTTCACAAATCTTTACTCTTGAAAATCCTAAAGCTACGATTATTTTGGAATGGAGGTGGTACATTTGAATATACATTGTACACGAGTATATATTAAAAAATATGCAACTTACCTCAGTTCATGCATGGTTCCAGATATAATCTCCTTGGTTGCAAAAAAAAGTTAGACATGCGTATGAATATATATAGCATGTTCAAACGCACAACAAAGATTGATGCCCCCTTTTACATCTGATTTACAAATGCCATTATCTCGGGTTCAAATAGATGAATGCACTTCCTATGAATTCGAATCTTCAAAACCCCCTTTATGTTGAATTCGACATGTATTCTATTTCTTAGCTAGCAATTTGGAATGTATCCATGCAAGTGACAAATGTATAAAGTGCTTCACACTAACAACATGGAGTGCACTAATTAATGTTTATATATGAATTGCAAAAGCATCCATTGCTTGTATTTCAAACCACTCTCACTCTATAGATCGATAATATGAAATAAACACACGCACATGCTAGAATCAATAGAGTATGGGTGTCTGATAGACCGACTTTCGTCCATACGCAATTTGCAAAATTCATGATCTCATCCAAAAATAATAATTCCATTTATATTTTAATTTAATGCGTAGAACCGCCTTTTACACGTAGATGCACTATGCCTCGCCCCGTTCTCACAAACGCGCTATATATCTCTCTATCTACCGCATAAGTGCACACACTTTATATGCATCGGCATTTCTCTTTCACACGTGCTCACAATCTCTCTCGGGGTGTCGGGGAGTCTCACGCACATGCTCTCTGTATCTCTCTCTCTTTCTGACTACTATTACCACTCTTTTCACTAATCTCAGTTGGAAAACACTATTTCTCTCACATGCATATATACACACGCACGGTCTCTACTAGCCCTCTATACGCACACATATGTGCCTACGTGTCTCCCGCACGCACATTATCTTTAGGCCTCTCTCGCACACATTGCCCCCCCCCCCAGACACACCTCTCTCTTAGTAGTTGGCAGATATGATTCCATCATATCATTCGGTAGGATATCCCTGACTGTTAGGCTGGATGGTAATACGAGGCAAAGTTTTACCCTAGTTCGGACCCTTGCAGTTGAGGAAAAAGCCTACTCCTGGTACTTTATATTAGTGATAGGGGTGTGTACAAAGTACATGTGAATACCAGGCATTGTGCGTGTGTGTATACTATCGACGAACTAGCCCCCAAGCTTCTATAACATACTGGGGGCCTAGGGTTACAAATCATATATAGTCGGCTTATCACCAGTGGGGATAGAGTCCTCCGCAACTCTGGTAGCTAGCTTCGTGTTGTACGCCGAGTCCTCCACATGGGTCTTCGTATAACGTGTCTCGATCCAACCTATGTGGCGCAGGATGGAACCGACCCATGAGTCCTCATGTTGACCCACCACAACTAGAAATGATGTGCCCACCACACCACACACGCAATCGGCCACTAAGAAAATAAGCATATACAATAGTACAATGTTATACATGAAAGTTAATTGCATGGTGCATCCAAAAATATTTGTTCTGCATTGTGAATGTTTATATATTCTCCTAAAACATTAATCACGGGAAAGAGAAACAAAGGGCATATCTCTCCTTGTCTCCACCGGACATCCCCTCTTTCTACACCACTTTCATGTACGCACACAAACTATCTCTCGGCCCTCTAAAAGTATGCATGCCCACGACACATTCACGCATGACGGTCACTGTATTTCAAGCTAAAGCACTATACGGTCACTGGAGTTTAGAATATGCTCATTACGGTCACCGTATACATTCTCGTGGTGATCATACGGTATCTAGCTCACGATACGTCTCCGTATTTTCTTGATGACACTGACGGACTTTGCATTTGATGCATGCTCCGTATTTTGTTGACGACACTTACGGTCATTGTATTTGAAGCGAAAGCACGATATGGTCACTGGACTTCAGAATAAGCTCATCACGGTCACCACATACATTTTGTCGTGCTAACCAACATGTGGTTGGATGGTTAGGAGGACAGTGGTTTCTCGAGCCCACCAGGGTTAAAGTCCCGGTGCTCGCATTTAACCTGGGTTAATTTCAGTATTTTCCAGCGATGTGCGTTCAGTGGGAGGAGACGTTCCACTTGACTGCGAGGCACCTATGGTGACTTCGTAAAATCTCAAGATCATATGCTGGCCCACTCTCTCGAAGGTGCTCATAGGGGTAGGGTCTGCGTGTGTGCGCTTATAGCGGTGAATGCTTGCGCGTATATATGAGCCCTTGCGTCTGTACCGTGTTAAAAAAATAAATGTCATGATTATACGGTCACTGGCTCACCCGTACAACTCCATATTTTGTTGATGACACAATCAATTGACCAGTCAAACGTTCCACGTGGCGCAACTAGTGTTGCATCATCGGGGTGCGTAACCATGGGGCCCACCTGTCCGCCCGTATATGAAAGAAAGAAATGGTAGTTTGAGTCTGTACTGTGTTAATAAAATACATTTTAGGGTGATCATACGGTCACTGGCTCACCATACAGCTCCGCAATTTGTTGATGACACGATCAATTGACCAGTCAAACGGTCCACATTCAGCAGCGCACATTACCATAGGGCCCACCTGTCAGCGCGTATATGAAGGACAGAAATGGTAATAAATTAGTGGTCGGTGGGTACTCGAAGTCGTGAGACCTCTGGTTGGCAGTCGCCGGCGGTGGGGGCGCGTTGATTGGGCGGTGGGGTGGGGATCGCCGGAGAAAAAGCTCGGTGCGGGGGGGCCTAGAGGGATGGCCGGTGCGGCGGCGGACCGGCGGGGAGGAGTGGTTTCGGGGCGGGCGGGGCGGCTTGGCGGCGCGGGCCGGGCGTGGGCGGCGGGGGCCGGCAGTTCGGCCGGTGATGGCTGGCGGCTCAGGGGGGTGGAGTTTGATGATAAACTGCAGGTCCTTGATTTTGTATCCAACGGCTGGAAAATCTAATGAGCAGAGATGAAAAAGTCAGTCGACTGACGTGTAGCCTCACCCCCCACATACACATGCACGCACGCAAGACACGCACGCATGCAGGCATGCAACACTGACACGTACACATAACGAACACACGCACGCATACAGGCGTGCAACACTGACGCGTACACATGCACTGACGAACACACGCACGTACTCACACATGCATGCAACACTGAAACGTATCCTTGCACACACGCAACACTCGCATGCTTGCATGCACGCAGCACACGACGCAAGACACACGCTCAACCTATACGTGCATGCACCCTTTGTTAAGGACATGGATTGTTACGGGTATTAATCAATCTTATCTGTGATAAGCAGAACATTGATGTTTGTAGCGGTCTTTATGAATCACAACGTATCGAACGGGCTATCAACATAGTAGGCTTATCTACATGAAAAGGATGATGTCACACTCAATGAACAATCATCGGTTTATGATATGCCCGCTTCTGACCGCCCTGGCCCACTAAAGGTTCCTCTGCTGTGCGCTGCCTGCGTTGGGTCCCTGACATGCAGGCCATGTACCCAAAGTGCCCACACGTCAGTGGAAGAACGGCGCGATGTCCTACGTCAGAGTCAAGGGCGCCACTCGCTGCACGCCCGGCTGAACACGCCTCCTTGCCACATTCAAACGCCTCCATGAAACCCGCCCATGTGGAAGCCGAGAAACCCACCCTGGACACACGTCCGTTCATGACCGGGCCGGCATTAAACGCAACGCCGGCCGAGCTCCTTTCGTCCGCCGTCTATTTAATCTCCTATTTAAACGAGGCCAAACGCCGGCCAAGAATCGCACACCTCCGCCGCTCCCCTATCTCCTCCTTCACCATTTTGTCCACTCTTACAATGGCTTACGAAGAGTAGTTATTCCGCATCCAAGCTGGCTGGGTGGCCCACCGAGCCCGCCGGATACGAGCTATGCAACTCGCTGATCCACCTCCCTCCCCTCGCCTGACGGAGCCAGTTGCCGCCCCAAGCCGGCGCGCGGTTCAGCAACTCGCCGCTCCAGGCCAGCTCGATGAGGAGCGGTGCACGGGCGTCGTTGCTTCCGTCCACGCCGCCGCCTCGTACCGCGTCTCCCGTTTCTGTGGCCGAGACTCCCATGCCGGCGGCCGCGCCATGCAAGCAGCGATAGAAGTCGGGTGCGCGGAGAGCGACGAGTCGGTGGCCAGCGCCTCCGCGTCCGCCGCCATCATCGAGGAGAAGTAGAACACGGGAGGCCACCACCGCTTGGGTCCCATGAAGGCCACCACGGAGGCGACGCCGGCCTACACAGCAGGTGTCTTGCCGGATCCTTTTGTTGCGAGGACCTTCGTCGACCCCGCATATACCTCTGGGGCTCCCGGCAATCCGGTGATCATGCTGCCGGACATGAGGAACACAAATCGATCGGCCGACGACCATTTAGGCCAGGTATTATATACATGTGCTGTCTGAACTAGCACCGCGTAGTTCATTTGAATGTAATGAAATCCGTCATGTTTGTATGAAAATTCGGTATCTTATATGATTTCCGTCGTTGTTTATATGAAATATCGTCGTGTTTGCGTGAATTTTGTCCGGTTGGTTGACTTGCTGTCATAATGTGTGCGGCTACGGTTGGATGGTGTAATTTGCGGGTCGCCGGTCGGTCTGTGGGCGGCTCGGGCGGCGTGGTGGGACAAAAATAACACAGCTCGTGCGAGCTCGTCTCCAACATGTGCGCTGGAGGATGCATGAGAACCCGAGCCATTCCTCGTTCATCGGTGGCAAAGGCACCAGTGGACAAAAGGGTCGCCAATATTTTGGCTACCCCGGGCAAGATCCAAACAGCCCCTCCCAACAGATTCAAATCCCTCGTTCGCCGTGAAATTTTGCCATGTGTTGTTTTCATGGACTAGCAAGATGCCCGTGCATTGCACGGAACATCAAGATGCATTTTTTTACAAAACACATGTTGTGATTGACCCATGCAGGAGTAATCCCATTTTGTAAAAACTAATGATTGCTCGAGAATTTTATCGGATAAATGGTATCTCGAGAATTTTATCGGTCTCCATTTTTGTATACAAGGCCACAAACCCATATTACAGGTACCAAGGCAAAAATTAATGTCTTCTAACTCAATGTTGCAAGCCACCTTGTTTCCTTGTTTGTCGTGTAAATTAATGTGTATTCTTCTCTTTCATGCACATCAAGCCAATGCTCACACTCCCGCATGCATGCAAGGGATAATTAATGTCCTCCTTTGCTAGTAGTACTACGAGGCAAACACCATTAATATTGCATCGATTAGTGTTAGTGGCCTTGTATATCTGCAAATTGTAATTTTGATAGTGGCCTTGTATATAAAAATGGAGGGAGAAAGATGAGAGATAAGGTGAGGAGGAGTGGGGCGTGGTGGTGACTGGTGGTCGGACTGGGCGGAGGCATGGGGACGGACGGCGCATTATGTCTAGGTTTATATCTCTATAGTCCCTCTCACACACACCCACGTAGGTGGGGGACGTGCACGAAGAGAAGAGGTGCACGCACGGCGCACGTACTCCCGTCTCTCTCCCAACCACACCCGCGCGGGTACGCGGTGGAGCTCATTTCTGTACGAAAAGGCAGCCCACGTGGTAACTTGACACGTCTACTGGTTGTCCACTAGATGGAGGGAGGATCGTCTACCACGGGTGAACAAACAAATTGCGACTTGACGCATTATGTTAAAGAAGAGGCAAACCATGTGGGGCCTACCTTAGAGGCAAGGCTCTATACACTGGAGTACTTTTGATGTGTCCCGTCAACTCGCAGAACGAGGAGAAGCTTGCTTAGTACGCCGTCTCCCCCGCCCATGGGTGCGGTGGCTCGGAGGATGAGGTGAAGGTTGCTTACTACGCCTTATGCTTGCTCCCTCGCCCACGCGCGCGGTGGCTCGCAGGACGAGGACAAATTTTACTACTCCCTCCGTTTACTCCTCGTCCCTACTACCTTGGTTAGAGAGATTATCCTATTGTTTGGAATATATATGTCCTTTAGTACTCCCTCCATTTGCTTATACAAGGCCACTATAAAAAAAAAATACATTTTGCATCTATACAAGGCCACAAATAGTAATCGAGACAAAAGTTACTACTCCCTCCTTTCCAGTTTATGGCTCAATTTCAAAATCTCTCCAACCAAGGTAGACGGTGAGTGGTCGAATTAATTTCGTACTCCTAGTTTGCACAAGTAATTAGTACGCTCGTTTTTCTCAAGAAGTTATGTTTACCGAGGCATTAATTAGAACGAATGCATGAATGACCACTAAATTTCCATAAACTTCTACATGCATTGGTGAGTTTTCTCTTGACACTGCTTGCATCAGGTGATCTAACGCACCTCAAAATCCAACATGTGATGGTACTACTACTAGTAGTTGAATTGAGACTTATAAAACGGAAAAACGAATGTTTTTTAGATGAGCCCTATAAACCCTAGTGGGTACGTACTCCGTATAATCAGATTTTCCCAAAACTAAGTCGCTCAACCTTTATTTGCTTGTTTCCCTTCCTGCCTCCTTGCCTCGAACAGACTATGCCAAACTCCCCTGCCTGCCGCCTGGGAAAAGACCCGCCCTCGCCTTTTTTAGGTCGGGTTTGTATCGATGGATCGCACGAAGCAGCAAAAACACAAGCCGTGTCTTATACTCCTCCGTCGACGCTCGCTTTCATGAATTCTGTACTTCCTGTCGCCGACATGTAGGACATATAGCAACCGGGTTGACGTGTCAAGCACCAAATAACAGTGCAGAACAGCAGGGGGGACGCACCCCAGTCGTACCGCCCCAGTAGTAGTAGTAGTAATGAGCAATGAGACGTCAAATCACAATGCCGCACCTTCCCAGACGGACGAAGCAACCATTATTTCACACTTCGGTTCGCCATCATCTCAAACCACGTAGTATCGCTTCTGCCTCAAGAGGGACACACGCATCGCCTTGGTACATCATGACACGTGGGACCGCATGACAGGCCATGCTCCCCCGCCGATCGCTCGGTAAAATCACCTCATTTTTACTACTATACTTCCTCCGTATCGGTTTACATGGCATGCACGTCGTTCTAGGTTGAGAATTTAACTAGCTATATATGTGATGAATAGTATATGTTTAGAAACTACATCCGCTTAATAATCCAATGATATACTTTTTGTGACATAGTAATTCAGATTTAGTTAGTCAAATGGATGACCTAGAACTACGTGCACACCCTATAAACCGAGACGTCTAAAAAAACAAGACGGAGAGGGTAGTTCAGTACGTATCTTTTTAGATCAATATAGTCGGGATTCACCAAGGAGCAAACCAAGTGGTAGGCTGCACCTGTCGTGTTGGCGTAGCGACTCAAGCAGGGTCAGTCCGCACACGAAATGGCGACACACTTAACAGGACCCCTTTGGCCGACATGTGGCTCATCCACCGTCTTGTTCCACGTGTGATGCACCAAATTACAGTTCGGAGCAGTGGTTGGAATTGGAGGCACCCCGGTCGTAGCGCCGCAGTAGTAGAAAATGAGCGATGAGGGGTCAAATTACAAAGCCCCACTTTTCCCGCATTAAGCTGGACGGACAAAGCAACCATCATTTCACTCTAGGGCGCAAGAGCATAAAGAAAAGAGAAAACAAATGATGTGTGCGACAGCTACCTAGGGCACCCTAGGGTAGGGGTCTCCACTACAAATCATTTTTTTGAAAGCGCCTCCACTACAAATCGGCTTCTCCCTCGCCCTCTTGAAGAAAACCGATGATGCGTGCGGTGGTAGGATTTGTAGGAGTACCACTAGGGCGTGCGGGGCCACGTCATAGTAAATGGGAGAGGGATTGAGTTCGAGTCGACGCCTTAAATATGTGTGGGCCGCTTGGTTTTAGGGGAACGAGGCAGCATTTTGGGTTCGGGGACCAGTGGAGATATAGTATGTACAAAAAATTGTGGACGTAGGTTCGACCGAAAGGCAATGATGCATGGGCCCTGCATTTTGATATACCCGGGGCCGCGTGAAATTTTCTACTCTACTCAAAACTAGTAAGGTACACATGCATCGACCGCATGAGATTTTGAAACCAAATTATGAATAAATACACACTATAGCATGTAAAGCTTTGAGTCATATATGCATGATGTAGATGTTCGTTTAGTTCTTATAGTTCATCTCATTCAAAATCAATTAGTTTTATAAAATGTTAAGATTCATGGGGTTGTGCATTGTAAAGCATAAAGTAAAAAACAAATAATGGCAATTCATTTAGAAAAAAATCAATTATGATACGGAAGATTCTAGAACAAAGGAGAAGTGCTTGTGTTTTGAGGTTTGTGCATTATGCTTAAGTTCAACCATGGAGTCTTCTAAATTGTACATGTGGCAGATCTGGTGAAATGTTGATGATATCCAATGGCCAGTAGTGCTCAGATTTGCCATCTCTGCACTGTCGGATTAGCTTCATCCAGCGACCATCTTTCAAGTTATTCGCACACTATATAGTTCTTGTCCCATAGTTGCATGTCTTGGAAAAAAGCTACTAGTGGGTTGTACTAGCTATTTAGGAATAGAAGATGTATACATGGAAGTTGTAGGGAAAGAGATGACATGGAGTATCTCAATTCCTATGAGTAGGGATTGGAAAAGATATGTCATTTGGTTGACATCATAGGAACTTTTCTATTGAATCTAGAGATGACATGTATCTCAATTCCTACGAGAAGGGATTAGAAAAGAGATGTAATTTGGTTCATATCATAGGAACTTTTCTATTGAATATACGCTTATGTTTATTTTCCTTTGAAATTATGGGAGTATAGGAATCCATTCATATAAACCAAGTGGCTCTAAAGCTATAGAAATGATATCATGTTTATTTCCTTTGAAATGTGGAGTATATGAATCTATTCCTATGAACCAATTGGCTCTAAAGGAAAAAATCCTATAAAAATCATATCATATAGAGTTCCTATGATATTCCTCCACACCAAAGGATGGTTGAAATTGCTGCAGGTGATACGATGGTCTTTCTTTGTAGACTCCTCCCCCATCTTTATAGTTACCTCTCGAAGATGAATGAAATGCTATATACAGGGTATTCTGCATGTGCAATTTGGTACACGAAAACTCGGTAAAAGTTTGCGAGGTTTGAATTTTCAATAAAGTTATATGCACTGCATTTTGGAACGGAGGGAGCATACGGCAGTTGCTAACACTCACGTGGAAGATTTGTGTGTAGGAGGAGTGGTTGTTCTGTTAAATGACATGGCAAAACTGACACTGTCGGATGCCGATCTAACGGTTCTTATGGCGTTCGTCACGAAAAGTCTTGTGGTGAACGTTTGTCGGATAATGATTTACGGACACATGCATTGCATTGATACGTGCCCCCCTCTCTCTCACGCACACGCACCCTCCCGAGTCCTCTCGCACCCACCGTCTATCTGCAGGTAGACGTCACACACATATGTGCTCTTCACACCCTACCCTCAGAACTTCTAAAAAACAAAAGACGTCGCGCACATTTTATTTTAGCTCATACGTCACACACTTACACTATTACTCTTGCGGCGAACTTTCTTTGGGCATAGTATATTGTACTCTCACGAAGAGAAGCGGTGCACGCACGCACTAGTTCTCTCACACCCACTCGCGGGTACACATAGGATCGCAATTTTTTGAAGCTGGTACAACAAAATCACTCCACTATATATATAAGCAGGAGCCTTAGCGCTTGCTTTGCTAGGGTTCCTCTCGTTCACTCTCTCATGCTCTCCAGATCTAAGCAAGACATAGGTGGCCACACTCTCTCTCAGCTCACGGCTGGTCACAAATCCGGTCGAACAACCTCGACCAGGGCAGGGGTGTAGGTGCATCATTCACGCTGTCGTCGGCAGCGAGGGAGGAGACCAACGGCTGCCCGCGCGTCCCGGTCGGTGGCCGTGCCGTTCTCTCCGAGAGAGCGCCGGCTCTGGAGGGCCTCCGACCCCTTCTTCCTCCCTGCGGTATTGTGGCCAAGATGCGGCCTCCCGACGCTGTCTTTGCCACATGCCGACGACCCTCAGGTATATATTCCTTCGAAACCTGCCTTGCTCTACTGCCCCAGCTCCCCACTTGTCTTCGTGTGGATCTTTTTCTACTTTCGTCCCCTGTTCCAAAGCCACCTAGACTTTTACTATTATTAGAGGTAAAGCTAGTTCATACAGTCGACTCTAAGAGTTGGTTCAAACAGGGAAGAAAGTGGGAAAGCTGTAGCATGAATCTAGGACTTGGTTCTAAGAGGAAACGGGGGAAAGTAGTAGATACTAGCTACCCAACCGGTGAGGGAGTCCTGGACTAAGGGGTCCTCGGGCATCCGGCCTGTTATCCTTTGGGCCGGACTGATGGGCTGTGAAGACATGAAGACCGAAGACCATACTCGTGTCCGGATTGGACTCTACTTGGCGTGGAAGGCAGGCTTGGCGACCGAAGATTCCTTCTTATGTAACCGACTCCATGTAAACCCTAGATCCCCCCCCCCCCCCCGTTGTCTATATAAACCGGAGGGGTTAGTCCGAAAAGGACAAATACACACACATTACCATAGTCATGCAGGCTAGACTTCTAGGGTTTAGCCATTACGATCTCGTGGTAGATCAACTCTTGAATACTCATATTCATCAAGATCAATCAAGCAGGAAGTAGGGTATTACCTCCATAGAGAGGGCCCGAACCTGGGTAAACATCGTGTCCACCGTCTCCTGTTACCATCGATCCTAGACGCACAGTTCGGGACCCCCTACCCGAGATCCGCCAGTTTTGACACCGACATTGGTGCTTTCATTGAAAGTTCCACTGTGTCATCGACAAGAGGTTCAGTGGCCCCTTCAATCGTCAACAATGACGCTGTCCAAGGAGGAACCTTCCTCCCGGACAGATTGTTGTATTCGGCGGCTACGTACTGCGGGCCAACTCGCTTGGCCATCTAGAGCAGGTCGATAGCTACGCCCCGGCCACCAGGTCAGATTTGGAAGCCTGAACCACGTCGCGGATACCCGTGGAGACTCGATCTTCAATGGGTTTGAGACCGCAACGATCGCTCCCCCTCGCCCCGATGAACGTGACTTGGATCTGTCACCGGATCACATCCAGGAGATGGATCCTGTTGCTGCAGCGGCCTTAGAACCGAAGCAGATCGTGCCCTCCGAGGCCACAAGGTTTGCGGCGTTGGAGCCACACACGGACTCGACGTCCTGTAATATTCGCGTCAATGGAACTCCGGACTCGTCTCTGGCTATAAGTTCCGGACCAGGTACAACTGCGGACACCGAGTTGGATCGGTTATCGATTTTCGAATTTAGCACCGCAGACATCTTCCAGCATTCACCTTTGGGTGACGTGCTTAACTCTTTAAAGAATTTGTCCTTGGGGAAGGACTCACAGTCGAACTATGTCTGGTTCGAGCTAGAGACAGATGACGAGGAATTTTGCTTCCCGCCCGCCACCCACTTCATAGCCACTGTTGATGACTTAACCGACATGCTTGACTATGGCTCTGAAGACATCGACGGTATGGACGATGATGCCGACAAGGAGCAAGGCCAAGACCCGCCATTCACTGGACGTTGGAAGGACCAACGCTTCGTACGACGTATACATGGTTGATACACCCAAAGGATCTGGCGACGACAAAGAAGAGCCAGATGCGAACAAATCCTCTGTGACGCTGTCCAAGCATCGGCGCCCCAAACGCCGTTCTAAGCCTCATCGCTCAAAGGATGGCAACACTGGCACCGGAGAAAATAGTACTCCAGGCGATGCCGAAAACAATGAAGACCCTGTTGGAGCTGCATCCGAACAGGAGGAACACGGCAACAGGAAAGACAACCCCGATGAACAGGCCATAGAAGATGACTCGGAGGACGATAGTTACCGTCCACCCTCAGAGGAGGAGACAAGCCTCAGCAACAAAGACTTCATCGTGCCTGAGGATCCTCTGGAGTAGGAGCACTTTAAGCTTCAGCTCATAGCCACTGCAAGGAGCCTGAAAAAGAAACGGCAGCAGCTTCAAGCTGAAAAAGATCTGCTTGTCGACAGATGGACTAATGTCCTGACAGCTGAAGAATACGGCCTCAAGCGCCCAGCCAAGAGCTATCCGAAACGCAGACTGCTACCTCAATTCGATGAGGAGGCACCGGAGCACATATCTCCCTCGCGTAATGCGGAACAACCACTACGTGGCCGAGACAGGGCGGCCGACCGGCCACCCCGCGGTCGGGATAAAGCGGCAACTCTGGCCGAATAGCAGCCGGCCCCACCGCCCCGTAAAAATAGAGACGGAAGAGTTCGGGGTCACACGTACGACCTCCGCCAGACCCTAGACAGTAGAGCAGGACATACAAGATCGATCTACGGATTGCGAGGGCGTGCCTCGAGGCACGACGACGGCTACCTATTCGGACGTGACAAACCTAACTATGCCCGGGCCGAATGCCGCAGACGGATTCCATCAGAGCTACGCCGCAATGTGGCCCGATACAGAGGTGGCGCACACCCTCTCTGCTTCACAGATGAAGTACTGGATCACGAATTCCTCGAGGGGTTCAAGCCCGTCAATATCGAATCATACGACGGCACAACCGATCCCGCAGTGTGGATCGAAGATTTTATTCTCCACATCCACATGGCCCGAGGAGATGACCTCCACGCCATCAAATACCTCCCATTAAAGCTCAAAGGACCAGCTCGACACTGGCTAAATAGTCTGCCTGAGAACTCCATTGGCAGCTGGGAGCACTTGGAACAAGCCTTCCTCGACAACTTCCAAGGTACATATGTCCGGCCACCCGATGCCGATGACTTAGGCCACATAGTCCAACAACCTGGAGAATCAGCCAGAAAATTCTGGACCAGGTTCCTAACCAAAAAGAACCAGATCGTCGACTGTCTGGATGCCGAAGCCCTAGCGGCCTTTAAGCATAGCATCTGGGACGAATGGCTCGCCCGCCACCTCGGCCAGGAAAAGCCGAGGTCCATGGAAGCCCTCACGGCACTTATGACCCGCTTTTGCATAGGAGAGGATAGTTGGCTGGCTCGCAGTACAAACACAACCAAGGAAACAGGCCCCTCCGAGGCCAAAAACAGCCCCGGCAAGCTCCGGCGCAACAGACACAAACGCCAAAGCAATGGCGGTAACACCGATGACACCACAGTTCACGCCGGATTCAGTGGCTCCAAGTCTGGCTAGTGAAAGAGGCCCTATAAAAGGAGCAGCGGAGCACCATCCAGCTTGGACCGCATACTCGATCGTCCTTGCCAGATACATGGCACCCCAGACAAACCGGCCAACCATACTAACAGAATTGCCGGGTCTTCAAACAAGCCAGCAAGGCAAACAGCAGAAACAAAGAAGGGGAATCACAGAGCGAGGACGATGACGAGGAGCCCCGGCAGCCGAACACTGGGGGGCAAAAGAAGTTTCCCCCTCAAGTCAAATCGGTGAACATTATATACGCTACACACATCCCCAAAAGGGAGCGCAAGCGCGCACTTAGGGACGTCTATGCGCTAGAGCCAGTCGCCCCGAAATTCAATCCGTGGTCGTCATTCCCGATCACCTTTGATAGACAAGATCATCCAACCAGCATCCGCCATGGCGGTTCAGCCGCACTGGTCCTCGACCCAATCATCGACGGATTACACCTGACACGAGTCCTAATGGACGGTGGTAGCAGCCTCAACCTGCTCTATCAAGACACAGTGCGGAAGATGGGCATTAATCCCTCACGAATCAAACAAACAAAGACTAGCTTTAAAGGAGCAATACCATGCGTAGAGGCCCGTTGTACGGGCTCAATAATGCTAGAAGTAGTATTCGGTTCCCCGGATAACTTCCATAGCGAAGAACTAATCTTCGATACCGTCCCATTTTGCAGCGGCTATCACGCCCTGCTCGGACGAACCGCATTCACTAGATTCAACACGGTGCCACATTACGCTTATCTCAAGCTCAAGATGCCCGGTCCATGTGGCATCATTACAGTAAATGGAAACATGGAACGCTCCCTCCGTACAGAGGAGCACACTGCCGCCCTAGCAGCAGAAGTACAGAGCGGCCTTCTCAAGCAACATTATAATCCAGCTGCTGAGCCCCTGGACATCATCAAGAGGGTCCGGGCCACACTGCCGCAGGACAGCTCAGCTCGTCATGAGCCGAATTAGCAGTTTGGCCTCCGTCCCAGCCCCGATGAGGCAATGGCATTAATACCGCGCGTACATAAACTGCTCACTCAAAACCCCATGGGTATTGACGGAGGCATAACTCATTCGTGATCCACAGCACGGCTCGACCGACCCTGGGATTTGCATGCTTTTAGTTTTTCATTTATGGGTTTTCTTCTCCTTTCGAGGTCTATACGGACAACCCGCTTGCAGAACACACCAAGGAGGCAAGGAGCTCTGGCTTACAAGGGAACCCCCAGGTGGTCTCTACTAAATGATTGCCATACTTGCTTTTCATACCCACACGTAGCTCGCCCTTGGTTGCGGCATGTTAAATAGCCTTATTTGCGTATCGCATTACTTGTACAACGTACGCGTCGACGTACTAGTTGCACCACAATGGTGAGTACACGGTAGCGTCAGCTTATTATTTCATTTTCCCGTTTACTCACCTCGGTATTAGTTACTCATTGCACACGTACACCATGGTACGTATTACTACGCCAGGGGCTTCATTACACCCAACACTACGACAATAAAAAATTCGAACTCTTTTATAGTATAGTTCGGCACCCCGAACTTATAGCATTATATGCATCGGCTCCGAATCATGTCTTTGGTCAATAGTTGGGTTGCCCGGCTCCTGTGCTTACTACCTTACCTTCTGCCACATCGGCTAGGGTAGTAAAGGGAGAACTACTGCGATTGTGTCCTGGTTCTTCCGGACGAGCACCTCAGTAGAGAAAGCCGAAAACTGACTGTCATGATGCGGCGAGAGCCGGTCAGCTATTCGAGAGGTTCCAAATCATTAGAGGATTTTTCCGCTTCTTGCGAAGAATCGGTTCTTCCGATTGGGCGTGTTTAGCGCCCCTAGTTCAGTCTTCCGAATACCAGGGGCTTCGCCAACTTTCCTAATTGTCAAACTCCTATGGCTAAGTGAGGGCGGTAAAGGCCGCATAGTCTGATTGCCTTGTTCGTTGCGCTAAACACCTCCTTTAAGGACCAGAATGTGGAGTAAAGAGTGTTTAGGTTTATCCCGAACACCCCCGTACTATATACGTGGGGGTAGAAGCCGACGACTGGTCAACCCTCAGATTTAATAAACGGCCGCACAGGAGGTAAAATTTAAATCATAAGCATTATACTACATAACATCATTGTTCCATATCATAGGGCAAGGTAAAAAACATGTTCTCATGGGAATATGATATCCTTCGAACATTGCTCCATCGCAAGGCGGGACCCCTCCAGGACACCATCAAAATAGTGCTCAGGTCGACGATGCTCCTTGCCCTCCGGCGGTCCCTACGTCATCAGCTTCTTGGCATCCAGCTTCGCCCAATGCGTCTTGACGCGGGCAAAGGCCATACGCGCACCTTCAATACAGACCGACCGCTTCACGGCTTCGAGCCGCAGACAGGCACTCACAAGCCGCTGCACAAGTCTGAAGTAGCTACTAGGTATAGGATCGGCTGGCCATAGCCGGACTATCAAGTCCTTCATGGCTAGCTCTGCCAACCTGTGCAGCTCGACCAACTGCTTTAGCTGGTCGCTGAAGGGCACCAGATGCTCGGCTCCCAGATATTGGGACCAGAACAGCTTCTCTGTAGACATCCCTTCTTTGGCTCTATAATGCTCGGCCACATCCGATACACTGTGCGGCAGATGTGTAAACGCCCCTGGAAAAACCCGCATTCAGGATAAGTACAAGGAACGTTTCTTCTACATACTCGCTCTGCATGGTGAAGGACTTACCGGCCGCAATCTTCTTGGCCACCTGAATTTCCTGGAGGGCGCTTTGGGCTTCGGCTCGTGCATCCTGTGCGCTCTGGTGAGCCTTCGCCAATTCGGACTCTTGCGCCTTACAACTGCGCTCAGAGGACTCAAATTTCTCTATCGCTCCCTGGAGTTGTTGCTGCGCCTCGCCAACCCGGGCCTCGTGCTTCTCGCGCCAAGCTCGTTCCTTGGCCGCTTTGTCCTTGGCCTCGGCTAACGCCTTCTTAAGGGTTGCCAGCTCGGTCGTGGCCCCTAATAAAGTTTATGACACTTTAGTTCGGTCGGACTATTCATTTTTTTGAAATATACCCACTGGTTACCGCATACCTTGTCTATCCTCCAGCTGCTTCTTCACAAGGCCGAGCTCCTCCTCGGCCCGCTCCAGTTTCTGCTTCAGTCCGGAGACCTCCGCAGCATGACCAGTGGCAGGCTGCAGCGATACCTGCTTATTCACATAGACAATTCATGTTAGACACCTGCGATTTTTTGATCCTCTGTTCGGCTTTTCTTCCCGAACACCAAACAGAGCATCAGGGGCTACTGTCTATACTGTGATATTTTATTTACAATCACATTACTTACCTCAAAGCCGTTAGAAGGCTAGTGCAGGCTTCGGTCAGTCCGCTTTTGGCGAACTGAACCTTCTTTATTACCGTGTCCATAAGGACACGATGCTCATCCACGATAGAGGCGCCTCGTAGCGCCTCCAGCAGATTATCCGGTGCCTCTGGTTGGACAGAGGTCACTGGTGGAACAGGCACATTCCCTCCTTGGGGGAAATGCCGTTCGCTAGACCTCGGAGCCGTGTAGATCTCCGGAATGGTATCCGGCTGAGGCCCGAAGGGAACTCGGGCCCCGTCACCAGTCCCCGTGGGGACTTTTTCCCCCATATGTCCGGCGGCCGAGGAGTCATCTTAGGACGTCACCCCGATGATCTACGGAATCTCCCCCCGGCCCGGGAAAGTCTTTTTGGACACCACCTCGTCATCGCCCTTGGGTGAGACGGAATGAGCAGGTGGCGGAGACATGCTAGCCATCTCCTTCGAGTCCGGCGAATCCTCTCTCAAGTATCGCGGGGACCCATCGCGTGCCGGACTGCAGTGACAAAGTTTAAAATATGTCAATCTTACAAACCAGGAAGGCCAGACATTTGCAGATCCTGGTACTTATGAAGCGGCCCGAGGCTTGGTCCGACGAGGTCGCTCCGGACTGCTATCAACATCCCACGCGGAGTTATCCGCGAGGGAGCCTTTCCCCCTCTTGGGCGCCTCCGCCTCCAAATTCGGGGAGGCCTCCCTTTTCTTCCTTCCTCCCGGAGGGGGGGAGTTTGTTTCCTCTCGCCATCTTTGGCGGCTGAGGGGTCGGTCTCGTCGTCAGACAAGACGACCAAGGTGCCCCTTCGGCGAAGGCCACCCCTGGTCCCCTTGGCCGTGGTTTTGACCGTCTTTTCCGGCACGTCATAAGGCACCAGAAATAGCATCTCCGTAAGGAGCGAATTTTCTTTGTCTTCGGGTAGTGGAGCCAGACAATTAATCCGTCCCACTAAATCGGCGCAGTCTTGAAAAAGAAATCGATGAGAAGGCTTAGTATCCTTCCTCGAAGTATGTCCTGAAATACTATACCTTGACAACTTACCGAATTGGCCTGACGCTTTAAGCTGAGCCCGTGATCTTTGGTCGAGGGTGGCGGTGTCTCGCTGGCCTTGAAGAGCACTTTCCAGATATCTTCGTGCATCGTGCCAAAGAGCCTAGGCAGCGTCTGGTGCTTGGCCGGATCGAACTCCCACAAATAACAGGTGCGGCGCTGACATGGAAGGATCCGGCGTGTAAGCATGACCTGGATCACATCGACGAGCTTGATCTTCCGGGTTATCATATTCTGGAGTCACGTTTGGAGCCCAGTGATCTCTTCCAAAGATCCCCAGGTTAGGCCCTTCTCTTGCCAGGAGGTAAGCCGCATCAGGACTCCAGATCGGAATTCGGGGGCCGCCGCCCAGTTGGTGTTGCGCGGCTCGGTGATATAGAACCACCTGATTGCCACCCCTTCACCGTCTCTACAAAGAAGCCTTCGAGCCAGGTGATATTGGGCATCTTGCCCACCATGGCACCTCCGCACTCAGCCTGTTGGCCGCGCACCACCTTTGGCTTTACATTAAAAGTCTTCAGCCATAGACCAAAGTGAGGTGGGGTGCGGAGAAAGGCTTCGCATACAACTATGAATGCGGAGATATTAAGGACGAAGTTGGGGGCGAGGTCATGGATGTCCAGTCCATAGTAAAACATCAGTCCACGAACAAATGGGTGGAGAGGGAATCCCAACCCACGGACAAAATGCGCAAGGAACACTACCCTCTCTTGAGGTTCGGGGGTAGGCACAATCTGTCCCTTGGTGGGGAGTCGGTGAACGATTCCCTCGGCCAGGTATCCGGCCTCTTGGAGCTCCTTGATATCTTTCGGCTTCACGGAGGAAGCCATCCACTTGCCTCCCGCTCCGGATCCGGACATGGCTAAATGCTTTTTGGAAATAGGGGAAGATGGGAGCTTCTGCGCTGGAGCTCGAGGATGGAAGGACGGAGAAGGAGGGGGCGTGGGTGAAAAGTGTGAATCCTTATCCCCTTATAAAGGCTAAGAATATCAGTCACCTCCCCATTAGTCAAAAAATCTGCCTGTTCCCAATGGGCAGTATAAACGGCGCAGTTGGATTACCCGCGCCCGTATTAATGGAAATCCCACAATAAGGGGACACGATCTCCGCTTTGACAAGACGTGCCAATAAAACTGCGCCCAGAGACGTGGGGCGGCTCGATAGCCGACGGTTGGAAATAGTAAACGGGCAGGCATGATACGATGTCATGAACAGTTATCAGCAAGTTGGACTCATGGAATATTGTATTCTCTGCAATTATATACACAGGTCCGGATATACTTACTTCATCCGAAGACTATTCTCGAGTTCGGAAGGAGGGAACCCGCCTTGCAATGCCGAAGACCATCTGCGCGCCGGACTCATCGTCATTGAAAGCCAGGTTCAGGGGCTACTGAGGGAGTCCTGGACTAAGGGGTCCTCGAGCGTCTGGCCTGTTATCCTTTGGGGCGGACTGATGGGCTGAGAAGACATGAAGACCGAAGACCATACTCGTGTCCGGATTGGGCTCTACTTGGCGTGGAAGGCAAGCTTGGCGATCGAAGATTCCTTCTTATGTAACCGACTCCATGTAAACCCTAGATCCCCCCGGTGTCTATATAAACCGGAGGGGTTAGTCCGAAAAGGACAGATACACACACATTACCATGGTCATGCAGGCTAGACTTCTAGGGTTTAGCCATTACGATCTCGTGGTAGATCAACTCTTGTAATACTCATATTCATCAAGATCAATCAAGCAGGAAGTAGGGTATTACCTCCATAGAGAGGGCCCGAACCTGGGTAAACATCGTGTCCCCCGTCTCCTGTTACCATCGATCGTAGACCCACAGTTCGGGACCCCCTACCCGAGATCCGCCGGTTTTGACACCGACAACCGGTCTCTTGGTTGAAAAGACGAAGAAAGCATGGTGGATGGCGAAGGGTGGGGGGAAGTGGACCTATCTCTTGGTTGAAAAAGGAAAGAAAGTGACGGGTGTTGGGGGACAACGCAAATGAGAATGAGCAGGTCTAGATTTCCTGTGCTCACATAGGAAAATGTCGCTGAGGAGATAAAAAATGGGACAAATGCAGACATGCTGCCTGAGTGTTTGCCGCTCTCGGCAACCACATCTGCGTCACCACTTTATGCCTCTGCTGTCCCTACGCCCATATCGCTACCGTTAATGTAAAATCACATGAAGCATTAAGCAATGCCACCTAATGTCACTATAAGTAATGGTCTAGTGCCGTCGATAAATTGAAGCAATGCCACCACCATTTTATGAAGTGCTTCCGTCTTGCTTTATTTCCCATGAATTGTGTTTTTGCAGTTACACTTAAATCTCACACCGCTAACATTGCTTCATCCCAGTGGAACTGCACAAATTTGATTGCACATTTACTGACCATGTGCTACTCTCATGGCAGTAATACTAATGCTATTGTACTGCATGTTAATCTAGTGGCAGTGTTGATGTGATGTGATGGTACTTACTTAAGGACACTTTCATACTGTCAATCTAGTGCCAATTATAACACAATAGATGCTGCTGTTAATCATACGCCACTGCAAATATCTGTCACTGTTTAAATAACCGTATTTCGTATTTGCGCAAACAGGGATGTCTGTCTCCATATCGTTTCGGGATGTCTGTCTCCGTATCGTTTCTATCCGCGCAATCAAAAGCACACACCTCAGTTTTAGTACAATTACGCAAAATGAGATGGCTATCCCTCGTTACCGTCGTCTAACCACCCGTCTTCCAGGTATTCCTACATTGGTAGTTACTAGGTAGAATGACCAACACAATATAAAAGAAGTTGATTCGTACGTTTTACTTCCTGATTGCAGTGTAGGGACGAGCGAAAACAACTGCATCCTAGTCCGGAATGCACTTTCTACCAGTTCATCCATGGACCGAGGACTAGCTGGCACGGCTGCATGGCGGTTTTTTGGACAGGTGCGTGGACAAGAGGCATTCTGGTCTGCTTATTTATGCAAATAGCGGTGCTTAAATTTAGTGGAATGCACAAGAATTTCAGCTGGTCAGTACACTACATGGTTCAGTTCAGCATTCCAGCTGAGAACACAATTATAATTGGTTATTCTGGAATGAGAGAACCTAACCCTGGATGGTGGCAACAAGAAAAAACCAGAGTGAACTCCAGGAAATTTAAGCCTACCGGGAGGCCCTTTGCTCAGAGAAGCCTTGCTTGTTTTTTCCTGATTTGTAAACCTTCTCACAACTTTGTCTTTTGCTGTGAACTAGTATATGTTTGTTATGTTCTATGAATCATTGAGATGTATAAAATTGCTTAACTTGTGCTTTTCAAGTTTTTTATGAAGCCGAGTTTCATGTGAGTGTTCCACATGAACGCTGGACTTGCGTGTGAATGTTTGGAATTTACATTGTGGCCTCAGTTAACTGCATGAACCAATGTAACAAGATACATAGTTGCTTATATGTCAGACAGCAGATTGTTGATTGTTAGTTGGTCGATAGCCTAGTGTTGAAGCGAGCTGAGCCAATGTGCCGTGTTTTGCACAACTGCTTACAAGTGGGGTAGCACCAACAGTGTTTACAAGTACTTATGTATACGTCGGCGCACAGTTCTCAAACGAGTACTCTATTTCATCAAAACACACACTGCTCGTGTGATAAAACTAGTGAGGACGCATCTGTTTCGGCAACAATTACGATGATTCACAGGCACACAAAAGTAGCAGCAGTTCCCATAGACGGATTCAAACAGAGTACTAGCCCAGAGGGCTCGATAACAGGCAAGGTTCGGATAATTAGACAGAATCCAAACTACTATTAAACACTAGCTGGAGCAAGTATTTCATGCCTCGATCTAACTTGGGCTGGACACAAGATGGACCTTGCCATGAACATCATCGAGGACGTCTGGCAGCAGCTCAATCCTGTGAACCTTCATGAAGACAACCTTGTGGCCTTGCCACTCATAAACTTGTTTGTGGAGGCATGCCATGTCATCTTCCTGCGTAAGCTTGACAAGAATAGTATGCCTCACAAACGAAGGAGTAGCTTTGAACTTCTTGTGCTTCAGTACACCCTGGACAACAGGCCTGACAATAGTGAGGCTGGAATACAACTCTTCATTGGTATAAGCACAAATGGCTTCCAGGATCCAACAGCCTAAAAACTATGTTTTCCCGGTGCGTATATTCAGGTCATCCGCCTCATAGTGAGTGACATGTACAACCACACAATCCTTGTCTGCATCAGTGCTCTAATTGAAACAGAAACAAGTTCTGAATTACTTTCCAGTATAAGAAACACAAGTTATTTAAACCACTATGTATAGCATGGCATCGAAGCTGATAAAATTATGCATTATTCATCACCACATACTTGGATGAAAAACCACAATCGAGATCGGCAAAGAAGAAAATGACCTTGGGCAGCTCAGCGGGGGGGGGGGGGGACACATCCTCGAAGGAGGAAAACTGCTCCTGCAGTGCCATGGGGGCTGTAACCTCAAACGGGGCGTTGACCATCTCAGTAGTGGCCGTGAGCGTATCTGGGGTCGGCTCGATGGCTGCCTCCATCTTCTTGGAGCTCTCTGTCTCGTGGGGATCAGCCTCCCGCGTCTGCTCCAATATCGGCAGATCTTTGCCTGGTTCTCCTTGGGCCATCATGAAACTGACAAATACTAGGAGACCACTGAAAGGAAAACACAATCGCAATGACAATGAAACAAAAAAGAGAGTGAGGATCGGTTACTGCTTTGCAAAAGTTCTTTTTTTTCTCTGAACAAAAATATACCAACATCACGGATCCGCTTACCTTCCCTTTGTTGGGAGAGAAGAACAGTTGCAGATACGAGTGTTGCCTTTCTTGAAGACGGTGAGGGAGAAGGGGATTCAGCGAAGAGTGAAATGATGGTTGCTTCATCCGTCAAACTTAGACTGCGGGGAGGTGGGGTTTTGTGATATGACGGCTCGTTATTGCCGCGCTACGACCGGGGTGACTCTCCGCCTGCATACTGCCTTCTAATTTGGTGGATGGCATTTGGGCCCGCGCGCTGCATGGCCCGCATATCGGTGAACAAAAGTATAACGGCATTCAGTAGAGGAGATGTTTCGATGACCTAGGAGGAGCCAGAAGCGACATTGTATCCACTGTACTGGTAGTAATTGTTTTTCTGGGTAGCTGTAGAGTGTCTCCACTGTACTAGTAGTAATTGTTTCTCTAGGCCCAATACAAAACAGCCCATCCACCCTAGTAAATAGTAAAATCAATTAAAAAGTCCATATATTTACTGAATGAGAGACGCTACCCACACCCAGCACACCGCCCCCAAAAAAACCTGGGTGTTCTTCTTCCTCCTCACTACCACCCACCTCACGTCAGCTCGCTCCACTCATACCCCCAAATTCCTCACCTCACTCCTACAGAAAACCCGAGCTCCCCTTCTTCCTCACTACTACAGAAAAACCCCAGCTCCCCTTCTTCTTCACTCGCAATACAACTAGACTCGTCATTCATTACTCTGCTCAAATCCGTGAGCGCGACGTGACGCCCTCGAGGAAAATGGAGTCGGCTGACCCCAGCGCCAAGAAGATGAGGCTCCTGCCAGCGGCGACGCCTGTTGTAGATCCCGCACCCGGCAGCGCGGGGAGAAGCGGTGGCCCCACCCCACCGGACCCCAGGAACCCGTAGAATCTCGGGTGGACCGCATCAGCGATCTCCAAGACGCCGTCCTTGGGGAGATCATCTCGCTTCTCCCCACCAAGGATTGCTGCCGCACCCAAGTCCTCTCAATTCGGTGGCACCCTCTATGGCGCGCCGTGCCCCTTAATCTCGATTGTCGTCAGCTATCTCTCTTCAATGATTTTGAAATCCCCAGAGCCATCATCTCCTCCCACCAGGGCTCCGTTCAAAGCCTCTACATCCCGTCATGCTACCTGAGCAAGCATACCATGCCCTGCACGGTGGACGCCTGGTTGAAATCCCCTGAATTCATAGAACTACAGCTGCTTGAGTTCTACTATTCCCCTGGAAATCACCTACCAGATACCGAATGCCATCTACCTGTGCCCTCAGCACCGATGTCCATCTCGCGGTTTTCCTCCTCTCTCCACACCGCCACCTTTGCGTTGTGCGACCTACTAGACAATCTGGTACTAAACCTTCGACTCCCATTTCTCAAGAAAATTTCACTTGTGCGGGTTCGTATATCGGAGGCCTCATTGCACAGCATCATCCACTCCAGTTGCCCTGCCCTGGAGTGCTTGGTGCTTGTTTTCACAGTTAGAATCGGTTGTCTCCAAATAAAGTCGCCTAACCTTGTAAGAATTGGAATTTGTTTTGTCAGAAGGCAGCTCATCATCCAAGATGCCCCTTCACTTCAAAGGTTGATCCTTGATTCTAGTTATTCACCGTTGCAAATAACCGTCCTCTCTGCACCTAAACTGGAGACCTTGGGTGTATTACATGATTCTGTGCTCATTTCAATATGGTGTTTGGCTCCGCAGTTCTTCAAGTACTTTACATTATCATCTACACTTGTAACCATAAGCTGGATTTTAAATTTCTGCGCATAAGTTATATGTCATCTTGGAGTACACATTTTGTACTAATATTATGTTCTATGCTCAATCAAGAGTTTCTCCATGGATGGCCTATCAATGGTGCTGGATTCTGTCAAGATCTTATATATCCAAATGAATAGTTTTGATCTGAACAAGATTATTGGCTTGCTTCAATGCTTTCCATGTCTGGAGAAGTTGTATATAAAGGTGATAATTTCACGCACATTGGAAGCCCGCATATAGTGTACTAGAATTAACCGTTCAGCTGTTGCTCTTTCGACACTCTTTTTTTAGACCTTAACTGTTTTCAATCTTCATGTCTATTTAGGCAACAGGACGGGGTAAGAAAGTTATAACCAATCAGTGGATTCATAAGCATCGGGATTTTCTCACTTCTCATGAGATTCGATTGAAGACAATAACGCTAGAACGATATGTAGCCAACCGTGCAAACACTAGATTTGTCACATTCTTCCTGCTGAATGCGAGGTTACTATTGTCCATCAGGCTTAAGTTTATCAGCAGCATGGTTTTGATGGATGGGTATGTGGAAGAGCAAAAAAAGGAGTTTCAGGTGGGCAAAAGAGCTTCTGAACGTGCCGGGCTTCTATTTACAACATATTGTGGTCATAATCCAGTAAATTTTACGACCCAGGATGTTCATTCTATGGACCTGACCGATCCATTTGATTGTGACTGCCAAAAACAGTGCTGGAGTTAGATGTTGTTGCCCTTTTCAACCTGGGTTTTTTTGTAAACCTGATGAACAATTAACCCTCGTGCTTTTGTACAGTTTGTAAGCTGGAGTTAGATGTTCTTGCCCTTTTCAACTCGGCTATGACTGTCATATTTTCTTTGAAGCAAGGCAAATGGCTTGCCAGTCGTTTAATTTAGAGTAAAATATTGTAACAACTAACAAATCCCAACCAAGGGAAATAACATTACTTTCGCCGGCTGCTTGAGCTCACTGTGCATTACAAAAGCCAAGTGATTAGATCCCACCAGCACCCACAAACTTATTTCCAACTAGCACATCAAATGGGCTGTAAATTTTCATAGGAAGGGCTGCATGACTGTGACAGATTTGGATTCTGACATTTGGGACCCGCGAGGAAATAGCCTATCCAAGGTGGTGTCGACTTACTAGCCAGTCAACAAACGATTCTGCCTACCAGCCGTTGGATTGACATCCAACATCTGTCGTGTATCTTCTATCTCTTGTCTTCTTCTTCATCCAGCCACCCAAACCAAACCACCCTGTCGGCTCCGCCTGCTCCCGCCTCCCATGGCTGGTTGCGCCTCTACCGCCCTACCGTACGTACCCCCCAACGTTGGCCAGTCCCTCCCTCTATTCCCCCACATGTCCTGTTATTCTCCGGCGACGTCAGCCCCAGCACGCACCCGCACCCGAACCAGTCAACCCTCGTACTCCCCTCCGCATGCGACTGAACCGACGCATCTTCCACGGCTCCTGTTCGTTCCGTCCGAGGCCTCACCGTCTTCCTCCGCCTTGTGGCCTTGGTTCGCTCGCCGTGCGCGCTTCGCTGCCCTCTTGCGTTGTCAACGTCGTCAACAACCGAGAGGAACAAGGAGATGACTGTACGTGGAGAGGATGATAGTAGGGACCCACTAGCGTCATGGCAGTACGCAAGCAAGTGCCTCTATATTACAAGCCCAAAAATATGGTTCCTCCTATGGTTGGACATCTGGGGCTCACGCCATTGTCAACGTAGTCAATAAACGAGAGAATTACACTACGAGCGGCTGACAACAGGGACCCAGCAGGTCGCGCAGTTTTTTTTGAAGAACAAGCAGTTGTTATTTATACTAGTTTTAGCGACGGATCAGGCTAACAATGGGGCTGTGCGGGGGTTGTGGCCCGTCTAGCCAGGGTTTTTATGTTTACCACATCATGAGCCCAGTTGTGTTTTTTTCTTGCTGAAAATGGCTAGCCCAGTTCTATTTTTTTTAAGAAATACCCAAACGAGGCCTACTTTCTTTATCAGCCCTGCTGGGCTGCAAATCTTTGAAGACGAGGAGAGTTTCATTCGGTTTGCCCAGAAATGGGCTGTACATTTTTAAAACACATCAAACCCGGAATTAGTTTCAGTTTTTTTCATTACAAGATTTTAAATTCCATTGATTTTTATGCGTGGACAATTATTTGGATTTTATATTTATATAAATTATTTTTCAAAATAGTTTGAATGTGAATTGATATTTCAGGATTAAAAACAGTTGACCGCACCGAAATATGCAAAAAAATCGTATACTTTTTAACCGTGGCCACAATAAGGGGTGGAATGCTAACAAAAAGAAGATGGGCTCCAAAAAAAATCTTAAGAATTAGCAAATGGGCTGTACATTATTAGAAATAATGCACACGAGAGCAGTGACTGTTGGATGTCCATCCAACGGCTGTCGTGCTTCTTCAATCTCTGCTTTTCCAGCTCCAGCTGCTCAAAGAAGCGCCAGCTGGACTGCCTGCTCCCTCCTCCCGCGGTCGGCTAAGCTACCGCATAGGCCTCACCGCCCCACCGTACTCCCATCGCTGGCCTAGCCATCGCTCTACTCACCCACACCTGCTGTTATTCTCCGGGGACGCCAGACAAACCAGTAAACCCTCGTACTCCTCCGCGTGGAAAACAACTGCCGAGTCTTCCCTGGCTCCGTGTCGTTCCCTTCCTAGGCCTCGCCATCGTCCACCGCCCTGGTGCTCTCGGCGCGGCCTGGTCAACTTGGTCAATGAATGACATCCATCGGAAGTGGACTGTATGTGGAGAGGCTGATAGCTGGGTCCACGGCCGCACGCAACGAAATCCCTCCTTATTACGTGCAAAATAATGATTCCTCCACCTGACAGCTAGGACCCATGGGAAGGGCTTCTGTATTTCGCGAAAAAAATGTTCCCCCCGCTGACAGGTCGGACCCACCAGCTATATCTTCGCACGCAAGGAAGTGCCTCCTTATGACGCACAAAAAATGAATACCCCCTGCTAGCTGGGACCCACCATAGTGGGTGGCTGACTTGTGGGCCTACTAAGTTGACGGCGACAGAGGGCTTTGTCAACTTAGTCAATATGAACGATTCTAGCTCCAGTGACCGTACGATGTCCATCCAACGGCCATAGTGCTTCTTCAACCTCTGGTCTTCTTGCTCCAGCCACCCAAAGCAGCGCCGGTCGTGCCGCCTGCTCCTGCCTCCCATGGCCGGCTGTGCTGCCGCGGAGGCCTCACCGCCCCCATACTACTCCCACCGCTGGCCAGGCCATCCCTCCACTCACCCACACCCCATGTTATTCTGCGGCGACGGCAGCCTCACACCGCAGCCGAACTAGTGAACCCTCGTACTCCTCTCCGCGTGGGCATCCACTGCCGCGTCTTCCCCGGCTCCGCGTTGTCCCCTTCCTAGGCCTCGCCGTCGTCCACCGCCTTGGTGCTCTCGGCGTGGCGTGGTCAATGTGGTCAACGACTGATTTCCATCGGAAGAGTACTGTACGTGGAGAGGCTGACAGCTGGGTCCACGGCCGCAGCTGGGTCCACGACCATAGCCCAGTTTTTTTATGATTTGCCAAGTAAGTCGCTTTGTCAGGCCTGTTGGGCTACAAATCTTTCAAGACGGGGAGAGCTTCATTCGGTTGGCCGAGAAAATGGCCTATCAGTAATGAGAAATGGGCTGTACATTTTTAAAACACATCAAACCGGCAATTAGTTTCAAATTCCTTTTTTTCATTTCGAGATTTTAAATTGCATTGATTTTTATGCGTGGACAATTTGTTGGATTTTATATTGATATACATTTATTTTTAAAATCAGTTTGAATGTGACTCTATATTTCAGGATTAAAAACAGTTCGGACCACAGCGAAATATGCAAAATTTTGTATAATTTTTTAACCGTGGCCACAATATGGGCTGTAATGCTAACAAAAAGAATATGGGATCCAAAAAAACTTAAGAATTAGCAAATGGGCTGTAAATTATTAGAAAAAATGGCAGATGGGCTGTATGATGTTTTCCACAGATTTGAGGCTTTCCTAAAAAAAGGTTGACGCACAAGCAGTGACTATTGGATGTCCATCCAACGGCCGTCGTGCTTCTTCAATCTCTGCTCTTCCTGCTCCAGCCACTCAAACAAGCGCCAACGGGACTGCCTGCTCTCTCCTCCCCACGGCCGGCTGTGCTGCCACGCAGGCCTCACCGCCCCACCGTACTCCCATCGCTGGCCTAGCCATCCCTCTACTCACCCACACCTGCTGTTATTCTCCGCCGACGGCAGACGAACCAGTAAACCCTCGTACAGTCGTACTCCCCTCTGCGTGGGAAACAACTGCCGAGTCTTCCCTGCCTCTGTGTCGTTCCCTTCCTAGGCCTCGCCGTCGTCCACCGCCCTGGTGCTCTCGGCGCGGCCTGGTCAACGTGGTCAACAACCGACATGCATCTGAAGTGGACTGTACGTGGAGAGGCTGACAGCTGGGTCCACGGCCGCACGCAAGGAAATGCCTCCTTATTACGCGCAAAATAATGATTCCTCCACCTGACATCTGGGACCCACCGAAAGGGCCTCTGTATTTCACGATAAAAATGTTACCGCCGCTGACAGCTCGGACCCACCAGCTATATCTTCGCATGCAAGGAAGTGCCTCCTTATTACGCACAAAAAAATGAATACTCCCCCTGTTAGCTGGGACCCAGTATAGTGGCAGGCTAACTTGTGGGCCTACTAAGTTGACGGGGATGGAGGGCTTTGTCAACTTAGTCAATATGCATGATTCTAGCTCCAGTGACCGTACGATGTCCATCCAACGGCCGTAGTGCTTCTTCAACCTCTGGTCTTCTTGCTCCAGCCGCCCAAACCATCGCCGGTCGTGCCTCGTGCTCCTGCCTCCCGTGGCCGGCTGTACTGCCGCGGAGGCCTCACCGCCCCCTACTACTCCCACCACTGGCCAGGCCATCCCTCCACTCACCCACACCCCCTATTATTCTGCGGCGATGGCAGCCTCACACCACTGCCGAACCAGTGAACCCTTGTATTCCTCTCCGCGCGGGCTTCCACTGCCACGTCTTCCCGGCTCCGCGTCGTCCCCTTCCTAGGCCTCGCCGTCATCCACCGCCCTGGTGCTCTCGGCACGGAGTGGTCAACGTGGTCAAGGAACGGCTTCCATCGGACATGGACTGTACGTGGAGAGGCTCACAGCTGGGTCCACGACCGCAACAAGGAAGTGCCTCCTTACTATGCGCAAAATAATTATTCCTCCACCTGACAGCGGGGACCCACCGGACGGGCCACCGTATTTCGCAAAAAAAACGTTTCCCCTGACTGCTGGGACCCACCAGCTACATCTTCGCACGCAAGGAAGTCCGCCGGGCAAAAAAATGATTCGCCCCCCTCACTGCTGGGACCCACCAGCTACATCTTGGCAAGCAAGGAAGTGCCTGACAGTCGGGACCCACCTGGTCAAAGCATACATAGCATTGTCATTTTGGTCGCGAACGTGTACATACATACTGGTCGATGTAGAGGCGCGCACGTGTCGTAGTAGAGGCGCGCACGTAGCATGTACACGTATGTACAGCGGCCAGTGTGCAAGAAAGAAAATACGGCCACGTACGTACATACGGGCAGGGTCTCAAACGCCTACTCGCGCATACATACGGCTAGGGCTCGTGTACATGGCTGGGTCGGAATGGAGAAACTACGTCGTTGTCGTGTTCATGGGGAGGCAACAGAATGCGTCGTGTTCATCGGGAGGCAACGGAACGCGTGGGAGCCAACCGGCTTGGACGGAACAGCCGATGGAAACGAGGGCTGGCGTACCGCAGAACTGAGGAAACGGCCTTGTGTTCGACCGGCCACGGTCGAAACGGGATCCTGTTCATCGGGAGGGGTCTGGCGTACCGCAAAATGGAGGAAACATACCTCCTACGGTCGAAACGGGGGTCCTGTTGATCGGGAGGGGTGTGGCGTACCGCAAAACGGAGGAAATGGACTTGTGTTGGAGCGCTACGGTCGAAACTGGGGTCATGTTCATCGGCAGGGGTGTGGCGTACCGCAAAACGGGACTCCACGGGATACTGTTCATCTCCACCGTCGACCCCCTCCAGCCTCCACGGGCTACTGTTCATCCACCGTCGACCTCCTCCTGCCTCCACCTGCGACTGTTCATCCACGGGCTCCTGTTCATCCAGCCTCCACCGCGCGCTACTCCGCCGGCTACTATTCAACCAGCCCTCTCCACGGGCTCCTGTTCAACCACCCCTCCACGGGCTACTGTTCTTCCAGCCCTCCACCGTCTACTGTTCATCCTGCCCTCCACGGGGTGGTCATGTTCATCCTGCCCTCCACGGGGTCCTGTTCATCCAGCCCCAACCGGCTCGATCGATCGGGGTCCTGTTCATCCAGAGGCAACACCATGGGGTCCTGTTCATCCACCCCCACCGGGAACTGTTCATCCAACCCCCCCAACAACGCTCACTGTTCAACCAGAGGCAACACCACGGGGTCCTGTTCATCCACCCCCACCAGGAACTGTTCATCCAAACCCCCAGCAATGCTCACTGTTCATCCATAGGCAGCATCGATCGGCTTCAGTTAGCAGCAATAGCGAAGGAATCGCTTGATCGGGTTCAGTTAACAGCCATCGATCGATCGCTCGGGTTCAGTAACGCGCAGCCTGCAGTGCAATCGCTTGGGTTCAGTTAGAGCCCAACGCCTCGCACCCACGCGCGTGTATGTACGAGAGAAACGCGCATCGCTCGGCCCCGACCACCCACCGTAACCGGGAACACCCCGATATTTTCCTCGCCCTCGCTTCTACCACGGTTGTTTCCATCATGGACGGCCCAAAGAATGTCATGCAGCTGCGTCTCCGGCCCACCCAGGACGAAAAACCCATTTTCTGTCATGATTTTTTGTCATAGAAGTAGGACTCCACCACATCTATGATGATACCGGGTTTTGTCACAATTATCGTCATAGAAGTGTCAAAAGTATGATAGAAAAAAATTTCGTTTGGCCCAAAATGTCATGGATGTGTCTCTTTTTTGTAGTGATATAAAACTAAACTAAGCTCCCATACGCGCACTCATCAATATGCCGCCGCCGCCGTTGCGCATGCCGGCGCCCGCTGATACGTCTCCATCGTATCTACTTTTCCAAACACTTTTGCCCTTGTTTTGGACTCTAACTTGCATGATTTTAATGGAACTAACCCGGACTGACGCTGTTTTCAGCAGAATTGCCATGGTGTTATTTTTGTGCAGAAATAAAAGTTCTCTGAATGACCTGAAACTTCACGGAGAATATTTTTGGAATATATAAAAAATACTGGCGAAAGAATCAAGACCTGGGGGCCCACACCCTGTCCACGAGGGTGGGGGCGCGCCTACCCCCCTGGGTGCGCCCCCTGTCTCGTGGGCCCCCTGGTGCTCCACCGACCTCAACTCCAACTCCATATATTCACGTTCAGGGAGAAAAAAAATTAGAGAGAAGGATTCATCGCGTTTTATGATACGGAGCCACTGCCAAGCCCTAAACTCTCTCGGGAGGGCTGATCTGGAGTCCGTTCGGGGCTCTGGAGAGGGGAATCTGTCGCCTTCGTCATCATCAACCTTCCTCCATCACCAATTTCATGATGCTCACCGCCGTGCGTGAGTAATTCCATCGTAGGCTTGCTGGACGGTGATGGGTTGGATGAGATTTATCATGTAATCGAGTTAGTTTTGTTAGGGTTTGATCCCCAGTATCCACTATGTTCTGAGATTGATGTTGCTATGACTTTGCTATGCTTAATGCTTGTCACTAGGGCCTGAGTGCCATGAATTCAGATCTGAACCTATTATGTTTTCATGAATATATGTGAGTTCTTGATCCTATCTTGCAACTCATTAGTCACCTACTATGTGTTATGATCCGGTAACCCCGAAGTGACAATAATCGGGACCACTCCCGGTGATGACCGTAGTTTGAGGAGTTCGTGTATCACTAAGTGTTAATGCTTTGGTCCGGTATTCAAAGGAGGCCTTAATATCCCTTAGTTTCCAATAGGACCCCGCTGCCACGAGAGGGTAGGACAAAAGATGTCATGCAAGTTCTTTTCCATAAGCACGTATGACTATATTCGGAATACATGCTTACGTTACATTTGTTGGGGAACGTAGCAGAAATTCAAAATTTTCTACGCATCACTAAGATCAATCTATGGAGTTTACTAGCAACGAGAGGGAAGGAGTGCATCTACATACCCTTGTAGATCGCGAGCGGAAGCGTTCAAGAGAACGGGGTTGATGGAGTCGTACTCGTCGTGATCCAAATCACCGATGATCCTAGCGCCGAACAGACGGCACCTCCGCATTCAACACACGTACGGAGCAGAGACATCTCCTCCTTCTTGATCCAGCAAGGGGGGAGGAGAGGTTGATGGAGATCCAGCAGCACGACGGCGTGGTGGTGGAAGTAGCGGGATTCCAACAGGGCTTCGCCAAGCGCTGCGGGAGGAGGGAGGTGTGTCACGAGAGGGAGAGGGAGGCGCCAGGGCTTAGGTATTGCTGCCCTCCCTTCCCCCCACTATATATAGGGCCAAGGGAGAGGGGGGGCGCAGCCTTGGCCCTTCCTCCAAGGAAGGGTGCGGCCAGGGAGGAGTCCTTCCCCCCCCCCCCAAGGCACCTCGGAGGTGCCTTCCCCCTTTAGGACTCTCCCTTTTCCTTATCTCTTGGCGCATGGGCCTCTTGGGGCTGGTGCCCTTAGCCCATATAGGCCAAGGCGCACCCCCTACAGCCCATGTGGCCCCCCGGGGCTGGTGGACCCCCTTGGTGGACCCCCGGACCCCTTTCGGCACTCCCGGTACAATACCGATAAAGTGCGAAACTTTTCCGGCGACCAAAATAAGACTTCCCATATATAAATCTTTACCTCCGGACCATTCCGGAACTCCTCGTGACGTCCGGGATCTCATCCGGGACTCCGAACAACTTTCGGGTTACCGCATACTAATATCTCTATAACCCTAGCGTCACCAAACCTTAAGTGTGTAGACCCTACGGGTTCGGGAGACCGAGACGACTCTCCGGCCAATAACCAACAGCGGGATCTGGATACCCATGTTGGCTCCCACATGCTCCTCGATGATCTCATCGGATGAACCATGATGTTGAGGATTCAATCAATCCCGTATACAATTCCCTTTGTCTATCGGTATGTTACTTGCCCGAGATTCGATCGTCGGTATCCCGATACCTTGTTCAATCTCGTTACCGGCAAGTCTCTTTACTCGTTCCGTAACTCACATCATCCCGTGATCAACTCCTTGGTCACACTGTGCACATCATGATGATGTCCTACCGAGTGGGCCCAGAGATACCTCTCCGTTTACACGGAGTGACAAATCCCAGTCTCGATTCGTGCCAACCCAACAGACACTTTCGGAGATACCTGTAGTGCACCTTTATAGTCACCCGGTTACGTTGTGACGTTTGGTACACCCAAAGCATTCCTACGGTATCCGGGAGTTGCACAATCTCATGGTCTAAGGAAATGATACTTGACATTAGAAAAGCTCTAAGCAAACGAACTACACGATCTTGTGCTAGGCTTAGGATTGGGTCTTGTCCATCACATCATTCTCCTAATGATGTGATCCCGTTATCAACGACATCCAATGTCCATGGTTAGGAAACCGTAACCATCTATTGATCAACGAGCTAGTCAACTAGAGGCTTACTAGGGACATGGTGTTGTCTATGTATCCACACATGTATCTGAGTTTCCTATCAATACAATTCTAGCATGGATAATAAACGATTATCATGAACAAGGAAATATAATAATAACCAATTTATTATTGCCTCTAGGGCATATTTCCAACAACATTGATGAACTGGAGCTAGTTTCGTGTCACCCTATGTTATAACTGTTGCATGAGGAATCACATCCGACATAATTATCCATCACTGATTCAATGCCTATGAGCTTTTCACATATTGATCTTTGCTTAGTTACTTTACCGTTGCCACTGTTATAATTACTACAAAACTGCTACTGTTACTTTTGCCACCGTTACCGTTACTTCCATACTACTTTGCTACTAAATACTTTGCTACAGATATTAAGTTATCCAGGTGTGGTTGAATTGACAACTCAGCTGCTAATACTTGAGAATATTCTTTGGCTCCCCTTGTGTCGAATCAATAAATTTGGGTTGAATACTCTACCCTCGAAAACTGTTGCGATCCCCTATACTTGTGGGTTATCAAGACTATTTTCTGGCACCGTTGCCGGGGAGCATAGCTCTATTCTTTGAGTCACTTGGGATTTATATCTGTTGATCACTATGAGGAACTTGAAAGACGAGAAAACCAAAATTTATCCCTCAACTACGAGGGGAGGTAAGGAACTGCCATCTAGCTCTGCACTTGATTCTCCTTCTGTTTTGAGTAAACTTGCGACACCTAAACCTGCTTCTGCTATTAATTCTGATATGTCGCATGTTATTGATGATGCACTTCTGCTATGCATGATACTTATGCTACTTCACCTATCTGTATTTCCGATAAGGATTATGATTTCTCTGTAGATCTTGAAATAATTACTTTGGTTGAATCTGATCCTTTTCATGGCTATGAATCTGAAACTGTTGCGGCACATCTTACTAAATTAAATGATATAGCCACCCTATTCACCCATGAGGAAAAAATTCGTTACTATTATATCCTTAAGCTATTTCCGTTCTCATTAAAGGGTGATGCTAAAACATGGTTTAATTCTCTTGATCCTGGTTGTGTGCGTAGTCCCCAGGATATGATTTATTACTTCTCTGCTAAATATTTCCCCGCTCATAAGAAACAAGCTGCTTTAAGGGAAATATATAATTTTGTGCAAATTAAAGAAGAGAGTCTCCCACAAGCTTGGGGGAGGCTTCTCCAATTACTTAATGCTTTGCCTGATCATCCTCTCAAGAAAAATGAAATACTTGATATCTTTTATAATGGACTAACCGATGCTTCCAGAGACCACCTGGATAGTTGTGCTGGTTGTGTTTTCAGGGAAAGAACTGTTGATCAAGCTGAATTGCTATTGAATAATATGTTGAGTAATGAAAATAATTGGACACTTCCTGAACCAACTCCTAAGCCAACTCCAAAGAAAAGGGGTATTCTATTTCTCAGTCATGAAGATATGCAAGAGGCAAAGAAATCTATGAAAGAAAAGGGTATTAAAGCTGAAGATGTTAAGAATTTACCACCTATTGAAGAAATACATGGTCTTGATAACCCGACACTGGTAGTAAAGGTAAATTCTCTCTATAGATTTGACGAAGGTGATATTCCTCGTTACAAGTCTGCTAGCCAATGCTTAGATGAGTTTGATAATTTTATTGTTAAACAAGAAAACTTCAATGCTTATGTTGGTAGACAATTGAAACGTAATGCTTATATGATTGAACACTTGAGTGATTATATGTCTAGAGTTAAAGGTGAACTTAAACTCATTAGTAAACATGCTTCTATGGTTACCACTCAAGTAGAACAAGTGCTTAAAGCTCAAAATGATTTCCTCAATGAATTAAATAATAAGAAGAATGACAATGCTGTTAGAGTTATGACTAGAGGGGGTAAAATGACTCAGGAACCTTTGTATCCTGAGGGCCACCCTAAGAGAATTGAGCAAGATTCTCAGAGAACTAATGTTGATGCACCTAGTCCTTCTAAGAAGAAGAAAAAGAAAAATGATAGGACTTTGCATGCTTCTAGTGAACCTGTTGTTGACACACCTGAGAATCCCAATGATATTTCTATTTCTGATGATGAAACACAATCTGGTAATGAACATGAACCTAGTGATAATATTAATGATGATGTTCATGATGATGCTCAGGTTAGCAATAGAAATGATGTAGAGATTGAACCTGCTATTGATCTTGATAACCCACAATCAAAGAATCAATGTTATGATAAGAGAGACTTCATTGCTAGGAAGCACGGTAAAGAAAGAGAACCATGGGTTCAGAAACCCATGCCATTTCCTCCTAAACCATCCAAGAAAAAGGATGATGAGGATTTTGAGTGCTTTGCTGAAATGATTAGACCTATGTTTTTGCGTATGCGTTTGACTGATATGCTTAAAATGAATCCTTATGCTAAGTATATGAAAGATATTGTTACAAATAAAAGTACCGAAAGCTGAAATTTCCACCATGCTTGCTAATTACACTTTTAAAGGTGGAATACCAAAGAAATTAGGAGATCCAGGAGTACCAACTATACCATGCTCTATTAAAAGAAACTATGTTAAAACTGCTTTATGTGATCTTGGAGCCGGTGTTAGTGTTATGCCTCTCTCTTTATATCGTACACTTGATTTGAATAAGTTGACACCTACGGAAATATCTTTGCAAATGGCCGATAAATCAACTGCTATACCTGTCGGTATTTGTGAGGATGTGCCTGTTGTGGTTGCAAACGTTACTTTTTAACGGACTTTGTTATTCTTGATATTCCCAAGGACGATAGTATGTCTATTATTCTTGGAAGACCCTTTTTGAATATTGCAGGGGTTGTTATTGATTGCAACAAAGGCAATGCCACTTTTCATGTTAATGGTAATGAGCATACGGTACACTTTCCGAGGAAACAACCTCAAGTCCACAGTATCAATTCTATTGGAAAAAGTCCAACGATTATTTTTGGAGGTTTTGAATTTCCTCTTCCTACTATCAAAAAGAAATATGATATTCTTAATGTTGGGGTTGTGCATATCCCCGTCGAGGTAACCTAGTGCTATTCGAAAATTCTCCGGTTCCATGCGATCCGGAATGAGTTTGTTAACAAGACTTGATCAACCTTGTTAGTGGATTCCTTTTGATGAGCATGAGATGGATGAAGTTAGAAAGCACAACTCTCTGTACCCTCCTTTTACTTTCTGTTATTTAGATTAAATAAAGCAAAAATAGTACTTTCCGTCTATTTTTTGAATTATCTATGCAATAAAAAAATTACCCCGAAAATAAAAGTTCTCCAAATGCCCTAGAATTGTAATATGATTTTTTGTAGAATATTTAAGAATATCTGGCACTGAGTACACATGAGGGGGAGCCACCACCTGGCCACGAGGGTACAGGGCGCGTCCACCCCCCTAGGCGCGCCCCCTTGCCTCGTGGGCCCCATGTGGCCCCCCTCCACTTATTCCTGCACCCACACACTTCGTCTTCCTCCAGAAAAAATCACCACACAGCTCAAACTCGTGTTCTAGCCCGTTTTGCTGCGATTTTCGATCTCCTTGCTCAAAGCTCAACTCACAAAACTGCTTTGGGGGATTGTTCTTCGCTATGTGACTCCTCCAATGGTCCAATTAGTTTTTGTTCTAGTGCTTTATTCATTGCAAATTTTTGCTGCTTAGGTGACCTTGTTCTTGAGCTTGCATGTCAAATTTATTTGGTCCTAAGTAGTTCTAATGCATGATATAGTCTCTAGGCACTTGTGGGAGTAGTTGCTATCAATCTTGTTGAGTTTGGTTCACTTTTATTTTGAGTTAATAAAAATTTCAGAAATTTTTTAGAGGAAGAAATATGTTTAGGAAAATGTACCAAGGCGGTTCCTCAAGGAAGCAAGGACCCAGGCCCGCGATACGTGAGCCGGACTATGAACTACCAAGAGAAGGTCAACTGAGGCCTTGTGAATGGCCGTTAGAAAATCTTATGGTCCAAGCAGGAATTAAGGATGAATTTGACGCGTATGTGCGTAATGCTGAACTCGATGGATTCGTGTCAGATAAGTGCCCTCAATATCACTACCTAACTGATTCCTGTGTGAGAAGGTTTAAAGTTACATCATCACACAATTCTCACACTGTACTATTTGATCTTTATGATAAATCCTATACCATGGACTTAGAAGATTTTTGCACTGCTTGTAAACTTCCGCACTGGGGAAATGCAAGTGAACCTGACAAATCGGAATTTAAAGACTTTCTTGCTAGTATAACTGTGGGGGAATCTAGAGAAATCATGCAAGCTACCATAGGGAGCATTCATTTTCCTGCCATACATTATTTTGCTCTCTTTATAGGTAGATGCATTAATGGTAAGGACAAGGCATGTCACATGTGCGTTCCCGATCTTAGTGTTCTCAATTTTAATGCTATGGTTCGTCATCAGTTTGTTGAGAGGAATGAACAGTCTCTCCAGTACCGACTAATCTTTGACAGATGTCGCACTGTCCATATTACTCTCCCCGCTCCTACTTTCTTTGACTTTCAGGCAAAAAGGAGATATGTTATAACCAGGGAGGAGGCGAACGAGCACGAGAGGAGGACGGAGGCATCTCGCCTCCAAGCTGTAGCTCTTGAGGCAGTAGCTGCTGCATCTCAGTACGACCCCAGTTACAACTTCGGATATCCGCCAGGCCATCCATGGGCATAGACCAACTTAGGCCAAAAGCCTAAGCTTGGGGGGAGTACGTATTTCTCACCGACATTACATTCCTGTTCACACACTCATTCTAGTTGTCGGTGCTCATACTTTTTCATTGCACTATCCATGCTAGTTTATTTTCCTTTTTCTCGCTTTCTTCCTGTGTGCTTGAATAACCTTAAGAAAAACCAAAAAAAATTAGTTGTAGCTTTTAGCTAGTTTACTTTCCATGCCTATAGTAGTAATAATTAAAAGAAAACCCAAATAGATTTCTTGTTCTTTTTTTGCTTGTTGGGAGCTTTCCCGTGTAAATAGTTTTATTTCCTTTCTTTTCTTTGGGGTCGAGAGGAGAAGACCATAATGAAAATGTTGAAGTGGCTCTTATATGCATTGTTGTTGATTTAACCAGCAGCCCATATTACTTTGTCTTCTCCCTTGAATTAAATGCTTGCAGATTCCAGCTTAGTCCAATGCACGTGCACTATTATTATTATCCACACCGTTCGGTCGTGCAAGTGAAAGGCAATAATGATGATATATAATGGACTGATTGAGATGAGAGAAGCTGGTACGAACTCGACCTCTCTTGTCTTTGTAAATATGATTAGTTCATCGTTCCTGATTCAGACTATTATGAATGAAACATGTTTGCAATGACAATTAGAGATTATAGTTGCTTATGCCATGATTAATTAGCTAGGAGTTTATAATGGTTTACCTTGCGTGCTAACATGATATTAAAATGGTTGTGATGTGGTATGTGTCGGCGTTATGGGAACGGGGGTCCCCAGACTTGCCTGCCTGCGGCCCACGGCGTGGCTAAGTCAGCAGGCCGTACGACCCATCTTCATCAACAATGCATCCAAGACCCTCGCGAGGGGCCAACCCTCGCGAGGTGGACGACGCAAGACCTCCTCAGGAGTGGCCTAGTCGGGCAGGCTCACGAGGAGCGGAGATATCAAGGCGGGGCAAACCTCACGAGGCTCTCGTGACGTGAGCCATGACGATCGGCACCAGGCGGGCGCCAGCGCGTGCAACATCCTTGTTTCCTCTTTGGTGCTAAGGAGGCCAGCACAGGCGAATAGTACCGAGGCATCAGGCAAAGGTTGCTATATCGGTGCAACGAGACCAAGACCAGCAGGATGGCAAGACGGAGGTCATCGTGGAGCCCAAGACGGCGTCACCACAGAGCCTTTCGCAGGCGAAGACCACTTTTGTCAGTATAGCTTGTACTAGTTGTCCCCCTTCAAATTTGCCCGCCGTTGTTGGCTCCCTTCCCGCTCAATATTTGGGAAGAGGACCAGGGCCCCTATAAATAGGTCTAGTGACCATAGTAGAGGGAGAGGATAGAGAGACGCGCACAAGTCCGCAAGCACAAGAACACCTCAACCTCAGGAGGCTGTTCTTCCCTCTGTACTATTCATCACCAGCCCAAGAGGCAATCCACCACCACCACACTGGAGTAGGGTATTACACCACAACGGTGGCCCGAACCAGTATAAATCTCGTGTCTCTTTGTGTTGCGAGTTCGTCCACGAGATCTTAGTGAGCTAGGACATAGATTGGTAGGAGGGAAAGACTTCGCGCGCACCCCAGTGTTCGAACCTCAAGGGTTTGCCGGAACCCCACATCCGACATTTGGCGCGCCGGGTAGGGGTGCGCCGTAGCTTCCCTTCCATCAGTTCGTCGTTCCATCGCTCCGTCGTCTCCATGGCGGACGCTCGCCGTGCTCGAGCTGAGCGCTGGGCTGCCCTCACCGCCCGCGTTGCTCAGACGGCTCCCGTCGGCGGGCCACCTCGTTGTTCTCCGTCTCCCGCTGCCAACGCTGCCATTGGCCCGGCGGGGAACGAGCAGCAGGCGTCCTCACTGCATCCATCGGTGCGGCAGGACGGCCGCACCGCCACTCCATCGCTGACCCCGGCCGGTTCTTCGTCTCACGCGCGTCGCGCTCCCATGGAGGTGCGGGCCGCGCTCCTTGCGACGAATGAACTCCTGCGCTACCGCCCGGTCGACGACCTCTACGAGGAGTGGCTCGACCGCATCGCCGAGCTCGTCCGCGCAACAGGGGGCTCTCCGGCGCCGTCCCTCTCTCTACCTCACCCTCAGCCAGCCATGGGCGATGAAGCTCATGGCGCGCCTCCACCACCTCTGCCCCAAGATGGTGCCTTGGCACCAAGGCGCGCGGCCCCACGGCGTGATCCGCCACGCCCGGTGCCCGCGCGCGAAGAGAGAAGCTGCCAAGAAATCCCTCGGCCGCGAGAAGCTGCACCCGCGCTTCCCGCACCCCCTCGTCAAGACCGCGCACCGCCCGCGGTGGCGCCGCGCGGACCTCATCAAGACCAAGCTCCACCTCCGAAGCGGGCCCCAGCGACCACGGTCGGCTGCCGCGCCTTCACCCCCGAGCTGTGCAGCGTTGCCTGGCCAGGCAAGTTCAAGCCAGATCTGCCTCCTCGCTACGACGGCACCGCCGACCCCGAGGAGTTCCTGCAGCTCTACGAGCTGAGCATCGAGGTGGCCAACGGCGATGAGAAAGTCATGGCGAACTGGTTTCCCATGGCTCTCAAGGATGGAGCCCGCTCCTGGCTCCTGAACCTGTAGCACGGCTCGATCTCCTCCTGGGACGAGATGCGCGACCGCTTCGTCGCCAACTTCCAGGGCACTCGCGACCACCCGCCGGCCGCGGGTGACCTGCGCCGCATCAAGCAACAACCAGGAGAGACCCTCCAGAAGTACATCCAACGCTTCAACAACACTCGCGTCAAGATCCCCAAGGTCACGGACGAGGCCATCATCTCCGGGTTCTCCGACGGCGTCCATGACATCAAGATGAAGGAAGAGCTCGCTATCCATGAGGATCTGTGCACATCTCAGGAGCTGTTCAATCTAGCGACCAAGTGCGCGAGAGCTGAGCAGGGGCGCCTCTCCCTCCTCGAACTGCCAGCTGCGGGTGCAGAGGAGAAGAAGGCCAAGGCCAAGGACGTGAAGCGCAAGGAGGCGGTTGTGCTCGCAGCGGAGCCCGACACCAAGCGGGGCAGAGATCATCTCGAGTCATCCAAGAACAGCCGACCGTTCTGCGCCTTCCACAACCTCAACACCCACAACACCAGTGACTGTCAAGAGCTCAGAGCCATACGAGAAGGACGCTTCGGTCGACGCCCCGAGCGCAGCGACCGGGGCTACGGCCGTGGAGGAGGACGTGGAGGCGGACGCTGGGATGACCGTGGCCCGCGCCAGGAATGGCGCGATAGGCCTCGTGAGGACTGCTGGCAGGACCATCCTCGCGAGGGTGCCTGGAGGGATCAGCCTCGTGAGGATTGCCCCAAGGCAATGCTGGTCTCCCCCCACTACCGCCACCAAGAAGGAACGACGACCACCATCAGGACGAGGGGGCTGGGGGCTTGTAGGAGCCGCTTGCAATCGCCTGCATCTTGGGCGGCGCCCAGACCCCAGCCTCTCAGCGCATCTACAAACAGTTCGCTCGCGAGGTGAACGCAGTGCTCCCCAAGCTCGAGGCCACGCGCCCCCTCAGGTGGTCCCAATGCGCCATCACTTTCAACTCGGCAGATTAGCTCAAGTGCGCGGCCACCGCCGGCGCCCTCCCGATGTTGTGTTCCCCAGTCATCAGCAATGTGCAGGTTACCAAGACCCTCATCGACGGCGGCGCAGGACTCAACGTCCTGTCCGTAGACACGTTCGACAACCTCCATGTGCCATATGAGTAGCTCCAGCCTACCAAACCTTTCTCAGGAGTGACCGACGGTTCCACCACGTCGGTAGGGCAGGTCCGCCTGCCTGTCACCTTCGGAGAGCGCAAGAACTACCGCACCGAGCTCATCGACTTCGACGTCGCGCACATCCACCTACCGTACAATGCCATCCTCGGGTATCCGGCCCTGGCCAAGTTCATGGCGGTCACCCACCACGGCACAACGTCCTCAAGATGCCGGGAAGCGGCGGAATCATCACGGTCCCATGTGAAGATAGAGATGCGGGGTGCTCCCTGGAGCGCGCCTTCCAAGCTGCAGCAATCAGCGACCCCGACAGCAGAAGCGAGGGCCCTCCGGAGACCATCCCCAAGAAGAAGAAGCTGCACCGCGCAGGACCTCAGGAGGATGGCGTCGCGGCAGGAGCCTCGTCAGGATCAGCACCCGTCTCAGGGGCGCCTCCCTCCATCGCATAGGAAGGCGCATCAGCGCCCTCCTCGGGCAAGGCTCGGGGGCTCTCTTCTGGAGGGCCTCAGACCTTGCCAACCTCACGAGGGAGGTGCTTGGGCACCACTTGGAGGCGTGCTTCGCAGCACGTGTCCCTCAAGAGAGCACAGGGCAAGGAGTGCCCACCACTCAGGAGTTCATCACCAAGACCACTCAGGAACTGCAAGACACAAGAGCCATGCGCGGCGACAGCCGCTCACGAGGCGCAGCTCCCCATCATGGCAAGGATGCTGGGCTGCGTGTCTGCATCGACGTCCATGGGCTCAACAGGGCCACATCTCAAGAGCGCTTCTGGCCTTCGCGTGTGGGCCGCTGCGAGGGCCCACCACACAGCTACGTTCGCATGCCCTTCGGTTTGCCGAGTGTGGCGTCAGCCTATCAGCGCAACATGCAGCGTGTCTTGGTGGCTCAGGAGGCCAGGTACCACGCCGTCCTGGAGGAAATGGAGACGGTCTTCAAAGAACCTCCTGAGCCCCCAGAGCCTCCCGAGGCTCAGGGCTCCGGTGGCTCGTGAGGAGTCATTTCTTCGACGTACGCCTTCAGCTGCACCAACTCTACTTCGTCTACAAAACCAGGTGACATCTTCCAAGCTCGTTTAGCTGGGAGCGCCCCTCGGGCTGCATTATTCCCAGGCCGCGTGGGTCCGTCCCTGCGGCATGTATCCCTTTTGCTCATGTCTTTAGCTTACCTCGCTGGGGGCGCCCCTCGGGCTGCATCATCCCCAAGCCGCTCTGGCCGGACCCAGTGGCATGTATCTTCCTGCATTTAACTAAGTTGATCTGCTTTCCATGCTTAACCTGCCGACGGCTATCACCTGCTCGATCATCGCCTCCCCCAGGGCCTCCTCATAGGCACGGCGCTGGTGCATGGGTCCGTCCCTGCCACGTCGACAAATCTGAGCGGCTGAGCTATGGATCGCGGCACGCCCCGCGCACGTCACCTCACCAGGCCCTCAGTTCCTTCACTTCATCCGGACCAACCAGCGGCAGGCTGGTAGCCATAACGACAAACCGTGTTTCTTCTTGCGCCTGTTCACAGGGATCCCATGAGGAGGATAGCAGGCGGCACCGCGAGTCTCCTTTTCTCCATGCAATTCGCTTGCGCCTTAAAAGGGGGGCTCCTGAGCATCGCGACTCAGGAGCTCTTACTGGCTCTCCAGCCCTCACCCCCTGGCCTTGACCACGGCATCGCGACCTGGCATACCAGCGGCGGCTGAGCTCGCTCGAGGGCCGGGACCTGAGGACGTAGAGCACTAAGGAGAGCATGGAGGAAGGAAACTCATATGGGCCGGCCTAGCTGTGCCACACGAGTTGGCGCGCAGCCCTAGCGCACCATCAGGAATCGCAGCGAAGTCAACAAGATAAGTCTCGCTCTCGGATCAGCTAAATGTTGGGGCCTATGGTCACTTACGCCTTGCCGCAACCCCGTTGTGGCCACGTTGACTCCTTTTCTTGCCTCACCATGGCCGCTTGAGCGCTAAGGGGGACCTCCTGAGCATCGCGCCTCAGGGGCTCTTACTGGACCTCGGGCCGCACACCTCCTGGCCTTGACCACGGCACGCGACCTGGCATACCAGCGACGGCTGTAGCTTGCCTGGGGACCGGGACCCGTCAGCGTAGAGCAACAAGCTATCACGAGGAAAGAAAAGTGGGACTGAGCCTCAGTGGGATACGCATTCACCAAATTTTCATAACAGGGAAGATAAGCGCAAAAGACATTACAGACCCTTACATGCCCCCACGGGGTACTTCGTGACTCTTCGCAGGGAAACAAAGCTAAAACTAAGGGGGATTCAATCTACACCCTCCCGTGGCGGACGCCATCATCAACAGTGGGCCACGGGAGGCCGGCGCCTCCAATGATCGCAGGTAATCATGGTTTTCCTTGCATGTCGCAGGGACTTGTCAAGTCGTGCAGTTGCCGAGGCAGCGTGGGGAAGTGGAGACGCCCACGTCCAATCAGCCGCCACGCGTCAACCGAGGCCGCAGGCTTTTGGGGCCCGCGGTGCTCCGTACTTGACCCTTGGCTTCGCCGCGAAGCCAAGCCCGAGTGCACCTTGGGCCTGGGGGCTACTGTCGGTGTTCTGGGAATGGGGGTCCCCAGACTTGCCTGCCTGCGGCCCACGGCGTGGCTAAGTCAGCAGGCCGTATGGCCCATCTTCATCAACAAGGCATCCAAGACCCTCGCGAGGGGCCAAGCCTCGCGAGGCGGACGACGCAAGACCTCCTCAGGAGTGGCCTAGTCGGGCAGGCTCACGAGGAGCGGAGATATCAAGGCGGGGCAAACCTCACGAGGCTCTCGTGACGTGAGCCATGACGATCGGCACCAGGCGGGCGCTAGGCGGGCGCCAACGCGCGCAGCGTCCTTGTTTCCTCTTTGGTGCTAAGGAGGCCAGCGCAGGCAAAGAGTACCGAGGCATCAGTCAAAGGTTGCTATATCGGTGCAATGAGACCAAGACCAGCAGGATGGCAAGACAGAGGTCATCGTGGAGCCCAAGACTGCGTCACCACAGAGCCTTTCGCAGACGAAGACCACTTTTGTGAGGATAGCTTGTACTAGCTGTCCCCCTTCAAATTTGCCCGTCGTTGTTGGCTCCCTTCCCGCTCAATATTTGGGAAGAGGACCAGGGCCCCTATAAATGGGTCTAGTCACCATAGTAGAGGGAGAGGATCAAGAGATGCGCACAAGTCCGCAAGCACAAGAACACCTCAACCTCAGGAGGCTGTTCTTCCCTCTATACTGTTCATCACCAGCCCAAGAGGCAATCCACCACCACCACACTGGAGTAGGGTATTACACCACAACGGTGGCCCGAACCAGTATAAATCTCGTGTCTCTTTGTGTTGCGAGTTTGTCGAGTTCGTCCGCAAGATCTTAGTGAGCTATGACGTAGATTGGTAGGAGGGAAAGACTTCACGCGCACCCCATTGTTCGAACCTCAAGGGTTTGCCGGAACCCCACATCCGACAGTATGATAGGGTGGTATCCTCCTTTGAACGATTCGAGTGGCTTGACTTGGCACATGTTCACACATGTAGTTGAAACAAAATCAACATAGCCTCCATGATATTTATGTTCATGGTGGATTATATCCTACTCATGCATGCTTGCACTCAGTGTTGATTAATTTTAGTGCATGTTCATGACTGTTGTCGCTCTCTAGCTGGTCGCTTCCCAGTCTTTTGCTACCTTCACTTGTACTAAGCGGGAATACTGCTTGTGCATCCACTTCCATAAACCCCAAAGTTATTCCATATGAGTCCACAATACCTTCCTATATGCGGTATCTACCTGCCGTTCCAAGTAGATTTGTAAGTGCCAAACTCTAAACTTTCAAATGAAATTCTGTTTTGTATGCTCGAATAGCTCATGTATCAACTAGGGATGTCTGTATATTCCATGCTAGGCGAGTTATTCTCAAGAGGAGTGGACTCCGCTCCTCACTCACGAGAAAATGGCTGGTCACCGGTATGCCCAGTCCCATGCTCAAACCAAATCAAAATAATTGCAGACAAAACTCCCCCAGGACTGTTGTTAGTTGGAGGCACCCATTGTTTCAGGCAAGCCATGGATTGATGCTTGTTGGTGGTGGGGGACTATAAACTTTACCATTCTGCTTGGGAACCGCCTATAATGTGTGTAGCATGGAAGATATCGAGATCTCTCGGTTGTTGTGTTGACAATGAAAGTATGCCACTCAAAATATTATTTATCTCTATTTCAAAACCGAGCTCTGGCACCTCTACAAATCCCTGCTTCCCTCTACGAAGGGCCTATCTATTTACTTATATGCTGAGTCATCATCATCTTATTAAAAAGCACAAGTTGGAGAGAACCGCTGTCATTTGCATCCATTACTATTAATTTATATTGAGTATGACTATGATTGGATCTCTTTTACCATGAATTACAATGTCCAGTCAGTCCTTGATCTTCAGAGGTGCTCTGCATTTATGTTTTGCAGGGGCTAGCGAGATACCATCTTGTTATATCATATTATGATTATTTTGAGAAAGTGTTGTCATCCGAGATTTATTATTATTGCTCGCTAGTTGATTATGCCATTGATATGAGTAAACATGAGACCTAAATGTTATTGTGAATATGGTTAGTTCATAATCTTTGCCGAAAACTTGAATGCTGGCTTTACATATTTACAACAACAAGAGCAAACAGAGTTTGTAAAAAAATTTCTTTGTCACTTTCAGTTTATCAACTGAATTGCTTGAGGACAAGCAAAGGTTTAAGCTTGGGGGAGTTTATACGTCTCCATCGTATCTACTTTTCCAAACACTTTTGCCCTTGTTTTGGACTCTAACTTGCATGATTTGAATGGAACTAACCCGGACGGACGCTATTTTCAGCAGAATTGTCATGGTGTTATTTTTGTGCAGAAATAAAAGTTCTCGGAATGACCTGAAACTTCACGGAGAGTATTTTTGGAATATATAAAAAATACTGGCGAAAGAATCAAGACCAGGGGGCCCACACCCTGTCCACGAGGGTGGGGACGCGCCTACCCCCCTGGGCGCGCCCCCTGTCTCGTGGGCCCCCTGGTGCTCCACCGACCTCAACTCCAACTCCATATATTCATGTTCGGGGAGAAAAAAATCAGAGAGAAGGATTCATCACGTTTTATGATACGGAGCCACCACCAAGCCCTAAACTCTCTCGGGAGGGCCGATCCAGAGTCTGTTCGGGGCTCCAGAGAGGGGAATCCGTCACTGTCGTCATCATCAACCTTCCTCCATCACCAATTTCATGATGCTCACCGCCGTGCGTGAGTAATTCCATCGTAGGCTTGCTGGACAGTGATGGGTTTGATGAAATTTATCATGTAATCGAGTTAGTTTTGTTAGGGTTTGATCCCTAGTATCCACTATGTTCTGAGATTGATGTTTCTATGACTTTGCTATGCTTAATGCTTGTCACTAGGGCCCGAGTGCCATGAATTCAGATCTGAACCTATTATGTTTTCATGAATATATGTGATTTCTTGATCCTATCTTGCAAGTCATTAGTCACCTACTATGTGTTATGATCCGGTAACCCCGAAGTGACAATAATCGGGACAACTCCCGGTGATGACCGTAGTTTGAGGAGTTCGTGTATTCACTAAGTGTTAATGCTTTGGTCCGGTACTCTATTTAAAGGAGGCCTTAATATCCCTTAGTTTCCAATAGGACCCCGCTGCCACGGGAGGGTAGGACAAAAGATGTTTGCAAGTTCTTTTCCATAAGCACGTATGACTATATTCGGAATACATGCCTACGTTACATTGATGAACAGGAGCTAGTTCCGTGTCACCCTATGTTATAACTATTGCATGAGGAATCGCATCCGACATAATTATCCATCACTGATCCAATGCGTACGAGCTTTTCACATATTGATCTTTGCTTAGTTACTTTACCGTTGCTACTGTTACAATTACTACAAAACTGCTACTGTTACTTTTGCCACCGTTACCGTTACTTCCATACTACTTTGCTACTAAATACTTTGCTGCAGATATTAAGTTATCCAGGTGCGGTTGAATTGACAACTTAGCTGCTAATACTTGAGAATATTCTTTGGCTCCCTTTGTGTCGAATCAATAAATTTGGGTTGAATACTCTACCCTCGAAAACTGTTGCGATCCCCTATACTTGTGGGTTATCACCCGCCTGCTCCAGCCAACCATTTCTCCCCAATCACCGCCGTGTCGCCGCCATCCCTGTAACATGAAGCCGAAGGCTCGCCCACTCCGTCGTCTGCAGTCCCTCCTCGCGATGCCGCCGTGCTGCCAAGCACGCGAGCAGCTGGTGGAGCCGTGTCTATGCACGTAGCGTACAAAGAGGAGGACGAGCGCGTGCTCCAGCACGCCGGCGAGGAGGAACTAGCATGTAATTGTCGTCTCCGCCCGCGCGGAGGAGGCACGCATGGTGGCTGTCGCGGCGGAAGCCGGTCGCGCCCGCGCCGAGCCCGCAAACCGGGTGCGGACACGGAATCTACCTTCGAGACCTTGAATGCCACATGGATCCTGCAATCTGAAGGAGCAATTTGGGTCAGCCGACTCTTGTGAGCCGTTGGACGCAACATGGATGGCTAGAAGGGCTTCTTCAACCTCTGAAATTGATGCACTGTTCATCTTCTCAGCCCGCCACACGCCTAACCGCCTGCCGCCGCCGCCCCGCCCTCCCCTGAACCTCCTGCCACCACCATGCTCCCCCCACCCCCTCCATTCGTTTAACCCCTGGCACAATCCATTTTTTCTGGCGAAGTACATTCCACACGCAACACTCATAAGATAGATCATGGGCACCCTGCCACCCTAATATAGATACTGGGGTAGCTTCTCTGTCGTCTTCTTCCTTCGCTCCGTTGAACTTCTTTCACAAATCGACTGACCCAAATTATACTACTAGTATGAACGTATTAAGTATAGTAGGAACATGAAGATACGAGCAGTAGTACCAATTGCAAGAAGAACAGTAGTAAGACATAGTATTAGTACTACTGTACGTACTAAAGAGTTCAAATAACGAGAAATAACATAAAGTTCAAATAACGAGAAAGAACATAAACATAGTTCTGCTGGGGGCTCAGCACAACACACCCCTCAAATAAAACTAAGCAACTAGTCCGCTTGACACTGTAGTAGAACCAGCATGAGCGACGACACTGCCATCTTACTCGGAGTCCGAGTCCACATCCTCGACTTCGTCCTCGTCCCTCTTCCTCTTCCTCTTCGCCACCGCTTCTTTGCTTGAACCAGAGACTGGGCTCTGCTTCTTCATCCAACCCTTGTAGATATTTAAACAAAGGTAGGCATCCATTGCTGCGTACAGGATGTGATCTTCATCTATTGTCTTCGACTCCCATGCACGATGAAACTCGTGGTGAGGTTTCTTCAGTTTAGCGTATGAAGGATCAATCATGGCTGCTGCCAGGGTCAGCATTGAAGGCTGAGAGGAGGACACCAGGCTTGCCTTCTGGAGATCGAAGGGCTAGCCTACAACGAGGCCTATCCGACCTAGGACTCTTCTGTCATTCCTAAAGTCTACAGTAATGAATTTGACTCGGCCGCCCTTGAGGAAGTTCTTAAAATCCTGGCACTCAACGTGGGCATGGCATATGTGGTAGACCAAGCATATGTTATGTACGCAAACCTAGATCATAGCGGGCTTCTTCTTCTCTGCCTCCTTTAGAATCTTCTCGCTTTCCAGGACTGTGGTGTACTCAACATCTAGCCCAGCGACCCACTCATCCTTTGAACTTTTGAACATGCGTAGGAAGCAAGCAAGGCATGCTTCCACCGTCGCGGATCTACGGGTGTAGATGATGATGAACTCATCGCCGGTGATGGCTCTAACCTTGTACTCACCGCCGATTATGGAGATTTGGGAGGCCATGGATTTTGGAGGTGGGTTAGGAGAAGTTGAACTGGTGTAATGTAAACAAGACCAACCCGGGCTAGACAAGCCCATTGGCATTCCTTTATAGAAACTCCGTGAGCACCAAACGCTCAAGCCAAGACTTCAACCCTGGTGGGTTGGCTGCGACTGGTGTAATGTGAAAGGACGGGACGACTGGGAGCGAACTGTTGTAAGGTAGAAGACGGGGACGACCGAACGAGTAGGGCGTGCAAACGGTGTGGGGTAGTTGGCTTGCCCGGTGGATAAACGGTTGTGTGCCCCCAAAGAGTTCTCGATTACTATGAGGGACCCACTAGATTTCATGTCTACTAGACCCATATCGTAGGCCCGACGGTATAGCTTCTGTGCGTTTGCACGCCATGCCGGCGCGTGGATGTAACTTCACTTAATTCCGTCAACCGTCGCGCTTCCCACGACCTTCGCCTCCCTCGCGCGGTCGCACCTTTTGAGACTTCGGACGGCTATAAATGAGCATTTTTTTGCCTATTCCGCATGCATGATACTCCCTCTGGTCATTTTTATTCCGCGTAAGATTTGTGTTCACGTTGATGGTTCCAAGTAGATCGAACGACTCACGTTGTCCAGAGGCAGACACACCATCACCACCAACTGAGATTTTTATAGGAGTAAATAAATATATAGAGTAGAAAATAGAGATAAGAGTCGAGATAGAGAGTAGAGATTAGTCAATATTCTCTTTAGGCTACTCATAGTAGAAAGTATCATATACTAGTATCATGTGCATGATACTAGTGTATGATACGGGACTACCTTTATAGTGCCTTGTATGACACAAAGTAGCATAGTATTTAACATGATACGGTATCTACCTATGTTACTCTAGTAGCTAGGGATACTAGGAGTAGTAGCTAGGGATCGAGTGTGTGAGATGAACCAGAGAAAGTAAATGTAGAGAGATGAAATGCAAAAAAGACGGAGGGATGTGATGGTTGCTTGTACGTTTATTTTACCAGGCCACTTATTACTGGGAGTGGTTGGGTTTTGTGATATGATGGCTTTACTGCCGCGCCACGAGCGGGGTGAGACTCCCGTGCAGCGCCGCCCTCTACACTAGTACTACATCGGTCGTGGTTTATTGCTCCCCCATTGAATTTGACTGAAGATTTAACTGACAAAATGTTAGTGCATGTCAACAAAAACTATATCGTTGGATTCGTATTTGAACATAGTTTTCAATGATATAATTTTTTGTGACATGCATGAACATTTTGTTAGTTCAATCTATGGTCAAAATTTGACACGAAATACAATGGGGACCAATAAACCAGGATGGAGGTAGTACCAGCTAGTAAGATACCACATTACCAGCACTATGGCCAGCCTTAATCATCGCATGCAATAATTTAGTGCACCTTGTAATCTGAACGCTTGCTTGACTTTCCTTCTCCCTCCGGCAGTCCCACCACTCCACCCCGTGTGGAAAAAATCTGCATGCATGACTCTCCTCCTCCTGCGCTCGTCCAATCCGTTGTGACTAGCAATATTTCCACCCCTTCCCTCCCCCGTAATTTACTCCAACAAATATGCCCATGTAGTTATTATGTTAATCACGCAACATATCTTACGGGACGCTGCTTCAGTTACTTAACGCAGGTGCATTGAGTCACTGACATGTGGTCCCAACAGGCATCCGGCCCACATGTCAGTGAGGCAACTGGACCTGCAGTTAAGTCAGTGCAGCTCAGTCCATATCTTACGTAGGTGGGCCATTGCTCGCTATAAATACTGCGCCTCCCACGGCATTCGGAAGAACGCTCTCGTTCATCGCTATCTCCTCCCCCTCCCTTTCACGTCGACCACCATGGCATCGCCCCTCCCAAGCCCTAGGCGTCCCTCGCTGCACCACGCATACGGTCACGCGTCGCCGTTCCGTTCCTCACCGCCACTAGTCGAGGAGGAGGCGTCCGCATTCCGCTCCTCGCCGCGACGCATCGAGGTGGACGCGTCGGCGTTCGCAATCTCGCCACCACGCACGTCGGAGGACGCGTCGGCTCCCCGTTACAAGGAGAACGCAACGCCGCTCGCCGAGCCCCCCCCCCCCCCAGCCTTGAGGATCTTTGGAAGGAAATGGATGTCGCCTTGTGGGAGGCTTTGCCTTCGGCTGAGCGCGCCAAAATAGAGGCAGAGAAGAAGGCAGAGGAAGAGTAGCGCGCCACGGGGCAAGCTGCCTGGAAGGCCTATGCCGCGTCCGAGAGAGTCAGGCAATTGGCTCTTTGGCAGAAGGCTCGTGCGAGGGCCGTGAGGGTGGCGGAGGACGCCCGTGCCAATGCCCTGAGTGCAGTCGGGCCCAAGCACCTCATCTACACTTGGCGGTATGTGGACCGGGTGCACGCTTCCAGCGAGGAGGAGTACATGTTGGCGCCGGATCACCACACTGGTGAGATCGCGCTCGCCCGCCGGCAAGCCGCCAATCAGCACCTCGGGAGTTGCGCGGCTGAGGAAGAGGCGTTGTGTCGGCACGCTGGGAAACGGCCGCGCACCAGGGCACTCGTGGCGCGCCACAAGCGCTCTTGCGAGCGTCGTTGCTTTTAGTAGGAGTATAATTTAGTTTCGTAAGGCAATCTCATTGGTTTGGGACGTAAATGATAAATCCCGAATGTTCGGGAATTATTAGCGTCCTTAATTAAGTATGTAAAAGGGAAAGTTTGGAAACCTTGTGTATCTGTACGCATTTTCTAAGTACATGCATATAGCACAAACTTTACTATATACTATCGCACTACACGTCTCTCTCTATATATGCTTGCAGACTGTGCCACTCCCTCCGTCCAGGTGAATAAGTCATCTTTGGTTGTGCACCGTGACCAAGAAGGAGGGAAGACTTATACACCTAGACGGAGGTAGTACTACTATTACTTATGTACGTGCAAATGCACGTTTTAACATTGCGATGCGGTTTTTGTAAAAGTAGAAAAATAGCACTAGTCAATCTTGTGAAACGATTCAATGCAAAACAAATGCAAAAATGCTCGTTTGATTGTTTACTTTTAGCTTCCTTCTCTGTGGTTATTTCTCTGTCGTACTTTGTACGGAGTATCTCACTGGTCGGGAAGGCATGCAAATTCCCAAACCGCTTCCTACACCCTGTATCGATTCTTTTGCCTAACAAGTTGTGTCGTGCAATTGGAATTCGAACTTGAGTACTACTACTAGTAGGAGTACCAGGGGCCAGTTCTTTTAGGCTTCTAGATTAGTAATCCCATAACTACTACCTCCGTCCTGTTTTATTGGTCCCCATTGTAATCTGTGTCAAAATTTGATCATAAATTTAACTAATGAAATTTTTGTGCATGTCACATGCACTAACATTTTATCAGTTAAATCTTTGGTCAAAATTTAGCACAAATTACAATGGTGACGAATAAACCAGGACGGAGGTACTAGTAGTTTATAAGCCCAAATAAATGAGTGAGGCGCCTTAATGTTACTCTCCACTGTGACTAGTCTTATGGGAAAAGCTGGGGAAGAGGCGGCTTATTTTTTAAGCCGCCAAAAGAACTGGCCCTAGGAGTAGTAGCTAGGGATACTAGGAGTAGTTGCTAGGGATCGAGTGTGCGAGATGAACCGGAGAAAGTAAATGTAGAGAGATGAAATGCAAAAAAGACAGAGGGATGTGATGGTTGCTCGTCCGTTTATTTTACCAGGCCACTTATTACTGGGAGTGGTTGGGTTTTGTGATATGACGGCTTTACTGCCGCGCCATGAGCAGGGTGAGCCTCCCGTGCAGCGTTGCCCTCTACACTAGTACTACATCGGTCGTGGTTTATTAGTCCCCCATTGAATTTGACTGAAGATTTAACTCACAAAATGTTAGTGCATGTCAACAAAAACTATATCGTTGGATTAGTATTTGAACATAGTTTTCAATGATATGATTTTTTGTGACATGCATCATCATTTATCTTACTATATATAATGTTAGTTCAATTTTTGGTCATACTAATCTATAGTAAGGTGCCCGTGCGTTGCACAGAACAGTAAAATGCATTGATCGGGGAGTTGTTTATTTTGACAAAGGATGTGGGGGTCATCTCATGTGTAACGGGTATCGATAGGTTTCTTCGGATATTATTTCATCTCTAGAGCTCACAAACATCCGGGTGAAATAGATAAAAAAGTTTCTTTTGCAAACAAAAGCGTTCAACTATTCAACCTGCATCCAAAACTTTGAAGAAATAACACTTATTGTGCTTTGCAAGAAATGATGACGTGACACTTTCTTATAGTCAACAGTTGGCTATACTATTAAGTATTAACCATGCCCTTATACACCTAGACGGAGGGATTAAATCAGGATGACTTGGAAGGGGGCAGAGGAGATGTAAGAAATGGTTCATCATAAGTCTTTCACCAGTACTGTAGTAAAAATTCATACATGGAAGATTCTAGACTAAGCCATAAATGGATAAAATTTTATTCATGCGCGATACTCCAATAGAGCAAGATCATGCATGGAAGTCTCCACATGCTTAGACAGCGGATTACATTGAGCGAAGACTAATGATCAACATTTAACTTGGTAATGCATATGTCCACGTGAACCTCCTTGGAGTCCCCGTGCACCATGTTGGGGGGGGAATCATACCATGCGTCTTCCATGTCCACAGCGGCGGGAAGGTCCCAGCTCGGCACAGTCCTAGTCAGCTTCCTGTAGCCAGTGTCGCCACCCACGTACCTCGGAGGGGTAGTAACAGTGAGCACACACCCATACATCGGCCTCGTGTCAGTGTCAGCGTCAGCGGCGTCGCCCCTGACGCACACTGCAGAGACGGGGCGGCGGCCTGCGCGGGCCTCGCCGGTGCCCATGATCAAGAGGAAGACGATGTCGTCCTCCTCCGAGACTAGTAGGCGGAGGTGATCCTCCAGCGACTCCGACACGGCGAACGGGTAGCACATCTCGTACTTGATGTTCTTCGCCGCAGGCCAGTAGTTATAGACGGACGCCTGCGTGAGGTGATGCACGAGGTCCGCCGGCAAGCCCCAAAATGGCATCGGGCACTCATAGCAGTAGACAAAGAGCTCCTTGGAGGCATTGACCAGGCCGTCCATGAAACGGGAGTGGCTGTAGGGGACGGTGCGCCAGTTGAATATATGAGCAAGTTACTACGAGATTTAGTCTGAATAAGCACAAAATAAATCATGATGGCTATAACAGAGATTAAACTAATCATGTGGACTAGCATACTAGATGAACAGATCGAATCTAGGACACAGAGTAGAAACATGAATTCTACCACGATTTCAAACAGGAAGGACAGAAACACATACGGTGCAACAGGAGCAGCACCGTTGGCGTTGAGGTTGTCGCCCATGTCATTGAGGAAGAGGTTGCTGAGGTCGGGGAAGAAGTCGTCGTCTGTGAAGTCGTCGCTGCCAGCAGTCGCGAGAGTGCGCTCCCCAAATTTTAACAGTGCCCGCCGAATGGAGCGCAGGAGGGAGTGGCTGTAGGGGACGTTGCGGCTGCCGAATGGAGCGCATGAGTAGCCCATGAAGCAGTAGATGGTGCTCCTACCTAGTCTCTACTCTTATCTCTATCTCTACTACTCTTCTTTGTTTTTATAATATACTAGTAGTAGTTATCAAATCGAATAGTACTGCGCCGTCTGCTGCACACCCGGCTGAACACGCCTCCTCGCCTCCATCAAACCCCTCCGTTAAACTCGCATGCAAACCGAGAAACCTACTCCGGCCCGCGGGAGGAAATTTGCCGATTGCCGTTGGAGAATAATAGAGTCACATCCAATCCATTTGAGTTAATTGCATGTATGATTCTCCCTCTATAAAAAGTTAATTGCATCCTTAATCTTGTATTCAAAGTACTCTGTGGGTTCCACTGTTAGTACAGTGTACATGACTTGCATTAAAAAGAAACAAATCCATCCTTAATCTTGTCTTCTAAGTACTCTGTGGGTTCCACTGCCAGTACAGTAGCGAAAGAAGTATATATAAAAAAAGCTAAAGTTTAGGGTAGAATTCGAACTCAGGTCATCACGCTGCGAGCATCCGGCCCGGACCAGTATACCAGGTGTTCGTTGCGGACAATGCAAGAGATCTCTATCTCTACTCTTATAAAAAACCGAGTTGGTGATGATGGTGTGCCTACCGTCCTGCAATATAGACCGTCCGATCTATATCTGACGGATAGAAAGCAAACTATGACAATTTTGCAAAAAGATACCCGCACCCCTCTCCACATTTGCAGATAAGGACTTCCCTCGTTCATCTTCATCTCCCACGAGATAAACAACTCGTATAAATGCATCTTAATGTTCCATGCAACACATGGGCCTCTTGCTAGTAAACCTTTATAACAATGAGCCCGTCCGTTGCAACGGATCCAAAGTAGAATAATACATATTCACAAATTTGAAAGAAAACAGTTTAGTTTTGATATACATATCACTAAAAATATTTTATGTTTCACTCCAAATATATTCTTTAGGCTGTTTAGATGAAGTAAGGGAGGAATGTGGTTGGTTTCAAGATACTAAGGGGTTTGTGTAAACTGGAGCAGAGAAGTGGGAATTGTTGCAAAAGGCCACAACTTACATCATAGCCGTTAGATGCAGATCTAATGGTCAGAAATGGCGGATGGCAGACACACCATCATCACCAACTGAGTCTTTTATAGGAGTAGGAGTAGAGAAAAAACCGAGTTGGAGATGATGGTGTGCCTACCATCTTATAGTATAGATGCCCGTGCGTTGCACGGAACATGAAGATGCATTTGTATGAGTAGTTTATCATGTGGGACAAAATGATGAACGAGGGAAGGCCTTATCTACAAATGTGGAGAGGAGTGCGGGTAAATTGTCATAGTTTCCTTCCTATCCGTTAGATATAAATCGGACGGCCTATATTGCAGGATGGCAGGCACACCATCATCACCGACTATGCTTTTTATAAGAGTAGAGATAAAAAACAGAGTTGGTGATGATGGTGTACCTGCCATCCCGCAATATAGGCCGTCCGATTTATATCTGACAGATAGGAAGGAAACTATGGCAATTTTGCAAAAAGATACCCACACCCCTCTCCACATTTGCAAATAAGGCCTTCCCTCGTTCATCCTTTTCTCCCACAAGATAAACTACTCATACAAATGCATCTTGATGTTCCGTGCAACGCATGGGCATCTTGCTAGTTGTTGCAAAAATCCCATGTGTGTGTGTTGTGTGAGAGAGAGAGGGAGAGAGGAGGAGGACGGAGTGCATGTGTGACAAAGACACAAAGAGTGTGTGTGTGAGAGGTATCAGCTTAAAATGAGGCGATAGTGTGTGTGTGTGTGTGTGCACGATCGAGAGGGTGTGTCTCAAGAAGGGACGAAAAATCTACGTAGATACAAGGAGCGCGAGAGAGACATGTACACGATAGTGGAAGCACGAGTGTGCGGGTGTATAAACCTATCTGGAGGCTAGTCGATCAATGATGTGAGAGAAATACGAGTCGGGGGTGCAAAAGCGAGGGTTTTGTGTGTGTGAGAGAGAGACGATAGTCGGGAAGGGGAGTGGAAGCAGGAGTTGTGTGTGTGTGTGAGAGAGAGAGAGAGCGGGGGGGAGTTTGTCTGATCGGTAAACAAATGAATAATGTCAGTTTATAACTGGTATGGAGACGGAAAGGAGACCGCAACAAATGTTGTGTCTGCAGGAGAGAGTAATTTTAGTGGTATGAGTCATATCTAGAGACATATAGGGTGTCTGAGAGAACCCCATAGAGAGAAAGACAAAGTGAAAGACGAGTGAGACTGTGTGTGTGGCGGTGAAAAGGAAAGCTTAGGTACCTAGTGATACCAGAGAATGGTAGAGACGTGAGAGATAACGAAAACCGTGTAATGTATAATGATAGGGAGAGTGTGACACTTCTCAATGGAGACGTCGAGAGACCATGTTTGCAAAGATAGGAGAAACATGAAGTGAGCGTGCGGGTGAGATAGGAGTAGAGAAAAAACCGAGTTGGTGATGATGGTGTGCCTGCCATCTTATAATATAGACCGTCCGATCTATATCTTACGGATAGAAAGCAAACCTTGACAATTTTACAAAAGATACCCGCACCTCTCTCCACATTTACAGATAAGGCCTTGCCTCGTTCATCCTTATCTCCCACAACCTCATTGCTGAGAATTTAAAAAAGGAAGTCTCCGGAACAATTTGGCATGGTGGCCGCTGCCGGCGCCATCCATCCCCATGCCTCCGCCCAGTCCGACCACCTGTCACCACCATGCCCCACTCCTCCTCACCTTATCTATCATCTTTCTCGAGATATCATTTTTTCGATGAAAATGGTCGAGATACCATTTTTTCCGATAAAATTCTCGAGATGTCATTAGTTTTTACACATGGCATTACTCCTGCATGGGTCAATCACAACAGGTGTTTTGTAAAAAAATGCATCTTGATGTTCCATGGAATGCACGAGCATCTTGCTATTTTTTTGCATATAATTCCAAACACCACGTAGACACGGTCTTTGACCATTTTACAACTATGTTAGTATCATTGTTAGTGGTCAGCCGGTGTAAGTTATAGCCCCGGGTGTTTTAACCTTTTTTAGTAATGATATCTGGCGATTGTTCGCCACGAGCTCAATCCTGGCGAATCCCACGTAACCGTCAGATTTCCATCCGACGGTGGCCTGTTTTTAAGCCATAGTATTTGACAAAACCGCCACCTTTACACACTTACTGTCACTGCATCGCGGGCGTTTACAACTGCCATGTCTCCCAGCGAACGTTTGCTGGGGATTGGAGTTAGCACCGGTGGCGGTTCGTAGTCGTTCCACGCTCGTCCATTGAAGTTTGTAACTATTTTAGATTAGAATATACTAATCCTCCGGTGCTAGTAGTAGAGCAGAGTCCTACTCCACTACTACTCTAGTCAAGCAAGTTAGGCCATAGTAGTAGGTATTGTGGGGAGTACCAGTACTATGATCACTCAAGCAAGTTGCCTGGCATCGATATGACCCTACGCTGCTGGTATGTGTCTCGTAAGTCAAGCGGTGTGCTATAGTCATCATCACCTGTCCACTTACCGCAGCACATATTCACTTCTCCATCCATGTCCGCACATAATCGTCCAATCTTCCATCCCTGCTAAGGCGCCTCCCCCCTCTTCCGAAACCCAAGCACTAACAATGGCAGAATCGAGCAGCGCCCACCGAAAGAGTGGCTGGAATTCGCTCCCCAGAGAGGTGATCAAGCTCATTGTTTCGTGTATGGACAATCTCAGTACCATGCCGCTCGCCGCGTGCTCGTTGGGGCTGTACCGTTTACTCAAATACCTCGGGCCGGAGCTTTTAAAGCTAGCTCCTTGCTTGCTGATGCCGCCTGATCTTCAGAAATGGCGTGTCACGCGGCATAACAATCGTAGGGTGGCGAGCTTCAACCCTCTTGACTGCCATCCGATCCCCGTCACCCTCAACTACATTAACGGTATGTACTGGGTCGACATGAACACGTCTTGGATGGTGCTCGTCGACGGTGGCGGCAGCTGGATGCTCGTGGAGGTCTACACCCGGTGATTGATCCCCCTTCCTTTGATTAACATTGCACTGCTTTGGCATTGCGGCCCAGAATACTCGGAATCTTACAGTAGCCAACACGATACCAAGTTTGATTTGCTCAAGGTTGTAATCTACCAAGTGCCCACAAGATCTGCGAATTATAAAGACTTCAGGCTAATTGCGTTCTTCAACCGCGGTCTCACCTATCTGACAGGTCACTGCGGTAAGTGGATAAATCTGCACGTCCATCGCAGGATCATACATCCTCCATGGTTCTCCGATGCCATTGAACACAAGGGCTTCATTTACGCTGTCGACTCCTTCTATGGTTGGACGTATTGCTGGCCTACTCCAGTCATCGCTACAAACGACTGTTACAGCAGTATGTTACTTTCCTATGATATCATGATGGCTTGCTTATATTACTGTCAACATTTACTGAAAACATATTTATGCTCATAACATGCTGTTCTTAAGATTGACTACATTAAGAGCCCTTTTTTATTTGACTCCAGCTTGATATGATGTTGTAGGCCGCCTGGTGTCCCTACCCTTCCTAATCCCAGAACCTTTCAAAGAAAAGCGGCATGGCAGTTGCAGGTGGTTCCTGGCTCGATCAGACGATGGCGAACGATTGATGATCGTTCGCACGTACCGGACATGTTGTTTCGCGGAATACAATCATAGTCACTGCAAGGTCTTTGAGAAGGATCCCAGCTTCTCTGGGCCTTCAGGAATTTTTGACCGGAGGCTGGTAAGTAGCCTTGGTACATGCTCTCTGTTTCTCGGACTAAATTATCCGATTAACCAGGAGATAACCTACGGCAAGGATCATGATGGCAGCGCGGTTTCGTTCATCAGGAAAAACTATGTGTACACAGCGTACCATGCATCTCTGCATGCACCATACCCTGATATGTGCTGCCATGCTCTGCAGCCCAAAGTAGGAGAGAGGGTCGCAAATATCAGACTTCGACCTGCTGGCTGGAGTTTCCCCCGTCAGGCACCCATCTGGTTCAAGCAGTCAGCCAATCTCCACAACTTAATAAATAGTAACATCTAACTGAGCCAGTTAGTTAGATGCGTACACTTGGTGTAGTAGGATCTTGATGGCCCACAAGTATAGGGGATCTATCGTAGTCCTTTCGATAAGTAAGAGTGTCGAACCCAACAAGGAACAGAAGGAAATGACAAGCAGTTTTCAGTAAGGTATTCTCTGCAAGCACTGAAATTATCGGTAACAGATAGTTTTGTGATAAGGTAATTTGTAACGGGTAACAAGTAATAAAAGTAAACAAGGTGCAGCAAGGTGGCCCAATCCTTTTTGTAGCAAAGGACAAGCCTGGAGAAACTCTTATATAAAGGAAAACGCTCCCGAGGACACATGGGAATTATCGTCAAGCTAGTTTTCATCACGCTCATATGATTCGCGTTCGTTACTTTGATAATTTGATATGTGGGTGGACCGGTGCTTGGGTACTGCCCTTCCTTGGACAAGCATCCCACTTATGATTAGCCCCTATTGCAAGCATCCGCAAATACAAAATAAGTATTAAGGTAAACCTAACCATAGCATGAAACATGTGCATCCAAATCAGCCCCTTACGAAGCAACGCATAAACTAGGGTTTAAGCTTCTGTCACTCTACCAACCCATCATCTACTTATTACTTCCCAATGCCTTCCCCTAGGCCCAAATAATGGTGAAGTGTCATGTAGTCGACATTCACATAACACCACTAGAGGAAAGACAACATACATCTCATCAAAATATCAAACGAATACCAAATTCACATGACTACTTATAGCAAGACTTCTCCCATGTCCTCAGGAACAAACATAACTACTCACAAATCATACTCATGTTCATAATCAGAGGGGTATTAATATGCATAGAGGATCTGAACATATGATCTTCCACCAAATAAACCAACTAGCATCGACTACAAGGAGTAATCAACACTACTAGCAACCCACAGGTACCAATATGAGGTTTTGAGACAAAGATTGGATACAAGAGATGAACTAGGGTTTGAGATGAGATGGTGCTGGTGAAGATGTTGATGGAGATTGACGCCCTCCCGCTGAGAGGATCGATGGTGATGACGATGGTGACGATTTACCCCTCCCGGAGGGATGTTTCCATGGCAGAACAGCTCCGCCGGAGCCCTAGATTGGTTCTGCCAGGTTCCTCCTCGTGGCGGCGGTGTTTCGTCCCAAAAGCTTCCTCCCTATTTTTCCTCGGACAAAAGACTTCATATAGCAGAAGATGGGCACCGGAGGCCTGCCAGGGGGCCCACGAGATAGGGGGGCGCCCCCCACCCTCATGGCCAGGGTGTGGGTCCCCTCTAGTTGATTCTTTCTCCAGTATTTTTTACATATTCCAAAACGTGCTCCCGTGAAGTTTCAGGACTTTTGGAGTTGTGCAGGATAGGTCTCTAATATTTGCTCCTTTTCCAGCCCAGAATTCCAGCTGCCGGCATTCTCCCTCTTCATGTAAACCTTGTAAAATAAGAGAGAAAAGGCATAAGTATTGTGACATAATGTGTAATAACAACCCATAATAAATATCGATATAAAAGCATGACGCAAAATGGACGTATCAACTCCCCCAAGCTTAGACCTCGGTTGTCCTCAAGCGGAAACCGATAACGAAAAATATGTCCACATGTTTAGAGATAGATGTGTCGATAAAATAAAATACGGACATGAGGGCATCATGATCATTCTAATAACAGCAACATATATATATATATTGTCATATGATTTCTTATGCTAAAGTAACAATCTATTCACAATGTAAAGTATGAATCAGAAACTTCATTGAAAACTAACAAACTATAATCTCGTTCACTGAAGCAATTGCAATTTATCATAACATCGGAAAGAGTCATTATAAGATCTTTTCAGCAAGTCCACATACTCAACTATCATTTAGTCTTTCACAATTGCTAACACTCACGCAATACTTATGGTTATGGAGTTTTAATCGGACACAGAGGAAGATAGGGGCTTATAGTGTTGCCTCCCAACCTTTTACCTCTAGGGTAATGTCAACAATAATAGTTCATGATAACTTACATCCAATTGGATATATATATCAGGATCTTTCCAATACAATGTGCTTGCCAAAGGATAAAATGTAAAAAGGAAAGGTGAAGATCACCCTGACTCTTGTATAAGGTATAAGACAAGAAAAAGATAGGCCCTTCGCAGAGGGAAGCAGAGGTTGTCATGTGCTTTTATGGTTGGATGCACAAAATCTTAATGCGAAAGAACGTCACTTTATATTGCCACTTGTGATATGGACCTTTATTATGCAGTCCGTCGCTTTTATTTCTTCCACATCACAAGATCGTATAAAGCTTATTTTCTCCACACTAATAAATCATACATATTTAGAGAGCAATTTTTATTGCATGCAACAATGACAACTTACTTGAAGGATCTTACTCAATCCATAGGTAGATATGGTGGACTCTCATGGCAAAAACTGGGTTTAAGGATATTTGGAAGCACAAGTAGTATCTCTACTTGGTGCAAAGAATTTGGCTAGCATGAGGGGGAAAGGCAAGCTCAACATGTTGGATGATCCATGATAATATACTTTATTTTGGATATAAGAAAACATAACCCATTACGTTGTCTTCCTTGTCCAACATCAACTCTTTAGCATGTCATATTTTAATGAGTGCTCACAATCATAAAAGATGTCCAAGGTAGTATATTTATATCTGAGAGCCTCTTTTTCTTTATTACTTCCTATTAATTGCATCGATGACCAAAACTATGTTTGTCAACTCTCAACAACTTTTATTCATCATACCCTTTATATGTGAAGTCATTACTCTACATAATATTAATATGATCTCTTTATTTCTTTTTATTCTTTCTTTTTCTTTTATTCCCTCACGATCATAGCAAGATAATCAAGCCCTTGACTCAAAACTAATCTTTATTATATAGCTCACGGACTCGGTTACATAGAGGGATGATATCGCAAAACTCAAAACTAAATCATACTAAAACTTTATTCTACTAGATCAAGATATTACTAAAAGGATCGAACTAAGAAAAATGGTAAAGATAGGAGTGTGATGGTGATACGATATCGGGGCACCTCCCCCAAGCTTGGTAGTTGCCAAGGGGAGTGCCCATACCCATGTGATTATATCTCTTTCCTCGGGGGTGGTGATGGTGGAGTTGTTGATGATGTAGGCTTGTTGTCCATCTTCCAAGGCATAGGCTCACCCGGGATCCTCAAATCTGCAGCCAAACTCATCCTCTTGAATATATATTCATACTCACAGTTTTGGTTTTGCAGGTCATACATCTGGGCTTGGAGGCGCTCAATTTTCTCGTGAAGCTTGAAGATGGCCTCCCCAATGTTCTTGGCATCCAGCTTGTTGTTGTCGGTGAACTCCGCGATCATTATATGATTGGCGTCGAGTCCATGTTCCACCATCTCCTGGCACTTGAAAATTTGTTGCTCCATTGCCTCGAGCCTTGTCTCCACGCTTCCGGTCCTCCTTGGTCCCTCAGCATCGCGGATGTGTAGCAACCCCTCACGCATCTCAATGGTTTGAGGATGTTGCAGCACTTCTGTGAGGTAGGGGTTGATGACCTTCTCGAAGAACTTGTCCTTGGGGGAACTTGGGGACGTCATGGTGATCTAGATCTATCAGAAAAACAGCTCGAAACAAAAACAGAGGATATTTGCGTGGTACGGTGGTCAAGACCTTCGGGAGATTATATAATGAATTTTTACCGACCAAAAGAAGTAGCGTGCAAGAAGACGGAGTCCGGAGAGCACACGAGGTGCCCACGAGGCAGGGGGCGCGCCCTCCACCCTCGTGGATACCTCGTGTCCTTCCCGGACTAATTATTTTCATATTTTCTTAAATATTCCAAAACGGAGAAAAATTGCCATTAGAACTGTTTTGGAGTCGGTTTACTTACCGTACCACATACCTATTCCTTTTTGGAGTCTGAAACGTTCTGGAAAGTGTCCCTTATGTACTCCTCCGGGGTCACGGTGTCAATAACATTAGTTTCAACATTTATGGGATTACCTGAGATATAATGTTTGATTCTTTGACCGTTCACCACCTTCGGATTTGTGCCTTCGAAGTTGTTGATTTTTATGGCACCGGAATGATAGACCTCCTCGATAACGTAAGGACCTTCCCATTTAGAGAGAAGTTTTCCTGCAAAAAATCTTAAACGAGAGTTGAATAGCAACACATAATCACCTACATTAAACTCACGATTTTGTATCCTTTTGTCATGCCATCTTTTAACTTTTTCTTTAAACAGTTTGGCATTCTCATAGGCTTGAGTTCTCCATTCATCAAGTGAACTAATGTCAAATAGTCTCTTCTCACCGACAAGTTTGAAATCATAATTGAGCTCTTTAATGGCCCAATATGCCTTATGTTCCAGTTCGAGAGGTAAGTGACATGCTTTTCCATAAACCATTTTATACGGAGACATACCTGTAACACCCCGCATGTAACTTGCCATATTTGTAACTCCGACTCTTGCCATTTCCGGCTATGTGCTATGATTTTCCCTCCGTTGTCGGGTTTTGTCTTTCGTTTTGTATTTTTTCATGTCATGCATTTTCATATCATGTCATCATGTGCATTGCATTCGCATACGTGTTCGTCTCATGCATCCGAGCATTTTCCCCGTTGTCCGTTTTGCAATCCGGCGCTCCTATCTCCTCCGGTGCACCCCTCTTGTTTTCTTTCGTGTGCGTGTGTCAAACTTTCTCGGAATGGACCGAGGCTTGTCAAGTGGCCTTATTATACTACCCGGAGACTACCGGTCAAGTTTCGTTCCATTTGGAGGTCGTTTGGTACTCCTACGGTTAACCGGGCATCCGCAAAGTCCATTTGAGTGTCCAGCAAAAACCCCCTCCAAAACAAGCCCAAAACCCACCAAACTCTCTTCCATGCTCTAGGTCGTTCGATCACGATCGTGTGGGCGAAAACCGCACCTCATTTGGAGCCTCCTAGCTCCCTCTACCTATTAATATGTGGGCATCCCGAAAAACGGAATCGCAGACGAAACCCTAGTTTCTCCACCGCGCGCCGCCGGACGAAAACATCCGCGCCGGACAACGTCCGCCCGCCTGCGCCGCCGCCACGTGGCGCGGTGCGCCGAGGCCCGTCGGCCCGCTCCCGGCCCTCCCGGGCCCGAGCCTCCTCGCCCCGGCCGCCGCTCGCCCTCCGCCGCTCGCCGCCGGCCGGCCGCCGTGCTCCGCCGCCGCCCTCGTCTCGGCCGTCGCCGGCGCCGGGCGCCGCGCCGTGCCCCGCCGCCGAGGCCCCGCGCCTCCTTCCTCCGCCGGCGCCGCCTCCCTCCCTCGCCGCCTCTTCCTCCATCGCCGGCGAGGCCGACGAGCACGAGCTCGAGAGCCACGGGCTCGATCCGATCTGGTAGCCGTTGACTTTTCTCGCGACCCCGAAATTCTTCTAAGTCCTCAAATTTCATCAGCAAGTGCCTCTGTTCGTATAGCTATAATTCCGTGCATGTAGCTCCGATTTGCGTGTATAATACGTCAAATTGTTCGTCTCGTGATGCTCTACATTTTGTTCAATTGCACCATGTTCATTCGAGGTCATCTTGATGCCCAAATCACTGGTGGAAGAGGGCTAGTTGCTGTTATTCTCTGGTTCTTATCAGAACTTGGAGATTTGCCATTTTTGTATCATTTAATTTGTGCATCTTTTGAGCATGAGCTCTACATGTGTTTTGAAGTATGCCATGCCATCTTTCCAGTGGTGTAGTCCATGTATTTTTCTGATCTCTGTGGTGACTAGCACAAGCATTCAAAGTAGGCCCCGTAATATTTCTGATTTCAAGGACTTGGTGATTTCTCTAAGTCCTTGTCTGCTGTAATTTTGTTGCCATGTAAACTTGATGCTACAGAGAGATCCATGCATATTTTGGAGATGTTCAGTAAGGATGTTTTGTGTCTATAGTTGTAATGGATCCATTAGTGCAATTGTTTGCAATTATGGAGTGCCATAGCTTGACTCAATCTTGCTCTACTTTTGCTATAAAATATTTCTGGCAGATTCTTAACATGATATGCAATTTTGCCAAGCTTATTGTAGTTGATCCAAACATGCTATGCAATTGTTCTTGCCATGGTTAGCTTCATAAACATGCCATCTTGCTGTAGGTGTGCTTGGTTTGTCATGCATTGCTCTGTAGTGAGTGAATCAAGCTCACAAAGAGGCCTACATACGAATATTTCTGCCATGCTCTGTTTTCTGCTAAGTCTGAAACCTGATAACGAAACTTGCTATGTTTACATGGTTGCCACCATATCTTCTGGTCCTTTTTGGCTTATGGTCAGTAAGGGACTTTTGTCATGTGCATTTAGTAGAACACTGCCATGCCTTGTTTTGATATGTTAAGTTCCTGTAGCATGTTGATTTCGTGCTCTGAACATTGCTACCTGATGCTGATTTCTGCCATGTCCAGTTTTTCACCAAGTCTCTGAACCTGTAATCTTTTGCACTTTTGCCATGCTTGTTTGAGCTTCATATGTTGTGAACTAGCCGTAGCTCAGTGTTCATCTTTTGTCAAGTATCTCCTGTAGATTACTTCCATGTGCTTTGTTGCTATGTTGGAGTGCTGTAGCATTGTTACTTGTTGCATTTTAAGTGCTATCTTGCTGTTAATCGCAGATTCGTGTCATTCTTGTTTTGCTTGCCATTTGCAAACCGTGCATCCGATTCCGGTGATCTTTATATCGATTTCGACCGAAATCATCTCATCTTTCCAGTGGCATGCTTGGTTTGCCAAGTTACTGCCATGTTCATCATTTTCCCTTCCGGAGCACGCATATGCATCGCATATCATATCTTGCATATCATACATGTTTTGCATCATGTTGCTTGCGCATTTCTCGTTGTTGATTGTGGTTCCGTTTGTTTGTGTTCTTGTCTTGGGTAGAGCCGGGAGACGAGTTCGTGAATGAGGAACCTGTTGAGTACGCTTACGAGGATCAAGCTTTCGACAACTCTGAGAACCTTGCAGGCAAGATGACCACCCCTCGAAATCACTTCTATCTTTGCTATGCTAGTTGTTCGCTCTATTGCCATGCTCCGCTACCTATCACTTGCTATATCATGTATCCCATTTTAGCCATGTCAGCCCCTAACCATCCTTTCCTAGCAAACCATTGTTTGGCTAAGTTACCGCTTTTGCTCAGCCCCTCTTATAGCGTTGCTAGTTGCAGGTGAAGTTGAAGTTTGTTCCATGTCGGAACATGGATATGTTGGGATATCACAATATCTCTTATTTAATTAATGCATCTATATATTTGGTAAAGGGTGGAAGGCTCGGCCTTATGCCTGGTGTTTTTTTCCACTCTTGCCGCCCTAGTTACTGTTATACCGGGATTATGTTCCTTGAGTTTGCGTTCCTTACATGGTCGGGTGATTTATGGGACCCCCTTGACAGTTCGCCTTGAATAAAACTCCTCCAGCAAGGCCCAACCTTGGTTTTACCATTTGCTACCTAAGCCTTTTCCCCCGGGTTTTCGCGAGCCCGAGGGTCATCTTATTTTAACCCCCCCCCCGGGCCAGTGCTCCTTCGAGTGTTGGTCCGCACTGAGCAGACTGCGGGGCCCCCTCCTGGAAACTCGAGGTCTGGTTTTACTCATAGGATGTCTCATCCGGTGTGCCCTGAGAACGAGATATGTGCAGCTCCTATCGGAATTTTTCGGCACATTCGGGTGGCTTTGCTGGTCTTGTTTTACCATTGTCGAGATGTCTTGTAAACCGGGATTCCGAGACTGATCGGGTCTTTCCGGGAGAAGGTTTATCCTTCGTTGACCGTGAGAGCTTATGATGGGCTAAGTTGGGACACCCCTGCAGGGTATTATCTTTCGAAAGCCGTGCCCACGGTTATGAGGCAGATGGGAATTTGTTAATGTCCGGTTGTAGATAACTTGTCACTTGACCCAATTAAAACACATCAACTGCGTGTGTAGCCGTGATGGTCTCTTCTCGGCGGAGTCCGGGAAGTGAACACGGTCTGTGTTATGAATGACGTAAGTAGGTGTTCAGGATCACTTCTTGGTCATTGCTAGATGACGTCCGTTCCATTGCTTCTCTTCTCGCTCTCTTTTGCGCAAGTTAGCCACCATATATGCTTTTGCCGCTGCAGCTCCACCTCATTACACCACCTTTTCCCTACTAGCTTAAATAGTCTTGATCTCGCGGGTGTGAGATTGCTGAGTCCCCGTGACTCACAGATTCTACCAAAACAGTTGCAGGTGCCGACGATGCCAGTGCAGATGATGGCGTCGATCTCAAGTGGGAGTTCGACGAGGAACGTGGTCGTTACTATGTGTCTTTTCCTGATGATCAGTAGTGGAGCCCAGTTGGGACGATCGGGGATCTAGCATTTGGGGTTGTCTTAATTTCATCTGGATTTTGACCGTAGTCGGTCTATATGATTGTATTTTGGATGATGTATGATGATATTTATGTATTGTGTGAAGTGGTGATTGTAAGCCAACTCTTTATCCCATTCTTGTTCATTACATGGGATTGTGTGAAGATGACCCTTCTTGCGACAAAACCACTATGCGGTTATGCCTCTAAGTCGTGCCTCGACACGTGGGAGATATAGCCGCATCGTGGGCGTTACAATACCCATAGGGTTTTTATATGCAGTTCTATAGGCCCATAATGCATCATCAAGTTTCTTGGACCAATTCTTTCTAGATCTATTAACAGTCTTTCGTAAAATTAATTTGATCTCTCTATTACACAATTCTACTTGACCACTAGACTGCGGGTGATATGGAGATGCAATTCTGTGCTTGACATCATACTTAGCAAGCATTTTACGAAAAGCACCATGAATAAAATGTGAACCACCATCAGTCATTAAATATCTAGGGACTCCAAACCTCGGAAAATTAACTTCTTTAAGCATCTTAATAGAGGTGTTATGATTAGCACTACTAGTTGGAATAGCTTCTACCCACTTAGTAACGTAATCAACAGCAACTAAAATATGTGTATACCCATTAGAGGAAGGAAACGGTCCCATATAATCAAAGCCCCAAACATCAAATGGTTCAATAACAAGTGAATAGTTCATAGGCATTTGTTGACGTCTACTAATATTACCAATTCTTTGGCATTCATCACAACACAAGACAAACTTACGGGCATCTTTGAAGAGAGCAGGCCAATAAAAACTGGATTGCAATACCTTATGTGCAGTTCTATCTCTAGCGTGGTGTCCTCCATAAGCCTCAGAGTGACACTTGCGTAGGATCTGTTCCTGTTCATGCTCAGGTACACAACGTCTAATAACACCATCTACTCCTTCTTTATAAAGGTGTGGATCATCCCAGAAGTAATGTCTTAAATCATAGAAAAACTTTTTCTTTTGCTGGTATGTGAAACAAGGTGGTATAAATTTAGCAACAATGTAATTAGCATAATCAGCATACCATGGAGCAGTGCGAGAACCATTTATGACAGCTAATTGTTCATCAGGAAAGCTATCATCAATAGGTAGTGGGTCATCAAGAACATTCTCTAACCTAGACAAGTTGTCTGCAACGGGGTTCTCAGCTCCCTTTCTATCAATAATATGCAAATCAACTTCTTGTAGTAGGAGAACCCGCCTAATAAGTCTAGGTTTAGCATCTTTCTTTTCCATAAGATATTTAATAGCAGCATGATCGGTGTGAACAATTACTTCAGAATCAACAATATAAGGTCTGAATTTATCACAAGCGAATACAACTGCTAAAAATTCTTTTTCAGTAGTAGCATAATTTCTCTGGGCACTGTCTAGAGTTTTACTAGCATATTGGATAACATATAATTTCTTATCAACTCTTTGTCCTAGAACAGCACCTACAGCATAATCACTAGCATCAAACATAATTTCAAAGGGTAAATTCCAATCCGGTGGCTGAACAATAGGTGCAGAAATCAAGGCTTTCTTAAGTATTTCAAATGCTTCTACGCAATCATCATCAAAGATAAAAGGAACATCTTTTTGTAAGAGATTAGTCAGATGCCTAGAATTTTTTGAGAAGCCTTTAAAGAACCTCCTATAAAAACCGGCATGACCAAGGAAACTTCTTATACCTTTGATGTCCCTAGGACACGACATCTTTTCAATAGCATCAACTTTAGCTTTATCAACTTCAATACCTCTTTCGGAAATTTTATGCCCCAAGACAATACCTTCATTAACCATAAAGTGGCACTTCTCCCAATACAAGACAAGATTAGTTTCTTCACATCTCTGCAAAACTCAATCAAGGTTGCTCAAGCAATCATCAAAAGAAGTTCCATATATGGAGAAATCATCCATGAAAACCTCAACAATATTTTCAGAAAAATCAGAGAATATAGCCATCATGCATCTTTGAAAGGTAGCAGGTGCATTGCATAAACCAAAAGGCATACATTTATAAGTAAAGGTACCGAAAGGACAAGTAAAAGTGGTCTTTTCTTGATCCTCTTTTGACACAGGTATTTGAGAGAAACCAGAGTTACCATCTAGAAAGCAAAAATGTGTGTGTTTGGATAATCTTTCTAGCATTTGATCAATAAAAGGTAAAGGGTAATGATCCTTTTTAGTAGATTTATTTAGTTTACGAAAATCAATTACCATTCTATAACCTATAACAATTCTTTGTGGGATCAATTCATATTTATCATTAGGAACAACAGTAATACCTCCCTTCTTAGGGACACAATGGACATGACTTACCCATTGACTATCAGCAACGGGATAAATTATACCTGCCTCCAGAAGCTTTAATATTTCTTTTCTTACCACTTCTTTCATCTTAGGATTTAACCTTCGTTGGTGATCAACAACTAGTTTAGCGTCTTTCTCCAATTTTATTTTGTGCTGGCATAGAGTGGGACTAATGCCCTTAAGATCATCAAGAGTATATCCAATAGCAGCACGGTGCTTCTTCCGAGTTTTCAATAATTTATTTTATTCATGCTCTGAAAGGTTAGCACTAATAGTAACAGGATATATCTTTTTCTCATCAAGATAAGCATATTTAAGAGTATCAGGTAATGGTTTAAGCTCAAACACGGGATCACCCTTGGGTGGAGGAGGATCCCCTAGGATTTCAATAGGCAAGTTGTGTTTCAAAATAGGTCCCTATTTAAAGAATACTTCATCTATTTCCCTTCTTTCATTCATAAACATATCATTTTCATGGTCGAGAAAATATTGTTCTAAAGGTTATTAGGAGGCACGGCAATAGAAGCAAGACCAATAATTTCATCTTTACTAGGCAATTCTTTATCATGGCACTACTAGGAAAAGGGCTATAGATGGAATGGCCACTAATGGCGCACCAGACATGTGGTGCGCCACTACTATATAGCAGTGGCGCACCGTGTGCTGGTGCGCCATTAGTGTGAAAGACACTAATGGCGCACCAGACACACGGTGCGCCATTAGTAACAAAAAATTTTATTTTTATTTTTCCAAACATACTAATGGCGCACCAGGGCATAGTGCGCCATTACTAGTTCTAACTAGTAATGGCGCACCAGCCACATAGTGCGCCACTACTATATTTTTTATTTTTTATTTTTTTTGCAAAACTACTAATGGCGCACCAGGGAACAGTGCGCCATTACTAGTTTAAACTAGTAATGGCGCACTGTTCCACGGTGCGCCATTAGTGTATATTTCATGGACACTTGATCTCGATCCCCCTCCATCTCGATCGCTATCTCACCTCGCCAGATCCGGTCCCCCTCGCCGCCGAGCACCCCCCGCACCCTCTACCCCGCTCCACCGGCCGCCGCCGCCGACCCCCCGCACCCTCCCCCGCTCCACCGCCGCCGACGACCCACCGCACCCTCCCCCGCTACACCGCCGCCGACGACCCACCGCACCCTAGCTCCCCTGCTCCACCGCCGCCGACGACCCACCGCACCCTCCCCGGCCCGCTCCACCGCCGCCGACGACCCCCCGCACCCTCCCCGGCCCGCTCCACCGTCACAAATGAATGCAACTAAAATTGCAAAAAAAACAAATTTGATTATATTTTCAAATAACAAATTTGATGATATTTTCAAATAATAAATTTGATGATATTTTTTCATATTCATAAATATTTTCAAATAACAAATTTGATGATATTTTTAAAAAATTATTACTGTTTTTGTAAAAAATTATTACTGTTTCATATTCATATTCATTTTCTAAAAAATTATTAGATGCAACAAAAAATAATAATAATAAATTTACTTATGGCGCACCTTTGGCTGGTGCACCATTGCTATATAAAAAAAATTTACTAATGGTGCACCCATCGTGGGTGCGCCATTGCTATGTAAAAAAACATTCTAATGGCGCACCGCTTCGGGGTGCGCCATTAGTAAGTTTCCCCCCTTAGCTAATTCCTCCCTCTCCCTCGCCAGTCCACCCGCGCGCTCACCGGCCTGACTCCTCCACCTTCCCTTCTCTCTGCAGGATCGGACGAACTCCATCATCGAGCAGAACCGGGGCGAGCTCCAGCCCTACCCACCTGCGTCCAGCGCAGGTATGCTCATCCCCTTCCCGCCCCTCCGGCTGCCGGCGTCCGCCCTCCCTCTCCCCTGTCCCCCATCTCTGATTGGCAGTGGTTATGTTGATGAATATAAGTGGTGGTTATTTCAGTGTTTATTTCAGTGAATATAAGTGGTTATGTTGCAAAACCTTCTACTTGTAATAAAGCTCAAGTGTTTCCAACACATATTTTATATGAGGTTGCATCTGTGTCAACTGTCAAGTTCAGCACTTTCATATGGTATCTCCAGTTCTGAAAAGTAGATTCATATTGTATCTCAAGCAAGTCTCATTTCTCATTATCATAAGGAGTATAGGCAATATTTACTGTCCGAATCAGAACCTATAATGCCCACATCAATTTGTTAGTTTATGTTCCAGCTTGACAGTTTGTTTGTTGAAAGCAGTGATGTTGTTAGTTTAAAGGGAGCAAGCTTTGCTGCCCATGAAATCGGTTACTCTTTAGGTCCTGGCCATGTTTGGCATGAATAACCTCCAGATAATTAATTATTGTTCGAGTAATAATAAAAAGTAGAAGTGTGATTTAGAGACGAAACCTTCGAGGAGTGACAAACCTTCGAGGTCCCTGCCAAGACCTGCCAAGACACTCAGCAACATAGCACTTAACACCAGACAAAACCTTCGAGGAGTGACAAACATGGCTTGCACTGTTGCACAAGGTGGCAAACACCACTTACTAAAAATATATCAAGCAGAAAACAGTACATAGTAAAATTCATGTAGCTCCATTCAACAAGACCCTCACTCAAAAAAGTTTCAAATGCAGCCTCTCAGATTTGCTGCATTTGTGGCATCGGTTTGGGACACTTCATGGAGTTGTGCTGCACAATTAACTTCATGGAGAACATTAGAATTTGTGTTTAGTGAAGTAGTTAGTGTATTGTACTTGCAATAGTTTGCTTGGTCTTTCTTTGGTTTCAGTTAAGTTATTGTCAGATTTCCCTCTCCATTGCTCTGAGTGATGCTTGTGTTTCTACTTGCAGAAATGTACCATGAGTGGTACAATCTAATTTACTACTGCTGCTATATACATCAATGCTTTACTACTAGCCCATGAGTGGTGCTTGTGTTTCTACTTGCAGAAATGTACTACTTGGGAATTTTGTCAACTTGTGATGCTGCTGCTGTACCCCGAGAGGCCCTTGAGTTTGCCGAAATGTCGATTAACTTCTGTTCCGGCAAATTCGGGTACTCCATATGTCCTATTTTCAGCAAAGGTCATGCTGAAATTTTCCGTGAATTTTAGCATGACTTTGCTAAAAATAGGACATATGGGGCACTTGCGACTAATGCATGGGCCGGGGTATCTTAGTACTTAATTAAGTAGGATCAACTGCCCCTTTATTCTTGCTGCATTAAACCATAGGTGGCAATAGAGCCAAGTGATTAGGCCCAACTTAGAATTCTCCTTCCCTTTTCTTGATAGGGTGTATTATTAGAAGATACCCATATATATCAGTCAACCTAGGGTCCCTCGGCATCGATAAACCCTAAATGATGAAAACTTAACTTAGCATTTAGGGTGCCTCAGCGTCGACAAACCCTAAATGACTAACAATATTCTATTGTAAAGCTAAACAGGAAAGAGGAACCACTCATCCTAACCATTAGCTCTCAAAATTACCACTTCACTTCTTACTACTGAAAATCTTAGACCATCTCCATTCACCAATTGCTCAAACCAGTTCGAAGGGCATGTTTTCACCACACTGGATTATCTTATTGGACCCAACAGAGATGATGTAGTTTTGAATTATGAACATAGGAAATGTCGTCATCGGACGACGAAAGTCTCCCGGGGGAGTGCGACTGGTGCCACGACGGTCGAGGTCTGTGCGACAGGCCTCACCTGGACGATGATCGGCGCTTCAGCATTAAGCTCGAGGAGACCTTCGACGTTGAAACGGTACGCAATGACGACAAGTGTTTTTTTCATAATTAAGCATGACTTCAACTATTTCAACGTGTAATTTCATCTTTTACAATTCGAGTATAGTTTATCCCATGCCATGCAAGACGCTATGTCTTGGAGAGGATGGATTTTGAAGATCATGAAAATTTTGAAAGGAAGAAAATTCACCTAAGGACACATCATGATGTGGATTTTGAAGTAAATCTGTATAATGCTGAGAGCGTAACCCATTTTGGTTGCAAAAATTGGGAAGCATTTTGCAAGATGTATGGTTTTGATGAGGGTATGCTTGTCACCATGGATCTTGGTGATCCTGACATCGACCAAGACAATATGGACATTTGGGTCCTTGTTGATACGCCTCCAGTTCTACCGCTGTGTGAGTTTCTCAAACATAGTTAATTATTAACTAATTTATATTGTTTATTTCAAAATAGTTGACAACTTATTTCCATTGACAGCTTATTTTGATTGTTCAAAAAATGTGCGGAACATGGTAGACAAAACCCACTACACCGATGGCTCCGAGTTAACTTATCAGGAGAAAAATCATCTGGTCGGATTTTGTACTGATCTTGAGAATTACAATATCTACAATCAAACTCCTCAACATTATGGTCAATACGTGCCACTAGTGCACGTGTTGAACTACGGTAACTACCATGGAGATACCCTGGTAAGATTTTTTACTATTACGACACCCGTGCATCTTTTGCATACTTCTAAAACTAGTACATCATTGCTAACTATGAAGTTATTACTATGTTTTTCAACAGAGAATCCCAGAGGATTGTGTGCCTCATTTGATGTATCAGAATGGCAGCCTTCATGTTTTGAACTTATATCCAGGTCATCCTATGAATCTCAACTGTCCATACCGGATTTCTAGAAGAAGTGGAGACATGCTAATCAGAGAATGGAAAAAATGTATGGACAGTCGTAAGGAGGTTCTTGGAAGCAAAAGGAAGCGCCGCGCAAGAATTGGAGACAGGATGATCTCCATTCTCCATAATGGAGAGTCAGGGTCTATATTGTTTTATGCTATTTTACCTTAAATAGGGTATTTAGGTCCTGCCTAATACTGATGATCATGTGCTAAGAACAATTAAGTAGGGTTGGTTCGATGACTATCAGGATGATGATCGTATGACTTGTTATTAATAACGAGTAGAATTTGTATGATGATGATTAGTAGGACTTGTTAGGATTAGTATTACTTTCGACAAACTTGCTACTCGCGGTCTCGAGACTTGTAATGTTCTATCTTTGTTTGGTCTTTTGAATTCGGAGACTAATATGATGAATTGTATTCGGAGACTAATCTTCTATTGTATTCGATGAATCTGTTGTTGCTGTGTGGTCCTGTTTATATTCTGTCCAATAATATATTTTGTAATCTGTGCAAATATCAGAAAAGAAAAAAAATCCCTAATATACATACTAATGGCGCATCAACCCAACATGCGCCATTAGTATGCCAAAGGATACTAATGGCACATCGCCCAGCAGTGCGCCATTAGTATGGCAAAGCACATGGGTAAATATGGCCCCCTGGGAGGCATACTAATGGCGCACCGTGGCCTATACTAATGGCGCACTTACCAGATACTAATGGCGCACCAGTGGTGCGCCATTAGTAAAAAAATACTAGTGGCGTGGTACTAGTGGCGCACCAGTAGTGCGCCATTACTAGGCAAAACTGGTGCGCCACTAGTAGGCCTTTTCCTAGTAGTGTGGGGTTGTCTACGGAATTTAGCAAAATTAAACTCATGAGACATATCCCCTAAACCAATAGTAACAACATCCTTTTGCAATCTATCTTAGCATTAACAATATTCAAGAAGGGTCTACCAAATATAATGGGACAAAAGTCATCTTGTGGGGAACCAAGAACAAGAAAATCAGCAGGATATTTAACTTTCCCGCACAAGACTTCAACATCTCTAACAATCCCAACTGGTGAAATAGTGTCTCTATTAGCAAGCTTAATTGTAACATCAATTTCCTCTATCTCGGCAGGTGCAATATCATGCATAATTTCTTTTTATAAGGAATGAGGTATTGCACTTGCACTAGCACCCATATCACATAAGCCATGATAGCAATGATCTCCTATTTTAACAGAAATAGCAGGCATGCCTACAACAGGTCTATGTTTATTTTTAGTATCAGGTCTAGCAATCCTAGCAGCTTCATCACAGAAGTAAATAACATGCTCATCAATATTATCAGCCAAGAGATATTTAACCATAGCAATAATAGGTTCAACTTTAATTTGCTCAGGGGTATAGGTGTTCTAGTATTACTCTTACGAACCACAGTTGAAGCTTTAGCATGATCCTTTATTCTAACAGGGAAAGGTGGTTTCTCAATATAAGCAGTAGGAACAATAGGATCAACATTATAAGTGATAGTCTTTTCTTCAACTTTAATAGGTGCAACTACTCTTACTTCAATGGGAGGATTATATTTAAACCACTTCTCCTTAGGGAGATCAACATGAGTAGCAAAGGATTCACAGAAAGAAGCTACTATCTCAGAGTCAAGTCCATATTTAGTGCTAAATTCACGGAAAACAACGGTATCCATAAAAGATTTAACACAATCAAACTTACGTGTTATACCTGACTCATTACCTTCGTCGAGATCCCAATCTTCAGAGTTGCGTTTAATTCTTTCCAATAAATCCCATTTGAATTCAATAGTCTTCATCATAAAAGAACCAGTACAAGAAGTATCGAGAATGGAGCGATTATTGAGAGAGAGCCGAGCATAAAAAATTTAAATAATAATTTCTCTTGAGAGCTCATGATTGGGGCATGAATATAACATTGACTTAAGCCTCCCCCAAGCTTGAGAGATGCTTTCTACTTTGCGAGGCCAAAAATTATATATATAATTACGATCATGATGAACAAGATGCATAGGATAAAACTTCTGATGAAATTCCAATTTCAATCGGTTGTTGTTCCATGACCCCATATCATCACATAGCCTAAACCATGTCAATGCCTTTCCCTTCAAAAGTAAAGGGAAGACCTTCTTCTTGATAACATCCTCGGGCATACCTGCAAGCTTGAATAATCCACAAACTTCATCCACATAGATTAGGTGTAAATCGGATGTAATGTTCCATCACCTGTAAAAGGATTAGCTAGCAGTTTCTCTATCATACCCGAAGGAATTTCAAAGTAAACATTCAGTAGGTTCAGTAGGTTGAGGAGACTCTCTTTGCTCTACTGGTCGGGGTGAAGATACCCCGAACAAGCCCCTCAAAGGATTACTTTCCATAGTAACAAGTGACAGTAAATTTCAGCACACTATTTAAATTTTTCCTTACTAGATTCCACTTACCAAAGGCGCTTCACTCCCCGGCAACGGCGCCAGAAAAGAGTCTTGATGGCCCACAAGTATATGGATCTATCGTAGTCCTTTTGATAAGTAAGAGTGTCAAACCCAACGAGGAGCAGAAGCAAATGACAAGCGGTTTTCAGTAAGGTATTCTCTGCAAGCACTGAAATTATCGGTAATAGATAGTTTTGTGATAAGGTAATTTGTAACGGGTAACAAGTAATAAAAGTAAACAAGGTGCAGCAAGGTGGCCCAATCCTTTTTGTAGCAAAGGACAAGCCTGGACAAACTCTTATATAAAGGAAAACGCTCCCGAGGACACATGGGAATTATCGTCAAGCTAGTTTTCATCACGCTCATATGATTCGCGTTCGTTACTTTGATAATTTGATATGTGGGTGGACCAGTGCTTGGGTACTGCCCTTCCTTGGACAAGCGTCCCACTTATGATTAACCCCTATTGCAAGCATCCGCAACTACAAAAGAAGTATTAAGGTAAACCTAACCATAGCATGAAACATGTGGATCCAAATCAGCCCCTTACAAAGCAACGCATAAACTAGGGTTTAAGCTTCTGTCACTCTACCAACCCATCATCTACTTATTACTTCCCAATGCCTTCCCCTAGGCCCAAATAATGGTGAAGTGTCATGTAGTCGACGTCCACATAACACCACTAGAGGAAAGACAACATACATCTCATCAAAATATCGAACGAATACCAAATTCACATGACTACTTATAGCAAGACTTCTTCCATGTCCTCAGGAACAAACGTAAATACTCACAAATCGTATTCATGTTCATAATCAGAGGGGTATTAATATGCATAAAGGATCTGAACATATGATCTTCCACCAAATAAACCAACTAGCATCAACTACAAGGAGTAATCAACACTACTAGCAACCCACAGGTACCAATATGAGGTTTTGAGACAAAGATTGCATACAAGAGATGAACTAGGGTTTGAGATGAGATGGTGCTGGTGAATAGGTTGATGGAGATTGACACCCTCCCGCTGAGAGGATCGATGGTGATGACGATGGTGACGATTTCCCCCTCCCGGAGGGATGTTTCCCAGGCAGAATAGCTCCGCCGGAGCCCTAGATTGGTTCTGCCAGGTTTCGCCTCGTGGCGGCGGTGTTTTGTCCCAAAAGCTTCCTCCCTATTTTTTCTCGGACGAATGACTTCATATAGCAGAAGATGGGCACCGGAGGCCTGCCAGGGGGGCCACGAGACAGGGGGCACGCCCAGGGGGGTAGGGCGCGCCCCCACCCTCGTGTCCAGGGTGTGGGCCCCCTCTGGTTGATTATTCTCCAGTATTTTATATATATATTCCAAAACATGCTCCCATGAAGTTTCAGGACTTTTGGAGTTGTGCAGAATAGGTCTCTAATATTTGCTCCTTTTCCAGCCTAGAATTCCAGCTGCCGGCATTCTCCCTCTTCATGTAAACCTTGTAAAATAAGAGAGAAAAGGCATAAGTATTGTGACATAATGTGTAATAACTACCCATAATGTAATAAATATCGATATAAAAGCATGATGCAAAATGGACGTATCAGATCTTTATTGAGTTTGATGCATACACTTGTTCTTTTTTGGTAGCCCTTTTGTAATGATGGCTGATGTTTGGTTTGGAAGAGAGAGTTGCGTCTTTACTCTTCTGGCCTCCTTACTGCTTCTGTTGCACCCCCAGCCCTGGTTGCTGCTGCTGTTGTTTTCAATGTACAATCAGTAGTATACTTCGTCTGTTGGTTGAATAAATGTGTTGTTAGAACGATAAACACAATGTTTTGGAAGTTGTTGCATGGTCCGATCCTTTAGTTTTTTTTAGGGAAACGGTCCAATCCTTTAGTGTCCCGTACCGTACGTAGCGCATACTATTTTTGGTACGGAACACATTTTACACTTGTTGATAACATGCAGCCCACTGATGAAGGCCCAATAGAGAAGCCCATAATTAATTAGAAGGGAGGCTCTCACATGAATCCGGCCCAGGTACATGCTCATGGTCCCCTAAACATAAATAAGTAAATAAATAAATAAAGCTAAATGCTGATGCACCAGTTCTTCAAATTCACGATTTAACAGGAGGATATTGTTTTCTATGATAGTATCGTTACATTCAGTCGATATTATTCTTAGGCAAAGATAGCGACCAGTCCTATTTCTCCAACCATTTTCTTCCTGCAACCAGCGGGCCCATGCAAATCATAGTCAACGTCGTAAATAGTTCCGGTCCATTTTTATTTTTAATAAGAATGTCCAACCCAGCCCGGCACATTGGCGACAGCACTTTATCCTTCGCCTTGGTGCGCTCGCCGCGGCGCCGCCGTCCGGCCCTGTCAACATAGTGAATCGAGAGAGGACTGTAGTTGTGAGTATGACAGTACGGACCCACCAGGTCCACTCCCGAACACAAGCAAGCGCCTCTTTTACTACTCAGATGTACCCCTCGTTTTTTACTCTAATCCACCCTGCTGATATCTGGGACCCACATCATTTTCAACGTATAGTCAATTAACGACAGAATTGAACAACTTTTTTTTGAGTAGTAATTCGGAGGAGCAGGCTATAAAATGGGTTGTGCGGTCTCTGTGGCCCGTCTAACAACATGACCAGCCCAACAGTTTTTTCTTTGGAAAATAGGTAGCCCAGTATTTCTTTTTGAAGAATACCCAAGCTAGGCTTATTTGTTTTCTCCGACTTACTGGGCTGCAAATCTTTCAAGACGAGGAGGGATGCATTCCGGCCTGGCCAAAGAGTATGGTCAGTGTCTGTTAAAAGTAATATCAAAGGGGTTGAAAATTCCAAAAAAATTATAGCAAATGGGAAATTAGTTTTTTTTTGTTTTTGTTCTTCACTGATATTTTATATTTCATTGGATTTTAACAAGACATAGTACTAATTTATTTTTAAATTTGTTTTAGTATGGCTACTAATTTTGAATTAAGAATATTTTGTTCCCAGCAAAAATTTACGAATTTTCAAAATTTCGCACATATTTAGTTCATTTTTTACCCTGGTACTGACCAGAAAATGGGCAGCAATTCTAAAAATGGAAAATGTGCTGCAATAAATTCCATATGAATTAGAAAATGAGTAAAAATTATAAAAATAATAGCAAATGGGCTATACATGCCACAAATTTCGAGGCTGACTTGTTTACGCAAGGCTTTGTCAGTCAACACACGATTCTAGCAGCAGTGAGTGTTGGATGTCCATCCAACGGCCGACGTGCTTCTTCAATCTCTGATCTTCCTGCTCCAGCCGCCTAAACTAGCGCTGGCGGGACTGCCTACTCCCTCCTCTTGTGGCCCACTGTGATGTCGTGCAGGCTTCACCGGCCCACCCTACTCCCTCCGCTGGCCTGGCCGCACGCAATCAACTGCCTCCTTATTACATGAAAAAAATGATTGCTCCCACTAACATCTGGGGCGCACCGGTTGGGAGGCTGACCTGTGGGCCTACTAAGTTGACGCGTATGCAGGGCTTTTTCAACTTAGTCAATAAACGATTCTAGCAGCAGTGACTGTTGGATTTGAATCAAACGGTCCTGCTGCTTCTTCAATCGCTGCTCTTCTTGCACCAGCCGCCCAAACCAGCGCCGGCGAGACCGGCTGCTCCTGCCTCCAGTGGCCGGCTGTGTTGCCGTTGAGGCCTCACCGCCCCCTACTACTCCCACCGCTGGCCAGGCCCTGCGGCGACGGCAGCCTCACACCACAGTCGAACCAGTGAACCCTCGTACTCCTCTCCGCATGGGCATCCACTGCCACGTCTTCCCCGGCTCCGCGTCGTCCCCTTCCTAGGCCTCGCCGTCGTCCACCGCCCTGGTGCTCTTGGCGCGGCGTGGTCAATGTGGTCAACGAACGACTTCCATCAGAAGAGTACTGTAGATGAAGAGGCTGACAGCTGTGTCCACGGTCGCAGCAAGGGAGTGCCTCCTTATTACGCGGAAAATAATGATTCCTCCACCTGACAGCAGGGACCTACCGGACGGGCCACCGTATTTCACGAAAAAACGTTCCCCCCTGACTGCTGGGACCCACCAGCTACATCTTCGCACGCAAGGAAGTGCGTCCATATTACGGGCAAAAAAATGATTCGCCCCCTGCTAGCTGGGACCCAACATAGTGGAAGGCTGACATGTGGGCCTACTAAGTTGACGGGGACGGAGGGCTTTGTCAACTTAGTCAATATGAATGATTCTAGCTCTAGTGACCATACGATGTCCATCCAACGGCCTTAGTGCTTCTTCAACCTCTTGTCTTCTTGCTCCAGCCGACCAAAGCAGTGCCGGTCGTGCCGCCTGCTCCTGCCTCCCGTGGCCGGCTGTGCTACCGCGGAGGCCTCACCGCCCCTACTACTCCCACCGTTGGCCAGGCCCTACGGCGACGGCAGCCTCACACCGCAGCGGAACCAGTGAACCCTCGTACTCCTCTCCGTGTGGGCATCCATTGCCGCGTCTTCCCCGGCTCCGCGTCGTCCCTTCCTAGGCCTCGCCGTCGTGCACCGCCTTGGTGCTCTCGGCGTGGCGTGGTCAATGTGGTCAACAACTGACTTCCATCGAAAGAGTATTGTACATGGAGAGGCTGACAGCTAGGTCCACGGCCGCAGCAAGGAAGTGCCACCTTATTACGCGGAAAATAATGATTCCTCCACCTGACAGTAGGGACCCACCGGAGAGGCCACCGTATTTCGCGAAAAAAACATTCCCCCCTGACTGCTGGGACCCACCAGCTACATCTTCGCATGCAAGGAAGTGCCTGATAGTCGGGACCCACCTGGTCGAAGCATACGTAGCGTTGTCATTCTGGTCATGAACGTGTACGTACATACTGGTTGATCGGTCTGTCTGCAGGCTGCAGCAATCAACCATGGCTGAGTAAGGAAGGGCGCGTGTCGTAGTAGAGGCGCGCACGTAGCATGTACACGTACGTATAGCGGCGAGGGTGCAAGAAAGTAAATACGGCCACATACGTACATACAGGCGGGGTCTCGAACGTCTTCTCGCGCATACGTACGCCCATGGCTCGTGTACATGGCTGGGTCGGAACGGAGAAACTGCGTCGTCGTCGTGTTCATGGGGAGGCAACGGAATGCGTCGTGTTCATCGGGAGGCAACGAAACACGTGCTGTTCATCGGGAGCCAACCGGCTTGGACGGAACAGCTGATGGAAACGAGGCCTGGCATATCGCTGATATTTCTCCAACGTATCTCTAATTTTTTATTGTTCCATGCTATTATATTATTTGTTTTGGATGTTTAATGGGCTTTATTATGCACTTTTATATTATTTTTGGGACTAACCTATTAACCGAAGGCCCAGTGCAAATTGCTATTTTTTTGCCTATTTCAGTGTTTCGCAGAAAAGGAATATCAAACGGAATCCAAACAGAATGAAACCTTCGCGAGGATCGTTTTTGGAACAAACGCAATCCAGGAGACTTGGAGTGGACGGCCACGATGCAGGGAGGCGCGCCCAGGGGGGTAGGCACTTCCCCCACCCTCGTGGGCCCCTTGTAGCTCCACCGACCTATTTCTTTTGCCTATATATACTCTTATACCCTCAAAACATCGAGGGGAACCACGAAACCTAATTTACACCGCCGCAACCTTCTGTGCCCGTGAGATCCCATCTTGGGGCCTTTTTCGGCGCTCCGCCGAAGGGGGAATCGATCACGGAGGGCTTCTACATCAACACCATAGCCTCTCCGATGATGTGTGAGTAGTTTACAACAAACCTTCGGTTCCATAGTTATTAGCTAGATGGCTTCTTCTCTCTCTTTGGATCTCAATACAAAGTTCTCCTCGATCTTCTTGGAGATCTATTCGATGTAATTCTTTTTGCGGTGTGTTTGTCGAGATCTGATGAATTGTGGGTTTATGATCAAGATTATCCATGAACAATATTTGATTCTTCTCTGAATTCTTTTATGCATGATTTGATATCTTTGCAAGTCTCTTCGAATTATCAGTCTGGTTTGGCCTACTAGATTCATCTTTCTTGCAATGGGAGAAGTGCTTAGCTTTGGGTTCAATCTTGCGGTGTCCTTTTCGAGTGACAGCAGGGGTAGCAAGGCACGTATTGTATTGTTGCCATCGAGTATAAAATGATGGGGTTTATATCATATTGCTTGAGTTTATCCCTCTACATCATGTCATCTTGCCTAATGCGTTACTCTGTTATTATGAACTTAATACTCTAGATGCATGCTGGATAGCGGTCGATGTGTGGAGTAATAGTAGTAGATGCAGAATCGTTTCGGTCTACTTGTCACGAACGTGATGCCTATATACATGATCATGCCTAGATATTCTCATAACTATGCGCTTTTCTATCAATTGCTCGACAGTAATTTGTTCACCCACCGTAGAATTTGCTATCTTGAGAGAAGCCACTAGTGAAACCTATGGCCCCCGGGTCTATTTTCCATCATATTAATCTCCCGTCAACTTGCTATTTCTGTCGTCGTTTATTTTGCAATCTTTACTTTTCAATCTATACAACAAAAATACCAAAAATATTTATCTTATTATATCTATCAGATCTCAATTTTTCAAGTGGCCGTGAAGGGATTGACAACCCCTTTATCGTGTTGGTTGCAAGGTTCTTGATTGTTTGTGCAGGTACTAGGGATCTGCGTGTAGTCTCCTACTAGATTGATACCTTGGTTCTCAAAAACTGAGGGAAATACTTACGCTACTTTGCTGCATCACCCTTTCCTCTTCAAGGGAAAACCAACGCATGCTCAAGAGGTAACAAGAAGGATTTCTGGCGCCGTTGCCGGGGAGATCTACGCACAAGTCAAGACATACCAAGTACCCATCACAAACTCTTCTCCCTCGCATTACATTATTTGTCATTTGCCTCTCGTTTTCCTCTCCCCCACTTCACCCTTGTTGTTTTATTCGCCCTCTTTTTCCGTCCATCTCTTTTTCGCTTGCTCCTTCTGTGTTTGTGTGTTGGATTGATTGTTTGTCACGATGGCTCAAGACAATACTAAATTGTGTGACTTTTCCAATATCAACAACAATGATTTTATTAGCACTCCGATTGCTCCTATTACCGATGTTGAATCTTGTGAAATTAATGCTGCTTTGTTGAATCTTGTCATGAAAGATCAATTTTCTAGCCTTCCTAGTGAAGATGCCGCTACCCATCTAAACAACTTTGTTGATTTGTGTGATATGCAAAAGAAGAAAGATGTGGATACTGATATTGTTAAACTGAAGCTATTTCCGTTTTTGCTTAGAGATCGTGCTAAAACTTGGTTCTCTTCTTTGCCTAAAAATAGTATTGATTCATGGAATAAGTGCAAAGATGCTTTTATCTCTAAGTATTTTCCTCCCGCTAAGATCATCTCTCTTAGAAACGATATTATGAATTTTAAACAACTTGATCATGAGCATGTTGCACAAGCTTGGGAGAGGATGAAATTAATGATACGTAACTGCCCTACACATGGTTTGAATTTATGGATGATTATACAAAAATTTTATGCCAGATTGAATTTTGCTTCTAGAAATCTTTTAGATTCGGCCGCCGGAGGCACTTTTATGGAAATCACTTTAGGAGAAGCCACTAAACTCCTAGATAATATTATGGTTAATTATTCTCAATGGCACACCGAAAGATCTACTAGTAAAAAGGTTCATGCGATAGAAGAGATTAATGTTTTGAGTGGAAAGATGGATGAACTTACGAAATTGTTTGCTAATAAGAGTGTTTCTTCTGATCCTAATGATGTGCCTTTGTCCACTTTGATTGAGAATAATAATGAATCTATGGATGTGAATTTTGTTGGTAGGAACAATTTTGGTAACAACGCATATAGAGGAAACTTTAATTCTAGGTCGTTCCCTAGTAATTCCTCTAATAGTTATGGTAATTCCTACAACAACTCTTATGGAAATTTTAATAAGATGCCCTCTGATTTCGATATTAGTGTTAAAGAATTTATGAATTCGCAAAAGAATTTCAATGCTTTGCTTGAAGAAAAATTGCCTAAGATTGATGAGTTGGCTAGGAACGTGGATAGACTTTCTCTTGATGTTGATTCTTTGAAACTTAGATCTATTCCTCCTAAGCATGATATCAATGAGTCTCTCAAAGCCATGAGAATTTCCATTGATGACTATAAAGAAAGAACCGCTAGGATGCGTGCTAAAAAAGATTTCTTTGTGAAAGCGTGTTCTTCTAGTTTTCATGATAATAAGGAAAAAGATCTAAAAGTGATTGATGCGTCTCCTATTAAGTCTTTGTTTTCCATTATGAATCTTGATAAAGATGGGACACGAGGTGAGTCAACTTTAGTTAAAAGGCGTCGAAATGATTCGGAGTTTTTAGATCATGATGCAAAATTTGGTAAAAGTGGGATTGAAGAGGTCAAAACTTTACATAGCAATGAACCCACTATTTTGGATTTCAAGGAATTTAATTATGATTATTGCTCTTTGGTAGATTGTATTTCCTTGTTGCAATCCGTGCTAAATTCTCCTCATGCTTATGATCAAAATAAAGCTTTTACTAAACATATCTTTGATGCTTTAATGCAATCCTATGAAGAAAAGCTTGAATTAGAAGTTTCTATCCCTAGAAAACTTTATGATGAGTGGGAACCTACTATTAAAATTAAAATTAAAGATCATGAATGCTATGCTTTATGTGATTTGGGTGCTAGTGTTTCCATGATTCCAAAACCTTTGTGCGATGTGTTAGGTTTCCGTGAATTTGATGATTGTTCTTTAAATTTGCATCTTGCGGATTCCACCATAAGAAACCTATGGGAAGGATTAACGATGTTCTTATTGTTGCAAATAGGAATTATGTGCTCGTAGATTTTATCGTGCTTGATATAGATTGCAATCCTACATGTCCTATTATTCTTGGTAGACCTTTCCTTAGAACGATTGGTGCAATTATTGATATGAAAGAAGGAAATATTAGATTCCAATTTCCAGTAAGAAAAGGCATGGAACACTTTCCTAGGAAGAAAATTAAATTACCTTATGAATCTATTATGAGAGCCACTTATGGATTGCATACCAAAGATGACAATACCTAGATCTATTCTTGCTTTTATGCCTAGCTAGGGGAGTTAAACGATAACGCTTGTTGGGAGGCAACCCAATTTTATTTTTGTTCCTTGCTTTTTGTTCCTGTTTAGTAATAAATAATTCATCTAGACTCTGGTTAGATGTGGTTTTTATGTTTTAATTAGTGTTTGTGCCAAGTAGAACCAATAGGATCTTCTTGGGTGATAGTTGTTTGATCTTGCTGAAAAAGACAGAAACTTTGCGCTCACGAAAATAATTTTTAAAATTCATAAGAACGTGATAAAATACCAATTCTTTTTGCAGTAGATCAACATACAAATTATCCAGGTTGTCCTAGTTTTTCAGAATGTTTGGAGTTCCAGAAGTATTCGAACAAATCAGATTGCTACATGCTGTTCTGTTTTTGACAGATTCTGTTTTTCGCGTGTTGTTTGCTTATTTTAATGAATCTATGGCTAGTATCGGGGTGTATGAACCATAGATAAGTTGGAATACAGTAGGTTTAACACCAATATATATAAAGAATGAGTTCATTTACAGTACCTTAATGTGGTGGTTTGTTTTCTTACACTAACGGAGCTCATGAGATTTTTTGTTGAGTTTTGTGTTGTGAAGTTTTCAAGTTTTGGGTAAAGATTTGATGGATTATGGAATAAGGAGTGGCAAGAGCCTAAGCTTGGGGATGCCCAAGGCACCCCAAGGTAAAATTCAAGTACAACCAAAAGCCTAAGCTTGGGGATGCCCCGGAAGGCATCCCCTCTTTCGTCTTCGTCTATCGGTAACTTTACTTGAGGCTATATTTTTATTCACCACATGATATGTGTTTTGCTTAGAGCATCTTGTATGATTTGAGTCTTTGCTTTTTAGTTTACCACAATCATCCTTGCTGTACACACCTTTTGGAGAGACACACATAAATCAGAATTTGTTAGAATACTCTATGTGCTTCACTTATATCTTTTGAGCTAGATAGTTTTGCTCTAGTGCTTCGCTTATATCTTTTAGAGCACGGTGGTGGTTTATTTTATAGAAATTATTGACCTCTCATGCTTCACTTATATTATTTTGAGAGTCTTTCAGAACAGCATGGTAATTTGCTTTGGCTATAAAATTAGTCCTAATATGATAGGCATCCAAGATGGGTATAATAAAAACGTTCATATAAAGCGCATTGAATACTATGAGAAGTTTGATACTTGATGATTGTTTTGAGATATGAAGATGGTAATATTAGAGTTGTGCTAGTTGAGTAATTGTGAATTTGAGAAATACTTGTGTTGGAGTTTGCAAGTCCCGTAGCATGCACGTATGGTAACTGTTGTGTGACAAAATTGAAACATGAGGTGTTCTTTGACTGTCATCCTTCTGAGTGGCGGTCGGGGACGAGCGATGGTCTTTTCCTACCAATCTATCCCCCTAGGAGCATGCGCGTAATGCTTGGTTTTTGATGACTTGTAGATTTTGCAATAAGTATGTGAGTTCTTTATGACTAATGTTGAGTCCATGGATTATACGCACTCTCACCTTCCCATCATTGCTAGCCTCTTCGGTACCGTGCATTGCCCTTTCTCACCTTGAGAGTTGGTGCAAACTTCGCCGGTGCATCCAAACCCCGTGATATGATACGGTCTATCACACATAAACCTCCTTATATCTTCCTCAAAACAGCCACCATACCTACCTATTATGGCATTTCCATAGCCATTCCGAGATATATTTCCATGCAACTTTCCACCGTTCCATTTATTATGACACGCTTCATCATTGTCATATTGCCTTGCATGATCATGTAGTTGACATCGTATTTGTGGAAAGGCCACCATGCATAATTTTTCATACATGTCACTCTTGATTCATTGCCCATCCCGGTACACCACCGGAGGCACTCATATAGAGTCATATTTTGTTCTAGTATCGAGTTGTAATCATTGAGTTGTAAATAAATAGAAGTGTGATGGTCATCATTAATAGAGCATTGTCCCAAAAAAAAAGGCCAAATAAAAAAAAGAAAGAAAACAAAAAAAAGAAAAAAAGAAAGGCCAAATAAAGGGAAAAGAAGGGACAATGATACTATCCTTTTTCCACACTTGTGCTTCAAAGTAGCACCATGATCTTTATGATAGAGAGTCTCTTGTATTGTCACTTTCATATACTAGTGGGAATTTTTCATTATAGAACTTGGCTTGTATGTTCCAACAATGGGCTTCCTCAAATGCCCTAGGTCTTCGTGAGCAAGCAAGTTGGATGCACACCCACTTAGTTTCTTTTGTTGAGCTTTCATACATTTATAACTCTAGTACATCCGTTGCATGGCAATCCCTACTCCTTGCATTGACATCAATTGATGGGCATCTCCCTAGCCCATTGATTAGCTGCGTCAATGTGAGACTTTCTCCTTTTTTGTCTTCTCCACACAACCCCCATCATTATATTCTATTCCACCCAAAGTGCTATGTCCATGGCTCACGCTCATGTATTGCGTGAAAGTTGAAAAATTCTGAGATTACTAAAGTGTGAAACAATTGCTTGGCTTGTCATCGGGGTTGTGCATGATGAGAGCATTTTTGTGTGACGAAAATGAGCATAGCCAAACTACATGATTTTGTAGGGATGAGCTTTCTTTGGCCATGGTATTTTGAAAAGAGATAATTGCTTAGTTAGTATGCTTGAAGTATTATTATTTTTATGTCAATATTAAACTTTTATCTTGAATCTTTCGGATCTAAACATTCATGCCACAATAAAGAAAATTACATTGAAAATTATGTTAGGTAGCATTCCACATCAAAAATTCTGTTTTTATCATTTACCTACTCGAGGATGAGCAGGAATTAAGCTTGGGGATGCTTGATACGTCTCCAACGTATCTATATTTTTTGATTGTTCCATGCTATTATATTATCTGTTTTGGATGTTTAATGGGCTTTATTATGCACTTTTATATTATTTTTGGGACTAACCTATTAACCCAAGGCCCAGTGCAAATTGCTGTTTTTTTGGCCTATTTCAGTGTTTCGTAGAAAAGGAATATCAAACGGAATCCAAACGGAATGAAACCTTCGCGAGGATCGTTTTTGGAACAACCGCAATCCAGGAGACTTGGAGTGGACGTTAAGGAAGCACCGAGGCGGCCACGAGGCAGGGAGGCCCGCCCAGGGGGTAGGCGCGCCCCCCACCCTCGTGGGCCCCTCGTAGCTCCACCGACCTACTTCTTTCGCCTATATATACTCTTATACCCCGAAAACATCAAGGGGAGCCACGAAACCTAATTTCCACCGCCGCAACCTTCTGTACCCGTGAGATCCCATCTTGGGGCCTTTTCTGGCGCTCCACTGGAGGGGAAATCGATCACAGAGGGCTTCTACATCAACACCATAGCCTCTCTGATGATGTGTGAGTAGTTTACCACGGACCTTCGGGTCCATAGTTATTAGCTAGAAGGCTTCTTCTCTCTCTTCCGATCTCAATACAAAGTTCTCCTCGATCTTCTTGGAGATCTATTCGATGTAATTCTTTTTGCGGTGTGTTTGTCGAGATCCGATGAATTGTGGGTTTATGATCAAGATTATCTATGAACAATATTTGATTCTTCTCTGAATTCTTTTATGCATGATTTGATATCTCTGCAAGTCTCTTCGAATTATCAGTTTGGTTTGGCCTACTAGATTGATCTTTCTTGCAATGGGAGAAGTGCTTAGCTTTGGGTTCAAACTTGCGGTGTCCTTTTCGAGTGACAGCAGGGGTAGCAAGGCACGTATTGTATTGCTGCCATCGAGGATAAAAAGATGGGGTTTATACCATATTGCTTGAGTTTATCCCTCTACATCATGTCATCTTGCCTAATGTGTTACTCTGTTCTTATGAACTTAATACTCTAGATGCATGCTGGATAGCGGCTGATGTGTGGAGTAATAGTAGTAGATGCAGAATCGTTTCGGTCTACTTGTCACGGACGTGATGCCTATATACATGATCATGCCTAGATATTCTCATAACTATGCGCTTTTCTATCAATTGCTTGACAGTAATTTGTTCACCCACCGTAGAATTTGCTATCTTGAGAGAAGCCACTAGTGAAACCTATGGCCCCCGGGTCTATTTTCCATCATATTAATCTCCCGTCAAATTGCTATTTCTGCCGCCATTTCTTTTGCAATCTTTACTTTTCAATCTATACAACAAAAATACCAAAAATATTTATCTTATTATCTCTATCAGATCTCACTTTTGCAAGTGGCCGTGAAGGGATTGACAAACCCTTTATCGCGTTGGTTGCAAGGTTCTTGATTGTTTGTGCAGGTACTAGGGATTTGTGTGTAGTCTCCTACTGGATTGATACCCTGGTTCTCAAAAACTGAGGGAAATACTTACGCTACTTTGCTGCATCACCCTTTCCTCTTCAATGGAAAACCAACGCATGCTCAAGAGGTAGCAACCGCAGAACGGAGGAAACGGCCTTGTGTTCGACCGGCCACGGTCGAAACAGGATCCTGTTCATTGGGAGGGGTCTGGTGTACCGCAAAATGGAGGAAACAGACTTCTCTTGGTCGAAATGGGGTCCTGTTGACCGGGAGGGGTGTGGGATACCGCAAAACGGAGGAAACGGACTTGTGTTGGAGCGCTATGGTCGAAACGGGGGTCTTGTTCATCGGGAGGGGTGTGGCGTACCACAAAACGGGACTCCACGGGATACTGTTCATCTCCACCGTCGACCTCGTCAAGCCTCCACGGGCTATTGTTCATCCACCGTCGACCTCCTCCAGCCTCCACCTGCGACTGTTCATCCACGGGCTCCTGTTCATCCGGCCTCCACCGCGCGCTCCTCCACCTGCTACTGTTCAACAAGCCCTCTCCACGGGGTCCTGTTCCATCACCCCTCCATGGGCAACTGTTCATCCAGCCCTCCACCGGCTACTGTTTAACCAGCCCTCCACGGGGTCCTGTTCATCCAGCCGTCCATGGGGTCCTATTCATCCACCCCCCAACCGGCTCGATCGATCGTGGTCCTGTTCATCCAGCGGCAATGGACTCTACTACCACGGGGTCCTGTTCATCCAACCCCCCACCGGAAACTGTTCATCCAAACCCTCCAACAACGCTCACTGTTCATCAAGGGAAGGAGGCAGCAGTGTTCGACCGGCTTCAGTTAGCAGCAGTAGTGAAGGAATCGCTCGATCGGGTTCAGTTAACAGTCATCGATCGATCGCTCGGGTTTAACGCGTAGCCTGCAGTGTAATCACTCGGGTTTAGTAGGCGAACGCCTAGCTCGGGTTCAGTTAGAGCCCAACGCCTCGCACCCACGCGCCTACGTGTACGTGAGAAACGCGCATCGCTCGGCCCCCGACCACCCACTGTAACCGGGAACTCCCCGATATTTTCCTCGCCCTCGCTTCTACCACGGTTTTCTCCGTCATGGATGGCCCAAAGAATGTCATGCAGCTGCGTCTCCGACCCACCCAGGATGAAAAGCCCATTTTTTGTCATGATTTTTTGTCATAGAAGTAGGATCCTGCCACATCTATGATGATACCGGGTTTTGTCGCAATTATCATCATAGAAGTGTCATAAGCATGACAGGAAAAAAATTCGTTTGGCCCAAAATGTCATGGATGTGTCTTTTTTTTGTACTGATGCCTGGGCTCGGGGTCGGGGCCGCGCAGAGGAGGAGGAGGGGGTGCACCATGAGCCACATCGCCCTCCTAGGACGGCGGGGGGCGAGGTGAACGGGATGGTACAGGGGCCTCACCGGCGGCGTTGACAAGCTCGGCGATGCGGCTGAGCCAGTCGTCATAGAGGTCGTTGGCCGGGCGGTAACGCAGAAGCTCACACGCCATGAGCAGTGCAGCCTGCACGTTTGCCGGCCCGCGGCGAGCATGAGAAGACGGCATTGTGGCCGGAGTGGGTGATGGAGTTGCAGTGCAACCATCACGCCACACGGAAGGTGGCAGAGACGAGTCCTGCTGCTCGCGAGCAGCAGGGTCAGTGGCGGCGTTAGCCACCGGGGAGGCAGAGCGGCGAGGAGCGCCGTTGCACACGGGTGCCGTCTGGGCGACACGAGCGGCCCGGCGCTTAGCACGGACACGGCGAGCGTCGACCATGGGAGCGACAGAACAAAGGCGTATCAAACGATGGAAGAAGGACTTCGACACGCCCCCTACCTGGCGCCCAAATGTCGGATTCAAGGCTCCGCAGACCCAAGAAGGTTGGAACTCAGGGGCGCGTACTAAGAACTCAACCTCTCAAGCCGGCCTACTCATCGCCCCACAACCTAGCCTAGCCGGACTCGCGTGAGGGTGAGGAAGAAGATGAACACAACAGTTTACCCAGGTTCGGGCCACCTTGCGGTGTAAAACCCTGCTCCTGCTTTGTGGTGGATTGGCCTCACGAGGGGCTCAGGATGAACAACCTCGTGAGGTCTCGGGGTCAGAGTCGAATGGATCCGATCGGGGTAGGATCCCCTCTACGGCGGTGGCTAACATATATTTATAGTGGCCTCGGTCCTCTTCCCCCCAAATCTAGGCGGGAAGGGATCACACAGTGGCCAATTTGAAAGGGGACAAGTAGTACATCTTATCCTGACGAAAGGTGGTCTTCGCCTGCAAAGCTTCTAGTCATGACGCAACGGTGGGCTCGGCGATGACATCCGTCCTGCCGTGCTGGTGGTCTTGGTCTCCTTGCACCGGGATGGAAACCTTTGCCAGATTCCTCGGGAACCCATGCCCGTCCTTGCCTCCTTATAACCAAAGAGTAAACTTCCTTCTCTGCGCCTGCCTGTCTTGGTCGTCATGGCTTTGCATAATGGCAGCCTCATGAGGTTGGGTACCTGCATTGAAATCTCCTCTCCTGGGGAGGCTACTCCCTCGGGAGGTCTTAGCGTCGTCCAGCTCGCGAGGGTCTTGTCTTGATGGTCTTGGAGGTGGGCCATACTAGGCCGTCGAAAGAGCCACGCTGTGGGCCGCAGGCAGGCAAGCCTGGGTACCCTGGTTCCCAGAACGCCAACAGTATTAAACTGATGGAAATGATGGTGCAAGTGTAAAGATAAATAATTCAACTAAATTAAATAATTAAAGTTGCGAAATGAGACTTGATACAAATGGGTTCGAAGTGTTCTCAGGGAGTCCGGAATCCCCTCTAGTGTGCATCTATAGCGGTGCCTAAACACAATGCTACTTCAGATTCCTAAGCCACTTTGCATATTTCTTTAGTGGGCAGAGCCGGTACAGATACGTGCATACTCTAGGCAGCCCCTGATACGTCTTCAATGTATCTATACTTTTTGATTGTTCCATGCTATTATAGTATCAATCTTGGATGTTTTATATGCAATTGTATATCATTTTTGGGGGCTAACCTATTAACCTAGTGTCAAGTGTCAGTTGCTGTTTTTTTCCTTGTTTTTGGTTTTCCAGGAAATCGGTACCAAAGGAAGTCCAAACGCTAGAAAACTTTTTGATGATTTTATCTGGACAAGAGAGACCCTGGAAGCTTCGGGAGGAGACCACAAGGCAAACGAGGAGACGGCAAGTCAACCGGGCGCGCCCAGATGCCTTGTGGGCCCCTCGTGGCTCCGTATGACCTAATTCCACCTCTGTAAATTCTATAAAATTGGGAAACCAACAGAGAGCCACCCAAAAAACTTTTTCCGCCGCCGCAAGTTTCTGTTCTTCTGTGATCCCATCTGGAGGCCTTTTCTGAAACCCTGCTGGAGGGGGGATCGACCATGGAGGGCTTCTACATCAACCTTGTTAACCTTCCGATGATGTGTGAGTAGTTTACCATAGACCTACGGGTCCATAGCTAGTAGCCAGATGGCTTTTCTCTCTCTTTGATCGTCAATACAATGTCCGCATCGATGTTCTTGGAGATCTATTTGATATAATGTTCTTTTGTGGTGTGTTTGTTGGGGTCAGTGATGAATTGTGGGTTTATGATTAAATTATTCATGAATATTAATTGAGTCTTCTCTGAATTCTTTTATGCATGATTAATTAACTTTGTATTTCTCTCCAATCGATCCTTTTGATTTGGCCAACTAGATTGATTTATCTTGCAATGGGAGAGGTGCTTTGTAACGGGTCCAATCTTGCGGTGCTCTATATCCCAGTGACAGAAGGGGACAAGACACGTATTTGTATTGTTGCCATTAAGGGGAAAATGATGGGGTTTATTCATATTGGTTGGATTTACTTTGTCTACATCATGTCATCTTGCTTAAGGCACTACTCCATTTTTCATGAACTTAATAGTCTAGATGCATGCTGGATAGCGGTCGATGGGTGGAGTAATAGTAGTAGATGCAGGCAGGAGTCGCTCTACTTGTCTAGGACGTGATGCCTGTATACATGATCATTGCCTTGAAAATCATCATAACTATGCCCTTTTCTATCAATTGCCCAACAGTAATTTGTTTACCCACCGTATGCTTTTTGCTCGAGAGAGAAGCCTCTAGTGACAACTATGGCCCCTGGGTCTACTTTTATCATATATAAAATCCAAAAATACCTTGCTGCAATTTATTTACCGTTAATTTATTTTGTGTTTTTATTTATTTATCTATCACTACTATATTTGATCCTTGCAAATAACCACCGAGGGGATTGGTAACCCCCTTGATCGCGTTGGGTGCAAGTATTGGCTCTTTTGTGTGTAGGTGTTGTTGACGAGGTTTCGCGTGGTTCTCCTACTAGATTGATAACCTTGGTTCTTAACTAGGGAAATACGTATCTCTATTGTACTGCATCATCCTCTCCTCTTTGAGCAAATCCCAACGCATCTCACAAGTAGTAGGATGAATTTTTGGCGTAGTTGTCGGGGAGACATCACCAAAACCTATCAAGTACCTTGGCATAAACTATCATCTACTTGTTCTTACTTTCATTTGCCATTTGCCTCTCATTTTCATCTCCCCCACTTCTAAAACAATTTTACAAAAAACACAAAAATATTTTTGTTTGCTTGGTCGCTTGTTTGCTTGCTTTGTCGCTATGTCTCAAGAAAATATCAAGTTGTGTGACTTTTGCAATACTAATAATGATGATTTTATTAGTGCTCCGATCGCTCATCCCACCACTAGTGCGGATTCGTGTGATATTAATGATGCTTTGCTAAATCTTGGTATGAAAGAACAGTTTTCTGGTAGTCCTAATAAAGATGCTACATCCCATCTTAATACTTTTGTTGAATTGTGTGATATGCAAAATAAAAAAGATGTGGATAATGATATTGTCAAATTGAAATTATTTCCCCCGCTACGAGATCATGCTAAAACTTGGTTTTCATCCTTGCCGCAAAATAGTATTGATTTTTGGGATAAGTGTAAGGATTCTTTTATTGGCAAGTATTTTCCTTCCGCTAAGATTATTTCTCTTTAGAAATCATATTATGAATTTTAAGCAACTTGATCATGAACATGTTGCACAATCTTGGGAGAAAATGAAATTAATGATTATGGATGATCATACAAATTTTATGTGGGATTAAACTTTGTTTCAAGAAATTTTTTAGATTCTGCCACGGGGGGTGCCTTTATGGAAATCAAATTAGGAGAAGCTAAAAAATTCCTTGATAATATTATGGCAGATTATTCACAATGGCACACCGAAAGAACTCCAACTAGTAAAAAGGTGAATATTGTCGAAGAAATTAATAGTTTGAGTGATAAAATGGATGCGCTTATGAAAATGGTTGCTAGTAAGAGTGCTCATGTTGATCCTAATTATGTGCCATTATCTACTTTGATTGAGCAAAATAATGATTCCGTTGATGTGAATTTTGTCTCTCGAAATAATTTCAATAACGTTGCTTATAGGGGTATTTTCAATCCTAGGTCGTTTCCCAAAAATTCCTGTAATAATTATGGGAATCCCTATGGTAATTCTTATAATAATAATAATAATAATAATAATAATAATAATAATAGTAATAATATGATGCCTTCTGATCTTGTGTGACGCCCCCAATTTAACCGTACACTAATCATACACGCAAATGTGTACGATCAAGATCAGGGACTCACGGGAAGATATCATGACACAACTCTATACACAAATTAAAATAATACAATATTTATATTACAAGCCAGGGGCCTCGAGGGCTCGAATACATCAGCTTGAACACCAACGAGTCAGCGGAAGTAACAACATCTGAGTATAGACATGAGTTAAACAAGTTTGCCTTAAGAAGGCTAGCACAAAAACAAAAACGATCGAAAAGGCAAGGCCTCCTGCCTAGGAGCCTCCTAACTACTCCTGGTCATCGACGGTCTCCATGTAGTAGTGGACACCCTCGGGGTAGTAGTAGTCGTCGGTGGTGGCATCTGGCTCTTGGAATCCATCATCTGATCACAACAATCGGGTATAGGGGGAAAGAGGTAGCAAAACAACCGTGAGTACTCATCCAAAGTACTCGCAAGACTTACATTAGATCTACACTAAGTATGCATCAATATCAAATGAAATGGGTTGTATCTGTGGACTGAATTGTAGAATGCCAGAAGAGAAGGGGATAAGCCTAGCCTATCAAAGACTAGCATATTCAAGCATCTTGTGGCATTTAGAAGAGTAGAGAATAGCATATTATAATTAGCAAGCATGTTGTACATTAACACCCTGAGATCCTTTCTCAACTCCCTATGAGAAAGCAATCCCAGAGCCATCATATCCAATCCACATCTCAGTATCCATTTCTAGTTGTAAAGATCGGGATACAACTCCAAGTCACCCTGTTACTGTGGACACGACTATTCGAATAGATTAATTTCCCTGCAAGGGTGCAACACATTACCTGACACGCTCAATCATCTCTGGCCAGACAGACTTTCCTAGGTCATGCCCGACCTCGGAAGATCAACACGTCGTAGCCCCACCTATGCTCAACACAGAGACCAGCACGCCGGTCTACATCCTAAATGCGAAGTGGTCCTAGGCCCATCGCCCTTTGCCCTCCTACACGTTGCGAGGGCGGCCTGGATCAGTCCTGGCAACCTACACTACAAGGCAGTTTCTTACATAGACCACCCGGGCGCGCGCCGATCAGTCGCTAACGCTTGGAAAGCTTCGGCTGATACTATGGCGTCGGTTGCCCATATCTTGTCCCACGTGGAGGTTATTGTGTATAGGCCAGTTGCCAACTCAGGTCAAATACCCAAATCGTTAGTGTCTTGGGAGCATGCGATAACGAGCAGAGACTCATGATCATGTGACCCCGTCGCCCCGGCTCGTGGACTTATGGCAAGGGCCCGGAATGCTTGGCCATGCCACGTAGAAATGTCGTGGGAACCCTCCAGGTCAACCTGACTACACATCAACTTGCGGGTATCCCTCAGGGCCGACCCGAGTTCAACATGGTTCTATGGTAAAGTCAAAGTAACTGTGTGTTCAAAACACCAAGGTGGAAACCTGAGGAATCACCCTCGATGGATTCCACTCGATGTAACCGTCAAGGTGGACTTGGAGGAATCACCCTCGATGGTCCACACTTGAGGGGTTGCACGACAGAGTCGTTATCAGGAGTGGTGAAGGAGGAATCACCCTCGAAGACCATGACCGATTAGCTACACTACAGAGTTAACATCAGAAGTGCTATACGAGGTACCACCCTCGGCACTCGTTAGTAGCTCTGTAGAGTCATACAACAAAGGGGGGTGTGATGTGATGTGACGGGCTCTGGACGTCGATCACATTGATCGAGTCATCGGTCATCAAGCGGGGCAACTGGGACAAGGTGAGGGGGTCACTGGTGGATCACCAACCAACCTATACTAAGCAGTTTAGGATAAACATGTAAGGTAACAATTGCAGGTTACAAAATCAGGCTATGCATGACAATAGGATCATACAAAAGTAGTAGCAATTCTAATGCAAGCATAAGAGAGAAGAGAATGGGCGATATCGGAATGATCAAGGGGGTTTGCTTGCCTGGTTGCTCTGCAGGCGAAAGGAATCTTTGCAAGCGTAGCCGTAGTCGAACACCGAAGCATCAACGGTCTCGGGGTCTACCGGAGAAGAAGGAGGGGCAAGAAACAATAAATAACAGGCATACAAAGCAACAAAAAGCATGACATGGCCGTAAGAAGTGCCAGGGGTGTTCTAACATGGTACTACATGTTGCAGACGGAGAGGGAAAACACTCGGAGGGGTTTTCCCAGTGTCTGGCCTTTTTAGGACAGATGAAAGAGAGGGGACGGTTCCATGTTTGCTATGCTAGGGGCACGTGATAGATGGACGGAGTGCATATTCGGATTCATCATATCTTTCTGATCGATTTTCATATATAAATTATTTTAGTTCGAGTTACGGTTTAATTTATATGATTTTTCAAAGATTTAAACAATTTATGGAATTATTATTAATTAAAAATGAAATGGTTAAATTGCTACGGGTACACAGAAGTGTACCCAGCAAAGTGCAGAGGGGCTGACAGGAGGGGCCAGGGGCTGAGTCAGCAGGTCAACCGTTGTCGCATTTCGGGTTCCGGCAAAACCCTTGAGGTTCAAACACTGGGGTGCGCACGAAGATCTCTCCCTACCGAACCACGCCCTCAGCCTCACCATGATCTCAAAGCTTATCTCGACGAACTCGCAACACAAGAGACACAGGATTTATACTGGTTCGGGCCACCATTGTGGTGTAATACCCTACTCCAGTGTGGTGTGGTGGATTGCCTCTTGGGCTGGGGATGACCAGTACAAGGGAAGAACAACCTCCTGAGGAGAGGTGTTCTTGTGCTCGGTGTGTGTGAGGATCGAATGGATCGAGTCCAAGATGAGTTCCAGCCGAGTTGCCTCCTACTGTGGTGGCTAGTCCTATTTATAGAGGCCTTGGTCCTCTCCCCAAGTATTGAGCGGGAAGGGAGCCAACAACGGCCAAATTCGAAGGGAGACAACTAGTACAAGTTATCCTGACTAAAGGTGGTCTTCGCCTGCAAAGGCTTTGGTGGTGACGCCGTCTTGGGCTCCATGGTGACCTCCATCTTGCCGTCCTGCTGGTCTTGGTCTCGGTGCACCGATATGGAAACCTTTGCCTGATGCATCGGGACTCCTCGCCTGTGCTTGCCCCTTTAGCACCAAAGAGGAAACGAGGACACTGCGCGCACTAGCGCCCGCCTGGCTCCAGTCGTCATGGCTTGCGTCACTGGAACCTCGCGAGGTGTCCCTTGCCTTGATCTCTCCGCCCCTCACGAGCCAGCCTGGTGAGGCCGCTCCCGAGGAGGTCTTGTGTCGTCCGCCTCGCGAGGCTTGGCCCCTCGTGAGGGTCTTGAGTGTTTGCTGGTGAAGATGGGCCGTACAGGGCCGCTGGGAGAGCCACGCCATGGGCCGCGGGCAGGCAAGTCTGGGGACCCCCGTTCCCAGGACGCCGACAGTAGCCGTCGGGCCCAAGGCGCGCTCGGACTTGGCTTCAAGGCGAAGCCAAAGGGCAAGTGCGGAGCGCCGCGGGCCCCAACAGCCTGCGGCCTTGGTCGACGCGTGGCGATTGATTGGATGTGGGCATCTCCGCTTCCCCATGCTGCCTCGGGAACTACCCGACTTGACGAGTCCCTGCTGCATGCAGAGAAATATCATCATTACCTGTGATCGTGGGGATCGCCGATTGGCCTTCTCCTGCTATAAATGAGGAGGGGGGTGGAGCCCCCGTTGCTCATCTATCCCCATTCTTCTTCCTTCTTCTTCCCTCTTGCTCCGTTGCTAGTAGCGACTCCCATGGCGCCTATTCGGAGGTTTTCGGCCGCAGAGAAGGGGAAAACCCCCCGCGACGAGCCTGGGCCACTTCCACCAAAGAAGAGGCCGAGCCACCGCCGCGACGTGGTCGTAAGGCCAGAGGTGTCGAGGCCTTGGTACGAGCGACCTCCTCCCGGGTACCCGCTGCCTCTGTATGCCCAAGCTGAGGGCTCCGGAGGGAGAAGCAACGAGCGCCGCCGCCCGCGGCGGAGCCGTGGTCGCCGTGCCGCGGTGACGCACGCCGTCGCCCCAGGAGTCCACGCCGCGGACTCCTCGCGCGAACTTGTGGTGTGGGCGGCGATGCCTCCGCGCACCTGGATCCGCTTCCCGCAGTTCTTCTCCGCTGAGATGTCGCTGAGGGGCCCCCTGGAGCTTTGGCTGCAACACGCCGACTGCGACGCCCCGGCGACCGGAGCGGAGGTCGGAACTGTCTCCCCCAGCAAGATCTTCATGACCCGTGGCTGGGGTAAGGTTGCTCGGGTCTGCCGCGCGGAAGACGCCCTCGCCATCCACTTCAGGTATGACGGCGCTTCCATGATGTTTTTCAAGGTCTTCAACACGGAAGGCCGCCGCTTGGAGTGCTGCCCCGGAGAGGGTTGTCGGGACGGCGCAGCGGCCAGCACCGAGCTTGACGCCGGCTCCTCTAGCGGCTCCTCCAGCAGCAGCGGCGGCTCTTGGGAGTCCAGCAGCTCTCCCGAGCGTTACGAGACCCCGGAGACGAGCGACGACAGCTACGTGCCTCCGAGCTCTCGCCGGGCCCGGAGCAAGGCCGCAGCGTCCGGCCATCGCCGCCGCTGATCTGGATGGGGTTGGCGCCGGCCTACCTTGGCCCACTATTGATGATGGCGTCGGCTGCGCTGGCGCGTGTAGATAGGGCTCCTAGGAAGTCCCCTCTTTTGTTCCCTGCGAGGAATCAAAGCGAACCCCGTGGGGGCGTGTAAAGGATCTGTAATGTCTTTTGCTCATATTACCCTTATTATGAAAATTGGCGAGCACATGTATTGCTTCGGCTCAGTCCCCCCTTTCCAACCCCACGACAGCTTGGTGCTCTACGCCGACAAGCCCCGGTCCCCAGGCAGTCTGCAGCCGTCGCTGGTATGCCAGGTCGCAATGCCGTGGTCAAGGCCAGGAGGTGAGCGGCCCGAGGTCCAGTAAGAGCTCCTGAGGCGCGATGCTCAAGAGGTCCCCTTTAGCGCTCAAGCAACTACCGAGAAGCAGGAAAGGGTGGCGACATCGCCGTAACAAGGCTGCCACAGGTGAGGGTTAGATGCTGTAGTGCGGGGTTGATCTAGTCGCGAGACTTATCTTGGCATTCCTGAGCTGGCTCTTTGTGTCGCGCCAGACTTGTGCGTCGACCGCTGTAGGGTAGCTAGGTTGGGCCCATGCGAGCCTCCCTCTCTTCTCCATGCTCTTCCATGTGATCTGCGTCCTCAGGTCATGGCCCTCGAGCGAGCTCAGCCGCCACTGGTATGCCAGGTCGCGATGCCGTGGTCAAGGCCAGGGGGTAAGGGTTGGAGATCCAGTAAGAGCTCCTGAGTCGCGATGCTCAGGAGCCCCCCTTTTAACGCGCAAGCGAATCACACGAGAGAAGAAGGAGGAGCCCGTGGTACCGCCCGCTGTCGTTCTCGGGAGGTTCTTGCAGGTCAGCACGAGGGAAAAGGTAGATTGCCACGATGATTGCCGGTCCGCCGCAGGTTGCTCTGCAAGAAGATGAAGGCACTGAGGGCCTGGTGAGGTGACGTGCGCATGACGTGCTGCGAGCGAGAGCTCGACCACTCAGATTTGTCGGCGCTGCAGGGACGGACCCGAGCACAGGCGCCCTGCCAGAGTGTGTAGCTCCCGTGGTGGGTGACAATCAAGCAGGTGATAACCATAGATAGATTATGCATGGAAAGCGAACTAGCTCAGATAAATGCAAGAACGATACATGCCACTGGGCTGGACCCGAGCGGCTTGGGGATGATGCAACCCGAGGGGCGCCCCCAACAGAGTAAGCTAAAGGCATAAAAGGATACATGCCGCAAGGACAGACCCACATGGCCTGGGAATGATGCAGCCCAAGGGGCGCTCCCAGCTAAGTAAACTTGGAAAATGTCACATGGTTCCGTTGTCGAAGGGGTGTTGGGGCAGCTGAAGACGCTTTAAGAAGGGCTTGCTCCTCACGAGCCACTGGGGCCTTGAGCCTCGGGAGGCTCTGGGAGTCCAGGTGGTTCCTTGAGGGCCGTGTCCATCTCCGCCAGGACTACATGATGCCTAACCTCCTGAGCCGCCAAGATGCTCCGCAGGTTGCGCTGGAAGGCGGCTGCCATGCTCGGCAGGCCGAATGGCATGCGAACATAGCTGTGAGGTGGGCCCTCGCAGCGTCCCACGCGCGAAGGCCAGAAGAGCTCCTGAGATGCGGCTCTGTTGAGCCCTGGGATGTCAACGCTGTCACAGCCATAGAATTTGTTTGCAGATAGTTGCATAAGCATCTGTGCATCATGTTTAATTTCTGTTAAATTTGAAGTGGGGATTGATCAAACCCTAGCACCAGATCAAATCAAATAGGTTCAAGTGAAAACATTTTCAATGAAACCAAGTTGCCCTTTAAAAATGTTCATGATCTAGTGAAAAAGGTGAAAACCTTATTCAGTGGTGATGCATATTTTTCATTGGCATTTTTGGTCTTTGAATTAAGTCACTACGTATTTGAATTGGGGCTATAAATTTCTATAAATAATTCCCTAGCCCTAATAATTCTGAAACTTGTGTGGGGCCCTGGAATAATTATCCCAGCATCCACAAAAGGTTTCAGCATTTACAAAATTGATTTGGTCCAGTAACCAAATTCAATCAAACATGCAAAATAGAAAAACAGAAACAGAAATAGAAAGAAAAGAAGAAAGCTTACCTGATGCTTACCTGCAGCCCACCTGGCGGCCACCACTGTAGTCGGCCCAACCCAGCAGCGGCCGACTTGCTAGTCGTCTTCAACCCAGCGCCAGAAGGACGCTGGGCGCGTGCTCGTCGCGCGCTCGCCACGCGCCGGGCCACCTCCTGCTTCCCGTCGCTGCCTCGACGCCCTGGACAACGACACGTTTTCCCCTGGACTGCCTCGTCCTCTCCCGTGCCTCTCTTCTCCTCTGCTCTCCTTCTCCCGCTGCTGCCGAGCGCCTCGCAGCACGCCGACGACCACCACTGTGGCCACCGGCGACCCCACGCCTTGCCGATGCGCCAAGAAGCTCCGCCTCGTTCCCCTCTTCCTCCTCACCGAGCCACATGGCGCCGGATGCCCCGTGACGCCGCCTTGGAGCTCATCTTCAACCTCCTACACCGAGCGTCGCAGTCGTCGATTCGCCGTCACCAGCGCGTCCCCGAGCTCTCCGACGATTCCATCGGATGCGCTGTGAGCTTCCGTCACTTCCCCCTAACCCCGTGGCGTTTTTCTCGTCGTAGCCGCCTTTTCCATCGGAGCCGAAGCTCGCCGGCGCCGTGCCTCATCGCCGCCGTGGACACAACCGCTGCAGCTTGCAGCAGAGCACACCACTGCACTCCGCGTGCTCCCACGAGCCTACCGCACCCACTAGCTCGTCCGGAAACTCATCCCCGCGTCCAGTCCGTGCTCGCACGAACTCCGGCCGCCGCAAAAGTTGCCGCCGCCGTCGATTTAGTCCACTCTGGCGCGAGCTGTTGCCGCCGTTGGATGCGCGAGACTCCCAACTTTCCGTAGCCGTAAACCGCGTCCAAAACCAAGCCCTGTGGGCGTTTTCCGAAGCCCTCCGCCGCATCTGTCGTCGCCGGCGTCAAACAGCTAGTGAGTTGACCTCGTTTGACCTGGGGTTTGACTCCCCTGGGTCAATGAAAGGTGGGCCCAGAGCCCTGCTAATTTTAGCTTAGCGCTAATTAACTTTTAGTTAACCCACTAAGTCACTGACATGTTGGCCCGGGCCCCACTGACAGTTTAGTTAGTATTAACTTAACCCTGTTAATTAGTTGTTTCACTAACGTGTGGGTCCCAGCCATCAGGTTTGACCTGGGCTGGCGCCTTTGACCTGCTGATGTCACAGTGACGCAATGCTAATGCAGTAATCTGTTTTCTGGATTTTAAATAAATCAGAAATAATTTATTTATTTTAGAAAATATCCAAAACTTCTAAAAATCATAGAAAATAATCTATAACTCAGAATGAAATAAGTTATATATGAAAAATGATCAAAAAATCCAATCTATCCATCTGTACTGGTTTCATGCATGTTTAAGCAACTTAACCTTGCTGTTTAGTGCAAAACATGATAAGGCACTATTTAAATTCATAAGTTGAGTTTGGGATTGAACCTTTGGTTCAAAATGACTCAAACCCAGCTGGTTGTAGTTGCATTATCCCAACACACTCATTTTGCCATGTCCTGATCATGCATCATATTAAGCATTGCATTGATTGTGTTCTTCCTTGTTTGCCGGTAATTGTCCCCTGTGAGTAGACGACGTTCCGACGATGAGATCGATGACACCGATGAAGAGCTATTACTATCTTCAGAACTGCCAGGCAAGCAGAACCCCCTTGTTCATTCTGATACAATCCCACTCTCTCGCTCCTGCCCTCTTTTACTATATTAGGACAACAACGATTCATCTGTTACATGCTGTGATAGTTGAACCCCTTTCCTCTGCATGACCTATCATTGCCATAAGGAAATATGTTAGTTGGGAGAACATGAGCGTTCTCAGAGCACAGCGAATGTCGGCCGTCGGATCGTTTTTTGATCCGTTTTGCACCGTCGGATCAAGCCACCGGTGGACATCGGCCGTTGGATCGAAAACGAGCACTGCTAAAATGAATAGTTCCCTCTCATTTGTGCCACCGCGCATTAATTCAGTGCCCCGCCGAGGGTATTTTGGTCATTTCACATACGGGTGTAAATGGACGGCGGCTCCCGTGCTAAAACCTAGCCGCCACCTCCTTCCTCGCTCGCTTCTCCTCCCGCAGCCGCCTCCCTCCCTCCCTCCCACGCAGCCGCCTCCCTCCCTCACTCGCTCCTCATCCGGCAACGGCGACGGCGGCTCCCGTGCCCGCGTTCTTCCTCCCGCAACACGTCTCCTCTCACCGCCGATCCCCAACCCAGACGTCAGCGCACACACGCCGGTGGCTCCCACCAACCACAGCGACGGCGGCAGCGGTCACAGAGGAGGGCAGCGGATCAGCTGCACCGGCGATGGCGTCCGTGGCGGCGGTGGAGGACGCGGCTGCGACGCTTCAGTGATGTCGCGCGTGCAGCAGGTGGCGACGCGGTCGGGGCGCGCGCAGGAGTCGATGCGCGTGGTGGCGGTGAGCAAGACGAAGCCCGTGGGCGTCATCTGCGGCGTGTACGACGCTGACCACCGCTGCTTCGGCGAGAACTACGTACAGGAGCTCATCGGCAAGGCCCCCCAGGTTGTACCCCCAGCTGAGAGGCACGAAATTTTTATCCCCCTTTCACTGCATGAAAGAACTGCTGGTTGGAACTAGGAGAGCATGCGTGAGAGAACTGCTGATTTTTGTCTTGATTGGTCATTCCTAATCAATGGTTCTATGTAGAATATTAAGATACTTGATTTTGAGATTTTCGTGAGATACCCATTGGGCATTCTTAATGAGGGAGTACATGTATAGTTGGGCAACTTTTTTAGTGCTTAACTGAAACAAAGTGAGATTCATGGTCTAAGAAAAGAGAAAAGTCCTTCTTCCCAATGGTTTACTGTACTAACGATAGACAATCCAGACAGTATTTATGTAGATAGTTTCCACTGACCGTTTATATTATTTACTTTGGACAGTTAGTATGTTTAATATTTAGGCAGATCTATCTCTTCCTCATCATGACACTAGGAAAGAAAATCAGGTAGAAAGTTGGAGAATGGCTGGACTGCACATGGTGCTGGTACATACTAAACTTACATGTGTTTCCTGCTTCCTTGTGTGACTGTATATGCAGTTATCAGTATCAGCTGGAGAACATGCGTACAGTAGGAAAGAGGGGGTCATAGGAGATGATCATTACCCATTTGCCTCCCAGAGAACATCACATTCTATTAATTCACTGTCTTTTTTGTGTATCTGGATGCCTAATTTCAGCAAAAGTGCTTAAAGCCTTTTGAGTTGGCCAAATTTGACAATTTTATTGGGAGAACTGGTGATGCTTATTGGTGACTATTTTTCAGAATTTAAAAAGTGCATAGTTCTAGGTCTTCATTGTATGAACATTCAGATTTGCACTTCAGAATATTTCAAGCGTCAAATAGTACGTCGAAACAGCCAGCTAGGAAGGCATCTTGGCGGTGGCTACATCGATTTCCTCATCATGGCATCCCTCTCTTTGTGTGCTTCTCTCCATGTACAGCATCGCCATGGCCAGATAAATGATTAACGCTATTTACCGTTTTTCTCTTGATGCAGCATTTTCCCTTGATTATGTTTAGAAGATGCCAAACGGCGGTAGTGGTTTGCCAAATTAGTAAGTCAATTTGATTCACATGCTTTGGAATTTTTTTGTGCTCATAGATCATGTTGTATGCATATTTGTGCTCATACATCATGTTGTATGCATATCTCAACTATTTTTAGTCAGTAGCATTGATAATCCATTCATCATAATTTGTAGCCTGATGGATTGATTCATGATTAAAATGGTGAAAAAGTGCAGTGTAGTCAGCACACAATGGTGCCATCAGCAAGTATGGTTGGTATTTTTTTTAAAAATCATGTTCCTGCTGTCTTATGCCTCCCTCATTATTTTGTTCCTTACTGGGAGTTTCAGCTAGGAATGAAACACAGCTAAGGCAACGATAATATGTGTGAGCATCTCCAAACTTTTTTGTGTACCAAGCTATTGAAAAATTTGTCATTGTTTATGCCTTGTTGTCGCCTCTTCCTTTGTCCCTGATCTCCCTGTCTCGTGTTGTTTTGGCTTTGCAGCAGTTCCTGGCAAGTACATAGGTCTGGATTTGGTGACTTCGGCTCACATGTCAACAGACCTTCCCTTCTTCCCGTCGCCGCCGTCCCCAACCCACCCACGCACGGTTGCTCGACGCCACCTTGGCGGTGTTCTTCGACACTTGGGGGCAATGGAGTAGGTATAAAATCGCCCTCGCTTGCACTACCCAAATCCCCTCCCTCATTGTCTGGCTTTCTCTGGTGGGTTAACTGTGAGTTAGTTTGTGATTTGATCTGTTATGGATTGTACAAGTGGGTGCATTGGTTTGAGCGGGGAGCCGGTTTAGGTATCTGAGAGCACTAACGTACCTTCAAACTGGAAAAGGTAATTTCGTTTAGTATGGAATTACCTTTCATGGATCCATGCCCGATTGCATCCTAAGCTCATGCCTAAACTGAAAAGAGGCGCCATGAAGAACTATATTTTTCTGTCAATTTGTTCTGCAATGCTGAAAGCAAAGAATGGTTTTCTTAGTTCTTGTGTATCTTATATTAAATTTACAGATGTCTACTTATGTGCTTCAATTTCTTGCAGCTGCGAGAGACCGGGATTCTTGCAACTGCGAGAGACCTGTGACATCAACTTGTTGTTTTGGTAAAGAAAATTCTGCTTGTGCAGAAACTGCTGAAACTTTGAACTTTCTAAAATTTTCTACTGGGTATTCCAAAGTTATTTCCCTCGTGTGTTGATATTATATACAGATGGTAACATAAATAGCTTTTCTCCGCCACACAAATTATAGATAGAAGGACAATGATTTGCATGTGGGGAGATGGATGAGCTAATCAAATATCTCAGGTACATCATGTAATTAAATTTGCATACATACACCATTCCATGTGCGGCATCTTCATATGTAGTTCTGACAATTCATGTTGTCCAATAAATCATTTAAATTTTATTTGCTTATCTATAATATTTGCCCCGTTAACACATCTATAATTTGTGAACTTGTGTGCTTGAAGAATATATGTACTCATCGAATAGGAATTGATTTCTACATTAAACATCACATGTAAGTAATTCCAAGAAATAGTTTCAGCGAAACCAGAAGACACACCGACAGATCAAATAATTCTTCAATGCACTACCACTCACAAGAGCAAATCAATGTGTACAGCCAAGATGCCAATGAAGGGAGAATTGAGTTCAAAATGAGAGACTTACACACATTTTCAGCAGTAGTAAGTTGCTCCTTATGGTACTGTTGTAGACACATTTTACCAAGCCTTTATCCCAATTGAAGCTGATGGCATGGTTCATATGAGAAATCAGTATAACCAAGTAGCATATGAGTCCATCCAACATAATTCAACTTTCCAAGCTGACATCCTGAACATTCAGGCACGGAAGGGGAAAGGGCGACAACAGGATCTGCCGGCACCGCTGCAATGAGGAACATGACCGGGCATGGAGGCTCACGCACTCCTAGGACAACCGGGGAATGACGTTGACGGCGTGGCCGCCATGGTGACAGTCATGGAAGAATGCACGCACGGTCAAAGGGAGATTGGAAAGAAGGGACACATTATCAGGGTCTATGCATGAAGAGGAGAGCACAGCGGATGCCCATGCACAAGTAAAGAACATGCTCGCAATTCGGGAGGCTCGACGGTAGCAGCGGGAAGGCGGTAGCGGCTGCCGCTGTTGAACGGACAGGCAGACAAGGAAGTGTATTTAGTTTATCAGAGTATATTAGTAGGTACTTAAAGCAAAAATAGCATTTCTTCCTATATAAATGGTACAGCTTGGTGGTAAGCAAAAATTTAATTAATACATGTGTGACAGTTTTAGTTAGAATATCTCAAAAATCATCTCAATAGTTTAGTCTTTAATTTCTGTCCTATTCCAGTTCCAAAGGCATACATGTTAGTGTCTTTTTCTAATTTTGCAAGCTGCTGCATGGAATGTTGATAAGCAATCTTTTACTTTCTATTTGTCGGTATGTCAAGTAGCTTTTCTTGATGCTCTGTTCCATCTATCATGGATAAGGAACTTTTTTTCTTGATGATATGTTTTCCTCAACTATTGTTTAGTTGATTTCCCAAATATATCATGTTGTACAAATGGTTTTCGAGTGAATTGCTCGCCGTGAGGTGGGCAACGCGCGGCAAGCCGCGCCACCTATCTAGTAGTAAATAGATGAAACTCACTAGCATGAGTAGGAGTTGTTTGAGCCCTGATGTGCTTAGAGTTGAGTCAGGTCTGATTCATCGGGGATGAATTGGAATGTGGTGAACATGTCCTACTGTTAAGAGCTAAGTGTGTGAACATGATTTGGTAAAGGTAGCGGTGAGAGGCCATGTAGGAGTACATGGTGGGTTGTCTCATTCCAGTCGTCCTCGGGAACTGAGTTCTGTGTTTGTGATCCATGAACAGCTATTACCACGCATTGGAATGCTTAAGTGCCCCTCTCGGCTTCTTAACCACCCTTGTCCTCTGTCCAGGAGTTGCAAGTAGTTTCTGGTGTTTGTAGTATGCTGGAGGCCGTGCGCAGCGCTGACCCGAGGGGTGGGCTGTGATGCTGTAGGCACGTGGTCGGGTATGCCGGGTGCCTTCTTGGTGTCGCGGAACCCTGTACACATCGTTTGGGGGCGTATGTGGAAACCTCGGCCGGACTCCCTGCGGATGGAACCTGAATAGGCGATAAACCTGGACTAGAGACTTGAGTGTTTAGGTAGGCCGTGGCCGACACCCTCGTTGGGATTCTGCTTGAATGTTGCCGAGTACATGTCGTGTAAACGGCGGTAAGTGGTGAGATCGTGTGTGAAGAAGTACACCCCTGCAGGGTTAACATCATCTATTCGATTAGCCGCGTCCGCGGTAAAGGACCTCTGGGTTGCCTATACAGTTCATAGACAAGTGAAAGTGGATACTCTAAAATGCGCAAGATAAGCGTGAGTGCTATGGATGGCCTTCTCGTAGGGTGACAGGAGCGGATCCATAGTGGTGTATTGATATGGTAAACATGTGGACTCGTGTGCGCCACCTCAAAAGAGTTACTTGCAGTCGTAGTTCAGGATAGCCACCGAGTCAAAGCTGGCTTGCTGCAGTTAAACTCCACCACCCCCTTTGTTGATACTGATGCATATGTAGCTAGTTCTGATGTAAGTCTTGCTGGGTACATTTTGATACGTCTCCAACGTATCTATAATTTTTGATTGTTCCATGCTATTATATTATTTGTTTTGGATGTTTAATGGGCTTTACTAAGCACTTTTATATGATTTTTGTGACTAACCTATTAACCTAGAGCCCAGTGCCAGTTTCTGTTTTTTTTGCCTATTTCAGTGTTTCGCAGAAAAGGAATATCAAACGGAGTCCAAAAGGAATGAAACCTTCGAGAGAGTTATTTTTGGAACGAAAGCAATCCAGGAGACTTGGAGTACACGTCAGGGAAGCTTCGAGGTGGCCACGAGGCAGGGAGGCGCGCCTGCCCCCCTGGGCGCGCCCCCACCCTCGTGGGCCCCTCGTGGCTCCCCTGACCGACTTCTTTCGCATATATATATATATATATATATATACCCTAAAAACTTCGGGGAACAGAATAGATCGGGAGTTCCACCGCCGCAAGCCTCTGTAGCCACCAAAAACCAATCGGGACCCTGTTCCGGCACCCTGCCGGAGGGGGAATCCCTCACCGGTGGCCATCTTCATCATCTCGGCGCTCTCCATGACGAGGAGGGAGTAGTTCACCCTCGGGGCTGAGGGTATGTACCAGTAGCTATGTGTTTGATCGTTCTCTCTCTCTCTCGTGTTCTTGAGATGGTAAGATCTTGATGTATCGCGAGCTTTGTTATTTTAGTTGGATCTTATGGTGTTTCTCCCCCTCTACTCTCTTGTAACGGATTGAGTTTTCCCCTTGAAGTTGTCTTGTCGGATTGAGTCTTTAGGGATTTGAGAACACTTGATATATGTCTTGTCGTGCTTATCTGTGGTGACAATGGGATATTCACGTGATCCACTTGATGTATGTTTTGGTGGTAAACTTGCGGGTTCCGCTCGTGAACTTATGCATAGGGGTTGGTACACGCTTTCGTCTTGACTCTCCGGTAGAAACTTTGGGGCACTCTTTGAAGTCCTATGTGTTGGTTGAATAAATGAATCTGAGATTGTTTGATGCATATCGTATAATCATAGCCACGGATACTTGAGCTGACATTGGAGTATCTAGGTGACATTAAGGTTTTGGTTGATTTGTGTCTTAAGGTATTATTCTAGTACGAACTCTATGATAGATCGAATAGAAAGAATAGCTTCGTGTTATTTTACTACAGACTCTTAAATAGATCGATCAGAAAGGATAACTTTGAGGTGGTTTTGTACCCTACAATAATCTCTTCGTTTGTTTTCCGCTATTAGTGACTTTGGAGTGGCTCTTTGTTGCATGTTGAGGGATTGTTATATGATCCAATTATGTTATTATTGTTGAGAGAACTTGCACTAGTGAAAGTATGAACCCTAGGTCTTGTTTCAACGCATTGCAATACCGTTTGTGCTCACTTTTATTACTTGTTACCTTGCTGTTTTTATATTTTCAGATTACAAAAACCTATATCTATCATCCATATTGCACTTGTATCACCATCTCTTCGCCGAACTAGTGCACCTATATAATTTACCATTGTATTGCGTGTGTTGGGGACACAAGAGACTCTTTGTTATTTGGTTGCAGGGTTGTTTGCGAGAGACCATCTTCATCCTACGCCTCCCACGGATTGATAAACCTTAGGTCATCCACTTGAGAGAAATTTGCTACTGTCCTACAAACCTCTGCACTTGGAGGCCCAACAACGTCTACAAGAAGAAAGTTGCGTAGTAGACATCAAGCTCTTTTCTGGCGCCGTTGCCGGGGAGGTGAGTGCTTGAAGGTATATCTTTAGATCTTGCAATCGAATATTTTTGTTTCTTATTTTATCACTAGTTTAGTCTATAAAAGAAAACTACAAAAAAATGGAATTGAGTTTGCCTCATACGCTTCATCTTTTTAATATCTTTCGTGAGAGTGATGGAAAGGAAAATTGTGCCGAAGTGTTAGAAGAAAAATGCATTAAAATGTTTGGCACTAAATCTTTGAATGATGAGCATGATTGCAATGTTGTTAGTATGAACTCTTTGAATATCCATAGTACTAATGATGATTGCACTAGTCATGATGAGAATGTCTCTTATAAGCATGTTGATTTTTGCGGAGTGCATAGAGCTTGCAAGTACACACCAATTAGGGAAAATAGATTTTGCAAGAGGCATAAGTATTTGGAAACTAAATGATTGCAAGAAAGGCTAGATGTTTGTGCTGAAAATTTAAACTTTCTTAGCCGTACTTGTGAACTTTGCAATGAACGTGATCATTTCAGTACCCAATGCAAATTGTTTCATGATCGGATCGTGTCCAAAAATTGTGATGACTTGATTTCCTTTGCACATCATAATGAACTTAGTTTGCTTTTGGGTTATGAAGAAATGAAACGTGCAACTAAGGGTATTCCAGAATATAACCTTGAGAAATTCCTCGATATTGATCTAGAAGAAATTTATATGTATTGTGTGGTGAATTGCATTGAAAATCCTTATATTGCCAATTACATAAAGAAAAGAAAACAAATAGAAGATGAAGAGAATACTGATGAAAGGGAAGAGACTTCCCAATATCCTCCTGTTATTTCTTATGATGAATCAGGTAACGAGGAGGAGCCTTCTATTCAACCAATCTCATTAAAAAGGAGTTTCAAAAAGAGGATTGAACCCACACATGATGTGAAGAAGAAAAATAAAAGAAGGAGAAGCAAAGGTAGAAAGGTATCTCTCCCAAATTATGTTGCTCCTATTACTCATTGTGATGATGATAATTGCTATACTATTGGTGCTATCCATACTATTAATGATGAGAGTGATTATGCTTGTGATATGAAAAGGCCCAAGCTTGGGGATGCTATGTTTGATGAAGATGATGTTTTTGAGAATATATTTGCTGCAATTAATGTTTGTCCCAAGCTTGGGGATGCTACGTTTAATGAAGATGATATTTTTAGTCTCCCAAGTTTTGATATGCAAATTTATAATGATGACAACATGCCTCCTACTTATGATGATTATATTGATGAAAGTGGGTTTGGAAGAGTGTCAACTTTAGGATGTAATGATCCCACGATTTTGGAGGATGTTGAATCTTATTATGATAATTATGAAAGTGGATTTGGAGAGGCCATGACTTTATTTACTAATGATTCCACTATCTTGGAAGAGGTTTCAATTGATTATGATGAGAACAAAGTTGCTACTTATGATGAATATTGTGATGGAACTTATGCTATAAAAAATAGTGATGATTATATTTATACAACTTGTCATGATTATGATTACCCTTTTTTGAATATTACTCTTTTAATGTGGAAACAGTTTATAGTATTCGAGTTTCTTATGATACTCCCACTATTCCGAATGAGAAGAATTTTGCTTATGTGGAGAGTAGTAAAAATTCCATACTTGTAGATCATGAAAAGAATGTTTTAGGTGCTGATTATATTGTTGAATTCATTCATGATGCTACTGAAAATTATTATGAGAGAGGAATATATGCTTGTAGGAATTGCAATCATATCAAGTTTCCTCTCTATGTGCTTAAAGTTTTGAAGTTATGCTTGTTTTGCCTTCCTATGCTAGTTGATTATTGTTCCCATAAGTTGTTTGCTCACAAAATCCCTATGCATAGGAAGTGGGTTATACTTAAATGTGCTAGTCATATTCTTCATGATGCTCTCTTTATGTTTCAATTCTTATGTCTTATGTGAGCATCATTGAAATCATCATGCCTAGCTAGGGGCGTTAAACGATAGCGCTTGCTGGGAGGCAACCCAATTTTATTTTAGTTTCTTGCCTTTTGGTTCTGTTTAGTAATAAATAATCTATCTAGCCTCTGGTTAGATGTGTTTTTATGTTTAATTTAGTGTTTGTGCCAAGTTAAACCTATAGGACCTTCTTGGATAACAGTTATTTGATCTTGCTGAAAATTCCAGAAACTTTCTGTTCACAAAAACAATTGTTAAAAATTACCAGAACATGATATGATACTTATTCCAATTGCAGCAGATCAATAAACAAATTATTTAGGTCGTCCTATTTTCGCAGAATTTTTAGAGTTCCAGAAGTTTGCCTTAGTTACAGATTACTACAGACTGTTTTGTTTTTAACATATTCTGTTTTTAGTGTGTTGTTTGCTTATTTTGATGAATCTATGGCTAGTAAAAGAGCTTATAAACCATAGAGAAGTTGGAATACAGTAAGTTTAACACCAATATAAATAAAGAATGAGTTCAATACAGTACCTTGAAGTGGTGTTTTGTTTTCTTCCGCTAACGGAGCTTACGAGTTTTCTGTTAAGTTTTGTGTTGTGAAGTTTTCAAGTTTTGGGTAAAGATTCGATGGACTATGGAATAAGGAGTGGCAAGAGCCTAAACTTGGGGATGCCCAAGGCACCCCAAGGTAAATCCAAGGACACCAAAAAGCCAAATCTCGGGGATGCCCCGGAAGGCATCCCCTCTTTCGTCCTCATCCATTGGTAAATTTACTTGGAGCTATATTTTTATTCACCACATGATATGTGTTTTGCTTGGAGCGTCATTTTATTTTATTTTGTTTTGCTTGCTGTTTGAATAAAATACCATGATCTTCATGATAGAGAGTCTCCTATGTTGTCACTTTCATATACTAGTGGGAATTTTACATTATAGAACTTGACTTGTATATTCCAATGATGGGCTTCCTCAAAATGCCCTAGGTCTTCGTGAGCAAGCGAGTTGGATGCACACCCACTTAATTTCTTTTGTTGAGCTTTCATACACTTATAGCTCTAGTGCATCCGTTGCATGGCAATCCCTACTCACTCACATTGATATCTATTGATGGGCATCTTCATAGCACGTTGATACGCCTAGTTGATGTGAGACTATCTTCTCCTTTTTTGTCTTCTCCACAACCACCATTCTATTCCACCTATAGTGCTATGTCCATGACTCACGCTCATGTATTGCGTGAAGATTGAAAAAGTTTGAGAACATCAAAAGTATGAAACAATTGCTTGGCTTGTCATCGGGGTTGTACATGATTTAAATATTTTATGTGATGAAGATAGAGCATAGCCAGACTATATGATTTTGAAGGGATAGCTTGCTTTGGCCATGTTATTTCGAGAAGACATGATTGCTCTGTTAGTATGCTTGAAGTATTATTGTTTTCATGTCAATATTAAACTTTTGTTTTGAATCTTATGGATCTGAATATTCTTGCCACGATAAAGAAGATTACATTGATAAATATGTTAGGTGGCATTCCACATCAAAAATTCTGTTTTTATCATTTACCTACTCGAGGACGAGCAGGAATTAAGCTTGGGGATGCTGATACGTCTCCAACATATCTATAATTTTTTATTGTTCCATGCTATTATATTATCTGTTTTGGATGTTTAATGGGCTTTACTAAGCACTTTTATATGGTTTTTGGGACTAACCTATTAACCTAGAGCCCAGTGCCAGTTTCTGTTTTTTGCCTATTTCAGTGTTTCGCAGAAAAGGAATATCAAATGGAGTCCAAACGGAATGAAACCTCCGGGAGAGTTATTTTTGGAACGGAAGCAATCCAGGAGACTTGGAGTACACATCAGGGAAGCTTCGAGGTGGCCACTAGGCAGGGAGGCGCGCCTGCCCCCCTGGGCGCGCCCCCACCCTCGTGGGCCCCTCGTGGCTCCCCTGACCGACTTCTTTCGCCTATATATATATCCATATACCATAAAAACTTCGGGGAACAGAATAGATCGGAAGTTCTGCCGCCGCAAGCCTCAGTAGCCACCAAAAACCAATCGGGACCCTGTTCCGGCACCCTGCCGGAGGGGGATCCCTCACCGGTGGCCATCTTCATCATCCCGGCGCTCTCCATGACGAGGAGGGAGTAGTTCACCCTCGGGGCTGAGGGTATGTACTAGTAGCTATGTGTTTGATCTCTCTCTCTCTCTCTCTCTCTCTCTCGTGTTCTTGAGATGGTAAGATCTTGATGTATCGCGAGCTTTGTTATTTTAGTTGGATCTTATGATGTTTCTCCCCCTCTACTCTCTTGTAACGGATTGAGTTTTCCCCTTGAAGTTGTCTTGTCGGATTGAGTCTTTAAGGATTTGAGAACACTTGATATATGTCTTGTCGTGCTTATCTGTGGTGACAATGGGATATTCACGTGATCCACTTGATGTATGTTTTGGTGGTAAACTTGCGGGTTCCGCTCGTGAACTTATGCATAGGGGTTGGCACACGTTTTCGTCTTGACTCTCCGGTAGAAACTTTGGGGCACTCTTTGAAGTTCTATGTGTTGGTTGAATAGATGAATCTGAGATTGTTTGATGCATATCGTATAATCATAGCCACGGATACTTGAGGTGACATTGGAGTATCTAGGTGACATTAAGGTTTTGGTTGATTTGTGTCTTAAGGTGTTATTCTAGTACGAACTCTATGATAGATCGAATAGAAAGAATAGCTTCGTGTTATTTTACTACAGACTCTTGAATAGATCGATCAGAAAGGATAACTTTGAGGTGGTTTTGTACCCTACAATAATCTCTTCGTTTGTTCTCCGCTATTAGTGACTTTGGAGTGGCTCTTTGTTGCATGTTAAGGGATTGTTATATGATCCGATTATGTTATTATTGTTGAGAGAACTTGCACTAGTGAAATTATGAACCCTAGGCCTTGTTTCAACGCATTGCAATACCGTTTGTGCTCACTTTTATTACTTGTTACCTTGCTGTTTTTATATTTTCAGATTACAAAAACCTATATCTATCATCCATATTGCACTTGTATCACCATCTCTTCACCGAACTAGTGCACCTATATAATTTACCATTGTATTGGGTGTGTTGGGGACACAAGAGACACTTTGTTATTTGGTTACAGGGTTGTTTGAGAGAGACCATCTTCATCCTACGCCTCCCAGGGATTGATAAATCTTAGGTCATCCACTTGAGGGAAATTTGCTACTGTCCTACAAACCTCTGCACTTGGAGGCCCAACAACGTCTACAAGAAGAAGGTTGCGTAGTAGACATCACATTTGTACTCACGTTTGCTTAATTTATGTTTTTGCAGAGAGACCTCAGTCTCACTAGTAGTTTCGCGTGGACTTTGACGTTTAGCTTGTTACCTCAGCTACGATCTTGTGCCCTCGGTAGGGTCTTGTAGACAGTCAGGTTACTTAGCCTTTTTCATTTGTAGTTGTCTGTACTCAGACAAGATAAGCTTCCGCATGTGCTTGTTGCTTGTATGACTTGGATGCTGGGTCATCAGACCCATGTTTGTAATATCTGGCTCTTCGGAGTCTAATGAATAAATACTTTGAGATGTAGAGTTTTGTTGTGATGCCATGTTGTATTTACACATATCGGGCATATTGCGTGTATGATTGAAATGCTTGGTATGTGTGTGATCCGACAACCTAGTTGTTTATCCTTGGTAGCCTCTCTTATGGGGAAATGTAGTCTAGTGCTTCCACTGAGCCATGGTAGTCTGCTACAGCCCGGTTTACCGGAGTCCTGCTAGCCTAGTTACTACTGCTCCGGAACACTTAGACTGGCCGACATGTGATCCACTTCGTTCCTGTGTCTGTCCCTTCGGGGAAATGTCACGCGGTGACTTCCGGAGTCCTGCTAGCCTGCTACAGCCCGGGTTCCCGGAGTCCTGTTAGCCCAGTTGCTACAGCCCGGATCCACACGCTGATGACCGACACGTTCGATGCTGGTTCATGTATGCCTGTCCCCGTAAGTTAGCGCCACTTTGGGTTCACGACTAGTCATGTCGGCCCGGGTTCTCTGTCATATGGATGCTAGCGACACTATCATATACGTGAGCCAAAAGGCGCAAACGGTCCCGGGCCAGGTAAGGTGGCACCCATGGGAATACCGTGCGTGAGGCCGCAAAGGGATATGATGTGTTACATGCTAGATCGGTGTCACTTAGGATCGGGGTCCTGACAAACGCAGATGTGCAGCCCGCCATCGTCGCTTGGATGGGGAGCCGCGCCAGGTGAGCGGCGGTCGCAGCGCATGGCCCTTGCATCCCGCAGTTCCTGAGTGGTCTTGGCAATGAACTCCTGAGCACTGGTGCTCCTCGTTCGGTGTCCTCCTGAGGGAACCGTGCTGCGAAGCACGCCTCCACGTGGTTCCCGAGCGCCTCCCTCGTGATGTTGGCAAGGTCTGAGGCCCTCCAGAAGAGATCCCCCGAGCCCTACCCGAGGAGGGCGTCGGGCGCGCCTTCCTATGCAAGGGCGGGAGGCGCCCCAGGCGTGGGCACCGATCCTGACGAGGCACCACTTGCGACGCCATTCCCCTGAGGCCCTATGCGGAGTAGCTGCTTCTTCTTCTTGGGGATGACCTCAGGGGGGTATTGCGCTGCATTGTTGTCGGGGTCTTCGATTGATGCTGCTTGGAAGGCATGCTTGAGGGAGCACACCGCATCTCTTTCTTCGCAGGGGACTGTGATGATCCCGCCGCTTCCTGGCATCTTGAGGACGTTGTAGCCGTGGTGTGTCACTGCCATGAACTTGGCCAGGGTCGGATACCCGAGGATGGCGTTGTACGGCAGATGGATGTGGGCGACGTCGAAGTCGATGAGCTCGGTGCGGTAGTTGTCGCGCTGTACGAGGGTGACAGGGAGGCGGACCTGCCCTATCGGGGTGGTGGAACCATCAGTTACTCCTGAGAAAGGCTTGGTAGGCTGAAGCTGATCGTATGGCACTTGAAGGCTGTCAAACGTCTCAACGGACAGGACGTTGAGCCCCGCACCGCCGTCGATGTCTTGGTGACTTGCACGTTGCTGATGACGGATGAGCAAAGCATCAGGAGGGCACCAGCGGTGGCTGCGCACTTGAGTTGGTCTGCTGAGCTGAAAGTGATGGCGCACTTGGACCACCTAAGCGGGTGTGTGGCCTCGAGCTTGGGAAGGACTGCGTTCACTTCGCGAGCAAACTGCTTGAAGATACGCTGAGAGGCTGGGGCCTGAGCTCCGCCCAAGATGCAGGCGAAAGCACGCGGCTCCTGGAAGCCCCTAGCCCCCTCATCCTGATGGTGGTCATCGTTCCTTCTTGGTGGTGGTGGCAGCGGAGGAAGGCCAACGTTGCCCTGGGGGCGGTCCTCGCGAGGCTGATCCCTCCATGCGCCCTCACGAGGCTGGTCCTGCCAGCGATCTTCGCGAGGCCGGTCGCGCCACTCCTGGCGAGGGCCACGATCGTCCCAGCGTCCTGTGCCACGTCCTCCTCCTCGGCCGTAACCCCAGTCGTTGCGCTCGGGGTGTCGACCGAGGCGTCCATCTCGAATGGCCCTGAGCTCTTGATAGTCGTTAGTGTTGTGGCAGTGGACGTTGTGGAAGGCACAGAACGGGCAGCTGCTCTTGGACGACTCGGGAGGTCCCGGTCGCGCTTCGTCTCCGGCTCCGCTGCAAGCACGGCCACCCCCTTGCGCTTCATGTCCTTGGCCTTGGCCTTCTCCTCCTCGGGGTCCGCAGCTGGGAGCTCGAGGAGGGAAAGGCGTCCTTCCTCAGCTCTTGCGCACTTGGTCGCCAGGTTGAACAACTCCAAGGTTGTGCACAGCTCCTCGTGGATGGCGAGCTCCTCCTTCATCTTGACGTCACGGACGCCATCAGAGAACGCAGAGATGATGGCCTCGTTCGTCACCTTGGGGATCTTGAGGCGAACGTTGTTGAAGCGCTTGATGTACTTTTGCAGGGTCTCTCCTGGCTGCTGCTTGATGCGGCGCAGGTCACCCGCAGCCGAAGGGCGGTCGCGAGTGCCCTGGAAGTTGGCGACGAAGCGGTCGCGCATCTCGTTCCAGGAGGAGATCGAGCCCGGGGGCAGGTTCAGGAGCCACTAGCGAGCGCCATCCTTGAGAGTCATAGGGAACCAGCTCGCCATGACTTTTTCGTCGCCGTTGGCCGCCTCGATGCTCAGCTCATAGAGCTGTAGGAACTCCGCGGGGTCAGGGGTGCCGTCGTAGCGAGGAGGCAGATTCGACTTGAACTTGCCTGGCCATGCGACGCTACGCAGCTCAGGAGTGAAGGCGTGGCAGCCCGTGGTGGCCATCGGGACCCTTTGCTATTGCGGAGCCTGCCCTTGATGTCCACGCACCGCCACCGCAGGCGGCGCACGGTCTTGTCGTAGTGGTGCTGGGAACGCGGGAGCGTTCTCCTGCGGCCAATGAACTTCTTGGCAGCTTCCTTCTTCTCGCGCGGGCGCCCGGCACGGCGGGTCACGCCGGGGGGCCGCACGCCTTGGCGCAAGGACGCCGTCTTGGTGCAGAGGTGGTGGAGGCTCTCCGTGCGCCACGTCGCCCGCCGTTGGCGGAGGGAGAGGCAGCGAGAGAGATGGCGCAGGGGAGCCCTCTGCGGCGCTGATGAGCTCGGCGATGCGGTCCAGCCAGTCCTCGTAGAGGTCGTCGATGGGGCGGTAGCGCAGGAGCTCTCGTGCCATTAGCAGCGCAGCCAGCGCGTCCGTGCGAGCACGACGAGCGTGAGACGACGAGCCGGACGGGGTCGGCGACGGAGTGGCGGTGCGGCCGTCCCACCGCACCGAGGGGTGCAAGGAGGACGCTTGCTTCTCGTTTCCCGCCGGGTCGGTGGCGGTGTTGGCGGCGGGTGATAGAGAACGACTGGGAGGCCCGCCGACAGGAGCGGTCTGAGCAACGCGGGCGGCGAGGGCGGCCCGACGCTCAACGTGGGCTCGACGAGAGTCCGCCATGGATGCGACGAAGCGACGGGACGCAGATCGACGGAAAGAAAGCTCCGGCGCACCCCTACCTGGCGCGCCAGATTTCGGATTTTGGGTTCCGGCAAAACCCTTGAGGTTCGAACACTGGGGTGCGCACGAAGATCTCTCCCTACCTAACCACGCCCTCAGCCTCACTGTGATCTCAAAGCTTAGCTCGACGAACTCGCAACACAAGAGATACAAGATTTATACTCGGGTCACCGTTGTGGTGTAATACCCTACTCCAGTGTGGTGTGGTGGATTGCCTCTTGGGCTGGGGATGAACAGTACAAGGGAAGAACAGCCTCCTGAGGAGAGGTGTTCTTGTGCTTGGTGTGTGTGAGGATCGAATGGATCGAGTCCAAGATGAGTTCTAGCTGAGTTGCCTCCTACTGTGGTGGCTAGTCCTGTTTTTAGAGGCCCTGGTCCTCTCCCCAAGTATTGAGCGGGAAGGGAGCCAACAACGGCCAAATTCGAAGGGAGATAACTAGTACAAGTTATCCTGACTAAAGGTGGTCTTCGCCTGCCAAAGGCTCTGGTGGTGACGCCGTCTTGGGCTCCATGGTGACCTCCGTCTTGCCGTCCTGCTGGTCTTGGTCTCGTTGCACCGATATGGAAACCTTTGTCTGATGCCTCAGGACTCCTCGCCTGTGCTTGTCCTTTTAGCACCAAAGAGGAAACGAGGACACTGCGCGCACTGGCGCCCGCCTGGCTCCAGTCGTGATGGCTTGCGTCACTGGAACCTCGCGAGGTGTCCCTTGCCTTGATCTCTCCGCCCCTCGCGAGCCAGCCTGGTGAGGCCGCACCTGAGGAGGTCTCGTGTCGTCCGCCTCACGAGGCTTGGCCCCTCGCGAGGGTCTTGAGTATTTGCTGGTGAAGATGGGCCGTATAGGGCCGCTGGGAGAGCCACGCCATGGGCCGCAGGCAGGCAAGTCTGGGGACCCCCGTTCACAGGACGCCGACAGCAGTTGACCTGTTGACTGGTCAAGGGGGTCAACTAGGACCCATCTGTCATAGACTAGGGGTTGCCCAGTGAGCATGTTGACTGGTCAATGGGACCAGTGGGGCCCAGAGGTCAGTGAATAACCTAATTAACATGGGTTTAACTAATTCAAAAGTTCATTAGCAGGGAGGGGCCATGATGTCAGCGAAACCTACAGTTAATAGAGCTAGTTAGTCTATTTTAATTAACTAGCGAGGTGGGACCCAGAGGTCAGTGGTCATTAGTGGGCGCCTTAGTGCTTAATGGCAGCCTAACATGGGGTCCACCTGGCGGTGACTTGCCGGCGCTTACACGCGATGGCACGCTGGCGATGACCTCAGGAACGAGGGGAGGTGGTCCGGATCACGTCACAGAGGGCCAAAACGAGTGTGACGGGGCTCATTCGAATGCGAGCTCAATGTCGCGTCCATTGGTGACGGCGGGAGCAGCCACGGGGGCCGGAGTCGAGCGTAGCGATGATGGTAAGCGGTGGCGGTCTCAAGGGAGCATGGCATCGATGACAGGGGGCAAGGCAAGGTGGTCTAAGGGCACGGATGGCTTCGCCGTGCGGCCCTGAGCACGCTGGTGTGCCTGGTTGGAGCTTGGGGTGGTCGGAACAGCTACCACGATGATGGCCGAGCGGCACTAGCGGCGGCACCTGACGGGGACTAACTATAGCGCACGGGAGAGAGTGAGGGGCAGTCGAGGAGGAGCGGGGCTCACAGTGGGGTTGGTAGGGGTCTCAGGGAAGCCGGAGTGGTCCTAGACGGAGCGGATCGATAGCGGAAGAGGCGGCGGCCAAGGAGGAAGAAGCTAGCCGATGGCGGTGATGTGGGGCAGCACTGCTCAGGGCCGTCCTCGTAGGTGACGTAGGCGATGCCGGAGGAGCTCCCGAACATGGAGCTGGTCAGCGGGGAGCAAGATGGGCGCGGGATCGACGGCGACGCGGTCATGGATGTCTCGGGCATGAAGAATGACAAGGGGGGGGGGGCGAATGATGGAGGGAGAGAAGTGACTAGGGTTAGTAGACGAGGCGCTGTTGTTCTTATCCCCTCCAAGGCTACAGGGGCAGCGTCGTGGCATCCATCGAGCGGCAGCATCGGCCACAGATGGCCATGGCATGCGCACGGTTTTCTCTGGCGCGAGGAAGGGGAAAGGCCGACGTGGGCTGGGCCACCCTACACTGTGCACTGATGGCCCAAGTGCACAGTGGTTTCTTGCTCTTTTTCTTTTCTATTCATGTTCCTTTTATTTACTCTCTGTTTTGCAAATTGTTAGGCCACAAAAGACTTTTGTAAAATATGGGATTGTGCCAATAAATACTTTGCAATATTTAGCACTGCCATAAAAAGGTTTTGAGGCAAGATAATTTCTTTTAAATTTTATATAACTAAAAATAGATTAATGGGGCTGTTTTGGGCACTTTTTAAATCCGAGGGGCATTTTGGGAATTTAGGTGATGTTGTTTTCCTCAACACAATTACATAGGAATTATTTTGTTTGCATTTTTAAAGATGTAAATTTTGACTTGAATTTAAATTTGAATTTGAGTTTGGCTTGAAACGAAGTGAGGATTAGCAACTTAATTATGATGACATGGCATCATTAGGCATGTCATTACTGTAGCATGATTCTCGGGGTGTTACAAATCTCCTCCACTACAAGAAATCTCGTCCCAAGATTTAAGAGGTGGAGTAATGGCAAAAAGGTTTGGTTACGAAATTCTATCGAGTCTTCTCGGTCTTGGTTGGTCTTCTCGAATAGGTTTATCCGTTACATTGATGTCTTCATTTCTCTGCTTCAGGTCATAATGATGGAGTCGTCATCCTTTCTTCGGGAATTCTATCGTACTTACGAAAAGGATAAGGGTAGCTTCGGGAGAACGGACCTCTACAAGGTTGCTTATCTGGTAGATAACATCAGGGGAGGTGGCGGAAAGTAACTCTGAAAATGAAACTCAAGAAAATATCGAGAGCAAAGTAAGAAGGTACCATGAGAAATTTCGAGGGGGCTGATACGTCTCCAACGTATCTATAATTTTTTATTGTTCCATGCTATTTTATTATCAATCTTGGATGTTTTATAATCATTTTATAGTCATTTTATATCATTTTTTGGTACTAACCTATTGACATAGTGCCAAGTGCCAGTTGATGTTTTTCCATGTTTTTTACATTGCAGGAAATCAATATCAAACGGAGTCCAAATGCCACGAAACTCCATGATGATTTTTTATGGGCCAGAAGGAAGGCAACTGGCCCTGGTTGCACCTGGGGGTGCCCCGAGGGGGGCACAACCCACCAGGGCGCGCCAGGAGGCCCAGGCGCACCCTGGTGGGTTGTGCCCACCTCGGGTGCCCCTGGACTGCCTCTTTGCTCTATAAACACCCGAAAAATCCTATAACCCTAGAAGCATCGACGAAATATTCATCCAGCCGCCGCAGTGTCCAGAACCACCAGATCCAATCTAGACACCATCTCGGATGGGGTTCACCACCTCCATTGGTGCCTCTCCAATGATGCGTGGGTAGTTCTTTGTAGACCTTCAGGTCCGTAGTTAGTAGCTAGATGGCTTTCTCTCTCTCTCGTTGAATTCTCAATACAATGGTCTCTTGGAGATCCGTATGATGTAACTCTTTTGCGGTGTGATTGTTGGGATCTGATGAACTTCGAGTTTATGATCAGTTATATCTTTTTATATCCATGAAAGTTATTTGAGTTCCTTTGATCTCTTATATGCATGATCTCTTATAGCCTCGTATTTCTTCTCCGATATTTGGGTTTTGTTTGGCCAACTTGATCTATTTATCTTGCAATGGGAAGAGGTGCCCCGTAGTGGGTTCGATCTTACGGTGCTTGATCCCAGTGACAGAAAGGGAACAGACACGTATGTATCATTGCTACTAAGGATAAAAAGATGGGATCTATATCTACCGCCATAGATAAACGGATCTTATCTACATCATGTCATCGTTCTTATTGCATTACTCTGTTTTTCCATGAACTTAATACACTAGATGCATGTTGGATAGCGGTCGACGTGTGGAGTAATAGTAGGAGATGCAGGCAGGAGTCGGTCTACTAATCCTGGACGTGATGCCTATGTAATGATCACTGCCTGGATATCGTCATAATTATTTGAAGTTCTATCAATTGCCCAACAGTAATTTGTTTACCCACGGGTTGCTATTTTTCTTGAGAGAAGCCACTAGTGAAACCTACGGCCCCCGGGTCTTCTTTCTCATATATTTGCTTGCGATCTACTTTTTCTTTGCATTTTTATTCAGATCTATTAAACCAAAAATACAAAAATACTTTGCTGCACTTTACTTTATTTGCGATCTATTTATTTCAATCTATTACAACTTTCTCCCGTCAACACGCAATTTCTGGCGCCGTTACCCGAAAGGGATTGACAACCCCTTTAACACGTCGGGTTGCGAGGTGTCATTATTTGTGTGCAGGGGCTGTTTACGTTGTGTTTCTTGGTTCTCCTACTGGTTCGATAACCTTGGTTTCATTTCTGAGGGAAATACCTACCATCGTTGTCTTGCATCATCCCTTCCTCTTTGGGGAAATTGTCACGACCGGTTTTTCAATAAAATAATTATTGAGAGACCAATCCCTTTTACGGACCAGCGAAGAAGAATTCCTTCTCACTGGTAGACAATAATCTTGGTCACAGAAGAAAAATACCAGGAGTACTAAATATAACACAAGGTTGAGCAGAGACTGCCCAATAATTTATTACAGGCACGCCGATAAAACAATACGGCGGATAGGGTGGCAAACTTATAACTCACGATAATAACGGTGGTGGAAATATCATCGCGAAGCGAGTGATATGATTCCAGAATACTACAACTCATCGAGCGTCGGAGTGAGGCTCGAGGAGACTTATTGCGGGTGGCGGAAGCGTAAACAACATAAGTGACCAATATCCGGGATCGCGCAGGACTGACTGGGACTCCTCTAGGCATCGGACGCGCTATCAAACTCTTCATCCAAGAGATCACCTTCGTCAACATCTGGCCAAAACAACAAGCCAGGTGAGTACTATGAAAGTACTCGCAAGACAGTTCGGACATAAGGTATAACAAATGTAAACATGAAGCACATGAATAAGTTAACCAGTGCGATTAGACATAAATAAATACTGGGTGCCAAGCGAGGGTCTGAATGACGCCTCGAGCGAAAACTGCAGAATAGTAATACTGGTGCCAAACGAATGTCTGAAAGACTCCTCGAGCGGAAAATGCGGAATAATAATGCGGGTGCCAAACGAGTGTCTGAAAGACTCCTCGAGCAGAAAAAGCGGAATAATAATGCGGGTGCCAAACGAGTGTCTGAAAGACTCCTCGAGAGGTAAATGCAGAATAATAATGCGGGTGCCAAATGAGTGTCTGAAAGACTCCTCGAGAGGTAAATGCAGAATAATAATGCCACAGTCAGGCGTCGGGGCGACACCACATAAAGGGCTTATAACAGAAAGTAAAGACAGTGCATGCCGCAGTCGGACGTCTGAGCGACATCACATAAAGGGCTTATATCGAAAGTGAGAAACGAGTACACGCCACAGTCGGACGTCTGCACGACGTCACCTAAAGGGCTTATATCACATCTCATAATTACAACAGTTCGGAGACATAAATTATCACAAGCATGAGACACAAAATAAAGTTAGTCCATCCACTGGAATAACAATAAATCTGAAATTTTTACCACTTGAGCTTGTTCACCGGGGACAAGTTTTTCACACGGATAGATATGGATATAATGTTTACCCTACTGATCATGGATACGATGATTTGGAAAGAATTGACTCTGCAGAGTTTGTACTTAACCACAGCCAACGGATTTCAGTAGTCACGGGGACTAGTTCCGTCTGCGGTGTTTTGGAGGAAACACGTCTAACCAGTACACACCCAATTCAACCATCCGAAGCCAGGGATCACCCTCGGCGACGTTCAAGAAAAACCTTGAGACGGGGAGGCTACAACCTCGCGTAGCATGGGATCAAATTTATATACGCGCGCTCTAAGGGGGTGCCCCCCCTCTCGGTCCCAACCGGAAACACCCATGCCCCCTGACCGAATGACTGGCTTTAATCCTGGGCCAAGGTACCATCATCCCGGCCTCTCTGTTTGGTGTGTACACGGAAAGAGGTTACCAACTTACTAAACCGCATCCTGGCAATGAGACATGTGGTAGCACGGAAAGGGGAAGGGACGGTAACACGGCTCCAACCATGTTAACGTCGGAAAAGTCGGATGACGCAAGGCTGGCATGCTACAACAGTACCACCTTGCTGCCCTTCATGTCACCACATGATTAGGCCATCTCTCATCAGAGATCATCGCAATTTTGGAACATGCGGGAAAAGAACGACAACATAGCTCCAACCACGTTAACGTCGCAGAGAGTCGGATGACGCAAGGCTGGCATGCTACAACAGTACCACCTTGCTGCCCTTCATGTCACCACATGATTAGGCCACCTCTCAACAGAGGTCATCGCAACTTTGGGACAACCGGGTCGTTGCCGTACAAGCAACGAGGTTTTTACCGACATTCATATGCCACACACAAACTCTCACGTGAACATGCAAAACACCTGTCATATCAAATGTTCAAAACATGCTTGCCTGGTTCGGAGAAGTCGGAGTCTAGCTCGGCGAAGTTCGCGGCTCCGTCACCCCTCCCGGAACCTACGGCAAATCACGAAACGGGCACTAACGTGAAAACCAACACATACACAGAAACTTTTCCAATTATTTTTCAAATAAATCCCATAAAAAACTAGACAAAATTTGAAGATTGTCAGAAAAAGAATCACTCAAAAATACCTTTTTATTAAAAAGTTATAAAGGTTTCTGTCCAGGGACTTATCTGTAATGAAACAGAAAAGTTCCAGGATTTTAACTGAGAAAACAGAAAACGCTTCGGCTGGGAATGCGCAAGCGCAAGGGAGGAAACGTATTTTGCCCGAAGGCGCCAACAGAAAATGGTTCGCGAATAAAAGAACAGAGGCTGACATGCGGGGTCCACATGTCAGGTTTGAAAAGCTCGCCGGCGCCCGAAGACTGCAGTGGACGCCGGCGTCGAACCACGGCGAGTTAGGAGAAACGGAGGGTACCAAGAGCTTCAGCGTCCTCTTCCGCGTCGGTGGGTGGTGGACTCGTCCAACGGGGACCACTATGTCGACGGCGACACTTTCTCCGGCGGACGGTGGCTCGGGGGAGGACGGGGAACTCCGGTGGAGGGCTGCAAACTTCAAATTGAAGTGCGGGTCAGAAAGAGGGATGCATGGTGAAGCTATTGGCAAGAGAATGGAGGCGGAGGAGCACGCACGGGGGCGAATCGGGCTGGATCCCGTGGCGGGTCGCGGCGGCCGGAGTCGAGGAAGGAGACCTCCTCGGGGCTCTTCCAGTGGCTAGGCGTGCTCTAGGGGGAGTGCAGGGCTGGTAGGTGCTCGAGTTGAAGCTCGGGGCCCCTATTTATAGGCAGATCGACGGGATGGCCGTGAACGGTGAATCTCCGGCGAGCGATTACGGCGGAGCAGTGGGTTGGCAGGGGGTTTGAGCGGTCGGGCAGCATCAGTGGATGTTACTGGACTCGATTTGCAGCTAAACGGGGTCGGTCTTGGCGTAATGGCGTCGGTCCACGGTGAGGTGACCGCACGGCCTCAACGGCGGCAGAGAGCGTGCTCCACGCCCTGCGGTTCACGACGAGAGCGGCAGCGCGTTCGGGGGAGTGGAAGGCCACGCGGCGAGCTCCGGTGGTTTGGGCGGCGCTGGGTGGCGTCGTCGGCGCCGTGTCTCCCGCTGGCGCCCGCAAAGCCGCCGCCGGCGTTGGTCATGGGGTGGCGCACCTTCTGCTGCTCGTCGCCGACGCCCGCAAGGTGCCAGGCACTCGTGCGGTGCAGGAACAAGGGGGCGAGGATGAGGAGCAAGGCGACGCGGTGGCACTGGCGAGATCGATGTCCATCTCTGAAGAAAACGACAGTGAGCACTGAACTGAATCTCTGAACTTTCTGAACTTTGACAAAGACAGTGCACTGCAGGTGTTCGACAGAAGGTTTTGGCTATGAGATAAATTTTTTTGGAGCTGTAACTTGGTGAGATGATCACTCAAAGCACCCAGGGGCTGCCTGAATTTACTTGGAATTTTTGGAGAAGGTTTTGAATGAATTTCACCAAATTTGCCAAATCTGGTCCAAACTTGCAGCAGGTGTAGTTTGAAATTTTTGAATTGAAGACTAGTGGATCTTCATGGTTCTAGGTTGAGGGTTCAAAGGACTAGGAGGGGAAAGAAGTTTGGTGGTAAAAGTCCAAACAGAAAGTGGAGTTCCTTTGTAAATCCCCAAGTGGTAGAATAGAAGGCAGAAATTTGTTTGAATGAAATTTGAATGGGAATAATCACATGGGGAGGTTCAACTTGCTGGATTAGGTGTAAAACATGATCCAAGGGTGAGGGAAGGATTTGGGGAGAGGATTTGCACAAATGTCATGGTAAGAAGGGAAAGTTGAAAGTGGTGAAGGACTTTCCAAAAGCCATAGTGCAAATTCAAAAAGATTTTCAGGAGTTATTTTCCCAAATGAAAAACATTTTGTTTTGAGTCCAAATTAAAAGTAAGAACTTCCAAGACCAAAGGCATATCTTGGGTGAATCCAAACAAAACTTTTGCCATAAGGAAAAATATATGAGAGGGAGAGTTCTCTTAAAGAAAAATTTAAATTGCTCCCCTCAAGTCAAAATAGAAATCTTTTTTTTGAAAATCCAAATAAAAACTTGGGTGTCACAGAAATACCGAAGTAGCTTCAAGCGACATTAGGGACAGGCAATCGTTCTATGCCTAATCAGAAGGTGGAAGGGGTTCAGAGCAATGAAAATATTTTTTGTGTTTGATACTAGAGCAGATCATTCTAGGAAGGTGGCTCGTGATTTACATTTTAAGCCAAGCGCGAGGCACAACTTTGGAAACAGGGATGTATAGGAGAGTCAGGTTTTGATCCTGCGGAACTGTGGGTTATGGGGCCACCATGTGGGTTAAAAGTAGGAAGGGCGCTGACATCTTGCACGGTCATGATAGCAAGGCCTATCAGAGGATAGCCTGTGAGATATGTTTCAACAACGTTGGTACCAAGGGCGAGGGACGAAGAGAACCATTTTCCTGCTCGTTGAAACGAGGCGGACCAATAGGCAAAGTTCTCGTCCATCTGTGGTTACCGGAATGTCATCAACAATAGTAATAGGGTCTTGCTGACAGAGTTGTACACCGAGGTGTTTACATAAGCAGGGAATTATCACTGCCCAGATAAGTTAGTTTACCAGAAAGGTTAAACAAAACAATGGAAAGGAAAATGTGATTATCAGATTTAAACAAAACAATGGAAAGGAAAATGATCATGACAGGTCTGTAAGTAGCTGACCATCTGGGTAAAGGGGCGAGGAAACTCATGATTTTATGCATTCAATGGTGTTTGGATAATGTATCAAAAAACATTTAGCATTAAGCTTCCAATGTTCTTGTTGATGCTTGAGTACCACAGTCAGGCTTCGAGATAGCATTTACCAGACCAAAGGATATAATGTGTATGCTCGGGGAAAACACCCTCAATTAACATTGATCGAAAGGTGCACACGGAAATCTGGACTAGGCAGCATGATCAATGTTAGAATGTTGATTCAATAGCCAAATTACCAAGCATAAAATTATCGTCCATTAGCTCCAAAGCAATAGGGTTGCTAGAAGCACTGAATTCACACATCATGGTTCAATCATCGGTATTCCGGTTAGAAACAACACGAGGACCAATAAATGAATGGAGATGGCGAGAAGAATTACTATATCAAGAATTCCTTAAGAGATGGAGCAATTCTCACAACATCCTTGACATAAAGACGGTAATACTCCAAGATAGAACATAGCATAACATGAACAAGTTTGTGTTGGAGGGAAGGCAATAATGCTGTCGATGATAACACAAATCATCGAGGGGCAAGGATGGTATTTCTCATCGTGAATTTGATTGATATCCTGGAAGAGTTAAAAATGTAGAGGTTTCTTGAAGATGTAATCGATCAACAAAATAAAGCTTTTACTAAACATATCGTAGAAGATATGTTGAAAGCTTTAGAAGAAAAGATAGAGTTAGAGGTTTCAATACCTAGGAATTTATACGATGAATGGGAACCTACTATTAAAATAAAGATAAAAAATTATGAGTGCAATGATGTATGTGATTTGGGTGCTAGCGTTTCCATTATACCAAAATCTTTATGTAACGTGCTAGGCCTTCATGATTTGGATGAGTGTTCCCTTAATTTGCACTTAGCGGATTCCACCATTAAGAAACCTTTGGTTAGAATAAGTGATGTGCTTATTCTTGCAAATAGAAATTATGTGCCTGTTGATTTCATTGTGCTTGATACTGATTGCAATCTGTCTTGTCCTATAATACTTGGTAGGCATTTCCTACATACCATAGGTGCTATTATTATATGAAAGAAGGTAATATAATATTCCAATTTCCATTAAAGAAAGGAATGGAACACTTCCTTACAAATATAATTAAGCCACCATATGAATCTATTATGAGGGGCACCTATGGAATTAATTTGAAGGATGGCAATACTTGAAACTAGGCATTACGCCTAGCTAGGGGCATAAAACAATTGCGCTTGTTGGGAGGCAACCCAATAGTTATCTTTGTTTTTCCTTTTTGTTTTCTGTTTTTGAGTGTGAACACAATTATGCAAATGTTATGGTTGTGTTTTGTGTTTAAATTAGTGTTTGTGCCAAGTAAAACCTTTGGGATGATTTGGTTGGTAGTTGATTAGATTATGTGAAAAAAACAGAAACTTTTGCACCTAGTAGACGAATTGTTTAAATTCACTGGAACGTGATAAAATTCTGAATATTATAGGCATTATTGGTATAAAAATTCCCATGTTGTCCTATTTCTTAATAATTTTTGGAGTTACAAAAGTATTTTGTTTGTTCAGAACATTACAAATTGTTCTGTTTTTGACAGATTATGTTTTCGTTGCATAGTTTGCTTGTTTTAATGAATCTATGGATTGTATCGGGGGGTATAAGTCACGATGAAGTTAGAATACAGTAGGTATTATGCAATAATAAAATATTAATTGGTTTACAACAATACCTAAAGTTGATGATTTGCTTGTCATACTAACGGATCTCATGAGTTTACTGTTGAGTTTTGTGTGATGAAGTTTTCAAGTTCTAAGTGAGATCGCGGTGGATGAAAGAATAAGGACTGGAAAGACCCTAAGCTTGGGGATGCCCGAGGAACCCTAAGGTAATATTCAAAGAGACCCAAACATCTAAGCTTGGGGATGCCCCGTATGGCATCCCCTCTCTCTTCTACCAACCATCGGTAAATTACTTGGAGCTATATTTTTATTCATCACATGATATGAGTTTTGCTTGGAGCGTCGTTTATTATATGAGTCTTTCCTTTGTTTGCCTTTTATTTTGCCACAATCATCTTTGCTGCACACACCATTTGAGAGGGACACAGATTTATTTGTGATTTGTTAGAATACTCTTTGTGCTTCACTTATACCTTTTAAGCTAGGAAGTTGCTCTAGTACTTCACTTATGTCTTTTAGAGCACGGTGGTTGCTACTTGTGATCTGCGTTGGGATTTCTAAAAAGAGCAGAGGATGATGTAGTACAATAGAGATAATTATTTCCCTCATTTAAGAACCAAGGTTATCAATCCAGTAGGAGAACCAAGCAACAACTCGTTAGCAACACCTGCACACAAACATCTAATCCTTGCAACCCAACGCGAACAAGGGGTTGTCAATCCCTTGACGGTTACGAGCAAGATTAAATTGTATGGTATTTGATAGATAGATCAGACAAAAATACAAAAGAAAACAAATAAAAGAAAAACACAACAAGGTATTTTTGGTTTTAATATATGATAAAAGATAGACCGGGGGCGATAGTTTTCACTAGAGGCTTCTCCCTTGAAAATAGCATACGGTGGGTAAACAAATTACTGTTGGGCAATTGATAGAAAAGCAAATAATTATGACGATATCCAAGGCAATGATCATATATAGGCATCACGTCCGGGACAAGTAGACCAAAATTATTCTACATCTACTACTATTACTCCACACATCGTCCGCTATCCAGCATGCATCTAGTGTATTAAATTCATGAAAAAACGGAGCAATGCCTTAAGCAAGATGACATGATGTAGACAAGATAAACTCACGTGTGAATAAACCCCATCTTTTTACCCTTAATAGCAACGATACATACGTGTCAAATGTCGCTTGAAGCTACGTCGGTATTTCCCCAAAGAGGAAGGGATAATGCAACACCGCGGCGGTAGGTATTTCCCTTAGAAATGAAACCAAGGTTATCGAACCAGTAGGAGAACAAAACAACACAACGTAAACAGCCCCTGCACACAGATAACAAATCCTCGCAACCCAACGTGTTAAAGGGGTTGTCAATCCTTTCCGGGGTACGACGTCTCAAGATAGGCTAACGGACGTGAGATAAATTGTAGTAGATTGATAGATCGAATGCCAAATAAAATAAATAGAAATAAAACGCAACAAGGTATTTTTGTATTTTTGGTTTAATAGATCTGAAAATAAATGCAAGTAAAAAGAGTAGATCACAAAGGCATATATATGAGAAAGAAGACCCGGGGGCCGTAGGTTTCAGTAGTGGCTTCTCTCGAGAAAAATAGCGAACGGTGGGTAAACAAATTACTGTTCGGCAATTGATAGAACTTCAAATAATTATGACGATATCCAGGGAATGATCATTATATAGGCATCACGTCCAAGATTAGTAGACCGACTCCTGCCTGCATCTACTACTATCACTCCACACATCGACCGCTATCCAGCATGCATCTAGTGTATTAAGTTCATGGTGAAACGGAGTAATGCAATAAGAACGATGACATGATGTAGACAAGATCTATCTATGTAGAGATAGACCCCGTCATTTTATCCTTAGTAGCAATGATACATACGTGTCGTTTCCCTTTCTGTCACTAGGATCAAGCACCGTAAGATCGAACCCACTACAAACCACCTCTTCCCATTGCAAGATAAATAGATGAAGTTGGCCAAAAAAACCAAATACCGGAGAAGAAATACGAGGCTATAAGCAATCATGCATATAAAAGATTAAAGAAACTAAAATAACTTTCATGGATATAAAAAGATATAACTGATCATAAACTCGAAGTTCATCAGATCCCTACAAACACACCGCAAAAGAGTTACATCATATGGATCTCCAAGAGACCATTGTATTGAGAATTCAGCGAGAGAGAGGAAGCCATCTAGCTACTAACTACGGACTCGAAGGTCTACAAAGAACTACTAACGCATCATCGGAGAGGCACCAATGGAGGTGGTGAACCCCATGTGAGATGGTGTCTAGATTGGATCTGGTGGTTCTGGACTCTGCGGCGGCTGGATGAATATTTCGTCGACTCCCCAAGGGTTTCTGGAATATTGGGGTATTTATAGAGCAAAGAGGCGGTCCGGGGGGCACCCAAGGTGGGCACAACCCACCAGGGCGCGCCCGGGCCTCCTAGCGCGCCCTGGTGGGTTGTGCCCCCCTCGGGGCACCCCCTAGGCACAGCCAGGGCCCGTTGTGTTCCTTCTGGCCCATAAAAAATCATCATAGAGTTTCGTGGCATTTGGACCCCGTCTGATATTGATTTTCTGCAATGTAAAAAACATGGAAAAAATACCAACTGTCACATGGCACTATGTCAATAGGTTAGTACCAAAAAATGATAATAAATGACGATAAAACATCCAAGATTGATAATATAATAGCATGGAACAATAAAAAATTATAGATACATTGGAGACGTATCAGCATCCCCAAGCTTAACTCCTACTCGTCCTCGAGTAGGTGCTACCTCTTGAGCATGCGTTAGTTTTCCCTTGAAGAGGAAAGGGTGATGCAGCAAAGTAGCATAAGTATTTCCCTCAGTTTTTGAGAACCAAGGTATCAATCCAATAGGAGATAACATGAAAGTCACCTAGTACCTACACAAACAATCAAGAACCTTGCAACCAACACGATAAAGGGCCGGGGTTGTCAATCCCTTCACGGTCACTCACAAAAGTGAGATCTAATAAAGATAATAAGATAAATATTTTTGGTATTTTTGTTGTATAGATTGGAAAGTAAAGATTGCAAAATAAAATATATAGGAAACTAGAATTGTAGATCGGAAAATTATATGATGTAAAATAGAAGATTATATGATGGAAAATAGACCCGGGGGCCACAGGTTTCAATAGTGGCTTCTCTCAAGATAGCATATATTACGGTGGGTGAACAAATTACTGCCGAGCAATTGATATAAGAGCGCATAGTTATGAGAATATATAGGCAATGATCATGAATATAGGCATCACGTCCGTGTCAAGTAGACCAAAACGATTATGCATCTACTACTATTACTCCACACATCGACCGCTATCCAGCATGCATCTAGAGTATTAAGTTCATAAGAACAGAGTAATGCATTAAGCAAGATGACATGATGTAGAGGGATAAACTCAAGCAATATGATATAAACCCAACTTTTTATCCTCGATGACAACAATACAATACGTGCTTTGCTGCCCCTACTGTCAGTGGGAAAGGACACCGCAAGATTGAACCCAAAGCTAAGCACTTCTCCCATTGCAAGAAAGATCAATCTAGTAGGCCAAACTAAACCGATAATTCAAAGAGACTTGCAAAGATATCAAATCATGCATATAAGAATTCAGAGAAGAACCAAATATTATTCATAGATAAACTTGATCATAAATCCACAATTCATCGGATCTCGGCAAACACATCGCAAAAGAGTATTACATCAAATAGATCTCCAAGAACATCGAGGAGAACTTTGTATTGAGAACCAAAGAGAGAGAAGAATCCATCTAGCTAATAACTATGGACCCGAAGGTCTGTGGTAAACTACTCACACATCATCGGAAAGGCTATGGTGTTGATGTAGAAGCCCTCCGTGATCGATTCACCCTCCGGCAGATCGCCGGAAAAGGCCCAAGATGGGATCTCACTGGTACAGAAGGTTGCAGCGGTGGAAAAGTGGTTTCGTGGCTCCCCCTGATGTTTTTAGGGTATAAGAGTATATATAGGCGAAAAAAGTACGTCGGTGGAGCTCCATGGGGCCCACGAGGGTGGGGGCGCACCTACCCCCATGGGCGCGCCCTCCTGCCTCGTGGCCGCCTCGCGGAGTTCCAGACTTCAACTCCAAGTCTTCTGGATTGCTTTCGTTCCAAGAAAGATCATCACGAAGGTTTCATTCTATTTGGATTCCGTTTGGTATTCCTTTTCTGCAAAACATAGAAATAGGCAAAAAACAGAAAATGGCACTAGGCCTTCAGTTAATAGTTTAGTCCCAAAAATAATATAAAAGAGCATATTAAAGCCCATTAAACATCCAAAACAGATAATATAATAGCATGGAACAATCAAAAATTATAGATACGTTGGAGACGTATCAGTAGGTAAGTGATAAAAACAAAATTTTTGATGTGGAATGCTGCCTATCATGTCATATCATATTCTTTTCTTTATAGCATGGACAATTGGACTTTTATGTGATTCAAAGCAACCATGTCTTTCAAAATATCAACGCTAAAATAAGTTATCCCTAGCCCATCATGCTCAACCATTGATCCATTCATGAAACACACTCGAATATTAGCTACACCCAATACTTAAGTACGATCATATTGCCTCCTAGTTGGTGCTCTTATGAGAGGAGATGGGGACTCAAAATTCAAAATAAAAATTGCATAAAGTAAAAGAAAGGCCCTTCGCAGAGGGAAGTAGGGATTTCTAGAGGTGCCAGAGCTCAAAGCGAAAAAATAGAGATAAAAACATTTTGAGAGGTGCATCCATCCCACCAATGGAAACGACTTAGAGTTCCCAACACTTTCCATGCTAGATATGCCATAGGCGGTTCCCAAACAGAAAATAAAGTTTATTCCTTTTTCCACCATACTTTCACTTTCCATGGCTAACCGTATCCACGGGTGCCCTCCATACCAACACTTTCCAAGGAATTTATTATTTGACAACATAAAGTAAATTCATTTTTGCATTTCGGGAATGGGCATCACTAAAACCTTTGCCTTACTCTCGTGCAATGACAAGTGAATAAACACTCATCATGAGAATAACACATCCAGCATGGAAAATATTAGCCACCCCTCACCGCTCTGCGAGCGAAAGAAACACACATAAGAGAAGTTTATTTTGAAAATTAGAGATGGCACATGACAATTTGCTTAGAATGGCAAAAGAATACCGCATATAGGTAGGTATAGTGGACTCATGTGGCAAAACTAGTTTAAAGGATTTTGGATGCACAAGTAGAGATCATACTTGGTACAAAATGAAGGCTAGCAAAAGATTGAGAAGCGACCAACCAAGAAACAGATAATCTCATAAGCAAGCATTAAGCATAAATAACACCAAATAATGCACCACAAGTAGGATATAATTTCATTGCATGACTATTGACTTTCATACTTGTATAGGGAATCACAAACCTTAACACCAATATTCTTACTAAAGCATAATTACTCATCAACATAACTCACATATCACATCATCATATCTCAAAACTATTACTAAGAATCAAGTTTATTTTGTCCAATGATCTTCATGAAAGTTTTTATTATATCCTTCTTGGATATCTATCACTTTTGGACTAATTTTCATGTGTTGCTTTTCATAAGCTCAAACAAATATAAGTGAAGATCATGAGTATAATTTTTCTTCTTTCTCTCAAAATAGTTTAAGTGAAGCAAGAGAGAATTTCTTGAAAATTTTACTAACTCTCTAATAAATCTAAGTGAAGCAAGAGAGCATTTTTTCAAAAATACTAAGCACACCGTGCTCAAAAAGATATAAGTGAAGCACTAGAGCAAGTCCATTGCTCATAAAAAATTAAGTGAAGCATAGAGAGCAATTCTAACAAGTCATGACATAATTTTGGCTCTCCCAAATAAGTGTGTCCAGCAAGGATTGATGACTTAAAACACAAAATAAAACAAGCAAAGACTCATATCATACAAGATGCTCCAAGCAAAACACATATCATGTGACGAATAAAAATATAGCATCGAGTAAAATACCGATAGTTGTTGGAAGAAAGAGGGGATGCCACTCGAGGGCATCGCCAAGCTTAGTTGGTTGCTCATTTTTGGATAATATCTTGGGATGCCGGGGCATCCCCAAGCTTAGTCTCGTCTATCCTTCCTTCATCCATCGTAAGATAACCAAAACTTGAAAACTTCAATCACACAAAAATCAACAAAACCTTCCTGAGATCCGTTAGTGTAAGAAAAATAAATCACTACTATAAGTGATGTATCAAAACAATTCTTATTTTGTTTTTGTATTATATCTACTGTATTCCAACTTTTCTATGGAAAAAACTCATCAAAGAAAACCATAGAGCCATCAAAATAAGCACACAACACAAAGAAAATAGAATCTGTCAAAACAGAATAGTCTGTAGCAATCTGATTTGTTCGAATACTTATGGAACTCCAACAATTCTGAAAAACTAGGAAGACCTGGGTAAGTTGTATATTAATATTCTGCAAAAATAATTGGCATTTTATCACGTTCTGGTGATTTTTTCACAATTATTTTTGTGAGTGCAAAGTTTCTGTCTTTTTCAGCAAGATCAAACAATTATCACCCAAGAAGATCCTATTGGTTCTACTTCGCACAAACACTAACTAAAACACAAAAAACACAATCATAACAGTAGCATAATTGTGCTAACACTAAAGAACATAAAGCAAAAATCAAAAATAAATTTATTCATTGGGTTGCCTCCCAACAAGCGCTATAGTTTTACGCCCTTAGCTAGGCATAAAGCAAGGATCTAAGTTTTCTCATCTTTGGTTCGAGATCCATAAGATGCCCTCATGATTGATTCATAAGGTGGCTTAATTCTTGTTCTAGGAAAGTGTTTCATGCCCTTCCTCAAAGGAAATTGGAACTTAATATTGCCTTCTTTCATATCAATCACGGCACCGATAGTGCGTAAAAACGGTCTACCAAGAATAGTTGGACAAGACGGATTGCAATCAATACCAAGAACAATAAAATCTATGGGCACATAATTCCTATTTGCAAGAATAGGAACATCATTAATTCTTCCCATAGGCTTCTTAATAGTAGAATCCACCAAGTGCAAATTCAAAGAGCATTCTTCAAGATTAGTAAGACCAAGCACATCACATAAAGATTTCAAAATTGTAGAAACACTAGCACCCAAGTCACACAAAGCAAAACACTCATAATTTTTAATCTTGACTTTGATAGTAGGTTCCCATTCATCATGCAATTTTCTAGGAATTGATACTTCTTATTCCAATTTTTCCTCAAAAGCTTTCATCGCAGCATCAACAATATGTTTAGTAAAAGCTTTATTTTGTTCATATGCATGGGGTGAATTTATCATGGATTGCAACAAAGAAATACAATCAATCAAAGAGCAACTATCATAATTAGAGTCTTTGTAATCCAAAAGAGTGGGCACATCACTAGTTAAAGTTTTGACCTCTCCAAACCCACTTTCACCAATTTTCTCAACAAGATTTTCACCCTCCGAAATATTGGGACACCTTCTACCTAAAGTTGAATCTTCTCCTGTCCCTTTTTCATCAATCTTAACTTTACTAAACAAAGAATCAATAGAAGAAACACCAATCATTTTAAGATCTTCATCACTTTTGCGAAAGAAATCACTAGAAAACGCTTTTTCCAAAAATTCTCTTTTAGCTCTAAGCATAGCGGTTATTTTCTTACTTTCATCCCTAGAAACATAAAGAGCTTTAATTGATTCATCTACTTTAGGCACAAAGATTTTCATCTTGAGATTTTCCACATCAAGAGCAATTCTATCAACACTTCTAGACAAATCATCAATCTTATTCAACTTTTCTTCTATGGAAGTGTTGAAAACTTTTTGTGTGTTGATAAATTCTTTAATATTATTCTCAAGATCAGAGGTGTTCCTATTATTATTATAAGATTGATTTCCATAGGAATTACCATAATTATTAGAGGAATTACTAGGAAAAGGCCTAGGATTAAAATTACCTCTATAAGCATTGTTGTTGAAATTATTTCGAGAGATAAAATTCACATCTATGGCATCACTATTTTTCTCAATAAAAGTAGACAAAGGCATAAATTTAAAATCAATAGGAGCACTTTTACTAGCAACCAATTTCATAAGAGCATCAACTTTTTCACTCAAAGAAGAAATTTCTTCAACCGAATTAACTTTTTTACTAGTAGGAGCCCTTTCGGTATGCCATTGTGAACAACTTGCCATGATATTATCAAGCAATTTGGTGGCTTCACCCAAATTAATTTCCATAAAAGTACCACCCGCAGCAGAATCTAAAAGATTACGAGAAACAAAATTCAACCCCGCATAAAATTTTTCTATGATCATCCAAAGACTTAACCCATGAGTTGGGCAATTCCTTAGCATAATTTTCATCCTTTCCCAAGATTGTGCAACATGCTCATATTCAAGTTGCTTGAAATTCATGATCTGGCTTCTAAGGGAAATAACTTTTGCCGGAGGAAAATACTTAGTGATAAAAGCATCTTTGCACTTATTCCAAGAATCAATACTATTGCGAGGCAAAGAAGAGAACCAAATTTTTGTAGAATCACGCAAAGAAAACGGAAATAATTTCATCTTCACCACATCATTGTCCACATATTTTTTCTTTTGCATATCACATAATTCCACGAAGGTATTAAGATGGGACACGACATCCTCATTAGGAGTACCGGAAAATTGGTCTTTCATAACAAGATTCAGCAAAGCGGTATTGATATCACAAGTCTCCGTACTAGTGGCGGGAGGAGCAAGCGGAGTGCCAATAAAATCATTGTTGTTGGTATTTGAGAAATCACATAATTTGGTGTTCTGTTGAGTCATGGTGACCACACAACAAGATTGAACTCAAAAACAGATCCGGCAAGAAAACGGCGAACGGAAAAAGAGAGGCGAATAAAATGACAAATTTTTGTGAAGTGGGGGAGAGGAAAACGAGAGGCAAATGGAAAATAATGTAAATTGCAAGGAGATGAGATTAGTGATTAGGAACCTGGTATATGTTGAAGATCCTCCTCGGCAATGGCGCCAGAAATTCCTTTTGATGTCACTTGAAGCAACGTCGGTATTTCCCCCAAGAGAAAGGGATGATGCAGCACAACGGCGGTAGGTATTTCCCTCAGATATGAAACAAAGGTTATCGAACTAGTAGGAGAACCAAGCAACGCAACGTAAACAGCCCCTGCACACAGATAACAAATCCTCGCAACCCGATGTGTTAAAGGGGTTGTCAATCCCTTCCGGGGTACGACGCCTCAAGATAGGCAAACAGACGTGAGATAAGTTGTAGTAGATTGATATATCGAACGCCAATTAAAATAAATAGAAATAAAACACAGCAAGGTATTTTTTGTATTTTTGGTTTAATAGATCTGAAAATAAATGCAAGGAAAAAGAGTAGATCGCAAAGGAAATATATGAGAATGAAGACCCGGGGGCCGTAGGTTTCACTAGTGGCCTCTCTCGAGAGAAATAGCAAATGGTGGGTAAACAAATTACTGTTGGGCAGTTGATAGAACTTCAAATAATTATGACGATATCCAGGCAATGATCATTATATAGGCATCACGTCCAAGATTAGTAGACCGACTCCTGCCTGCATCTACTACTATTACTCCACACATCGACCGCTATCCAGCATGCATCTAGTATATTAAGTTCATGGAGAAACGGAGTAATGCAATAAGAATGATGACATGATGTAGACAAGATCTATCTATGTAGAGATAGACCCCATCGTTTTATTCTTAGTAGCAATGATACATACATGTCGTTTCCCATTCTGTCACTGGGATCAAGCACCGTAAGATCGAACCCACTACAAAGCACCTCTTCCCATTGCATGACAAATAGATCAAGTTGGCCAAACAAAACCCAAATATCGGAGAAGAAATACGAGGCTATAAGCAATCATGCATATAAGAGATCAAAGAAACTCAAATAACTTTCATGGATATAAAAAGATATAATTGATCATAAAATCGAAGTTCATCAGATCCGAACAAACACACCGCAAAAGAGTTACATCATATGGATCTCCAAGAGACCATTGTATTGAGAATTCAGCAAGAGAGAGGAAGACATCTAGCTACTAACTACGGACCCGAAGGTCTACAAAGAACTACTCACGCATCATTGGGGAGGCACCAATGGAGGTGGTGAACTCCATCTGAGATGGTGTCTAGATTGGATCTGGTGGTTCTGGACTCTGCCACGGATGGATGAATATTTCGTCGACTCCCCTAGGGTTTCTGGAATACTGGGGTATTTATAGAGCAAAGAGGCGGTCCGGGGGGCACACGAGGTGGGCACAACCCACCAGGGGGCGCCTGGGCCTCCTGGCGCGCCCTGGTGGGTTGTGCCCCCCTTGGGGCACCCCCAGGCGCAGCTAGGGCCCATTGTGTTCCTTATGGCCCATAAAAAATCATCGCGGAGTTTCGTGGCATTTGGACTCCGTCTGATATTGATTTTCTGCAGTGTAAAAAACATGGAAAAAACAGCAACTGGCACTTGGCACTATGTCAATAGGTTAGTACCAAAAAATGATATAAAATGACTATAAAATGATTATAAAACATCCAAGATTGATAATATAACAGCATGGAACAATCAAAAATTATAGATACGTTGGAGACGTATCAGTGTCATGTCCTGTCATTGGGATTGAGCATCGTAAGATCGAACCCATTACAAAGCACCTCTCTCATTGTAAGAAAAATCAATCTAGTTGGCCAAACCAAAGCAATAGATCGGAGAGAAATACGAAGCTATATTAATCATGCATAAAAGAGTTTGGAGAACACTGAAATAATATTCATGGATAGATCTGATCATAAACTCACATTCGTCGGATCCCAACAAACACAACGCAAAAAGTCATTACATCGAATAGATCTCCAAGAACATCAAGGAGAACATTGTATTGAAGGTCAAAGAGAGGGAATAAGCCATCTAGCTACTAACTATGGATCTGTAGGTCTGTGGTAAACTACTCATGCATCAGCGGAAGGGCAGCAGGGTTGATGTAGAGCCCCTCCGTGATCGATTCCCTCTCTAGTAGAGTACCTGAGAAGGCCTCCAGATGGGATCTCGTGGTTGTGGAACTTGCAACGGTGGAAAAAGTATTTTGGGTGTCTCTCCGATGTTAGGCGAATATTTTGAGTATTTATAGAGGTGGAATTAGGGTTGGATGTGCCACGAGGGGTCCACAATCTTGGGGCACGCCCCAGGGGCTTGTCGCTCCCTCGTGGCTCTTCTGGCCTTCTCCCGAACCTTCTAAAGTCTCTTCTGGTCCAGAAAAAATTAACCCAAAGTTGTTTCTTCGTTTGGACTTTGTTTGATATTGATTTTCCGAAAAGCCAAAAACATGCAAAAACAACAACTGGCACTGGGCACTAAGTTAATAGGTTAGTCCCAAAAAATGATATATAATTGCATATGATGACATATAAAACATCCAAGTTTGACACTATAATAGCATGGAACAATAAAAAATTATAGATACGTTGGAGACGTATCAGTGGTTATATTTTAAAGAAATAGTTGTACTCTCATGCATCACTTATATCAATTTGAGACTTTGATAATAGTAATCGCAATATGCACAGGTCATGAAATTGGTCCTAATTAATATGATAGGTATTCAAGAAGGATATAATAAAAACTTTCATCTATATCACTGAATATGATAAGTTTGATTCCATGCAATAGTTTTGCGATATAAAAATGGTAATATGTGGGAGGTACTAGTGAATGATTGTGGTTTAGTAAGAATATTGGTGTTAAGGTTTGTGATTCCAGAAGCATGCACATGTATTATTTCCAATAAGTCATTAGCTCGCTCCATTGTTCTGGAGAACGGAGTTTTAGTCATCTTGTCCATGAGGCATGGTTCGCAAGTATCAAATGATTCATAATCAAGTGATTCCAAAAGTCCATCTACATGGAGTTTCTTCATGCGCTTTACACCAATATGACCTAAACGGCAGTGCCACAAGTATGTTGCACTGTCATTATCAACTTTGCATATTTTGGCATCAATATTATGAATATGTGTATCACTACGATTGAGATTCAATAAACCATTTGCATTGAGTGTATGACCATAGAAGGTTTTATTCATGTAAACAGAACAACGATTATTCTTTGACTTAAATGAATGATCGTATTGCAATAAACATGATCTAATCTTGTACATGCTCAATGCAAACACCAAATAACATTTATTTAGGCTCAACACTAATCCCGAAGTTAGAGGGAGTGTGTGATGGTGATCATATCATTCTTGGAAACACTTCCAACACACATCGTCACCTTGCCCTTTACTAGTCTCCGTTTATTCTGCAACTCTTGTTTAGAGTTACTAATCTTAGCAACTGAACCGGTATCAAATACCCAGGGGCTACTATGAATACTAGTAAGGTACACATCAATAACATGTATATCAAATATACCTTTGTTCACTTTGCCATCCTTCTTATCCGCCAAGTATTTGGGGCAGTTCCGCTTCCAGTGACCATTCCCTTTGCAGTACAAGCACTTAGTTTCAGGCTTAGGTCCAGCTTTCGGCTTCTTCACGGGAGTGGCAACTTGCTTGCCATTCTTCTTGAAGTTCCCTTTCTTTCCCTTTGCCCTTTTTCTTGAAACTAGTGGTCTTGTGAACCATCAACACTTGATGCTCTTTCTTGATTTCTACCTTCGCCGATTTCAGCATCGGAAGAGCTCGGGCATCATTTTCGTCATCCCTTGCATATTGTAGTTTATCACGAAGTTCTAGTAGCTTGGTGATAGTGACTACAGAACTCTGTCAATCACTATCTTATCTGGAAGATTAACTCCCACTTGATTCAAGCGATTGTAATACCCAGACATTCTGAGCACATGCTCACTGGCTGAGCTATTCTCCTCCATCTTGTAGGCAAAGTACTTGTCAGAGGTCTCGCACCTCTCGACATGGGCATGAGTCCGAAATACCAATTTCATCTCTTGGAACATCTCATATGCTCCGCGGCGTTCAAAACATTTTTGAAGTCCCAGTTCTTAGCCGTAAAGCATGGCGCACTAAACTATTAAGTAGTCATCATATTGAGCTTGCCAAACGTTCATAATGTCTGCATCTGCTCATGCAATATGCACTACAAAAAAAGACACATCCGTGACATTTTGGGCCGAACAAAATTTTTTCTGTCATACTTATGACACTTCTATGACGATAATTGTGACAAAACACGGTATCATCATAGATGTGGTGGGGTCCTACTTCTATGACAAAAAATCATGACAGAAAATGGGCTTTTTGTCCTGGGCGGGCCGGAGACGTAGCTGCATGACATTCTTTGGGCCGTCCATGATGGAAAAAACCGTGGTAGAAGCGAGGGCGAGGAAAATATCGGGGTGTTCCCGGTTAGGGTGGGTGGTGGGGGCTGAGTGATGCGCGTTTCTCTCGTACACGCACGCGCGTTGGTGCGAGGCGTTGGGCTCTAACTGAACCCGAGCGATTGCACTGCAGGCTACGCGTTACTGAACCCGAGCAATCGATTGATGGCTATTAACTGAACCTGATCGAGCGATTCCTTCGCTACTGCTGCTAACTGAAGCCGGTCGATGCTGCCTCTGGATGAACAGTGAGTGTTGCTGGGGGGTTTGGATGAACAGTTCCCGGTGGGGGTGGATGAACAGGACCCCGTGGTGTTGCCTCTGGATGAATAGGACCCCGATCGATCGAGCCGGTTGGGGCTAGATGAACAGGACCCCGTGGAGGGCAGGATGAACAGGACCACCCCGTGGAGGGCAGGATGAACAGTAGACGGTGGAGGGCTGGATGAACAGTAGCCCGTGGAGGGGTGGTTGAACAGGAGCCCATGGAGAGGGCTGGTTGAACAGTAGCCGGTGGAGTAGCGCGCGATGGAGGCTGGATGAACAGGAGCCCGTGGATGAACAGTCGTAGGTGGAGGCTGGAGGAGGTCGACGGTGGATGAACAGTAGCCCGTGGAGGCTGGAGGGGGTCGATGGTGGAGATGAACAGTATCCCGTGGAGTCCCGTTTTGCGGTACGCCACACCCCTCCCGATGAACAGGACCCCCGTTTCGACCGTAGCGCTCCAACACAAGTCCATTTCCTCCGTTTTGCGGTACGCCACACCCCTCCCGATCAATAGGACCCCCGTTTCAACCGTAGGAGGTCCGTTTCCTCTGTTTTGCGGTACGCCATACCCCTACAGATGAACAGGATCCCGTTTCGAACGTAGCCGGTCGAACACAAGGCTGTTTCCTCCGTTCTGCGGTACGCCAGGCCTCGTTTCCATCGGTTGTTCCGTCCAAGCCCTCCCGATGAACACGACGACGCATTCCATTCCGACCCAGCCGGTTGGCTCCCCATGAACACGACGACGATGTTGTTTCTCTGTTCCGACCTAGCCACGTACACGAGCCTTGGCCGTACGTATGCGCGAGTAGGCGTTCAAAACCCTGCCCGTATGTACGTACGTGGCTGTATTTGCTTTCTTGCACACTGGCCGCTGTACGTACATGTACATCCTAGTGCGTGCCTCTACATTGACCAGTATGTACGTACACGTTCGCGACCAAAATGACAACACTACGTACGCTTCGACCAGGTGGGTCCCGACTGTCAGGCACTTCCTTGCGTGCGAAGATGTAGCTGGTGGGTCCCAGCAGTCAGGGGGGCGAATCGTTTTTTTTGCCTGGACGCACTTCCTTGCGTGCGAAGATGTAGCTGGTGGGTCCCAGCAGTCAGGGGGAAATGTTTTTTTCATGAAATACGGTGACTCGTCCGGTGGGTCCCCGCTGTCAGGTGGAGGAATAATTATTTTGCACGTAATAAGGAGGCACTTCCTTGTTGCGGCCGTGGACCCAGCTGTCAACCTCTCCACAAACAGTCCACGTCCGATGGAAGCCGTTCCTTGACCACGTTGACCACGCCGCGCCAAGAACACCAGGGCGGTGGACGACGGCGAGTCCTAGGAAGGGGACGACGCAGAGCCGGGGAAGACGCGGCAGTGGAAGCCCGCGCGGAGAGGAGTACGAGGGTTCACTGGTTCGGCTGCGGTGTGAGGCTGCCGTCGCCGCGGGGCCTGGCCAGCGGTGGGAATAGTAGGGGGCGGTGAGGCCTCCGCGGCAGCACAGCCGGCCACGGGAGGCAGGAGCATGCGGCACGACCGGCGCTGGTTTGGGCGGCTGGAGCAAGAAGACCAGAGGTTGAAGAAGCACTAAGGCCGTTGGATGGACATCGTACGGTCACTGGAGCTAGAATCGTTCATATTGACTAAGTTGACAAAGCCCTCCATCCCCATCAACTTAGTAGGCCCACAAGTCAGCCTCCCACTGTGGTGGGTCCCAACTGGCAGGGGGTATTCATTTTTTTGTGCGCAATAAGGAGGCACTTCCTTGAGTGCGAAGATATAGTTGGTGGGTCCGACCTGTCAGTGGAGGGAACATTTTTTTCACGAAATACAGAGGCCCTTCCTGCGGGTTCTAGATGTCAGGTGGAGGAATCATTATTTTGCGCATAATAAGGAGGCATTTCCTTGTGTGCGGCCGTGGACCCAGCTGTCAGCCTCTCCACGTACAGTCCACTTCCGATGGATGTCGTTCGTTGACCACGTTGACCACGCCGCGCCGAGAGCACCACGGCGGTGGACGACGGCGAGGCCTACGAAGGGAACGACATGGAGCCGGGGAAGACACGACAGTGGCTGCCCACGCGGTGGAGAGTACGAGGGTTGACTGGTTCGGCTGCCGTCGCCGGAAAATAACAGGAGGTGTGGGTGAGTAGAGGGATAGACAGGCCAGGGATGCGAGTATATGATGGGGCCATGAGGCCTGCCCGGCAGCATGGCCGGCCATGGGAGGCGGGAGCAGGCGGTTCCGACGGCGCTGGTTTGGGCGGCTGGGGCAGGAAGATCAGAGACTGAAGAAGCACGATTGCCGTTAGATTGACATCTAACGGTCTGACGCTGGTAGAGTCGATTGTTGACTAAGTTTCTTTTTTCATAAACCTTGTGTACGCATGAACTTAGTAGGCCCACAAGTCAGCCTCCAAATCTGTGGCAGACAACATAGAGCCCATTTGCTATTTTTTAATAATTTGCAGCCCATTTGCTAATTCTTAAGTAATTTATTACAGCCCATTTTCTGCCCAGGACCACGGTCAAAAAGTTCAACCTTATTTTGCATATTTCGGTGGAGTCCGAACTTTTGTAATCCCGAAATGATAAACATTTTTTTAAGAACTTATTGATTTGCCAAAAAAATCGGTTTGTTTTTGTAAGCAAATAAGACGTGGGACAATTGAGTTGGTTTAAGGGAAAACCAGTGGTAACAAAATCAGCGCTGGGAGGGAAAACAACAACAAAAATAAGGATGTAAATATGAAAAGTGAATTTTATGTATTTTCAATATAATGATACGTGTATATGAACTAGTAAAACTATAGGTAGAGATTAGAAAACGGATGTAGGACATGCGTTTCAAGAGGAAAATAGAAATGGGATGTGTGTTTGATTCAGTAAAAAAAAGTGCCTGCAGATGTTGTAAGACAAAATATAACCAACGCTGGTGGGCCAGAGGCCAGTAGATACCTGATGGATCTTTGTGCCCCGTTGTCGTCATGGGCTGGGCCTGTTAGAAACAAAACCAAGCCTGGGCAGTCTACAGCCCAGTTGAAACTTGCTCGACCTGAAAAAACAATATACGTGCTCAATAAATGAGAGAATTTTGCAAGTACAGACTGATAACTGGGATGCAGCAGGGATATTGTTTTTTCATCGTGATAATAAGAGCATGCACTTGTTTCGAAAAATTTGGAGAACTAGGAATTCGAACGGCAGGTGCTTATGCTACCCATCAAATAAAAATCAGGTGCCTAAAAATTCGTTTCGAAACAAATGATTCAGCTTTATATCCACGTCGACCCTCGGCATGATGGTTGGAAGCAAATGCCAAGTTCATACCAAAAGATCGTTAACAACAATACCAACTTGCGGACGACAAGGTAGTACAAGTACCAATACCAAACTAACTTATAATCTTTTTACTCCTGGCCCTAGTGTTCGTCTGGTAGAAAATCTTGCAGAGGACCAGCTCTCGCTCCTTCTCTTGCTCCAGGTCCCCGAGGTGGTACTGGTGCATCACCCAGTTGGTCCTCTACTAGTTGAAGTTCTTGTTGGTGTGCAACACTAGAACCTTTTTGCTGCCCGTCTGCCGGCCATTGACCATCACCGGCAAGGTATTGCCGGTGTTATGCCACATCGCGTGCATGCCGCACTCCGACTGTATCTTGTGACGCGTCCACGTGCCCCTTTTGAACGCCATGGAATTGCGCTGGAAGAAATGCTTGCTTAGGCCACTCAGTGTGATACCTGCAGTATTGTCGAATACAGGTTTTAGTGTACGTAGTTGGCATTTTCATAACATCTTTGGCATGTTGCAGTCACTTGTTTCACTTTTTATTAACTGTCAAATTGTAATTGCTTCACCAGGTCTGCGTGTAAAAAGAAACATAGAGCTATAAACAAAGGAATATGTTTGTGCAAGTAGACGGCCAATCAGTGTCTTACCTGGAAATTTCTCGGGATGGGTGTAGCGTATGCCGTGCTCGCTGTCGATGGTTGGTATGAACAAATCGATGAGAGGGTGAGATCTCGCGCTGTCAGCACTCACTTTGGCCTCAAGGTGCTCGATCAGCTCCTGTCCATGGGATCGAACTTGACGCCAGCCGACAACACCGGCCAATCCTTCTTCGACTTGCATGGGTTAATTCTAGTTATATGGTACTCAATGTATGATCAATCGACTGTTTTAAGTGAATGATGAAAGATTTCGACAGATAAGTGGTACTCCAAATCTGAAGTCCAGAATACCCGAACACGCCACCGGGATTCTTGTGTCACCTCACACGCAGCGTGTTGTCACGTCAATTCAATGTGTGGACATGATGAATAATTTGACCGACGTATACTAGTACTGCTACTGTACTACTTACTAGTCGTATTTAGTGTCACATTTTAACAATATATATACTGCACAGCATCTCCATCACCATTATCAGTACATCCTGCACAGGTGAGTTAGGATGCACTTGATCCCAGACAGGTATCTATCCTTCAAACCAGAGGAGTGCTTCAAACTAACAGCAGTCCAACAAAAGAGGGTCGTGCTACAACAGCAGAATACATGGCTCAGTCTACATATCAGTACGAATCAACTTGTGCATATTTGCTGTTGGCATGAACCACATCGCCGCATGTCGGGTTTGCAAAAGCCATCCATCGCATGGAAGCTTGATGCCTTTCACACATTGAAGATTATCTCGCAACAAGCTGTGTCGACGAATCTTTGGATATGGTGATTCATGAAACCCATGGTATGATGTGTAAACACAGTCCCCCTGGCGAATGGAAGTTGCATAGCACGGTAATCATCGCCGGTGATATGATCGATGATTGGTTGGATGATCGGATAATTGAGCCCGAGGAACATGGAGTGGTTGCCGAGGCTATAAACCCGCCTCCAGTTGAATACGCCTGGCCCAACGGAGCTGGGATCTTTCTCGAACACGAAGCAGCCATAGCCATCAATGTCACGAACGCCCCAGGCATTGTACTGCATGTGGTTTGATGAAATGGTTTGGTCAATTTGGTACGTGCAAATGAGCATCAAATGACCACCGTCAGCTGAATGAGCGATAAACCACCACCCATCGGCTGGTATGATTCCAGGTCCTGGAATCATGAAGGCCAGCGCATTTGTGTCTACTGCAACAATTCAAATTGGAGAGCAAAAGGACAAAAATAAACAATCATGTTCAGAGTATGTGTGGAATTAAGATTATTATAACAGTGACACGTATCATAGACAGAGAATTGCAATGTCGTGGTCATAATCATACCCCAAGTTAAAAAAATAAGCCAATGGCTTTCATATTCTAGCAATATATCATGGTTCAAACATCATGTAACAATGAGAGGAAAACAGATATGACAGGGTCTACTCATATTCTACCATAGCACTTACTACAGTTATCATATGAACTCTCAGCAATAACATGCGTTGTTATAAAAATCCTGGAAATGAGAGTAACATATAGCAATCATGAGGTTATACTCATAATATCTATTCTAACAATCATTAGATACCAATTGTTCTCATATCAACTCTAACAATAACATGTGTGGTCATAAAAATCTAGGAAATGAGTGGAACATATAGCAATGATGTGGTTATAGACATACTATATATTCTAAATTTGTAACACTGAACAGGCAGTCGTATTCTTAAGGTAAAGATGAGATGAGATAGAACAATTACACGACGACAGATTCCACCAGTATAGGCAGCCAATCTGTGCGTCGACCGCATAAACGATGCCCTCGTGCACTATAGCATCAGACAGAAGTGTTGGGTGAAGAGGATCGACGATGAGCCATAACCATGTATGGCGACCGGATTCCAGATAGACTAATCCCATGTTGAACACGGCAATGAGCTTGTAGTCCATGTAGTCTTCTGATGGTGTGGGCACTTCGCAGATTACAACCTTCAGCAAACAGAGGTCGAGCCAAAAGCTCGACGCGTCTCGTGCATAGTAGGCAGGAGTGTTCGACGGGCCGCTAGGCTCGATGGCGGCGGTATCCAAAGATGGAAGGGTGATCTCTCACTGGGTGTACATATCCACGAGACGCCACGGACTACCGGATTGGTGGATGAGGACGATCCAGTTGGCCTTCATGCCCGCCCAGTAGCGGTCGCGCATGAAGGGCAGGTGGACGGGTAGTGGTAGCATGTCGAGGGGCACCACGACAACCTCCGTAGGATCGTCCAGTCGGTGTCTGGGCCACCTGCGAGGATCGGGCATCAGCAAGCAGGGTGTTTTGAAAAGAGCCGGGCGGTTGCAGACGAGTAGACGGTACAAAGACACCGAGCATGCGGCCAGACGGACGGTGCTGAGTAGGTCCATACGATTACAGATCTGCTCCAAGAGAACATCGGGGAGGGAATTCCAATCGTGGCTCTGCGTGTCAGTCGGTTCTGCCACTGGGGTTTTCGGTGCCTGCGAGCCAGCGGGGAAGTGGATTCGGGCGGGCGAGCGAAGAAGCTTCTCCTCGTGTGGCCGAGCAGTGAGCGGGGGGATATGGTACGCGCGAGCTACCAAGGAAGATAGCGCGGGCGGGCGAGCAGTGAGCGGGGGGAAATGGTGTGCGGCCGACGATGGGGAAGAGAGGAGGAAGAAGAAGAGAGGAGGAAGAAGAGTGGAAGACGGGGAAGAAAGTGCATTAAATCTCAATTCTACTACTACTACCAGGATATACCGTCCTTCGGAGTGTAAATAGTTACACCGATGACATGTGGGTCTACCACAAGAGGGCCCATATGTCAGTTAATGGAGGACAGAAGCGTGCTCTACTGGCAAACATGATGGTAGTACTAGGTAAGGCTGATTTAGTAACACCAACACGCTGGTTCAGCTTATTAATTAAGTGTCCCATCTGTTGCAGCATGTATTGTCACTTCACTGCGAAGACTAGTTGAATAGTTCTCTCTGACCGAGATGGGGAACAATGGATCGCGAAGACTTCCTTTCTACATTATCCCTATGCCTCTACGCTCATTTCACTCATTTTGCTCCATATGTAGTCACTTGTTGAAATCTCTAGAAAGACAAATACTCCGTATTTGGGAACAGATGGAGGATTTTACTCCGTATTTGGGAACAGAGGGAGGATTTTACTCCGTATTTGGGAACAGAGGGACTATCACCATATGGAGGGAACAAAGGAAGCTTGAAATATGAACATGTCAATGGGAGGGAGTAAGCCCCATGCATGCATGCATGCAACATGTAACACTCACACGTACACATGGACGCACGCAACACTCACGCACCCATGCGGCACACAGCACACAACGCAACACACACGCTCACGCTCAAGTGCTCAACCTACTCCCTACATCCATGAAATACTGTACATTTAGAGATTTACACATTGACCAGGGCATAATTAACGCCCAAAAGTTATGTGTGCATGCGACCATTGAGAGAAGAAGATTAAATGAAGGTCGTTGCATGCTGTAATTAAGGATAGACATCTAGCATATACCTAGAGCACAAGTTGGTGCATTAGTCAATCAATATCGATTTAGATTAAAGGCTAAATGCATTGGAAGTGTAGATGTACTACACTCTTTGTTTTTAGCTGATTTCTTTGCTCTGCCAACTGACAGGTGGGACCCAGAAACCAGGTGAAAATTTAACCAGTCAACAAAGTGCCACGTCGACTATGTGGCCGGTCAGTAGGGTGCAATACGGTGCTCTACGATGAGCTAGTGATCGTATAATCACCGCAAAACTATATATAGTGATCGTAAAGAGCGTATTGTTACATACGTTGACCGCCAGTGTACTTTTCTCGTTTCAAATTAATCCATATTAACCGGAAAGGACGCAGTATGGACTAGTACTAGTACTGCTTTGATGTGTCCCGTCAACTCGCCGAACGAGGAGAAGCTTGCTTACTACGCCTCTCCCTCGCCCATGCGCGCGGTGGCTCGCAGGACGAGGAGAGGGTTTTGACTATAGCGCGCCCTCTCCCTCGCCCTCGCGGTGGACGTGCAGCAGTTCAATCGGTGTCAGATTGCCAGAAGCATAACGTGTACTGTAGTATCATCATTGTTGGACCTTCCGAAGAGGCGAAGAGCCAAGTGCAAGGTTCACACGAGTACGAACTGTTGAACCTCCCGAAGAGGCAAAGAGCCAAGCGCAAGGTTTTATAGGAGTTGTCGTCCTAGTAGGAGCGTACTACAACTATAGCGAATGATGCTACTGTATGATGCCGCCACGTCACGTATATCCAAATCTGTGCCACCTTTTTTTTCTCAAAGAGCGTGTTGGAGCCCGTGCAACAACCACACAAGTTGCACGTACACATAACACTTTTACTAGTAATAAATTCTAAAGGACAAATGCCAGTATGCCACACAAGTTCATCTCCAATTCATGTGATAAATTTGTGCACAACTAGTCTACATATATTCACAGCGCTACCATTCACAATTTACCGTACTCCACTTACACGTTATAGATGGGCTACATGTCCTCCTCCAGGTTCCAGTCCCAGGTGTTCTTCATGGATGGCATGATCCATAGCGGTGGGCAACGGGAATCATTGTCGCAGCTTTCTAGTCCGGTTCCACACGATGGAGACTCATCCAAGCTGAAGCGGCATAAATCAGGGATAGCGTGTCCCAGCATGTCGTTCATCTGGCAGTGCGCACGGAAGACATAACCATGCTTCATGAACGGCAGGCCTTCCGTGTCGTGCATGGAAGGTGGCATCCGCTTCACAATGGGGTAGTTGTCCCCAATGAAAAGCGAGTACTCTCCAAGAGTGTTCCTCGGCACCCACGTAGCATCACGGGGGTCGAACTCGGCGCCGTTCATCTGGTACACGCGGCATCTCAGATCTGGACACATGGTGACATACATAGTCAAGGTCCATGCATAATAATGGTGTGCTCAAATATGGCGGTCAGTAATACTGTGCAGCAAATAGTACTACTCCGATATAGAGGAAGTAAAATAACCGGCTTATTATATATAGCCACTGTTGGCTACATGGATGAGATAGTAAGACATGGAAAAACAAAAATGGTGGCAGCTAGTGGGTTCAAGTCTTCAAGGGCCTAGCTAGCTATACGCGTCCTCCAAGGTAAAAAAGTACTCCTACTAGTACGTAAGTAGAGTACTAGTACAACAATCAAAGAGAAGGCGAGAGGGTTAAAAAATGGAATAACTGGGTAGATGGTGACGGTCCGATCGTGGTAGATTGTGTGACCATGTTGCACATCAGTGGTACCATGGGTAACGACTGCTAAGATAGTTGATCCCAATATGCCAAAGTCAGCTACAAGGTTCCAGGTTAGACCGAATCGCGGATGCAAATGCACATCCAGGATCGGCGATCTTATTTTGATCGCGGGATGACTGGTCCCTGCAAAATAATGGAGTACCGTTAGGGATGCAAATGATGGTTTGTGCATTCCGTTTGTAATCTCCCGTACCGTAGGATGGCAACCAGATGAAACAAGTCCCCTGGCTTGTCACCGCGAAGATGCGGCCTAGATGGCGCACGGCGTCTTCGAATGTGTAGGGGTACAAATCTGCCGCCGCCAACATGCGCCAGCCTCTGCCGTTACTGCCTCTTGCATTGATGGCAATCCTTATGTCGAACACCGCGATGAGATAGTAATAGTCGTAGCCGCGTCGCTTTGTTGGCGGGTCCGCAATTGCTATCTTCTTCAATCTCATGTAGGCATCATCATACGTATTCAAGCCCAGCCAGTCCGGAAGGCCGATCCCAATGGTGGAGAAGGGGTCTACCGGAACGGCCGCACTGCTGTGGATGTTGTGCAAAATGATGGTGGTATCCGGCCGGAGGTATGCAAGCCAATCTTCGTTGGCACCGACCCAGACCTATATATAAGACGGTGGGCAGCGGAGAAATTATGGGATGGAAATGGAATAACTAAGTACTACATGATCAAACTCCATTACTGACCTGCTCATCGGACAAAATCCGACTACCTCTCAACGTCGGCAACTCTAGCGGAGTCAACGCGCAACCATGGCCAGGGAGCGGTGGACTATTCGAAGGATTGTCCCATAGAAGAACCTTCTCCTCGAGGACGCATGGAAGACCAACAAGCATGGCCTTTTCCCAAGCCATTTTAAGCACCGTCTTGAAATAGTTGGTGCAGGAAGCACCGAGTCTTGCGGCGGTGAGGACGTCGGAGCGGCGTGCGATTTCTCCCAGAGGATCATCGTCCAAGGTCTCCCAGCCCCGACGAGGAGGAGAACCGCCTGGCGAATCCATGGGAGCAGCGACGAACTGCCTTCTCTTCAGGGGGAGGGGAACTGGCGACGAGGAGATAAGAGCGTAGTAACCGCAGGGCCTCGTCCCTTCCAACTGTAGATCGTTCCTTCCAACTGTAGCAAATGGGTGAGGCTATTATTTACTACTAGTACTAGCATTATGGGACATTATGGGATTGCATTATACTGTAAATAATAGCACTAGTAAGAAATTTTTGGCACTAGCTAGTAGTTTTTGGCGTGGATTAAGAAATTTTGGGTATGTTTTTGCTATTTTTTGTACACGCCAACTAGTGTCAAAAAGCGTCTTACATTATGTGACGGAGGAGTACGTACTCGTACTGTAGCAGTACTAGTACTACTTTCTCAACTAGTAGTGCGAGAGTACTACTAGTGCTATGTACTGTACTTCTAGTATAGTGCACCCGTTTTGAACTCTTGAATCGCAGGGCCAAGGAGCTACAGTTGGAAGTGGAGGGTACTACTGTTCTCTAGAACCATCGATGTACTATCAATGCAGGGAAAGTACACCTGCGTAGTGGCCTAGTGGGTACTCTCGGTGCTCTATTCAGCCGCTCCTCACATAGCTGGCCTACTCAGCAGCTCCTCTCACGCACACACTAGCAGCCTGTTTATCAGCGACGGTTACTGCGGGGGCAGAACATTTGAGTTATTTGATACAGCCAGACTAGGATTTTCGCTTCCATTTGTGGAGGTGTAATGGATCTCGTCGAACTTTGTTAGTAGTTCCTTCTTTATGAATGAGATGAAGCAAACCTTTTGCCTCCGTTTCAAAAAAACACGTCAAGAGGAATTTCTTTTATAGTAGAGCCAATAATGGAGTGAAGTCCATGCGTGCAACGCCACAAGCTACAGAGTAGTAGTAGAGCACTTTATGTACAGAGCCATATTGCACAGTTCCCAATGCCCTGCCAGGCTTTTCCGGCTCCTCGGGCTTAATTGGGAGGCGCTAGTTTAAATATGTTAGTAGCTGATGAGGAAGCTGCAAGCGAGGTACGGCTAGGGCGAGCACGAGATGCTGGGAAGGAAAACCCGTTCACGTGGCTAGGCTATCTAGTGCACCTAGATTGTGGTGCCGCATGTCCGTTTGACTTCAAAACTCAAACTACCCGTGTAAAATATTGGCTCGCAGCAAAGTTACTATTAAAAAAAAGGTCGTCGTGCGTTGGGCCGGGATCGAACCCACAAAACGAGGTATACACTCCTGCGACCACTAGTAGTACTCGTTGGAGTACAACGCAACCTAGAATCGCCTTTTGTCGCTAGTAGTACATTGTTCCTTACAAGAACCATAATAATGCAAGAAACCACTAATAATGCCAAGAAACTACTACCACTTGCATACGTGGCAGACTTAAGATAAGACTACCTTATCAACCATTGTACATGCTCTTACCAACCAGCCCTACCAAGAAACGACTACTCTACAAAGTGCCGTTATAGGCACGTTTCAACCCACGGCCCTGTTTGGATACATTTGTTGTCAATCTAACCCTGCCATCCAAACACCACTTTGGTTAGAGTTAGTTCAGGGTTAGAATCTAACCTCTGACTTAGAGTATCCAAACAGGGCCCGTGTCGCCCATTAAGTCAACGCCTTCTATTCGACCAGGAGTTATGACTTGTGGGACCTACATCTCAGTCTGCATAAAAATCCCCAAGTGACCTCCTACCTCCGGCCTGTCCACCTAGTCATCCTCGGCCATGGGACGCAGCTACCGCCGCTGGCAGAAGGCGAGGTCAAAACCGCCGGCGGTGCGGAGCCCATCTTGTGGCAGCCCGGATGCCAGCTCCGTCCGGCGCTCGCGGCTGCTAGCTAGCCAAGATAGCTCCGTCCAGCTGCTTATCTGCAAGGTTTGCTAGCTAGATTGGCACGGCGGCGCGGCGGCTTGCTCGCGCGAGTCGCGCTAAGGCCAGCCATCTGGCTCGAGCGAAGGCCAGTGCGGCGGCTTGCTCGCTCGTGAGTCACGCTCGGGCCAGCCTGCCAACCCGTGCGGAGGCTAGCGCGGCGTCCGGCCCGTCCGGCGGAGCGGCGGCCAACTCGCTCATCACCGGCGCCACCGACGAACACGCATCAGCACTGTTTGAAGTAATGTTCAGGAAAAATAATGATTTGAGGGGGAATAACAGGATAGAAGGTCAGATGTGGGTCCCTCGTGTCAACGGTCAAACAAAATGTATTGGTCTAAGCTGCCTCGTCAGCACAGACGTGTGGGCCAACCCTATCATAAATGGTTTTAAACTAACCTAATCGGTAGGTAGTAGTTTTTGGCATGGATTAAGAAATTTTGGGTATGTTTTTGTTATTTTTTGTACAATAGATTCTTCCTAGGGCTGGTTGAAAGTGGTGGTTTTTTGTTAAATACTCTACATATTGTAAGTAGGAGTGAAAGTTAAGCTTTGGAACCCAATAAGCAAGGCTAGTTACATAGTGTATATGTGTACATGATTGAAAGTAAATATCAACCATGAGTGACTAATATCTTGATGGAAAACTCAAAACTATGGAATACTAGGGAAATTTTTTGCATGGTTGGAAATACTAGCAATGTTCATGTGCGTTGCAACGAATCATAATTAGAATAATACTTATTCACAAACTTGATACAAAACACTCTAATTTTGATATACATATATCACTAGAGATATATTATGTTTCAATTAGAATATATTCCTTGGGCTGTTTTGGTGAGGTCAGGGAGGGATGTGGTTGGTTTTAAGATACTGATTATGGGTTTTCTGCAAATTGGTAGACAAGTGGGATGTTTGTGAGAAAAGGCAACAACTTACCTCACAGTCGTTAGATGTAGATCTAATGGTCACAAACGACGGATGGAAGACGCACCATCATCACCAACTTAGTCTTCTGTAGGAGTACTAGCAAGATCCGTGCATTGCACGGAACATCAAGATGCATTTTTTTAATAAAAACACTCGTTGCGATTAACCCATGCGGGAGTAATCCCATGTGTAAAAACTAATGATATCTCGAGAAATAGGAGATAGGTGAAGAGGAGTGGGGCGTGGTGGTGATCGGTGGTCGGACTGAGCGGAGGCATGGGGATTGATGACGCCGGCAGCGGCCACCAGGCCAGTTTGTTCCAGAGGCTTCCTTTCTTAATTGCTCAACAATGAGGTTGTTGGAGATAAGGATGAACGAGGGAAGGCCTTGTCTGCAAATGTGGAGAGCGGTGCGGGTATCTTTTAGTTTAATTTCCATCAGTAAGATATAGATCGGACGGTCTATATTGCAAGATGGCACGCGTACCATCATCACCAACTCGGTTTTTTATAAGAGAAGAAATATAAGTATGGATATACAAACGTATTATCGATACTTGTTTCCGTAAACTAGCATCTACATTCTATTCAACACATCAACATGTGAGGCCTTAGCACAATGACTTCTCGACTATGTAAAACAAAGGTTTTCCCGTCGCCGATAAGGAGGGGGTGACGGCGGCGCACTTTTTGGCTTGCTCTAGTCCTAGTAGTCATACTAGGTGGTCTAAGCACATGTAGATTTATTCTTTTTCACGTCTCGTGTTCGCCGTACTGCCACGACTGTTGATGAATAGACGGTAAGTTATTCACGGGGAAACCCTTGTTGAGCGTGTTTGCGAGAGAGAGAGAGACAGTGTGCGTGTGTGATATGTCTAGAGCCTGAGGCAATGATAACAGATTCTTTGTGTCTATGTGTGGAGGATAGAGAGAGACATGTACATGGGGCTTTGTGTTGTGTAACGTGGAGACAAATATACATAATTAGAGAGTGAGTGTGCGAGATACAAATGCGGACATTGGGAGAGATGAGGATCCAGATTAATGGGTGTGTGTGCGTGTCTGTGTGTGTTTGTGCGCGCGTTTGTGTGTGAGAGGGAGTGTGTGTATGTGGAGTAGAGAGACCACTAATGATGTAAACCTAGTATAAGGGAAGGGGGAATGGTGTGACATGTGTAGTAGCGGGATAGCATGGGTGCGGGCGGGGGGAGCAGACTATTTGGAAGAGACATCGATTGTGTGTGGGAGAGGGGTGTGTGAGAGAGAAAGAGAGCTAGCGACGGAGAGAGAGATAGAGAGAGAGAGAGAGGGGAAGAGAGGGGGCGTTTGTGTCCATAAATGGCGTATAGATAGGGAGACAATGTTGATGTTGTTTGAAATTGGCCTATGTACAGAGACGCAAGGGAAGCGAGTCATCGTGTGTGTGATAGGGACTTCATGAGAGATCTAGAATAGATGGTGTAGAGAACAGTGTGCGAGATCGAGAACGATGATACATTAGGGAGCTATGGAAAGAGTCACGACATATATGTATACAGGGAGGAGCTGGGGCGGGTCCGCATGTGGGAGAGATAGAAAGAGGAGAGTGGTGCACAAGGAGACAAAGTGTGCTTGTTTTGCAGTGGGGGTGGTGTGTGAGGTGAGTGTGCGAGAACCACATAACTAGGGAGATCGATGTTTGGGGGCGACGTTTTGTGTGTATGTGAAAGATACACTCTACATAGTGCGTGTGCTTGGGAAAGAGAGATGCTGGGAGACCTAGATTGAGAGTGGGGGAAGAGATGTGTGCATGCCCAAGAGATAAAGTGATAGAGACCTATATTGGGGTCCGGACTTTAGGAGGGAGAGGGGTGTTAATGTGCTCGTGTGTTGGTGTTTGGGGGAGAGAGCGACTTCTGTGTGTGTGTGGGGGGGGTGGGCGATGAGGCGGGGGGGGGGGGGTTGCTTCAGATAAAGAGTGGGTGTCTATATTTGAGGGATTTTAGTGTAATTGAGATATACATGGTCAATAGTGTGTGCACTCAAGGTTGATCAATTTGTTTCACAGTTTGGACTATGAGATAACGCTACTTTTGAACATGCATGATATACTTTGATGTACCAGAATTACAAACCTAAGATTGGAATTTTGGAATTCGACTCCATCATTAGCTTTTGTAATTCATTTAAACGGAGGTACATTTTTAAGCCGGGATTTCATGATTTCAAATTCATATATCAAACCTAGAGATATACACATACGGGCATGTTCAAACTTTATAATCATCCACTTTATTCATACACATACACATTTTTGCTTTTGTCATCATATTTAGGATAAACACATTTGGAATTTCATTTGAATTGGACCATATGATGGTATTTGCTTGTAGTAGCTCAATGATCCATATTGAATTGAATGGACAATCTAAGTTTCGAGTTGGAGACATTGATTTTCAAAACTTGCACTTTTTTTGCGTGCAAAACAAACAAATTCTCGGCCATGATATCATAGTCGGCCGTACAAGAGCAGAATATAATTTTGGGCGCCAAAAGCTTTCAAACTTCCCGCTCACATCGAAATATCTCGCGCCCGAAAGTTTAGCCATGCGATATTCCTGTTTTACCCCTGCCACATGAACGGAAAAGGGCTGCTTTTGGTAACTCCATTGTTTTCCCCTCTTTGCCCCCAACATTCTTCCCCAGAGCCCCTCCCCTTCCCCTCCCGGACCCCCCCAACCATGGCAAGCCACCGAATCTAGTCCTCCGCCGCAGCGGTGGACCTCACACCACGACGGATCTACCTTCCGCACCTTGGAACCCCCAACTGCCAACTCACCACTTCACCGGAGCCGCTTCAGCGACTGGCTTGTACACCGCTCCAGATCTCCTTGACCGCCATCATGGTCCACCGCACCGGATCTGCTTAACCGGCGCCCTCGTCCACCACAGTGTAGGCCCTTCACTGACTCCGTCGTTCTTCCCTTCGCTGGCCCTTCATACAAGCCCTCGTCCGCCGCAACAGATCCGCCTCACCGAAAGCACTGTACAACGCGCCCGCCGAAGCCTTCGTCCACTACACCGGACCTGCTCCACGGACGCCATATTCAACTCCACCGGCCCTGCTTTACTGACGCCACAGCCTCATCAGGTTATTTCGATCTGTACTCCTTCAGTTTTTCTCTTTATCGTGCAACTATTCACTTACCACAGATGAGCTTTCTTGTATGTCGAGAGGCGCCGCAACCGTAGCACCGGAGCCGCTTCAGCGACGGCGATAGCCGGCCCAAACTCAACCGCAACACGAGCACCATCGACGATCCTTAGCTATCAAGTATGCCAACGATACCCATACGCCGCCGAGAATCAGGTACTATTATCCAACGGCCGGCGCCTACGTTCACTTTCTTAGCATAAGCACCGCACCTTTGAATTTCTTCAGGGCATCATTCAGTTTTCATTAGACTCGTTATTCTGCTTGCACCTGTAGGGCCATACTTCTGGCAGTGAACATGTTACATGTGCTAAATTACATACGAGTGCACATATAGCTAATATGATTTAGTTTTGTCCTAAGTATTACTGTACTTCCTAGATATCACTGCCTACTATTTTACTTCTTGCATCCTATATTTATGATAATGGTGTTGTTCTGATGCCACCTGTTGGTTCCATCAGACTGCTTCATGTTCCGTATGCTTAATTACACATCAGCAAACTAGCATGTGGTTCCGCTGGTTTTTGTTTGTTTTACCCTACATTTTTTATGCTAGCTATTACATCACTGCTATGAGCCTCTGTTCATTACTTTTTTGTGTGTTCTTGATCTTCCCAAGTTGCATGCCTAATTTGATGCTTCTATTAATTATGGAGCTGCCAACCCCATCAAGCAAAATATTTGTTCTTTTGGGGCTGGCACCTCGAACAAGCATAAAAATAGAGGGAAGCAGATATATTGTCGTGTATGCACACACCCTTCTTTCATTAGTTTAGATGAACCATTGATGATCAATTCGAACCAGTGCATGCGATTAAAATTAATTTTACCTAAATAGAGGGTGCAGAATAAACTACAACAAGTAGATTTGCAACCACGGGATGCTGACGATATCTTCAAAGAACATTGCAACAGCAGCGAGGCTTCATAGCAACATATGGTAAGCCAGTGTGTTTTAGTACATGTGAAATGTAATGCGTGTGGGCTGCTTTCTTGGCTTGTGCCCTCAACCTGTAATCCTACAGAATAACAAATAGTTCAGTTCTCTGCTTTGCTGTATTGCTTGATTCGAATGCTTGTTTGTTACTTGTTACGCTATACCTGAGTTGGCCAATATGTCAGCAGTGCCTGCTGTACTATCATAAAGAAATGCATGCCTGGTTCATTTGAGTCCTTAACTTTTCCTCTGAACTTCATCACAAGACTGTCTTCGTAGTTTATATGAGGCCACACTGTTAAGTGCTTTCTCAGATTATTTCAACTGCTTAGATGCCTTGGCAACTTAAATATAGCAGTGGTACACTCCCTTTCAACTAGGGATGTCAACTGGGTCCCGTTTAATCCTGATTAAAGTCCACTAGTGGTATGATAGTTCAAAAGAGTTTTGTTTTTTGAGGAAAATGAACCAGGGAGCTAGCAAAAACTAACTAGATGGGACTGGCGAATGTCGTTTATTTGCCACTTACATCCCTAGTTTCATCTTACCATTTTAATTTCTTTTCGGCTGATGCTGCTTCGAACCATTTAAATATAGCTTGCCATGCTCGGCAATAATTCGTATGTCGTTTACCATCTAAGCTTACTACATGGATCATGCGATAACTATCTCTTACTTATGTCCAGCGGAAACCTTTCAGGATGCCGTTCACACTAGGACACAATGTACAACCCCAGAATCTATTTGTGGAAGCAGTGTGCCATCCATGTTACCAGATGGTAGCAGTTCAGAGGCAACACCGTCGGAGAGCAGTCTGAGCACACATATTATAGTTCTTGAGGCTCTACTAGAGGCAGAAAGAGATGGTGTGGCTGCCATGAATGAGGTAATCTTGATCTTGAAGCTGGAAATTATGCAATTAGTGTTGGGGAACGTAGCAAAAATTCAAAATTTTCCTACGTGTCACCAAGATCAATCTATGGAGTCATCTAGCAATGAGAGAGAGGAGTGCATCTACATACCCTTGTAGATCGCGAGCGGAAGCGTTCAAGAGAACGGGGTTGATGGAGTCGTACTCGTCGTGATCCAAATCACCGATGATCCTTGCGCCGAACGGACGGCACCTCCGCGTTCAACACACGTACGGAGCAGCGATGTCTCATCCTTGTTGATCCAGCAAGGGGGGAGGAGAGGTTGATGGAGATCCAGCAGCACGACGGCGTGGTGGTGGAAGTAGCGGGATCCCGGCAGGGCTTCGCCAAGCGCAAGCGGGGAGGAAGAGGTGTCACGGGAGGGAGAGGGAGGCGCCAGGGCTTAGGTATTTCTGCCCTCCCTCCCCCCACTATATATAGGGCCAAGGGAGAGGGGGGCGCAGCCTTGGCCCTTCCTCCAAGGAAGGGTGCGGCCAGGGAGGAGTCCATCCTCCCCAAGGCACCTCGGAGGTGCCTTCCCCCTTTAGGACTCTCCCTTTCCCTTATCTCTTGGCGCATGGGCCTCTTGGGGCTGGTGCCCTTGGCCCATATAGGCCAAGGCGCACACCCCTACAGCCCATGTGGCCCCCCGGGGCTGGTGGACCCCCTTGGTGGACCCCCGGACCCCTTTCGGCACTCCCGGTACAATACCGATAATGCGCGAAACTTTTCCGGCGACCAAAATAAGACTTCCCATATATAAATCTTTACCTCCGGATCATTCCGGAACTCCTCGTGACGTCCGGGATCTCATCCGGGACTCTGAACAACTTTCGGGTTACCGCATACTAATATCTCTATAACCCTAGCGTCACCGAACCTTAAGTGTGTAGACCCTACGGGTTCGGGAGACATGCAGACATGACCGAGACGACTCTCCGGTCAATAACCAACAGCGGGATCTGGATACCCATGTTGGCTCCCACATGCTCCTCGATGATCTCATCGGATGAACCACGATGTCGAGGATTCAATCAATCCCGTATACAATTCCCTTTGTCAATCGGTATAGTACTTGCCCGAGATTCGATCGTCAGTATCCCGATACCTTGTTCAATCTCGTTACCGGCAAGTCTCTTTACTCGTTCCGTAACACATCATCCCGTGATCAACTCCTTGGTCACATTGTGCACATTATGATGATGTCCTACCGAGTGGGCCCAGAGATACCTCTTCGTTTACACGGAGTGACAAATCCCAGTCTCGATTCGTGCCAACACAACAGACACTTTCGGAGATACCTGTAGTGCACCTTTATAGCCACCCACTTACGTTGTGACGTTTGGTACACCCAAAACATTCCTACGGTATCCGGGAGTTGCACAATCTCATGGTCTAAGGAAATGATACTTGACATTAGAAAAGCTCTTAGCAAACGAACTACACGATCTTGTGCTAGGGTTAGGATTGGGTCTTGTCCATCACATCATTCTCCTAATGATGTGATCCCGTTATCAATGACATCCAATGTCCATGGTCAGGAAACCGTAACCATCTATTGATCAACGAGCTAGTCAACTAGAGGCTTACTAGGGACATGGTGTTGTCTATGTATCCACACATGTATCTGAGTTTCCTATCAATACAATTCTAGCATGGATAATAAACGATTATCATGAACAAGGAAATATAATAATAACCAATTTATTATTGCCTCTAGGGCATATTTCCAACAATTAGCTGCACGCATTATGCAAGCAACCCAAGAATTGGAGGAAGTAGGAATGTTGCATTTGAAGACGGAGGAGGTCCTGCTGCTTCTGCTATCTGAAGCCCAGGGTAATCCCAGTTCTTCTTTAGATAGCAGTTGAAATTGTCATTAGATTATTGTACTTGCATGTTGTGTCATGTCTCTGAATGGATTATGTTGTAAGACCCCCTATGTTGTCCATGTGTTGTAATGATCCGAATTTTTTAGGCAAGGTAATCCTCAGTACTTGTATGATTGACATAAGGTGAACTATTTTTCGTGTGAGCATATTGTATTGGATGAAATAACTGTTTGACTCAAAGTGTATCCAACCTACTGAATTCGAAGATCGCGGCATTTCTAAATCATAATCATATATAAAGGTGGAATAAATCTTTGTTGGGGTTTTGAAGAAATAAATAACAAAACGTAGAATTATCTGTGGATATTCGTAATCGAATAAAAATTGGATTTGGATTTAGTTGCCAGGGCCTAGGGCAAACATGAATGCTAATTCTCCCAAGTTTTGAACGAAGCGGCTAAACACCCACTATCATTTGTGGGCTGCCCGAAGCAAGTGTTTGCGAGATGGAAATTACTGTCTACCCCTGACACTTGACATCCTTATCGACTGGATTAACACTGCTGTCGATAGGGGTAGACTAGTAACTTCAATCAGATGTGACACGACGGCCTCTGAGCCCATTCAGACACGGTGGGCGCCAAACGTGGGCGGCAAAACACATTTGATTCAAGCTCGTCCGAAAGACATGTGTCTCTCCCTCCATTTCCCCATTCATCCACGGTGGGCGGCAAAACAAACTCTCCTCGTCCGAAATCGATGTAGGCTAATATTTTAAATAGGGGCAGATGTGTAACTTCCCTCAGACGTGACACAACCGCCCTACCTATCAGCCCCGTTCATACACCGTGGGCGCCAACCGTGGGCGGCAAAACACCCTCTCCTCGCCCGAAATCATTACCGGCAAATATTTGGGAGATGCGGGATTACCGTCCGATCCCCAACCGACGTGATGTCCGAAATTTTAAACGGGGGATAAGTTCGTAACTTTCCCACATTTCAGACAAGCGCGTCCCAAAGTTTGAGATCCCCCTACCCATCCATTTCCCCATTCATACACCATCAGCGCCACGACAACCTCCCCACTGTGGCCAGCCTCCTTCGTCCGCCACCCCATCCTCCACCTTGCCAGAGCCGCTACCCCTACCCCGTCGTCCACTTCAATAGATGGACGTCTCTCATCCACAGCGCCGGACCAGGATCCTTTCATCGCGTCGTCTCGCTTCATCGGCGCCGTCGTCCACTTTGTCGTTGCCGCTCCTACGACCGCCTCGTCCACGGCAACAGGATTTATCCCCCAACCCGGCCGTCTGCCATCTAAAGTCTTCTTCCCCGCCGCCGACAGCCATCGCACCCGCAGCACCCTCAATGTATCAGCAGGGGCCTACACGGTGTCGCAAGAGAGGTGGTACTCTTCCATATGTGCTTAAGTTATTGATCTCACCCGGAAAATAGATCTTAAATTGTTTACTGTACTTTTCTTGTCCGTACCAAATCGTAGTGGCTAGTTGAATGCAAACATTGGTTGCGAAGTAGCTTTGTACGGTTTGCACCTTCAGATCTGCCATGTCACGGTCACTATACTCGTAAAGCTTATGGTTTCCCCCCTTTATATTCACTACCATCATCGTAGGTGCTTCCCTGCTTCGTGTCATGCTAGCACTGCTCCTCAAGACCTCAACCCATCAAGCGAAACAACATGCCACTCATAATTCCAAAGCTTACGTGTTGAAATACGAATATGATATGATGCTCATATTACTAAAACAGAGAACGTTTAATTGGTCACCTAATGTTCCTATATTCGTTTCGAAAAGCATGTGCGCCACCCACTGGTCCAGCTAGTTCCGATTTCCTGATTTTACTCTTGATGCTTAGGGTTTCCCCCTTTTATCTACTCTACTATGATCTACGTAGGTGCTTTCTGTCATACTAGCATTACTCCACCCTTCAAGCTAAACAACACAACACTCAAAATTCCAAAGCTTAGTTGTTCAAATATGATTGTGATATGATACTAATATTAGTTAACAGGCACATTTAATTGGGTAGCTAAAGGTCCCACTTGAGTTTCCAGATGCATGTCGCGACATATAGAGAGACAGCAGAATTGCATTTCTTTGTCACTTGTTGACTGTACTTTTTTGTTCATACCAAATCTTAGTTGTAATTTCAAAGAAAATATTGGTTGCTAACTACCCTTTGCGCGGTTTGCAGCTTCAGATCTGCCATCCCACTGCCACGGTCAACACTATACTCATCATGCTTACGGTTTCCCCATTTTATGATGACCACGATCAGCCTACGTGGTTCGTGTCGTAATAGCACTGCTCCACCCATCGAGCTAAACAAGCTTAGTTGTACAAATTCAAATCTGATATTATGCTGATATTAGTAAAACTGAGAGATGTTTAATTAGTCAGCTAAATGTTCCTACTTTAGTTTCGAAATGCATGTGAGCCACATATGGAGAGACCGGAAGGAATAGTATTTATCTGTGCGCTCTGGTTCATCATGGGTGGCCAACCGACATTGTATAGAAAGACTTGTAATATCTTCAATCTGCTTGCTCTTCTGCTCTTCTTTAAGATGATCCTCTTCTCTTGCGGTCGACTGGTCAGGTCGAGTTATTCTCCCTTAGTATATTTTGAATCTGTCAGGTCAGGTCGACTTGTTCTTCTTTACTATATGTTGAAGCTGTCATCTGCGAAGTATCATCACTTCCGGAGCTCTCATATTTTGAGTAGTAGGCCACATTATATTAATGCACACACCAAATTACAGCATGCATGGCACCTCTTAGAAGAATTGCAGAGATAGCACAAAGGGGTTTACAGGGAGGAAGTATTGGATTAGAATCACTTCTGCATTACAAAGATAATCTCACTTGTTTTATGTTTTCATGCATGTCAGGTATTGAACATTATCAAAATGAATATGAGAATGGGCGCACGAGAGGAATATTGCGGAACGATCCACTGGCTAACAAACTTGGCATGGTGGAGGATGACCTATCTTATTCACCCATCAAGGTGCATGCTCTAACTTGGCAAGGTTGTATTGGTCGCACATATTTTGCATCTGACCTCTTGAATTACTTCTACTTTGTTACACCATCTGCTTAGTTTAAGCATCATATATGAGTATATGCCATACCTATCCATTTTCTGTAGCTATTCCATGTGTCGTCATACTATGCTTTTCCAGTCAAATGTTGTTCTTTCGTAATAGATGTCCAAAAGGAAGAGGGTGATTGCAGATCCTCAAGGAGTACAAACTAGGTATTTGGAAAAGGTAGTGATACCTGTTAAATCAGATAGATCAGCAGCCACGGAAAACAAAGGCCCAACTGTAACAGACTTTACCCCTACTCCAGTGGCCAAACCCCTATTAGAACTGCTGACAGCCCAGCGTTAGGTACAGTCTATGATATCAATTCAAAATTTGAACTCCTAAATTTCTGCATGTGCCTTACCTTCTCTCTTGTATGAAAACTAATTTCAGATGAATCTCCTTGCTCAAAGGATCATAGGATCTCACGACAATACTGGGCTCTGCATTGCTCTTGCCAGTACCTCTTGCCCTTTGTCAGCATACTTACACTCATTGCTGTTTGATTATGTAGCATCACTGTAAATGTTCGCTTCTTTATCCTTCCTTTGCTTGAAATTATTAGATCTATATTTACTCTTAGATAAATGTAGAATTAACACAATGGTTATGAAGTTTTGGATTGCTCATGTAAGTACCTGTTGTCTTGTACTCCCTCTGTATCGAATTAATTGTTGATCAATTGGATGTATTTAGAACTTAATAGTGCTAGATACATCCATTTGAGCGACAACTAATAACGGACAGTGGTGGTATTACTGTACATGCATCGTGAGATAGTTGATTGTCTAGCATTACTCTGCATCTTATCTGCCCTGCCCTCCACTTTCTCCGAATTATCATATCTACATTTACTCTTACCAAAATGTTGAATAAAGCCAATGCCACTGCACACGTTGATGTCTGCATTCCTCTTGTCAGTACCTTTTGCCTTGTAACGCTGTACTTAATTAATTGCTATTTGATTATGTATCATCAGTCTGCACCTGAGCTTCATTATCCTCTATTTCTTCCAATATTATTTGATCTATATTTACTCTTTGCAAAATGTAGAATAATGGCAATGCTTATAAAGAAATTCCTTTGGAGAAATTTATTGAATTATCTTTCCATCAACATGGAGAAGGGCTTTGTCCAGCCCGTGTTAACATGTAATGTAAGTTCATCCTTCTCAAGCCTTCAAACTTTGTTCTAGTATAGATTTGGACAGGCATCATTTCCTCCACTGTTGTTTACATCTGATTGGATGTTTGCAACAACTACCAGCTTTAAATTGTAGTTGTAAAAACATGTTCCTTATGCAGAACAGATCCATTTATTTGCTTATATAATTGTGAAACCTGTTACATGTCTCCTTGTTTCTCTTTCAGAGTCGTATCTCTTATGCCAGGCAGAACTTTAGGAAAGATAGTGAGCCAAACCATCTTGAGGACAGCGAGATGACCCCAAGGTCTTGTCTTGATGAAGACAGTGAGTTGAAGCTACTCGCCAGCAGGTGTGAGACAACCTCTGTGCAGCCGCTGCCTCAATCAGTTCGACTTCTTCAGTCTCAACTTAAAGCGGAAAGGCTTGCTTCAGCTCAGCTCCGACTTGAAGTCAAAGATGTAATGAAGATGTCAGGGGACTGCCTTGCGCACTATGGTGCCATACAGCTAGGGATGAAGCATCTATCGTTGACACAACTGAGGTCTCATCAGCTTGTTCGGCTGCTTGCGGGGGCCCGAGCTTGCCAGGTCTAGTGCCTTCTGAAGTGCTCTCAGTTTTGTATATTCTTTTGTCGGCGCGTTTATATGCACTGGTGGCGACCTTTGATGCCCAGTGTATGTAATCCGCGGTCATGTTGCTCTTTATTATCACCGAGTAGCAAACTTTGATTCCTAATATGTCGTAATTTCTTTGTTGTATAGTCTAGGTTTATTCTTTGGTCGATATGCTGTAATTTAGGCCGGAAGGTTCAGTGGATCTCAGTGTTGTCGGTCTTTAGGCCGGATCGTTACTCATATGGGCCAAAATGTGGGCCTATAATCATCTTGGGCCATTAGCAGGTCTAAACCTATAGCAGTTTCCTGCCTTTAACAGGCCATGGGCTACATATTTACTATAGTGACACTGGCTTCCTGCGGGCCATAGAAACAATGGGCCTTCTACAGTTCGTAGAAACAATGGGCCTTCTACGGGTCGTATCATCAATGGGCCTTAGACGGGCCGTATGATCGATCGGCCAAACATGGGCCAAAAACAGACCGCATTATGGCCGTAAACGGGCTAGAGTTGGAGTCGTCCGTTCATGGGCCGACCATAACGGGTCGTCGTTAATAGGCCGTATTTTATGACGCTATGAAAACGGCCCAACGTATTAACGGGCCACAAACGGGCCGACTGTAACCACGGGCTGAATTTGGCCCACAAGCAGAAAATGGCAATAACGGGCCGTAAGTAACCGAATGCTGAAAATGAGCCCAAGAATAAATGGGCCCTGAGAAGGCCGAAAGATAACATGGGCTGCAAACGGCCCAATGGATTAATGAGCCGTTAATGGGTATAAAGTGATACACTGTTCATTACGGGCCAGTTTCACCACGGGCTGTTAATGGGCCAAGAGTTACAAAGGGCCTCATCTGGGCCAAAAGACGCCATGGGCCATACATGGGCCGGAACTTAAAATGGGATGGAATCATATTGGACGGCCCAGATGACGCTACTGGGCCTAATTTGGATAGGTCGTAACGGGCCCTGGGTTAGCGGGCTGTAAATGGGCTATATGCGAACATGCCGTTAGCAGGCTTTCCGTGGGCTGGCCCACCACCTTTTGACCAAGTCAAACGGGACGGCCTTTTCACAGGAATGGGCCTCTGTTGGGCCGTGCCACGTGTCGACGTATCATAGTCGTCTTCTGTCCAATGAGTGGATGACATCTGTCCCAACGGTGAGCCGACACGTGTTTACTCCAGCCAATGATGATTTTACACGTGGAAAATCCCCATTGGTCGGGGCTGTTAGCGGGTTATCAGATCCAAAACCAGACCGGATAGCTTAACGGCGTTCCGTTACGGTGGATGCCATGTGTCGGTCACCCTTGACGAAAGCACTTCTGTGACGCGCGATTTATCGTCATGGAAGTAGACACTTCCGTGATGATAATTTTGGTAATGCCATGGAACACTTCTACGACAGCACAGGTATGAATATCTTGATTCTGTCATAAAATTGTCATGGATGTACATGCATGACAAAAAATGCGACCTACTGTGACAAACACATATCATCACGGAAGTGTATTTTTTTTGTAGTGATGTCTGTCACCTAGCGATGCATCAAGGACATAATTCTTCTATGCAACAATGAGGATAATCCTCAGATCATGGACCCAATCCGCATCATTGCTACTATCATCTTTCAACTTATTTTTCTCTAGGAACATATCAAAAAATAGGGGAGCTACATTGCGAGCTATTGATCTACAACATAGATTTGCGAATACTATCACGACTAAGTTCATGATAAATTAAGTTCAATTAATCAAATTACTAATGAACTCCCACTTAAATCAACATCCCTCAAGTTGTCGAAGTGATACATGATCCAAATCAACTAACTCATGTCCGATCATCACGTGAGATGGGGTAGTCATCAATGGTGAACATCTCTATGTTGATCATATCTACTATATGACTCACGTTCGACCTTTCGGTCTCTAGTGTTCCGAGACCATGTCTGTACAAGCTAGGCTCATCAATTTTAACCCAAGTATTCTGCATGTGCAAAACTGTCTTACACCCGTTGTATGTGAACATAGAGTCTATCACACCCGATCATCATGAGGTGCTTCGAAACGAGAACTTTGGCAATGGTGCATACTCGGGGAGAACACTTTTACCTTGAAATTTAGTGAAGGGATCATCTTATAATGCTACCACCATTCTAAGCAAAATAAGATGTATAAAAGATAAACATCACATGCAATCAAAATATGTGACATGATATGGCCATCATATCTTGTGCTTTTGATCTCCATCTCCAAAGCATCGTCATGATCTCCATCGTCATCGGCTCGACACCTTGATCTCCATCGTTGCATCGGGGTCATCTCGCCAACTATTTCTTCTACAACTATTGCTAACGCATAGCGATAAAGTAAAACAATTACATGTCGTTTGCACTTCATACAATAAAAGACAACCCTAAGGCTCCTGCCGGTTGTCGATATTACAAAACATGATCATCTCATACATCAACATATATCACATCATATCTTGACCATATCACATCACAACATGCCCTGCAAAAACAAGTTAGATGTCCTCTTCTTTGTTGTTGCAGGTTTTACGTGGCAGCTACGGGCTTCTAGCAAGAACCGTTCTTACCTACGCAAAAATCACAACGGTGATTTATCAAGTTTGTTGTTTTAACCTTGTTCAAGGACCGGCCGTAGTCAAATTCGATTCAACTAAAGTAGGAGAAACAGACACCCGCCAGCCACCTTTATGCAAAACTAGTTGCATGTCAGTCGATGGAACCGGTCTCATGTGCGTGGACATGTAAGGTTGGTCCGAGCCGCTTCATCCCACAATACCACCGAATCAAAATAAGACGTTGGTGGTAAGCAGTATGACTATCACCACCCACAACTCTTTGTGTTCTACTCGTGCATATCATCTACGCATAGACCTGGCTCGGATGCCATTGTTGGGAAACATTGCATGGAAAAGAAAAAAAAATCTACGCACACGCAAGATCTATCCATGGAGATGCATAGCAACAAGAGGGGAGAGTGTGTCTAGGTACCCTCGTAGATCGTAAGCAGAAGCATTCAATAACACGGTTGATGTAGTCGAACTTTCTTCGCGATCCAGCCGATCGAGTACCAAACATACGACACCTCCGTGTTCAGCACACGTTCAGCTCGGTGACGTCCTCCGCCTTCTTGATCCAGTAAGACGGCAAGGTAGTGGATGAGTTCCGGCAGCACGATGGCGTGGTGACGGTGATGGTGAAGTGATCTTCGCAGGGCTTTGCCTAAGCACTAGAAAAATATGACCAGGGGTGTAAACGGTGGAGGGGGGCGCCGCACACGGCTAAGACAATGTTCTGGTTGTGCTAGGCGCCCCCTCCCACATATATATATAGGTGGGGGAGGAGGGATCAGCTAGGAGGCGCCCCCAAGTAGGTTGAATCCTACTAGGGGTCCTCCCCAAATGGCGCCCCCTTCCTTATTTGGAGTACGGGAGGAAGGAAGGAGGAGGTGCCCCCCCATTTCCTTTCTCTCCTAACGAGGGAAAGGTAGGAGGGGCCACCCCTCCCCTTTTCCTTCCCCTAGGGACGGCCAGCCAAGGGAAGGGGTGCACCAGCCCCTTGTGGGCTGGTCTGTCCCCTCCTTTGGGCCATAAGGCCCATACACTAGCCGGGGGTGCCCAGAACCCCTTCCGGTGACCCGATAAGTACCCGGTGCACTTCGAAACTATTCCGGTGTCCGGATACCATCGTCCTATATATCAATCTATACCTCTCGACCATTTCGAGACTCCTTGTCATGCCTGTGATCTCATCCGGGACTCTGAATAACATTCGGTCACCAAATCATATAACTCATATAACACTATATTGTCGACGAATATTAAGCATGCGGGCCCTACGGGTTTGAGAACTATGTAGACATGACCAAGACACCTCTCCGGTCAATAACCAATAGTGGAACCTGGATGCCCATATTGGCTCCTACATATTCTACGAATTTCTTTATCGGTCAAACCGTTATGACAACATACGTAATTCCCTTTGTCCATCGGTATGTTACTTGCCCGAGATTCGGTCGTCGATATCTTCATACCTAGTTCAATCTCATTACCGGCAAGTCTCTTTAATCATTCTGTAATACATCACCTCATAACTAATTCCTTAGTCATTTTCTTGCAAGCTTATGATGTGTATTACCGAGAGAGCCCAAAGATACCTCTCCGATACTCGGAGTGACAAATCCTAATCTCGATCTATGCCAACTCAACAAACACCTTCGGAGATACTTGAAGAGCATCTTTATGATCACCCAGTTATGTTGTGATGTTTGATAGCACAAAAGGTATTCCTCTGGTATCTGGGAGTTGCATAATCTCATAGTCGAAGGAACATGTATTAGACATGAAGAAAGCAATAGCAATAAACTGAAAGATCATTATGCTAAGCTAACGGATGGGTCTTGTCCATCACATCATTCTCCTAATGATGTGATCCCGTTATCAAATGACAACACATGTCCATGGTTAGGAAACCTTAACCATCTTTGATCAACAAGCTAGTCTAGTAGAGGCTGTTGGGGAACATAGTATTTAAAAACAATCCCACGATCACACAAGATCTATCTAGGAGAAGCATAGCAATGAGTGGGGAGAGTGTGTCCACGTACCCTTGTAGGCTGAAAGCGAAAGCATTTAGTAACGCAGTTGATGTAGTCGAGCATCTTCACGATCCATCCGATCCAAGTACCGAACTTACGGCACCTCCGTGTTCTACACACGTTCAGCACGATGATGTCCCTCGAGCTCTTGATCCAGTTGAGGACGAGGGAGAGTTCCGTCAGCATGATGACGTGGCAACGGTGATGATGAATTTACCGGTGCAAGGCTTCGCCTAAGCACTACGACGATATGACCGAGGTGTGTAACTGTGGAGGGGGGCACCGCACACGGCTAAGAGAAGACTTGGTGTGCCTTTGGGGTGCCCCCCTCCCACATATATAAAGGGGGGAGGAGGAGGAGGCCGGCCAAGGGGGTGCGCGTCATAGGGGAGTCCAACTAGGATTCCCAATCCTAGTTGGAGTCCCCTTCCTTTCCAACAGAGGGAGAGAGGGAAGGAGGAGGGAGGGGAGAAGGAAAAACGGGGGCGCCGCCCCCTCCCTAGTCCAATTCAGACTTGTCATGGGGGGAGGGGGGCGCTGCCTCCACTTGTGGCCCTTGTCTCCTTTCCACTAAAGCCCATTAAGGCCCAATACTTCCCCAGGGGGTTCCGGTAACCTCCCGGTACTCCGAAACTTATCCGATACTTCCCGAAACCATTCCGGTGTCCGAATGTAACCTTCCAATATATGAATCTTTACCTCTCGACCATTTCGAGACCCCTCATCATGTCTGTGATATCATCCGGGACTCCGAACACACTTCGGTCATCAAATCACATAACTCATAATACAAATCGTCATAAAACGTTAAGCGTGCGGACCCTACGGGTTCAAGAACTATGTAGACATGACCGAGACACATCTCCGGTCAATAACCAATAGCGGAACCTGGATGCTCATATTGGCTATTACATATTCTACGAAGATCTTTATCGGTCAAACCGCATAACAACATACTTCATTCCCTTTGTCATTGGTATGTTACTTGCCCGAGATTCGATCGTCGGTATCCTCATACCTAGTTCAATCTCGTTACCGTCAAGTCTCTTTACTCGTCTGTAATGCATCATCCCGTAACTAACTCATTAGTCACATTGCTTGCAGGGCTTATAGTGATGTGCATTACCGAGAGGGGCCAGAGATACCTCTCCGATACACGGAGTGACAAATCCTAATCTCGATCTATGCCAACTCAACAAACACCATCGGAGACACCTGTAGAGCATCTTTATAATCACCCAGTTACGTTGTGACGTTTGATAGCACACAAAGTGTTCCTCCGGTATTCGGGAGTTGCATAATCTCATAGTTCGAGGAATATGTATAAGTCATGAAGAAAGCAATAGCAATAAAACTAAACAATCATTATGCTAAGCTAACGGACGGGTCTTGTCCATCACATCATTCTCTAATGATGTGATCCCGTTCATAAAATGACAACACATGTCTATGGTCAAGAAACTTAACCATCTTTGATCAACAAGCTAGTCAAGTAGATGCATACTAGGGACACTCTGTTTGTCTATGTATTCACACATGTACAAAGTTTCCGGTTAATACAATTCTAGCATGAATAATAAACATTTATCATGATATAAGGAAATATAAATAACAACTTTACTATTGCCTCTAGGGCATATTTCCTTCAGTCTCCCACTTGCACTAGAGTCAATAATCTAGATTACATAGTAATGATTCTAACACCCATGGAGTCTTGGTGCTGATCATGTTTTGCTCGTGAGAGAGGCTTAGTCAACGGGTCTGCAACATTCAGATCCGTATCTATCTTGCAAATCTCTATGTCTCCCTCCTTGACTTGATCACGGATGGAATTGAAGCGTCTCTTGACGTGTTTGGTTCTCTTGTGAATTCTGGATTCCTTCACCAAGGCAATTGCTCCAGTATTGTCACAAAAGATTTTCATTGGACTCGATGCACTAGGTATTACACCTAGATCGGATATGAACTCCTTCATCCAGACTCCTTCATTTGTTGCTTCCGAAGCAGCTATGTACTCCGCTTCACACGTAGATCCTGCCACGAAGCTCTGCTTGGAACTGCACCAACTGACAGCTCCACCATTCAATATAAATACGTATCTGGTTTGTGACTTAGAGTCATCCGGATCAGTGTCAAAGCTTTCATCGACGTAACCATTTACGATGAGCTCTTTGTCACCTCCATAAACGAGAAACATATCCTTTTCAGGTATTTCAGGATGTTCTTGACCGCTGTCCATGTTGGGGAACGTAGTAATTTCAAAAAAATTCCTACGCACACGCAAGATCATGGTGATGCATAGCAACAAGAGGGGAGAGTGTTGTCCACGTACCCTCGTAGACCGACAGTGGAAGCGTTATCACAACGCGGTTGATGTAGTCGTACGTCTTCACGATCCGACCGATCAAGTACCGAACGTACGGCACCTCCAAGTTCTACACACGTTCAGCTCGATGACGTCCCTCGAACTCCGATCCAGCCGAGTGTTGAGGGAGAGTTTCGTCAGCACGACGGCGTGGTGACGATGATGATGTTCCACCGACGCAGGGCTTCGCCTAAGCTCCGCGACGGTATTATCGAGGTGTAATCTGGTGGAGGGGGGCACTGCACACGGCTAAAATATCGTATATCAAGTGTGTTCTTAGGTGCCCCCTGCCCCCGTATATAAAGGAGCAAGGGGGAGGCCGGCTGCCCTAGGCGCGCCAAGGAGAGAGGGGGAGTCCTCCTCCTAGTAGGAGTAGGACTCCCCTTTCCTAGTCCTACTAGGAAAGAAGGGGGGGAAGGAAAGAGAGGGAGAGGGAGAGGGAAAGGGGGCTGCGCCCCCCTCTCCTAGTCCAACTAGGACTCCCCTTGGGAGGGGGCGCGCCACCTCCTGGCTGCTGCCCTCTCTCTCCCCTCAAGGCCCACTAAGGCCCAATACTTCCCCGGGGAGTTCCGGTAACCCTCCGGCACTCCGGTTTAATCCGAAACTTCTCCGGAACACTTCCGGTGTCCGAATATAGTCGTCCAATTTATCAATCTTTACGTCTCGACCATTTCGAGACTCCTCGTCATGTCTGTGATCACATTCGGGACTCCGAACAACCTTCGGTACATCAAATCACATAAACTCATAATATAACTGTCATCGTAACTTTAAGCATGCAGACCCTTTGGGTTCGAGAACTATGTAGACATGACCGAGACACCTCTCCGGTCAATAACCAATAGCGGGACCTGGATGCCCATATTGGCTCCCACATATTCTACGAAGATCTTTATCGGTCGGACCGCATAACAACATACGTTGTTCCCTTTGTCATCGGTATGTTACTTGCCCGAGATTCGATCGTCGGTATCTCGATACCTAGTTCAATCTCGTTACCGGCAAGTCTCTTTACTCGTTCCATAATACATCATCCCGCAACTAACTCATTAGTCACAATGCTTGCAAGGCTTATAGTGATGTGCATTACCAAGTGGGCCCAGAGATACCTCTCCGACAATCGGAGTGAAAAATCCTAATCTCGAAATACGCCAACCCAACAAGTACCTTTGGAGACACCTGTAGAGCACCTTTATAATCACCCAGTTATGTTGTGACGTTTGGTAGCACACAAAGTGTTCCTCCGGTAAACGGGAGTTGCATAATCTCATAGTCATAGGAACATGTATAAGTCATGAAGAAAGCAATAGCAACATACTAAACGATCGGGTGCTAAGCTAACGTAATGGGTCATGTCAATCACGTCATTCTCCTAATGAGGTGATCCCGTTAATCAAATGACAACTCATGTCTATGGCTAGGAAACATAACCATCTTTGATTAACGAGCTAGTCAAGTAGAGGCATACTAGTGACACTCTGTTTGTCTATGTATTCACACATGTATTATGTTTCCGGTTAATACAATTCTAGCATGAATAATAAACATTTATCATGACATAAGGAAATATATAATACTTTATTATTGCCTCTAGGGCATATTTCCTTCAGTCTCCCACTTGCACTAGAGTCAATAATCTAGTTCACATCGCCATGTGATTTAACATCAATAATTCACATCACCATGTGATTAACACCCATAGTTCACATCTCTATGTAACCAATACTCAAAGGGTTTACTAGAGTCAATAATCTAGTTCACATCGCTATGTGATTAACACCCAAAGAGTACTAAGGTGTGATCATGTTTTGATTGTGAGATAATTTTAGTCAACGGGTCTGTCACATTCAGACCCGTAAGTATTTTTCAAATTTCTATGTCTACAATGCTCTGCACGGAGCTACTCTAGCTAATTGCTCCCACTTTCAATATGTATCTAGACCGAGACTTAGAGTCATCTAGATTTAGTGCCAAAACTTGCATCGACGTAACCCTTTACGACGAACCTTTTGTCACTTCCATAATCGAGAAACATATCCTTATTCCACTAAGGATAATTTTGACCGTTGTCCAGTGATCTACTCTAGATCACTATTGTACTCCCTTGCCAAAAACTGTGTAGGGTATACAATAGATCTGGTACACAACATGGCATAGTTTATAGAACCTATGGCCAAGGCATAGGGAATGACTTTCATTCTCTTTCTATCTTTTTGCCGTGGTCGGGCTTTGAGTCTTTACTCAATTTCACACCTTGTAACACAGGCAAGAACTCTTTCTTTGACTGTTCTATTTTGAACTACTTCAAAATCTTGTTAAGGTATGTACTCATTGAAAAACTTATCAAGCGTCTTCATCTATCTCTATAGATCTTGATGCTCAATATGTAAGCAGCTTCACCGAGGTCTTTCTTTGAAAAACTCCTTTCAAACACTCCTTTATGCTTTGCAGAATAATTCTACATTATTTCTGATCAACAATATGTCATTCACATATACTTATCAGAAATGTTGTAGTGCTCCCACTCACTTTCTTGTAAATACAGGCTTCATCGCAAGTCTGTAAAAACTATATCCTTTGATCAACTTATCAAAGCGTATATTCCAACTCCGAGATGCTTGCACCAGTCCACAGATGGATCGCTGGAGCTTGCATATTTTGTTAGCACCTTTAGGATTGACAAAACCTTCTGGTTGCATTATATACAACTCTTCTTTAATAAATCCATTAAGGAATGCAGTTTTGTTTATCCATTTACCAGATTTCATAAAATGCGGCAATTGCTAACATGATTCGGACAGAATTTAAGCATAGATACGAGTGAGAAACTCTCATCGTAGTCAACACCATGAACTTTGTCAAAAAACCTTTTTCCGACAATTCTAGCTTTGTAGATAGTAACACTACTATCAGCGTCCATCTTCCTCTTGAAGATCCATTTAATCTCAATGGCTCGCCCATCATTGGGCAAGTCAATCAAAGTCCATACTTTGTTCTCAAACATGGATCTCATCTCAGATTTCATGGCCTCAAGCCATTTTGCGGAATCTGGGCTCACCATCGCTTCTTCATAGTTCGTAGGTTCGTCATGGTCTAGTAACATAACCTCCAGAACAGGATTACCGTACCACTCTGGTGCGGATCTTACTCTGGTTGACCTACGAGGTTCAGTAATAACTTGATCTGAAGTTCCATGATCATCATCATTAACTTCCTCACTAATTGGTGTAGGAGTCACAGGAACAGATTTCTGTGATGAACTACTTTCCAATAAGGGAGCAGGTATAGTTACCTCATCAAGTTCTACTTTCCTCCCACTCACTTCTTTCGAGAGAAACTCCTTCTCTAGAAAGGATCCATACTAAGCAACGAATGTCTTGCCTTCGGATCTGTGATAGAAGGTATACCCAACTGTTTCCTTTGGGTATCCTATGAAGACACATTTCTCCGATTTGGGTTTGAGCTTATCAGGATGAAACTTTTTCACATAAGCATCGCAACCCCAAAATTTTAAGAAACGACAACTTTGGTTTCTTGCTAAACCTCAGTTCACAAGGCGTCGTCTCAACGGATTTTGATGGTGCCCTATTTAACGTGAATGCAGCTGTCTCTAATGCATAACCCCAAAACGATAGTGGTAGATCGGTAAGATACATCATATATCGCACCATATCTAATAAAGTACGATTACGACGTTCGGACACACCATTACATCGTGGTGTTCCAGGTGGCGTGAGTAGTGAAACTATTTCACATTGTTTTAACTGAAGCCAAACTCGTAACTCAAATACTCTTCTCTACGATCAGATCATAGAAACTTTATTTTCTTGTCACGATGATTTTCCACTTCACTCTGAAATTCTTTGAACTTTTCAAATGTTTCAGACTTATGTTTCATCAAGTAGATATACCCATATCTGCTCAAATCATCTGTGAAGGTCAGAAAATAATGATACCTACTACGAGCCTCAATATTCATCGGACCACATACATCTGTATGTATGATTTCCAACAAATCTGTTGCTCTCTCCATAGTTCTGGAGAACGGCGTTTTTAGTCATCTTGCCCATGAGGCACGGTTCGCAAGCATCAAGTGATTCATAATCAAGTGATTCCAAAATCCCATCAGTATGGAGTTTCTTCATGCGCTTTACACCAATATGACCTAAACGGCAGTGCCACAAATAAGTTGCACTATCATTATTAACTTTGCATCTTTTGGCTTCAATATTATGAATATGTGTATCACTACGATTGAGATCCAACAAACCATTTTCGTTGGTGTGTATGACCATAGAAGGTTTTAATTCATGTAAACAGAACAACAATTGTTCTCTAACTTAAATGAATAACCGTATTGCAATAAACTTGATCAAATCATATTCATGCTCAACGCAAACACCAAATAACACTTATTTAGTTTCAACACTAATCCCGAAAGTATAGGGAGTGTGCGATGATGATCATATCAATCTTGGAACTACTTCCAACACACATCGTCACCTCGCCTTTTACTAGTCTCTGTTTATTCTGCAACTCCCGTTTTCGAGTTACTACTCTTTAGCAACTGAACCAGTATCAAATACTGAGGGGTTGCTATAAACACTAGTAAGTACACATTAATAACATGTATATCCAATATACCTTTGTTCACTTTGCCATCCTTCTTATCCACCAAATACTTGGGGTAGTTCCGCTTCCAGTGAACAATCTCTTTGCAGTAGAAGCACTTAGTCTCAGGCTTAGGACCAGACTTAGGCTTCTTCACTTGAGCAGCAACTTGCTTACCGTTCTTCTTGAAGTTCCCCTTCTTCCCTTTGCCCTTTTCTTGAAACTAGTGGTCTCATCAACTATCAACACTTGATGTTTTTCTTGATTTCTACCTTCGTCGATTTCAGCATCACGAAGAGCTCGGGAATTACTTTCGTCATCCCTTGCATACTATAGTTCATCACGAAGTTCTACTAACTTGGTGATGGTGACAAGAGAATTCTGTCAATCACTATTTTATCTGGAAGATTAACTCCCACTTGATTCAAGCGATTGTAGTACCCAGACAATCTGAGCACATGCTCACTAGTTGAGCGATTCTCCTCCATCTTTTAGCTATAGAACTTGTTGGAGACTTCATATCTCTCAACTCGGGTATTTGCTTGAAATATTAACTTCAACTCCTGGAACATCTTATATGTTCCATGACGTTCAAAACGTCTTTGAAGTCCTGATTCTAAGCTATTAAGCATGGTGCACTAAACTATCAAGTAGTCGTCATATTGAGCTAGCCAAACGTTCATAACGTCTGCATCTGCTCCTGCAATAGGTCTGTCACCTAGCGGTGCATCAAGGACATAATTCTTCTGTGCAGCAATGAGGATAATCCTCAGATCACGGATCCAATCCGCATCTTTGCTACTAACATCTTTCAACATAATTTTTCTCTAGGAACATATCAAAAATAAACACAGGGAAGCAACAACGCGAGCTATTGATCTATAACATAATTTTGCAAAATACTATCAGGACTAAGTTCATGATAGATTTAAGTTCAATTAATCATATTACTTAAGAACTCCCACTTAGATAGACATCCCTCTAATCATCTAAGTGATTGTGTGATCCAAAGCAACTAAACCATGTCCGATTAACACGTGAGATGGAGTAGTCTCAATGGTGAACATCACTATGTTGATCATATCTACTATATGATTCACGCTCGACCTTTCGGTCTCTGTGTTCCGAGGCCATATCTGTATATATGCTAGGCTCGTCAAGTTTAACCTGAGTATTCCGCGTGTGCAACTGTTTTGCACCCGTTGTATTTGAACGTAGAGCCTATCACACCCGATTAACACGTGGTGTCTCAGCACGAAGAACTTTCGCAACGGTGCATACTCAGGCAAAACACTTTTGTCTTGAAATTTTAGTGAGAGATCATCTTATAATGCTACCGTCAATCAAAGCAAGATAAGATGCATAAAGGATTAACATCACATGCAATCAATATAAGTGATATGATATGGCCATCATCATCTTGTGCTTGTGATCTCCATCTCCGAAGCACCGTGCTCGTGATCTCCATCTCCGAAGCGCCGTCATGATCACCATCGTCACCGGCTCGACACCTTGATCTCCATCGTAGTATCGTTGTCGTCTCGCCACCTTATTGCTTTTACGACTATCGCTACCGCTTAGTGATAAAGTAAAACTATTACATGGCGATTGCATCTCATACAATAAAGTGACAACCATATGGCTCCTGCCAGTTGCCGATAACTCGGTTACAAAACATGATCATCTCATACAACACATTATATCACATCATGTCTTGACCATATCACATCACAACATGCCCTGCAAAAACAAGTTAGACGTCCTCTATTTTGTTGTTGCAAGTTTTACGTGGCTGCTACGGGCTTAGCAAGAACCGTTCTTACCTACGCATCAAAACCACAACGATAGTTTGTCAAGTTGGTGTTGTTTTAACCTTCGCAAGGACCGGGCGTAGCCACACTCGGTTCAACTAAAGTGAGAGAGAGAGACACCCGCCGGTCACCTTTAAGCAACGAGTGCTCGCAACGGTGAAACCAGTCTCGCGTAAGCGTACGCGTAATGTCGGTCCGGGCCGCTTCATCTCACAATACCGCTGAACCAAAGTATGACATGCTGGTAAGCAGTATGACTTATATCGCCCACAACTCACTTGTGTTCTACTCGTGCATAGCATCAACGCATAAAACCTGGCTCTGATACCACTGTTGGGGAACGTAGTAATTTCAAAAAAATTCCTACGCACACGCAAGATCATGGTGATGCATAGCAACGAGAGGGGAGAGTGTTGTCCACGTACCCTCGTAGACCGACAGCGGAAGCGTTATCACAACGCGGTTGATGTAGTCGTACGTCTTCACGATCCGACCGATCAAGTACCGAACGTACGGCACCTCCAAGTTCTACACACGTTCAGCTCGATGACGTCCCTCGAACTCCGATCCAGCCGAGTGTTGAGGGAGAGTTTCGTCAGCACGACGGCGTGGTGACGATGATGATGTTCCACCGACGCAGGGCTTCGCCTAAGCTCCATGACGGTATTATCGAGGTGTAATCTGGTGGAGGGGGGCACCGCACACGGCTAAAATATCGTATATCAAGTGTGTTCTTAGGTGCCCCCCTGCCCCCGTATATAAAGGAGCAAGGGGGAGGCCGGCTGCCCTAGGCGCGCCAAGGAGAGAGGGGGAGTCCTCCTAGTAGGAGTAGGACTCCCCTTTCCTAGTCCTACTAGGAAAGAAGGGGGGAAGGAAAGAGAGGGAGAGGGAGAGGGAAAGGGGGCTGCGCCCCCCTCTCCTAGTCCAACTAGGACTCCCCTTGGGAGGGGGCGCGCCACCTCCTGGCTGCTGCCCTCTCTCTCCCCTCAAGGCCCACTAAGGCCCAATACTTCCCCGGGGGGTTCCGGTAACCCTCCGGCACTCCGGTTTAATCCGAAACTTCTCCGGAACACTTCCGGTATCCGAATATAGTCGTCCAATATATCAATCTTTACGTCTCGACCATTTCGAGACTCCTCGTCATGTTTGTGATCACATCCGGGACTCCGAACAACCTTCGGTACATCAAATCACATAAACTCATAATATAACTGTCATCGTAACTTTAAGCGTGCGGACCCTTTGGGTTCGAGAACTATGTAGACATGACCGAGACACCTCTCCGGTCAATAACCAATAGCGGGACCTGGATGCCCATATTGGCTCCCACATATTCTATGAAGATCTTTATCGGTCGGACCGCATAACAACATACGTTGTTCCCTTTGTCATCGGTATGTTACTTGCCCGAGATTCGATCGTCGGTATCTCGATACCTAGTTCAATCTCGTTACCGGCAAGTCTCTTTACTCATTCCGTAATACATCATCCCGCAACTAACTCATTAGTCACAATGCTTGCAAGGCTTATAGTGATGTGCATTACCGAGTGGGCCCAGAGATACCTCTCCGACAATCGGAGTGACAAATCCTAATCTCGAAATACGCCAACCCAACAAGTACCTTTGGAGACACCTGTAGAGCACCTTTATAATCACCCAGTTACGTTGTGACGTTTGGTAGCACACAAAGTGTTCCTCCGGTAAACGGGAGTTGCATAATCTCATAGTCATAGGAACATGTATAAGTCATGAAGAAAGCAATAGCAACATACTAAACGATCGGGTGCTAAGCTAACGTAATGGGTCATGTCAATCACGTCATTCTCCTAATGAGGTGATCCCGTTAATCAAATGACAACTCATGTCTATGGCTAGGAAACATAACCATCTTTGATTAACGAGCTAGTCAAGTAGAGGCATACTAGTGACACTCTGTTTGTCTATGTATTCACACATGTATTATGTTTCCGGTTAATACAATTCTAGCATGAATAATAAACATTTATCATGATATAAGGAAATATATAATACTTTATTATTGCCTCTAGGGCATATTTCCTTCAGTCCAGTGATCCACTCCTGGATTACTTTGGTACCTCCCTGCTAAACTAATAGCAAGGCACACATCAGGTCTGGTACATAGCATTGCATACATGATAGAACCTATGGCTGGGGCATAGGGAATGACTTTCATTTTCTCTCTATCTTCTACAGTGGTCGGGCATTGAGTCTGACTCAACTTCACACCTTGTAACACAGGTAAGAACCCTTTCTTTGACTGGTCCATTTTGAACTTCTTCAAAACTTTATCAAGGTATGTGCTTTGTGAAAGTCCAATTAAGCGTCTTGATCTATCTCTATAGATCTTGATGCCCAATATATAAGCAGCTTCACCGAGGTCTTTCATTGAAAAATTCTTATTCAAGTATCCTTTTATGCTATCCAGAGATTCAGTGTCATTTTCGATTAACAATATGTCATCCACATATAATATTAGAAATGCTACAGAGCTCCCACTCACTTTCTTGTAAATACAGGCTTCTCCAAAAGTCTGTATAAATCCATATGCTTTGATCATACTATCAAAGCGTATATTCCAACTCCGAGAGGCTTGCACCAGTCCATAAATGGATCGCTAGAGCTTGCACACTTTGTTAGCACCTTTAGGATCGACAAAACTTTCTGGTTGCATCATATACAACTCTTCTTTACGATATCCATTAAGGAATGCAGTTTTGACATCCATTTGCCATATTTCATAATCATATAATGCGGCAATTGCTAACATGATTCGGACAGACTTAAGCATCGCTACGAGTGAGAAGGTCTCATCATAGTCAACTCCTTGAACTTGTCGAAAACCTTTCGCAACAAGTCGAGCTTTGTAGACAGTAACATTACCGTCAGCGTCAGTCTTCTTCTTGAAGATCCATTTATTCTCTATGGCTTGCCGATCATCCGGCAAGTCTACCAAAGTCCACACTTTGTTCCCATACATGGATCCCATCTCAGATTTCATGGCCTCAAGCCATTTCGCGGAATCTAGGCTCATCATCGCTTCCTCATAGTTCATAGGTTCGTCATGGTCAAGTAACATGACCTTCAGAACAGGATTACCGTACCACTCTGGTGCGGATCGTACTCTGGTTGACCTACGAGGTTCGGTAGTAACTTGATCTGAAGTTTCATGATCATCATCATTAGCTTCCTCACTGATTGGTGTAGGAATCACATGAACTGATTTCTGTGATGAACTACTTTCCAATTCGGGAGAAGGTACAATTACCTCATCAAGTTCTACTTTCCTCCCACTCACTTCTTTCGAGAGAAACTCCTTCTCTAGAAAGGATCCATTCTTAGCAACGAATATCTTTCCTTAGGATCTGTGATAAAAGGTGTACCCAATAGTCTCCTTTCGGTATCCTATTAAGACACATTTCTCCGATTTGGGTTCGAGCTTATCAGGTTGAAGCTTTTTCACATAAGCATCGCAGCCCCAAACTTTAAGAAACGACAGCTTAGGTTTCTAGCCAAACCACAGTTCATATGGTGTCGTCTAAACGGATTTAGATGGTGCCCTATTTAACGTGAATGCAGTCGTCTCTAAAGCATAACCCCAAAACGATAGCGGTAAATCAGTAAGAGACATCATAGATCGCACCATATCTAATAAAGTACGGTTACGACGATCGGACACACCATTACGCTGTGGTGTTCCAGGTTGCGTGAGTTGCGAAACTATTCCACATTGTTTCAAATGAAGACCAAACTCATAACTCAAATATTCACCTCCACCATCAGATCGTAGAAACTTTATTTTCTTGTTACGATGATTTTCCACTTCACCCTGAAATTCTTTGAACTTTTCAAATGTTTCAGACTTATGTTTCATCAAGTAGATATACCCATATCTGCTCAAATCATCTGCGAAGGTCAGAAAATAACGATACCCGCCGCGAGCCTCAACACTCATTGGACCGCATACATCAGTATGTATTATTTCGAATAAGTCAGTTTCTTGCTCCATTGTTCCGGAGAACGGAGTCTTAGTCATCTTGCCCATGAGGCATGGTTCGCAAGCATCAAGTGATTCATAATCAAGTGATTCCAAAAGCCCATCTGCATGTATTTTCTTCATGCGCTTTACAACAATATGACCTAAACGGCAGTGCCACAAATAAGTTGCACTATCATTATTAACCTTGCATCTTTTGGCTTCAATAGTATGAATGTGTGTATCACTACAGTCGAGATTCAACAAAAATAGACCACTCATCAAAGGTGCATGACCATAAAAGATATTACTCATATAAATAGAACAACCATTATTCTCTGATTTAGATGAATAACCGTCTCGCATCAAACAAGATCTAGATATAATGTTCATGCTTAACGCTGGCACCAAATAACAATTATTCAGGTCTAAAACTAATCCCGACGGTAGATGTAGAGGTAGCGTGCCGACGGCGATCACATCGACTTTGGAACCATTTCCCATGCGCATCGTCACCTCGTCCTTAGCCAATCTTCGTTTAATCCATAGCCCCTGTTTCGAGTTGCAAATATGAGCAATAGAACCAGTATCAAATACCCAGGCGCTACTACGAGCATTAGTAAGGTACACATCAGTAACATGTATATCAAATATACCTTTCACTTTGCCATCCTTCTTATCCGCCAAATACTTGTGGCAGTTCCGCTTCGAGTGACCAGTCCCTTTGTAGTAGAAGCACTCAGTTTCAGGCTTAGGTCCAGACTTGGGTTTCTTCACTTGAGCAGCAATTTGCTTGCCGTTCTTCTTGAAGTTCCCCTTCTTCCCTTTGCCCTTTTTCTTGAAACTAGTGGTCTTGTTAACCATCAACACTTGACGCTCCTTCTTGATTTGTACCTCCGCAGCCTTTAGCATCGCGAAGAGCTCGGGAATTGTCTTATCCATCCCTGGCATATTATAGTTCATCACGAAGCTTTTGTAGCTTGGTGGCAGTGATTGAAGAACTCTGTCAATGACACTATCATCACGAAGATTAACTCCCAGTTGAGTCAAGTGGTTGTGGTACCCAGACATTCTGAGTATATGTTCACTGACAGAACTATTCTCCTCCATCTTGCAGCTATAGAACTTATTGGAGACTTCATATCTCTCAATTCGGGCATTTGCTTGAAATATTAACTTCAACTCCTGGAACATCTCATATGCTCCATGACGTTCAAAACGTCGTTGAAGTCCCGATTCTAAGCTGTAAAGCATGGCACACTTAACTATCGAGTAGTCATCAGCTTTGCTCTGCCAGACGTTCATAACGTCCGGAGTTGCTCCTGCAGCGGGTCTTGCACCTAGCGGTGCTTCCAGGACGTAATTCTTCTATGCAGCAATGAGGATAATCCTCAAGTTACGGACCCAGTCCGTGTAGTTGCTACCATCATCTTTCAACTTAGCTTTCTCTAGGAACGCATTAAAATTCAAGGGAACGGTAGCACGGGCCATTGATCTACAACAACATAGACATGCAAAATACTGTCAGGTACTAAGTTCATGATAAATTAAAGTTCAATTAATCATATTACTTAAGAACTCCCACTTAGATAGACATCCCTCTAGTCATATAAATGATCACATGATCCATATCAACTAAATCATGTCCGATCATCACGTGAGATGGAGAAGTTTTCAATGGTGAACATCACTATGGTGATCATATCTACTATATGATTCACGTTCGATCTTTCGATCTCAGTGTTCCGAGGCCATATCTGCATATGCTAGGCTCGTCAAGTTTAACCCGAGTATTCTGCGTGTGCAAAACTGGCTTGCACCCGTTGTATGCGAACGTAGAGCTTATTACACCCGATCATCACGTGGTGTCTCTGCACGAGGAACTGTAGCAACGGTGCATACTCGGGGAGAACACTTATACCTTGAAATTTTAGTGAGGGATCATCTTATAATGCTACCGCTGTACTAAGCAAAATAAGATGCATAAAAGATAAACATCACATGTAATCAAAATATGTGACATGATATGGCCATCGTCATCTTGTGCCTTTGATCTCCATCTCCAAAGCACCGTCATGATCTCCATCGTCACCGGCTTGACACCTTGATCTCCATCGTAGCATCGTTGTCGTCTCGCCAACTATTGCTTCTACGACTATCGCTACCGCTTAGTGATAAAGTAAAGCAATTATATGGCGATTGCATTTCATACAATAAAGCGACAACTATAACGCTCCTGCCAGTTGCCGATGACGGTTACAAAACATGATCATCTCATACAACAATTTATATATCATCACATCCTGACCATATCACATCACAACATGCCCTGCAAAAAAAAGTTAGACGTCCTCTACTTTGTTGTTGCAAGTTTTACGTGGCTGCTACGGGCTTCTAGCAAGAACCGTTCTTACCTACGCATCAAAACCACAACGATTTTTCGTCAAGTGTGATGTTTTAACCTTCAACAAGGACCGGCCATAGTCAAACTCGATTCAACTAAAGTTGGAGAAACTGACACCCGCTAGCCACATGTGTGCGAAGCACGTCGGTAGAATCAGTCTCATGAACGCGGTCATGTAAGGTCGATCCGGGCCGCTTCATCCAACAATACCGCCGAATCAAAGTAAGACGTTGGTGGTAAGCAGTATGACCGTTATCGCCCACAACTCTTTGTGTTCTACTCGTGCATATAACATCTACGCATAGACCTGGCTCGGATGCCACTGTTGGGGAACATAGTATTTCAACAAAATTCCTACGATCACGCAAGATCTATCTAGGAGAAGCATAGCAACGAGCGGGGAGAGTGTGTCCATGTACCCTCGTAGACCGAAAGCGGAAGCGTTTAGTAACGCGGTTGATGTAGTCGAACATCTTCATGATCCAATCGATCCAAGTACCGAACGTACGGCACCTCCGTGTTCTGCACACGTTCAGCACGATGGCGTCCCTCGAGCTCTTGATCCAGTTGAGGACGAGGGAGAGTTCCGTCAGCACGACGGCGTGACAACAGTGATGACGAAGTTGCCGGCGCAGGGCTTCACCTAAGCACTATGACGATATGACTGAGGTGTGTAACAGTGGAGGGGGGCACCGCACACGGCTAAGAGAAGACTTGGTGTGCCCCCTCCCACATATATAAAGGGGGAGGAGGACGAGGCCGGCCAAGGGGGGCGCGCACCATAGGGGAGTCCAACTGGATTCCCAATCCTAGTTGGAGTCCCCTTCCTTTACAAGAGAGGGTGAGAGGGAAGGAGGAGGGAGGGGAGAAGGAAAGAGGGGCACGCCGCCCCCTCCCTAGTCCAATTCGGACTTGTCGTGGCCATTCTCTCCTTTCCACTAAAGTCCATTAAGGCCCAATACTTCCCCGGGGGATTCCGGTAACCTCTCGGTACTCCGAAACTATTCCGGTGTCCGAATGTAACCTTCCAATATATGAATCTTTACCTCTCGACCATTTCGAGACCCCTCGTCATGTCCGTGACCTCATCCGGGACTCCGAACAAACTTCGGTCATCAAATCACATAACTCATAATACAAATCATCATTGAACGTTAAGCGTGCGGACCCTACGGGTTCGAGAACTATGTAGACATGACCGAGACACATCTCCGGTCAATAACCAATAGCGGAAACTGGATGCTCAATTGGCTCCTATATATTCTACGAAGATCTTTATCGGTCAAACCGCACAACAACATACTTCATTCCCTTTGTCATCGGTATGTTACTTGCCCGAGATTCGATCGTCGGTATCCTCATACCTAGTTCAATCTCATTACCAGCAAGTCTCTTTACTCGTTCCATAATGCATCATCCCGTAACTAACTCGTTAGTCACATTGCTTGCAAGGCTTATAGTGATGTGCATTACTGAGAGGGCCCAGAGATACCACTCCGATACACGGAGTGACAAATCCTAATCTCGATCTATGCCAACTCAACAAACACCATCGGAGACACCTGTAGAGCATATTTATAATCACTCAGTTACATTGTGACGTTTGATAGCACACAAAGTGTTCCTCCGGTATTCGGGAGTTGCATAATCTCATAGTCAGAGGAATATGTATAAGTCATGAAGAAAGCAATAGCAATAAAACTAAACGATCATTATGCTAAGCTAACAGATGGGTGTTGTACATCACATCATTCTCTAATGATGTGATCCCATTCATCAAATGGCAACAAATGTCTATGGTCAGGAAACTTAACCATCTTTGATCAACAAGCTAGTCAAGTAGAGGCATACTAGGGACACTCTGTTTGTCTATATATTCACACATGTACTAAGTTTTCGGTTAATACAATTCTAGCATAAATAATAAACATTTATCATGATATAAGGAAATATAAATAACAACTTTATTATTGCCTCTAGGGTATATTTCCTTCAGAGGCTTACTAAGGACACGGTATTTGTTTATGTATTCACACATGTATTTAAGTTTTCGATCAATACAATTCTAGCATGAATAATAAACCTTTATCATGATTAAGGAAATATAATAATAACCATTTTATTATTGCCTCTAGGGCATATTTCCATCAATGACAGTCATGCGCCAACATGGACAACAACGACTGCGCGAAAGGCTAAGAAGAGGAGGGAAGGGGACACGACCAGGTCGGGCACGGGTGTGGGCGCGAGGAAGTAAGCGGTCGCGGCCAGGAGCATGCTAGAGGCGAGTGCCGCGGCGTGATGGTAGGAACGGCACAGTGGGCGGTGGTAGATGGGAACCTTGATCTTTGAAGAGAGAAGGAGGCGAAGCGAGGGACGAAGGCGTGGGCGGCGTCGGTCGGGCCATTGGGGTGAGGAACGGGAGTTGTATGGGAAAAGCGGAGCGTGATGGGAAGTAAACCGGTGGAAAAGAATGTGTGGATCGTGAGGGTGCGGAGAGGGCTCGCGAAGGATTGGGAAGAACGCGGTCCGTTTTGGCAGGAAAAAGAACATTGCCTATTTTTTAGATAGTAGAGAAATTACTTTCATTGAAATCACATACCATCAGAGATTCTGTGAGTTATTCTCTTTGGTATCTTTCATTTCACTTAATGATGCAAAACATTAAGACGTGGGACATGAGTGCCTCGTCTCCGTCTCGACCAACGACTTACAAACGGACTACGCTCATCTAATAAGAACCAGATGTGGGCCATATTATTGTTCCAAAACGGAGATCACATTTTGTAATACAAAGGAGAATACAACCTTATGCATGAATCCATAGGAAGATGGATTGTTCATATTTCAGTAGCATATAGGCCCAGAGCCCAAACGAATATCCACATCTTAAAACACAAAAATTTGGAAGCGAAGCTCGTCTAAAGATATCACACTATACAAGATCAAAGTGTAGTTCAAAAGAGGCACACCAAAGTTAGGATGTACAGGCGTGCAACAATAAGTTCACAAATGTAACAGAACACGTGTGGTGATTAACATTGAATATAGAGGAATTGACACTTTAATTATAAAATATATCAACAATTTATAGTACACTGTAAGAAAAATTCAAGTCATCAATCTAGAATTTTGATTTGTCACATAATATCTACAACCGACTTACAATAATACTTGACCTGTGAGACATCTAATCTACACAAACTATGGATTTGCTAATTCTCACTTGGCTGAGTATTTTCTTATTCGATTGTGACTCAAAAAATTCTCAGCCCATGGCCACCTTAGAATTGAACACGGGTACGAGTATGATTGTCGGCCGGTGGATTACCACCTGCAGCATTATTGGCACAAAAAATACTGGAGCCGCCTGATACACTGTATTACTCTGCGAGGGGTGGTGTATGTTGGGTAGCTCTGGCTGCTGATGTCGACGTGGTGGTGATCAAAGAAGCCGTGTCATCTGTCGAGTCTGCCGTCAACAAAGGCGACGACGCTATCCGCCGTGCGGGAGCAGGGGCGAGCGACGGCTTGGAGGGTGCCGTGCCAGCCGTCAACATCTCGCACAACGGATTCGGCGACGTCGTGACCCGCGGCACGAGAGAGGGAGCGGGAGCGGCCAGGCCCTGGGAGGGCCGCCGGTCGACGTCGGCCGGCTTCGCGGCCTTCGCCGGTAACAGAGCTGGCGACGAGCGCTACGCTGCATCGGAGCTGGTTTTCCGAGGGCCTGGGAGGTCAGCGACGGGGCGGCAGCGTCATCTCGGAACAGGTAGACCCGGAACCGGCGCGTGTTGTGGTCGTCGAACAGCTGGGCCTACAGGTCCCGGTAGAGCAGCAGGTCCGGCATGTCCCACAGGTCCTCGTCCGTGTCGACGTCGCAGAGCGAGTCCAGCACCTCACCGGAGTAGCAGTACTTGACGGAGAAGTCAGAGAAGCCCGCACTCGCCGCCAGCAGGCCGTGGAATCCCCTCGTCGAGACGGACGAGAGGACGTTGAGGAGAAGGTTCTCCCCGCCGATGTACCTCGGCGGTCGTCCCTCGGCGCGCTCGATCCTCTCGCCGTAGCTAACCATCAGCTTCACGCGGCGCTGCGGGTCGGCTGCCATGCTCGGTGCGCGGCGTCGCCGATCTTCTGGCGAACGGGATACCGATGATCCAGTGGGTAGAGCTAGACTGGAGAGGGGAGTAGTATGGTGCATGGGGAAAGCCGCACTACTACCGTCGACGCAGTTTTTTCGGCAAAGGGTGATTTTTTATTGACTCATAGTGTAGCATCGAGGAATACAATCATAATGAGTACACACCCGGCCTCTGCATAATTAGGATGCACACAGCCAACACAACACACGCACACACGATCACTTCGGCAAAGAGCAAAGTCATAAAAGACCAAAGCTATGCCTAGGTGGAGAAAAGAAAACCCGAAGAATTGAAAGCAACGATAAACGGTATACAGCAGTGATCATCGGCGTCAACCATCTCTTCACAACACAAGGACTATGAGAAAGGCTCTTCAAAAGCGACGCCTCCAGGAAGGGAACGACGTTCAAGCGCCGCCGTCGCCGAATCCAACCACACCAAGGTTAGATCATGGGTTTTCACCCTGAAGATGTTGTCCGAGCCAATCTGAGCAATGCCCTCATTAAGGTAACGACGCAAAAGAACGCCGCCATTGCCAGATATGACCAACTAGGGTCAAACCTATGGTTTTCACCACGGAGCTCGAGACTAGGTACTAAAGAAGTACCACCCAATCGAAGTAGTCTTGTGTCGTCTCCTCCACTTTCCTCGATCCCAATAGTTGCATATGCGAACGGGGGATGTCCACACCCGTACGAGCAAGCTGACAAGACGAGACAAGATCTTCTCTCGCCACCATCTAACAAAGACTTTGACGGGGAAGAAGGACTATCGGCACCACCAAAATCCCGGGATGGGGACACTCTGAAGGCCTACACCATCCTCACAAGTAGCAGATGTTGACTGATCTGTATCAGACGGCAGCTCCACGAGCTGCCACTACCTCCACCGTCCTCGCCAGTGGACGCAGATCATCCAGGTTGAAGATCTTCAGGTAACCGGTCTAGCCCACAACCACACAGCAGCCTGTGGACCAGATTCACGGCCGAACCTGAGGGAACAACCACCATGAGCACTACGCACCAACGCCAAAAATGCACCCATGGAGCAGTGGCCCTAGCATGGATGTGCTCTCAGGTCGGAGGAAGTCACAGCACAAGACGTAGAAGAGCAACATATGTGCATGCTCCAGTGGTCCTGTCAACGAAGATGACTGCGTCACGAGCGTCCATGATGCCGACCTAGTTATCCCAAGCCATGCTTCCGCCAGATACGTGGAGTGCCGGAGCTGCCGCTGCAGCATCAACCTTCACAGCCGCCAGCGGCCATCTGCATCTCGTCGAACACGTTGCCCAAAGATCCACGGGAACGGAACCCCGCCGCCGCCGTCAGCCGCCCGGGCAAGGCCCGATGACGCCGACCGGCGGCGGCGAGGGGAAGGCGCATAGGGACGACGCCGGAAAAAGCGGATCGAGCGCCGCCCGAGTCGCCCAGGCGGACGACGCGGGGGCAGTTTTCAGCCCTCGTGGGATGCAGGGCTTCACAGAAGAACGCATTTATATAGGTTGAGCTTTGCCCCCTTCGAGCGAGAGCCGGACCCGGATTCATGACCGAATGAGATACTATGTGAGAATTAATGCAAGACTAGAAGAACGCCCGTGCATTGCAACGGGGCCACATTAACTTTAAAAGTTCAATGTCATTATGTTAATATTACATTTAATATTCTCATACATATTAAGTAACATTGACGACCTTTTTACCATCAAATTCTCACACACACACCCTCTCCCTCCCTCTTCGTCACTCTCTCTCCCCCTCTCCCTCACTCGGGAGGTGGGACGAAAATAAACCCGAAACGGAGACTACCAACTGTAGAGATTATTTAGTTGATAAGAATAAAGAGAAAACGGTGTTAAAAAGGGGACACATATTAGAATACGTTGAAAAACCAAAAGGACGATGTAAAAGGGGATTCGCCCTGCCCCCCGGGCCTTGCCACCGAACCGGCTCAGTGGTCCAGTCCCCGCGTGGTTATCTTCTCCTGTTCCCCGAGCCGCGTCGCTACAGAGCCGGGCTCCCGCCCGACCACCTCGCTGGCATCGAAGGGGAATGGATAAGGGTGACACCCTTCCTTCCCTGCCCCCATGGCCTCACTCCTCCTCGACGCCCCCTCCCAAATCCACTTCTCCTCCTCGCTCGCTCGATCACGTCGATCTGGACGAAGTCAGACGCCACGGCCACGATGACCGACCCCGTCCACATGGCCACTGCCCTCCCCGCGGGCTAGGAGCTTGTCGAGGAGCTCCGAACGCCTTCGCTACTTCGTCTGCGCCGACGAGATCAAGTCCAGCACCCCCGCATCGACGTCGCTGCCGTCTTCCTCAACCTTGGGCCACCACGACATTGCCGTTCGATCCGCGCCGCCCCGAGCTCCCATGTCTTCCCCTAGGGCGCCATTGACACCGCCATGATCTCCTCTTGCCTTTCCCCTGTTTCCCCTCTCGTTTGCTCTCGTTAGGTATTTCGCCGTGGCCGAGAACCGTCGTCTGCCATGGCCATTGCAGGGGCAGCCACCGAGCTCCTCGGATTGACCCCGTGGCACATGCCCGCTCCTATGCACGCCCATGCCCGAGCCTGCCGCTCTTCTTCCGCGCCCGCGGGGCCACTCCCTCTCCATGCCCACGCCCGTGCTACACCGCGTCGGTCGCGCCCGCCGCTGCCGTCGCGCTCGCCGCATCCACCGCACCACTGTGCCCCGCGCGACACACACCCTGGCCGTGCGCCACACTCTCGCTGGCTGCGCTTGCCCCGTCTGCTGCCGCCTATCCCTTCGCTCGCCCCGCTGTCGCGCGCCCTTGCCTCGCGCCGCCTCCAGTCGTGGCCATCTTCTGCCGGCCGCCCCCTCAGCCACGCCGGCCGCATCTCTGCCCTCCACCGTCGGCCGCTCGCCTCGCCTGCTGCTATGCGCTGCTCTACCGCTGGTACGCTACTGCGCCATGCCCTCGACACTGCCGTGGACAAATGTGGCGGAGGGATTGTTAATGGAGTACGAGAAGGAGGTGGCGGAGAAGGTGTGGAGAGGCAGGAGGTCTGGGGCGGTGTCACCTGGCTGTGGTGGAGGTGTTTATGCGAGAAGGAGCCGGAGTGGAAGGAGAGGTCACAATTGGAAAGAATCGCAAAAAAAATCATAACCCGGAGATCTCAGTTCAAAAAAAATGCTAATATCGATGGAGGGGTGATTTCCTTCAATAGGTGAAAAACATAGGAAATATTGGTTGTTATCAAGGAAAGGTAAAAATTTAGGAAAGTTAGAATTTTTGAACCGATTTCTATGCAAATGGGGTTTTATTGTTTGGTAACGTGATATTAGTACCTGCTCGTTTGTGACGTGTCTGATTAAGAAAGTTTGCAAATGTTAAGAAACTATTCATTGGGAGGAAAGTTGTGGCGTGTCTGTTATTTGTTTCCTAAAATAAATTTCACTAATAAGAGAAATCGATTGATTTAGATAAGTTAGGAAAGTTAGATTAAAATGTATTATTTGTTTCTGAAAATCTGTTATTTGTTTCCTAAGACAAATTGAATCAACAAAAGGAATCGATTGATTTGCATAATTTAAGGAAGTTAGATTAAAATGTATTATTTGTTTCCTGAAAATCTGTTATTTGTTTCCTAAGACAAATTGAACCAATAAAAGGAATCGATTGATTTGCATAATTTAAGGAAGTTAGATCCGTGATTTGTTATACGTTAGGAAAGTGTTGGTTGTAATAAAGAGTGGAGAGAAAAATAAACCGATGGACCAGGGAGGGAGGGGGTGGGAGGAGAGACAAAAAAAACCAGCGAAAATAAACCGCGGAGAGGGGGTGGTGGGAGGAGAGACGAAAAAACCCAGCGAAAATAAATCGCGGAGACGATTCACCAACTCGTCCATTAGGAGTAGAGATACGCATGCTATGCGTATTCAAGAAAAAAGAATTCAATCAGAACCGTCCAAAAGCGGGGCGACAGTTTTTAGCCGTCCGATGCTTCAGGATCACGATGGAGCAAATCGTGTGCCAGATTTTCCACCTCACTTATCAGTTATCACTACACGGGCTGGCAGGGGCGGAGCCAGGATTTGGGCATAGGGGATCGAGCCAAGTAGATAAAAAAAAATCTTGTGCAAAAGATATTATATAGAACAATCTTGAGAATTTGCACATCAACCTCATTAACAATTCAATACTAGGGTTGATGATTCGGAGGCTTTACGGGTGGCCCATCTTCTTAATTGCAGCCTGGGTTCCTTCCTCTTCAAGTACCCGGGCCTTCTGATTTCCCCGAACAAATTATGTGCCAAGGAATTCGCTCCTGTCGTTGCGAAGGTGGGGAACAAGGTGTTACTTTGGCGGGCCACATATAATACCAATGCTGGGAAGGTTGCCCTGAGTAATGCTTGCCTTTTCTCCCTACCTATGTTCATCATGGGATTCTATCTCCTATCTGCTGGTACACATGACGGATTTGATAAGCATAGGGGTGCTTTCTTTTGGAATTCTGTGGATAATAAACGAAAATACAGGTTGGTTAAGTGGAAAATTATCTGTAGACCCAAAAACCTTGGGGGTTGGGGATCATTAACACTGCTATTATGAACAGATGCCTCATGATCAAATGGTGGTGGAGAATCATGACCACGGGAGTTGACACCTTGTGGTTCTCTGTTCTTAAGGCTAAGTATTTTCCTACTTCAAATCCTATGTTTGCCTCTTCTCCGGGAGGGTCTCAATTTTGGAAAGACCTTGTCAAGGTTCGGCTCGACTGGTGGTGTGGAGACTCAACCCTCTCGGTGGTCGTCCCCATGTTGTTTTCTTACTGTCTGAATCCGGATATCTCCATCGCGGAGCTTTCGGCTAATAATTGGGACCTTGCCTTCCGCCGCTCGTTGTCCCCTACAGAGTTGGACGAATGGCAGCGCCGTACTGCCCTCTTCCCCGTGCTCTCGGAGATAGCTGACTCGGTGGTCTGGCCCCATTCTCCTTCTGGCCGTTTTCTATTAGGTGTCTGTATGCCAAGCTTATTGATGGCACCCCTACTAACAAATTCAGTCCAATTTGGTGTGCCTGTACTCCTCCTAAGGTGAAGATTTTCCTATGGCAAGCCTTCAGGGGCCGCCTCCCTTCGGCCGATCTAATCCGTAAGCTCAATGGCCCGGGCTCGGAACAGTGCGCGTTGTGCGATGCCCTGGAGGACACAAACCATATTTTCTTCCAATGTGTGCTGGCCAAGCTGGTTTGGTGCTGTTTTAGGTCGTGGCTCCAGGTGTCTTGGGCTCCAACTTCCTTCTTTGAGCTCCGGGTCCTCGCTAATGGCCTGGTTGGGGTTACCAAGCGATTATTTTGGGTCGGTCTGGCAGTGGTCTGTTGGGCCCTGTGGACAACCAGAAACAAGTTTACCATTGAGCATATTTTTCCTGCTAAACCTGCTGACTGCTTATATAAATCTTGCTTGTTCCTGCAGCAGTGGAGATCATTGACTAAGACGGAAGACTGGGATGCTTTCGATCTTCTATTCTCTAAGATTTGGGCTTCGGCGTCTTCTTTATCGCTGCAGGAGCCAGCTGACTAGTTGTCCTCGTTGTTCTTTTTACTTAGTTGATGGCTTCGTCTGTTCTTCGGTGTTAGCTCCTCTCTCTTAGTTCCGGCTTGCGTGCCGAGGTTGTGGCATGTGTGCCCTGTACCCCGTACTATCGTTATGACTTTGGTTGTGGCCGTTGCTGTGTGGTTTATCTGGAACACTGCCTGGTGGCTTTATGTATAAAGTCGAACTGATGCCTTTTCTCTAAAAAAAACATTCAGTACATTGAGAACTCGAAGAACCGGCTTAAAATGAATTAATCTTAATAGTGCTTGGTAGGGGGGTTTTTTCCCTCTCTTCACAGTTGAGGAATTTTAATTTAAGAATTAGCTACATTGCATAAAGCCAACGTAGGAAAATTTTGCATCACTAATAGGAACTCGTACAAGATAATTTGCATCATGATAATTTTTAGGACACATAAAAGATATGAATTCTTGGTAGCATCTCAAACCACAAAACAGAACACCGGAAATCTGATATATCATTTCAACACTAACACGAGATGAGAATTGAGAAAGACTAGTATAATTTGCATTGCGATAATTATACAAGATGAGATGAGATGAGAATTATACAAAAAATGTTCACCGTATATTATGAAAAGGTTCACGATGCATTATAAAATTTTCATCGTGTACCAAAAAATGTTCAACGTATATTGAGAGACTGTTCAACCTATATTTACAAATGGTTCACTGTGTATTTGAAATTTGTTCATATTATATTAATAAATTGTTCAATGTATACTACAAAATGTTCATTGTGTATTTGTAATTTGTCCGGCATTTTTGTACAAAAAGGTTTACTCTTTTTAGAAAGTTGCTCATTGTGTATTACAAATGGTCATTGTGTATTCAGAAGTCGTTCAGCTTATATATTCATATTTTTAAAAATTATTCGAAATGAACACTGAGCCAAAAAAAATATGACGGTATGGTTAACCGGATGTACAACATTGACCGCTACAGTACCAAAGTGCTACAGTGTCTCTACGCTGTCTCTTTTGAAGAAAACACCTTCGTGTTTTTGGTAATAAACCCATGGTCCACTTTTAAGACAAATTTTCGCTTTCTCGAAATCAACCCAAAGGCGGGTCTTAAGTCAATTTTTTTGCTTTTGCAGGAAACCCCCCAATATTTGGATTAATCAACCCGCAGTACGTATCAAATGTTTTTTCAATATCCATCTATTTAAAATCTTAACTTCAACTTTAACATGTTATATATGGAATTTGATTAAAAAATGTGTAGAATCTGAATATGATGTTATTTTGCCTGTTAGCCATTAAAAAATGTTATTTATGCTGCAATCTTAATCAATAGCGCATGATCAGTCTTTCTTTCATACTGGTGTTGTGCATGATCTGTCTTTCTTTCATACCAGTGTCGCGCATGATCCTTCTTCCTTTTATACCGGTGCAATCTGGATTGAAAATGAGCACCTCGGCAAAATCAAGATGGAAGACAAAAAAAACTATAACCATGCATGCACGTCTCGCCAAAACCTCATGGGGAAAAGCAGATTTATCTTCTTATGCAGAGATAGACAACTTTATTGACACCATTCAAACGTATTGTAATTGTGTGAGCATTCAAGCCACCATTAACGAGGGTGGGAAGGAGGATAAGTAGCAACACAGATGGGTTTCCATGTGTTGAAATAAAAAATGTGGACGTATTTGAGTCAGGAGTCATGGTTATTAGGTTATGGGATTGTGTTGTATTTTTTTCTCAAGTTCTAACGCACAAGCTCTTTTGCTAGCATAGTAATAAAACAGAAGAAATAGGGACAAAAAGAGAGGTCCCCAACGATCGTTCTCAGGTGGCTACGATGGTTGTTGGTGTTTCTAGCCACTACGCTAAGGCCGGGTTTGCATTAGGATAGGAGACGCGACCAACTTGAGGGAAAACACTCGGGTTTTTCTGTTTTCTCCTTTTTTTGGTTTTCTTATTTCTTCTTCAGGGTTTTTTCGTCATTATACTTCAGTTTTTTCTTTTGGTTTCTATTTGTTTCTTTCATGTTTTTATTCGTTTTCTCTTCTTTCTCCTTCTTCTTCTTTTTTTGTCTTCTTTCTTGGTTTTCAATGTTTTTGCTTTTTTCTTTGTTTATTTATTGGTTTACATAGTTTTTCAATTCTGTTTTACATTTGTTTCTTAGGTTTTATTTTTATAATTTTTCTTTGCTTTTATTTTTATTTTCATTTATTTTTCGTTTTCTTTCTCTTTTTGGTTTTCATTCTACATTTTTCGTATACGTCAAGAACATTTTCTAATACACATTTAACATTTTTTAAATACAAAGATTAATATTTTTAAATACATGGTAAAAATTCTATACACATTAAACTTTTTTTGGAAATTCTTGATTAACATTTTTCAAATACAAGTTTAACATTTTTTAACACATGGTCAACATTTTTTCTATACACATTTCCAAATGTTTGATCAACATTTTTTAAATACTTGCTCAATAATTTTTAATTGATTAAAAAAATTATATACATGATTAGAAAATTCTTCATTTTTTAAATATATGGTCAATATTTTTTCAATACACATTTAACATTTTCAAATGCTTAATTATCATTTTTCAAATACTTGTTCAACATTCTTTTAAATGCTTGATGAACATTTTTATATACATGGCAAACAAATTTCATCATTTTTAATATATGATCAACATTTTTTATACACATTTAATATTTTGCAAATGCTTGATTAACATTTTTAAAATACTTGTTGAACATTTTCTAAAATTCTTGATTAACATTTTTTGTATTCATGATCAAAACATTTCATCATTTTTCTAATACATGCTCAACGCTTCTTCTATACACATGTAACTTTTTTCAAATGCTTGATTAACATTTTTCAGATAATTATTCAGACATTTTTCAAATACTTGATTAACATTTTTCAAATACATGATCAATTTTTTATACATTTTTCGTATACATGATAAATATTTTCTATATACACATTTAATATTTCAAATGCTTGGTCAACATTTTTTTAATGTTTTTATAGATTGTTTTGTAATATTTATTTAGAATTTTAAAGTATAAAAAAAGTAAAAAATAAAGCAAAAAAGAAAACATAAAAGGTAAAAAAATAGTAAAAGGAGGTTGTAGCCTCCCGTGCGGCTGGGTCGGCCCATCTGGAGCTTCCCCGACGCGAGGCTTGCCTTCTGTCTCACTTTAAGCGAGACATACGGGCGCCTGTCCCTACTCGGTTCATGTCTCCGCCCCTGCCGTTTTTCATCCGTGGACACAAATTATAATGATAATTACTTTCATGGAAATTACATACCTTCTGTAGTTCTAATATTGACGGTGGTGTGAGTAGAGGATTCTTTGGCGGTTCAGTATTTCTGAAAGGTATATTGTGTTATTCCATCTAGGGACACCACGGTATCATAGGGAGTACAAAACTTACCTATTGATTCCTCCAGTACCAACACCTTCATCAGCGAGTTGTTCTCTTTGGTATTTTTCATTTCATTGATGGATGCAAAACATTAAGACGACGGACATGAGTGTCTCGTCCCCGTCTAGACCAACGACTAACAAACGGACTGCGCTCGTCTAATAAGGACCAGATGTGGGCCACGTTATTGTTTCAGAACAAAGAGCACATTGTGTAATACAAAGGAGAATACAACCTGACGCACGAATCTATAGGAAGATGGACTGCACATATTTCAGTAGCATATAGGCCCGGAGCCAAAACGAATATCCACATCTTAAAACACAAAATATTGGAAGCGAAGCTCGTCTAAAAAGATTGCACTACACAAAGATCAGCGTGTAGTTCAAAAAAGGCACACTAAAGTTAGGATATACACGCATGGTGATACTAACACTGAATATAGAGGAATTGACATCGTTAATAATAAAATATATAAACAATTTAGAGTAAACTATAAGAAAAATTGAAGTCACGCCTATAAGTTATATCCCATAGTGCATAACCACTGATCAATCTAGAATTTTGATTTGTCACCTCATATCTACAACCTGTGAGACATCTAATCTACACAAACTATGGGTTGCTAATTCTCACTTGACTGAGTATTTTTACATTCGATTGTGACTCCAAAAATTCTCAGCCCATGGCCACCTTTGAATTGTACAAAGGTACGAGGATGATCATCGGCTGATGGATTATGACCTGCGGCATTACTGGCACCAAGAGTACTGGAGCCGCCTGGTACACCGGATTACGCTGCTCTGCCGTCCGGAATGCCGCCGCGTGGGGTGGTGTATGTTGGGTAGCTCTGGCTGCTGATGTCGACGTGGTGATGATCAAAGAAGCCGTGTCATCTGTCGAGTCTGCCGTCAACAAAGGCGACGACGCTATCCGCCGTGCGAGAGCGGAGGCGAGCGGCGGCTTGGAGGGCGCCGTGCCAGCCGTCGACGTCTCGCACAACGGATTCGGCGACGTCATGATCCGCGGCACGGGAGAGGGAGCGGGAGCGGCCAGGCCCTGGGAGGGCCGCCCGTCGACGTCGGCCGGCTTCGCCGGCAACAGAGCTGGCGACGTCGCGCTACGCCGCATGGGAGCTGGTTTTCTGAGGGACTGGGAGGTCGGCGACGGGGCGGCGGCGGCGTCGCGGAACAGGTAGACCCGGAACCGGCGCCTGTTCTGGTCGTTGAACAGCCGGGCCTGCAGGTCCCGGTAGTGCAAGATGTCCAGCATGTCCCGCAGGTCCTCGTCCGTGTCCACGTCGCAGAGCGAGTCCAGCCCCTCGCCGGAGTAGCAGTACTTGACGGAGAAGTTGGAGAAGCCCGCGCGCGCCGCCAGCAGGTCGCGGAAGCCCCTCGTCGAGACGGACGAAAGGACGTTGAGGAGCAGGTGCTCGCCGCCGACGTACCTCGGCGGCCGACCCTCGGCGCGCTCGATCCTCCCGCCGTAGCTAACTATCAGCTTCACGCGGCGCTGCTGGTCAGCTGCCATGCTCGGTGCGCGGCGGTGCTGGTCAGCTGCCATGCTCGGTGCGCGGTGTCGCCGATCTTCTCGCGAACGGGATTCCGATGATCTGGTGGGTGGAGGTAGACTGGACGGGGCGTAGTATGGTGCACGGGGAAAGCCACGCTACTGCCGTCGACGCAGTTATATAGGTTGAGCTTTGCCCCCTTCGAGCGAGAGCCGGACCCGGACTCGTGACCGAACGAGATACTATGTCGGAATCTAAACGCTAGGCGACGCGCGCGCGCGCGCGATCCAGCGCTCGCGAGCGGCCGCATCCGAGCCGTCCGTGCAGCGACTAGGGGAGATGAAATCCTTTCTTCGGCGAGCGTGGCCGGCGTAGTCCGGCGACGACGGGCCAAGGGCGCGCGCACGTGAGGGCAGATGGGGACAGGAGCAGCTGGTCAGCGGCCTGAGGATGCAGCCATCCCTCCTATTTTCTCCTCCACAGCGAAACGTGCGTAGATTTGGTCGCCGACGTGTCGTCGGCACCCACGGCGGTGATAGGGGCAAGGATGGAGGTAGAGGGGCTGGGGGTTGCCGGAATCGAATGGAATTTGTCAGCCAAATTCAAATTCCGGCAGCCAATCGAGAGAGAGGGCCAATCGAGATGAATCGAGAGAGAAATTGATGCCCAATTGTATGAGCGAACAAAAATCCACATCCCGCGTGCATTTCCACCGCGATAATGCTCAGTGTGGGGGGCGTTTTTGCCTCTGTCCTAAGAGCTTTGCTACGCCTACGTAAAACTACTTAAGAAAATTATGTAAGAGCTGATTTGGCCTAATTTGGTTGGAGGAGAGATAAGGTCAAGCCCCACCCCGTGAAAATCAGGGAGGAGATGATTACTTTCTCCGTTCTTAAATATTTGTCTTTCTGGGGATTTCAACAAATCTACACTTTAAAATATGTCTATGTACATCGGTATGTGGTAGTCCCTTTAAAATTTCTAAGAAAACAAATATTTAGGAACAAAAGGAGTAGTTGGGAAGGAAAGAAACGTAAGCTTAAGTAACAAATTACGTAGGTGTAGCATTTTTGCGGTCCTAATCCTTGGATTAGAGGTGCATCAGCCCATAGTCATGGCTAGGAGGGAGGAAGTGCATATCCGTGGTGGGCAATAATTCCCGTCAGATCTCAGGGATGTAGGCAAATACCGTTTTTAGGCAAAACAACAGTGGATAGCAGATATAAGGTCCATTTTCAGGGTGGATTTTCTCATTTGGTTGTAAGGGATCCCGAGGATCCCTGTGTTTTCCCCGGGTGGGTACACGACGGGCCGAGTTCGCCCCGGGAAGCGGGCAGCCCCATTTGGTAGCACGTGAGGCGGGGAGATCCCTGGCCTTTCTGCGACCCATCCCCGGGATAGATCTCCCGATGTCAATAGGTCGGGGAGTAAACCCTCGACTCGCTCGCTCGCTCTCCCTTGCGACCGGTCAAGACGGCCTCCGCCTCCAGGCTCCATCTTCGTGCGATGACCAGACAACGCCGCCCCCCCCCCCCCCCCCCCGTCCTCCTTCAAGAGAACCGCCCCTCCTTCCCTCTGTACGTGATCTCCTCCCCTCTGCCCCCTCGTCCAAATTGGGGAGCTGATCTCCCCGTGGTGGGAGGGGATCCCAGATGACCATGGAAATTTCCCTGCTTCCCTGCGGGGGATTACAGCCCTGGGATACTTCCCCATTAGAACCAAACAAGGCCTTAGGGGAGGGTTTTTATGCAGGCAAAACAGATGAGTTTACAATCAGCAATAGTGCATATTTAGGCAAAATAGCAGATATAAAATCAGACTGTGTAAGTATGGGCATGAATTACGCCCTCCATGCTTGCCTATATCCCTGGGAGAAAAACACAAAGTGCACCCATCTCCTAGAAAAATAAGGTCATGTTCCCCACTCCCCAGGCAAATAGGATGTGCTTTTAGGCAATACAGTAGGAAATAATATGCGTTATCTGCTAGGCAAATAGTAATATGTTTCTTCCTAGGCAATACAATGTGTTTTTTTAGGCAATACAAGCTACAGAGGGTAAAGGAATAGTAGGCAATACTTAGTATACTGCATGCCATAAAGTAGGAAAAAACACTTCACTTGTAGAGGAACAGTAGGCAAAAATTACTTAGTATACTGCATTGCTTGGGTTTTTCCTTCGTAACATTTTGTGGATATGAAGTTGATTTGCAACATAAAGCCACCACACACTACCTGTGATAAGATATGTTGCCTACATCGGCATCATGTTTTGTCCCACTAACATATAAGCTATGCCACTTCTTTTTTCTCTTATGTGTGAATAGATATACTTCCGAAACGGCAGCTTTGTCGGAAGTGATGTAGACAAACTTCAACCGGGCGACAAAGAAGCTCAGCCGATGTGAATAAGTAAGTAAAAACACACAAAACAAATATCTATCAATTGAAGCTCCGATTTTTTTACCTTTTTTTCTCCCTTTTTCCATTATATATAACTGTGTGCGTGTCTCTACTGCTGCACGGCCCAGTTTTCTACTTTGATTTTTGCCTAATTATGTTCTCCGTACTTGCCTACATTTTATACCAACCGAAGAGAACCGCCGGCGCGGTCGATGCGCGGCCGGAGCTGACGGGCGGTGGCTGCTGCAGCTGCAGCGGTCGTGGCGGAGGCCGCCAGGAGCGGCGGTTGCCACTGCAGCCAGGGCGGGGCGTTGGTGGCGGTGGATGGCAGCTGCAGCGGCCCGGCGAGCGCGGCCTCCGCCTTGTGCGGCGGCTGCCACGGCAGCCACGGCGGCGCGGTGGCGGCGATGGGCGGCGCAGCCGAGTGCGACCCGGCGAGCGCGGTGGAGGCCGCTTGGTGCGGCGGCAGCCACGACAGCCACGACGGCGCGGTGGCGGCGATGGGCAACGCAACCGGGTGCGACCCGGCGAGCACGGAGGAGGCCGCCTGGTGCGGCGGCAGCCACGGCGGCGCAGCTGGGTGCGGCCCGTAGGACCCGGCCAAGAACAGGCGGATCTCCTGGACTGCCTGGGTTAGGTCCCGCAGCGCTCCGGACACCTCCTCCGGGGTGAGGACGGCGGGGGCGGGCGCGACGGAGGATCCCTGCACGGGCAGGAGCGGGGCGACGGTCGTGGTGGTCGCCGGAGGCGACGAGGTGACCGGCAGCGGAAGAGACGGGTTGGGCGGCGGTGAAGACATGATCGAACCGAAGCTAGCTGATACCAGATTGTTATGTGGCTGCTAGAAGGAGGGCGCGAGAGGGCCGGCCGGGGGCCTTTTTGCCCACGGCCGGGCAAGAGGGAAGGGATTTCCTTCTTAATTCTTGCTTGATTAGATTGATACATCTCCTCTCTTTATATAGAAAGGTTTACTTGACTCCCAAGCAAGGCTTACTTGACACCTAAGCAAGCGACCCTTATCTTTAATTAACTCAAGACTAACGGGCTATACCGTCAGCCTAGGCCCATTACACCCATTACGTACTCTAACAACCTGCCATCTTCTAGGCATTAGAATATGTTTTTCCAGGCAATATGGTGCGTTTTTTTAGGCAATACAATGTGTTTTTCTAGCTTTTTGATCTGTTACTGTAAGCGGGAGTTACAAATTGATCTCTCTAGAATATGTGGTAGCACAAGTCTGTATTATTCTGTAAATTCCCTCATGATATTCTCAGTGTTGTTAAAAAGTTAAATTCAGTCAAAAGTTTGCTCTGTTATCTCTGCTGGGATCTATTCCTACCTTTTTGCTTGAGATATATGTTGTCGTACAGATCTAGCGAAGGTTTCTTAGATAAAATCATGCAATAGTATGGCTGCTCTGGATTTTCTATCTTTTTCTATCTATTTTTGAATTCAGTAGATGTGCAGATTTAGCAAAGTGCAGTACTTGAGCGTAGCCACTTCTATCTGAGAGAATAATGAGCATGTGTAAGTGTAGGGCTGGCCTTTTCATAGGGAGCAGCCTCAGTTTATCTTCAAGGAATTATTGTAGTTCCAGATATTATTGTAGGCATCTTTTCAGCTGTAAGTTTTCAGATATTTTGTTTGTAGGCAGTTCCGGGTGATACGTAGGCATCTTAATTGTAGTTTTAGACATTATTGTAGGCATCTTTTGGATATGCAGGCATCTTTTCAACTGTAGAATTTCAGACATTTTTATTTGTACGCACGGAGTCGCCTACCAACACACGTGTAGTCACCACACCAAACGTTGAGCCTTAGAGCATCTCAATACACTAAGTCGCCCAAAGCCTCAATCAACAAAAAATGGCTGCCAAAGCCCCTACACACAGCCGCCTCGCGTGACAACAATGTCGGCTAAGCGGAGGGAACTAACTCGCCCCCCTACCACGGTAGTCCCACCGTGCCCCCGCCGCGAGTCTACTCTACCATGGTTCACACGCTAAAGTCGTTCAAACAACCCTGCACACACAAAGTTGCTACACTAAAACGGCCAGAGTCGCCCTAAACCCGAAATCACTAGAAAAGAGCTGCCTAAGCCCCTACACATAGTCACCTTGGCCCAACTACAAAGTCGCTTAATCGGGGGTACTAACTCGACCAAGCCCACATGCTAAAGTCACCCGCAACACCCAGAGTCGCCTAACAACCAACACATAGTCGCCGCAATCCTAGAGTATCCCAATACATTAAGTCGCCCAAAGCCCCAAATCATTCGAAAAGAGTTGCCTACGTCTAGCCCCTAGACGTAGTCGCCTTGGCCTGACTACAAAGTCGCCTAACCGGGGGAACTAACTCGACCAAGCCCACATGCTAAAGTCGCTTACAACACCCCTAAAATCGTGACACAATCGCCTACCAACCAACACATAGTCGCCGCAATGCTAGAGTATCCCAATACAGTAAGTCGCCCTAAGCCCCAAATCACTCAAAAAGAGATACCTAAGCCCCTACACGTAGTCGCCTTGGCCCGACTATAAAGTCGCCTAACCGGAGGAACTAACTCGACCAAGCCCACGTGCTAAAGTCACTTACAACACCCCTAAATTTGCGACATAGAGTCACCTACCAACCAACACATAGTCGCCACAATCTAGAGTATCACAAAACACTAACTCGCCCAAGCCCAAGTCACACAAAAGAGCCGCCTAAGCCCTTATACGTAGTCTCCTAACCGGGGAAACTAACTCGACCAAACCCACATGCTAAAGGCGCTTACAACACCCCTAAATTTGCGACACAGAGTCGCCTACCAACCAACACATAGTCGCCGCAATCCTAGAGTATCTGAAAACACTAACTCTCCCAAGCCCAAGTCACACAAAAGAGCCGCCTAAGCCCTTACACATAGTCGCCTTGGCCCGACTACAAAATCGCCTAACCTATTTGATTGGGAGGAGGGAGATGATGACTTTCAACACATCATCGGGGAGGTTGCTGATGAAGTCTAGGCTTGCTGGAGTCGCTTGCGGTTCTAGCTCACCCCGCCTCCGCTTGTTGGCAGCCCCGTTCTCCACCTCCGGAGTCTCCTTGTCAGCGGCGCTTTCTGATAGAAATGAGAGTACAGGGAATATTTAGTTAAAACGGGGCAATAGAAAAGTGTATTGATAACTAGAAGTTATTAGGTTGGAATATAGTAAGAAAAGAGAATAACAATTGGTTTCTTAAATACTACACAATTCATTTGACATTGCTGGGTAAGTCAACATGCAGATAGTTGAAAAGAAAATTTACTTCGAACAAAGTCTAGACGGATGATTTTGTCGGGGAAGTTAGCATATATCTCATGACCAGGCCCTTTTATGTGCAGTGCAATTTTATGCCATCTTTCAGTACATAAAACTTTGCAATTTCTTTCCAAAAGCCAGTGGCAAAATAGGAGTCACCACGTTCATCAAGTCTTACAGTAGCAACGATTGTAAATCCATGGTTTGTGTGCACTATGACATCTGTGGAGCCTTGATCTATGTAAAGGGAAAAATTGTGCACTACATAATCTGTTGCATAGCAAGGGATGTTCTGCAGAAAATGGTAGGATTGTTAAAGAAAATATGGTAACATGCAAATATGGGCCCAAATTGAAAGAATTGTACAGCAGTTGAAATCGTAGGACAAAAATCTATAAGGGTAGACATGATGTCATGGAAATATGAGAGTAATTGAAAGAACAATACATCATTAATTTGCATAATATAGAAAGAAGAGGGGGAAAAATCCCCTTTGACGTAAATGGTGCATGTGGCACCTTTTATCCAAATGTAGCAATATTTAGAATATGCTCAGGAAAGTAGGCCATGCCAACCGATATAGGGTGAGATTGAACATACCGTGCACATCCTCAAGTTATCTGGTACGGTGAGATGGAATCTCTGGCGGCGGTCGCAAAGTCCTGAAGTGTCGGCGCACTGTATATTCTATGAATGAAAGAAAATTCTCAAATCAGCTCGAATAAAAATGAATTCACGGCGATTTCTGATACGTCTGCAACGTATCTATAATTTTTTATCGTTCCATGCTATTATATTATCTGTTTTGGATGTTTAATGGGCTTTAATATGCCCTTTTATATTATTTTTGGGACTAACCTATTAACCGAAGGCCCAGTGCCAGTTTCTGTTTTTTCCTATTTTAGAGTTTTGCAGAAAAGGAATACCAAACGGAGTCCAAACGGAATGAAACCTTCGCGATGATATTTCTTGGACCGAAAGCAATCCACGAGACTTGGAGTCGAAGTCTGGAACGCCACGAGGAAGCCACGAGGCAGGAGGGCGCGCCCAGGGGGGCAGGCGCGCCCCCCACCCTCGTGGGCCCGTCGTAGCTCCACCGACGTACTTCTTTCGCCTATATATACTCTTATACCCTAGAAACATCAGGGGGAGCCACAAAACCACTTTTCCACCGCCGCAACCTTCTGTACCCGTGAGATCCCATCTTGGGGCCTTTTTCGGCGATCTGCCGGAGGGGGAATCGATCACGGAAGGCTTCTATATCAACACCATTGCCTCTCCGATGATGCGTGAGTAGTTTACTACAGACCTTCGGGTCCATAATTATTAGCTAGATGGCTTCTTCTCTTTCTTTGATTCTCAATACAAAGTTCTCCTCGATGTTCTTGGAGATCTATTCAATTTAATACTCTTTTGCGGTGTGTTTGCCGAGATCCGATGAATTGTGGATTTACGAACAAGATTATCTATGAATATTATTTGGTTCTTCTCTGAATTCTTATATGCATGGTTTGATAACTTTTCAAGTCTCTTCGAATTATCGGTTTAGTTTGGCCTACTAGATTGATCTTTCTTGGAATGGGAGAAGTGCTTAGCTTTGGGTTCAATCTTGCGGTGTCCTTTCCCAGTGACAGTAGGGGCAGCAAGGCACGTATTGTATTGTTGCCATCGAGGATAAAAAGATGGGGTTTATATCATATTGCTTGAGTTTATCCCTCTACATCATGTCATCTTGCTTAATGCGTTACTCCGTTCTTATGAACTTAATACTCTAGATGCATGCTGGATAGCGGTCGATGTGTGGAGTAATAGTAGTAGATGCAGAATCATTTCGGTCTACTTGACACGGACGTGATGCCTATATTCATGATCATTGCCTTAGATATCTTCATAACTATGCGCTTTTCTATCAATTGCTCGGCAGTAATTTGTTCACCCACCGTAATACATGCTATCTTGAGAGAAGCCACTAGTGAAACCTATGCCCCCCAGGTCTCTTTCCTATTATATTACATCTCTTTTATTTACATCACATCTCGTTTACTATTTTGCAATCTTTACTTTCCAATCTATACAACAAAAATACCAAAAATATTTACTTTACTATCTCTATTAGATCTCACTTTTGAGAATGACCGTTGTCGGTGTCAAAACCGGCGGATCTCGGGTAGGGGATCCCGAACTGTGCGTCTAAGGTCGATGGTAACAAGAGGCGGGGGACACGATGTTTACCCAGGTCCGGGCCCTCTTGATGGAGGTAATACCCTACTTCCTGCTTGATTGATCTTGATGAATACGAGGATTACAAGAGTTGATCTACCACGAGATCGTAGTGGCTAAACCCTAGATGTCTAGCCTGTATGATTATGATTGCCTCTACGGACTAAACCCTCCAGTTTATATAGACACCAGAGGGGCCTAGGGTTGTACAGAGTCGGTTTACAGAGGAAGGAATCTTCATATCCGAACGCCAAGCTTGCCTTCCACGCAAAGGAGAGTCCCATCCGGACACGGGAGGAAGTCTTCTATCTTGTATCTTCATGGCCCATCTGTCCGGCCCAAGTCACATAGGCCGGACGCCCGAGGACCCCTTAATCTAGGACTCCCTCAGTAGCCCCTGAACCAGGCTTCAATGCCGATGTGTCCGACGCGCAGATTGTCTTCAGCATTGCAAGGCGGGTTCCTCCTTCGAATATTCCAAAGTAGTCTTCGAACACAGATAACGTGTCTGGCTCTGCAAAATAAGCTCCGCAAAGAGTATAATATTTAACAAGTCCCATCTACTGACATCTTCTGTAGTGAGACGCCACGTCTCCGCCCGGTCATTATTTCGAACCTTTTTAGCCTCCCACTCCGTGTTTCGAGATGCGGTTTCCATTGGCACGTCTTGTCAAAGCAGAGATCGTGTCCCCTTATTGCGGGATTCTCATCAATATGGGCGTGGGTAATCCAACCGCGTCGTCTGCATGACCCTTGGGGAATAGGCGAGTTTTAAGGCGAATGGGGACGCGCTTGATATTTGCTTCCTTTATAAAGAGATAAGGATTCACCTTTTCACCCACGCCTTCTTTATCTCTGCCCACCCATTCTCGAGCTCCAGCACCCAAGCTTCCATCCTTTCCGCCTCAAAAAAGCACTCCGACCATGTCCGGATCTAGAGCGCAGGGCAAGTGGATGGCCTCCTCCGTCACGGAGAAGGACATCACGTAGCTCCGGGAAGCGGGGTACTTGGCCCAGGAAATCGCCCACCGGCTTCCGGCCAAGGGGCAGATCACCCCCACCCCGAAGCCCCATGAGAGGGTGGTGTTCATTCCCCACTTCGTTCGCGGGTTAGGGTTTCCTCTCCACCCCTTCATCCGCGGACTCATGTTCTACTATGGGCTAGATTTCCATGATCTGGCCCCCAACTCCTTCCTCGACATCTTGGCATTCATTGTCATATGCGAGGCCTTCCTCCGCATCCCACCCCACTTCGGATTGTGGCTAAAGACCTTCAACGTGAAGCCGAAGGTGGTGGGTGGTCAACACGCAAAGTGTGGAGGCGCTATGGTGAGCAAGATGTCCAATGTCACGTGGCCCGAAGGCACTTTTGTGGAGACCGTCAAAGGGTGGCAGCAGCAGTGGTTCTACGTCACAAAGCCCCGCGACACCACCTGGGCTGCGGCTCCCGAATTCAAGTCCGGGGCCCCAATGCGGTTTACCTCCTGGCTAGAGAAGGGCCTGGACTGGGCGTCGTCGGACGAGGTGTCAGCGCTACAGATGTGCATCAAGAGCATGGTGGACAAGAACATCAAGCTTGTCAATGTGATCCAGGTGATGCTTTTTCGCCGGATCCTTCCTTGCCAAAGCCGGACTTGCAATTTATGGGAGTTCGATCCGGCCAAGCACCAGACCTTGCAGCAGTTCTTCGGCTCCACGCACGAAGGCATCTGGAAGGTGCTTTTCAAGGCCAATGAGACGTGGCCGCAGACGACCGAGGACCGTGGGTATAACCTGACCCATCCCGCCAGTTCGGTAAGCTTTTCATATTTCAAGGTGTATCCTTCACCTGTACATTCAAGGAAGATATCTGAGCTTCCCTGTCTGTCTTTTTAGGGCTGGACAAAGAAGGCGGAGCGGATCCAGTGTCCGGCTCCGCTGCCCGAAAATCCAGCATTCCCACTTCTAACGAAGATGTTGGTTCCGGCGCCCTACTAGGCGCCGGAGAAGAAGGCCAAGGAGACCAGAAGTGGCCTCTGCCGTAAAGGCACTTCGGACGTGATGTCTGAAGACGCCAAAAACCACTCTGTCGCCGCCGAGGACGAGGAGGAGGAGGAAGGCAACTCTCCCCCCGAGGGGGGAAGGAAGAATAGGGCGGCCTCCATGGATCTGGAGGCAGAGGCGTCCAAGAAGGGGAAGATCTCCCTCGTGGACAACTCCGCGTTGGACACCGGTAGCAGCTCCGAGTGGCACCCCAGGGAGAAGCCCCTGGCCCAATCGTAAGTACTCAAAGGCACTTATACACACATATATCCAACTTCTTTACTTTGTGGTTTTAATATGTCGAATCATGCACTGCAGTCCGGCCCACGCCTGCCCCAAGCGATCCTCATCTTCGGGGAATTCGCTGGATCCGAAGGTGATGGACAGCGGGTCACTTCCGGCGGCCTCCTCTCCCAAGTCCATGGACGACGCCGAGGTGCTGTCCTGAAGGACCTCCCCAGGCCAGGGAGAGATACAGGAGGCCGTCAGGGTGGCGCCAGAGGGTGATACCTCGGCCGCCGGACACATGGGGGTGCAAATCCCCCCGGAGACTGGCGTTGGGGGCCATATCCAATTCGCCCCCCAGCCGAATACTATTCCGGAGGCCCATACGGCTCCGGAATCAGGCAAGTAGCTTCCTTCGAAAGAAGGAGGTGCACCTATTCCGCCGGTGACCTCTGTCCATCCAGAGGCACTGGATACTTTACTGGAAGCACTGCAAAGTGCTTCCATTGTTGAGGAACACCGTACCCTCATGGGTACGGTGGTTGAGAGGGTTCAGTCCGCTAAGAGCAGACTGACCGAAGCCTACACCAGCCTTCTAACAGGTTTTGAGGTATGCGACGTAATTTATGCAAAAAGAATGTCATAGTATAGACAGTAGCCCCTGAGACTCTGTCCGGTGTTCGAAAAGAAAAGCCGGACAGAGGATCAAATAATTTTCGCAGGAGACTAACCATACATGTCTATGTAAATAAGCAGGCGTCGATGCTGGCTGCGACCTCCCACTCTGCCGAAGTCTCCAAACTGAAGCAGAGTCTGGAGCGGGCCGAGGAAGAGCTCGGTCGTGTGAAAAAACAACTAGAGGACAAGCAAGGTATGCAATGGACTATTCAGATCTAAAAAGATATGAATTGTTTGTGTTGATCATGTTATCATGATATTTCATAGGTGTTGCGACCGAGGTGGAGTCCCTCAAGAACGCGCTGGCCGAGGCCCAGAAGAAAGCGGCGAAAGAACAAGCCGCCCGCGAAAAACATGAGGCCAGAGTCGGGGAGGTCCAGCAGGAGCTCCAGGACGCCGTAAAGAAATGCGAGTCCTTGGAACGCAATATTGCGGACCAAGAGTCCGAACTTGCCAAGGCCCGCCAAAGCGCACAAGAGGCCCGGGTTGAAGCCCAGGGTGCCCTCCAGAAAATCCAGGAGACCAGGAAAATCGCGACGGGTAAGGCCTTTATTATGCAGAGTCAGAATCGAGAGCGTTGCCAATTGCGGAAGGCTACCCTGCCACTCTCGACGCGGCCGCTTGAGCTGTTGAGCAGACTCGAAACAGAACAAGGGCGTTGCCAATTGCGGAAGGGTCCCTTTGCGTGCAGGCTTTCATACATAGGGCAGGACCTTCGAGGACAATAACCTCATATATAAAAAGGAAATTGCTCAAAGTTTCGCATGACTTAGCTTTTCTGTCGTCGCACGGGCGTCCACCGCATGCGCAGATGGTGGCGTCAAGCTCGGTCGTCTTCTTCCTTGGAAGGACGGCCGCCATGAAGCCGCTCGCTAGGCTCTGACTGCCAGGGCGATGTCGTTGCTCGCGGGTCGTGCCTCGGGTCCTGTCCGCGACCGGCCCGCTGCTTGCCCGCACCGATACGGGCCATCCGGCTCCCGTCGAACCGACCGCCGTGGCCGCCTTCTTCTTGGGAGCCATGGCGATGAAGAACTGCTAGGCTAACTGCTAGACCAGATTCTCACAACTGCGCCCCCCTACCTGGCGCGCCAAAGATGTCGGTGGGAACGACACCTACTGGCTCACTGGGATCCCTTCTACGGTCGGCGGGCGCGAGGTTGTGCAAAGAGCAGGTCTGACAGGAAGCACACAGGTCGTTTACACAGGTTCGGGCCGCGAAGATGCATAATACCCTAGTCCTGCTTTGGTGGATGTATTGAGTGTTCTTGTGTTCTTGAGCTAGCTACGGGGTGCAACTTGCCCAAAAGAGCCGAATCCCTCTCCTGGTCGCCTCGGGCCTCCTTTTATAGGCAAAAGGGATCGCCACAGTGGCACACGGGAGGTGGAAAGGTCTACAGTTGATAAGCCTATCCTCTGGGACCGTCAGACAAACGCATTTAATGCGCTGCCGACGTGCCCCCCTTGCTTTATCAGGGACGGCAAGGAAGCACGTCTCAGCTGTCGCCGCCTCACCTGGCCTTGACACGCGTTCGAGCTGATGAGGCGTCGAGGCGCCACGTCGGCTAGCTGCTGGGCTGGCGCGGTGGTGGAGCCTTCACGAAGGGTTGCATGCCACCACGCAGGTGCTTGCTGAGTCGGTGTAGAGGCCGCCCGTCGCCACGCAGGTGCCTGCCCAGCTGGTTGAGCTAGCAGCTGCTTGGGGACGGCGACGGAGTCTTGGCTGGCGTGGACCTGGCAGTGGCCCCGCTGATGCCCTCGGCAAGGGTCTTGCCGGGGGCCCGGCAAGGGTCTTGCCGTGGCGTTGCAATCTTCCCCGGCAAGGCGCTTTCCGGGGGTCTTGTGGATTCCCTCGGCTAGGATCCCGCCGAGGGTCGCCGTCTTCTAGTCCTCATCTGATCTCACATGTTTATGATCTTGACGAAGATCTGCATGCCACCTCAGAGGTGCCTCCCGAGCCTTGGTTCCAATGTAGTTGGTGGTGTTGGGACCCATGGGCTCAAGGGTGGCTTGCTCTGCTGGCATCGGGCAGGTCGCCCCGGCAAGGCTCTTGCCGGGGCTACGGAGGCTGCCTCGGCAAGGATCTTGCCGAGGGAGTCCACCTCGCCCTCTTGCTCTCTTGCGTTTCTGGTCTTGGCGTTGCCTTGGTTGTCTTGTGCTTTGGCTTCTCTCTGGCTTCCCTCTTCTGCCTTGCTAAGTGTGGCCGTGGCGCGTGGCTCTGACTGCCCGTGCACAAGTAAAGGGGTCAAAAGGGGAGCCCCTACTTTTGTACACCGACAGAGTATGCGGTCCAAGCTGGATGAGCCTGGATTGTTTCTTTTAAATGGCTTCTTCCGCTGGCCGGACTTGGAGCCACTGAATCCGGTGTTGACCGTCATGTCATCGATATTGTCACCGTTGTTTTGACACTTGTGCCTGTTACGTCGGGGCCTGCCGTTGCTATTTCTGGCTTCAGAGGTGTCAGGTTCGCTTGCATTATTATTGCTACGGGCTAGCCAGCTATCGTCGCCCGCGCAAAAGCGGGTCATAAGTGCTGTGAGGGCTTCCATGGACTTCTGCTTTTCTTGGCCGAGGTGTCGGGCGAGCCATTCATTGCGGATGCTATGCTTAAAGGCCGCTAGGGCTTCGACATCTGGACAGTCGACAATCTGGTTTTTTTAGTTAGGAACCTGGTCCAGAATTTCCTGGCTGACTCTCCGGGCTGTTGGACTATGTGACTTAAGTCATCGGCATCCGAAGGTCGGACGTATGTACCTTGGAAGTTGTCGCGGAAGGTGTCTTCCAAGTCCTCCCAGCTGCCAATAAAGTTCTCTGGCAGGCTGTTTAACCAGTGCCGAGCGGGTCCCTTGAGTTTTAGCGGGAGGTATTTGATTGCATGAAGATCATCGTCGCGGGCCATGTGAATATGGAGAAGAAAGTCCTCAATCCATACCGCGGGATCTGTTGTTCCATCATATGATTCGATATTCACGGGTTTAAACCCTTCTGGGAATTCATGCTCCATTACTCCATCAGTAAAGCAGAGGGGGTGTGCGGCGCCTCTATATCGGGCCAAGTCGTGTCGTTGCTCGGATGGAGTCCGTCTGCGGTTTTCGGCCCGAATGTGGTTATGCTTGTCACGTCCGACTAGATAGCCGTCGTCGAGCATCGGGGCACGCCCCCGCGATCCGTAGATCAATCTGGTCTGACCTGCTCTATTTTCCAGGTCCTGCCGCAGGTCGTATGTATATCCCCGAGCTGTTGTGTCTCTACCTTTACGACGAGGTGGTATGGGCTAGTGTTCGGCTTGAATTGTCGTCTTGTCCCGGCCACGTGGTGGTCGGTCAGCCGCGTTACGCGCCGATGATACGGGGTCCAGTGCCTCGTCATCGAATTAGGGTAGAAGTTTACACTTCGGGTAACTTTTGGTTGGGCGCTCGAGGCCGTATTCCTCGGCTGCCAGGACATTAGTCCACCTGTCATTGAGTAGATCTTGATCAGCTTGAAGCTGCTACTGCTTCTTTTTCAGGCTCCTTGTTATGGCCATTAGCCGGTGCTTAAAGCGCTCCTGCTCGAGAGGTTCCTTAGGCACGATAAAGTCTTCGTTGCCGAGGCTCACCTCATCCTCGGAGAGTGGAAGATAATTGTTGTCCTCCGAGTCTTTGTTTACGGCCTGTTCATCAGGGCTAACTTGCCCATCTTCCTGATCGTCCTGTTCAGAGGTTGGCTCGACAGGTTCTTCTTCGTCTTCGGCATCGTCCGGAGTATTATTGTCTCTCGTGCCGGTATTGCTGTCTTTTCCACGGCGTGATTTAGAGCGGCGCCGCTGACGTCGGCGCTTTGGTTGTATCTCAGGAGGTTTATCCTCGACTGGATTCTTCTCGTTATAGCCGTTACCCTCTTTGGGTGTATCCACCATGTACACGTCATACGAAGTGGCGGCCGTCCAGCGTCCGGTAAACGGCGGGTTTTGGGCCTGCTCCTCTCCGGCATCGTCGTCCATACTGTCGATGTCTTCAGAGCCATAGTCGAGCATGTCAGTTAAGTCCTCGACAGTGGCTATGAAGTGGGTGGTGGGTGGGACGTAAAATTCCCCGCTCTCAGCCCCTAGTCCGGGCTGGGCGTAGTTCGGACGTTGCTCCTCTGTAATGACGAGGGATCGCATCAAGTCCAGAGCCTCGCTTAAATGCGAGGTTTGGCCAAGGAGAAGAGAGTCCGTGGAGTACGATGGGAAGGGGATTCCCTGGCCGAGCTCACACGATGTTGACTCCGAGGGTTCGGAGCCAGTGTCCGGAGAAGAGTCCAGCTTCTTGATGGTTGCCAGCGATACTACTTCCTCCGGCTCTCCATACTGGGCTTAGTGGTCGCAGATAGTCCGGCGGGCTCAGGAATCCCGTCTTCGGACCTGGCGATGCGCTCCGAATCTAAGCCAGAGCGGAGGTTGGGGTCGTGAACCCTTGGAAGATCAAGTCTCCTCGGATATCAGCGACATAGTCCAGATTTCCAAAACTAATCTGGTGACCTGGGGCGTAGCTGTCGATCTGCTCCAGACAGCCAAGCGAGTTGGCCCGAAGTGCGAAGCCGCTGAATACGACGATCTGGCCGGGAAGAAAAACCTCCCCCAAGGCAGCATTGTTGTAGGTGACTGATGGAGCCATCGAACCTTCTGATGACGACACAGTGGAACTCTCAATGAAAGCACCAATGTCGGTGTCAAAACTGGCGGATCTCGAGTAGGGGGTCCCGAACTGTGCGTCTAAGGTCGATGGTAACAGGAGGCGGGGGACATGATGTTTACCCAGGTTCGGGCCCTCTTAATGGAGGTAATACCCTACTTCCTGCTTGAATGATCTTGATGAATATGAGGATTACAAGAGTTGATCAACCACGAGATCGTAGTGGCTAAACCCTAGATGTCTAGCCTGTATGATTATGATCGCCTCTACGGAGTAAACCCTCCGGTTTATATAGACACCGGAGGGGCCTAGGGTTGTACAGAGTCGGTTTACAGATGAAGGAATCTTCACATCCGAACGCCAAGCTTGCCTTCGACACAAAGGAGAGTCCCATCCGGACACGGGAGGAAGTCTTCTGTCTTGTATCTTCATCTCCCATCAGTCCGGCCCACGTCACATAGGCCGGACGCCCGAGGACCCCTTAATCCAGGACTCCCTCAACCGTGAAGGGATTGACAACCCCTTTATCGCGTTGGTTGCAAGGTTCTTGATTGTTTGTGCAGGTACTAGGTGACTTGTGCGTTGTCTCCTACTGGATTGATACCTTCGTTCTCAAAACTGAGGGAAATACTTATGCTACTTTGCTGCATCATCCTTTCCTCTTCAAGGGAAAACCAACACATGCTCAAGAGGTAGCAAGAAGGATTTCTGGCGCCGTTTCCGGGGAGATCTACGCCAAGTCAAGACATACCAAGTACCCATCATAAACTCTTCCCCTCGCATTACATTATTTGCCATTTGCCTCTCGTTTTCCTCTCCCCCACTTCTAAAATGATTTTCGAAAACCTTTGCCTTTTCTTCGCCCCTCTTTCGTTCGCCTCTTTTCGCTTGCTTCTTGTGCATCCGTGTGTTAGATCATTTGTTTCACCTTCATGGCTAGTCCTCCTATCATTGTTAATACTCCCGATAATGAAGTTCTCAATTTTAAACATAGGGAGGGAGAAAATCTAAAAGATGCTGCGTATAGAATTTGCAATGCTCAAAATAGATCTACTAGAAAGCAATCCACTTCCATTCTTCTTCACAATTTTTACGTAGGCATCACTCCTTGAAATAGATATGTTCTTGACACCATTACCGGAGGGAATTTCTTGGGAAGCCATACTTTTCATTCTTATAATGCTATGATAGATTTGTTAGGCCCACCACCTTTTTTGGTCAATGAAACTATTTTAACTTTGGAACATGTGATGCAAAGGCTTGATATTATTGAAAATAAAATTTCCACTGTAGAGTTAATCAAAAATTTGGATAAAAAGATCCACAACCAAATTACCCAATATGGATCTAAGGTAGGAGTTACTCTGAAAAATCTTAGGGAGAAGGAACCCACAGTTAATGAGAAGATAGATCAAGATTCCACTAGAATTGATAAACTCGAAGATATTATTACCAACTTGGGGTCCACTTTTTCTGCCATTAAAAATACCTCAAATCCTCCTCCTACCAAAGTTGCCGAGTTTATCTATGTTCCTAAAAATAAGGGTGAATACTCTAGTAAGGAAAATGAAGACCTCAAATCAATAAGTGTTCACCCCAACTTTTTCGATATCATTAAGAAACCTTTTGCTACAAATGAATTTCTTGATTTCTTGCCTAGGAGTTTGATCATTAATAAGACCAAAGAACCTCCTAAGGTTTATGTGTGTTCAATTGAAGAATTGTATACGAAAGATGGCAATACCTAGATCTATTCTTGTTTTTATGCCTAGCTAGGGGCGTTAAACGATAGCGCTTGTTGGGAGGCAACCCAATTTTATTTTTGTTCTTTGCTTTTTGCTCCGGTTTGGTAATAAATAATTCATATAGATTCTGTTTAGATGTGGTTTTATATTTTAATTAGTGTTTGTGCCAAGTAGAACCTTTGGAAAGACTTGGGTGAAGTCTTTGCGATCTTGCTGTAAAAAACAGAAACTTTTGCGCTCGCGAGATTAGCTGTCATTTTTTACTGGAAAGCGCTTTTAGGTTGATTCTTTTTACAGATGATTAATAGACAAATTTCTCACGTAGACCAATTTATTTCAGAATTTTTGGAGTTATAGAAGTATTCAAAAGTTACAGATTGCTACAGACTGTTCTGTTTTTGACAGATTCTGTTTTTCGTGTGTTGTTTGCTTATTTTGATGAATCTATGAATAGTATTGGGGAGTATGAACCATAGAGAAGTTGGATTACAGTAGGTTTAACACCAATATAAATAAAAAAAATGGTGGTTTATTTTCTTATACTAACGGAGCTCATGAGATTTTCTGTTGAAGTTTTGTGTTGTGAAGTTTTCAAGTTTTTGGGTAAAGATTTTATGGATTTTGGAATAAGGAGTGGCAAGAGCCTAAGCTTGGGGATGCCCAAGGCACCCCAAGGTAAAATTTAAGGACAACCAAAAGCCTAAGCTTGGGGATGCTCCGAAAGGCATCCCCTCTTTCGTTTTCGTCTATCGATAACTTTACTTGAGACTATATTTTTATTCATCACACGACATGTGTTTTGCTTGGAGCGTCTTGTATGATTTGAGTCTTTGCTTTTTAGTTTATCATAATAATCCTTGTTGTACCCACCTTTTGGGAGAGACACGCATGAATCAGAATTTATCAGAACTAGTACAATGCCCGTGCGTTGCTACGGGCTACAATGCACATAAACGAATCAAATAAATTATTAAAGTCGTTTTCAAAGTCGAAGCTCATTTCTCCCTCATACGTCCGGTGCCCAACGAGCTCCCCAAAATTCAACCGCCTGGATAGTCCGGACTTACCCATATCCAGATAATATGTGGGGAAGAAATGTCATTGTTCGGACTATCCACCATTTGTTATCTCCAACCCGCGGGCGCAACACAAATTTCCTTTTCCCTGTCACACCCTCCCCTTCCCGCTCGGTTTCCCACTGTAGTGAGACGTTTCTCGAGACATCTCTTGCTCTCCCACACAGCTAGCCAGCCGTTGGCCGTTTGCCGCATTATCATACCCCAAGCTATCAAACAGTATTGCTGACACTGCATATTTGGCTTCACACAAAACTTTAGATCTTGTGTTGAATCTAACCTCATAGATTGAGTATGAAAACATTTACAAATATGTTGATACTAATGATAATAATATAATATATGATTCTGTCTACAGCCGAGCATCTTCTCTAGCAGAATGCTCGGGTGTTGCCATAGAACAATATAAGAGAAATGCATCCAACTAAGTGTTTCATCTTAATATTAACAGGTATAATGCAAGGGAGGGCGATATGCCCCAATACCAACACGTGTCATTGATTGGTTGATGTGTGAAGTGTGATACTCTTGTTCTTATCTATGTCTTCAATAATGTGGATCGAGGTCCTTGCTTCCTCCTTCTATGTGCATCACATCTCTTTGTCCTCATGGGTTTACCCTTCTATGTCCATCACATCTCTTTAACCTCATTGTGTCTCCTACATCATCACCTCATAAGGTGACTCGTGCTTGTGTCCTAGTGTTTTTAATTTTCGCAAACCCCTTGGTGTGTACTTTCATATATTCGTAGTAAAATTAAGGGATAGTGTACGGATGGCGAAAAACAACTCATAATTGCCACAAATGATTGTTGAGTAAAATAAGAAACAACACATAGTTGCATGAGACCAAGAAAATATCAAGTCTGTATGATTTATTAACTTTAAAAATATTCCTAGATGAAATGACAAATGTTTTTGTAGTGCCAAATTAATTTTGATAAAATTGTAGAACCAGATCCTGTTTTACGAATTAGTAATTCGATTCCAGAGAGGGCATCACAACTTACATGTTTTGAGACAGCAAATCATTTGCTCCGCAGTTGTTCGCTAAAAAAAGTATCCAGTAATTATCCTTCCACATGTTGTTGCCCAATCATTGGACTTTCCTTGTTGGGAAGTAAGTTCCTATTGTAGATGAATTCCTTAATCGTTATCTTCAAAATTCAATTAATACAAGATATATAGCATAACAGCATAAACAACACTAAGGTACAAAACTGGTGCATAACAGGGGTAGGTTCTTTTGAGCACATATCACCTAGCTTCCTAGTCAAATAGACTTAATTGGACCTTCAAGGGTTCACGTCAAATTACTAAATACTATATTTGCAACAAAATAATCAACAACTTTGAATATGTTTAGGCATGTATGCTGTCATTGGAAAATTCAAGAAAGGAAATAGCCAAAGACGACACTAATACTACAAGAAAGCAGTGACAGTAAGACATGCCTGTGCACTTAAGATTACGTCGGAGACAATGATCGACGCTGTTTTATTTCATGAAATTCATTGCATAAAAAGGAGATATTTATCTACTGATATTATTCATTGTGCGATATGATGGAGAAATAAGCACACAGTGGAATCTTTGATCAAGCTAGATGTCAAGACTTCATGCAAGATACTGATTTAAATAATTGTAGTTATAAATTATAAATCATGTAACCATGAGCAGCAGTAAGGCATGCTTTTGTAGATCAGATAATAATTCAACATTGAGCATGAATCCATGAACCGCAAAAAAATGGCATGTTTCTTTTACTAATAGGAAAACTCAAGTCAACACATAGAAAGTTACGGTAAGTATACTTCATTCCCGAGTGGTTTGCGTTAGCCTGATAGTATGCATGTCTAATAGATATTGCTTATCTCTCATGACAATTGATGCTCTCCTTCAGCTTAGGGCCTTCCAAGATTGAAAGGTAAATGATTTCTGCAAAAAGAAAGAAACATGAAAAATCTATTAGATAACAATAATCTTGGATATTGCCAAATGTGACTATATCCGAATTCTAAGCGCACATGCATTCTGTAGTTTTCTATTAACAAACAGGTATTTCCAAAACCAACATACAGCCTCCTGCCCTCCTGCATAAAGCTATCGGTTTTAAGCCCCAGACAAACCAGGCAGTAAAACACGCTTTTATTGTATGAATTATGAATGAATGAAAGGGAGATGTACATTTTTAAGAAAAACCGCATAACAAATAGAACACTACATAGGACTCAAAAAAGTTAATACAGATTTTTTTTGGGGGGGGGGGGTTTTGGGGGGGGGGGGGGGGGGGGGCATTACATACCCAGTGGTCATTCACATTGGCTGCCTCGGCCTTGTGTCGTTGTCCAACAGCACATCGTCCATGGCCGCAGGCCACGCAACATCGTCCAGGGTTGAATCCGCAACATGAGAGATGACATCCGATTTGTTATTAGTGCAGTTTACCTGTCATAAATTCAGAGAAACATCAATTAGATCACAGGGCTGTGTTGTAAATGAACAGGAACCGGTGCACTAAACATCTGTAAAATTAGGCCTGCTCATGAGAGCACAGCAATAATACATAAAATCTTCCCAGTACCAATATGTAACAACGACATCAATATTAATCAAAAAAATATTCATAGCTAAGTGTTCCAAACTGAAAATTGAGACAACCCAATAATGCACAAGGAACCAGAGGAGGAGACATGGAGCATCTACCAGTGGTGGCCAACAAATCTAACCAGGTCTCTTCGCGCACCTCTCCAGGGTCTCCGGCAGCGACAAGCTCGAACTGCCCCCACTTTCGTCTTCGTCACCCCCGCCTGCTCTGGAGTCTCACAGTCCAGCTCGTAGTTGGTGACGAGATCGAAGTGCGTCTTGTCGAGCTCGAGCACGAGCACGAGCCCCTCGCCCTAGTCAAGCTCATACACGTCACGGGTGTTCTGGGACCCGCCAAGCATACGAACGGCGGGGCGTACCCACTGACGCCATACTCGTCGGAGATGAGTCGGGCGATGGGGGAATCGACCCCACCAAGACGGGCAGGGTCGTTGAAGCAAGCGAGGGCGAGGGAATCAATTTCCTACTTTGTGTTGTTCTCCCTCCAGACTCCACTTGCTAACACCACCAATGGAGTAGTGCTTTCATTGTCTTTGACTCGTCGTGGTATGTAGTCACGGAAGATTCTTTTATTGTTTTCTCATAAGTAATGTCTGCTCTTTTGCTCATGGCAGCAGTCTTGATTATTTTGCACCCGCAGCATTTCATCAGACGTAAATATAAGGGTATGCCCGAACATTGCTTGTCAGATTATCCATTCCTTTCCTCTCATCCAAGATGCATCAAGAAAGTGAGCCAAAACTGGGAACTAAAGGTGCATATAGTGAATTAGTAATGCACATAGATAGACATATAAAATGTGGCAAACTAACCAGGAGGAACTCTTTGCCTCTTAGAAATGAAATAACAACTTGGTTCAGGTAGAAAATGAAATACTCCCTCTGTCCCAAAATAAGTGTCACGGATTTAGTACAATTTTAGTGCAAAGGTGTACTAAGTTAACGTCACTTATTTTTGAACAAAGGTAGTAGTAAGTTACCTGAGATAATGTACCTATGATTAAATGATTAAATGACCTGACAAAAGGGCTCCCTCTGTATTAATCATTCTGCAGAAAAAACAAAATTATGAGTTCCTTGGTCTGAAGCACCTAACTGCAGTTTTGTAGTAAATGTCTGAAAAGTAAAATCATGCTAAAATACATGATATATGTCAGCAAATACAAACTTTTTTTCATGCATATGTTTAGTAGAACTAAATCAACATATATAAATGGCAGGCATTACATCCATCAGAGTCCAAGGCTCTTTTTGGTGTCTTCAAATGCTGCACCCACTACTACCGGTTGGCTGGAACAATTGCTGATTTTTAATGACTCCCTCCATCTTAATCTTTCAGTATAACTACAATTTATTAAGAGCTCCTAGCTGTGAAGAACCTAACTGCAGTTTTTTAATAAATGTCTGAAAAGTAAAATCATACTAAAATGGATGATATATGTTGCAAATATGAAGTATAAAAAGAAAGTTAATAATATACCATACATTAATATGAGTAAACTCAGCAGATCTGAACATGCAGGCTTTAGCATCAGGGATTATAGCTTTGGCAGTGAGTTTCTCGTTCCAGCACACAGACATTGCCTTGTATCTCTTTGTACAGACCTCAACATGAGAATCTTGTGAACTTATTTCCATTACCTTGGGATGGTGAAATCTTTATGATACAAAGCTGATGCATGTATTAGTTAACCTGCAGAGAATTCCATATTTTGATCTATATAAGTAAGAAAGTGTACAAATGAGGAATAGCTTTATTTAGGGCTTCTCATATAGGCCATTGAGTAAATTGCATGAAAAAGAGTCTTATGTATTAAAATAGAAATACACAATTCATAAAATATTCAGGAACAAACAAAATATAGGAAACAAATAGAAACATGTAGTTGGTAAAGGAATCACACAAATAAATTATGATATATGATAGAAATTGCCAATGGCCTTAGTTACTGCTATCCAATATTCTGATTTCTGCAGTTAACTACTAACCCATGACCTGTAATCCAATATTACTACTCCGGATTAGTAGTAAACTGATGTTCAGTATCAACCTCCTGATCCATAGCAACCATCTATAGGTCGCATCCTCCTCATTCCCATCTTGTTCATCGTCCCTGTTACAAAGAAACATCATCTCGATGTAAAATCATAGTGCTTGAAACTAATTCGTATCTCTAGCAGTACATTACATCCGATGTACTAACTGAAAAAAATATAATCAATTGCTAGCAGTACATTACATCAATGTTAGGAAAAATGTGTAGTTGGCTATGTCGCATGTCCGTTGCTGGAAAAGGGCCAGAAGAATACCTTGGTCCAGAGAAATGGGGTTCAGTGCACACAACCCTCGTAAAATAACCTGGCTGAAAGGATATTAGAGTATCAGGTACCCACAGCGACACACATCCTAATTAAAACGTTGGATAACCTGATAAAAGTGTTTCTCCGTGTACCAGAAGCACGGGTGCATGAGATGGACTAACTATGAGATGCAAAACTCTGTGTATTTGTAGGCATCTTTTGATTTTCTCAAGCATCAAGAAGAAGATGGGGAATACGCGAAATACACTTCAAGTTTTATGTGTGGAAAATACCTGAGAGCACAACCAAAGCACGCCCCTCAATTTTTTCGCTCAGATATTACTCTGCTCAACTCCTTCACCGGGTCCAGTGAAACATCAACCTAAAACAGCAATTACAACCAGTAAACCAAATGCTTGATACTTTTATTATTCAGAAAACACACAAAAGTTAGGTGGAGGGTTAAGACTACATCTCATGTTTGAGTTGTACCGAAGGACAAGGGTGGAAACAGTTTGACAGAGCACATAGTTAGAACCAAGAGGGTGGAAGAAATTAGTAGTTAGTACCTTGGGGAGATTAGGCATTGGTCCATTGACGAACTGCAAAACACAGTATCACATATTGGGCAAGTCTGAAACCACATTAGCATGGCAAATCAGAGCGGAAAACACGATTTTGGATGAGGATGGTTTGTACCTGCACATGTGCAAAGGGACCCGTGAGATCAGGCTGCGCGCGGTCCAGCAGCGTGTCCTCCTAGTCCTCGGCCGCCTCCGTCTCCTCCTCCTTTTCCTTCTCCTCATCCACAGGCTCGGCGGCGGCGACGGGGTCGACCACCGCTGCTCGGGCTCCATCAGCGCGGCTCAAGCGGCGAGGTAGCGAGGCATGGCGGGATAGGGTTAGGGTTGCGTGCGGGAGCGGCGCTTGGGGGCGGAGTCGCGGCAAAGGGTCGTGAGGCAGGAGGTGGCGGCGGCACCCGTGGCAGGAGGTGCTGCTCCACCGACGTGGAGGCTCTACGGCGGCTCCCCCGGCCGGATCTGGCACTCTCTCCGTCAGATCGGATTGGGGAGGGAAGCTCCGCAGGGATCGGCGGCAGATCGATGGGAGGGCGGCGACGAAGGGACGAAAGTAGCGCAGGGACGAATGCAAGTTGTGCGTTCGAGAGGATGTGCCTGTCCAGAAGGGGATCGCCGTCGGATCCTGGGCGTGATCGCCGGCGTCTCCTAAACGGGATCGCGGCGCCGTCTCGTGAAGCGATCCTGAAGCAGATCGTACGATGGACGGGCGGCGGCTGTGATGTGCGAGGGCGACGGCGAAGGATAGGATCGGCCGCGGCACAGGGATGGATGTCCGGCGGGGGCGAAGGGGTGGATCGGGTGTGCGAAGGGCTGGTTGGCGGCGGAGAACGATCTGCTGTCGGCACGAGGCATCGATCGTAGGGTTTTTTGGGCACAGTTTTTTTTCATGGAAGGGTTGCGAGTTAACGGGGGTGGGAGGATGATGAACAAAAAACAGCGAAATTAAACCGTGGAGACTATTCACCAAGTCGTCCATTAGAGTAGAGATACTCTATGTGCTTCACTTATATCTTTTGAGCTAGATAATTTTGCTCTAGTGCTTCACTTATATCTTTTTAGAGCACGGTGGTGGTTTTATTTTATAGAAATTATTGATCTCTCATGTTTCACTTATATTATATTAAGATTCTTTTAGAACAGCATGGTAATTTGCTTTGGCTATAAGACTAGTCCTAATATGATGGGCATCCAAGATAGGTATAATAAAGACTTTCATATAAAGTGCGTTGAATACTATGAGAAGTTTGATTCTTTATGATTGTTTTGAGATATGAAGATGGTGATATTATAGTCATTCTAGTAGAGTGGTTGTGAATTTGAGAGATACTTGTGTTAAAGTTTGCGACTCCCGTAGCATGCACGTATGGTGAACCGTTATGTGATGAAGTCGGAGCATGATTTATTTTTTAATTGTCTTCCTTATGAGTGGCGGTCGGGGACGAGCGATGGTCTTTTCCTACCAATCTATCCCCCTAGGAGCATGCCCGTAGTACTTTGTTTCGACGACTAATAGATTCTTGCAATAAGTATGTGAGTTCTTTATGACTAATGTTGAGTCCATGGATTATACGCACTCTCACCCTTCCACCATTGATAGCCTCTCTAGTACCGCGCAACTTTCACCGGTACCATAAACCCACCATTTACCTTCCTCAAAACAGCCACCATACCTACCTATTTTGGCATTTCCATAGCCATTCCGAGATATATTGCCATGCAACTTTCCACCGTTCCGTTTATTATGACACGCTCCATCATTGTCATATTGCCTTGCATGATCATGTAGTTGACATTCTATTTATGGCAAAGCCACCATCCATAATTCTTTCATACATATTACTCTTGATTCATTGCACATCCCGATACACTGCCGGAAGCATTCACATAGAGTCCTATTTTGTTCTAAGTATCGAGTTGTAATTCTTGAGTTGTAAGTAAATAAAAGTGTGATGATCATCATTATTAGAGCATTGTCCCAGTGAGGAAAGGATGATGGAGACTATGATTCCCCACAAGTCGGTATGAGACTTCGGACGAAAAAAAAGATGTCATAAAAAAAAGGCCCAAAAAAATAAAAATAAATAAAAAATGAGAGAAAAAGAGAGAAGGGGCAATGTTACTATCCTTTTACCACACTTGTTGTAACGCCCACGATGCGGCTATATCTCCCACGTGTCGAGGCACGACTTAGAGGCATAACCGCATTGTGGTTTTGTCGCAAGAAGGGTCATCTTCACACAATCCCATGTAATGAACAAGAATGGGATAAAGAGTTGGCTTACAATCGCCACTTCACACAATACATAAATAAATCATACATCAATCAGAGTACACACATAGGTCCGACTACGGAACCAAAATAAAAGAAGACAACCCAACTGCTAGATCCCCGATCGTCCCAACTGGGCTCCACTACTGATCAATAGGAAAAGAAACATAGTAACGACCAAGGTTCTCGTCGAACTCCCACTTGAGTTCGGTAGCATCGCTTGCACTTGTATCCTCGGCACCTGCAACTGTTTTGGTAGAATCTGTGAGTCACGAGGACTCAGCAATCTCACACCCACGAGATCAAGACTATTTAAGCTTATAGGAAAGGATGGGGTAATGAGGTGGAGCTGCAGCAAGCACTAAGCATATATGGTGGCTAACATACGCAAATAAGAGCGAGAAGAGGAGCAACGGAACGGTCGTCAACTAGTAATGATCAAGAAGTGATCCTGAACTCCTACTTACGTCAAACATAACCCAAAAACCGTGTTCACTTCCCGGACTCCGCCGAAAAAAGACCATCACGGCTACACACGCGGTTGATGCGTTTTAATTAAGTCAAGTGTCAAGTTCTCTACAACCGGATATTAACAAATTCCTATCTGCCACATAACCCGGAAAGAAACAAACAACATAGTAAACAACCATCACATACACATGGCATGATGCGCAAACAAGTATGATGCATGTCCGTTTTAATGAGCATGGCATGGCAAAGTGCAACAAACAACACTACAAATTAAGTGGAGCTCAATATGCAACGAGTTGCATATTGAAGAAACACCACATTTAATTATTTAGTTAACTCTCGGTTATGTACCCAACGATATTAAATGTTTTTAAACATGGCAAGAGGTGAAGCATATGGAAACTAACTATTTAGGCAAGTTTAAATGAGGCCGGAAATAACGAATAACAATTCCGAAAAATCCCCATATGCATATTTAGCAATTTAATGGAAACAACAAATATAAACATTTTAAATGTTGTTATCATGATGCAGATGACATTTACAAGTTTTATGCAATTTATGAAAATGTTGACATAAGCATGTTATGAAGCATTTGTCACCGTGGTGGAAGAAAGGGGTGCCACGACAATGAATCCAAAAATGATGCCACGACAACATATCGGTTCCGATAGCTCACGGAGATACCGGTGCAAAAGAAGTGGGCGTGAGCGTGCCATGCAAGATGGTGGGGTGATCCCAGTTACCGGGTGTCCCACAAGACGGTGGCAAGGAAACGAGTGACAGTGTGCGACGAACAAGTCGGGCACGGTGCAAACGCAAGCAACTCATACAACACATGCATTCGTTCACGGGCGGTCGTTCTCGGTGGTTATACCTTTGAAGCGTGTATTTCGGGGCGGTTCAAAATCGTCGAGGGAAGTAGAGGTACACACGAAGGTAGTCGAACTTGACGATTCCGTTACACGGGTCTTCGGCGACGGTAGTGGAAGTAGTGGCACACGTTCGTTTTCGGAGAGGTACTTGACTGGTCCGAGGTCTCCAGGCCTAGTGGTACTTGGCGAATTCGGAGATGGTGGAAGACGAACTTGGCGGTCCTCGTTGACCTGGTACTTGGCGTATCCAGTCTCCGGGATCGTCGCGGTTCGGGCGTGTAGGCGAACGGCGATGAAGCCGTTGGTCTTGCGTCGACAACAACCGACAGTGAAGGCGCACGAAACAGCAACAGGAGGCTGCAGAGGTGGCGACCATCTGGCTGTCACGGTCGCACGCAGCGCACCACAGGGAGAAGACAAAGGCCTCGGGCATGAAGGCTTGAGCGTTGTAGGAGGAAGGGGCCGACGGGGTCTGGGCTGCATCTTGGCGATCCAGTGACAGCAGGGGATGGAGCTCGATGGAGGCGGAGCAGCGGTTGGTGGCGTGTGCGGGCGCCGTGTGGAGGTGCAGGAAGGCGGGTTCGCGGCATCCATGGCCACAGCGAGGGGGTCGGGCGCGAGGCTCCTTTGGCGGCCATGGCTGCACGAGCTCGCGGACGGAGCTGCAGGTGCGAGCAGCCGAAGGAGGGCGTTGGCGCGGGAGGAGAAACAGGGCGCGACACATGGTGGTGCGGCGGGGTAGGAGAGGCCGGCGTGGTCACACGCGCAAGGCAACAACCTGCTTGGCAGCGGAGGACGCGGGTTTGCGGGAGCTTGAGGGACGGGGCAAAGGAGGTCGGCGGCGAGGATGACCGGGAGCTGGGCGGGCGAGGCGCGCGGCGCGAGGGCCCTGCTCCTCTGCGTGTGGCGGCGCAGGAGGACGAAGGGGAGAGGGTGGAGACCGAGAGAAGAGCGAGAGAGATGGGGATCAGGGCTGCGGCGGCGGGCAGAGGGAAAGAGCAAGACGAGCGAGAGGAGGGGCTCGGCCTAGGGTTTAGGTTAAGTGGGGCGGCTGGGCCTCGTGGCCTTCTGGGTTCCTTTCTCCCTCTCTGTCTTAAACTTTCTTTAACAGAAAAGAATTAGAGAGAAGAAAAGAAAGAGAGGGTTAGGGAAAGAAGTTGGACATGGGGATTATTTTCCCGGACTCACGAAAATGTGCTTGTTCCGAGAAAATAGAAAAGGTCATGATTGAAAGATTTAAATTCAAGCTCATTTGATTTAAATACAAGTGATTTGAATAGGAAGTGAGGGTTGGGAAGGTCCAAAAATGTTCGGATTTTTGTGGAGCTCCGGAATATGATGAAAGAATACATGGCAAGATTGGAGACCAAGAATTAAGATAACAAAGGCATTGGGATAATTTGCAAGTGTGTTGTGGTGATTTCCAAATTAAAGAAATATTTAATATAGCTCCCTAATATTGGGAGGATATGTTATAAAGAGAAGTCACCATGTGCATTTCCCTCGATTTAAATGGATCGAAGATCCATGCAATTTACTTAGTTGAGTTTTAAAAATTAAATGGCATGATGGCATGATGACATGATGCAATGCAAAATAAATAGAGCAAGCAAAAGAAACACACGGCGATCACGAAATATATGGAAGGCGTCTGGAGCGTCGGTCTCGGGGCGTCACAACACTCCACCACTACAAGAGGATCTCGTCCCGAGATCTAGGATGGCACCGGAGAAAAGCGGAAGAGGAAGAGGTAAAACAAAGTTGCTTCTTGACAAACGAGTGAAACCATTGAACCTTTAGAGGTCGCAAAGCTTGAAGAAATGACACGATGGAGGTAAACAAAATTTAAAACACTCCGTTCAGCAAGTGGAACAAGGAACATTAGAAGAACCTTGTAGGTTGAATGACAAACAAAATGGTTACGATGGACAAGAAGTACATGCAAGCACTCCGGTTGAAACGAGATGTATGAGGAACGATAAAGATCAATTACGACAACACTCCGGTTAAAACAAGATAGAGAAGGAATAGGAGTGATATAATTTGGACAGCACTCCGACTGTAAATGGAAGGAATTGAACATGATCTTCACAATTCGAGATGATAAGCGAAGAGAGCAACATCACCATGCCTCCGGAAGAAATAAGTAAAAGAGGATAGATCATTGGAATAACGAATGGAGAAGAAAATGACAACTTCAGCCACAAATGAGCTTGGAAAGCACCCTTCCAAGAAGGTTAGAACGGAGTTGTTGGAAAAACAACAACGGTAAGAATAAGCTTGTTGTGGCTTATGGAAACAACTCAAAACTTAGAGGTGAAATTCTGCCACTAACGAAAACAATTAAAATAATAGATAACACCAACGAGATGAAAACTTCTTTCACCAAGAGGATAGGAGAAAACTTGGATCATTGATAAGCACCATAATAGCAACATTCCTTAGGGAAGGCTTTAGGCGAAATATAACCCAATACAACTCCAACAAAAAGATTGATTGGTTGAAAAGATCTCTTGAACGAAGACAAAATGATGGATTTAAATATGTCACTCTTGAAAACTTTGTGAAACATGAAACCCGAAGGAAAATTATCGAGAATGACATAACACCACCTCAAAAGATAAGGTAGGAAGAATTGCACTACGGAATGCAAGATGAAGAATGCTTGAACTCCTCAAAACAAAACATGTGTTGAACACCATGTTTATTTTTAGAGTATATCATGGCGGATCATAACTTCGAGAGAATTCTTGAAGAACAATTGAAGAATGAAAGGAATCCTTGACGACCCACCATGTAGAGCCTCCACAAAGAACTCTGGTAATAAAAGGATGATAAAAAGAAAGAGAAGTTGACGACACAAGGTGAAGCCTTGCAATGATTTAGATGGAGCTTCGCGACGAGATAAAGCGGAAAACTTGGAACTCCGGAAAAGAAAAGATGAAGCGTCTCGAACCGAGAAATGTGACATGATGAACAACTCCGGAAAGAAGAAACTAGATCACTTGGATGAAACCATAATAAGAATTGCGTTATGCATATCCTTCACCAATTTAGGTTGATGACAAGCAACGGATTTTGCATACTACTTATTCTCGTAGAAAGGATTAAGAGAGATATAGCGCAAACTTGAGAAAAAGTCTTCAACGAACCACCGGTAGGATTGAAACAACGAATAAATTGATATGATAACGAAGGAAGAGAAATCTTGAACGAACCACCGCGAGAATTGAAAACAATTGAAGAAAAGAGGACGAAACACCATAAGAATTAAAGAACGCGTGAAAATACTCGAGGGAAATTAGATACATGAGAACGAATAGATCACGAGCTGACTAGAGGATACTTGAACGATGCACCGGGAGAATATGGAGATGAACGAAGAGGCATCAATTTAGAATAATTGTAGAACGAGGCTGAAAACTTAGAACGAAGAAATCTTCTGAAATGATGGCCTTTGGATGATCAAGAAGCGAAAACAACTCATGAAATGCTCCGGATGGGTATGAAAAGAATTGTCACAAACGAAAAACAATTATGAGAGGATGGCATAAGCTAGAACTATGAATCTTCAAGAGAGTGGATAAGATACAAGAGAAATTCTTCTTCGGTCTTCAAATGTTGAGAATGATGACGAGAACCACCACCATGAATTGTTGGCACTCCGGAATGAAGAATAGAAGGTTGAACCAACGATGAAAGAATTTGAAAGATCTTGGTGAAAGACATTTGACTGATGATAATTCATTCTTAACTTTGCAATGAATTTAAGAATAACTCCGGAAAGAATTAGAAGAGTCAGGTAAGATCCTGGAAAAAGACCTGTGGGTTAGGGCCCACTCAAAAGATACACCGTTGAACGATTAAAAGAAAGATTGCGCCGGTTGAATTAAATGGCTTGAATAAGGTAAGACCACGAAATAGCTTGAAAGGATTACGAATAGAAACTTGAATCTTCTGGGATATCTTTAGCACTCCAGAACAATTGAATAGCGAGAAGTGGATGATTAAGAGGTGCACCGGTACGACAAAACCATTTGAAACGAGGAAAAGATATGATCGACAAAGCTTGAATTTAGTTCACTGGAGAAGAAAAAGAACGAAAAATGATAAAGTTAAGGCTCCGTTAGTATCTTCATGGGAAATCACCGGATAAGAACATTGAAAGAAAAGAATGAAGGGACTTCACATGAATAAAATGGATACTTGATTAAGAAATCTGAGTCCTTGAAGAAAAAGGGTGGGAGGGCGGGAAAAACAAAGACAACTTGGGACGGATGAAGCAAACACCGTTGCAAAGAACTGAGAATTGATCTCGCGAATGTTGAAATGACCGGATCCACTTGAAGAGAAGCACGCCGGTTGGAAAAGAGTCGACATGATAACCTCAGAGATCAAGAAGGATTAGCACTCCCATAGAAATATGATAACACCATTTAGGAAAGGTATGGAATCAACACTTGACATTGAAGCAACTCGAATACCACAACTTAAAACAAAACAAAGGATTGGCTCGCAGAATAAGCCGGAACAAACATATGATAGAGATTTCGTCCGAAGTTTTCATGGTGGGGCCCACACGGGCTCGATCGTACAACACCATCATGTACAAGGCAGTGCACATGACATATGAAGCGTCCCCGAGTCGGCATGGCCAAGGACTCTTTAAGACACTACGAGGCCACTGTAAAACCAACCGTGGAAAGGCGGACCACTAGACGTCGAACCCCAATCTCATATCATGCATCTGTCGGAAAGATATCCTAGGAGCTACTTGAATTCCCACTTATAAACTCCCGAAACTTTCTGGTTATGCAATCAGGTGTTGGGGATACAGGGGACACAATATATCTCACCCAAACTAACAATACCTAGATCCAGTTGTATCCATCCTTCAACACATAACCAAGAAACCTTCGGAAATCATTTACCTCAACCTTCGAAAAGCATCCGTTATACGAGTTATGGCAATACTCCCGAACTCCCGCCCCAGTACTGGGTGGCGTCGAGGTAATCTCACCAACAACTGCATAAAAGAGATTTTCGATGTCGGCGAAACTCAGGTATTCCAGAACTGCAACGATAAAATTGTGACGACAACACCTCGGAGCTCAACTCCCCGGGACACTGCCACAACCCCTAAATGTCAGGAGGCACCAAGAACAATGTTCTCGTCACGAAACCATCGGAACGATTCCAAGATACCCGCGTGATCCTAAAAAAAAATTCGTGAAATTTGAGGAGAGAAAAGTCAAAACTTCTACGTCAGGAGACCTCACCAGAGCGACGAAGGGACTGAGGAGTAAAAAGAATCCTACTCTCCGATATATATAATCCTAAGACTCAAAACATTTTTGTTCTAGACTCAACAACGTCAATGATTCGATCAAGCAGGAGGCTCCTAAGTCGGGGATGGCTCTGATTACCAACTTGTAACGCCCACGATGCGGCTATATCTCCCACGTGTCGAGGCACGACTTAGAGGCATAACCGCATTGTGGTTTTGTCGCAAGAAGGGTCATCTTCACACAATCCCATGTAATGAACAAGAATGGGATAAAGAGTTGGCTTACAATCGCCACTTCACACAATACATAAATAAATTATACATCAATCAGAGTACACACATAGGTCCGACTACGGAACCAAAATAAAAGAAGACAACCCAACTGCTAGATCCCCGATCGTCCCAACTGGGCTCCACTACTGATCAACAGGAAAAGAAACATAGTAACGACCAAGGTTCTCGTCGAACTCCCACTTGAGTTCGGTAGCATCGCCTGCACTGGTATCCTTGGCACCTGCAACTATTTTGGTAGAACCTGTGAGTCACGAGGACTCAACAATCTCACACCCGCGAGATCAAGACTATTTAAGCTTATAGGAAAGGATGGGGTAATGAGGTGGAGCTGCAGCAAGCACTAAGCATATATGGTGGCTAACATACGCAAATAAGAGCGAGAAGAGGAGCAACGGAACGGTCGTCAACTAGTAATGATCAAGAAGTTATCCTGAACTCCTACTTACGTCAAACATAACCCAAAAACCGTGTTCACTTCCCGGACTCCGACGAAAAGAGACCATCACGGCTACACACGCGGTTGATGCGTTTTAATTAAGTCAAGTGTCAAGTTCTCTACAACCGGATATTAACAAATTCCCATCTGCCACATAACCGCGGGCACAGCTCTCGAAAGTTTATACCCTGCAGGGGTGTCCCAACTTAGCCCATTATAAGCTCTCACGGTCAACGAAGGATATTCCTTCTCCCGGGAAGACCCGATCAGTCTCGGAATCCCGGTTACAAGACATTTCGACAATGGTAAAACAAAACCAGCAAAGCCGCCCGAATGTGCCGACAAATCCCGATAGGAGCTGCACATATCTCGTTCTCGGGGCACACCGGATGAGCAGTCCGTACAACTAAAACCAGCCCTCAAGTTTCCCCGAGGTGGCGCTGCAAAGGGCTCTAGTTTGGACCAACACTCGGAGGAGCACTGGCCCGGGGGGGTAAATAAAGATGACCCTCGGGCTCCGGAAACCAAAGGGAAAAAGTCTAGCTGAGGCAAATGTAAAACCAAGGTTGGGCCTTGCTGGAATAGTTTTATTCAAAGCGAACTGTCAAGGGGGTCCCATAAATCACCCAACCGCGTAAGGGATGCAAAATCAAGGAACATAACACTGGTATGACGGAAACTAGGGTGGCAAGAGTGGAACAAAACACCAGGCATAAGGTCGAGCCTTCCACCCTTTACCAAGTATATAGATGCATTAATTAAGATAAGAGATGTTGTGATATCCCAACATAATTATGTTCCAACATGGAGCAATCTTCAGCTTCACCTGCAACTAACAACGCTATAAGAGGGGCTGAGCAAAAGCGGTAACATAGCCAAACAACGGTTTGCTAGGAAAGGTGGGTTAGAGGCTTGACATGGCAATATGGGAGGCATGATATGGCAAGTGGTAGGTAGCGCGACATAGCAATAGAGCGAACAACTAGCAAGCAAAGATAGAAGTGATTTTGAGGGTATGGTCATCTTGCCTGAAATCCCGCAAGGAAGAGGAACGAGTCCATGAAGAAGACAAACGGATGTAGTCGAACGGATCCTCACAACTCTGGAACGAAACCGAAGCTAACGAGAGAAGCAACCCAGAAATAAACAAACAACATAGTAAACAACCATCACATACACATGGCATGATGCGCAAACAAGTATGATACATGTCCGTTTTAATGAGCATGGCATGGCAAAGTGCAACAAACAACAATACAAATTAAGTGGAGCTCAATATGCAACGAGTTGCATATTGAAGAAACACCACATTTAATTATTTAGTTAACTCTCGGTTATGTACCCAACGATATTAAATGTTTTTAAACATGGCAAGAGGTGAAGCATATGGAAACTAACTATTTAGGCAAGTTTAAATGAGGCCGGAAATAACGAATAACAATTCCGAAAAATCCCCATATGCATATTTAGCAATTTAATGGAAACAACAAATATAAACATTTTAAATGTTGTTATCATGATGCAGATGACATTTACAAGTTTTATGCAATTTATGAAAATGTTGACATAAGCATGTTATGAAGCATTTGTCACCGTGGTGGAAGAAAGGGGTGCCACGACAATGAATCCAAAAATGATGCCACGACAACATATCGGTTCCGATAGCTCACGGAGATACCGGTGCAAAAGAAGTGGCCGTGAGCGTGCCATGCAAGATGGTGGGGTGATCCCGGTTACCGGGTGTCCCACAAGACGGTGGCAAGGAAACGAGTGACAGCGTGCGACGAACAAGTCGGGCACGGTGCAAACGCAAGCAACTCATACAACACATGCATTCGTTCACGGGCGGTCGTTCTCGGCGGTTATACCTTTGAAGTGTGTATTTCAGGGTGGTTCAAAATCGTCGAGGGAAGTAGAGGTACACACGAAGGTAGTCGAACTTGACGGTTCCGTTACACGGGTCTTCGGCGACGGTAGTGGAAGTAGTGGCACACGTTCGTTTTCGGAGAGGTACTTGACGGGTCCGAGGTCTCCGGGCATAGTGGTACTTGGCGAATTCGGAGATGGTGAAAGATGAACTTGGCGGTCCTCGTTGACCTGGTACTTGGCGTATCCAGTCTCCGGGATCGTCGCGGTTCGGGCGTGTAGGCGAACGACGATGAAGCCGTTGGTCTTGCGTCGACAACAACTGACAGCGAAGGCGCACGAAATAGCAGCAGGAGGCTGCAGAGGTGGCGACCATCTGGCTGTCACGGTCGCACGCAGCGCACCACAGGGAGAAGACAAAGGCCTCGGGCATGAAGGCTTGAGCGTTGTAGGAGGAAGGGGCCGACGGGGTCGGGGCTGCATCTTGGCGATCCAGTGACAGCAGGGGATGGAGCTCGATGGAGGCAGAGCAGCGGTTGGTGGCGTGTGCGGGCGCCGTGTGGAGGTGCAGGAAGGCGGGTCCGCGGCATCCATGGCCTCAGCGAGGGGGTCGGGCGCGAGGCTCCTGTGGCGGCCATGGCTGCACGAGCTCGCGGACGGAGCTGCAGGCGCGAGCAGCCGAAGGAGGGCGTTGGCGCGGGAGGAGAAATAGGGCGCGGCACATGGTGCTGCGGCGGGGTAGGAGAGGCCGGCGTGGTCGCGCGCGCAAGGCAGCAGCCTGCTTGGCAGCGGAGGACGTGGGATTGCGGGAGCTTGAGGGATGGGGCAAAGGAGGTCGGCAGCGAGGATGACCGGGAGCTGGGCGGGCGAGGCGCGCGGCACGAGGGCCCTGCTCCTCTGCGTGTGGCGGCGCAGGAGGACGAAGGGGAGAGGGTGGAGACCAAGAGAAGAGCGAGAGAGATGGGGATCAGGGCTGCGGCGGCGGGCAGAGGGAAAGAGCAAGACGAGCGAGAGGAGGGGCTCGGCCTAGGGTTTAGGTTAAGTGGGGCGGCTGGGCCTCGTGGCCTGCTGGGTTCCTTTCTCCCTCTCTCTCTTAAACTTTCTTTAACAGAAAAGAATTAGAGAGAAGAAAAGAAAGAGAGGGTTAGGGAAAGAAGTTGGACATGGGGATTATTTTCCCGGACTCACGAAAATGTGCTTGTTCCGAGAAAATAGAAAAGGTCATGATTGAAAGATTTAAATTCAAGCTCATTTGATTTAAATACAAGTGATTTGAATAGGAAGTGAGGGTTGGGAAGGTCCAAAAATGTTCGGATTTTTGGTGGAGCTCCGGAATATGATGAAAGAATATATGGCAAGATTGGAGACCAAGAATTAAGATAACAAAGGCATTGGGATAATTTGCAAGTGTGTTGTGGTGATTTCCAAATTAAAGAAATATTTAATATAGCTCCCTAATATTGGGAGGATATGTTATAAAGAGAAGTCACCATGTGCATTTCCCTCGATTTAAATGGATCGAAGATCCATGCAATTTACTTAGTTGGTTTTAAAAATTAAATGGCATGATGGCATGATGACATGATGCAATGCAAAATAAATAGAGCAAGCAAAAGAAACACACGGCGATCACGAAATATATGGAAGGCGTCTGGAGCGTCGGTCTCGGGGCGTCACACTTGTGCTTCAAAGTAGCACCATGATCTTCATGATAGAGAGTCTCCTATGTTGTCACTATCATATACTAGTGGCAATTTTTCATTATAGAACTTGGCTTGTATATTCCAATAATGGGCTTCCTCAAATTGCCCTAGGTCTTCGTGAGCAAGCGAGTTGGATGCACACCCACTTAGTTTCTTTTTTGAGCTTTCATACACTTATAGCTCTAGTGCATCCGTTGCATGGCAATCCCTACTCACTCACATTGATATCTATTGATGGGCATGTCCATAGCCCATTGATACACCTAGTTGATGTGAGACTATCTTCTCTATTTTGTCTTCTCCACAACCACCCTCTATTCCACCTATAGTGCTATATCCATGGCTCACACTCATGTATTGCGTGAAGATTGAAAAAGTTTGAGAACATCAAAAGTATGAAACAATTGCTTGGCTTGTCATCGGGATTGTGCATGATTTAAATATTTTGTGTGATGAAGATAGAGCATAGCCAGACTATATGATTTTGTAGGAATAGCTTTCTTTGGCCATGTTATTTTAAGAAGACATGATTGCTTTGTTTGTATGCTTGAAGTATTATTGTTTTTATGTCAATATTAAACTTTTGTCTTGAATCTTTTGGGTCTGAACATTCATGCCACAATAAAAAAATTACATTGATAATTATGTTAGGTAGCATTCCACATCAAAAATTCTATTTTTATCATTTACCTACTCAAGGATGAGTAGGAATTAAGCTTGGGGATGCTTGATACGTCTCCAACATAACTATAAATTTTGATTGTTCCATGCTATTATATTATCTGTTTTGGATGTGTAATGGGCTTTAATATGCTCTTTTATATTATTTTTGGGACTAACCTATTAACCGGAGGCCCAGCGCCAGTTTCTGTTTTTTTTGCCTATTTTAGAGTTTTGCAGAAAAGGAATACCAAATGGAGTCCAAACGGAATGAAACCTTCGCGATGATCTTTCTTGGACCGAAAGCAATCCAAGAGACTTGGAGTCGAAGTCTGGAACGCCACGAGGAAGCCACGAGGCAGGAGGGCGTGCCCCCCACCCTCGTGAGCCCCTCGTAGCTCCACCGACGTACTTCTTTCGCCTATATATACTCTTATACCCTAGAAACATCAGGGGGAGCCACGAAACCACTTTTCCACCGCCACGGCCGTCTGTACCCGTGAGATCCCATCTTGGGGCCTTTTCCGGCGATCTGCTGGAGGGGGGATCGATCATGGAGGGCTTCTACATAAACACCATTGCCTCTCCTATGATTCGTGAGTAGTTTACCACAGACCTTCGGGTCCATAGTTATTAGCTAGATGGCTTCTTCTCTCTCTTTGATTCTCAATACAAAGTTCTCCTCGATGTTCTTGGAGATCTATTCGATGTAATACTCTTTTGCAGTGTGTTTGTCGAGATCCGATGAATTGTGGATTTATGGACAAGATTATCTATGAATATTATTTGTTTCTTCTCTGAATTCTTATATGCATGATTTGATATCTTTGCAAGTCTCTTCGAATTATCGGTTTAGTTTGGCCTACTAAATTGATCTTTCTTGCAATGGGAGAAGTGCTTAGCTTTGGGTTCAATCTTGCGGTGTCCTATCCCAGTGACAGTAGGGCAGCAAGGCACGTATTGTATTGTTGCCATCGAGGATAAAAAGATGGGGTTTATATCATATTGCTTGAGTTTATCCCTCTACATCATGTCATCTTGCTTAATGTGTTACTCCGTTCTTATGAACTTAATACTCTAGATGCATGCTGGATAGCGGTCGATGTGTGGAGTAATAGTAGTAGATGCAGAATCGTTTCGGTCTACTTGACACAGACCTGATGCCTATATTAATGATCATTGGCTTAGATATCTTCATAACTATGCGCTTTTCTATCAATTGCTCGGCAGTAATTTGTTCACCCATCGTAATACATGCTATCTTGAGAGAAGCCACTAGTGAAACCTATGGCCCCTGGGTCTCTTTCCTATTATATTACATCTCTTTTATTTACATCGCATCTCGTTTACTATTTTGCAATATTTACTTTCCAATCTATACAACAAAAATACCAAAAATATTTACTTTATTATCTCTACTAGATCTCACTTTTGCAAGTGACCGTGAAGGGATTGACAAACCCTTTATGGCGTTGGTTGCAAGGTTCTTGATTGTTTTTGCAGGTACTAGTTGACTTGTGCGTTGTCTCCTAATGGATTGATACCTTGGTTCTCAAAACTGAGGGAAATACTTACGCTACTTTGCTGCATCACCCTTTCCTCTTCAAGGGAAAACCAACGCATGCTCAAGAGGTAGCAATTTTCGCCGGGTGATTAAAGGAGGCAGATGAACTGGGATAAGAGATGAGATAATATCTCATTAAATTAGTTACCTTGTCATCCATGAGAAAGAACCCTCAATACGGCAGATTCCCCAACCGAGCGGAGTTGGGTCGACCGCGAGCAGCGTCGAGAAAGTTGATGGCGATAGGCGGCGGCAAGCGGAAGTGGTGACATGCGGTGGGCTTTGCCGGCAGCTTGGTGGCGGCAGGCGGCGAGCTAAGTGTTTACCGCCGCGATTGGCGGTGCCATGGCATAGACGCGGAGGAGCTTGTGCAGGTGTGAATGGGGAATGTACCGGAGGGGCCGAGGGGGTGGCGGGTGGGGTGAGGGTTTTTGTGACATGGGGATGGTGGGGGTTTTATTTTTTATTTTTTTGAACTGGGTGGTGAGGGTTTTCTATCCCACAAAGAATTTTGGGGGCGGCGGTTTGCTAGAGCGAACCGTGTGTGGTTGACGCAGCAGGCAAAATGAAAGTCATTGCACATGGTTCCAAATATGGGAACCATGTGTGATTGACGTACTACCTCCGTCCTAGTTTATTGGTCCCCCGTTGCAATTTTTACCAAAATTTGGCGAAATATTTAACATACTCAGACATAGATAATAAGCGTACACGTACATAAGCATAGTTCAACCGTCATTAAGCATACTCAAGCGTACATAGTTCGATCCATCCCACATTTCATCTCACATGCGGCCGGCACGATCTTGAAGCTTCTCCAGGTACTCGGCGTACGCGTCGTGCGCCACCCTGCGAGAATACTTCTGCTTGAAGGAGCCAACGGCCCGTCCTCTTGCATGCGCCAGAACACTTAGATACGCGTCATGAAGCTTCTGGTTGGAAAATGGGCATCCATAGCCGCCGTTCCAGGTCCTAATACGCCTGTTATGCATTCCCGCATAAAGATCCCTCAGGATTTGCCTCTTGTACCTCCTCTGGCCATCTTCATCCTCGCTGTCCACTTCGTCAGACATCACCTATACAAATAGTAAAACAAATTTGGCATCAAATCAATGATTACATGCCATGAAGTAGGATTAGGAATTTATGGCTATTTATTTATACATATCCAGAGATTATGGTTCGATTTTTAAGCACACTCGTCTATGTACAGACCAATCTTGAAGAAAATAATGGCACAAACATATGTAAGTCATTCAAAATCAATTGTCAAGCCCTGGCTAGGAATTATTAGCACGAACACTAATCCTAGTCGGATTACTAGCAGAAATCATTTGCACAGATGAAACAACCAATCACTTATCACCTGTACCATTCCAACAATCAATACACTACACGGATCTAACAAAACTTACTCAGATTTCATGGATTGGGAGAACATAACCATAGGATTTCTATTCCAAAAAGGGGGAAGCAGGAGTAACCAGAGAAACCCTATGATCTATTTGACACATAAAGGGGTATAGATGACTAACCAGCTGTCCGTCGTCGTCGGAGTCGTCGCCGGAGTGGTCGTCGGAGTCGGTGTGGAACTCCGCCTCCGGCTATGGAAGCTCGACGACGTCGACGATGTCAGGGTGCAGCGATAACTCGGCGGCGGCGACGACAACCTCTGTCTCCATCTCCACTTCGTGCTCCAGTGCTTTAGCAGCCTCGGCATCGCCACTCCCTCTGATAGGGCGCTTCGGTGGATCCTCATACAGTGACGGCTTTGAGGACTGAGAGCGGCGTCGAGGATGCAAGCGGAGAGAGAGAGGATTATGTGTGTGTAGAGAGGATGGGGGGTGCGGCCGCTCGGGCGCACCATTAATATGGAGTAGTGGGAGTTGTGGGAGAGAGGCGGGCGACTGTCAAACCGATGGCTCGCCTCCCGGTGAGCCTACGCACCAGACTACTGGCATGCCTACCAAAGTTTCACACAGCTACGGGCACGCCTCCCCACGACACTGCGATGCGAGCACGCCTCCGTCAATTCACACACCTGCACGCACGTTGTCGGTGTCAAAACCGGCAGATCTCAGGTAGGGGGTCCCGAACTGTGCGTCTAAGGTCGATGGTAACAGGAGACAGGGGACACAATGTTTACCCAGGTTCGGGCCCTCTCTATGGAGGTAATACCCTACTTCCTGCTTGATTGATCTTGATGAATATGAGTATTACAAGAGTTGATCTACCACGAGATCGTAATGGCTAAAACCCTAGAAGTCTAGCCTATATGACTATGGCTATTTCAGGACTAAGCACTCCGGTTTATATAGACACCGGAGGGGACTAGGGTTGTACAAAGTCGGTTATAGAGAAAGGAAACTTCATATTTGGTCGCCAAGCTTGCCCTCCACGCCAAGGAGAGACCCATCCGGATATGGGAGAGAGTCTTCGGTCTTGTTTCTTCACAGCCCATTGGTCCGGCCCATGTCCAACAGGCCGGACGCCCGAGGACCCTTAATCCAGGACTCCCTTAGTAGCCCCTGAACCAGGCTTCAATGACGAGGTGTCCAGTGCGCAGATTGTCTTCGGCATTGCCAGGCGGGTTCCCCTTTCCGAATACTTCAAGATAGTCTTTGGACGCAACGAACGTGTCCGGATCTGCAACACAAGTACCACACACACAGCCGTAGAGAGTATAATATTTCACGAGTCCCATCCGCTGACAACTTTTCGCAAGATGACATCACATCTGCCCGGTCATTATTTCGAACCGTTTTCGCCTGCTGTTCCGCGTTTCGAGATGCGGTTTCCATTGGCACGTCTTGTCAAAGCAGAGATCGTGTCCCCTTATTGCGGGGTTCTCATCAATACGGGCGTGGGTAATCCAACCGTGCCGTTTGCACAACCCTTGGGAATAGGCGAGTTTTAAGGCAAGTGGGGAGGCGTTCGATATTGATTGCCTTTATAAGGGGATAAGGATTCCCTTTCTTCACCCACGCCTTCTCTCTTCCTCTGCCCTTCCATTCTCGAGCTCCAGCGCCCAAGTTCTCATCTTTTCCACCTCGAGCAAGCACTCAACCATGTCCGGATCTGGAGGGCAAGGCAAGTGGATGGCCTCCTCCGTTAAGGAGAAGGACATCGCCGAGCTTCGGGAGGCCGGGTATCTGGCGAAAGAGATCGCCCACCGGCTTCGGGCCAAGGGGCAAGTCGTCCCTACACCGAAGCCCAACGAGGGTGGTGTTCCTCCCTCATTTCGTCCGTGGGTTAGGGTTTCCACTCCACCCTTTCGTCCGCGGACTTATGTTCTATTATGGGCTAGATTTCCATGATCTAGCCCCGAACTCTTTCCTCAACATCTCGGCATTCATTGTCGTGTGTGAGGCTTTCCTCCGCATCCAGCCCCACTTCGGACTGTGGCTCAAGATCTTCAACGTGAAGCCGAAGGTGGTGGATGGCCAACACGCGAAGTGCGGAGGAGCCATGGTGAGCAAGATGCCAAACGTCACATGGCCCAAAGGCACGTTTGTGGAGACTGTCAAGGAGTGGCAGAAGCTGTGGTTCTATATCACAGAGCCCCGCAACGCCACTTGGGCCGCGGCTTCCGAATTCAAGTCTGGAGCTCCAATGCGGCTTACCTCCTGGATGGAGAAAGGCCCAAATTGGTCTTCGTCGGATGAGCTGATAGCGCTGCAAACGCGCATCCAAAGCATGGTGGACAAAAACATCAAGCTCGTCGACGTGATCCAGGTGATGCTGGTTCGCCGGATCCTCCCCTGCCAAAGCCGAACCTCCCCTTTATGGGAATTCAATCCGGAGAAGGACCAAACCTTGGTGAGGCTCTTCAGAACCACTCACGAAGATGCCTGGAAGTTGCTCTTCAAGGGCGACGAGAAGCCGCCGGCAATAGACTCGGACCGTGGGCACGATCTTGCCCATTCCGCCAATGCGGTAAGTCCTTCACATCTCAAGGCGTACCCTCTACTTGCTTGTTCAAGGAGGGTAACTAAACTTTACTAATTTATCCTAGTATGGACAGAGAAAGCGGAGCGGATTCAATGTTCGGCTCCGCTGCCCGAAGAACCCGTCATCCCGCTCCTGGAGAAGATGCTGGTTTCGGTGCCCTACAAGGCGCCGGATAAGAAGGCCAAGGGGGCCAAAGGTGGCCCCCGCCGCAAGGGCGCTTAGGACGTGATGTCTGAAGACAAGACTCACTCCTCTGTCACCGAAGATGACGACGAGGAGGAGGAGGAAAGCAACTCTCCCCCTGATGGGGAGAGGAAGAAGAGGGCGACCTCCACAAATCTGGAGGCGGAGGCGCCCAAGAGGGGGAAGGCCCCCCTCGCGGATAACTCCGCGTGGGACGTCGACAACAGCCCAGAGCGACCCCCCCGAAGCAAGCCCCTGGCCGCATCGTAAGTACTAAAAAAGCCCAGATGCATCCCTGTATCCGGCCTCTCCTCTTTATGGTATTGATATGGTTAATCATGTTATTGCAGTCCGGCCTACGACAGCTCCCAGCGATCCTCATCAAGAGGCTCGTTGGATTCAAAGGCGATGGCTAGTGAGTCACCGCCGGCCGCTTACTCTCCCATGGCCAAGGGCGACGCCGAGGTGCTATCGCGAAGGACCTTTCCAGGCCAGGGAGAGTCTCAGGAGGCCGTCAGGGTGGCGCCAGAGGGCAAAACCTCGACTGCCGGACACATGGGGGAGCAGATCCCCATGGAGACTGGCGATGGGGGCCATGTTCAGTTCGGCCCCCATCCAGATACGGTTCCGGAGACCTATACGGATCCGGAGTCCGGTGTGCAGCCTCCTTTGAAAGAAGGAAGTGTGCCTATCCCGCCGGTGACTTCTGTCCAACCAGGGGCACCGGACAATCTTCTCGAAGCGCTACGAGGTGCTTCCATTGTGGAGGAACACCGTATCCTTATGTGTACGGTGATTGAGAGGGTTCAGTCCGTCAAGAGCGGACTGACCGAAGCCTGCAGCAGCCTGCTGACAGGTTTTGAGGTAAGCGACGCAAAAGAGAAAATCCCAATATAGACAGTAGCCCCCGAGACACTGTCCGGTGTTCGAAAAGGAAGGCCGGACAGAGGATCAATTCATTTTTGTAGTAAACTAACTAAATGTGTCTTATATGAATGAGAAGGCGTCGTTATTGGCTGCGACCTCATACACTGCCAAAGTCTCCGGACTAAAGCAAAGACTGGAGCGGGCCGAGGAGGAGCTCGGCCAGGCGAGGAAGCAGCTAGAAGACAAGCAAGGTATGTAATGACTCGCTATATATTCGGAAAGAATAAATGATGTGTATTGACCGTAGTGTCATAATATGTGTAGGAGCGACGACCGAGGTCGATGCCCTAAAAAGGCCCTGGCCGAAGCCGAGGAGAATGCTGCCAAGGAGCAAGCCGCACGTAAGAAGCTCAAGGCCAGGCTTAACGAGGTCCAGCAAGAGCCCCAGGACACTGTGAAAAACTGCGAGGCCTTCACTACAAAAAAATACACTTCCGTGATGATACGTGTTTGTCACAGTAGGTTGCGTTTTTTGTCATGCATGTACATCCATGACGATTTTATGACAGAATCAAGATAGTCATACCTGTGCTGTCGTAGAAGTGTTCCATGACATTACCAAAATTATCATCACGGAAGTGTCCACTTCCATGACGATAAATCGCGCGCCACAAAAGTGATTTCCTCAAGGGTGACCGACATGTGGTATCCACCGTAACGGAACACCGTTAAGCTATCGGGTCCAGTTTTGGATCCGATAACCCGTTAATAGCCCCGACCAATGGGGATTTTCCACGTGTAAAATCATCATTGGCTGGAGGAAACACGTGTCGGCTCACCGTTGGGGCAGATGTCATCCACTCATTGGACCCAAAGCGCCTATGATACGTCGACACGTGGCACGGCCCAACAGAGGCCCATTCCTGTGAAAAGGCCGGCCCGTTTGACTTGGTCAAAAGGTGGCGGGCCGGCCCACGGCAAGCCTGTTAACGGCCTGTTCGCATATAGCCCATTTACAGCCTGCTAACCCAGGACCCGTTTACGGCCTATCCGAATTAGGCCCAGTATCGTCATCTGGGTCGTCCAATATAATTCCAGCCCGTTTTAACTTCCGGCCCATGTATGGCCCATGACGTCTTTTGGCCCATATGAGGCCCTTAGTAACTCTCGGCCCGTGGTAAAACTGGCCCGTAATGAATAGTGTATCACTTTATACCCATTAACGGCACGTGGTAAAACTGGCCCGTAATGAACGGTGTATCACTTTATACCCATTAACGGCCCATTATTCCGTTGGGCCGTTTCCAGCCCATGTTATCTTTAGGCCTTCTCAGGGCCCATTTATTCTTGGGCTCATTTCCAGCATTCATTTACTTACGGCCCGTTACTGTCATTTTCTGCTTATGGGCCAAATTCAGCCCGTGGTTACAGTCGGCCCATTTGTGGCCCGTTAATACGTTGGGCCGTTTTCATAGCGTCATCAAATACGGCCGATTAACGATGGCCCGTTATGGTCGGCCCATGAACGGACGATATCAACTATAGCCCATTTACGGCCATAATGTGGTCTGTTATTGGCCCATGTTTGGCCAACCGGTCATACGACCCGCAGAAGGCCCATTGATGATATGGCCCGTAGAAGGCCCATTGTGTCTACGGCCCGTATAAGGCCCATTGTTTCTACGCCGCAGAAGGCCCATTGTTTCTACGACCCTTAGAAGGCGCATTGTTTCTACGGCCCATAGGAGGCCCATGTTAACTACAGTAAATATGTAGCCCATGGTTATTGTGGCCTAGTTTTAAAAAATAGGTTATTGCGGCCACTAGCAAACCGCGGAAAAAGAACTGCACTAACTACAAGAAAACAAATAAACAAGACAACAAGGAAATAAATAAGCAAGCAACTTACGCTAGGCTATCACGGCTATTACACATATTACATCCACTGGGCATCAAAGTTCGCCACCAGTGCAAATATAGGGAACAAAGCAGCATATAAACGCCACAGCAAAACAAGTGCAGAACTGAAACCACTTCAGAAGAACTCAAGAAACAATATCCTGGGTACCCATAATGCTGGAAAGATGCTTAGCAAGCTTATTAACTTTCTCTTGTTTGGCGCTTAAATCCTCCAGCACTTGCTGTTGCACCAGAAAGTATGCATCTGAATTCTGCAGGGACTTCCTCAGTCCTTCGGCTTCCTGTCGCATAACATCTGATCGATGTCTTTCAACTTGAAGTTGAGACTCAAAAAGCTGAACTGATTCAGGCAGCGAGTTCAAAGAGCTGGTGGCAGCAGTAGTAGCCAGTAACTCGAACACTACATCAAGACAGGACTTTGGGGTTGTCTCAGTGTCTTCAATATAGTTTTTATCAGCTTTCTTGGAGACCAACAGGGATGTCTCACTACCTTGAACCTTATCTGCATTACTTGCTTTACCATTGCATAACAGGGTACTCTTCTCCAATATTTTATCCGCGTTCTAAAAGAGAAACAAACAAACACATCACATCACAGGTTTACAATGTAGTATATGAAACTCATTTTGGTAAACTAGTTCAATAGTAAGGTGGACAGGATAACAACATGAAACAAATATATATCTATGTAGTATGGTCACTGTATGGTCTATATCATTCTAGTTTATGTTGCCAAATCAAGATAGATACAGTTCGAATCATATCTATTTAAGACAAAGCAGCATAGACATAATATAAGTGTGGGAAACTACACAACAATAACAACACTTGTAATGTGCATGGCATGAGAACATAACTGTTTATTCAATTGAAACTGAAATCAACATAGAGCAAGTTACAACAGCAAACACGTTAAAGAAACAGGTTTAAAACATACCTGTTGCGCCATTGGAGTTTCAATTGCATCCTTCAAATTTGAAATTAGTTGGTATGAGTAAATATAGTGATGCAAGAGCAAAGTAGTTTTAACCATAGCTACGGAACCTGACCTGAGAACAATTCTTCTTCTACTTTAAGCGTTGACTTGGGGTTCGGAGTGGTGGTCCTCGTGCTTTGGGCACTGCAGTTGCCTTACTAACTGCTCGTGTTTGGGTGCTCTGTGGTGGAGACGGTGCTGTGTCAACGGGAACTGGGTTACTATCTGCTGGGGTTGGGGTTAGAAGGGGTGTAGCTGGTTCTCTGTCTATCTGGGAAGGGGTACAATCTGTGTGAGTCTGGGTTATGTGTGGTGGGGCTGGTTCTTGGGCAAGTACAACCGTGGTTCTATCTCCATCGATAGGTAGCACGATCTTTTCTGAAGACTGTGTTTTTACTCCCACAGATACTGCCATCACCCCCTCCAATTGAAATGGCTGATAAACAAGAAAAGTAATTAAGTGTACAGACATTGTAAGATAGACAGGTGCAATGGATAGTAGGGAAGAAAACAGGGCATGAAATAATTCACATTTATGTTGTCTAACCAAACAGAATAGCAGGACATAATTTCACATATATGATGGCTAATTAAACAGGATAGCATGACACAATTTCACATGTATGATGGCTAACTAAACAGGATAGAATGACATACTTCAAAATATGGTGACTATGTAAACAGGATGACATGATATAACTATACGATGTGTCTATTAAAGTGGTTGGCATGCCATAAATCACAAACATGCAGTCGATGGAAACATGATGGCATGATATAATTCACGGATAGAATGACATAATTCAAAATATTATGACTATGTAAACATGATGAGATGATATAACTATATTATGTCTTTAGAAAATGGGTTGGCATGCCATAATTCAGATACATGCTATCTATGTAAACATCATGGCATGATATAATTCAAATATATGATTTATATACTAAGGAAGTGAGCAGAGGGCAATCGCATATATGATGTGTCAACTAAGGAGATGGCATTCAATATTGTGTATACGATGTAAAAACTAAGCATTGCAATACAACATATGCATGATGTGAGTAATATAACCCTGCCAAGTTTGAGCATACACCTCAGGGGGATAATAGGACTGGTCATCTTCCTCTGAATCCTCCTCTGAAGAGCTATCTGTAGCCAGCAAGATATCTGCATCAGCAGGTAGCATTGTCTGCTCTGAAGACCTTGTTTTCACTCCAGATTTCTCCATCACCAATTCAAATGGCTGATGCACAGGAAGAGCAGTTGAATATACAAACATTGTCGACAAAAGCAACGATAAATACAAAAAAAGGACGGCATGATATAATTCACATATATGACGCTTGGCTAAACAACATGGCATTGCATAATTCACATATATAATGCCTTGCAACAAGATAGCATTGCATAATTCACATATATAATGTCTTGCAACAAGATAGCATTGCATAATTCACATATATGGCAATTAGACACTAAACAGGTGGCATTCACACAAAGCATGTCTAAACTAAGCAAATGACATAGCAATGCAAGATACCATACGCACGATATGAGCAACATAACCCTACCAAGTTAGAGCATGCACCTCGGGGGGGGGGGGAATAGGACTGGTCATCTGTCTCTGAATCCTCCTCTGAGGAGCTATCTGTAACCAGCAAGACATGCGCTTCGTCAGATAGCATTGTCTGCTCTGAAGACCTTGTTTCCACTCCAGATTTTTCCATGACCGTGCCGAATGGCTGATGCACAGGAAGAGTAATTGAATGTACTAAAATTGTTGACAAATTTAATACGTAATAAAAAATGATGTCATGATATAATTCACATATAAGATGACTGGCTAACCAGGGTGGCATTGCAAAATTCACATATATGATGCCTGGCTAAACAAGATGGCATTGCATGATTCACATATACGATAAAGAAACTAAACAGATGGCATTGACACAAAGCATGTCTAAACTAAGCAGATGACATCTTTGATGTATACAGTAAGCAATGCAAGGCAGCATATGCATGATATTACCAACATCAGCATGCCAAGTTAGAGCGAAGACCTCATGGGGTAAATAGGAGTGGTCTTCTGCTTCTGAATCCCCCTCAGAACAATTATCTTCCTCTTGATTACGATCCGAAATGGGTGGAGGGGGGCTGCCTTTGCGCCCACCATGGAGCGACGTCTGCATGAAATTTTATTGCCACGCAAGGCTCGTCTCTTTTGCTCTACATGTTCAGTTCCATTGTGTACAATAACTGACATGCATAGGAATAAAACATAGTGAGATTATGTAAGGAGTGCATGCACAAATCCAGAGTGATGGTATCAAACCGTGGATAGACCCAAAACCAATGATAGCAGGCAGATAATAGCTTTAGTTAAAAAATACAGATAATGGCTCCTTTAATGTTTCTTTGCACCCAACATGAAACTCATAGTAGACACCCGAGATTAACCAGATAGTAGACAGATAGTACTGATTGCTGCCCCAATATGTACCCCACAACCATTTAAAAACTCAAGTTTCAGCATAACTTTGGACCTGACTCAGAGTCTAATAGGTGAACACGACGATAAAGAAGCATGTCATCATATTAAGCGATGCATAACGTAAGCAGACACAGAAGAGTGCGACCTCTCTTGCGGACCCGTGTAGTCCTCAAGGTCATCTGCTCAGTTGATGATGGTAATGAAGTTGTCGTGGCTGCCGGCGGCGGGGAAGAAGATCTGAGGCGGCGAAAGACAGTCTGGAGAGCGGATCCCTGCTGTGGTGAACCCTTCCATCGTTGGAGCAGCTGAGCTGGGGTGGAACACAACACCGTAGGAGCAGGACAAACCACACAAGGTTTTTTGACACATATCTATAATAGAAGTAATTGTGTAAGGGCTTGTTTGAATTTGAGGATTCTAACAATGGAGGGATAGGAAATAGACAGGACTAGGATAGGAATGCGCGTGCAAAACAGAGAATTTAAAAACACAGGATTTCTGCCAATCTGGGTGTTTGGTTCACAAGAATTGGAAGATCACAGGATGCAAAGAAGCATGGTGAGATTAAGTCAAACCACAAGAAGTGTACAACCTCTTTGGCGAAGCCATGTCGATCTCAGCGTGATTGGTTGGCCGGTGAGGATGCTCCGGCTGACTTGGCTGTCGGAGGAGGGGAAGAAGATCTTAGGCGTCTGGAGATTGCGCCCGAGGTACTACTCCGCTGTGATGGAGGGTTTCGTCATTGGAGCAGCTCCGGTGAGTTGTACGACGCCGAGGCTGAAGCAGGACAAGAGAGACAACGTTAACCTGAGTGGAATTCTAATGGCATCTCCAATAGATGACTAAAATACATAACCACAAAGTGCTAGATGTATACATCAGCCGCTCATCTCTGAAATTAACTGTCGAAACTGAATTTAACTGTTGAAACTGAACTTAACTGTCGAAACTGAATTTTGCTGTCGAAACTGAATTTTACTGTCAAAACTGAACGCACTAGAGGTGAGGCTACACGTCAGTCAACTGACTTTTTCATCTCTGGTCAGTCGATTTTGCAGCCGTTGGATACGAAATCAAGGGCCTGCAGTTCATCTTCAACCTCCACCCCCCTGAGCCGCCAGCCACCACCGGCCAAACAGCCGCCCCCGCCACCCCGCCCGCCCCGAAAACACTCCCCACCGTCGGTCCGCCACGGCCCCGGCCATCCCTCTAGGCCCCCCCATGCCGAAATTTTTCTCTGGCGATCCCCATGCCACCGCCCCACCACCGCCGGCGACCACCGCCCCCACCCTGAACCCTATGATAGATAGTGGGGTACCTCTCCAGCGAGCCCCCCTGCCCGCTGCGGCTGGTTCTTCCTTAACTCCGGCGAGCCCCCCCACCCCCTGAAAATCGGCTGACCCAAAAGTCGATTCAGTCGACTAAAGTGCAGCTAAATCGGAGCAGCATCACAAGCAAGAGCAAGAGCGAGAGCAGCAGCGTGAGGAAGAGCAAGAGCAAGAGCAAGAGCAGACCAGGTAGGGGACCGAGAGCAAGAGCAGAGCAGCAGCGCGAGTGAGAGCTAAAGCAGCAGCAGCTCCTACTGATGTGGACGTCGCCGCCGAGGGAGCGACGCCGTGGAGGAAGTGGCCGACGACGCCGCCGTGGATGGAGCCACGCCGTGTCGGCTCGGGACCGAGCGCCGGCAGCACCGTGATATCGAATAAAGAAGAAAATGCAGCGATTAGTGTACAACCTCTTTGGTGGCGCCAATTAGGCCGCAGCTTCATCCAAGGAAATGGTGATGATGATGCTCTTCCGGTGGTGCAGGTGAAGACGGTGGTGTGGGAATGGAGGTGGCGCAGAAGACAAGGGGAACGTCGGGGTAGCTCCTTGGAGGTGGAGGACGGGGTGGCTGAACCGGAGGGATGACCAGATCGATGACGGATCCTCATCCGGTATGGTGGATGAGGGACGTCGAGGTGTTGCTGTGGACGACGTCGTCGAGGAAGAGGCTCTGGCTGGGTGGCGGACGGAGGAGGGTGTGGGGCTTGGCGGGTTTTCCCGGCCTCGGTGTACGAATGGGTTGGGCGGATGGGATGGGAGTGGGGAACCATGGCTTAGGGATGTGCTTGTTCGAAATGTGGGGTTAGTTACAAAAGTACCCCCACCGATTTGAGGCGGTTCTTTCGGTTCAGGGGTATCATGGGCATTCCGCGTGTCGGGATTTCACAGGAGGTAGGAGTTTTCGCGCGCGTTGTAATTTTGGAATAGCAAGGCGCGGGTTGAGATGGAGGGTGTTGTCGGAGCACAACGAGACAAAGATATATCTTAAATATTTCGGGCTAAGAAGGCGCGGTTGAAATTTCCGGACAAGCCTAACGTGTACTATACCAAATCAATTCGCACTACAAATGTCATTCAAAACTTTGAATTCATGTTATGTTCAATTGAAATATTTCGCTACGTGTATAATGCATGCAACCTACTACTCAAATGAACGTTTTAGTGCATTCCAAACGTATATACTACCGCTTCAATATGAACTAAATTTGAATTTGTTTCTCTATTTGAATAAGATCTACAATAATGATTGTTGTGAAGTCAAAGCATTTGAATTCGTTTCTCTGTTTTAATAAGATCTACAATCATCATTATTGTCAAGTTAAACCATCGTTTGTGTATTATCTTCACAGCACACCACATGATTAGTCTCGAGTTACATATGAACTATGTGTACTATATGAACTCGAACTCAATTTTTTGAATCCACTTAATGTTGATTTCAAATCACAGTACATTTAAAGCTCTAGCTAGATCTTCATAATCTAAACCATGTCTCATATGTATAATGTGTTCATCACATTATGTATGGTGCCCCGCCCCCTACGCCTACAAGTATTTAGATGTGAGTTGCAAACACCACACATTACCACAAATTCAAATAAAATGTGAGAATGTTCGATATTGTTTAGATTGTTCGATATTTAGTTGTAAGCTGCAAACGCCACACATTATCACAAATTCAAATAAAATGTGAGATTGTTCGATGTATAGTATGGTTTAGATTGTTCGACATTTAGCTGTGAGTTGCAAACGCCATGCATTATCACATTATGGTATAAACATGTGCAAAACCACAACACGCGTACCACCGCTATATTCATGCATGCGTATGTTTAAAACACTATGATCTCCTATTCAAATATATGAATCCACTTTCATATCAAATTATGATCTTTGTTAGTCTCTTACACCCACACAATCCTCTAACCTTTGTAGCTACCACTAACTTTCTCTCGTGCATGCACACGCCCTCCTCGCCCTCCCCCTCCCTCAGCATTCTATCCATCGCGCACATTCATTTTTTTTCTTTAGCTCGTTCTCCCACAGTCTCACAACTTTTTTCCAACACACACCGATCGATAAACCTCTCCAGCGATGTCTGCCTACAACATACACACGCACCTTCAATCTCCTCCTTTATGCGTCCTTGCCTCGTGTCTCTCATACGGTCCCACACACGTGTTAACTCTCGCCCCTCTTTTCATCGATCTCACAACCGCACACGCCTCCCCCTATCTAGCTAGTAGTTGGGCCTCTCGCACCACCTCCTAGCTCCATTCTCTCTGTCTATCCGTCTCGCCGGGCCTTATTTGCCTCTAACAAATGGACGTACACGGACCGATCTCCCACTATACATATAGCTAGCTAGGTCCTTATAACTCGTTTTCCCCCACGCGTCGATCGATCTACCTCATTAGTTATGTCTCTCCCTTCCTCCGACAAACAACAATTGATCTACCGATCTAGTTAGGTTTGCTTACCAAACACATGGTTCCCCTTCATCATCCATGGATGCGTCCCGACAGATCTATCACGCACAGGCACACAAAGAAACACATTCCCACTCTTATTAATAATATTGCAGTTCCACCCTCAGTTTGTCTAGTAGGCCTCTCCCACCATCTTTGAGAAGCAACTCCATCACCCATCCAGCACTCTACCCCTCTCCCTCCCTCTCTCTCTCCTCTCTCTCTCTCTCTGTCCCATCCTATTTCTCGTCCTTCAGTTATGTATGGATGTCGACCGATCTCCCTCAAGACATAGCTGGGTCTCTCCTTCTCAACACATATACGAGTCGTTCTACCTCTATAGTTAGGCCTCTACCTACCCCTCCCCCACCCCATCCCCCCCCACACACACACCGATACATCGAGCGCTCTAGTCATGTCTCCCTGCCACACACAAACTTGACCTGTGCCCTCTGACGTTTCGGTAGGTCAGTCGCCCTATATCTTTGACTTGCACACACACACACACACACAATTTCGATGGCTCTCTTCATCGATCTCGCACCCACCCACTTGATCCTCTCTTCGACTCTATCGATATCTATGACCCCTCCCTCTCTTCTTGTGGATCGCCCGGCCCTCTATATATGATATGGATAGGCCTCCATTTCACAAACGACATCACTAGTAAAAAAATACACTTTCGTGATGATACGTGTTTGTCACAGTAGGTCGCGTTTTTTGTCATGCATGTACATCCATGATGATTTTATGACAGAATCAAGATAGTCATACCTGTGCTGTCGTAGAAGTGTTCCATGACATTACCAAAATTATCATCACGGAAGTGTCCACTTCCATGATGATAAATCGCGCGTCACAGAAGTGCTTTCGTCAAGGGTGACCGACACGTGGCATCCACCGTAACGGAACGCCGTTAAGCTATCGGGTCAGGTTTTGGATCCGATAACCCGTTAACAGCCCCGACCAATGGGAAATTTCCACGTGTAAAATTCTTATTGGCCGGACAAAACACGTGTCAGCTCATCAGTGGGCCAGATAGGCGCCTATGATATGTCGACACGTGCCACGGCCCACCACTGGCCCATTTAGCTTACAAAGCCGGCCCGTTTGACTTGGTCAAAAGTTAACGGGCTGGCCCATGAAAAGCCTGTTAACGGTCTCTTTGCAAATAGCCCATTTTCCGGCCCGTTAACTCACGGCCCATTAGGCCCTAAAGGAAATCGGCCCAACAACGTCATGTGGGCCGTCGAATATAACACCAGCCCATTTCACTTTCGGCCATGTATGGCCCACGACGTCTTTCGGCCCATATGAGGCCTTCGTATCTTTCGGCCCTTTACAGGCCCACGGTGACTCTAGCCCATAATGAACAGTAATTTTCTTTATACCCGTTAACGGCCCGTGATTTACATGGGCCGTTTCCAGCCCGTGTTAGCTTTCAGCCTATTGACGGCCCATACGTTCTTGGGCTCCTTTTCAGCCCTCGATTACTTCCGGCCCGTTACTGGCCTGTTCCCCTAATGGGCCAAATTCGGCCCATGGCAAGAGTCGGCCCGTTACTGGCCTGTTCCCCTAATAGGCCAAATTCGGCGCATGGCAAGAGTCGGCCCGTTACTGGCCTGTTACCCTAATGGGCCAAATTCGGCCCATGGCAAGAGTCGGACCGTTTCTGGCCTGTTAACCCATTGCACCGTTTCCAGCCCGTCCTATATTCTGGCCCATTAATGACCCGTTATGCATGTGACAGAATTAAGCCTTTGCTGTCCTACGGCCTGTTAATGGCCTGTTACCGTGCTGGGCCGATACCAATTATGCCCGATTACGGCCCATGTAGACCCATTTATCAGACGACCCGAGGCCCACCGATTACAGACCCATTTATCGACGGCCCGTAGGAGACCCATGGATCCTACGGCCCGTATATGGCCCATGGTAGTTGCGGCCACTAGCAAACCAGGGAAAAAGAAGACTAGGAAATAAATAAGGCCGAAACTAATGCTAGGCTATTAAGGCGATTGCACAGATTACATCCACTCGGCATCAAAGATCGCCACCAGTGCAAATATAGGGAACACCCTACACTATACAAAATGGCTTGCTGTTTTCTTCAGCCGGTGGCTGTACGTTAAGAATAAATTTTGTATCGCACCAAAACAAATTACAACTATATAACAAAAGGAAGGTTGGCATAAAACTTAACAGTCTAGCAGATAAATGCACCACCAGAAGTTCAGAAGCTCAGTTCATTTGACCTGACTGTTACGTTTTCATGCTGTATTGTCCGATGGAGCACCATAACCCTCGCCTTCATTTCCCCTAGGTTCCTGAACAACATAGCAAATGTCTGATAGTCTGGTTTCAAAACCATGCATATCTTGACGACATTGAGCAATGTTTCTCCTTGTTTCACAAAGGGTCTCTGTTAGGGAATGGACTTGTGTCTGGAGCGCAGATACAACATTGCTTTGAGCTTGCATATCTTGATCATGAGGCAGTTTGGACGATATTGCCTTAACAACCAACCCAGTATTACGCAGGAATGTGCTTTTGGCACTGTTAGTGGATAGGTACTGACCCACTGCAGCAAGAGCTGACATTGTGGTTATAGTTGCCTCGCCACCTTCAGAAGGTGGCGGTTCCACCATTTTTTCCATAGCTCGCTGAAAAGTTGAGGTTTTACATTAGTAGTACCAGAACAGAAGATATTAAGGAGGCAGCAAAACCAAACAAAATAGCTTTGGTCTATATACAGAACTTATTCTGGTGAACCCATGTAAAATATTAGTTGTATTTTATTGCAAAGTACATAATAAAACCAGGTTCCAAACATATAACCATGTACCATTGCTAATGTATTGTCTATTTCTTCACATTGTATTGAGGGCTAAGGATAAAGAGACGAAGTTTATAATACGGTAAGCATAGTATGACATCATTCATATCACAAAACAACTGAGAACAGACAAACAGGCAATTGTAACGTTGTGTGGGCAAGTCCAGCACGGAACTAGATTACGGGTCAAGATCAAAGGAACATCACTCCTCTCTTTTAAACCTTGTAAGGTGCAATGATACGCTAAGACAATTGTGTATAAAATTGAAAAGAGTAATAGACATTGGCTGCAAACCATGCAGTTCAAGGCACAAGTCATAGTAAGTAGTAGTTAATAGGCATGAGGATTAAGGACTTACAACAGCGGCTTTGACAGGTGTAGTCATGCCCTTCTTCTTGCTGGTGTGACAGTCCTTGAAGATTTCCACAACATTTGGTTCAGGTACTTTTTGGTCCTTGCAGGCTTTCCTCTGCATTTCGAACAAGTCAATATAGATCTGATAATATGGTACAACGAAAAGAGTGAAACAGCAGCTAATTATAAGAGCCTCGCAGTGTGCAATATAGCTACGAGATCCTGTCGTCTGTTGGAATTTCACTTTCGTATGGTTGGCCTTGTTCTTTGAACAGTTCACCTACAAGAAGATAGATTTGTGTGGCACATGCGTAAATAGGACTTCAACATGTGATCTGATCACATATATATAATGTACCTGATACTTCGGATCAGACCAGTGTTTAACAAGGCCCCTCCAGTCTTCATCCGATATATTTTCCACTGGAGATGTTTGGGAAAGTTCACTGTTAGCCTTACCTTCCAAGTGAGTTTTCCTCAAGTTATACCGATACTGTCGCAGAGCAGACTTGAAAACATGGGTGCAAGCTTGTCTGGTTGCATCATCTTGGCTATCCAACTTGAACCTCATCTGTTGAAAATTATGGGAGTCTCATTATCAGCAACCTAGAAAGTATGGGACAGAGCAAGACGATATTACTAGTTTCCATACATAACCATACTTACAGATAAATTGTCGAGGAAGGCGTTGAAATGGGTTTCGTCTTTGTCATTCCTGTACTGAATCCATGTTGGGAGGATACGTACATGACACCTAACGGCAACCGATGCCTCTGATACTAACTTGGCTGACTCTGTAGCATCACGTGGCCTTTTTAAACCTGCCTCAAAACGGATCTCCATTCTTCCTCCTCTAGATTTAGTTAACCTATCGAGCATTATCCCTGATGTTTGTTTCCTCTTGCGCGTAGGTGCTAGTCCAACAACGAACATAGGAAGTGTTAGTGTACATCAAACTGTGAGACTACATATAAAGAAGCATGCAACTGTAAATTGACTCCAGCAACTACCTTCTTGCTGTTGAAGCTCACAAGGTTCATCTGATATTGCCAACTCGTCTTGTGTCAAGAGTGCTTGGGAAGTAGTGTCAGGTGGCAAGGGAGCTTGGGAACGTGCTGCTAGCTCAGTTGACGCACGAGTAAGTCGTGCAGCTGGTAGTACTGTGGTAGGTGTTGCAAGAACTAGGGCTGTCTCTGCTTGTTTGGTGGCAGCTATTTGTTTCTGTTTGGATTTTTTTGCAACTCGTGTAGCATGGGATGCCATGTTTGTAGAATTTTTCGCTGGACTTTGACCTTCTATTGCACCATCAGTACCAGCAGAATCTGCAGGATTCATCCGCTTCTCATTCCCTGCCATTCTGTGTTTCTTCCTCTTTCTCTGTGCCATGTTAATCAAGCCGACAAGAAAAACGAATAACAATTTAGTTCTTCAGAACAAATTGATGCGTGATGCAGACGAACTGAAGTTTGATGTTAGACAACCACATGATAGGAGGATGTAATATGTATGAAAAACAGGACGGAAGAGATAACCAGAACTATGATGTGTAAACTAAGAAGAAGACATTTCACCAAATTAGAAGCAATGCAATGGAAGGTAGACACCATATGAAAGATGCTACAAATATCGCTCTGCCAAGTTAACAGTGTCTCATCATAAATGGCGTTTAAACAAATGTGAAGCAGTACAAGAAATAAATCATATGCAAGATGCAAACAACATCACACTACCATGTTAGAGGTCTCTCGTCATTAGTGCCATTGCATATTCATAGCATTGCATATTCACAGCTTATGATGTGTAAACTAAGGAGAAGGCATTTCAACAAATTAGAAGCAATGAAAGCTAGACACCATATGAAAGATGCAACGATATCACTCTACCAAGTTAAAACTGTCTCGTCATAAGTGCCATTTCAACAAATTAGTAGTACAAGCTAGAAAAGAATGTGAGATGTAACCTATATCACACTCCGAAGTCAAACGTGTCTTATGATAAGTGATTGTTGCAGGTTACACAACAGTAGTAATTTGATGTAAGAACATGGTGTGATAGACAGATATTGTATGTTCTAGAAACAGGAACACGTGTCTTATTCAAGTATAATGTGTAAAGTAAGTAGATGGAATTCAACAAAATTAGAAGCAATACAAGCTAGACATCACACATAACATGCAACCACATATAACAGTGCCAAGTTAGAGGGAGCAACGGTGATGCTGCACTAGGGGAGACGTGCTCATCATAAACACAACTTTGTTGAGTGTCTATGCATGTGTTGTCCTGGAAATCATCTTGGGGGTTTGGAGGAGTAGAAACTGTAGAGGCCCTCCGTTCAGAAGGAGCACCTTTATCCGCTGCCTTGCTAACTTCCTTCCGTTTTATTGATTTTGAATTGTCAAGTAAAACCGACAAGAAAAAGCAATAAAATTCTCTCTTCAGAACTCATTCATGCATGATACTGACAATCACTACTTTGATGTAAGGCAAACACATGATACCAGGATGGAATATGTACGAAAAACAAGACGGCATGGCATGTTCACAACTGTTTGTGTAAACTAAGCAGAAACCATTCCAGCAAATAAGAAGCAATGCAAGCTAGACACCACATGAAAGATGCAACCAATATGACTCTGCCAAGTTAAAAGCGTCCCATCATAAATGGAATTTCAACAAATTAGAAGCAGCGCATGCTATAATTCATATGAAAGATGCAACTAATATCGCACTGCATATACTAAAGGTGTCTCGTCATGTTGATTGGTGCGGGATACAAAAAAACAATAGTTTTATGTAAGGACATGCTTAATAGACAGATGTACTATGTACTATGTCACATTAACAGGTATAATGTATAAGCTAAGCAGACTAGCACATGCAGTTTAACCAGATTGGAAGAATTACAATCTAGACACCATATGCAACATGCAACCACATATCACGCTGCCAAGTTAGAGCAAGCACCTGCGATGCTAGTGTAGGGGAAATGCTGTAATCAACTACAGAGCTACGTTCACTATCTTCATCTAGCATTTCTATTTCTTGAGAATCATGTCGGGAGGCTGACGCTGCATTCTTTAAATGAGTAGTAGTCCCCTTGCCTGCCTGCCTCGTCATAAGTGATTGATGAGGGATACACAAGAACATTAGTTTGATGTAAGAACATGGTTAATACACAGATGTACTAGTATGTACCAAAAACAGAAAGGCATGTCATATTCAAAGGTATAATGTGTAAGCTAAGCAGATGCAATTTAACCAAATTGGAAGCAATACAAGCTAGACATCCGACTGGAGTGGTGAGCATGATCATCTAGGACCTGAGAGCCTGGTGGGAGGCGGGCTGCTTCGCCACCATCGCAGCTTTTTAGTTGGCTTCCAGGTGATGCCTATCTTTGCTGGGCTTGTCACTGGCTCGCCAGTGCCCTGACTAGCTATTTGTCTTCTGGTGCTCACGGGATGGTGGTTCATGTAAAAAAATATCTTTCCTTATCTTACCGACTTCGGCCTTTCGAATACAAGCTAGACACCATATGGAACATGCAACCACATATGACAGCGCGAAGTTAAAGCAAGCACCTGGGATGGTGGTTCATTGCGAGCGAGGTCATCAACTCCAGAGCTACGTTTACCGTCTCCATCTGCTGACACTGCACCCTTTATAGCGCTGTAACATGTCTTGCCTACCCGCATACGAAGCTGGAGCAACTTCTCTCTTTTCTTTTTGGCTTCTCTCATGGCAGCAGAGTCTGAAATACCCTTGCATAAAAACACAATAGTGAGAGTAAGGGTGAAGTGTGTGCAGAACTAGTGCACTGTAAAAGTAGCAGATAGCAGGTGGCTGAAAATAAATGACAGGAGACATATGATAGCTCTACAACATTGCATGGCAAACAAAATTAGCTTCTACTCTGTATGATTTTGTAATATATGAGCACAGGAAATGCAGGTACTCCTCCAGCACACCACCACATGTGGTCATATCTAAGATAACAGTCGACTGAAAATAAATAGGTCAGTCGATTTTTTTTAATGAACCTTCCGATCTATAAGGAATGGGCAGATGGCCTTCGTCTACCTCCCGCCAGTCACTGTTGACGATCTTTCTCGAACCGCCAGCGACCACCTGCCCAGACCCCTGCCTCCGCCGCCCCGCCCTCCCATCGACCTCACACCACCGCCGTGATTGGCAGCGCCCCCAGGCCATCCCTTTAATCTCGGCCGACCTCCAGATCGGGCGCCAGTAGCTCTAGGCCACACACGCCCCTAAGATAAACACCAATGCACTGCTTCCCCGGCGTAATAGGCGTACTAGCGCCTGTTACGCTGGGGAATGCTTCCGTTAATTGGGAATCAACTGGCCAAAAATTGAAATTCAGGGGGGCGACGGACCTCTAGCTAAGGTGAAATAGTATATGAGGAGAAACCTTGTGCATCGTGAGTTACTAGGAACATCTAGTATCAAGAAGAAGCGGTCAACTAGTGTCTTCTGTGGGATGAATACCGCGCAAGCAGAGACGTAAGATTTGCACGAATAAGGGAAGAGGAGTACCTTTTTCGGTTGCCGGTGTGGTCACCTCCACATGTCGCGCCGATCTTCTTCTTTTTACCGGGGAAACCGATGTTCTGGAGGGTGCAGGCTTGGACGAACCCATGGCCAAATTGTTGACTGTGTTGCCGTGGCCGTATGTCGGTGGAGGGGAAGCAGATCCAAGGCGGCGAAGGACGGCGTAGCAGGAACAGCTCCGGTGCGGTGGAGGGTGGCGAAGTTGGAGCGGCAGCGGTGAGGCACAGGACGGCGTGGTTGAACTGGCTCGGGTACGGACAGCTCGGCCTCGGCTTCAACTACTAGCCGTGGAGGGCGCTGCGGCTGAGGTTGCGGTGGACGGCGACATCGGGGTATCGGCTCCGGCGTGATGGAGGAGGGCGGCGGTTGATGGGTGGGATGGGGTGGCGGACGGAGCACGCCGGGGTTTCGCGGCTGGTGGAGAGGTAGTTTTGGCGCCCACGGAGTACGAATGGGGAATCAGACGAGTGGGGGGAACCATGTTTCGGTCTGGGATGCGCTTGTTTTTGGCTTTTTGAACAAAAGATGGGACACGCTTGTTTGAAATTTGGGGAAAGTACAAACTTTGCCCCCCTCTTAAATTTTGGACCTACTGCGGGTCGGGGGTAGGATGGTAATCCCAGGTGTCCCAAATAGTGGGCGGGAGCGATTTTGGTCGCGCGCATGTGTGCTTAGGCGGCCATTGTGTATGAATGTTTTTCGGATGCGGTTGCGTGGCGTCTAGATGAAGCTACAAACCTACCCCGGTTTAGACCTTTGGACGTCAGGCCGGTAGGTTTCACGGGTCGGAGTTATTAGAAAAGTAATTTCCTTGTACTACCAAACATTGGTCTCATGCGGTTTCGGGCGAGTAGAGGCTCTTTTGGCGCTTCGTTCGAAATTTTGAAACACAAGCATTAACGTTTAGAGTACTCTTGAACTATGAGGATTGACCTAAATAGACAACGTTATATTTGACCTTGTATGTTTGAAAACCTCATTAAATTATCCGCTTCTTTTTGAAATTTTGACACTTGAAAATCCTATAACTATGATTATTTTGGAATGGAGGAGCTAAATTTGAATCTATTTTGTACACGACTACATATGCTATTATGTACAAAATCAGAGCAAAGATTGGTGCCCCCATAATTTAGGTATGGTGTACAAATGCCATGATATCAAATTCAAATAATTGAATGGACTTCATGTTGAATTTGATTTTTTAAACCACCTTAAGTTGAATTCAAATGTATGCTAGTTCATAGGTAGCTATTTATAATGTCCATTGTGTAACTTTCGTATGTATAATGTGCTTTACACACACAACATGAACTATACTCACGTTTATATTCGATTGCTAAAGCGATGCATTGTCTGGAGTTCAAAATACTAACTATGTGGATCAATTGTGTCGAATAATAACATAGACATGCTCAAATTCCATAGAATCTAGATGTCTGATGGATCAATGACCGCTCCTTACGCAAATTGCAAATATCATGATCCCATCCTAATATTTGGATACAATTTATATCTTTAATCAATGTGTAGAGCAGTCTTTTACGTGTAGTTTCACTCTCCATCGGTGGTCTCTCACACATGCTCACACACTCTCTCCCGAGGTGTCTTTCTCGCACACATGCTCTAGATATAACCCTCCCTCCCTCTTGTAACCATTTACAACTGTTTTCACTAACCTTTATCAGAAGCACTCTTCCTCTCGCAAACATACACACGCACAATACTCATCGACCCTTTCTATATACATGGACCTGCCTACGTGTCTCATGTACGCACATTATCTTTACGCCTGTCTCTCACGCATTGTCTCACACCTCTCTTCCTAATCGACGAGTATGATTCTAGCAGAGCATTCTGTAGGATGCCCCTTAAAGTTAGGTTGGATGAATAGTAATAACAGAGATAAAGGGGTTACCTTAGTCCGAGAACCTAGGGTTACAAATCCTAGCCGGCTTTGTCAGTGGACACAGAGTCCTTCACAATTCTGCTATTTTTGTCTTGTACGACTAGTCATCCATGGGTCTTCCTAAATGCGTCACGGGCCGACCAATGTGGCGCAGGACGGAACCGAACGAAGGGCCTCACCTCGACCCACCGGACCTCACGCGGTGACACACCCTCTGCCCCCACGTCTCATTATCTTCTCAGACCCACATATACCAACACAAACACCACACACACCGAAAATTTCTCCTGGTGCCTCTATTCCCTCCCCCCTTGCATATACACACTCAAGGGAATGGAATCTCTTGTCATGACGTCATATTCGTCTCTCTCTCTCTAGACCACTCTCATTTCTCGTGCTATCTCTCCCACGCCCCCCCGTCGGCCCCTCTATCCATGCCTCTCTCGAATACGTAATACACACACATACCTCTCTAGGCCCCGCCAAATGCATCAACTACACATTCACACATGTTACATCACGTACCCCATTGATCTAAAAAGCCCTCTCTTCACGTTTATTTCGCATACAACATTCCTTTTGAATAAAGTGTGGCCAAAAAATTATTTTAGAGTTTCTACATATATACAACATTACAAAGTTATATGGAGGAGTACGAACGCTAATTTGCATTGCATGGTGCCCACAATGATATTTATTCTGCACTGTGAATTTGTATATTTTTATACTATATACAAAGTTAGTCATAATAAAGAGAAATGAAGAGCATCTCTCTCTCCATCGCATACCCCCCCTGTACGCCCCTTTCACGTATGCACACAAAACTATCTCCAGGTCCTCTAAAAGTAAGCCCCCAGAAAATTCACGCATGTTTCATCTTTCTCTCGCGATATATGCAATGACGATCATTGTATTTGAAGCGAAAGCACGATACGTACATTGGACTTCAGAATCCACTCATTACGGTCAGCATTTATGTTTAGTGGTTATTATACAGTCACGGGCTCACCGTACAACTCTGCATTTGCTCATGACATGACTAGTTGAACAGTTAAACGCTCCACGTGGCACCTCTAGTGTTGCATCACATTATCTCACTACCATCGTGCCCACCTGTCGACTTGTATCTACTCTACATCTACACTCTTATAAAATACATAAAATACACTCTTATAAAAAACAAAGTTGGTGATGATGGTGTGCCTGCCATCCTGCAATATAGGTCGTCTGATTTATATCTGACGGATAGGAAAGAAACTATGGAAAAAGGTACCCACACACCTCTCCACATTTGCAAATAAGGTCTTCCCTCATTCATCCTTTTCTCTCACAAGATAAACAAGTCATACAAATGCATCTTGATGTTACGTGCAACGCACAGGCATCTTGCTAGTAAGAATGAAAACAAACGACAAAAAATATTTGGATGGTGGTTTGAAGTCATGACCGCGGGCACAGCGGACAAGGTGGCCTTGTATTGGTATGCTGAGCCGTCTGTATCGGTTTCAGTGTGCCGAGGGTGGCGTTAGTGCTGTGGCACGACCAACGGTATGTTTGGTTTGTGCCCAAGGTTGCCCCATCAAAGCATTGGGTAGCCAAAATTTTGGTTGAGGTATTGGTTGCCCATGATTTGGCCGACATTGGCAAGAAAAATGAACTAGAGTTGGCTAGAGTTCATTGGCATGCCAAAGAAATGGCAACCATCCAAACAAAGACCAATCTTTGGGTCATGACCAAAATTTTGGTTGAGGTATTGGTTGCCCATGATTTGGCCGACATTGGCAAGAAAAATGAACTAGAGTTGGCTAGAGTTCATTGGCATGCCAAAAAAATGGCAACCATCCAAACAAAGACCAATCTTTGGGTCATGACCAAAATTTTGGTAAGGTGCACTTTGGCCACAATCCAAACACACCCCAACACCCGGCTCGTCGAGGATGCACGGGGCGCCGCGACGCGTCCGCGGAGTGGTGTAGCGCGGCCAACTGCATCCTCTGGACCTGAGACCATGCCGGGTCGTCTTGCTTTTTTAATGACATGCGGGGATCGCATGTGAGCAAAGGGCATCTCCAACGTTGCCACGACCGCAGCTGACTACCCTGGCACACCAAAACCCTCGTCCCTCGCGCCGTCGCGCGGTGCGTTCCCAGCCGGCGCCAGCTGCCCGCATTCATGTCGTCCGTTCGTATGTCATCGTTAAGAGGCTCGGTGCCCGAGGAACCAACTCCGGCGACTTAATGAGTAAGGTGGCGTGGCACCAAATGAACTCTAGCATCAAAGGTGGCGTGTCAAGACAATGGAGATATGCAGTGCGTAAGTGAGTCTTGCACTTCGATGGCACCTAGTACTACGCAATATTTTTTCTCCTCGATGGCACGTGAATAGTGCACGTACTCAATGACAGAGCACGGGATGGTAGCCATGGACATGGTCGGCCCTTTTCGAAGAGAGTACTAATAAATAACTTTGTTGTGTCCCGTCAACTCGCAGAATGATGAGAAGCTTGCTTACTACGCCTTCTTCCTCGCCAACGCGTGCATGGTGGCTCGCAGCACGAGGAGAAACTTTTGCTTACAAGCGGTGGACGTGCAGCAGTTCATTTGGTGTCAGATTGCCAGAAGTACTAGTGTAGTACCATCATTATTGTTCGACTTCCGGAAAAGGAGAAGAGCCAAGCGCAAGGTCACCTACTAACCTAGTACAGTACTACTATAGCCAAAGTTGGTCCACCTTTTTAGAGCATGGTTAATTAATATAGGCGGCTCTTGCAGCGGCACATCATTTAGAGCAAGTACTCTCTTCGTAGGAACAAAGGAAGTGAAACAAAAGTTGGAGTGGATGCTAGATTGCCAATTAAAACATGATTACATAGAACAAAATCCTATAGCATTCTATCCTATGAATCAAACGACCAATGTAGGAAAATTATGAGGGGGGTCTCTCCAACAGTGTTCTTGGGCTCGCACCTAGCATCACGGTGGTCGAACTTGGAGTCATTCATCTGGTACACATGGCATCTCAGATCTGGACACAAGGTGACGCGACCTCTCACTTCCTCCGCCATTTGAAGCGGCGCGCCGGTGGAGGACTAGCATACTCCAATATTAGGTTGGGTCTATGTGATGTGGAAACTTCATATACTAACCGGATGCTGGCTATACTACTACGGTACTCACACTCCAAGAAGTGACTCGAAAACCATTCATAAATTGAGTCTATGACATGCATTTGCAACTGAAATGTACCATTCATTAAATACAACAAGTCATCAACACAGAACGACAACGAGGATACATGTTGGATTATAGATTATTTCCAACAAAACATTCTAGCAAATACTAAAGTTTTCATCACACAACAAATAACAAGCAATGAAATGAACTTCAACTCAACCAATCCTCGGCGTTGGAAACGCTTGCTTTGAACCATAGGTGCTCTGGGAAGGGCCAACTATTGTCAATATCGAGAGCAACGTAGGACTGATCATCCAGGCTGAAGCGACATATATCAGGACCAGGGTAGGGAACCACCGAAATGTCTGAGGTATAGATACAGTTGCTTCTCATAAATGGTAGTAACGTTGTGTCAACGGCAGCTGGATCGCCTTTCACCATCATTGGATAGTTTGGTCCAAGGAAGAGCGAGTTTGCTCCAAGACAATCAATACTGAACCAGGGAGAAGGTGTTGGTGCTAGCACACTAGTATCTGTCCTGAATACCATGCAACGAGTGTTGGAATAGGTCAGGAGAGGGCGACCATGGGAGACAACACCTGCTTCCTCAGTAGTAACAGTCTGAGTGCACTGTATACAGACAAGAAGAGGTGATTCATCGGAATTAGTTGCCAGGCGCCACTGAGTATATAAGTTCCGCTCCTCCTCATGCTCATGATCACCACCATCGTCATCTCCCCCTTGCTTATAATTTTTTTCAAGTATAGGTGGTGGAATGTTCACAGGACCTTGGAAACACAAGAAGAAGGTTAATTAGTAAAGGGAAACTTGCTAACCCGCATGCATGTGGATGAAACAATTATAATTACGGTGGAAGACAAACGTACCGAAACTACGAGGATCCCATGCAAAAACAGTGCCACGAGTGGTGGCAGCAAACACAAGATCCTCGTATTCAATTGCATCACAGTACACATCCGTGTATAGAAACTGATTTTTGAGCAATATCCATCCAGTCGAACCACGAAGTACGGCAACAAGCTTGTCGAAGATAGCAACAACTTGATAGTTCTTGTAATTCCAAGAGCGGTTGGGAACTCAAAAAATTGCTATCTTCAGTAGACGACAGTCACCATGATCGTATTTGAACGTACGTAGATCATCTGTGTGCTCAACCTCAGGGCACTCGGAGATTTTTGGAAGTGGAATCCGCTGACGAGTGTACACATTCACAAGTTCCCACTCGCAATTGTACCCAATATAAACAACCCAATCTCCATTTGCGCCAGCCCAGGACTTACCCTTAAGCGATGGCATCTTGACATCACACGTATCATTATCAAGCGTCATCAACTTGCACAAGGCGAGGCCTCCGTCGTCCGCACCCATGCGAACAGGCTTATAGCAAAGACGATAAGGGAGATCAAACCGCTCCTGGACCCTTGGGTTCCTTGTAATGATGTTATTAGTTGAGTCGAGAATGGTCTTGAACGAACCTGCCATGCTAGCCGAGGTGATGACGTCGCACCGATCAATGAGTTCCCCCACCACGTCATCTTTCAGATCGGGGCAAGAATAACGGGGTCGTTTCCGGCTTATTCCCTCCATGGAGAAGACGATCGAACAATGGCAGAAGGAAGGGTGAAGGCAAATGGAGGAGGGAGGAAGAGCGTGCGACAGCAGTTCCAAATCAAGAGGGAAAGGCGAAGAGTCGGTGGACGGTTGCCAGTTTGCCACGGTACACGAAGAGGTGCCCCGGCCTACACGTCCTTTCGGAAATTGTACAAAAGGACTCGCCATCGTCTCACTGACATGTTGGAACGGGACCACATGTCAACGAAACATCGTGTGTAATTTCTCGTGCAAAATGCGATCTGGCCGCGTTGGCCCGAGGTGCCGCATTATTTCTCGGCTTTATTTTTTTAATGGCGTGTCGTTTAGTTTTGAAGCACGACTAACTGGTACTGTTTGCAGAGAAAATATTAACTATACCACTACTCCACCTCTAGTACTAGTAGTATAAAAAAGATATATAGGCTGGAGCTTCAGAGCTTTCTTGCTAAGGGCTGCCCACTTGCTTCTCACACTATCACCCTCTCTCCAGATCTAAAAAAGACGGCCTCTCTCTACCTCCTCACCGGTGGTCACAGATCCGCCGGGGAAGAAAAGGACGTGCAGTGTTGACGCACTCGACGTCGGCGAGCGAGGTCACACACTGACGACAAGGCCGTCCTCTCAGACCTAGCGCCCGCGCGGGATGGCCTCCGTCCCCAAGCTTGCTGTCGTAGTGCGTGTGGAGGACGATGACCACGAGCGAAGCCACTTCCCGCCGACCCTCAGGTATGCTACCTCTTTTCGAACCATACCCTTGTTCTATCGCCCCATCTGCCATGTCGCTGCATGTGGATCTTTTTCCACTCCACCATCTTCCCAATTTGCTATCCTCTGCTCTGCTGGTCACGCAGACGAAAACCTTAATTTGCACTATTAAAGGAAACCCTACTTCATGCAGACTAATCCATGTCTGGGTTGAATAAGGAAAGGAAGGGAGACTGTACTGTCCAAGAGAGTAGGCATCGAACCCGCATCTAGGTTGAGAAGGGGAAAATCAGTAGCTAAGGAACGAGTTTCGTGTCTCTTGGTTGAAGAAGGGTAGAGAGGCATGACAACGCAATAGAGAATGACCAGGTCGATCGGTTTGTTGTCCTCACATAGGAAAAAGGTGGCTAAACATAACAAAAATGGGACGTAATCCACATATGCTGCCTGGATATTTGTTGCTCTGGGCAACCATACCTCCCTCACCACTCTATGCGTCCGTGGAGGTACATCGTACTGGTGCGCCCACTGTCCGAATGGGCCTCGCATGCTCTTAGTCTAACTTTTTTGCTGTTAGTATAACGCCAGCAGTCAAGTCAAGCAATGCTACTGCTAAAGTGATGCCACATTTAACTAATGCCGCACTCAGTCTAATGCCACCGATAAATTTAAGCAATGCCATTTAATGTCACTGGACTATTTCAGGGTTAGCTGTTGATTGTCGATGTATTAAAGATTTTTCAACTAAGGATTCTAATGATGTTGCACAGCCAGTATACCAACGATGAAACTTGTTACTACCTTCAGATTTTTGCACTGTTAATGCTTATAGATTACATACCTCACTTTCATGAGATAAGTTAATTTTTTTGTATAGTGTCACCAAAATGCCAAGGCGCTGATGTCATTTTATTTTGGTTAAACTGCACAAAAAATTATGAAGACAAGAGGAAAGGTTAAGAGTGGGCACCTCCTCCTCCGGCTGTTCTCTTGATTCGTTCGATCAAGTTTTTATGTTTGATCGATTATCAAGATTGGGATAGCAATTTTTAAGGTCCCCCCGAGTTCGAAATGATATTTACCTTGGAGGTACATGGTTTGCAATTTTTTTATACTGTCATTAGTTAATAATGCTAGTTACCTTCAGACTTTTGTATTTGGTTTAATGCTCATGCACAGCCAGTATACCAATGCTGAAACGTGTTACCTTTACATTTTGTATTGTTAATTCTTATAGAAATCTTCCAGTGCCAGAGTTTATTGAAATCTGTTCAGCAAAACCATTGTACTGTACCCTGTAATAAAATAACTACTCTACTGTTGCACTAGCCACTGGATTAGTGTATATTTGTACTATTCGAAATTTCGAATGGTGTTGCATTAGCGTATGGACATAAATAAAGGGTGGCAAGCTTTCCCAGATATGTGCTCAAGAAAACTACTACCTGTTTTTCTAAATACTAGTAGACGTTTGGGTACTTTAAACTGAATCGCAAAAACCTCATATATTAAGGAACAGAGGGTGTAGAGTTCACTCAAATTATCCCGGTAAACCTAGTCACACCTTTGTTAAAATTAATGTTCATTATGTTATCGGAGGAGGTCTGTAAGTTTGTCTCTAATGCCTGTCGACTACATACCTGACATCATGATGTAATGTTAAGTCATTTCCTTTTGTACAGTGTCACTGAATTGTCAAGGCGGTGATGGCATTTTATTTTAGTTGAACTGCACAAAATATGCTTAAAAGAAGATGAAAGGTCAAGAATCGAGCATTCTTTCAGAAAGAACTATATATGCCTTTCTGACATCAGCCTCTGTTGCCTTATTTGTTCCTTAAAAAAGGTGGTTAGAAACAGTCTTGCTACCTTTTCCCATTAAGAAATTGGAATGCTTATATTTGTGAGTCTATGCTTCAACTAGTGCCACTTTTATAGTAATCACACTTTCAATATCTATGCAAACAGGGATGCTCGAGTTTAGTGGAACTGCACAAAAAGTCCAACTGGTTCAACATTAGGAGCATGTTTTCTCCCAAACCTTTATATCCAATTGGTGGCACTATGAGCTGTTCATTAAGAAGGTACATGGTTTGCTACTATCTTGCTACTCTTTTTGTACTGTCATTAGATAGTAATACTAGTGGTTTGCATGTGAATTTATTGGCAGGGTGGACCTACATTGGAGGTGCAGGACATGATTCAATGACTGGATGCTCAATTTCGGTTGTATCAATTTCACCTCTTCCATCACTGCGAACATGGATATCCTTGGTCTGATGAAGAATAGGCGCTATATTTCTGCTCTGACAAGCAAATCAATTCAGTATGAAATTGTCCAGGGCAAAACATGACTGTATCAAATTGTCCAGTGCAAAACATGACAGATCTAAGCGGAAGAGACATGTTTAAACTGAAAATACAAGGTGGGGTATATGTTTACTAGCTGCTTGGTATTTGTGCAGACAGAGATGTCTGCCCGTTGCTATTTAGCAAACACACAAAGTGACCGCAATTTTGGTTGAACTGCACAAGAGAATAGTATAGTCACTGCATGCAGTGCCATTTGAAAATAGACACAGAAAGATTGGATAGTCACTTCATGGACTGCAGAAAAGTAGTACTGTACTATTTATTGGCCAACACTAGGTGCTTCATTGCTTTGGTCTGATTATACAATGGGCATCATTTTGCCTAAGTTAAAGTTTGTATTCCGAAAATAGTCTCGCCGTGTGATCAAGAGAAGACCAAATCATATTGCTGTGGATGTTCCTCCATCATGTGTGGTTCATTCCCATGGTTCCAGCTGTTGGTGAAACCACTTACGTTTGCAAGAGGAATTGTAGACTTCACAAACAAATTTTTCATTCAGCCTATACTGAATGTTGGCCAAGAGAAGCATCCATGTTAGTAGGAAGAACATATGTTTTTTCTAGATCTTTGCTTTTGGAGCTACATATTTGTATATGATCTGTGACTCACTGAGATGCATTAACAAGTTGATCTTATGTATGGGAATCGTACTAGTTGGTTTTAGTTGTGGCTGATCTTTGCTTTTGGAGCTACATATTTGTATATGATCTGTGAATCATTGAGATGCATTAACAGTTCCTTATATCTGTTCGCTCAGTATTTACAAGTTACCGGTCGATCACTAGCTAGCCTACTAATGCGCTCCTGGATGTTTTAGTTGCGACGTAAGATCCGAAGTGGCAGTTTTTTGAATAAAAATGCCTACCTCTGAAGAAACTGACAAGCTGCTCTGAAGAAAATGCCATGCGAATATGAAGAAACTACTAGCAAAAACGTTCGCAAATGCCTTATCTCCCAGCTAAAGTTCATCAATTAATGCCCTCGGCTGCGACTCGTTGCATGCTGCTCCGCGTACTGGCTGCGAGCGATTTTGAGTGCCCGCATGCAGCCGGCCGTAATTAAGGCAGCTAACTGATGCGAAAAAAGATGCGTTTTAATTGTTGCGGGCCTTTTAAATCCGTGGAATCATTATTGACAAGGAGGGAGATGATTCGAGTGCACTCGTTTGACCGTAAGGCCGGCGTGCGACCCAGCATGGACGGGACGGGACGGCACTGTCAGAATTTCAGTTTCTCTAGTTTTCCACGGCAAGCTGGCGCGACTAAGCCATGCCTGCTTCATTATGCATTGAATTCCGATGACCGTCGCGCTACCTTCCGCTTATAAGTACTGTTTCTTGGCCTTCTATGGTGGCACCGTGACCCAACTCGCCCTATCCTCATAAGCCCCCACCGGCCCGACGTTGCTCGCCACATCCTCGCTCTCGCCACGTCCGCCATGCCCCCGCCCGTCCGCGATAGGCGTCGCCGGAGGTGGTCACCGCCGGAACTAGTGTTCGGTTTTTCACCGGAAGGCAGACGGAGGGAGGAGGCATTCTATCGGTCTTTAGATGGCAATGCGGAGATCGAGGACTTGTTGGAGCGCGACCGCCTGGCGGAGGAGCAGGAGTTGTTGGAGCGCGACCGCTTGGCGGATGAGCAGCGTATCGCCGATTTGCGCCGCCAGCGGGACATGGAGCAACAGCGCACCGACGCTCTAAGTCGCGAGCAGAGTGCCCACACGTGGACCGACTACGTGGAGGCCGGCGCCCGGCAAATAGCCCTGGAGGCTGTCGGGCACGCACGCATTCGCGACGCCGATTTTTACTACCAGCTCGTCAAGTGGGTTTCCCGCTTAGAAGCCGAAGCTTCGGTGGACCACGCCGGCATGGAAAGGGCCAACGCGCGCGAGCAACGCGCCCTATCGCACATCTGGCAAGTCCGAGGCGAGGCGGAGGACGCCGGTGCCGGCGTTTAGTGTGTACCGCAGAAGGCGGCCGACATCGTCTAGTTAGCTAAGAGTAAGTTAGTACTTGTACGCTACTAGAGTATTAGTGGGAGTAGATAGTTAACTTGGCTATGATGGTTGTCAACGTGGAAGTTCAGTACTCTATATGTGGATCAGACCTATTACTTTGCTCTGAATGTTGAACTTTCTGTTTGAACATATGGAATGGGCTGTTATTTTTTTAAATGGGTTGTATTTGTCCTCCACGGGTTTAGAGGCTGACTTGTGGGCCTACCAAGTTGACGCGTACACAACCAGGAGATGATTGTACGTGGAGAGGATGACAGCAGGGATCCGCCAAGGTCATGGCAGTACGCAAGCAAAGTGCCTCCTTATTTCAATCCAATAAAAAATGGCTCCTCGTAATGGATTTCTGACATCTGGGTCCCATGCCATTGTCAACGTAGTCAATAAACGAGAGAGTTGCACAACGAGCGGCTGACAACAGGGACCCAGCAGCTCGCCCAATTATTTTTGTTTTGGGTTAATTTGATAAATGCTACTCCAAATCTGGTGTTTCTAAGAAATGCCATTGCAATTTCCAAACTTTGAAAAATGCCATTTCATGCCATCCCCAGTGGCATTTTTCGAAGTCTGGAGTGGCGTTTTTCAAAGTTTGCAAATTGCAGTGGCGTTTTCCAAAGTTTGCAAAAATTGCAGTGGCATTTTTCAAAGTTTGGAAATTACAGTGGCATTTTTATGAATCGCCATATTTGTTGTGGCATTTATCTAATTTGTTTTTGAGACGTAAGCAGGGTGTCAACTGGGCTGTGTGGGGCACTCTGGCATGTCTAGACAGCCTTCTCTTTTATGTTTACCACAGACCAGCCCAGTAGTTTTTTTTTCTTTCTGAAAATGGCTAGCCCAGTTTTTTTTGTGATTTGCCAAGTAAGTCGCTTTGTCAGGCCTATTGGGCTGCAAATCTTTCAAGACGAGGAGAGCTTCATTCGGCTGGACGAGAAAATGGCCTATCAGTAATGAGAACTGGGCTATACATTTTTAAAACACATCAAACCGGCAATTACTTTCAATTTTTTTTTCATTTCAAGATTTTAAATTGCATTAATTTTTATGCGTGGACAATTTGTTGGATTTTATATTGATATACATTTATTTTTAAAATCAGTTTGAATGTGACTCGAAATTTCGGGATTAAAAACAGTTCGGACCGCACCGAAATATGCAACATTTCGTATAATTTTTTAACCGTGGCCACAATATGGGCTGTAATGCTAACAAAAAGAATATGGGCTCCAAAAAAAACCTTCAGAATTAGCAAATGGGCTGTAAATTATTAGAAATAATGGCAGATGGGTTGTATGCTGTTTTGCACAGATTTGAGGCTTTCCTAAAAAAAGGTTGACGCACAAGCAGTGACTGTTGGATGTCCATCCAACGACCGTCGTGCTTCTTCAATCTCTGCTCTTCCTGCTCCAGCCGCTCAAACAAGCGCCGGCGGGACTGCCTGCTCCCTCCTCCCCGCGGTCGGCTATGCTGCCGCGCAGGCTTCACTGCCCCACCGTACTCCCATCGCTGGCCTAGCCATCCCTCTACTCACCCACACCTGTTGTTATTCTCCGGCGACGGCAGACGAACCAGTAAACCCTCGTATAGTCGTACTCCCCTCCGCGTGGGAAACAACTGCCCAGTCTTCCCTGCCTCCATGTCGTTCCCTTCCTAGGCCTCGCCGTCGTCCACTGCCCTAGTGCTCCCGGCGCGGCCTGGTCAACGTGGTCAACGACCGACATGCATCTGAAGTGGACTGTACGTGGAGAGGCTGACAACTGGGTCCACGGCCGCATGCAAGGAAATGCCTCCTTATTACGCGCAAAATAATGATTCCTCCACCTGACATCTGGGACCCACCGAAAGGGCCTCTGTATTTCGTGAAAAAAACGTTACCGTTGCTGACAGCTCGGACCCACCAGCTATATCTTCGCATGCAAGGAAGTGCGTCCTTATTACGCACAAAAAAATGAATACTCCCCCTGCTAGCTGGGACCCAGTATAGTGGCAGGCTAACTTGTGGGCCTACTAAGTTGACGGGGACGGAGGGCTTTGTCAACTTAGTCAATATGCACGATTCTAGCTCCAGTGACCGTATGATGTCCATCCAACGGCCGTAGTGCTTCTTCAACCTCTGGTCTTGTTACTCCAGCCGCCCAAAGCAGCGCCGGTCGTGCCGCATGCTCCTGCCTCCCGTGGCCGGCTGTGCTGCCGGGGAGAACTCACCGCCCCTGCTATTCCCACCGCTGGCCAGGCCCAGCGGCGACGGCAGCCTCACACCGCACCCGAACCAGTGAACCCTCGTACTCCTCTCCGCGCGGGCTTCCACTACCGCGTCTTCCCCGGCTCCGCGTCATCCCTTTCCTGGGCCTCGCCGTCGTCCACCGCCCTGGTGCTCTCGGCGCGGCATGGTCAACGTGGTCAAGAACGGCTTCCATCGGACGTGGACTGTACATGGAGAGGCTGACAGCTGGGTCCACAGCCGCAGCAAGGAAGCGCCTCCTTATTACGCGCAAAATAATTATTCCTCCAGCTGACAGCGGGGACCCACCGGACGGGCCACCATATTTTGCGAAAAAACATTTCCCCCCTGACTGCAGGGACCCACCAGCTACATCTTCGCACGCAAGGAAGTGCGTCCAGGCAAAAAAACGATTCGCCCCCCTGACTGCAGGGACCCACCAGCTACATCTTCGCAGGCAAGGAAGTGCCTAACAGTCGGGACCCACCTGGTCGAAGCGTACATAGCATTGTCATTCTGGTCGCGAACGTGTACGTACATACTGGTCGATGTAGAGGCGCGCACGTAGCATGTACACGTACGTACAACGGCCAGTGTGCAAGAAAGAAAATACGGCCATGTATGTACATACGGGCAGGGTCTCGAACGCCTACTCGCGCATATGTACGGCCAGGGCTCGTGTACATGGCTGGGTCGGAACGGAGAAACAACGTCGTCGTCGTGTTCATGGGGAGCCAACCGGCTGGGTCGGAACAGAATGCGTCGTCGTGTTCATCGGGAGGGCTTGGACAGAACAGCCGATGGAAACGAGGCCTGGCGTACCGCAGAACGGAGGAAATGGCCTTGTGTTCGACCGGCCACGTTTGAAACGGGATCCTGTTCATTGGGAGGGGTCTAGCGTACCGCAAAACGGAGGAAACGGACCTCCCACGGTCGAAACGGGGGTCCTGTTGATCGGGAGGGGTGTGGCGTACCGCAAAACGAAGGAAACAGACTTGTGTTGGAGCGCTACGGTCGAAACGGGGGTCCTGTTCATCGGGAGGGGTGTGGCGTACCGCAAAACGGGACTCCACGGGATACTGTTCATCTCCATTGTCGACCCCCTCCAGCCTCCACGGGCTACTGTTCATCCACCGTCGACCTCCTCCAGCCTCCACCTGCGACTGTTCATCCACGGGCTCCTGTTCATCCAGCCTCCACCACGCGCTACTCCACCGGCTACTGTTCAACCAGCCCTCTCCATGGGCTCCTGTTCAACCACCCCTCCAAGGGCTACTGTTCATTGAGCCCTCCACCGTCTACTGTTCATTCTGCACTCCACGGGGTGGTCCTGTTCATCCTGCCCTCGACGGGGTCCTGTTCATCCAGCCCCAACCGGCTCGATCGACCGGGGTCCTGTTCATCCAGAGGCAACACCACGGGGTCCTAATCATCCACCCCCATCGGGAACTGTTCATCCAAACCCCCCAGCAACGCTCACTGTTCATCCAGAGGCAGCATCGATCGGCTTCAGTTAGCAGCAGTAGCGAAGGAATCGCTCGATCGGGTTCAGTTAACAGCCATCGATCGATCGCTCGGGTTCAGTAATGCGTAGCCTGCAGTGCAATCACTCGGGTTCAGTTAGAGCCCAACGCCTTGCTCAGGTTCAGTTAGAGCCCAACGCCTCGCACCCACGCGCGTGCGTGTACGAGAGAAACGCGCATCGCTCGGCCCCGACCACCCACCGTAACCGGGAACACCCCGATATTTTCCTCGCCCTCGCTTCTACCACGGTTTTTTCCGTCATGGACGGCCGAAAGAGTGTCATGCAGCTGCGTCTCCGGCCCGTCCAGGACGAAAGCCCATTTTCTGTCATGATTTTTTGTCATAGAAGTAGGACCCTACCACATCTATGATGATACCGGGTTTTTTCACAATTATCGTCATAGAAGTGTCATAAGTATGACAGAAAAAAATTTCGTTCGGCCCAAAATGTCACGGATGTGTCTTTTTTTTAGTGCATTGCATGCAAAATTTTGTTTGAGATGTCATCGACACATATTCCCACAAATACATTCACGAAATCAACCCCCCCCCCCCAAACAAAAAACACTCACGAACGCACAAGCCATTTTTCTAGGTTTGTATCTCTCACACACACCCACGTAGGTGGGGGACGTGCACGAAGAGAAGAGGTGCACGCACGGCGCACGTACTCCTGTCTCTTTCCCAACCACACCCGCATGGGTACACGGTGGAGCTCATTTCTGTACGAAAAGGCAGCCCACATGGTAATTTGACCGTGTACTGGTTGTCCACTTGGTGGAGGGAGGATCGTCTACCACGGGTGAACAAACAAATTGCGACTTGACGCGTTATGTTAAAAAAGAGGCAAACCATGTGGGGCCTACCTTAGAGGCAAGGCTCTATACACTGGAGTACTTTTGATGTGTCCTGTCAACTCGCAGAACGAGGAGAAGCTTGCTTAGTAAGCCGTCTCCCCCGCCCACGGGTGCGGTGGCTCAGAGGATGAGGTCAAGCTTGCTTACTTGTAGTAGTACTGTACGCCTTACGCCCGCTCCCTCGCCCACGCATGCGGTGGCTCGCAGGACGAGGAGAATTTTTTACTACTCCCTCCATTTACTCCTCGTCCCTACTACCTTGGTTAGAGAGATTATCATATTGTTTGGAATATATACGTCCTTTAGTAGATTTCAATATGAACTACTAGTACATACTCCAAACACTGATGTATATAGACGTATTTTAGAGTGTAGATTCACTCATTTTGCTCGTATGTAGTCCATATTGCATAAAGTAGAGACACTTATTTTGGAATGGAGGGAGTACATATTTGCTATGATCTTTTCCAGGAACCGATATTTTCTATGATCTGTCAATCATTGAGATGCAATAGCATGCATGTTAGTCTCCTTTGTATTTGATGAAATGTTGCAACGGGCAACCTTTGACGCAAGATACATGTAACAGAAGCTGGAAGCTTCATAGCATTGTACTATCTCGCTGATAAATGACAGTACATACTATACAAGTACTTCCTCCGTTCCTAAATATAAGTATTTGTAGAGATTTCACCATGAACCACATATAGATGTATACAGATGCATTTTAAGTGTAGATTCATTCGTTTTGTTCCGTATTCAGTCCACCTAGTGGAATCTCTACAAAGACTTATATTTAGGAATGGAGGGAGTACTATGTAAAGAGTTAGGTGTCGCACGGTGTCCAGAAAATATGGTGATAGTGTGAGGTGGGCCATGTAATCACTGATCCTGCGTGTTTTCACTGCTCTTGCACTCCTTCGCCGTAAGAATGGAGAAAATTGTAATCTAGTAGTACCTCCTTTCGCCGAAAGCGTGGGACATCCAGCAGTCCTACCACCTCAGTAATAATGACCAATGAGCCGTCAAATCACATAGACCCAGCAGTAAGTTGGACGGACGAAGCAACCATCACACTTGAATCTGCTTCTCCCTTCAACACAGGCGCCAATGAGAGGTCGCGTCCGCTCTGCCCGGGCATGAATGCGGCACCGATTCTTTGGAGCGGCGCCGACCGTTTCGGGCGGGAAGCGTGCGTGGGCGATGGAGGGGCTTTGGGTGGGCCAGGCTAGTTAGGAGCGGGTGTGGCAGTTGTCCGCCTGTCCCTACCGGACGCCCGGAAACGAGAGGATGCACCGACTCTCGCGGCTAAAATCGTACACTACACACCATCTCTCTGTAGGAGTAGGTCGATCTGTCGCTCTCTCTAACACACACATGCTGTTAAACACACACACACACACGCACACACAGGTTCATAGAATAGGAAAATCGTGCGAGTGTGAAGCCACATGAAGTGAGATACAAATGGAGTACGTACAAGAAGAGAAGAGGTGACGAATATTCCATCAAACCTGGACTGGGGAGTAGTACTCCCTCCGTCTAGGTGTTAAGTCATCTTACGGAAATAAGATATTCCCAAAATGTTTAGGCGTCGTCCATTAACTTCGCATCTCAATCCCCTCCTGGCCTCGTTGCTAGCGAGTGTTGTTACTTAGGGAGCGTTTGTATCCTTAGCAAGAACAGCTTATAGCATAGCCGAGCAAGGTTAGGCATTTGGAACTGTTAAAATATGTTAGCTTTTGTGGGCCAGCTAGCTTGGGTGGGCTAGAAAAACCTTCCTAGCTCAGGAGAGCCAGATCGGCTCGCTTCCGACGGCAAACTTCGCGTAGTAGTAACATAGACTAGTAACATATGCATGTTACTAGTCCAAGTTACTCACCACTATGACCAGCCTAAGCAATGTAACCAAACGCTCCTTACTCTGCCTAGTTATCTCCCCCGGAAACCCAATGCATGGAGCGCAACTACGCGTTGATCAGTCAAGAAATCAAAGTCGACTTGCATGCGAGTTAATACGCGGCCCTGCATGGTAGCTAAAATGGCATCTCTTAGTTGTTTGGATTAATTGTTGCATTTAGAGACAGAAATCAGGGCTTTGATTGGAGGAATGACCAGTCAAGTTTCTCCTTCTCCTCCAATCTGCTTGCACCTTGGTCCCGCTGCACCTTCTAACGTGACTTATTACACCTAGACGGAGGGAGTCATACGAGATACGGTGGCACACTGACTTAGGTCGAATACAAGTGCCCAAAATTGCGTGCATGTTATAATAAGGATTCACTTAAAATAGTACGTGAGCGAACAGAGGGTTTAGTTGGACAGTGTTCCCGAGCAGTAGCGAGATGTGTGAGGTAAGATACACCGCTGGCGCTTTTAATTTTTCTTATTAATTTGTTTGTTTCACCCTCTGACTGGTGGGACCCAACGTACTACGTCAAGAGAGGTAAGGTGACTAAGGCTGCATTATTTCTGCATCACTGTGGATAGTCTGACCACCAAAGCCACATGACATGATTATGATTTAAATCCCAATGACTCCCACACACACAAAAACACGGCATGCTTGTCACACGAATGCAGAAATGTATAAAACGTTATTTTCCTCTCGTTGAACATAATGGGAGGGTTGTGTAGCTGGTTCGCCTGTTCATTCATCAAACATGAGGTCTCGGGTTCGATAACTACATTTGAGCATAATTCGTGGCAGGGGGATTCTTTGACTAGTCAAAATGGATGGATACGGAGCTCTACGATCTCGTAGTGACCGTATAATCACCTCATCACGTATAAGCTGCAGCCTCGATGCTTGTTTTCTAGGGTTTGCACTCTTCACACTCTCTCCAGTATATATATACACGCTGGAGCCTCAGCGCTTGTAGTTGCTCTCTTCACACTCTCTCACCCTTTCTAGATCTAAACAAGACTTCGTTGGCCTCTCTCTCTCCCCTCACTGCTGGTCTGCTTGTAGTTGCTCTCTTCACACTCTCTCACCCTCTCCAGATCTAAAAAAGACTTTGTTGGCCTCTCTCTCTCCCCTAACTGCTGGTCAAAGAGCCGGCAGGATCCGTCCGCCGGGAAGGGAAGGAGGCTTAACGCTGTCACCGTCGGCGAGGGAGGGAATCCACTACCGGCGCAGCTGTTCACTTTCACCCAGCGGCGGCGCGGGAGGGCCTCCGACCCCTTCTTCTTCACCGTCATACATAGTGTGGGTCGAACGGCCTCCGGTCGCCCACCGAACCACACCCCAAGAACCTTAAGGTATAATTTACTTATTCCACATGCATTGCTCTAGCTGCATGTGGGCTTTTTCCGCTTCTGCACTCGAATCTAGGTGTTGGATCAAACAGGAAAGTTATGGGGAAAGTTGTATACCATGAATCTAGGACGTGGTTCAAAGAGGAAATGAATGGGGGAAAGTAGTGGGAAAAGTTGTATACCATGAATCTAGGACGTGGTTCAAAGAGGAAAGGAATGGGGGAAAGTAGTGGGAAAAGTTGTATAGCATGAATCTAGGACGTGGTTCAAAAAGGAAAGGAAGGGGGAAAGTAGTGGGGAAAGTTGTATCGCATGAATATAAGTCGTGGTTCAAAGAGGACAGGAATGGGGGAAACTAGTGGGGAAAGTTGCATAGCATAAATCTAGGACGTGGTTCAAAGAGGAAAGGAAGTGGGGAAAGTACTAGTACAGGCTGGCTATCCAACACCTACGTTGGTCGAAAAGCGAAAACAATGACAAACGCAGTACGCACATCTGTAACGAACAGATCTTTTGTTTTGGGGGACAAGGCTGTAGAGTTTGAGCAGGACTAGATTTGCTGCGCTCACATAGGGAAGGTGTCTAAAGATAACAAAACTGGGACCAACACAAATATGCTCCTTGGTTGTTTGTTCTTTGTTGCAACAGACTGTGCATCACCCCAGTACATCGGTAGATGCACATGGTGCTGGTGCGTCTACTGTCCCGTGCAACTCTTTAGCTGTTGTTAATCTAAGGCCCTGTTTGGTTAAAAACTCCCTAGTCCCTACCTGCTTGCTTCCAGGGACTAAACATGGACTAGAGGTTATTAAATGACATGCTAAAAGACCATGTTACCCCTAGTAATGAACTAATAGAGACAAGGTGCGATGCGTGGCATGGGCAACTGTTGGAAAAAGTCCCAAAAAGACTCTCCCTCGGGGTCTTCTTTCTTTAGTCCCAAATGCCCACTTTTAGTCCCTAAAAGTCCCTCCTGTTTGGTTTAGATGGGACTGACACGGAGGTTTTTTAGTCCCTCCACCAAAATGTCCCTGTAAACAAACACCCTCTAATAATGTCGCTGGAAAATTGATGCAATGCCACAATTAAAAGCAAATTACATGTTTAACGAATTTTATTGTTAATATAGTCTCTCTGTTAATATAAATCAATGCCACCGTTGAGAAATGCTACTATCTTGCTTTCTTTCCCATTTAGATAAGGTAGATGCTTCTTTTTGTTGGCTTCTGTGTCATCCACCGTTATTGACCACTAGTTGTTTCCTTTGCACCTTTGTGTAAACAGGGTTATCTACTTCACCTCGTTGCCATTGTGACCTTTTGTTGCACTGCACAAAACACTTTTGTTTTAAGAGTGTTTTGTAAAGTTCAACCAAAATGTCACACCGACAACGTTGCTTGATTGCTTGATCCTGCACAAGAGGAGATCTTACTTCCTATCCGTGTTGGCAAATTTGGTTTAGATCTTCTTCTTGTGAGTTGTTTGAATTCCGCGTCATGAGAGGTCAGTACTAGCCTTCTTTCACATGATTCTGCAGTGTGCTTTCATATGTTGTGCTACTTGTACGGTAAGATAAGGATATTTCACAACTGTTGGCCTGTATTTTGCCACTTTCATCAGAAAATTAATGTCATTGTTTAGTGCTATACTTGTGCAACCTAATTGACATGCCAAATCTTACATTGAAGGCGAAGCTTGTCTGTTATTGAACCAAGTGATGAAGGGGAAGAACAAGCGGAAGAAAAACAAAAATCAACTCCCGTGCTGTAATGAAGCACTGGAACTGTGATGACACAAGTAATGATATAGTTTTGCATCTTAATTTATTGCTATGGCTGGAACGAGCAATTGTTTTGCCACTGATTTGATGCCACTCTTAATGTAATACGTAATTATCTCTACTTGTGCAAACAGGGATCTTCTTTGAAGATACCATATATTTTAGTGGAACTGCACAAGAAGATGTTGGAAACATTAAACTAATCAAGGAGTATATAGTAAGCATGGCCACCACAATAGATAGCAACAGATGGTTCCGGAGAAGTGCTTCACATGTATGCTCTACACAATAAGCCTCCTGACAAAGGTTGGTACTCGCCCACTGATTTCATCCATATGATTGAGATTTGTCATCTCTGTTGGTGTTGTGCTACTGTTTAGATACTGTCATGAAAAAGTGGTATTGTCCTTGAGAAGTGCTTCATCTGTGCTGTTTTAAATATTTCCTTTCCTTTTTTCGAGCAAACGGGGATGCTAGCATTTAGTTGTCCTCTTGTCTTTGCACAACAGGATCATCCTCCTCTGAAGAAGAATATGGAGTACGTGAAGTGACTAGTTCCGATTATGCCAGGATGAAGAAGCCCTGTCTATCTTCTCATCAGAAGGAGTAGTTGAAGGATGGTTACATTACTCCCCACAAGACCAAACTAACTTCAGCTCAGAAGGACTGACAAATCTCCATTTTCTTGCTGTGATGCGCGAGTACAATGTTGTTCTAGGATTCTTTCCAGTGAGTTCCATTTTTCTAAAAGTGTGCTCTACATGGACCATGTAGGTACCTGTTTAAACTGTCAATTCATAGTACAGTTTGCTTTATACTAATCACTTTTTTTGTATATGTGCAAACAGGGGTGCTCAGGTTGATTTCAATGGGAACTGCACAAAATGTTCATGAATACATCGAATCATTCATTTCCACCACAAGAAAGGAGGTGCCGATAAGTTCAAGGCGTTGCAACATATAAGGGCGAAATCATACAAGCTACGCGTAAATTTGGTTGATTTTGGTGGAATTGCACAAAAATAACAGCTGGTTTATTTAGCACGAGGTGCCATGTCAATGTCCGAACTGATGGAAAACCCTGCCCATTCCACAATCGTAGGCATTTGATATTTTGGAATGGGAAAACCTTGTCAAATTTTGCTCATTGATTTTAGCAAGAAGACATGCGTTTGATATTTTCGAATGGGACGCCCTTTGCTGTCAGCAGCGTCGATCCATTTTTTCTTTATTCTTTAGTTGTGAAGTAAATATTGGCTCTGACATGTGAATCGCTGAGATGCATAATCATCGATTGTTTTGAATGTTCTCTATGAATTGCCAGGCTTGTGTGTTTGATTGCAATGTACAGGAACGCTAAAAAGCTGCTCAAACTCTTTGTACTCCTTCTGTTCCTTTTTACTTCGCACTCTATGAAAGTGCATACTTTTTTCTATAAGATTGGTCAACGTAGAGATACTTTGACTGCAGACAAAACTTGTATGTAGACTAGAAAGGACCGGAGGGAGTACATGTGAAACTGCTGCAAACGAGGTGATCACCCTGGGAATAATGCTAGTACGTATTGTTTTGCATGTTCATCCAATGCCAGGGATACATGAATTCGAACTAATCGAAATAAATTCATTCATACACGGTCGGATTTCATATAAACATGCCGGATTTCATTACATTTCATACATTCTTCAACTAAAAAGGGGTGCGCTGGAGGTATAATTAATTAACCGAAGCTACCCACCTGTGTCCGGCTGAGCCAAACAGAAGCTTCAGTGACTTAATTGCAGGTAAAGTTGCGTAACTGACATGTGGCCCAGATGCCTGTTGGGCCCACGTGTCAGTCAGCCAACTGCACCAGCAGTTAAGTAGAAGCAGCGTCCTTCTCCAACATAGCTCTCCGACTCCACGTTGCTGCCAAGAAGCTAACCAGCCGTCAGTGGTCAACCCGCCTAACTTGGCTTCAACCGGAGGGTAGCAGCGGTGGCCTTACTTGGACCCGAGCGGCGGCGACCTACCGTGTTCGTCTTCCTCGTTTTCTGTGTGGCACGGCCTCGCTGGCAGCGGGGCAGGGCCTCGGCGGAGCCGACGATTTGCTCTGTCTCGTTGCCGGTGGGCGGCGCCTCGGCGGAGCGGGGGAAATCCTCCCCCTCGTTGCCAGCAGGGTGGGGCCTCGGTGGATCCGGCGGTGTCCTCTGCCTCGTTGTTGGCGCCGTGGGGCCTCGGCGGAGCAGGGCCTCGTCGACGCCAGCGGAACGGGGACTTGTCGAAGCCGGCATTGTCCTCTGCCTCGTCCTCGGTCTCGCCAAATAGCGCCTCGCCCGCTTCATCGCCCTCTTTGTAGGCGGCCACAGCCTCCGCCACCTGCATGCAGTACTGCCAGCGCTCGAGGCGGCCCTCGCGGGCGGAGCGGTACGAGTTGAGAAGCGCCTCCTGCTCCGCCCGCTCCGCGGCGATCTGCTCCTCTACCTGCAGGTGCTCCTGGAGGAGATGGTGGTTGTAGGCGGCGTCGGCCTGCGCCTCCCGGAACTACTCCTCAAGCTTCTGCCTCACCGTGTCCATATATTGGGCACGGGCCTCGCCGATGATCATGGTGCAATAAACCGGCGAGGATGGTGCGGAGGAGGGGGTTGGCGCCGGATCGTCGACTACCATGTTCTCCATTGGAACGTCGTCGTCCTCCGGCTGCCTGCCGGCCAGCCAGTCGGCAGCAATGGCTGCCATCTCCTTGTGGTCCGTTGTTCGCCCGTCCCGAAGAGCGCTGGAGCGCGACGAAGCCATGGTGGGCAGTAGTGGTGTGGACAGGAGAAAGGGAACGGATGCGGATGACTGCGACTATGGCCGGCACAACAGTTTATATAGCAATGGTGGCGGTGGAGGGACGGACGTGTGGCGCCGGAGTAGCCACCTCGGCAACCGCGTATCATTAATGTGGGCGGCAGAAGGACGGACGAACGGCATTGTGTCGTTTGAAGGCGGAGCAATCGCCTGCATCGGGAAGCGGGGCGGGCGGCGCTGGCCGTTTCGGGCGAAAAGCGCGCGCGGGCGAGGGAGGCGGTCTGGAAGGGCTAGGGCAGTCAGACTCGTGCTTGGCAGCGGGTCGGTCCAGCAGCCGGACATGCTGGCTCGCCAGCTAGCTCGCCGAGCTGAGCGACGACAATCAGACGATGGACGTGGCTTCCGACCAGGAGCCGGCGCCACTGTCCAAGCCGGTTCATGCCGTGTTCACCATAGAGTAGGAGCGGCCGCACTTCAACGCCCTAATGGCGGAAGAGCTACCAGCGCAGGAGGACCTGTGCTGCAACCTCCGTCTCCTCAACGAGCACCGGTGAACAAGCGAACGACAATGCCATCGCGGACATGTGGCCCTATGATCCTGGCTTCCATAATGAGCAGCGGGCGCTGTATCAGACCATCCGTAGGGCCCGCGAGGCCCTCTCCGTCGTCCTTCAACTTGTTGCGCTCGCCATGGCGCCGCCGTCTCGCGTTGTCAACATGGTTAATGGACATGAGGATGAGGAGATGACTTTACTTGAAGAGGATGACAGTGGGGGCCCACCAGGGCCATAGCCGCACGTACGCAAGTGCCTCCTTATTATTATATAAAACTATATTTTTTTGCTTCCTCCTGGTTTCCTGACATCAAGGTCCCACACCATTGTCAACCTATGTAGTCAATAAACGAGAGAATTGCACAAGAAGCGGCCGACAGCTGGGACCAAGCAGCTCGAGCAGTATTTGTGTTTTTGAGGTGTGAGCACTGTAGAGTTTTTCTTGAGCGATGTTTAGCCCAGATATTAATTTTTCTCCTCTGAACAACAACGAAAACATCGCTGCAGGTATTTACTGGCCGGGCTGTGGCCCGTCTAGCCCAGCCCAGATATCCAGCCCAGATATTAATTTTTTCAAGCTGAAAATGGCTAGCCCAGCTATACTTTTTTTAGGAATACCCAGGCAAGGTCAAGTTGTTATTCTCTGCCCCGCTGGGCTGCAAATCTTTCCTAGGAGGGATGCATTAGGCTTAACAAGAAAATGGGCTTTAAGAAATAATAAATGGGATGTAATTAGAAAAACTGGGCATTAACTATAAAAAATGCACCAAACACGTAATTACTTTATAAAATATTATTTTTGGATATTGAAAATTATTTCATTAATTGTTGCGAGCGCAACGTTTCGTTGGATTTTTACGTAATATAAATTTATATTGAAATTGTATTTAATCTGACTAGAAATTTTGGGATAAAAATATTTCGTATCCCATCAAAATGTGGGAAATTTTATTGAATTCTGTTTTGAACGGTTGGTTGAAATGGGCTGTAGTTTTAACAAATTGTAAATGGGTTGTAGTAAATTCCATTAGAATTCAAAAATTGGCTGCACATTCTATCTCAAATGGGCTATAAGTTCTCTGCCACACAGTTGTGGCCTTACTAAGTTGACGCGTCCCCTCAAAAAAAAAGTTGACGCGTATGCAAGGCTTTGTCAACTTATAGTCAACACACGGTTCTAGCAGCAGTGGTCGTTGGATGTCCATCCAACGGATGCCATGCTTCTTCTTCAATCTCGGATATTCTAGCTTCACCCGCCCAAAAAATGATTCCTCCCCCTGACATATGGGGCGCACCGTTTCCGAAGCTGACCTGTGGGCCTACTAAGTTGACGCGTACCAAGGGCTTTGTCAACTTAGTCAATATAAACGATTCTAGCTGCAGTGACCGTATGATGTCCATCCAACGGCCGTCGTGCTTCTTCAACCTCTGGTCTTCTTGCTCCAGCCGCCCAAAGCAGCGCCGGTCGTGCCGCCTGCTCCTGCCTCCCGTCGCCGGCTGTGCTGCCACGCAGGCCTCACGGCCCCCTACAACTCCCACCACTAGCCAGGGCATCCCTCTACTCACCCACACCCCCTGTTATTCTGCGGCGACGGCAGCGTCACACCGCAGCCGAACCAGTGAACCCTCGTACTCCTCTTCGCGTGGGCATCCACTGTCGCGTCTTCCCCGGCTCCGCGTCGTCCCCTTCCTAGGCCTCGTCGTCATCCACCGCCCTGGTGCTCTCGGCGCGGCGTGGTCAACGTGGTCAAGGAACGACTTCCATCGAAAGAGTACTGTACGTGGAGAGGCTGATAGCTGGGTCCACAGCGGCCGCAAGGAAGTGCTTCCTTATTACGCGCAAAATAATTATTCCTCCACCTGACAGCAGTGACCCACCGGACGGGCCACCGTATTTCATGAAAAAAACGTTTCCGCCCTGACTGCTGGGACCCACCAGCTACATCTTCGCACGCAAGGAAGTGCGTCCGGGCAAAAAAATGATTCGCCCCCTGACTGCTGGGACCCACCAGCTACATCTTCGCACGGAAGGAAGTGCCTAACAGTCGGGACCCACCTGGTCGAAGCATACGTAGCGTTGTCATTCTGGTCGCGAATGTGTATGTACATACTGGTCGATGTAGAGGTGCGACATAGCATGTACACGTACGTACAACGGCAGTGTGCAAGAAAGAAAATACGGCCACATACGTACATATGGGCTGGGTCTTGAACGCCTACTCGCGCATATGTACGGCCAGGGCTCATGTACATGGCTGGGTCGGAATGGAGAAACTGCGTCATCGTCGTGTTCATGGGGAGCCAACCGGCTGGGTTGGAACGGAATGCGTCGTCGTGTTCATCGGGAGGGCTTGGACGGAACAACCGATGGAAACGAGGCCTGGCGTACCGCAGAACGGAGGAAACGGCCTTATGTTCGACCGTCCCCGGTCGAAACGGGATCATGTTCATCGGGAGGAGTCTGGCGTACCACAAAACAGAGGAAACGGACCTCCTACGGTCGAAATGGGGGTCCTGTTGATTGGGAGGGGTGTGGCATACCGCAAAACGGAGGAAACGGACTTGTGTTGGAGCGCTAGGGTGAAACGGAGGTCCTGTTCATCGGGAGGGGTGTGGCGTATCGCAAAACGGGACTCCATGGGATACTGTTCATCTCCACTATCGACCCCCTCCAGCCTCCACGGGCTACTGTTCATCCACCGTCGACCTCCTCCAGCCTCCACCTGCGACTGTTCATCCACGGGCTCCTGTTCATCCAGCCTCCACCGCGCACTACTCCACCGGCTACTGTTCAACCAGCCCTCTCCACGGGCTCCTGTTCAACCACCCCTCCACGGGCTACTGTTCGTCCAGCCCTCCACCGTCTACTGTTCATCCAGCCCTCCACGGGGTGGTCCTGTTCATCCAGCCCTCCACGGGGTCCTGTTCATCCAGCCCCAACCGGCTCGATCGACCGGGGTCCTGTTCATCCAGAGGCAACCCCACGGGGTCCTGTTCATCCACCCCCACCGGGAACTGTTCATCCAACCCCCCTAGCAACACTCACTATTCATCCAGAGGCAGCATCGATCGGCTTCAGTTAGCAGCAGTAGCGAAGGAATCGCTCGACCGGGTTCAGTTAACAGCCATCGATCGATCGCTCGGGTTCAGTAACGTGTAGCCTACAGTGCAATCACTCGGGTTCAGTTAGAGCCCAACGCCTCGCACCCACGCGCGTTGCTCAGCCCCGACCACCCACCGTAATCGGGAACACCCCGATATTTTCCTCGCCCTCGCTTCTACCACGGTTTTCCGTCATGGACGGCCCAAAGAATGTCATGCAGCTGCGTCTCCGGCCCGCCCAGGACGAAAAGCCCATTTTCTGTCATGATTTTTTGTCATAGAAGTAGGAGCCCACCACATCTATGATGATACCGGGTTTTGTCACAATTATCGTCATCGAAGTGTCATAAGTATGACATAATTTTTTTTCATTCGGCCCAAAATGTCACGGATGTGTCTTTTTTTGGTAGTGCTTCGAGTGCGATGTTTCGGCTCGAGAGACCGGACTCGCCAAGGCTCGCCAAAGTACGGAAGAGGCCCGGGTTGAAGCCCAGGGCGCCCTCCCGGAGATCCAGGAGGCCAAGAAGATCGCGGCGAGTAAGGCGTTTAGTATGCAAAGCAAGTATGTGAAGAAGTAGTATTTCTTACTAACCCGGATTCGGAGTTCTCCAGGGGTGTTTGCGCATCTACCGTGCAGTGTGTCAGACGCTGCGGAATTCTTCTGAGCTGAAGAAGAGAGCTCAGTGAAGAAGCTGTTCTGGTCGCAATACCTTGCGCCAGAACATTCAGTGCCCTTCACCGATCAGCTAAAACAACTGGTCGAGCTGCATAGGGTGTCCGAACTGGCCATGAAGGGTTTAATAATCCGGCTGTGGCCTGCTGAAGCTATACCCAGCAGCTACTTCGGTCTCGTAAAGCGGCTGGTAGATGCCTGCCCTCGGCTGGATATCATCAAGCGGTCGGTCTGCATCGAGGGCGCGCGCATGGCCTTCGCCCGTGTCAAGGTGTGGTGGGCGAAGATGGACGCCGTCAAGCTTGTGACCGAGGGGCCGCCTGAGGGCAAGGAGCACCGCATGCCCGAGCGATAGTTTGAAGACGTCCTGGAGGGGTCTCGCATTGTAGCGACACAATGTGCGCAAAACATTATCTTTGAATGAATACATTCATGTTGTCTCTGCCTTGTATGATGAAACAAAGTTGTTATGTAATATAATATTTGTTATGTTGTTAAAAAAATTTACATCCTGTGCGGCCGTGTTTTGTAAAATATGAGAGTTGGCCAGTCGTCGGCTTCTGCCCCCACGTAGGTAGTACGGGGGTGTTCGGGATGTAATCTAAACACTCTTGATCCAATTGTTTGGTCCTTGAAGGAGGTGTTTAGCGCAACGAACCAGACAATCAGACCATGCGTCTTTAGCACCCTCACTTAGCCATAGGAGTTTGACAATAAGAATTTAGGCGCAACCCCTGGTATCCGAACTAGGAAGCCGTAAACACCTGATCGGGCAAGTACCAATCCTTCGCGTAATGCGGAAAAAATCTCTAAGGATTTGAGACCTCCGAAGAGCTGACCGGCTCTCGCCACATCATGACAGTCAGTTTTCGGCTTTCTCTACTGAGGTGCTCATCCGGGTAAACCAGGGCACAATCGCAGTAGTTCTCCCTTTACTACCTTAGCCGATATAGCGGAACGTAAGGTAGCAAGCACAGGAGCCGGGCAACCCAACTATTGACCAAAGACATGACTCGGAGCCAATGCATATAGTGCTAAATTCGGGGTGCCGAACTATACTGTAAAAAGTGTCTGAACTTTGTTGCCGTAGTGCGGGGCGCTATGAAGCCCCTGGCAAATTGAAACGTACCAAAGTGTACGGGTGCTATTTGATAAGGTTATCAACTAAAAAAAGGAAAACAGAAAAGAAGCAAAGGTAATGAGCCAGGGCCGCAGAATTTGGGCCGCAAACTGTTTCCATTATAATTTGATACAAATAGTGCGATAAGCAACATGCTATTTGACATGCCAGAACCAAGGGAGAGCTGCATGTGGGTCCTGAAAACAGGTAGAGTGGTCGTTAAAGAAACCACCTAGAAATCCCCCTATGCGTCTGTGCTTCTTGACATCTTGGTGTAGTTGTCCTTCGAAAGGACCGGTGATCAAGCCATCAGGGAAGGTTTGTGGAAAAGAAACCTAAAAAGGAGAAAAAGGAAACAGTGAAAGTATGTGTGTCTGGGAGCGGTCGATCCATATTGTGGATCACAAGCTAGTTATGCCTCCGTCTATGCCCATGGTATTTCGAGTGCGTAGTTATGTACGCGCGGTGCGAATGCCGCCACCTTGTCGGGACTGGGACAGAGGCCAAATTGCTAGTCGAGCTCTTGACGAGCCGAGCTGTCCTGCTGCAGAATAGTCCATACCCTCTTGATAGTGTTCGGGAGCTTGGCCGCCGAATTAAGGTTCTGTTTGAAAAGGCCGCCCTGTACTTCTGCTGCTAAGGCAGCGGTGTGCTACTCGGTGCGGAGGGAGCGTTCTGTGTTTCCATTGACTTTTATGACGCCGCGTGGTCCGGGCATCTTGAGCTTGAGATAAGCATAGTGAGGCACCACATTGAATCGAGCAAATACGGTTCGTCCGAGTAGTGCGTGATTGCCGCTGCGAAAAGGGACGATATCAAAGATTAACTCTTCGCTTCGGAAGTTGTCCGGAGATCCGAAGACAACCTCTGGTGTGATTGAGCCCGTACAGCGGGCCTCTACACCTGGTATGTCTCCTTTAAAGGTAGTCTTTATGGGCTTGATCCGTGATGGATTAATGCCCATTTTGCGCACTGTGTCCTGATAGAGCAGATTGAGGCTGCTACCACCGTCCATGAGGACACGCGTTAGGTGAAATCCATCAATGATTGGGTCGAGGACCAGTGCGGCTGAACCGCCATGATGGATACTGGTCGGATGATCCCGACGATCAAAAGTGATCGGGCATGACGACCAAGGATTGAATTTTGGGGCGACTGGCTCTATCGCATAGACATCCCTGAGCGCGCGCTTGCGCTCCCTCTTGGGGGTGTGTATAGCATATATTATGTTCACCGTTTTGACCTGAGGGGGAAACTTCTTCTGCCCCCCTGTGTTCGGTTGTCGGGGCTCCTCGTCATCGTCCTTGCTTTGTGATCCCTTTTCCTTGTTCTTGGCATTTAACTTGCCGTCCTGTTTAAAAACCCAACAATCTCTGTTGGTATGATTGGCTGGTTTGTCTGGGGTGCCATGGATCTGGCACGGACGATCGAGTATGCGGTCCATGCTGGATGGTCCCTGATTGTTTCTTTTATATGGCTTCTTCTGCTGACCGGACTTGGAGCCAGTGAATCCGGCGTTGACTGTCGTGTCATCGGTGTTGTCACCATTGCTTCGGCGTTTGTGTCTGCTGCATCGGAGCTTGCCGTTGCTATTTTTGACCTCGGAGGTGCCCATTTCACTTGCTGTGTTTTTGCTACAGGCCAGCCAACTATCCTCACCCGCGCAAAAGCAGGTCATGAGTGCCGTGAGGGCTGCCATGGACTTCGGCTTTTCTTGGCCGAGGTGGCGGGCGAGCCATTCGTCACGGATGCTATGTTTAAAAGCCGCTAGGGCTTCGGCATCCGGACAGTCGACGATCTGGTTCTTTTTAGTTAGGAACCTAGTCCAGAATTTCCTGGCCGACTCTCCAGGCTATTGAACTATGTGGCTTAAATCATCGGCATCTGGTGGCCGGACATATGTACCTTGGAAGTTGTCAAGGAAGGCTTCTTCCAAGTCCTCCCAGCTGCCAATAGAATTTTCAGCCAGACTGTTTAACCAGTGCCGAGCTGGCTCTTTGAGTTTTAGTGGGAGGTATTTGATGGCGTGAAGGTCATCTCCACAGGCCATATGGATGTGGAGAATAAAATCCTCGATCCATACCGCGGGATCGGTTGTTCCATCGTATGATTCGATATTTACGGGTTTAAACCCTTCTGGGAATTCATGATCCATTACTTCGTCAGTGATGCAAAGAGGGTGTGCGGCGCCTCTATATCGGGTCGCATCACGATGTAGCTCCGATGGAGTCAGTCTGCGGTTTTCGGCCCGGGCGTGACTAGGTTTGTCACGTCCGAATAGATATCATCGTCGCGTGTAGAGGCACGTCCCCGCGATCCGTAGATCGATCTTGTATGTCCTGCTCTACTGTCCAGGTACAGCCGAAGGTCATATGTATAACCCCGAGCTGTTTTATCCCTGTCTTTGTGGCGAGGTGGGGTGGTATGGTGTTCGGCTTGAGTTTCCGCTTTATCCCGACCGCGTGGTGGTCGGTCAGCCACATTGCGCGATGATGGTACGGGCTCCGGCGCCTCGTCATCGAACTGAGGTAGCAATTTGTGCTTCGGGTAACTTTTGGCTGGGCGCTTAAGGTCGTATTCTTCGACTGCCAGGACATCAGTCCATCTATCGTTGAGCAGATCTTGATCAGCTTGAAGCTGTTGCTGCTTCTTTTTCAGGCTCCTTGCAGTGGCTATTAGCTGGCGTTTAAAGCGCTCTTGCTCGAGAGGTTCCTCAGGCACGATAAAATCCTCGTTGCCAAGGCTCGTCTCATCCTCGGAGGGTGGAAGATAATTGCTGCCCTACGAGTCGTCGTTTATGGCCTGTTCATCAGGGCTAACTTGCCCATCTTCCCGATCGTCCTGTTTTGCCGTTTGTTCGTCGGGATCTTCTCTGTCTTCGGCACCGTCCGGAGTGTTATCGTCTCCTGTGCCGGTGTTGCTGTCCTTACTACGGCGGGATTTAGAGTAGCGCCCTGACGCTGGCGCTTTGGTTGTGTCTTAGGAGGCTCGTCCTCAACTAGATTTTCCTTGTCCTCGCCGTTATTCTCTTTAGGTGTATCCACCATGTATACGTCGTACGAAGAAGTGGCCGTCCAACATCTAGTAAACGACGGGTTTTGGCCATGCTCCTCATCTGCATTGTCGTCCATACCGTCAGTGTCTTTGGAGCCGTAATCGAGCATGTCGGTTAAGTCCTCGACAGTGGCTATGTGGTGGGTGGCGGGTGGGAAGCGAAATTCCCCGTCATCAGCCTCCAGTTCAAACCGGATACAGTTCGGCTGTGAGTCCCCCGCTAAGGACAAATTTTTTAATGAGTTCAACACGTCGCCTAAAGGCGAGTGCCGGAAGATGTCTGCGGCGCTGAATTCGGCAATCAATGACCGATCCTGCTCGACATACGCGGACGCACATGGTTCGGAACTTATAGCCAGAAACGTGTCCGAGGTTCCGATCACACGGACATCGCCTGAGGTTAGGTCTGTGTGCAGCTCCAACCCGCGGAATCTGCAGCTTCCGTGTTGGGGTTGAGCTCCCGTCCTCGGATGGTGCGATCTGCTCCGGATCTAATGCCAGAGCGGTTACAGGTGCAATTTCCTAGGCATGGCCCAATGACAGATTTAAGTCATGTTCATCGTGGTGACGGGGAGCGATTGCCGTGGTCTCGAATCCGTCGAAGATCAAGTCTCCGCGGATATCCGCGATGTAGTTCAAGCTCCCGAATCTGACCTGACGGCCAGGGGCGTAGCTATCGATCTGCTCCAGATGGCCAAGCGAGTTGGCCCGCAGTGCGAAGCCGCCGAACACGAAGACCTTTCCGGGGAGGAAGGCCTCTCCTTGGATAGCATTGTTGTGGATGATTGAAGGAGCCATCAGACCTTTTAAGGACGACACAGTGGAACTCTCAATGAAAGCATCAATGTCGGTGTCAAAACCGGCGGATCTCGGGTAGGGGGTCCCGAACTGTGCGTCTAAGGTCCATGGTAACAGGAGACAGGGGACACAATGTTTACCCAGGTTCGAGCCCTCTCTATGGAGGTAATACCCTACTTCCTGCTTGATTGATATTGATGAATATGAGTATTACAAGAGTTGATCTACCACAAGATCGTAATGGATAAAACCCTAGAAGTCTAGCCTGTATGACTATAGCTATTTCCGGACTAAGCCCTCCGGTTTATATAGACACCGGAGGGGACTAGGGTTATACAAAGTCGGTTACGGAGAAAGGAATCTTCATATTTGGTCGCCAAGCTTGCCCTCCACGCCAAGGAGAGTCCCATCCGGATACGGGAGAGAGTCTTCGGTCTTGTATCTTCACAGCCCATTAGTCCGGCCCATGTCCAACAGGCCGGAGCCCGAGGACCCCTTAATCCAGGACTCCCTCACATGCCTCCCCGTCTGCGTGCGCGGCGGACTACTCGCATGTGTCCCGTCAACTCATGCCTGCTCGCACGGCACACGGGCCGCGCGGCGGCACATATATTGTTTTTTATTTGGATGATTAATGCTGCCGCTTTATTGCTTAACCAAAGCATGACACGTATCCATTGTTGATCTAACGCTCACGGTTCGAATAAATAATCTGTTTGGGATATTGGTTCCCAATTATTAATAATCTCCCGTCTGTAATTAGATAAAGATTACATCAAAACTGGTCTCAAATTTGACAAAAAAGTACAATGCCACTTTGTATTGGTGTCCATATGACAACACGATAAGTTTCATGAACTTCAAATAAGTTTTGGATGTACCAGAATTTAAAAGTCAAGATTCTCAATGTTTGAAGTTTGTTGCACGGGGAGTAAACATGCACCTAGTGAGACACATGTGTTTTTGCAATCCATTTAGGTGCACTGTCACATGTGCATGTAGCTCAAATTTGATTTTTGCACATTATACCCGTAGAAAATCAATCAATCAATGTACTAAAACGTCTTAATGATCTATGTGATTTTTTTGAAATTAAAACGTCCCTCCTTTAGTAACATCTATGTTAACCGCAGGATAATTAATTTAACATGCATCATAGTTGCGGTGGATTCGCGGTGTGTGTGTGGGTGTGTGCGTCTGGGGGTGGCGGGTGGCTCGCAGTACACTACGAGTTGTGAGCCATCGTGTGGGTTGGCCGTTTTGTTAGGCAGGCCGGTGCCACATCAGAGTCGTGAAATCATTATTTAAAACATTACACAACCCTTTGATACATAAATTTTTTGGCCACATGCAGTCGATGGTTGTCCTACACGACACTCGATACTCGCGTGTGATGCTTTCTGTGGGCCCGTTAGGTCGTCGTCCATCACTTTGACGAACAACCGGCAGTGAGGTTAATTTGACCAGCAAGGTAGAATATTTTTTGTTTGTGTTATGGTGGTATATAGTACGCGTCGAAGAGGTGGGAGGGGACTAGCATATATACTATACGTACGCGTCCGTGAACAAGTACACCTCACTCAGTGTCGGGACTTTTTGGTTTCCGAGGCACATGCCACATCAAAATTGTGAAATTGGTTATTCAAACATCACACAACACCTTTTTGGTCCACATGCATATCCTGGCTAGGACACTCATGTGTGACGCTTCCATCTGTGGGCCCATGAGGCCATCGTCGATGCATGCATGCATCACTTTGACCTACATTGGGAGAGGTTAATTAATTTCACCATCAATGAGGATTCTTTTGGGTTGTATATATATTACGGCAGGAGCATATAGTATGCGGTGAAGAGGGGGGAAGGGGACCATCATAAGTAGTACTCTTGATATGAACCTCGCTCTGTGTGGGTGCATGGTTTATGGTTTTTGAGGCATGTGGCACATCAAAGTTGTGCATTTTTGGGTATTCAACATATATATGTTTGGCCCACATGCAAAGCGGTGGTGGTTGTCCTCTCGCACCCACTTAAGCGGTTATCAACGATATCGATGCTTTCCATCTGTGGGCCCGCTTGGTCCATCACTACTTTTTGCCTGACAACAAGAGAAGTTATTATGGGATTATTATTTTTGCTCTGGGATGACATGCATGATACAGTTTGAGCACACACACATGCATGTGTATGCATGAATCCCTCCCATCGAGTCGAAGTGGCTAGTACAATGACACATCATGAACCGATCTCGCTCTGTGTGGGGAGCTAGTGTACGATTTTTGACACACGCGCTACATCAATGTTGTGTATTCAAACATGCATGCACGCATCACCTCCATACATATGCATGTAGTTGTTGCCTTCGAACAGTACACTCCCTCGCATTGTTATCGGCGACAAGCCTATATATTCGTGGGCCCGCGTGGACATCCATGATCACCTTGACCAACAACAAGATAGGTTACCATGGAGGATTCTTCATTTGGTTCGTGTTATTGTAGTATAGGTCATGGTGAGATTCAGACCTAATTAAGTTTGAGCGCATATACTATGCACGCATGCATGCATGAATCCCCGTTGTTGGCTTGAAATGTGGTGTAACATACATATGCATCGTCAACCTAACCCTCACTCAGTGTGGGGATTTCTAGTTTGAAATCATAGTGCCACATCAAAGTTGTTCCATTGTTACTCAAAAACACACCTCTCCATACATATGTTTGGGCCACACGCATGTAGTGGTTGTCTTCGGGGACTAGCTACTTGCATGATTATTGGCGAGCTAGCCCATCTCCGGGGTCGCATGGACGGCCATCACTATGACCAACAACAAGATAGAGGTTGTACGACCAAGGTGGATTATTCTTGGTCCGTTTTATGATCCATCTTGGTGAGATATATGCCTCTCTGGCCCGCCGACTGAAAGTGTGTGTGTGTATGGGGGGGGGGGTTGCTACTTCGCACTTTGCTAGGTGAACCTCAGTTGGGGGGCATGCATTCATAGCTTAGGATTCCCTTCGTGGCGACACGAGGGGGGTGGGGGCTGCTAGCTACTTCGCAGTTTGCTAGGTGAACCTCGGTTGGGGGGGTGTAACACCCCGCATGTAACTTGCCATATTTGTAACTCCGACTCTTGCCATTTCCGGCTATGTGATATGTTTTTCCCTCCGTTGTTGGGTTTTGTCTTTCGTTTTGTATTTTGTCATGTCATGCATTTTCATATCATATCATCATGTGCATTGCATTCGCATACGTGTTCGTCTCATGCATCCGAGCATTTTCCCCGTTGTCCGTTTTCCAATCCGGCGCTCCTATCTCCTCCGGTGCACCCCTCTAGTTTTCTTTCGTGTGCGTGTGTCAAACTTTCTCGGAATGGACCGAGGCTTGTCAAGTGGCTTTATTATACCACCCGGAGACTACCGGTCAAGTTTCGTTCCATTCGGAGGTCGTTTGGTTCTCCATCGGTTAACCGGGCCTCCGCTAAGTCCATTTGAGTATCCAGAAAAAACCCCCTCCAAAACCAGCCCAAAACCCACCAAACTCTCTTCCATGCTCTAGGTCGTTCGATCACGATCGTGTGGGCGAAAACCGCACCTCATTTGGAGTCTCCTAGCTCCCTCTACCTATTTATAGGTGGACATCCCGAAATACATTTGCAGACGAAACCCTAACCCTCTCCTCGCGCCGCGCCGGACACGTCCGCCGTCGGCCGGACGCACCGTCCGCAGCCAATCGGCGCGCGCCACCTCACCCGCCTCTCTCTCCTCCGCCGCCGCCGGCCCGCGCGGCCCGCAACCGGCCCGCTGGGCCCGCTCGCCGCCGCCGCCCGTGCGCTCGCCGCCGCCGGTTGCCGCGCCTCCGCCCCGCAGCTCCGCCGCCTCCTCTCCCGTCGCCGGAGTCGCCGCGCGCCGCCTCCTCCTCGCCGCGGCTCCCCGCCGGCCGGCGCCGCCCCGCCGCGGTCGGCCCCGCCGTCCTCCTCCCTCGCCGCCGGCAACCTCCCTCGGCCCCGCCTCGGTCCTCGCGCGTCAGATCCGATCGGTATTGCCCGTTGACTTCCCGAGTCCCCGTTTATTTTTCTAAGTGTTGGAAAATTCTCAGTATCTTGCTCTGTTCCCGATGCGATAACTTCTTGCATGTAGCTCCGATTCGCGCGTAAAATATGTCAAATTGTTCGTCTCGTAATGCTCTTCATTTTGTTCAATTGTACCATGTTCATTAGAGGTCATCTTGATGCCCAAATCTTCGTTGGAAGAGGGCTGGTTGCTGTTAATCTCTGGTTCTTATCAGAACTTGGAGATTTGTCATTTTTGTATCATTTAATCTGTGCATCTTTTGAGAATGAGCTCTACATGTGTTTTGAAGTATGCCATGTCATCTTTCCAGTGGTGTAGTCCATGTATTTTTGTGATCTAGGTGGTGACTAGAACAAGCATGCAAAGTAGGCCCCGTAATATTTCTGATTTCAGGGACTTGGTGATTTCTCCAAGTCGTTGTCTACTGTAATTTTATTGCCATGTAAACTTGATGCTACAGAGAGATCCATGCATATTTTGGAGATGTTCACTAAGGATGTTTTGTAGATATAGTTGTAATTGATCCATTCCTGCAATTGTTTGCAATTTTAGAGTACCATAGCATGACTCAATCTTGCTCTACTTTGGTTATAAAATATTTCTGGCAGATTCTTAACATGATATGCATTTTTGCCAAGCTTATTGTAGTTTATCCATACATGCTATGCAATTGTTCTTGCCATGTATAGCGTCATAAACATGCCATCTTGCTGTAGGTATGCTTGGTTTGTCATGAATTACTCTGTAGTGAGTGCATCAAGCTCACAAAGAGGCCTACATATTAATATTTCTGCCATGCTCTGTTTTCTGCTAAGTCTGAAACCTGATAACGAAACTTGCTATGTTTACATGCTTGCCATCATATCTTCTGGTCCTTTTTGGCTTATGGTCAGTAAGGGACTTTTGTCAAGTGCATTTATTAGAACACTACTATTCCTAGTTTTGCTATATTAAGTTCCTGTAGCATGTAGATTTCGTGCTCTGAACATGGCTACCTGATGCTGATTTCTGCCATGTCCAGTTTTTCACCAAGTCTGTGAACCTGTAATCTTTTGCACTTTTGCCATGCTTGTTTGAGCTTGATATGTTGTGAACTAGCCGTAGCTCAGTGTTCATCTTTTGTCAAGCATCTCCTGTAGATTACTGCCATGTGCTTTGTTGCTATGTTGGGGTGCTGTAGCGTTGTTACTTGTTGTATGTTAAGTGCTATCTTGCTGTTTATCGCAGATTAGTGTCATTCTTGTTTTGCTTGCCATTTGCAAACCGTGCATCCGATTCCGGTGATCTTTATATCGATTTCGACCGAACTCATCTCATCTTTCCAGTGGCATGCTTGGTTTGCCAAGTTACTGCCATGTTCATCATTTTCCTTCCGGAGCACGCATATGCATCGCATATCACATCTTGCATATCATACATGTTTTGCATCATGTTGCTTGTGCATTTCTCGTGATTGATCGTGGTTCCGTTTGCTTGTGTTCTTGTCTTGGGTAGAGCCGGGAGGCGAGTTCGTGAACGAGGAACCTGTCGAGTACGCTTACGAGGATCAAGCTTTCGACAACTCTGAGAATCTTGCAGGCAAGATGACCACCCCTCGAAATCACTTCTATCTTTGCTATGTTAGTTGTTCGCTCTATTGCCATGCTCGCTACCTATCACTTGCTATATCATGTCTCCTATTTCAGCCAACCCCTAACCATCCTTTCCTAGCAAACCGTTGTTTGGCTATGTTACCGCTTTTGCTCAGCCCCCTCTTATAGCGTTGCTAGCTGCAGGTGAAGTTGAAGTTTGTTCCATGTCGGAACATGGATATGTTGGGATATCACAATATCTCTTATTTAATTAATGCATCTATATATTTTGGTTAAGGGTGGAAGGCTCGGCCTTATGCCTGGTGTTTTGTTCCACTCTTGCCGCCCTAGTTACTGTTATACCGGGATCATGTTCCTTGAGTTTGCGTCCCTTACGCGGTCGGGTGATTTATGGGACCCCCTTGACAGTTCGCCTTGAATAAAACTCCTCCAGCAAGGCCCAACCTTGGTTTTACCATTTGCGACCTATACCTTTCCCCCCGGGTTTTCTAGAGCCCGAGGGTCATCTTTATTTTAAACCCCCGGGCCAGTGCTCGTCTGAGTATTGGTCCAAACTGTCAGTCGCCGGTGGCCACCAGGGGCAACTCTGGTCTGGCCTACCGGAAGCTTGGACAATCCGGTGTGCCCTGAGAACGAGATATGTGCAGCTCCTATCGGGATTTGTCGGCACATTCGGGAGGCTTTGCTGGTCGTGTTTTACCATTGTCGAGATGTCTTGTAAACCGGGATTCCGAGACTGATCGGGTCTTTCTGGGAGAAGGTTTATCCTTCGTTGACCGTGAGAGCTTATGATGGGCTAAGTTGGGACACCCCTGCAGGGTATTATCTTTCGAAAGCCGTGCCCGCGGTTATGAGGCAGATGGGATTTGTTAATGTCCGGTTGTAGATAACTTGTCACTTGACCCAATTAAAATACACCAAGTGCGTGTGTAGCCGTGATGGTCTCTTCTCGGCGGAGTCCGGGAAGTGAACACGGTCTGTGTTATGTATGACGTAAGTAGGTGTTCAGGACCTCTTCTTGGTCATTGTTAGATGACGCCCGTTCCATTGCTTCTCTTCTCGCTCTCATTTGCGCAAGTTAGCCACCATATATGCTTTTGCCGCTGCAGCTCCACCTCTTTGCACCTCTTTGTCCTATAAGCTTAAATAGTCTTGATCTCGCGGGTGTGAGATTGCTGAGTCCCCGTGACTCACAGATACTTCCAACACCAGTTGCAGGTGCCGACGATGCCAGTGCAGATGATGGCGTCGATCTCAAGTGGGAGTTCGACGAGGAACGTGGTCGTTATTATGTGTCTTTTCCTGATGATCAGTAGTGGAGCCCAGTTGGGACGATCGGGAATCTAGCATTTGGGGTTGTCTTATTTTCATCTGGATTTTGGCCGTAGTCGGTCTATATGATTGTATTTTGGATGATGTATGAATGATATTTATGTATTGTGTGAAGTGGCGATTGTAAGCCAACTCTTTATCCCATTCTTGTTCATTACATGGGATTGTGTGAAGATGACCCTTCTTGCGACAAAACCACTATGCGGTTATGCCTCTAAGTCGTGCCTCGACACGTGGGAGATATAGCCGCATCGTGGGCGTTACAAGTTGGTATCAGAGCCATCCCCGACTTAGGAGCCCCCTGCTTGATCGAATCGCTGACGTTGTTGAGTCTAGAACAAATGTTTTGAGTCTTAGGATTATATATATCGGAGAGTAGGATTCTTTTTACTCCTCAGTCCCTTCGTCGCTCTGGTGAGGTCTCCTGACGTAGAAGTTTTGACTGTTCTCTCCTCAAATTTCACTAAAAATTTTTTTAGGATCACGCGGGTATCTTGGAGTCGTTCCGATGGATTTGTGACGAGAACATTGTTCTTGGTGCCTCCTGTCATTTAGGGGTTGTGGCAGTGTCCCGGGGAGTTGAGCTCCGAGGTGTTGTCGTCACAATTTTATCGTTGCAGTTCTGGAATACCTAAGTTTCGCCGACATCGAAATCTCTTTTATGCAGTTGTTGGTGAGATCACCTCGACGCCACCCAGTACTGGGGCGGGAGTTCGGGAGTATTGCCATAACTTGTATAACGGATGTTTTTCGAAGGTTGAGGTAAACGATTTCCGAAGGTTTCTTGGTTATGTGTTGACGGATGGATACAGCTGGATCTAGGGATTGTTAGTTTGGGTGATATATATTTGTGTCCCCTGTATCCCCTACACCAGATTGCATAACCAGAAAGTTTCGGGAGTTCATAAGTGGGAATTCTAGTAGCCTTAGGATATCTTTCCGACAGACGCATGATATGAGATTGGGGTTCGACGTCTAGTGGTCCGCCTGTATACGGTTGATTTTACAGTGGTCTCGTTGTGTCTTAAAGAGTCCATGGCTTTGCCGACTCGGGGACGCTTCGTATGTCATGTGCACAGCCTTGTACATGATGGTGCTGTACGATTGAGCCCGTGTGGGCCCCACCACGAAAACTTCGGACGAAATATCTATCATATGTTTGTTCCGGCTTATTCTGCAAGCCAATACTTTGTTTTATTTTGTATGTGGTATTCGAGTTTCTTCGAATTCATATGTCCATTCCATATCTTTTTCAAGTGGCTTCTCAACTTATGGAAGTTTGATCATATCGAAATGGACTTCGTGACTGGATTTCCAAAGTCCAAGCGCGGAAATGACGCTATCTTTGTTGTCATCGACAAGCTCTCTAAAGTGGCTCATTTCCTTCCTATCAAAGAATCCATCACAGCAGCTCAGCTGGCAGAGCTCTACACCTCCAGAATTGTCTCCTTGCACGGCATTCCACAATTGATTTCTTCAGATCATGGAAGCATCTTCACCTCTAAGTTCTGGGACTCCTTCCAGAAGGACATGGGCACTAACATTCGCTTCAGCACAGCTTTTCACCCTCAAACTAGTGGCCAAGTCGAGCGAGTAAATCAAATTCTCCCACTCACCTTTTAGAAAGAACCATTCTCTTTAAAAGCACACCGTTTCGCGGCAAAACTATTTGCCTCGGTATAGTGAGGGAGGAATACCCAACATTTTGGTATAACCTACAAAGTAGCACTTGTCTGATTTGGAATAGGTTTGTAACCTTTTACACAAGCCCCATATTCCAAATGTTAAGAAAAGATATAACATGGTTGGGCGTACCATACCATGGCTTCATTTCAACAGACCCGATGTAGCTATTTTCAGTGTAAAAGCCGCAGTCTCTAAAGCATCACTTTAAAAGGGATAATGGCAAATTTATTTATGTCATCTTTGACCTTACCATGTCATAAATGGTTTGATTACATCTCCACGGACTTTCCACTTGTAGTGGTATTCCGGGAGGTGCAAGTTTATGAAACCCCTTTCACAACTCATCAGACATTCGCTAAACATGTAACTCAAATATTCCTTTGTGCAATCAAATTGCAGAAACATAATTTTCTTGTTACAATAACTTCTACTTCATTTTTGAGAACCTTTCGAATGATTTCAAAAGATCCAGACTTACGTCTCATCAAGTAAATATCCATATATCTACTTGAGTCATTTCTGAAGATAAATAAATCCACCACTAACAACACTTATCGGACTACACACATCAAATGTATGATCACTAATAAGTTTGTTGTTCGTTCCTTATGGCCTGTGAACGGTATTTTAGTCACTTCACTTTTCGGAGGAAAGTTGCAAGTGTCAGATGATTCAAAATCAAAAAGACTTCAAAATCCATCATAATGGAATTTTCCATGCGGGTTTCTCCAATGTGACCAAATGTAGTGCCACACTTGTGTGGTATTCTTTTAGTCTTGCGACATTTAGCGTCAGTGTTATGGATGTATCATATTACCCTCAGTATTCATAACATACGTCCCATCGATGATGGAAGTATGGCCCTTATGTTATTCATAATACTTAACAACAATTGTTGTTTTTATGAACAACTCTTTTGCAACAAACATTGTGCAATCGGCTAGAGTGTATGAAACTCTAAAATGAATTATGAAAAGTAAACCCAGAGGTATTGTATTATTATCAATATTCATAACATACATCTCATTCATAATGAAAGTATGGCCCTTGTGTTATTCATAACATCGAACATAAAAAGTTCTCTTATGAACAACCTTCTTGCAAGATGCCTTATGCAATGGGATAGAGTTTGTGAAACTCTAAAATGAATTATGAAAATAAATACAGACGGCAATACACCGATGGAAGGTATAGTAACATTTACTATGTTCCCTGTGTATACCTTAACCTCATTTCTAGCTAGTCTTTCAGGCCATAGTAGTTCTTACATCGAGTTGCAACAGAATGCAACCGAGCGGGCATTTTTGTGATGAACTCACAATACCCAAGAATTAGTGATTAACATGTTTAACCATAATTCGCAAGAACTATATCTTTGACCAGCCTTCTATACATCAAAAACTTGTATGACATTCATACATGAGCTGGATATTCCAGTCTTCTTTCGTTTTGCCTTTATACTTCTAGCAGTTTAACTTTTAGTATTTCTCCTACTCTCAGAAGAAGCACCCAACTTAAGAGTGGCATTAGCCCCGGACTTCCTAGGTGTGTAAGTCATACTAACACCCTTTGGACACTTCCTTTCTCTTTAAGTTGTTGTTTTATTCACCTTTCATTATATGACAGGCGTTCTTCTGGATCCCTTTCCCAACAGTCAAATGCATAGTAAACACTTTTACTAATACTTGCAAACAAACATTGCTTTGTTTGTATCTGAAAATAATTTTCAGTTCCATGAATATCATATAACTATCCCAACTTTCGAAGTTTGGGTTTCATGGAAGCAAACATATTCCACTTGACCGTCACAGAATTCTAGCTTTTGGATCAAAGGACGAGAGTCACATGATCCATAGCATTAGCGGGAGGATACGGAAAGCATGCGATAGGACAAAGTCCTTCTCGGCACTTTTGAGGACAATCCTCATATTACGGTACCAATCGTAAAGTTTTAACCAGATATTTAACAGCTATTCAATTTTAACAGGGAAGGTGGAAACGCGAGCCATTATTCTACAACTATTTTGCAAGAAACACTTAGACAGTGTTCATAATTAATTGCATTGAGAATTAAACATGTTAATTCAACAGTGCGCTCCCACTCAAATCAATATATCTCAAAATTGATTGTGAGTGATACAAGACCCACATTTCAATTGTTCGCCATTGGTGTAACACCACTGATGACGAAAAATCTCAACCGGTAGGCCAACTTGCCAATCACATCTCTATGTGACTCTTGTTCATCTTTCGATGAGTGTGTTCCGAGCTCATGACGGTCATGCCTGAACGTCAAGACAACCAAGTGATCTCGCTGCGAGGTCTCAACTCACCCGCCTCACACTTCTCTAATCGTTCGTACCCGTGTGACACGGCGCACCCCGAAAAGATAGGTGCCGTGACGGTGCTACACTTGGGAGAACACTAACTACTTGGTATTTTAAGTGAGAGATCACCCTAATAAAAGTGACTACCGCGCAATCAAGAAGGGTGCATCATAAGGGATAAACATCTCAGGCAATTCATAATAGCATGATATGGTATAGCCCTTTCTGACGGAGAAGTCTTTCATTTCTTCGTCTTCGGCATTCGCGTCGGTGTTCACCTTCGCGAAGATTGCCACCACCTTGTCGATGCACCAGATAATATTGCTATCTCTATAGCTAACAAAATAATGCATTACAACAAGGTTGACACGCAGGTCATTAAAATGCAATCATATGGCTCCAGCCATCATGCCGAATCATGACACGCAGGTCATGTTAATCAAATTACATCATATAGTCATCTCATACATAATCGAATTAGTATGAGCACTGCTATACCACATCACATGCACATCCTGCAAAACCAAGTTAGACGCCTCTAATAGATTTATGCAGAATTTTATTTTACGTGGCTTCTAAGGTTTTGACTTAAACCGCAGCTACCAACGTTTTATCATCAAGTATGATTATTCAGGTTGCTAGATTAACATCTCGGGGTGTATGAAACACGGGATAATTAAATCTCGAGCCCCATACTAAACTTCGTCATACGCATGACCCCCGTGCAGATCATATCTGCAATGCCCTTTCATCTGCGAATTTCATCTTTCTTTTGACTACGGCAGAACCCAAAGAACTGATAGCACTTCCATGATCAATCAGGATCACGGATTGCCAGAACTTTGTCAAATTCCACCATGCTGTCTCGAGATTGAGCAAACGCAAATTCTAGGGAAGCAACAAGAACCTCGGGTAACAGATTTCATCTGTCACCCGCATAAATAATTTTCAGCAATAGATCTCATCTACTACCTAATTATATTATGCAATACCCATACATCTCCATGTATTCTAGATCGAAACCTGCATCTACGCATAGCACGGCTCTTGATGCCACTGTAGGGGAACGCGACAGAAAACAAAAATTTTCCGACCTACGCACCAGCCCAGGACCACTATGGAGACTGCATACATGGTTTGATCTTTTTCGTTACCGACTCGTAGCGCAACGGGAAGTAGAGTCGATGACGATCGGCGGTGCAGATCCCCGCAGCTAGGATTTACAACCTCCCAACCGCGAAGATGTATACCCTCATCTGCTCCTTAGACAGCCCTCCGGGAGGCGGTCGAACAGCCCCCCGGACGGTGTCGCGGACAGCCCTTCGGGAGGACCTTCGAAACTCGAACGGTCACTCGGACAGCCCTTCGGGAGGACCTTCGAAACTCGGACGGTCACACGGACAGCCCTTCGGGAGGCACTCACGAACTAAGACCGAAACTACGATCTCTCTACAGAGTTGCACACATACGGTGTCATCTATCCGGCAGCGCTTCGCCGTCCAGAACTAGTTCCTGCCGGAACCCAGACAGCCTTACGGCTCTACGAAACTCTTTTCGTGGGAGGGAGAGAAGAAGCCAGATAATGCATGGCATGTGTATGAGAGCAAGGGATGAGTGTGGAGGGCTGCCCCTCCACCTCTATTTATAGGAAATCCCAAGGGGGTAGGGTAGTTTCACAAAAAACCCAAAATGCACATGAATGAAGTCCTTCCACAAGGACCTAGGAGTGAAACCAAGGAACAAGAGGGTCCCCAAGGGGGGATACCCCATGTGGCCGGCCACACCCCCATGAGGGGCCCAAAAAATGGCTCCTATCCATCCATGTCATCCCCAAGATCTTTTGGAGCAAAGCCCCAAAAGGTGGCTTTCCATAAAGTAACCATAAAGCTGATTTTCACTATTCACGACGACATTTTTCAGCGTCTGATCGAACTGAAAATATTTATGTGGGCTAAGAACATTTCCAATACCCACTAAAATGATTTTCAACGCGTTCCGAAACAATTCCGGTTTTAGTGATTTTCATCTGCGAAACGCATCTGAAGTGGCTCCGGCAGCTCCGGAACATTTCCGGTTTTTATCTCAGAAAATTCCAAAAAGCTTCCAGAATGATTCTGGCATCCTCCAAGAATTATCAGGCATGTGCCGAAACCAATTTGACTTAATGGTGTATCCCGAAACAACTTTTCAGTATCATCGAAACTTATCCGATGACCTCTCTCTGCGGTACGATTCCGCTGTCCGAAACTTTTCGGTGTCCGAAACTTTTTCGGTGATTTTCTCTCAGACTCCCTGTCTAGTATTCAGCAGATAGATGACCCTTAAGCGTGTGACCCTATAGGTTCGGTGAAGTATAGACATGACCCGGAACCCCTTCCGATCAATGATCAACATCGGAGCCGTGGACACCCATATTGACCCCTATACCCACACGAATAAATATTCGAGTGAACCTCCAGTTGCCGTGTGCTATTCCTGTTGCTTCGCGATATGTTACAAATACCCGAGGTGAGACATGTTGGCATTCCCGTGGATCAACAACTTGTCCACTATGCTAGTTACCTCGTTACCGGTATTGTTCTCTTTTCTCGTTATCGTGTTCCGGCATCCTCGTGATCAAATCACAAAGTGTCTGGCCAGACGATGATGGATACCGTAACACCGAGAGGGCCCAGAGATATCTCTCCATAGTCGGAGGAGCAAATCCCAATCTTGAGCTATCAAGTTACTTGACACACTTTTCCATGAACCCGTAAGCCGCCGTAATAGCCAACCATTTACGGATGACGTTTAACAAACCCCAAAGTTCATGAAGCAAGCATGAAGAAACTCGATACTCTCATGGTCTAAGGAATCATGCAAACTTTAACCATCTCTGTGTTATGTACCAATAAACTTGTGACGAATGAATCTCATAGCATAACATCATGCCGGGTCGATTCAACACAAATGTTCTCTTAACATTATGCCCTCAAGGTTGCTGACATAGACATGCCCATGATCAGGAAAACATAACCATCATGCAACACTTGAGCTAGTCTTAGAGGCCAGACTAGGAATACATTTTACCGTTTATTATTCCACACGTGCATATGAGTCTTCCTCCGAGCCTCGTGGTTATTGCAGACTCGAGAACCATAGCAGTTATAGCATGGAACATAAACATAATTATGAACTCGGAGATAAATAATATAATTTATTATTGCCTCTAGGGCATATCTCCTACAGTCTCCCTCCTTGACTTGATCGCGGATGGAATTGTAGCGTCTCTTGATGTGCATGGTTCTCTTGTGAAATCTGGATTCCTTTGCCAAGGCAATTGCGCCAGTATTGTCACAAAATATTTTCATTGGACCCGATGCACTAGGTATTACACCTAGATCAGATATGAACTCCTTCATCCAGACTCCTTCATTTGCTGCTTCTGAAGCAGCTATGTACTCCGCTTCACACGTAGATCCCGCCATGACGCTCTGCTTGGAACTGCACCAACTAACAGCTCCACCATTCAATAAAAATATGTATCCGGTTTGTGACTTAGAGTCATCCGGATCAGTGTCAAAGCTTGCATCGACGTATCCGTATACGACGAGCTCTTTGTCACCTCCATAAACAAGAAACATATCCTTAGTCCTTTTCAGGTACTTCAAGATGTTCTTGACCGCTGTCCAGTAATCCACTCCTGGATTACATTGGTACCTCCCTGCTAAACTAATAGCAAGTCACACATCAGCTCTGGTACACAGCATTGCATACATGATAGAACCTATGGCTGAAGCATAGGGAATGACTTTCATTTTCTCTCTATCTTCTGCAGTGGTCGGGCATTGAGTCTGATTCAACTTCACACCTTGTAACACAGGCAAGAACCCTTTCTTTGCTTGATCCATTTTGAACTTCTTCAAAACTTTATCAAGGTATGTGCTTTGTGAAAGTCCAATTAAGTGTCTTAATCTATCTCTATAGATCTTGATGCCTAATATATAAGCAGCTTCACCGAGGTCTTTCATTGAAAAATTCTTATTCAAGTATCCTTTTATGATATTCAGAAATTTAGTATCATTTCCGATCAACAATATGTCATCCACATATAATATCAGAAATGCTACAGAGCTCCCACTCACTTTCTTGTAGATACAGGCTTCTCCAAAAGTCGATGTATATAAAACCATATGCGTTGATCACACTATCGAAGCATATATTCCAACTCCGAGAGGCTTGCACCAGTCCATAAATGGATCGCTGGAGCTTGCACACTTTGTTAGCACCTTTTGGATCGACAAAACCTTTTGGTTGCATCATGTACAACTCTTCTTTAAGATATCCATTAAGGAATGCAGTTTTGACATCCATTTGCCAAATTTCATAATCATAAAATGCGGCAATTGCTAACATGATTCGGACGGACTTAAGCATCGCTACGGGTGAGGTCTCATCGTAGTTAACTCCTTGAACTTGTCAAAAACCTTTCGCAACAAGTCGAGCTTTGTAGACAGTAACATTACCGTCAGCGTCAGTCTTCTTCTTGAAGATCCATTTATTCTCTATGGCTTGCCGATCATCGGGCAAGTCAACCAAAGTCCACACTTTGTTCTCATACATGGATCCCATCTCAGATTTCATGGCCTCAAGCCATTTTGCGGAATCTGGGCTCATCATCGCTTCCTCATAGTTCGTAGGTTCGTCATGCTCAAGTAACATGACCTCCAGAACAGGATTACCGTACCACTCTTGTGCGGATCTTACTCTGGTTGACCTAGGAGGTTCAGTAGTAACTTGATAAGAAGTTTCGTGATCATCATCATTAACTTTCTCACTTACTGGTGTAGAAATCACCAGAACCGATTTCTGTGATGAACTACTTTCCAATAAGGGAGCAGGTACAATTACCTCATCAAGTTCTACTTTCCTCCCACTCACTTATTTCGAGAGAAACTCCTTCTCTAGAAAGGATCCATTCTTAGCAACGAATATCTTGCCTTCGGATCTGTGATAGAAGGTGTACCCAACTGTCTCCTTTGGGTATCCTATGAAGACACATTTCACCGATTTGGGTTCGAGCTTATCAGGCTGAAGCTTTTTCACATAAGCATCGCAGCCCCAAACCTTAAAGAAACGACAACTTGGGTTTCTTGCCAAACCACAGTTCATATGGTGTCGTCTCAACAGATTTATATGGTGGCCTATTTAACGTGAATGCAACCGTCTCTAAAGCATAACCCCAAAACGATAGCGGTAAATCAGTAAGAGACACCATAGATCGCACCATATCTAATAAAGTATGATTAAGATGTTCGGACACACCATTACGCTGTGGTGTTCCGGGTGGCGTGAGTTGCGAAACTATTCCGCATTGTTTCAAGTGAAGAGCAAACTCGTAACTCAAATATTCTCCTCCACGATCAGATCATAGAAACTTTATTTTCTTGTTATGATGATTTTCCACTTCACTCTGAAATTCTTTGAACTTTTCAAATGTTTCAGACTTATGTTTGATCAAGTAGATATACCCATATCTGCTCAAATCATCTGTGAAGGTCAGAAAATAACAATACCCACCGCGAGCATCAACACTCATCGGACCGCATACATCAGTATGTATTATTTCCAACAAGTCCGTTGCTCGCTCCATTGTTCCGGAGAATGGATTTTTAGTCATCTTGCCCATGAGGCATGGTTCGCAAGCATCAAGTGATTCATAATCAAGTGATTCCAAAAGCCCATCAGAATGGAGTTTCTTCATGCGCTTTACACCAATATGACCCAAATGGCAGTGCCACAAATAAGTTGCACTATCATTATTAAACTTATATCTTTTGGCTTCAATACTATGAATATGTGTATCACTACTCTCAAGATTTAGTAAAAATAGACCACTCATCAAGGGTGCATGACCATAAAAGATATTACTCATATAAATAGAACAACCATTATTCTCTGATTTAAATGAATAACCGTCTCGCATCAAACAAGATCCAGATATAATGTTCATGCTTAACGCTGGCACCAAATAACAATTATTCAGGTCTAAAACTAATCCCGAAGGTAGATGTATAGGTAGCGTGCCGACGGCGATCACATCGACTTTGGAACCATTTCCCATGCGCATCGTAACCTTGTCCTTAGCCAATCTTCGCTTAATCCGTAGCCCCTGTTTCGAGTTGCAAATATTAGCAACATAACCAGTATCAAATACCCAGGCGCTACTGTGAGCATTAGTAAGGTACACATCAATAACATGTATATCAAATATACCTTTCACTTTGCCATCCTTCTTCTTCGCCAAATACTTGGGGCAATTCCGCTTCCAGTGACCAGTCCCTTTGCAGTAGAAGCACTCAGTCTCAGGCTTAGGTCCAGACGTGGGCTTCTTCACTTGAGCAGCAAGTTGCTTGCCGTTCTTCTTGAAGTTCCCCTTCTTCCCTTTACCCTTTTTCTTGAAACTGGTGGTCTTGTTGACCATCAACACTTGATGCTCCTTCTTGATTTCTACCTCCGCAACCTTTAGCATTGCGAAGAGCTCGGGAATTGTCTTATCCATCCCTTGCATATTATAGTTCATCACGAAGCTTTTGTAGCTTGGTGGCAGTGATTGAAGAACTTTGTCAATGACACTATCAACTGGAAGACTAACTCCCAGCTGAGTCAAGTGATTGTGGTACCCAAACATTCCGAGTATATGCTCACTGACAGAACTATTCTCCTCCACTTTGCAGCTGTAGAACTTATTGGAGACTTCATATCTCTTAATCCGGGCATTTGCTTGAAATATTAACTTCAACTCCTGGAACATCTCATATGCTCCATGACGTTCAAAACGTCGTTGAAGTCCCGGTTCTAAGCCGTAAAGCATGGCACACTGAAATATCGAGTAGTCATAAGCTTTGCTCTGCCAGGCATTCACAACGTCCGGCGTTGCTCCTGCAGCGGGTCTTGCACCTAGCGGTGCTTCCAGTACGTAATTCTTCTGTGTAGCAATGAGGATAATCCTCAAGTTACGGACCCAGTCCGTGTAATTGCTACCATCATCTTTCAACTTAGCTTTCTCTAGGAACGCATTAAAATTCAACGGAACAACAACACAAGCCATTTATCTACAACAACATAGACATGCAAAATACTATCAACTACTAAGTTCATGATAAATTAAAGTTCAATTAATCATATTACTTAAGAACTCCCACTTAGATAGACATCCCTCTAATCATCTAAGTGATCACGTGATCTATATCAACTAAACCATGTCCGATCATCACGTGAGATGGAGTAGTTTTCAATGGTGAACATCACTATGTTCATCATATCTACTATATGATTCACGCTCGACCTTTCGGTCTCAGTGTTCCGAGGCCATATCTGCATATGCTAGGCTCGTAAAGTTTAATCCCGAGTATTCTACGTGTGCAAAACTGGCTTGCACCCGTTGTATGTGAACGTAGAGCTTATCTCACCCGATCATCATGTGGTGTCTCGGCACGACGAACTGTAGCAACGGTGCATACTCAGCGAGAACACTTATACCTTGAAATTTAGTGAGAGATCATCTTATAATGCTACCGCCGTACTAAGAAAAATAAGATGCATAAAGGATAAACATCACATGAAATAAATATAAGTGATATGATATTGTTGGGAACGTAGTAATTTCAAAAAAAATCCTACGCACACTCAAGATCATGGTGATGCATAGCAACGAGAGGGGAGAGTGTTGTCTACGTACCCTCGCAGACCATAAGCGGAAGCGTTATGACAACACGGTTGATGTAGTCATACGTCTTCACGATCGACCGATCCTAGCACCAAAAGTACGGCACCTCCGTGATCTGCACACGTTTGACTCGGTGACGTCCCACGAACTCACGATCTAGCAGAGTGTCGAGGGAGAGCTTCGTCAGCACGACGGCGTGATGACGGTGATGATGAAACTACCGGCACAGGAATTCGCCTAAGCACTACGACGATATGACCGAGGTGGATTATGGTGGAGGGGGCACCGCACACGGCTAAGAGATCAATGATCAACTTGTCTGTCCTATGGTGCCCCCCTACCCCCGTATATAAAGGAGCAAGGGGGAGGCCGGCCGGCCCTTGGGGTGCGCCAAGGAGGGGGAGGAGTCCTCCTCCTAGTAGGAGTAGGACTCCCCCTTTCCTAGTCCAACTAGGAGGAGGAAGGGGAAGGAGAGGGAGAGGAGAAGGAAAGGGGGGGGGCGCCCCCTTCCCTAGTCCAATTCGGACTCCCTATAGGGAGGGGGAGCGGCTGCCCTTTGTGGGTTGCCTCCCCTCTTCCCAGGGCCGGTCCTGAGATTTTAGGGGCTCGGGGTGAGTCTACAACTTTGGGGCCCTTAATACAAACATCATGAAAAATCAGTATCATATACAAGATGTTTCCAATAAACGTCGTTGTCATTAACGAATTAACTATGTTCTTAAGGCCTCTTACATTTTTATCGTTGATGTTGATGTCAATATTTTCTTCCGCTTCAATTTAGAAGTTCTCTTAGTTGGTTCCTTTTCCTCCACAACAAGTATCCCCAACTCATCATTTTCTCTTCCTTTTTTTCAATCTACTCCCTCCGTAAACAAATATAAAATGTTCTAACTCTTTTCTTATTAGGAAGTAGCATATACACACATTTTAATGCATTTGTTTACTCATTTCAGTTCGTATTTATTTACGAAGGGAGTACTAGATATCATAAATTGTAAACGATAGTAATATATAACACAAATTGTTAGGAAAAAAATTGCATCGATGGTTGAACGATGCATGCTATGCATCGATGGTTGAATGTTGTGGGCGACTACATTTGGTTGCTGCATCTTGTAGTTAACACGCCTTTCCATTTTTATTTAACAATAACCAGTGTACTTAGACCGGCACAATACCAGTTTGAATGACTATGTTTGCTTGTTGTTAAATGTTCGGCCTGTTGCAGTTAGCACACCTTTCCACTTGTTTTGCTTTACTAGCGTGCTTAAACCTGCACACTGAAGCTATCTTTTGGAGATTATTTTGTCTGCCATGTATAATTTTGGTTGATGTTTAGCCTGTTGTGCTTAACATGCTTCTCGATGTACCTACACAGGACAATTTTGGGAATGACTGTTGTTTTCCATCGAGGTTAGTTTCACCCATGGCTTATATCTACTCACTGTTCAGGATATCGGTAGCTGGTACCATATAGGCCGGCGGCTGATAAGGGACTAATCGGTGAATCAGACTTTTAACTGAATATATCTACAACCCATTTTTCGTTAGGTTAACTAGGGCCATATGTAATATATCTGAGGCTACATAGCAACATGCACTGTACTTAATGTCTAAATATGCAATCCTAGGCTACATAGCAACAAGGAAGAGTGTTACATTAATGTTCTAATGATGTCTAGATATACGTAGAAGAGCAGCAGCTAGCAACAACAACAACAACAACAACAACAACAACAACAACAACAACAAGAACAACACAACCCTGTTTGGATACTCAACTTAGCTAGAGGTTAGAGTTAGTTTCTAGCTCATTACTAACCCTGAACTAACTCCATCCAAAGAGTTGTTTGGATGGCAGGGTTAGATTGACAATAAATGCACTAGGAGAACTAGCTCCAATTAGCACCTCTTGGGTTGGATAGTTTTGTTGGGTGGGTTATAGATGCATCTATCTCAAACTAGCCCTCATGTTTAGATATACTTTAGGGCTATTTGAGCCCGAACTAGCTCAAACTAACTGTAACCCATGGATACAACAGCAGTTAATCAGCCAATAATTTGTAAGAATGCACTAAACTCCTTCCGGCCCATAATATAAGATGTTAATTCATCTAATATGTGAGTATATTGGATGTTATAAGATACTCCCTCCGTTCCTAAATATTTGTCTTTTTAGAGATTTCAAATGGACTACCACATACGGATGTATATAGACATATTATAAAAGAGTGTTGTACCACATCATTGTGCAATTGTTGTTTAGCTTCTAATATTAACTTGGTGCTTTTAGGTACATATGCCATTGGTAAAGATCCGCACTTCGACCCTTTCTGCGTATGGGGCAATGAGATATCAATGAACCAGCATCAAGTGAGGAAGCTGATAAAGATTGTTAGTAAAATGGGTCCAAAGATGGCAATTAAACTATTTGTTTACACTTTATCCAAGACAACAGCGAACTGCGGGATGGTAAGTAAGAACTCTGCAACCTTCTTTTTACCGCCCATAATGAGTCGTGTTAGATGACAATGTCTGAATCTTTTTCCTTTGTAGTGGTTGCCAAAGCAGTTTACTCAAGATTACCTCTCAAACTACATGACTGGTGGGCATGCAAAGGTTAAAGTATTTCTACCAGAACACGATGATTAGCTAGATGTTTTCGTGAAGACCGTGAAGGATGGGCGGTCGGCCATCACAAGGGTTGGACTAGAGTCGTGTGTGTCTTCTGCATGGAGGAGGGCACAATATGGGCATTCTGCTTCACCTTGTTCAGCAACCAGAATATATTTCGCCTCTTTTTTACCGTCTTTAATAGTACAAGTATACAACTGCGGTTCATCATTCTTTATTTGGTTCTTATGTAATTCTTGAACATATGTACCTATGAATCGAATAATGCATTGGTTGCTTGAACCTGATGGATATGAATAAAGTTGTAGCATACATTCAAATTCAAATTCAAATCCGGTACAATTTGGAAAAGTAGCAATTAAATTAGGGTGAAATTATGCTCTCTAGGTTGTTACGGCACACACAGTTGGTAAAACACAAACATTTGCAATATGCACCATAATCCGAGATGGTTCACACAGAGGAAACATGTGCAAGAATGCACACAGTTGCCGTTTGCAAAGCGTGTGCGATGTCAGACAATATCACAAACGGTGCGGGCAAACTAAACGTTTGTGTTAGTTGCCTTCTCATACACGATTCACAACCATGAACTGTTTCTGATGAAGTATGCATCGTAAACGTTGCATCACATAATAGCGTGTGCGATAGTTGTCATGTACGACGATATTACGACGGTCCGATGTTTCGTAATCCTGTCCGACACTCGTACGGCGATTAGCTAATCTTCTTAACGGTGAACCGTTTGTGATGGGCCGCGCATCATACACATTCTATAATAGTGAACCGTTTGTGATGGGCCGCGCATCGTAAACATAGCACCACAGAATACCGACTGTGATGGCAATGCGAGCAGAAATGAGTAGGAGTACTATAGGGGCCCTATCCCCGACGGTTTCTGGGTTGTGTGGGAAGGACCCCCCTATCGCCCACACACACTTGGCGACGGTTCCAAATGCCTCGTGGAAAGGGGTTAAAAACCGTTTGTTTAGGACCGACGCGCACCAGTGGATGAAGAAACTTGCGACGAATAACAGCAAGATCTTTGTTTGCACAATGAAGAAGACATCAGCCAACTATAGGATGGTACTAACTCTTTTACCTTGTTTTTACCCCTTGCACCATTTCAAAATTTATAAAAGTGATTTATGCATATCTTTGTTTTCAGTACTTTTCAAAGCAGTTCACCGATGATTACCTCTCAAACCACCTGCATGGTCAAGAGGCGAGGAAGGTATTCATTCAACACCCATGGTACAATATTGAAGTCTTGCTGAGGAGGACGAAGGTTGGGCGGGCAATTATCCATAGCCACTGGCCTAAAGTTGCAATGGCATTCAACATCACTGAAGGCTCAATATTTGCCTTCCGCTCTGCAGTTTCCCAGATGAGATTCATCTGTCTATTTACCGTGTATGATGCTACTTTCCAAAGGTTTTTGATGTTGCATGTGAAACTTGGTGCTGTTGTGTAATGGCGTAACTGAGTGCCGAAGCTATCTGATGTAATTCGATTATGAAATCCTTGTTGCTGTTATACGAATATGAAATATCTGGTGTGTTTTATAAGAAATATCAATTTGATTAGTACATGGATTATCAATAATAGGCTAATTACCATGCTTACTAGGGTTTTCTTTTGCAGACGGTTACTCAGACAGCACCGTGGGCGATGAACTCAAACAACCCGCACGGTTTCTAGAAAGTAGGCGTGTTCGATCAACTAACAATCACACACGACTTCTGGCAGAGAACTGTTTGCGTTAGGCCACCTTGCACAAACTTTTCCACACAAAAAGTTGTGTGTGATATGCATACGAACGGAAATGATTTTCTGGGATTCACCGTGTGGGATGTACATATGAACGGAAACAATTGGGTTTCGATGCCCCGCCAGATCGCACACGAGCTCATTTTGCCCCAGCATGTGTGCCAGGAGGGCCTATCCCCGACGGTTTCTGGGTCATGTGGGAAGGACCCCCCTATCGTCCACACTCACTTGGCGATGGTTCCAAACGCCGTCGCGGAAAGGGGTTAAAAACCGTTTGTATAGCACATCACTGTACCAGTGTCATCTCATTCAAAATCAATTAGTTTTTATAAAAAAGCTAATCTATTTTAAGATTCATGGAATTGTGCGTTGTAAAGCATAAAGTAAAAACAAATAATGGGAATTCAACTAAAAAAACTGGGCAATTATGATACGGAAGATTCTAAAACAAAGGAGAAGTGCTTGTGTTTTTGAGGTTTGTGTATTGTGCTTAAGTTCAACCATGGAGTCTTCATTGTACATGTGGCAAAATCTGGTGGAATGTAGATGATATCCAACAGGCAGTAGTGCTCGGATTTTCCATCTCCACACTATCGGATTGGCTTCATCCAACGACCATCTTTGAAAGTTATTCATACACTATATAGGGATATAGATATGTGATGTCTACTACGCAACTTTATTCTTGTAGACACGTGTTGGGCCTCCAAGCGCAGTGTTTTGTAGGACAATAGCAATTTTCCCTCAAGTGGATGACCTAAGGTTTATCGATCCGTGAGAGGTGTAGGATGAAGATGGTCTCTCTCAAAAGACCCTGCAACCAAATACAAGAAAGCTCTTGTGTCCCCAACACACCCAATACAATGGCAAATTGTATAGGTGCACTAGTTCGGCGAAGAGATGGTGATAAAAGTGTAATATGGATGGTAGAAATATATTTTTATAATCTGAATAAATAAAAACAGCCAGGTACTAAATAGTAAATGGGCACAAAAACGGTATTGCAATGCTTGAAAATGAGGCCTAGGGTCCGTACTTTCACTAGTACAACCTCTCAACAATGCTAACATAGTTGGATCATATGATTATCCCTCAAAGTGCAATAAAGAATCACTCCCGAGTTCCTATTAGCGGAGAACAAAAGATAGAAATTTTTTGTAGGGTATGAAACCACCTCAAAGCTATTCTTTCCAATCAATCTATCCTAGAGTTCGTACTAAAATAACGCAAGCTATTCTTTCTGATCGATCTAATCAAGAGTTCGTACTAAAATAACACCATATGACACACATCAACCAACTCTAATGTCACATAGATACTCCAATGTCACCACGAGTATCCGTGAGTTAATTCTACGATATGCATCAAACAACTTCATGATCATAATATTCAAACCACACAAAGAACTACAAAGAGACCCCAAAGTTTCTATCGAAGAAAAGATAATAAAAACATGCATCAACCCCTATGCGTAGATTACCCCAATGTCACCTCGGGAATCCGCAAGTTGAGTGCCATAACATACATCAAGTGAATAAATATGATACCCCATTGTCGCCTCAAGTATTCATACCGCAAGACATACATCATGTGTTCTCATATCTAAATATTCAATCCGACAAGACAAAACTTCAAAGGGTAAAGATTCAATTCATCACAACAAGAGTATAGAGGGGAGAAACATCATATGATCCATCTATATTAACAAAGGCCATGATATAGATCACGAGAGAGAGAGAGATTAAACACATAGCTACTGGTACAAACCCTCAGCCCCGAGGGTGGACTACTCCCTCCTCATCATGGTGGCCACCGGGATGATGACGATGGCCACCGGTGATGATTCCCCCCTCTGGCAGGGTGCCGGAATGGGTCTAGATTGGTTTTCGGTGGCTACAGAGCCTTGCGGCGGCGGAACTTCTGATCTAGGTTAACCCCGAAGGCTTTTGGAATAGGGACAATTCCATTTATCCCCCTAACTTGAGCCACCACCTGGCATTTGCCCCTAATTTTCAGGTATGCTCAAAAATACCCCTCTTCCGTCAAGTCACCTTACAGAAATGCCCTTCTGTGCCATTACCATCCGGTCAAAGGGGTTTGACCGTCTGGTGAATAGTAAATGGTGAACAGTAAATTCGAAAAAATTAGCAAAAAATTCAAAAGAATCTGAAATTTTGTGGGATCGAAGATACTCAAGGGAGCAAGGCGCGTGCAAATTTTGGCACAGTTTGGACATTCCAGCAGCCCGTGTCAAACGAAAAACTTTAAAATGTACACTGTGAGCAGTGAATTAAAAAAATAGCAAGAAAATTCAAAAAAATATGAAATTTTTTGGCATCAAAGAGGCAAGGGTGCGCAAGGTGCGTGCAATTTTTTTTGCGTTTCGACACTATAGGAGCTCGTGGAGAAAAAAACAAAATTTGGCGCAGAAAAAAACTTTGAAAAATGCACTATTTTGTTTTTTTGCTAGAGCACCTCGCATGTCATTTGATCACAAAAATTTGCAAGCGCCTTGCGCACCCAAGCCTCTTTGATGCCAAAAAATCATATTTTTTTAAATTTTCTTGCTATTTTTTTGAATTTACTATTCACAGCATATAGATTTAAATTTTTTCCTTTCCCACGAGTTCCTGGAATGTCCAAACAACGCGAAAATTTGCACACACCTTGCGCCCTTAAGTATCTTCGATCCCACAAAATTTCAGATTTTTTTGATTTTTTTTGCTATTTTTTCGAATTTACTGTTCCCCATGTTACTATTCATCAGACGATCAAACCCCTTTGACCGGACGGCAAGGGCATTTATGTAAGGTGACTTGACGGAAGAGGGGTATTTTTGAGCATACCTGAAAATTAGGGGCAAATGCCAGGTGGTGACTCAAGTTAGGGGGATAAATGGAATTGTCCTTTTGGAATATTTGTGAATTTATAGGGTAAAGAGGGGGTGCGGGAGGCCAGCGGGGTGGGTACAACCCACCTGGGCGCATGCGCCTGGGCCCCCAGGCGCGCCCTGGTGGGTTGTGCCCCCCTTGGGGCACCCCCAGGTGCTGCTCTGGCCCATCTTGGGTGTTCTGGTCCATAAAAACTCTCCAAGAAGTTTCACAGTGTTTGGACTTCGTTTTATATTGATTTCCTGCAATGTAAAAAACAAGCAAAAAATAGCAACTGGCACTGGGCACTGGGTCAATAGGTTAGTCCCAAAAAATGATATAAAGTTGCTATAAAATGATTGTAAAACATCCAAGAATGATAATATAACAGCATGAATACTTCGTAAATTATAGATACGTTGGAGACGTATCAATATGTGATGCGAAGGCCACCCATCGTCTCCAATTTGAATAGTGTGTCCATGCATGGATGCAATGTGGCCAAACGATGCCTGCCATCGGTATCTCAAATTCAAATCAGTCGGACCTTGTTCAATGTGTATACAGTATAGCATGCTCGTTTCCAAACCACACCACACATATGTGAGTTATATTCATGCATGCATGGGTTTCAAACATCATGATCTCTTATTCAAATATTTGAATTCAACTTTACATTGATTATGACCTCACCTAGTCTTTTACACCCACACAGTCGTCTTCTCTTTATAATTGTATCACTAACTTTCTCTCGTGCATGCATGCATGCACACACACTACCACTCGGCATTATCCATCGCACACATGCAATCTTTTTCTTCAGGTCGGTCTCCCATGCATGCACACACACACACACACCCCCTCCCCCTCTTCATCACTTCGGCCATTCTTTATCTCTCACATGCATGTGCAACAATCGATGTACCTCTATGTGTGTGTATATAGCTAGGTCTTTTCCAGTTTTCCACACAAACAGATCGATCTTTATATCTAGTTAGGTCTCATCCTCTTTCCCACGTACACATCGATCAATCTATACCTCTCTATATAGGACTACATAGCTAATACACCCACATTATCTATCCATCGTCTTCCTCTCATCATCCATGCCTTCCGCTTCATCTCTCAGACGCGCGCACAGTGGCAAAGACTGGGGCAGCATGGGCCCTGCCCCCCCTAACATCACTATATATTAAGGCTAATATGAATGTGATTGGTAGACCAATTGCTGGTAAAATGGTTTAAGTTGATGAACTGGCCCTCCCCGTAAAGGATTAGCAATGCTTGGCCCCCTAGCTCATTTATTTTTCATGGCTCCGCCACTGCGCGCAACCGCGCACGTTCTCGCCCCTCTCTTTAAATATTGATCTTGTACTTGTGCACTCCTTCATAGTCTCCCTCCACTTCGCCCCTCGCACCATCTTCCAGCCCCCCATATCCCAGTGCTTGTACGCTCGTAGAGCTCTTCCCTCTATATGTCTCTATCAATATCTCGTGTGGTCGACCTGTCCCCTCCCTTCTCGTATATCACCCCGACCCCATGCACATACATGTATGTATATAGGCCTCTCCTACACACAAATTGCATTGACATGTATTCGCTCACCATATCTTAGTATCTCTCACACACACGGACTATGTGTGCGAAAGAGAAGAGGTGCACACATGCACTCGTTCCCACATACAAACGTGCGGGTGCACGGTGGAGCACATTTGTACAAAAATGAGCGTGTAGAAAGGCTTTAGATGACGTGCCACTAGTCTATATCTATATCTATATCTACATCCCTATATAATGTGCGAATAAATTTGAAAGATGGCCGTTGAATGAAGCCAATCCGACGGTGCAGATATGGAAAATCCGAGCACTACTGGCCGTTGGATATCATCTACATTCCACCAGATTCTGCCACATGTACAATCTAGAAGACTCCATGGTTGAACTTAAGCATAATGCACAAACTTCAAACACAAGTACTTCTCCTTTGTTCTAGAATCTTCCGTATCACAATTGCCCAAACTTTTTTTCTAGTTGAATTGCCATTATTTGTTTTTACTTTATACTTTACAACGCATAATTCCATGAATCAAAAAATAGATTAACTTTTTTATAAAACCTAATTGATTTTGAATGAAATGAACTATAAGAATTAAACGAACGTCTACATCATGCATATATGACTCAAAGCTTACATGGTATAGTGTGATATTTATTCATAATTTCGTTGTCAAATCTCATGCGTGCAATGCACGTGTGCCTTACTAGTACTTCCAGTATGTGCAAAACACGTAAATTAGAATTGCAATGGCATGCTACATAGTGCAACTCCCTTTTTCAGTTAATATATTATGATTAAAATGATGTGGGAGCATCCATGAATCCACGTGGCACATGTGGAGGCATTATCGCGACTTCCTTGTGTGGATTGATCACAGTGACGTGCTGCTGGTTCTAGAAGAATGTACTCGTCCTCTCTCACGCACACTGGACGTACGTGCACGAAGCGAAGATGTGCACGCATGCACTCATTCCCTCGCACGCACACGCGGGTACATGGTGGGACACATTTTTGTATGTAGATCCACCCCATGCAATAATTTGACGCGTGTAAAGTCGTTCACTTCATTGATGGTCAATTAATACAATGCATGCAAATTGAGTGGACGTGAGGGAGGAAGTAGTTGAGAATGACATTACTACTCCACTGCGTGCATGCGAGTAGTTAAATCATGGGTTGCTACTTCCATTGGTCTCCTTCATATTTTGTGCCTATTTTTGACCATAAATTGAAGTAACACAATATTTATGCATGTCATAAAAAGTAATGTAATCGAAAACTAAGTTCAAATGTGATTCCAATGATATAATTTTGGTGACATGCATTAACATTTTCTTACTTAAATTTTTGGTCAACAATTGGCACAAAATAAAAAGGGGGCCAATAAACCAGGACGCGGGCAACATGATCAATTTTTGCTTGGGTAACTGTTGGTGGCCTTTGTATTTAAATATGGATGGAGTGGAGTAGTACTATCTTTATCTTAGCCTCGTAGGGCTCTCCCAGCGCCTACGCTCGCCTCCCCGCCTCGCCCACCGGATCCCACCATGGAGGATGCCGCCATGGATAATCCATTAGATCCCAGGATCCCGCGGGCTTCCCTCTCACTGCGGCCTGCAGCACTGCCGCCTTTGAGCGAAACCCGCATGTGTTTCAGAGGGGATCCATTGTTCTGGAATCACAGACCGGTGGCGCCGGAGGACATGCCAGGGCTGCATTTCAGGTGGTGGGCAGTAAGGGAAAATCGGATCGAGGAAGCGTCGCATCGATTGGAGACAAGTTCGAAGGAGCCGCGCCTGGAGAAGCACAAGGCGGAGGCGCAAGTCGATCTCAGGGGAGAGATGCTGAGGGATGTCAGCATCTGGTAGCGCCACATTGATTTCGAGCTGGGGCTAATGGCAGAGATCATATTCACGGAGTCGACTACGGAGGAAAGAACGCGCATGCCTGCGGAATGTCATGAGCAGCCGGTGCAACTGTTCAAATGAGCGGTAGGACAAGCCAAATCGCGGGACCAGCTGCGGCGGCGCCACTGGGCATGCATCATAGGCGAGGTGAGCTGCCCTCCTTACCCGCCAGCGATGCAGTGACCTACTCGGTTGCTGCTGCAGTGAACTTGCGGTGCCATGGCGGTTTGCAACCGTGACAATCACTCCATCTATATGTATTGTATTCTTGTGAAAATACTTGGTCGTTTGGAAAAAGATGATAATTGATTTATCACTAGTTTTTGAATGCTTGGTCGTGACAATCACCCGAAGCCACAACCAGAAGTCTCCATCGCGTAATACTTACGGTCGGTCACAGCAACAGACGGTCGGTCGGACCCTCGACACGCATCGGCTTGGTCTGACATGTACGGCCAGTTACATCACTGACTTCTGCGACCGCATTTGAGCAGTAGTACTTCAAATTTGTGTTCCAGGAAACTCACCGGGAGCCGTTTCGGGCCTCGAAACCAAAACCATCAAATAATCTTTAGCTTGTTCCCATCACATTCCAAAGTAGTACTACCATGCTATAATTAAGTGCAAACCTGCTCACACCTAGTACGTATCAAACCTGAACGTGTTCCCACTATGCAGGTTTTAGTAGTACTAGTGCTAGTACTAGTACTAGGTTATAAAAAGGGGAACTACCTAGCCGAAAATCACTTTACCTTCCTCCTCATAAGTGTTTCTTGTTCGTCCGTCCTTGCCATGGCCGGTGTGCAGAGCTTTAGGTCGAGAACTACTCGTAGCAAGGGAGCGGCGACCAAGGCCGCGAAAAAAAGAGAGGGCTCGCCGCCTCACAGAGACCTCGAAAGATCACTCACGGGCAGGTGAGGGCTCCCAGGAGCGCCCTAGCCGTGGAGGCGAACATGCCGAGCTGGCGATGCTGGAGTCATTATCCCTCGACGACATGCCCGATCAGCTCAATAAGCAGAAGGAGTTCATCGACGGCTTGGTGGAGTTGCTAAAGAAGAGCCTCGACGACATGCCCGCTGAGCTCAATAAGTGGGAGGAGTTGACCGCCAGCTTGGTGATGCAGCTGAAGGAGAGCATTGCCTCGGGTAAGAAGGTGACCGGCGAAATCCTGCAACTTCAGGAGGACAAGGCAAAGCTCCTCCACGAGCTCGACCTACTGAAGGAGGAGAAAGATGGCTGGAAGAAGCTGCATGAGAAGAGTAGTTCCTCGGCGAAGATGTTGCACACCATCGTCATGGAACAGAAGGAGGAGTTGGCGAAGCTCCGCATCGAGCACCCGGCTGCTGTCAAGGTATGTAATGCGGCCGTGGAAAAGATGATGAAGGCTCGCGTCGAGAAATCCTGCGTCATGGACAGAATGAAGAAGATGGCGGAGGAGACGAGTAGGGAGATGAAGGTCGTGGAGGCGATGAAGAAGCAGTTAGGACTCCGCGGTCAACTCTTCATGAAGTAGAGAGCAGCGCCCCGGACTTGTGTCTGTGTCTTCCTTCTATTTTAGGTGTGGGGGGGGGGGGGCAATCTTCCTTCTTATTTTGCTCCTGTGTTGCTTCTTTTGCTTCGAGTGTTTCGCCGCATGTGTCACGTTCTCTGCGAGGCGCGAATAGAACAATGCTAATGATGAGCGGCGTTGTGGGATCGCCATATCGCACCGGGCTGCCGTGTTTCGCGCTCCATCATCATACTAGTCCTACTCCAGTGGAAAACTTGAGTATACCGCACGGTTCGTTGCTCCTCCTCAGGCCGTCGACAACATTTATACGAGCAGTCAAATCACAAGGCCCCACCTTCCAGCAGTAATGAGCCGTCAAATCACAAAGGCCCTCGCCTCTCGTGAAACCGACCAAGCGAGATTGCCCCGCCCTCTAGCCTTTTAAATGTACTTTTGTACAGTACTTCCTCCGTCTCGGTTTACAGGGCATGCACGTCGTTCTAGGTTGAGAATTTAACTAGCTATGTATGTATTATATGTGATAAAAATATATGTTTAGAAACTACATCCGCTTAAGAATCCAATGATATACTTTTTGTGACATATAACTCATATTTAGTTAGTCAAATGGATGACCTAGAACTACGTGCACACCCTATAAACCGAGACGGAGGGAGTAGTACTAGTATCGATGGATTGTGCCATGGAGCAGAACTAACAAGATGAAATTAAAGAAAAAAGATGGTACATATAGAGAGTGCTCGTCACCAAATTATGCATATAGTACTATTAAAAAAGCTAATACGTGCTTAGATAGGGTGTTAAAGTCTATTAAAGAAATCAGCATACGTATTTAATTCTTTAACAACTAAACTCCTTCATGCTTTGGGTAAACTTCTCTCATTTAAGTTTTTTAATTAATTATCTCATTTTAATTGTTTTGTCTATGTGCCATGCTTAGAGCGTGGTTATAGTATAGCCAATATGATGTTGGCCATATCATATATAGTACGTATATAATGTGAAGAAACGAGTGGTAGTACTACCAACTAAAAGATGAACTGTAAGAAATACTAGTATGTACGTATTGAAGAGTTAAAGTAACGAGACGGAGCATAACATAGTTCTGTTGGAGGCTCAGCACAGCACACCCCTCAAATAAAACTAAGCACCCTGAAATTAAACTAAGCAACTAATCCGGTAAACACTGCCTTAGAACCACCATGAGCAACGACACTGCCACCTTACTCGGACTCCTCGTCCACGTGCTCGACTTCGTCCTTGTCCCTATTCCTCTTGGCTGATACTTCTTTGCTTGAACCGCACACTTGACTCTCGCTCTTCATCCAACCCTTGTAGATATTGAAACAAAGGTAGGCATACATTGCAGCGTACTGGATGTGGTCTCTATCTAGTACATTTCACTGCCATGCAAGATGAAACTTGGGCGGAGGTTTCGTCAGTTTACCGTATGAAGGATCAACCATATGGCTGCTGCTAGGGTCGGCATTGAAGGCTGGCGGGAGGACACCAGCCCATTCCTCTGGAGGTCAAAGTGCTAGCCTACAACGAGGCCTATCCGATCCAGGACTCTTCTGTCATTTGTAAAGTCTACAGTAACAAATTTGACTTTGCCGCTCGCGAGGAAGTTCTTAAAATCCTCGCACTCAACGTCGGTATGGCATATATGGTAGACCAAGCACAAATTATGCACGTAAACCTGGATCACGGCGGGCTTGTTCCTCTCTTCCTCCTTTAGATTCTTCTCTTTTCCATCTAGGGACACCACGGTACCATAGGAGTACAGAACTTACCTCTATAGATTCCTCCAATACCGACACCTCCATCAACGAGTTGTTCTCTTTGGTATTTTTCATTTCACTTAACGATGCAAAACATTAAGATGTGGGATATGAGTGTGTTGTCCCCTTCTAGACCAACGACTAACAAACGGACTGCGCTCGTCTAATAAGGACCAGACGTGGGCCACGTTATTGTTCCAAAACGGAGAGCAAATTGTGTAATACAAAGGAGAATACAAGCTGACCTATAGGAAGATGGACTGCACATATTTCAGTAGCATATAGGCCTGGAGCCAAAACAAATATCCACATCTTAAAACACAAAATATTGGAAGCAAAGCTCGTCTAAAGAGATTGCACTACAAAGATCAGCGTGTAGTTCAAAAAAGGCACACTAAAGTTAGGATATACACGCATGGTGATACTAACACTGAATATAGAGGAATTGACATCATTAATAATAAAATATTTAAACAATTTAGAGTAAACTATAAGAAAAATTGAAGTCACGCCTATAAGTTACATCCCATAGTGCATAACTGATCAATCTAGAATTTTGATTTGTCACCTCATATCTACAACCAGTGAGACATCTAATCTACACAAACTATGGATTGCTAATTCTCACTTGACTGATTATTTTCACATTCGATTGTGACTCCAAAAATTCTCAGCCCATGGCCACCTTTGAATTGTAGACGGGTACGAGGATGATCATCGGCTGATGGATTATGACCTGCGGCATTACTGGCACCAAGAATACTGGAGCCGCTTGGTACACCGGATTACGCTGCTCTGCCGGCCGGAACGCCGCCGCGTGGGGTGATGTATGTTGGGTAGCTCTGGCTGCTGATGTCGACGTGGTGGTGATCAAAGAAGCCGTGTCATCTGTCGAGTCTGCCGTCAACAAAGGCAACGACGCTATCCGCCGTGCGAGAGCGGGGGCGAGCGGCGGCTTGGAGGGCACCGTGCCAGCCGTCGATGCCTCGCACAACGGTTTCGGCGACGTCGTGATCCGCGGCACGAGAGAGGGAGCGGGAGCGGCCAAGCCCTGGGAGGGCCGCACGTCGACGTCGGCCGGCTTCGCCGGCAACAGAGCTGGCGACGTCGCGCTACGCCGTATGGGAGCTGGTTTTCCCAGGGCCTGGGAGGTCGGCGACGGGGCGGCGGCGGCATCGCGGAACAGGTAGACCCGGAACCGGCGCGTCTTCTGGTCGTTGAACAGCCGGGCCTGCAGGTCCCGGTAGAGCAAGATGTCCAGCATGTCCCGCAGGTCCTCGTCCGTGTCCACGTCGCAGAGCGAGTCCAGCCCCTCCCCGGAGTAGCAGTACTTGACGGAGAAGTTTGAGAAGCCCGCGCGCGCCGCCAGCAGGTCGCGGAAGCCCCTCGTCGAGACGGACGAAAGGACGTTGAGGAGCAGGTGCTCGCCGCCGACGTACCTCGGCGGCCGACCCTCGGCGCACTCGATCCTCCCGCCGTAGCTAACTATCAGCTTCACGCGGCGCTGCTGGTCGGCTGCCATGCTCGGTGCGCGGCAGTGCTGGTCAGCTGCCATGCTCGGTGCGCGGTGTCGCCGATCTTCTCGCGAACGGGATTCCGATGATCTGGTGGGTGGAGGTAGACTGGACGGGGCGTAGTATGGTGCACGGGGAAAGCCACGCTACTGCCGTCGACGCAGTTATATAGGTTGAGCTTTGCCCCCTTCGAGCGAGAGCCGGACCCGGACTCGTGACCGAACGAGATACTATGTCGGAATCTAAACGCTAGGCGACGCGCGCGCGCGCGCGATCCAGCGCTCGCGAGCGGCCGCATCCGAGCCGTCCGTGCAGCGACTAGGGGAGATGAAATCCTTTCTTCCGCGAGCGTGGCCGGCGTAGTCCGGCGACGACGGGCCAAGGGGACGGGGTGCGAGCCAGCGGTAGACGGGCACCACATCGACAGGCAATGGGCGCGCGCACGTGAGGACAGATGGGGACAGGAGAAGCTGGTCAGCGGCCTGAGGATGGCGAACGTCAGCGAGGCGGACTGCTACGTCTCCGGGGGGAAGGAGGTGAGTCTCTGATGCAGCCATCCCTCCTATTTTCTCCTCCACAGCGAAACGTGCGTAGATTTGGTCGCCGACGTGTCGTCGGCACCCACGGCGGTGATAGGGGTAAGGATGGAGGTAGAGGGGCTGGGGGTTGCCGGAATCGAATGGAATTTGTCAGCCAAATTCAAATTCCGGCAGCCAATCGATAGATAGAGGGCCAATCGAGAGAGAAATTGATGCCCAATTGTATGAACGAACAAAAATCCACATCCAGCGTGCATTTCCACCGCGATAATGGGCTGCTCAGTGTGGGGGGCGTTTTTGCCTCTGTCCTAAGGGCTTTGCTACACCTACGTAAAACTACTTAAGAAAATTATGTAAGAGCTGATTTGGCCTAATTTGGTTGGAAGAGAGATAAGGTCAAGCCCCACCCCGTGAAAATCAGGGAGGAGATGATTACTTCCTCCGTTCCTAAATATTTGTCTTTCTAGGGATTTCAACAAATGACTACATACGGAGTAAAATAAGTGAATCTACACTCTAAAATATGTCTATGTACATTCGTATGTGGTAGTCCATTTGAAACTACCAGAAAGACAAATATTTAGGAACAAAAGAAGTAGTTGGGAAGGAAAGAAACGTAAGCTTAAGTAACAAATTACGTAGGTGTAGCATTTTTGCTGTCCTAATCCTTGGATTAGAGGTTCATCAGCCCATAGTCATGGCTAGGAGGGAGGAAGTGCATATCCGTGGTGGGCAATAATTCCCGTATCTCAGGGATGTAGGCAATAATACCGTTTTTAGGCAAAACAACAGTGGATAGCAGATATAAGGTCCATTTTCAGGGTGAATTTTAAGGCTTTTAAGGGATGGTTTTTATGCAGGCAAAACAGATGAGTTTACAAGCAGCAATAGCGATAAATCACGAGTGGACATGGTGCCAAGCGAGGTCGGTATCCCGCCCGCCCATTCCCATGTGATTCGTGCATATATTATACGGTGAGCATGTATATTCATTTCTGTGCACCATATCCAACCTGTATAGCTTTTGTATTTTGTCTGACAGGTCAGGTCTGCTGCATGCAAAGAAAACAGACGCATTGAATCACTCATTTGTTGCAACAGCTACCTGCACCACGCTCCCCTCCGTCTCTTTAATCCATTCGGCCTTGTTGCTTCGGCTGTCCAACCATTCTGCTCGGCGCTCGTTCTCGCTCTCTCTTGCAACCATCCTCCCGTTGCAGGTCAGAACCATGTGTTCATCCATGTCCCGGGGAAGCTCTCCACCACATTCATCTCATGTCATCTCCAACCAGGTCGCCTCGCTCTCTCTCATCCATTGCCCTTAGTGCAAAGCCGGGCATGTGGTCTGGTTCATTTCAGGCGCAGTAGTAAACCCGGGGAGGCATTTCTACAGCTGTGATTGCCATGGTGTAGTAAGTTCATCATCTACTGTTTCATACATCGTTTGCACTCCGTCCGACTAACGCAAATGAGGATGCAGACTTTGGAAGCGGAAGAACAAGTATATACAATACTTGAGTGCTAGATGGAGTCGCCTAACATAGCAAACATCCGGCTTGCTTGGAAATGCTGATGCTGCCCAACCCTTCTTCATCAGTTCTCCTTGTTCATTTCTCACAGCGTGCCGCAGGCCACCACAATGTATTCATCCAAGTCCCAGCTTATCTCCACACCTCCTGAAGAACCTTTTCATCTTGGGCGTTGCAAACATGCTGCTAATGGCCATGATCTGCGTGCACAAATTCTGAAGCGGCCCCTCGTGCGATGGATTTGATCTTGTTCCCATATGTACCCCGCGAGATGGATTTGTTGTAGTTCCTCTATGTACCCAACGGGCGATGGATTCGCTCTAATCCCCTTATGTATTTTTCTTCCCTTCTTCTCCATGTACTGCATGTATCTGCCAGTCCCAGCTGCGTCATACATACGCGGCAGGCTGCCCTATCAATAATACATCCATCGTTTGTGAGCATGAAGCATTAAGTCCAGCTAATCGTGTGAGACAATGCAAAATTAATTACTAAACTACGTAACGACCAGAGGCAGAGGCAGGGAAGGCATTGATCCCACCTGCAATAATGCTCGGCCAGCTGACATGCGATGTGAATCAATACACCTAGCTGCCATGCAAAACATCAAAGCACCCAGCACGCCATTAATGTGTCATCAACGCAACGCCTTTTCCATCACCGGGGACGCGCACGTGGCTCGTGTATTCATACGAATGTAAATGACGCCCTGGGCCACACGGCATGCGTATAACGTGATGTATTCGTGAAGCTGGTAATTAACCTGTGAAGTATTTGTGAATGGCCTATAATAAGTAGGCATCGCGACGCGCGGGTGGATGGACTGGATTACGGCAGCGCGTGGCTGCATGTCCCAAAAATCCACGTCCCAGCAATAGTGCATATTTAGGCAAAATAGTAGATATGAAATCAGACTGTGTAAGTAGGGGCATGAATTACGCCCTCCATGCTTGCCTATATCCATGGGAGAAAAACACAAAGAGCACCCATCTCCTAGAAAAATAAGGTCATGTTTCCCACTCCCCAGGCAACTAGGATATGCTTTTAGGCAATACAATAGGAAATAATATGCGTTGTCTGCTAGGCAAATAGTAATATGTTTCTTTCTAGGCAATACAATGTGTTTTTTGTGGCAATACAAGCTACAGATGGTAGAGGAACAGTAGGCAAAAATTACTTAGTATACTGCATGACATAAAGTAGGGAAAAACACTTCACTTGTAGAGGAACAGTAGGCAAAAATTACTTAGTGTACTGCATTGCTTGGGTTTTTCCTTCCTAGCAGTTTTTGGATGTGAAGTTGATTTGCAACATAAAGCCACCACACACTACCTGTGATAAGATATGTTGCCTACATCAACATCATGTTTTGTCCCACTAACATATAAGCTATGCCACTTCTTTTTTCTCTTATGTGTGAATAGGCATACTTTCAGAATGGCAACTTTGTCGGAAGTGATGTAGACAAACTTCAACTGGGCGACAAAGAAGCTCAGCCGATGTGAATAAAGTAAGTAAAAATACACAAAACAAAGATCTATCAATTGAAGCTCCGATTTTTCTTTTTACCTTTTTTCTCCCTTTTTTCCATCATATATAACTATGTGCATATCTCTACTGCTGCACGGCCCAGTTTTCTACTTTGATTTTTGCCTAATTATGTTCTCCGTACTTGCCTACATTTTATACCAACCGAAGAGAAACACACAGAGCACCTGCCATCTTCTAGGCATTAGAATATGTTTTTCCAGGCAATATGGTGTGTGTTTTTTCAGGCAATACAATGTGTTTTTCTAGCTTTTTGATTTGTTACTGTAAGCAGGAGTTACAAATTGATCTCTCTAGAATATGTGGTAGCACAAGTCTGTATTATTCTGCAAATTCCCTCCTGATATTCTTAGTGCTGTTAAAAAGTTAAGTTCAGTCAAAAGTTTGCTGTATTATCTCTGCTGGGATCTGTTCCTACCTTTTTGCTTGAGATATATGTTGTCGTAGAGATCTAGCGAAGGTTTCTTAGATGAAATCATGCAATAGTATGGCTGCTCTGTATTTTCTATCTATTTTTGAATTCAGTAGATGTGCAGATTTAGCAAAGTGCAGTACTTGAGCATAGCCGCTTCTCTCTGAGAGAATAATGAGCATGTGTAAGTGTAGAGCTGGCCTTTTCATAGGGAGCAACCTCAGTTTATCTTCAAGAAATTATTGTAGTTCCAGACATTATTGTAGGCATCTTTTCAACTGTAAGTTTTCAGATATTTTGTTTGTAGGCAGTTCTGGGTGATACGTAGGCATCTTAATTGTAGTTTCAGACATTATTGTAGGCATCTTTTGGATATGCAGGCATCTTTTCAGCTCTAGAATTTCAGACATTTTTGTTTGTAGGCACTGAGTCGCCTACCAACCCACGTATAGTCACCGCACCAAATGATGAATCCGAGAGCATCTCAATACACTAAGTCGCCCAAAGCCTCAATCAACAAAAAAGGCAGCCAAAGCCCCTACACACAGTCGCCTCGCGCGACAACAAAGTCGGCTAAGCGGAGGGAACTAACTCACACCACTACCACGGCAGTCCCACCGTGCCCCTGCCGCGAGTCTACTCTACCGTGGCTCACATGCTAAAGCCGTTCAAACAACCCTACACACACAAAGTTACTACACTAAAATGGCCAAAGTCGCTCTGAACCCGAAATCATTAGAAAAGAGCTGCCTAAGCCCCTAAACATAGTCGCCTTGGCCCGACTACAAAGTCGCTTAATCGTGGGTACTAACTCGACCAAGCCCACATGCTAAAGTCGCTTACAGCACCCCTAAAATTGCGACACAGAGTCGCCAAACAACCAACACATAGTCGCCGCAATCGTAGAGTATCCCAATACACTATGTCGCCCAAAGCCCCAAATCATTCAAAAAGAGCTGCCTACACCCCTAGACGTAGTCGCCTTGGCCCGACTAGAAAGTCGCCTAACCTGGGGAACTAACTCGACCAAGCCCACATGCTAAAGTCGCTTACAACACCCCTAAAATCATGACACAATCGCCTACCAACGAACACATAGTCGCCGCAATGCTAGAGTATCCCAATACACTAAGTCGCCCAAAGCCCCAAGTCACTCAAAAAGAGATACCTAAGCCCCTACACGTAGTCGCCTTGGCCTGACTATAAAGTCGCCTAACCGGAGGAACTAACTCGACCAAGCCCACATGCTAAAGTCACTTACAACACCCCTAACTTCGCGACACGGAGTCACCTACCAACCAACACATAGTCGCCGCAATCCTAGAGTATCACAAAACACTAACTCGCCCAAGCCCAAGTCACACAAAAGAGCCACCTAAGCCCTTACACGTAGTCACGTTGGCCCGACTACAAAGTCGCCTAACCGGGGAAACTAACTCGACGAAGCCCACATGCTAAAGTCGCTTACAACACCCCTAAATTTGCGACACATAGTCGCCTACCAACCAATACATGATCGCCGCAATCCTAGAGTATCCCAATACATTAAGTCGCCCAAAGCCCCAAATCACTGAAAAAGAGATACCTAAGCCCCTACACGTAGTTGCCTTGGCCCGACTACAAAGTTGTCTAACCGAGGGAACTAACTCGACCAAGCCCACATGCTAAAGTCGCTTACAACACGCCTAAATTCGCGACACAGAGTCGCCTACCAACCAACACATAGTCTCCGCAATCCTAGAGTATCTGAAAACACTAACTTGCCCAAGCCCAAGTCACACAAAAGAGCCGCCTAAGCCCTTATACATAGTCGCCGTGGCCCGACTACAAAATCTCCTAACCGGGGGAACTAACTCGGCCAAGCCCACATGCTAAAGTCGCTTACAACACCCCTAAATTCGCGACACAAAGTCGCCTACCAACCAACACATAGTCACCGCAATCCTAGAGTATCCCAATACACTAAGTCGCCCAAAGCCCCACACCACTCAAAAAGAGATACATAAGCCCCTACACGTAGTCGCCTTGGCCCGACTACAAAGTCGCCTAACCTGAGCAACTAACTCGACCAAGCACACATGCTAAAGTCACTTACAACACCCCTAAATTTGCGACATAGAGTGGCCTACCAACCAACACATAGTCGCGGCAATCCTAGAGTATCACAAAACACTAACTCGCCCAAGCCCAAGTCACACAAAAGAGCCGCCTAAGCCATTACACGTAGTCGCCTTGGCCCGACTACAAAGCCGCCTAACCGGGGGAACTAACTCGACCAAGCCCACATGCTAAAGGCGCTTACAACACCCCTAAATTCGCGACACAGAGTCGCCTACCAACCAACACATAGTCGCCGCAATCCTAGAGTATCCCAATACATTAAGTCGCCCAAAGCCCCAAATCACTCAAAAAGAGATACCTAAGCCCTACACGTAGTCGCCTTGGCCCGACTACAAAGTCGCCTAATCGGGGGAACTAACTCGATCAAGCCCACATGCTAAAGTCGCTTATAACACCTCTAAATTTGCGACACAGAGTCGCCTACCAACCAACACATAGTCGCCGCAATCCTAAAGTATCACAAAACACTAACTCGCCCAAGCCCAAGTCAGACACAAAGAGCCGCCTAAGCCCTTACACGTAGTCTCCTTGGCCCGACTACAAAGTCGCCTAACCGGGTGAAACTAACTCCCACCCCCTACCAACATCTACCCCACCGCTGGCCCTGCCGAGAGCCAACTCAATCAAGCATCACTTGCTAAAGTTGCTCACAGCACCACTAAAATCACAGCATGAAGCCGCCTACCAACACACACACATTCCCGGAGTAAGGTTCACTTTTCTTATGTTGTTTTAAACTTCACCATGTAGGCAATTTACATGTTGTTTTCAATTATGAGAATGTTAATCCCTTTTGCCCACTAATAGCAGAGAAACTTCAGTGTGTAGACTTTATTCTCTAGTTTCAGACTACATTTTTCAAAGCATGCAGGCAAAGTTTTTTGATGTCTTGTTTGAACAGAGGATATTTTTTGAACAACTCAACTCAATTGAACTTGCAATTTTTCCCCTGAAGCAACTATGTTGCTGCAACTATGCTCAGTTGGTTTCCTGCAAGGGTTTTCTCTAAGCAACTTTTCTATATGTTTTTTCTTCCTTTGCAGAAGCCGGGTGCAAGACGGTAAAATAACACCAAACAAGAGCTCAGGATCTCTCTAACATCCAGGTTAAACAAGCAGGGGGTGCGGCAATAATAGGCTCACCATTGTAAAAGATCCAAAATCAAGCTGCAAAAACGTGGGTGTATAGCAGAGTTTTCACAAACTACAAAGGAATCATGCTTCTTATTTTCTTTTTGCAAAAGAGAGATGGACCTTTACCTGTTGATTTGGTGGAATTTTTTGCCTGATTGCTGACAAATTGTTGTAGACGATTTCCACCAGAGTTTTTGCCTGATCTACAGCAGACAGTTCTCACAAATTGTGATATTGCCTTTTCTTCTAGATTTTATTGCCGGGTTTTCCTGGTGTTATTGATTAACAGGAGCTCCCTCCCCGTCTAGGCCATGTCATGTAGCAGGGGCTGGAGAAAAGGGAGAGGTTGCATGAGATTTGTGCAGGGGAGTTGTTTTTTTTGGTGGGGGACCGCGCCCGCGCGATGTGAGGAGCGTCACTGGATTTCTTTTGGCGGGACGTGTCAGCATAGAGGTGGGGTGAAACTTAAATTTTTTAGTAGTACAGGGGGACCGCAAGTGGATAGCTACCCAAAATGGGGTGGCCGCTAGATGATGCCATATAGCGCGTACGCGCTGCGTAGCATCATGTCAGAATTCGATCAGAACCGGCCAAAGCGAGGCGACGCCAAAATGGGGTGGCCGCTAGATGATGCCATATAGCGCGTACGCGCTGCGTAGCATCATGTCAGAATTCGATCAGAACCGGCCAAAGCGAGGCGATGGCTTTTAGCCAAGCTGTCCGATGCTTCAGGATCACGATGGAGGAAATCGTGTGCCAGAGTTTCCACCTCACTTATCAGTTTTTTTCTTTTGCGGGTGCACTGAAGGAAATATACCTAAACGGGAGGGGATATACTTGGTCCAATGAGAGGGAGCTGGCAACCCTGGAAAAGATAGATCACGTTTTTGCTACGAACTCATGGACGATGCATACACCTTCTACCTACTCACCGCCCTTGGATCTGCTATCTCGGATCATTGTCCGCTTCTTCTGGATCTGCATGCTGATTTTCACTGTGGGAAAAGGTTTAAATTCGAATCCTTTTGGCCTAAAGCACCAGGGTTCTTCGAGATTGTGCAAGAGGCGTGGAGCTCTACACCTTTGACAAATAATCCGTACTTGACTCTCAACGACTAACTTAGGGCCACGTCCCGCCACCTGCAAGCATGGAGCTCCAAGTGGATTGGTAACGTTCGCCTCCAAATCGCAATTGCCCTCGAAATTATACTCAGGCTAGATGTGGCCATGGACTCTAGGCCCCTCAGCGCGGCAGAGATCGAGCTTAGACACACGTTGAAGAGAAAGCTCCTTGGGCTTTCATCGCCGGAACGAACGATTGCGAGACAGAAATCCCGTCTTCTTCACCTCAAAGGTGGAGATGCCAATACCAGATTCTTTCACCAACACGCGCGACATCGACAGAGAAAGAATGTGCTGCTATCTTTGGCACACAACATCGAGGCAAATTATTGGCCAAGAGAACATTGTGTCCATTGTGGATGACTACTACAGCAGGCTATTGGGCATGACAACTCCACGCCAATTCCATCTCAACCTGGATGCTCTTGGTCTTCCTGTGCGGGATCTAAGTGGACTGGAGGGGCCATTCTCGGAGGAGGAAGTTCTGCATACAATCAAGTCCATGCCACTCGACAAAGCTCCGGGACCGGATGGGTTCACGACACGATTTTATGTCTCCTACTGGTCCATCATTAAGGACGAACTGTTGGCTTCTTTCTCGATGTTCCACTATGGAGATATGAGGGGTTTGGCCTCCATCAATAAAGCACTTGTCACCCTGCTGCCGAAGAGAGACGGCGCAGAGGAGTTGCGAGACTTTAGACCCGTCAGCTTGATGCATGGTGCAATCAATTTTTTGATAAAGTACTAGCGTGCCGGCTAGCAGAGGAATTGCCAAACTTTATTGGCCTCCACCAAAGTGCGTTTGTCAAGGGGAGAGCACTACATGATAATTTCATGCTCATCCAGAGCATGGCAAGGCGTCTCTATGCACTCAAACATCCTACCATCATGCTCAAGCTGGACATTTCAAAGGCCTTTGACACTGTACAATGGCCATTCTTACTTGAGGTACTGCATGCGATGGGCTTCGGTAGAATGTGGATGAATTGGATCGCTGGGCTCCTGGCCACTTCCTCCACCCACATCATGGTCAATGGAACGCCGGGTGCCCCAACCCACAGCTACAAGGGACTACGGCAGGGCGTCCACCTATCTCCCATGCTTTTTATCATCATCATGGAGCCATTACAAAAGCTATCAAATTGGCCGTGGACATGCAGGTCCTATCCCCCCTCGCACGGGATGGAATCAAGCAACGGATCTCCATTTTTGCGGATGACGTAATTGTCTTCCTCAAACCAAGCACACCGGACTTGAGCGCTTGTGTATGCATTCTGTAGTTGTTTGGTTCCGCTTCTGGTCTACACGTGAACCTCAACAAGACGACAGCCATTCTGATCCGCTGCTCGGAGGAGGAGAAACTGCTAACTGCGACTAGTCTGGGTTGCCAAATTGGGGCCTTCCCTTGTAGATATCTTGGTCTCCCTCTCTCTCTCAAGAAGCCGTCCGCGGCTCAGCTCCAATTCTTGGTGGAGCGCCTGGCACATTGCTTACCAACATGGAAAGCAACTACCCTTCCAAAGAGTGGAAGACTCACTTTGGTCCTATCAGTTCTTTGTTTGATCCCTATTCATGCCATGCTTGCTCTCGCCCTCCCATGAAGACTATAAATGCAATGAACAAGATCATCCGGGGATTTCTGTGGTGCGGCAAGGCCCAGGCGAACGGCGGAAACTGTTCCGTCGCTTGGGATACGGTATGCATGCCCAAGTGGGCAAGCGGCTTGGGTGTCCCAAACCTTGCAGGGGTTGAACGTGGCTTTACATGCCATATGGGCATGGCCACAGAGAGTAGATCAGCTAAGGCCTTGGCATGAATTCAACATCCCGGCTCCTAAAGCTTCGATGGCCATTTTCTCTGCTGCAACTAAGGCAGAAATTGGAAACGGGAACCACATTCTTTTTTGGGAGGATCATTGGATGGACGGAGCCCGGCTTGTGGAGGTTGCACCTCTAATCTGTGAAACTGTCAGCCCGCGTGTGAGGGTCTGTCGGTTACTGAAGGATGCGCTCCATGCAGGCATCTGGGCCACAGACGTAAAGCCAAACTTAAGCTTTGAGGCTCTCATGCAGTACCTTGACCTGTGGCATAGACTACATGCAACCACACTTCAGGAGGATACATAAGACGTCTTATCTTGGGCATGGGAGGCGAATGGACAATTTTTGATCAGATTAGCCTACGCCGCTCTGTTTGCGGCCAAATAAGTGGAGCCGACGACACAATTCACTTGGAAGTCTAAGGCCCCTCTACGTTGTCGGGTTCTTCGTGTGGTTGGCCTTGAGGAATCGGTACTGGACAGCGGATCGTCTAGCACGCTGAGGTCTGCCTCACAACGACACCTGCCTGTTCTGCGATCAAGAGGAGGAGATGCTAAATCACATTGAGCTCACATGTGTGTTCGCTAGGATGGTATGGAGGACGATATGCACGGTAATTGGTAACCCACAATGGACACCACACATGAATGACTCTCTGAACAGTTGGTGCAAGACAAAACCAAAGAGCGTACGGGCCATGATGATCCTGGTGTTGTGAGAACTGTGAAAGCATCGAAACACTACTGTTTTTTATGCAGGCTCACCCTCGTTAGACGGAGTAATACGGAGGATCGTGACAGGAGATTGGAGTACCATCGCTGTAGAGCTTCAAAGGTGAGCGAGGCGTGAGTAGTCTGTATCAGGAACGTATGTGTGGGGTTGGAGGTGAGGCTCACGGTGTTGTAACACCAATTGTAGACATTTGGGTTTCTTTACCCCCCTTCTATAAAGTATAATATGCACGAGTGTGCATATTCAAGAAAAAAACTAGTTATCACTACACGGATGGGGAGGGGCACGTCTCCAATTCCAACGAGAGTTATGAAATTTTTGTGGCTACGGAAAGTCGTACGTCTCCGGGGCCACCTATTCATCACTTGCTTGAATTAGTCAATTTTTCTACAGACTAGGTAAATGCCCGTGCGTTGCTACGGGTGTAAACATTTGGTGGTTCCACACCAATTGTCTAAGCATATATCTTTAGAATTTGCACACAGATATATCAAGCTTAAATTATTTAGGGAGACATAGTATACTTTTTTGTACCTTATAAATCGCTCTTCTTTCTCGATCCTTTGTCTAAGTCTCACCATCCCAATTCCCAAACAAGGCTAGCACCATTAATACTCCATCATACACCCCATGAAAGAACACAAATACAATCCACACATGAGCAAGGATACAAACAAACATAAAATTATGATCGCTGCAAGAAAACAGGTTAGAAAATAACTTGAATGAAACAATGAAACAATTCTAAGGTGTTGAACGGCATTAACATCTACTTCTTTACATGAATATTACTTGCATGGATTGCCAGAGAAATATTCTTGTAGAAAATGGTCTATTGGGAACCCCTACTAAGGCTCCATGAAGAATCTTGCACACAACTAATCCAAAAAGACATATAACAAGCAAAAGATCTTGTAATTCTTTAGTTGCAGAGGTGCGTGCATGACCAGCCAAGCATATATCAAGTCTCTAGGCCATAGAATGTGATAATTTTTGTGCTCAATGGTGAAGAAACTTGTAGCAAAGTTTTTCCTATGAAATGACCTCTAGAATCCAATGTTGGCAGGTGCGAATGACTAAGTTGTGTTATGTCAATATCAAAATAACATTATAATATTTTTCATCCATGACAATCATCAAAAGCATACCGATTTTCAAATATTAGTTAATTTGAAGCTTATGTCTTGTTCTGAACTTCTCCTTATGGCTCCTTTCTCTTTTTCCCTTTGCCGAGTCCCTTCTTCAAAATCAGAATGAGTAGCACGGAAAATAATTAGTATTCCCACGGTCCCATATTAAGTGCCACTCATGTTAGGGCATATTTCTCCCCCAGTGGTTTTGGTGATTGATGACAATGCTTTTGCAGACTAATCGTGTGCATTGAGCATTTTTGATAATCTATCATATGGCACAAAGACGATTTGAACCCCTCTAGATATTTATAAAGACAGTGTTTCTCTTGCGTTTCTTATTTGGTGGACTTGAGTCGTAGGATCACCGTTCTATGAAGAGGGGATCCGCTTCGGAAAGGTTGGGATGGAATCAGCACGTACATTATCACCTTGCACCCTCTTTCTTTCCCGTCCCATGAGCTTGTCCCTCCTTTGTGCTTGGACTTTGTCCTAACAGCCTAAGCGGTAGTACTACTCTGCCTTGCGGTTGTACCGCTCCAGCTGTACTGCTGTTGTGCAGTGCGCCTCCTACTTCCTCCTGTTTTGAGGATTCTGTAAATGGGCTGTAGTAGAGCGGCAGTTCTGCATGTAGTACCACTCCTAAGGTACTACGTGCCTGATTGCCTCTCTACTACCGCGGGCTTACTGGGCACTCTCAGGCTAAGCGGGAGTACCGCTGACTTGTGCCGCGGGGAGTACCGCTTAATTTTTGTGTTCTGGACTGGTCTATTCCACGGGCGTAAGTAGAGTGGCAGTTGCTAGCGGTAGTGCCACCCCGGGCGGCACTACCGCCCTGCCCCCCTCTACTACTGCGGTCTCTGGCTGCTGTTCAACACCCAGAAGAAGTACTGCTTGTGGGAGCGGTAGTACGACCGGCGGAACTACCGCCTCCCTGACTTGCTCAGTTGTTCACAGCTGCTTGAACTTCCGTGCCAGCATAAGTGCCACTCCCCTGAGCGGTACTACTGCTTGTGCACGGGCTGTGGGTGCATAACGGTTGGATTTATTCCCCCACTATATAAGGGAGTATCTTCCCCAAGTTGACTTACCTCTCCCTTCCCCAAGCTCCATTGTTGCTCACAAGCTCATTCTTGCCAGATCTCTCTCCCTAGCCAATCAAACTTGTTGATTCTTTAGGGATTGCTTGAGAAGGCCTAGATCTACACTTCCACTAAGAGAAATTTGATTCCCCCACTAATCCCTTGCGGATCTTGTTACTCTTGGGTGTTTGAGCACCCTAGATGGTTGAGGTCACCTTGTAGCCACATTCCATTGTGGTGAAGCTTCATGGTGTTGTTGGGAGCCTCCAATTCGGTTGTGGAGAGAGCCCAACCTTTTTTGTAGAGGTCTGGTTGCTGCCTTCAAGGGCACCACTAGTGGAATCACGTCATCTCGCATTGTGTGAGGGCGTGAGGAGAATACGGTGGCCCTAGTGGCTTCTTGGGGAGCATTGTGCCTCCACACCGCTCCAACGGAGACGTACTTCCTCTCAAAGGGAAGGAACATCGGTAACACATCCTTGTCTCCCCCGACTGCACTTATGGTTATCTCTTACCTTTACTCTGTGCTTGCTTTACTTTTGTTGCTTATCTTTCTTACTTGTGGTTTTGTCATTGCTAGCATCATATAGGTTGTTCACTCAACTCAATTGCATATCTAGACAACCTATTTGTTGCTAACCCTAATTTGTTAAGAAAAGCTAAAAATTGGTAGTTGCCTATTCACCCCCTCTAGTCAACCATAATGATCCTTTCAATTGGTATCAGGGCCTCATCTCTTTATTAAGGGTTTCACCACCCGAAGAGTATGGTTGACGGAGAGGAGGAAGTGCCGAGGCCGTGGAGTTGAACTCGATCACCCGAGACGACTTAAATGAAGTAATGGCTTCACTTAACACGTCTATGACGGCCGAGGTCAAGTCCATGCTAAAAGAATTACTTGAGGGGTTGAAATCTACTCCCGATCCATTGTTTGTGGTTAATCCCACCGCATATGAGTCGAAGGACAATTCGGCAAGGAAGTGGCTAAAGATATTCAAACCTCCTCCCCTCAAAACAAGAATGGGACAGGAACCTTTGCCTCGGTTCCCCCTCCCCCGGTCTATGGAGGACTGGTCCCTACATCGCATATTAACAACCTTGGTCCTCCTCCTAAGCTTGTAAATGGTGATTTCGCTAATTGGGGTTTTCGCATCAAGTCTCATTTGAATCATAGCTCAACAAATCTTTAAAGAATCATCGAGCAAGGTTTCTATGTGTATGATCCAAACAACCTCACTCCAAGAGAAGAGGCACACAATCAATGCAATCACTCTGCATTATTCATCTTTCAATCTTCGGTGCCTCCCGAAGACTTATCTCACTTGCGTCCTTTCTCCCGTGCAAAGGGTTATTGGGAACACATCATATCTTTGTACAAGGGGATCTCAAGCATTCAATGGTCCAACTTTGAGGTGGTTCTTGATGAGGCCGATGAATCGTGATGAATGAAGATGAGGACCCTCGTGATATCCACCGGAGATTGACAACTCTTGCGGTCGCTCTCCAAGATCATGGGAGCAAAGATACGGATTACAATTGGATCAAGCGCAAGTTTCTAAAGGCCATCATGCCATTCAACAAGGCCATGTCCTTCGTGATTCGTCGAAGTCCGGATTTCCACACCTTGTCTTCAAGTGAAGTGTTGGATGAGTTTATTGCCATGAAAATCATGAATGAAAGTGCTAGTTATCGACTAGAGGGGGGTGAATAGGCGATTTCTATGAAAGTCTTCAAAACACGAGGTCTTTGAAAACAAACAGTAGAAATGAACCTATTGATATGCAGCGGAAGATAGACTACACTAGACATGCCATAGTCAAGTAAGCAATGTAGTGAAAGCACGAAGACTATCAACAGCTAGGTAGTATGGATCAGGATGGAAGACAGTATGAAGCCAAATAGCTAATGGTCTTCACTCAGTGAAGAAAAACAGACCAGACAAGCAAGCAATGACTTCACGAAGACAACCTGTAAAGTAAAGGGAAGTGGGGGATAAAACTAGTTGCTTCGTGAAGATAGGGATTTGGTAGACCAGTTCCAGTTGCTGTGACAACAGTATGTCTGTTTAGGGAGGCTGTGTCAGATCTCGGGTTCCGGCAAAACCCTTAAGGTTCGAACTCTGGGGTGCGCGCAAAGTTCCTTCCCTCCTACCGATCCACGCCCTAGCTCGCTAAGATCTCGCAGACGAACTCGACGAACTCACAACACAGAGAGAGAGAGAGAGAGAGAGACAAGGTTTATACTGGTTCGGGCCACCGTTGTGGTGTAATACCCTACTCCAGTGTGTGGTGGTGGATTGCCTCTTGGGCTGATGAGAAACAGTACAAGGGGAAGAACAGCCTCCTGAGGTTGAGGTGTTCTTGCGCGAGCGTGGGTTGGCTCCAGACCGGATCAGATGTCCCTACTGTGGTACCTAGCTCTACTTATATAGGCCCTGGTCCTGTCCCCAAATATTGAGCGGGAAGGGAGCCAACAACGGCGGGCAAATTTGAAAGGGGACAGCTAGTACAAGCTATCCTGACAAAAGTGGTCTTCGCCTGCAAAAGGCTCTGGTGATGACGCCGTCTTGGGCTCCATGGTGACCTCCGTCCTACCGTCCTTCCAGTCCTGGTCTTGTTGCACCGATATGGAAACCTTTGCCTGATGCCTCGGTACTCCGCACCTGCGCTTGCCACCTTACCACCGAAGAGGCAAACAAGGACGCTGCGCGCCGTGGCGCCCGCCTGGTGTCGATCGTCATGGCACACGTCACGAGAGCCTCGTGAGGTTTGCTCCGCCTTGATATCTCCACTCCTCGTGAGCCTGCCTGGCGAGGCAGCTCCTGAGAAGGTCTTGCGTCGTCCGCCTCGCGAGGCTTGGCCCCTCGCGAAGGTCTTGATTGCCTTGTTGATGAAGATGGGTCATACGGCCTGCTAGCATAGCCACGCCGTGGGCCGCAGGCAGGCAAGTCTGGGGACCCCCGTTCCCAGAATGCCGACAGTAGCCCCCGGGCCCAAGGCGCGCTTAGGCTTGGCTACGTGGCGAAGCCAAGGGTCAAGTACGGAGCGCCGCAGGCCCCAAAAACCTGCGGCCTCGGTTGACGCGTGCGGTTGATTGGACGTGGGCGTCTCCCCTTCCCCACGCTGCCTTAGAATCCGTCTGGCTGCGCGGCCGCCGCGACCTACACAGTTATTCCTCCGTCGCCTGCGCCTTGCTTCCCCAACCTCTCTGCTTCCTCGAGACTCTGTTTCTCTTCTCCAATCTGACCTGCCCTCTGCCCGCTTCGCTGCCATGGCGCCAAAACAAGCAGACAAGGGGAAGAAGCCCCTGTCTCCGCCAAGCGCGCCTTCGGCCGTTGAGCCGGCGCTGGGCCGATCCCGGGTGCTCAACAACGAGGCCATGGACAAGGTGCGTCCAATGCTTGCTTCCAGCTTCAACGAGTGGGGAGAGATGGTGGCTTGGCCCGCGTCTCGCACTCGCATGGCTCGGGCAGCCACTGAAGTCCCAATCTTCATAGATGCCCTCTGGGCTGGCCTGATTCCTCCCTTCTCCACCTTCTTTAACGCGGTACTCGAGCATTATCAGATCCACATGATGCATCTTGACCCTCAATCGGTGACTCTTCTTGCTGTCACCTTTGTGTGCGAAGCCATGGTGGGTATCGCTCCTTCGGTGGCCCTCCTCCGCCATTTCTTCTCACTGCGCCTGGCTGACCCTCAGCAGTGCTCGGGGTGCGTGAGCTTCCAGGCCGTGGCCGCGATGGCAGGTGTGGGGATTGACTTTGAGCTCCCTATCGTTGTCAAAACCGGCAGATCTCGGGTAGGGGGTCCCGAACTGTGCGTCTAGGATCAATGGTAACAGGAGACGGGGGACACAATGTTTACCCAGGTTCGGGCCCTCTCTATGGAGGTAATACCCTACTTCCTGCTTGATTGATCTTGATGAATATGAGTGTTACAAGAGTTGATCTACCACGAGATCGTAATGGCTAAACCCTAGAAGTCTAGCCTATGAGTATATGGTAATGAATCTGTCCTATCCGGACTATGCTCTCCGGTTTATATAGACACCGGAGAGATCTAGGGTTACACGAGGTCGGTTACATATTAGGGAATCTTCATAATCGGTCGCCCAGCTTGCCTTCCACGCCAAGGAGAGTCCAATCCGGACATGGGTATAGTCTTCGGTCTTCGTGTCTTCACAGCCCATCAGTCCGGCCCATAGATAAGAGGCCGGACACCCGAGGACCCCTTAGTCCAGGACTCCCTCAGTAGCCCCTGAACCTGGATTCAATGACGAGGAGTCCGGCACGCAGTTTGTCTTCGGCATTGCAAGGCGGGTTCCTCTTCTTCCGAACTCCAATATAGCCTTCGGAGATGATGATTGTATCCGGACCTGTGTATATAATCACAGAAAATACAATACTCCATGAGTCCAATCTGCAGATAATTGTTTATGACACTGTATCATGCCTGCCCAGTTATTATTTCCAACCGTTGGCTAGCCCATCGCCCCACGTCTCGGGAAGCGGTTTTATTGGCACGTCTTGTCCAAGCAGAGATCATTTCCCCTTGTTCACGGGATTTTCAATAATATTGGTATGGGTATCCCAACCGTCCCTAGGTACAACTCTTTGAGGATAGGTAAGTTTAATGACCCAAGAGGGGACGGTCGACATTCTGGGCCTTTATATAGGGACCCAGACTTGTCCTTTTCCTCCGCGCTTGCTTCTTCCTCAACCCCAGCCACCTCGAGTTCTAGCCCTCGAGTCCTAATCACCACCAACCCCAATCATGTCCGGGTCCAGCCGTTCAGGCCGGTGGGTGGCCTCTTCCGTCACGGAGGAGGATATTGAGAAACTCCGTGTAGCGAGGTACCTGACCCCAGAAATCCTTCATCGGCTTCCTCCCGAGGGGCAGATTATTCCCACCCCCAAATCTGGCGAGAGGGTAGTATTTGTGTCCCACTTCCTCCATGGGTTAGGGTTCGCGCTTAACCCCTTCGTCCGGGGGCTCATGTTCTACTATGGGCTAGATTTTCATGATCTGGCCCCGGACTCCGTTCTCCTCATCTCGACATTTATCGTCACGTGTGAGGCCTTCCTCCGGACTCCTCCACACTTTGCTTTGTGGCTCAAGACTTTTGATGTGAGCCGCGGGTGATAGAGGGGGAGCAGGCAGAGTGCGGCAGCGTTGTAATAAACAAGCTTGCCAGCGCGGTTTGGTTTGAAGGATCCTTTGCCGAGTCTTCTGAACTATGGCAGCAGAGGTGGTTTTATGTTAACGAACCGCGGGGCTCCAAGTGGGCGGCTACGCCTGCGTTCCGACCCGGCCCTCCGACTCAGCTTGCTTCATGGATCAACAAGGGGTTGGACTGGGGATCCGCTAATGAGGTGTAGACTCTACAAGGTCGCATCCAAAGCCTTACCGAGCAGGGCATCGATCTTGTGAACGTCGTTCAGGTAATGCTAGTCCACCAGATCCTGCCGTGTCAACGGCGGCCTCTCCGTATGTGGGAGTTCAATCCAGAAGGGCGGCGGACTCTTCAGCACTTCTTCGGTACTACACACGAAGGAATGTGGAAGTTATATTTCGGGGAGCGAGGGCAATGGTCGGACACCAGCGAAGACGTCGGCCTCGACTGCAATAATCCGGATACTCCAGTAAGTATTCAATCCCCGCACACCTTTCATTCAAGCATCTCTTGACAAGACACTAAACAACCTGCCCTTATACAGGACTGGATAAAGAAAGCGGTGTTAATCTGGTGTCCGGCACCCCTTCCCGAAGACCCTGCGTCTGCCCTACTGATGCGGATGTTGATCCCGACACCATACCTGGTGTCTACTGAGGGGGCGAGAGAGGGGAGCCCAAAGGAGACGCCTGCCACGGCAAAAAGCGGGCTGCTTCTGGAGGCCAGGAGGGGAAACCTTCCAAGAAAGGAAAAATGCCATCATCGGTTGGCTTGAACCGGGCAAGCGATGTTGATGTGGAGCTTGATGATGAGGACAAACCTCTGGCCAGGCCGTAAGTGAAGCGGGGTACTTTAACCATACCTCATTCCTTTCTTATTACTGAAATAACCCTCCGGCATATGTGCATCCTCGCAGGTTAACGCCTGGCGTTTCTCAATCCTCCTCCTCGGGAGACCTTCTTCTGGAGATGATGGAGAGTGACACGCCTTCTCCGGCCTCCTCGCCTAACAGGGCGGATGATCTCGAGGTGTCGCCCCGGAGGGCTTCTCCCAACCGGCAAGTAGCGCAGGAAACGAGGAAGGAGCTACCCGAAGGTGGTGCCTCTGTCCCTCAGGGTTCGGGGATCAAGGATGACGGCCCCGAACTGTACGGGTTACAGCCGGAGACAATGCTGGAGGCGGGTAAGCAGATTCCTTCAAAGGAATGTCGTGCTCCGGCAGCGGTGTCCGAAGACCCAGGAGTGCCGGAGACGCTGACGGACATGCTGCGACGAGCGTCCGTTTCAGAGAAGCACCGTGCCTTAATGGTTACGGTGGTCGAAAAAGTTGTATCCGCGAAGAGCGGGTTGAATGAGGCCTTTACGAGCCTTCTGAGAGGTTTTGAGGTTTGTGATGTAATGTTGCCAATTGAATAATATTGACGGAATGCACCTGTTGTGTATGCAGTAGCCCCTGAGACTCGGATCGCCTTTCAAAGGAAGTGATCGGAGGATCGAAAATATATTTTCAGGTACTAACCTTGGTTTAGTTTGGAATGCAGGCTGTCTCCCCTCCTGCCGTTGCCCGAAATTCGGAGGTAATCGAACTGCAGCGAAAGCTGGATATTGCGGAGGATGACATTGCTTTGATCAATAGGCGTCTTGACGACTCGCAAGGTATATATTTCGAGCATTCCTTACACCAATGTGCTTATAATGTAAGCCTGACTCTGAAGAGAGTGTGACATAAAATGTGCATCAATGCAGATGGTGCTGCCGCCGTGGAAGCCCTTTGGGCGGAGCTGGCCCGGGCCAAGGAACAGGCCCGGTTTAGTAATGCGGCTGCCGAAAAGGCATCGGCTGACTTGAAGGCCGAACAAGCCGCGCGGCGCCAGGACAAGGAGGCCATATCCACCATGGCACGCGAGTTAGAGAATGCGGCTGGCCGCTGTAAACTTCTTGAGAAGGAAAATGAAGCCAAAATGGCTGAACTTGACGAGGCCTTATGAGAGGAGAAAGAAGCGCGGTCTGAATCCAGAGCAGCACATGAGGAGATCCGGCAAGCTGGGGAGATTGTGGCTGCCAATCCCTTTTTGCTACAGGCTAAGTTCGGCGATCCGAATTATGCTCAGCTTAACCAAGTATGGAGTTCTCCGGAAAAAATTTAGACTTGCCGAAGAGTTCTTCCGATGCGGCGCAGTTTTATCAGGCGCAAGAGGGGTATGCAACGGAGAAGCTTTTCTGGTCGCAATTCGGCGCGTCGAAGCGCCCTCTATTGCTGAATGAACAAATGTCCCAGTGGGCCGAGCTGCATAGGATATCCAGCGCTGCCATGAAGAACGTCGTAGTCCGTTTGTGGCCGACTGAACCTGTTCCGAGTAGTTACTTCGGCCTGGTGCAGCGGCTTGCTGATGCGGTGCCTATTGACGCTATGAAGCGGTCGGCGTGCATTGAAGGTGCACGGATGGCCTTCGCCCGAGTCAAGACATTCTGGGGGAAGATGAAGGCCATCAATATTGCCACGGAGAGTCCACCCGAAGGCAAGGACCGTCCGGAACCGGAGCATTATTTTGGAGACGTCCTGGAGGGCGCCCGCTTGATAGAGGGTCAGTGCTTGAAAGACATAATATTTGAGTGATGTGTACAAGGGTTGTAACAGACAACTTTATAGTTAATCTATTTGTTTGCTCGAAAGCTTGTATTCCTCCTGTGCGGCCGTTTTAATGTAATTTGAAAGTTTTCCAGTCGTCGGCTTCAGCCCCCTCGTAGGAAATACGGGGGTGTTCGAAAAAGCATTGAATCACTCTTTTTCCAACGTCTTGGTCCATAAAGGAGGTGATAATGCGGCGAACCAGGCAATCGGACTATAGGGCGTTAACACTTTCACTTAGCCATAGGAGTTTTATGGTGGGGCTACGACATAGCCCCTGGTATGTATGCGGCGTATAGTAATATTGTGCCTTACATGTTTTGATCTGAAAAAGATCCTTCGTGTGACACGGAGAATCGCTAAGGATTTGAATAAGTCGTCAAGTGGTTAACCAGCTCTCGCCGCATCATGACAGTCAGTTTTCGGCTTTCTCCACTGAGGTGCTCATCCGGTCAAAGCCAGGGCACAATCGCAGTAGTTCTCCCTTTACTACCCTAGCCGATAGAACGGAACGTAGGGTAGCTAGCACAGGAGCCGGGCAACCCAACTATTGACCAAAGACAATGATTCGAAGCTGATGCATATAAGGCCAAACTTGCGACGCCGAAGTACGCTATAGAGTTGTTCGGACTTTAATTGGCGACTCGTTTGTTCCCATATCGAGCCCCTGGCAGGTTATGCCGAGGTGCGTCTTGTAACATCGTTGTTACGGCCGTACTCATTGTAAAAAAGTGTATAGAAGATTAGTTCGGATGAAGTTTACTGGGAGTGGAGCAGTAAGCCAGTGATAGATATATATAAAAAGAAGAGAAAAACCACAACCCGGCCATTTGACATGCTCGGGGTCGGGAACGGAGGAAAAAGGCATAGTACAGGCTCAGAATAAAGAGTGCGGTCTACAAAAAGCTATTTTGGACCTCCTGTCGCACGTCTGCGCCGCCCGTCCTCTGGGAGGGGAGTCCTTAACTGAAGTAACCCCGTAGGTGAGTGTGCGGACCCGAACTCCGATAGAGTCCATTGTATATGCAGTCCTGTCGGTCACCTGTTTATAATAAAGAAAAATAAAAAAATGGATAAAAAATGTTACGGGAATGCTTGCAGGGTTGTCCGCATTGTGCTTCCGCCGATGCCCATGGTATCTTGAGTGCGTAGTGATGTACACGTGGTGTAAATCCTGCCATCATAGTGGGTGGGTGGGGGAAGCCGAACTGCTATTTCCGCTCCGGTAGTGGTCGAACGTTGGAGGGAAACTGCTTCTGGCCCCCGGTGTTCGGCTGGCGAGCCTTGCCGTCGTCTTTATCGCTTGGTGGCCTTCTCCCTTTGTATTCGGCATTAAGCTTGCCTGCCTGCTTGAAGACCCAACAGTTTCTGTTGGTATGATTGGCTGGCTTATCAGGGTGGCCGTGAATCAAACAGGGTCGGTCCAATATCCTGTCAAGGGTGGATGGACCGTCCTGTTTGGCCTTAAATGGCTTCTTCCGTTGACCGGGTTTCGGATTGTGAACTCCAGCGTTGACTGTTGTGTCACGCAATCTTTCGTTATTGCTGCGACTATTATGCTCGTTCAGTCGTGGCTTGCCGTTGCCGTCTCGGATTCCGAAAGTGCCCGGGTCGCTGGCATTGTTGCTTTTGCGAGCGAGCCAGTTGTCTTCTTCCACACAAAAGCGAGTCATTAGAGCGGTAAGGGCTGTCATGGATTTAGGTCCTTCCTGGCCGAGGTGACGTGCTAGCCATTCATCCCGAACGCTATGTTTGAAGGCCGCGAGGGCTTCCGCGTCCGGACAGTCGACGATTTGATTCTTTTTGACTAGGAATCTAGTCCAGAGCTCCCTGGCTGACTCGCCGGGCTATTGGACAATATGACTTAAATCATCAGCATCTGGTGGCCGGACATATGTTCCTTGGAAGTTGTCGCGAAAGGCGTCTTCCAGATCTTCCCAGCTGCCAATGGAATTTTTTGGCAAACTGTTTAGCCAGTACTGTGCTGGCCCCTTAAGCTTGAGAGGCAGGTATTTAATGGCATGAAGGTTGTCTCCGCGAGCCAAGTGGATATGGAGGAGGAAGTCCTCAATCCATACTGCGGGATCTGTTGTTCCATCGTATGATTCGATGTTGATGGGTTTAAACCCGTCTGGAAATTCATGCTCCATTACCTCGTGGGTGAAGCAAAGAGGGTGTGCGGCTCCTCTATGTTGGGCCACACTGTGAAGCACCTCCGGCGGACTCCGCTTACGATTTTCGAACCGAGCGTGATCGGGTCTGTCGTGTCCGAATAGATAACCGTTATTACTGGCCGGGGCATGTCTACGCAGTCTGTGTGTCGATTTTGTGTGTCCTGCTCTACCCTCCGGGTCTTGTTGGATGTCGTGAGTGTTCCCCCGAGCTTCTTTATTCTTGCTTGGATGGCCGGATGGGTTGGTATGGTGCTCTGCTGGGGCTGCTGCTTTGCCCGGACCGAACTGTGGTCGGCCTACCGGCTTATTCGATGTTGGTGTGGGCTCCAAAGCCTTGCCATCATATTGAGGGAGCCACCTACTGTTGTGGTGGCTTTTGTCGGGGACGCTAAGGCCATATTCTTTGGCGGCCAGGACCTCGGTCCATCTATCTTTGAGCAAATCTTGGCTCACTTGGAGCTGCAGCTGCTTCCTCCTTAGGCTCCTTGCAGTGGCTATGAGCCGGCGGTTAAAGCGCTCCTGTTCTAGAGGTTCCTCAGGCATGATGAATTCCTCGTTGTCGAGGCTCTCTTCTTCCTCGGAGAGTGGAAGATAATTACTATCCTCCGAGTCTCTGTATGTGGCCTGTTCATCAGGGCTATCCTGCCCGCTTTCCTGGTCTTCCTGTTCGGATCCTGTCTCAACAGGGTCTTCGTTGTCCGGAGTATTATCACCTCCGGCGCTAGTATTGTTTTCTCCTGAGTGACATGACTTAGAGTGGCGCCGGTGTTCGGACTGTGTACCAGGAGGTCTATCCTCGACTGGATCCTCCTTGTCATCGTAGAGATCGTCGTTGGGTGTGTCTACCATACAAACGTCATACCAGGAAGTGGTCGCCCCGTGTCTAGCGGATCGTAATCTTTGGCTTTGCCCCTCATCATCGTCCAGACTGTCGATGTCTTCGGAGCACGGGTCAGGCGTGTTGGTTGGGTCTTCGACGGTGGCTATGAAGTGGGTGGCGGGTGGGAAGCAAAATTCTCCATCATCCGCTGTAAGGTCGAACTGAACATAGTTCGGCGACGAGCCGTCTACCAGGGATAGGTTTCTTAGTGAGTTTACTAGGTCACCCATGGGCGAGTGTTGGAAGATATCTGCGGCGCTGAACTTGAAGATCGATAGCCGATCGAGTTCGGTATCCGCGGGCTCGCAGGGTTCAGAACTCGATACCGGAGACAAGTTCGGGGTTCCGTTGATGCAAGTATCGTACGAAGTGAAATCTGCATGCGGCTCCAATGCCGCCGAATTGGTAGCCCCCGTGATGGGGTTGAGTTTCCCATCTTCGGACGACTTGATCTGCTCCGGATCTAAGGCCAGAGTTGTTATAGGAGCTATCTCCTGGATGCGGCCCGATGACAGGTTTAAGCCATGTTCATCGGGGCGAAGGGGAGCGGTTGCCGCAGTCTCGAATCCATCGAAGATCAAATCTCCACGGATGTCCGCGACATAGTTCAGGCTTCCGAATCTGACCTGATGGCCAGGGGCGTAGCTATCGATCTGCTCCAGATGGCCGAGCGGGTTGGCCCGCAGTACGAAGCCGCCGAATACAAAGATCTGTCCGGGGAGGAAGGTTTCTCCCTGGACCACGTCATTACTGACGATTGAAGGGGCCATCAAACCTTTCATCGATGACACAGTGGAACTCTCAATGAAAGCACCAATGTCGATGTCAAAACCGGCGGATCTCGGGTAGGGGGTCCCGAACTGTGCGTCTAGGATCGATGGTAATAGGAGACGGGGGACACAATGTTTACCCAGGTTCGGGCCCTCTCTATGTAGGTAATACCCTACTTCCTGCTTGATTGATCTTGATGAATATGAGTGTTACAAGAGTTGATCTACCACGAGATCGTAATGGATAAACCCTAGAAGTATAGCCTATGAGTATATGGTAATGAATCTGTCCTATCCGGACTATGCTCTCCAGTTTATATAGACACCGGAGAGATCTAGGGTTACACGAGGTCGGTTACATATGAGGGAATCATCATAATCGGTTGCCTAGCTTGCCTTCCACGCCAAGGAGAGTCCAATCCGGACATGGGTATAGTCTTTGGTCTTCGTGTCTTCACAGCCCATCAGTCCGGCCCATAGATAACAGGCCGGACGCCCGATGACCCCTTAGTCCAGGACTCCCTCACTCCCTCCATCCACGAGCGAGTTCCGGACACGATGGGTGTTCGTCGACGCCGGTGTGCTCAGCCCTCTGCTCCACGCCCCGGCGGGGCCTGCTGTTCCGAACTCCGGTTGGGGTCATCAGAAGGTCACGAGCCCCTGCCTCGCTCCCGTCTGGGCCAGGCCGAGGAGGTTGATGGACCGTGGTGTGACTGCGCCTATGGTGGTGAAGGAGTTCGTCAAGCGCCGAGTCGCCCCGCTTCAGCGCCATTCCCGCCCGACGTGGGCCTTTCTCAGCAGTCAGGACCACATGAGGTTTCAAGAGGAAGGGCTTCCTCTTAATACGCGGGAGACAATGCTTATGGTCCTGACGGGAACCCCTTTGCCAGACGACATGCCCAGGAAGAGTTGTTTGCTGTACCGTTGCGAGAACAAGGATGAGTTTTCTGCGAGCATGCCCTCCTTTGATGAGTGGGGCCTGCGCCCGATCGGCCTGGTGGGGCCCCGCGAGAATCCTGTCGACATGGTTCGGCTCCTCGTCACCGGTGCCGAGCTCACCCCGAGTGAGGGTGCAGGAGGGCGAGCTCCGACGGAGGCCGGCGGCCCCAGTGCTGAAGAGCACATGTCGCGCGGAGATCCGGGAGCGTCGTCCCCGGAAGCTCGCGATCCCTCCCCTGGGGCGTCGGTCACTGAGGCAACGCAGCATGCAGTTCCCGAGGTCAAAGCCCCCGAAGCCTCGGGAGGTTGTAGCGAGACGGCGCCCGACTGTTCGCCGCAGCCAGGCACCCCTGAAGTTGTCTCTCCAAGCTCTTCTTCGGCCCCGCCTCGCACCGGCCATCACGTCCAGCGCTTTGGTCGGCTTTGCATGGACTTCGAGGAGCTCCGCAAGAGGAAAGGATCCCCGAGCAGCAACAGCATCTTCGGGCCGTTGAAGCGGCGAAAGTACTTGGCTAGCGACGAGTAAGTACTGCACCTTGTGATTTCTTGATTGCCGATTTCCTTCCTGACGTTAGTTCTTCAGGACCCCTTCTGCCAGGGTCATTGGGTCCCTCGTGAGGCAATCCTCTCCTTCCGCGGCACCCCCGCTGGCCTCGTGCATCCCGAGCCTGTACATCGCGTCCGGAACTGGGTCGGCAGAGGGTGTGCGCTCGCCTTCAAGGAGCCTTGGATCTGTGGCCTCGCTGCCCTTCCTGCACGGTCTGGCTTGGAACTTGGCGGGTGTTCCCCGATCTCCTCCTCTGGTGATGGACAACAACTGGTTGACTTCGTCCTTCGGCTCCTCCTCAAGCAGCGGGCCGCATCCGGCCGGAGCTTCTCGCGAGGTTGGGCCGGCGCCTGGTGCGACACCAGCCCCCAGCCCCCTGTCGAGAGGCGGAGCGCCACTTGATGTCCCGCCTGCAGCCCCCGAGGTGGAGGACGAGGTGGGCCGTGCTTTCGAGTCCGAGCGCGGGCGAAGCGTCGTTCGCCATGAGCTCTTCCAAGAGGCGATGGGCGCGATGAGCCGACTCGGTGAAGAACTTGTGGGCGTCGACTCGCGCCTTGAGGCTGAAGGTCTTCGGCTGGTGGAGGAACGGCGTAAGCTGAGGGTGGCCATCAACCTTGGCCGCTATCAGCGCGATCTTGACAATGCGAAGGCCGAGGCGTCCCTCAAGGTCTCCCGCGAAGCTTGCTCTCGAGCCTTGGAGGAGGCTCGCGAGGCTGCGGAGAAACACGCGTGGGAGCTCCAGGCCTGGAGTGCGTCCCTCGAGCAGCAGGTGGATGTGCGCGGAGCCGCCCTTGCGTCGCTGAGGGGGACGCCCCTGAGGAAGAGGAAGTGTGGAGGCGTGAGGAAGCGCTGGCTTTGGAAGCCGTGGAATGCAGTCTTGAGCTCGAGCAACTGGAGACGAGGGAGCATCAAGTTGCTCAGGCGGAAGATGCCGTCGGGGCTCGCGAGGCCAGAGTCCAAGAGGAAGTCGACCGCCGGGTGGCCAAGGTTCGCGCTGACCTGGAGGGTAGGTATGACTTGAAGTTGAAGCTCGCAGGAACGGAGGATGCGGGCAGGGCCGCTGCCCTCAGGCCCAGGTTGGACGAGGCGGAGAGGCGCGGGGAGGCCACTGCTGCCGCCCTGGTCACGGCGCAGGCGGACTTGGCCTCCGCCCACGCCGAACTGCTTTCTCTTCGGAAACGGGTTGATGACGCCGAGGTTGTCGCGTGGCAAAACAGGGAGGAAGTGCTCCAATGGCGGACGTTGGAGCGCGAGCACGCCCCCATGCTCCAGGATCTCCGGAACAGGGCTAATACCACCCTGGGCTACATCTGCGACGAGAATGCACTGCCTCCTCACTCAAATCACTACGCCAGCCACCTGACCTTCTTCACCGATGTGGTGACGTGCCTGGAAGCCCGGTCAGACAGGGCTCGCCGGCTCGTGGAGGAGAGAAGCCGGGGCCTGCTCGGGCGCACGTTCTCTCGCATCTTTAGCCACCTCAGGAACACCTTTCCTGAGTTCGACTTCGACGCCGCCATTGCCCCCGTGCCGCAGGCCGTCCGAGGTGACCTGGCGCGGTGGGTGGAGGACAACGTGGATGCGCTGGTCAGAGCCTTCGCTTCTGACGACGACGCGGTGGTGGTCGTCGCGGACGAAGGCAATGTGGTTGAGAATGGCGATGAAGGCGTCGCCGAAGGCGGCGACGGTGCCGGCAAAGACAAAGATGATGCGAGTGACGCGTCCGAGGGCGACGCAGCAAGTGACATATCTGGCTGATCCCATGTCCTCCTGTCATTGCATCCTGTACGCAAAAACTCGGGCGCGGACCTTGGAAAACTTGTAAGAGCATTTTGAGAGGGGGAGCCCCTCATGTAAGCAAGTTGCAGCCTTTACTTTTCTACTTGGTATTGTGTATGTGCCCTCGCGAACTCGTAAGTCCAGGGGTGAGTTCCCGTCGTGGGGTTACCTTAGTCAGTGCCAGCCTCGAGCTGGGTCGTGAGGCGACGAGTTTCTGAAAATCCTGCGGAGCTTGTCGACCCGTCAGGAGGGGCCCCGCAAGAGGCAAGTACCAGTTGCAGCGCTAGCGCGTGCTCGGCACGCGTGCGCTTCGCGCAGCGAGGGGCTCATGAGGGGAAGGCGACGGACGTGAGTCCCAGGTAGAACGAAATCCAGAAAGCAAGAAATTGCTTGAACAAGAAAAGGCACCCCCCCGCGTAGCGATAAAAACTCGACTTCAACTTAAATCCAGATCCAGAAAGCAAGGCTACAGAAAAGAGATCCAAACGAAAGGCCGCGTCCGGCGCCTATTCTAGTCTTCTGGTCTTCAAGTCTTCTCACCAGCGCGGAGCTAAGTGCTGCCACTTGGCGTGGGAGGGAGCCCCAGGGCTTGAGGCCAGCACCCCTGAGACTCCGGGGCGTGTACAGCCCCAACTCGTTATTACGTGAGAGTGTCACGGGCGGCGAGCTTCATAGGCACTGGCCCTTCTTCACAGGTACCGGCCTTGCTTCATATCACCAGACGAGGGCCCCGCCTTGCGCCACCATCGACCACCTTTGAGTGGACCGGCAACATGGACGACACAAAGGGGGGAAAGAGGACGCCAGCGGTGCCCTCGGCGACCACAGTCCTCTGCAGGGGGAAGGGTCATCGAGGCCTCCCCGGCAGAGGGCCTACCTCCGAGTGTCGCCCGGCTTCACGCGACGTGGGGGAGGGGCCTTGCTCCTGGCTCCCTCCTGGTGGCCCCCAGCGTGTTTCCCTTGTTGGGAGGGATGCTGCTGTGCCAGGGTCGTCGATCGATGCTGCGACCTGATTCACTTGCATCCCATGGTTAGCGTAAGCCTGCTCCTGAGAGATTAGTGGTACCCTGTAGTTGTCGTTGATGGCGCGATCGTCGTTGTTCTCCGTTGGTTCCTGGAAGGCTTCGACTCCTAGCGCCCCTTCTTCCCAATCTTCTCCAACGAACGAGCCGGGGTCGTCCTCCGGTGCGTACTCTTGGTCCATCATGCGGGGTACGTAGGCTTCCGGGGCCGTTACCCCGAACACCTCGCCGTAGTGCCCTACACTCCATGTTGCTCGGCCCAGCGTGGCGTCCTGAGGACAGTAGCGCGGCATCGCGCTGGGACCATGGAGGGCGATGCTTGTGCCCGTGCTTATTGCGGGCGGTGTGGGGGCGGAGGAGCCCACGGCGCTGCCGGCCGCGCTAGTGTTGACGAAGCCCCCAGGCACCCCCGATGGCACGTGGTTGCGGCGAGGCCCGCCATGAGGCCCTGCAACGGCCTGAGTAGGGAGCCGATAGCAGAAGGGCGGTGCTCCCGACGCCGCCGCGTCCAGCAGCTCGGCGACGCGCTCCAGCAGCGCATCCCGGCCGCTCTTCATCAGCTGGCACCGCAGCAGCTCTCTTGCCACTGCGAGTGCTTCCCGCGTGTTTTGCCTGCTCCCGCTGCGAGTGCGGCGCCATCGCCGCGGCGTGGCTTGCTGCCCTTGCAGCGGCTCATACTTGTCGTGGAGTGAGGGTGGATGACGCCTGGCCCCGCCGCCCTCGCCCAGCAGCGTTGGACGACGCTCGCGCCGCCTGGAGCGCGGGGTCGAGGTCTTCATGGGCAGGCGTCGTCGCCCGGGCCGGCCAGGCTGCCCAGCGGTCGGAGTCAGCTCTTGGTCGCCGGACATCTTGGCCGTGGAGCGTCGGTAAGTCGATTGGCGAGGAAGAAGCTCCGGTGCACCCCTACCTGGTGTGCCAAATGCCGGATCTCGGGTTCCGGCAAAACCCTTAAGGTTCGAACTCTGGGGTGCGCGCGAAGTTCCTTCCCTCCTACCGATCCACGCCCTAGCTCACTAAGATCTCCCGGACGAACTCGACGAACTCACAACACAGAGAGACACAAGGTTTATACTGGTTCGGGCCACCATTGTGGTGTAATACCCTACTCCAGTGTGTGGTGGTGGATTGCCTCTTGGGCTGATGAGAAATAGTACAAGGGGAAGAACAACCTCCTGAGGTTGAGGTGTTCTTGTGCGAGCGTGGGTTGGCTCCAGACCGGATCAGATGTCCCTACTGTGGTACCTAGCTCTACTTATATAGGCCCTGGTCCCCTCCCCAAATATTGAGCGGGAAGGGAGCCAACAACGACGGGCAAATTTGAAAGGGGACAACTAATACAAGCTATCCTGACAAAAGTGGTCTTCGCCTGCAAAAGGCTCTGGTGATGATGCCGTCTTGGGCTCCATGGTGACCTCCGTCCTGCCGTCCTTCCAGTCCCGGTCTTGTTGCACCGATATGGAAACCTTTGCCTGATGCCTCGGTACTCCGCGCCTGCGCTTGCCGCCTTAGCACCGAAGAGGCAAACAAGGACGCTGCGCGCCCTGGCACCCGCCTGGTGTCGATCGTCATGGCTCAAGTCAGGAGAGCCTCGTGAGGTTTGCTCCGCCTTGATATCTCCGCTCCTCATGAGCCTGCCTGGCGAGGCAGCTCCTAAGAAGGTCTTGCGTCGTCCGCCTCGTGAGGCTTGGCCCCTCGCGAAGGTCTTGATTGCCTTCTTGATGAAGATGGGCCGTACGGCCTGCTAGCATAGCCACGCCGTGGGCCGCACGCAGGAAAGTCTGGGGACCCCGTTCCCAGAACGCCGACTGGCTGAGATTTAACTCAGAAGACCATGTCTTCACCTTATTCCCCTTGAGCAAAGGACACCCAGTCCTCGCCCAATCACTCTGGTAAGTCTTCAAGGTAGACTTCCAAACCTTCACAGACTTCGTTCACCGGCGATCCATAATGACTCTTGGATGCTCAGAACGCGATGCCTAACTGGCTGGAGGATTCACAGTCCTCAAGTGTGACAAGTCTTCAGGTCACGCGGACAGAAAGACTTCAGTGATGCCTAACACTCTTTGGCTCTGGGTGTTTTGGGCTTTGTCCTCGCAAGGATCTCTCTCAAATGCTTCGGAGGTGGGTTGCTCTCAAACGACAAAACCATGCACTAACTCTGAGCAGCCACCAATTTATGGTGTAGGGGGTGGGCAATTTATAGCCAGGAGGCAACCCGACCTGATTTTTCCAAAATGACCCTGGGTCACTAAGGAACCGACATGTGTCCAACGGTCGAATTTCAAACACACACGACAGTTTTACTTGGGCTACAAGCAAAGCTGACTCATCCAGCTCTGGATAAGATTTGCTCTCATTGTCTTCACTCTAAGACATAGGATTTTGGTTGAGCATCACATCAATCACTCTAACTTTGTTCACTTGGACCCCACTTAACAGTACGATGGTTCCTATGACTCAACAAAGAAGAAAGGAAACTACGAAACAACTATGTCTTCGCACTCCATAGTCTTCAAGTGAAGGTCTTCACATGTCATAATCTTCATCGTGAATGTCTTCACGAACTACCATCATCTTCAATGTCTTCACACATTTTTAGGGGTCATCTCTGGTAGGTAAACCGAATTAATAAGGGACTACTACGTGTGTTATCCCGCAATTCTCACAAACACATTAGTCCCTCAACCAAGTTTGTCGTCAATACTCCAAAACCAACTAGGGGTGGCACTAGATGCACTTACAATCTCCCCCTTTTTGATGATTGATGACAAACTGGTTGAAGTTTTCAACGGGGATAAAAGTATGTGAAAGTTAAGGATTAAGGCATTGTCTTCATATGTTGCAAAAGGCTCCCATGAAGATGTGCATATAAGTAGTTTGCTTTTGAATGCCAATGCACGTGGCAAGTTTTACTTTGTGGAGTTCCTCTTCAACGTACGAAGACAATTCATCATGCATATATAAGAATAAGGAAGATAATGACATGCATAATGAGAAATGGGCGTCTGCGGAATGACTTCATGCAGAATTTATCATCGCATCACAAAGTAGCAACAAAACTAGCAGACGACCATCAAGTTTAAGTGTTACAACTCAAGAGCCAAATAGTTTCAAAACTAGAGTTGTAAGAACTTAGCAAAAAAATGCAACCACCCATATGGACCCGCTTGAAGACTATCAACCTCATATGCTTCTCCCCCTTTTGTCAGTAAGGACCAAAAAGGTTTGAAGACATAGAGGGTCTACTCATTCCCAGTTGGAGTAGAAGATGGAGCAGGGTTGACGTTGGAGTTTGGTGGTGCAGACGAGCCTGACAAAGAATCATGATGCAGTGCAACCAATGTTGGTGAAGTGGCGTCATCCTCTTCATTGACGACTCTCGCAACAACAGTTGCAGCGGAAGACGAATGTTCAGAATCTTCAATGAATCTTCAACAGTTGCAACAACAGGTGAAGTGGTGTAAGTGCACCTAGTGCCTCCCCTAGTTGGTTTTGGAGTATTGATGACAAACCTGGTTGAGGGACTAATGTGTTTGTGAGAATAGCAGGATAACACAGGTAGTAGTCCCTCATTGATTCGGTTTACCTACAAGAGATGACCCCTAAAAATGTGTGAAGACATTGAAGACAATGGTGGTATGTGAAGACAATCACATCAAAGCTGACTCGAGAAGACATTCACGTGAAGACTATGGAGTGCGAAGACATAGTTGTTTTGTAGTTTCCTTTTCTTCTTTGTTGAGTCATAGGAACCACCGTATTGTTAAGTGGGGTCCAAGTGAACAAAATCAGAGTGACTGAAGTGATGCTCAACCAAATCCTAAGTCTTCGAGCGAAGACAATGAGAGCAAATCTTATCCAGAGCTGGATGAGTCAGCTTTACTTGTAGCCCAAGTCAAGATGCCGCGTGTGTTTGAAATCTGACCGTTGGAACACGTGTCAGTTCCTTAGTGACCCAGGGTCATTTCGGACAAATCAGGTCGGGTTGCCTACTGGCTATAAATAGCCCACCCCCTACACCATAAATTGGTGGCTGCTCAGAGTTATTGCACGGCTTTTGTCGTTTGAGAGCAACCCACCTCCGAAGCTTTTGAGAGAGAGAAATCCTTGCGAGGACAAAGCCCAAACACCCAGAGCCAAAGAGTATTAGGCATCACTAAAGTCTTTCTGTCCGCGTGACCTAAAGACTCGTTACACTTGAGGACTGTGAATCCTCCAGCCGGTTAGGCGTCGCGTTCTGAGCATCCAAGAGTCATTTTGGATCATCGGTGAACAAAGTCTGTGAAGGTTTGGAAGTCTACCTTGAACACTTAGCAGAGTGATTGGGCGAGGACTGGGTGTCCTTAGCTCAAGGGGAGTAAGGTGAAGATGCGGTCTTCTGAGTTAAATCTCAGCCTCCCTAACCAGACGTACAGTTGTCACAGCAACTGGAACTGGTCCAACAAATCCTTGTCCTCACCAAACTACTGGTTCTATCTTCTCCCTCTCTTTAATTACAGTTTGTCTTCATGAAGTCATTGCCTGCCTGTGTTACCTGTTTGACTTCACTGTGTGACTTCTATTGTTGTTGGGCTTCATACTATCTTCCATCCTGATCATCACTACCTAGCTGCTATTTGTCTTCGTGCTTTCACTTCATTGAATACTTGACTATGGCCTGCCTAGTGTAGTCTACCTTCTGCTGCATGTCAATAGGTTTATTTCTATTGGTTGTCTTTGAAACTCCCATGTTTTGAAGACGTTCATAAAAATTGCCTATTCACCCCCCTCTTGTCGATAACTAGCACTTTCAATTGGTATCAGAGCAAGGTACTCCCTTGTTCTGTGTGATTCGGTTTAACCACCTGGAGTTTTAGCAATGTCAACTGCAGGGATAATCAAAGTCTCCGCTGCGTGCCCTGTCTTCGATGGCACTGAATATCCCTACTGGAAGAATAAGATGCGCATGCATCTTGAAGCCATTGATGTTGACCTTTGGTATGTCGTCACGAACGGCGTTCCCAAGGGCGGTGAAGGCGTCACCCCTGATGATGTCAAGAAGTTCATTCAACTAGATTCTACTGCGAAGAACATCATTTGCGGTCATCTGACCAAAGGACAGTATGGCCGTGTAAGTGCTCTGGAAACATCGAAGCTAATCTGGGACTGGCTCTCCAAGGTCAATGAAGGCTTTTCAACTCAGAGAGATCAAAGGATCAGTGTCCTTCGCAACCTCTTCAACCGCTTCAAGAGACACGACAATGAGAACATCCAGCTCACATTTGATCGCCTCACTGACATCAAAAATGAGCTTCAGGCACTCGGTGCTACTGAGATCACCAAGCATGAAATCGTCAAGACACTCCTGAGATCTCTTGACAGCTCGTTTGACACCCTAGCCCTGATGATTCAAGAACGCCCTGACTTCAAGACTCTCGATCTGTCTGACATACTTGAGAGGCTCAACACACATGAGTTCTAGATATCTGAGAAACGAGATATCTATGGTCCCAACTATGTCCGAACTCGCGCTTTGAAGGCAAAGGCTGCTTCCTCATCTGAAGAAGAATCTGACTGCAGTTCTAGTGATCCTGAAGACATTGGAAAGGAGCTTGCTATGCTTGTGAAGAAGTTCCAGAAATTCACCAAGAAGAAAGGCTTCAGAAAGTCTTCACGATCCAGCTCAAGAAATGATGAAGCTTCTGCTCATGACCACAAGAAGAGAACATGCCATAAGTGCAAGAAACCTGGTCACTACATCTCTGAGTGTCCACAGTGGGACAATGAAAACAAGAAGAAGAAGAAGAAAAGCAAGGAATATGATTCTGATGACAAGAAGAAGAAGAAATCTTCAAAGTCTTCTTCCAAGTCTTCGTCCAAGTCTTCATCACACAAGAAGAGCTCACCTGGCAAGGCTCGTGCTTTTGTGGGCAAGGAGATGGATTCAGAGGAGGAGTCTGCTTCTGAGGAGGCGGAGGTGGAGTCTGAGGAGGAGTCCGACTCTGGTGTTGCAAGCCTGGCTCTAGCCACAGCCTACGTTGCCAAGTCCATCTTCAACACTGAAGACAATGGCTCCATCACCAACACTGATGATAATGACAAGGACGACTCCGCTCCCACCTACTACTTCATGGCACATGGTGCCAAGGTAAACTCACGCGATGCTTACTTTCAAACATCAAGTGAAGATGACTCTAATTGTGAATCCAAACCCAGCTACAAAACACTTGCTAAAATTGCAACTGAACAACAGAAAGCTATGGAAGATATTCAAAAATTGCTAGACAAAAGCGATGACCTGTTGGACGCAGAAATGACCCGATCTCAGTCCTTAATTGAAGACATAAAAAATCTTCATGTTAAGTACGAGGAACTTGAAAGTCGTCATGAAATGCTCTCAACAACCCATGAAAAGCTTTCCTACGATTATCTTCAAAGGAAGCAAGAACTTGAGAAGTTGAGAATGATTCATGAAGATCTTCAAAAGGAGAACGAGTCACTTCGCGCTCAACAGATCAGTTCCGCTCAGGAAGGATTTGAACCACCATGTCTAAAATGCCTTGAGCGTGATAACGCTACTTCTGTTGCTGAATGTTCTACTGCTGCTACTGTTGCAATATCTTCAACTGTTGATGTGGTAACTAACCCCTCTGCTGAGGATGCCACCACTATTGCTGATGAAAATGCTAGGTTGAAGACATTGCTTGAAACAGGGATGCACAAAAGTCTCAAAGGGCATCAGACACTGTGCGATGTCCTCAAAAAGCAGATTCTGAACCGAAACCCTAGGAAAGAGGGTGTTGGGTTCGAGAGGAAAATGAATCTTGATGGTTCTTACTGGAAGCCTGAGCAGTACCCCAAAACCACATGGGTTGCTGCAAAGGGACCTTCAGTGGATCTATCCACCTTATCTGGCTTCACTTGTGCTAACCCTATTATCATTGATGAATCCTTTGATGCAAACTATAAACTATTTAAGAATCAGAATGGTGAAATGTTTGCCAGGTATATTGGTACTAACTTCAGGAATGGACCAGCCATGAAGAAGATCTAGGTGCCCAAAAGGTGTCTTGAGAATCTTCCTGTGAATGTCATCATGACACCACAAAGGAAGAAGACAAACCCCAGACCAAAAGCTTCATATGGCCCAAAGGCTTCATACAGACAGAGGACTCACCTGAGTCACCCTAACGCCAATGTTTTGCAGGGAAATCATGCTCAAACTTATGAATATGAGCGAGTTTCTTCAAACCGCTATGTTCATAAAACTAAGAACTTTTCTGCTTATTCATATGAGTACTATTCGCCTCCTGCAAGGCTATTTGCTAGGGCTCCAAAGCCGAAGTTCTCAGATGTTGCACTTAGACTCATTGCTTCTAAGCCACCCCTGAAGATGTGGGTGGCTAAGAAAAATTAACCTTCTTTTGCAGGGAAAGGTCTCCAGCCGGAAATCAAAGGCGTCCGATGCTATTGCTGGGGACCTAAAACATCTTGTTGGGCGCAAAATAAAATGCCCAAATGGTCTCACTATGTATTTTGTTCATGAATCGCTTGCCAATCATGCTATCAGTCCTAACCTTGATCTGAGCTTTGATAATCCTCTTGTGCGTCAAATGTTTATGCTTCACAATACTCTTGGTGAAGTGTATCCCCCTACCTATACTTTAGGGTATGACACCTCATGCTTCAGAATGTATTATGGACAGTGGATGCACTAATCACATGACTGGTGACCGAAGGCTTCTCATGGACTCAACCTTACGTCCATCTGACAAGAGTCACATCACATTTGCTGATACTGGTAAAAGCAAGGTATTGGGTCTAGGTAGAGTTGCAATCTCAAAGGATCAGCACATGGATAAAGTGATGCTTGTTGAATCCCTTGGCTTCAACTTAATGTCTGCCTCAATGCTTTGCGATTTGAATATGATTGTGATATTTGGAAAATATCGTTGCCTTGTTCTAATGGAATCTGACAAGTCTCTAGTCTTTGAAGGGTATCGGAAAGATGACTTGTACATGGTAGATTTCTCAGCAAGACCACAGCTTGCCGTATGTCTTCTTGCAAAAGCTTCAGAGTGCTGGCTTTGGCATCGAAGGCTAGGGCATGCTGGCATGAGGGACTTGCACACTCTCGCAAAGAATAAGCATGTCATAGGCATCGAGGGCGTCAAGTTCAAGAAGGATCACTTATGCGGTGCCTGCGAAGCTGGAAAGATGACAAGGGCCAAGCATCCCTCGAAGACAATCATGACGACATCTCAACCCTTCGAGCTGCTACACATGGACTTATTTGGCCCTACTCACTACTCTACTCTCACTACTACTGCTTGTCTCTATGGCTTCGTAATTGTTGATGATTATTCAAGATATACGTGGGTGCATATAATTCTCTACAAGACTGAAGTGCAGGATGTCTTCAGACGTTTCGCCAACCGTGCCATGAACAACTATGGCGTCAAGATCAAGCATATCAGAAGTGACAGCGGCACTGAGTTCAAGAACACTGGCCTCGACCTTTACCTGGATACATTAGGCATCACTCATGAGTTATCCACTCGATACACACCTCAGCAGAATGGCATCGTGGAGCGCAAGAACAGAACACTCATTGAGATTACTCAGACAATGCTTGATGAATACAAGACTCCAAGAAAGTTCTGGCCTGAAGCCATTGATACTGCATGCCACGTCATCAACCGTGTTTATCTTCACAAGCTTCTGAAGAAGACATCCTATGAATTCCTCACTGGTAAGAAGCCAAATGTCAGTTACTTCAGAGTATTTGGTGCCAGGTGCTGGATCAAGGATCCACATCACACTTCAAAATTTGCACCGAAAGCACATGAAGGTTTTATGCTTGGTTACGGAAAGGATTCGCACTCCTACAGAGTCTTCAACCTCTTTCACTATAAAGTGGTTGAAACTGTGGATGTGCGGTTCGATGAGACTAACGGCTCGCAAAGAGAGCACCTGCCAAATGTGCTAGATGAAGTTCCACCTAGTGAATCCATCAAGCTTATGGGAACTGGAGAAATCATACCGTCTGAAGCTCAGGATGAAGAGGAACCTATCATTTCTGCACCTAATCAACCTGAAGACAATGCTCAGCCTGAAGACAATCCTCCTAATGATGACAATGATCAGCAAGAGCAAAATCTTCGTCCAGTTCATCCTCGTGTTGCAAATGAAGTACAGATTGAGAAGATAATTGATAGCATCAATGCACCAGGTCCACTCACTCGTTCTAGAGAAACACAGCTAGCAAATTTCTGTGGGCACTTTGCATTTGTCTCAATATCAGAACCCAAGAAAGTTGCCGAAGCCTTTATGGAACCTGAATGGATTCAAGCCATGCAAGAAGAGCTTCAACAGTTCGAGCTGAACAATGTGTGGGAATTGGTCAAGCATCCTGACCCTCGCAAGCACAACATAATAGGCACAAAATGGATATATCGCAATAAGCAAGATGAGCATGGTCAAGTCGTCAGAAACAAGGCTCGTCTCGTTGCTCAAGGATACACTCAAGTTGAAGGGATTGATTTCGATGAAACATTTGCTCCTATGGCTAGGCTTGAAGCCATTCGCATACTGCTAGCCTACGAAAATCATCATAACATCCTTCTATATCAAATGGATGTGAAGAGTGCCTTTCTCAATGGGAAGATTGAAGAAGAAGTGTATGTTGCACAACCGCCTGGCTTTGAAGATCCAAAACATCCTGATATGGTATACAAGCTCAATAAGGCACTGTATGGCCTCAAACAAGCCCCTCGCACTTGGTATGACACACTCAAAGACTTCCTGAAGAGAAAAGGCTTGAAACCCGGTTCCCTGGATCCCACACTCTTCACGAAGACATATGATGGTGAACTGTTTGTGTGCCAAATATACGTGGATGATATTATCTTCGGCTGCACTAACCAGAAATATAGTGATGAGTTTGGTCACATGATCCAAGAGCAATATCAGATGTCCATGATGGGTGAGCTGAAGTTCTTCCTTGGTCTTCAAATACGTCACCAAAGCAACGTCATCTTCATATCTCAAGAGAAATATCTCAAAGACTGCCTGAAGAAGTTCGGAATGCAAGATTGCAAAGGTTACACGACGCCAATGCCAACCAAAAGTCATCTGGGTCCTGACGCCAATGGTAAAGAGTTCGATCAAAAGGTATACCGCTCCATGATTGGTTCTTTACTTTACTTATGTGCATCTAGGCCAGATATAATGCTTAGTGTTTGCATGTGTGCCCGATTCCAAGTGGCACCAAAGGAATTGCATCACTTAGCTGTGAAGCGAATTCTTCGATATTTGGCTTACACCCCAACTTTAGGATTATGGTATCCCAAGGGCTCAGAGTTTGATCTAGTTGGATTCTCGGATGCTGATTATGCTGGTGACAAGGTGGATCGCAAGTCTACATCAGGCACATGTCACTTTCTGGGACGATCACTTGTCTGTTGGTCTTCAAAGAAGCAGAACTGTGTATCTCTCTCCACTTCTGAATCTGAATACATTGCTGCTGGATATTGCTGCGCTTAGCTTCTATGGATGAAGCAAACACTCATGGACTATGGCATCCATCTGAAACAAGTACCACTCTATTGTGACAATGAAAGTGCCATCAAGATTGCCAACAATCCAGTTCAGCACTCGAAGACAAAGCACATTGAAATTCGTCATCACTTTCTCTGAGATCATGTTATGAAGGAAGATACTGATATCATTCACGTCAACACTGAAGAGCAATTGGCTGATATCTTCACAAAGCCCTTGGATGAGAAAAGGTTTTGCAAGTTGCGGTGTGAGCTAAATATCTTGGAATCCTCGGATGTCCTGTGATTAGGCACACATCCTAACACTTATGCATGTTGATGACTTAGATGTGCAACACACGAAGTAACGTATATCTTCAATCAATGAAGACTTACACTCTAAGTGTGAATATATTAACGCAGAATTTGACTTCGGAGCACCACGATAATTGTGCGCCGTGTCTGGAGCTAATACTTCCTATACGGTGGGTAATGCCACCACCAAACTTTTGTTTAGAGTGTTTTCTCTTGGCGTTACATTTGCTAAGTCTTCGCATTTGATTTATCTTCAACATTGATTTAATCTTCACCTTGTTGATTTGGTCTTACAATTATATACTGGTGTTCTGTCCTCTACGACATTCACTTATAGCTATGTCTTTCGTTTGAATCTTTTGACTAAGTGAATGTGATCGGACCCTAACCTCTTCTATGCTTCTACCTCAAATTCTTTCTATCCAAATCATATGCATTCTGTTGAACCCGTTGAATGTCTTCTCTGCGTCCTTGTCAGCAGAAGATACAGAGACAAACATTAAATCTGTTTTAAATGCTCAATCCTTATTGCCCGAAACCTGGAGAAGCCGGAACAACCACCCGACAGTCCAGGCGTGCGTGGGAACATGGAACAACTTCCAAATGTGTTGCATGTTCGCCATGTGTCCCTCAGATGTGAACCGCCAGGGGCACCTGCGTAATTGCGCTGTGCCGTCCCTCTCCTTATAAATACACATCTCATCGCGGTCAAAATACTTCTTCCACCTCTCCACCTCAGACAAACCCTAGCGCCACCGCTAGCTCTCGACGACGCCGGAGACGAAGCGCTTAGCTGCCGCGACCTCACCGACGCCGTCCTCACGCCGGCCGTGGACATCGTCTTCTCCGCCGCCGCCGTAGGTGTCCTCCGTCGCCAAGTTAGGGCACGGAAGATCGAACTGCTCGGCCTCCTCTTCTACTCCGTCTAGCAGTTCATGGTGTGGTAAATTAAAACTCTCTTTTTACTGTCTTTTTGATCCGATAGATTCATCCTTCCTACAAAAAGTGGTTTATGTGCCTACAAATTTGGATCTATCCTGTTCTGCATCTCATAATATGCCTAATATAATCACTTATGCTTCACATATAGTTAGATTCCTCACTTGTACCTATTCTTGGATTCTTACAAATCTGGAACCAACTCTCAACATATAAGTGAATGTCTTCGCGCTATGAGGTCAATGTCTTCAGAACTGATTTATCTTCAAAATCTTCTGAGAGTGCATATGACCTCTTCCCCTTCCCTCGCATCTCTAATGCTGTCACTGGTACATGTCCGTGGGAGAATCCCTTGGTTCTCATAGTCTGCATTCATTTGCAGAATTCTTACAGCATCACATCAATTCTCCTGAAGCCAGTTCCTGTCTGACCAGCAGACGGAAGCCTTTGCTAGTTTTGAAGCCTTTCAGTCTGAACTTCATGGCAACAGAAAATTCAGCAAGGAAGGGCAGTAGACAGTGCTGTGGGGGCACATCAATGGATCTGCCCGAAGATCTCTATGAGCTATACAAAACTGATCCTAAAGAGAGCTATGATCAGCGCAAGACACGAATCCAATGGATTCAAAGATATTGGGCCGAGCAATGGTTCAAGTACAGATTCGTCACCAAGGAATATGCTGAAAAGAATGCCATCAAGCGTCCTTGGGGAGATATTCTCTACAAAAATCTTCAACCCAAGACCAGATCTGAAGCTATTGCTCAGGGTTTCACCCTTGCATGGTCCGTGGACCACAGCCTGCTGATGCCGACCCATCTTCTCTGCTATGGTGTCATGAAGACAATCTGTTCAAGCGCAACTATCAGTTTGCCAAGAACTCGGCCAAAGAGAACAAGAAGTCACGGGGATTAGACTTCATCCCCGGTCCCTCTACGCCTCATGCCGATGGCACACGTGATGCAGAACCCAATATTGTTGGGCCCTTCTACAACCTGGAAGGTCTCATCACTCACATTATGGTTCAAGGGGTAGCTGTGGATCACTCTGCAGAAGATGCTGATTCTGACGAAGCGCCTGCACCACCGCAGCCTAAGAAGCAGAAGAAACCCAAGGCTTCGAAGCCATCCACTGCACCAAGTGCTTCGCGAGCGAAGCCTCTGGCCACTGCTCCTCCTGCACCAAGTGTGCATTATGAAGATCTCTCTCGCATCTCCAAGTCTGAGAAGAAGAAGCCCATGCAAACTACTGGTCAAGTACTGACCCCAGCTGCCATTCTAAGGAATGAGAACGAAGCCATTGATCTGTCTAGTGACGACGATCTTGGCGATGATGCTCTTGAGCTGCTAATAAAGAGCAAGCAAGAGGCGGAAATCTTCAATGATCTTCCCCTCTTCGATGTGGACATCCTGGACAAGTTCATTGACGAGTGGTTTGACAACCCAAACCTCAGTTTTGATGATCTTCAACTCCCTATTGGCCTCAGCGTCTCCTTCCATGGAGCCATTGCTCCTGAGCTGGCTCTAGCTCAGAGAATTGTTGAACTGAAGCACAAGATTGACTATGAAAAGGCTCAGTTCAAGAAGCACATGGCCAAGCTCAGTGTGACAGACATTCAAACTTCAAGCAAATGATGCATGAGCTCAAGGAGGCGTTTCACAAGAAACATGACGAAGCTAAAGGTTCACGAGAGCGCATGAAACTCCTTGATGCCAAATGTGTTCAAGCTTATAATGAAGCCGAGAAGCGCAAAGCACTTGGGCGTCCTAGCATCGACCCTAAGATGGCTGCCAATAAGAACAAGAAGCCTGCTGTGGACCTGTAACGCCCACGATGCGGCTATATCTCCCACGTGTCGAGGCACGACTTAGAGGCATAACCGCATAGTGGTTTTGTCGCAAGAAGGGTCATCTTCGCAAAATCACATGTAATGAACAAGAATGGGATAAAGAGTTGGCTTACAATCGCCACTTCACACAATACATAATTATCATTCATACATCATCCAAAATACAATCATATAGACCGACTACGGCCAAAATCCAGATGAAAATAAGACAACCCCAAGTGCTAGAACCCCGATCGTCCCAACTGGGCTCCACTACTGATCATCAGGAAAAGACACATAGTAACGACCACGTTCCTCGTCGAACTCCCACTTGAGATCGACGCCATCGTCTGCACTGGCATCGTCGGCACCTGCAACTAGTGTTGGAAGTATCTGTGAGTCACGGAGACTCAGCAATCTCACACCCGCGAGATCAAGACTATTTAAGCTTATAGGACAAGGAGGTGCAAAGAGGTGGAGCTGCAGCGGCAAAAGCATATATGGTGGCTAACTTGCGCAAATGAGAGCGAGAAGAGAAGCAATGGGACGGGCTTCATCTAACAATGACCCAGAAGAGGTCCTGAACACCTACTTACGTCATACATAACACAGACCGTGTTCACTTCCCGGACTCCGCCGAGAAGAGACCATCACGGCTACACACGCACTTGGTGTATTTTAATTGGGTCAAGTGACAAGTTATCTACAACCGTACATTAACAAATTCCCATCTGCCTCATAACCGCGGGCACGGCTTTCGAAAGATAATACCCTGCAGGGGTGTCCCAACTTAGCCCATCATAAGCTCTCACGGTCAACGAAGGATAAACCTTCTTCCGGAAAGACCCGATCAGTCTCGGAATCCCGGTTTACAAGACATCTCGACAATGGTAAAACAAGACCAGCAAAGCCTCCCGAATGTGCCGACAAATCCCGATAGGAGCTGCACATATCTCGTTCTCAGGGCACACCGGATTGTCCAAGCTTCCGATAGGCCAGACCAAAGTTGCCCCTGGTGGCCACCGGCGACTGACAGTTTGGACCAATACTCAGAGGAGCACTGGCCCGGGGGTTTAAAATAAAGATGACCCTCGGGCTCTAGAAAACCCGGGGAAAAAGGTATAGGTCGCAAATGGTAAAACCAAGGTTGGGCCTTGCTGGAGGAGTTTTATTCAAGGCGAACTGTCAAGGGGGTCCCATAAATCACCCGACCGCGTAAGGAACGCAAACTCAAGGAACATCATCCCGGTATAACAGTAACTAGGGCGGCAAGAGTGGAACAAAACACCAGGCATAAGGCCGAGCCTTCCACCCTTAACCAAAATATATAGATGCATTAATTAAATAAGAGATATTGTGATATCCCAACATGTCCATGTTCCGATATGGAACAACTTCAACTTCACCTGCAGCTAGCAACGCTATAAGAGGGGCTGAGCAAAAGCGGTACATAGCCAAACAACGGTTTGCTAGGAAAGGATGGTTAGGGGCTGACAAGGCTGAAATAGGAGACATGATATAGCAAGTGATAGGTAGCGAGCATGGCAATAGAGCGAACAACTAGTATAGCAAAGATAGAAGTGATTTCGAGGGGTGGTCATCTTGCCTGCAAGGTTCTCAGAGTTGTCGAAAGCTTGATCCTCGTAAGCGTACTCGACAGGTTCCTCGTTCACGAACTCGTCTCCCGGCTCTACCCAAGACAAGAACACAAGCAAACGGTACCACAATCAACACGAGAAATGCGCAAGCAACATGATGCAAAACATGTATGATATGCAAGATATGATATGCGATGCATATGCGTGCTCCGGAAGGAAAATGATGAACATGACAGTAACTTGGCAAACCAAGCATGCCACTGGAAAGATGAGATGATTTCGGTCGAAATCGATATAAAGATCACCGGCCGGATGCACGGTTTGCAAATGGCAAGCAAAACAAGAATGACACTAATCTGCGATAAACAGCAAGATAGCACTTCAAATGCAACAAGTAACAATGCTACACCACCCCAACATAGCAACAAAGCACATGGCAGCAATCTACAGGAGATGCTTGACAAAAGATGAACACTGAGCTACGGCTAGTTCACAACATAACAAGCTCAAACAAGCATGGCAAAAGTGCAAAAGATTATAGGTTCACAGACTTTGTGAAAAACTGGACATGGCAGAAATCAGCATCAGGTCGCAACGTTCAGAGCACGAAATCAACATGCTACAGCAACTTAACATTGCAAAACAAGGCATAGTAGTGTTCTACTAAATGCACATGACAAAAGTCCCTTACTGACCATAAGCCAACAAGGACCAGAAGATATGATGGCAAGCATGTAAACATAGCAAGTTTCGTTATCAGGTTTCAGACTCAGCAGAAAACAGAGCATGGCAGAAATATTAATATGTAGGCCTCTTTGTGAGCTTGAAGCACTCACTACAGAGCAATTCATGACAAACCAAGCATACCTACAGCAAGATGGCATGTTTATGAAGCTATCCATGGCAGGAACAATTGCATAGCATGTATGGCTCAACTACAATAAGCTTGGCAAAAATGCATGTCATGTTAAGAATCTGCCAGAAATATTTTATAGCAAAAGTAGAGCAAGATTGAGTCATGCTATAGTACTCTAAAATTGCAAAACATTGCAGGAACGGATCAATTACAACTATAACTACAAAACATTCTTACTGAACATCTCCAAAATATGCATGGATATCTCTGTAGCATCAAGTTTTCATGTCAATAAAATTACAGCAGACGAGGACTTAGAGAAATCACTAAGTCCCTGAAATCAGAAATATTACGGGGCCTACTTTGCATGCTTGTGCTAGTCACCACATAGATCACAAAAATACATGGACTATACCACTGGAAAGATGGCATGGCATACTTCAAAACACATGTAGAGCTCATGCTCAAAAGATGCACAGAATAAATGATACAAAAATGACAAATCTCCAAGTTCTGATAAGAACCAGAGAATAACAACAACTAGCCCTCTTCCAACGAAGATTTGGGCATCAAGATGACCTCTAATGAAAATGATGCAATTGAACAAAATGAAGAGCATCACGAGGCGAACAATTTGACATATTATACGCACGAATCGGAGCTACATGCACAAAGTTATCGCATCGGGAACAGGAGCATATACTGAAAAGTTTCTGGGACTTAGAAAAAATAACGGGATCTCGGGGGAAAAAGTCAACGCCTCACCACAGAGAGATCGATCCAGATCTCGATCGGGGCTGGGCCGCCGGTGGGAGGAAGAGGCGCCGGAGGGAGGAGGAGCGGGGCGGCGGCGCCGGTCGCCGGAGGAGGAGAGGACGGCGGGGTCGGCGGGCTCCGGGTGGCGGAGATGGCGGGGCCGGCCGGCGGCGGGCGGCGGGGGCCGGGGCGCGCGGCGGCGGGGCGCCGGCGACGGGCGGCGGGGAGGCGGAGCGGCGGCGGGCGCGCGGCGCGCGGGCGGCGGACGGCTCGGGCCCGGAGGGCCGGCGACGGGCCTGCGGGCCGGCGGCGGGGCGAGACGGAGGCGGGCCACGTGGCGCTCGCGGGTTGGCCGGGCGGCGCGGCGGACGTGTCCGGCGCGGGCGGACGTGTCCGGCGCGGGCGGACGCGTCCGGCGCGGCGCGGCGCGGAGGGTGAGGGTTAGGGTTTCGTCTGAGATTTCGTTTTTCGGGATGCCCACTCATTTATAGGTAGAGGGAGCTAGGAGACTCTAAATGAGGTGCGGTTTTCGCCCACACGATCGTGATCGAACGACCTAGAGCATGGAAGAGAGTTTGGTGGGTTTTGGGCTGGTTTTGGAGGGGGTTTTTGCTGGACACTCAAATGGACATTGCGGAGGCCCGGTTAACCGTTGGAGTACCAAACGACCTCCGAATGGAACGAAACTTGACCGGTAGATTCCGGGTGGTATATTAAAGCCACTTGACAAGCCTCGGTCCACTCCGAGAAAGTTTGACACACGCACACGAAAGAAAACTAGAGGGGTGCACCGGAGGAGATAGGAGCGCCGGATTGGAAAACGGACAACGGGGAAAATGCTCGGATGCATGAGACGAACATGTATGCGAATGCAATGCACATGATGATATGATATGAAAATGCATGACATGACAAAATACAAAACGAAAGACAAAACCCAACAACGGAGGGAAAAACATATCACATAGCCGGAAATGGCAAGAGTCGGAGTTACAAATATGGCAAGTTACATGCGGGGTGTTACAACACTCCACCACTACGAGACGATCTCGTCCCGAGATCTAGGACTGAAAGAACTCCGGATATTCGGAACGGAGATGGTCCTCGCGTTCCCAGGTGGCTTCCCGGTCGGAATGGTGCGACCACTTCACTTTGAGGAATTTGATAGACTTGTTGCGAGTCTTGCGCTCAGTTTCTTCAAGAATAGCAACTGAGTGCTCATGATAAGACAAATCTTCTTGGAGGTCAATCTCTTCGAAGTCGATAGTGCGCTCAGGCGTCTTGAAGCACTTGCGGAGCTGTGACACGTGGAACACATCGTGCACGTTCGCGAAGTTGGAAGGGAGCTCAAGTTGATAGGCGAGGTCGCCTCTTTTGCCAATGATCTTGAAAGGGCCCACGTATCTAGGGGCAAGCTTCCCTTTGATACCGAAACGACGAGTGCCTTTCATAGGAGAGACGCGGAGGTAGACATGGTCTCCGATCTCGAAAGCCAAATCACGATGCTTACTATCATAGTAGCTCTTCTGGCGCGATTGCGCGGCTTTGAGATTATCACGGATGACTTTACACATTTCTTCAGCTTCAGTGATTAAGTCATTGCCAAGAAGTTGACGTTCACCAGTCTCTGACCAATTGAGAGGAGTACGGCACTTTCTGCCATAGAGAATCTCGAATGGGGCCTTGCCCGAACTCGCTTGGAAGCTGTTGTTGTAGGAGAATTCAGCATATGGAAGACAATCTTCCCATTTCATGCCAAAGGAAATGACACAAGCCCTGAGCATATCTTCAAGAATTTGATTGACTCGCTCGACTTGGCCACTAGTTTGAGGGTGGAAAGCTGTGCTGAAGCGAATATTAGTGCCCATGGCCTTCTGGAAGGAGTCCCAGAACTTAGAGGTGAAGATGCTTCCACGATCAGAAGAAATCAATTGTGGAATGCCGTGTAAGGAGACAATTCTGGAGGTGTAGAGCTCTGCCAGCTGAGCTGCTGTGATGGATTCTTTGATAGGAAGGAAATGAGCCACTTTAGAGAGCTTGTCGATGACAACAAAGATAGCGTCATTTCCGCGCTTGGACTTTGGAAATCCAGTCACGAAGTCCATTTCGATATGATCAAACTTCCATAAGTTGAGAAGCCACTTGAAAAAGATATGAAATGAACATAATAAAACAAAGTATTGGCTTGCAGAATAAGCCAGAACAAACATATGATAGATATTTCGTCCGAAGTTTTCGTGGTGGGGCCCACACGGGCTCAATCGTACAGCACCATCATGTACAAGGCTGTGCACATGACATACGAAGCGTCCCCGAGTCGGCAAAGCCATGGACTCTTTAAGACACAACGAGACCACTGTAAAATCAACCGTATACAGGCGGACCACTAGACGTCGAACCCCAATCTCATATCATGCATCTGTCGGAAAGAAATCCTAAGGCTACTTGAATTCCCACTTATAAACTCCCGAAACTTTCTGGTTATGCAATCTGGTGTAGGGGATACAGGGGACACAAATATATATCACCCAAACTAGCAATCCCTAGATCCAGCTGTATCCATCCGTCAACACATAACCAAGAACCCTTCGGAAATCGTTTACCTCAACCTTCGAAAAACATCCGTTATACAAGTCATGGCAATACTCCCGAACTCCCGCCCCAGTACTGGGTGGCGTCGAGGTGATCTCACCAACAACTGCATAAAAGAGATTTTGATGTCGGCGAAACTCAGGTATTCCAGAACTGCAACGATAAAATTGTGACGACAACACCTCGGAGCTCAACTCCCCGGGACACTGCCACAACCCCTAAATGACAGGAGGCACCAAGAACAATGTTCTCGTCACAAATCGATCGGAACGATTCCAAGATACCCGCGTGATCCTAAAAAAAAATTTAGTGAAATTTGAGGAGAGAACAGTCAAAACTTCTACGTCAGGAGACCTCACCAGAGCGACGAAGGGACTGAGGAGTAAAAAGAATCCTACTCTCCGATGTATATAATCCTAAGACTCAAAACATTTTGTTCTAGACTCAACAACGCCAGCGATTCGATCAAGCAGGGGGCTCCTAAGTCGGGGATGGCTCTGATTACCAACTTGTAACGCCCACGATGCGGCTATATCTCCCACGTGTCGAGGCACGACTTAGAGGCATAACCGCATAGTGGTTTTGTCGCAAGAAGGGTCATCTTCGCAAAATCACATGTAATGAACAAGAATGGGATAAAGAGTTGGCTTACAATCGCCACTTCACACAATACATAATTATCATTCATACATCATCCAAAATACAATCATATAGACCGACTACGGCCAAAATCCAGATGAAAATAAGACAACCCCAAGTGCTAGAACCCCGATCGTCCCAACTGGGCTCCACTACTGATCATCAGGAAAAGACACATAGTAACGACCACGTTCCTCGTCGAACTCCCACTTGAGATCGACGCCATCGTCTGCACTGGCATCGTCGGCACCTGCAACTAGTGTTGGAAGTATCTGTGAGTCACGGGGACTCAGCAATCTCACACCCGCGAGATCAAGACTATTTAAGCTTATAGGACAAGGAGGTGCAAAGAGGTGGAGCTGCAGCGGCAAAAGCATATATGGTGGCTAACTTGCACAAATGAGAGCGAGAAGAGAAGTAATGGGACGGGCTTCATCTAACAATGACCCAGAAGAGGTCCTGAACACCTACTTACGTCATACATAACACAGACCGTGTTCACTTCCCGGACTCCGCCGAGAAGAGACCATCACGGCTACACACGCACTTGGTGTATTTTAATTGGGTCAAGTGACAAGTTATCTACAACCGTACATTAACAAATTCCCATCTGCCTCATAACCGCGGGCACGGCTTTCGAAAGATAATACCCTGCAGGGGTGTCCCAACTTAGCCCATCATAAGCTCTCACGGTCAACGAAGGATAAACCTTCTTCCGGAAAGACCCGATCAGTCTCGGAATCCCGGTTTACAAGACATCTCGACAATGGTAAAACAAGACCAGCAAAGCCTCCCGAATGTGCCGACAAATCCCGATAGGAGCTGCACATATCTCGTTCTCAGGGCACACCGGATTGTCCAAGCTTTCGATAGGCCAGACCAAAGTTGCCCCTGGTGGCCACCGGCGACTGACAGTTTGGACCAATACTCAGAGGAGCACTGGCCCGGGGGTTTAAAATAAAGATGACCCTCGGGCTCTAGAAAACCCGGGGAAAAAGGTATAGGTCGCAAATGGTAAAACCAAGGTTGGGCCTTGCTGGAGGAGTTTTATTCAAGGCGAACTGTCAAGGGGGTCCCATAAATCACCCGACCGCGTAAGGAACGCAAACTCAAGGAACATCATCCCGGTATAACAGTAACTAGGGCGGCAAGAGTGGAACAAAACACCAGGCATAAGGCCGAGCCTTCCACCCTTAACCAAAATATATAGATGCATTAATTAAATAAGAGATATTGTGATATCCCAACATGTCCATGTTCCGATATGGAACAACTTCAACTTCACCTGCAGCTAGCAACGCTATAAGAGGGGCTGAGCAAAAGCGGTACATAGCCAAACAACGGTTTGCTAGGAAAGGATGGTTAGGGGCTGACAAGGCTGAAATAGGAGACATGATATAGCAAGTGATAGGTAGCGAGCATGGCAATAGAGCGAACAACTAGTATAGCAAAGATAGAAGTGATTTCGAGGGGTGGTCATCTTGCCTGCAAGGTTCTCAGAGTTGTCGAAAGCTTGATCCTCGTAAGCGTACTCGACAGGTTCCTCGTTCACGAACTCGTCTCCCGGCTCTACCCAAGACAAGAACACAAGCAAACGGTACCACAATCAACACGAGAAATGCGCAAGCAACATGATGCAAAACATGTATGATATGCAAGATATGATATGCGATGCATATGCGTGCTCCGGAAGGAAAATGATGAACATGACAGTAACTTGGCAAACCAAGCATGCCACTGGAAAGATGAGATGATTTCGGTCGAAATCGATATAAAGATCACCGGCCGGATGCACGGTTTGCAAATGGCAAGCAAAACAAGAATGACACTAATCTGCGATAAACAGCAAGATAGCACTTCAAATGCAACAAGTAACAATGCTACACCACCCCAACATAGCAACAAAGCACATGGCAGCAATCTACAGGAGATGCTTGACAAAAGATGAACACTGAGCTACGGCTAGTTCACAACATAACAAGCTCAAACAAGCATGGCAAAAGTGCAAAAGATTATAGGTTCACAGACTTAGTGAAAAACTGGACATGGCAGAAATCAGCATCAGGTCGCAATGTTCAGAGCACGAAATCAACATGCTACAGCAACTTAACATTGCAAAACAAGGCATAGTAGTGTTCTACTAAATGCACATGACAAAAGTCCCTTACTGACCATAAGCCAACAAGGACCAGAAGATATGATGGCAAGCATGTAAACATAGCAAGTTTCGTTATCAGGTTTCAGACTCAGCAGAAAACAGAGCATGGCAGAAATATTAATATGTAGGCCTCTTTGTGAGCTTGAAGCACTCACTACAGAGCAATTCATGACAAACCAAGCATACCTACAGCAAGATGGCATGTTTATGAAGCTATCCATGGCAAGAACAATTGCATAGCATGTATGGATCAACTACAATAAGCTTGGCAAAAATGCATGTCATGTTAAAAATCTGCCAGAAATATTTTATAGCAAAAGTAGAGCAAGATTGAGTCATGCTATAGTACTCTAAAATTGCAAAACATTGCAGGAATGGATCAATTACAACTATAACTACAAAACATCCTTACTGAACATCTCCAAAATATGCATGGATATCTCTGTAGCATCAAGTTTTCATGTCAATAAAATTACAGCAGACGAGGACTTAGAGAAATCACTAAGTCCCTGAAATCAGAAATATTACGGGGCCTACTTTGCATGCTTGTGCTAGTCACCACATAGATCACAAAAATACATGGACTATTCCACTAGAAAGATGGCGTGGCATACTTCAAAACACATGTAGAGCTCATGCTCAAAAGATGCACAGAATAAATGATACAAAAATGACAAATCTCCAAGTTCTGATAAGAACCAGAGAATAACAACAACTAGCCCTCTTCCAACGAAGATTTGGGCATCAAGATGACCTCTAATGAAAATAATGCAATTGAACAAAATGAAGAGCATCACGAGGCGAACAATTTGACATATTATACGCACGAATCGAAGCTACATGCACAAAGTTATCGCATCGGGAACAGGAGCATATACTGAAAAGTTTCTGGGACTTAGAAAAAATAACGGGATCTCGGGGGAAAAAGTCAACGCCTCACCACAGAGAGATCGATCCAGATCTCGATCGGGGCTGGGCCGCCGGTGGGAGGAAGAGGCGCCGGAGGGAGGAGGAGCAGGGCGGCGGCGCCGGTCGCCGGAGGAGAAGAGGACGGCGGGGTCGGCGGGCTCCGGGCGGCGGGGCACGGGCGCCGGCGGCGGAGATGGCGGGGCCGGCCGGCGGCGGGCGGCGGGGCGCCGGCGACGGGCGGCGGGGAGGCGGAGCGGCGGCGGGCGCGCGGCGCGCGGGCGGCGGACGGCGCGGGCCCGGAGGGCCGGCGGCGGGGCGAGACGGAGGCGGGCCACGTGGCGCTCGCGGGTTGGCCGGGCGGCGCGGCGGACGTGTCCGGCGCGGGCGGACGTGTCCGGCGCGGGCGGACGCGTCCGGCGCGGCGCGGAGGGAGAGGGTTAGGGTTTCGTCTGAGATTTCGTTTTTCGGGATGCCCACTCATTTATAGGTAGAGGGAGCTAGGAGACTCCAAATGAGGTGCGGTTTTCGCCCACACGATCGTGATCGAACGACCTAGAGCATGGAAGAGAGTTTGGTGGGTTTTGGGCTGGTTTTGGAGGGGGTTTTTGCTGGACACTCAAATGGACATTGCGGAGGCCCGGTTAACCGTTGGAGTACCAAACGACCTCCGAATGGAACGAAACTTGACCGGTAGATTCCGGGTGGTATATTAAAGCCACTTGACAAGCCTCGGTCCACTCCGAGAAAGTTTGACACACGCACACGAAAGAAAACTAGAGGGGTGCACCGGAGGAGATAGGAGCGCCGGATTGGAAAACGGACAACGGGGAAAATGCTCGGATGCATGAGACGAACATGTATGCGAATGCAATGCACATGATGATATGATATGAAAATGCATGACATGACAAAATACAAAACGAAAGACAAAACCCAACAACGGAGGGAAAAACATATCACATAGCCGGAAATGGCAAGAGTCGGAGTTACAAATATGGCAAATTACATGCGGGGTGTTACAGGACCAAGATGAAGCATCCAGGCGGGAAGAACCTCGCATTGTCTTCCCCGCTAGTATGACAGGCGTGAAGCCAAAGGTCCCCACAGTGGTTTCAGATCTCAAGAAAACAAGAACAGCCGAAGCCGAAGCCAAAAAGTGCAAGTCCAAGAACACCACAGATGAAGCTCCCCCAACCAAGAAGAGAAAAACCAAGAAGAAAAATCGGGCTGCTCCCACAGAGCCCCTTGTCGTCGAGCCAATTTCTGTTGCTCGTCCTGCGTCTGCACACCAAGAGTGTCGTTTGATAGTTCATGAGCCTGTTACCATAGAGGCTCCTGAAGCTGAAGACATTCCAGCTGTTGACCCCACCGCGGCTGAAGACATTGGTCCCCAAGACAATGTAGATGATGATGCAGTCCTTCCTCAGATTGAGCACAACATGGTATCATCTCCTGTTCTCATGAACATCGAACTAATTAGGATTGGTCATACTTTGACACCAATCGCTCATGATGATTCATGGGCTGATCACCCTCAAGACTCCCCCCGTCAAGAAGAATCACCACGTACTCCCCCGACTCAAGTCACCACTCCGGTGCTTGATGATGAAGACTTTGTGGCCCAAACAACTCCATCTCCACAAGCGTCGCCAGCGTTTCGCAGGTTTCGCAAAGGACCAAGGCCACAAGTCACTCTTTCGAGTGTTCCAGAAGGAGAAGAGCACCACTCAGTATCACGCCAAGTATTTCCTGAAGCCTCTCCAACTGCGAACATCTCCGAGTCTGAAGCCAAAGCGGCTGAAGACATTCCGGCTGCATCAGCCGATGAACAAGAAGAACCAAGAGAAGAAGAAGAAGAACGTGTTGCTACACCCCCGTCCAACCCTGAAGTTGTTCTCGAGGAGAACATGTCCGACCCTCCAGCTACTCAAGTGGAGGCTGACAATACTGAGGCGGCCACAAACAACTCAACTGAAGCCAATGACATTGTCATGGCCGAAGCTAATGTGGTGCCAGAAGTGAATGCACTTGAAGCCAATGCTGCACCTGGTGCAAATCTGCAGCCTGAAGTCAATGGCACTGTCACTGACACTGCTCTTGTACCACCTCCAAGGCCACACACCATCGAGCAAGCATTTGATCATGGTCAGGTGGTTACAGTCAGATGGCCCATTCTGGTTCCTCCACCTGCTGCCAGTCCGCAATTTGACTATCATGTCGAGCACAGGCCTCAGGTCCAGAAGACTAAGCCAAGGTTGCCAAGGTTTCCAGGTACTGCAACTTCACCAGGGTCTTTCAATGCAAATGGCTTCATTGCGCACAACACTTTCTTTGATAGTGCCAAGAACCCCTACTCCAAGCCAAGAATTTCATCTGATCGGTTCTGGAGCTATCAGCAGCACATTTACTATTCCTGTGTTCTCTATGATCAAGGGCGCATTTTTCCACATATGTGTCTAGACTCTGAAGCTATCGCTGGACCGCCCTGCCTCGAAGAAGCTCTTGACTGTTTCCGTGATGCTGGTCTTCTGAACTTTGTGACTGATAAAGAGCATTGGAATGAAGAGCTTCTGCTACAATTTTATGCTACCCTCCACATTCGCGGCTACAACAGGGATCTGAAACCTTGGGTCCTTGAGTGAATGACAGGCAATACTCATCACGAAGCCAAAGCTCTGGATATCATTGAGCTTACAGGCCTACCCACTCCAGGTGAACTCTTTGAGCTTGGTTGTCAGCTTCACCGCAATGCTTTGGAGAGCTTCTTTCAGATGCCAGAGCCCAACATGAGCCAAATGCTGAGCATGATGAAGCCTCTGCCACGCGACGCTGAATACCCGAGAGAATTCTTTGTTGAAGACCTAGAGTATCTGCCCCGCACGATCTATCATATCATCAGGCGAACTCTATGGCCCATCAAGCGACATTCTTCTGCAGCGAAGCTTGAAGGAGCAATGAAGACATTGGTCTTCTATATCTTCAATGGCATCAGCTTAAATGCTCAAGACTTCTTCATCAGGCAACTGGCTGCATCTGGCTCTGACCTCTTTGGTTTGAAGTTCTACGCTCCATGGGTTATGCGCCTTATCAAGCTTCATTCAGCTATCAACTATCAGCCCTCTGCTCACAACCATCTGATATTCCTGCCAGAGGTTGATATGTCTGTTGAAGCCATCTACCCAGAGCCTGCCAAGGAGCCGATTTATCTTCACAATGCTGATCACCAAAGCTTCACACAGCCCATTGAAGGAGTCCAGGCCGTCACTCGTGTTTATCCTTTGGCTGGCAATACACGTGGCTCTCACCGTGCCCATACTGAAGCCACTGAAAGCACTATTGCTCAACGGCCTCAGAAGCGACCTCGTGTTCTCAATGACCGAGAGCTTCTCGTCGCCCTGCATCAAAAACGGGATAAGCATCACGACTGGCTTAAGCGTCAGATGCAAAGCCTCTTGGTGGACGTCAATCGCATTTGCAACCTTGCCACCAAGAATGCATTTGTCACTCACGAAACCTGTCGGAGGTCGTGGAAGAGTTTGACTTTGCTCAGTGCTGAAGCTGATCTTCAAGACGATGGCTTCACCGAAAGATTCAAGTTTGACTCCACTCCTCCAAGGAATGATGTCTTGCATCGCACTCCCTCACTTGAAGAGTCTGACTATTCCTCCTCAGCTGCAACGGTTAATACCAGAGTTATTGATGACCAAGATGATGCTACTTCACCACCTCCAACTTCGGCGCATATCGACACTGCACCAAGTTCTTCTGCACCACCAAACCTCAATGACGACCCTGCTGCTTCACCACCTACTCCTCATGGGAACGAGTAGAGGCTCTATGTCTTCAAACCTTTTTGGTCCTTACTGACAAAATGGGGAGAAGCATATGAGTTGATAGTCTTTAAGAGGGTCCTTATGGGTGGTTGCTATACTTTTGGCCAAGTGTTTACAACTCTCACTTTTGATACATTTGGTTCTTTGAGTTGTAACACTTAAACTTGATGGTCGTCTTTTACTTTTTTTCCTGCTATTCTGTGATGCGATGATAAATTCCGCATGCGCGATGATAAATCCCGCATGAAGTCATATTGCAGACGTCCATTTTTCATTATGCATGTCATTATATTCGTTATATCTTATCGTGCATGATGAATTGCATTCATAAGTTGAAGAGGATCTCCACAAGTACAACCTGCCATGTGATTTTGCATTCCAAAAGCAAAATACTTATATGCACATCTTCAGGGGGAGCCTTTTGCTACTTATGAAGACAATATCTTAATCCTTTACAATTTAACATACTTTTATCCCCGTTGAAAACTTCAACTAGTTTTTCATCAATCACCAAAAAGGGGGAGATTGTAAGTGCATCTAGTGCCACCCCTAGTTGGTTTTGGAGTATTGACGACAAACCTGGTTGAGGGACTAATGTGTTTGTGAGAATTGCAGGATAACACAGGTATTAGTCCCTCATTGATTCGATTTACCTACCGGAGATGACCCCTAAAAATGTGTGAAGACATTGAAGACAATGGCGGTATGTGAAGACAATCACATCGAAGCTTATGACTTGAGAAGACATTCACGTGAAGACTATGGAGTGTGAAGACATAGTTGTTTTGTAGTTTCCTTTTCTTCTTTGTTGAGTCGTAGGAACCGTCGTACTGTTAAGTGGGGTCCAAGTGAACAAAGTCAGAGTGACTGAAGTGATGCTCAACCAAATCCTAAGTCTTCGAGCGAAGACAATGAGAGCAAATCTTATCCAGAGCTGGATGAGTCAGCTTTACTTGTAGCCCAAGTCAAGCTACCGCGTGTGTTTGAAATCTGACCGTTGGAACATGTGTCGGTTCCTTAGTGACCCAGGGTCATTTCAGACAAATCAGGTCGGGTTGCCTAGTGGCTATAAATAGCCCACCCCCTACACCATAAATTGGTGGCTGCTCAGAGTTATTGCACGGCTTTTGTCGTTTGAGAGCAACCCACCTCCGAAGCTTTTGAGAGAGAGAAATCCTTGCGAGGACAAAGCCCAAACACCCAGAGCCAAAGAGTGTTAGGCATCACTGAAGTCTTTCTGTCCGCGTGACCTGAAGACTTGTTACACTTGAGGACTATGAATCCTCTAGCCGGTTAGGCGTCGCGTTCTAAGCATCCAAGAGTCATTGTGGATCGCCAGTGAATGAAGTCTGTGAAGGTTTGGAAGTCGAACTTGAAGACTTACCAGAGTGATTGGGCGAGGACTGGGTGTCCTTATCTCAAGGGGAATAAGGTGAAGACGCGGTCTTCTGAGTTAAATCTCAGCCTCCCTAACCAGACGTACAGTTGTCACAGCAACTGGAACTGGTCCAACAAATCCTTGTCCTCACCAAACTACTGGTTCTATCTTCTCCCTCTCTTTAATTACAGTTTGTCTTCGTGAAGTCATTGCCTGCCTGTGTTACCTGTTTGACTTCACTGTGTGACTTCTATTGTTGTTTGGTTTCATACTATCTTCCGTCCTGATCATCACTACCTAGCTGCTATTTGTCTTCGTGCTTTCACTTCATTGAATACTTGACTATGGCCCGCCTACTGTAGTCTACCTTCCGTTGCATGTCAATAGGTTTATTTCTATTGTTTGTATTCGAAACTCCCATGTTTTGAAGACGTTCATAAAATCGCCTATTCACCCCCCTTCTAGTCGATAACTAGCACTTTCAAGTGGCTTCTTTGCTGGCTCGGGGTAGATGGCTTCAATAGACATATCAACATTAGACAGAAAGACAATGTGGTTGTGCGCTGAGGGTTGATAGTTGATAGTTGAATGAAGCTTGATCAAGCGCATCACCCATGGAGCATAGAATTTCAGGCCAAATAGATCAATCCCAGAAGTAGCAAGCTCTCGGATGAAGAAATCCTGAGTGTTGAATCTGATGCCATTGACAATATAGAAAACCAATGTCTTCATGGCGCCTTCAAGTTTAGCTTCAAAGGAATTGCCTTTGATAGGCCAGAGAGTACGCCTCAGAATATGATAGACTGTGCATGGCAAGTACTCAAGGTCCTGAACGAAGAATTCCTTTGGGTATTTAGCGTCATGGGGCAATGGCTTCATCATGCTCAGCATTTGGCTCATGTTGGGCTCTGGCTTCTGGAAGATGCTTTGGAGCTTGTTCTTATGAAGCTGAGAACCAGGTTCGTACAACTAACCTGGAGTGGGCAGGGAAGTAAGCTCGATGATATCCCGAGCTTTGGCTTCATGATGAACATCACCTGTCATCCACTCAAGGACCCAAGTCTTCATATCCCTGTTGTAGCCTCGAATGTGTAGTGTAGCATACAACTGTAGCAAAAGCTCTTCGTTCCAATGTTCCTTGTCAGTCAAAAAAGGCAAAAGCCCAACAGCCCTAAAGCAGTCAAGGGCCTCCTCAAGGCATGGCAAACCAACCATAGCATCACAATCCGGACGCTTATGCGGAAAAATCCAGTCTTGGTTGTACAAGATGCATGAGTAATAGCTTCGCTGCTGATGGCTCTAAAACCTGTCAGAGGAGATCTTAGGCTTCGTGTACTGGTTCTTGGCGCTGTCAAAGAAGGTATTGTGCTCTCTGAAGCTGAGCACGCTGAATGATCCTTGTGTTGTTGCAGTACTTGGAAGCCTTGACAATCTTGGCTTAGGCTTCTAAACTTGAAGCCTCTGCTCCACATGATAATCATATTGTGGCCCAGGAGCAGTGGGTGGAACCATGATAGGCCATCTGACAGTCACCAACCCACCATGATTGAATGCGCATTCCATAGTATGAGGCCTTGGTAGAGGAACAACGTCATCAGAGATGATTGGCGTCACAATGGTGTCAGTAGTCACATTGGCTTCGGGCTCCAGATTATCTTCAGCCATGACAGTGTCATTGGCTTCAGTGGCGTTGTTGGTGGCAGCCGCATTGGTTTCAACCTCCATTTGTGCAACAACTAGAGGGTCAGTCACGAACACATTGTCATCAGGTTGGACTAGATCACTGGCAGGGGGTGTGGCTTCTCTTTCTTCTTCTTGCTCTTCTTCTTTGTCTTCGGCTGATGCAGCCGGAATATCTTCAGCAGCTTTGGCTTCAGACTCAGAGGCAGATGCAGAAGGGGTGGCTTCAGGAAACACTTGACGTGCTACTGAGCTGTTGTATTGCACATCCTCTTCTAGAATGCTTGACATGGAGACCTATGGCCTGGGGCCTTTGCGAAGCATGCGAAACACTGGCGATGCCTTTGGAGAGGGAGTGGTCTACTCCATGTAGTTGTCATCATCAAGCACCAAAGAGGTGACTTGAGCAGGGGGTGTCTCATCTTGCATAGGGGTGTCTCGTTGTTGCTGCTCAACCCATGAGTCATCTTGAGAAATTGGCGTCAATGGATGACCAATGCTAATAAGTTCACTGCTCGTGGGAGCAGGCGATGATACTGACTGCGGCTCGAGCTGAGGAAGGACTTCATCATCATTTGCATTGTTTTCACGACCAATGTCTTCAGCTGCATTGGGGTCAACAGCTGGAACTTCTTCACTTTCTCGAGCCTCTATGGAAGCAGGCTCATGAATCACCAGGTGGCGTTCTTGGTTGGTAGAGGCAGGGAGAGCAATAGAAATGGGTTCAACTATGAGGGGCTCTGGGGCAGCAGCACGCTCTTTTTTTGAAGACTTTGGGGCCTTAGTCTTCAGCCTATTTTTGGAGGGAGCATCATCAGAGGTGTCCTTGAGGTTCCTCTTCCTGGCTTCGGCTTAGGCTTGCCTTGTCTTCTTCTTTTCAGAAGTTGCTGAGGGGACCTTTGGCTTCGAGCCAGTCATGCTGCAGGGAAGACTATGCTTGGTCGTTCCTGCCTTTGAGCTTCGGGTATGGCTCCTGCAGACTTCTTCTTTTGCTTGGCAGCCATCCTGGGGTCGATGCCAGGAAGCCCAAGAGCCTTTCTCTTTTCAGCTTCATTGTGTGCTTGCACACATTTCTGTGCATAGTACTTCATGCGCTCGCGTGAGCCTTTGGCTTCTTCATGCTTCTTGTTGAACTCTGCCTTGAGATCTTGCATCATCTTCTTGAAGATTTGCACATCAGCCACACTAAGCTTGGCCATGTGCTTCTTGAAGTGTGCCTTCTCCTAATCAATCTTGTTCTTGAGCTCAACGATTTTCTGAGCCAAGGCCAGTTCATTGGCAATGGCTCCGTGAAACGTGACGCTGATGTCCACTGGCAGCTGCAGATCATCCATGTTGATGCTTTGGTCCTCAAACCATTCATCAATGAAGTTGTTCAGAATATCAGCATCAAAGAGAGGCAGATCATGAAATATCTCTGCCTCTTGCTTGCTCTTGATCAGCATCTCTAGAGCTTCATCACTGGACAGATCAATGGTGTTCTCCTCATTGCGCAGAACGGCAGCAGGAGTTGGGTCATGCCCTAAAATCTTCTTGGGATTTTTGGTCTTCTTAGTCTTCTTGGAGACACGAGACAAGTCTTCAGACTGCATACTGGGTTTAGGAGGTGCAGTCGTCAATGGCTTCACAGTCGAAGTTGTTGGTGCAGCGGAGGGCTTTGAAGCTTTTGACTTCTTCTTCTTCTACTTTGATGGTGCAGGAACATCTTCAGAGTCTGCATCATCAGCAGATTGTTCCACCGTGGCCCTCTGAGCAGCAATGTGGGAGAGGAGCCCATCAAAGCTATTGAAGGGGTCGAAGACATTAGGATTGGCATCACGTGTGCCATCCGGCCTTGGAGCAGACGGACCAGGGTTGAAGTGGAGTCCGATCTCCTTCCTGTTCTTGGCAGCTGACTCCTTTGCGAACTGAAAGTTGCGCTTGAAGAGATTGTCGTCACGACACCATAGAAGAGATGATGGGTCGGCATTTGCTGGCTGAGGTCCTCGGACCATGCAAGGATAGAAACCTTGGGCAATAGCTTCAGGCTTCGATTTGGGTTGCAGATTTCTGTAAAGAATATCGCCCCATGGGCACTTGATGGCATTCTTCTCAGCATATTCAGCAGTGACGAAGTTGTACTTGAACCACTGTTCAGCCCAATATCTTCGGATCCATTGGATCCTGGTCTTGCGTTGATTATAGTTCTCCTCAGGATCAGTCTTGTACAGTTCATATAGATCTAGAGGCAGATCTAGAGCGGTATTTCCACGGCGTTGCCTGCCACCCTTCCTTGAAGATTTCTCAGAAGCCATAATATTCAGACGGAGAGGCTTCAAAACAGTGAAAGGCTTCCGTCTACTTGTCAAACAAGAACTAGCTTCAGGGGAGTCAATATGGTGATGTAAGAATTCTGCAAATGAATGCAGACTATGAGAACCAAGGGATTCTCCCATGGACATGTACGTGTGACAGCATTAGAGATGTGAGGGAAGGGTAAGAGGTCATATGCATTCTCAGAAGATTTTGAAGATAAATCAGTTTGAAGACATTGACCTCATAGTGCGAAGACATTCAGTTATTTGAAGTGAGTTGGTTCCAGATTTGTACGAATCCATGAATAAGTACAAGTGATGAATCTAACTAGTTATGAAGCATAAGTGATATACTTTGCAAGATATGAGATTCAGAAAGAGACACGTCCAGATTTGGAAGTGTAGAAACCACTTTTGGTTGAAGTGGATGGATTTGACAGATTAAAGGCTGTAAAAAGTGAGATTTATTTACCACAGGTGAACTGCTAGACTGGCAGAAGGGAGGCCAAGCAGTCCAATCTCCCGCGCCCTAACTTGGCGGCGGAAGACACCTACAGCGGCGGCGGAGAAGACGAGGTCCGCGATCGGCGTGAGGACGGCATCGAAGAGGTCGCGGCAGCTAAGCGCTTCGTCTCCGGCGTCGACGCGTGCTAGCGGTGGCGCTAGGGTTTGAGCGAGTTGGCGAGGTGGAAGAGGAGATAATGACCGCGCTTGGGTGTGTATTTATAAGGTAAAAGGGATGTGCAGCGTAATTACGTAGGTGCCCCTGGCGGTTCACACATCTGAAGGACACGTGGCATTCATGCAACTCATCGAGAGTTGTTCCATATTCCCACGCACGCCTGGTTTGTCGAGTGGTCATTCCGGCTTCTCCGGTATTCAGGCAAAAGAGACATGGCATTAAAAGCAGGTTTAAATGTGTGTCTCTGTATCTTCAGCTAACAAGGACTCAGCAAAGACATTTGACACGTTTCAACAGAATGCATATGACTAGATAGATAGAATTTGAGGAAGAAGCACAGAAGGGGTTAGGGTCCGATCACATTCACTTAGTTCAGAAAAAAAGCAAGTTTGAAGCCATAGCTATAAGTGAATGCTGTAGAGGACAAAACGCATATATACCTTTATATCAGAAAAGACCAAATCAACATTGCGAAGATAAAACTTGAAGTCAAATCAATGTTGAAGACAAACCAAATATGAAGATAATGTAATTATGACGCCAAATGAAAATCTTCAGGAAAGTTTGGTGGTGGCGTTACCCACCGTATCGGAAGTATTAGACCCAGACACGGCGCACAATTATCTTGGCGCTCCGAAGTCAAATTCCGCATTAATGTATTCACACTTAGAGGGTATGTCTTCATTGATTGAAGATATACATTACTTCGTGTGTTGCACATCTAAGTCATCAACATGCATAAGCGTTAGGATGTGTGTCCAATCACAGGACATTCGAGGATTCTAAGATATTTAGCTCACAACGCAGCTTGCAAAACCTTTTCTCATCCAAGGGCTTTGTGAAGATATCTTCCACTTGGTCTTCAGTGTTGACGTGAATGATATCAATGTCTTCCTTCATGACATGATCTCTAAGAAAGTGATGACGGATCTGAATGTGCTTTGTCTTCCAGTGCTGAACTGGGTTGTTGGTAATCTTGATGGCGGTTTCATTGTCGCAGTAGAGTGGCACATGCTTCAGGTGGATGCCATAGTCCTTGAGAGTTTGCTTCATCCACAGAAGCTGAGCGCAACAAGATCTAGCAGCAATGTACTCGGATTCAGCAGTGGAGAGTGATACATAGTTCTGCTTCTTTGAAGACCAACAGACAAGAGATCGTCCAAGAAAGTAACATGTGTCTGATGTGGAATTGCGATCAACCTTGTCACCAGCATAATCAGCATCTGAGAATCCAACTAGATCAAACTATGATCCCTTTGGATACAATAATCCTAGTGTCGGGGTGTAAGCCAAATATCGAAGAATTCACTTCACAGCTAAGTGATGCGATTCCTTTGGTGCCGCTTGGAATCGGGCACAAATGCAAATGCTAAGCATTATATCAGGCCTAGATGCACATAAATAGAGTATAGAACCAATCATGGAGCGGTATACCTTTTGGTCAAACTCTTTACCATTGTCATCGGGACCCAATTAGCCTTTGGTAGGCATTGGCGTCGTGTACCCTTTGCAGTCTTGCATTCCAAACTTCTTCAGGCAATCTTTGAGGTATTTCTCTTGTGATATGAAGATGCCATTACTCTGCTGACGGATTTGAAGACCAAGGAAGAATTTCAGCTCACCCATCATGGACATCTGATATTGCTCTTGCATCATATGCCCAAATTCATCACTGTATCTCTTGTCAGTGCAGCCAAAGATAATGTCATCCACATAAATTTGGCATACAAACAGTTCACCATCATATGTCTTCGTGAAGAGAGCGGGATCTAGGGAACCAGGTTTGAAGCCTTTTCTCTTTAGGAAGTCTTCGAGTGTGTCATACCAAGCGCGAGGGGCTTGTTTGAGGCCATACAATGCCTTGTTGAGCTTGTATACCGTATTAGGATGCTTTGGGTCTTCAAAGCCAGGTGGTTGTGCAACATACACTTCTTCTTCTTCAATTTTGCCATTGAGGAAGGCACTCTTTACATCCATTTGATACAGAAGAATGTTGTTGTGGTTGGCATAGGCTAGCAGTATGCGAATGGCTTCAAGCCTAGCCACAGGAGCAAAGGTTTCATCAAAGTCAATCCCTTCAACTTGTGTGTAACCTTGAGCAATGAGACGAGCCTTGTGTCTGACAACTTGACCATGCTCATCTTGTTTGTTGCGATAGATCCATTTGGTGCCGATGATATTGTGCCTGCGAGGATCAGGACGCTTTACCAGCTCCCATACATTGTTCAACTCAAACTGTTGAAGCTCTTCTTGCATAACTGTTGATATTGTGCCTGCGGGGTTCAGTTTAGAGACAAATGCAAAGTCCCCATAGAAACTTGCTAGCTGTGTTGCTCTTGAATGAGTGAGTGGACCAGGTGCATTGATGCTATCACTTATCTTCTCAATCTGGACTTCATTGGCAACGCGAGGATGAACTGGGCGAAGATTTTGCCCTTGCTGATCATTGCCTTCATCTTCAACATTGGCTTCAGGCTGAGCAGTGTCTTCATGCTGATTAGGTGCAGAAATGATGATTTCCTCTTCAGCATATTCCTCCGAAGATATGATTTCTCCAGTACCCATAAGCTTGATAGATTCACTTGCTGTAGCTTCATCTAGCACATTTGGCAGGTGCTCTCTTTGCGAGCCGTTAGTTTCATCGAACCGCACATCCATAGTTTCAACCACTTTGTAGTGAAAGAGTTTGAAGACTCTGTAGGAGTGCGATTCCTTTATTTACCCAAGCATAAAACCTTCATGTGCTTTCGGTGCAAATTTTGAAGTGTGATGCAGATCCTTGATAAAGCACCTAGCACCAAATACTCTGAAATAGCCGACATTTGGCTTATTACCAGTCAGGAGCTCATATGATTTCTTCTTTAGGAACTTGAGAAGATAAACACGATTGATGATGTGGCATGCTCTATGATCCGGCTTGAAGCTATGTCAGTATTTCCCCAAAGAGGAAGGGATGATGCAGCATAGCGGTGGTAGGTATTTCCCTTAGTTATGAGACCAAGGTTATCGAACCAGTAGGAGAACCAAGCAACACAACGTAAACAGCACCTGCACACAAATAACAACTACTCGCAACCCGACGTGTAAAAGGGGTTGTCAATCCCTTTCGGGTAGCGGCACCTCAAGCTAGGCAAATAGACGTGAATAAATTGTAGTAGATTGATAGATCGCATGCTAAATAAAATAAATAAGAATAAAACGCAGCAAGGTATTTTTGTATTTTTGGTTTAATAGATCTAAAAATAAAAAGCAAACGAAAAGTAGATCGCAAAGGCAAATAATATGAGAAAGAGACCCGGGGGCCGTAGGTTTCACTAGTGGCTTCTGTCAAGAAAAATAGAAAACGGTGGGTGAACAAATTACTGTTGGGCAATTGATAGAACTTCAAATAATCATGACGATATCCAGGCAATGATGAATATATAGGCATCACGTCCAAGATTAGTAGACCGACTCCTGCCTGCATCTACTACTATTACTCCACACATCGACCACTATCCAGCATGCATCTAGTGTATTAAGTTCATGAGGAAACGGAGTAATGCAATAAGAACAATGACATGATGTAGACAAGATCTATCTATGTAGAGATAGACCCCATCGTTTTATCCTTAGTAGCAATGATACATACATGTCGGTTTCCCTTCTGTCACTAGGATCAAGCACCGTAAGATCGAACCCACTACAAAGCACCTCTTCCCATTGCAAGATAAATACATCAAGTTGGCCAAACAAAACCCAAATATCGCAGAAGAAATATGAGGCTATAAGCAATCATGCATAAAAGAGATAAAATAAACTCAAATACTTTCATGGATATAAAAAGATAGATCTGATCATAAACTCGAAGTTCATCTGATCCCAACAAACACACCGTAAAAAGAGTTACATCATATAGATCTCCAAGAGACCATTGTATTGAGAATTCAGAGCGAGAGAGGAAGCCATCTAGCTACTAACTATGGACCCGAAGGTGTACAAAGAACTACTCATGCATCATCGGGGAGGCACCAATGGAGGTGGTGAACCCCATCCGTGACGGTGTCTAGATTGGATCTTGTCGTGGAATTGTCACGGCAGATGTCCTAGGGTGAGGACTTAGTCGTGGGGCCATCGCACTAGGTTAGCTTAGAGGGGTTAAATGGGGTAAAGGACACAAGAGTTTATACTAGTTCGGCCCCTTGCGGCGAAGGTAAATGCCTAATCTAGTTTGAGGTGGTATTGCTTATGTCTCGATTACCAGGGAGCGAATACGCTTGACGTAGCTTTCGATCTGTTGTCTCTCGCCCTAAGTCGCCGCCGGGTCGTCCCTTTATATACACAGGTCGACGCCCGGCGGCTTACAGAGTCCCGACCCGCTCATAAACAATGTGTCCGGCATGGTGACTAACTGCACATGGATTATCATACAAGTTCCACATATATGACAGTTTACAATTGTTTGGGCCTTAAGTCGCTTTTGGGCTCCGGTCTCTTGACGAGTCTGCATAATATACTACCGCCTTAAGAGTCTTCATGGGCTTTATCTTGATAAACCGTCAGGGACTTAACCCGGCCCCTCCTGGGCGGGTTAACCCAATAGTTATATCCCCAACATTAGGCCCCAGGTTGATTTGAACTTGTTCACATCAATCTTCAATACTTAGAAAAACTTCCTTCCTCATTACCTTTGCAAAAACCTTGTAACTCGCCGTGACGTCATCTTCTAGGTTCTTGGTAACCCGCCGTGATGTCATCTGTCAATAATATCGCACAAGGTCCAAATCTTAATAAATCTTCTTTTTAATGAATCTCCGAAAAATGCGGCATCTGCGCGTGTCACATTCGTTTTTTGGCCTCCTCGATTCCCGCGCCTGTCACTTATCCATCTGCCTCATAAATAGGGCCGGGGGTCCCTTTTCACTTCCCCTCTTGCCTCTTCATCTCCGTCTTCTACCTCGTGACGCCCGAATGACTGAGCTCTGCCGCGACCGTCGACCTTCACCTCTCGCTCGACAACGGCCGCCGCATCAACCTGATCTTATCCAGATTTTCGTCCGCGCACCTCCGCTGTGCATCAGCCCTGGTGCATCTTCCTTTTCTCCTTTCTTATAGATCTCATTAGGGTTTCCCGATGTTCATCGAAGTTCATCCCCGTTCTTGGCTATAGTTCTCCTTTTTATTTGAACTTGATGCTCCCCCTATGCCGCAGCAGTCATAGCAATCCTTTTTATTATTTAGAACATCTCCTCTGTATTAGGAAATCGATCTGGATCATGAACTGCTCGAGTACTGATACTTCGGGCCTAAATATTTTTGTACTAAATGAAGTGCGGTAGATCCAAAATCATAACCTCAATCTGTGAAACCTGTTGTTCCTAGCACTTAGATTTTCCATCCCCAGATATGTCCTTTCAATATCTGTATGGGCGGCTTAACTCAGAAATAATAACCCACCAGGTATCATTAGTCCCCTTTTAAGCCGCCAATGAATCCTTGTAACTCTGCAATGTCAATCTCCGGCTTAACGCCTATATATGCATCTTTATTGTTTTCCCCGTTAACCATAGACCGGCTTAATCATGTAACCTTGAACCGGCTTAACCTTTCTTTCAGATCATTGATAAGATGGCTAAGACATATACGTCTTGCAATTGGGTCAAATCCCGGGTTACCGAAGAAGATTTGAACAACTTTGTTGCTACTGGCGCTTTAGCCAAAAAAGAGATCATCCATTGGAGAGCTCCTGGTGGGGAAATTCCTCCTCAACCCAAAGATGGAGAAATAATTGTTTTTGCTGACCACTTGGGTCGAGGATTCAGTCCACCCGGCTCAAAGTTTTTTCGTGATGTGCTGCATTTCCTTCAACTTCACCCTCAAGACATCGGACCCAACTCCGTGTCCAACATCTGCAACTTCCAAGTATTTTGCGAAGCTTATCTTCAAGAGGAGCCTGCAGTTGACTTATTTAGGGAATTCTATTACTTGAACCGACAAACAGAGTTCGTCAATGGGCCATGTCAAGAACTTGGTGAAGTCTCCCTTCAGAAGAGGAAGGACGTCAGCTTTCCCCATGCTAAACTGCATAGTCACCCCAAAGACTGGAACCAAACTTGGTTTTATTGTCAAGATACATCTCCAGTCGGTGAGAATCCTTTGCCGGGTTACCGTGAACACCGACTTAGCAACACACATCCGCTCCCCCAATGGCTCAACTCGAGGGAAAGGGCCAAATACTCACCAGCCTTTTCAAAGCTCAGAGCCTTTATGGCCAACGGCTTAACTGGCGTCGACTTTTCCCGGTGCTGGATATCTTGGAGTAGCTTGCCATTAAGCCGTCGCCTCGGCTTAATGTGTGAATATACAAGTGACGTAAACCATCCTCAACGCCATTGTAACATTCAGCTGTCTGATGCGGAAATTACTGAAGCCACCAAAAACCTGCTGAATGAATCTGTGAAAGAGTGCAGCAAAACCGGACTTAGTCCATTCTGTTCTTTCAACAAGCCGCCAGCTGTAAGAATTTCCCATCTTATGCTTAATCCATATTTTGATGTCTACTTACGATATTCTCAATCTTCATAGCTGATGATCCATTTTGGAAGAGGAGAACACAGGATAAACCGGCAAAACCGTCTCGTGTGAAAACTAAGGCCATCAAGAAAACCACCAAGAAGACTACGGAGTCCGCTGATGAAAACGAGGATAATGAGTCAGAGGTAGAACTTGACTCTATTGGCTCCTTTTTTATACATCTCATTGATAATGATTGTTATCAGGACGACGCAGAGGCCAGCCGTGCAGGTGACACAGAGGTAATTACTCTTTCTTCCGGCCCAAAACCTCTGCCAACACAGAAAGCCTGACAAACAAGCCAGAAAGTAAGCTTTTCTCACCCTGTAGCTCACTTGGATCCCAACTTTCTTTTGAAGAAACAGCAACACGAAGCTCGCCGAGTCACTCGGCATTGTGGTGGTCAGATTACTTCTTCCGGCTTACCAAACACGCCGGTTCGCAAACGCCGCCTAGAGGTCCATCAAATTTCTGATATATTTTACCCCAAGGCAGGTCACTTCCGACAACCTCTTAACCCGTCTGATTCAAACTATCAGGGAACTTCTCGTTGTTCCTCTAGCGAGTCATTCGGGACACAAATCCCGACTTTTAAAAGTGTACCTGGGTAAGGATACCTTTTAACCATTCACACCTTAAGCTCTGTTAATTATACTGACCTCTTGAGATTTCTCATTATCAGGGGCTAAGCCAAACCTAGCAAGAAAGCCAAACTAACTAAGCCGGCCGATGATCCTAATCTGTCTAAGCCGGAGAAGCAACCAGAGTCTCCTCATCCTCATCCAACTACAGAAGCCACCATTGACAACTCACTTCCGGAAGATCATGAAGCTTCCATGGACCATGTGGATGTTGAGCCGACTATCTCTAAGACACCAAGCCCAATCAAACATGCCGAGGAAAAGATTGATGATGTTGTTGTCACCAGCTTTGGATTCACAGCTCCAGGTCAACCTAACGTCTTATCCAAGCATAGCGCTAAGGAAAATTTTCTGCTGAAGATAATGGCAAGTGGAAAACCGACTCGGCAAGCTATACTCATTTCAGCACTCAAGATCTCCACTCGGTCTATTAAATCGTCTGTACACTAGCCATGACTTTAAAGCCGTCTTAGTGAACCTGATGAAGGAGCGCTATGAGGTAAACACTGCAATTCCTTGTTACCTGGATATCCTTCCCCTTAGCCGCCATGTTTATTGGACATGACTAGAATAACATGTGTTGTAAACTTCAATAGCTGCATAGATCAATTCCCATAGCCCCCAAGGGCCGGTTTATTCTTGTAATATAAACTGCGACTTCATAATATCAGCACCTCAACTCTGCATCTGTAACCCCAAGGGTCGGTTTAAAAAATATGTTGAACCGCGAATTTAACTCGGAAAGATTTAGCATTGCGTCTGTAGCCCCCAAGGGTCGGCTTAACAAATATGTTAAGTCGAGACTAATCATTTTGTAAAAATCCAGAATCCCAGTCATAACCTTCGTAAGGTGGATCATCATCATTTGTCCTGGTTAGCAAATGAAGCCATGTTTTGAAGAAGCAATAGACATTAGCCCCCAAGTGCCAAGTATAATACTTGTATTGTGCTTGGGACTTTAATTAGATTTATTGCCATCTTATGTACTGTGTACTTTTGTAGACTGAACTTAGCAGCAAAGAAACACAAGTCACCGACCTTCAAGAAAACATCAAGTCTCAACAGGCAAAAACTTCCAAGGCCAAGGATGAACCGACTAGTGCCTTAGCAGCAATGGAGAAATTGAAAGAAAGCTTCAAGGCAAAACAAGCAGATTGGGATACAGAAAGGGCAGCCATGTTGAAGAGGGCTGAAGATGCTGAAGCCACCCTTGAACCGGTATCTACAGAGCTTGCCGGCTTAAAGCAGCAAATTAACGCCATGACTGCTGCCGTTTTTGGTAAACTAATTTCCTCTTAATCTTTGACCATATGTTTATCATTCATGCTCCCGGCTTACGAACATCCATAATGACGCAGGATCCCGGGTTACTCATTTTGGCTCCGACATGCGGAAGAAGCTCAAAGCTGCTTACACACTCATAGAGCAGCTATACACTGGCGCACAACGAGTTATCTGCACAACTGCTCAAAACAAACCGGCTCCAAGCCTTATCAAGGATACGTTGGACAAGCTATCTATGCTGCCTGCACGGATTGAAGAGTTGAAAAAATCAGCTGCCAGAGCCGGTGCCCTTACTGCACTAACCCGGGCCAAAGCTTGGCTAGTTGATCTTGAACCGGCAGACTTGGCCAACGGCTGCCCAAGCATAAAATAAGATGGGTCACCCTTTACTGCAGATGACTTCGCCGCTCTTACGAGGGAAATGCGTACTTTTGCTAGCAAACTGGCTGAGGAAACTGATCTTACACATTACCAACCGGTTTATGATGCCAACAATAAGAAGGTGAAGGCGCCGACTCATGACACTCCGGACCTGGCTCCCCCCATCCGTAAGCACACTTATGCCCCTGATGTTGATCCATCCACACTTATAAGTGATGAAGCTGTATTCAGAGCATTAACTAGGATCAACTGGTCAACCATCAACTTCCAGCCATTGGGTGAAGAGGAGACAGATGACCCGGTGCTGGACGAGCCGCAACCTTCAACACAACATGGCCAAGAGTCGTAAGCCGTAGGCCGGCTTATTGCATGCTTTCTGTGAATATGCTAAAATAACACTCATGTGTGGCACTCGATGGCCTTGTAATAGTCCTTAGTTTAAACTCTTGATCTGCCATGCCATCGCCCATGTTGTGTTCTGCGTGGTACTATTGATCTGTTAAGTGTAAGATCCGCCACGTATGTTTATTATTGCATCAACTGTGTGTACCAGAGTTTATTTACTGTACCTGCACACAAACACATGACAAGGATTCTGTGATATGTGATTAGACTGCCGGCTTACCATATAAAAGTAGTTAGGGTGATAACCCAAAACTTAGAAGACAAAACTCCCAAGTACTTAGTATCATCATATGCTGCCGGGTCACAATATACCTATGTTTGAGCTGTGTTGTGCAACAGCTAACAGACTCTCATTGGTCTTTGTAACCCTGTCATTAATCCTCCAAGTAGGTCAGAGATATGCTTCATATGAAGTTATAATATTGGCTTGATAGCCGAAATCCCGAGGTAATCAGAGATGTGCTCTTATGAAATTATCATATTGGCTTGATAGCCGAATTATCAAGGAATTAGAGCTGTGCTCTTATGAAATTATCATATTGGCTTGATAGCCGAATTATCAAGGTAATCAAAGCTGTGCTCTTATGAATTTATCATATTGGCTTGATAGCCGAATTACCAAGATAACCAGAGCTGTGCTCTTATGACATTATCATATTGGCTTGGTAGCCGAATTACCAAGATAACCAGAGCTGTGCTCTTATGACATTATCATATTGGCTTGGTAGCCGAATTACCAAGGTAATCAGAGCTGTGCTCTTATGACGTTATCATATTGGCTTGATAGCCGGAATCAAGAGGGTAGTAACGCTATGTTCTCTTTGGTGAATACACCTATGTTTGAACAGGAAGCCCCCAAGTGATTTGTAAGAACGGTGTTGTGCCGGATCAAGAGGGTAGTAACGCTATGTTCTCTTTGGTGAATACACCTATGTTTGAACGGGAAGCCCCCAAGTGACCATGGGAAATAATAAAGACTCATTATTCTTGGAAATGAAACATCAAAGGCCCTACTTTATGCCGACTTTATTATAATCATCATAATACATACATTGTCAAAATATGTACATTGTAAGAGCCGGTGGCTCAAGTATAATAAGGCCGAAGATGAGCAATATTCCACGGCCGACGGGTCTCCTCCTCTGACTTACGTGAATCCTTGTGTTCTCGAATGTCGATAAGGTAGTACGATCCGTTGTTCAGATTTTTACTGACCACAAAGGGTCCTTTCCAAGGTGGGGATAACTTGTGCATGTCAGTTTGATCCTGGATGAGCCGGAGCACCAGGTCACCTTCTTGAAAGGTTCTGGTTTTAACCCGGCGGCTGTGATAACGGTGCAGATCTTGCTGGTAAATTGCCAAACGAGCGGCCGCGATGTCACGCTCCTCATCTAACAGGTCAAGTGCATCTTGACGCGCCTTTTCATTGTCAGCTTCAACATAAGCTGCCACCCGGGGTGAATCATGACGGATGTCACTAGGGAGAACCGCCTCTGCTCCGTAAACCATGAAGAAACGCGTGTAATCCGTAGATCTGTTGGGGGTAGTATTGATACTCCATAAACACGGAAGGTAACTCCTCCACCCAACAACCCGGCGTCCTCTGCAATGGAACCATAAGCCGGGGTTTGATACCCTTCAGGATCTCTTGATTGGCTCGCTCAGCTTGACCATTAGACCGGGAGTGAGCCACTATTGATACATCAAGACGGATATGCTCACGTTGACAAAATTCTTTCATAGCACCCTTGGATAGATTAGTGCCGTTATCAGTTATGATACTGTGGGGAAAGCCAAAATGAAAAATCACCTTTTTGATGAATTGAACCACTGTTGCCGCATCACACTTACTGACCAGCTCTGCATCGACCCACTTTGTAAATTTGTCAACTGCCATCAGGAGGTGTGTCTTTTTATCCTTGGATCTTTTAAAAGGCCCAACCATATCAAGACCGCAGACCGCAAACGGCCAATTAATTGGAATCATCCTCAATTCCTGAGCCGGTATATGAGCTCGGCGTGAAAACTTCTAACACCCATCACATTTACTGACTAGATCCTCAGTGTCGGCGTGAGCTATCAGCCAATAAAACCCATGATGGAAGGCCTTAGCCACAAGAGACTTAGAACCGGCATGATGACCACAATCACCTTCATGAATTTCACGCAGAATCTCATGACCCTCCTCTGGAGAAACACAAAGTTGAAAAGCCCCCGTGACACTGCGATGATGCAACTCTCCATGAACGATAGTCATTGACTTGGACCGCCGGGTTATCTGCCTGGCCAAAGTTTCATCCTAGGTAACTCGCCCCGGTCATATAAGCCAAATATGGTACTGTCCAATTAGGAATTCCATGAAGAGCCGCTACGAGTTGTGCTTCCGGGTCAGGAATAGCCAGATCTTCCTCTGTAGGCAATTTAACATAAGGATTATGCAGAATATCCAGGAAAGTGTTAGGTGGCACCGGCTTACGCTGAGATCCTAACCGGCTTAAGGCATCAGTCGCCTCATTTTTCCTGCGATCAACATGTTCAACTTGATAACCCTTAAAGTGACCCGCAATAGCATCAACCTCTCGACGGTAAGCTGCCATGAGTGGATCCTTAGAATCCCAAGTGCCAGAAACTTGCTGAGCCACCAGATCTGAGTCGCCGAAATACCTAACTCGGCTTAAACTCATCTCCTCAGCCATCCGAAGACCATGGAGCAAGTCCTCATACTCAGCTGCATTGTTAGTACAAGGGAACATAAGCCGGAGAACATAAGAAAATTTATCACCTCATGGGGAAGTTAATACAACTCCCGCCCCCGAGCCTTCCAACTGCCTGGATCCATCAAAGTGAATAGTCCAATATGTGTTATCCGGCTTCTCCTCAGGCATCTGCAACTTTGTTCAATCATTGATAAAATCAACAAGTGCTTGAGACTTGATGGCTGTACGGGGCACATATTTTAAACCATGAGGCCCAAGCTCAATGGCCCACTTGGCTACCCGACCTGTGGCTTCTCTGTTTTGAATGATATCCCCCAAGGGGGCAGAAATAACCACAGTGATAGGATGACCCAGAAAATATTGCTTAAGCTTCCGGCTAGCCATGAAAACCCCATACACAAGCTTCTGCCAATGTGGATACCGTTGTTTGGACTCAATAAGGACCTCACTGATAGAGTAAACCAGTCGTTGAACCGGATATTCCTTGCATGTCTCCTTCCTTTCTACCAGAATAGCTACACTGACAGCCTAGCTCTTGGCATCCACATACAACAGCAACGGCTCTTTATCAATGGGAGTAGCCAGAACGGGCGGCTCAGCCAACTGTTTCTTCAAATCCTCAAATGCTTGATTAGCAGCATCACTCCAGACGAAGTGGTCTGTTTTCTTCATCATCTGGTACAGCAGTATAGCCTTTTCACCCAGCCGGCTTATGAACCGACTTAAGGCCGCAATACGACCGGCCAGACGTTGAACATCATTAACACACACCGGTTTAGCCAAAGAAGTAATGGCCTTGATCTTCTTCGGGTTAGCCTCAATGCCTCTGTTGGAAACCAGAAAACCCAAAAGCTTACCAGCTGGCACACCAAAAACACACTTGGCCGGGTTAAGCATCATCTTATAAACCCAGAGATTGTCGAAGGTCTCCTTCAAATCATCAATCAAGGTTTCCTTCTTTCTGGATTTCACCACAATGTCATCCACATAAGCATGAACATTATGCCCGATTTGATTATGAAGGCAGTTTTGCACACACCGCTAGTAAGTCGCCCGGGCACTCTTGAGCCCAAAAGGCATGGACACATAGCAGAAGGCTCCAAACGGAGTGATGAAAGTTGTCTTCTCCTGGTCCTTAACTGCCATTTTGATCTGATGATAACCAGAATAAGCATCCAAAAAACTCAAACGCTCACAACCCGCTGTAGCATCAATAATTTGGTCAATACGAGGGAGAGCAAAAGGATCAGCTGGACAAGCCTTATTTAAGTCCGTGTAATCCACACACATATGCCAAGTGTTGTTCTTCTTAAGCACCAGTACCGGGTTAGCCAACCACTCAGGATGAAAAACTTCAACAATGAACCCAACCGCCAAGAGCTGGGCCACTTCACCGATGGCCTTGACCGGTTTAAACTTCGGATCAATATTGAGAGTGTGCTCAGCGAGTTCTCTCGGTACACCCGGCATGTCAGAAGGTTTCCATGCAAAGATGTCCCGGTTCTCACGGATGAACTCGATGAGCGCTTTCCTATTTCAGATCCAGATTAGCACTGATGCTAAACTGCTTGGATGAATCGCCAGGAACGAAATCAATCAGCTTGGTGTCGTCTACCGATTTAAACTTCAAAACCGGGTCATGCTCCGTCGTTGGCTTTTTCAAAGATGTCATATCTGCCGGGTCAACATTGTCTTTATAAAACTTTAACTCCTCTGTTGTGCAGACAGACTCAACATAGGCTACATCACCTTCCTCACATTCCAAAGCTATCTTCCGGCTTCCATGCACCGTAATCGTCCCTTTGTGACCCGACATCTTGAGCTGCAGATAAACATAACAAGGCCTTTCCATGAACTTAGCATAAGCCGGCCGTCCAAACAACGCATGATAAGGGCTCTTGATCTTCACCACTTTAAAGGTCAATGTCTCAGACCTGGAATCATAGTCATCCCCAAATGCAACCTCCAGAGCTATTTTACCAACCGGGTACGCCGACTTACCAGGCACCACACCGTGAAAGACAGTGTTTGATGGCTTAAGATTTTTATCAGTCAACCCCATGCGGCGGAAGGTTTCATAATAAAGGATATTGATGCTGCTACCCCCATCCATGAGTACCTTAGTGAATTTATATCCTCCAACCTGAGGCGCTACCACCAAAGCCAAGTGACCCAGATTGTCAACCCGGGGCGGGTGATCCTCACGGCTCCACACAATGGGCTGCTCAGACCATCGCAATTAACGGTGAACTGCCGGCTCAACGGTGTTCACAACCCTTTTATGGAGCTTCTGATCTCGCTTGCATAAACTTGTAGTGAAGATGTGGTAATGCCCACTATTCAATTGCTTCGGGTTACTTTGATATCCAGACTGCTGTTGCTGATTCCCCTGACCGGACTATTGATGATAACCGCCCTGATTGCCTTGGTGACCCTGAAAACCGGAATTAGAACCGCCACCACCGTGACCCGGTCCATCAGAGCCGGAACCTGAGTCGCCTCCTGGCCCATGATTGTACTAGAACAAGTCAGAATTTGTGAACTCCTTCATAATGTGGCAGTCCTTCCAAAGGTGCGTGGATGGCCTGTCCCGTGAAACATGCTTTGGGCAAGGCTGATTCAAGAGCTGCTCCAGGTTTATACCTGACCCTCCTGCCCGAGGAGGTGGTTTTCCTTTACGAAGCTGACCATTGTTCTGCGTGTTGGTATTGGCCGCAAAATCTGAATTATTACCAGCCTTGCGTTTACCGTTGCCTCCCTGACTCACCGGGTTATGATGCTGACCCTTAGTGTTGCCACTCTTCTTTCCCTTTCCCGGCTTTTCCTCATCAGACTCGGGGTCCTTGGTACTATCAGAGTCGGCATATTTAATTAGAGCTGTCATCAGTTCCCCCATATCATTGCAATGGCGCTTGAGCCGTCCTAACTTCTGTTTAAGAGGCACAAAACGGCAATTTTTCTCCAACATGAGGACTGCTGAGTCGGCATTGATGTTATCCGATGAGTGTAGGATGGCTTTGACCCGACGCACCCAATGGGTCATTGCCTCGCCCTCTTCTTGGGCGCAGGCATCCAAATCCACAATTGACATGGGCTGTTTGCACGTATCCTTAAAATTCTGGATAAACCGGGTTTTTAACTCGGCCCACGACCCGATGGAGTTGGCAGGTAGTCCCTTCAGCCAAGTACGGGCAGTACCATCCAGCATCGTGGTGAAATACCCAGCACGCGCAGCCTCGCTGACCTCCAGCAGCTCCATGGCCATCTCGTAACTCTCAATCCACACCTCATGGGGTAAGTCGGCTGTGTAGTTGGGCACCTTACGTGGTCCTTTGAAATCCTTGGGCAGGCGCTCATTACGGAGAGTTGGCACTAAACATGGCACACCCGTGCTTTTAGAGGTCACACCTGCCTCCACCGAAGTTGTCGGATAAACTGGAGATGGTTGATGAACCGCATACTGAGCCGCCATCTCGGCCTCTCGACGTGCTCTATCCTGATCCATCAGGGCCTGATTATTACGGGGCGGGTCATGTCCACGGGGCGGGTTACGATGCTGCTCACTGCTTGATACCGCTGGGGAGTACATGTGTCGGCTATAACTCCGGCTGGGGCGAGGGGTTGAATGGATCCTCTCACGACTGTAAGAATAAGCCTCTTGCTTTACCAATGCTATCTGAAGAAGCTCTCTAGCCCTCCGTGTTTCAACCGCAGCTGGAGACTCACCTTCAACTAGGAGAGCCGCCAATCATGACGCCACATCGATCATGTTATCTAAAGGGTTAGAATAATGACCCGGTGGCGTCGGCACATGCTGCGATGGGATGTTATTCTGGCGAGGCAGGTCCGTCGTGCGTGGTTGAACTGGCGCCCCAGTCCCAGGTGCGGCTACTGCCTGGTTCACCCCTGGCGAGTCATTGGTCCCCGCACTAGGTGTGTTGAAGAGGTTCCTCCCCTCGTAAACCGGAGGCAGATGACTTCAGTGCCTTCTCCTCATGACGTCATTCGAAGCGTTCTAGTCCAAAGAAAGCCGAAAGGACTTAGCCTGAATCTGTTGTGCCTGGGCATCCAGAACCTCTCGTTCCATCGTCATCCTCGCATCCTCAACTGCCAGGTCCTCCTTAGCTTGAGCTATCTGATCTCGCAATTTTGCAACTTCCGCGTTGTGCTGATCTTGGTTTGCCGGGTTAACCACCGCTGTCAGCAGCGTTGTCAAAGCGTCTAATAAGTCGGACAAGACCTGAGCCAGCGGGCGCGCAGGGCCTCCTGCCCCGGTCGCCGTCGCTGCTGCTGACCCGGAAACCATTGCCACTGCAGTCGAAGAATTCTGCACTGACTGTGTACCTGCCATGAAGATCGTGACCCAGTTCAGCGGCTCATAAGGGTCCGAAATATTGTCGCCATCGAAACAGCCCCCAAGCCTGTCATCCCGCAGTTGATACAATGAAGTAGTCTCACCGGTGGACAGCTCGCCATCAGAATAAATTGTCGTCTCACCAGCAGACATGGATCCTTCCTCGAATTCTCCTCCGTGGATGAATCCAACGAAGGCACGCTTCACGGCGGGTTGAACCCGGGCGGGTCGTGCACGCTGAGTCGTCTCGATGATGTCGGTGCAGGTGTCCGGCTGAGGGCCCGGTTCGTCGATCTTGCCAATGAAGACGTGAATTCTGCCGAAGGGGACCCGGTACACGTAGTCGATTGAGCCGGCCTCGGGGCCCCAGCCTGCGTCGTCGATGTAGAGCTTGCCGCGACGACTCTTGGTCATCTGGCCCATGGCGTATCCCTTCATCCCTTCAAAGCTGCCCTGTAATAACTCGAAACCACCGTGCGCTGGCCCCATGATGGGCGCCAACTGTCGTGGAATTATCACGGCAGATGTCCTAGGGCGAGGACTTAGTTGTGGGGCCGTCGCACTAGGTTAGCTTAGAGGGATTAAACGAGATAAAGGACACAAGAGTTTATACTGGTTCGGCCCCTTGCGATGAAGGTAAAGGCCTAATCCAGTTTGAGGTGGTATTGCTTATGTCTCGATTACCAGGGAGAGAATACGCTTGACCTAGCTTTCGATCTGTTGTCTCTCGCCCTAAGTCGCCGCCGGGTCATCCCTTTATATACACATGTCGACGCCCGGCGGCTACAGAGTCCCGGCCAGCTCATAAACAATGTGTTTGGCCCAGTGACTAACTGCACATGCCTTATCATACAAGGTACACATATATGACGGTTTACAATTGTTTGGGCCTTAACTCGCTTTTGGGCTCTGGGCCCTTGAAGAGTCTGCATAATAGACTACCGCCTTAAGCGTCTTCATGGGCTTTATCTTGATAAACCGCCAGGGACTTAACCCGGCACCTCCTGGGCGGGTTAACCCAATAGTTATATCCCCAACAGATCTGGTGGTTCTCGACTCTGCGGCGGCTGGAATTGATTTTCGTCGACTCACCAAGGATTTCTGGAATATTGATTATTTATAGAGCAAAGAGGCGGTCCGGGGGGCACCCGAGGTGGGCACAACCCACCAGGGCACGATTAGGCCTCCTGGCGTGCCCTGGTGGGTTGTGCTCTCCTCGGAGCACCCCCCCCAGGCGCAGCCTTGGCCCATTTGGTGTCTTCTGGTCCAAAAAAATCTCCGTTAAGTTTCATTGCATTTGGACTCCGTTTGGTATTGATTTCATGCGATGTAAAAAACATGCAGAAAACAACAACTGGCACTTGGCACTATGTCAACAGGTTAGTACCAAAAAATGATATAAAATTATTATAAAACATCCGAGATTGATAATATAACAGCATGGAACAATCAAAAATTATAGATACGTTGGAGACGTATCAGCATCCCCAAGCTTAACTCCTACTCGTCCTCGAGTAGGTAAGTGGTAAAAACAGAATTTTTGATGTGGAATGATGCCTATCATGTCATATCGTAATCTTTTCTTTATAGCATGGACATTTGGACTTTTGTATTGTTCAAAGCAATAGTCTAGTTTTGACATGATAATTTAAATACTCTAGCATATCGAGAAGCAACCATGTCATTCAAAATATCAATGATAAAATAAGTTATCCCTAGCCCATTATGCTCAATCATTGGTCCATTCATGAAACACACTCGCATATTAGCTACACTCAATGCTCAAGTACAATCAAATTGCCTCCTAGTTGGTGCTTTTATAACAGAAGATGGAGACTCAAATTCGAAAATAAAAATTGCATAAAGTAAAAGAAAGGCCCTTCGTAGAGGGAAGTAGGGATTTGTAGAGGTGCCAGAGCTCAAAGTGAAAAACTTAGAGATAAAAACATTTTGGGAGGTGTGTCTTTCCCACCAACAAAAACGACTTAGAGTTCCCAACACTTTCCATGCTAGATATATCATAGGCGGTTGCCAAACAAAAATTAAAGTTTATTCCTTTTTCCACCATACTTTCACTTTCCATGGCTAACCGTATCCACGGGTGCCTTCCATACCAACACTTTTCAAGGAATTTATTATTTGACAACATAAAGTAAATTCATTTTTCATTTCGGGATTGGGCATCCCTAATACCTTTGCCTTAATCTCGTGCAATGACAAGTGAATAAACACTCATCGTGAGAATAAGACATCTAGCATGGAAAATATTAGACACCCCTCACCACTCCGCGAGCGGTACGAACACAAAAAAGAGAAGTTTATTTTGAAAATTAGAGATGGCACATACAAATTTGCTTAGAACGGCAAAAGAATACCACATATAGGTAGATATAGTGGACTCATGTGGCAAAACTGGTTTAAAGGTTTTTTGATGCACAAGCAGTGATCATACTTAGTGCAAAATGAAGGCTAGCAAAGATTCAGAAGCGACCAACCAAGAAACGAATAATCTCATAAGCGAGCATTAAGCATAATTAACACCGAATAATGCACCACAAATAGGATATAATTTCATTGCATAATTATTGACTTTCGTGCTTGCATAGGGAATCACAAACCTTAACACCAATATTCTTACTAAAGCATAATTACTCATCAACATAACTCACATATCACATCATCATATCTCAAAACTATTACTAAGTTATTTTGTCCAATGATCTTCATGAATTTTTTATTATATCCTTCTTGTATATCTACCACTTTGGGACTAATTTTCATATGTTGCTTTTGATAAGCTCAAACAAATATAGGTGAAGATCATGAGCATAATTTTTTTTCTTTCTCTCAAATTAATTTAAGTGAAGCAAGAGAGAATTTCTTGAAAATTTTAATAACTCTCAAATAAATCTAAGTGAAGAAAGAGAGAATTTCTTCAAAAATAGTAAGCACACCGTGCTCAAAAATATATAAGTGAAGCACTAGAGCAAGTCCATAGCTCATAAAAAATTTAAGTGAAGCATAGAGAGCAATTCTAACAAGTCATGACATAATTTTGGCTCTATCAAATAGGTGTGTCCAGCAAGGAATCAAGACTTAAAACACAAAATAAAACAAGCAAAGGCTCATATCATACAAGACGCTCCAAGCAAAACACATAGTATGTGACGAATAAAAATATAGCTTCGAGTAAAATACCGATGGTCGTTAGAAGAAAGAGGGGATGCTACTCGGGGCATCCCCAAGCTTAGTTGCTTGCTCTCTTTTGGATAATAGATTGGGATGCCGGGGCATCCCCAAGCTTAGGCTCTTCTTACTCCTTATTCCTTCATTCATCGTAAGATAACCCAAAACTTGAAAATTTCGATCACACAAAACTCAAGAAAACCTTCGTGAGATCCCTTAGTAAAAGAAAGCAAATCACTACTATAAGTATTGTATCAAACCAATTCATATTTTGTTTTTTCATTATATCTACTGTATTCCAACTTTTCTATGGAAAAAACTCATCAAAGAAAACCATAGAGTCATCAAAACAAGCACACAACGCAAAGAAAACAGAATCTGTCAAAACAGAACAGTCTGTAGCAATCTGACTATTTCGAATACTTCTGAAACTCCAAAAATTCTGAAAAATTAGGACGACCTGAGTAATTTGTATATTAATTTTCTACAAAAGAATTGGCATTCTATCACGCTCTGGTAAAAAATGAGAATTGTTTTCGTGAGAGCAAAAGTTTTTGTTTTTCAGCAAGATCAAATAACTATCACCCAAGAAGATCCTAAAGGCTTTACTTGGCACAAACACTAATTAAAACACAAAAAACACAATCATAACAGTAGCGTAATTGTGCAAACACTCAAGAATAGAAAGCAAAAAGCAAAAATAAATTTTATTCATTGGGTTGCCTCCCAACAAGCGCTATCGTTTTATGCCCCTAGCTAGGCATAAAATTTCAACGATGCTCACATGAAAGATAAGAATTGAAACGCAAAGAGAGCATCATGAAACATATGCCAAACACATTTAAGTCTAACATACTTCATATGCATAGGAATTTTATAAGCAAACAAATTATCAAGACAAGAAACATCTAACATATGCAAAGAAGAGGAATACAACATTGACGATCTCAACATAACGAGGGGTAATTTAGTAACATGAAGATTTCTACAACCATATTTTCCTCTCTCATAATAATTACATGTAGGATCATAATCAAATTCAACAATATAAATATCACATAAAATATTCTTTTCATGATCCACATGCATGCAAAGTTGACACTTCCAATATAGTGGGGTTATCATCAAATAAAGTCATGACCTCTCCAAGCCCACTTTTAATATTATCGCAAGCATATTCATCATGAGGTTTAAATAAATTTTTAAGATCACGAGAATCATTATCACCCCAATCATGATCATTGCAATAAGTAGCGGACATAGCAGTATTAGCATCCCCAAGCTTGGGGTTTTGCATATTACACTACAAAAAAAAGACACATCCGTGACATTTTGGGCCGAACGAATTTTTTTGTGTCATACTTATGACACTTCTATGACAATAATTATGAAAAACACGGTATCATCATAGACGTGGTGGGGTCCTACTTCTATGACAAAAAATCATGACAGAAAATGGGCTTTTCGTCCTGGGCGGGCCGAAGACGCAGCTGCATGACATTCTTTGGGCCGTCCATGACGGAGAAAACCGTGGTAGAAGCGAGGGCGAGGAAAATATCGGGGTGTTCCCGGTTACGGTGGGTGTTCGGGGCCGAGCAATGCGCATTTCTCTCGTACACGCACACGCGTGGGTGCGAGGCGTTGGGCTCTAACTGAACCCGAGTGAGGCGTGGGGCTCTAACTGAACCGAGCGATTGCACTGCAGGCTACGCGTTACTGAACCCGAGCGATCGATCGATGGCTGTTAACTGAACCCGATCGAGCGATTCCTTTGCTACTGCTGCTAACTAAAGCCGATCGATGCTGCCTCTGGATGAACAGTGAGCGTTGCTGGGGGGGGGGGGGTTTGGATAGCAGTTCCCGGTGGGGGTGGATGAACAGGACCCCGTGGCGTTGCCTCTGGATGAACAGTGAGCGTTGCTAGGGGGTTTGGATGAACAATTCCAGGTGGGGGTGGATGAACAGGACCCCGATCATTCAAGCCGGTTGGGGCTGGATGAACAGGACCCCGTGGAGGGCAGGATGAACAGGACCACCCCGTGGAGGGCAGGATGAACAGTAGACGGTGGAGGGCTGGATGAATAGTAGCCCGTGGAGGGGTGGTTGAACAGGAGCCCATGGAGAGGGCTGGTTGAACAGTAGCCGGTGGAGTAGCACGCGGTGGAGGCTGGATGAACAGGAGCCCGTGGATGAACAGTCGCAGGTGGAGGCTGGAGGAGGTCGACGGTGGATGAACAGTAGCCCGTGGAGGCTGGAGGGGGTCGACGGTGGAGATGAACAGTATCCCGTGGAGTCCCGTTTTGTGGTACGCCACACCCCTCCCGATGAACAGGACCCCCGTTTCGACCGTAGCGCTCCAACACAAGTCCGTTTCCTCCATTTTGCGGTACGCCACACCCCTGCCGATCAACAGGACACCCGTTTCGACCGTAGGAGGTCCGTTTCCTCTGTTTTGCGGTACGCCAGACCCCTCCCGCTGACCAGGATCCAGTTTCAAACATGGCCAGTCGAACACAAGGCCGTTTCCTCCGTTCTACGGTACTCCAGGCCTCGTTTCCATCGGCTGTTCCGTCCAAGCCGGTTGGCTCCCACGCGTTCCGTTGCCTCCCGATGAACACGACGCATTCCGTTGCCTCCCCATGAACACGACGACGACGCTGTTTCTCCGTTCCGACCCAGCCATGTACATGAGCCCTAGCCGTACGTACGCGCGAGTAGGCGTTCGAGACCCCGCCCGTATGTACATACGTGGCCGTATTTACTTTCTTGCACCCTGGCCGCTGTACGTACGTGTACATGCTACATGCGCGCCTCTACTACGACACGTGCGCGCCTCTACATCAACCAGCATGCACATACACGTTTGCGACCAGAATGACCATGCTACGTACGCTTCGACCAGGTGGGTCCCGACTGTCAGGCACTTCCTTGCCTACGAAGATGTAGCTGGTGGGTCCCAGCAGTCAGGGGGAAACGTTTTTTTCGCAAAATACAGTGGCCCGTCCGGTGGGTCCCCGCTGTCAGGTGGAGGAATAATTATTCACGTAATAAGGAGGCACTTCCTTGCTGCGGCCGTGGACCCAGCTGTCAGCCTCTCCATGTATAGTCCATGTCCGATGGAAGCCGTTCCATGACCACGTTGACCACGCCGCGCCAAGAGCACCAGGGCGGTGGACAACGGCGAGGCCTAGGAAGGGGACGACGCGGAGCCGGGGAAGACGCGGCAGGGGAAGCCCGCGCGGAGAGGAGTATGAGGGTTCACTGGTTCGGCTGCGGTGTGAGGCTGCCGTCGCCGCAGGGCCTGGCTAGCGGTGGGAATAGTAGGGGGCGGTGAGGCCTCTGCGGCAGCACAGCCGGCCACGGGAGGCAGGAGCATGCGGCACGACCGGCGCTGCTTTGGGCAGCTGGAGCAAGAAGACCAGAGGTTGAAGAAGCACTACAGTTGTTGGATGGACATCGTACGGTCACTACAGCTAGAATCGTTTATATTGACTAAGTTAACAAAGCCCTTGGTACGCGTCCACTTAGTAGGCCCACAGGTCAGCTTCTGAAACGGTGCCCCCAGATGTCAGGGGGAGGAATCATTTTTTGGGCGGGTGAAGCTAGAATATCCGAGATTGAAGAAGAAGCACGGCATTCGTTGGATGGACATCCAACGGCCACTACTGCTAGAACCGTGTGTTGACTATAATAAGTTGACAAAGCCTTGCATACGCGTCAACTTCTTTTTTTTAGGGGACGCGTCAACTTAGTAGGCCCACAAGTGTGTGGGAGAGAACTTATAGCCCATTTGCGATTTGTAAGAATGTACAACCCATTTTTGAATTCTAATGGAATTTACTACAGCCCATTTACAGTTTGTTAAAAGTACATTCCATTTTCTAGCTAGGACAACGATTAATAATTTCAACCAACCGTTCAAGACAGAATTCAATAAAATTTCCCACATTTTGATGGGATCCAAAATATTTTTATCCCGAAATTTCTAGTCAAATTAAATATAAATTTGTATTACGTAAAAATCTAACAAAACATTGCGCGCGCAACAATTAAAATTTAAGATTTTCAAAATCCGTAAATAATATTTTATAAACTAATTCTGCGCTTGGTGCATTTTTTATAGTTATTGCCCAGTTTTTATAATTACATCCCATTTATTATTTTTTAAAGCCCATTTTCCTATTAAGCCTAATGCATCCCTCCTAGGAAAGATTTGCAGCTCAGCGGGGCGGAGAATAACAAGTTGACCTTGCCTGGGTATTCCTAAAAAAACGTATAGCTTGGCTAGGCATTTTCATCTTGAAAAAAATTAATATCTGGGCTGGATATCTGTCCTGGGCTAGACGGGCCACAACCCGCCCAGTTAATACCCTGCTCTCCTCTGAGCACCGACGAAAACATCACCGAGAAAAACTCTACAGTGCTCACGCCTCAAAAACACAAATACTGCTCGAGCTGCTTGGTCCCAGCTATCGGCCGTACTTTGTGCAATTCTCTCGTTTATTGACTACATAGGTTGACAATGGTGTGGGACCATGATGTCAGGAAACCAGGACTAAGCAAAAAAATATAGTTGTACATAATAAGGAGGCACTTGCGTATGTACGGCTATGGCCCTAGTGGGTCCCTACTGTCAACCAGTCAAAATAAAGTCATCTCCTGAATCCTCATGTTCATTGACCATGTTAACAATGCTCGACGCCACGGCGAGTGCAACAACTCGAAGGACGACGGAGAGGGCCTCACGGGCCCTATGGATGGTCTGATACAGCGCCCGCTGCTCATCCAGGAAGCCGGGATCATTAGACACCTATGAGCACCTTCGAGAGACTGAGACGGCATGAAACGGTAAGGCCGCGCTTGGGAGCTCTGGTTTATTTCACAACTGTATTAAGATACAAGTGTAATTTACTCGTCATTGGAAACAATGCGTAAAATACAGGCATAATGAAACCGAGGGCCCGAGGTCTGTAAGTAAATCAGGCGGGTTATGCGTGTAATTTGAGAGACCGGTGTATATTTTACTAGTCGAAATCGACCAACCAAGCGCTTCGCCCGAGACCATCTGCTTTTATTTACAAGTGTCAGTTTTACAAGCGGTTTTGGTTGGAAAACGACGATCCAATCACGTCCTAAGATGATGAGTTGGTCGGAAGATCATATGGTTTCACATCTAACCTACCCGACTTGTCGTATAGGCTATGAATGAAACATAAGACGATGAACTTCTTAACCACGGAAACAACATAAGAGGATGATCTTCCTAACAAGCAAATCACTGGCATTAGATCGACATGCAAAACAATACGAAGCATTATTCTCAGGGGGCACGGTGAACAGCTCGTGATGCCGCATGCCACAACATTCCAAGCTCAACTTTGCAATCAAATACAAGGCCTGGCATTACATAGACAATATTCAGAACAAACTCTTAAATATCTTACATAAGTCAACATTCATGTAACTATGCATCTCAGCAGAGTAAATATTTACTTCTGAACTAAAGACAGGAATAGGAAAAAAACGATCGACGTTGCTCACAGCAAAGGGCGTCCCACTCAAAATATCAAATGCATGTCTTCTGGCTAACATCAATCAGCAAAAATTGACAAGGTTTTCCAATTCCAATATATTAAACTAATGTCAACTTTGACAAGCTTTTCCCATTCAAAATATGTAATGCCTATGATTGTGGAACGGGCAGGGTTTGTCATCAGTTTGTCATCTGATAGTCCGGTGGCTCAAGGTGACAGCAAATGATTAGAGAACCATTCGATGTATTGTGCATGATGAAGTATTATTATGGAGGACACGAACCATCTGAATATTTTGTGCAGTTCCACTAAAATCAAGCTAAGCATCCCTGTGGATTACGTATTTATATGCTTCCAGAAAACAAAGAACATCAGCACACACATGAATATTGGCCCCAGTGTCAACCCACCAATCGGTGGACTAACAAACTGAAAGTACGATAAATAGATTACCATACCCAGAGGCCCCATCATTGTTGCTTAGAGTGACATTGACAGACTTGGAGTCCTGTCCTGGCTTCTTGGTACTTGTTTGGGCACTTGTTTGCCCAGTGTTCCTCCAAACCACAAGTAAAGCAGCCATCTCTGCAGACTAGTCATGTCACCAGCGTCTACTAATACTCTGTAAAGCTTCTCGATCATTCCTTGTGTAATGTAGCGCAAACAGTGATTGCTTCTTTCTGCAAAGTGGTAAGACCAACTGGACCCACTAATGCAGCAGTTTGCCTTAGACACATTGGCTCCTTTTGTGCAGTTCAACTAAAATCAAGGTCGGAATAAAACCGAGCTTTAATTTTGATATCCCTGTAAGCAACAAAAGGTATAAGGGAAACAATTACTGAGAAATAACGGTTGATGACTTGTACTCCCAGAAGAAAAACATCTACTGATGTACCTTATCTTAATGGGAAACAAAGTAGGAGAGTAGCAATTCTCAATCAGTGTGATTCATTCATAGTAACTGAGACATTATCTTAACAATGCCTTGTTTCAACATGTATAAAGAACGACAAAGCAGAAAAGTATCATTCCTAAAACAATGCGACTGATTCATTTTAATAGAGACATTATCTTAACAATACCTTGGTTAAACATGTAGAAAGAACTACAAAGCAGGATAGTACCATTTGTAAAACACTGTAACTGATATATAATAATAGAGACATATTCTGAACAATACATTTCTTAAACATGTACTCCGGCTGATCCCTAACAGAAATGGTACTCCCGCCGATCCCTAACAAGTGTTGCAGTTTTGAACTAAGATTCAGTAGTTAATTCTGAGGAAAGTAGGTACTGACCTTTCAAGACCAAGATTTGAAACAACGCCTGAGGTGGATCTAAAAGAGATCTCAACACATATATAGAAATCCGGTCTCATTTTGTGCAGTTCCACCAAAATTAAGCGAAGCAAAATGTCGCAATAGCAACAAGTTGAATAGATATCCCTATTTTAACACAGGCAAAAAAGGAATCAATTACTGGCCAATAAAGGAGGATGAAACATGCGGCCACAAAAATGGTAATCCCTAACAAGTGTTGCAGTTTTGAAATAAGATTCAGTAGTTAATTCTGAGAGTGGCATTGCTTAATTTTACCAGCGGCATTAGATTAACAAAAAGCATAAACAGTTCCAGGGGAGAGTGAGCGCAACAACAACATGTGCTTCCATCTACTTATAAAGGGGGTGATGCAGGGTTTGTTGTAACAAAGCAACAAGCATAATGTCTGGGTTGGTCCCATTTTTGTTCACTACTTAATGGGAAAAGACAGCAATACAATAGCTTCAATTCAACATTTATTTAAAACAGTACCAATACAAGTAGCACAGCATCTCAAAACACACTACACGATCATGTGGATGAAGGCAAGTACCAACCTGTCATGACGCACACAAGATCACGTAGGAATCTGCCAACACGAATAGGAAATCCAATCTCGTTTTGTGCAGTTACTCTGAAATCAAGTAAAGTCGCCGGTGAGACATTTAAGTTTGATATAGCAACAAGTTGAATAGATATCCCTGATTTAGCAGAGGCAAAAAAGGAAACAATTACTACCAATAAAGGAGGATGAAACATGCGGCCACAAAAAGAAGCATCTACCTTATCTTGATGGAAAACAAAGTATAGGACAGTAGCATTTCTAAAACGGTTGCATTGATTCATATTAACAGAGAAATTCTCTTAAAATAGTTCAGTAGTTAATTCTGAGAGTGGCATTGCTTAAAATACAATAGCTTCAATTCACATTTATTTAAAACAGTACCAATACAAGTAGCACAACATCTCAAAACGCACTGCACGATCATGTGGATGGGACATGGGACATGCCAACACCATGTGCGTCCACACGTATAAATGGGTGATGCAAAGTATGTAGCCAAGCAGCATATCTGCGTTGGTCCCATATTTGTTCTCTTTGAAACTTTTTCCGATGTGAGGGCAGCAAATCTAGTCCTGCACAAACTACCCGGCCCCCCAGTTTCTTTCCCTTTGCAACAAAGAGTTGGGTTCCTTACAGATGTGTGTACTGGGTTACCCCCTTTTCCCCTTTTCGACCAACAAAGCGGCTGGATAGCTAGTCTATACTACTTTCCCTCCATCCTTTCCTCATTGAACCACATCCTAGATTCATGCTCCACCCCACCGCACCCTTCTTTCCTCTTTGAACCAAGACCTAGATTCGACTACAGAATCGAAAAAGATCAGCATGCAGCTAGACCAATGACATTTCAAAGAAACTTATACCTTTGGGTCGTCGGGATGTGGCAAGGTGTGCGGTAGGAGGTCGGATCTGCTCACACTACGTACGGCAGCGAGGAAGAAGGGGTCGGTGGCCCTGCCGCACAGGCGCTGGGTGAAAGAGAAAAGCATAGCCGGCAGTGGATTGCCTCCCTCGCCGAAGGCGATAGAGTGAACGTTGCACCTCCTCCCCTTCCCGATGCGACGGGATCCGGACGCCTCCTTCGCCAGCTGTCTGTGAGGGGGGTAAGAGAGACAGAGGCCACAACGCAGTCTTGTTTAGATCTGGTGAAGAGGGTGAGAGACGGTGAATATAGCAAACCCTAGCAAAGGAACGCTGAGCCTCCAGCGTGTATATATATATGTAGTGCGGCAAGAGTGTGGAGATTGCAAACCCTAGCGAACAAGCGCTGAGGCTCCAGCTTATATATATACTGTAGTACGGACTGAGCTCCGGTGCCTTAACTGCACCTGCATTTGGCTGTATGATAGGTGGGCCAGCCACATTTTGGGCCCACCTGTCATAAACCCAAAGGCAGGTGCACTAAAGTCAATGAAGTTGCGTCCATATAGTACTTGTGTATACGACTAATATATAGTGGAGTGGTTTTCTTATTCTCTCCATAACAATCGTTTTAAATTGTGTAAGTACGAAACGAAACTCTTTATTTAACGTACCAGTGAAGAAAACTACTACTCCCTCTGTTCCTAAATATTTGTCTTTCTAGAGATTTCAACAAATGACTACATACGGAGCAAAATGAGTGAATCTACACTGTAAAAAATGTCTATATACATCCGTATGTGGTAGTCCATTGCAAACCATTTGAAAGACAAATATTTAGGAATGGAGGGAGTACTTCTGATGAACTAACGATCCACGCATCCTGGTCGCACTTCCTGTCCTTCACGTGTGGTACACTACCCTCCCTTAATTGAACAACCACACATGCGCCAAATTGTCGGAAACGTGTGAGAGTGTGTACAAATAAAGAATATTAATTTCAATTATCGAAAAGGTTTGAGAGTATGTACAGTTTGCCCTCTCTAATAATTATGGTTTGTTGTGTTCGGCCTAAACTTGGTCAAACTTTACAAAGTTTGACTTCAGTCAAATCTAATATGCGGAGTAAATAAAAATGGAGGGCTACTACGTCCATCCGGGTTTTTAGTCCACACCATTTTTTTAATCAAAGTTAATAGCTGGACAAATAAAATTACAGGGGAGATGGAGACAAAGTTGTGAGAAGGCTTAGAAATCAATACAAAACTTATGCTCTTAGTACCAACGTCGATCCTTCTTCAAGGAAACATTTGGTTCATAGCCAATTGTGTGATAAAATTGCACCAACGTGAAAGACGACTGCGTCTCCAACGCAACCAAGGTGAACTGACGAAGGATATCATCTTTGTGGGTAACAACCAAAGAGCACTGATGGAAGACAGCTTGTTTTTCATTGAAAATCGACCAGCTTCACCAGCCGACGCAACCATGAGCATCGATAGGTCATCGTGGTGATGCATCATCCATTTGGCATCAAGTTTGGGTGAGGCACCTATGAAGTTCGACAAATCCTCACTGTGGTCTGTTTCTTCTCAGTAGCCAAGCTCGAGGAAGGAAGAACCACGTGGCAGAGGACAGTGAGGCGGAACAAGAATGGCCATCCAATTTTGTGCAGTTCCACTAAAATTGAGGAAGACATGCCCGAGTATGGAGATACGCATCGCTGTTTCCAAAAATATAAAAAAAGGATATAGTGTTGTTACTTTGTTTTACAATATTAACAACGACATCTCAATTGTCAATAAGAATTATGAAAACTACACCAACAAACAGAAGCATCATGATTATCTTGATGGGAACTAAACCAGGATACCCGAGAAAAAAGCATTTCTTCATTTAACCAGTGATAGTATTAGATTAGTAGCAGCAATAGGAGCATATGGACAATGACCGCACAACCACCATGTACTTTTTGTCGAAACAAAATGTATACCTCCACCGAGGCATAAATCAGGACAACTTTTCTAGTGGCATTTCCTCTATAATAGTAGGTGATGTTGGACCAGCCGACGAACCCTAGCTACTATACATGGGGAGCTGGGGAGTAGTCGCATAGAAGAAAACCCGCATGCAGCGACCTGGGGAGCTGGACCAGTACAAGAAGTTATACCTCAGGTGGGCGAGATGTCGCTTAGGCGGGCGGGCGGGATCTGCCCACACGACGGCAGCGAACAAGGGCGCGGAGGACCTTCGTCCGCGCCAGCGCCGGCCCCGAGAGGACGGTGCGCATCGGCTTCCTGCATCGCCGACGGCGACAACGTCAACGCTGCACCTCCTCACCTCCCGCAGCGGACGGGATTCGGCCGGATCTGTGACCACCGGTGAGGAGAGAGATAGTGTGGACACTGTCATCTTGTTTTGATATGGAGAGGGTGAGAGAGTGAGACGCGAGAAACTCTATCAAACAAGAGACTATAATGGAGTAATACAATCTCTCCATAGCAGTGGTTTTAAATAGAATACGCGCGTTCTCGAAAAAAAGAAACGAAAACTGACGGACAATTTTTTAACGTACCAAGAAAGAAAACTCGATCAAAAACACTCCCCCGCTTCCAGGTCGGGAGAGTCGTCGCGCACACACACATAGACATAGACATGCATATCTGTGTTTACGTAAAATTCCATCTCCATCTCCAATCATATTTGTCCAACTGGCACATTATTTACGTTGTTAATTATATACGCGGCAATATTAACGTACATCATCTCTTGTTTGCGGGCGTCCGGACCGCTGCCACGGCCACTCCTGACCAACCCGAACCCTCTTCATCACCCGCGCGTGCTTCCCGCCCGAAACGGTCAGTGCCACATTCATGCTCGGCCAGAGCGGACGCGACCTCTCACTGGCGCCGGCATTGAAGCGGCGCGCCGGCCGAGAGAGTGTCGCCCGCGCCGCTTCCTGGTGCACGTGACTGCTCCGCGTTCAAAGGTCGCAATAGCCGGCCACAACATGCATGTAAAAAGTTCTTGGGAGTCCATGCTACAGCTAGCTGTCCTCCCCAACTCGTCAATCTCTTCCAGTAGTACTAGTACTCCATGGCGCGATCCATCGACAAGTCGGCGGGGAAGTTATCGTATACTCGGTTTGCGGTGAGTGGCATGCCGAGAGACCATGTGGGGTCGAGCCGTGGAGGAGGGTGAGACACGAACGCGACAGACGTGATTTAAACGTTGGTTTTGCTCAATGGCGCGATCCAACGAAACGAAACGTTGGTTTCTCCCCGTTTCCATTTTTTCTCCAGAAAAACGGAAACTTTCCACTCCATTTTCATTCCTACTCCAAGGTTGCCCCGTTACAACATTCCATCAAATACAAAGGTAAACTAACACGCATGCTGATGCATCTCAATGATTCACAGATCATAGCCAATATTTACTTCACAACTAAAGACAAAAGTTGTGAGAGCGTGTACGAAAGAAAAACTACTGATGGGGTCACTATGACTCAAACCCTAAACCCTAAACAGGATTTAATTTCCTGGCCAGGTAGAACCTGTCGAAGGAAAGACGGCTGGCACCCTCGGATCATACGATGCTTTTGTGCAGTTCCACTAAAATCGAGCTGAGCATCCCTGATGTCAAAGATATTGAAGAAGTGTGATTAGAATAATAGTACTGGCACTAGTTCATGAGACATAAACTCATCACAAGTAGAAGCCGGTAGAAGTAGAGAAAGATCGACATGGAGATGGAGCTACGTGGGGAGCTGCGGCAGTGGAGCAAGCCGGCTCCAAAAGGAAGATGGACTACCTGGGACGTCGGGCTGTAGCTAGAAGGGCGGTTAGGACGCGGCATCGGCCCATATCGCGGTGACCCCCGATTGGGACGCACCAACTGTGGATTTTCTCCCTCGACGATGTCGACCGCGTCTACGCAGAACATTGTTCCCTTCCCCCAGCTGCGGGATCAGGCCGGATATGTGACCAGCGGTGTGGCCACCGTCGTTCTATGCTTGTGAAGAGAGCAACCCAAGCAAGCAGGCTTGTAGCTTAGGCTCCTGCTAGTGTATATATAGTGGTTTTCTTTTTCTCTCCATATCAACCATTTTATATTGCGTACGTGTCATTGAAGAGTGAAATGATGGTTGTTTCTTCTGACTAACTTACTGTGTGATTTGACTGCTCCTTTAGTGGCCCCTACACGTACTCCCCCTACGTGTATGCAACAGTCACACGTACACATGGACGCAAAAACGCGCGCGACGCCCTAATGCATGCATGTCCGAGCACACAACGGAACACACACGGTCATGCTCAGGTGCTCAACCTACACGTGCATGCACACACATACTCAGCCAGGGTGAGCTAGTGACCGTATAAACACCGGAAAATGTATATATTGAGCGCAATGAGCGTATTATGAAGTCCACTGACCATATTTTTACAAATATACAGTGACATACAGTGTATTTATCTCATTTGAAATTAAGCCATATTAACCGGAGAGGAGGCAGTATGGACTAGCATTACTTTGCTATGTCCCGTCAACTTGCCGAACTAGGAGAAGCTTGCAGGACGGGAGAAGCTTGCACGCGGTGGCTCGCAGGACAAGGAGAAACTTTTGACTAATGCAAGCTGTCCTTCGCTCAGGCGGTGGACGTGCAACAGTTAATTCGGTGTCAAATTGCCAGAAGCATACACTATACTAGTACTATTATTGTTGCACTTCCCGAAGAGGCGAACAGCCAAGCGCAAAGTTTACTAGTGACCAGTGTCTTGGCTGATCGTCCTAAGAATGCTTATATATGAATAAAGCTCTCTCATTTACCCGCAAAAAAGATTAAGCCATATTAACCGGAAAGGAGGGAGTATGGACTAGCACTACTTGTTGGTGTGTCCCGTCAACTCGCAGAACGAGGAGAAGCTTGGAGGACAAGGTGAATCTCGCTTACGCCTTTTGACTAATGCAACGTACCCTTGCCGAGGCGGTGGACATGCATCAGTTCATTCGGTGTCAGATTGCTAGAGGCATACACTGTAGTACCGAACATGCGGAGTACCATCATTGTTCGACTTCATGAAGAGGCGAAGAGCCAAGCGCAAGGTTTAGTAGTACGAGTAGTACTACTACTAGAACCGCATGGTGGAGCCTCTGTACTCTTATTTTTCTTAATCTTTGATAAAGTACACATTTATTCCGGAGAAGGGCGGAAAACGGCAGCCCAACATGTAATGATGATCGATCAACCATGCTCGAATATATCTTGGCCTCCGTGCGAGCCCGTCTGTGTGTTCTCGCTCCTCGTCTCTCTCAAGGAACGGTGGGTTGGCCATTTTGCCGTCAATTGAGATCGGTTTGCTCACACTCCGGTCCCACATGTCAGTGATATGCCAAGAGGAGGTGCGTTGACCGACTGGCAATATGCGTACTTGGTTTTGCACCTTCATACTACTCCTCCCTCTGTCACAGTTTACAGGGCGTGCTTCATTACGATGCATTTCTCTCAATGCATTTCCACCACCAGAGAGACTTTAGACGCGTTTGGTTTAATGCTCAATTAATTAGGGTGTGGTAACCGCAATTTTCTCTCGATGTAGTACTACGGAGTGGACTAAGTGCATGCATGTGTCTACCCGGGGTGGAAGCACTGCATGCATGTGTGTACGCATTATTTCCTCTAGTAATAGACGTCGTGCTATAACTACCAATGCTATTTTTCAGGCCGATCGCTAGTCGCCTTGGTTCCAGAGATTTTCTCTTTTTCTGAAGCGCGCTCTATAAACAGTGACGGATGGAGTAGTATGAGCTGATTCAAAGAAGAGCGTATTGATGGTTGCTTCTTCCGAGCAACTTACAGTGGGAAAGGTGGGGCTTATGATTTGACTGCTCATTACTCACTATTAATGTGGCACAACGACCGGTCTTGAGTCTCCCATGCGGCTGTGCACTACCCCCTCGGTTCTTAAATATACTCCGGAGTATTTGTCTTTCTAGAGATTTCAACAAGTGACTACTCAAATATTTGTCTTTTTAGAGATTCAAATGGACTACTACATACGGATGTATATAGACATATTTTAGAGTGTAGATTCACTCATTTTGCTCCGTATGTAGTCACTTGTTGAAATCTCTAGAAAGACAAATATTTAGGAACGGAGGGAGTACACATACGAAGGAAAATGAGTGAATCTACACTCTAAAATATGCCCATTTGAAATTTGTAAAAAGACAAATATTTACGAACGAAGGAGTATAATTTTGTGCATGGCACATGGACCCGGATGCTGAAGAGGCTTTTGGCAATGCTATCAAGCTTCCAGCATTTGTTTACATAATTGACGTACTATGCAAATAATTTTCCAGCGACATGAAATTGTACAATGGTGTGAGCTTTCAGCTTTTGTTTCGTGTGTCTTGCCATCGATGCTCTTTCGGAAACAATAAAAAACTAACTTCCTTGCTAATCAGAGCTAATATTTACATCACAACTTAAGACAAAGTTGTGAGAAGGTGTTAAATTAAAATTGATCCATGCTTTCATTGGCAGCAACGTCCCCCCAGCTCTGTTTAAATCAACAAGGCATGTTGGGAAAAAAGTAGCTGTCTGGACCATGCAACATTCCGATCATTTTGTGCAGTTCCCCTAAAATAGAGCTGAGCATCCCTGTTCCAAAGATATTAAGTGTGATTACAATAATAGAGGACTGCTGATGAAACAATAAACACACAAATAGAAGCCGCTCACCTTTGCAGTCTCTCTTAAGACTAACTAGTTGGAGAAGATTAGGCTTGGAGTTGGATGAAGAGGATAGAGCAAAACCAATCTCCCTTTGTGCAGTCGCAATGAAATGTAGAGACGTTGCCCGTGTGACATTTTGGCAGAACTGCACAAAACACTCTTAAGAAAAAAGTGATTTGTGCAGTTCACCAAAAGGTCGCAATAGCAACAAGGTGAAATGGATAGCCCTATTTGCAAAAAAGAGGTAGAAAGGAAACAATTACTGGCCAATAACAGTTGATGACACATGTGACGACAAAAAAGAAGCATATTCCTTGTCCTAAGGGAAGATAACAACACGGTTGTGTTTGTCTAAAACGGTGTGAGGACAACATTGCAATATGGAAAGTACGCCGGACGAGCTACGTTTTGGGCAAAGAACTATGGAAGATCCACATGCAGCGATGTGGGAAGACGGGCAGTGGAGCAAGGCCGGAGGGGATACCTGGAGGTCGTCGGGATGTAACTAGGTGAGCGGCGGCGGGTGGAATCTGCCCATACTGCGGCAGGGAGCGGGTGGCATAGGCCCTACCACGCCGGAGCTTGGTCAGAGAGAACGGCGTGTACCGCAGATCGGGACGTGCTGCCTCGGCGCCGTCGAACGGAGAAACGATGCACGTCCTCCCTTTCCGCCGGCGGACGGGATGCGGGCGGATCAGTGACCAATGGTGAGAGAGAGAGAGGCCACCGCAGCCTTGTGTGAGATACTCTGAAGAGAGACAAACCAGGCAGGCAGGCTCCATTGTATATAGTGGAGCGGACTACCTTTTTCTCCATAAAAACCGTTTTATATTCTGTGTATGTACCATCGAGCGATATAACTTTATTTAAAAATAACGCGCCAACGCATCAAGTCAAACTTTGTTTCGTGCACGCGTGGTACACGACCTCCGTAGGTAAACAACCGCTACACGCTTTCAAATTAGCACGTGGGCTGCCATTTCGTACAGAAATGAGCTTCACTGTGTACCCGCGCGGGTGTGGCTGGGCACGAAGCGTGAGTACGTGCACGGTGCACCTATTCTCTTCTTGTATACGTACACCACCTACGCGGGGTTGTGTGAGAGAGATACAAACGTAGAGAGATATAGTGTGTGGGTTCGTGAGAGTTTTTTGGGGTGGGGTCAATCAAAAAATGTAACATATGCAATGTGTGTGAAATAGAGTCTTGGATATATCATATATATAGAGGGGGCGATCCATGAGAAGAGAGTGGAGGTATCATCGGCTTGAGGTGTCCATAGAATCGAACAGAGGGATGATGTGTGTGTGCGCGTGTGCGATCGATAAAGAGTGCCATCGAATTTGTGTGTGCCCATGTCAAAGATATAGAGTGGCTGGCCTACTGGAACGTGAGAGGGGACAGGTGCAGTTTGTCTCTGTGGCATGGGTACCTACCTAAAGCGCTCGACTATCGGTGTGTGGTGGGGGCCCTAATTAACTCTAGAGGTACAATGGCTGGTATATGTGTGGAGGAGAGGCCTACCTCATGTATTAAGGGAGATCGATCTACCTCATGTATTAAGGGAGATCGATCGTCATCCATGCATATGTGTAGGAGAGGAATAAGGTTGGGAGAGAGATAGAGCTAGAGTGTTGGAGGGGGTGGTAGTGGACTTGCTTCTAACAAATGGTGGGATAGGCTTGCTAGACAACCGGAGGGCACGCCAGCAATATCAATAGAGAGGGGATGGCTGCCTGTCTGTGCACGTGCGTGTGAGAGACGGGTCAGGAGGCATGCACGAATGATGGGGGGGGGCGATATGGATGTGGTAAGCAGACATAACTACATAGGAAGATCAATCGTCCTTTGTCAGAGAAAGGAGAGACATAACTTGTGAGGTACGTCGATCGATGGGGGGGAATAGTTAAAGTCGACCTAGGTAAATGTTGGGAGATCGATCGGTATACATGCATGTGTGTGTTAGAAGCAAATGAGGCACGGGGAGAAGGATAGAGAGAGAGGGATGCATCTAGGAGGTGGTGCGAGAGTCATACTATATCGAGGGGGGAGAAGTGTGCGAGTACGAGATCGATGACAAGAGTGGTGGGAGTGAGGCATGGACGGTGATAAGAGAAGAGGGGAAGCTTGTGTTTTGTGCTAGGCACACCTGGCTAGAGAGGCATATCGATCGATGTGTGCCGTAAAGAAGGAGCTGGGGGGCCTACACACACCGTGGGTGAACGACCTAAAGTGAAAAGACGAATTTGCGCGATGGAGCTAGAGAATGCTGAGGGAGGGTTAGAGGGATGCGGGCGTCTGCATGCACAAGAGAAAGTTAGCTCTAGCTAGCCACAAAGATAAGAGGATTGTGTGGGTGTAAAATAAGAATATAGATCATACTTCATTATAAAAAGCGAATTCGGATATTTGAAGAATTTATAATGGTGTTTTAAACCGACGCATGTGTGAATATATATAACGGTGATACACATGGTGTGGTTATGAACATGTTATACTACATATAATATATTTTATCTCCACTCTTATAAAAACAGAGTTGTTGATGATGGTGCCATCCTGCAATATAGGCCGTCCGATTTATATCTGACGGATAGGAAGGAAACTATGGCAATTTTGAAAAAAGATACCCACACCCTCTCCATATTTTCAAATTAGGCCTCCCCTTGATCATGTTGATATTCTGTGCAACGCATGGGCATCTTGCTAGTACTACGTATAACATATAGAACATTGATCATAATTTGGGCTAATGTGTGGCTTTTGCAGCTCAGGTCTAAATACTTGTCATAATGTAGGGGGCGGGGCACTGTACTATGTGTGATAAACACGGTGTACACGTATGGAACATGGTTTAGATTATGAATATATAGTTAGTACATCAAATGTACTATTATTTGGAATCAACATCAAGTGTATTCAAAAAATAGAATTCGAGTTCAGGTAGTACACATAGTTCATATCTATCTCTATAGTAATCATGTGGTGTGTTATTAAGGTAATACACGGATGATGGTTGAAGTTGGCAACAATCATGATTGAAGATTTGTTATTGAAATAGAGCAACGTATTCAAATTCAGTTCGAATTGCAACGGTAGTATAGACATTTGGAATGCACTAAAATGTTGGTATGAGTAGGTTACATGCATTATACATCAAGCGAAAAAATTTAATTGGACATGACATGGATTCATACTACCGAATAGCATTTAATTGCACTAAATTATTGGTATGAGTAGCTTTAAATAGCATTTTTATAGTAAAACGGGGCAAGACTCTCTCTTTGTGTGGTGTGAATAGTTTTATTTTTTTCGTTTTGTTTTTGGTTGAGGGAAGTGCGAATTGATTTGGTACGTACAAGTACAATATTACACGTTAGGCTTGTCCCTAAAATGCAACCCACGCCTTGTTATATCCCGAAAATTCAGATATCGTGCTCCCAAAATTGGCGCCTTCACAACCCGCGCCTTGCTATCCCGAAATTACAACGCGCGTGAAAACTCCCTCCAGCTGCCAAATCCCGACACGCGAAATCCCCCTTTTAACCCTGAGCCGAAAGGGCCGCTAGTTCAAATCGGTGCGGGGTACTTTTGTAACACACCCTACATTTTGGACAAGCGCGTCCCTAAGTCATGGTTCACCCCCTCCCATCGCCTCCTTTTTGCCATTCGAAATCCCAGGCCGTCATAACCTCTCTGCTCCAGCCGCGAAACCACACCCTCCTTCGTCCGCCACCTCACCGCTGCCCAGCCGGATCCTCTTCCCCGATGACGTCGTCCACCGCAACAGCTTGACGTCCCTCGTCCACCTCCCCGGATGAGGATCCGTCGTCCATCTCATCGTCCCGCCAGTACAGCCGTCCCGTCCTCCACCTCCAAGGAGCTGCTCCGACGATCGCCTCGTCTATCGCGGCTGCTCCATCCCCACAGCGCCGCCTTAACCTGCTCCACCGGAACCGCATCATCCTCACCGACTCCTCGGACGAAGCCGAGGCCTACTCGGCACCACCAAAGAGGTTGTACACTCATCGCTTCGCACCTTCTCCTTAGCTCGACCTCCCGGCACCGACGGTGCTCCATCCCGCACCCCCATGGAGAGGCTACCTTGAAGCCGGCGCCACGGGCGACATCTCCACGGCGGCTCTCCCTTAGTGCGAGGCCCCTTTGGCGGCAGCGGCCATACCAGCCGGATCTGTTGTCGGTGCTCCGGCTCTCGCTCGCTCGCGCTGCTGCTGGTCCGGCTCTCGCTCGCTCGCCCAGCTGCTGCTGGTCCGGCTCTCGCTCGCTCGCCCAGCTGCTGCTGCTCCGGCTCTTGCTCGCTCGCGCTGTTGCTGCTGCTCCGGGTCTCGCTCGATTGCTCGCTCGCCCAGCTGCTGCTGCTCCGGCTCTCGCTCGCTCGCTCGTGCTTCTCTCCCCCTCGCTCGTGCTGCTGCTCTACTCCAATTTAGCTACACTTCAGTCGACTGAATCGAATTTTGGGTCAGTCAATTTTCAGGGGGTGGGGGGCTCGCCGGAGTTAAGGAAGAACAACCCGCAGCGGGGACGGAGGCTCACTGGAGAGGTACCCCACTATCTATCTTAGGGTTCAGGGTGGGGGCGGGGGGCCTATAGGGCTGGCCGGGGCGGTGGCGGACCGGCGGTGGGGAGTTGTTTCGGGGCGGCGAGGCGGCGCTGGGGCCGGCGGTTCAGCCGGTGGTGGCTGGCGGCTCAGGGGGTGCAGGTTGAAGATGAACTGCAGGCCCTCCCTAAACTACATGTCAAGTGCCTCTCTGCTACCATCGCGTTTAGTTTCGAGAGTAACATTCAGATTCCATAGTAAATTTCAGTTTCGACAGTTAAGTTCAAAGTCAACAGTTTTTACCTCATCTGTTGTAGTCAGGTGGTTTTTGGTGATGTAAATTTTACATCTATTTTACATCATCTATTGGAGATGCTATTAGAATCCCACTTGAGAGTGACGATGTCTGTCTTGTGCTGCTTCAGCCTTGACGTCTTACGGCTCACCGGGGCTGCTCCAACGACAGAACGACCCATCACAACAGAGCAATGCCCTGGACGCCGTCTACAGATTCCTCCGATCTTCCTCCACACCTCCGACAGCCACCTCTGCCTCAACTGCTTCAGCGACCAACCCAATGATGCTGAGGTCGACACGGCTACGGCAAAGAGGTTGTACACTTGTTGCATCACTTATTACTATACATTCATGTCAATCCATTAGGGCTATTTTGGTTCAACGGAAAAACATAGCAATAGGGAATTTTCCAATGGCACTCTACTATTCAATTATTCATGCATTTTGTTGAAAGGAATGAAGCAAAACATCCACCTGGACCTACTTTTCAAAATCCTATGCATGAAAACAAGACCAAGTGCATTAGTGGCAGAATAACATTCTAACTGTACACGCTTTCATATGGTTTCACTTTATTTTGGCCATGTTTCTTTGCATTCCTCTGCTCTTCCAATTCCTGTAAACCAAACACTCAAGTTGACAGAAATCCTGTGTTTACAAATGCTCTGTTTACCATGTGCATTCCTATCCTATTCCGGTGTTTTTCCTATCCCTGCGTTTTTAGAATCATGCAAGCCAAATGAGCCCTTACAGAATTACGTCAGTTACAGGTAGGTGTCGAAGGGAACTTTGTGTGGTTTGTCCTGCTCCTGCCGCGACGTCGTCCACCTCAACTGAGCTGCTCCATCGACAGAAACATCCAACAAACCAGACATCACGGCTCCTGACCGTCTTTCGCCGCCTCAGATCTCCTTCCCTGCCGCCGGCACCCACCGCAACGGCATCACCATCATCGACTCAGCAGATGAACCTGAGGAGTACACGGGTCCACAAGAGAGGTCGCACTCATTTGTTTCTGCTTATGTTATGCATTGCTTAAAATTACCTGCTACTTTATCGTCATGTTCACCTCTTGGACTCCAAGTCAGGTCCAAATTAATGTTCAAACTTGAGTTCTAAATTAGTTGTGGGGCACGTATCGAGGAAGCAATGAATAGTATCTCTGTCTAATACTGGTTCACCTAGGGTATGCGTATGTTGTTCATCTTGGGTGGGAAACAAATAGTAAAGCAATCATCATCTGTCTTTTTATTAAATTAAAGCAATCATCAGCCTGCTATCATTAATTTTGGATCCATCCACTGGTTGTTACCATCACTCTAAATTTCTGCGTGCTCTCCTTACATAATCTCACCATATTTTTTTCATATGCATGTCAGATATTGTACACAGTCATGCTGAACATGTAGAGAAAAAGAGAAGAGTTTTGCGCGGCAATACAATGTCATCCAGACATCGCTCCATGGTGGGTTCAATGGCAAACCCTCCCCACCCCTCTCCAGATTGTAATCCAGTGGAAGATATCTATTCTGAGGCGGATTCAGACGCCGCTGACCACTCCTATTTACCCCCAAGGTGTTTGCTCTACCTTGGCATGATGATGTTAGTCATATCATGCATATGTTGCCTTGCAGTGCCTACTTTTGACATCATATATGTCATCTGCTTAGTTTAGACATGTTCTGTAATGCCACCTGTTTAGTTTCTATATCATATATGGGAATTGTGCAGTCTCATGTCTTTTAGCCAGCCATAATATACGTGAAATGTGCAATGCCATCCTGTTTAACCAGGCATCATATATTTGAATGATATCTTGCCCATCCTTTTCTTCATTACATTTCCATTTGTCGACAATGTTTGTACATTAAACTACTCTTCCTGTGAATCAGCCATTTGGGGGGAGATTGAAAAATCTGGAGTGAAAAGAAGGCCTTCAGCGCAGACAGTGCTACCTGTCGAAGCAGATCTCTAGTTGGGACCCGATAGCTCCTCAGAGATGGATTCAGAGACAGATGACCAGTCCTATTCCCCCACCGAGGTGTATGCTCTAACTTGGCATGGTTATACTGCTCATATCATGCATATGGTGTCTTGCATTGCATAGATTAGACATCATATCCACAATATTCAACACCATGTTCTTAGTTCAGACATCATATCTAATGCCCTCTGTTTAGCAAATAAATCACATATGTGAATTAAATGATGCGATCCTGATTACTTAGATAACATGTAGGTGAATTATGTCATGCGATCCTGTTTAGTTATTCATCATATCTTTGAATTATGTTATGCTATGCTATCCAGTTTAAATAGACATCATATATGTGAAATTATGTCATGCTATCCGTTTTAGTTAAACAATATACATGTCAACTATTTCATGCCCTCTTTTTTCCACACTATCTATTGCATCTGTCTCTCATACAATGTCTATACATTCAACTATGTTTCCGGTTTATCAACCATTTGAATTGGAGCGGGTGATGCCAACATCTAGCGGACTAAAAACACGGTCTTCAAATAAAATAGTGCTACCTCTTGGTGGAGATAGCACCCCGGTTGTACATGCACGAGAACCAGCCCTACCACACATAACCCAAACTCTCGCAGATTGTACCCCTACTGCGATGGACAGAGAACCAGCTTCACCCAATCTAACCCCAACCCCAGCAGATAGTAACCCAGTTCCTGTTGACACAGCACCATCTCCACCATAGAGCTCCCAAACAAGAGCAGTTAGTAAGGCAGCTCCAGTGCCCAAAGGGCCAGTACTACCACGGCGAACCCCAACTCCACCATTTAGTACGCCTATTCCTGTGGAGGAAGCACAACCAGCTAGTCGTAGTTTAGCATCAATCGCATTTGATGTTGTTAAATCGTATGTGCGTATCTTCCCATCTTGGAAATATTATACTGAAGATGAAGGAAAATGCCAGTTGCAGGTGTTTGTCCAGGAGTTATGTGTAAGTAATGTTATTCATGGCAACTACTTTGCTTTGTCCCATACATCCTACCTCCATGATGGTTATACTACAGCAAATTTTCCCATTTTTCTCTATAGAGAAGGACCGATTTGGAAACTCAGGATGAGGTAACCTGTGCTAATACCTCAGCTATCTTCAACAATGCTTGGTGGCAGTATTGGAATTACCTGAAGAAAACGTACTTCACCGGCAAAGAAACTCATCAAATTCCCTTACGTTCTCCTGAGACACATTTACTGGACGATGAATGGGAACGCCTTGTTCTGTACTGGTCCCGAACCAAGAATGTGGTAAGGTCTATGAGCTCATTTTCTATTTTTAAGTACTATATTCTTGCGCCTTACTGTACTCTGTTCATGTAGAACAAGTGCCTAAACCTAAAGAACAACTGTTCTAATTTAAGATTCCATTGCTATCATAGTTCAAAAAAGCGCTAGGCGTTAATTGTGCGTTTTGCCACCGCCTTGCGCTTTACTGACCAAAGTGCATGCTTATGCGCTTTTATGCACAGATTAAGCATAGTTATGCGCAATGCGTTTCGCCAACGCCTTGAGCCTAGGCGCACTTACGTGCTCGCTTAGGCGCGCCTTTTTTAACTATGATTGCTATTGTGCATACTGCTTTTCTCTTGTATCACTGTATTTACTCATACAAACTTATTTTTAAATTGAAGGATCCAATTGAAACTGCAATGGCACAGCAGGTATGTTCACGCATGTTTCTTTAACAGGCTTGCTCTTATCAATAGCTCTGTTGATTTCAATTTCCATTGTGTATACAGTTGACTTCTCATATCATGCACATTACTAGCATCACAACAGAGCCAATAGTGTTGTTGTACATGTAGACCCATCGTACCCATCTGAAATCTTGTTGTGCCGTGTAGTTTCCCACGCTTTGTATTCTTTCACTGCTGCTTTGTCCTGAACTGATATGATTTGAACCGTGTCTCTATTTTGATTTGGCAAGACAATGCAGTGACCATAGGACATAGATATATGTTTGTTTGATGCTTTTATTATGTACTAGTACTTGGCAATAGAAGACTTGGTAGTTTAATCCTGTCCACCTTACTAATGAACTGGTTCACCGAAATGAGTTTCATATACTAGTACATGCTAAAGTGTTATGTGTCTGCTTGTTTCTTCTTTTAGAATGCTGACAGAATATTGGGGAAGAGTGCCTTATTAAGCAATGGTAAAGGAAGTAATGCAGATAAGGTTCAAGATAGTGACACATCCTTGTTGGTCTCCAACAAAGCTGATAAAACAGCTAAGGAAGACTATCTCGAAGACAGTGAGACAACCCCAAAGTCCTGTCTTGGTTTAGTGTTGGAGTTACTGGCCACTACCGCTTGCACAAGCTATTCAAACTCACTGTCTGAATCAGTTCGGTTTCTTGAGTCTCAACTACAAGTTGAAAGACATCGATCAGCTGTGCTGCGACAAGAAGCGGAAGGACTGCGGAAGTCCCTACAGCATTCAGATGCATACTTTCTGGTGCAACAACAAGAGTTGGAGGATTTTTAGCGCCAAACAGAACAATAATAAGCTTGCTAAGCTTATTGCCAGCATGGTGGATACCACGTTTCTTGAGCTCTTATGAAGTTGTTTCAGTTATGCTCTTGTTTTGCTGCCGCGTTTATTTGCACTGGTGGCCAATTTTAACGGCCAGTGTACGTAATATGCTGCTTTGTTCCCTATATTTGCACTGGTGGCGAACTTTGATGCCCAGTGGATGTAATATGTGTAATAGCGGTAATAGGCTAGCGTTAATTGCTTGCTTATTTATTTCCTTATTGTCTTGTTTAGTTGTTTGCTTGTAGTCACTGCAGTTCTTTTTCTGTGTTTTTCTAGTGGCCACAGTAACCTATTTTTGGAAACTAGGCCAAAATAATCATGGCAACACACGGACTATTGTAACCATGGGCCTCCTGCGGGCCGTATGATCCATGGGCCTTCTACGGGCGATAGGATCCATTGGCCTTCTGTACGGGCCATAGGATCCATGGGCCTTCTACGAGCCGTACGATCCATGGGCCTTTTACGGGCTGTAGGATCCATGGGCCTTCTACGGGGCGTATCATCATTTCGCCAATCATGGGCCATACAATTCGTTGACAATAACTGTTGGGAATCGTAGCATAATTTAAAATTTTCCTATGCTCACCAAGATGCATCTATGGAGTCTACTAGCAACGAAGGGAAAGGAGTGCATCTACATACCCTTGTAGATCGCGAGCGGAAGCGTTCCAATGAACGTGGATGACGGAGTCGTACTCGCCGTGATCCAAATCACCGATGACCGAGTGCCGAACGGACGGCACCTCCGCGTTCAACACACGTACGGTGCAGCGATGTCTCCTCCTTCTTGATCCAGCAAGGGGGAAGGAGAGGTTGATGGAGATCCAGCAGCACGACGGCGTGATGGTGGATGTAGCGGGTCTCCGGCAGGGCTTCGCCGAGCTTCTGCGAGAGAGAGAGAGGTGTTGCAGGGGAGGAGGGAGGCGCCCAAGGCTTAGATCTTGCTGCCCTCCCTTCCCCCCACTATATATAGGGCCAAGGGAGGGGGGAGCGCAGCCTTGCCCCTTCCTCCAAGGAAGGGTGCGGCCAGGGGGGAGTCCTTCCCCCCCAAGGCACCTCGGAGGTGCCTTCCCCCTTTAGGACTCTCCCTTTTTTCTTATCTCTTGCGCATGGGCCTCTTGGGGCTGGTGCCCTTGGCCCATATAGGCCAAGGCGCACCCCTTACAGCCCATGTCGCCCCCCGGGGCTGGTGGACCCCCTTGGTGGACCCCCGGACCCCTTTCGGCACTCCCGGTACAATACCGATAAAGCGCGCAACTTTTCCGGCGACCAAAATAAGACTTCCTATATATAAATCTTTACCTCCGGACCATTCCGGAACCTCTCGTGACGTCCGGGATCTCATCCGGGACTCCGAACAACTTTCGGGTTTCCACATACATATATCTCTACAACCCTAGCGTCACCGGACCTTAAGTGTGTAGACCCTACGGGTTCGGGAGACATGCAGACATGACCGAGACGCCTCTCCGGTCAATAACCAACAGCGGGATCTGGATACCCATGTTGGCTCCCACATGCTCCACGATGATCTCATCGGATGAACCACGGTGTCGAGGATTCAATCAATCCGTATGCAATTCCCTTTGTCAATCGGTATGTTACTTGCCCGAGATTCGATCGTCGGTATCCCAATACCTTGTTCAATCTCGTTACCGGCAAGTCTCTTTACTCGTACCGCAATGCATGATCCCGTGACTAACGCCTTAGTCACATTGAGCTCATTATGATGATGCATTACCGAGTGGGCCCAGAGATACCTCTCCGTCACACGGAGTGACAAATCCCAGTCTCGATCCGTGCCAACCCAACAGACACTTTCGGAGATACCCGTAATGCACCTTTATAGTCACCCAGTTACGTTGTGACGTTTGGCACACCCAAAGCACTCCTACGGTATCCGGGAGTTGCATGATCTCATGGTCTAAGGAAAAGATACTTGACATTGGAAAAGCTCTAGCAAACGAAACTACACGATCTTTTATGCTATGCTTAAGTTGGGTCTTGTCCATCACATCATTCTCCTAATGATGTGATCCCGTTATCAATGACATCCAATGTCCATAGTCAGGAAACCATGACTATCTGTTGATCAACGAGCTAGTCAACTAGAGGCTTACTAGGGACAGGTTGTGGTCTATGTATTCACACATGTATTACGATTTCCGGACAATACAATTATAGCATGAATAATAGACAATTACCATGAACAAAGAAATATAATAATAACCATTTATTATTGCCTCTAGGGCATATTTCCAATAGTCTCCCACTTGCACTAGAGTCAATAATCTAGTTCACATCACCATGTGATTAACACTCACTGGTCAGATCACCATGTGACCAACATCTAAAGAGTTTACTAGAGTCAACAATCTAGTTCACATCACTATGTGATTATCACTCAATGTGTTCTGGTTTGGTCATGTTATGCTTGTGAGAGAGGTTATTAGTCAACGGGTCTGAACCTTTCAGAACCGTGTGCTTTACGAATATCTATGTCATCTTGTGGATGCTACCATGCGCTATTTGGAGCCATTTCAAATAATTGCTCTACTATACGAATCCGGTTTACTACTCAGAGTCATCCGGATTAGTGTCAAAGTTCGCATCGACGTAACCCTTTACGACGAACTCCTTTCCACCTCCATAATCGAGAAAATTCCTTAATCCACTAGGTGCTAAGGATAAGTTCGACCGCTGTCATGAGATCCTTTCCCGGATCACCATTGTACCCTCTTGACCAACTCATGGCAAGGCACACTACATGTGCGGTACACAGCATAGCATACTATAGAGCCTATGTCTAAAGCATAGGGGACGACCTTCGTCCTTTCTCTATCTTCTGCTGTGGTCAGGTCTTGAGTCTCACTCAATACTCACACCTTGTAACACAGCCAAGAACTCCTTCTTTGCTGATCTATTTTGAACTCTTTCAAAATCATGTCAAGGTGTGCTGTCTTTTGAAAGTATCATCAGGCGTCTTGATCTATCTCTATGGATCTTGGTGCCCAATATGTAAGTAGCTTTATCCAGGTCTTCCTTTGAAAAACTCCTTTCAAACAACCCTTTATGCTTTTCAGAAATTTTACATCATTTCGGATCAACAATATGTCATTCACATATACTTATCAGAAATGTTGTAGCGCTCCCACTCACTTTATTGTAAATACAAGTTTCTAACAAACTTTGTATAAACCCAAAAACTTTGATCACCCCATCAAAGCGTATATTCTGACTCCGAGATGCTTGCTCTGATCCATGGAAGGATCGCTGGAGCTAGCATACCTTTTAGCATCCTTAGGATCGACAAAACCTTTCTGATTGTATCACATACAACCTTTCCTTACGAAAACTGGTAGGAAACTTGTTTTGACATCCATCTGCCAGATTTCATAAATGCAGCTAATGCTAACGTGATTCCGACGGACTTAAGCATCGCTACGGATGAGAAAATCTCATCGTAGTCAACTCCTTGAACTTGTGAAAATACTCTTTGCCACAAGTCGAGCTTCATAGATGGTAACATTACCGTCCATGTCCATCTTCTTCTTAAAGATCCATTTATCTCAATGGCTTGCCGATCATCGGGCAAGTTCACCAAAGTCCATGCTTTGTTCTGATACATGGATTCTATCTCGGATTTCATGGCCTCGAGCCATTCGTCAGAATATGGGCCCACCATCGCTTCTGCATAGCTCGTAGGTTCATTGTTGTCTAGCAACATGACTTCCAAGACAGGATCACGCATTACTCTGAAGTAGTGCGCATCCTCGTCGTCCTACGAGGTTTGGTAGTGACTTGATCCAAAGTTTCATGATCACTATCATAAGCTTCCACTTCAATTGGTGTAGGTGCCACAGGAACAACTTCCTGTGCCCTGCTACATACTAGTTGAAGCGACGGTTCAATAACCTTATCAAGTCTCCACCATCCTCCCACTCAATTCTTTCGAGAGAAACTTTTCCTCGAGAAAGGACTCGTTTCTAGAAGCAATTACTTTTGCTTCCAGATCTGAAATAGGAGGTATACCCAACTGTTTTTGGGTATTCTATGAAGATGCATTTATCCGCTTTGGGTTCGAGCTTATTAGCTGAAACTTTTTCACATAAGCATTGCAGCCCCAAACTTTTAAGAAACGACAACTTAGGTTTCTATAAACGGTGTCGTCTCAACGGAATTGCATGGTGCCCCTTTTAAAGTGAATGCGGTTGTCTCTAATGCCTAACCCATAAATGATAGTGGTAATTTGATAAGAAACATCATGGTATGCACCATATCCAATAGGGTGCAGTTATGATGTTCGGACACACCATCACACTATGGTGTTCCAGGCGGTATTAATTGTGAAACACTTTCCACAATGTCTCAATTGTGTGCCAAACTCGTATCTCAGATACTCATCTCTATGATCATATCACAGACATTTTATCCTCTTGTCACGACGATCTTCAACTTCACTCTGAAATTACTTGAACCTTTCAATAATTCAGACTAGTGTTTCATCAAGTAAATACACTCAGCATCTACTCAAATCATCTGTGAAGTAAGAACATAACGATGTCCACTGCATGCCTCAGCACTCATTGGACTGCATACATCAAAATGTATTACTTCCAATAAGTTGCTCTCTTGTTCCATCTTAATGAAAATGAGGCCTTTCAGTCATCTTGCCCATGTGATATGATTTGCATGTCTCAAGTGATTCAAAATCAAGTGAGTCCATACGATCCATCTGCATGGAGTTTCTTCATGCATATATACCAATAGACATGGTTGGCATGTCTCATTCATTTCAAAAACGAGTGAGTCCAAAGATCCATCTACATGGAGCTTCTTCATGCGTTCTATACCAATATGACTCAAGTGGCAGTGCCACAAGTATGTGGTACTATCATTACTATCTTATATCTTTTTGGCATGAACATGTGTATCACTACGATCGAGATTCATTTTAGGTGCAAGACCATTGAAGGTATTATTCAAATAAACAGAGTAACCATTATTCTCCTTAAATGAATAACCGTTTTGCGGTAAACATAATCCAATCATGTTCAACGCAAACACCAAATCTCGATGGTAGAGGGAGCATGCGATGCTTGATCACATCAACCTTGGAAACACTTCCAACACATATCGTCATCTCACCTTTAGCTAGTCTCCATTTATTCCGCAGCTTTTATTTCGAGTTACTAACACTTAGCAACCGAACCAGTATCTAATACCCTGGTGCTGCTAGGAGTACTAGTAAAGTACACATTCATATAACGTATATCCAATATACTTCTTTCGACCTTGCTTGCCTTCTCATCTACCAAATATCTAGGGTATTACTGCTTCAGTGACCGTTCCTCTCATAGAAGCACTTAGTCTCGGGTTTGGGTTCAACCTTGGGATTCTACACTAGAGCAGCAAACGACTTGCTGTTTCATGAAGTATCCCTTTTGCCCTTGCCCTTCTTAAACTAGTGGTTTTACTAACCATCAACAATTGATGCTCCTTCTTGATTTCTACTCTCGCGGTGTCAAACATCGCGAATAGCTCAAGGATCATCATAACTATCCTTGATATGTTATAGTTCATCACGAAGCTCTACTAGCTTGGTGGCAATGACTATGGGGAACTATCACTATCTCATCTGGGAGATTAACTCCCACTCGATTCAAGCGATTGTGGCACTCAGACAATCTGAGCACATGCTCAACGATTGAGCTTTTCTCCCTTAGTTTGCAGGCTTAAGAAACTTGTCAGAGGTCTCATACCTCTTGACGTGGGCACTAGTCTGAAATCCCAATTTCAGTCTTCGGAACATCTCACATGTTCTGCGACGTTTCAAGAACGTCTTTGGTGCCACAATTCTAAACCGCACTGAACTATCACGTAGTCATCAAAACGTGTATGTCAGATGTTTCGTAACATCTACAGACGACGCTGAGGTTCAGCACACCGAGCAGTGCATTAAGGACATAAGCCTTCTGTGCAGCAATGAGGACAATCCTCAGTTTACGGACCCAGTCCGCATAATTGCTACTACCAACTTTCAACTAAATTTTCTCTAGGAACATATCTTAACCAGTAGAACTAAAGCGCAAGCTATGACATAATTTGCAAATACCTATTTGACTATGTTCATGATAATGAAGTTCATCTGATTATGAACTCCCACTCAGATAGACATCCCTCTAGTCATCTAAGTGAAACATGATCCGAGTTCAACTAGGCCGTGTCCGATCATCACGTGAGACGGACTAGTCAAGATCGGTGAACATCTCCATGTTGATCGTATCTTCTATACGACTCATGCTCGACCTTTCGGTCCTTCGTGTTCCGAGGCCATGTCTGTACATCCTAGGCTCGTCAAGTCAACCTAAGTGTATTGCGTGTGTTCCGAGGCCATGTCTGTACATGCTAGGCTCGTCAACACCCGTTGTATTCGAACGTAAGAATCTATCACACCCGATCATCACGTGGTGCTTCGAAACGACGAACCTTCGCAACGGTGCACAGTTAGGGTGAACACTTTCTTGAAATTATTATAAGGGATCATCCTACTTGCTACAGTCGTTCTAAGCAAATAAGATGCAGAAACATGATAAACATCACATGCAATCAAATAGTGACATGATATGGCCAATATCATCATGCTCCTTTGATCTCCATCTTCGGGGCACCATGATCATCTTTGTCACCGGCATGACACCATGATCTCCATCATCATGATCTCCATCATTGTGTCTTCATGAAGTCGTCACGCCAACGATTACTTCCACTTCTATGGCTAACTCGTTTAGCAACAAAGTAAAGTAATTTACATGGCGTTATTCAATGACACGCAGGTCATACAAAATAATAAAGACAACTCCTATGGCTCCTGCCGGTTGTCATTCTCATCGACATGCAAGTCGTGATTCCTATTACAAGAATATGATCAATCTCATACATCACATATATCATTCATCACATCTTCTGGCCATATCACATCACATGGCACTTGCTGCAAAAACAAGTTAGACGTCCTCTAATTGTTGTTGCAAGTTTTTACGTGGTTTGTAGGTTTCTAGCAAGAACGTTTCTTACCTACGTATGACCACAACGTGATTTGCCAATTTCTATTTACCCTTCATAAGGACCCTTTTCATCGAATCCGTTCCGACTAAAGTAGTAGAGACAGACACCCGCTAGCCACCTTATGCATCTAGTGCATGTCAGTCGGTGGAACCTGTCTCACGTAAGAGTACGTGTAAGGTCGGTCCGGGCCGCTTCATCCTACAATGCTGCCGAAACAAGAAAAGACTAGTAGCGGCAAGAAGAATTGGCAAACTCAACGCCCACAACTGCTTTGTGTTCTACTCGTGCATAGTAACTACGCATAGACCTGGCTCATGATGCCACTGTTGGGAATCGTAGCATAATTTAAAATTTTCCTACGCTCACCAAGATGCATCTATGGAGTCTACTAGCAACGAAGGGAAAGGAGTGCATCTACATACCCTTGTAGATCGCGAGCGGAAGCGTTCCAATGAACGTGGATGACGGAGTCGTACTCGCCGTGATCCAAATCACCGATGACCTAGTGCCGAACAGACGGCACCTCCGCGTTCAACACACGTACGGTGCAGCGACGTCTCCTCCTTCTTGATCCAGAAAGGGGGAAGGAGAGGTTGATGGAGATCCAGCAGCACAACGGCGTGATGGTGGATGTAGCGGGTCTCCGGCAGGGCTTCGCCGAGCTTCTGCGAGAAAGAGAGAGGTGTTGCAGGGGAGGAGGGAGGCGCCCAAGGCTTAGATCTTGCTGCCCTCCCTTCCCCCCACTATATATAGGGCCAAGGGAGAGGGGGGGGCGCAGCCTTGCCCCTTCCTCCAAGGAAGGGTGCGGCCAGGGGGGAGTCCTTCCCCCCCAAGGCACCTCGGAGGTGCCTTCCCCCTTTAGGACTCTCCCTTTTTTCTTATCTCTTGCGCATGGGCCTCTTGGGGCTGGTGCCCTTGGCCCATATAGGCCAAGGCGCACCCCTTACAGCCCATGTGGCCCCCCGGGGCTGGTGGACCCCCTTGGTGGACCCCCGGACCCCTTTCGGCACTCCCGGTACAATACCGATAAAGCGCGAAACTTTTCCGGCTACCAAAATAAGACTTCCCATATATAAATCTTTACCTCCGGACCATTCCGGAACCTCTCGTGACGTCCGGGATCTCATCCGGGACTCCGAACAACTTTCGGGTTTCCGCATACATATATCTCTACAACCCTAGCGTCACCGGACCTTAAGTGTGTAGACCCTACGGGTTCGGGAGACATGCAGACATGACCGAGACGCCTCTCCGGTCAATAACCAACAGCGGGATCTGGATACCCATGTTGGCTCCCACATGCTCCACGATGATCTCATCGGATGAACCACGGTGTCGAGGATTCAATCAATCCGTATGCAATTCCCTTTGTCAATCGGTATGTTACTTGCCCGAGATTCGATCGTCGGTATCCCAATACCTTGTTCAATCTCGTTACCGGCAAGTCTCTTTACTCGTACCGCAATGCATGATCCCGTGACTAACGCCTTAGTCACCTTGAGCTCATTATGATGATGCATTACCGAGTGGGCCCAGAGATACCTCTCCGTCACACGGAGTGACAAATCCCAGTCTCGATCCGTGCCAACCCAACAGACACTTTCGGAGATACCCGTAATGCACCTTTATAGTCACCCAGTTACGTGGTGACGTTTGGCACACCCAAAGCACTCCTACGGTATCCGGGAGTTGCACGATCTCATGGTCTAAGGAAAAGATACTTGACATTGGAAAAGCTCTAGCAAACGAAACTACACGATCTTTTATGCTATGCTTAAGTTGGGTCTTGTCCATCACATCATTCTCCTAATGATGTGATCCCGTTATCAATGACATCCAATGTCCATAGTCAGGAAACCATGACTATCTGTTGATCAACGAGCTAGTCAACTAGAGGCTTACTAGGGACAGGTTGTGGTCTATGTATTCACACATGTATTACGATTTCCGGACAATACAATTATAGCATGAATAATAGACAATTACCATGAACAAAGAAATATAATAATAACCATTTATTATTGCCTCTAGGGCATATTTCCAACAATAACGGGCCGTTTATTGGCCGTATTTGATAACTCTATGAAAATAGCCCAACGGGTTTATTTCGACATGAAAACGGCCCAACGTATTAACGGGCCACAAACGGGCCGACTGTAACCACGGGCTGAATTTGGCCCACAAGCAGAAAATGACAGTAATGGGTCGTAAGTAACCGAATGCTGGAAATGAGCCCATGAATAAATGGGCCCTGAGAAGGCCGAAAGATATCATGGGCTGGAAACGGCCCAACGGAATAATGGGTCGTTAATGGGTATAAAGTGATACACTGTTCATTACGGGCCAGTTTTACCACGGGTCGTTAAGGGGCCGATGGTTACTAAGGGCCTCATATGGGCCGAAACACATACATGGGCCGGAAGTTAAAACGGGCTGGAATTATATTGGACGGCCTAGATGACGCTACTGGGCCTAATTCGGATAGGCCGTAAATGGGCCCTGGGATAGCGAGCTGTAAATGGGCTATATGCGAACAGGCCATTAACAGGCTTGCCGTGGGCCGGCCCGCCACCTTTTGACCAAGTCAAACGGGTCGGCCCTTTCACAGGAATGGGCCTCTGTTGGGCCGTGCCATGTGTCGGCGTATCATAGGCGCTTTGGGTCCAATGAGTGGATGACATCTGTCCCAACGGTGAGCCGACACGTGTTTCCTCCAGCCAATGATGATTTTACACGTGGAAAATCCCCATTGGTCGGGGCTGTTAACGGGTTATCGGATCCAAAACCGGACCCGATAGCTTAACGGCGTTCCGTTACGGTGGATGCCACGTGTCGGTCACCCTTGACGAAAGCACTTCTGTGACGCGCGATTTATCATCATGGAAGTGAACACTTCCGTGATGATAATTTTGGTAATGTCATGGAACACTTCTACGATAGCACAGGTATGACTATCTTGATTCTGTCATAAATTTGTCATGGATGTACATGCATGACAGAAAATGTGACCTACTGTGACAAACACGTATCATCACGGAAGTGTATTTTTTTGTAGTGTTATTAGCACAATTGACATTAATACAATTTATAATAACATCATTGCAATCATGCTTTTCATCTAAGGAGCTATAATGAATCACTTTATAAATTCCTTCTTTTAACACTTCATCACAATTTTCAGATTCAAGAATCTCCAGAAAAACTTCATAAAGATAATCTAGTGAACTCAATTCACTAGACATGGGTTCATCATAATTGGATTTCTTGAAAAGATTAGCAAGTGGATGAGGATCCATATCAATTGATTTTTAGCAAGCGAAGATGCAAGCAAATAGAAGGCATATGGCAACACAAGCAAACATGAGATCTTACGAGAAAAAGGCAAATGAAAAAGAGGGCGAATAAAACGACAATTTTTTGTGCAGTGGGGAGAGGAAAATGAGAGGCAAATGACAAATAATGTCAATTGCAAGGAGTTGAGATTTGTGATTAGGAACCTGGTATATGTTGAAGATTAACCCCGGCAACAGCACCAGAAATTCCTTTTGATGCGGCTTGAAGCTATGTCGGTATTTCCCCAAAGAGGAAGGGATGATGCAGCACAGCGGCGGTAGGTATTTCCCTCAGTTATGAGACCAAGGTTATCGAACCAGTAGGAGAAGCAAGCAATACAACGTAAACAATACCTGCACACAAATAACAACTACTCGCAACTCGACGTGTAAAAGGGGTTGTCAATCCCTTTCGGGTAGCGGCGCCTCAAGATAGGCAAATGGACGTGAATAAATTGTAGTAGATTGATAGATCGAACGCTAAATAAAATAAATAAGAATAAAATGCAGCAAGGTATTTTTGTATTTTTGGTTTGATAGAAATGAAAATAAAAGCAAAGGAAAAGTAGATCGCAAAGGCAAATAATATGAGAAAGATACCCAGGGGCCGTAGGTTTCACTAGTGGCTTCTCTCGAGAAAAATAGCAAACGGTGGGTGAACAAATTACTGTTGGGAAATTGATAGAACTTCAAATAATCATGACGATATCCAGGCAATGATCATTATATAGGCATCACGTCCAATATTAGTAGACCGACTCCTGCCTGCATCTACTACTATTACTCCACACATCGACCGCTATCCAGCATGCATCTAGTGTATTAAGTTCATGGAGAAACGGAGTAATACAATAAGAACGATCACATGATGTAGACAAGAACTATCTATGTAGAGATAGACCCCATCATTTTATCCTTAGTAGCAACGATACATACGTGTCGGTTCTCCTTCTGTCACTGGGATCAAGCACCGTAAGATCGAACCCACTACAAAGCACCTCTTCCCATTGCAAGATAAATAGACCAAGTTGGCCAAACAAAAATCAAATATCGGAGAAGAAGTATGAGACTATAAGCAATCATGCATAAAAGAGATCAAAGAAACTCAAATACTTTCATGGATATAAAAAGATAGATCTGATCATAATCTCAAAGTTCATCTGATCCCAACAAACACACCGCAAAAAGAGTTACATCATATGGATCTCCAAGAGACCATTGTATCGAGAATTCAGCGAGAGAGAGGAAGCCATGTAGCTACTAACTACGGACCCAAAGTTCTACAAAGAACTACTCATGTATCATCGGAGAGGCACCAATGGAGGTGGTGAACCCCATCCGTGATGGTGTCTAGATTGGACCTGGTGGTTTTGGACTCTGCGGCGGCTGGAATTGATTTTCGTCGACTCCCCTAGGGTTTCTAGAATATTGGGGTATTTATAGAGCACATAGGCGGTCCAAGGGCACTCGAGGTGGGAAAAACCCACCAGGGCGCGCCTGGGCCTCCTGATGCGCCCTGGTGGGTTGTGCTCTTATCGGAGCACCCCCTGATGTCGCTTGAACCTACATCGGTTTTTTCCCAAAGAGGAAGGGATGATGCAGCACAGCGGCGGTAGGTATTTCCCTTAGATATGAAACCAAGGTTATCGAACCAGTAGGAGAACTAAGCAACACAACGTAAATAGCCCCTGCACATAGATAACAAATCCTCACAACCCGACGTGTTAAAGGGGTTGTCAATCCCTTCCGGGGTACGGCGCCTCAAGATAGGCAAACGGACGTGAGATAAATTTGTAGTAAATTGATAGATAGATCGCAAATAAAATAAATAGAAATAAAACGCACCAAGGTATTTTTGTATTTTTGGTTTAATATATCTGAAAATATATGCTAGAGAAAAGTAGATCGCAAAGGCAAATATATGAGAAAGAAGACCCGGGGGGCGTAGGTTTCACTAGTGGCTTCTCTCGAGAAAAATAGTAAACGGTGGGTGAACAAATTACTGTTGGGCAATTGACAGAACTTCAAATAATCATGACGATATCCAGGCAATGATCATTATATAGGCATGACGTCCAAGATTAGTAGAGCGACTCCTGCCTGCATCTACTACTATTACACCACACATTGACCGCTATCCAGCATGCATCTAGTGTATTAAGTTCATGGAAAAATAGAGTAATGCAATAAGAACGATGACATGATGTAGACAAGATCTATCTATGTAGAGATAGACCCCATTGTTTTATCCTTAGTAGCAACGATACATACGTGTCGTTTCCCTTTTTGTCACTGGGATCAAGCACCGTAAGATCGAACCCACTACAAAGCACCTCTTCCCATTGCAAGATAAATAGATCAAGTTGGCCAAACAAAACCCAAATATCGGAGAAGAAATACGAGGCTATAAGCAATCATGCATATAAGAGATCAAAGAAACTCAAATAACTTTCATGGATATAAAAAGATAGATCTGATCGTAAACTCAAAGTTCATCGATCCCAACAAACCTACCGCAAAAGAGTTACATCATATGGATCTCCAAGAGACCATTGTATTGAGAATTCAGCGAGAGAGAGAAATCCATCTAGCTACTAACTACTGACCCGAATGTCTACAAAGAACTACTCACGCATCATCAGAGAGGCACCAATGGAGGTGGTGAACCCCATCCGAGATGGTGTCTAGATTGGATCTGGTGGTTCTCGACTCTGCGGCGGCTGGATGAATATTTCGTCAATGCTTCTAGGGTTTCTGGAATATTGGGGTATTTATAGAGCAAAGAGGCGGTCTGGGGGCACCCAAGGTGGGCACAACCCACCAGGGCGCGCCTGGGCCTCCTGGCGCGCCCTGGTGAGTTGTGCCCCCCTCGGGGCACCCCCAGGCATAGCCAGGGCCCGTTGTGTTCCTTCTGGCCCATAAAAATTCTTCGTGGAGTTTCGTGGAATTTGGACTCCGTCTGGTATTGATTTTCTGCGATGTAAAAAACATGGAAAAACAGCAACTAGCACTTGGCACTATGTCAATAGGTTATTGAAAGATCTTGGATGTCGCCTAGAGGGGGGGTGAATAGGCGATTTAAAATAATTACGGTTTATGCTTGAACAAATGCGGAATAAACCTAGCGGTTAATTTGTCAAGCACAAAACCTATGACAACTAGGCTCACCAATGTGCACCGACAACTTACGCTAAGCAAGATAAACTACTAGGTGATAGCAAGATATATGACAAGAAACAATATGGCTATCACAAACTAAGGTGCATAAGTAAAGGGCTCGGGTAAGAGATAACCGAGGCACGCGGAGACGACGATGTATCCCGAAGTTCACACCCTTGCGGATGCTAATCTCCGTTTGGAGCGGTGTGGAGGCACAATGCTTCCCAAGAAGCCACTAGGGCCACCGTAATCTCCTCACGCCCTCGCACAATGCAAGATGCCGTGATTCCACTAAGGGACCCTTGAGGGCGGTCAACGAACCCGTACAAATGGCAACCCTTGGGGGCGGTCACCGAACCCGTACACTTTGGCAACCCTTGGGGGCGGTCACCGATACCCGTCAAATTGCTCGGGGCCATCTCCACAACCTAATTGGAGACCTCGGCGCTTGCCCGGAGCTTTGCACCACAATGCTTGAGCTCCGAACACCACCAACCGTCTAGGGCGCCCAAGCACCCAAGAGGAACAAGCTCAAGTGTACCAAGCACCCAATAGTAATAAGCTTCTCAACTTGTAACTTCCACGTATCACCATGGAGAACTCAAACCGATGCACCAAATGCAATGGCAAGGGCACACGGAGTGCCCAAGTCCTTCTCTCCCAAATCCAACTAAAGCAACTAATGCTAGGGAGGAAAATGAGAGGAATAACAGGAAGGAGAACACCAAGAACTCCAAGATGTCGATCCAAGGGGTTCCCCTCACATAGAGGAGAAAGTGATTGGTGGAAATGTGGATCTAGATCTCCTCTCTCTTTCCACCAAAAACTAGCAAGAATCCATGGAGGGATTGAGAGATAGCAAGCTCGAAGGAGGCCAACAATGGGGAAAGAACACGAGCTCAAAGGATTAGGTTCATTGGGGAAGAAGACCCCCTTTTATAGGAGGGGGAAAATCCAACCGTTATGCTCACATCCCGCACAGAGCGGTACTACCGCTCCTACGAGCGGTACTACCACTAGGGCGGCAGAAGCCTAATGAAACAACACTGCAAAGGGGCAAGAGGGCGGTACTACAGCAGGAGCGGTACTACCGCGCGACCACGGATGTAAAAAATAACTATCACGCCTACAACCGCTGGAGCTAGCTATGAGAAAAAGTCGGCACGGTACTACCGCCCACAGGGAGCGGTACTACCGCGTAAGGGCGAATGTAAAAAAATTACATCCGCACCTACTACCACTCGCAACAGCGCCAGGACACGAGGCAGCGGTACTACCGCTCACCAGGAGCGGTACCGCGTAGGGCGTAGAAGTAAAAAATTACTTCCGCGCCTACTTCCGTGCGCGCCAGCGTTCTGAGCTATAGGCAGCGGTACTACCGCTCACCAGGAGCGGTACTACCGTTGGCCCCTGCGGTACTACCGCTCCCTTGAGCAGTACTACCGCACGCCACAGAGGCTTTATCACTTGGATGCCTTCAAAACGCAGCTAAAGACAATTGACGGACCCAATAAAACCAGAACTGCCATAACTTCTGCAAATGTGCTCCGAATTGGGCAAACTAAAGCTTGTTGGATACAAGACAACGAGTAGCATCAATGTAAACAATTTAAGTACATATTACCGGAAGGAGGCACATTGGATATAGTATAAAAACTGGTTATAGTAAGAAGAGGCAGGGGAGGTATGCCAAAGAAAAAGAGGAGAGAAACCTCCAATAGAGAAGAACCGGCAGAACCTCCAACATCGAAAACATCATAGAAGATGCATGTGAACTCCGTTTTCAATGAACTCGAGCTTGTCATCAAGATGACCATAAGCTCCAAATCTCACAAAGATAACCAAACAAGAACCAAGAAAGATGATGCAAGGATGCAATGGTTTGAGCTCTCTACAAACAATACGATCAAGCTACTCATCGAGAGCCCCCCTTGATAGTACGGCAATCGATCCTATAACCCGGTCTCCCAACTACCACCATGAGACCGGTAAAATTGAAAACCTATCAAGGGCAAACCTTTGCCTTGCACATGGTCCACTTGAGCTAGACGATGACGATCTTGACTCCCTCAAGTTGGACCACCTTTCTTGGTTGCGTTGGCTCGATGAAGACTAGTTGATTGCTCCCCCATACTCCACTATGGGTGAGCCACTCTTCCGCACATCTTCACAAATCCATTGTTACCACAATGGACGGCAAGCTTCAATCATTTGATCTCTTCGTGATGCTCCACTTGACCTTGCACACCGCAACCTAACCCCACAAAGAACTCTCACGAATACCATGGGTTAGCATACCAAGCATAATGGACAATGATTACCATACGATGGGATCACTTGATCCCTTGGTACATCTTGTACGCTTTGTGTGTTGATCACTTTGATTTACTCTTTGACTTAGTCTTGATCAACCTCTCACATGACCAATCTTTAGGTAATTCCTTGAATAGCACCTTGGTCATCACAAACTCTCCTTGAAACCAACAAATGGACTCCAAGAAAAGCCTATGGACAAATCCTTCAAATATAACTCAAGGCAACCATTAGTCCATAGAGATTGTCATTAATTACCAAAACCAAACATGGGGGCACTGCATGTTCTTTCAATATCCCCCATTTTGGTAATTGATGACAATCACTTTCAAGAGAGTTTATATAAGGAATTATGCATCACCATGCAATGCAACAACCAAAATTGCATGCGTGAGAGATGCAAAAGCTAAGGAACAAAACCAAAGCAAGAGGAGATAACTCTCTAAACTACTCCACAAAACTCTCTGAAACTTCTCCCCCATTGGCATTGATTGCCAAAATGGGCGAAAAGCTTAGAAGGACAATATAAAAAGTGTTCCTCCATAAATTGTGTATTGCTCAACAAGATAGTGGAATGCAATACACATATCCAACTGTAAATTCTTGGAGGAAGACAAACTATATTGAGGCCCAAAGATTGCAACAGAAAGATATGCCACAAAGACATAACAAAGAGAGACACAAGCAATTAGAAGATACCAATTGCAGCAAGCAATCAACGGATATCAATTGAACCAACTAGACCAAATATCCTATGAGCCACATGAATAAAGGATATTATGATATGAGCAGAGGAGTGTTCTAAAGAAACTAGAGAAGCTCCCCATGATTTGTACACATCAAGAATTTTTGTATTTGGATAGAAAGTGCACAAAATAGGATCATAGCTCCCCCAAAATCAATAGAAACTTACAACAAGTGCAAGTGAGCATATATGAAACTAAGCCTAGTACTTACAACAAACACATGGTTGAGCAACAAGTAATAGAGGCAACTTAAGAATGGGCTCAACCAAAATGATGTGTGTGAGTCAAGGCAATGCACTTGAGAAGACTAATGTACGAATGAGCATTAAGCATCAATAAAGTCTTGAAAGAATGAGGCACACGGTGCAAGGCCTATCATTCCCACACACAACTAGCAAATGGGTTCACAAGCTTACTAATAAGCATATAAAGAACCTATGCTTGTGACAACCCGTGGTGAAGATAGAAGACGAAAGCCTCATCAAGACGAGGGATACTAAAGATGGCAACGCCTCGTCAAGACAAGCATGAGGAAAATAATCTTCACCACACAAGAGTGCATAGAGATGCAACGATATAAGACACACACTCAAGGCAAGAGCTTTCATGGAGCCACCAAAGAAATAACATAAGAAAGACAAGGTGGACGTGAAAGAAAGGATATCATCTAGATATGCAACTTCTCTCAAGTGTATAAGATTCTAGGTAGACGAGATCATGATGATATATATTTACAAAGAAGGATGTACACCCGAAATGGTTACAACACGAAGGAACAAGATATCCAAAAGGAAGTCATACATATACCAATAAGATATTTACTTGGAAGCATAGCACATGGCTAGATATGGTCTTATGGTATATAAATGAATTCCTACCACACAACCATCAAAGACATCACAACTAACAACATGAGATCATCATTGAGATGCTTTGAGAAAGGAAACAAGTATCACAAGATGGAATGAATAGCATGCCAAGATGCAACCTACACAAGGTTGAATGCAAGAAAATAATGCATGAATAGATACTTGTTACCGAGATACCATTGGAAGGATGTAGAAGAAACCAATTGAAGGTAGTAGATAGTAGTTCATTGAGCATTCTAGCTTGACTCCAATAAGCTCATGGTGACACCACCTTCCTTGTGAGTGAGTCGAGCATCCAATGCATCTCCAATTGTTCCTAGAACAGAAACACACACAAAATGGTACCCAACCTCATTGGGACCAAAGAGTTAGAGAACCAACAATACATAGGACAAACTCCACATAAATATGTGCATATAGAAATGAAAATGAAAATCATGCACATCTCATCCAATTTGAGACTTTGTGGAGTTTCCCCTATATATTGGGTCAAAGAAAGAAAGCATGCCAAAGATACTACATGAAGTTAATATGCATGCTCAAGACTTTCAAGAATCGATACCAAAAGACAAAGAAATACCAAGTGAAGAAAATATACCAAATGAATAAATCATCAATTGGAGGATATCACTTGAAAGATACATCAAGGAATGAGATATCCATTGGCACACTCACAATAAAATATATCAAACTCCCAAAAGAAAGGATGGTTCCAAACAAACCAAGCTCTCTACAAAGTGTCATGATGGCACAAAGTACCAAAACGAGCATGGCTTGCCTTCCACCAACACACACTTGGTAAGGATCGCAAGATGAGTGTTTTATGGAAAATAGGATAACTCCCCCAAGACTAGTGCATTATAGAGAATGCATTTGAATACAAAATGCACACGGTGGGATCACCACTTTCACTATATCTAGAAAACACTAGACAAGATCAACAAATTAACAAGATCCACAAGTGGTGTGGAAGACAAAGGGAGTTGATACATTCCTTGGCAAGAGAAAAGGCAAATACAAGCAAAAGCCAATGTAAAGATGATCAATAAATTCTACCACACAAGTGAGTACCAATTGTCAATAGACAAGAAGTAAATGGAAATAATTCCTGGTGGAAGATAGCAAGGATATCCGACATCATCTTCACACCAAACCCATAAGCAAGTTGCAACCTGTAGAGCTAACATGCCAACTAGGAACAAGATAATTTACAATATCAATTCTAGGTGACAATATCTCAAATGTACACATTTTCTAGGCTTGTAATATGCACAAAGCATATTACTCCCCCATAATGTGATACCAATAAGAACTTAACAAGAGGAAATAAGGGAATCCAACAAGAGATAATTAATGGACTATTTAGAATTTGAATTTCTCATAAGACATACCACATAGCGACTAGATAATCCTGTAATATCGATACTAGATGGTATTACTCATGTACACACATTTACAGGATTGTGGGGTGCACAAAACACAATCCCATTAATCTCTCACAAGAGCCAACTAAGATACAAAAAAGATGCGTATAGGCTCAACATACGACACACATGATGTGCAAACCAACATGCACATACTTGATTACTTAAGATAAGCAATTGGAGGCACAACATATACAAACACATGCAAGGAACAAAACCAAAACATGCAAAGGGGCAAGCAACTTTCAATGTGAATAATTTAAGTACAAGTTACCGGAAAGAGGCCCATTGGATATACTATAGAAACTGGTTATAGTAAGAAGAGGCAGGGGAGGTATGCCTAACAAAAAGAGGAGAGAAACCTCCAACAGAGAAGAACCAGTAGAACCTCCAACATCGAAAACATCATAGAAGATGCATGTGAACTCCGTTTTCGATGAACTCGAGCTTGTCATCAAGATGACCATAAGCTCCAAATCTCACAAAGTGAACCAAACAAGAACCAAGAAAGATGATGCAAGGATGCAATGGTTTGAGCTCTCTACGAACAAAATGATCAAGCTACTCATCGAGAGCCCCCTTGATAGTACGGCAATCGATCCTATAACCCGGTCTCCCAACTACCACCATGAGACCGGTAAAATTGAAAACCTATCAAGGGCAAACCTTTGCCTTGCACATGGTCCACTTGAGCTAGACGATGACGATCTTGACTCCCTCAAGTTGGACCACCTTTCTTGATTGCGTTGGCTCGATGAAGACTAGTTGATTGCTCCCCCATACTCCACTATGGGTGAGCCACTCTTCCGCACATCTTCACAAATCCATTGTTACCACAATGGACGGCAAGCTTCAATCATTTGATCTCTTCGTGATGCTCCACTTGACCTTGCACACCGCAACCTAACCCCACAAAGAACTCTCACGAATACCATGGGTTAGCATACCAAGCATAATGGACAATGCTTACCATACGATGGGATCACTTGATCCCTTGGTACATCTTGTACGCTTTGTGTGTTGATCACTTTGATTTACTCTTTGACTTAGTCTTGATCAACCTCTCACATGACCAATCTTTAGGTAATTCCTTGAATAGCACCTTGGTCATCACAAACTCTCCTTGAAACCAACAAATGGACTCCAAGAAAAGCCTATGGACAAATCCTTCAAATATAACTCAAGGCAACCATTAGTCCATAGAGATTGTCATTAATTACCAAAACCAAACATGGGGGCACTGCATGTTCTTTCAGTTAGTACCAAAAAAGATATAAAATGACTATAAAATTATTATTAAACATCCAAGATTGATAATATAACAGTATGGAACAATAAAAAATTATAGATACATTGGAGACGTATCAGCATCCCCAAGCTTAACTCCTGCTCGTCCTCGAGTAAGTAAGTGATGAAAATAGAATTTTTTATGTGGAATGCTGCCTAACATGTCATATCATATTCTTTTCTTTATAGCATAGACGTTTGGAATTTTATATTTGTCGGGTGGTAGGTGCGACATATGCCAACGGGTGGCTTATCATTGTGGGAGCCAGTAAGACGTCGCCGGTGCCTGGAAACGGGATGAGGCGAAGACATGCTCGCCGGCGAATCTTACCCAAGTTCGGGGCTCTCCGTGGAGATAACACCCCTAGTCCTGCTCTGCGGGGTCTCCGCATGATCACTAGATCAGAAAGAGTAGCTACAAGTGCTCCTTGAGCTGTTGGGTCCAAGGGAGAAGAAGAGAAAGTCTAGCTCTCGCTTCCCTCTCTATATGGTGTGTGTGTAACTCTAAGAAGCCAACCCTTTGCATGGGTGCCCCGGGGGGTTTATATAGGCCTACCCCCCGGGGGTACAATTGTAATCTGGCTGGGCGCGGGTCCCAGTCGTCAGTGTCTGCGCTCGCCGGCTTCTCCGCCGGCCATTAGGGCCCGCCGACTGGTGGGTCCCGCCGGCTGCCGGCCTCTTGGTCGACAGGCCGGCCCCACCGCCTGGGGGTCTTGTCGGCGGCTGTTTACTATAGCCTCGCCCCTGATGACGAGGCTTTGTCGAGGTAAGCGTGGCTACAGTGTGCCGCCTCGAGGGCTCTCACTGTAGCCTTACCTCGTCTTGTCTCCTTAATGTGGCACATGTTTCGAGGGAGGGGGTAGCCGGCTTCTGGGGGCCGGCTACGCCCTTGGCCGACTGGGGGAGGCCGGGCCGCCTTCGTGCCTCTCTTTGGCTAAAGGGGCCCACTGCCCGCGGGCCTTACTGGCGTCTGTCGTGGATGACGTTGAGGCCAGCATGGCTACAGTGCCGAGCCGGACGGGAGATGGCTGACCCGTACGGCGTCCTGCGGCCATGCCTGCCTCGGGATTCGGGGGTAGTGGGCCGCACTGTAGCCACACCCCATCTTGTCACCGTTATGGGTGCGTAGTTTTGGTGGGTGCGGTCTCGGCCGGCTTCTTGGAGTCGGCGTTCTTCATGGCCGACTCTTGGGAGTCGGCGTTCTCCGTGGTCGGCTTCCTGGAGTCGGCCATCTCGTAGTTATCTTGGGGGAGGTTTCTAAGACTGGGTCGCCTTCTGAGAGTCAGCTCCGGGGGTAGCCGGAGGCGGCCCAATGCCTTGAATGCTTGAAGGCTCAAATGGCCTGATAATTTTTTAAAGAGCCAGGGGTAGTCGGTTAGGCTACCCGTGGCCATTTACTCCGACAGTAGTCCCCGAAGCCGATTGAGCTTCGAGGTTGGGTGGGAGTCGAGAAGCTCGGTCAGCTTCATATCTTGACGAGCCAGCAGCTGGGAGCCGGCTTCGGTTGGGTGCGCCGTCTTGGTGAATTTATTTGGAGTCGGAGGGCGGGAGCCTGCCACCGCGCGCACCGGGCCACGGGCCGGCCACTTGCCGCCTGCGAACCACGTGGCATCCCTTGGCTAAAAAGCCTGCCAGCCCACGCGCGCGACGGGACGTCGCCGCAGGTCGGGGGCCCGCCGCGCCTACGCCCGGGCCCAGGCGCGGATTCTCTGCGGCCCGAAGCCGCCCGCACGTCTTCCTGCGGCGGTTTCGGCACGCCTTTAGGGCGTAATAATCGCGAGGCGGGGGGAGTGGGTGCAGTTAATCCCACGTCTCACCCCGCGCCCTGCCTCCCCGGCTTCACCATGCGAAGCTATAAGTAGGGGGAGGGGGGAGAGCGGCAGGCGCTCGCACGCCCCTCCCCTCTCCGCCATCTTCTTCCTTCTGCTCTTTCTTGCGACAGCGCCTCGCCGCCGCACCGCGCCACCACTCGATCCTCCGCCGCCGCGCTCATTCTCGCCAGCCCTACGCCACGATGCAGTTCCGTGGGGATTGGGACGGCTCCAACGTCCATGAGGATCACGTCGAGTTCCTCCGCAAAACGCGGCGGCTTCCCGGCGCGGACAAGGTGGAGGTCCGTCTTGCGCCGGCGAAGGAGATTACGCCGGAGCCGGAGGAAGGCGAGCGGGTAGTCTTCCGCTCGCATTTCTTGCGCGGCATCGGCTTGCCCGTGAGCGCCTTCTTCCGCTCCTTTCTCGAGTTCTACCAACTCCAGCCGCACCACCTCACCCCAAACACGGTGGTGCTGCTGTCCGCCTTCGTCACCTTGTGCGAAGGCTACCTCGGCGTCCTCCCCACCCTCGAGCTCTGGGGGGAGTTCTTCCAGTCCAAGCTGGGCACGCGCATGCAGGGCGTGCCGGCTCAGACTGGCGCCTTCGTCGCGATGCGGAGGGTGGCTGCCGACAACCCCTTCCCCGTCATCACGCTGATCCAGTCGGTGAAGCTATGGCAGAGGTCATACTTCTACGTGAAGAACGTCGCCCCGCAGGGCGACTACGTCAATCTGCCAGCTTACGTAGCCGGCCCACTGGTAGGCAGGCGGCCCCAGTGGTCCTATCGGGTCGTGACGCTGACGCCGGCTGGAACCGCAGCTGTGGCCCAAGTGCGGGCGATGATCCAGTCGGAGGGCTTGTCGGGGCCCGACCTGCTGACCGCCTTCGTCACGCACCGGGTGCTCCCGCTCCAGAGCCGCCCTCATCTGATCTGTTAGATGAGCGGCCAGCTCGATCCGAGCCGGATGTGCACCAAAGACATGCCGCACGACGAGGTGGCCTATATGGTAAACTACCTTGCGAACTGCAAGCTCTCCGCAGAGTGGCACTTCGGCAAGGAGCCATATTGCCGAGCCCATCCGCCGCCCACGGTATGTTCTCCTTTTCTCTTTCTCTTCTCTCAGTTTTGTCGCCGAGTTCCTTTTGGCCGACTCTGACTAGTCGGCTTGTCTCGACAGAGCCCTCTTCTTCGGCCTGCAGGCGGGTCGGACGCGGAGCACCGATTCATCCCCGACCAGACGGAGCACGATCTGGAGGACCCCGACTTGGGGGCGGCCGCTATGGACGAAAACACCGAGGCGGGCGGTGGCCAAGTCGGTGGCGAAGTAGGCGGCTCCGGGCTTGGAGTCAACTTCGACGACTGGCCGGACGATGACGAGGCTGAAGTCGTCCCACGCCGCCAGCCGGCGCCTAGCCACGACGCGGGTTCTTCCGCTGCGCCGCCTGCTCGGGGCGGCGGGCAAAAGCGTCGTGCCGCGCCGGGCTTGTTCGGCAGTCGGCCGAAGAAGCCCAGAGGCGGGGCAGCGGCGACCAGGCGGGAGGAGGCAGCCGCGAAGGCGGCCCGCTTCCGCAAGGCGGTGAAGCAGCCGCAGACGGTGTCGGCGTAAGTATAAACTCCTTCGTGTATTCTTTTTTCTTTTCTCTGGTAGCTCCTGAATCCTTGTCTTTTCCCCCAAAAAACCAGGGCTCCATTGTCGCTCGAGCGGGCTGCTGCCGGTTCCGTCGTTGGGTCGCCAGGAGGATCTGGGAGCACTACTCGCCGCGTAGACCCCCGTGCCGATCTTCAGGCGGTGACGGAGCGGAACGCGCAGGAGGCGCGGGAGGAGCGGGAGGCGCGGGAGGCGGAGGCATTAAGGGCGGCCGCCGCCAAGGCGGCGCAGGAGGAGGAGGCGGCGAAGGCGCGCGCTGACACCGCAGCCAAGGCCCAAGCGGAGGCTGCGGCTGCGGCGATGGCGGAGGGGGCCTTGCTGGTCACCCCACTGCGCGTCGCGGCTCCTGGGGCCCCGGAGCACCCGCCAGAAGAAGCCGGTGGTGACCAGCCGGGGCTGGAGAGGGAAGACGACATCGTCATCCTGGAGAGGGTGGCGGCACCGGCCCCGCCGATTGGGGCGGCTCAAGGCGGCCGGCCTGATCTGCCGCCTGCGCAGTCGGCCGGGGGCGAGCCGGCCGCGAGGACTGATCTGGCGGTCCGGACGCCGCCGCGCCAGAGCGCGGGGAAGGCCGCATCAGAGCCACAGAAGGCTGCGTCGGAGCCGCAGCCGGCCGCGGGCTCCAGCTCGTCGGCCCAGGATATGGAGGCGGCCAGCGCCACCTCGGGGTGGACGCCGGGCGGAGGGACGGCCGTGATGAATGTGGCCGCGCAGGACGTCCGAACCCGGCTCCAAGCCCAGGCTACGGCGCTGAGGAAATACAACGACGAGTTCCTTGCGACGCGGGCGGCCATCCGGGTTAGTCTTCTTATCTTGCTTTTTTGATTTTGGTTTCTTCCGTGGGGGCGCGTCAGCGCACCCACTGGGTGTAGTCCCCGAGTTCCGAGTCGGCTGCTGAGCAGGCGGCTTGGAACTTCTTAGCGGATCTAGTTTTGCTATTCTTTCTCTTACTTCACTCTTCTGCCTGTCTTGCAGGACTACCACAATCTTCGCGCGGCTGCCTTCAACTCCCAGGCTCGGGAGCTGACCCAGAAGACCGCCGACCTAACTGAGAGCCAGGGTAAGTGCTTCGTCCTTTATCTCACGTGGGGGCGCGTCAGCGCACCCACTGGGTGTAGTCCCCGAGATTCGGGCCGACTGCTGAGCAGTCGGGTTGGATCTTCCTTGATGACTTCTTCTTATTGCTTCTTCTTTCTCTGCCGTCCCTGCAGCGACCAACGCCAGTCTAAGGGCGCAGCTGGGAGGGTCTCAGGCCGCCCTTCGTGCCAAGGAGGCCGAGTTTGCCGCCTTGGTGCAGGAACGTGACCGCCTGGCCAAGAGGTTGGCCGACCAGGAGGAGAGCCACAAGGTGGCTCTGAAGGCGGTGCAGGACGGTGAAGCCGCCCTCTAGGCCGAGTATGAGACAGAGGCGGCTGGCTGGGCCGAAGCAAGGCAGACGCTGATCAACGGCTATGGCCAGATCGAAGATTTGGTTGACGGTAAGCCGCCTTCTTCTTCGTCCTTTCTTGCCGCCTGCCGCTTTTGGCTTGTTTTCTGACTTGGTGTTTTCTCTTCTTTCTCTTTCTTTCTTGCACAGAGTACTTCCCTGGCTACTCCACCGCCGCCAACCAGATCATCGAGGCCCGTCGCGAGGCGCGGAGGCAGGCTGGCGCCGAGATTGCACCGAACGCTAGTCGGTCGCTGGAGGAGCAGCTCTTGGCGATCCAGGCCCGCCTCCAGCCGGCTCATCGACTGCTCCGCCGGCTTCAACGTACCGGGGCGCAGATGTTGGCCGCCCTCTGGCCTGGCGAAGTGGTTCCCCGCACCCCCAGTCGGACTGCCGACTGGCTGGAGGTGGCGGTTGGCCGCTTCGAGGCTTGGAAGGCTTCGGCGGCTCGGTCCGGCGCCAGGCGGAGGCTGGAGTTCGTCAAGGCCTGGTATCCCGGCCTGAGTCTGGACCAGCTGGCTACCTGGCGGCAGCAGGCCGACACGGAGCTGCAGCCGGCACGACCGGCTATCATCCGGCGGGCTTCGGCGATCGCCGACTACACCGACACCAGCGCCTTCGCCCCTGAGGTAGATGACAACGGTGTTGCCCAGCCAGAGGAATTGTTCGGGTTGAACCCGGCAGACGGCAAAGACTCGGCGGAGGAGATTGACTCCAGCGACGAGGGTGAAGAAGAGGAGGAGGAGGGTGAACACGCCGGGCCGGATGGTGGGGCGGCCGGCCAGCCTCAGCTTGACCGTGCCTCCAGCAACACGTCACGCGCGGGTGCGTCGCCTGCCACCGGTGGTGATCAAGCCGAGACCCGCCAGCCGGCCACTCCTTCAGCCGGCGACGCCGTCTCCACCGACCAACCCGGCTCCCACATAGCGCCTTTAGTCTAGTCTGCTATCTTTTATTTTTCCTGTCTTATCACTTTTGGAACAATATTTTGTTAAGTTTGCACAATTCCACCCACCGGGGGTGTATTCGAACTATGTCGATTGCCGGCCTGTTGGGGGCTTTATATGTATATATGACTATGCAAGTATTTGGCTTTTCCTTGTTCTTTGCTTTTCATCCTTCTGTTGTTTCCTTTGCCGCCCTCCCTTGGTTGCCGCCTTCCCAGTCAGGCAGTTGCTCTGCAATCTGTGGCTGGAGAAGTGCTTGGCCAATTGGGAGGGCAAGTACTCTAGCTTTGTTGGATTATAGCGAAGTGTTTGGGAAGCCGGCCAGCCGACTGTTCTGACAGCTGGCAAGCGTGGTCGGAGGCCGTCTTTTCGTTATACAAGTTCATTAGTCCTTAGCCGTTTTTCGTGTGGGCATCCTTTCTGCCTTGGCTCTTGCTAGTCGGACAGTCGGTTCTTCGAGCTGCGACTTTCAACAAGATAGGACTCGGGAGCCGGCACACTACTTGTCTGACTTCAGGTAGAACTTTAATATAGCTTAAGGTGGCCAGTCCCCGGGCCGACTAGTCGAACCCGGTGCCAGACAGGAAATCAAATGTAATAATACGTTCATGGATATGACACTCGTCGCTCATAGATAAAAGAAGGCAGTCCCCGAGTGCTCCTCGGGAGGCCTGTTGTTTCGTACTTAATACAAAAGGGTAGCATCATACATACTGCTTTCAACGGTAAAATCTTCCCAGGAGGTTCGCGTTCCATGGTCGCTCCGACTCCTTGCCGGAGTCATCCCTCTTGCGTGCTCTTGGTTTTTGCGCGTCGATCAAGTAGTAGGAGTCGTTGCCTAGTGCCTTGCTGATGACGAAAGGGCCTTCCCAAGGGGCCGAGAGCTTGTGCTGGCCGGCTGTTCGCTGGATCAGCCGAAGCACAAGGTCGCCCTCCTAAAAAGATCTTGGCTTGACCTTGCGGTTGTGGTAACGGCGCAACCCCTGCTGGTAGATGGTGGACCGGCTGAGTGCTAACAGCCGGCCTTCTTCCAGTAGGTCGACACCGTCTTCTCTTGCTTCCTTGGCCTCCGCCTCCGTGTACATGGTGATCCGAGGCGAGTCGAACTCGATGTCGGTTGGGATGACGGCCTCGGCACCATATACAAGGAAGAATGGAGTGAAGCCGGTTGACTTGTTGGGGGTGGTACGCAGACTCCAGAGGACAGCCGGCAGCTCATCGAGCCAGCAGCCGGCCGATCGCTCCAGTGGTACCACCAGTCGGGGCTTGATGCCGGAGAGGATGAGTCCATTTGCTCGCTCGACCTGTCCGTTTGACTGCGGGTGGGCAACGGACGCTAAGTCCAGTCGGATACCCTGCGTCGCGCAGATTCGTGCCAGTGCTCCTTTGGCAAAGTTTGTGCCATTGTCGGTGATGATGCTGTGCGGTACGCCGTACCGAGTAGTGATGTCGGTGATGAACGTCACGGCAGTCGGCCTGTTCAGCTTCTTGATCGGCTTCGCTTCGATCCACTTGGTGAACTTGTCCACGGCGACAAGCAGGTGTGTCAAGCTGCCGCGGGCTGTCTTGAAAGGGCCCACCATGTCCAGTCCCCAGACGGCAAAGGGCCAGGTGAGGGGAATGGTCTTGAGTGCAGAAGCCGGCAGGTGTTGCTTGGAACTGAAGACTTGGCATCCTCTGCAGCTCTTGACTATCTCTTTGGCATCTTCCAAAGCAGTCGGCCAAAAGAAACCGTGGCGGAAAGCTTTGGCCACAAGTGATCTTGAGGCTGCGTGGTGGCCGCATTCGCCTTGATGGATATCCTTGAGGATTGCCACTCCTTTTTCTGGCTCGACACAGCGCTGGAAGACTCCAGTGACGCTGCGCTTGACAAGCTCTCTGTTGATTATTGCATATGCTCCGGCTCGTCGTTGCACTAGTCTTGCTGAGATCTCATCAGCCGGCAGCTCTCTGTTGACTAGGAATTTGAGGATGGGCTGGGCCCATGACGGAGCTGTGATTTCTTCTTCTGTTAGTACGGCCACCATGACTCGGGTGGGTGGGTCGGGTGGCGTGGAATTGGAGTCGGCCACCGCTTCTTGTGTTGCTGCAGTCCCCGGGCTGGGTTCTGAAGTCCCCGGGCCGGGTGCGACTACGGCAGTCGGCGGGCCAGTTGTCGAAGTCCCCGTGCCGCCTGCGAGGTTCCTCCAGTTGGATCCGGCTGCATCTGGCACAGGCGGTACGAAGATAGAGTCCGACTCTGGAGACGGCTTGATGGACGGCTTGAGGAGGCGCTGGAGGGAGACGCCGGTCGGTATAGCCTGTCGGGTGGAGCCGATCCGTGCCAGGGCATCTACTTGGTCGTTGTCGGCCCTTGACATGTGAAGGAACTCGCACCCTTCGAAGTACCCACTGATCTGCTGGACGAGGAATCGATAGCTCGCCATGTTTGCATCCTTGGGGTCCCAGTCGCCAGACGACTGCTGGACCACCAAGTCTGAGTCACCATAACACAGGATCCGGCGTATGCTGAGCTCTTTGGCTAGCCGGAGCCCATGTATGAGCGCCTCGTACTCGGCCACGTTGTTGGAGGCGGCGAAGTGGATTTGCAGCGTGTATCTGAGTTTGTCGCCTTTGGGAGAGGTGAGGACGATGCCGGCTCCCAAACCGGTGCGCATATTGGACCCGTCGAAGTGCATCCGCCAATGGGTAGAGTCGGGAGCCGGCGGTAGGTACTGTGTCTCGGCCCAGTCGACGAGGAAGTCGGCCAATGCTTTGGACTTGATGGCGGTGCGGGGTTGGTAGAAGATTGTGTATGGTGCTAATGCAATGGCCCACTTAGCCACCCGGCCGGATGCATCCTGGCTGCCTATGATCTCGGCAAGCGGAGTGGTGCACACGACCGTGATGGGATGCTCTTGGAAGTAGGGCTTCAGCTTCTTGGCGGCGAAGTACACCCCATAGCACATCTTCTGGTAGTGCGGGTAGTTTTGCCTTGAGCTGGATAGCACTTCGCTTAGATAATACACCGGCCTTTGAACTAGCTGGGCTCGGCCTTCTTCCGGGCGCTGGACCACGACAACTGTACTGACCACTCGGCTAGTCGCGGCAATGTAGAGGAGCATGGGCTCCTTCTCAGTCGGTGCCGCCAGGACAGGTGGAGTGCTCAGCATCTTCTTCAGCTCATGGAAGGCTTGGTCGGCTTGGTCATTCCACTCGAAGTGAGTGGACTTCTTCATGAGTCAGTACAGGGGGAGAGCCTTCTCTCCTAGCCGGCTGATAAAGCGGTTTAGGGAGGCCAAGCACCCGGTGAACTTCTACACATCTCGCAATTTGGTGGGAATCTCCATCCTCTCGATGGCCTTGATCTTCACAGGGTTGCACTCGATGCCGCGTTCAGAGACCAGAAAGCCTAACAGCTGGCCAACTGGCACTCCGAACACGCATTTCTCGGGGTTGAGCTTGATTTGGAATCGGCGCAAGTTGGCGAATGTTTCTTTGAGGTCCTCCAGCAGGGTGCCGCGCTTCTCTGTCTTCACCACAATGTCGTCTACGTAGATGTGGGCATTTCTGCCAAGTTGCTTGAGGAGGCATTTCTGCAAGCAACGCTGAAAAGTGGCACCGGCATTCCTGAGGCCGAATGTCATAGTCAGGTAACAGAAAGCTCCGAATGGTGTGATGAAGGCAGTCTTCAGTCGGTCTGCTGGGTCCAACTTGATTTGATGGTACCCTGAGTAGGCATCCAAAAAACTCAACAACTCGCATCCGGCTGTGGAGTCTATCACTTGGTCAATCCGTGGCAAAGCAAACGGATCCTTGGGGCAGGCTTTGTTGAGGCAGGTGTAGTCTATACACATACGCCACTTGTTATTCTTTTTCAAAACCAAGACTGGGTTGGCAAGCCACTCTGGAAAAAATATTTCCATAATAAAGCCAGCGGCGAGGAGCCTGGCTATCTCTTCTCCTACGATTCTTCGCTTCTCTTCTGACAGTCAGCGGAGGGGCTGCTTTACCGGCTTCGCGTCGGCTCGGACGTGCAGTTTGTGCTCGGCGAAATCCTTCGGGACACCCCGCATGTCCTTTGGGGACCATGCGAAGATGTCTCGATTCTCACGGAGGAAGTCGACGAGCTCGCCTTCCTATTTACTGTCCAGGTTTGCCCCAATGACAGCAAACCTTTCCGGATTCTCCGGGTCCAGGGGTATCTTCTTCGTCTCCTTGGCCGGCTGGAAGGAGCCCTGCGCATCACAATCTTTGGGGCTGGGGGACAAAGCCGGCTGCTTGCCGGCCATGGCCGCAACCCATTCCAGCATCTTCTTCTCTTCTGCCACTACGAGGGACTCGGCCAGCCGACTGCTGGCCATGGCGCACTCGATGGACTTCTTGTAGTCGCCGGCTACGGTGATGATCCCCTTCGAGCTCGGCATCTTCATCTTTAGGTAGGCGGAGTGGGGCACAACCATGAACTTGGCCAGAGCAGGTCGGCCAAGCAAAGCATGGTAGGGGCTCTCCAGATCCACTACCTCAAACCAGATCGCTTCTCGGCGAAAATGATCCTTGTCTCCGAAGAGAACATCCATCTTGATCTTGCCGATCAGGGAACAAGACAAGCCGGGCACGATGCCATGGAACACGGTCCGGCTCGGCATGAGCTGCTTCGCCTTGATGTTCAGCTTCTCCATGGTATCGCGGTACAGTATATTGATACTGCTTCCGCCATCAATCAGGACGCGGGAGAATCGGGCAGCTCGCCTCTCCATCGCGAGGGTGACATCCAAGACTAGTGCATAGGAGCCAGGGGATGGCATCACCTCTGGGTGGTCGGCCTGGCTCCAGTTGATGGGCTTCTCGGACCAGTGCATGAACTCAGGAGCGCTAGAGGCGACTGCGTTGACCTCTTGATGCTGACGGCGCCGACTACGCTCGTCTTCAACTTGGCTTGTGAAGATGACGTAGGCGGCGTGCTCTTCAGGGAACTCATCTTGAATGGCTCTGACTGCTGGCCGAGCCGCCGGCTGCTGGGGGGCTGGAGGCGGCGGGCCGGGAGGCGGAGGCGGCACCAGCCCCTCGCCCTTGGAGATTCGCGTGAGCCAGTGGCACTTTCGGGTCGTGTGGTTGGACGGCTTCGCGCCGCTGTGGAACTTGCAGGGGGCGTCGAGAGTCTGCTCGTAGGAGAATGCCGGCTGCCAAGCCGGCCTGCCACCCTTCTTCTTGGGAGCGGGCCGTTCTTCGGGTTGCTCATCTTCAACGGTGGCCACCTGCCGACTGGTGGAAGGCGGCATAGGGGCCTTGCGCTTGTGGTCGTTCTGGTAGGGGCGCCGATTGGACTCGCTAGCCGGCGTCTTGGGAGCCGGAGCAAGCACCTTCCCAGAGGCGTCCACTCGGAGCTCGGTCTTCATCGAGGAGTCGGCCGTGGCGTACTTATCCGCGATGATCAGCAGTTCATCGAGGGTAGCCGGCTCGTCGCAGAGGAGCCGGTGCTTGAGGAGGGTGCCCTCTCGGCACCCGGCGGTGAAGTACTCGATGGCCTGAACCTTGTGCACCCCCTCATAGGAGTTGCGGAGCTCGGCCCACTACGTGAGGTAGTCGCGAGTCGACTCGTTGGGCCCTTGGACGCATAGGGAGAGCTGGCGAGGCTTGGGAGGCCGCTTGTACGTGCTGGTGAAGTTGCGCACGAAGACTTCCGTGAAGTCCAACCAGCTGTTGACGCTGTATGGCTTGAGGCTGTTGAGCCAGGTGCGCGCCGTGCCTTGCAGCATGAGGGGGACGTATTTCACGGCGATGCGTCTGTTGCCGTTGGCTATGCTGACCGCAGTAGAATAGTCGATGAGCCAATCTTCCAGCTTCACAGAGCCGTTGTACTTGGGCGTGTCTCTGGGGAGCGAGAACCCTTTGGGGAAGGGCTCGTCGCGGATGCGGGGGCCAAAGCATGGCGGGCCGACATCGTCTTCTTCTTCTAGAGCCAGGGATCGAGCTAGGCGGTCGATCCGGTGGCGGGCGTCGTTCTCGCCGACTCCTTCGCGGCGGCCTAGTCGGCCACCAAGAGTCGGATGCGTGACAAGCGGCGGGTGGGATGTCTCTCCCCTCGAGGCGGGGGAGGAGGCGGATTTCCTTGGCGCTCCACCGCTCGAGGGTGGCCTTCCGCGTCGCGCTCGATGGTGATACGAGTCCGGCTGCGGCTAGCAGCCGGCTCCTTGTCTTTCTTCTTGCAGGCACCGCTCGCAGTCGGCGACCGGGACGTCGCGGCGTGCTCCCGGCGCGGGGGATGACTATCAGCGCGGGCGCCGGCTTCGTGCCGTTCTGCGGCCGCGTCGACCAGCTGCTGGATCCGCCTTGTCATGTAGGGGAGCTCATCGGCTCCCAGCCCATTCAGCTCTTCAGCGGCCGCCTGAGCGGCTCGTAGATTCTCGAGCGGGGTGGCGTAGACGGGGCGATCTGCCCCCAGTATGCTGGCGATAGCCGTGCCACGCTTCTGGACGAAGCCGGCTCGGCTCGGCCCGCTACGCGGCGGCGTACCGATGGCGGCGCGGTCGACTTCGCGCTGGTGGGCCTCGGTGAGGCGTCTCATGGAGGCTATCTTCTGGCCTTCCGCGATGAGGGCGAGGTGGCGTGCCTCCAAGGTCTCGGCGTCGGCGTCGGCCGGGATGGGGACGGATAAGTCGTGCATCGCTGCTTGCAGGGCGTCGTGGGCGTTCTCGCCCGAGTTGGCAACGTGGCTGATGACCAACACTTCGGTGACGGCGCTGCTGCCGCTGTCAGCTCGAGGGAGAGGGTCATCGAAGACCACCACGTCGGAGGGGTAGGCGTCGAGCGATGCCGTGTCGGAATCGACAAGCATCGGGTCGGTGGAGCCGACCGACTCCAAGTCTGCAGCAGGCTCGCTGGAGACGTGAAGTTGGTCGAGGAGGCTGACGAGGTGGCTCTCAGGGTAGTCCGTGCCCGCGTCGGATGCGGGCTCGTTGGAGATGCGAGCCTCGCCGAGCAGATCGGCGAGGTGGCTCGTCGCGCAGGCGTCGTCGACGCCTTGCAGCGCGTCGGGGCAAACGCCATCGGGCGCAGCAGGCTGGCTGCGCTCGCGGGGGAGGAAAAGGGTTCCCGTCCAGAACAGGTCTCCGGACGACGGTGCACCTGGCCCCACGGTGGGCGCCAAATGTCGGGTGGTAGGTGCGACAAACGGGTGGCTTATCATTGTGGGAGCCAGTAAGACGTCGCCGGAGCCTGGAAACGGGATGAGGCGAAGACATGCTCGCCGACGAATCTTACCCAGGTTCGGGGCTCTCCGTGGAGATAACACCCCTAGACCTGCTCTGCGGGGTCTCCGCATGATCACTAGATCAGAAAGAGTAGCTACAAGTGCTCCTTGAGCTGTTGGGTCCAAGGGAGAAGAAGAGCAAGTCTAGCTCTCGCTTCCCTCTCTATATGGTGTGTGTGTAACTCTAAGAAGCCAACCCTTTGCATGGATGCCCCGGGGGGTTTATATAGGCCTACCCCCCGGGGGTACAATTGTAATCCGGCTGGGCGCGGGTCCCAGTCGTCAGCGTCTGCGCTCGCTGGCTTCTCCGCCGGCCATTGGGGCCCGCCGACTGGTGGGTCCCGCCGGCTGCCGGCCTCTTGGTTGACAGGCCGGCCCCACCGCCTGGGGGTCTTGTCGGCGGCTGTTTACTGTAGCCTCGCCCCTGATGACGAGGGCTTTGTCGAGGTAAGCGTGGCTACAGTGTGCCGCCTCGAGGGCTCTCACTGTAGCCTTACCTCGTCTTGTCTCCTTAATGTGGCACATGTTTCGAGGGAGGGGGGTAGCCGGCTTCTGGGGGCCGGCTACGCCCTTGGCCGACTGGGGGAGGCCAGGCTGCCTTCGTGCCTCTCTCTGGCTAAAGGGGCCCGCTGCCCGCGGGCCTTACTGGCGTCTGTCGTGGATGACGTTGAGGCCAGCATGGCTACAGTGCCGAGCCGAATGGGAGATGGCTGACCCGTATGGCGTCCTGCGGCCATGCCTGCCTCGGGATTCGGGGGTAGTGGGCCGCACTGTAGCCACACCCCATCTTGTCACCATTATGGGGGCGTAGTTTTGGTGGGTGCGGTCTCGGCCGGCTTCTTGGAGTCGGCGTTCTTCATGGCCAGCTCTTGGGAGTCGGCGTTCTCCGTGGCCGGCTTCCTGGAGTCGGCCATCTCGTAGTTATCTTGGGGGAGGTTTCTAAGACTGGGTCGCCTTGTGAGAGTCGGCTCCGGGGGTAGCCGGCTGGGGGAAGGTGGCCCAATGCCTTGAATGCTTGAAGGCTCAAATGGCCTGATAATTTTTTGAAGAGCCAGGGGTAGTCGGTTAGGCTACCCGTGGCCATTTACTCCGACAATATTGTTCAAAGCAATAGTCTAGTTTTGACATAATAATTTAGATACTCATGCATATCAACAAGCAACCATGTCTTTCAAATTATCAACGCTAAAATAAGTTATCCCTAGCCCATCATGCTCAAACATTGATCCATTCATGAAACACACTCGAATATTAGCTACACCCAATACTTAAGTACGATCATATTGCCTCCTAGTTGGTGCTTTTATAATAGAAGATGGAGACTCAAAAATAAAAAATTGCATAAAGTAAAAGAAAGGCCCTTCGCTGAGGGAAGTAGGGATTTGTAGAGGTGCCAGAGCTCAAAGCGAAAAACTTAGAGATAAAAACATTTTGGGGGGTGTATCCAACCCACCAACGAAAACGACTTAGAGTTCCTAACACTTTCCATGCTAGATATATCATAGGCGGTTCCCAAACAGAAAATAAAGTTTATTCCTTTTTCCACCATACTTTCACTTTCCATGGCTAACCGTATCCATGGGTGCCCTCCATACCAACACTTTCCAAGGAATTTATTATTTGATAACATAAAGTAAATTCATTTTTGCATTTCGGGACTGGGCATCCCTAAAACCTTTGCCTTACTCTCGTGCAATGACAAGTGAATAAACACTCATCGTGAGAATAACACATCTAGCATGGAAAATATTAGCCACCCCTCACCGCTCCGCGAGCGAAACAAACACACAAAAGAGAAGTTTATTTTGAAAATTAGAGATGGCACATGCAAATTTGCTTAGAACGGCAAAAAAATGCCGCATATAGGTAGATATAGCGGACTCATGTGGCAAAACTGGTTTAAAGGATTTTGGATGCACAAGTAGAAATCATACTTGGTGCAAAATGAAGGCTAGCAAAAGATTGAGAAGCGACCAACAAAGAAACGGATAATCTCATAAGCAAGCATTAAGCATAAATAACACTGAATAATGCACCACAAGTAGGATATAATTTCATTGCATGACTATTGACTTTCGTACTTGCATAGGGAATCACAACCTTAACACCAATATTCTTACTAAAGCATAATTACTCATCAACATAACTCACATATCACGTCATCATATCTCAAAACTATTACTAAGAATCAAGTTTATTTTGTCCAATAATCTTCATGAAGTTTTTATTATATCCTTCTTGGATATCTGTAACGCCCACGATGCGGCTATAACTCCCACGTGTCGAGGCACGACTTGGAGGCATAACCGCATGGTGGTTTTGTCGCAAGAAGGGCCATCTTCACACAATCCCATGTAATGAACAAGAATGGGATAAAGAGTTGGCTTACAGTCGCCACTTCACACAATACATAAATTAAACATACATCATTCAGAGTACAATCAAGGTCCGACTACAGAACCAAAATGAAAGAAGACAACCCCAAATGCTAGATCCCCGATCGTCCCAACTGGGCTCCACTACTGATCATCAGGAAACGAAACATAGTAGAGACCAAGGTCCTCGTCGAACTCCCACTTGAGCTCAGTTGCATCACCTGCATTGGTATCGTCGGCACCTGCAACTGTTTTGGTAGAAACTGTGAGTCACGAGGACTCAGCAATCTCACACCCGCGAGATCAAGACTATTTAAGCTTATAGGAAGGATGAGGTAATGAGGTGGAGCTGCAGCAAGCACTAAGCATATATGGTGCCTAACATACGCAAATAAGAGCGAGAAGAGGAGCAACGCAACGGTCGCGAAGCTAGAAATGATCAAGAAGTGATCCTGAAACTACTTACGTTCATACATAACCCAAACCGTGTTCACTTCCCGGACTCCGCCGAAAAGAGACCATCACGGCTACACACGCGGTTGATGCATTTTAATTAAATCAAGTGTCAAGTTCTCTACAACCATACATTAACAAATTCCCATCTGCCACATAACCGCGGGCATGGCTTTCAAAAGATAATACCCAGCAGGGGTGTCCCAACTTAGCCCATTATAACCTCTCACGGTCAACGAAGGATATTCCTTCTCCCGGGAAGACCCGATCAGTCTCGGAATCCCGGTTACAAGACATTTCGACAATGGTAAAACAAGACCAGCAAAGCCGCCCGAATGTGCCGACAAATCCCGATAGGAGCTGCACATATCTCTTTCTCAGGGCACACCGGATGAGCAATCCGTACAACTAAAACCAGGCCTCAAGTTTCCCCGAGGTGGCGCTGCAAAGGGCTCTAGTTTGGACCAACACTCAGAGGAGCACTAGCCAGGGGGGTTAAATAAGATGACCCTCGGGCTCGCGACAACCCAAGGGAAAAAGGCTTAGGTAGGCAAATGTAAAACCAAGGTTGGGCCTTGCTGGAGGAGTTTTATTCAAGGCGAACTGTCAAGGGGGTCCCATAAATCACCCAACCGCGTAAGGAACGCAAAATCAAGGAACATAACACCGGTATGACGGAAACTAGGGCGGCAAGAGTGGAACAAAACACCAGGCATAAGGCCGAGCCTTCCACCCTTTACCAAATATATAGATGCATTAATTAAATAAGAGATATTGTGATATGCCAAAATATCCATGTTCCAACATGGAACCAACTTCAACTTCACCTGCAACTAGCAATGCTATAAGAAAGGCTGAGCAAAAGCGGTAACTTAGCCAAACAACGGTTTGCTTCGAAAGGTGGGTTAGAGGCTTGACATGGCAATATGGGAGGCATGATATAGCAAGTGGTAGGTAGCGCAGCATAGCAATAGAGCGAACAACTAACAAGCAAAGATAGAAGTGATTTCGAGGGTATGGTCATCTTGCCTGAGATCCCGCAAGGAAGAAGAACGAGTCCATGAAGAAGACAAACAGACGTAGTCGAACGAATCCTCACAACTCCAGAACAAAACCGAAGCTAACAAGAGAAGCAAACCGGAAAGAAGCAAACAACATAGTAAACAACCATCACATCAACATGGCATGATGCACAATCAAGTATGATGCATGTCCGGTTTAAATAGGCATGGCATGGCAAAGTGCAACAAACAATACTACAAATTAAGTGGAGCTCAATATGCAATGAGTTGCATATTGACGAAACACCACATCAATTATTTAGTTCACTCCCGTTTATGTACCCAACAATATTAACTGTGGTTAAGCATGGCAAGAGGTGAAGCATAATTAAACTAACTATTTAGGCAAGTTTAAATGAGGCCGGAAATAATAAACAACAATTCCGGAAAATCCTCATGTGCATATTTTGATTTGGTACTGTTCTGCCCTAAACACAATTTTAATGTTGTTAACGGCAAAATAAAGTGTACCAAGTTAAACTATGCATTTTTCTACCCCATTTACATATAAAGTTTATTAAATTTGGAGCTATGGTTATTTAGTTATGAAATAAAGCATTTTAGCATGGCATTTAAGCAAATTAAAGCAAGCAGCAATTTAAACATTTTTAACATAGATGAAAGTAGCAGATTATGAAACTAGATGAAAAACTAAGCATTTTTCATATATAAATTATTTACATATGATGCATGATTAATTAGTTATTATATGCACGAACACTAGGGGTTTTTCTGTAAAACTGCACTCTCTGGATAATTGACAAAATCGTAGAACGGAAAAAAAACAAGACATGGGCCGAATCTGGAGCACTGTTGGGCTGAACAGAAAGGAGGGGCTGTGGGGAGCTCACCCATGGGCTTCGGCCCGGTTCGGTGGAGGAAACCCAAGAGGGGCGCGGGGCAGGTTGGAGAAGGCCGGGCCTTGGCGCTGGAGTGGCCGGCTGGGCAGTGACACGGTCAACGCGAGCGAGGCGCTCGATATGGAGCAGGGGAAACAGAGGCCGGGACTTGGCGTTCGCTAGAGGTCAATGAGGGCTCGACGCATGAGACGGCAGCGACGACGTTCGTTCCAGGGAGGCGACGCGGGGCTCCGGTGACGCGGGAAAAGGCGAGGGAGGCCGGAGTAGCGGGAAACGACAAATCCACGTCGGATCCAGGCGGGGAGGAAGGCATGGGCGCGACATCCATGGTGGTTGCTGCTGCTCCTGCAGAAACCCGCAAAAGAGAGAGACGAGGCACAGGGATGAGAAAGGAGAACCAAGGAAGGAGGGGGGAATACGACGGGGCGACCTGGCTGGACGGGTTCATGGCGGGACGGCGAGATCCAGCGGGGAAGCAGCTTGGCGGCGCCGGGCTTGAAAGGAGGCCGTCGGCGGGAAACGGCGGGGACGGAGCAAGGCGGCGGCGACACGGGACTGCGGGGACGGAGAGGGGCGGCGAACCTCCGGATCTGGCCGGAGATGGCAAGGACGAAAGCGACATGGGGTCTCCTCGAGGCTAGGCCTCTCGGTGGCCCTGCCTGCTTGAGGTCGGCCAGACCTGCACAAACGGCGGTGACGGCAGGGTCAGTCGGTCCGGCGAGCAGAGAAAAGGAGGAGAAGCTGAGGTAGGGCGGCATGGACCTGCTGCTGGTCCGAGGCGAGCTGAGCAGAGGGGCGCTGGCCTTGGCGTGACGGCAGCGGTGCAGACGAACGAGACGGGGAGGAGGCCATGGAGGTCGTGGATGACTGGGGCGACGGCCTGGAGCAGCTGCTGGTTCGGTGGCTGGCCTCGGGAGGATTTCGTTTCCTTGGGTCGATGAGGAGGCCGGGACTTCAGGAGGTGCTCGGGGAGGGGCTCGATGCGGCTGCGGGCTGGCTCCTCGGCCAGGAGGAGGGAGGAGTCGAGGGGAGCCATGGGAGGGCTCTGGTTGGTGGGAATTTTGGATCGGGGAAGATCCCGAGGAAGGAGAGAATGGACAGCAGTGGCGGCAGCTAGGAGGATCCCTAGAAATTAGAAATTAGGGATTCGGTCTTGGGATAGGTTAATATATATATATATATATATATATATATATATATATATATATATATATATATATATGCGAGTGGGTTAGATTAGGGGCGATCTAGTCCCTCCGATTTTAATCGGACGGTCTCGGATAAATAGGTTAGGGGGCCCAATTAAGAAAACGGAGATGTTTTATAGATGCTTGGGGATGATCCGGACCCAACGGTCATGACAGCTCGGGTCGGGTTCGGGTAAGTTTCGGATGCGCACATGAGGGGGGTCTATGCACGAGATACTCTGGTTTAAGCAAGAGGGAAAACGAAGAACAAGGTTGGTCTCGGAACGGTGACGAAAGCAAGGGGGGCGCGGCAACTACGAGCGGATGCAAGTTTTATGAAAACATGACGGCAACAGAGTACCGATGCAATGCAAATGATGACATGATGAATGCAACAAACAAATAAATAACACAGCCGACACACAAAACATGGAAGGCGTCTGGAGCGTCGGTCTCGGGGCGTCACAACACTCCTCCACTTACAAGAGATCTCGTCTCGAGATCTAGGGATGGCACCGGAGAAAAACGGAAGAGGAAGAGGTAAAGAAAAGTTGCTTCTTGACAAACGAGTGAAACCATGAACCTTGAGAGGTTGAACAAATTGAAAGAAAGAATACAATGGAGATGAACGAAATTGCAAACACTCCGTTAGATAAGAGGAACATGGGATACGACGAGAACCAAGAGGTTAAGTGACAAGATAGATATTTAAACCACTCCGGTTAAAACAAGATAGGGAAGGAATAAGAATGATATAATTTGGGCAGCACTCCGACTGTAAATGTAAGGAATTGAACATGATCCTGACAAGATGAGAGCATACTTGATGAAATTAACAACACACTTCCTTCGGAACTATTGAAAGAATGGCACAAGGGGTAAGAAAGATTTCAGACAACACTCCGGTTGAGGAAGGAGGCAAAACTTGATAAGATGACAGAACTCGAATATAAACAGGACACTCCGGCTAAACGGATAAGCAAGGGAAAGAACAGGATCTTGACAAAACAAGATGATGGGTCAAAGAGAGCAACATCCCCATGCCTCCGGGGCGAAAGAATAGAAGCTGGATTGATGGAAAGAAAAGAACGAAGAAGAAATGACAACTTATAACACAATTTAATTTGGAAAGCATCTTTGCAAGAAGGTTAGAGCGGAATTGTTGGAACACCAACAACGAAAGAATATGATCCTCGTGGGCTTATGGAGACATCTCAAAACTTGAGGTGAAATTCTGCCACTAACAAAAACAATTGCTTGCTTGAGAGCAACGAAGAGATGAAAACTTCTTTCGCCGAGAGGATAGGAGAAAACTTGGATCATTGATAGACACCACAATTAGCAACATTCCTTCGAGAAGGCTTTAAGTGAAATCTATACCAAGATAACATCAACGAAGAAATTGTTGGGTTGAAAAGATCCCATGAACGAAGAAATTATGATGGGTTTAAATATCTCATTCTTGACAACATGTGAATCATGAAACACGAACTCAAATTGTCAAGAATGACATAACACCACCTCAAATGATAAGGTAGAAAGAATTGCACTTCACAATGCAAGATGACGAATACTTGAGCTCCTCCAAGAAGAATCTTGAAGAACGCTTCGAGAATGAATTAATTCCTTGATGAACCACCATGAAGAGCTCCGGTAACAAAATGATGATGAGATAAAATTGAAGGATGAATGATTAAGATTAAAGTCTTGCGATGATTTCGATTGAGCTTCGCGACAAGACAACCGAGAAAAACTTGGAACTCCGGATAAGAAAAGATGAACAACGAAGAACCATGAGATTATTCAACATGAACAATCTCCGAAGAAAATAATTTCTCAACTTGATGAAAGAAGAATAAGAATTATGTTATGCTTATCCTCATCAATTTTTAATTGATGACAAATGGATTTGGCATGCAACTTATCCTACTTGAAAAGGATTGAAGAGAGATATAGCGCAAACTTGAGAAAAGACTTCAACGAACCGCCGGTAGGAATGGAAAGAACGAATGAATCTGTATGATAACGAAGGAAGAGAACTCTTGAACGAACCACCGTAAGAATTGAAAATGAATGAAGAAAAGATAAGGAAACACCGGGAAGAATTAGAAAATGAACGAAGATACTTGAGACAATTTAGATACAAGTGAACGCAGAGATCAAGAGCTGACTAGAGGATACTTGAATGATTCACCGGTAAGATTTGGAGAACGAGAGCTGAAAGCTGGAATGAATAATTATGACATGATGGCCTTCGGAGGAAAGAAATGGGAACAACTCATGAAATGCTCTGGATGGGTAAAAAGAATTCTCACAATCAAAAACAATTATGAGAGGATGCATCAAGCTTGAACCATGAATCTTGAAGTGAATGGAGCAAGATTTGAGAGAAACTCTTCTTCGGTCTTCAAATGTTGAGAATGACGATGAGACACCACCATGAATTATTGAGATACTCCGGGTTGAAAATTAGAAAGGTTGAACCAACGATGAAAAGAATTTGGAAGATCTTGGAAAAAGACATCTGACTGATGATAACTCATTCTTACGTCAAACTTTGAAATGAATTTGGGAATAGCTCCGGGAAAATTAGAAGAGTCAGGCAAGATCCTGGGAAAAGACCTGTGGGTTAGGGCCCACTCAAAAGAACCACCGTTGAACGATTGCTTGAAAAGAGAGATTGGTTGAATTAAATGGCCTGAATGAGATAGCATCCTCAAAAGAACTTGAGTGAATTGAGAATGGAAACTTGAATCTTCTGAGATATCTTCATCACTCCGGAACAATTGAATAGCGAGAAGTGGATGATTAAGAGGTGCACCGGTACAAGAAAAACATTTGAAATGAGAAAAGGAATATGATCAACACCGAAAGCTTGAATTAAATCCACCGGAGAAGAAAAGAGAATGATGAACTTGAAGCTCCGTTAGTATCTTCCTGAGAATCACCGGATAAGAATATTGACGGAAAAGGATGGAGAGACTTCCCATCAATAAAAAGGATACTTGGTTAAGAAATCTTAGTCCTTGAAGAAAAATGGTGGGAGGGCGGGAAAACAAAGACAATTTGGGACAGATGAACCAAACACCGTAGAGAAAAAACTGAGGGATGATCTTGCGAATGTTGAAATGATCGGATCCACTTGAAGAGAAGCACGCCGGCTGGAAATAGAATTAAGATGGCAATCTCGATGATCAAGAAGGATTAGTATCCACATTGGAATATGAGAACACCACTTAGAAAAGGTATGGAATCCACATTTGACTTCGAAGCAACTCGAATACCACAACTTAAAACAAAACAAACGATTTGGCTTGCGGAATAAGCCGGAACAAACATATGTTAGAGATTTCGTCCGAAGTTTTCGTCGTGGGGCCCACACGGGCTCGATCGTACAACACCATCATGTACAAGGCAGTGCACATGACATACGAAGTGTCCCCGAGTCGGCATAGCCAAGGACTCTTTAAGACACTACGAGACCACTATAAAACCAACCGTGGATAGGCGGACCACTAGACGTCGAACCCCAATCTCATATCATGCATCTGTGGGAAAGATATCCTAGGAGCTACTTGAATTCCCACTTATAAACTCCCGAAACTTTCTGGTTATGCAATCTGGTGTTGGGGATACAGGGGACGCAATATATCTCACCCAAACTAACAATACCTAGATCCAGCTGTATCCATCCGTCAACACATAACCAAGAAAACTCCGGAAATCATGTACCTCAACCTTCTAAAAGCATCCGTTATACGAGTTATGGCAATACTCCAGAACTCCCGCCCCAGTACTGGGTGGCGTCGAGGTGATCTCACCAACAACTGCATAAAAGAGATTTTCGATGTCGGCGAAACTCAGGTATTCCAGAACTGCAACGATAAAATTGTGACGACAACACCACGGAGCTCAACTCCCCGGGACACTGCCACAACCCCTAAATGTCAGGAGGCACCAAGAACAATGTTTTCGTCACAAAACCATCAGAACGATTCCAAGATACCCGCGTGATCCTAAATTTTTTTAGTGAAATTTGAGGAGAGGAAAGTCAAAACTTCTATGTCAGGGGACCTCACCAGAGCGACGAAGGGACTAAGGAGTAAAAATAATCCTACTCTCCAATATATATAATCCTAAGCCTCAAAACATTTTTTTCTAGACTCAACAACGTCAGCGATTCGATCAAGCAGAGGGCTCCTAAGTCGGGGATGGCTCTGATTACCAACTTGTAATGCCCACGATGCGGCTATAACTCCCACGTGTCGAGGCACGACTTGGAGGCATAACCGCATGGTGGTTTTGTCGCAAGAAGGGTCATCTTCACACAATCCCATGTAATGAATAAGAATGGGATAAAGAGTTGGCTTGCAGTCGCCACTTCACACAATACATAAATTAAACATACATCATTCAGAGTACAATCAAGGTCCAACTACGGAACCAAAATGAAAGAAGACAACCCCGAATGCTAGATCCCCGATCGTCCCAACTGGGCTCCACTACTGATCATCAGGAAACGAAACATAGTAACGACCAAGGTCCTCGTCGAACTCCCACCTGAGCTCGGTTGCATCACCTGCACTGGTATCATCGGCACCTGCAACTGTTTTGGTAGAATATGTGAGTCATGAGGACTCAGCAATCTCACACCCGCGAGATCAAGACTATTTAAGCTTATAGGAAGGATGAGGTAATGAGGTGGAGCTGCAGCAAGCACTAAGCATATAGGGTGGCTAACATATGCAAATAAGAGCGAGAAGAGGAGCAACGCAACGGTCGCGAATCTAGAAATGATCAAGAAGTGATCCTGAAACTACTTACGTTCATACATAACCCAAACCGTGTTCACTTCCCGGACTCCGCCGAAAAGAGACAATCACGGCTACACACGCGGTTGATGCATTTTAATTAAATCAAGTGTCAAGTTCTCTACAACCGGACATTAACAAATTCCCATCTGCCACATAACCGCGGGGACGGCTTTCGAAAGATAATACCCTACAGGGGTGTCCCAACTTAGCCCATTATAAGCTCTCACGGTCAACGAAGGATATTCCTTCTCCCGGGAAGACCCGATCAGTCTCGGAATCCCGGTTACAAGACATTTCGACAATGGTAAAAAAGACCAGCAAAGCCGCCCGAATGTGCCGACAAATCCCGATAGGAGTTGCACATATCTCTTTCTCAGGGCACACCGGATGAGCAATCTGTACAACTAAAACCAGGCCTCAAGTTTCCCCGAGGTGGCGCTACAAAGGGCTCTAGTTTGGACCAGCACTCAGAGGAGCCCTGGCCCGGGGGTTAAATAAGATGACCCTCGGGCTCGCGACAACCCAAGGGAAAAAGGCTTAGGTAGGCAAATGTAAAACCAAGGTTGGGCCTTGCTGGAGGAGTTTTATTCAAGGCGAACTGTCAAGGGGGTCCCATAAATCACACAACCGCGTAAGGAACGCAAAATCAAGGAACATAACACCGGTATGACGGAAACTAGGGCGGCAAGAGTGGAACAAAACACCAGGCATAAGGCCGAGCCTTCCACCCTTTACCAAATATATAGATGCATTAATTAAATAAGAGATATTGTGATATACCAAAATATCCATGTTCCAACATGGAACCAACTTCAACTTCACCTGCAACTAGCAACACTATAAGAAGGGCTGAGCAAAAGTGGCAACTTAGCCAAACAACGGTTTGCTAGGAAAGGTGGGTTAGAGGCTTGACATGGCAATATGGGAGGCATGATATAGCAAGTGGTAGGTAGCGCGGCATAGCAATAGAGCGAACAACTAACAAGCAAAGATAGAAGTGATTTTGAGGGTATGGTCATCTTGCCTGAGATCCCGCAAGGAAGAAGAACGAGTCCATGAAGAAGACAAACAGACGTAGTCGAACGAATCCTCACAACTCCGGAACGAAACCGAAGCTAACGAGAGAAGCAAACCGGAAAGAAGCAAACAACATAGTAAACAACCATCACATCAACATGGCATGATTCACAATCAAGTATGATGCATGTGCGGTTTAAATAGGCATGGCATGGCAAAGTGCAACAAACAATACTACGAATTAAGTGGAGCTCAATATGCAACGAGTTGCATATTGACGAAACACCACATCAATTATTTAGTTCTCTCCCGTTTATGTACCCAACAATATTAAATGTGGTCAAGCATGGCAAGAGGTGAAGCATAATTAAACTAACTATTTAGGCAAGTTTAAATGAGGCTGGAAATAATAAACAACAATTCCGGAAAATCCTCATGTGCATATTTTGATTTGGTACTGTTCTGCCCTAAACACAATTTTAATGTTGTTAACGGCAAAATAAAGTGTACCAAGTTAAACTATGCATTTTTCTACCCCATTTACATGTAAAGTTTATTAAATTCGGAGCTATGGTTATTTAGTTATGAAATAAAGCATTTTAGCATGGCATTTAAGCAAATTAAAGCAAGCAGCAATTTAAACATTTTTAACATAGATGAAAGTAGCAGATTATGAAACTAGATGAAAAACTAAGCATTTTTCATATATAAATTATTTACATATGATGCATGATTAATTAGTTATTATATGCATGAACACTAGGGGTTTTTCTGTAAAAACTGCACTCTCTGGATAATTGGACAAAATCGCAGAACGGAAAAAAACAAGACATGGGCCGAATCTGTTGCACTGTTGGGCTAAACAGAGAGGAGGGGCTGTGGGGAGCTCACCCATGGGCTTCGGCCCGGTTCGGTGGAGGAAACCCAAGAGGGGTGCGGGGCAGGTTGGAGAAGGCTAGGCCTTGGCGCTGGAGTGGCCGGCTGGGCAGCAACATGGTCAACGCGAGCGAGGAGCTCGATCTGGAGCAGGGGAAACAGAGGCCGGCGACGCCGTGGACTTGGCGTTCACTAGAGGTTAACGAGGGCTCGATGCATGAGACGGCAGCGACGACGTTCGTTCCAGGGAGGCGACGCGGGGCTCCGGTGACGCGGGAAAAGGTGAGGGAGGCCGGAGTAGCAGGAAACGACGAATCCACGTCGGATCCAGGCGGGGAGGAAGGCATGGGCGCGGCATCCATGGTGGTTCCTGCTGCTCCTGCAGAAACCCGCAAAAGAGAGAGATGAGGCACGGGGATGAGAAAGGAGAACCAAGGAAGGAGGGGGGAACGCGACAGGGGACCTGGCTGGACGGGTTCATGGCGGGACGGCGAGATCCAGCGGGGAAGCAGCTTGGCGGTGCCGGGCTTGAGAGGAGGCCGTCGGCGGGAAACGGCGGGGACGGAGCAAGGCGGCGGCGGCGCGGGACTGCGAGGACGGAGAGGGGCGGCGAACCTCTGGATCTGGCCGGAGATGGCAAGGACGAAGGCGACATGGGGTCTCCTCAGGGCTAGGCCTCTCGGGTGGCCCTGCCTGCTTGAGGTCGTCCAGACCTGCACAAAACGGCGGTGACGGCAGGGTCAGTCGGTCCGGCGAGCGGAGAAAAGGAGGAGAAGCTGAGGTAGGGCGGCATGGACCTGCTGCTGGTCCGAGGCGAGCTGAGCAGAGGGGCGCCGGCCTTGGCATGACGGCAGCGGTGCAGATGAACGGGACGGGGAGGAGGCCGTGGAGGTCGAGGATGACTGGGGCGACGGCCTGGAGCAGCTGCTGGTTCGGTGGCTGGCCTCGGGAGGAGTTCGTTTCCTTGGGTCGATGAGGAGGCCGGGACTTCAGGAGGTGCTCGGGGAGGGGCTCGATGCGGCTGCGGGCTGGCTCCTCGGCCAGGAGGAGGAGGAGTCGAGGGGAGCCATGGGAGGGCTCTGGTTAGTGGGAATTTTGGATCGGGGAAGATCCCGAGGAAGGAGAGAATGGACAGGGGTGGCGGCGGCTAGGAGGATCCCTAGTAATTAGAAATTAGGGATTCGGTCTCGGGATAGGTTAATATATATATATATATATATATATATGTATATATATATATGCGAGTGGGTTAGATTAGGGGCGACCTAGTCCCTCCGATTTTAATCGGACGGTCTCGGATAAATAGGTTAGGGGGCCCAATTAAGAAAACGGAGATGTTTTATAGATGTTTGGGGATGATCCGGACCCAACGGTCATGACAGTTCGGGTCGGGTTCGGGTAAGTTTCGGATGCGCACATGAGGGGGGTCTATGCATGAGATACTCCGGTTTAAGCAAGAGGGAAAACGAAGAACAAGGTTGGTCTCGGAACGGTCACGAAAGCAAGGGGGACGCGGCAACTAGGAGCGGATGCAAGTTTTATGAAAACATGACGGCAACAGAGTGCCGATGCAATGCAAATGATGACCTGATGAATGCAACAAACAAATAAATAACACAGCCGACACAAAAAACATGGAAGGCGTCTGGAGTGTCAGTCTCGGGGCATCACAATATCTATCACTTTGGGACTAATTTTCATGTGTTGCTTTTCATAAGCTCAAACAAATATAAGTGAAGTTCATGAGCATAATTTTTCTTTCTCTCAAAATAATTTAAGTGAAGCAAGAGAGAATTTCTTGAAAATTTTACTAACTCTCAAATAAATCTAAGTGAAGCAAGAGATCATTTCTTCAAAGATACTAAGCACACCATGGTCAAAAAGATATAAGTGAAGCACTAGAGCAAGTCCATAGCTCAAAAAATTTAAGTGAAGCATAGAGAGAAATTCTAACAAGTCATGACATAATTTTGGGTCTCTCAAATAGGTGTGTCCAGCAAGGGATCAAGACTTAAAACACAAAATAAAACAATCAAAGACTCATATCATACAAGACGCTCCAAACAAAACACATATCATGTGACGAACAAAAATATAGTTTCGAGTAAAATACCGATGATCGTTGGAAGAAAGCGGGGATGCCACTCGGGGGCATCCCCAAGCTTAGTTGGTTTCTCATTTTTGGATAATAGCTTGGGATGCCGGGGCATCCCCAATCTTTGGCTCTTCCATCCTTCCTTCATCCATCGCAAGATAACCCAAAACTTGAAAACTTCAATGACACAAAACTCAACAAAACCTTTGTGAGATCCGTTAGTATAAGAAAGCAAACCACTACTACAAGTACTGTATCAAACCAATTCATATTTTGTTTTTGTATTATATCTAGTGTATTCCAACTTTTCTATGGCAAAACTCATCAAAGAAAACCATAGAGCCATCAAAATAAGCACACAACACAAAGAAAACAGAATATGTCAAAACAGAACAATCTGTAGCAATCTGACTTTTTTGAAAACTTCTGGAACTCCAACAATTCTGAAACAATAGGACGACCTGAGTGATTTGTATATTAATCTTCTGCAAAAAGAATCAGGGAAAAATCTATTTCTGATAAAAATGAGAATTGTTTTCGTGAGCACAAAGTTTCTGTCTTTTTCAGCAAGATCAAACAACTATCACCCAAGAAGATCCTATCGGTTCTACTTGGCACAAACACTAAATTAAACACAAAAAACACAATCATAACAATAGCATAATTGTTCTAACACTCAAGAACAGAAAGCAAAAACCAAAAATAATATTTATTCATTGGGTTGCCTCCCAATGAGTGCTATAGTTTTACGCCCTTAGCTAGGCATAAAGCAAGGATCTAAGTTTTGTCATCTTTGTCCAACTCTTCAATCAAACACTTAGGATCCTTAAGAGATTTAGCATAAAAAATTTCAATAACAATACTCCTAGGAATAAATTGAAAGAATTCATTCTTGCAAAAAGGATCTCTTATCACTTCAACAAAATTCGGGTGAATACTAATCATCTTAAGATCTTCTTTATTGCCACTACTAGAAGTTGCACCCTTGTTCTTGGTAATGTTGCCAATTTTTATAGGAGTGTTTTTGGTAGTTTTAGCGGGAGCAAAAGTAGTGCATGGATTACAAAAGATTTCCTCTAGTTTATCAATCCGTGACGGGCTTTTTTCTATTCTTTCATGGATTATGGTGCCCTTTTCTTTTAGTAATTTAAAATTTTCTCCCGCTCTTGACCCAATCTTGGTAGAAAAATTATGCATCTTTTTGTCTGTCATTTCCATATGATCTTCGGTGAGAATTTTCTTTTCAATAGCATCTAATCTTTCCATAACATGCTCAAGAGTCAAAGGTGTTTCACTAATCATACGAGGTGGTGAGCCCACTAAATTTCCCAAAGCATTAAAGGCAACAAGAGAGGGACACATCAAGAAATTTCCACCAGTAATCATATCAAGGACGAATCTATACCGAGTGGTGATGCCAACATAAAAGCAACAAAGAAGAACAACGGTAGATTGCTTACGAATAGATCTATTATGAGCGTTGCAAATTCTATACCAAGCATCTTTTAAATTTTCTCCTCCCCTTTGTTTAAAGTTGAGAACCTCATTATCGGGAGTGCAAGCAATAGAGGAAGAACTATCCATAATGATAGTAACGGCAAACAAGATTGCACACAAAGACAGATCCGGCAAGAAAACGGCGAACGGAAAAAGAGAGGCGAGTAAAACGGCAAATTTTTGTGAAGTGGAGGAGAGGAAAACGAGAGGCAAATGACTAATAATGTAAATTGCAAGGAGATGAGATTTGTGATTAGGAACCTGGTATATGTTGAAGATCCTCCCCGGCAACGGCGCGAGAAATTCCTTTTGATGTCGCTTGAAGCTACGTCGGTTTTTCCCCAAAGAGGAAGGGATGATGCAGCACAGCGGCAGTAGGTATATCCCTCAGATATGAAACCAAGGTTATCGAACCAGTAGGAGAACCAAGCAACACAACATAAACAGCCCCTGCACACAGACAACCCCTTTAACAGGTCAGGTTGCGAGGATGTGAGATAAATTTGTAGTAAATTGATAGATAGATCGCAAATAAAATAAATAGAAATAAAACGCAGCAAGGTATTTTTGTATTTTTGGTTCAATAGATATGAAAATAAATGCAAGAGAAAAGTAGATCGCAAAGGCAAATATATGAGAAAGAAGACCCGGGGGCCGTAGGTTTCACTAGTGGCTTCTCTTGAGAAAAATAGCAAACGGTGGGTGAACAAATTACTGTTGGGCAATTGACAGAACTTCAAATAATCATGATGATATCCAGGCAATGATCATTATATAGGCATCACGTCCAAGATTAGTAGACCGACTCCTGCCTGCATCTACTACTATTACTCCACACATCGACCGCTATCCAACATGCATCTAGTGTATTAAGTTCATGGAAAACGGAGTAATGCAATAAGAACGATGACATGATGTAGACAAGATCTATCTATGTAGAGATAGACCCCATCGTTTTATCCTTACTAGCAACGATACATACGTGTCGTTTCCCATTCTGTCACTAGGATCAAGCACCGTAAGATCGAACCCACTACAAAGCACCTCTTCCCATTGCAAGATAAATATATCAAGTTGGCCAAACAAAACCCAAATATCGGAGAAGAAATACGAGGCTATAAGCAATCATGCATATAAGAGATCAAAGAAACTCAAATAACTTTCATGGATATAAAAAGATAGATCTGATCATAAACTCAAAGTTCATCGATCCCAACAAACACACCGCAAAAGTGTTACATCATATGGATCTCCAAGAGACCATTGTATTGAGAATTCAGCGAGAGAGAGAAAGCCATCTAGCTACTAACTACGGACCCGAAGGTCTACAATGAACTACTCACGCATCATCAGAGAGGCACCAATGGAGGTGGTGAACCCCATCCGAGATGGTGTCTAGATTGGATCTGGTGGTTCTGGACTCTGCGGCGGCTGGATGAATATTTCGTCGACACTTCTAGGGTTTTTGGAATATTGGGGTATTTATAGAGCAAAGAGGCGGTCCGGGTGGCATGCGAGGTGGGCACAACCCACCAGGGCGCGCATGGGCCTCCTGGCGTGCCCTGGTGGGTTGTGCCCCCCTCGGGGCACCCCCCAGGCGCAGCCAGGGCCCGTTGTGTTCCTTCTGGCGCATAAAATTCTCCGTGGAGTTTTGTGGCATTTGGACTCCGTCTGGTATTGATTTTCTGTGATGTAAAAAACTTGGAAAAAACAGCAACTGGCACTTGGCACTATGTAAATAGGTTAGTACCAAAAAATGATATAAAATGACTATAAAATGATTATAAAACATCCAAGATTGATAATATAACAGTTTGGAACAATAAAAAATTATTGATATGTTGTAAACGTATCACCCCCCAGGCGCAGCCGTGGCCCATTAGGTGTCTTCTGGTCCCAATAAAATCTCTGAAAAGTTTCGTTGCATTTGGACTCCGTTTGGTATTGATTTCCTGCAAAGTAAAAAACATGCACAAAACAGCAACTGGCACTTGGCACTATGTCAATAGGTTAGTACCAAAAAATGATATAAAATGACTATAAAATGATTATAAAACATCCAAGATTGATAATATAACAGCATGGAACAATCATAAATTATAGATACGTTGGAGACGTATCACTGTATCAATGGCTTCATGCCAGAATTTCCTTGGAGTCTTGTACTCATCAAGCATCATTCTTGCCATCTCAGTGAGGGTTCTGTTCTTGCGCTCCACGATGCCATTCTGCTGAGGTGTGTATGGAGCAGAGAACTCATGTGTGATGCCCAATGTATCAAGATAAGTGTCGAGGCCGGTGTTCTCGAATTCAGTGCCGTTGTCACTTCGGATGCGCTTGATCTTGATGCCATAGTTGGTCATGGCATGATTGGAGAATTGTCTGAAGACATCCTGCACTTCAGTCTTGTAGAGAATTATGTGCACCCAAGTATATCTTGAGTAATCATCAACAATAATGAAGCCATAGAGGCATGCAGTGGTAGTAAGGGTAGAGTAGTGAGTAGGCCCAAATAAGTCCATGTGTAGCAGCTCGAAGGGACGCGTCGTCGTCATGATTGTCTTCGAGGGATGCTTGGCCCTAGTCATCTTTACGGCTTCGCATGCACCACACAAATGATCCTTCTTGAACTTGACGCCCTCGATGCCTATGACATGCTTCTTCTTCACGAGAGTGTGCAAGTTCCTCATGCCTGCATGCCCTAGCCTCCGATGCCAGAGCCAGCACTCTGAAGCTTTTGCCAGAAGACATACGGCCAGTTGTGGTCCTGGCGGAGAAATCTACCATATACAGATTGTCTTTTCGATATCCTTTGAAGACTAGAGATTTGTCAGATTCCATAAGCACAAGGCAACGATATTTTCCAAATATCACAATCATGTTCAGATCACAAAGCATTGAGACAGACATTAAGTTGAAACCAAGGGATTCAACAAGCATCACTTTATCCATGTGCTGATCCTTTGAGATTGCAACTCTACCTATGCCCAATACCTTGTTTTACCAGTGTCAGCAAATGTGATGTGACTTTTGTCAGACGGGCGTAGGGTTGAATCCATAAGAAGACTTCGATCACCAGTCATGTGGTTAGTGCATCCACTGTCCATAATCCACTCAGAAGCATTCGGTGTTGTACCCTACAGTGCACTTTGGGGGATAGGCTTCACAATGAGAAGTGTGAAGCATAAACATTTGACGAACAAGCATACTATCAAAGATCATGTCCTTGTTAAGGTAGATAGGATGATTGTCAAGAAATCCTGGGACGAAATACATAGTAAGACAATTTTGGGATTTTATCTTGCGTCCCACAAGATGTTTTAGGTCCCCGTCATAAGCATCAGAAGCCATTGATATCCGCCTGGAGACCTTTCCCTGCAAAAGAGAGTTAATTTTTCTTAACCACCCACATCTTCAGGGGTGGCTTAGAAGCAATGAGTCAAAGTGCAGCATCTGAGAATTTAGGCTTTGGAGCCCTAGCAAATAGCCTTGCAGGAGGTGAATAATACTCATAGGAATTAGCAGAAAAGTTCTTGGTCTTATGAACATAGCGGTTTGATGAAACGCGCTCATATTCATAAGTCTGAGTATGGTTTCCCTGCAAAACATTGGTGTTAGGGTGACCCTGGTGCATCCTCTGTCTGTATGAATCCTTTGGACCATATGAAGCCTTTGGTCTGGGGTTTGTCTTCTTCCCAGGTGGTGTCATGATGACACTCACAAGAAGCTTCTCAAGATAGCTTTTGGGGTCCTAGATCTTCTTCAGGGGTGGTCCATTCCTGCTGTTAGTACCAATATACCTAGCAAACACTTCACCAATCTGATTCTGGAACAGCTTATAGTTTGCACCAAAGGATTCATCAATGATAATAGGGTTAGCACAAGTGAAGCCAGATAAGGTGGATGGGTCCACTGAAGGTCCCTTTGTAGCAACCCATGTGGTTTTGGGGTACTGCTCAGGCTTCTAGTACGAACCATCGACATTCATTTTCCTCTCGAACCCAACACCCTCTTTCCTAGGGTTTTGGTTCAGAATCTGTTTCTTGAGGACATCACATAGTGTTTGATGCCCTTTGAGGCTTTTGTACATCCCTGTTTCAAGCAATGTCTTCAACCTAGCATTCTCATCAGCAATACCAGTGCTATCCTCAGAAGAGGGGTTAGTTACCACTTCAGCAGTTGAAGATATTGCAAAAGTAGCAGCAGTAGAACATTCAGCAACAGAGACAGCATTATCACGCTCAAGACATTTTAAACATGGTGGCTCAAAGTCTCCCTGAGCGGAACTGGTCTATTGAGCGCGAAGTGAATCGTTCTCCTTCTGAAGATCTTCATGAGACGCTCTCAGGTTCTCAAGTTCTTGCTTCCTTTGAAGATAATCATTGGAAAGCTTCTCATGAGTAGATGAGAGAGTTTCATGACGACTTTCAAGTTCCTCATACTTAACGTGAAGATTTTTAATGTCTTCAATTAAGGACTAAGTTCGATTCATTTCCGCGTCCAATAGGTCATCGCTTCTGTCTAGCAACCTTTGAATATGTTCCATAGCAGTTTGTTGTTTAGTTGCAATTTTAGCAAGTGTTTTGTAGCTAGGCTTGGATTCACATTCAGAGTCATCTTCACTGGATGTTTAAAAGTAAGCATCGCGTGGGTTTACCTTGGCACCACGTGCCTTGAAGCAGTAGATCGGAGTAGAGTCATCCTCATCATCGGCATCAACTTTGGCGATGAGGCCATTTTCTTCGGTGTTGAAGATGGACTTGGCGATGTAGGACGAAGCTAGAGCCAGGCTTGCCACGCCTGAATCGGACTCCTCCTCAGACTCCACCTCCGCCTCCTCAGAAGCAGAATCCTCCTCTGAATCCATCTTTTGCCAATAAACGCACGAGCCTTGCTGGACGAGCTCTTCTTGTGAGATGAAGACTTTGAGGATTTCTTCTTCTTGTCGTCAGAATCATATTCCTTGCTCTTCTTCTTCTTCTTCTTCTTCTTCTTAGATTCATTGTCCCATTGAGGACACTTAGAGATGTAGTGACCAGGTTTCTTGCATTTGTGGCATGTTCTCTTCTTATGGTCACGAGTGGAAGCTTCATCATTTCTTGAGCTGGGTCCTGAAGACTTTCCAAAGCGATTCTTCTTGGAGAACTTCTGGAACTTCTTCACGAGCATAGCTAGCTCCTTTCCAATGTCTTCGGGATCCTCAGAACTGCAGTCAGATTCTTCTTCAGATGAGGAGACAAGTTGTGCCTTCAAAGCACGGGTTCGGCCATAGTTGGGACCATAGATGTCTCTCTTCTCAGATAACTGGAACTCATGTGTGTTGAGCCTCTCAAGTATGTCAGACAGATCGAGATCTTCGAAGTTAGGACATTCTTGTATCATCAGGGCCAGGGTGTCGAATGAGCTATCAAGTGATCTCGGGAGCTTCTTGACAATTTCATGCTTGGTGATCTCAGTGGCGCCAAGTGCGCGAAGCCCATTTGTGATATCAGTGAGGCGATCAAATGTGAGCTAGACATTCTCATTGTCATTTCTCTTGAAGCGGTTGAAGAGGTTGCGAAGAACATAAATCCTTAAATCTCTCTGAGTTGAGACGCCTTCGTTGACCTTGGAGAGCTAGTCCCGGACCAGCCTCGCAGTTTCCAGTGCACTCACACGGCCATACTGTCCTTTGGTCAGATGACCACAGATGATGTTCTTGGCAGCTGAATCCAGTTGAATGAACCTCTTGACATCATCAGCGGTGACACCTTCACCGACCTTGGGAACGCCTGTCTTGACGGCATACCAGAGGCTGGCGTCAATGGCTTCAAGATGCATGCGCATCTTATTCTTCCAGTAGGGGTAATCAATGCCATTGAAAACTAGGCATGCAACGGAGACCTTGATTCCCTGCAGTCGACATAGCTAAAACTCTAGGTGGTTAAATCGAATCACACAGAACAAGGGAGCACCTTGCTCTGATACCAATTGAAAGTGCTAGTTATCGACTGGAGGGGGGTGAATAGGCGATTTTTATGAAATTCTTCAAAACACAAGGTCTTTGAAGACAAAAAGTAGAAATGAACCTATTGATATGCAGCGAAAGATAGACTACACTAGACAGGCCATAGTCAAGTAAGCAATGTAGTGAAAGCACGAAGACTATCAGCATCTAGGTAGTATGGATCAGGATGGAAGACAATATGAAGCCAAACAGTTAATGGTCTTCTCTCAGTGAAGTCAAACAGATCAGACAAGCAAGCAATGACTTCACGAAGACAACCTGTAAAGTAAAGGGAAGTGGGGGATAGAACCAGTTGCTTGGTGAAGACAGGGATTTGGTAGACCAGTTCCAGTTGCTGTGACAACTGTACGTCTGGTTAGGGAGGCTGAGATTTAACTCAGAAGACCATGTCTTCACCTTATTCCCCTTGAGCTAAGGACACCCATTCCTCGCCCAATCATTCTGGTAAGTCTTCAAGGTAGACTTCCAAACTTTCACAGACTTCGTTCACCAGCGATCCACAATAACTCTTGGATGCTCAGAACGCGACGCCTAACCAGCTGGAGGATTCACAGTCCTCAAGTGTAACAAGTCTTCAGGTCACGCGGACAGAAAGACTTCAGTGATGCCTAACACTCTTTGGCTTTGATTGTTTTGGGCTTTGTCCTCGCAAGGATATCTCTCTCTCAAATGCTTCGGAGGTGGGTTACCCTCAAATGACAAAAGTCGTGCACTAACTCTGAGCAGCCACCAATTTATGGTGTAGGGGGTCGGCTATTTATAGCCAGGAGGCAACTCGACCTGCTTTATCCGAAATGACCCTGGATCACTAAGGAACCGACATGTGTCCAACAGTCGGTTTCAAACACACGCGGCAGCTTTACCTGGGCTACAAGCAAAGCTAACTCATCCAGCTCTGGATAAGATTTGCTCTCATTGTCTTTGCTCAAAGACATAGGATTTTGGTTGAGCATCACATCAGTCACTCTAACTTTGTTCACTTGGACCCCACTTAGCAGGACGGTGGTTCCTATGACTCAACAAAGAAGAAAAGGAAACTACAGAACAACTATGTCTTCGCACTCCATAGTCTTCAAGTGAAGGTCTTCACATGTCATAATCTTCATCGTGAATGTCTTCATGAACCACCATTGTCTTCAATGTCTTCACACATTTTTAGGGGTCATCTCTGGTAGGTAAACTGAATCAATAAGGGACTACTACCTGTGTTATCCTACAATTCTCACAAACACTTTAGTCCCTCAACCAAGTTTGTCGTCAATACTCCAAAACCAACTAGGGGTGGCACTAGATGCACTTACAATGAACAAGACCGTTGACAATGTGCTAGCTCGTGTCCGGCCAAATAAAGCCTCTCCCAACCTTGCCTTGAAGGCTAAGGCCATTCCGAAAGAAGAAGAAGAAGAAGAGTGTTGCCCCGAAGACACCAAATATGCTTACCATGAGCACATGGCTCTTGCTTCAAGGCAACTTTGGGGCAACAAGAGAATCTCAAGGCCCAACTTCTCCAAGAACAACTCAAGTGGTTCAAATAAAGACCAAGCAACGAGTGATGACTTGCTATAATTGCGGCAATGTGAGTAACTTTGTGGTGGATTGTCCCTATGAGAAAAGGGAGGACAATGGTGGCAAGCTCATTCACAAAGACAAAGCCAAGTTATTTCCAAACAAGAACAACTTCACCAAGAAGATACCTCAAAAGGGCTTGGTGGCACATGAAGAGTACACCTCCAATGATGATGATGATGATGATAAAAGTGGTGAAGGAATGGCAATGGCAACCGTGGCCATTGCCACCTCTTCCCCTTCCAAGGTGTCTCTCTTTGGCGCCCCCAACGAGAACCTTATTGCCAAGTCCCTCATGGCCAAAGGTATCAACAAGGTAACCCCCAACATACAAACCACCATCACTACTACTCCTTCTTTGTTAGATTGTGTAGATGATAGTGAGGTGGTGAAAATTGATGAGAATGAGTTTGACAAGTTCTTGAATAATCTCAAGGGTGAAACTAAGAAGCACTTTGTTGCTCTCTTGGAACAACTTGGTGAGGCCAGTGATATCATTGAGTCTCATGAGGATACGATCTCCAAGTTGGAGGGCATAGTCATGATCATGTCGATGAGATTGCGGATCTTTCCATTGCTCTTGAGGAAGAGCGAGGACTTCGTTTGACTCTTGAGGAGTCACACAATGTTGTTCTTGCTAAATTGCAAAAAGATCTTGATCATGCTAATGTTCTTACTCGTGTGCTTAAATCTGAGAAAGTTTCACTTTAGATTGGCCATGAGAAACTCATAGAGGAGTTTGACATACTCGACAAGGCTCACAAGGTCTTGAAGGGTGCTCGCACTTCCCTCAAGGAGTCCCATGATCAACTCCAAGTGAAGCTAACCAAGGAGATAGCAAAGTGTCCTCCTTTTGTTTTAATTGATAATGCAAATGCTACTATACCTTGTTGTGGGCATGTGCACCTTGTGGAGGAGAATGCCAAGTTGAAAGAACAACTATAGAAAGGCCTTGTGACTTGTCTACAAGGTGAGAAGAACCTCAGTGACCTTTTGAGTAATCAAAAGGAAGTTGTAGCAAAGGAAGGGCTTGGGTTTGTAACTAAGTCGAAGAAGAAGGCCAGGCAACCTCTACCAATCAAACAAGTCTTCGTAAAGGGAGGAGAGGGTGCTCATGAGAAGAAGAAGAACATGGGAATGGGTGGTAATGCCAAGAGGGGCAAGATCACCCCTTCTAACGAAGCTAGTGACTTTAATCCTTCCTATTTTTTGTGTTGTGCTAGTGATGGGCATGTTTATGCCAAATTTGTTGGTTCTTCTTATGAGTACATTGAATGGTCTATTTGGGTTCCTAAGACCCTTGTTGCTAACCTCAAAAGACCCATTCAAAAATGGGTACCTAAAACCAAGCATTGATTTCGTGTAGGAGTTTGCTTCCGGTGGGGTGTCATGGTTGCTCGATAGTGGAGCAACAAATCATATGACCGGGAGCAAGGACTTGGTGGTGGACGTACAACGTATTCCATCCATGCCCACTCATGTCCAATTCGGTGATGCTTCAACATATAAGGTATTGGGTCTTGGCAAGGTGGTCATCTCTGAAGATTTATCTATTGAGAAGGTCATGCTTGTTGAGTCCCTTGCATACAATTTACTTTCCGTTTGTCAACTTGCACTCATGGGATTTGCAACATTCTTTGATCTTGATACCATGGCCCTTTTGTGGAGCAAGACTCTTAAAGTAGCTTTTGTTGGGCATGTTGAGAACAGTCTCTATGTGGTTAACTTTTCGAAGCGACCCACTAAGACCGCGACGTGCCTAATGCCTAAAGTTGATGTGGGATGGCTTTGGCATCGCCGACTAGCCCATGTCAATATGAGATCTCTGCAAAGTCTCCTCAAAGGGGGTCACGTTCGTGGACTAACAAATGTGAGCTTTGCCAAAGATTGTGCTTGTATCGAAGGGCAGCTTCATGAAACGGCTCACCGACTGACGACTATCATCTACTCTAAGAGGCCCTTAGAGCTCCTCCACATGGATCTCTTTGGTCATCCATCATTCGATAGTCTTGGGGGAAGAAAATTTTGCTTGGTGATTGTAGATGATTACTCAAGATACACATGGGTATACTTCTTCAAGAGGAAGAGTGAGACTCAACAAACCGTCATCGACTTTGCAAATGAAGCTCAACGTCAATATGAAGCAAAGATTTTGATGATCCGAAGAGACAACGACACCGAGTTGAAGAACTGCACCTTGGATGAGTTTCTTAGTGATGAAGGGATCAAGCATCAATACTCCGCGCCATATACCCCTCAACAAAATGGCGTTGCGGAGAGGAAGAAACGGATGTTGATGGATGCGGCAAGGACCATAATGGTGGAATTCAAATCTCCGTACAACTTTTGGGCTGAAGCCATCAACACCGCTTGTCATGCATCCAATCGGCTCTACCTCCGCAAAGGCTTGAACAAGACTCCATATGAGATACTTACCGGCAACAAGTGAAAGTGCTAGTTATCGACTAGAGGGGGGTGAATAGGTGATTTTTATGAAAGTCTTCAAAACACGATGTCTTTGAAGACAAACAGTTAATATGAACCTATACGATATGCACCGGAAGATGAACTACACTAGGTAGTTCATAGTCATGTAAGTAATATAGTGAAAGCACGAAGACTAATATCAGCTAGGTAGTATGGATAAGAATGGAAGACAGTATGAAGCCAAACAGTAATAGTCTTCGCACAATGAAGTCAAACAGATCAGGCAGGCAGGCAATGACTTCACGAAGACAAACTGAAATGTAAAGGATGTAGGGGATAGAACTAGTAGCTTGGTGAAGACAAGGATTTGGTAGACCAGTTCCAGTTGTTGTGACAACTGTGCATCTGGTTAGGGAGGCTGAGATTAAACTCAGAAGACTGTGTCTTCACCTTATTCCCCTTGAGCTAAGGACACCCAGTCCTCGCCCAATCACTCTGTTAAGTCTTCAAGGTAGACTTCCAAACCTTCTTAGACTCCGTTCACCGGCGATCTACAATGACTCTTGGATCCTCAGAAAGTGACGCCTAACCGGTTGGAGGATGCAAAGTCCTCAAGTGTAACAAGTCTTCAGGTCACGCGGACAGAAAGACTTCAGTGATGCCTAACACTCTTCGGCTCTGGGTGTTTTGGGCTTTGTCCTCGCAAGGATCTCTCTCTCAAAGGCTCCAGAGGTGGGTTGCTCTCAAACGACAAAAGCCGTGTACTAACTCTGAGCAGCCGCCAATTTATGGTGTAGGGGGTGGGCTATTTATAGCCAGGAGGCAACCCGACATGATATGTCCGAAATGACCCTGGGTCACTAAGGAACAACCACATGTCAAACGGTCGGATTTCAAACACACGCGGCAACTTAGATTGGGCTACAAGCAAAGCTGACTCATCTAACTCTGGATAATATTTGCTCGCATTGTCTTTGCTCGAAGACATTGGATTTTGGTTGAGCATCACATCAGTCATTTGACTTTGTTCACTTAGACCCCACTTAATAGTACAGTGGTTCCTATGACTCAATAAAGAAGAAAATGAAACTATGAAAGAAACTATGTCTTCTCACTCCATAGTCTTCAAGTGAATGTCTTCACATGTCATTATCTTCAACCTGAATGTCTTCACGAACTACCATTGTCTTCAACGTCTTCATACATTTTTGGGGGTCATCTCTGGTAGGTAAACTGAATCAATGAGGGACTTCTACCTATGTTATCCTGCAATTCTCACAAACACATTAGTCCCTCAACCACGTTTGTCGTCAATACTCCAAAACCAACTAGGGGTGGCACTAGATGCACTTACAATCTCCCCCTTTTGGTGATTGACGACAAACTAGTTGAAGTTTTCAACGGGGATAAAAGTATGTGAAAGTTAAACTACATGGGTATTGGCTTCATAAGTTGAAAGAGGCTCCCACTGAAGATGTGCATATAAATGTTTTGCCTTTGAATGCAAATGCACATGGCAGTTTTTGCTTTGTGGAGATCTTCTTCAACACATGAAGACAATTCATCATGCATACACAAATGTAATGAAGATAATGAGATGCATAATGAGAAATGGGCGTCTGCAGAATGACTTCATGCGGGATTTATCATCGCATCATAAGTTAGCAGAAAAAGTGGCAGACGACCATCAAGTTTAAGTGTTACAACTCAAAAGCCATCAGTTTCAAGAACGAGAGTTGTAAGAACTAAGCAAAAATAAGCAACTGACTCATATGGACCCGCTTGAAGACTATCAACTCATATGCTTCTCCCCCTTTTATCAGTAAGGACCAAAAAGGTTTGAAGACATAGAGTGCCTACTCATTCCCAGGTGGTGAAGATGTTGGGGCAGCAGGGTCGACGTTGGAGTTGGGCGGTGCAGAGGGGCCTGGTGCAGTGAAGCCATCGCAGGTGAAGTGGTGTCATCTTCTTCATCAATTACTTACGCAACAACAGTGGGAGGCGAGGATGAATACTCCGAATTTTCAAGTGAAGGAGTTGAACACCAACTTGCAGATTGTGGAGGCCTGGAATCAAACTTGAAGCGCTCGGTGAAGCCATCTGCTTGAAGATCATCTTCAGAACAGAGCAGTGTGAGGCTCTTCCAGGACAGCCGACAGGCTTCATGCGCAACAAATGAGTTCTTGGTTGCAAGGTTGCGTATTCGATTGACATCAATGAGCAGACCCTACATCTGGCGCTTCAGCCAGTCATGATGCCTATCCTGCTTCTAGTGAAGTGATACAAGAAGCTCTCTGTCATTCAGAACACAAGCACGCTTCTGAGGCCTTTGTGCTACCGTGCTGGCTATTGCATCTATGTTTGCATGATGCGACAAACGAAGCTGAACAGCAAGAGGACCAGCAGGAGCAGGATGATTCGACACATGAACACCTTCAATAGGTTGAGTGAAGCTTTGAAAGGCGGCATTATCTTCGCGTATTGGCTCCTTGGCAGGCACATGATAAATAGCTTCATGAGACATGTCCACTTCAGGCAAGAATACAACATGGTTGCACACTGAAGCTTGATAGTTGATGGTTGAGTGAAGCTTTATCAACCGCATGACCCATGGAGCATAAAACTTGAGGCCAAAAAGATCAATGCCTGAAGCTGCCAACTGACGGATAAATAAGTCTTGAGTGTTGAACCTGATGCCATTGATGATATAGAAGACCAATGTCTTCATGGTGCGTTCAAGCTTGGCGTCAGGAGAATGTCCCTTGATTGGCCACAGAGTACGCCTCCGAATGTGATAAATGGTGCGGGGCAGGTACTCGAGGTCTTTGACATAGAACTCCTTGGGATATTCAGCATCAATGGGCAAAGGCTTCATCATGCTGAGCATTTGACTCATATTGGGCTTAGGCTTGTGAAAGATACACTGCAGTTCTTGTTCATAACGCTGACAACCTGGCTCATACAGATCACTAGGAGTGGGCAGTGAAGTTAGCTCGATGATATCCTGAGCTTTCGCTTCATGATGGACATCTCCTTTCATCCACTCAAGGACCCATGTCTTCGGATCCCTGTTGTAGCCTGATATGTGTAGAGTGGCATAGAATTGCAGAAGAAGCTCTTCATTCCAATGCTCCTTGTCAATGACAAATGGGAGTAGCCCAACTTCACAGAAGCAGTCTAGGGCTTCTTCAAGGCATGGCAGCCCAGCAATCGCATCACAGTCAAGACGCTTGTGGAAAAAAATCGTGTCTTGATTGTAGAGAATGCATGAATAGTAGCTCCATTGCTGGTGGCTCTAGAACCTGTTAGATGAAATCTTTGGCTTCCTGAAGGGGTTCTTGGCCTTGTCAAAGAAAGTGTTGTGCTCTCTGAAGCTTAGCACACTGAAGGAGCCTTGTGTAGTGACAGCACTTGGAAGCCTTGGGAGCCTATGCTTTGGCTTATGCGTTTGAGGCCTTAGCTCCACATGATAGTCATATTGGGGACCTGGAGCAGTTGGCAAGATTGGCCACCTAACAGTAACAAGCTCACCACGATAGAACGCATGTTCCATGGTGTGAGGCACGGGGGGAGGAACAGCCACATCCGAGGTGGATGGCTGCGCATTGTCTTTAGTGGCATCATTGACTTCGGGCTACACATTATCTTCAGCCATGACAACGTCATTGGCTTCAGGAGCAGCGACATGAGCATCATCAGATGCAGGAGCTTAAGTGGATGGAACAACAGGTGGGTTAGGCACAGTCACTTCTTCTTCTTGAACAACGGGATCAATGGTAGGGGGAATAACTTCACGGTCTTCTTCTTCCTTGTCATCGGATGATGCAGCCGGAATATCTTCAGCCTCTTTGGCTTCAGACTCATTTGCAGTTGCTGAAGTGATGGCTTCAAGGAACACTTGTCGTGCTACTGAGCTAGTGGTATGCAGATCCTCTTCAGGAATGCTAGACATGGAGACCGTGGGACTAGGGCCTCTGCGAAGCCTTCGAAAAGAGGGTGGCGCTTGTGGTGAAGGAGTGGTCTTCTCCATGTCTTCTGGTGTAGCTTGAGGGGTCTCAAGCACCAGAGTGGTGACATGAGCCGGTGGAGTGCGAGGAATGACTTCATGCAACGGGGAGTTGGGGTGTTGCTCTTCCCAGAATTCAACTTCTGTGATTAGCGTCGTGGGACCGCCAATCCTTATTAGTTCACTACTCGTAGGAGCAGGCAATGATACTGGGTTGGCAGTATCTAAGGAAGGACTTCATCATCTTCAATATTGTCTTCATGACCAATGTCTTCAGCTGTAGTGGAGTCAGCAGCTAGAATATCTTCAGACTCATGAGCCTCTGTGGAAGCAGGCTCATGCATAATGAGACGACGCTCGCGATTGGTGGAAGCTGGTAGTGCAACTGAAATAGGCTCAACAAGCAATGGTTCTTGGGGAGCAGCACATTCTTTGTGTGAAGACTTTGTCTTCAGCTTCTTCTTGGAGGGAGCAGCATCAGAAGTATTATGGTGCTTTCTCTTCTTGGCTTCGGCCTCAGCCAGCTTGGTGTTCTTCTGCTCAGAAGTTGCTCAAGGGACCTTTGGCTTAGAGCCAATCATGCTGGCACGGAAGATAATGTTAGGGAACGTAGCATTCAATATCAAAAAATCCTATGCTCATGCAAGATCTATCTAGGAGATGCATAGCAACGAGAGGGGGAGAGTGTGTCCACGTACCCTCGTAGACCAAAAGCGGAAGCGTTTGACAACGCGGTTGATGTAGTCGAACTTCTTCTCGTTTCGACCGATCAAGCACCGAATGTACGGCACCTTCGAGTTCTGCACACGTTCAGCTCGATGACGTCCCTCAAACTCTTCATCCAGCAAAGTGTCGAGGGAGATTTTTGTCAGCACGACGGCGTGGTGAGGGTGATGGTGAAGTGATCCGCGCAGGGCTTCGCCTAAGCACTATGCCAATATGATCAGAGGCGTAAACTATGGAGGGGGGCGCCGCACACGGCTAGGAATCAATGTTGTGTGTTCTAGCGGTTCCCCCCCACGTATATATATGTTGGAGGGGAGAGAGGCAGCCAAGGGGGCACACAAGTATGAGGAATCCTACTTGGGCCCCTAGTCCAATTCGGCCTCCCCCCTTTCCTTTTACCGGAAGGGGGAAAAAGGAAGAGAGGGGGAGGAAGGAAGGGGGACCGAACCCCCACCTCCTTCTCCTATCCGGCCTCCTTCCTTAGGGGGGCGCACCACCCCTTGTGGGCTAGTGTGCTTCCCTCCTATGGCCCATAAGTCCCATTATTCCCCCGGGGGGTTCCAGTAACCCCCCTGGTACTCCGTTATGTGCCCGGTATGCCCCGAAACACTTCCGGTGTCCGAATATCATCGTCCTATATATGAATCTTTACCTCTCGACCATTTCAAGACTCCTCATCATTTCTGTGATCTCATCGGGACTCCGAACAACAATCGGTCGCCAAATCACATAAATCATATAATAAAAAATCATCATCGAACGTGAAGCGTGCGGACCCTACGGGTTCGAGAACTATGTAGACATGACCGAGACACCTCTCCGGTCAATAACCAATAGCGGAACCTGGATACTCATATTGGTTCCCATATATTATACGAAGATCTTTATCGGCCATACCGTAATGACAATATACGTTACTCCCTTTGTCATTGGTATGTTACTTGCTCGAGATTCGATCGTCGGTATCTTCATACCTAGTTCAATCTCGTTACCGACAAGTCTCTTTACTCGTTCCGTAATGCATCATCCTATAACTAACTCATTAGTCACATTACTTGCAAGGCTTATTATGATGTGCATTACCAAGAGGGCCCAGAGATACCTCTCCGATACTCGGAATGACAAATCCTAATCTCAATCTATGCCAACCCAACAAACACCTTCGGAGATACCTATAGAGCATCTTTATGATCACCCAGTTATGTTGTGACGTTTGATAGCACACAAGGTATTCCTCCAGTATCCGGGAGTTGCATAATCTCATAGTCAAAGGAATATGTATATGACATGAACAAAGCAATAGCAATAAAACTTATCGATCATTATGCTAAGCTAACGGATGGGTCTTGTCCATCACATCATTCTCCTAATGACGTGATCCCGTTTACCAAATGACAACTCATGTGTATGGTTAGGAAACTTAACCATCTTTGGTTAATGAGCTAGTCTAGTAGAGGCTTATTAGGGACACAGTGTTTTGTCTATGTATCCACCCATGTATCAAGTTTCCGGTTAATACAATTCTAGCATGAATAATAAACATATATCATGATATAAGAAATATAAATAACAACTTTATTATTGCCTCTAGGGCATATTTTCTTCAGTCTCCCACTTGCACTAGAGTCAATAATCTAGATTACATTGTAATGATTCTAACACCCATGGAGTCTTGGTGCTGATCATGTTTTTGCTTGTGGAAGAGGCTTATTCAACCAGTCTGCCACATTCAAATCCGTATGTATTTTGCAAATCTCTATGTCTCCCTCCTTGACTTGATCACGGATGGAGTTGAAGCGTCTCTTGATGTTTTTGGTTCTTTTCGGAAATCTAGATTCCTTCGCCAAGGCAATTGCTCCAGTATTGTCACAAAAGATTTTCATTGGACCCGATGCACTAGGCATTACACCTAGATCGGATATGAACTCCTTCATCCAAATTCCTTCATTTGATGCTTCTGAAGCACCTATGTACTCCGCTTCACACGTAGATCCCGCCACGACGCTTTGCTTGGAACTGCACCAACTGACAACTCCATCATTCAATATAAATACGTATCCGGTTTGTGACTTAGAGCCATCCGGATTAGTGTCAAATCTAGCATCGACGTAACCATTTACGACAAGCTCTTTGTCACCTCCATAAACGAGAAACATATCCTTAGTCCTTTTCAGGTACTTCAGGATGTTCTTGACCGCTGTCCAGTGATCCACTCCTGGATTACTTTGGTACCTCCCTGCTAGACTTATAGCAAGGCACACATCAGGTCTGGTACACGGCATAGCATACATGATACAATCTATGGCTGAGGCATAGGGAATTACTTTAATTTTCTATCTATCTTCTGCAGTGGTCGGGCATTGAGTCTGACTCAATTTCACACCTTGTAACATAGGCAAGAACCCTTTCTTTGACTGACCCATTTTGAACTTCTTCAAAACTTTATCAAGGTATGTGCTTTGTGGAAGTCCAATTAAGCGTCTTGATCTATCTCTATAGATCTTGACGCCCAATATATAAGCAGCTTCACCGAGGTCTTTCATTGAAAAACTCTTATTCAAGTATCCTTTTATGCTATCAAGAAATTCTATATCATTTCCAATCAACAATATGTCATCAACATATAATATTAGAAATGCTACAGAGCTCCCACTTACTTTCTTGTAAATACAGGATTCTTCGAAAGTCTGTATAAAACCATATGCTTTGATCTAGATGCTTGGACCAATCCATAAATGGATCGCTGGAGCTTGCACACTTTGTTAGCACCTTTAGGAACGACAAAACCTTCTGGTTGCATTATATACAACTCTTCTTTGAGAAATCCATTAAGGAATGCAGTTTTGACGTCCATTTGCCAGATTTCATAATTATAAAATGCGGCAATTGCTAACATGATTCGGACATACTTAAGCATCGCTACGGGTGAGAAGGTCTCATCGTAGTCAACTCCTTGAACTTGTTGAAAACCTTTCGCAACAAGTCGAGCTTTGTAGACAGTAACATTACCGTCAGCGTCAGTCTTCTTCTTGAAGATACATTTATTCACTATGGATCACCAATCAACGGGCAAGTCAACCAAAGTCCATACTTTGTTCTCATACATGGATCCTATCTCAGATTTCATGGCCTCAAGCCATTTATCGGAATCTGGGCTCATCATCGCTTCCTCATAGTTCGTAGGTTCATCATGGTCTAGTAACATGACTTCCAGAACAGGATTACCGTACCACTCTGGTGCGGAACATGCTCTGGTTGACCTACGAGGTTCAGTAGTAACTTGATCGGAAGTTTCATGATCATTATCATTAGCTTCCTCTCTAGTTGGTGTAGGCATCACTGGAACTGATTTCTGTGATGAGCTACTTTTCAATTCGAGAGATGGTACAATTACCTCATCAAGTTCTACTTTCCTCCCACTCACTTCTTTCGACAGAAACTCCTTCTCTAGAAAGGATCCATTCTTAGCAACAAAGATCTTGCCTTCGGATCTGTGATAGAAGGTGTACCCAACAGTTTCTTTTGGGTACCCATGAAGACGTATTTCTCTGATTTGGGTTCGAGCTTATCAGGCTAAAGCTTTTTCACATAAGCATCGCAACCCCAAACTTTAAGAAATGACAGCTTAGGTTTCTTGCTAAACCACAGTTCATACGGTGTCATCTCAATGGATTTAGATGGTGCCCTATTTAAAGTGAATGCAGCTGCCTCTAATGCATAACCCCAAAATGATAGTGGTAAATCGGTAAGAGACATCATAGATCGCACCATATCTAATAAAGTACGGTTACGACGTTCGGACACACCATTACGTTGTGGTGTTCTAGGTGGCGTGAGTTGTGAAACTATTCCACATTCTTTTAAATGAAGGCCAAACTCGTAACTCAAATATTTGCCTCCGCGATTAGATCATAGAAACTTTATTTTCTTGTTACGATGATTCTCCACTTCACTCTGAAGTTCTTTGCACTTCTCAAATATTTCAGACTTGTGTTTCATCAAGTACATATACCCATATCTGCTCAAATCAGCTGTGTAGGTCAGAAAATAATGATACCCGCCGCGAGCCTTAACACTCATCGGACCGCATACATCGGTATGTATTATTTCCAATAAGTCAGTGGCTCGCTCCATTGTTCCGGAGAACGGAGTCTTAGTCATCTTGCCCATGAGGCATGGTTCGCAAGCATCAAATGATTCATAATCAAGTGATTCCAAAAGTCCATCCGCATGGAGTTTCTTCATGCGCTTTACACCAATATGACCTAAACGGCAGTGCCACAAATATGTTGCACTATCATTATCGACTTTGCATCTTTTGGCATCAATATTATGAATATGTGTATCACCACGATCGAGATTCAACAAAAATAGACCACTTTCCAAGGGTGCATGACCATAAAAGATATTACTCATATAAATAGAACAACCATTATTCTCTGATTTAAATGAATAACCGTCTCGCATCAAACAAGATCCAGATATAATGTTCATGCTCAATGTTGGCACCAAATAACAATTATTCATGTTTAAAACTAATCTCGAAGGTAGAGGTAGAGGTAGCGTGCCGACAGCGATCACATCGACCTTGGAACCATTCCCGACGCGCATCATCACCTCGTCCTTAGCCAATCTTCATTTAATAAGTAACCCATATTTCGAGTTGCAAATATGAGCAACAGAACCAGTATCAAATACCCAAGTGCTACTGCGAGCATTACTAAGGTACACATCAATAACATGTATATCAAATATACCTTTGTTCACTTTGCCATCCTTCTTATCCGCCAAATACTTGGGGCAGTTCCGCTTCCAGTGACCAGCCCCTTTGCAGTAGAAGCACTCGGTTTGAGGGTTGGGTCCAGACTTGTGCTTCTTCCCGGGAGTGACAACTTGCTTGCCATTCTTCTTGAAGTTCCCCTTCTTTCCCTTGACCTTTTTCTTGAAACTAGTGGTCTTGTTAACCATCAACACTTGATGCTCTTTCTTGATTTCTACCTCCGCAGCTTTGAGCATAGCGAAGAGCTCGGGAATTGTCTTATCCATCCCTTGCATATTATAGTTCATCACGAAGACTTTGTAGCTTGGTGGCAGTGATTGAAGAACTCTGTCAATAACACTATCATCCGGAAGATTAACTCCCAGCTGAGTCAAGTGGTTATGATACCCAGACATTCTGAGTATGTGTTCACTGACAAAGCTGTTCTCCTCCATCTTGCAGCTATAGAACTTGTTGGAGACTTCATATCTCTCAACTCAGGCATTTGCTTGAAATATTAACTTCAATTCCTGGATCATCTCATATGGTCCATTACGTTCAAAACGTCTTTGAAGTACTGATTCTAAGCTGTAGAGCATGGCACACTGAACTATAGAGTAGTCATCACACCACGTCTGCCAGACGTTCAAAGTGTCTACATTAGCGAGGGGGCTTGTCACCTAGCGGTGCATCAAGGACATAATTCTTCTGTGCAGCAATGAGGATAATCCTCAAGTTACGGACCCAGTCTGTGTTGTTGCTACCATCATCTTTCAACTTAGCTTTCTCTAGGAACGCATTAAAATTCAAGGGAACGTTAGCATGGGGCCGTTGATCTACAACATAGATATGCAAAAACTATCAGGACTAAGTTCATGATAAATTAAGTTCAATTAATCATATTACTTAAGAACTCCCACTTAGATAGACATCCCTCGAGTCATCTATATGATCACGTGATCCTAATCAACTAAACCATGTCTGATCATCACGTGAGATGGAGTAGTCTTCAATGGTGAACATCTCTATGTTGATCATATCTACTATATGATTCATGTTCGACCTTTTGGTCTTCAGTGTTCTGAGGCCATGTGTGTACATGCTAGGCTCATCAAGTTTAACCCGAGTACCCCGCATGTGCAAAACTGTCTTGCACCTGTTGTATCTGAACATAGAGCTTATCACACCCGATCATCACGTGGTGTCTCAGCACGACGGACTATCGCAACGGTCCATACTCAGGGAGAACACTTATACCTTGAAATTTTAGTAACGGATCATCTTATAATGCTACCACCGTACTAAGCAAAATAAGATGCATAAAAGATAAACATCACATGCAATCAAAATATGTGACATGATATGGACATCATCATCTTGTGCCTTTGATCTCCATCTCCAAAGCACCGTCATGATCTCCATCGTCACCGGCTTGACACCTTGATCTCCATAGTGGCATCATGGTTTGTCGGTGTACAAAAGTAGGGGTCCCTTTTTGCACCCCTTTACTTGTGCGCGGGCAGTCGCAGCCCCACGCCCCTGGCCACACTTGGCGGGGTAGAGGAAGGAAAGGCACAAGATGACCATACCAACGCCAAGCTGGAAACACAAGGAGTAGAAGGGCAAAGTGGACTCCCCTGGCGAGGCCCTTGCCGGGGCGGCCTCCACAGCCCCGGCAAGCATCTTGCCGGGGCAACTTGCCCAATGCCAGCAGGGCTGCCACCCACGAGCCTGAGAGCTCCGACGCCCTCAACCACATTGGAACCAAAGCTCGGGAGGCGCCTCCATGGTGGCATGCAGATCTTTGTGAAGATCAGAAGCATACAAGACTAGATGAATAACCAGAAGACGAAGATCCTCGGCAAGATCCTTGCCAAGGATACCCACGAGACCTCCGGCAAGCCCCTTGCCGGGGACGACCACGATGCCACGGCAAGACCCTTGCCGGGGCCCTGGCAAGACTCTTGCCGAAGACATCCGCAGAGCCGCGGCCAGGCCCACATCTGCCAAGACTCCGCCGCTGTTCCCATGCAGCTGCCAGCCCACCAACTAGGCGAGAACCTGCGCGGCGACGTGCGGCCTCTAGGCCGACTCAGCAAGCACCTGCGTGGTGGCATGCAAATCTTCGTGAAGGCTCTGCCACTGCACCAACTCTGCAGCCAGCCAGCCAGCGTGGCATTACCCGCCTCGTTAGTTCGGACGCGCGTCGAAGCCAGGCGAGGCGGCGACAGCTGGGACGAGCTTCCTTGCCGTCCCCGATAAAGCAAGAAGGGCACGTCGGCAGCGCATTAAATGTGTTTGTCCTATGGTGCCAGAGGATAGACTCAACCATTGTATAGCTTTCCACCTCCTGTGTGCCACTGTGGCAGCCCCTTTGTCTATAAAAGGAGGCCCGCGACATACTGGGAGAGGATTCAGACTTTTTGGACCCTGCACGCTTTGTAGCTAGTCCAATAACACCAGATAAACAGAAACCAGCAGGAGTAGGGTATTACGCATCACTTGCGGCCCGAACCTGGATAATCCTCCTGCGTTGATCTCTCAATCCCGCTCTTTCCACAGCCCCGCGCCCGCCAACCATAGCAAAAGGGATTCCTCGTGATCCAGTAGGTGTCGTTTCCCCCGACATCTTTAGCGCGCCAGGTAGGGGGTGCTAGTCGTGGAAATCTGGTTTTAGAGCCGACGCAGCGACTCTTTCATGAGGATGGCTCGAAGGGAGAGGGCGACGCCGATCAACCACCCTCTGGTGCCGTCTGCAGCCTCGATGGCCATCCGCGTGGCCCCGAAAAGCTAAGTCATGCAAAATTTTGGCTAATTTCATTTATATAAGTCTGTCCTCCCCGGAAGATCTCGTTCCTTGTACAAGAAACCTGCATGCAATGGGACCCTTCCGCTATTGGCAACGCCCTTGTCTCTATCTCGAGTCCACTAGACAGTTCATGCGGCCGCGTTGAGAAAGGCAAGGTGGCCTACCTGCTACCAGCAGCGCTCTTGTCCTATTTTGAGTCCGCTCGACGGTTCAAGCGACTACGCTGGCAGCGGCAAGGTGGCTTGCCCAGCACCAAGCGCCCTTCCGGCAGGGTGGTAAGGATCCGTCCTCAAAGCACCACGGTATGGGTTTATGCGCTGGCAGCCTTATCTCAACAAGTGTAGGGTGCAAACATACAAAGAAAGATCTAACGAGGAGATAGCATGCGTGATATTGAAGTACTGAAGAGTTATATTACATCAAATAATCGCTGCGGTTCTAACTTAAGATAAAATTGTCTTGGTCTTGAGCTCGCAGCGGCGACGAGAAACGGGGTGCCAGGTCCCGGCGCTGGCCCTCCACCCTCTCAACTCCATTGACGCAGTCGATGATGGGTGATACGTCTCCAACGTATCTATAATTTTTGATTGTTCCATGCTATTATATTATCTGTTTTGGATGTTTATGGGCTTTATTAAAAACTTTTATATTATTTTTGGGACTAACCTATTAACAAAGAGCCCAGTGCCAGTTCCTGTTTTTTTCCATTGTTTCAGTGTTTCGCAGAAAAGGAATATCAAACGGAGTCCAAACGGAATGAAACCTTCGGGAAAGTTATTTTTGGAACGGAAGCAATCCAGAAGACTTGGAGTATACGTAAGGGAAGCAACGAGGAAGGCACGAGGTAGGGGGCGCGCCCACCCCCCTGGGCGCGCCCTCCACCCTCGTGGGCCCCTTGTGGCTCCCCTGATGTATGTCTTCCGCCTATATATATCCATATACCCTAAAAACTTTGGGGAGCAGAATAGATCGGGAGTTCCGCCGCCGCAAGCCTCTGTAGCCACCAAAAACCAATCGGGACCCTATTCCAGCACCCTGCCGGAGGGGGGGAACCCTCACCGGTGGCCATCTTCATCATCCCGGCGCTCTCCATGACGAGGAGGGAGTAGTTCACCCTCGGGGCTGAGGGTATGTACCAGTAGCTATGTGTTTGATCTCTCTCCCTCGTGTTCTTGAGTTGATACGATCTTGATGTATCGCGAGCTTTGCTATTATAGTTGGATCTTATGATGTTTGTCCCCCTCTACTCTCTTGTAATGGATTGAGTTTTCCCTTTGAAGTTATCTTATCGGATTGAGTCTTTAAGGATTTGAGAACACTTGATGTATGTCTTGTCGTGCTTATCTGTGGTGACAATGGGATATTCACCTGATTCACTTGATGTATGTTTTGGTGATCAACTTGCGGGTTCCGCCCATGAACCTATGCATAGGGGTTGGCACACGTTTTCGTCTTGACTCTGCGGTAGAACCTCTGGGGTACTCTTTGAAGTACTTTGTGTTGGTTTGAATAGATGAATCTGAGATTGTGTGATGCATATCGTATAATCATACCCGTGGATACTTGAGGTGACATTGGAGTATCTAGGTGACATTAGGGTTTTGGTTGATTTGTATCTTAAGGTGTTATTCTAGTACGAACTCTATGATAGATTGAACGGAAAGAATAGCTTCGTGTTATTTTACTACGGACTCTTGAATAGATCGATCAGAAAGAATAACTTTGAGGTGGTTTCGTACCCTACCATAATCTCTTCGTTTGTTCTCCTCTATTAGTGACTTTGGAGTGACTCTTTGTTGCATGTTGAGGGATAGTTATATGATCCAATTATGTTATTATTGTTGAGAGAACTTGCACTAGTGAATGTATGAACCCTAGGCCTTGTTTCCTAGCATTGCAATACTGTTTATGCTCACTTTTATCTTTAGTTACCTTGCTGTTTTTATATTTTCATATTACAAAAACCTATATCTACCATCCATATTGCACTTGTATCACCATCTCTTCGCCGAACTAGTGCACCTATACAATTTCCCATTGTATTGGGTGTGTTGGGGACACAAGAGACTCTTTGTTATTTGGTTGCAGGGTTGTTTGAGAGAGACCATCTTCATCCTACACCTCCCACGGATTGATAAACCTTAGGTCATCCACTTGAGGGAAATTTGCTACTGTCCTACAAACCTCTGCACTTGGAGTCCCAACAACGTCGACAAGAAGAAGGTTGTGTAGTAGACATCAATGGGCTTGATACGCTCCCTGAGCACCGTGAGGTCCTCCTCCTACGGCAAGCTCTCCAACGCGTTGGCAAAGTTGACGGTGGGGTTCCAGAACGCCACCTTGGTGAGCACCTTGGTCAGGGCACCCCGGCAGAGCCTCCGGGACTCGTTGGCTAGATAAGTTCCCCGGTTGGAGGGGAGCTGCTCCAGGGCTCCAAGAACGCCCTCGAAGAACAGGGTTAGTTTGGCATTGGGACTCACGTTCGGCTCCGGGGCGTACCTCACATTTGGCATCCCCATGGCAGCCAGCTTCATGGTGGTCCTGCCGGCAACATCGGCGAGGCGGCTGACCCAACGGTTTATGCCCTCCGCGTACTCCTTGTGTTCGGCAGCGTCTTTCCTCCGCAGCCACCTCTCCTCCTCCAGGTCCTTGGTCAGGGTCTCTTCCCGGGCCCTGAACTCTGAAAGCGTCCCCTCACGACCCTCCAGCTTCAGCTTCAGGTCTTTGATGGAGTCGTTGGCCTTGGAGAGCAGCTCGGCCTTACCGAGGACTGCGGCCTGCGCCTCCACCAAAGCGCCGTTGAGCGTGTCCTTCTCCTTCGCCAGCTCCAGGACCCATTCCTTCAGTCCACCTGCTCCACCTCCAGCTCCTTCACCTTGCTGGCATGGACCTAGGCCTAAGCATTGAGTGCCTCCTTGTGCCTCTGCTCCAGCTCTTGGGTCCGCTGCACGGCAAGCTTCTTGACACCCCCATCCTTGCCGCGGAGGGTGGAGGCGAGCGCCTCCTCACGAGCGGCAAGGTCCTCCTCCTGGAAGTTCAGCTCGGCCTGGTGCTCGTGCCGAGCAGCCTCGTCCTTGGCGGCCTGTTCCTTCGCCGCCTCCCGGGCTTTCTCGACATCGGCCTGCAGCAGGTTAAGCTCTTGTTTGTGCTCAGCTAGCAGAACCTGGGAAACCTTCAGTTCCTCGTGGGCCTGGCGGAACCAGGCCTGCGTCTCGGTGACGCGCCCCCCGAGATCCACCTCCACCTTGTCCACTGCCGCCATCCTGGATTTTGCCTTGTCTAGGCAGGCACGATGAAGCGCCTGGAGCTTTTGGAAGTTGGCGCTCATGGCCCGAAGGAGCTGCTCCTCCTGGGAACCGCCGCCACCGGCGCTCGGTTCGTCAACAACCTCAAGCCCGGCGGCGGCGAGCACCTCGGCATCGAACACCTCTCCCTCGGTGGGCGCCCTGGTGCTCGCCGTCCCTGGGAGGTGGACGAACAGGTCATCGCTCACCTTCGGGTACTTGCCCGAGCCAGAGGCAGCGGAGGAGGAAGGTTGGTCGTCAACCGCCCCCTCCCCGGCAGGCCCCTTGCCGGCCTCCTCGGCAGAGACCTTGCCGGCCTCCCCGGCAAGCCCCTTGTTAGCCTCTTCAGTGGCAGTCTTGGCGGCCTCCTTGGCGGCGATCTTGTCGGCCTCGGCCTCGGCGTCCCTGGCGACCTCCTCGATGACGGTGTCGATGTCCCCCTCGGTCCACCGAGGAAGGGTCTGGATACCAGGAAGGGGAATGAGGCGGAGCCAAGGTCGAGGTTTAAAAAGAAGAAGAAAGAACATGGATAGAAAGCAAATAACTCACCCACACTGGGCTGGGAAGAAGTGGCGCCCTCCCCGCCAGCATTCGTTGCCGAGGCAGAACCCCCGGCACCCAAGTTTGCCTCCTCCTCTTCCATATGCGTGGGCTCGGTGGTGGATGCCCTTGCCGGGGACGCCCCTCGGGGCGGCGTGGTCGAGAGGGGCGGCGTGTTGGGGGTGGCCCTCGGCGGCTCCTCCTGCTGCCGTTCTTCTCCTGCAAACCCGGCAAGATCAGCGTCAAAGATTCACACCCCAAAGTTCATCAATGGAGGAGTAAGTGATGAGCTTACGCTGGGGACTAAAGCGGGGGCTACGCCGGGGGCTGCTGTCCGGGCTGCTATCCACCAGCAACGGCGTATGCGAAGTACCCGCCGGGAGCTTGTCGCCCGTCGAGGCCTTGGCCCTCTACGCCACCCTCTGGGCTAGCGTCTCCACGTCCCTGTGAAGATAACACCAAATCAAAAAAGGATAACATTGGAGTGACGTCAGGAGATGATGCGTGGGGCGAAATACTTACTCTTCCTCCACCTCCTCCTCCACTAGCTTCCTCTTCCTCACCGGGCTGAAAGATCCGAGGTCAAACTCGGCCTCCAAGGTGTTGTCCAAAGGGGAAGGAGATGGGGTCTGGTACCGCTTGGACGAGGAGGAAGCAGTTGCCTTCCTCTTCGCCACTGCGGCCTTCACCGCCTTCGTCGCAGCCGCGGCCTTCATCGCCCTCGTCTCGCGCACGAGCTGCTCCTGGGGTGGCTGCCGCTGCATGATCCTGCCGGGCCGGACCGGCTCACCAGAGCTGGCCCGCCTCAGGACGCGCTGCCTCCCCGCGACCGGGGGGTCGTTCACCTCGACCTCCTCTTCGGACGACTCGTTGCCCGCATCTTCAACAAGGGGGTCCTCGGCGTTGGCGCCGCTAGCCTCCCCAGCAGACTCCGCCCACTAGGCGAGCTCCCTCTCCTCCGCGGCCGCGTCGGCCTCGTCCTCCACGCTGCCAGCGCTACTGGCCTCCCTGGCGAGCGCTGCCTCTGCCGCCCTGGCAGCGATGTAGTCCAGCTCCGCGTGGGTGGTGTCCTGGATGAGCAGCGGCTCGTCGCGGACGTAAGCCTCCGACAAAGTGTTGAAGAACTCCAGCACCTTCTCTGTTGGCGGCTCGGCCCAGGACGGGTCAAGGCCGTGCGCCTTGAAGTCCGGCATCATGGCAATGATGGCAGACTGGCGAGAGTTGTTGCTCAGCGGGACCACTCCCGCCGGTAACCCAAACAGGGGCCCCTTGACAGCCTTGCCGGCCTTCGTGGCCTTGCTGCTCCTCTCCTCCCTGCCGTCGCTGTCCACGTCGAGCTGGAAGAGCCTTCGGCAGAAATGGGCATGCCCCATCACCGTGAAGTTATGCTTCAGGCCAGGGCGGAGCCTCATGAAGTCGGCCGCATTCCTGAAGTCCCAGGCCGGCCTCCCCTTGTTGTGTAGCGGGGCAATTTGGCGACGGATGAAGTCCGCCCCAATCATCTCGAGGGTGAGCCCGGCCATGGTGAGGCAATGAATCCTGGTGGTGGCGGTCGAGAGCTTCTTGTCATTGACATCGAGGTCACTCCAGTCCTGGCGGCGGGTCGGCAGGCTCTGACGAACCCGGCAGAACTTCGGCGGGTCCTTCTCCTCGATCCAGCACCACCGGCCCCGTCACTCCTCCCACCTCTCCTTCTGGGCACCCTCTGGGTATGTGCCTTTCTCCTAGGTCCTTGGGATCCAGGCGATGCTCCCAGAGATGGCGCCCCTTGGTTGGATGCGAGGGTAGAAGTAGTGGCGGAAGAGCGCCGTACTGGGGAGCACCCCGGCAAAGCCCTGATACATCTCCGTCGTATCTATAATTTTTTATTGTTCCATGCCAATATTCTACAACTTTCATATACATTTGGCAACTTTTTATACTATTTTTGGGACTAACATATTGATCCAGTGCCCAGTGCCAGTTCCTGTTTTTTGCATGTTTTTTGTTTCACTGAAAATCCATATCAAACGGAGTCCAAACGGGACAAAAACTGACGGAGATTTTTTTTGGAATATATGTGATTTTTGGGAAGAAGAATCAATGCGAGACGATGCCCGAGGGGGCCATGAGGCAGGGGCGCGCCCTGGGCCCTCGTAGCCACTCCGTCAGGCGGTTGGTGCCCTTCTTTCGTCGCAAGAAAGCCAATATCCGGATAAAAATCGTGTCTAAATTTCAGCCCGATCGGAGTTACGGATCTCCGGGAATTTAAGAAACGGTGAAAGGGCAGAATCAGGGAGCACGGAAACAGAGAGAGACAGAGAGACAGATCCAATCTCAGAGGGGCTCTCGCCCCTCCCATGCCATGGAAGCCATGGATTAGAGGATAAACCCTTCTCCCATCTAGGGAGAAGGTCAAGGAAGAAGAAGAAGAAGGGGGTCCCTCTCCACCTCTCTCCCGGTGGCGTTGGAACACCGCCGGGGCAATCATCATCACTGCAATCTACACCAACACCTCCGTCATCTTCACCAACATCTTCATCACCTTCCCCCATCTATCTACAGCGGTCCACTCTCCCACAACCCGCTGTACCCTCTACTTGAACATGGTGATTTATGCTTCATATTATTATCCAATGATGTGTTGCCATCCTATGATGTCTGAGTAGATTTTCGTTGTCCTATCGGTAATTGGTGAATTGATATGATTGGTTTAATTTGCTTGTGGTTATGTTTCTGTCCTTTGGTGCCCATCATATGAGCGCGCACGTGGATCACACCATAGGGTTAGTTGTATGTTGATAGGACTATGTATTGGAGGGCAAGAGTGACAGAAGCTTCAACCTAAAATAGAAATTGATGCATACGGGTGAGGGAGTCCTGGACTAAGGGGTTCTCGGGCGTCCGGCCTGTTATCCATGGGCCGGACTGATGGGCTATGAAGAAATGAAGGCCGAAGACTGCACCCGTGTCCGGATTGGACTCTACTTGGCGTGGAAGGCAAGCTTCGCGACCGATTATGAAGATTCCTTCTTGTGTAACCGACTCTATGTAAACCCTAGATCCCCGCGGTGTCTATATAAACCGGAGGAGTTAGTCCGGAAAGTCCAGATACGCATTACCATAGTCATACAGGCTAGACTTCTAGGTTTTAGCCATTACGATCTCGTGGTAGATCAACTCTTGTAATACTCATATTCATCAAGATCAATCAAGCAGGAAGTAGGGTATTACCTCCATAGAGAGGGCCCGAACCTGGGTAAACATCGTGTCCCCCGTCTCCTATTACCATCGATCCTAGACGCACAGTTCGAGACCCCCTACCCGAGATCCGCCGGTTTTGACACCGACATTGGTGCTTTCATTGAGAGTTCCACTATGCCGTCGATAAAAGGCTCGATGGCTCGCCTTGTCCTTAAACAATACATCACCGCCGGGGTGGTTCTGGCCCCGGGCCAAACCCTTCGGCTGGGCGGCTTTACTATGATCGCCCGTTCGGCTATGGAGCCGACGATGACCTCTCGGGCCATCGAAAATCCCCTTCGCATCAATTCCGAGCACTCCAAGCAGATGGATCCGGTTGAGTTTTCGTCCTTAAACGAGCTCCTAGACCACATCGCCGCTTTGGGAATCGCCACCGATTACGATCAGATCGGGCCTAAAACCGATCAGGGAGAAACTGAAACTCCACCGGTCACCCATCAGATTGCGGTAGTCGTGGAGCAGGACGGCGAGTCTTCTTCTATATCGAAGACGGGCTATGTTCGGATCGCCGTTCATGAGGAGCCAGATACTCACCCGCGAAAGGATGCGACCAGCCCTCCGAACATAGCATTGGATGGCGGTCCCAAACAATCAGAAGATATTTCGGAACCCGGACTGTCAAGTTCGGAAGGTCGTTAGACTCCGGATAATCGGTCAGGTCGGGGTTCGGATTTAATTCCACCCACCCACCCAGACATAGACGCTCTCATGAGCATAAAACGGCAGTCTCAGGAAAAGGTCCACCACTTCTGGGCCAGATTCCTCCTTGTCAAGGACAAGGTAAAAGATTGTCGTGACGAAGATGCAATATCAGCGTTCTGCAAAAATTGCGCGGACGAAGGAATCCTCAATGCCATCAATCGCCGCCGCATACTAAAATTCGCTGACTTAGCAACCATCGTAGAAAAGTATTGCGCGATGGAGAGCGCCTGGGAAACTCGGGCAGCTCACTGGGAACCGTCAGTCCCAACCCAACTCCCCCTATAGGTGAAAAGGGCGCACCCTCATGGCACGCCCAGTCCAACAGTCAAAAAACACAAAGCCTCTATACGGCACGGAACCATTCAGGAGGGGTGGCTCGATGGCCCATGCAAAATACATACAACAACAGGCACCGTGGCAACCCACAGCCTTAGAGCATGTTGGATACTATGACAGGTAGCCAAGAGCGGCGAGGACATCCTTATCAAGGATGCCCCGGAACAGCACCCCCTAGAAGACGACGACCCAAGAGTATTGTCGGTCTTCGAGACATTCGCTTCAAACAACAAGCGCAAAAGGGCACTTCGCGAGCTCGACGAAGTCTGCCAAATTGCTGTAATAAACCCATGGAACGACACGGCTATAACATTCAACGCCGGTGACGAACCAAAGTACAGAACAGTACGAGCGCCAGCCGCGTTAGTCCTCAGCCCCATCGTGGATGGATTTCGACTCACCAAGGTCCTCATGGACGGCGGCGGCGGACTAAATCTCATTTATGAGGATACACTCCATAAAATGGAAATAGATAGGAGCCGCATCAAGCAAAGTAACACAACCTTCTGGGGGATTATTCCTAGTCGGGAAGCGCGGTGCGCGGGCAAAATCACACTTGACGTGGTATTCGGCACGCCGGAGAACTATTGGTCCGAAGAAATAACCTTCCAAGTGTCCCCTTTCAGCAGCAGATATCACACCCTATTGGGGCGGGATGCTTTCACACGCTTCCAAGCTATACCTCACTACGGGTATATGAAGCTCAAAATGCCCGGACCAAACGGTATAATCACTCTCGTAAGTGATCCGGACATAGCACTCCGCGCTGAAAACAAAACCGCATCCCTGGCTCTGGAAGCGCTATCCGAGGCCCTCGCGGCCGAAGAATTAACCGCACTACGCTCCATAGTGGACAGGGACGATGTGATCCTCGACAAACGCCCCAAATCCACCTCATTCAAACCAGCAGAAGAAATAGTCAAATTTCAGGTCCACCCAACGGACCCCAAGAAGACAGCATCTATCGGAGCTCAACTGAACCCAACAGTTGATGCCGCACTACGAGAATTCATGCGCGAAAATTGGGACATATTTGCCTGGCACCCTTCAGATATGCCAGGGATCCCACGTAAGTTGTCCAAACATAGCCTCAACATATTAAAGGGATTTAAACCAGTCAAGCAAACATTGCGGCGCTTTTCCGAACCCAAGCGACAAGCCATGGGGGAGGAGCTGGCCAAGCTCATCGAGGCTAGATTCATTAGAGAAATCAAGCATCCGGACTGGCTGGCGAACCTGGTGATGGTACCAAAGAAGGATAAATCCCGGCGCCTATGTGTCGATTTCAAGGATCTCAACAAGGCTTGCCCTAAGGATCCTTTTCCCCTTCCCCGCATTGATCAAATCATTTACGCCACAGCAGGACATGACTCATTATGTTTCCTCGATGCATATTCCGGATACCATCAAATCAAAATGAAGGAATCCGATCAAGCTGCAACAGCATTTATTACCCCATACGGGCCATTCTGCTTCAATACTATGCCCTTCGGGCTCAAGAACGCTGGCGCGACATACCAACGCATGATCCAAACATGCCTAGAGAAACAGATCGGCAAAACGGTAGAAGCTTACATTGATGACGTCGTCATCAAAACTAGGCATGTCGAAACACTAATAGACGACTTACGTCTTACGTTTGACAACCTCCGGGCATATGACATTAAGCTCAGCCCGGAGAAGTGTGTCTTCGGCGTCCCCGCCGGAAAACTGCTGGGCTTCAACGTTTCCAATAGAGGAATCGAAGCAAATCCTGCTAAAATCCGAGCTCTGTCACAGTTGGCTACACCAACAGACCTCAAACAGGTCCAAAAGCTGGCAGGATGCGTGGCAGCACTAAGTCGCTTTATCTCCAGACTAGGAGAAAAGGCACTACCACTGTACGCCTCTTATGGTGCACAGATAACTTCGAATGGACAGACGCGGCAACTACCGGACTGGAGGAAATAAAGACCCTCCTAGCAAGCAATCCAATCCTGGCCGCACCAAACGCGGGTGAACCCATGTTGCTATACATATCGGCAACACATCAAGTGGTAAGCGCCTTGCTCGTCGTCGAACGAGAACAGGACGGACACAAATTCCCACTTCAAAAACTAGTATACTATGTCTCTACTGTCCTATACACCACGCAAATCTCGGTACCCCCACACCAAAAGATAGCATACGCGGTCTTGATGGCATCCCGCAAGCTACGACACTACTTCCAGGAGTGTTCAATCACGGTGGCTTCTGAGGTCCCACTCAATGACATAATAAACAACCACGATGCCACGGGACGTATCGCCAAATGGGCCATAGAGCTACTTCCATTCGACATAACATACAAGCCTCGTTGAGCCATCAAATCTCAAGTGTCGGCCGACTTCGTCGCCGAATGGATAGAGGCCGAACTCCCTAAAGAGTACGGTGCATACTCAAACTGGGTCATGTATTTTGATGGCTCCAAAATGTTGGCAGGACTAGGAGCGGGAGTCGTATTAACATCCCCCACTAGAGACGTCGTCCAGTATGTACTCCAGATATTATACACAAACTCCAACAATGCAGCCGAATACGAGGCCCTACTGCATGGTCTTCGGATGGCCACATCCATGGGCATACAACACCTGGAGGTGCGCGGGGACTCGAACCTCGCGATATCTCAGATAAATGACGACTTTGATGCCAAGGATCCAAAGATGGCAGCTTATCGCAATGCCGTGTTGAAAATGTCGGCTCGGTTCGAAGGACTTGAACTTCATCATGTCGCCCGAGAAAACAATGAAGCAGCGGACGTCCTGGCTCGCATCAGCGCTAAGCGCGGCCCCGTCCCACCTAACATCTTCCTGGAAAGGCTCTTCAAGCCATCCGTGGTGTGGCAAGGGGAGGGCGGCGACCACAGTTTAGATCCGAACACAACCTCAAATCCCGAACATACAGACAGTGCCAGGGGATCAGCCACCGAAATAACACCATCGGCCCATCTCATTATGGCAGTCATTGCCCCATGGACTGAACCCTTCTTGGCCTACATTAATAGGAAGGAGCTTCCCGACGACCAGAATGAGGCTCGCCGCATTGTCAGGCGTTCGAAGGCCTACAAGGTCCATGACGGAGAGCTCTACAAAAAAAGCACTACCGGAGTACTTCAAAGATGTATCTCCGAAGAAGAAGGGCGGCAGCTGTTAGCGGAAATTCACGCTGGCCTCGGCTGACACCATGCCGCAGCTCGAGCCCTCGTTAGCAAAGCCTTCCGCACTGGGTTTTATTGCCCGACAGCCCGAGCAGACGCGCAGGACCTTGTCCAACGCTGCGTCGGATGCCAGCTCTTCACCAACCAAAGCCACATGCCCCCAACTGCCTTGCAAACTATCCCCATTACTTGGCCTTTCGCGGTCTGGGGCTTGGATATGGTCGGACCCCTTAAAGGGGGAAGTCATAAGAAAACATATCTGCTGGTTATGGTGGACAAATTCACTAAGCGGATAGAGGCTAAACCGGTCAAAACGGTCGAGTTCGGCCCGGTGATTGACTTCATATCTGCTGTGGTGCACCGTTATGGTGTCCCACACAGCATCATCACCGACAACGGATCCAATTTCACAGCCGACGAGGTAAAAACCTGGTGTACTAATCTGGGTATTAAACTCGATTACGCCTCCGTCTACCACCCACAAACCAACGGTCAAGTCGAACGAGCCAATGGTCTTATTATGAGCGGCATCAAGCCCAGACTAGTGCGGTCTTTGAAAGAATCAGACAAGCACTGGATTGAGGAGCTCGACTCCGTACTCTGGGGGCTGCGACCACTCCCAACCGTACTACCGGATACACACCTTTCTTCTTGGTGTATGGCGCAGAGGGCGTATTGCCCTGCGATATTATTCACGACTCACCTCGAGTGCGTATGTACGAAGAGAGAGAAGCCAAGCTCGATCGGCAAGACGGCCAAGATTCCCTGGAGGAGGAACGCGATGTCGCAAAGGCCCGTTCAGCATTCTACCAACAGCAGGCTTGAAGATACAAAAGCAGAGAAGTACGGGCCAAGACTTACAATGTTGGCGAACTCGTTCTACGCCTGCCGGAGAAGAAAAAGGACAAACTAAAGCCCAAATGGGAGGGTCCTTCATAATTGACAAAGTTCTCACCGGAGGAGCGTACCGTCTTCGTGATGCATCGGACAATCGCCTCGAGCTGAACCCCTGGAACGCGGCCAGACTCCGAAGATTCTATGCCTAGCGCCGAACTCCTTGTTCATCTCCTTCTCCCCTGTAGTTTCCATTATTTTTCTCTCTTTTTCGATTACTTTTTCATTCTTCACTTTAAAGTTTTGGTACGGCTAGACCGCACACCGCTAACATATACATATTTCAAAAATGTATGTCCATTATACCTGGGGGCTTCTTGGACAGAAGCTTTTTATCATTATTCTTCAAGCATCAAGCTCTTGACATATGAGTTCTTCCATATGTACCTTTTCTTCGCCACTATATGCATCGATATGACTTAAGTTCTGGCCAAGCTGGGTTGCCTGGCTCCTGTGCTTATGCCCTATGTTCCCGTTAGTTCGGCTAGGGCATAAAGGGAGCACCTCTGCGATTGTTACTGCCGGGTCATCCGGATGTGTACCTCAGACTGGGTGAAGCCGAAAGCTAGCGTTCTTAAGGGAATATTCGGTCGGTGAATTAAAGACGTTTTTGCAATTACTCCATTGGTAACCCCCAGAAGTTACATAAACGGTGATTTTTTCATCACAACTCGGACATGTACATTAATACATGCACACCCAGGGAAAGGAACCCTTAACGGAACTATTCTCTCTGGAAGATGTTTCTTACGACTTAAATGTAATATAACATAACTAGCAGAATACAACTTGTCTGTTCAAGCAACTATGACCCCTACGCCTAGTTTTCCAGGCATACCCCGGCCTATTCGGCCGTGAGGGTATCCGGAAACACTCCGTACCCTTGAGTCCGAAGGTTGAAGCGAAAAGGTCTGCCATGACAAATGCTATACAATTCAGCTAGAATTACACAGGGCGAGGAAAGTACATAGTGACTTTGACTCAAACGCTTCCCCCTCTACACCGTCCAAGAGGCGGTCTAATTTACAATCTTGTTTGGAATATTTGGCGGCCCCCTCTACTTGGTTATATACTAAACTAACGGGAATTTCTTCCCCATTTGACCCTAGCGGTCCAACCCGGGCCATGTGATTCGGGCCCAGCTTGGTATATCGCGTTTTCACCATGGCCCAGGCTTCTCGTGCACCCTCTTGGCAGGCCGATATCTTCCATAGTCAGATACGCCGCCGCGCTCCCTTGAACAGCTCTACAAGCTCCTCCATACTTCCTGGGGGAGTCGGACGGCCATAAGGCCTTGGCCACGCTCCGCATGGCTAGCCGAGCATGCTCGTGCACTTGTGACAGCCGCTGCAGCAGATCACTTGATGATCTGGACACCTCCTCTTCAGGACGGCCCGTCAGTACACCTGCAAACATGACTATATCAGTCCCATTTATCTCTGAGCTACTTCACGTATAGTTCGGACACATACCGAAGATATCGCCCCGCAGCTTTTTGTTCTCCTTCACGGAATCGGCTAGCTGGGCTCGAACATCTTTCAACTCTTCACGCAATGCAGTGTTGGAATCCTATAGCTTGTTTTTATCGTCTCTGACGCGGGTCAGCACACGCTCGCCTGTGGCATGTTGCCTTTTCACCTCTTTTTCCCCGTCTTGGGCGATCTTCAACTTCTCTTCAAGTTGATCAGACGACCCTATTACGCGATCAGCAGCAGCGTTAGCACAGTTGGTACACAATCATTGTTCCTCGGTGGAGGGGAACATTACCGGAAGACGACTTCTTGATGTTCTCCAGTTCGACGGTGGCAGCTTTTAGCTGCGCCCGACACTACTCCAGCTCTTGGGCTAGTAGGCCATTCTTTTCTGTGAGGACCTGGTTGTTCAACGATCCCTAAATCAGTTGTGCCAGCTGCTTTCAATCTTGGGGGCTACAGGCATACGGCTATCCTTTTTCGACAAAGAAAGCTTACCTGCACATCTGTCAGATACTGCCTTGTGGCTTTCCTAAGCCTGTCTCGAGCAGCTCGGATGTATGCGTCGCCCAAGCTAAAGGCATTGAATGCCTCGTCCGAGAACTTCGGGTCTCGTAAAACAGCCCTGCAGCGCCGATGATTCATGGCGCTCTCTACCTCCGAGTTGGTGACAGACATATTGTCCGAACCCTCGGCCGAAGGGCAGTCCGGCTTTGTTCCTACATTGGCCCCTGTCTCCCCGACTGGACCTAAATCCTGGTTGTCGGGAGCATGACCGACCGGATCCCTGGACACAGTTCGGCGAACCTTTTTCCTGTAGTCAAGCAGACGCACAGGTCACAGTTGGATACGGCCATTGAAAAACATATTTATCCGTACCTCCTCGATGAAGGCCCGGCGGTGCCTTCACCGGCCCTCCTCTTTGAAGGCCTGCCCGGCGCAGGAACCGATTTCCTCGGAATCGTTGAACGCCTCCCCTGTAGAACGCGCGACAATGCGGTGGGTGAGGTAGAGTAAGAGCACCCTTTCAGAGAAGGTGTTTCTTGATTACTTACCTGTGAAGTAGGAAGAAGACCAGGGTAGTCAGCGGTGATGGCCTCTTCTGTGCCATCATAGCTCGTCTGGTAAAACACCCCCTCTGCAAGCACCACAAATATATCCGGATCCTCTTCAAACCTGGGATCAAGCTCCCGGTTGTGGTTCTCCGACTGTGGGGCGGGACTATGAAGTCCCTCGGCGACCTTTCGCCAGTGTTGTCATAAGCAAACAAACTTTAAATTTATCAAAGGCAATCCGGAGATGGAAGGAGTAAAAACAGAGGGGTTGGGGCTTACCCAACTGGGAGGGTTATACATAGAGTACCTGTCTCTGAGTTTGATGCGAAAAAAATTCCTTTTCCTCCCCTTTGAACAGTTCGGCTAATATCTTAGCCAAGGCGGCAGGGGTATCCGGACCTTTCCGGTCGGAGCGAGAGGCATCATCCTCCCCATTGTAGTGCCACATTGGAAGCCCTCTGTATTGGAGCGGCTGGACCCCTCGCGCTATGGAGATCGCCATAACCTCGATTACTGTGAGTCCGGACTGAGAGAGCTCTTTTATCTTGCTCATCAGCTAACGAACCTCCGTACCGTCTCCCTCTTCAAGGCTCCGGGGACGCCAACTGTGGCATTTCTTCAGCGGGACGCTCGCAAATTCAGGAAGACCCTTCCGAACCGGGTCGGGAAGCGCGACGTCCTCAATATAGAACCATTCAGAGGGCCATTCATCAGGTGCCTTCCTTGGCGTGTCGGATGGATATCCGGTATCAGCGACATGTCATACTTTGGCTCTACCCACTTCAAATATTGACCCTTCGTGATTGCACGGGACGAGACAAAACAACTTCCTCCACAACTCGAAATGAGCCTCGATGCCCAGGAACAGTTCGCATAAAGCGACGTAACCCGCGATGTGCAGAATGGAGGCCGGAGTGAAGTTGTGCAGCTGGAGGCCGTAGTACTCCAGAAGCCCTCGGAGGAACGGATGGATTGGAAATCCGGCGCCTCTTAGCAAGTAGGGGACAAGACACACCCGCTCTCCCCCGGACGGATTGGGGAAGTCCTCTGCCTGAGTCCCACCATTGAAGGAAGCTAGCCCCGCTCGAACAGGGACTAGATCTGCGGGGGGAAGAAATCCATGCGTTTGCAACTTCGTCAATTGGCTATGAGACACAGAACACCTCTCCCACTCGCCTTTCTCTAGGCTGGAACGAGAAGAGGAACTGGGAACGCTAGCCATGCTGGAGTGGTTTCTCCTAAACAGTCTCCGGGTATTTCTCCTGCATGGCGCTGAATGGATCTAGGATCCAAACTCTTTAAATAGGCGCTCTTCCTTGCGTGGACGGGGTGTTATTCGCAAAAATACCCTGACCTTCCACATTCGCTCGACACGTGGAGGACGAAGATTATTTAATGCGCAGAAGCCAAGAAGGCGACATTGGATCAATGGCCGAATACATTACTTGGAGATCATTAAAGGAGGAACCCACCTTGCAATGCCGAAGACAATATGTGTGCCGAACACCTCGCTATTGAAGACTGGTTCGGGGGCTACTGAGGGAGTCCTGGACTAAGGGGTCCTCGGGCGGCCGGCCTGTTATCCATGGGCCGGACTGATGGGCTGTGAAGACATGAAGGCCGAAGACTGCACCCGTGTCCGGATTGGACTCTACTTGGCGTGGAAGGCAAGCTTGGCGACCGATTATGAAGATTCCTTATTGTGTAACCGACTCTATGTAAACCCTAGATCCCCCCGGTGTCTATATAAACCAGAGGGGTTAGTCCTAAAAGGCCAGATACGCATTACCATAGTCATACAGGCTAGACTTCTAGGGTTTAGCCATTACGATCTCGTGGTAGATCAACTCTTGTAATACCAAGTAGGGTATTACCTCCATAGAGAGGGCCCGAACCTAGGTAAACATGGTGTCCCCCGTCTCCTGTTACCATCGATCCTAGACGCACAGTTCGGGAGCCCCTACCCGAGATCCGCCGGTTTTGACACCGACAAACGGCATTGAAGGGGGACCAATATATCTTAATGCTATGATTGGGTTTTACCTTAATGAATGTTAGTAGTTGCGGATGGTTGCTAATAGTTCCAATAATAAGTGCATAGAATTCCAAGTCAGGGATGACATGCTAGCAGTGGCCTCTCCCACATAAAACTTGCTATCGGTCTAGTAAAGTAGTAAATTGCTTAGGGACAATTTCGCAACTCCTACCACCACTTTTCCACACTCGCTATACTAACTTTATTGTTTATTTATCTAAACAGCCCCTACTTTTTATTTATGCGCTCTTTATTATCTTGCAAACCTATCCAAAAACACCTACAAAGTACTTCTAGTTTCATACTTGTTCTCGGTAAAGCGACTGTTAAGCGTGCGTAGAGTTGTATCGGTGGTCGATAGAACTTGAGGGAATATTTGTTCTACCTTTATCTCCTTGTTGGGTTTGACACTCTTACTTATCGAAAGAGGGTACAATTGATCACCTATACTTGTGGGTTATTGTCGGTGTCAAAACCGACGGATCTCGGGTAGGGGGTCCCGAACTGTGCGTCTAGGATCAATGGTTACAGGAGACAGTGGACACGATGTTTACCCAGGTTCGGGCCCTCTCTATGGAGGTAATACCCCACTTCCTGCTTGATTGATCTTGATGAATATGAGTGTTACAAGAGTTGATCTACCACGAGATCGTAATGGCTAAACCCTAGAAGTCTAGCCTGTATGACTATGGTAATGAGTATATCCTTTCCGGACTACACCCTCCGGTTTATATAGACATCGGGGGGATCTAGGGTTACATAGAGTCGGTTACATAGGAAGGAATCTTCATAGTTGATCGCCAAGCTTGCCTTCCACGCCAAGGAGAGTCCTATCTGGACACGGGTACAGTCTTCGGCCTTCATGTCTTCACAACCCATCACTTCGGCCCATGGATAACAAGCTGGACGCCCGAGGACCCCTTAGTCCAGGACTCCCTCAGTAGCCCCTGAACCTGGTTTCAATGACGAGGAGTCCAGCGTGCAGATTGTCTTTGGCATTGCAAGGCGGGTTCCCTTCTTTCCGAACTCCAAGATAGTCTTCGGACGCAATGATAGTATCTGGACCTGTCACACACACCATACACAACCATAGAGAAAATATAGTTTTACACGAATCCAATCCGCTGACAAATTTTTGGTAGCATGACATCACGTCCGACTGGTCATAATGCCGAACCGTTTCTGTGTCCGCCTCTCCACGTCCTGAGACGATGTTGCCATTGGCACGTCTTGTCAAAGCAGAGATCGTGTCCCCTTATCGTGGGATTTTCATCAATGCGGGTATGGGTAACACAACCATGCCATTTATACAGCCCTTGGGAATAGGCGAATTCTAAGGCGAGTGGGAGGCATTCAATATTTACTGCCTTTATAAGGGGATAAGGACTCCCTCTTACTCTCCCACGCCTTCTCTCCATCTCCGCCCTCCCAATCTCGAGCTGCAGCGCCCAAGTTCTTATCTCCTTTCCACTCGAGCTAGCACTCAACCATGTCTGGATCCGGAGGCCAGGGCACGTGGATGGTCTCCTCCGTCAAGGAGGAGGACATTACTGAGCTTTGGGCGGACGGATACTAGGCGAAGGAGATCGCCCATCGTCTGCCGGCCGAGGGACAAATCGTCCCCATGCTGAAGCCCTACGAGAGGGTGGTTTTCATCCCTCATTTCTTCCGTGGACTAGGGTTCCCACTCCACCCTTTCATCCGCGGGCTGATGTATTATTACGAGATAGACTTCCACGATCTGTCCCCGAACTCCTTCCCCAACATCTCGGTGTTTATCATTGTGTGTGAGGCCTTACTCCGCATCCAACCCCACTTCAGGCTATGGCTCAAAGTCTTCAACGTGAAGCCGAAGGTGGTGGATGGCCAGCTGGCGGAATGCGGGGGAGCCATGGTGAGTAAGCTGTCCAACGTCTCCTGGCCGAAAGGTACTTTCATGGAGACAGTAAAGGAGGGAGTGGCAGAAACAATGGTTCTACATCACAGAACCCCGCGGCACCACCTGGGCCGCGGCTGCCGAATTCCGCTCCGGTGCTCCCATGCGACTCACCTCCTGGGTCGAGAAGAGTCCGAACTGGTGTTCGCCCGATGAGCTGATAGCGCTGCAGACGCGCGTTCAGAGTATGGTAGCCAAGAACGTCAAGCTTGTCGATGTAATCCAGGTGATGCTAGTTCGCCGGATCCTCCCGTGCCAGCGCAGAAGTCGCCCTTTGTGGGAGTTTAATCCGAAGAAGCACCAAACCCTGGAGAGGTTCTTCGAAACCACTCACGAAGGTGCCTGGAAGTTCCTCTTTAAGGGCAACGAGAAATCGCCGGCCACAGATTCAGACCGTGGGCATGATTGTAAACACCTCGCCAGCGAGGTATGTTATTTTTTACGTATCCCCTACTTAATTCTTTCGAGGATGATGTCTGAGTTTATCATTGCTTTCTCAGGATTGGATGGAGAGGGCGAAGCGGATCCAGTGTCAGGCTCCGCTGCCTGAAGAACCGGTCATCCCGCGTCTGGAGAAGATGCTGGTGCCGGCGCCATATAAGCCGCCAGAGAAGAAGGCCAAGAAGAAGGCCAAGGGGGCCGAAAGTGGCCCCCGTCGCAAGGGCACTTCGGACGTGACGTCCGAAGATGAGGAAGCCCATTCCTCCGTCCCTGAGGACGATGACGAGGAAGAGGAGGAGGAGGTGGAGAAGAACCCTCCCCCTAAGGAGAAGAAGAGGGGGGCCTCCACGAATCTGGAGGCTGGAACGCCCAAGAAGGGGAAGGGCGCCCCTGCGGTCAACACCGTGTGGGACGTTGACAGTAGTCCGGAGTGACGCCTCCGCACTAAGCCTCGGGCCGCATCGTAAGTATTATGAGTCTCGTACATAAGTGTACCCGGCCTCTCCTTTTTATTGTTTTGACGTGGTTAATTGTGCCATTGCAATCCGGCCTGTGGCAGCATCCAGCGATCCTCATCTGGAGGTTCCTTGGATCCGGCAGAAATGGCCAGTATGTCGCCGCCGCCCGCTTATTCCCCTGAGGCCAAGGACGACACCGAAGTGTTGTCCCGGAGGACCGCTCCAAGCCGGGGAGGGGCCCAGGACGCTGTCCAGGAGGCGCCGCAAGGCGAGACCTCCGCTGCCGGACACATGGGGGAGAAGATCCCCATGGAGACTGGCGAAGAGGGACGTATTCAGTTCGGCCCTCAGCCGAATACGATTCTGGGGACCGATACGGCCCCGGAATCCGGCGCGCACCTTCCTTCGAAGGAGGGGGGGTGTGCCAATTCCACCGATGGCCCCTGTCCAACTAGGGGCACCGAATAACCTGATGGAGGCACTACGAGGCGCCTCCATTGTGGACGAGCACCACATCCTTATGGGTACGGTGATCGAGAAGGTTCAGTCCGTCAAGAGCAGACTAAATGAGGCCTGCAACAACCTGTTGACAGGTTTCGAGGTAAGTCACGTAGAAAGAGAACACCCCGTGCTGACAGTAGCCCCTGAGACACTGTCCGATGTTCGGAAAGAAAGGCCGGACAGAGGATCAACCTTTTGTAGGAGACTAATTTTGTAATTAAACAGGCATCGCTATTGGCTGCAACCTCACATGCTGCCGAAGTCTTTGAACTGAAGAAGAGGTTGAAGCGGACCGAGAACGAGCTCGGCGAGGTGAAGATTCAGCTCCACAAGAAGCAAGGTGAGTAACGACTTGCTGTGTATTCGGAAAGAGTAAGCGGTGAGTATTGACCGGAGTGTCATAATATGTGTAGGGGCGGCGACCGAGGTCGAGGCCCTGAAAAATTCCCTGACCGAAGCCAAGGGGAAGGCTGTCCAGCAGCAAGCCGCCCGTAAGAAGCTCAAGGCCCGGGTCGGCGAGATCCAGCAGGAGCTCCAGGATGCGGTGAAGAAGTGTGAGGCTTTGGAGCGCGAAGCGTCGGTTCGAGAGACCGAACTTACCAAGGCTCGCCAGAGCGCGGAGGCCGCACAGAATGAGGCCCGGGGCGCTCTCCAGGAGATCCTGGAGGCCAAGAATATCGCAACGGGTAAGGCTTTTAACATGCAAAGCAAGTATGCGGAGAAGAAGTACCTTTTACTAACCCGGATTCGGAGTTGCCCACGGGCTTTTGCGGATCTGCCATGCAGCGTGTCCGATGCTGCGGAGTTCTTCTGAGCCAGAGAAGGGAGTTCCACGGAGAAGCTGTTCTGGTCGCAGTATGATGTGCCAGAACATCCGATGCCCTTTGCCGATCAACTGAAATAGTTGGTCGAGCTGCACAGGCTGGCCGAACTAGCCATGAAGGATTTAATAATCCGGATGTGGCCAACTGAAGCTATACCTAGTAGTTATTTTGGACTCGTGAAGCGGGTGATGGAGGCTTGTCCGCGGCTAGACATCGTCAAGCGATCAGTCTGCATCGAAGGTGCCTGCATGGCCTTCGCTCGTTGCAAGATTTGGTGGGCGAAGATGGACGCAGTCGAGGTGGCCAGGGGGCCACCGGAGGGCAAGGAGCACCGCACACCCGAGCGTTATTTTGCGGATGTCCTGGAGGGATCTCGACTTGTAGCAGCGCAGTGCGGGTAGGACATTATTTTCGAATAAATACATTCGTTTTTGTCTTTGCCTTGTATGATGAAAACAAATCCGGTTTGTAATATAATGTTTGTTATGTTTTGATTGTTTCCTCCTATGCGGCCGTGTTGTATGGAATCTGAGGGTTGGCCAGTCGTCGGCTTCTGCCCTCACGTAGGTAGTACGGAGGTGTTCGGGATGGAATCTAAACAATCTTGATCCAATTATATGGTCCTTGAAGGAGTTGTTTAGCGCAACGAACCAGGCAATCAGACTATGTGGCTTAAATGCCCTCACTTAGCCATAGGAGTTTTATAATAAAACATAGGCGCAGCCCCTGGTATACGAATCAGAGTGCTTCAGCGTCTGATCGGAAAGTACCGATCCTTCGCGAAATCCGGAAAAAAAAATCTCCAACGATTTGTGACCTCCGAACAGCTGACCGGCTCTCGCCACATCATGACAGTTAGTTTTCGGCTTTCTCTACTAAGGTGCTCATCCGATTTAGACCAGGGCACAATCGCAGTAGTTCTCCCTTTACTACCCTAGCCGATGTAGCGGAATGTAGGGTAGCAAGCACAGGAGCCGGGCAACCCAACTATTGACCAAAGACATGATTTGGAGCCAATGCATATAATGCTAAATTCGGGGTGCCGAACTTATCTTGAAGAAGTGTTCAGACTTTGTTGCCGTATTATGGGGCGATGGGAAGCCTCTGGCGAATATGAAATGTACCAAAGTGCACGGGTGCGAGAATACAACTAATTAATGGCAAAGGAAAATAGAAAGAGAGCAGAGGTAGTATCTAGGGCCCCTTGACTTGGGCCGTAAACTGTTTCCATTATAGGTTAATGCGTCAAAGCGCATTTATACGAATAATGCAAATAAGCAACCGGCTATTTAACATGCCTGAACCGAAGGAGAGCTGCATTGGGGTACTGAAAACAGATAGAGTAATCGTTGGATTGTCCACTAGAGCTTCCCCTGCATGCTTGTGCTCTGTGCCAATCTGGTGTACTTGTCCTTTGACAGGACCGGCAATCAGGCCGTCGAAGGGGGCCTGCATAAAGGGTACCTGAAAAAAGGAAAAAAGCAAATAGTGAAGGTACTAGTGAGTCCGGGATTTGTGTAGCCGAACTACCAGCTAACTGTGCCTCCATTGATGCCCATGGGATTTTGAGTGCATATTTATGTACGCGTGGTGCAGATGCCGCTACCTCATCGGGACTGGGATGGAGGCCGAATTGCTAATCGAGCTCTTGATGAGCCGAACCGCCCTGTTGCAGTGTGGTCCGGACTCTCTTAGTGATGTCCAGGGGCTCGGCAGCCGGATTACGGTTATGCTTGAGAAGGCCGCTCTGTACCTCTGCTGCTAGGGCGGCTGTGTGCTCCTCTGTTCGGAGGGAGCATTCAATGTTGCCATTGACTGTTATGACAAAGCGTGGACCGGGCATCTTGAGCTTGACATAAGCATAGTGTGGCACTGCGTTAAATTTAGCAAACGCGGTTCGTCCGAGCAGTGCGTGGTAGCCGCTGCGGAAGGGGACAATATCGAAGATTAACTCTTCGCTTCGGAAGTTGTCCGGAGAACCGAAGACCACCTCTAGCGTGATTGATCCCGTACAACAGGCCTCTACGCCTGGTATGACTCCTTTAAAGGTAGTCTTTGTGGGTTTGATTCGTGAGGGATTAATGCCCATCTTCCACACTGTATCCTGATAGAGCAGGTTAATGCTGCTACCACCGTCCATTAGGACTCGTGTTAGGTGAAATCCGTCGATGATTGGGTCAAGGACCAGTGCGGCCAAACTGCCATGGTGGATACTAGTTGGGTGATCTCGACGATCGAAGGTGATCGGGAATGACGACCACGGATTGAATTTTGGGGCGACTGGCTCTACCGCGTTGACGTCCCTGAGTGCGCGCTTGCGCTCCCTTTTGGGGATGTGCGTAGCGTATATCATGTTCAGCATTTTGACTTGAGGGGGAAATTTCTTCTGCCCCCTAGTGTTCGGCTGCCGGGGCTCTTCGTCCTCGTCCTCGCTTTGTGGTCCCTTTTCTTTGTTCTTGTCATTTAACTTGCCAGCCTGTTTGAAAACCCAACAATCTCTGTTGGTATGATTGGCTTGTCTGTCTGGGGTGCCATGTATCTGGCACGGACAATCGAGTATGCGGTCCAGGCTGGATGGTCCCTCACTGTTCCTTTTGTAGGGCTTCTTCAGTTGGCCGGACTTGGAGCCGCTGAATTCGCGTTGACTGTGGTGTCATCGGTGTTATCGCCATTGCTTCGGCGTTTGTGTCTATTGCGCCGGAGCTTACCGGTGCTGTTCCTGGCCTCGGAGGGGCCTGCCTCGCTGGCTGTGTTTTTTCTACAAGCCAGCCAGCTGTCCTCACCCGCGCAAAAGCGGGTCATGAGTGCTGTGAGGGCTGCCATGGATTTCAGCTTTTCTTGGCCGAGGTGGCGGGCGAGCCATTTGTCACGGATGTTGTGTTTGAAGGCTGCTAGGGCTTCAGCATCCGGACAGTCAACGATCTGGTTCTTTTTGGTTAGGAACCTAGTCTAGAATTTTCTGGCTGATTCTCCGGGTTGTTGGACTATATGACTTAACTCATCGGCATCTGGTGGCCGGACATAAGTACCTTTGAAGTTATCAAGAAAAGCTTCTTCCAAGTCCTCCCAGCTGCCGATGGAATTTTCAGGCAGGCTATTTAGCCAGTGTCTAGCTAGCCCTTTTAAGTTTAGTGGGAGGTATTTAATGGCGTGGAGGTCGTCTCCTCGGGCCATATGGATGTGGAGAATAAAATCTTCGATCCACACTGCGGGATCGGTTGTTCCGTCGTATGATTCAATATTGACGGGCTTGAACCCCTCGGGGAATTCGTGATCCAGTACTTCATCTGTGAAGCAGAGAGGGTGTGCGGCGCCTCTATATCGGGCCGCGTCATGGCGCACCTCCAATGGAGTCCGTCTGTGGTTATCGGTCTGGGCGTGACTAGGTTTGTCACGTCCGAATAGGTAGCCGTCATCCCGAGCCGAGAAGCGTCCTCGCGATCCGTAGATTGATCTGGTGTGTCCTGCTCTACGGTCCAGGTCCTGCCGAAGGTCGTATGTATGGTCCCGAGCTATTTTGTCTATGTTTTTACGAAGCGGTGGGGCGGGCTGTTGTTCGGCCTGAATTGCCGTTTTATCCCGGTCGCGTGGTGGTCGGTCCGCCGCACTATCCTGACCACGTGGTGGTCGTTCCGCATTGTGCGAGGGAGGTATGGGCTCCGGTGCCTCCTAATCGAACTGAGGTAGCAGTCTGCGCTTCGGGTAACTCTTGGCTGGGCGCTTGAGGCCGTATTCTTCGGCTGCCAGGACATTAGTCCATCTGTTAATGAGTAGGTCTTGATCGGCTTGAAGCTGATGCTGCTTTTTCTTCAGGCTTTTTGCAGTAGCTATTAGCTGGCGCTTGAAGCGCTCCTGCTCGAGGGGTGCCTCAGGCACGATGAAATCCTTGCTGCCGAGGCTCTCCTCATCCTCGGAGAGTGGACGATAACTATCGTCATCCGGGTCACTGGGCATGGCCTGTTTATCAGGGTTAACTTGCCCGTTGCCTTGTTCTTCCTATTCGGATGCTACTCCAACAGGGTCTTCATTGTTTTCGGCGTCGTCCGGAGTACTATTTTCTTCGGTGCCAATGTTGCCATCTTTTAAGCGACGTGGCTTAGAGCGGCGTTTAGGGTGCCGGCGCTTGGACTGTGTCTCAGAAGGTTTATTTGTGACTGGATCTTCTTTGTCATCGTCGCTAGCTTTTTTAGGTGTGTCAACCATGTACACATCGTATGCAGAGGTGGCCGTCCAACGTCCAATGAATGGCGGGTCTTGGCCTTCCTCCTTGTCGGCATCATCGTCCATACCGTCGATGTCTTTGGATCCATAATCAAGCACGTCGGTTAAGTCCTCGATAGTGGCTATGAAGTGGGTGGCGGGTGGGAAGCAAAATTCCCCATTATCAGCCTCTAGTTCGAACCGGAGATAGTTCGGCTGTGAGTCCCCCACCAAGGACAGGTTTTTTAATGAATTTAGCACATCGCTCAAGGGCGAGTGTTGGAAGACGTCTGCGGCGCTGAACTCGAAGATCGATGACCGATCCAGCTCGGTGTCTGCAGGCGTACGTGGTTCGAAATTTATAGCCGGAGACGAGTCCGGAATTCCGTTGACGCGGATATTCCCATGTGTTGAGTTTGTGTGCGGCTCCACCGCCGCGGACTCTGTGGCTTCGGATGGTGCAATCTGCCCTGGATCTAAGGCCGTAGCAGTTACAGGAACCATCTCCTGAATCTGGCCCGATGACAGATTTAAGTCATGCTCATCAGAGCGAGGGGAACGATCGTCGTGGTCTCAAATCCATTGAAGATCAAGTCTCCACGGATATCCGTGAAGTAGTTCAAGCTTCCAAATCAGACCTGGTGGCCAGGGGCGTAGCCATCGATCTGCTCCAGATGGCTAAGCGAGTTGGCCTGCAGTACGAAGCCGCTGAATACGAAAATCTGTCCGGGGAGGAAGGTTTCTCCTTGGACAGCGTCATTATAGACGATCGAAGGGGCCATCGAACCTTTCGTGGACGGCACAGTGGAACTCTCAATGAAAGCACCAATGTCGGTGTCAAAAACGGCGGATCTCGGGTAGGGGGTCCCGAACTGTGCGTCTTGGATCGATGGTTACAGGAGACAGGGGACACGATGTTTACCCAGTTTCGGGCCCACTCTATGGAGGTAATACCCTACTTCCTGCTTGATTGATCTTGATGAATATGAGTGTTACAAGAGTTGATCTACCACGAGATCGTAATGGCTAAACCCTAGAAGTCTAGCCTGTATGACTATGGTAATGAGTATATCCTGTCCGGACTACACCCTCCGGTTTATATAGACACCAGGGGGATATAGGGTTACATAGAGTCGGTTACATAGGAAGGAATCTTCTTAGTTGATCGCCAAGCTTGCCTTCCACGCCAAGGAGAGTCCTATCTGGAGACGGGTACAGTCTTTGGCCTTCATGTCTTCACAGCCCATCAGTCCGGCCCATGGATAACAGGCCGGACGCCCGAGGACCCCTTAGTCCAGGACTCCCTCAGTTATCAAGACCTTTTTCTGGCGCCGTTGCCGGGGAGTTATAGCGTGGGGTGAATATTCTCGTGTGTGCTTGTTTGCTTTATCACTAAGTAATTTTTATTTGTTGTTCTAAGTTATTCTCTATCTTTAGTTATGGATATGGAACACGAAATACCAAAACAATTAGGTTTACTTGCTAATCATGGAGATGGGGAACCTCCTAAAACCCTCGATGCTCATTATGTGAAAGATATTATGTACTACTTTAGTAATCCTGAGAAAACCCCATTCAATTATGTTATGGGATACACGTTGGATCAACGTGAATACTTTAGGGATTATCGCTTGACTCAAAAAGGGAAACTATTATGGGATCAAATTTATATGTTGTATTGGTATGCTAGGCAACTATGCTTGAGATATGATTATACTTGTTGCTCTAGGATGAAGGCTCCACACCTTCCCTTTTCATGCAAATTTAATGATAATGAAACCTTAGCTTCTTATGCTAATGGTATATATGATTACTATGATGTGGAACGAATAGAAGAATTTGTTGCTTTTAAGGGTGCTTGTGAAATTGAATCTGTGTTTAAAGAGTTTGAAGATTTTGATGATTCAGTTTATAGCCCTGAAAATTTAGCTATCCTTAAATATTGCTATGAGAATTATAAATACAATTATGATATTGATGAATTTATTGAGAAAGTCTCCGCTGTCCGAGAAGAGACTAATATTTTGCAGGAGTCTATGGCAGAAGAAATTGATGAAACTATGAGCTCATTGGATGAAAAAGATGATGAGGAGAGCGAAGAACAAATGGAGGAAGATCGGATTAGCTACCCGTTCCCACCTTCTAATGAGAGTAACTCTCCAACTCATACATTATTTAATGTCCCTTCGTACTTACCGAAGGATGAATGTCATGATAATTGATATGATCCCGTTGATTCATTTGAAATATCCCTTTTTGATGATGCTTGCTATGCTTGTGGCCAAGATGCCAATATGAATTATGCTTATGGAGATGAACTTGCTATAGTTCCTTATGTTAAACATGAAATTGTTGCTATTGCACCCACGCATGATAGTCCTATTATCTTTTTGAATTCTCCCGACTACACTATATCGGAGAAGTTTGCCCTTATTAAGGATTATATTGATGGGTTGCGTTTTACTACTACACATGATGATTTTGATAGATATAATATGCATGTGCTTGCTGCTCCTACTTGCAATTATTATGAGAGAGGAACTACATCTCCGCCTCTCCATGTTTCCAATAAGATAAAATTGCAAGAAATTGTTTATACTATGCATTGGCCTTTACTATGTGTGCATGAATTGTTCTTTTATGACATGCTGATGCATAGGAAGAGAGTTAGACTTCGTCATTGCTTGATATATGTTGCTTTGTGCTCACTACTAAATCACAAATCATTGTTGATTCAAATTGGCTTTGATATACCTTGGGATTCGGGTGGATTCATTACTTGAGCACTATATGCCTAGCTTAATGGCTTTAAAGAAAGCGATGCCAGGGAGACAACCCGGAAGTTTTAGAGACAATATAGGGTGGATTTATTTCTGTTGAGTGCTTTTATAAAGTTTAGAAACAAAAAAATATAGAGGGGAACCCAAAACTTTTCAAAAAGGAAAGTGAAAGTGAGAGAGACAAGCATTGTTGAAGTGGGAGAGCTCCTTAAACTTTGTTCATGCTCACGGAAACTTTGTGAATCTTAATTACAAAAACTATTCAACAAAAATAATTATCCCTTGTACAATTCCATTGTATTATAAAAATAATGTGCCAAGATTTGCCTTTAGGATGTTTACATTGCTTGTTGGTTTGTGCGGTGCAAAACAGAAACATTGGCTGTAGTGCGTGATTTTACATTTTTTACTGGAACATCAAACGGTTCTGAAACTTTTTGCACTGTCCTTATATACAATTTTTTTATTTTTCCTAATTTATTCAGAATTTTTGGAGTAGCAAAGGTATGGTGAATGTTCAGATTCCTACAGACTGTCCTGTTTAAGACAGATTCTGTTTTTGATGCATAGTTTGCTTGTTTTGATGAAACTATCGATTTCTATCAGTGGATTAAGCCATGGAAAATTTATATTACAGTAGCTACAATGCAAAAACAAAATATTAATTGGTTTGCAACAGTACTTAGAGTAGTGATTTGCTTTATTATACTAACGGGTCTTACCGAACTTTCTGTTGAGTTTTGTGTGGATAAAGTGTTCGAAGATCGAGGATGTCTCGATATGAGGATAAGGAGGAGAGGCAACAGCTCAAGCTTGGGGATGCCCAAGGCACCCCAAGTAAATATTCAACGAGACTCAAGCGTCTAAGCTTGGGGATGCCCCGGAAGGCATCCCATCTTTGTTCAACAAGTATCAGTATGTTTTCGGTTTCGTTTCGTTCATGTGATATGTGCAAATCTTGGAGCGTCTTTTGCATTTAGCTTTCACTTTTATTTTATGCACCATGCTGGTATGAGATAGTCCATCATTGATTTATAGAATGCTCTTTGCACTTCACTTATATCTTTTGAGTATGGCTTTACAGAATGCTTCATGTGCTTCACTTATATCATTTGAAGTTTGGATTGCCTGTTTATCTTCACATAGAAAACCACCATTTGTAGAATGCTCTTTTGCTTAACTTATATTTGTTAGAGCGTGGGCATATCTTTTGTAGAAATAATTAAACTCTCTTACTTATATCTATTTAGAGAGTAGACAGGAACTGGTCATTCACATGGTTAGTCATAAAATCCTACATAAAACTTGTAGATCACTGAATATGATACGTTTGATTCCTTGCAATAGTTTTGCGATATAAATATGGTGATATTAGAGTCATGCTAGTGGGTAGTTGTGGATTGTATAAATACTTGTGTTGAAGTTTGTGATTCCCGTAGCATGCACATATGGTGAACCGTTATGTAACGAAGTTGGAGCATGAGGTATTTATTGATTATCTTCCTTATGAGTGGCGGTCGGGGACGAGCGATGGTCTTTTCCTACCAATCTATCCCCCTAGGAGCATGCGCGTAGTACTTTGTTTCAATGACTAATAGATTTTTGCAATAAGTATGTGAGTTCTTTATGACTAATGTTGAGTCCGTGGATTATAAGCACTCTCACCCTTCCATCATTGCTAGCCTCTTCGGTACCGTGCGTTGCCCTTTCTCACCTCGAGAGTTTGTGCAAACTTCGCCGGTGCATCCAAACCCCGTGATATGATACGCTCTATCACACATAAGCCTCATTATATCTTCCTCAAAACAGCCACCATACCTACCTATCATGGCATTTCCATAGCCATTCCGAGATATATTGCCATGCAACTTCCATCATCATCATATACATGACTTGAGCATTTATTGCCATATTGCTTTGGATGATCATAAGATAGCTAGCATGGTGTTTTCATGGCTTGTCCGTTTTTTGATGTCATTGCTACACTAGATCATTGCACATCCCGATACACCGCCGGAAGCATTCATATAGAGTCATACTTTGTTCAAGATATCGAGTTATAAGTAAATAAAACTGTGATGATCATCATTATTAGAACATTGTCCCATGTGAGGTTATCAAAATAAATGTTGCTAAAGAAGCGAAAATAATAAAAAGGGGGGCAAAGAAGCCCACCAAGAAAAAAAGAAAAAAAAAGAAGAAAAAAAAGAAAACAAACAAAAACAAACAAAAAATGAGAGAAAAAGAGAGAAGGGACAATGTTACTATCCTTTTACCACACTTGTGCTTCAGAGAAGCACCATGTTCTTCATATAGAGAGTCTCTTGAGTTATCACTTTCATATACTAGCGGGAATTTTCATTATAGAACTTGGCTTGTATATTCCAATGATGGGCTTCCTCAAATGCCCTAGGTCTTCATGAGCAAGCAAGTTGGATGCACACCCACTTATTTTTAGTTTGAGCTTTCATACACTTATAGCTCTTGTGCATCCGTTGCATGGCAATCCCTACTCCTCACATTGACATCAGGCATCTCCATAGCCCATTCATTAGCCGCATCGATGTGAGACTTTCTCCTTTTTGTCTTCTCCACACAAGCTCCACCATCATATTCTATTCCACCTATAGTGCTATGTCCATGGCTCGCGCTCATGTATTGCGTGAAAGTTGAAAGGGTTTGAGAACGTCAAAAGTATGAAACAATTGCTTGGCTTGTCATCGGGGTTGTGCATGATTTGAATATTTTGTGTGGTGAAGATGGAGCATAGCCAGACCATATGATTTTGTAGGGATCACTTTCTTTGGCCATGTTATTTTGAAAAGACATGATTGCTTTATTAGTATGCTTGAAGTATTATTGTCTTAATGTCAAATGATAGACTATTGCTTCGAATCACTCGTGTCTTAATATACATGTCGTGATTAGATTACATGATCAAGATTATGCTAGGTAGCATTCCACATCAAAAATTATCTTTTTTATCATTTACCTACTCGAGGATGAGCAGGAATTAAGCTTGGGGATGCTGATACGTCTCCGTCGTATCTATAATTTTTGATTGTTCCATGTCAATATTCTACAACTTTCATATACTTTTGGCAACTTTTTATACTATTTTTGGGACTAACATATTGATCCAGTGCCCAATGCCACTTCCTGTTTGTTGCATGTCTTTTGTTTCATAGAAAATCCATATCAAACGGAGTCCAAATGGGATAAAAACTGACGGAGATTTTTTTGGAATATATGTGATTTTTTGGAAGAAGAACCAATGCGTGACAATGCCCGAGGGGGCCACGAGGCAGGGGGCGCGCCCCAGGGGGTCAGGCATGCCCTAGGCCCTCGTGGCCACTCCGTAAGGCGGTTGGTGCCCTTCTTTCATCGCAAGAAAGCCAATATCTGGATAAAAATCATGTCCAAATTTCAGCCCAATCGGAGTTACGGATCTCCGAGAATTTAAGAAACGGTGAAAGGGCAGAATCAGGGAGCGCAGAAACAGAGAGAGACAGAGAGACAGATCCAATCTCGAAGGGGCTGTCGCTGCTCCCATGCCATGGAATCCATGGATCAGAGGGTAAACCCTTCTCCCATCTAGGGAGAAGGTCAAGGAAGAAGAAGAAGAAGAAGAAGAAGAAGGGGGGCCCTCACCACCTCTCTCCCGGTGGCGCTGGAATGCCGCCAGGGCCATCATCGTCACCGCAATCTACACCAACACCTCTGTCATCTTCACCAACATCTTCATCACCTTCCCCCATCTATCTACAGCGGTCCACTCTCCCGCAACCCACTGTACCGTCTACTTGAACATGGTGCTTTATGCTTCATATTATTATCCAATGATGTGTTGCCATCCTATGATGTCTGAGTAGATTTTCGTTGTCCTATCGGTAATTGGTGAATTGCTATGATTGCTTTAATTTGCTTGTGATTATGCTGATGTCCTTTGGTGCCCATCATATGAGCGCGCGCATAGATCACACAATAGGGTTAGTTGTATGTTGATAGGACTATGTATTGGAGGGCAAGAGTGACAAAAGCTTCAACCTAGCATAGAAATTGATGCATACGGGATCGAAGGAGGACCAATATATCTTAATGCTATGGTTGGGTTTTACCTTAATGAACGTTAGTAGTTGCGAATGCTTGCTAATAGTTCCAATCATAAGTGCATAGAATTCCAAGTCAGGGATTACATGCTAGCAGTGGCCTCTCCCACATAAAACTTGCTATCGGTCTAGTAAAGTAGTCAATTGCTTAGGGATAATTTCGCAACTCCTACCACCACTTTTCCACACTCGCTATACTAACTTTATTGTTTATTTATCTAAACAGCCCCTACTTTTTATTTATGCGCTCTTTATTATCTTGCAAACCTATCCAAAAACACCTAAAAAGTACTTCTAGTTTCATACTTGTTCACGGTAAAGCGAATGTTAAGCGTGCGTAGAGTTGTATCTATGGTCGATAGAACTTGAGGGAATATTTGTTCTACCTTTAGCTCCTTGTTGGGTTCGACACTCTTACTTATCGAAAGAGGCTACAATTGATCCCCTATACTTGTGGGTTATCAAGCCCTCGCTGAGGGGGGCAAAGAGAGCCAGGCACGCCACGACATTCGGCGTGAGATCCAAAAGATGGAAGCCATAGGTGTGCATGACGTCGTTGAAGAAGTCGGAGAAAGGGGGGCAGAGCCCGCAAGAGAAGAAATCGACGATGAAGGGGTACCGATTTGGGCCGTCCTCGGCAAAATCGGCGGGGACGACACGTGTGGCAGGGTGCCCCGTCATCTTCATCCCCCACAGGGGCAAGAAGAGGTTCCTGAGGTGGACCGCATCGACCATCAACGGAAAGTAGGCGAGCTTCGTCCGCCGCACCACCGACTCGCTCTCCGGTGCCTCCTTACCCCCGGCATCCTTGGCCGCTCCCTTGCCCCTGCTGGTTTTGGGAGCCATGGCAGCTGGAAGGGGGCGAAGGATCAAGAGCAATGGGGGCGGCGGCGGCAAGCAGAGGCAAGAACTTCGAATCTTTCACCTGAGGAAGAAGAGAGGAACGGCGGTTCCGAGATTGGAAGAGGCGCACAGGGTAAATGAGTAGTGCGCGTGCGGTTTTTCCTTTTTTATGGGGAAGGCGCGGGCCGCCTCTTTACCATTTACTACGATGTGACGCATGAGGGTAGAAACCGCCCCACGCATGACCCCCACGTCGCGCATTCAACGTGGGTCGTGGGGAAGTGCAACGAGCGAGGGAGTTACTGCGGTAAAAACTCCGCCACACGCGCGCCCGCGCACTGTTCTGGGCCTGGCCCAATAACGCCCCGCGCTTATATGTGGCCCAGGCCTGGGGGCTCCTGTCGGTGTACAAAAGTAGGGGTCCCTTTTTGCACCCCTTTACGCGGGCAGTCGCAGCCCCATGCCCCTGGCCATGCTTGGCGGGGCAGAGGAAGCAAAGGCACAAGACGACCAGACCAACGCCAAGCCGGAAACACAAAGAGCAGAAGGGCGAAGTGGACTCCCCGGGCAAGGCCCTTGCCGGGGCGGCCTCCACAGCCCCGGCAAGAATCTTGCCGAGGCAACTTGCCCAACGCCAGCAGGGCTGCCACCCTCGAGCCTGAGAGTTCCGACGCCCTCAACCACATTGGAACCAAAGCTCGGGAGGCGCCTCCATGGTGGCATGCAGATGTTTGTGAAGACCAGAAGCATACAAGACTAGATGAATAACCAGAAGATGAAGATCCTCGGCAAGATCCTTGCCAAGGATACCCACGAGACCCCCAGCAAGCCCCTTGTCAGGGACGACCACGATGCCATGGCAAGACCCTTGCCGGGGCCCTGGCAAGACTCTTGCCGAAGACATCCGCGGAGCCGCGGCCAGGCCCACATCTGCCAAGACTCCGCCGTTGTTCCCATGCAGCTGCCAGCCCACCAATTAGGCGAGCACCTACGCGGCGACGTGCGGCCTCTAGGCCAACTCAGCAAGCACCTGCGTGGTGTCATGCAGATCTTCATGAAGGCTCTGCCACCACACCAACTCTGCAGCCAGCCAGCCAGCGTGGCACTACCCGCCTAGTTAGTTCGGATGCGCGTCAAAGCCAGGCGAGGCGGCGACAGCTGCGACGAGCTTCCTTGCCGTCCCTGATAAAGCAAGAAGGGCACGTCAGCAGCGCATTAAATGTGTTTGTCCTATGGTGCCAGAGGATAGACTCAACCACTGTATAGCTTTCCACCTCCTGTGTGCCACTGTGGCAGCCCCTTTGTCTATAAAAGGAGGCCCGCAGCATACTGGGAGAGGATTCGGACTTTTTGGACCCTGCACGCTTTGTAGCTAGTCCTAGAACACCAGATAAACAGAAACCAGCAAGAGTAGGGTATTACGCATCACTTGCGGCCCAAACCTGGATAATCCCCCAGCGTTGATCTCTCAATCCCGCTCTTTCCACAGCCCCGCGCCCGCCAACGGTAGCAAAAGGGATTCCTCGTGATCCCGTAGGTGTCGTTTCCCCCGACATGGCCGTCTCGCTAACTATTGCTTCTACAACTATCGCTAACTTATAGTGATAAAGTAAAGCAATTACATGGCGTTTGCATTTCATACAATAAAGCGACAACCATAAGGCTCTTGCCTGTTGCCGATAACTTTTACAAAACATGATCATCTCATACAATAATGTATATCACATCATGTCTTGACCATATCATATCACAACATGCCCTTCAAAAACAAGTTAGACGTCCTCTACTTTGTTGTTGCAAGTTTTGCGTGGCTGCTACGAGCTTCTAGTAAGAACCGTTCTTACTTACGCATCAAAACCACAACGGTGATTTATCAAGTTTCCTGTTTTAACCTTCAACAAGGACCGGACACAGTCAAATTCGATTTATCTAAAGTTGGAGAAACAGACACCCGCCAGCCACCTTTATGCAAAACTTGTTGCATGTCTATCGGTGGAACCGGTCTCATGAAGATGGTCATGTAAGTTTGGTCCGAGCCGCTTCATCCAACAATATCGCTGAATCGAAATAAGACATTGGTGGTAAGCAGTATGATGATCATCACCCACAACTCTTTGTGTTCTACTCGTGCATATCATCTACGCATAGACCTGGCTCGGATGCCACTTTTGGGGAACGTAGCATGCAATTTCAAAAAAATTCCTACGCTCACACAAGATCTACCTAGGAGATGCATAGCAACGAGAGGGGGAGAGTGTGTCCGTGTACCCTCGTAGACCAAAAGCGGAAGCGTTTGACAACGCGGTTGATGTAGTCGAACTTCTTCTTGTTTCGACCGATCAAGCACCGAACATACGGCACCTCCGAGTTCTGCACACGTTCAGCTCGATGACGTCCCTCAAACTCTTGATCCAGCAAAGTGTCGAGTGAGAGTTTCGTCAGCACGACAGTGTGGTGATGGTGATGGTGAATTGATCCGCACAGGGCTTCGCCTAAGCACTACGACAATATGACCGGAGGCGTAAACTGTGGAGGGGGGCGCCGCACACGGCTAGGAGTCAATGTTGTGTGTTCTAGCGGTGCCCCCCACGTATATATAGGTTGGAGGGGAGGAGAGGCAGCCAAGGGGCACCCAAGTAAAGAGAATCCTACTTGGTCCCCTAGTCCAATTCGGCCTCCCCCCTTTCCTTTTACCGGAAGGGGGAAAAGGGAAGAGAGGGGGGAGGAAGGGAAGGGGGCCGAACCCCCACCTCCTTCTCCTATTCGGCCTCCTTCCTTAGGGGAGGGGCGCACCACCCCTTGTGGGCTGGTGTGCTTTCCTCCTATGGCCCATAAGGCCCATTATTCCCCCGGGGGGTTCCGGTAACCCCCCCCCCCCGGTACTCTGATATGTACCCGATATGCCATGAAACACTTCCGGTGTCCGAATATCATCGTCCTATATATGAATCTTTACCTATCGACCATTTCAAGACTCCTCGTCATGTCTGTGATCTCATCCGGAACTCCGAACAACATTCGGTCACCAAATCACATAACTCCTATAATACAAAATCGTCATCGAACGCTAAGCATGCGGACCCTACGGGTTCGAGAACTATGTAGACATGACCGAGACACCTCTTCGGTCAATAACCAATAGCGGAACCTAGATGCACATATTGGTTCCCACATATTCTACGAAGATCTTTATCGGTCATACCGTAATGACAATATATGTTATTCCCTTTGTCATCGGTATGTTACTTGCCCGAGATTCGATCGTCGGTATCTTCAAACCTAGTTCAATCTCGTTAACGGCAAGTCTCTTTACTCGTTTCGTAATGCATCATCCTGCAACTAACTCATTAGTCACATTGCTTGCAAGGCTTATTATGATGTGCATTACCGAGAGGGCCCAGAGATATCTCTCCGATACTCGGAGTGACAAATCCTAATCTCGACCTATGCCAACCCAACAAACACTTTAGGAGATACCTATAGAGCATCTTTATGATCACCCAGTTACGTTGTGATGTTTGATAGCACACAAGGTATTCCTCCGGTATCCGGGAGTTGCATAATCTCATAGTCAAAGGAATATGTATATGACCCGAAGAAAGCAATAGCAATAAAACTTAACGATCATTATGCTAAGCTAATAGATGGGTCTTGTCTATCACATCATTCTCCTAATGATGTGATCCCATTTACCAAATGACAACTCATGTCCATGGTTAGGAAACTTAACCATCTTTGATTAACGAGCTAGTCTAGTAGAGGCTTACTAGGGACACTATGTTTTGTCTATGTATCCACGCATGTATCAAGTTTCTGGTTAATACAATTCTAGCATGAATAATAAACATTTATCATGATATAAGGAAATATAAATAACAACTTTATTATTGCCTTTAGGGCATATTTCCTTCAAATAATGCTTGGTCTTTCCTGCCTTGGGGCTTCGGGTTCAGCCTCAGCAGGCTTCTTATTCTTCTTGGCAGCCAGCTTGGGGTCAATGCCTGGACGCCCAAGAGCCTTTATATTCACAACCTCATTGTGAGCCTGGACGCATTTTTGAGCATAGTACTTCATGCGCTCACGAGAGTCTTTGGCTTCCTCACGTTTCTTTGTGAACTGAGCCTTGAGGTCAATCATCATTTGCTTGAAGTTCTGAACATCAACGACACCGAGCTTTGCCATATGCTTCTTGAACTGGGCATTCTCATAGTCAATTTTGTTTTCCAGCTCAACAATGTCCTTGGCTATGCTTCCCTGAAATGTGACACTGATGTCAATGGGCAGTTGCAGATCGTCAATGGTGAGAGTGGGATCTTCAAACCATTCATCGATGAAATTGTTGAGAATACATCAAAGAGAGGCAAATCCTTGAAGATTTCAGCCTCTTGCTTGCTCTTGATAAGCATTTCCAGAGCATCATCAGCAAGATCTTCATCACTGGAGAGATCTATAGTTTTCTCTTCATTTTGCAAGATGCTGGCTGGAGTGAGGTCATGTCCAGAAATCTTCTTGGGCTTCTTGGACTTCTTCGAGATGCGGGATCAATCCTCAGACTGCACACTGGATTTAGCAGGTGCAGATTGCAATGGCTTCACTCTTGAAGCTTTTGGAGCTGTAGAAGGTTTTGAAGCCTTAGACTTCTTCTTTGGCTTCGGAGGCTCAGGATCATCCTCATGTTCCTCTTTGCCAGCCTCCTCTTCGCCAGTGGCCCTTTGGGCAGCAATGTGGGAGAGAAGCCCATCAAAGCTATTGAAGGGACCAATGATATTCTGATTGACTTCACGACTGCCATCTGGCCTGGGAGCTGCTGGACCAGGGTTGAAGTCAATCCACAGGTCCTTCTTGTTCGGGACCGCAGAAGCTCTTGCAAACTGAAGATTTTGTTCAAACAATTCATCTTCACGACACCATCGGGGACTGGATAGGTCGGCATTCTCAGGCTGAGGTCCTCTGACCATGCAAGCATAGAAGCCCTTTGCAATGGCTTCAGCCTTCGTCTTAGGATGCAGCTTCCTATACACAATATCAACCCATGGTGGCCTCACAGCATTCTTCTTTGCATACTCATTAGTGATGAAATTGTACAGAAACCATTGCTCTACCCAATATCTTCGAATCCATTGGACTCGAGTCTTGCGTTCACCATAGGTTTCCTCTGGGTCAGACTTGTATTTCTCATAGATATCTGGTGGCAGGTATAAAGCAGTGTTGTCCCGGCGCTGCCTGCCACCCTTCTTTGCAGATTTTCCACCAGTCATTGGATTCAGAATGAAAGGCTTCACAACTGTGTTTGGCTTCAATCTACTGGTCAAACAAGAGATGACTTCTGGAGATTCAATGTGATGCTGTAAGAGCTCTACAAATGAATGCAGACTATGAGAACCAAGTGATTCTCCCACGGACATGTACCTATGACAGCATTAGAGATGCGAGGGAAGGGGAAGAGGTCATATGCATTCTCAAAAGATTTTGACGATAAATCGGTTTGAAGACATTGACCTCATAGTGCGAAGACATTCACTTATCGATGTGAGTTGGTTCTAGATTTGTACGAATCCATGAATAAGTACAAGTGAGGAATTGATGACCCACAAGTATAGGGGATCTATCGTAGTCCTTTCAATAAGTAAGAGTATCAAACCCAATGAGGAGCAGAAGGAAATGACAAGCGGTTTTCATCAAGGTATTCTCTGCAAGCACTGAAATTATCGGTGATAGATAGTTGTATGATGAGATAATTCGTAACGGGTAACAAGTAACAAAAGTAAACAAGGTACGACAAGGTGGCCCAATCCTTTCTGTAGCAAAGCACAAGCCTGGACGAACTCTTATATAAAGCAAAGCGCTCCTGAGGACACATGGGAATTACCGTCAAGCTAGTTTTCATCATGCTCATATGATTCACATTCGTTACTTTGATAATTTGATATTTGGGTGGACCGGTGCTTGGGTGCTGCCCTTCCTTGGACAAGCCTCCCACTTATGATTAACCCCTCTAGCAAGCATCCGCAACTCACTACAAAAAAAGACACATCCGTGACATTTTGGGCCGAACGAAAAAAAATTGTCATACTTATGACACTTCTATGACGATAATTGTGACAAAACCCGGTATCATCATAGATGTGGTGGGCTCCTACTTCTATGACAAAAAATCATGACAGAAAATGGGCTTTTCATCCTGGGCGGGCCGGAGACGCAGCTGCATGACATTCTTTGGGCCGTCCATGACGGAAAAAACCGTGGTAGAAGCGAGGGCGAGGAAAATATCGGGGTGTTCCCGGTTACGGTGGGTGGTCGGGGCCAAGCGATGCACGTTTCTCTCGTACACGCACGCGCGTGGGTGTGAGGCGTTGGGCTCTAACTGAACCCGAGCGATTGCACTGCAGGCTACGCGTTACTGAACCAGAGCAATCGATCGATGGCTGTTAACTGAACCCGATCGAGCGATTCCTTCGCTACTGCTGCTAACTGAAGCCGATCGATGCTGCCTCTGGATGAACAGTGAGTGTTGCTGGGGGGTTTGGATGAAATAGTTGCCGGTGGGGGTGGATGAACAGGAGCCCGTGATGTTGCCTCTAGATGAACAGGACCCCGATCGATCGAGCCGGTTGGAGCTGGATGAACAGGACCCCGTGGAGGGTTGGACGAATAGGACCACCCCGTGGAGGGCTGGATGAAGAGTAGACGGTGGAGGGCTGGATGAACAGTAGACGGTGGAGGGTTGGATGAACAGTAGCCCGTGGAGGGGTGGTTGAACAGGAGCTCGTGGAGAGGGCTGGTTGAACAGTAGCCAGTGGAGTAGCGCGCGGTGGAGGCTGGATGAACAGGAGCCCGTTGATGAACAGTCGCAGGTGGAGGCTGGAGGAGGTCGACGGTGGATGAACAGTAGCCCGTGGAGGCTGGAGGGGGTCGACGGTGAAGATGAACAGTATCCCGTGGAGTCCCGTTTTGCTGTATGCCACACCCCTCCCGATGAACAGGACCCCCGTTTCGACCGTAGCGCTCCAACACAAGTCCGTTTCCTCCGTTTTGCGGTACACCACACCCCCCCGATCAACAGGACCCCCGTTTCGACCATAGGAGGTCCATTTCCTCCATTTTGCGGTACGCCAGACCCCTCCCGATGAACAGGATCCCGTTTCGAACATGGCCGGTCGAACACAAGGCTGTTTCCTCCGTTCTACGGTACGCCACACCCCTCCCGATCAACAGGACCCCCGTTTCGACCGTAGGAGGTCCGTTTCCTTCGTTTTGCGGTATGCCAGACCCCTCCCGATGAACAGGATCCCGTTTCGACCTTGACCGGTCGAACACAAGGCCGTTTCCTCCGTTCTGCGGTACGCCAGGCCTCGTTTCCATCGGCTGTTCCGTCCAAGCCCTCCTGATGAACACGACGACACATTATGTTTCGACCCAGCCGGTTGGCTCCCCATGAACACGACGACGACGCTATTTCTCTGTTCCGACCCAGCCATGTACACGAGCCCTGGCCATACGTATGCACGAGAAGGCGTTCGAGACCCCACCCGTATGTACGTACGTGGCCGTATTTTCTTTCTTGCACCCTGGCCGCTGTACGTACATGTACATGCTACGTGCGCGCCTCTACTACGACACGTGCGTGCCTCTACATCAACTAGTATGTACATACACGTACGCGGCCAAAATGACAACGCTACGTACGCTTCGACCAGGTGGGTCCCGACTGTCAGGCACTTCCTTGCGTGCGAAGATGTAGCTGGTGGGTCCCAGCAGTCACGGGGGCGAATTGTTTTTTTCCCGGACGCACTTCCTTGCATGCGAAGATGTAGCTGGTAGATCGCAGCAGTCAGGGGGGAAACGTTTTTTTCACGAAATATAGTTGCCCGTCCGGTGGGCCCCTGCTGTCAGGTGGAGGAATAATTATTTTGTGTGTAATAAGGAGGCACTTCTTTGCGGCCGCCATGGACCCAGCTGTCAGCCTCTCCACAGTACTCTTCCAATGGAAGTCATTCCTTGACCACGTTGACCACGCCGCGCCGAGAGCACCAGGGCGGTGGACGACGGCGAGGCCTAGGAAGGGGACGACGCGGAGCCGGGGAAGACGCGGTAATGGAAGCCCGCGCAGAGAGGAGTATGAGGGTTCACTGGTTCGTCTGCGGTGTGAGGCTGTCGTCGCCGCAGGGCCTGGCCAGTGGTGGGAATAGTAGGGGGCGGTGAGGCCTCCGCGGCAGCACAGCCGGCCACGGGAGGCAGGAGCATGCGGCACGATCGGTGCTGCTTTGGGCGGCTGGAGCAAGAAGACCAGAGGTTGAAGAAGCACTACGGCCATTGGATGGACATCATACGGTCACTGGAGCTAGAATCGTTCATATTGACTAAGTTGACAAAGCAATTCATCCCCGTCAACTTAGTAGGCCCACAAGTTAGCCTCCCACCAAGGTGGGTCCCAACTAGCAGGGGGGTATTCATTTTTTTGTGCGTAATAAGGAGGCACTTCCGGTGGGTCCGAGCTGACAGCGGGGGGAACATTTTTTCGCGAAATACGGTGGCCTGTTCGGTGGGTCCCAGCAGTCAGGGGGGAAACATTTTTTCGCCAAATACGGTGGCCCGTCCGGTGGGTCCCTGCTGTCAGGTGGAGGAATAATTATTTTCCACGTAATAAGGAGGCACTTCCTTGCGGCTGCCGTGGACCCAGCTGTCGGCCTCTCCACGTACGGTACTCTTCCGATGGAAGTCATTCCTTGACCACGTTGACCACGCCGCGCCGAGAGCACCAGGGCAGTGGACGACCGTGAGGCCTTGGAAGGGGACGACGCGGAGCCGTGGAAGACGCGGCAGTGGATGCCCACGCGGAGAGGAGTACGAGGGTTCACTGGTTCGACTGCGGTGTGAGGCTGCCGTCATCGCGGAATAACAGGGGGTGTGGGTGAGTAGAGGGATGCCCTGGCCAGCGGTGGGAGTAGTAGGGGCGGTGAGGCCTGCGCGGCAGCACAGCCAGCCACGAGAGGCAGGAGCAGGTGGCACGACCAGTGCTGCTTTGGGCGGCTGGAGCAAGAAGACCAGAGGTTGAAGAAGCACGACGGCCGTTGGATGGACATCGTACGATCACTACAGCTAGAATCGTTTATATTGACTAAGTTGACAAAGCCCTTGGTACGCGTCAACTTAGTAGGCCCACAGGTCAGCGTCCGAAACGGTGCGCCCCAGATGTCAGGCGGAGGAATCATTTTTTGGGCGGGTGAAGCTAGAATATCCGAGATTGAAGAAGAAGCACGGCATCTGTTGGATGGACATCCAACGGCCACTGCTGCTAGAACCGTGTGTTGACTATAAGTTGACAAAGCCTTTGCATACGCGTCAACTCTGTTTTTTTAGGGGACGCGACAACTTAGTAAGGCCACAAGTGTCTGGCAGAGAACTTATAGCCCATTTGAGATTTGTAAGAATGTGTAGCCAATTTTTGAATTCTAATGGAATTTACTACAGCCCATTTACAGTTTGTTAAAAGTACAACCCATTTCAACCAACCGTTCAAAACAGAATTCAATAAAATTTCCCACATTTCGATGGGATCCGAAATATTTTTATCCCAAAATTTCTAGTCAGATTAAATACAATTTCAATATAAATTTATATTATGTAAAACTCCAACGAAACATTGCGCTCGCAACAATTAATGAAATTAAAAATTTCAATATCCAAAAATAATATTTTATAAAGTAATTACGTGTTTGGTGCATTTTTTATAGTTACTGCCCAGTTTTTATAATTATATCCCATTTATTATTTCTTAAAGCCCATTTTCGTTTTAACCCCAATGCATCCCTCCTAGGAAAGATTTGCAGACCAGCGGGGCGGAGAATAACAACTTGACCTTGCCTGGGTATTCCTAAAAAAAGTATAGCTGGGCTAGCCATTTTCAGCTTAAAAAATTAATATCTGGGCTGGATATCTGGACTGGGCTAGATGGGCCATAGCCCACCCAGTTAATACCTGCAGCGATGTTTTTGTTGTTGTTCAGAGGAGAAAAATTAATATCTGGGCTAAACGTCGCTCAAGAAAACCTCTGTAGTGCTCACACCTCAGAAACACAAATACTGCTCGAGCTGCTTGGTCCCAGTTGTCGGCCGCTTCTTGTGCAATTCTCTCGTTTATTGACTACATAGGTTGACAATGGTGTGGGACTGTGATGTCAGGAAACTAGGAGGAAGCAAAAAAAATTATAGATTTATATACTAATAAGGAGGCGTTTGCGTACGTGCGGCTATGGCCCTGGTGCGCCCCCACTGTCATCCTCTCCAAGTGAAGTCATCTCCTCATCCTCATGTCTGTTGACCATGTTGACAACGCGAGACGGCGGCGCCACAGCGAGCGCAACAACTCGAAGGACGACGGAGAGGGCCTCGCGGGCCCTACGGATGATCTGACACAGCGCCCGCTGCTCATTCGGGAAGCCAGGATCATAGGGCCACATGTCCGCGACGGCATAGTCATTCGCTTGTTCACCGGTGCTCGTTGAGGAGACGGAGGTTGCAGCACAGGTCCTCCTGCGCTGGTAGATCTTTCGCCATTAGGGCGTCGAAGTGCGGCCGCACCTGCTCTATGGTGAACACGGCATGAACCGGCTTGGACAGTGGGGCCGGCTCCTGGTCAGAAGCTACGTCCATCGTCTAATTATCGTCACTCAGCTCGGCGAGCTAGCTGGCGAGCCAGCATGTCCGGCTGCTGGACCGACCCGCTGCCAAGCACGAATCTGACTGCCCTGGCCCACCCAGACCGCCTCCCTCGACCGCGCGTGCTTTCCGCCCGAAACGGTCAGTGCCGCCCGCCCCGCTTCCCGGTGCAGGCGATTGCTCCGCCTTCAAACGACACAAGTGCCATTCGTCTGTCCTTCTGCTGCCCACATTAATGATACGCGGTTGCCAAGGCGGCTACTCCGGCGCCACACGTCCGTCCCTCCGCCGCCCACCATTGCTATATAAACTGCTGCACCGGCCATAGTCGCAGTCATCCGCATCTGTTCCCTTTCTCCTGTCCACACCACTACTGCCCACCTCGCGCTCCAGCGCTCTTCAGGATAGGCGGACGACGGACCACAAGGAGATGGCAGCCATTGCTGCCGACTGGCTGGCCGGCAGGCAGCTGGAGGACGACGACGTCCCAATGGAGAACATGGTAGTCGATGATCCGGAGCCAACCCCCTCCTCCGCGCCATCCTCGCCGGTGCATTGCACCATGACCATCGGCGAGGCCCATGCCCAATATATGGACACTGTGAGGCAGAAGCATGACGAGAAGTTCCGGGAGGCGCGGGCCGACGCCGCCTACAACCACCATCTCCTCCAGGAGCACCTGCAGGCAGAGGAACAGATCGGCGCGGAGCGGGCGGCGCTTCTCGACTCGTACCGCTCTGCCCGCGAGGCCCGCCTCGAGCGCTGGCGGTACCGCATGCGGGTGGCAGAGGCTGCGGCCGCCTACAAAGAGGGCGATGAAGCGGGCGAGGCATTGTTTGGCGAGACCGAGGACGAGGCAGAGGACAATGCCGGCTCCGATGAGTCCCCGCTCCGCTGGCGTCGACGAGGCCCTGCTCCACCGAGGCCCCGCGGCGCCAACAACAAGGCAGAGGACACCGCCGGCTCCGCCGAGGCCCCACCCTGCCGGCAATGAGGGGGAGGATTTCCCCCGCTCCGACGAGGTGCCGCCCGCTGGCAACGAGACAGAGGACATCGCCGGCTCTGCCGAGGTCCCGCCCCGCTGCCAGCGAGGCCGCGCCACACAGAAAACAAGGAAGAGGAACATGGTAGGTCGCCGCCGCTCGGGTCCAAGTAAGGCCACGACTGCTACCCTCCGGTTGAAGCCAGGCTAGGCAGGTTGACCACTGACGGCCGGTTAGCTTCTTGGCGGCGACGTGGAGTCGGAGAGCTATGTTGGAGAAGGACGCTGCTTCTACTTAACTGCTGGTGCAGTTGGCTGACTGACACGTGGGCCCAACAGGCATCTGGGCCACATGTCAGTTACGCAACTGCACCTGCAGTTAAGTCATTGAAGCTTCTGTTCGGCTTAGCCGGACACAGGTGGGTAGCTTCGGTTAATTAGTTATACCTCCAGCGCACCCCTTTTTAGTTGAAGAATGTATGAAATGTAATGAAATCCGGCATGTTTATATGAAATCCGACCGTGTATGAATGAATTTATTTCTATTAGTTTGAATTCTTGTATCACTGGCATTGGATGAACATGAAAACAATACGTACTAGCATTATTCCCAGGGTGATCACCTCGTTTGCAGCAGTTTCACATGTACTCCCTCCGGTCCTTTCTAGTCTGCATACAAGTTTTGTCTGCAGTCAAAGTATCTCTACTTTGACCAATCTTATAGAAAAAAGTATGCACTTTCACAATGTGCGAAGTAAAAAGGAACAGAAGGAGTACAAAGAGTTTGAGCAGCTTTTTAGCATTGTTGTACATTGCAATCAAACACACAGGCCTGGCAATTCATAGAGAACATTCAAAACAATCGATGATTATGCATCTCAGCGATTCACATGCCAGAGCCAATATTTACTTCACAACTAAAGAATAAATAAAAAATGGATCGACGCTGCTGACAGCAAAGGGCGTCCCATTCGAAAATATCAAACGCATATCTTCTTGCTAAAATAAATGAGCAAAATTTGACAAGGTTTTCCCATTCCAAAATATCAAATACCTACGATTGTGGAATGGGCAGGGTTTGCCATCAGTTCTGACATTGACATGGCACCTCGTGCTAAATAAACCAGCTGTTCTTTTTGTGCAGTTCCACCAAAATCAACCAAATTCGCGCGTAGCTTGTATGATTTCGCCCTTATATGTTGCAACGCCTTGAACTCCTTTCTTGTGGTGGAAATGAATGATTCGATGTATTCATGAACATTTTGTGCAGTTCCCATTGGAATCAAGCTGAGCACCCCTGTTTGCAGAAATACAAAAAAAGTGATTAGTATAAAGCAAACTGTACTATGAATTGACAGTTCAAACAGGCACCTACATGGTCCATGTAGAGGACACTGGATCTCACTGGAAAGAATCCTAGAACAACATTGTACTCGCTCATCACAGCATGAAAATGGAGATTTGTCGGTCCTTCTGAGCTGAAGTTAGTTTGGTCTTGTGGGGAGTAATGTAACCATCCTTCAACTGATCCTTCTGATGAGAAGATAGACAGGGCTTCTTCATCCTGGCATAATGGGAACTAGTCACTTCACATACTCCATATTCTTCTTCAGAGGAGGATGATCCTGTTGTGCAAAGACAAGAGGACAACTAAATGCTAGCATCCCTGTTTGCTCGGAAAAAAGGAAAGGAAATATTTAAAACAGCACAGATGAAGCACTTCTCAAGGACAATACCACTTTCTGATGACAGTATCTAAACAGTAGCACAACACCAATAGAGATGACAAAGCTCAATCATATGGATGAAATCAGTGGGTGGGTACCAACCTTTGTTAGGAGGCTTATTGTGTAGAGCATACAGATGAAGCACTTCTTCAGAACCATCTGTTGCTATCTACTGTGGTGGCCATGCTTACTATATACTCCTCGATTAGTTTAATGTTTCCAACATCTTCTTGTGCAGTTCCACTAAAATATATGGTATCTACAAAGAAGATCCCTTTTTGCACAAGTAGAGATAATTATGTATTACATTAAGAGTGGCATCAAATCAGTGGCAAAACAATTGCTCGTTCCAGCCATAGCAATAAATTAAGATGCAAAACTATATCATTACTTGTGTCATCACAGTTCCAGTGCTTCATTACAGCACCGGGAGTTGATTTTTATTTTTCTTCCGCTTGATCTTCCCCTTCATCACTTGGTTCAATAACAGACAAGCTTCGCCTTCAATGTAAGATTTGGCATGTCAATTAGCTTGCACAAGTATAGCACTAAACAATGACATTAATTTTCTGATGAAAGTGGCAAAATACGGGCCAACAGTTGTGAAATATCCTTATCTTACCTCAATGGGATATTACAGTGCACATACAGATTGGAAGTCTTGTCTCCATTTGTGCAGTTCACTAAAATCAAGCAACATTACCGTACAAGTAGCACAGCATATGAAAGCACACTGCAGAATCATGTGAAAGAAGGCTAGTACTGACCTCTCATGACGCGGAATTTAAACAACTCACAAGAAGAAGATCTGAACCAAATTTGCCAACACGGATAGGAAGTAAGATCTCCTCTTGTGCAGTTCCACTAAGATCAAGCAATCAAGCAACATTGTCGGTGTGACATTTTGGTTGAACTGCACAAAACACTCTTAAAACAAAAGTGTTTTGTGCAGTGCAACAAAAGGTCACAATGGCAACAAGGTGAAGTAGATAACCCTGTTTACACATAGGTGCAAAGGAAACAACCAGTGGTCAATAACGGTGGATGACACAGAAGCCAACAAAAAGAAGCATCTACCTTATCTAAATGGGAAAGAAAGCAAGACAGTAGCATTTCTCAAACGGTGGCATTGATTTATATTAACAGAGAGATTATATTAACAATAAAATTCGTTAAACATGTAATTTGCTTTTAACTGTGGCATTGCATCAATTTTCCAGCGGCATTATTAGAGGGTGTTTGTTTACAGGGACATTTTGGTGGAGGGACTAAAAAACTCCGTGTCAGTCCCATATAAACCAAACAGGAGGGACTTTTAGGGACTAAAAGTGGGCATTTGGGACTAAAGAAAGAAGACCCCGAGGTAGAGTCTTTTTGGGACTTTTTCCAACAGTTACCCCTGCCACGCATCGCACCTTGTCTCTATTAGTTCATTACTAGGGGTAACATGGTCTTTTAGCATGTCATTTAATAACCACTAGTCCATGTTTAGTCCCTGGAACTAAGAAGGTAGGGACTAGGGAGTTTTTAACCACACAGGGCCTTAGATTAACAACAGCTAAAGAGTTGCATGGGACAGTGGGCGCACCAGCACCATGTGCATCTACCGATGTACTGGGGTGATGCACAGTCTGTTGCAACAAAGAACAAACAACCAAGGAGAATATTTGTGTTGGTCCCAGTTTTGTTATTTTTAGACACCTTTCCCTATGTGAGTGCAGCAAATCTAGTCCTGCTCAAACTCTACAGCCTTGTCCCCCAAAACAAAAGATCAGTTCGTTATAGATGTGCGTACTGTGTTTGTCATTGTTTTCCCTTCTCGACCAACGTAGGTGCTGGATAGCCAGTCTGTACTAGTACTTTCCCCACTTCCTTTCCTCTTTGAACCACATCCTAGATTTCTGCTATACAGCTTTCCCCACTACTTTCCCCCATTCCTGTCCTCCTTGAACCATGTCTTAGATTCATGCGATACAACTTTCCCCACTACTTTTCCCCTTCCTTTCCTTTTTGAACCACGCCCTAGATTCATGCTATGCAACTTTTCCCACTACTTTCCCCCATTCCTTTCCTCTTTGAACCACGTCCTAGATTCATGGTATACAACTTTTCCCACTACTTTCCTGTTTGATCCAACACCTAGATTCAAGTGCAGAAGCGGAAAAAGCCCACATGCAACTAGAGCAATGCATGTGGAATAAGTAAATTATACCTTAAGGTTCTTGGGGTGTGGTTCGGTGGGCGACCGAAGGCCGTTAGACCCACACTACGTACGGCGGCGAAGAAGAAGGGGTCGGAGGCCCTCCCACGCCGCCGCTGGGTGAAAGTGAACAGCTGCGCCGGTAGTGGATTCCCTCCCTCGCCGATGGTGACAGCGTTAAGCCTCCTTCCCTTCCCGGTGGACGGATCCTGCCGGCTCTTTGACCAGCAGTGAGGGGAGAGAGAGAGGCCAACGAAGTCTTGTTTAGATCTGGAGAGGGTGAGAGAGTGTGAAGAGAGAAACTACAAGCAGACGAGCAGTGAGGGGAGAGAGAGGCCAATGAAGTCTTGTTTAGATCGGGAGAGGGTGAGAGAGTATGAAGAGAGCAACTACAAGCGTTGAGGCTCCAGCGTGTATATATATACTGGAGAGAGTGTGAAGAGTGCAAACCCTAGAAAACAAGCGCTGAGGCTGCAGCTTATACGTGATGAGGTGATTATACGGTCACTATGAGATCGTATAGCTCCGTATCCATCCATTTGACCAGTCAAAGAATCCTCCTGGCACGAATTATGCTCAAGTGTAGTTATCGAACCCGAGACCTCAAGTTTGATGAGCGAACAGGCTAACCAGCTACACAACCCTCCCATTATGTTCAACGAGAGGAAAATAACCTTTTATACATTCCTGCATTCGTGTGACAAGCATGCCATGTTTTTTTTGTCTGTGTGGGAGTCATTGGGATTTAAATCATAATCATGTCATGTGGCTTTGGTGGTAAGACTATCCACAGTGGTGCAGAAATAATGCAGCCTAAGTCACCTTACCTCTCTCCACGTAGTACGTTGGGTCCCACCAGTCAGAGGGTGAAACAAACAAATTAATAAGAAAAGTTAAAAGCGCCAGCGGTGTATCTTACCTCACACATCTCGCTACTGCTCGGGAACACTGTCCAATTGATCCCTCTGTTCGCTCACATACTATTTTAAGTGAATCCTTATTATAACATGCACACAATTTTGGGCACTTGTATTCGACCTAAGTCAGTGTGCCACCGTATCTCATACGACTCCCTCCGTCTAGGTGTAATAAGTCACGTTAGAAGGTGCAGCGGGACCAAGGTGCAAGCAGATTGGAGAAGGAGAAACTTGACCGATCATTCCTCCAATCAAAGCCCTAATTTCTGTCTCTAAACGCACCAATTAGTCCAAACAACTAAGAGATGTCGTTTTAGCTACCATGCAGGGCCACGTATTAACTCGCATGCAAGCCGACTTTGATTTCTTGACTGATCAACGCGTAGTTGCGCTTCATGCATTGGGTTTCCGGGTGAGATAACAAGGCAGAGTAAGGAGTGTTTGGTTACATTGTTTAGGCTGGTCATAGTGGTGAGTAACTTGGACTAGCAACATGCATATGTTACTAGTCTATGTTACTACTAAGCGAAGTTTGCCGTCGGAAGCGAGCTGATCTGGCTCTCCTAAGCTAGCAAGGTTTTTCTAGCCCACCCAAGCTAGCTGGCCCACAAAAGCTAACATATTTTAACAGTTCCAAACGCCTAACCTTGCCCGGCTATGCTATAAGCTGATCTTGCTAAGGATCCAAACGTTCCCTAAGAAACAACGCTCGCTAGCAACGAGGCCAGGAGGGGATTGAGACGAGAAGTTAATGGACGACGCCTAAACATTTTGGGAATATCTGATTTCTGTAGGATGACTTAACACCTAGACGGAGGGAGTACTACTCCTCAGTCCAGGTTTGATGGAATATTCGTCACCTCTTCTCTTCTTGTACGTACTCCATTTGTATCTCACTTCCTGTGGCTTCGCACTCGCACGATTTTCCTATTCTATGAACCTGTGTGTGTGTGTGTGTTTAACAGCATGTGTGTGTTAGAGAGAGCGACAGATCGACCAACTCCTACAGAGAGATGGTGTGTAGTGTACGATTTTAGCCGCGAGAGTCGGTGCATCCTCTCGTTTCCGGGCGTCCGATAGGGACAGGCGGACAGCTGTCACGCCCGCTCCTGACCAGCCTGGCCCACCCAAAGCCCCTCCATCGCCTGCGCGCGCTTCCCCCCCGAAACGGTCAGCGCCGCTCCAAAGAATCGGTGCCGCATTCATGCCCGGGCAGAGCGGACGCGACCTCTCACTGGCGCCTACGTTGAAGGGAGAAGCGGATTCAAGAGTGATGGTTGCTTCGTCCGTCCAACTTACTGCTGGGTCTATGTGATTTGACGGCTCATTGGTCATTATTACTGAGGTGGTAGGACTGCTGGATGTCCCACGCTTTCGGCGAAAGGAGGTAATACTAGATTACAATTTTCTCCATTCTTACGGCGGAGGAGTGCAAGAGCAGTGAAAACACGCAGGCTCGGTGATTACATGGCCCACTTCACACTATCACCATATTTTCTGGACACCGTGCAACACCTAACTCTTTACATAGCACTCCCTCCGTTCCTAAATATAAGTATTTGTAGAGATTCCACTAGGTGGACTATATATGGAACAAAATGAATGAATCTACACTTAGAATGCATCTATATACATCCGTATGTGGTTCATGTAGAAATCTCTACAAAGACTTATATTTAGGAACAGAGGAAGTACTTGTATAGTACGTACTGTAATTTATCAGCGAGATAGTACAATGCTATGAAGCTTCCAGCTTCTGTTACATGTATCTTGCGTCCAAGGTTGCCCGTTGCAACATTTCATCAAATACAAAGGAGACTAACATGCATGCTATTGCATCTCAATGATTGACAGATCATAGAAAATATCGGTTCCTCAAAAATATCATAGCAAATATGTACTCCCTTCGTTCCAAAATAAGTGTCTCAACTTTATGCAGGGGGTGTTTGTTTCCAGGGACTTTTTAGTGTAGGGACTAGAAAAAGTCCCTCTTAGAGACTCTTAACCAAACAGGAGGGACTACTAGGGACTAAAACTTGCTTTTTGGGACTTAATGAAGAAGACTCTCAAGGAGAGTATTTTTTGGGACTTCCAACAATGCCCCTCCCTGCACCCATTGCCCCGCCGCCCCATGGTGTTGTTTGGTTGTTATTTTTTTGTATACTGGGGGTAACATGGTCATTCAATAACCTCTAGGGAGGGACTAGGGACTTTTTAGTCCCTGAAAACAAACAGGGAGGGACTTTTTAAGGAGTAGGGACTTTTTAGTTGGGACTAGAAAAAGTCCTAGGACTTATGAACCAAACAGGACCTCAATATGGACTACATACGAAGCAAAATGAGTGAATCTACACTCTAAAATATGTCTATATACATCAGTGTTTGGAGTATGTACTAGTAGTTCATATTGAAATCTACTAAAGGACATATATATTCCAAACAATATGATAATCTCTCTAACCAAGGTAGTAGGGACGAGGAGTAAACGAAGGGAGTAGTAAAATTTTATCCTCGTCCTGCAAGCCACCGTGCGCGTGGGCGAGGGAGCGGGCGTAAGGCGTATAGTACTACTACTAGTAAGCAAGCTTCACCTCATCCTGCGAGCCACCGCGCCCGTGGGCGGGGGATACGGTGTCCTAAGCAAGCTTCTCCTCGTTCTGCGAGTTGACGGGACACATCAAAAGTACTCCAGAGTATAGAGCCTTGCCTCTAAGGTAGGCCCCACATGGTTTGCCTCTTTTTTAACATAATGTGTCAAGTTGCAATTTGTTTGTTCACACGTGGTAGACGATCCTCCCTCCATCAAGTGGACAACCAGTACACGTGTCAAATTACCACGTGGGCTGCCTTTTCGTACATAAATGAGCTCCACTTTGTACCCGTGCGGGTGTGGTTGGGAAAGATACGGGAGTACGTGCGCTGTGTGTCGATGTACAAAAGGAGGGGCGCACTTTTGTACCCCTTTACCTGTGCACGGGCAGTCGGAGCCGCGCCCACGGTCACACCAAGCAGAACAGGAGAGGTGAGCCATGGTAAGACCGAAGCCCAAGATAACCAGAGCAACGCCAAGGCCAAGACCACAAAGAGCAGAGGGACAAAGCAGGTTCCCCCGGCAGGACCCTTGCCGGGGCAGCTCGCCCCACACCAACAGAGCGAGCCACCCTTGAGCCCATGGTCTCCAACATCACGTTGGGCTAGGGCTCGGGAGGCACCTCCATGGTGGCATGCAGATCTTTGTGAAGACAAGGAACACTCAAGATCAGATGAGGATTAGAAGACGACGATCCTCGGCAGGATCCTTGACGAGGAAGGCCACCAGACCCCCAGCAAGATCCTTGCCGAGGACGACAACGCGCCACGACAAGACCCTTGTCGGGCCAATCGGCAAGGCCCTCACCGAGGATGCCAGAAGGGCCACTACCAGGCCCGCACCAACCAAGTCTCCGCCGTTCACATGCAGCTGCCAGCCCAACCAGCTAGGCGGGCACCTGCGTGGCAACATGCAGCTCCCAGGCCAACTCATCAAGCGCCTGCGTGGCAGCATGCAGATCTTCGTGGAGGCTCCACCACCGCGCCACCTCAGCTGCCTGCCTGCCTCCATGGCGCCGCATGCGTCGCTAGCCAGGGCGCATGTCGAAGCAAGGAGGAGCAGCAACGGACGGGACGGGCCTCGCCCCCGTCCCCGATAAAGCAAGGGGACACCTAAGCTGCGCATTAAATGCATCTTGTCCTGTAATACGAGCGATAAGCTCATAGCACTGTGTGCCTTTCCACCTCCTGTGTGCCACTGCGGCAGCCCCTTTCGACTATAAAAGGAGGCCCATGGCATACTGGAGAAGGGATTCGGCTCTTTCAAACCACACACTCACCATAGCTAGTTCGAGAGCTCAAGAACTCTCTGAAATACACCCACCAAAGCAGGACTAGGGTTTTACGCATCCTCGCGGCCCGAACCTGGGTAAACGATCCTCGTGCTGGTTACTAATCCTGCTCTTCTCACAACCCCGCGCCCCGGCAACCATAGTAGGGATTCTTGTGATCCCATAGGTGTCATTCCACACCGACATATTTGGCGCGCCAGGTAGGGGGCGCAATTGTGAGAATCTGGTCTAGTAGCTAGCCTAGCATTTTCTTCATCGCCATAGCTCCCAAGAAGGAGCGGCCAGGAGAAAGGGGCGCCGCCTGCGAACGTGAAGGACGCCAGTGCGGCAACAGAGAAGCTAAGTCATTCAGAGCTTTGAGTTATTTCCTTTTATATATAAGGTTATCGTCCTCGGAGATCTTGCCTATGTATGAGAAACCTGCATGCAAAGGGGCCCTCCCGCAATTGGCAACGCCCTTGTTCTGTTTCGAGTCCGCTCAACAGCTCAAAGCGGCCGTGTCGAGAGTAGCGGGGTAGCCTTCCGCACTTGGCAACGCTCCCGACTCTGACTCGAGTCAAACTCGACAGTTCGGGCGCCGCGCTAAGGGCGGTAAGGTGGTTAGCCCGGCAGCAAGCACACCTGGCAGGCCACTGGGGACCCGTCCCCAAGATGCCGCCCTGGGTTTACGCGCCGGCAAACCTACCCAGTTAACGTAGGGTGGACATACAAAGGAAAGTCGAACAGGAAAATAACATGCATGATACTAAAAGTGCTGCAGAGTTATATTACATCGAATTGTTGTTGTGGTTCTAACTAGAGATAGCAATTGTCTTGGTTGTGAGCCTGCAGCGGTGACAAGAAACAGGGTGCCTAATCCCGGCGCTGGCCCTCTACCCTCTGAATTCCGCCGATGCGATTGATGATGGGCTTGATGCGCTCCCTGAGCGGCGTGAGGTCAGTATCCTCCGGCAAGCTCTCCAGCGCGGCGTCGAAGTCGAGGTCGGGGTACCAGTATGCCACCTTGGTGAGAACCTTGGTCATGGCGCCCTGGCAAAGCCTCCGGGCCTCGTCGGCCAGCGAGGCCGCCCGGTTGGCGTGAAGCCGCTCCAAAGCGCCGACGACCTTCTCAAAGAACAGGGTCAGGCTGCAGTTGGCGCTCACGCTCCACTCCAGGGCATACCTCACGTCCGGCATCCCCATGGTGGCCAGCTGCGCGGCAGCCTAGTTGGCAATGGTGGCAAGGCGATCGAGCCAGCGGTTCTCGCCCTCCATGTGATCCATGAAGTTGAGGGCCTCGTTCTTCCGCAACAGGCGCGAGCTGCCCATTTACTGCGATGTGACGCATGTGTGCAGGAACCGCCCCACCCATGCCACCCACGTCACGCGCACCCCTCCACGCCACGCTGCGCCGCGTGCGGGTCGTGGGAAGCGCAGCGCGCAAAAAGTTTTACCGCGGTAAAAACCGCCCCGCCTGCCCGCGCACCCTTTTGGGCCTGGCCCAACAACGTGTCGTGCTTATGTGTGGCCCAGGCCCGGGGGCTCCTGTCGGTGTACAAAAGGAGGGGCGCACTTCTGTACCCCTTTACCTGTGCACGGGCAGTCGGAGCTGCGCCCACGGTCACACCAAGCAGAACAGGGGAGGTGAGCCAAGGTAAGACCGAAGCCCAAGATAACCAGAGCAACGCCAAGGCCAAGACCACAAAGAGCAGAGGGACGAAGCAGGTTCCCCTGGCAAGACCCTTGCCGGGGCAGCCTCAGTAGCCCCAGCAAGACCCTTGCCGGGGCAGCTCGCCCCACACCAATAGAGCGAGCCACCCTTGAGCCCATGGTCTCCAACATCATGTTGGGCCAGGGCTCGGGAGGCACCTCCATGGTGGCATGCAAATCTTTGTGAAGACAAGGAACACTCAAGATCAGATGAGGATTAGAAGACGACAATCCTCGGCAGGATCCTTGCCGAGGAAGGCCACCAGACCCCCGGCAGGATCCTTGCCGAGGATGATAGCGCGCCACGACAAGACCCTTGCCGGGCCACCTGGCAAGGCCCTCACCGAGGACGTCAGCAGGGCCACTACCAGGCCCGCACCAACCAAGTCTCCACCGTTCACATGCAGCTGCCAGCCCAACTAGCTGGGCAGGCACCTGCGTGGCAACATGCAGCTCCCAGGCCAACTCATCAAGCGCCTGCGTGGCGGCATGTAGATCTTTGTGGAGGCTCCACCACCGCGCCACCTCAGCTGCCTGCCTGCCTCCATGGCGCCGCATGCGTCGCTAGCCAGGCCGCGTGTCAAAGCAAGGAGGAGCGGCGACGGACGGGACGGGCCTCGCCCCCATCCCCGATAAAGCAAGGGGACACCTAAGCTGCGCATTAAATGTGTCTTGTCCTGTAATACGAGCGATAAGCTCATAGCACTGTGCGCCTTTCCACCTCCTGTGTGCCACTATGGCAGCCCCTTTCGACTATAAAAGGAGGCCCATGGCAAACTGGAGAAGGGATTCGGCTCTTTCGAACCACACACTCACCACAGCTAGTTCGAGAGCTCAAGAACTCTCTGAAATACACCCACCAAAGCAGGACTAGGGTTTTACGCATCCTCGCGGCCCGAACCTGGGTAAACGATCCTTGTGCTGGTTACTAATCCTGCTCTTCTCACAACCCCGCGCCCCGGCAACCGTAGTAGGGATTCTTGTGATCCCATAGATGTCGTTCCACACCGACACTGTGTGTGCACCTCTTCTCTTCGTGCACGTCCCCCACCTATGTGGGTGTGTGTGAGAGATACAAACCTAGACAAATGGCTTGTGCGTTCGTGAGTGTTTTTTGTTTGGGGGGGGTGATTTCGTGAATGTATTTGTGGGAATATGTGTCGATGACATCTCAAACAAAATTTTGCATGCAATGTCGTCTATGAAATGGAGGCCTATCCATATCATATATAGAGGGTCGGGCGATCCACGAGAAGAGAGGGAGGGGTCATAGATATTGATAGAGTCGAAGAGAGGATCAAGTGGGTGGGTGCGAGATCGATGAAGAGAGCCATCAAAATTATGTGTGTGTGCAAGTCAAAGATATAGGGCGACTGACCTACCGGAACGTCAAAGGGCACAGGTCAAGTTTGTGTGTGGCAGGGAGACATGACTAGAGCGCTCGATGTATCGGTGTGTGTGTGTGGGAGGGGGTGGGGGGAGGGGTAGGCAGAGGCCTCACTATAGAGGTAGAACGACTCGTATATGTGTTGAGAAGGAGAGACCCAGCTATGTCTTGAGGGAGATCGGTCGACATCCATACATAACTGAAGGACGGAAAATAGGATGGGACAGAGAGAGAGAGGAGAGAGAGGGAGGGAGGGAGAGGGGTAGAGTGCTGGATGGGTGATGGAGTTGCTTCTCGAAGATGGTGGGAGAGGCCTACTAGACAAACTGAGGGTGGAACAGCAATATTATCAATAAGAGTGGGGATGTGTTTCTGTGTGTGCCTGTGCGTGATAGATCTGTCGGGACGCATCCATGGATGATGAAGGGGATCCATGTGTTTGGTAAGCAAACCTAACTAGATCGGTAGATCAATTGTTGTTTGTCGGAGGAAGGGAGAGACATAACTAATGAGGTGGATTGATCGACGCGTGGGGGAAAACGAGTTATAAGGACCTAGCTAGCTATATGTATAGCGGGAGATCGGTCCGTGTACGTCCATTTGTTAGAGGCAAATAAGGCCCGGCAAGACGGATAGACAGAGAGAATGGAGCTAGGAGGTGGTGCGAGAGGCCCAGCTACTAGCTAGATAGGGGAAGGATTGTGCGGTTGTGAGATCGATGAAAAGAGGGGCGAGAGTTTACACGTGTGTGGGGCCGTAAGAGAGACACGAGGCAAGGACACGTAAAGGAGGAGATTGAAGGTGCGTGTGTATGTTGTAGGCAGACATCGCTGGAGAGGTTTATCGTTCGGTGTGTGTCAGAAAAAAGTTGTGGAGACTGTGGGAGAACGACCTAAAGAAAAAAATGGATGTGCGTGATGGATAGAATGCTGAGGGAGGGGGAGGGCGAGGAGGGCGTGTGCATGCACGAGAGAAAGTTAGTGGTAGCTACAAAGGTTAGAAAATTGTGTGGGTGTAAGAGACTAACAAAGATCATAATTTGATATGAAAGTGGATTCATATATTTGAATAGGAGATCATAGTGTTTTAAACATATGCATGCATGAATATAGCGGTGATACGTGTGTTGTGGTTTTGCACTTGTTACACCATAATGTGATAATGCATGGCGTTTGCAACTCACAGCTAAATGTCGAACAATCTAAACCATACTATATATACATCGAACAATCTCACATTTTATTTGAATTTGTGATAATGTGTGGTGTTTGCAGCTTACAACTAAATATCGAACAATCTAAACAATACTATATATCGAACATTCTCACATTTTCTTTGAATTTGTGGTAATGTGTGGTGTTTGCAACTCACATCTAAATACTTGTAGGCGTAGGGGGCGGGGCACCATACATAATGTGATAAACACATTATACATATGAGACATGGTTTAGATTATGAAGATCTAGCTAGAGCTTGAAATGTACTGTGATTTGAAATCAACATAAAGTGGATTCAAAAAATCGAGTTCGAGTTCATATAGTACACATAGTTCATATGTAACTCGAGACTAATCATGTGGTGTGCTGTGAAGATAATACACAAACGATGGTTTAACTTGACAATAATGATGATTGTAGATCTTACTAAAACAGAGAAAAAAATTCAAATGCTTTGACTTCACAACAATCATTATTGTAGATATTATTCAAATAGAGAAACGAATTCAAATTTAGTTCATATTGAAGCGGTAGTATATACGTTTGGAATGCACTAAAACGTTCATTTGAGTAGTAGGTTGCATGCATTATACACGTAGCGAAATATTTTAACTGAACATAACATGAATTCAAAGTTTTGAATGACATTTGTAGTGTGAATTGATTTGGTACAGTACACGTTAGGCTTGTCCGGAAATTTCAACCCGCGCCTTGTTAGCCCCAAATATTTAAGATATATCTTTGTCTCGTTGTGCTCCGACAACACCCTCCATCTCAACCCGCGCCTTGCTATTCCAAAATTACAACGCGCGCGAAAACTCCCACCTCCTATGAAATCCCGGCACGCGAAATGCCCGTGATACCCCTGAACCAAAAGAACCGCCTCAATTGTTGGGGGTACTTTCGTAACTTACCCCACATTTCGGACAAACACGTCCCTAAGCCATGGTTCCCCACTCCCATCCCATCCGCCCACCCATTCGTACACCGAGGCCGGGAAAACCCACGAAGCCCCACACCCTCCTCCGTCCGCCACCCATCCGGAGCCTCTTCCCCGACGACGTTGTCCACAGCAACACCTCGACGTCCCTCATCCACCGTACCGGATGAGGATCCATCGTTTATCTGGTCGTCCCGCCGGTTCAGCCACCCCGTCCTCCACCTCCAAGGAGCTACCCCCACGTTCCCCTTGTCTTTCGCGCCACCTCCATTCCCACACCGCCGTCTTCACCTGCACCACCGGAAGAACATCATCATCACCGTTTCCTCGGATGAAGCTGCGGCCTAATCGGTGCCACCAAAGAGGTTGTACACTAATCGCCGCATTTTTCTTCTTGATTCGATCTCACGGTGCTGCCGACGCTGTAAGTGCATCTAGTGCCCCTTAGTGATTTTGGTGTATTGAAGACTTATAGGTTAAGGGACTAATGTGTTTATGAGTGTACACAGGTCTATAAGTCTATGAGGAGTTTGATATTTACAGAGAAAGTCGACCCCTAAAAATGAAGTTCTTCGACTGAAGACTTTGGATTTCTGAAAGACTTTCTGAAGACTTTGAAAGTGAAGAAATTGGTGTGACCTTGAAGACTTGGTATTCATTTGAGGAACATGAAGCATGAAGACTTTTGTGTTCGTAGTTTCATTCTCTCTTTCTTGAGTCATAGGAAACACCGTACTGTTAAAGGGGGTCGAGGAAATACTAAGGAAAAATTTCCATGTGATGCTCAACTCAAAATCCTACACCTACCAATCCCTTCGAGTGAAGCCATTGGAAATCTCATACAGTTCAGTCGTATTCTTCAGTGACAGAGACGAAGTTCTTCTGGTCTCTAAGGAATTTGTTCTGACTGAGTAATTCGCCAGTGCGAATTGCCTACATAGTGAGGAACATGATAGCCCTGAGGAATTTGATACTCAAATTTCCGACCGTTGTTGTGCTATGCGCCAGCTGTCCCAAAATATCTACCCACCTAACGGTCATATCATTGAAGGGCATTTATGTCTTATCATGACGGGCTGCTCCCTAGGCTATAAATAGTCGCCCCCTACAACCACTAGCTGGTTGGCTGCTCCGAGAGAAACTAACACTTGTCATTTGAGAGCATCCCATCCTCTGAGGACTTTGAGCAAAAATCATCAAGTGAGGAAAACCCAAACCAAAACACCTACAAACCCCAAGTGATTGAGCATCACTGAAGAGATTGATCCTGCATGGATCCGACGCTTGTTACCTTTGAGACTGTGCTTCTTCCACACGGTTAGGCGTCATGGTCTAGCGCATCCAAGAGGAAATTGTGGATCACCGAGTGATCGAGTTTGTGAAGGTTTGGAAGTCACCTGAAGACTTACCACGAGTGATTGGACGAGGTCTGTGTGACCTTAGTTCAAGGAGAATACCGTGAGGACTGTGTGTCCGGGGCTGTGTGTCCTCAGGTTTAAATACCTAGCCGCTCCAACCAGCGTACAACTGAGACAGCAGTTGGAACTGGTCTACCAAATCATTGTCTTCACCAAGCCTACTGGTTCTATTTCCTCAACTCTTTCATTTCCTCATTACTGTGTTGTGTGCTATTCATATCTATGTTTGACGACTTTGACTGAAGACTTTCTCAATTTCCTCAGTTCAATTTCTTCAGTCTGTTTGTCTTCATCCTGTGTTATCCTGTGTTTACGCTTTCTGTACTCTGTGCTCGTCTTCATTTCATCATGATGACGATGCTTGTGTTCTGCTATGCATACTTTTGAGTACTTATTCCGCTGCAAGTAGTTCTTCGCTAAGGAATTTCCTCACCCACAAATTCCTCAGTGAAGAATTCATAAAAATTGCCTATTCACCCCCCTCTAGTCGATATAACGCACTTTCAATTGGTATCAGAGCAAGGTACTCCCTTGTTCTGTGTGATTTTGGTTTAACCGCCTGGAGTTTTAGTTATGTCGACCGCAGGTATGAAGAAAGTGACATGCCCCATCTTTGACGGTCATGATTATCCCAAGTGGAAGGCCATGATGAGGAAGCGCCTCATGGCGATGAACAGCAAGCTGTGGACCGTCACTGAGATTGGTCTTACTGATCTATGCAAGATGGCGGATGCTGATGATATTCGCAAGTACACTCAACTTGACATCATGGCGAAGGATATCATCTGTTCCTGCCTATCTAGAGAGGAATTCAGGCGCATTATGCATCTTTGCAATGCGAAGCTTATCTGGGACCACATCTCTGACGTCTATGAAGGTCATCGAACTTGTCATGATCCCTGGTTTGCGGATTTCAAGGAATCACTCAAAACGATGACATTCGAACCAGAATCATCCTCCTCCTCACCATGCCTTATGGCAGATGGTGAAAAGGTAATTGAATGCTATCTGTTAGAATCTAGTGATGATGAATCTGATGATGAATTTGGACCCGGTTATGTCAAACTTGCTTCCCTTGCCGCTAAACAACAAAGAGCTTTGGAAAAAGTTCATAACATGCTTAGTAAGAGTGATGATATGTTGGGTGAAGAAATGGATCAGTCAAAAGCTTTGGCTGAAAGTCTTTGGAGACTTCATACTAAGTATGACACCCTTCAAGATCAACATAACACTCTCTTATCTAATCATGAGAAGCTTTCTTATGAATTTCTTCAAAGAAAGCAAGATCTTGAGAAGCTAAGAGTGAGTTATGAAGATCTTCAGAAGGAGCGCGATTCATTACTTGCTCAACAAATCAGCGCTGCTCAGGAAGAATTTGTTCCTCCATGTTTGAAATGCATTGAACGTGAATCTGCTAATTCTTCACCTGAATGTTCAAATGCTTCTAATGTTACAAATTCCTCAACTGTCTCTGCTATCACTAATTCCTCATCTGAGGACATTGCTAGTAACACTAACGATGCAGGGCTGATGGAATTGTACATGACAGGCATGTACAAAAGCCTCAAAGGGCATCAGACTCTTTGTGATGTGCTTAAAAAGCAGATCCTCAACAGGAACCCTAGGAAAGAGGGTATTGCCTTTGAGAGGAAACTTAATGCTGATGGTACATATTGGAAGCCTGAGCAGTATCCCAAAACTTCATGGGTTGCTGCAAAGGGACCTCTAGTTGATCCATCTAATTTATCTGGCTTTACATGTGAATCTTCTCATTCTTCTGATGAGTCATTTGACTCCAACTATAAACTGTTCAAAAATCAGAATGGTGAAGTATTTGCTAGATATGTTGGCACTAACTGCAGGAACGGTTCTCCTATGAAGAAAATCTGGGTTCCCAAAAAGTGCCTTGAAAGTCTTCAGGTGAATGTCCTCATGACACCACCTGTGAAGAATATGAACCCCAGATCAAATTCTTCATATGGACCAAATCTTCATATGGATCCAAGTCCTCATACGGACCAAATTCCTCACATGGATCAAAGTCCTCATATGAACATCATCGTGCTAACAACTCTGTTTCGCAGGGAAGAGCCAAGGGCTATGAATATGAGCATTATTCTTCTAATCATTATGTTCATAAGTCCTCGAAGAATTTCTCTGCTTATTCATATGCTTACCCTAACTTCTCTTATGTGAAACGAAATGGATTAGCTTCTATGCCACCTTTCTCGTATGGAGCTCGCAGAGTGATGAACTCTTTGCCACCCCTTCAGATGTGGGTGGTGTAGAAAAAGAACTGATCTCTTCTGCAGGGTCAGGTCTCCATACGTGCTTGAACGTCTGAAGAATTTGTTGGAGACCTGAAGAGTGCCTGAAAGGACGTAGGCTAATCATGAAGAAATGAACTTTCATTTCTCACGTCCTCATACTGTTTTAACTGTTGCATTGCTTGATGAAGTTCGTCTGATGAATTGTGATGTCATATTCTTCACTGATGAAGTATATGAAGTTCGTAAGCTGCACAAATTCATCTGCAGGATGATCAACCCAAAGCCACTGAGTGGGTCCTCGATAGTGGATGTACAAATCACATGACTGGTGACAAGAATCTATTGATGGATGCACCTTTGTCACCATCGCATATGAAGCATATCATCTTCGCTGACAAAGGCAAAAGTCAGGTATTGGGTCTAGGTAAGGTTGCGATCACAAACGACCGACACATGGACAAAGTCATGCTTGTTGAGTCCTTAGGATACAATCTTATGTCTGTCTCAATGCTTTGTGATCTTGATATGGTAGTTGTCTTTGGCAAGTATCGTTGTGTTGTGGTTGTGGAAGCTGACAATTCCAAAGTCTTCGAAGGCTTTAGGAGAGGAGACTTGTATATTGTTGATTTCTCTACAGGACCGCAACCAGCCGTGTGCCTACTTGCAAAAGCTTCAGAAGGTTGGCTATGGCATCGACGACTTGGTCATGCAGGCATGAGGAATTTGACACGCTTGCGAAGAAGAAGCATGTCATTGGCATTGAGAATGTCGAATTCCTCAAGGATCACCTGTGTGGAGCTTGTGAAGCTGGAAAGATGACCAAGGCTAAGCATCCAGCAAAGACTATCATGACCACTACTCGACCATTCAAATTGCTTCACATGGACCTCTTTGGTCCTAACCATTACTCAGCTGTCACAAATGACGCATCTCTCTATGGCCTTGTTATTGTTGATGATTACTCTCGTTACACATGGGTACAATTGTTACTTACAAACATGAAGTGCAGGAAGTCTTCGAACGATTTTCCTTGAGGGCTTCAACCAACTTTGGTGTGAAGATCAAGCACATCAGAAGTGACAATGGAACTGAGTTCAAGAATTCTGGTCTTGATGACTATCTTGATGAACTTGGTATTACTCATGAGTTATCTTCTCCTTACACTCCTCAGCAGAATGGCGTCGTGGAGCGCAAGAACAGAACTCTTGTTGAGATGGCTCGCACTATGCTTGATCAGTACAAGACGCCTCGTCACTTCTGGATTGAGACAATCTATACTGCGTGCCACATCATCAACAGGGTATATCTTCACAAATTCTTCAAGAAGACTGCCTATGAACTCCTCACTGACAAGAAATCCAATGCGAGTTATTTCAAAGTCTTCGGTGCTAAATGTCGGATTAGAGATCCTCATCACAATGCTAAATTTGCACCGAAAGCACATGAAGGTTTTATGCTTGGTTACGGAAAGGACTCGCACATCTACAAAGTCTTCAACAACATTCTTCAAAAGGTTGTTGAAACTGTAGATGTGCGGTTCGATGAAACTAATGGCTCGCAAAGAGAGCACCTACCCTCTGTGATAGATGAACCAGCACCTGAGGAAACTATCAAGTTCAAGGCTACTGAGGATGTCATTCCTACCAAAGAATCTGCTGAAGAATTCATTCCAGAATGTGAAGAACGTTGAGCTAATGCACCTAAAGAAAATGCTGAAGAAAATGGTGCTGAAGAAAATACTGATCAACTTCCTTGACGACAACCAACTCATCCCCGCGTTGCAAAAGAAGTGCAAGTTGAAAAGATCATCGATGACATTGAAGCACCAGGTCCTCTCACACGCTCAAAAGCTTCACATTTATCTAACTTTTGTGGGCACTATGCTTTTGTCTCTATCACAGAGCCCACTAAGGTAGATGAAGCATTTCTGGAGCCTAAGTGGATTCTGGCCATGCAAGAAGAATTACATCAGTTTGAGCTCAACAACGTCTGGGAACTGGTCAATCGTCCAGATCCTCGCAAACACAATAGCATTGGCACAAAGTGGATCTACCGCAACAAGCAAGATGAAAATGGCCTTGTGGTGAGGAATAAGGCACGGCTTGTAGCTCAAGGCTACACACAGGTTGAAGGAATTGATTTCTATGAAACTTTTGCACCTGTTGCTAGACTTGAAGCTATTCGCATATTACTTGCTTATGCTAACCATCATGATATCACTTTATATCAAATGGATGTGAAAAGTGCATTCCTCAATGGTAAGCTTGAGGAAGAAGTATATGTTGCTCAACCCCCAGGTTTTGAAGATCCTAAGCATCCTGACAAAGTCTTCAGACTAAATAAGGCCCTCTATGGCCTCAAGCAAGCCCCTCGGGCGTGGTATTATACTTTGAAGGAATTCCTCATGAAGAAAGTCTTCAAACCCGATTCACTCGACCCTACTCTTTTCACTAAATCATATGATGATGAATTGTTTGTATGCCAAATATATGTTGATGATATCATCTTTGGCTGTACTGACCAACGTTATAGTGATGAATTTGCCTATATGATGAGTGAAGAATATCAAATGTCTATGATGGGAGAGTTGAAATTCTTCTTAGGTCTTCAAATTCGTCAACAACGCAATGGCATATTCATATCTCAGGAGAAATACCTCAAGGATGTACTGAGGAAATTCGGCATGCAAGATTGCAAAGGCGTCAAAATTCCTATGCCCACAAATGGCCATCTGTGCACTGATGAAAATGGTATTGACTTCGATCAAAAGGTATGCCGCTCCATGATTGGTTCTTTATTGTATTTATGTGCATCTAGGCCAGATATTATGCTTAGTGTTTGCATGTGTGCCCAATTTCAAGCTACACCGTAGGAATCACACCATAAGGCTGTGAAGCATATTCTTCGATATCTAGCTCACACACCAACACTAGGATTATGGTACCCCAAGGGCTCGGTTTTTGATCTCATTGGATATTCTAACTCTGACTATGCTGGTGATCATGTGGACCGCAAGTCAACATCTGGTACATGTCATTTCCTCGGACAATATTTGGTCTGTTGGTCCTCGAAGAAACAGAACTGCGTATCACTGTCTACTGCTGAAGCTGAGTACATTGTTGCTGGCTCTTGCTGTGCTCAATTGCTGTGGATGAAGCAAACTCTCAAGGACTACGGCGTCAATGTGAAGAATGTGCCTCTCTTCTGTGACAATGAGAGTGCCATCAAGATTGCTCACAACCCAGTTCAGCACTCAAAGACAAAGCAAATTCACATTCGTCATCATTTTCTTCGCGATCATGTGTTGAAGGGCGACATTTCTATTGAGCATGTGAAGACTGAAGAACAGCTAGCTGATATCTTCACAAAGCCCTTGGATGAGAAGAGATTTAGCAAGTTGCGGTGTGAGCTAAATATCCTAGAATCTTCAAATGTTCTTTGAAAAGGACACTCATCCTAACACTTATGCAAAATTGATGACTTAGATGTGCAACACATGAAGAAACATTTTTCAATCAATGAAGAATAACACTCTAAGTGTGAAGAAATTAATGAAGAATTTGATTCTCATAACCCTACGACAATTGTACGCGGTGTCTGAAATCATCATTCTTATACGGTGGGTCACGCCACCACCAAAAGTTGAAGATCTTCAATTTGAGTTTTTCCTCAGTTTTGAAATTCCTCAGTTGTTCAAATTCCTCAACTTTGCAAAATCTTCGCTGTTTCCATCATTTTTCTTCATTGGCTATATATATATGAGTTTATGTCCTCTACAGCATTCACTTATGGCTATTTCTTCAAGTTGGTTTTTCTGCTAAGTGAATGTGATCGGACCCTTCCTCCTCTATGCTATACTCAACCCAATATATTCACAAATTCTTCATGTGCGTTCTATTTGAAACTCGTTCAAAATCTTCACTGTGTCCTTGTCAGTTGAACAATTTGCGAACGAAACTGTTAACTTATCTTATCCAAATTTTTGGCTTTGCCGCTCAAACCGTTCCGCATCCCACGATATACTTATCTATTCACCCACGATCTAAGATGATCTCCACTTCTCAGTACGTGGGTGACACATGTCAAGCGAATGATAAGGGTCAGGGACACGTTCGTCCAATTTCTTCGGGCGAACAGTTTTTCACCGTGGCTATAAATACCCCCTCTCCCCTTCCTCACTTCTTTTACTCCGCTCGACCTCTCTCTAGCTCAAGCTTCTCAAACCCTAGCGCCGCCGCTACTTCATCGTCGCCGGTGAGGAAGAGCTTCACTGCCTCGACCTCGTCGCCGCCGTACTCACGCCGGCCGCGGAAATCTTCACTCCGCCGCCGCCGTAGCCGTCTTCCTCCGCCAAGTTAGGGCGTGGAAGATCTGCACAGACGAACTTCACTTCTCCACCTCACAGTTCATCGTGTTCTTTGTTTAGGTAATTAAAAGTTACTTTTACTGCCCCTTTTGATTCAAATGATTCCTACAAAATCTTCAAAGGTGTTTATTCTTCAAATTTTTCACACACTAAACACCTCACATCTCATCTGTTCTTGATTCGTTTCCCTAAGCATCATTTTTCTTCAAGATTCCTCAATTGTGTGGATCTTCGATCTATACAACTCTGGAACCTAAGACAAAGAACGCTTAGTGAAATTCTTCAAGACTCAACTGGTCAAATTCATCAAACTTGTTCTTTTTGAAAAACCTTCTGAGAACGCATATGACCTCTCCAAATTCCTCGCAACTATACTCTGTTCACAGGTACTCATGTCCGCTGCTGAATCACTAGGTTCTCATCAACTTAACTCATTTGTAGCGTTCCTCGAAGAAAAGTTGCATACTTCTTTAGAAAGTTCAATTGTTCAAATTCCTCAACTGAAGAAAATGGCTGATGGAAAGAAGCCACAGAAAGGACGAAAGAGGCCTGAAATCAATACTGCCTTTGAAATCCCTGAGGACATTTATGCTGGGTACTGCACACCCCCTGAGGAAGATAAGAATCAGCGCAAGGTGCGCATCCAGAGGATAGAAAGGAGATGGGCAAAAGAATGGAGGGAGTACAGGTATGTGACTCCAAATACATGAAGAAATTCGTTGTTACTCCTCCATGCTCAAGACCACCATTGGCACCTGGCCAAGAAGCAGATCCCACTAGCATCAAGCGTGGTGAGGATTTTCCTGAAGAATGGGCCAAGCGCCAGGCCAAGTTGGCCAAATAGGCAAAAGATGCAGTGAAGAAATTCAACGAAGACTCTACTACTGCTGCTGCTGAGGCCTCTGTAAGGCCGAAGAAATCCATGGCAAAGAAGCCTGCGCACAAGCCAAGTGCCTCTTCTTCAATGCCTTCACGGCCAATTTCCTCAGCTAAGCCCTCACGGCCAATTCCACAAGCCGCTCCTGCTCCTCCAAAGTCCTCAGTTGCTCCGCCCAAATCCTCAGCACCTGTGCATCTTGCAACATGCCAAAGGACAACAGGCATCTCTATTGCCTCAGGAGCTTCAGCTAGTTCCTCAGCTGCACCAAATTCTTCAACAGGACCATCTCTGCTGAAGACAAAGACCACTGCTGGACGAGGCTCTCGCCCAAGTCCTCACAAGAGCCAGGTCGCCTTTCAAGTGCCGTCTGAAGAAGACGAAGCTGATGATGAAGAACTTGCTGAAATCATCAGAGACAGGCAAGTCAGGGCCGCTAGAGCCAAGGGCACAGATGTGCCACTGCTTTTGGATCCAAAGTTGATCCTCGACTACATTGACCTCTGGCACAAGGACACAAACACTCCTATGCCTGACTTCAAGCTGACTCCTGGTCAAAGTCATATGCTGACTGCCTTCATCCAAGAAGAAAAATGGAAATTTTAGAAGGCCAGACAGCTCAAGAAAGCTCAGTACAGGAAGGAGACATTCCTGAAGAACAACGTTGTCTCTATGACAACTGATGAACTTGTGAAGATCCGATCTGAAATCAAAATCCTCAGCGATGATTTCAATGCTTACTATGCTGATTGGAAAGGAGCCAATGTCAGGTTTGTCAAACTGACTAAGATGTTCACCTCAAATGTTGCAGCCCCATCGCAACAAGAAATTCCTCAGGCTGAAGCATCTGCTCAGCCAACTAAAGAACATGCCAGCACTGCTGATGACAATCAGGCTGCTGAAGAAATGTGAGTTCTAGGGCTGATGACTGCACTCCAGCCGCTGAAGAAATTGCCAGGGCACCCACTAGTGTGCGCCTGAAGAAAATGAAGAGGTCAGGGCAACTGCATCAGTTGTGCCTGAAGAAAATCAACCACATTCCTCTGCTCCTCCTGCGCCTACCCCAACTCCAATCCTTCCATCTGCATCATATGTGAAGAAGACCAAGGCTGCAGAGCGTGCAGCAGTGAAGAAAAGGAAAGCATCAGCTGCTTCAGATTCTTCAGGACCGAAGAAGATGAAGAAATTGACAAGCTCATTTGCTCATCCAATTGATGTTGTTCCAGTTTCCTCCATGCCATCAAAGGAAATCATCCCTTTTGATGAAGAATATGTGATCCCTAGCGGATCTGATGAAGAAAATCCTTCTGCTGCTACGTCAGAGCAGATGGATGAAGAAATTGAAGTGGATAAAATCCCTTCAACCCCCACAGTTTCCTCGCCTATGCCTCAGTTTACTACTGAAGAGGCTGGCATTGAAGAAATTGAAGAAGAAGATGTGGACATTGGCTGTACCACACCAGTAATGAATGATGACTTTTGGGAAAGTCAGCACCCCAATTCTCCACTGCAGCAAATTCCTCAGTCCCCAGCAACTACCGTTCAAATGGGATCTGATGAAGCTCATGAAGACATTCCAGCCGCTAGTGCTGAAGAAAATGAGAATGAAGAATTGAAGAACCAGTCTGCCACTGAAGAGGAACTAGAAATTCCTCAGCCTGAAGAACCTGAGATTGCGATTCCCGAGGTCATCATGCAACTGACTGACACTCCACTGCCCAAGCCAAAGGATCCATTCTCAAGGAAGCAAAAATTCAAGGCCGATGCCTTCTTTGGCGAGCATGTATTCTTCACTGATTACAACCCTTATGACTCTGCTCGCATAAGGAAGAGGCATTTCTGGACTGCCAGCCAGGCAAATTTCTATTCCTCAGTGCTGTTCAACAAAGACAAAGTCTTCGATCATGAGCACATTCCTCACGTGGATATGGAATCTCTGCCATGCTTCGGGCCAGTCCTCAGTGTTCTCTACGATGCTGGACTGTTAAATTTCTGCACTGACATATGTGATTGGAATGAAGAGCTAATTCTTCAATTTTATGCAACTCTGCACATCACCAGCAACTCTGAAGACGTGAATTCATGGGTGCTAGACTGGATGTCTGAAAACACTCACTACAAAGCACCAGCCATGGAATTGCTTTGTGCTTTGCCTCTCAGTCCGCCCCTTGAAGGTGCTTGTTGCGTCTACAATGAACCTGAGCTTACCGATCACTATATGCAAGTGCTGATGAAGCCTTTGAAGCCAGGTCAGGCCCCAAGAACAAAATTCCTTGTGAAGGAATTGATGTATGTGCCTCGGACTGTCTATCGCATTCTGACGAAGACATTGAGTCCTATCAAGGGCCACGACTCGAATGAAGAAGAAGTCGTTGGCATCATGAAGAATCTGCTTTTCAATATCATTCATGGCTTTCCCGTCAACTTCCATGATTTCTTCATGAGGACTCTGGCAAATGTCGCAAATGTCACCATTTGAGTTGAAGCCTTATGCACCATGGATTATGAGATTCATTAGAACAAGGTCTTCACTCAACTACAAAGCTGATACACTGAACCATTGCAGCTACCTGCCCCCGATTGAAGTCCTCAAACGGACATTTTCCTCAGCTGATGAAAAGGGCAAGGCTACTGCTGTAATTGATGAAGGCATTCGTCCATTGGATGGTCAATTTCGCAAGGCTGCATCCTACTCCACCAATGATGACTCTGCCGCAAACGCACCCAAGCAAAATCCTCAAGGCACAGCACCCAGGGTGATGACTGACCGTGAGCTTCTCCTCAGTCTTCACCAGAAGGTTGATCGCAATCATAAATGGGTCAAGAATCAGTTTGGTTCAATTCTTCACAACATGACTGCTACCCATAATGCAGTGAAGAAAAACCATTACTACCTTCATGAAACCCTCAACCGCACCTGGGCTGTTCTGTCGCACATATATGGTGAAGAAGATATGAAGAAAATGGGTCTCAAGGAAGATCTTGACTGGGTTGCACCTCCTCCGAAGAAGTACAAGAAGGTCAAGGTTCCTTCCTTGGTGGCCAGCTCCTATTCTTCATCACGTGACACTAATGAACATGAAGATTTGGACGACACTGCGGTAGGCCCTACATCAACAAACGACCCCAACAACGCTGGCGCTCCTTCATCACCTTGATATTCTTCAGGGGCGTTAGTCCTCATTTTCGACCCTTTTGGTCATTTGATGACAAAGGGGGAGAAATTTGAGTTAGTCTTCAAGCGGGTCTATCTTATATGGGCATTTTTTTTAAGTTACAACTCTCGTTCTTCTGATGACTTTGTTGGATCGAGTTGTAAACTTAAACTCTATGGTGGCCTGATACTTTTTGCTCTTTTCTTCTGCATGCTTATTCCTCATTAATGTTATTGCACGCATGCTGAATTACATCAGTCACCATATTTCATCATGCATTTCAAATTCTTCATACATTATGTCAAATGCGTGTATGAATTACAAGATATAGGGGGACATCTCCATGATTCAAGTCTTCAAGTGTGCATTGCTTCAAAAGCAAATTCCTCACTATGCACATCTTCAGGGGGAGTTCTTCTATATCTTGCAATCAAATTCCTCAATATCAGTATTTACACTTCATATGTTTATCCCCGTTGAAAACTTAACCTATATTGTCATCAATCACCAAAATGGGGGAGATTGTAAGTGCATCTAGTGCCCCTTAATGATTTTGGTGTATTGAAGACTTATAGGTTAAGGGACTAATGTGTTTATGAGTGTACACGGTCTATAAGTCTATGAGGAGTTTGATATTTACAGAGAAAGTCGGCCCCTAAAAATGAAGTTCTTTGACTGAAGACTTTGGATTTCTGAAAGACTTTCTGAAGACTTTGAAAGTGAAGAAATTGGTGTGACCTTGAAGACTTGATATTCATTTGAGGAACATGAAGCGTGAAGACTTTTGTGTTCGTAGTTTCATTCTCTCTTTCTTGAGTCATAGGAAACACCGTACTGTTAAAGGGGGTCGAGGAAATACTAAGGAAAAATTTCCATGTGATGCTCAACTCAAAATCCTACACCTACCAATCCCTTCGAGTGAAGCCATTGGTAATCTCATACAGTTCAGGCGTATTCTTCAGTGACAGAGATGAAGTTCTTCTGGTCTCTGAGGAATTTGTTCTGACTGAGGAGTTAGGAATTCGCCAGTGCGGATTGCCTACACAGTGAGGAACATGATAGCCCTGAGGAATTTGATACTCAAATTTCCGACCGTTGCTGTGCTATGCGCCAGCTGTCCCAAAATATCTACCCACCTAACGGTCATATCATTGAAGGGCATTTATGTCTTATCATGACGGGCTGCTCCCTAGGCTATAAATAGCCGCCCCCTACAACCACTAGCTGGTTGGCTGCTCCGAGAGAAACTAACACTTGTCATTTGAGAGCATCCCATCCTCCGAGGACTTTGAGCAAAAATCATCAAAGTGAGGAAAACCCAAACACCTACAAACCCCAAGTGATTGAGCATCACTGAAGAGATTGATCCTGCGTGGATCCGACGCTTGTTACCTTTGAAGACTGTGCTTCTTCCAGACGGTTAGGCGTCATGGTCTAGAGCATCCAAGAGGAAATTGTGGATCGCTGAGTGACCGAGTTTGCGAAGGTTTGGAAGTCACCTGAAGACTTACCACGAGTGATTGGACGAGGTCTGTGTGACCTTAGTTCAAGGAGAATACGGTGAGGACTGTGTGTCCTCAGGTTTAAATACCTAGCCGCTCCAACCAGACGTACAACTGAGACAGCAGTTGGAACTGGTCTACCAAATCATTGTCTTCACCAAGCCTACTAGTTCTATTTCATCAACTCTTTCATTTCCTCATTACTGCGTTGTGTGCTATTCATATTTGTGTTTGAAGACTTTGACTGAAGACTTTCTCAATTTCCTCAGTTCAATTTCTTCAGTCTGTTTGTCTTCATCCTGTGTTTACGCTTTCTGTACTCCGTGCTCGTCTTCATTTCATCATGATGACCATGCTTGTGTTCTGCTATGCATACTTTTGATTACTTATTCCGCTGCAAGTAGTTCTTCGCTAAGAAATTTCCTCACCCACAAATTCCGCAGTGAAGAATTCATAAAAATCGCCTATTCACCCCCCTCTAGTCGATATAACGCACTTTCAGGCGCTCCGTCCCGAGCCGACACGGTGCGGCTCCATCCACGGTGGCATCGCCGGCCACTTCCTCCACGGTGTCGCTCCCTCGGTGGCGACGTCCACATCAGTAGGAGCTGCTGCTGCTTTAGCTCTCGCTCGCGCTTCTGCTCTGCTCTTGCTCTCGGTCCCCTGCCTTGTCTGCTCTTTCTCTTGCTCGCGCTGCTGCTCTCGCTCTTGCTCTTGCTTGCGATGCTACTCCAATTTAGCTACACTTCAGTCCACCGAATCGACTTTTGGGTCAGTCGACTTTCAGGGGGTGGGGGGGCTTGCCAGAGTTAAGGAAGAACCAGCCGCAGCGGGGAGGGGGGCTCGCCGGAGAGGTACCCCACTATCAATCTTAGGGTTTAGGTTGGGGGCGGTGGTCGCCGGCAGTGGTGGGGCGGTGGCGTGGGGATCGCCGGACAAAAAGCTCGGAACGGGGGGGCTAGAGGGATGGTCGGGGCGGCGGCGGACCGGCGGTGGGGAGTGTTTTCGGGGCGAGCGGGGCGGCGCACCGCCGGCCGCGGGCGGCTGTTTGGCCGGTGGTGGCTGGCGGCTCAGGGGGGTGGAGGTTGAAGATGAACTGCAGGCCCTTGATTCCGTATCCAAAGGCTGCAAAATCGACTGACCAGAGATGAAAAAGTCAATCGACTGACGTGTAGCCTCACCTCTAGTGTGTTCAGTTTCGATAGTAAAATTCAGTTTCGACAGCAAAATTCAGTTTCGACAGTCAAGTTCAGTTTCGACAGTTAAATTCAGTTTCGACAGTTAAGTTCAGAGATGAGCGGCTGATGTATTTTACATCTAGCACTTTGTGGTTATGTATTTTACGTCATCTATTGGAGATGCTATTAGAATTACACTCAAGTTAACGTTGTCTCTCTTGTCCTGCTTCAGCCTCGGCGTCGTACAACTCACCGGAGCTGCTCAGACGACAAAACCCTCCATCACACCGGAGCAGTACCTCGGGCTCCATCTCCAGACGCCTAAGATCTTCTTCCCCTCCTCCGACAGCCAAGTTAGCCGGAGCATCCTCACCGGCCAACCCAATCACGCTGAGATCGACATGGCTTCGCCAAAGAGGTTGTACACTTCTTGTGGTTTGACTTAATCTCACCATGCTTCTTTGCATCATGTGATCTTCCAATTCTTGTGAACCAAACACCCAGATTGGCAGAAATCCTGTGTTTTTAAATTCTCTGTTTTGCACGTGCATTCCTATCCTATTCATGTCTATTTCCTATCCCTGCTTTGTTAGAATCCTCAAATTCAAACAAGCCCTTACACAATTACTTCTGTTACATATATGTGTCAAAAAAAACCTTGTGTGGTTTGTCCTGCTCCTACGGTGATGTGTTCCACCCCAGCTCAGCTGCTCCAACGATGGAAGGGTTCACCACAGCAGGGATCCGCTCTCCAAACTGTCTTTCGCCGCCTCAGATCTTCTTCCCCGCCGCCGGCAGCCACGACAACTGCATTACCATCATCAACTAAGCAGATGATCCTTGAGGACTACACGGGTCCGCAAGAGAGGTCGCACTCTTCCGTGTCTGCTTATGTTATGCATCGCTTAATATGATGACATGCTACTTTATCGTCATGTTCACCTATTAGACTCCGAGTCAGGTCCAAACTTATGCTGAAACTTGAGTTTTTAAATGGTTGTGGGGTACATATTGGGGCAGCAATCAGTACTATCTGTCTACTATCTGGTTAATCTCGGGTGTCTACTATGAGTTTCATGTTGGGTGCAAACAAACATTAAAGGAGCCATTATCTGTATTTTTTAACTAAAGCCATTATCTGCCTGCTATCAAAGGTTTTGGGTCTATCCACAGTTTGCTACCATCACTCTGGATTTGTGCATGCACTCCTTACATAATCTCACTATGTTTTATTCCTATGCATGTCAGTTATTGTACACAATGGAACTGAACATGTAGAGCAAAAGAGACGAGCCTTGCGTGGCAATAAAATTTCATGCAGACATCGCTCCATGGTGGGCGCAAAGGCAGCCCCCCCTCCACCCATTTTGAATCGTAATCAAGAGGAAGATAACCGTTCTGAGGGGGATTCAGAAGCACAAGACCACTCCTATTTACCCGATGAGGTCTTCGCTCTAACTTGGCATGCTGATGTTGGTAATATCATGCATATGGTACCTTGCATTGCTTACTTTATACATCAAAGATGTCATCTTCTTAGTTTAGACATGCTTTGTGTCAATGCCATCTGTTTAGTTTCTTTATCGTATATGTGAATCATGCAATGCCATCTTGTTTAGCCAGGCATCATATATGTGAATTTTGCAATGCCACCCTAGTTAGCCAGTCATCTTATATGTGAATTATATCATGACATCATTTTTTTTATCACGTGTTAAATTTGTCAACAATTTTAGTACATTCAATTACTCTTCCTGTGCATCAACCATTCGACACAGTCATGGAAAAAATCTAGAGTGGAAACAAGGTCTTCAGAGCAGACAATGCTATCTGACGAAGCACATGCCTTGTTGGTTACAGATAGCTCCTCAGAGGAGGATTCAGAGACAGATGACCAGTCCTATTCCCCCCCCCCCCCCCGAGGTGCATGCTCTAACTTGGCAGGGTTATGTTGCTCATATCGTGTGTATGGTATCTTGCATTGCTATGTCATTTGCTTAGTTTAGACATGCTTTGTGTGAATGCCACTTGTTTAGTGTCTAATTACCATATATGTGAATTATGCAATGACATCTTGTTGCAAGACATTATATATGTGAATTATGCAATGCTATCTTGTTGCAAGGCATTATATACGTGAATTGTGCAATGCCATGCTGTTTAGCCAAGCGTCATATATGTGAATTATATCATGTCGTCCTTTTTTTGTATTTCTCATTGCTTTTGTCGACAATGCTTGTATATTCAACTGCTCTTCCTGTGCATCAGCCATTTGAAATGGTGATGGAGAAATCTGGAGTGAAAACAAGGTCTTCAGAGCAGACAATGCTACCTGCTGAAGCAGATATCTTGCTGGTTACAGATAGCTCTTCAGAGGAGGATTCAGAGGCAGATGACCAGTCCTATTATCCCCCTGAGGTGTATGCTCAAACTTGGCAGGGTTATATTACTCACATCATGCATATGTTGTATTACAATGCTTAGTTTTTACATCATATACACGATATTGAATGCCATCTCCTTAGTTGACACATCATATATGTGATTGCCCTCTGCTCACTTCCTTAGTATATAAATCATATATTCGAATTATATCATGCCATGATGTTTACATAGACAGCATGTATCTGAATTACGGCATGCCAACCCATTTTCTAAAGACATAATATAGTTATATCATTTCATCCTGTTTACATAGTCATCATATTTTGAATTATGTCATTCTATCCGTGAATTATATCATGCCATCATGTTTCCATCGATGGCATGTTTGTGACTTATGGCATGCCAACCACTTTAATAGACACATCGTATAGTTATATCATGTCATCCTGTTTACATAGTCACCATATTTTGAAGTATGTCATTCTATCCTGTTTAGTTAGCCATCATACATGTGAAATTGTGTCATGCTATCCTGTTTAATTAGCCATCATATATGTGAAATTATGTCCTGCTATTCTATTTGGTTAGACAACATAAATGTGAATTATTTCATGCCCTGTTTTCTTCCCTACTATCCATTGCACCTGTCTATCTTACATAGTCTGTACATTCAGTTACTTTTCTTGTTTATCAGCCATTTCAATTGGAGGGGGTGATGGCAACATCTGTGGGAGTAAGAACACGGTCTTCAGAAAAGATCGTGCTACCTATCGATGGAGATAGAACCACGGTTGTACTTGCCCAAGAACCAGCCCCACCACACATAACCCAGACTCACGCAGATTGTACCCCTACCCAGTTGGACAGAGAACCAGCTACACCCCTTCTAACCCCAACCCCAGCAGATAGTAACCCAGTTCCCGTTGACACAGCACCGTCTCCACCACAGAGCACCCAAACACGAGCAGTTAGTAAGGCAACTGCAGTGCCCAAAGCACGAGGACCACCACTCCGAACCCCAAGTCAACGCTTAAAGCAGAAGAAGAATTGTTCTCAGGTCAGGTTCCGTAGCTATGGTTCATACTACTTTGCTCTTGCATCACTGTATTTACTCATACCAACTAATTTTAAATTTGAAGGATGCAATTGAAACTCCAATGGCGCAACAGGTATGTTTTAAACCTGTTTCTTTAACGTGTTTGCTGTTGTAACTTCCTCTATGTTGATTTCAGTTTCAATTGAATAAACAATTATGTTCTCATGCCATGCACATTACAAGTGTTGTTATTGCTGTGTAGTTTCCCACACTTATATTCTGTCTATGCTGCTTTGTCTTAAATAGATATGATTCGAACTGTATCTATCTTGATTTGGCAACATAAACTAGAAAGATATAGACCATACAGTGACCATACTACATAGATATATGTTTGTTTCATGCTGTTATCCTGTCCACCTTACTACTGAACTGGTTTACCAAAATGAGTTTCATATACTACATTGTAAACCTGTGATGTGTTTGTTTGTTTCTCTTTTAGAACGCAGATAAAATATTGGAGAAGGGTACCCTGTTATGCAATGGTAAAGGAAGTAATGCAGATAAGGTTCAAGGTGGAGAGACATCCCTGTTGGTCTCCAAGAAAGCTGATAAAAACTATATTGAAGACACCGAGATAACCCCAAAGTCCTGTCTTGATGTAGTGTTCAAGTTACTGGCTACTACTGCTGGCACCAGCTCTTCGAACTCGCTGCCTGAATCAGTTCAGCTTCTTGAGTCTCAACTTCAAGTTGAAAGACATCGATCAGATGTTATGCGACAGGAAGCCGAAGGACTGAGGAAGTCCCTGCAGAATTCAGATGCATACTTTCTGGTGCAACAGCAAGTGCTGGAGGATTTAAGCGCTAAACAAGAGAAAGTTAATAAGCTTGCTAAGCATCTTGCCAGCATTATGGGTACCCAGGATATTGTTTCTTGAGCTCTTCTGAAGTGGTTTCAGTTCTGGACTTGTTTTGCTGCGGCGTTTACATGCTGCTTTGTTCCCTATATTTGCACTGGTGGCAAACTGTGATGCCTAGTGGATGTAATATGTGTAATAGCCGTGATAGCCTAGCGTAAGTTGCTTGCTAATTTATTTCCTTATTGTCTTGTTTATTTGTTTTCTTGTAGTCAGTGCAGTTCTTTTTCCGCGGTTTGATAGTGGCCGCAATAACCTATTTTTTAAAACTAGGCCACAATAACCATGGGCTACACATTTACTGTAGTTAGCATGGGCCTCCTACGGGCCGTAGAAACAATGGGCCTTATACGGGCCATAGACACGATGGGCCTTCTATGGGCCGTATCATCAATGGGCCTTCTACGGGCTGTATGATCGGTTGGCCAAACATGGGCCAATAACAGACCACATTATGGTCGTAAATGGGCTAGAGTTGAAATCATCCGTTCATGGGCCGACCATAATGGGCCGTCGTTAATCGGCCGTATTTGATGACGCTATGAAAACGGCCCAACGCATTAACGGGCCACAAACGGGCCGACTGTAACCACAGGCTGAATTTGGCCCACAAGCAGAAAATGACAGTAACGGGCCGTAAGTAAACGAATGCCGGAAATGAGCCCAAGAAAAAATGGGCCCTGAGAAGGCCGAAAGATAACATGGGCTGGAAACGGCCCAACGGAATAACAAGCCGTTAATGGGTATAAAGTGATACACTCTTCATTACGGGCCAGTTTCACCACGTGCCATTAATGGGTATAAAGTGATACACTGTTCATTATGGGCCAGTTTTACCACGGGCCGTTAATGGGCCGAGAGTTACAAAGGGCCTCATATGGGCCGAAAGACGTCATGGGCCATACATGGGCCGGAAGTTAAAACGGGCTGGAATTATATTGGACGGCCCAGATGTCGCTACTGGGCCTAATTCGGATAGGCCGTAAACGGGCCCTAGGTTAGCGGGCTGTAAATGGGCTATATGCGAACAGGTCGTTAACAGGCTTGTCGTGGGCCGGCCCGCCACCTTTTGACCAAGTCAAATAGGCCGGCCTTTTCACAAGAATGGGCCTCTATTGGGCCGTGCCATGTGTCGACGTATCATAGGCGCTTCGGGTCCAATGAGGGGATGACATCTGTCCCAACGGTGAGCCGACACGTGTTTCCTCCAGCCAATGATGATTTCACATGTGGAAAATCCCCATTGGTCGGGGCTATTAACGGGTTATCGGATCCAAAACTGGACCCGATAGCTTAATGGCGTTCCGTTACGGTGGATGCCACGTGTCGGTCACCCTTGAGGAAAGCACTTCTGTGACGCGCGATTTATCGTCATGGAAGTGGACACTTCCGTGATGATAATTTTGGTAATTTCATGGAACACTTCTACGACAGCACAGGTATGACTATCTTGATTCTGTCATAAATTTGTCACGGATGTACATGCATGAAAGAAAACATGACCTACTGTGACAAACACATATCATCACGAAAGTGTATTTTTTTGTAGTGACTACGAAAGAATGATTAAGATAAATCTAACCATAGCATGAAACATATGGATCCGAATCAGCCCCTGACGAAGCAACACATAAACTAGGGTTTAAGCTTCTGTCACTCTAGCCTCATCATCTACTTATTATTTCCCAATGCCTTCCCCTAGGCCCAAATCATGGTGAAGTGTCATGTAGTCGACGTTCACATAACACCACTAGAGGAGAGACAACATACATCTCATCAAAATATCAAACGAATACCAAATTCACATGATTACTTATAACAAGACTTCTCCCATGTCCTCAGGAACAAACTAATGTAACTACTCACAAAGCATGTTCATGTTCATAATCAGAGGAGTATTAATTATCATTAAGGATCTGAACATATTATCTTCCACCAAATAAACCAACTAGCATCAACTACAATGAGTAATCAACACTACTAGCAACCCACAGGTGCCAATCTGAGGTTTTAAGACAGAGACTGGATACATGAGATGAACTTGGGCGAAACCAATCTAGGGCTCTGGCGGAGCTGTTCTGCAGGGTAAACTTCCCTCCAGGAGGGGGAAATCGAAGCCATCGTCATCACCAATGATCCTCTCATCGAGAGGGGGTCAATCTCCATCAACATCTTCACCAGCACCATCTCCAAAGCTTCCTTTTGGTTCTTTCTTCGCCCAATATTTTTTATATATTCCAAAAACATTCTCCGTGAATGTTCAGGACTTTTGGAGTTGTGCAGAATAGGTATCTAATACTTGCTCCTTTTCCAGTTCAGAATTCCAGCTGTCGGCATTCTCCCTCTTCACGTAACCCTTATAACATAAGAGAGAAAAGGCATAAGTATTGTGCTATAATGTGTAATAACATCCCATAATGCAATAAATATCAATATAAATGCATGATGCAAAATGGACATATCAAGAATCTAACTAGTTGTGATACATAAGTGAACATACTTCCAAGTTATGAGATGCAGAAATAGAAAGATATAGATTTGGAAGTGTAGAAACAACTTTTGGAAGATGTGGACAGTTTCAACGGATCAAATGGGCAGTAAAAAGCGAGTCTTACTTACTGCATGACGAACTGCTAGACGAGGCGGAAGGAGGCTGAGAAGTCCTATCTCCCGCGCCCTAACTTGGCGGCGGAAGACACCTACGGCGGCGGCGGAGAAGACGATGTCCGCGGCCGGCGTGAATATGGCGTCGGAGAGGTTGCGCCAACGAAACGCTTCGTCTCCGGCATTAACTGATGCTAGTGGTGGCGCTAGGGTTTGAGCGAGACGGCGAGGGGGAGAAGAGATAATGACCGCGAGGGGAGAAGTATTTTATAAGGAGGAGGGTGGCGCAGTGCAATTACGCAGGTGCCCCTGGTGGTTCACATCTGAAAGCACGTGGCTGGCATGCAACTTATTGAAGGTTGAGCCACAACCCTAGGCGGTGCCAGGTTTGTCGGGTGGTCATTCCGGCTTCTCTGGTATTCAGGCAAAAAGGATAAGATCATTAAAACCAATTTTAAGTGTGTGTCTCTATATCTTCAGCTCACAAGGACACAGTGAAGACATTCGGCACGTGTCAACATAATGCATATGAAGAGATGGAGAAAATTTGAGGGATAAGCACATAAGGGGTTAGGGTCCGATCACATTCACTTATCGCAGAAATACAACAACTTGAAGGCATAACCATAAGTGAATGTTGTAGAGGACAGAACACACACACGCACACACACACACGCACACACACACACACACACACACTCACACACACACACATATATATATATCAGTGAAGACCAAAACAACATTGCGAAGATAAACCTTGATGATAAACCAATGTTGAAGACAAACCAAATATGAATATAATGCAATCATAACGCCAAAATCTTCAAGAAAGTGTGGTGGTGGCGTTACCCACCGTATAGGAAATATTAGACCCAGACACGGCGCACAATTATCGTGGTGCTCCGAAGTCAAATTCCACATTAATGTATTCACACTCAGAGGGTAAGTCTTCATGAATTGAAGATATACGTTACTTCGTGTGTTGCACACCTAACTCATGAATATGCATAAGCGTTAGGATGTGTGTCCATTCACAGGTCATTCAGGGATTCTAAGATATTTAGTTCACACCACAGCTTGCAAAACCTTTTCTCATCCAAGGGCTTCATGAAGATATCTGCCAATTGCTCTTTAGTGTTGACGTGATTGATATCAATGTCTTCCTTCAACACATGATCTCTGAGAAAACGATGACGGATCTGAATGTGCTTTGTCTTCGAGTGTTGAACTGGATTGTGAGCAATCTTGATGGCGCTTTCATTTTCACAGTAGAGGGGCACATGCTTCATGTTGATGCCATAATCCTTGAGGGTTTGCTTCATCCAGAGAAGCTGAGCGCAGCAAGATCCAGCAGCAATATATTCAGATTCAGCAATGGATAGTGATACATAGTTCTGCTTGTTTGAAGACCAACAGACAAGAGGTCGTCCAAGAAAATGACATGTGCCTGATGTGGACTTGCGATCAACCTTGTCACCAGCATAATCAGCATCTGAGAATCCAACTAGATCAAACTCTGAGCCCTTTGGATACCATAATCCGAGTGTTGGGGTGTGAGCCAAATATTGAAGTATTCGCTTCACCGCGAGGTGATGCGATTCCTTTGGTGCTGCTTGGAATCGGGCACACATGCAAACGCTAAGCATTATATCTGGCCTAGATGCACATAAGTATAATAAAGAACCAATCATGGAGCGGTATACCTTTTGATCAAACTGTTTACCATTGTCGTCGGGGCCCAATTGGCCTTTGGTCGGCATTGGCGTCGTGTACCCTTTGCAGTCTTGCATTCCAAACTTCTTCAGACAATCCTTAAGGTATTTCTCTTGTGATATGAAGATGCCATTTCTCTGTTGACAAATTTGAAGCCCAAGAAAGAATTTCCGCTCTCCCATCATGGACATCTGATATTGCTCTTACATCATATGCCCAAACTCATCATTATATCTCTTATCAGTGCAGCCGAAGATAAATGTCATCTACATATATTTGGCATACAAACAGTTCACCATCATATGTCTTCGTGAAGAGAGTGGGATCTAGAGAACCAGGTTTGAAGTCTTTACTCTTCAGGAAGTCTTTGAGTGTGTCATACCAAGCGCGAGGTGCTTGTTTGAGGCCACACAGTGCCTTGTTTAGCTTGTACACCATATCAGGACGCTTTGGATCTTCAAAACCAGGTGGTTGAGCTACATACACTTCTTGTTCAATTTTGCCGTTGAGGAAGGCACTCTTCACATCCATTTGGTACAGAAGAATGTTGTTGTGGTTAGCATAGGCTAGCAGTATACGAATAGCTTGAAGCCTAGCCACAGGAACAAAGGTTTCATCGAAGTCACTTCCTTGCACTTGTGTGTAACCTTGGGCAATGAGGCGAGCTTTGTTTCAGACAACTTGACCATGCACATCTTTTTTATTGCGATAGATCCATTTGGTGCCAATAATATTGTGCTTGCAAGGATTAGGACGTTTGACTAGCTCCCAGACATTATTCAGCTCAAACTGTTGAAGCTCTTCTTGCATAGCTTGAATCCATTCAGGTTCCATGAAGGCTTCATCAACTTTCTTGGGTTCAGATATATCAGATATAGAGACAAATGCAAACTGCCCATAGAAGTTTGCTAGCTGTGTTGCTCTTGAACGAGTGAGAGGACCATATGCATTTATACTATCGATGATCTTCTCAATTTGGACTTCATTTGCAACCCGAGGATGAACTGGGCGAAGATTTTGCCCTTGCTGATTGTTGTCTTCATCTTCAGCATTGGCCTCAGGATGAGCATTGTCTTCATGTTGATTAGGTGCACAAATGATGATTTCCTCTTCACCTATCCCTCGGTAGGTATGATTTATCCAGTACCCATTAGCCTGATAGATTCACTTGGTGTAGTTTCATCTAGCACGTTTGGCAGGTGCTCTCTTTGTGAGCCATTAGTCTCATCGAACCGCACATCTACAGTTTTCAACCATTTATAGTGAAAGAGGTTGAAGACTCTGTAGGTGTGTGAATCCTTTCTGTAACCAAGCATAAAACCTTCATGTGCTTTTGGTGCAAATTTGGACGTGCGATGTGGATCCTTGATCCAACACCTAGCACCGAAGACTTTGAAATAACTAACATTTGGCTTCTTACCAGTCAGGAGTTCATACCATGTCTTCTTGAAGAACTTAAGAAAATAAACTCTATTGATGATGTGGCAAGCAGTATCAATGGCTTGAGGCCAGAACCTCCTTGGAGTCTTGTCCTCATCAAGCATCGTACGTGCCATCTCAATAAGGGTTTTGTTCTTGCGCTCAACGACGCCATTCTGCTGAGGTGTGTATGGAGCAGAGAGCTCATGTGTGATGCCCAATGTATCAAGATAAGTGTCGAGGCGAGTGTTCTTGAATTATGTGCCATTGTCACTCCTGATGTGCTTGATCTTGATGCCATAATTGGTCATGTCACGATTGGCGAATCGTTTGAAGACATCCTGCACTTCATTCTTATAGAGAATTATGTGCACACAGGTATATCTCGAGTAATCATCAACAATAACGAAGCCATAAAGATGTGCAGTGGTAGTAAGGGTAGAATAGTGAGTAGGGCCAAATAAGTCCATGTGAAGCAGCTCGAAGGGGCGTGATGTAGTCATCATTGTCTTCGAGGGATGCTTGGCCCTAGTCATCTTACCGGCTTAACAAGCACCACATAGATGATCCTTCTTGAACTGGACGCCCTCGATGCCAATGATGTGCTTCTTCTTCACGAGAGTGTGCAAGTTCCTCATGCCCGCATGTCCTAGCCTTTGATGCCAGAGCCAACACTCTAAGCTTTTGCTAGAAGACATACGGCAACCTGTGGTCTTGTGGAGAAATCTACCATATACAGATCACCTCTTCGATAAACTTCGAAGACTAGAGATTTGTCAGTTTCCACAAGCACATGATACGTCTCCAACGTATCTATAATTTTTGATTGTTCCATGCTGTTATATTATCATTCTTGGATGTTTTATAATCATTTTATATAATTTTTTGGTACTAACCTATTGACATAGTGCCAAGTGCCAGTTGCTGTTTTTTGCTTGTTTTTTACATCGCAGGAAATCAACACCAAACGAGGTCCAAACACAGCAAAACTTTTTGTGGATTTTTTATGGACCAGAAGACACCCAATGGGCCGGAGAAGCACTTGAGGGGTGCCCCGAGGGGGGCACAACCCACCAGGGCGCGCCTGGGCCCCCAGGCGCGCCCAGGTGGGTTGTGCCCACCTTGATGGCCTCCCGCACCGCCTCTTTACTCTATAAATACCCCAATATTCCAGAAACCCCGTGGGAGTCGACGAAAATCAATTCCAGCCGCCGCAAGTTCCAAAAACACTAGATCCAATCTAGACACCATCACAGAGGGGTTCATCATCCTCATTGGTGCCTCTCCGATGATGCGTGAGTAGCCTTTTGTAGACCTTCGCGCCCGTAGTTAGTAGCTAGATGGCTTCCTCTCTCTCGTTTGATTCTCAATACAATGGTCTCTTGGGGATCCATATGATGTAACCCTTTTCGCGGTGTGTTTGTTGGGATCCGATGAACTTTGAGTTTATGATCAGATCTATGTTTTTATCCATGAAAGTTATTTGAGTCTTTTGATCTCTTATGTGCCTGATTGCTTATAGCCTCGTATTTCTTCTCCGATATTTGGGTTTTTTTTGGCCAACTTGATCTATTTATCTTGCAATGGGAAGAGGTGCTTTGTGATGGGTTCGATCTTACGGTGCTTGATCCCAGTGACTGAAGGGGAACCGACACGTATGTATCGTTGCTATTAAGGATAACAAGATGGGGTGGTCTATTTCTACATAAATAGATCTTGTCTACATCATGTCATCGTTATTATTGCATTACTCCGTTTCTCCATGAACTTAATACACTAGATGCATGCTGGATAACGGTCGATGTGTGGAGTAATAGTAGTAGATGTAGGAAGGAGTCGGTCTACTAATCTTGGACGTGATGCCTATATAATGATCATTGCCTGGATATCATCATGATTATTTGAAGTTCTATCAATTTCCCAATAGTATTTTGTTTACCCACCGTTTGCTATTTTTCTCGACAGAAGCCACTAGCAAAACCTACGGCCCTCGGGTCTCTTCTTTATTATATTTTCCTTCGCGATCTATTTTTATTTACTTTTATTTTCAGATCTATTAATCCAAAAACCCAAAAATATCTCGCTGAATTTTATTTGCTTTTATTTGCATTTATCAATCTATCACAATTTTTATCCCGTCTACTTGCCAATTTCTGGCGCCGTTACCCGAAAGGGATTGACAACCACTTTAATATGTCGGGTTGCGAGTATTTGTTATTTGTGTGTAGGTGTCGTTCATGTAGTGTTGCATGGTTCTCCTACTGGTTCGATAACCTTGGTCTCATCACTGAGGGAAATACCTACCGTAGCTGTGCTACATCATCCCTTCCTCTTTGGGGAAATACCGACGTAGTTCAAGCCGCATCAAAAGGAATTTCCGGCACCGTTGTCGGGGAGACATCATCAACATCTACCAGGTTCCTAATCACAAGTCTCATCTCCTTGCAATTTACATTATTTGCCATTTGCCTCTCGTTTTCCTCTCCCCCACTTCACAAAACTTTGCCGTTTTATTCGCCCTCTTTTCTCTTCGCCGTTTTCTCGTCAGATATATTTTTGAGTGCAATCTTGTTGCGTAGTCAAAATGACTCAAGAGAACACCAAGTTGTGTGATTTCTCCGATACCAACAACAATGATTTTATTAGCACTCCGATTGCTCCTCCCGCCACTAGTGCGGAGTCTTGTGATATTAATACCGCTTTGCTGAATCTTGTTATGAAAGATCAATTTTCCGGTACTCCTAATGAGGATGCCGCATCCCATCTTAACACATTCGTGGAATTATGCGATATGCAAAAGAAAAAAGATGTGGACAATGATGTTGTGAAGTTGAAATTATTTTCGTTTTCTTTGCGAGATCATGCAAGAAATTGGTTTTCTTCTTTAACTGGCAATAGTATCAATTCTTGGGATAAGTGCAAAGATGCTTTTAATACTAAATAATTTCCGCCCGCAAAAATCATTTCCCTTAGAACCCAGATCATGAATTTCAAGCAACTTGAACATGAGCATGTTACACAATCTTGGGAAAGGATGAAACTGATGCTAAGGAATTGCCCAACTCATGGGTTAAATCTTTGGATGATCATACAAAAACTTTATGCCGGGTTGAATTTTGTTTCTCGTAATCTTTTGGATTCCGCCGAGAGTGGTACTTTTATGGAAATTTCTTTGGGTGAAGCCACCAAATTGCTTGATAATATTATGGCAAATTATTCGCAATGGCATACCGAAAGAACTAAGTTGATTCGGTTGAAGAAATTTCTTCTTTGAGTGAAAAAGTTGATGCTCTTATGAAGTCGGTTGCTAATAAAAGTGCTCCTATTGATTTTAATGATGTGCCTATGTCTACTTTGATTGAGCAAAATAGTGATGTTATTGATGTGAATTTGATCTCTCGAAACAATTTCAATAACAATGCTTATAGAGGTAATTTTAATCCTAGGCCTTTTCCTAGTAATTCCTCTAATAATTATGGTAATTCCTATGGTAATCCTTCTTATAATAATAATAATAGGAACACCTCTGATCTTGAGAGAAATATTAAAGAATTTATCAATACTCAAAAAGTTTTCAATGCTACAATAGAAGAAAAGTTGAATAAGATTGACGATATGTCTAGAAGTATTGATAGAATTTCTCATGATGTAGAAAATCTCAAGATGAAAATTTTTGTGCCTAAGGTTGAGGAATCAATTAAATCTTTATATGTTTCCATGGATGAAAGTAAGAAAAGAACCGCTATGCTTAGAGCTAGAAGAGAATTTTTAGAAAAAGCGTTTTCTAGTGATTGCTTTCATAAATGTGATGAAGATCTTAAAATGATTGGTGTTTCCTCTATTGATTCTTTGATTAATAAAATTAAGATTGATAATAAAGGGACTGAAGAAGAGTCAACTTTAGCTAGAAGGCGTCCCGATAATTCAGAGGGTAAAAATCTTGTTGAGAAAATTGATAAAAGTGGGTTTGCAGAGGTCAAAACTTTAACTAGTGATGTGCCCACTCTTTTGGATTACAAAGACTTTAATTATGATAGTTTCTCTTTGATTGATTGTATTTCTTTGTTGCAATCCATGATAAATTCACCCCATGCTTATGAACAAAATAAAGCTTTTACTAAACATATTGTTGATGCTATGATTAAAGCTTTTGAAGAAAAGTTGGAACTAGAGATTTCAATTCCTAGAAAATTGCATGATGAATGGGAACCTACCATCAAAGTCAAGATTAAAAATGATGAGTGTTTTGCTTTATGTGACTTGGGTGCTAGTGTTTCTACAACTCCGAAATCTTTATGTGATGTGCTTCGTCTTACCGATATTGAAGAGTGTTCTCTAAATTTGCACTTGGCGGATTCTATTATTAAAAAGCCTATGGGAAGAATTCGTGATGTTCTTATTCTTGCAAATAGGAATTATGTGCCCATAGATTTTATTGTTCTTGATATTGATTGCAATCCGTCTTGTCCAATTATTCTTGGTAGACCGTTTCTACGTACTATTGGTGCCGTTATTGATATGAAGAGGGCAATATTAAATTTCAATTTCCACTAAGGAAGGGTATGGAACACTTCCCTAGAACTAGAATTAAGCCACCATATGAATCAATCATGAGGGCATCATATGGATCTAGAAACAAAGATGACAATACTTAGAGCATCTCCAGCCGTTGGCCCCCAGGTGGCTTCAAAAATCGCCGCCTGGGGGCGAACCAGTGCTAAAATCGGCCTGGGGGCGATCTGGTTCCCGGCCGACGCCCCAGGGTCGGCCCCAGGCGTTTGTTTTAAACTTTTTGAACATTATAATTCGACTAAAATTCGGTGAACGGGACAAATATTCGGCGGCGAGACTCGGCTCCGTCTTCGGCTTGACGACGCGGGGAGGAGCCGAGGAGGAGGCGCACGCGCCCTCGTTGATGACGATGCTGGTGCTGCGGGTGCGCCAGCCGAGCGGCGTCGCCGCTGGCTCGGGCTTGGCCTTGACGCTGAACAGCGGCGGTGACCCGGAGGAGTGGGAGGAGGAGCGAGGGGAGGAAGAGCCGGCCCTCCTCGGCATCCATTATCCACCGGTATGGCGGGGGACCGGGGCGGCAGGGTACGTCAACGGCGGCTCGTTGCCACCCCTGAGGTGCTGGAGGACGGCGTGGAGAGTGCGGCCGGGGGCGCCCCACCACAGGTGGCGGCCGTCACTGTTCTTGGTCCCCCGCACCACTGTCGCGTTGTTGGTGGAGGCCAGCCACTGCGCCTGCCGGCACTGGAAGTACGCTGCCCACGCCTCGTGGTTGCCGGCGACGTACTGCGGGAGGGCCTACTGCTCCTCCATCGCGACGCCCGGACGCGTTCGACCTCGTCGGCGAAGTAGTCGGCACGCGCGGTGATGTCGGGCAGCGGGGGGATGGCGACGCTGCCGGCGCTGAGCTTCCACCGCCCCGGCGCGCGCATGTCGGGAGACGCCATGACGTTGGCCTCGAACAACAAGTGGGCTTCCCACTCGTGCAACGAGCAGCGACCGAAGCTATTGGCCGCCGCCCCATCACCGAGAAACCTCTCGCCCATCGTCGCAGCTGGGCACGGGGAGAGAGGGGAGGAACGTCGGCGGCGGCTGTGCACGGGGAGAGAGAGGAAGAGCTCGACGGCTGTGAGTGGGGTGCAGCCACAGGCGCGGGGAGGCGCTGCTTTATATAGCGGCCGGGGTGGGTGCCCAGGTGGGTTCTGCCCACCTCGATGGCCTCCTGCACCACCTCTTTACTCTATAAATACCCCCAATATTCCAGAAACCATGGGGGAGTCGACGAAAATCAATTCCATCTGCCGCAAGTTCCAGAAACACCTGATCCAATCTAGACACCATCACGGAGGGGTTCATCATCCTCATTGGTGCCTCTCCGATGATGCGTGAGTAGTCTTTTGTAGACCTTCGGGTCCATAGTTAGTATCTAGATGGCTTCCTCTCTCTTGTTTGATTCTCAATACAATGGTCTCTTGGAGATCCATATGATATAACTCTTTTTGTGGTGTGTTTGTTAGGATCTGATGGTCCTTGAGTTTATGATCAGATCTATATTTTTATCCATGAAAGTTATTTGAGTATTTTGATCTCTTATATGCATGATTGCTTATAGCCATGTATTTCTTCTCCGATATTTGGGTTTTGTTTGGCCAACTTGATCTATTTATCTTGCAATGGGAAGAGGTGCTTTGTGATGGGTTCGATCTTACGGTGCTCGATCCCATTGACTGAAGGGGAACCGACATGTATGTATCAATGCTATTAAGGATAACAAGATGGGGTCTATTTCTACAAAAAATAGATCTTGTCTACATCATGTCATCGTTCTTATTGCATCACTCCATTTCACCATGAACTTAATACACTAGATGCATGCTGGATAGTGGTCGATGTGTGGAGTAATAGTAGTAGATGCAGGCAGGAGTCGGTCTACTAATCTTGGATGTGATGCCTATATACTGATCATTGCCTAGATATTGTCATGATTATTTGAAGTTCTATCAATTGCCCAACAGTAATTTGTTTACCCACCATTTGCTATTTTTCTCGAGAGAAGCCACTAGTGAAACCTACGGCCCCCGGGTCTCTTCTTTATTATATTTGCCTTTCCGATGTATTTTTATTTGCTTCAGATCTATTAATCCAAAAACCCAAAAATATCTCACTGAATTTTATTTTCTTTTATTTGCATTTATCAATCTATCACAATTTTTTATCCCGTCTACTTGCCAATTTCTGGCGCCGTTACCCGAAAGGGATGGACAACCCCTTTAATACGTCGGGTTGCGAGTATTTCACTACTGCGGGATGGTCCAAACGCGACACTACGATCAGAGACCCTTCGACAAAACTGTGTGCAATGCCATAATCGCAAACGGTGGTGTAAAAGAACCATCAAAAAATGTGCACAACGTTTGCGATCACGGAGCCATCAAACACAGTTCAGATTTTCGTTGCGTGTGCGCTCCAGGGCATACGGTTCAGTCCAATGAACTGTTTGCGATGAGGCGGAACAAAAGAAACGGGCAGCCTGATGAAGGCGTGTGCGGTATACATCATACGGTTCACTGGGATGAACTGTGTGTCATTAGGCAACACAATGGAAACGGTTCAACTGAACAAGATGTGTGTGATACGCGGCAATTAAGTCCGTAATCTGAAATGTGTGCGAAGACCAATAATAACACAGACGATTGCTGCTAATAAGCCGTGTGAATTGCTCTGTCTACAGTAGAATAACATGTATATATATAACTGAAATAAACATCCAATTACATAAGTGACTATACAGATCATTCGCACACACCTCAATAAGTAGGAGAAACGATCGTCTAGTAACTACTTCTTGTGACGCTCTCGCCACTGCTGTGTGGCTCGATCCCTCGTCTGGGTCAGGAAGAAGACAGTTCCTCATGTCAACGATCCGCGTGTGCATCTCGTAGCTTGTGTACGCGTCCATGGCCGCGTACTTGACATGTTGTTCATCCAGTCTCTTATGCCACACACTGTGCCAGGCGTTCGTGTCCTTATTTCTCTATTGCTTCATCTTCGCGTAGTAGGGGTCGATGATGGACGAGGCGAGGTCAACCAGGGAGTTCAGTTTGCTTTTGTCGCTGCCCCAGACCTTGCAGTGCTGCTGGATGTTGACAAGATTCAGGCATTTCAAGTCCGAAACCTTGAGCGCTTTTAGATCGTTGGTGGTGTCCACCGTAGCGAAACTGTAGTCGGAGCTGTTGATAAACCTGGAGAAACGATCGCAAGGCGTTGTGGCAAGGTGGAAGTGGTAGATGAGGATGTCATGTCGCACGCACAACCGGGCGGCGGCAACCTTCTGATCGTGCCCAGCACGACCGATGGTGTACTCGAGGTCGAAGCCGACCACTCGGTACTTGTCCTCGGCAAGGAACTACTCCATAGTTTGGATGGAGCTCTCCACCGAGACCAGATCGTTCGCCTACACCACCGAGAGGGCCTTCCCCCTCACGTGGGTGTCCACTACGTGATGCATGGTGAACTGCCCGCCGTTGTCGTCATCGGCCGCTGGGAGCGCCATTGGAGCCACGGGGAGCGCCATTGGAACCGCTGGATGTCCTCTCTGTATGTGTCCTCGTGGGTGTGCTTATTGTGTCGTGTGAGACAAGAGATGAAGGTAAACGGCCGCAGGACTAAAAGGGGGCCGGGCGGCGTGGATTGTCGGCGCGTCCGCATGGCAGTTTTTGCAGCGGGTAACTGCATCGTCGTGCCTCGCCCGGTGCAACCGCTTGCACACGAACGTGCGTGATCGTGCGCCGGCCCCAAACACTGGCAGCGCCCGTGGAGGGATGCGAGAGCAGAGCGCGCGCAACAGGACGCGAGTAGAGCGCGCTGCGGCCGCCTGAACCGCAAGCAACCACACGTATAGAGCAGTTGAACACGCAGGAAATGGTCGCCTACAAGCCGGCCGACAGTTGCGTCGCTGCGTAGAGAGCGGCCGTGTGGTACCACCTCCATCTAGTCTATAGTCTCCTTTATATTCCGTGCCATACTTTGCCCTCAAATTTAACCAACAAAATGTTAATGCATGTTTTAAAAATTATATAATTGGAAACTATGTTCAAATACAAATCCAACTATATAATCTTTGGCGACATGCATTCGTAATTTATTAGTTAAATCATACTTATAAACTAGGATGGTGGTATAGTAGGTAATTAAATCGCAGATTTTTTTTAATTAACCGTATGTGTACGTGGACTTTCGTCCTCCTCTCGCATGTCTTGTCACCCCGCTGCCGCAGACGGCTTACAGCGCAAGCTTGCGCAGCGCGCGGGGGCGTTCTTTTTGCCAAACGGTTGCGCCAATGAATCATCGGTGAGCCTGTTCCCACGCAACCTCGCAAGTTCCCGCGCAAGCTTCCCACCCGACTCGGTGAAATCCCCCAAAATCCCAATGCTTACCGGCCTGCTATAAAAACCCTACGGCCGGCGAGTCCTGCGTCGCATTTTCCCCTCCATCCCTGTAGCTTATCTTGTCTACTTCTCCCACATTCGCCAATGGCACCGGTCCGTCGTCGTCGCTCAGCCACACCACCGTCATTAGAGGACAGTTCCAGCTGGGAGGCTACACCCCAGCGGCGGCGCAGTCCCCAGCGTAGTGTAGTGCACGTGGCGTCCCTGTTGGGTGTGCGCGGAACACCCACCACACGCTCCACCGCCGGTGCCCGTCGGCAGCTGTTGCTGGCCGTCGTTGCCGCCACACCACCATCGAAAGCCAGGGCCATCGCCCGCTCCGCCACCACGGCCCGAAGGTGGGAGATGGCCGTCGTGGCCGCCACCCCACTGTCGGGCACTGTGGCCATCACCCGCTCCGCCACCGCTGCCCAAAGGCGGGAGGTGGAGGTGGATGCCTGCACGTGCGACAGCGACCTTGCGCGCTACATCAAGTTCCTGCGGGAGGAGGAGGAGCGCCTCGTCGAGCATGCAAAAAGCCTTACCGCCGCAGTGGCCGCGGCACACGCCGCCTCAGAGGCGAGGAATCGGGAGATCTATGAGGAGAACCACCTCTTCAAGAGGGGTCGTCTGGAGCGGCAGAGGGCGTTCGAGGTGAGCATCGCTGAAGCTGCATTAGCGGCAGGCACCGCATTGTGGTTGCCCAGCTCGTCGGTAGGCTCCTCCTCCGCCGCCTTTTACTGAGCGCGCTCGACAGAGGAGAGGCGGCCGGAAGTAGTACAAAGCCCCTCCGTAGTAGTAGTAGTAGTAGTAGTAGTAGTAGTAGTAGTAGTAGTAGTAGTAGTAGTAGTAGTAGTAGTAGTAGTAGTTAGGGGCTATTTTGTTCAGTTCATCTGACTATATATGTGGTGGAACTGTACAACGTACTTAAAATTAGCTAGTATATATAGTTGAACTAGCTATTTCAGTACGTGGTTGGCAACAATTGGGGAAAAGCTTGGTCGGTTCAGCTGTCGAGTTGAACTGTTTGTATAAATTAAGAACGACTGCTTAACCTATGAATGAAATCTATGCTTAATTACTGAATTTTAGTTGCAAAAATTAGATACTGCCAGTGATTTTTCGCTTCGTATTTTGACAAATCGCAGTGTTACAAGGATTGAAAAATCTTACCAAATTGTTTGTACGTGGTTGCACACGGGTCATCCAATACAACCGTTTGCGTTGAAGGGATACACAAATTCTGCGCTGCTCTCACTTTGCATACGGGTGTTCTATCTAAAACGTTTGCGATCAAGAGCTGCAGAAATCCTGCTCAGCACATTTTCTCTTGGCTTCCTGGGGAACCTGTCGGTTTGCATATGGGTGTTCTAACTAAAACGTTTGCGATGAGTGTTTTATATTTAAAAAGCGAATTAAACTGCGGCTTGGGTGCCATTAATGGAGTGGATGCGAGCAAGGAGGGCGGCCATGAAAGTCAAAGGGCTCGCTTCCTAGTGAGCCTATGCAGCGTACAGCTCGCACGCTTCCTGGTGAGCCTGCGCACTCGAGGACAGCTTGCATGCCTCTCGGTCAGCCTGCGCACCGGACGGCGCTCGCACGCCTCCCGTTCAGTCAAGGTCAAGAAGTTGTTCGCACGACACCTCCTACATCTATTAAAACCAAGACACGTGGTGTCACGTGAATGGTTAACAGAATTTTGGATTTACAAGAATTTAAAAACCATGCATCTCAATGTTTTGCCGGCAATCAACGGTGCCCTGCTGTTTGAAATTCATTCCCATTTCTTACACGGGACCTAAGCATGCACCCAAGGACACATATTTAATTTTTCAACCAATTTATATGAACTGGAGCATGTGCATGTAGTTCAAATTTGAATTATGCACATTAATGCATTGAAAACTCAGTTAATGCATAAAAATGTCCAAATGAACCCCGAAAAATCGCAAAAATTCACACAACACTCTTGTTGTTCTATGTTGACACGAGAAAAAATTTGAAAGCAATAAGAGGCAATGGATATCGTTTCGTCCCCAAAGGTGGGACCTTCCCTACCGAAAACCATCATGCTTGTTGTGAGAAGCTTCGGTTTGTGAGAAGCATATACCCAAACCTGCCCCAAATGGGACAAAATTTGTACCATGACATGTTGATGCCGCTCCATGATAGCATGCCAAGTTTCATGAATTTCAGACGAGTTTTGGATTTACTAGAATTTAAAAACCTGGCATCTCAATGTTTTGCCGGCAATCAACGGTGCCACGGTGTTTGAAATTCATTCCCATTTCTTGCATGGGACCTAAGCATGCACCCAAGGACACAGATTTGATTTTTCCACCAATTTATATGCACTGGAGCATGTGCATGTAGTTCAAATTTGAATTGTTCACCTAAAATGCATTGAAAACTCAGTTAGTGCATAAAAATGTCCAAACGAACCCCAAAAAATCACACAACACTCCTGTTGTTCTATGTTGACACGAGAAAAAAAATTGAAAGCAATAAGAGGCAATGGATATCGTTTCGTCCCCAAAGGTGGGACGTTCCCTACCGAAAACCGTTTTGCTTGTTGTGAGAAGCTCCAATTTGTGAGAAGCATATACCCAAACCTGCCCCAAATGGGACGAAATTTGTACCACGGCATGTTGATGCCGCTCCATGATAGCATGCCAAGTTTCATTAATTTCAGACGAGTTTTGGATTTACTAGAATTTAAAAACCAGGCATCTCCATGTTTTGCCGGAAATCAATAGTGCGCCGGTGTTTGAAATTCATTCCCATTTCTTGCATGGGACCTAAGTATGCACCCAAGGACACAGATTTGATTTTTCAACCAATTTATATGAACTGGAGCATGTGCATGTAGTTCAAATTTGAATTATGCACATAAAATGCATTGAAAACTCAGTTAATGCATAAAAATGCCCAAACGAACCCCGAAAAATCACACAACACTCCTGTTGTTCTATGTTGACATGAGAAAAAAAATTGAAAGCAATAAGAGGCAATGGATATCGTTTCGTCCCCAAAGGTGGGACGTTCCCTACCGAAAACCACCATGCTTGTTGTGAGAAGCTCTGGTTTTTGAGAAGCATATACCCAAACCTGTCCCAAATGGGACAAAATTTGTACCACGGCATGTTGATGCCGCTCCATGATAGCATGCCAAGTTTCATGAAATTCAGACGAGTTTTGGATTTACTAGAATTTAAAAACCAGGCATCTCAATGTTTTGCCAGCAATCAACGGTGCCCCGGTGTTTGAACTTCATTCCCATTTCTTGCATGGGACCTAAGCATGCACCCAAGGACACATATTTGATTTTTCAACCAATTTATATGCACTGGAGCATGTGCATGTAGTTCAAATTTGAATTATGCACATACAATGCATTGAAAACTCAGTTAATGCATAAAAATGTTCAAACGAACCCCGAAAAATCACAAAAATTCACACAACACTCATGTTGTTCTATGTTGACACGAGAAAAAAAAATTGAAAGCAATAAGAGGCAATGGATATTGTTTCGTCCCCAAAGGTGGGACGTTCCCTACCGAAAACCATCATGCTTGTTGTGAGAAGCTCTAGTTTGTGAGAAGCATATACCCAAACCTGCCCCAAATGGGACAAAAATTGTACCACGGCATGTTGATGCCGCTCCATGATAGCATGCCAAGTTTCATGAATTTCAGATGAGTTTTGGATTTACTAGAATTTAAAAACCAGGCATCTCAGTGTTTTGCCGGCAATCAACGGTGCCCCGGTGTTTGAAATTCATTCCCATTTCTTGCATGGGACCTAAGCATGCACCCAAGGACACAGATTTGATTTTTCAACCAATTTATATGCACTGGACCATGTGCATGTAGTTCAAATTTGAATTGTTCACCTAAAATGCCTTGAAAACTCAGTTAATGCATAAAAATGTCCAAACGAACCCCGAAAAATCACAAATATTCACACAACACTCCTGTTGTTCTATGTTGACACGAGAAAAAAAATTGAAAGCAATAAGAGGCAATGGATATCGTTTCGTCCCCAAAGGTGGGACCTTCCCTACCGAAAACCATCATGCTTGTTGTAAGAAGCTCCGGTTTGTGAGAAGCATACACCCAAACCTGCCCCAAATGGGACAAAATTTGTACCACGGCATGTTGATGCCGCTCCATGATAGCATGCCAAGTTTTATGAATTTCAGACGAGTTTTGGATTTACTAGAATTTAAAAACCAGGCATCTCAATGTTTTGCCGGCAATCAACGGTGCCCTGCTGTTTGAAATTCATTCCCATTTCTTACACGGGACCTAAGCATGCACCCAAGGACACAGATTTGATTTTTCAACCAATTTATATGCACTGGAGCATGTGCATGTAGTTCAAATTTGAATTGTTCACCTGAAATGGCTAGAAAACCAATTTAATGTATAAAATGTCCAAACGAACCCTGAATAATTCCAATTCTTTTACGACACACATATAGTTGCATGTTCACTCCAGATAAAAGGTCTAACAATTCAAACACCGTCCATTGCCGCTGTGACCCCATTATGTAATTCAAATCAAGATGAAAAATCAAGTAGATCACATACAGTTTATTATCAGCAACCATGTGAGATGTAGTAAAAAATATCTTGGAGCACCATCGGTGTATAGTACGCCTATGGCTTAACCGAGAAGGAGCGTCGGCTACACTCCATAGCCGGCGTCTCAAGCACACTAGCTCGCTCCCCAAATAACATTTCACTGTTCAATCGTCGCCGATGAAAGATGGTCACGTGGACCCGCGTCGTGAGGGCAACTTCAGTGGCCCACTCCAGTGAGAGCACGGCCGCAGCCGCCATGCGTGTGCTAACAAGGTGCATGAGCGCGGCCGCAATTTGCGACCAGGCGGCAAAGGCAGCCCAAACGGCCATTGTTGCTTCTCAGGTGGCGGCAGCAACATCTGCCTCGGGGATAGCAACTGGCGAGAGCAGCACAGCAGCTGTCCGTTCTGCAGCGTCGGCCTTAGCCCTGATGGAGGCCGCCCACGACCATGTCAAGGCCGCCCACGCCCAGCTCCTGGCGCTCACTGCACAAATCAAATGAAGCTTCTCCGACAACGGTCGGCAACCCACGGCCGAAGAGTTGGCAATCGCCGAGAGCATTTGAGCAACTGTCCGTTCCTCCGCCACATACCTTGCAGCGACGGAGCCCGTCCAAGCCCAGATCGCGTCCGCCCACGCCCAGCTCGTGGCGGCCTTTCAAAGAGATGGCGGACGCGGATGGCGAGATGCTTACCGAGTATGGTGCAATGGATGCCATGGAGCCCCTTCCCCAGGAGACCGTCGGGCGCGAGCTGGACATGGAGGCGGCGGCGGAGATCGACGAGCACCAGCCGTAGTAGTACTCTTTGTTTTCTTTAATTAAGAGCGCCGGTCTTCAATTTGTTAGAGTAATGTTTAGGTCAGCTAGCTCTGTTTAATTGTTGAACTTGCTCGATTAAAAAGTGTGGGTGTACTGTAGTCTCCTTTGTGTACCCAAATTATGCAATGACGTGGATGACCCCTGTAACCATGGAAATTTGAACCAAAACTTTTGACGTTCAAACTCATCACACACGGGTTAAGCTATCTGAATTTTTTGTGATGTCCACATATCGTACACAGTTCTGAATAAGGGACCGTGTGTGATGACACTTTGCGCGCTAGTTTTTTGGCTGAAGCGATTCTAAATTTTCGGCTTCTGCGGAAATATCTACCTCCCCGCCCCCTCCCCCTTACCAAAAGCCATATTTCCCCTCTTTCTTCCTTCCTTTCCAAGTTGAAACCTTCACTCCTTGCTTGCAGCGTCGCCGCCTCCTCGCCGGCGACCCTCCTTCACGCTGCTCGGCCTCCTCTATCCAGGCAGGTAATCCACACCCGACCCCCATCCTCCTCCTCCTCCTTCCACATCCCACATGCCCCGACCGCCGGTGCGAGCGCGACACCTTCCACCCAAATCACCGACCCCTCCACCAAAAAAGCGTCGGCCTAAGCCATGGTGCATGCAGTATAGCCAGGACCTCAAGGAGCATTTGGCAGCGGAGAAGCAAATCGCGGCCGCACGCGCAGATGAGGTCGCGATGGCTGCCATTCGTGCCGACCCCCAGATCTTGAAGGAGCACCTTGCCAATTGCTAGCTACGCCGGTTAAGCATGCTCGATTTACCTGTTGCTTGTGCTGCTCCTGCCTTTCCTTCACAAATTCTAGTGAATTGTGCTATCTAATTTCACCATGCAATCTGTTGCTCTAGTGTATATGTTCTATATGTCGTGCAGTGTGGTGCTCACTTATTAACTGTTTTCTTAATTAGTTGTCGTCTTCAGTTAACTGTTTGGTTCATTTCTGCAAATGTGATGTTCAATTCTCCAGGCTGCAATTTTGTATTGTCTTCCATGTGAGAAATAAATCGAATTTATCTTTACAAAATTGTGGGTGCATTCTGTTATTGTATACCATGTGAGGAATAAATTGAATTTGGCTGTAGTAAATACATGAAAAACAAATACAATTGCTACAATTGGTTGTAGTTAACTGTTTGGTTAACTCTCTGATCTTCTATTAGGAGTATGTTATATTGTGCAATGTGGTGCTCAGTTAATGTTTGGTTCATTTGTTGTGGTGTTTAGTTAACTGCTTGGTTCAATTCTGCAATGCGATGTCCAATTGTCGTGGGTAGAATTTTGTATTGTTGTACATGTAAGGAATAAAGCGAATTTGGCTGCACTTAATACATGAGAAATATATACAAGTGCTATATTTCCTAGTTCTTAATCATGCTTGGTTTGGGTGAATGGGTTTTCCGTGTGGCTTCAATTAATCTGATGACTCTGCAATGTGCTTATTTTTCATCAACATATTTTACTGATAGCATGCGAACCCTTACTTAACCTGATGACTAACTACCTTATATGTGTTGCAGGGAAACAATGGGAAGCACTGAGGTTTATAATCGAGGTTAGCACGTCCATGGCCCGTTGTCTAATAGCACATTATTGTGCAATTGTAGGAACCATTCTAATATTTTGGTTTTTAACAATTTGGTCTTGCACATGTAGGTCCTCCCGTCAGAGGTTTTGACCCACTGTTCGACCCTTTTTGCATATGGGGAAATGAGTTGTCCATGAATATCAATCAAATCAAGAAACTCAGAAAGATTGTTAGGATAAAGAACTTAGCGACAAAAAACAACAAGATCTTTGTCTACACAATGAAGAAAACATCAGTTCACTACAAGATGGTACTAACTATTATACCTTGCCTTTTTTTATTCCTTTGCCCCATTTCCAATATAGAGAAGATATTTATGCACATCCTTGTTTTCAGGCCTTTCCAAAGCAGTTCACTGATGATTACCTCTCAAACCACCTCTATGGTCAGGAGGCGAGGAAGGTTTTCAAACAACACCCACGGTTCAATATTGAAGTGTTCCTGAAGAGGACGAAGAATGGACGGTCAATCATCCACAGGCACTGACCTAAAGTTGCAAAGACCTTCAACATGAATGAAGGCTCAATATTCGCCTTCCGCTTCAGCAGTTTTCCAGATGAGATGCATCTGTCTATAAACCGTCTATGATGCTAATTTCGAAAGTTTCTACATGTTGCATGTGGAACTTGCTGCTGGTGCAGTTGTGTAATGGGGTAGCTGAGTGCTGAAGCTATATCATGTTGTACTCTGATGTATTTCAATTATGAAATTATGCTTCCTTAATATCGAAATGAAATATATTGGGTGCTTAATATGAAATGTCAATTAGATTAATAAATGGATTATGAATAATCGGATAATTAGCCTGCTAATGGCGAATTAGCCTGCTAATTGTGTTTTGCTATTGCAAACGGTTGTTGAAAAATACCGTGGGCGATGACCTCAGGCAACGCACACAGTTTCTAGGAATAAACCGTGTTGGATCAATGAACAATCACACACGACTTTCTCTTAAAAATTGTTTGCATCAGGCCACCTTGCGCAAATGTTTACCACATAAAAACTGTGTGTGATGGACAGCCTTTGCCATACAGTTTCTTCTAGGGACCGTGTGTGATACATTCAATAACGCAAACGATTTAACGGGAAAAATTGTGTGTGATGTACCTGTGAACGGAAACGTTTTCCTTGGAGCGACTGTGTGAGATGTGCATACGAACAGAAACATTTAGCGGGGACTGACTGTGTGGGATGTACTTGCGACCGGAAACAATTTCGCCGTATAATTGTATTTTTAGCTCTACTATATGTATTTCCGTATTTGAGTGCTCACCGGTCGCACACGACCTCATTTTGCCGAACGTGTGTGCCAGGAGGGCATATCCCCGACGGTTTCTGGGCCGTGTGGGAAGGACCCCCCTATCGCCCACACTCACTTGGCGACGGTTCCAAATGCCGTCGCAGAAAGGGGTTAAAACCCATTTGTTTAGGACCGACGCGCACCAGTGTTTGTTATTTGTGTGCAGGTGTCGTTCACATAGTGTTGCGTGGTTCTCCTACTGGTATGATAACCTTGGTCTCATCACTGAGGGAAATACCTACCATAGTTGTGTTGCATCATCCCTTCCTCTTTGGGGAAATACCGATGTAGTTCAAGCCGCATCAGCACAAGACAATGATATTTTCCAAATATCACAATCATGTTCGGATCACAAAGCATTGAGACAGACATTAAGTTGTAACCAAGGGATTCAACAAGCATCACTTTATCCATGTGTTGATCCTTTGAGATAGCAACTACCTAGGCCCAATACATTGCTTTTACTAGTGTCAGCTAATGTGATATGGCTTTTAGTAGATGGACGTAGGGTTGAATCCATGAGAAGACTTCGATCACCAGTCATTTGGTTAGTGCATCCACTATCCATTATCCACTCAGTAGCTTTCGGAGTTGTACCCTACCGTGCAGTTAGTGGGATAGGCTTCACCAAGAGTATTGTGAAGCACAAACATGTAGCGAACAAGCATACTATCAAAGTTAAGATTCTTGTTCGGTAAGATAGGATGCTCGTCAAGAAACCTTGGGACGAAATATATGGTAAGACCATTTTGGCACTTTATCTTGCGTCCCACAAGATGTTTTAGGTCCCCAGCATTGCCGTCAGAAGTCTTTGATTTCCGGCTGGAGACCTTTCGCTGCAAGAGATGTTAATTCTTCTTAAGCACCCACATCTTAAGGGGTGGCTTAGAAGCAATGAGTCTAAGTGCAGCATCTGAGAACTTTGGCTTTGGAGCCCTAGCAAATAGTTTTTCAGGAGGTGAATAATACTCATAAGAATATGCAGAAAAGTTCTTTGATTTATGAACATATCGGTTAGAAGAAACACGCTCATATTCATGAGTATGATGATAGTTTCCCTACAAAACATTGGCGTTAGGGTGACCTTGTGAGGTCCTCTGTCTGTATGAAGCCTTTGGGTCACGTTAAGCCTTTGGTCTGGGGTTTGTCTTCTTCCCAGGTGGTGTCATGATGACATTCACAGGAAGCTTCTCAAGACAACTTTTGGGCACCCGGATCTTCTTCAAAGGTGGCCCATTCCTGTAGTTAGTACCAATAAACCTGGCAAACACTTCACCATTCTGATTCTTAAACAGCTTATAATTGGCATCAAAGGATTCATCAATGATAATGGGGTTAGCACAAGTGAAGCCAAATAAGGTGGATGGGTCCACTGAAGGGCCCTTTGCAGCAACGCATGTGGTTTTTGGGGTACTGCTCAGGCTTCCAGTAAGAACCATCAACATTCATTTTCCTCTCGAACCCAACACCCTCTTTCCTAGGGTTTCGGTTTAGAATCTGTTTCTTGAGGACATCACATAGTGTCTGATGCCCTTTGAGGCTTTTGTCTATTTCAAGCAATGTCTTCAAACTAGCATTCTCATCAGCAATAGTAGTGGTATCCTCTATAGAGGGGTTAGTTACCACATCAGTAGTTGAAGATATTGCAACATCAGGGGTAGTAGAACATTCAACAACAGAGACAACATTATCACGCTCAATACATTTTAAACATGGTTGTACAAAATCTTCCCGAGCGGAGCTGATCTGTTGAGCGAGTAGTGAATCATTCTCCTTTTGAAGATCTTCATGAGACGCTCTCGGTTTCTCTAGATCTTGATTCTTTTGAAGATAATGGTAGGAAAGCTTCTCATGAGTAGCTGAGAGGGTTTCATGATGACTTTCAAGTTCCTCGTACTTAACATGAAGATTTTTAATGTCTTCGATTAAGGACTGAGTTCGATTCATTTCCTCGTCCAACAAGTCATCGCTTTTGTCTAGCAACTTTTGAATATGTTACATGGCAGTTTGTTGTTCAGTTGCAATTTTAGCAAGAGCCTTATAGCTGGGTTTGGATTCACATTCAGAGTCATCTTCAGTGGAGGTTTGAAAGTAAGCATCACGTGAGTTTACCTTGGCACCTTATGCCATGAAGTAGTAGGTCAGAGCAGAGTTGTCCTCATCATTGGCTTCAGCGTCGGCAGCGTGACCATTGCCTTCAGTGTTGAAGATGGACTTGGCGACGAATACCGAAGCTAGACCCAGGCTTGCCATGCCTGAATCACACTCCTCCACATACTCCACATCCGCCTCCTCAGAAGCGTACTCCTCCTCTAAATCCATCTCCTTGCCAATGAATGCATGAGCCTTGCTAGATGAGCTCTTCTTGTGAGATGAAGACTTTGATGAAGACTTTGAAGAAGACTTCGAAGATTTCTACTTCTTCTTGTCATCAGAATCATATTCCTTGCTCTTCTTCTTCTTAGATTCCTTGTCCCATTGAGGACATTCAAATATGTAGTGGCCTGGCTTCTTGCATTTGTGGCATGTTCTCTTCTTGTATTCACGAGAGGAGGCCTCATCATTCTTGGAACTGGATCTTGAGGACTTTCCGAAGCGATTCTTGTTGGATAACTTTTGGAACTTCTTCATAAGCATTACTAGCTCTTTGCCAATGTCTTCAGGATCATCAGAACTACAGTCAGATTCTTCTTCAGATGAGGAAACATCCTTTGCCTTCAAAGCACGGGATCGGCCATAGTTGGGGCAATAGATATCTCTCTTCTCAGATAGCTAGAAGTCATGTGTGTTGAGCCTCTCAAGTATATCAAACGGACCGAGTTCTCTGAAGTCAGGACGTTATTGTATCATCAGGGCCAAAGTGTCAAATGAGCTGTCAAGTGATCTTAGAAGCTTCTTCACGATTTCATGCTTGGTGAGCTCAGTGGCGCCAAGAGCGCGAAGCTCATTTGTGATATCAGTGAGGTGGTCGAACGTGAGCTGGACATTTTCATTGTCATTTCTCTTGAAGTGGTTGAAGAGATTGCAAAGAACATCAATCCTTGAGTCTCTTTGAATTGAGACGCCTTCGGTGACCTTGGACAGCCAGTCCCAGACTAGCTTTGCAGTTTCCAGTGCACTCACACGACCATACTGTCCTTTGGTTAGATGACCACAGATGATGTTCTTGGAGGTTGAGTCCAATTGCACGAACCTCTTGACATCAGCAGCGGTGAGACCTTCACCGACCTTGGGAACGCATGTCTTGAGGACATACGAGAGGTCAATGTCAATGGCTTCAAGATGCACGCGCATCTTATTCTTATAGTAGGGGTAATCAGTGCCATCGAAGACTGGGCATGCAGCGGAGACCTTGATAACCCATGCAGTCGACATAGCTAAACTCCGGGTGGTTAAACCGAATCACACAGAACAAGGGAGCACCTTGCTCTGATACCAATTGAAAGTGCTAGTTATCGACTAAAGGGGGGTGAATAGGCGATTTTTATGGAAGTCTTCAAAACACGATGTCTTTGAAGACAAACAGTTAATATGAACCTATATGATATGCAGCGGAAGATGAACTACACTAGACAGCTCATAGTCATGTAAGTAATATAGTGAAAGCACGAAGACTAATAGTAGCTAGGTAGTATGGATCGGAATTGAAGATAGTATGAAGCCAAATAGTAATAGTCTTCGCACAATGAAGTCAAACAGATCAGGATGGCAGGCAATGACTTCATGAAGACAAACTGAAATGTAAAGGAGGTAGGGGATAGAACCAGTAGCTTGGTGAAGACAAGGATTTGGTAGGCTAGTTCCAGTTGCTGTGACAGCTGTACATCTGGTTAAGGAGGCTGAGATTGAACTCAGAAGACTGTGTCTTCACCTTATTCCCCTTGAGCTAAGGACACCCAGTCCTCGCCCAATCACTCTGGTAAGTCTTCAAGGTAGACTTCCAAACCTTCACAGACTCCATTCAAGGCGATCCACAATGACTCTTGGATCCTCAGAACGTGACGCCTAACCAGCTGGAGGATGCACAGTCCTCAAGTGTAACAAGTCTTCAGGTCACACGGACAGAAAGACTTCAGTGATTCCTAACACTCTTTGGCTCTGGGTGTTTTGGGCTTTGTCCTTGCAAGGATCTCTCTCTCAAAGGCTTTGGAGGTGGATTGCTCTCAAACGACAAAAGCCGTGTACTAACTCTGAGCAGCCACCAATTTATGGTGTAGGGGGTGGGCTATTTATAGCCAGGAGGCAACCTGACATGATATGTCCGAAATGACCTTGGGTCACTAAGGAACCGACACGTGTCCTACGGTCGGATTTCAAACACACGCGGCAACTTAGCTTGGGTTACAAGCAAAGCTGACTCATCCAACTCTAGGTAAGATTTGCTCCCATTGTCTTCGCTCGAAGACATAGGATTTTGGTTGAGCATCACATCAGTCATCTGGCTTTGTTCACTTGGACCCCACTTAATAGTACGGTGGTTCCTATGACTCAATAAAGAATAAAATGAAACTACGAAAGAAACTATGTCTTCGCACTCCATAGTCTTCAAGTGAATGTCTTCACAGGCCATTATCTTCAACGTGAATGTCTTAACGGGAACCACCATTCTCTTTAATGTCTTCATACATTTTTAGGGGTCATCTCTGGTAGGTAAACTGAATCAATGAGGGACTTCTGCCTGTGTTATCCTGCAATTATCACAAACACATTAGTCCCTCAACCACGTTTGTTGTCAATACTCCAAAACCAACTAGGGGTGGCACTAGATGCACTTACAACAAGCCCAACCTCAAGTACTTCCGGGTGTTCGGTTGTAAGTGTTTCATTCTCAAGGAAGGTGTGTTCGTTTGTCTAAATTCGAACCTAGATCTCAAGAGGGCATATTTGTTAGTTATGCTACAAACTCTCGTGCTTACCATGTTCTCAACAAGTCCAATGGACTCATTGAGGAGACGTGTAACGTGGAGTTTGATGAAAATAATGGCTCCCAAGTGGAGCAAAGTGGTCTTTGTGATGTAGGTGATGAAATTCCTCCTCAAGCCATAAGAAGAATGGGGATTGGTCAAATACTCCCCATTGAGGAACCCCTTGTGGTCGAAGGAGAAGGACAATGCTTTACTCAAGCGGAGCCATCACCAACGCTAGACCCACATGCTTCCGAAGAACAAAGTGAAGGCCCTCAACCAAGTGAACAAGATCAAGGGCAAGATCAACTTCATGATGACGGTGGTTCACCAAGTGATGCCCAAGATCAAGTTGATGATGCCAAGCAAGCTTAAGATCAAGATGAACTTCAAGACGGTGCTCAAGATGACGATCCTCAAATTCCTATTGAGGAACTTTTGGAGCCCATGCCGCCAAGGTGGCTTCTAAGCTCAAGCATCAACAACATGTCATGGAGAATGTGCTTGGAAGCTTGAGGAAAGGGGTAACTACTCATAGACAATTATCAAACTTTTGTGAGCATCACGTGTTTGTTTTGTGTGTTGAACACCAAAAGGTACATGAGGCGCTCGATGATGTGGATTGGCTTGAAGCCATGCATGATGAACTCAACAACTTCGAGCGCAACCAAGTTTCAGAATTAGTGCCAATGCCAACGGAGGGCCACAATGTCATTGGGACCAAATGGATCTTCAAGAACAAACAAGATGCGAACTGTGTGGCTGTTCGAAACAAGGCAAGATTGGTGGCACAAGGCTACTTCCAAGTCGAGGGTATCAACTATGGTGAAACCTTTGCCCCCGTTGCTCGTCTTGAATCTATTCGCATGTTGCTTGCATATGCATCTCATCATGATTTCAAATTGCAACAAATGGATGTGAAGAGTGCATTTCTTAATGGTCCTTTGAATGAGTTGGTATATGTCAAACAACCCCCGGGATTAGAGGATCCCAAGCTCCCCAATCATGTATACAAACTCAACAAGGCACTCTATGGCCTTAAACAAGCCCCACGTGTGTGGTATGAGCACCTTACTAAGTTGTTACAAGATCGTGGTTTGAAATTGGGAAAATTGATCCCACTCTTTTTACTAAGAGGGTCAAAGGGGATCTGTTCGTATGCCAACTATATGTTGATGATATTATATTTGATTCTCCTAACAAATCTTTCAATGATGAGTTTGCCGCACTAATGACCGAGAAGTTCGAGATGTCTATGATGGGAGAGCTGAAGTTCTTTCTGGGGTTCGAATTCAATCAAAGAAGAGAAGAAACCTTCATCAAACAAGCCAAATATACCCAAGACATGCTCAAGAGATTCAAGCTAGATGATGTCAAGTTGGTCAAGTTTCCTATGCCTGCCAAATGCAAGCTTGACATTGATCATAATGGTAAAGTGGTGGATCAAAAGGTATATCGCTCCATGATTGGATCTTGAATTACCTTTGTGTATCTTGACCGAATATTATGTTTTCTCGAAAAGTGCGCTTTATTACTTAAAAGATTTAAGCATTACACTCGGCCTCTACATAACTAAGATGCACACAGCCAAATAAGGTTCTCTCATACAAAAGAAATATAAAAGGCGAAATACAAAAAGATCTGTATAATGCCTAAAGTGGAGGAGGGGCAATCCTAAGATCATGCGGCCATCCATGTTGAGTAAAAGTATCCCTCGCCGTACCCTCCAATCGTGTACACACCTCCGTAAATAGGTCTCGATTCTCCACACATTGTAGACCAGATATTATGTTGAGTGTGGTAATGTGTGCAAGGTTCCAAGCCACACATAAGGAAAGTCACTATGTGGTGGTCAAGCGAATCTTTCGATATTTGGCTCATACCCCAAACTTTGGCCTATGATACCCCAAGGGAGCAAGCTTTGATCTCATGGGTTATTCGGACTCGGATTGCACAACAAAACAACCACTTCCATGATGATACGTGTTTGTCACAGTAGGTCACATTTTCTGTCATGCATGTACATCCATGACGATTTTATGACAGAATCAAGATAGTCATACTTGTGCTATCGTAGAAGTGTTCCATGACAATACCAAAATTATCATCACGGAAGTGTCCACTTCCATGACGATAAATGGCGCGTCATGGAAGCGCTTTCGTCAAGGGTAACCGACACATGGCATCCACCGTAATGGGTCACCGTTAAGCTATCGGGTTCCAGTTTGGATCCGATAACCCGTTAACAGCTCGGACCAATGGGGAATTTCCACATGTAAAATTCTCATTCACCAGCGGATCCATGTGTCGGCCCAGTGTTGGGACAGTTGTCATCCAGCGAATGGACGGGACGCGCCTATGATACGTTGACACGTGGCTCGGCCCAATAGTGGCCCATTCAGGTCAAAAGGATGGCCCGTTTGACCTGGTCAAAAGGTAAAGGTTGACCCACTTAGAGCCTGTTAGCGACCTGTTCGCATATAGCCCATTTACAGCCCGCTAACTCACGGCCCATTATGGCCTATCCGAATTAGGCCCAATAGAGTCATCAAGGCCGCCCAATATGATTCCAGCCTGTTGCAACTTCCGGCCCATGTATGGCCCATGACGTCTTTCAGCCCATATGAGGCCATTTGTAACTCTTGGCCCATTAACAGCCCGTGGTGAAACTAGCCCGTAATGAACAGTGTATCGCTTTATACCCATTAACGGCCCATTATTCCATTGGGCCGTTTCCATCCCGTGTTATCTTTCGGCCTTCTGAGGGCCCAGTTATTCTTGGCCTAATTTGCAGCATTCGATTACTTATTCATAGCGTCATCAAATACGGCCCATTAACGACCTGTTATGCCCGTCGATAGAAACAAGCCCGTTATACTCATCAGCCTATTAACGGCCCGTTATGATCGGCCCATGAACGGACGATTCCCACTCTAGCCCGTTTACGGCCCATAATGCGGTCCATTATTGGCCCATGTTTGGCCAATCGATCATAAGGCCCGTAGAAGGCCCATTGATTCTACGGCCCGTAGAAGGCCCATTGTTTCTATGGCCCGTATAAGGCCCATTTTTTCTATGGCCCGTAGGAGGCCCATGGTCACTATAGTAGATATGTAGCCCATGGTTATTGTGGCCTAGTTTTATAAAACAGGTTATTGCGGCTACTAGCAAACCGCGGAAAAAGAATCGAACTGACTACAAGCAAACAAATAAACAAGATAACAAGGAAATAAATAAGCAAGCAACTTACACTAGGCTATCACGACTATTACACATATTACATCCACTGGGCATCAAAGTTCGCCACGAGTGCAAATATGGGGAACAAAGCAGCATATTACATACACTGGTTGTCAAAGTTGGCGACCAGTGCAAATAAACGCCGCAGCAAAACAAGTCCATCACTAAAACCACTTCACAAGAGCTCAAGAAACAATATCTTGGGTATCCACCATGCTGGCAAGACGCTTAGCAAGCTTATTAGATTTCTCTTGTTTGGCGCTTAAATCCTCCAGCGCTTGATATTGCACCAGAAAGTATGCATCTGAATTCTGCAGGGACTTCCTCAGTCCTTCGACTTCCTGTCGCAGCACATCTAATTGATGTCTTTCAACTTGAAGTTGAGACTCAAGAAGTCGAATTGATTCAGGCAACAAGTTCGAAGAGCTGGTGCCAGCAATAGTGGCCAGTAACTCGAACACTACATCAAGACAGGACTTTGGGGTTGTCTCACTGTCTTCAAGATAGTTTTTATCGGCATTCTAGGAGCCCAGCAGGGATGTCTCACTATCTTGAACCTTATCTGCATTACTTCCTTTACCGTTGAATAACAGGGTACTCTTCTCCAATATTTTGTCCGCATTCTAAAAGAGAAACAAGCAGACACATCACAGGTTTACCATGTTGTATATGAAACTCATTTTGGTAAACCAGTTCAGTAGTAAGGTGGACAGGATAACATCATGAAACGAACATATATCTATGTACTATGGTCTATATCATTCTAGTTTATGTTGCCAAATCAAGATAGAGATAGTTCAAATCATATCTATTTAAGACAAAGCAGCATAGACAGAATATAAGTGTGGGAAACTACACAACACTAACAACACTTGTAATGTACATGGCATGAGAGCTTAACTGTTTATTCAATTGAAACTGAAATCAACATAGAACAAGTTACAACATCAAACACGTTAAAGAAACAGGTTTAAAACATACCCGTTGTGCCATTGGAGTTTCAATTGCGTCCTCCAAATTTTAAATTAGTTGGTATGAGTAAATACAGTGATGCAAGAGCAAAGGAGTATGAACCATAGCTACGGAACCTGACATGAGAACAATTCTTCTTCTGCTTTAAGCGTTGACTTGGGGTTCAGAGTGGTGGTCCTCGTGCTTTGGGCACTGCAGTTGCCTTACTAACTGCTCGTGTTTGGGTGCTCGGTGGTGGAGACGGTGTTGTGTCAACTGGAACTAGGTTACTATCTGCTGGGGTTGGGGTTAGAAGGGGTGTAGCTGGTTCTCTGTTCAACTGGGTAGGGGTACAATCTGTGGGAGTCTAGGTTATGTGCGGCGGGCTTGGTTCTTGGGCAAGTACAACCATGGTTCTATCTGCATCGACGGGTAGCATGATCTTTTCTGAAGACCGTGTTTTTACTCCCATTGATACTGCCATCACCCCCTCCAATTCAAATGGCTGATAAACAAGAAAAGTAATTGAATGTACAGACATTGTAATATAGATAGGTGCAGTGGATAGTAGGAAAGAAAACAGGGCATGAAATAATTCACATTTATGTTGTCTAACCAAACATGATAGCATGACATAATTTCACATATATGATGGCTAATTAAACAGGACAACATGACACAGTTTCGCATATATGATGGCTAACTAAACAGGATAGAATGGCATACTTCAAAATAGATTATGTAAATAGGATGACATGATATAACTATATGATGTGTCTATTAAAGTGGTTGGCATGCCATAATTCACAAACATGCCGTCTATGGAAACATGATGGCATGATATAATTCATGAATAGAATGACATAATTCAAAAATATGATGACTATGTCAACATGATGAGATGATATAACTATATTATGTCTTTAGAAAATGGGTTGGCATGCCATAATTCAGATACATGTTGTCTATGTAAACATCATGGCATGATATAATTCAAATATATGATTTATATACTAAGCAAGTGAGCAGAGGGCAATCGCATATAAGATGTGTCAACTAAGCAGATGGCATTCAATATTGTGTATATGATGTAAAAACTAAGTATTGCAAGACAACGTATGCATGATATGAGTAATATAACCCTGCCAAGTTTGAGCATACACCTCAGGGGGAAAATAGGACATGTCATCTGCCTGTGAGTCCTCCTCTGGGGAGCTATTTGTAACCAGCAAGATATCTGCTTCAGCAGGTAGCGTTGTCTGCTCTGAAGACCTTGTTTTCACTCCAGATTTTTCCATCACCAATTCAAATGGCTGATGCATAGGAAGAGCAGTTGAATATACAAACATTGTCGACAAATGGAATGAGTAATACAAAAAAAGGATGACATGATATAATTCACACATATGACGCTTGGCTAAACAGCATGGCATTGCATAATTCACATACATAATGCCTTGCAACAAGATAGCATTGCATAATTCACATATATAATGTCTTGCAACAAGATGGCATTGAAAAATTCACATATATGGTAATTAGACACTAAACAGGTGGCATTCACACAAAGCATGTCTAAACTAAGCAAATGACATGCCAATGCAAGACTCCATATGCACGATATGAGCAATATAACCCTGCCAAGTTAGAGCATGTACCTCGGGGGAAGTAGGACTGGTCATCTGTCTCGGAATCCTCCTCTGAGGAGCTATCCGTAACCAGTAAGACATGCGCTTCATCAGATAGCATTGTCTTCTCTGAAGACCTTGTTTTCACTCCAGATTTTTCCATGACCGTGTCGAATGGCTGATGCACAGGAAGTATGGGTGGGCATAAAAACCGACGGACCGAAGACCTAACCGATACCGAAATCGAAAACACCGAAATTTCGGTTTTTCTTGCTGCTACAGTAAAATTCGGTTTTCACTTATACTAACAGAATTAAATTCGGCCAGTTCGGTTTTATACCGTTCACCGAATACAGAAACCGAAGTAACCTGGTCGAACACACAAAATCCTAGCGCCCACGTACATGCAACTACTTGGGCCTAGCACTACGTACATGCGAGTCGCCACGTACATGCAACTACTTGGGCCTAGCTCCTCTCCTAGGCCAGCCACACGTTACATGCAACTCTTAAAGGCCCACACCTTTGTATAATATAGTCCTGCGCCAGTAGCCGCACATCACTTCACGTGGGTTTGTCCCACCTCGTCTAGCTACAAGGGATGAAACAGTGAGCTTGGTTACTTAAGAAGGCAGGCTCTGGTAGGAATAACGCGCACAGCAGTTAGCTCGGGCCTAGAAAACACATGGTGTAAAAAATGTTTTCTGTATAAGGTCCCTAATCGATTAAAACCGAAAACCGAACCGAAAAAATCGGTTAACCGAATTTTCGGTTAGTTGATTTTTCATGTTAATTTCGGTTTTCACTTTTGCTAACCGAATTCATAAACTAACCGAATAGTAGAAACCAAAATTTTGGTTTCTACCGAACGCCCAGGCCTAACAGGAAGAATTATTGAATATACTAAAATTGTTGACAAATTTAATACCTAATAAAAAAGGATGCCATGATATAATTCACATATAAGATGACTGGCTAACCAGGATGGCGTTGCAAAATTCACATATATGATGTCTAGCTAAACAAGATGGCATTGCATGATTCACATATATGATATATGTAACACCCCCAGTGTCATGCTACAGTAATCCCCTCTTAATGGTGCCATGTCATCTTGTTACTGTTGCTAATCTTCACTTGATCCAAATCACAATTCAAATTCAAATCCAATCTAAAGTCAAAAATTCATAATTGTCAGACATGAAATCTAAAATGTTCATCTTGTGCCAAATAATCCCATTACTAATATTGGTAGTGAACCAACATTTTTGCAAAGTGTTTAAGTGCCCTAAACTAGTTAAAACAGTGGCTAAAGCAATTAAATTAAATGCTTTTTAAGTTAAAAAATGATAAGCTAATGTATTATAATGTTAAACTTAATGTGGCAGTAGCCTAAGTTATACTATTATGTTAAGTGTAAGTTTTACAAATTATAAAACTATTTTGCTTTTTGAAAATAAAAAGAAAGCAGAGAAGTTTTAAAAGAAAAGCTAAAATAAAAATATAAGAGAAAAGGCCCACTGCCCCTGGGCCTTAGCCACCTGGACGGCCCAACCCAGCAACCCACCTCCCCCGGTCGCATCCCTCCTCTCTGTTCACCCGACCCAGTGCGTGCCCGAGCCGCGTCCCCGCCGAACCCACCTCGCCGCCGGTGCCTAGATGTGGATAAGGCCTCCACCTCCCTCATGGCGCCTCTGCCTCGCCCCCTGCCACTCTCACTTGCCCCCTAGATTACCCACTCCTCTCTCCCCCCTCCCCCAGATCTGTTGCGCCGCGCTGGCCCTGGCGTAGCCGTCGCCGCGGCCTCGCTGTGCGTGTGGCCACCGGCGGCCGTCCGCCGTCCGCCTGCGTCCAGGAACCCCCCTCGTCCTCGACCACGACGACCGCGACCACGCCACGGACCTCGGAGCCCCTCTGCCTCGCCAGATCGTCGCCTTCCCCGTTCGGTCGTCGCCGACGCCGTCCACTCCGGCCCCCCTGCTGCTACTAAGTTGTCGCCGGCCACCGTGTGCCTCACTGTGAGCCCCGCCCCCTTTCCCCCTCTCCTCGCGCTTCTCTTCTTCCCCCGTAGCTGCTCCCACCGTCGTGCCCGAGCTCGTCGTCGCGGTGGTGCTCGCCGCCGTGGCCACGGCTCGTGGAGCTCGCAGCCGACCACCCCCGTCGTGCTCAGCACCTCCGCCTGCACCCACTGCATGCGCCCGCTACTCCTCCCACTCCGCTTGGCGCCTTCCTCGATGGGCCAGTGCTCCGGCTGCCGCCGTGAGCTCGCCTCCGGTGAGCTCGTCGCCTCCCGCCTACTACCGAGTACGGCAATGGATGCGCGCGAGCACCAGCTGTCCGTAGAGCCGCCCCGCACGACGAGCCGTGTCCTGAATCACCATCGCTGTTGAGCGCCCGAAGGCCACCGCCGCCCGTGCTCCACGCCGGCATCGTCTCCGGCCGTACCCGGGCGAGCCACCACCACCACCCGACTCGGCGTCGTGCACGCGTTCGAACGGTGCGAACTGCTCACGAAAAGGCCGCCCCTAGATGGATTCCGGTGCGCGCCCGACCCTCCGTCGTGGCTATGGCCACCGGCGGTTAAACGTCGTTGCCCGCGCTGACGTGGTCGGCCCGGGGCCACCACCTGGGTCACTGACCCGTGGGCCCCAGGGGCCCGTCCGGCCTGTTGACCGGTTAGCTCTGCTCACTGGACCAGCACAGCAGCTGACAGATAGGGCCCACCTCCTCTTTTTAACTAAAATGTTTAAAATTAATAATTAATTAACTTAATTAGGTACTGACAGGTGGGCCCAGTAGATTAAGTATCTAGTTTAGATTAAGTTAAACGCTGTTAAACCCCCGTTGTCTTTGACAGGTGGGTCCCGGACGTCAGCTTCACCGGTCAACTGGCAGGTTGACTGCTGACGTCAGGGTGACGTCATGCTGGCGCATTAAGTTCTTTTGATTTAAAATAATTCCAGAAAATGTTTAAAACTTTGAAAAATCATAGAAATTAATCCATAACTCGGATGGAAATGTTTTCTACATGAAAGTTGCTCAGAATGACGAGACGAACCAGAATACGCGGCCCGTTCATTCGCCACACATCCCTAGCATAGCAAACATTGAACTTTACTCCTCCGGTTCGTCTGTCCGAAATGCCAAACTTCGGGAAAGCATTCCCGGATGTTACCCCCTTCACCGGTAGCGTGTAGCACCGTGTTAGAACACGTCTAGCTCTGCATGTTGTCCTGTTATGCTCTTGCTTGCTATGTATTTACTGTTTCTCCCCCATCTCCTCTTCGGTAGACCCCGTGATGGATGCCGATGCCACTGTGATCGACTACGTCACCGACGACCCCTCCTTCTCGTCTGAGCAACCAGGCAAGCCCCCCACTTGATCACCAGATATCGCCTATTCTTCTCTATACTGCTTGCATTAGAGTAGTGTAGCATGTTACTGCTTTCGGTTAATCCTATTCTGTTGCATAGCCTGTCATTGTTGCTACAGTTGTTACCCTTACCTGCTATCCTACTACTTAGTATAGGATGCTAGTGTTCCATCAGTGGCCCTACACTCTTGTCCGTCTGCCATGCTATACTACTGGGTCGTGATCACTTCGAGAGGTCATCACGGGTATATACTATATACTTTATATACATGACACATGTGGTGACTAAAGTCGGGTCAGCTCGTTGAGTACCCGCAAGTGATTCTGATGAGGGGGCTGAAAGGACAGGTGGCTCCATCCCGGTAGAGGTGGGCCTGGGTTCCTGACGGCCCCCGACTGTTACTTTGTGGCGGAGCGACAGGGCAGGTTGAGACGACCTAGGAGAGAGGTGGGCCTGGCCCAGGTCGGCGTTCGCGGATACTAAACACGCTTAACGAGATCTTGGTATTTGATCTGAGTCTGGCCATTTGGTCTATACGCACTAACCAACTACGCGGGAACAGTTATGGGCACTCGGTGTCGTGGTATCAGCCGAAGCTCTTTTTGACGTCGGCGACTGAGTGGCGTGCGCCGCATTGGACCGTAAGCTCGCGCTTGTATTAAGGGGGCTAGGTCTGCTTCCAGCCGCGTACGCAACATGCAGGTGTGCAATGGGCGATGGGCCCAGACCCCTGCGCGCATAGGATTTAGACCGGCGTGCTGACCTCTCTGTTGAGCCTAGGTGGGGCTGCGACGTGTTGATCTTCCGAGGCTGGGCATGACCCAGGAAAGTGTGTCCGGCCAAATGGGATCGAGCGTGTTGGGTTATGTGGTGCACCCCTGCAGGGAAGTTTATCTATTCGAATAGCCCTGTCCCTCGGTAAAAGGACAACCCGGAGTTGTACCTTGACCTTATGACAACTAGAACTGGATACTTAATAAAAACACACCCTTCCAAGTGCCAGATATAACCCGGTGATCGCTCTCTAACAGGGCAACGAGGAGGGGATCGCCGGGTAGGATTATGCTATACGATGCTACTTGGTGAACTTACCATCAACTCTCTTCTACATGTTGCAAGATGGAGGTGGCCTGAAGCGTAGTCTTCGACAGGATTAGCTATCCCCCTCTTATTCTGGGATTCTGTAGTTCAGTCCACCGACATGGCCCTTTACACATATACCCATGCATATGTAGTGTAGCTCCTTGCTTGCGAGTACTTTGGATGAGTACTCACGGTTGCTTTTCTCCCTCTTTTCCCCTTTCTATACCTGGTTGTCGCAACCAGATGCTGGAGTCCAGGAGCTAGAGATCCCGAGGATGATTCTACATGGAGTTCGGCTTCGAGGAGTAGTTAGGAGGTCCCAGGCAGGAGGCCTTGCCTTTTCGATCATTGCTACTTTTGTGCTAGCCTTCTTAAGGCAAACTTGTTTAACTTATGTCTATACTCAGATATTGCTGCTTCTGCTGACTCCCTATGATCGAGCACTTGTATTCGAGCCCTCGAGGCCCCTATCTTGTATTATGATGCTTGTATGACGTATTTATGTTGTAGAGTTGTGTTGTGATATCTTCTCGTGAGTCCCTGATCTTGATCGTACACATTTGCGTGCATGATTAGTGTACGATTGAATCGGGGGCGTCACAAGTTGGTATCAGAGCCAACTGCCTGTAGGAATCCCCCTTTCCAACTCCTTGGCCGAAGTCGAGTCTAGTCATTGAAAAACTTTTACTAACATGGTTGTGCGGCTTACGGCCCCACGTCGCCATTGGGTGGTAGTAGGATCTTTTATTCCTCGACCTTTACTCTGGGACTCTGATCTCTCTTCTATTCGGGTTAAATGATTTTGCTAACTCTAACACTAGGTTCTTGTAACTACTTCCTCCCGGAGAGCCCTCACTCCAGATGATTGCTTGATGCACCGAAGGATCCCGAAGATACTCTGCGATGTTCTCTCGAGACTTTGTGCCATCGCTTTTGCAATTCCCTTCCATCGATAAACCCCTATGGATAACCACGTACACTTGTCCTTCATACAATCATTTCCCGTTGATCTTGTTATTACAAGATACCCCGAAATTCTCTCTATTGTTCTGAAAATCCTTTGAGATACTGCCTTGCAGTTCTTTGCCACAGGATTACCCCTACGGGTAATTCCTCGCTCTTACCGAGTATCTGCTCATCCCCAGTTGTTCATGTGTTTCACATAAGTCTTTGAAATACTTTTCGATCTTTCGAAAATCCTCTGCAGCCTGTTATTCTAGAAATTCTTGCCTGCTTGCATTATGGTTAATTCCATATGACTACTAGTCCTTGATAACATCCCTTGTCTTAGTCATTTTGAGCCTAGTGATTCAAGGTGCGTACGCACACAGTCATCAGGGTATCCTTTTTAAAATTATCTTTCCGACTCAGACGTCATTTCGGACATGAGTTGTTTCTCGGCAATTCAAACATTTATTGATTGTCCAACTAAGTGTTTTCAACTTATCCATTCTTAATCAGAGCGTTTTCTTCTGATCCCTTGATTTGGAAATCATAATCCATTTGCATTTGAGTTTTGAATTAGTCAGAGGATTCTATAATCTGATGGCTTTGCATTCTTTTTCCTTCTAATTGAGTAACGATACTCACCTCAGATTCCTGGTGGTCTGCGAGACCAATTTCTTGGTTATTATCCGACAGTGTCCTTCATATCCAATAACCTTGAGAGTTTCTCCCCTGATACATAATGCCTTTGGTAAACTGTGTCTTCTGCCTTTGGCAAGTTGTATCCTCTGCTTTGATAACCATACTCTACTTCCGGGCTTGTATTAATTACTCTGAAGTTTGTGGTATATGTTCCTAAGATGCCCCGATGGGTTGAACCAACGCCTTCCCTAATCTGTGTGAACCCGAAAGATTTCATGGGTCATACTTGTCTGGTATTGCACCAGGTAAAACTTTCAACAACTAATGTCATTTTCGAAATACGAGTGGTGAATGGAAGGTTATGCATTGAGGAAGTGGGAGTCGACCTTGAACCTTTGTGTTCATGCCCATGGACACGATGTAGATCCTATCAAGGAAGCTTCTTGTAATAATAACTATTTCCTTGATATAATATCCATTGGTATCGGTGAATTGATCCTTTGCAATTATGGTTCCGACCATATGTTCTTCTTTGATCCCATTTCTCGGGCAAGTTTAAGCACTTGTCTTCTATGGATCAATACCCCCAGTCCAACCTTTACTTTGATCTTTCGTCGAGTATTACACTCTGGTATCTCCAGAATATCATGGAACTGCATAACTTCTTATGGGTTCTTCATCAACTGTTCCGATTCCAATTTTCCTGGGTTTTGGGTTGTCGTCAACCGAGAACAATAAATAGTGAATTGAGTCCGCACTCTAATTCAATAACTCTAAGTAATTTTCGTTGCTTACGAGTTTAATAATCCTTCAAGTCATCCCAAGCCTGATCGGCTATATCATTATCGTGCTAAATTTTAACTATGCTATCTGGTCCTTATTCCTAGAGCGCAACTTTTGACGATGAGCCAAGCTTACGTCGATCTTCCTACTCTTATCATTTTGCCTTGAACATCAAGCTTGATTCCGAGTGTGTGTCGTATCCGTGGTTCCAATGACCCTTCGCTTCACCATTGCTTTTTCTTGATGTCGTCGCTATTTGATTGCTCCTTCGTGAAATCTCTCGACAATTGTGTCATGATCATCATCAACATTTTGAGCTCTTCCAGGATATCAATTGAATTCATGAAGAGAAATACCATCCTTGCCCTCGATGATTTGTGTTATCATCGACCACTTTATTGCCTTCCGTTCAACACAAACTTGTTTGTGTTTTGTGTTATACCTTGAGATCCTGGCTATCCAGCATTTGTTCTTTACCTTGGAGTATTACCATCTTTTATGTCGAGGATGTTGTGAGAATTTCACCACCTCTTAAGAATTCTTGATACAGTGATGCTTCTCGCCATCACCATTCTTCTTGGTCCCCGTGTTGCTTCCAACCGGAATACCAATAGGTGAACGGTTTGGATTCTGCCCTTCTAGCAACCCTATTGCTTTGAAGTTAATGGTCGACCGTTCATTCTTAGACTATTGATTATTGAATCACCATTCTAACATTGATCATGCTACATAATGCCATAATTTGGGCACACCTTTCAACCAATGTTTAATTGTGTATGTTTTTCCTCGAGCATACATCATTATATCATTTGATATGACAAATGTTATCTCCTTGCTCACATAATTGTGGAAATCCATCTTTTTGGAAATCTCGATGATATGTCGCTGAGTCCATTAGCCACCTCCTCATCCTCTCCTTGGTTTAATGATGAACTCTGGTTTCAGAACTCGCTCCCATAGTTCATTTCCCGAGAATCTTGCATTGTCATCTCGTCAATTTGTGTCGCACCTTTTCTTCTCAGGTATCCTAAGCCTGAGGTATACTGACACAAATCAGATCTGAATCTCGGTCAGATATGATGGTTGGGACATATTTCCAAGAGTTATAACTTTGGTCTTTATAAGACCCGGTAAGGTGATGTCATGCCTAGCACACCTGGGTGGAGGACCTATTGTTATGTTATCCTTTTTAGGAAGTTTAGCCATTCTTCCATGAGGAAATTTTAAGACTTATTCTATAAGTTGTTCCTGATGGATCCTTTGTGTATCCAAAGTCTGATCTTTGCTTGAAGACCATGTCAATGCTATTGTAACACCCCGGATGTTACTTTCCTTTATCGTAACTCCAACTCTTGCCATTTTCGGCTATGTGATATGTTATTTCCTTCGTGGTTGGGTTTTGTCTTTTCTTTTGCATTTTGTTCATGTCATGCATCTCATCTCATAGCATCATCTGCATTGCATCCGCATGTTTTCTTAAAACTCTTAGTTCGTTCTTAGTTGCCGCGTCTCTCTGTTGTCCGTTCCGAGACCAACCGGGTTTTTCGAGTCCCTCTTGTTTGGCCGCTTAATCTCTTTGCTCAGTGCTCAAACCCCTCGCGTGTGCATCCGAAACTTCTCCGAACCCGACCCGAGCTGTTGTTACCGATGGGTCCGGATCATCCCCCAACATTCCTAAAATATCTTCGTTTCTCCATTGGACTTCCTAACCTATATTTTCTCAGCCGTCCCTCTCCTTCTCCTATTTCTAGCCTCCCCCTGCCACTTCTCTGAATTTATTGCCTCGCCATGGCCCTGCAGCTTCCCCGCCGAACACTCCGCCAGTCTTCGATTTCGGTGGGGATCGACGGGGTCCGCCTCGCCCTGCTCGTCCCGCCTCCTGCCAGCCTCCCCGACGCCTGCCGGAGCCATGCATCGCGCCAAGCGCCACCGTCGCCGGCGCCCCCAAGTTCCGCCGCGCCGCTGCATCCTCTGCTTCCCCTGCGCACTGCGACCTCGCACGCCTGCATCGCTCCCGAGCGCGTTGACCGCCCCTCCAGCGGCCTCCAAGGCCGAGCCCCAAGCCAGCCAGCCTGTTGGCCCAATGTGAGCAACCGCGCCAGCCCAGCGAGCCCCTCCTGCTACCTCTCCACGGTGCTGGGCAAGGCCCATGGTGAGAACAGATCCTGCCCCGACACGTTTTTTCCTAGTTTGGACGATTTTCCTAATTATCCAGAGAGTGCAGTTTTACAGAAAAACCCTCAAACATCATGCATATAATAACTCTTTAACAGTGCATCATATGTAAAAACATTATATATGAAAAGTGCTTAGAATTTCATCTAGTTTCATAATATGCAACTTTCATCCATGTTAAAAATGTTTAACTTGCTGTTTGCATTAATTTGCTAAATGCCATGTTAAAATGACTTATTTCATAACTAAATAACCGTAGCTCCAAATTTAATAAACTTTATATGTAAATGGGGTAGAAAAATGCCTAGTTTAACATGGTGCACTTTATTTTGCTGTTTAACAACATTAAAATTGTGTTTAGGGCAGAACAGTACCAAATCTAAAATATGGACATGAGGATTTTCCGGAATTGTTGTTTGTTGTTCCGGCCTCATTTAAACTTGCCTAGCTAGGTAGTTTTCATATGCTTCACCCCTTGCCATGTTTAATAACATTTAATATTGTTGGGTACACAAACGAGAGAGAACTAAATATTTGATGTGGTGTTTCGTCAATATGCAACTCGTTGCATATTGAGCTCCACTAAATTTGTAGTATTGTTTGTGCACTTTGCCATGCCATGCCTCCTTAAACCGGACATGCATCATACTTGATTGTGCATCATGCCATGTTTATGTGATGATTGTTTACCATGTTGTTTGCTTCTTTCCGGTTTGCTTCTCTCGTTAGCTTCGGTTTCATTCCGGAGTTGTGAGGATTCGTTCGACTTCGTCCGTTTGTCTTCTTCATGGATTCGTTCTTCTTCCTTGCGGGATCTCAGGCAAGATGACCATACCCTCGAAATCACTTCTATCTTTGCTTGCTAGTTGTTTCGCTCTATTGCTATTCCGCTCTACCTACCACTTGCTATATCATGCCTCCCATATTGCCATGTCAAGCCTCTAACCCACCTTTCCTAGCAAACCGTTGTTTGGCTATGTTACCGCTTTTGCTCAGCCCCTCTTATAGCGTTGGTAGTTGCAGGTGAAGATGAAGTTTGTTCCATGTTGGAACATGGATACGTTGGGATATCACAATATCTCTTATCTTAATTAATGCATCTATATACTTGGTAAAGGGTGGAAGGCTCAGCCTTATGCCTGCTGTTTAGTTCCACTCTTGCCGCCCTAGTTTCCGTCATACCGGTGTTATGTTCCTTGATTTTGCATTCCTTACGCGGTTGGGTGATTTATGGGATCCCCTTGACAGTTCGCTTTGAATAAAACTCCTCCAGCAAGGCCCAACCTTGGTTTTAACATTTGCCACCTAAGCCTTTTTCCCTTGGGTTCTGCAGCCTCAAGGGTCATCTTTATTTTAAACCCCCGGGCCAGTGCTCCTCTGAGTGTTGGTCCAACCTGTCAGCCGTCGGTGGCCACCAGGGGCAACTCTGGGCTCGCCTACCGGAAGTTTGGACAATCCGGTGTGCCCTGAGAACGAGATATGTGCAGCTCCTATCAGGATTTGTCGGCACATTCGGGCGGCTTTGTTGGTCTTGTTTTACCATTGTCGAAATGTCTTGTAAACCGGGATTCCGAGACTGATCGGGTCTTCCCGGGAGAAGGAATATCCTTCGTTGACCGTGAGAGCTTATAATGGGCTAAGTTGGGACACCCCTGCAGGGTATTATATTTCGAAAGCCGTGCCCGCGGTTATGAGGCAGATGGGAATTTGTTAATATCCGGTTGTAGAGAACTTGACACTTGACTTAATTAAAATACATCAACCGCGTGTGTAGCCGTGATGGTATCTTCTCGGCGGAGTACGGGAAGTGAACATGGTTCTTGTGTTATGGTTGTGCGTAAGTAGTTTCAGGATCACTTCTTGATCACTTCTAGCTTCACGACCATTGCGTTGCTTCTCTTCTCGCTCTTATTTGCGTATGTTAGCCACCATACATGCTAGTGCTTGCTGCAGCTCCACCTCACTACCCTTTCCTACCCATAAGCTTAAATAGTCTTGATCTCGCGGGTGTGAGATTGCCGAGTCCTCGTGACTCACCAGATACTTCCAAACAGTTGCAGGTGCCGATGATACCAGTGCAGATGACGCAACCGAGCTCAAGTGGGAGTTCGACGAGAAATGTGGTCGTTACTATGTTTCGTTTCCTGATGATCAATAGTGGAGCCCAGTTGGGACGATCAGGGATCTAGCATTTGGGGTTATCTTCTTTTCGTTTGGATTTGACCGTAGTCGGTCTATGTGTGTATTTTGGATGATGTATGAATTTATTTATGTTTTGTGTGAAGTGGCGATTGTAAGCCAACTCTCTTTATCCCATTCTTGTTCATTACATGGGATTGTGTGAAGATGACCCTTCTTGCGACAATACCTACAATGCGGTTATGCCTCTAAGTCGTGCCTCGACACGTGGGAGATATAACCGCATCGTGGGCGTTACAGCTATTTCTAAGCATGTCTGTGGTACTCTGTTTTTCAACAAGAACATTTGAAGCCCAAAGCTAAATGTTTCCTGCTCAATTATCCAAACACCGCTGTATGGGTAATGTCATGAAATTTCTCTCCCCTTACCTAAAGAGTTTTCTACATTATATCCTGTCATGGATATCATGCTCTGTTTGTCCTTGGGAAGGATATACCCTTGAAATATGTGTTTAAACACATTTTCCTTTCCATTGTTCTGTTTGATCTGATAATCACATTTTCCTTTCCGTTGTCTTGTTTAACCTTTCTTGTGATCTATATGATCTAAGCAGTAATATTCTTCTGCTTATGTAAACACCTCGGTGTACCATCCTGTCTAGTGTAACCCTGTTACTATTGTTGATGACATTCCAGTAACCACCGATGGACGAGAACTTTGCCTATTGGTCCGCCTCGTCTTAACGAGAAGGAAAATGGTTCTCTTCATCCCTCGCCCTTGGTACCAACGTTGTTGCCAACATAATTGACAGGCTCTCCTCTGACCTACCCTGCCATTATGGCTGTGCAAAATGTTCGCGACTTTCTACTTTTAACTCACATGGTGGGCCCATAACCCACAGTTCCACAGGATCGAAACCTAACTCTCCTGTAAATCTCTGTCTTCCAAATTGTTCCTCATGCTTGGCTTCGTATGTAATTCATGAGCCACCTTCTTGAGATCTGTTCAGCTACCAGATGCAATACTTATTCTCGATGCTCTGGACCCCTTTCACACTCTGTTTCAGACATCGAACGATTGTCCATCCGTTTGAACCTTCTTATTGCACCTTCCAGCCTTGCTCTCGATGACTTTCTTGAATTTCAATTCGAGAGATGCCTCTATGCCACGTTCGTGAGATAGCCTCCAGGTACCTATTTTGTGTTGAGCCCCGTCCTTCCCGAGTCTTTCCCCTTACTCCACCTCTTAAATCTCGGGACGAGATTTCTTGTAGTGGAGGAGATTTGTAACACCCCCAGTGTCATGCTACAGTAATCCCCTCTTAATGGTGCCATGTCATCTTGTTACTGTTGCTAATCTTCACTTGATCCAAATCACAATTCAAATTCAAATCCAATCTAAAGTCAAAAATTCATAATTGTCAGACATGAAATCTAAAATGTTCATCTTGTGCCAAATAATCCCATTACTAATATTGGTAGTGAACCAACATTTTTGCAAAGTGTTTAAGTGCCCTAAACTAGTTAAAACAGTGGCTAAAGCAATTAAATTAAATGCTTTTTAAGTTAAAAATGATAAGCTAATGTATTATAATGTTAAACTTAATGTGGCAGTAGCCTAAGTTATACTATTATGTTAAGTGTAAGTTTTACAAATTATAAAACTATTTTGCTTTTTGAAAATAAAAAGAAAGCAGAGAAGTTTTAGAAGAAAAGCTAAAATAAAAAATAAGAGAAAAGGCCCACTGCCCCTGGGCCTTAGCCACCTGGACGGCCCAACCCAGCAACCCACCTCCCCCGGTCGCATCCCTCCTCTCTGTTCACCCGACCCAGTGCGTGCCCGAGCCGCGTCCCCGCCAAACCCACCTCGCCGCCGGTGCCCAGATGTGGATAAGGCCTCCACCTCCCCCATGGCGCCTCTGCCTCGCCCCCTGCCACTCTCACTTGCCCCCTGGATTCCCCACTCCTCTCTCCCCCCTCCCGCAGATCTGTTGCGCCGCGCTGGCCCAGGCGTAGCCGTCGCCGCGGCCTCGTTGTGCGTGTGGCCACCAACGGCCGTCCTCCATCCGCCTGCGTCCAGGAGCCCCCCTCGTCCTCGACCACGACGACCGCGACCACGCCACGGACCTCGGAGCCCCTCTGCCTCGTCAGATCGTCGCCTTCCCCGTTCTATCGTCACCGACGCCGTCCACTCCGGCCCCCCTGCTGCTACTAAGTTGTCGCCGGCCACCGTGTGCCTCACTGTGAGCCCCGCCCCCTTTCCCCCTCTCCTCGCGCTTCTCTTCTTCCCCCGTAGCTGCTCCCACCGTCGTGCCCGAGCTCGTTGTCGCGGTGGTGCTCGCCGCCGTGGCCATGGCTCGTGGAGCTCGCAGCCAACCACCCCCGTCGTGCTCAGCACCTCCGCCTGCACCCACTGCATGCGCCCGCTACTCCTCCCACTCCCCTTGGCGCCTTCCTCGATGGGCCAGTGCTCCGGCCGCCGCCGTGAGCTCGTCTCTGGTGAGCTTGTCGCCTCCCGCCTACTACCGACTACGGCAATGGATGCGCGCGAGCACCAGCCGCCCGTAGAGCCGCCCCGCACGACGAGTCGTGTCCCGAATCACCATCGTTGTCGAGCGCCCGAAGGCCACCGCCGCCCGTGCTCCACGTCGGGCCGTCTCTGGCCGTCCCCGGGCGAGCCACCACCACCACCCGACTCGGCGTCGTGCACGCGTTCGAACGGTGCGAACTGCTCGCGAAAAGGCGCCCCTAGATGGATTCCGGTGCGCGCCTGACCCTCCGCCGTGGCTATGGCCACCGGCGGTTAAACGCTGTTGCCCGCGCTGACGTGGTCGGCGCGGGGCCACCACCTGGGTCACTGACCCGTGGGCCCAGGGGCCCGTCCGGCCTGTTGACCGATCAGCTCTGCTGGCTGGACCAGCCCAGCAGCTGATAGATAGGGCCCACCAGCCCAGGGGCTCGTCCGGCCTGTTGACGGCCCCTGACTGTTACTTTGTGGCGGAGCGACAGGGCGGGTTGAGACCACCTAGGAGAGAGGTGGGCCTGGCCCTGGTCGGCGTTCGCGGATACTTAACATGCTTAACGAGATCTTGGTATTTGATCTGAGTCTGGCCATTTGGTCTATACGCACTAACCAACTACGTGGGAACAGTTATGGGCACTCGGCGTCGTGGTATCAGCTGAAGCTCTTTTTGACGTCAGTGACTGAGTGGCGCGCGCCGCATTGGACTGTAAGCTCGCGCTTGTATTAAGGGGCTAGGTCTGCTTCCGGCCGCGTACGCAACGTGCAGGTATGCAATGGGCGATGGGCCTAGACCCCTGCGCGCATAGGATTTAGACCGGCGTGCTGACCTCTCTGTTGAGCCTAGGTGGGGCTGCGACGTGTTGATCTTCCAAGGCCGGGCATGACCCAGGAAAGTGTGTCCGGCCAAATGGGATCGAGCGTGTTGGGTTATGTGGTGCACCCCTGCAGGGAAGTTTATCTATTCGAATAGCCGTGTCCCTCGGTAAAAGGATGACCCGGAGTTGTACCTTGACCTTATGACAACTAGAACTAGATACTTAATAAAACACACCCTTCCAAGTGCCAGATATAACCCGGTGATCGCTCTCTAACAGGGCGACGAGGAGGGGATCGCCGGGTAAGATTATGCTATACGATGCTACTTGGTGAACTTACCATCTACTCTCTTCTACATGCTGCAAGATGGAGGTGGCCTGAAGCGTAGTCTTCGACAGGATTAGCTATCCCCCTCTTATTCTGGCATTCTGCAGTTCAGTCCACCGATATGGCCCTTTACACATATACCCATGCATATGTAGTGTAACTCCTTGCTTGCGAGTACTTTGGATGAGTACTCACGGTTGCTTTTCTCCCTCTTTTCCCCTTTCTATACCTGGTTGTCGCAACCAGATGCTGGAGTCCAGGAGCTAGAGATCCCGAGGATGATTCTACATGGAGTTCGGCTTCGAGGAGTAGTTAGGAGGTCCCAGGAAGGAGGCCTTGCCTTTTCGATCGTTGCTACTTTTGTGCTAGCCTTCTTAAGGCAAACTTGTTTAACTTATGTCTGTACTCAGATATTGTTGCTTCCGCTGACTCGTCTATGATCGAGCACTTGTATTCGAGCCCTCGAGGCCCCTTTCTTGTATTATGATGCTTGTATGACTTATTTATGTTGTAGAGTTGTGTTGTGATATCTTCCCGTGAGTCCCTAATCTTGATCGTACACATTTGCGTGCATGATTAGTGTACGATTGAATCGGGGGCGTCACAAGTTGTGACAGATTGCATTCACACAATGCATGTCTAAACTAAGAAGATGACATATTTTATGTATAAAGTAAGCAATGCAAGGCACCATATGCCTGATATGACCAACATCAGCATGCCAAGTTAGAGCAAAAGACCTCAGGGCGTAAATAGGAGTGGTCTGCTCCCTCTAAATCCCCCTCTGAACAGTTATCTTCCTCTTGATTACAGTCTGGAATGGGGGGAGGGGGGTTGCTTTTGCACCCACCATGGAGCGACGTCCGCATGCAATTTTTATTGCCATGCAAGGCTTGTCTCTTTTGCTCTACATGTTCAGGACCATTGTGTACAATAACTGGCATGCATAGGAATAAAACATAGTGAGATTATGTAAGGAGTGCATGCACAAATCTAGAGTGATGGTAGCAAACTGTGGATAGACCCAAAACCAATGATAGCAGACCGATAATAGCTTCAGTTAAAAAAATATAGATAATGGCTCCTTTAATGTTTGTTTCCACCCAACATGAAACTCATAGTAGACACCCGAGATTAACCAAATAGTAGATAGATAGTATTGATTGCTGCCCCAATATGTACCCTACAACCATTTAAAAACTCAAGTTTGAGCATTAGTTTGGACCTGACTCAGAGTCGAATCGGTGAACAGGACGATAAAGTAGCATGTCATCATATTAAGCGATGCAGACCTGTGTAGTCCTCAAGGTCATCTGCTCAGTTGACGATGGTAATGCAGTTGACGTGGCCGCCAGCGGCGGGGAAGAAGATCTGAGGCAGCGAAAGACATTCTGGAGGGTGGATCCCTATTGTTGCGAGCCCTTCCGTCGTTGGAGTGGCTGAGCTGGGGTGGACCACATCAACGCTGTCGGGACCCCGATTCCAAGTCACACCCATCTAGCCTGTAACACCTCATATCACTTTGCGGCCTCACGCACGGTACTCCCACGGGTGTCGCCTTACCATGGCCCGGGACCGTTTGCGCCTTTTGGCTCACGTATATGACAGTGTCGCTAGCATCCATATGACAGAGAACCCGGGCCGACATGGCTAGTCGTGAACACAAAGCGGCACTAACGTATGGGGCAGGCATACATGAGTTAACATCGAACGTGTCGGTCAGCAGCGTGTGAATCCGGGCTGTAGCACTGGGCTAACAGGACTCCGGGAACCCGGGCTGTAGCAGGCTAGGCAGGACTCCGGATGTCACCGCGTGACATTTCCCCGAAGGGACAGACACAGGAACGATATGACTCACATGCCGGCCAGTCAAGTGTCCAGAGCAGTAGTGCTGGGCTAGCAGGACTCCGGTGAACCGGGCTGTAGCGGACTACTATGGCTCAAGGAGGCACTAGACTACATTTCCCCATAAGGGAGACTGCCAAGGATAAACAACTAGATTGTCGGATCCCACACATACCAAGCATTTCAAACATACACACAATATGCTCGATATGTGCAAATACAACATGGCATCACAACAAAACTCTACAACTCAAGTACTTTATTTAAAGGGCTCCGGAGAGCCTTACATAACTTGTTCATACAGATAGGGGTCACATGACCCGACACTCAAGTCATACAATCATACAAGCACATGCGGAAGCAAACTGTCTGGGTACAGACACTAGAAAGAAAGAAGGCTTGACGAAGCCTGTCTATCTACATAGGCCCTTCACAAGCCTAGATCACCACCTGGGTGGCGCGTCACTCGTCGTCGTCGAGTTCTACGTAGAACCCGTCAGAAGGGGCGGTGTTGTCGTCTGAAAACAGTAATTAAAGCAACATGAGTACAAAGGTACTCAGCAAGTCTTACAACAAATCCTACTATACATGTTCATTCTCAAGAAGGTAGTGGGGTTATTGCAGCAAGCCAGCTTTGACTCTTGGCTAAGCTATCCTACGATACACCACTTGTGAAATAGTTTTCGCACACGAGTCCACTAATCACCATCTCAATACTCCACCGTGGATCCTCCCTCGTCATCCAACGAGAGGGCCATCCGCGGTACTCACACTTATCTTGAGGCTTTTAGTAGTATCCATTTACTTGTCTATGAACTGCATAAGTGACCAAGTAGTCCTTTACCGCGGACGCGGCTATTCGAATAGTTTCATACCCTGCAGGGGTGTACTTCGTCACACACGCTCTCACCACTTATCGTCGCTACACGACGTGTAATCGGCAACCTTCAAGCGGAAGCCCAACGTGGGTGTCGGCCACAGCCTACCTAAACACTCGAGTCTCTAGTCCAGGCTTATCGCCTATTTAGGTTCCATCCGCAGGGAGTCCGGCCGAGGTTTCCACATACGGCCCCAAATGATGTGTGCAGGGTTCCCGGACACCAAACGGGCGACTCGGTACACCGTGCCATGAGCCTACCGCATCACAGCCCACCCCTTGGTCAGCGCTGTCCACGGCCTCCAGCTTACTACAAACACCAGAAACTACGTGCAACTCCTGGACAGAGGACAAGGGTGAATAAGAAGCCGAGGGGGTCCATTGGTTTCGGGCCCAATGTGTGGTAGTAGCTGAATCTTAAATCACGCATACAGATCTCAGTTCTTAGGGACGGTCTCAATGAAACAACCCACCATGTACTCCTACATGGCCTCCCATCGATACCTTTACCAAATCGTATTCAACACTTTACTCCCTTTACCGACACACACACTTTCACTCTAGTTCATCACCCTGATGAGCCAGACCTGACACAACTCCAAGCATAGCAAGCATAGCATTGTAGGAACACACAACATGGCTCAATCAACTCCTACACATGCTAGTGGGTTTCATCTAGTTACTGTGGCAATGACAGGTCATGCAAAGGAAAGTGGGTTCAACTACCGCAACACACAGCAGTTTGAATCGCGTTGTCTTAATGCAGTAAACGAGAGCAGAAGCGAGAAGATGGGTTTGTATCGAAATGATCAATGGGTTGCTTGCCTGACGGAGTGGTGGTGGGATACTGCCCTTCAGTTGGATACTCGTGAATATCCTCGGAGGCAGGACCTACCACGATGAGCATACCGAAGCACAATCAACACCAAGCAAGTGCAACAATATGATGCATGCATGAGACATGGCAAGATGGATGTGTTGGGCTAATGCAACTAAGACCAGATGGGTTTGGACTAATTTGAATCAAAGATTCAAATTCCAAGTTCATAAATGGCCCATATTAATGCTTTATCTTGTTCTGTATAAAACAATAGGTTAACTTGCTTAATCATGCATGAAACCAGTACAGATGGATAGAATGGATTTTTCTGATCATTTTTCATATATAAATCTTTTCATTCTGAGCTATATATTATTTCTATGATTTTTTGAAGTTTGTGATAATTTCTGGAATTTCCAATATAAGAATAATTCCAGTAAATGCTTTACTGCGTCAGCCTGACGTCAGTGTGACGTCAGCAGGTCAACGGGGTCGTCCAGGTCAAACCTGACGTGTGGGTCCCCTGTGTCAGTGTCACTGTTAGGTAATTAGTTAATTAGGATTAGTTTTAATCTCTGACTTAGATTAATCAGCAGGCGGGCCCCACTTGTCAGTGACCCTGGGGGGTCAACCCGTGGTCAAACCACGCTGACTCGCCGGCGTTTAGCCGCCAGCGATGTCCAGACGCGGCGGTGGAGTGCGGGTTCCCTCCTCCGGCGACCAAAAGGACGGCGGAGAGTACCTACGTGTAGCTGGGGGCGAGCCGCGTCGACTGGTGGTGGTAGTGGAGCTCGGGGTCGCCGGAATCGATGCCGGCGACGAGCCGTGCGGCTGCCGGGGTACGGGCGTGGTTGAAACCATAGCTAGAGAGCACGGCGAGGAACGTGCGAGGATGCTACGGGTTCCTGGCGTTGCGGTGAAGCTAATGGCTACGGTGGTGTGGCCGTTGGATGGCCGGAGCCTCGTCGGCGACGAGCTCGTGCGGCGGCGCGTACGGGTGAGCTTCGTGCGGTGGCTACAGAGCTCGAGAGAGAGAGAGGAGAGGATGGGAAGGTGGCCATGCTCACGGCGGTTGCGACGGAGCAGGCGGCGAGGTCGGAGACGAGCTGTAGCAGTGGCGACGGCGGAGGGGATCTCCGACGGTGAGCGGCGAAGGCGAAGTCGGTGACGGAGCTTCGGGGCAACCGGGCGCTCGGGGCTCGGCTTGCTCGAAGGAGTGGGCGACGGCGGTGCTGTAGGACACGGTGGTACGGCGCGAGGTCGACGGTGGGCGCGGCTACTCCGGTGAGGTGGCTGCGGCGGCGTCGGCCATGGTGGGAAGAAGGCGAGGGAGAGTCGATGGGGGAGAATGGCGATGTCCAGGGGCTCGGGCGCGTCGAGGGAGGTCGGCCAGCTCATCCGCGGCGAGGGCGGCAAGCAGGTGGCGCGGTGGCGAGCTCGCGCTCGCCGGCGTCACCTCTCTGGCGAGAGCAGGCAGCTGACTGGCGCGGGCCAGCACAGTGCTGGGCCGCCAGGTGGGCTGCCAGGTAAGTTTCTCTGCCTTCTATTCTTTTCTCTTTTTATTTATTTCTGTACTGTGTTTTGAAATAGTAAAAATACTATTTCATTTGGAAAAATCCTGAAAATATTCTGGGGCACCTTTGAGATTATTCCCAACAGCCTAAAAATACCTTCAAGATTATTTGGGCATTTGAAAATATTTATAGCATTTAAAATGCCCAAATGCAAATACTTATGGCTTGTGCAAAAATCCAAGATGGCCTCCAAAAATATGAAACCATTTTTGGCAGAGGTTTTAACCAAGACCAAAGGTGGTGAACATTTATGGAGGGCATTTCAGGTTCATTGAAAAGAATTTTAGTAAACCCTAGTTGTTCCAGGGGGGTGCTGGGGGTTTCTGGCATCCCCATTTCAGGTTTCTGTGAAATGTAGACATGATGCAACACTCTAATGCATGAACTAACTAGGATGTGACAGCAGCAGGAGCGGGACAAACCACACAAGGTTTTCTTTGACACATATCTATAACAGAAGTAATTCTGTAAGGGCTTGTTTGAATTGGTGGATTCTAACAATGCAGGAATATGATAGGAATGCATGTGCAAAAACACATGATTTCTGCCAATCTGGGTGTTTGGTTAACAACAACTGGAAGATCACGGGATGCAAAGAAGTATTGTGAAATTAAGTCAAACGACAAGAAAATGTACGGTGCTACTATCTCTTAGGGTCTCTTTGATTCAAAGGATTTTCATAGGATCTTTAAAGGATTAGAATCCTTAGGATTTTCCCCATGTTGGTCGTTTGATTCATAGGATTGAATCCTATAGGATTTTTTCCTAAGTATTTATTTGTACTACATATCACAGAAATTCTAACATCCATTTCAACCTCCTGGAAGAAATCCTTTGTTTTCCCCGTGACACAATCAAACAAACTCAAATCCTATAGGGATCCAACGGACATGCCATTCCAATCCTATGTTTTTCCTATTCCTGTGTTTTTGCAATCCTATGAATCAAAGAGGCCCTTAGTCTTGTGCTTCATGAATAGGAATTTGAAAAGGAGGACAAGTGGATATTAAAATTCCTACGGTTTTTCTTTCAAGGAGGCACTAAAGGAACAAATCCTACAGTTTTCCTTTGCTCCATTCCTTTGAACCAAATGCATGAATAGTAGTACCATAGGAAACTTTCCAATTCCTATGTTTTTCCTTCACTTTTCCTTTCAAGCACTGGCGATTCTAGTAGGCAGGCTTGAACAGGGAAAAGCCTACACTTAAAAAATGTTTTTGTGCTACTTCTACTACTTTGGACCCAGGCCACTGCCCTACTAGCTCAACTCCCAGGCCCATCTACAAATGCACAGCTCAAACACGCAGAAATAAATAATGATGGTGTTCAAGAGAGTCCATCACGAATAGCTAAGTTGCCTGGTACCTCACTGCTTGTCATATAGTAGGAGAAACTAATCGTATTTCACATTACTGCGTGTGCTCAATGGACAATATATATAACATGTAGAGTAAAAAAGTGATGCAACAAGTGTACGACCTCTTTGGGGAAGCCATGTCGATCTCAACATGATTGGGTTGGTCGGTGAGCATGCTCCGGCTAATGTGGTTGTCAGAGGAGGGGAAGAAGATCTTAGGCATCTGGAGATGGTGCCGAGGGTACTGCTCCGCTATGATGGAGGGTTTCATCGTTGGAGCAGCTCCAGTGAGTTTTACGACGGCGAGGCTAAAGCAGGACAAGAGAGACAACATTAACCTGAGTGGAATTCTAATAGCATCTCCAATAGATGATGTAAAATACATAACCACAAAGTGCTAGTTGTAAAATACATCAGCCGCTCATCTCTGAATTTAACTGTCGAAACTGAATTTTGTTGTTGAAACTGAAGCACTAGTAGCAGAAAAGCAGTACCAGTAGCGCGTGCGAGAGCCGGGGCAGCTGGTCGTGTAGCAGCATCTCGGGTAGCAGCTATAGGGGCTCGAGCGAGAGCAGGATCTGCTGCTCGTGCAGCAGCAGTGCGAGCAAGAGTAGAGTAGCAGCACAAGCAAGAGCAAGAGCGAGAGCAGCAGCGCGAGCAAGAGCAAGAGCAGACCAGGCAGGGGATCGAGAGCAAGAGCAAAGCAGCAGTGCGAGCGAGAGCCAAAGTAGCAGTAGCTCCTACTAATGTGGATGTTGCTGCCGAGGGAGCAACGCCGTGGAGGAAGTGGTTGGTGACGCCGCCGTAGATGGAGTCGTGCCATGTCGGCTCGGGATCGAGCGTCCGCAGCACCGTGAGATCGAATCAAGAAGAAAATGCAGCGATTAGTGTAGAACCTCTTTGGTGGCGCCGATTAGGCCTCAACTTCATCCGAGGAATCAGTGATGATGATGCTCTTTCGGTGGTGCAGGTGAAGACGACGGTGTGGGAATGGAGGTGGCGCGAAAGACGAGGGGAACATCGGGGCAGCTCCTTGGAGGTGGAGGACGGGGTGGCTGAACCGGCGGGACGACGAGATCAACGAGGATCCTCATCCGGTGCGGTGGATGAGGGACGTCGAGGTGTTGCTGTGGACGACGTTGTCGGGGAAGAGGCTCCGGCTGGGTGGCAGACGGAGCAGGGTGTGGGGCTTCGAGGGTCTTCGTGGCCTCGCTGTACGAGGGGCAGAGGGGATGGGAGGGGGAACCATGGCTTAGGGACGCACTTGTTAGAAATGTGGGGTAAGTTATGAAAGTACCCCCCACCGATTTGAGCTAGGCGGTTCTTTCGGTTCAGGGGTATCACGGGAATTTCGCGTGTCGGGACTTTGCCAGAGGTGGGAGTTTTCGCGCGCGTTGTAATTTTGGGATAGCATGGCGCGGGTTGAGATGGAGGGAGTTTTCGGAGCATAACAAGACAAAAGAGATATTTTAAAATTTGGGGGTAACAAGGTGCGGGTTGAAGAGGCGGGAGTTTCACAGCATGATAGACAGAGATGCTAGCTTGAAATTTTGGCAAAACAAGGCGCAGCTTGAAATTTCGGGAGAACAAGCTTAACGTGTACAAAAAAGACAATCCGCACCCCACTAGAGAGAGCCATGTCCCATTTTACTATATTAATAGAAATGCATTCAAATACAACAAAAAAACTAAAAAATCGGGACAACAAGCTTAATGTGTATAGTACAAAATCAATTTGTACTTCCCTCAACAATAAAAACAATTCGTGTTGTCTAGCATATAGACTAAATTTGAGTACATTTTCCCTATTTGAATGGGATTGTACTCAGATTAGTTATACAACCATCTAAATATTATCTTCACAACACATGACATGAATATAGGAGTAGTAAATTCCCATATAAATATGAACTACATGTACATACGATCTCGAATTCAAATATATGTATCCATTTTATGTTGAATTCAAACCATAGTACATGTATGCTCTAGCTAGATGTTCGGAATCTAAACAATGTATGATACTATGTACAATGTGTTTAACACGCACAACACACACACACCATTTAGACTAGTAAGATACACGTGCATTGCACGCATGAGATTTGGCAACCAAATTATGAATAAATACCATATTATAGCATGTAAGCTTTGAGTCATATATGCATGATGTAGATGTTCATTAATTCTTATAGTTTATCTCATTCAAAATCAATTACTTTTTATAAAAAAGGTAATGTATTTTAAGATTCATGGAATTGTACGTTGTAAAGCATAAAGTAAAAGCAAATAATCGCAATTCAACTAGAAAAAAAACTTGGCAATTGTGATACTTAAGATTCTAGAACAAAGGAGAAGTGCTTGTGTTTTGAGGTTTGTGTATTGTGCTTAAGTTCAACCATGGAGTCCTCTAGATTGTACATGTGGCAAAATCTGATGGAATGTAGATGATATCCAACGGCCAGTAGTGCTCGGATTTTTCAACTCTGCACTGTCGGATTGGCTTCATCCAACGACCATCTTTGAAAGTTATTCGCACACTATATAGGGGTATAGATATGTGATGCGAAAGCCACCCATCATCTCCAATTTGAATAGTGTGTCCATGCATGGATGCAATGTGGCCAAACGATCCCTGCCATCGGTATCTCAAATTCAAATCAGTCCGACCTTGTTCAATGTGTATACAGTATAGCATGCTCATTATATTCATGCATGCATGGGTTTCAAGCATCATGATCTCTTATTAAAATATTTGAATTCAACTTTACATTGATTATGACCTCACCTAGTCTTTTACACCCACACAGTCGTCTTCTCCTTATAATTGTACCACTAACTTTCTCTCGTGCATGCATGCACACACACTACCACTCAGCATTATCCATCTCACACATGCAATCTTTTTCTTCAGGCCGGTCTCCCATGCATGCACACACATACCTCCTCCTCTTCATCACTTCGGGCATTCTTTACTCTCATATGCATGTGCAACGATTGATGTTCCTCTATGTGTGTATATATAGCTAGGTCTTTTCCAGTTTTCCACACAAACCAATCGATCTATATATCTGGTCAGGTCTCACCCTCTTTCCCACGTACACATCGATCAATCTATACCTCTCTATATAGGACCACATAGCTAATAAACCCACATTATCTATCCATCATCTCCTTCTCATCATCCATGCCTCCCGCTTCATCTCTCAGATGCACGCACAATGGCGAAGACTGGGGGCAGCATGGGCCCTGGCCCCCCTAACATCACTATATATTGAGGCTAATATGAATGTGATCAGTAGATCAATTGCTGGTAAAATGGTTTAAGTTGGTGAATTGGCCCTCCCGTAAAGGATTAGCAATGCAAACACTCTGTTTCCTTTTCGTAATGTTTCGGTCCAACCGAGATGAGCGAATCGGTCCCACCGAGTTTGCCTGACCAACTCTCTGTTTGTCTATTACCAAAATCGGTCTCACCGAGTTTGTGTAATCGGTCTCACCGAGATTACGTTATGCCCTAACCCTAACGAAATCGGTCTCACCGAGTTGACGTATCGGTCCCACCGAAAATCCTAACGGTCACATTATGAACTAAATTGGTCTGACCGAGTTTAACAATTCGGTCCCACCGAGTTTGGTAAATTGTGTGTAACGGTTAGATTTTGTGTGGAGGCTATATATACCCCTCCACCCACTCTTCATTCGTGGAGAGAGCCATCAGAACATGCCTACACTTCCAACATACATTTTCTGAGAGAGAACCACCTACACTTGTGTTGAGGTCAAGATATTCCATTCCAATCACATAAATCTTGATTTCTATCCTTCCCCAAGTTGCTTTCCACTCAAATCATCTTTCCACCAAATCCAATCCTATGAGAGAGAGTTGAATGTTGGGGAGACTATCATTTGAAGCACAAGAGCAAGGAGTTCATCATCAACACACCATCTATTACCTTTTGGAGAGTGGTGTCTCCTAGATTGGCTAGGTGTCACTTGGGAGCCTCTGTCAAGATTGTGGAGTTGAACCAAGGAGTTTGTAAGGGCAAGGAGATCGCCTACTTGGTGAAGATCTACCCGAGTGAGGCAAGTCCTTCGTGGGCGACGGCCATGGTGGGATAGACAAGGTTGCTTCTTCATGGACCCTTCGTGGGTGGAGCCCTCTGTGGACTCGCGCAATCGTTACCCTTCATGGGTTGAAGTCTCCATCAACGTGGATGTACGATAGCACCACCTACCGGAACCACGGATAAAAATCTCCGTGTCAACATTGCGTTTGCTCCCTCAAACTCCTCCCTTTACCTTCATATGCAATTGTTTTACTTTCCGCTGCTACACTCTTAGTATTGCATGTGTAGGTTGATTGCTTGACTTGTGCTAAGTTGCTAAAATCTGCCAAGAACTAAAATTGGGAAACGGCTAGATTTTTAATTGGTCAAGTAGTATAATCACCCCCCCCCTCTAGACATACTTTCGATCCTACAAGTGGTATCAGAGCTTTGGTCAACATTTGCTTTGATTTCCATAGATTTTGGTGGTCATAGCCTTGGTTTCACAACCTAGGAGAGTATGATGTCTAGCGAGGGAAATTACCACCGTAGAGGTCCTTACTTTGATGGTACAAATTTTGCTAGTTGGAAGCATAAGATGAAAATGCATATTCTTGGACATAACCCGGCCGTTTGGGCTATTGTGTGTATTGGCTTGCAAGGTGAATTCTTTGATGGGAGAGAACCGAACCGTGAAGCTACCGCGGAGGAGTTGAAGATGTTGCAATACAATGCTCAAGCTTGTGATATTCTCTTCAACGGATTGTGCCCCGAAGAATTCAACAAAATCAACCGTCTAGAGAATGCAAAGGAAATTTAGGATACTTTGATTGATATGCACGAAGGTACCGACTCCGTCAAGGAATCGAAATTGGATGTGCTTCAAAGTCAACTTGACAAGTTCAAAATGAAGGATGGTGAAGGTGTCGCTGAAATGTACTCTAGGCTTGCTCTCATCACAAATGAGATTGTCGGCTTAGGAAGTGAAGCGATGACCGACAAATTCATCATCAAGAAGATCCTAAGAGCCTTGGATGGAAAATATGATACCGTGTGCACATTGATCCAAATGATGCCAAATTACAAAGATCTCAAGCCAACGGAAGTCATTGGAAGGATTGTTGCTCATGAGATGTCACTCAAGGATAAGGAAGAGCTCCATAACAAGTCAAGCGGTGCTTACAAAGCCTCATGTGAAGCTCCCACATCATCAAGTGAGAAACAAATCTTCAATGAAGAATTGAGCCTAATGGTGAAGAACTTCAACAAGTTCTACAAAAGTAGAAGTAAGGAAAGAAGTTCCAAGTCAAGGTCCTACAATGACAAAAGATCTTCTAGTCGTGAGCTAAATTGCTACAATTGTGGAAGACTCGGACACTATTCCAATGAGTGTACGGCTCCCTACAAAAGAAGAGAAGATTCTCCCAAAAGAAGGAGTAGAAGAGAAGAATCACCATCAAGAGAAAGAAGGAGTAGAGATGATCGTTATGAACGAAGACCCTCTCGGAGGAGCAAGGATTCAGAAAGGAAGGATAAGTCATCAAGAAGCTACACAAAAAGAAGACATCAAGCTCATGTTGGTGAATGGGTTTCCGGCTCCGACTCCGACAATCACTCCGACTCCGAATATACTCAAGATGAAGGTGTTGCCGGACTAGCACTTGTGACAACCAACTCCTACGACATATTTGAATCACCAAATGATGGAATTGGGAGATGCTTCATGGCTAAAGGTCCAAAGGTAACACACCCTGAGTATGTTGATTTCAATAGTGATGAAGATGATTTGCTAGGAGATGATGATTTACTTGTTGACAACTCAAGTTATGAAAACTATGATGAATTTGCTGTTAATCATGCTAATCAAGATAAAACGAATGATGATGATAAGAAGGAAATTGAGCATCTAACTAAAGAACTAAACACTCTTAAGTTAGCTCATGAAACTACCTTGGAAGATCATCGAGAACTTTTAAAGACTCATGAGAAGCTACGCTTTGAAAAGCTCAACCTTGAGCAAGAGCATGAGTTTTTAAAAGGCGATCAATGATGATCTTCGCAAGAAAAGTTCTTCTTACATTGCCAAGCGTTTACTCTTTTCTACTTACATGCCACAAGTTAAAACTAACAATAAGAACAAGAAAGATTCTTCATCTAGTAGTAACAACAATCATGCCAAATCCAATGTTGTTGCTTCTAGTAGTTCTCTTGATTCCACTAATGATTCTCTTAGCCAAGTTACACTTGAGCAAGAAAATAGCTTATTGAAGGGAATTATAGAAAAAGGTGTTTACAAGAGCCTTGCCGGAAGTAAGCAATTTGAGGAAATTGTACGCAAGCAAGGAAGACACCGGAAGAATCAAGGTGTTGGTTTTGAACGATAGTTCAATGCCAATGGAGTTGAGTGGGAAGAAGATCAATACCCCAAGACGAAGTTTGTTCCTCAACAAGAGAAGTATGATCCTACTTCTTTCGAAGGAACACAAGCTCAAGATGATCTTCCACCACAAGGTCTCAAGCAAAAAGGCAAGGACAAGCTTCAAGAGGAAATTGATGCATTTGAAGAAGCACCTAAGGCCTTAGTCAAGTGGGTTCCCAAGACTACATCAAGTTCTACTTCATCAAGTACAACTACAACTCCAAGGATTCCCATCAAGATGGTGTGGATCCCGAAGAAGAAGAACTAGAGAGTTCTTGAGGGTGACTCCGCCAACATACTTCACTCTTATCATTTTGGCAATGACAAGTGCAAACAACTTCCATATCTTGCACTAGTTCAAGGAGTCACAAACCCTCTTGTTGGTAAGACAAGGGACAAGGTAACCTAATGCTTTCATGGACAACTTCTTGTGTACACGTTACTCTATGTCTATGGATATTCTTGCTTGTTCCTTGTGGGACTAACCCGTGTAGGTATTGAAAGTGCAACTCACTCCAAAGGATTGCTCCGAATGATCTACATCAACTTTGAGCATCCACATCTTCAACACCTACATGAAGTCATCATCAACAAAACCCAAGGTTAGTTCATCCCTCTTAGGAGGGATATCACATCTAGGGGGAGCTTTACTCTAAAAAATTGAGCTAAAGCAACTCTAATGGTGTGAGCACAACAATGCTTTATGTAAAAGTGGTAACCCCACTTGTGCTTAAACGATGAGTATGGCTTATGATCAAATGTTTTCATTTGACTCCTAAGTCAATACACTCATATATAGATGAACTAGTCATCGCCAATTGCTTGATAGATGCTAGAGTGTTTGTGCATGCTTTGTCACATATTTCATTTGCCATTTTAATTGTGTGAGCATGTTGAATGCATATTTTTCTCATTCGAGGACATCCATTTGTTGCTTTGATTGTTTGGATTTTTTCTCTTTTGCCAAATGGATGGACAAGAATGCCTAAGAACTCCCACTAGCTATCTATGCTTTCCTCGTCTCAAACTCTATTCATGCTACATCACAAAGTTTGATCAAGTCAGGTTCGAACCACTCTGTGTGAGGAGCACTCGGAGTTCCCGATTCATCATAGACTTAAACTTCCAAAACCTCTTTGTGCACTTCGGTCTGACCGATTCATCCTTTTCGGTCCTACCGAGATCACTAAGTTGATCTAGGTTTTCAATCTCGGTGCAACCGATTAGAACCTTTCGGTCACACCGAGTTGCAGTAACTGCCTGCAATTTTGCATCTCGGTGCCACCGAGTTGTTCCACTCGGTCACACCGACAGGGTCAGGTTATATATACCGACAGGTCAAATTTTGGAAAAATTTCTGAAACCCTTCACCCGTGCGTGACCTACTCTGCCTCTTCGGGTCTCCGGATCGTCCTCTCGCCACCAGCGACCTCCAGCCACTGGTCTCCGCCGCCGTCAACGGCAATCTGATCCGCCGTTGCCGCCGTAGCGAACACTCGCCGCACTAGGGTAAGTGTTCGACCCCTTGTGCTGTCTTTTTCACTCCGATTCCTAGCAGAAGGACAATTCCATGATTCTTGCCACGATTGAGATTGATCCATCCAGCACAAACTTCCTTAGGTCTAGTTTGATTCGAAAATTTTAGGGTTAGCTCTCCGCAGAACTCATCTCGGACCGACCGAACTGTAGAAATCGGTCTCACCGATTTGGCCTTGGCCATTGCACATGCGCTTTTCGGTCCGACCGAAATGTGCCAATCGGTGTGACCGAGTTCAGGATTCTGTGAAACCCTAGCAATCTCGGTGCCACCGGTGACTCGGCTCTACCGAGTTCACTTGTTTAGGTTCCAAGTGTTGCTTCGGTATCACCGAGTTTGTCAATTCGGTAGCTCCGAAATCACTTCTGTAGAGAACTAAAACTAAGCTTTTTGACTCAATTATTTTGCAAAACTTCTGTACTTTGTGATGCTCATCTACTCTACCTCATCTACAACCTATTCACAGGGTCTGCTGTCAGTGAGCTTGAAGAAATGTCTGATCAAAGTGATAGGCAGAACAAGTCAGAAGAACAAGTTCAGTTGAGTGAGGGCACTAGTCCCTCAGGGAGCTATGATGAGGGCAGAAGGAGCACACCTAGTAACTTGCCCAAGGCAGCTACCAGGACAAGGAAGAAGAAAACTTCAGATTCTGAAGATGAAGACTATGTGGCTGTTCAGGATGAGGCCACTTCCCGAAAGAAAGTGCTGAAGAAGGAATATAGCACTGCTGCTGCAACAAAGCCTGGTCTGAAAACAAAGGCTCCAGCAAGAAGGGTTCCAATGTCAAAAGCCAGAGCCTCAACTGCTGAAGCTTCCAAGCCAAAGAAAGTTGCCACGGGTGAAACTATGAAGTTCACCATTGAATCAGATGATGGTGAAGCAGTAGGTGATGGTAAGAAGAAGAAGAAGAAGAGGGCAAGAACCACTACTGTCAGAGTTCTTGGCAAGCCCTCAATGAAGAAAGATTCTGAAGGAGAAGAGGAAGAGGGAGAGGATGCTGCACCAGCACCCAAAACTCAGAAGCTCATGGGAGATGCAATCAGATTAGGGGCTGCTCCATCTAAGCCCAAAGCTGCTCCCAAGGCTGGTGCTCCAGCTTAGAAACCCCCAAAACCCAAGAGAAGCACCAGGAACATCCCTGCTGAGGAGAAGAACAAGGCCCCAGTGCCTGAAGCTGCTGAAGAAGAAGAAGAAGACTCACTTGTTTTGAGAAAGTTGAAGCCCAAGATCCCTAACCACAATGATGCACATCCTGTTGCAGAAAACATGAAAATCAGGAAGGATTCAGGACTGAGATTATGGAGACAGTCTGATCCATATGCTGTCAGAAGGAGAACTGTTGTTCACTACAGGTTTCACACTAAGGAACAGTAAGACTTTTATGAGACATTTTTGCTTGACAAGAAGCCCATAGTGTGTGACATGAGGTGGGTTGACTGGGAGTACATCAAGGAGAATGAAGACCACTATCCAGGTGTATATGACAGCTTCAAGGCATGTGGAGTTGACACTTTTGTTGCCCAGAAGCTCACCAAGTGGAATGGTGAGCTGATCATGCAGTTTTACTCCACTGCCCACTTCTACCCGATGGAAAGATCATTTGGATGTCTGAAGGTACAAGGTACCAATCTTCTATTGAAGAATGGGCTCAGTTGATCAATGCTCCAGAAGAGAGTGAGGATGATTTGGATGTTTATGCTGAGAAAATGAAAGACCGTAACACTATGGCCAACATGTACAGAGAGATTCCAGATGATGCTTTGGATACTCATAAGTTTGGATCTGTTCACTTCTTGTTGTCTGGTATGCCAACCATCAACTGGATCCTAAGGCACACTCTGCTCCCCAAGTCAGGTGATCACAAGATGATCAGAGGACATGCTATCAACTTGCTACATTTGTTTGATGTGCCTCAAAAATTCAAAGTCATGAGTCTTATTGTGGAGACAATAAAGAGGACAGCAGCTGATCAGAAGACAAGTTGTGGGTATGCCCCACACATTCAGGAGCTCATCAACTCCAAGATGGGCAAAGGCAAATATCTACTAGACAAGGAGCACCTGCCCATCTACCCTGAATTTGAAGACAACACAGTTGTCATGAATGAGAATGAACCATCTTCAGCTCAAGCACATGAGAAGAGAGAGAAGGCAAGGGCAGAGAAAGCTACAAAGATGCCAACTGTTGAAGAGGCATCTCAAGTGTTCTTGAAATCCAAACAAGATCAACTTGGATATCTGATCCAATCCACTTTGAGGATTGAGAAGGGCTTGGCCACCCTGACTCAAAACCAGGAGAGTTTGGAGAGGATCATTGAGCAGAAGTTCTATGATCTGGATGTCAAGGTAACTGAGATCCAAACTGCGGTTGAGCAGCTACAGGAGGAAACAGAGGAGAAGAAGGGCAAGTCTACTACAGATGCTTTTGCTAGAGTGCCCAGAAGCCAGAGGTCTGCTGCAGTGCCAGTCACAGATACTAGAGCTACAGCATCAGCTCCAGCAGCTACAGCCTCAGCGCCACCAGCTCCAGCTACATCCACAGAAGCTTTCGTCCTTGGAGTCATCTCAACACCTCCTACCGAAGATCAAGCCTGAGAGTCGTTTAGCACTATGCATATTTGAACTTTTTGGTAACTTGTTGCCAAAGGGGGAGAAAAATGTATAGATCATAGGCTTTGAGAGAGAGTGTTGCTTTTTTATCTCTCTTGCTATTTCGGTTGAAACTTTTTATTGTTTGCTTGTGTGAGATACTTTATGTGCTTGTGAGATACTTGTTTGATCATGTGTTTGATCATATGCTACCCTTAATGCTTGTTGGATGATATTATCTGTTATATCTCTATATGATCATTCACTTTACTTGGTGATGAGTGAATCGGTCTCACCGAAATTACGTTATGCCCTAACCCTAACGAAATCGGTCTCACCGAGTTGACATGTCGGTCCCACCGAAAATCCTAACGGTCACATTATGAACTAAATCGATCTGACCGAGTTTAACAATTCGGTCCCACCGAGTTTGGTAAATTGTGTGTAACGGTTAGATTTTGTGTGGAGGCTATATATACCCCTCCACCCACTCTTCATTCGTGGAGAGAGCCATCAGAACATGCCTACACTTCCAACATACATTTTCTGAGAGAGAACCACCTACACTTGTGTTGAGGTCAAGATATTCCATTCCAATCACATAAATCTTGATTTCTAGCCTTCCCCAAGTTGCTTTCCACTCAAATCATCTTTCCACCAAATCCAATCCTATGAGAGAGAGTTGAGTGTTGGGGAGACTATCATTTGAAGCACAAGAGCAAGGAGTTCATCATCAACACACCATTTGTTACTTCTTGAAGAGTGGTGTCTCCTAGATTGGCTAGTTGTCACTTGGGAGCCTCCATCAAGATTGTGGAGTTGAACCAAGGAGTTTGTAAGGGAAAGGAGATCGCCTACTTGGTGAAGATCTACCCGAGTGAGGCAAGTCCTTCGTGGGCGACGGCCATGGTGGGATAGACAAGGTTGCTTCTTCATGGACCCTTCGTGGGTGGAGCCCTTCGTGGACTCGCGCAACCGTTACTCTTTGTGGGTTGAAGTCTCCATCAACGTGGATGTACGATAGCACCACCTACCGGAACCACGGATAAAAATCTCCGTGTCAACATTGCGTTTGCTCCCTCAAACTCCTCCCTTTACGTTCATATGCAATTGTTTTACTTTCCGTTGCTACACTCTTAGTATTGCATGTGTAGGTTGATTGCTTGACTTGTGCTAAGTTGCTAAAATCTGCCAAGAACTAAAATTGGGAAACGGCTAGATTTTTAATTGGTCAAGTAGTCTAATCACCCCCCCCCCTCTAGACATACTTTCGATCCTACACTCTCCTTCACACAAATTGCATTGACTCTATTCCCTCACCATATCTTAGTATCTCCCACACACACGGACTACGTGTGCGAAAGAGAAGAGGTGCACACACGCACTCGTTCCCACATACAAACGCGCAGGTGCACGGTGGAGCACATTTGTACAAAAAATGAGCGTGTAGAAAGCCTTTAGATGACGTGCCACTAGTCTATATCTATACCTCTATATCTATATCTACACCCATATATAGTGTGTGAATAAATTTGAAAGATGGTCGTTGGATGAAGCCAATCTGACGGTGCAGATATGGCAAATCTGAGCACTACTGGCTATTGGATATCATCTATATTCCACCAGATTCTGCCACATGTACAATCTAGAAGACTCCATGGTTGAACTTAAGCATAATGCACAAACCTCAAAACACAAGTACTTCTCCTTTGTTCTAGAATCTTCTGTATCACAATAGCCCAAACTTTTTTTCTAGTTGAATTTCCACTATTTGTTTTTACTTTATACTTTACAACACACAATTCCATGAATCAAAATATAGATTAAATTTTTTTGTAAAAAATAATTGATTTTGAATGAGATGAACTATAAGAATTAAATGAATGTCTACATCATGCATATATGACTCAAAGCTTACATGCTATAGTGTGGTATTTATTCATAATTTGGTTGCCAAATCTCATGCGTGCAATGCACGTGTACCTTACTAGTACTTCCAGTATGTGCAAAACATGTAAAGTAGAATTCCAATGGCACGCTACACAGTGTATCTCCCTTTTTCAGTTAATATATTATGATTAAAATGATGTGGGGGCATCCATGAAGCCACGTGGCACATGTGGAGGCGTTGTCGCGACATCCTTGTGTGGATTGATCACAGTGACGTGCTGCTGGTTCCAGAAGAATGTACTCATCCTCTCTCACGCACACTGGCGGTACGTCCATGGAGCGAAGATGTGCACGCATGCACTCATTCCCTTGCACGCACACGTGGGTACACAGTGGGACGCATTTTTTTACGAAGATCCACCCCATGTGATAATTTGACGCGTGTAAAGTCGTTCACTTCATTGAGGGTCAATTAATACAGTGCATGCAAATTGAGTGGACGTGAGGGAGGAAGTAGTTGAGAATGACATTACTACTCCACTGTGTGCATGCGAGTAGTTAAATCATGGGTTGCTACTTCCATTGGTCTCCTTCGTATTTTGTGCCAACTTTTGACCATAATTTGAAGTAACACAATATTTATGCATGTCATAAAAATTAATGTAATCGAAAACTATGTTCAAATGTGATTCCAATGATATAATTTTTGGTTACATGCATTAACATTTTCTTAGTTAATTTTTTGGTCAACAATTGGCACAAAATAGAAAGGGGGGCAATAAACCAGGACACAGGCAACATGATCAATTTTTTCCTGGGTTACTGTTGGTGGCCTTTGTATTTAAATATGGACGGAGTGGAGTATTACTATCTTTATCTTAGCCTCGTAGGGCTCTCCCAGCGCCTCACTACAAAAAAATACACTTCCGTGATGATACGTGTTTGTCACAGTAGGTCGCGTTTTCTGTCATGCATGTACATCCATGACAAATTTATGACAGAATCAAGATAGTCATACCTGTGATGTCGTAGAAGTGTTCCATGACATTGCCAAAATTATCATCACGAAAGTGTCCACTTCCATGACGATAAATCGCACGTCACAGAAGTGCTTTCGTCAAGGGTGGCCGACACGTGGCATCCACCGTAACGGAACGCCGTTAAGCTATCGGGTCGGATTTTGGATCCGATAACCCGTTAACAGCCCTGACCAATGGGAAATTTCCACGTGTAAAATTCTGATTGGCCGAAGGGACACCTGTCAGCTCGTTAGTGGGCCAGATGTCGCCCGTCCATTGGAGGAGACATGCCTATGATACGTCGACACGTGGCTGGGCCCAACAGAGGCCCATATAGGTTAAAAAGGCCGGCCCAGTCAAAGGCCTGTAGAACTTAATCAGGTACTAGTGGGTCAGCCCAATAACGGCCTGCTTAATAAAGGCCCATTTACGGCCCGAAGCCAGATCTGGCCCATTAATTGTTCGCCCAATATTTGGGCCCATTTACGGCCCGAAGCCAGATCTGGCCCGTTAATTGTTCGCCCAATATTTGGGCCCATTTGCGGCCCAAAGCCAGATCTGGCCCGTTAATTGTTCGCCCAATATTTGGGCCCAACTACAGCCTAGTGACTTTCGGCCTGTTAGAGGCCTGATGTAGACATGGGCCCATTTCAGCCCGGTGTGACTTTCGGCCTGGGAATGGCCCGTGCTGCCCATGGGCCATATATGGTCCGACGGGACATCGGGCCCACTAACGGCCCGTGCTAAAGGTGGCAACAGTTAAGCCCAACGTGACTTTGGGCCTGTTAAAGGCCTGTCGCTTAATTCGGCCCGTTGATGCCTGTGCTAAGCTTTCGGCCTCTTAAAGGCCCATGATATCAGTGGGCCAACTAAGGCCCGAGATATGTTTCGGCCTGGTAACGGCCCGTGAGCTAACTGGGCCCAAAACGGCCCAGTCTACATTTCGGCCTGCTGAAGGCCCGTCGACGACTAGTGAAAATTGAGGCCCAACATGCATTTTGGCCTGCTAAAGGCCCGTGGTTTCATCTCGGCCGTAACATGCCAGTACAATATTCAGCCTGTTAATGGCCCAACGCTACCTGGGCCAAACTAAGCGCTGGGTCGACAAAAGGCCCAACTAAAATATAGGCCGGTGTAAGTTTGGGCCTGGCGCAATGTGTGAAGGCCCCAATCATTCGGGCCCAAGAAAGACGCAGGCCGGCCCAATTGTGGCCCGCTAAAAACCTGGCCCGTTAGAGTCGAATGTTTCGGTCCGGTCGACTACATCTGATTTTTTTAAGATAGCGAATGATGGCAGTAACTAGTAGGAATTAAGAACAAACCTACTCTATACAATAAATAAATTACGGCATAGTAACTAAGAATAAACCTACACTATACAATAAAGGATTTAAGGTATATTACATCCACTGGGCATCGAAGTTTGCCACCAGTGATCATAAAGCGCAACGAAGAAGCAGATTACAAAAACTGGGCACCATTGCAGCGTAACAAAATAATACTGAACCGAGACCACTTCCAAGACAGTTCAAGAAAGGTTAGCCTTGCGGGGGAACTGTTGCGCAAGCTGCTGAGCAAGGCTGTGAGACCGGCCTAGCACCTCGGTCATAGCTTCTAGGTGTAGTTGTTTAGCGATGAGGTTCTCATTGGTGTTCTCCGCAATCTTTCTTAGAAATAGGACTTCAAGTCGAAGTTGAGTTGCAGAATGCCTTTCTGCTAGAACTTGGGACTGAAGAAGTCGAACTGATTCAGACAACGAATTCTATGAGCTTGTTTGACTGTTAGTCTCAAGTAACTTGAACACTGCATCAAGACAAGACTTTGGGGTTGTCTCGCTATCTTCAAGATGTTTTGCCTTCTTTGCTGCAATATATGTTGGGTTTGTCTCACAGCCTTCAGCAGACTTGTGCATGCCATCAGGCATATCACCCTAAAACAAAGCAGAGAGATGACAGGTTTTGCATGTGTATAAACAAAGATGATAACTGTTCTGTCAATTCTATCCAATTTCAAATTAGAAAATAAAGAGTAAGTTCAAAATAGCAATAGCATAATTTGGCATTGTTCATAATGCGGGGAGCTTCACCACACTACTGGATTACCATGTCAACATAACAAGCATAGATGAAGGGCAAAGAAAATCATTGTATCTATTTTGGATAATGTGCATGGCATGTTGTTCATATCATCAGCCACATCAGTAAGATAAAACAGGAGATGACAAGGTGCAAACATGGGCTGCTTCACCACACACTAGATTATAGATCCACAAAAACAAGCATACATATAGGGAGTATTAAGTAATGTGCATGGTATGAATAAGGAATTTGGTTTTACAAGTAAAACTTAGAACTTACGGTTCTTACGAACATGCATTTTGGTAGAAACAGCAAACTAAACAGCAGTAAATGATAGGGAGTATGAGAAAATTAAACAGCAGTTGAGGATAAAGGCTTTAGAAGGACTGACTTACATTAACAGTTAACACCGGCTTTATAATGCCCTTCTCCATGTCAAGGGAAGGATAACTCAAGAATTTCAGCACAGAATCTTCTTCATAAGCATTGGCTGTACTCTACATTTTGTAGAGAGTAATTATAGATATGATAATACTGGAAGGGATAGAGGATAATGAAGATAAGATGCAGATTGATGCTACATAATCAACTACCAATCCCTGGAAGTACAAGCGTTACAGGACAAAATGTACTGACAAGAGCAATGGGCTACATTTCTGCACTGGCATTGTCTGTGTATTCTACTTGTTGGTAAGATTAAATATAGATCTGATCTTTTTTAGTAAATGGTGGGCGAGGGAGATAAGATGCAGAATGCTACAAAATGAACCGATCCCTCTTCCCATAATACAAGAGTGTTTTGAACACTGGTGTACTGTACAAAACGTTCTTATATTATGGGACGTAGGGAGTAGCTGTTAATGTAAGTACAGTGATAGACCACGTTCAGTCCTTACAAGAGGACTGCAGAGCTAAACCTCTTCAAAAGCATTGGGTTGATTCTAAATTTATCTAAGAGTCCATACGGATCTTATAATGTCCACCAAATGGACGATTACGAGGCTAACATGTGCAGTGATGCTACATAATCAAACAGGTATGAGAGTAAGTATGGTCATACAGGGCAAGAGGTACTCACAAGAGCAATGCAATGTGCAGTATAGTTGCGAGATTCTGTGGTCCCTTGAGAACGAATGTTCTTCTGCTAACAGTTTTCGTACAAGTGAGACATTAAGGCAAATGCACAAATGTAGTTCAAATTGTGATGTGATATCATAGACAGTACCTTACGCTGCAGCTGAGACCAATGTGTAACAAGATTATTCCAGTCACCGTCGGATAAATGTAGCACCGGAGACTTTACAGAAATTTCGTTCAGAGGCTTGCCATCAAGTGCACTTGCCTCAGGTAGGAACGATACTTCATCAACGAGTGCTTGAAAAGCGCAACCAACCCTTGCTCGTCATCACAATCCAGTTTTCTCCTCGCCTATTTAAAAGAATGAAATCTTGTGTCTTCTGTCAGCAGAAACATATGCAGTAATGACCATGAATAACATTAGTACATTACTTACGCGTAAGTTGCGGAGGAAGACTGGAAATTGTTCTGTTTCTGCGGTATAATCTTTCCATGAAAGAAAGATGCGCACAAAGTTCCTGACAACAACATAAGCTTCGTCTTCTAAACTGGGAAGAAATGGAACAGGGGTCCTATTTGCTGCAATTGGGGCTCTCTCTGGTTCGAAAAGGGATTTGGCAACTGGATTTGGTGTACTCTTTGCTGGAATGGGGGTTTTGCATCGTACAGCTGGTGTTATGTCAACTGGCATAATCATACTGTTTGCTGCAGTTGGGGTCTGCTGAGTTGGGGCATCAGAAATGACCAGTGTAGTAGGGCTAGAGTCTGCTAGAATTGGGGTATTTTGCGGGTCAGGTGATATTGCAACTACACCTAATGGGCTATTTGATTTATCAGGTGCCACTACCTTTTCCAAATACTTTGCTTGTGCTCCTCCACGATCAGCAATCGCCCTCTTCCATTTGAACGTCTGATACACAAGAACAACATTTGAATGGATAAATATGGTATGATGACAGATGGAATATGTACTGAAAATGGATAGGCAGGGCGTATTCACATACACGATGTGTAAACTAAGATAATGGCAGTTCAACAAAGTAGAAGCAATGCAAAGCATCAGTTGCAAGATATGTGCGAGCAATGTAACCTTGGAAAGTTAGAGCAAGTACCTTGATGGGTGAATAAGATAGGGCATCTTCCTCTGACTCCTCCACTAGGGAGCTACATTGACTTAGGTCTCCCTCTAGCTCAGAATCACTGTTAGGATCATATTCTGAGCATGAATCTGTAGGTGGAGAGCGTTTGCATTGCATTGCATCCAGACTTGATTTCAGTCCCTTGATGCCAAGTTTGACAGCCATGGCACTGTTCTGCTTTATTCTTTTCATGTGCGCAAGCTCATAATCATTATGATGTTGTTCAGGATCTGAGATTCATGAAAACATAAAAAGTAGTCAGATTATCTATGGAATGCATTGCGGATTCAACTCGGAGAGTGTCTCCCTATAAACCCCTGCATATGCAAAGTTCACCTCCCCAACCGTGCTGACCAGACCACACACAGAAATACAAACCCCTTATGTCTCTATAACAGGTAGGCACACATTTCAAAACTGAAGTAGGAACATTAGAATCATATGAAATTCGTATTTGAACAAATGAACTAAGCAATTATGAGTGGCGTAATGTTTAGCTTCAAGGGTGGAGTGTTGGTAGTGCGACACAAAGCAAGTAGGCAGATTGTATTCCATGTAAAAGATCGAAACCTATGTAAAAGCTGGAAATGACACTTTCTTTCTATACAATGCAGTGTTCGTTACCCACACATGATGGAAGAGATCACATAGAGAAATACTATTCACTCATGTCTATGGTTCCAGTATTTAGAAACAGGGTGGTCCACCCTAAAAGAATATTGACAACAAATATGACAAGGCAAGCATAGATGTAGTGAATAAATCATTACTTGTTGGCTTACTAGGACAAGTATGCAGAATTGTAACTGCAGTAAGAGACCGTCCAAAATCTGAATGAAGAAGTTTGTCTAGCACTTATTGTTTGCAACTAATCGACGTGAATAATTGGATATTATATCGAATGAGTAAGAAAGACAAGTAAAATTATCAACAAACCTGGCTTGCAGTAGTAATCTGGGTCAATGTCACTACGACCAACAATCCAAAATGACTAGTTTCTGTTCCGAGGGCTGGAATTTTGAAAACCCTGTGAACTTTAGAGGTACTAAAGATTACCGAAATACATCTGAACCATTAAGTGTAGGTAGCACTGAGCACACAACAAACCCTAATGACAGTCCTGCCTAATGAGTAATGAATCAATTAGAAAATGGGTGATGAGGAGTGGCTGCTGAGTGTTGAGGACGTGTCTCAGGATAAATCGGGTTGGCTTGGTGGGTGCTGCACGCCTGAGCCCTGAACGGACTGGGAAGGTAGGCACGGCGGCGCGCCCGGGCAGCGGTGACGCTGTTGGGCGAGCGGCTCCTGGCCTCCTGTTAGTCCGGCATCTCCTCCTAGAGTCATGCCGTCCGGGGACGGCAAGTCGCCGGCGAGGCAGGCGGCTGGGGCGAGTAGAGATCGGAAGCGCGTAGCAGAACAGAGGGGAATCGGGGCCTGGGACGACCCAAAATCCCAGGGTGGGCCGGCCCACCGTGGGCACCCTGTAGAGATACACACCCGAGCGGCGAACATGCATTTTCGAAACTAATTTAGGAACATTTAGCTGACCAATTAAACAACTCTGTTTTAATAATATCATATTCGTATTTGAACAACTAAGCTTGTTTAGCTTGATGGGTGGAGCAGTGTTATTATGACATGAAGCACGTATTCTGATCGTATAGTGATCATAAAAGGGGGGAACTCTAAGCATATTTTTTAGCAAAAGAGGGTTTCCCTCCGATTTCTATTAAAAAAACCACCACGGAACCAACATGATCAATTAAACCCTAAGCATGATCAATTAAACCGTATTATGGCTGTGCCATGGCAGATTTGAAGCTGCAAACCGAAGAAATCATATTTAGCATCCATTGTTTGCTTCGAACTAAGAACTAAATTCTAAGAGTTGAAAAGAAAGTAGAGTAACCAAGTTAAGATCTATTTTCTGGTTGAGATCAAAAAGTTGAGGAGATATGAAGTACCACCTCTCTTGCAGCGCCGTGTAGGCATCGGGGGTGCGATGGGTGTCCGTGGCGTTGAAGCAGATCTGCGACGGTAGACGGGTGCATCGGGGGATAAGTCCCGTTGCGGTGGAAGAGAAGGTCGTGTGAGCGGCCCCGGCAAAGAGGACGACGACGCTGATGAAGCGAGAGGACGCGATGCAAGGCTATTGGTCCGTCGCCGTGGATGAGAAATGTCCATCTCTAGCAGTGGACGACGCGGTCTTGGTAGGCGCTCCGGCATGGTGGAGGACGGTGGCGATGGATGTGGTGGAGGACGGCGGCGATGGATGGGGTGGCGGACGGAGGCTGGTGTGGGGATGGGGTGTTCTAGCGCGGACGGTGTATGAATGGGAAAATGGAGGGAGAGGTACGGGGAACCATGTTTTTGGGACGCGCCTGTCTGAAATATGGGAAAGTTACAAACTTAGCCCCCGTTTAAAATTTGGATGTCTCGTCGGTTGGGGATAGGACGGTAATCTCGCATCTCGCCAATATTTGCCCAGAGCGATTTCGGGCGAGGAGAGGGTGGTTGGCGCCCATGGTTGGCACCCACGGTGTATGAACGGGGCTGATAGGTAGGGCGGTTGTGTCACGTCTGAGTGAAGTTACAAACCTGCCCCTATTGACGGTGTATGAACGGGGCTGACAGGTAGGGCGGTTGTGTCATGTCTGAGTGAAGTTACAAACCTGCCCCTATTGAAAATATTTGCCTACATCGATTTCGGCCAAGTCGAGTTTGTTTTGCCGCCCACCGTGTATGAATGGGGAATGGAGGGAGAAACAGAGGTCTTTCGGACGAGCTTGAATCAAATGAGTTTTGCCGCCCATGTTTGACGCCCACCGTGTCGGAATGGGCTCAGAGGCGGTCGTGTCACGTCTAATTGAAGTTACTAACCTACCCCTATTTAGAGTAGTGGAAATCGGGCTGATGGATTGTCCGTGTAATGGGTAGACAGTAATTTCCATCTCCCAAACACTTGGCTTCGGGCAGGCGACGTGGGAGTGGACATTTTGCTGCTTCTTTCGAATTTTGGGACAATCAGCATCCACGTTTACCCTGGCAACTAAATTCGAATCCATTTTGTATTCCTATATGAATCTTTATAAATCATTCTATGTGTTTTTATATATCTTCAAAAGGACGACAAAGATGTATTCCACTGTCATATGTGAATATGGTTTACAAATGCCGATACTCAAATTCAGAAACTAGAATCCAGTTTAAGGTGAATTCGAATATTTGGAACACTTCATGTCCAACTCAAATGTCACACGCAGCATAATGTGTACTCCCATTTAGATATGTACACAAGCGATGTATCAAGATTCAAATACCGAGTCAATCAACCAAGAATGTACAGAACTAACAGACATATAAACACTTATAGAGTATATGGATCAATAATATCAACTAACATACATAAGCCAGGCCGCTGTACTTTATTTTGGCTACAACAACATCCTTTTTTTAGCCAGCATCTTGGCCCTTTCCGATGCGTGCCACTTATGGTCCATCTATACTACTACTATTGCTGAATGCACATTCAGCCCGATTGGCATATTTGTAGGTCTGGCACAGCAATCCAAATGAAATGTCTCCGAGTCTTATCAATTAATACAGACTTGTGCTCAAATAAAATTGCAAACCAAAAAACAAAAAACAATTATTACATGATCTCTAAAACAAATGGTTTGATTGATTACATGAACAGACAACACAAAGGTTATTCACTATGGAAAGAACATTTCACCTATGATTTACCAAGTAGGAATTTAATTTCCTTTTTTCCTTCAGGACCTTAACAATCTGGTCAGTCTCAGCTTGCTTCGTTTTGAAATCCACCAAATATTTAATGGTTGTCTTGAGTACTACTTGTGATTGTGCTGTTTGCTTCCTCAACATGTCAACTTCATCTCTGAGTGTAGAAGCAGAATCTCTTTCTACCACTAGTTTAGCCTCTAGAGCATCAGCAGTTGGCAATTCATAATGCACGATTGGGCCAGTGCCACTGTTGTGGGATGATGCAACGTCCATGGGGACCTCGCTCTTTGATCTTGGGCTAACCTGTTTTGCCATTAAAGTTCCGACTGGATTTAGAAAAGTTGAAGTTAGCAAAACATCTCAACTGGGAGTTATAACAGCAAACCAGTTAAACAAACAAGGAATTAAAGAGTTTCAATTGGATGCTGAAAAGTAGTTATTAACATCATTGTAACCCGTTGTTGCAGCAGCAAAGCAGTTAAACAAACAAGTAGATATTTAAGTTAAGGCAAACAGGTAATTCTTAACAGTAAGTATCAAACACATAGATAGGCGCAGTCTACAGTATGATTAACAGGCTGTGCCATTATGTAATCAGTAGCAAACTAAATTAAGCCAAGCAACGTAATTGAACAATTTTGCAATAAGTGGCTAACTAAAATTCCGAGAAGCAGGTAACTGAACTTACGCTAGTTCTTTGTACAGGCACACTGCAACTTCTTTTTCGCTTACAAGGTTGTACGAAGGAGTCCATGGCATCAACTGCTTGGATATGCAGTCCCAATACTTCTTTCTTCCCACACTGCATGGGTAAGTCGAATGGTTAATCTTGTAAGATGGTGCGTCCTTGATATGTTATATGAGGACGTGTAGTCAGACTAGTTGTAGCCAAACACATCACATTGGCTTTTACTGTATATTTCATGCGATTACTTTTGGCATATCGAGATCTAAGCAATCTATAATAGGATGAAAAGACTGGCATCCTTCACATTATTGGCGAACTCAGTTCATAGAAACAAGCAATTCAACCATTCTGTGGGTAAATCAAAAGCGCCACTAGAATATTTTTCACTATCCAATCATACACGCAAAAAGGGGCGACGCCACCATAGGGGCTGGTATGGGCGGCCGCCTCAGGTGGCTGGAAAGTGTGCACCTAGTTTGAGTCGTCCAGGTTGGCCCACGCTAGTTTCGTTCGTCCCAACGCACGAGCATGCAATGTAAAAAATGAAGAAAAATGTTTCAATTTGGATGGGCCAATAACATAAGTGCAAGGCAGGCCCTATAGCAGGCTCGCGGCCCAAACGAGCGCCTCCCATATCGATCGACAGCAGGAAAAATCCCAATTCATTCGCTCCAGCCTAGTCTGGTTCGCTCCTAACCTAGCCGCCGCTGGACAGACTGACACAACACTTCCTCGCGCCCTCGTTGGAGGGCGGTCGCCGGGCTTCAAGCGAACGGAAGGACAAGAAGATGAAGATCCAACCCTGGGTGTAGCCTGCGTGGGAGGCAGCGGCAGCAGCACGGGCATGGCATCGAGCTTGCGCAAACGGACAGTCGCAGCTTGCAAGAGTAGCATGCGCAACGAGCAGGTACATCACATCCCTGATTATATCTAATTCAACTCTTCAATTTCTGGCCAATAGTTAAACCTGACGGTGTTGTAAAACTGCTTGTATGTAGGGAATCTATGAGAAAATGAAACCAATTTCTACTTATTTTATAACTCCCCCAATCAATATTGAACTGACTAAATCTGATGTATCTAATCAAGTTTCCGGTGCAAACATACAAGCTCGTGTTGTTCTTGAGCCTGAAGTGTCTAATGAACAGACTGCTAATGAAGGATTTGATGCAAACATTTTACATGCTCCTGGTGATGAACATATAGTGTCTAATGAGGGATCTAATGCAAGCATTTTGCAAGCTCATTGAAGGATTTAGTGTCTGCAGGCATTGATGACAAGCAAATTATAGTGCATTTTCATAGCTTGAGGAAACGTCGAGGCCATCTACCAGGAAGTCCCCGTATCATGACAACATAGCATAAATACTTTTCTAATCTGTTGTTTGAAACTATTGGCATACTTGTGCAGGATAGATATATTGATATGTAGTTTGCGCACTGGTTATACGTGCAATTACACTTCGATATTTTCAGCCAGAGAACGAATAATTCAACCAGGTACAGACCATGTTTGTAGTCCTTGTACACCATGTTGCATTTTGTGTTTTTTGGTGCTTGCATCATTTAGTGTTTATAATCTAAACTACTTTGGATCATTAGCTGGTTTTCAAAGTGCATGTAGCTTCACATTTCTCAAGTTATGTTGATTTCCGGAGTGCAAGTGCCTTCGTATTTTTTAAGTTAAATGTTCGCCCCTGGTAACTTGAATTCGTGGATCAGCCACTGCACACAAATCATACACGAATGCCAGTACGAATTAAATGAAATGCAGGGACTTACGCTAGCTTGTTGTACAGGCTCACTGCAGCTCTGCTTGCGCTTGGGATGTTCCATGTACAAGTCCATGTTACCACTTGCTTGGATGTGCAGGCCTTGTGCTCCTTGCATCCCCCTCTGCATTTTTGACACGGCGAATGGTTGATCAAATAAGAGGAAACGACCTTGATGTTGTACCGGAGGACATATACTTACAAGGTTATACGGGTGTGCAGGATGTGTACCAGATCCCGTAGCGCCGTCATGCTTCGCTAAAAAATGGATTTGCTTGTTTCAGATGATATCTCCAGAAGAAATAAGAGTTAAAGTCAGAGTTGCATAGGCGTGTAAACTAAGAGAGCAGTGAAAGGATATCCAAACATCGTCGGAACAGTGCACAAGGGAGTGATGTGTGGATACCTAGTTCGGGCCGGCGTTTGGGCATGCTCGCCTAGCTAGAGTGTGGGTCTCTTCAGAGCCGTTGAGGGTGATGCGCTGGCGTTGGCTGGCCGCGCACGGATGCAGATCTTGAGTGGCAGCGGAGCGCTATGATGCGGTGGACGAGACCGTTGGTGAAGTCCCAACGGCCTCGGGGGGCGGAGGTGCGACGATGTGCTCGGTGAAGTAGCCCCAGTGAGCTGGGAGACGGTGTCGGTGAAGCGCACTTGATGCGGTGGAACTCGGTGTCTGTGAGGCACGTCGGTTGCGGCGGCCGACGTTGTCGGTGGACCACCCGGTGCGGTGGACGAGGGCGTAGATGAGGTAGCTCCGGTGCGGTGGTGAAGCGCGACCATCGTCTTCGTCGTCGTCGTCCGGCATAGAGGTGGGGAACGGTGGGGAAAGAGACGAGACGAGGGGCAATTCGAGGGTTGGTGGCGAATTAGGGATTTGAGCAATCTGGGCGCGGAAGGGGACGGTGGAGAAGAGAGATTTTGCCGGGCTGGAATTGGGGCCGCCAGATATTTCAATCCGAAACGTGGAAGCGCGAACTTATATTGTCGTCGTCCTTTTTTTGGGGGGAGGCGGGTGGGTGGATGGGTGCTACGCGTCCGTCCGACACACGCGACCACCCCGACAGGACTATGCTTCGGTGCCTTAAGGCACCTGCCTTTGTGTCCATGACATGTGGGCCCAACAGGTGGCTAGCCCACATGTCAGTGACCCAAAGGCAGTTGCCTTTAAGGCACCGAAGCAGCGTCCACCCTGACACGACCCTGGTCTGCCTGGTGCGCCTACATTTGAGAATGCAAACGAATCTTCTTTCATTTGCAAACGAATCTGTATGTATTACCATGCCCGTGTTTTCCTTGCAATAATTAGTCATTCGAAACGAGATACTCCATCCGTTCACTTTTGTAAGTCGTTTCAGACAACTTAAAATGAACTATTTTGCACATTGTCTGAAATGTCTTCAAGGTCTTATAAAAGTGAACAGAGGGAGTACTATAAATTAATTAATGAGGAGTTATTTAAAAAAATCGAAACGGTACCCACGCTAATGTGGATTACAGTGTGTGTCACATAATTAGTTATTTGAATTAGAGTGTGTGTCACGTAGTTAGTTATTTGAATTAGAGTGTGTGTCACGTAGCGATCTCCAATTCTAACGTGGATTTCGCATTTCACTGTATCCACGCTACTTTTTTAATATAAATTCATATGTATATGATGAACACCATGGTAGTGAGAAAACTTTTGGATGGATTCAAACATATGACCTACAAAATAGCACAACAAACCGAGTCAATGTCAACTTTTCGAAACTTAGTATGGCACGAATTCAAAATAATTACCTGTATGCCTGGTCCTCGGTTCAAATCTTACAATGCACATCGAATTGAAACATCGATATTAAGTCTCGTACTATGTACATTCAAATGTTGTTTTTAGCCCCCCCCCCCCCCCCCCGCACAAACGCTACATACTTCCTGTATCGGTCAATCTTCCTCTCCTAACCACCTTAGGAAGCTATCGGTTTCCAACACACGTTCATTCTTTCTCTCCATGTTTCGATCTCTAAGTCTCTCAACTACACAACCCCTTTTTCCACTCTGTTACCAAATGTATTTACCTCACACACCCGCCATTGCACCCCATGCCGAGCTCTCTCTCCCCCCCCCTCTCCCTCTCACTCTCTCGCGCTAAATACATGCATTGCCTATCTAGCCCCCCCCCCAACCTCTCGTGCGCACACACGCACGTTGTATATCTAGGTCACTCCCTCGAGACTGTCTCACTCTTTCTTCCGCACGGCGGGCCACACTCGCTCAATCTCGCTCTCTTTATCTGAGTCTCGTTTAACCTTGTTTTCTTTCACACAGAAATGATATATCTCCCTGTTCGGGCCTCGATCGACACACTCTATACTCTCTCACGCAGATTGTCTATCTAGGTCAGTCCATCCAAGCCGCCACCACTCTTTCGACCTCATGGTGGGCCACGCTCACTCAATCTCTCTCTCTCTCTCTCCGTATGTCTCGATTGACCTCGCTCTTTCTCGGACAAAAACGATATATCACCATGTTTGAGCCCAATTCGACCTATTCACATTGTATACTCTCTCACGCACATCGTCTATCTAGGTCAATCTCTCCAACCCGTCTCACTCTTTCGATCGCACGGCGACCCTATGTGATCAGTTGACCTTGCTTCCTCCCACGCACAAAATATATCTACACGTCTGTGACTGGATCATCTCTCAAGTTCTATCTTACAGCCCTCACCCTTGCCAAAAAGCTCAATCGGACAATATCTCTCCACAGCATATATATTTGTTCAATGAATGTCGGACCACACTCACTTTGTCTCTCTATCTATATGTCTCTCGATTGACCTCGCTTTCTCACACCGTATCTTCCACGCGTTGAAGCTACTACCTCTCCATCCCTCGCAAAGCTGTAGCTATTTACATTGCGAGGGGCACTCCAACCTTGGATTAATTTGTGTAGGCATTTATTCCGGTCGGTTTAGATTATATTTTCGTAGCATTCGGCCCACAACTACTCCAAACACCATTGCAACCCACGCAACTGCCCTAGTTGATTTCCCTCTGGCTCGGTCATCGCTCTCTCACACGTCCTTTCTCGCCTTCAACGTCGCACCATGGTATTATTAAAAAACTATGTTGTTCTCTTTAATTATTATAAATAAGCTACAAAACTACACACCGATAGTCCACTTGGAATGGAACAAATTTCGACCCACAAATTAAAGTGCTACAAACTACACACCGAGGGGCCCACATGTCAAGAAACAAATTTGGACCCATATACAAATTAAAAAATAAAGGACGAGGATCGAACATGCGACCGGGCCTTCAAGCCGCACGTCAATAGGCAACATACGTAGAATAGCAATGTTTGTTGTACCCCCTTTGTTCACATAATGTTTTTATATTACCACAGCCTAATTAATGGATAACATGTAATATTATTTTTAGTACTATTCGCCTTCACTTACTGGTGGGTTCCATGTGTGCTCTCTCTCTCCTCCCGTTCTGCGTTTAGACGCACGGGCAAACAGGAAGAACTCGCGAGCGATGTTGCCATTGACCATATCTGGACGCGTTCACAAGTCACGGCACCAGTTTCACGTACTAGCAGCACTAGTCAGTGTGTACGTGCAATGCACGTTAATTTGGAAGTATATTAAGTGCATGCGGATATTAACTACTAGGATATTATTTGCGTGTTGTCATCTGATTAGCACTATTTTTGGCATGAAATTAACTGCACGCTAAACGTGTTGAGCGCTCGACATTGAAGCAGTCTAGGTCGTTGGATGACAGGAATACATGTGGCTTGATGATGTTTTATATTTAATTTGAGACGGCTCTAGCAGAACATTCAATCGATCAAACCATACATTTCGTTCAGTCTGACTCCGACTTTAAATTATACGACGATCGATATAAAATAAACGGAAATGATAAACGTTCGGATTTTAAGCATGGCAATCCGAACGTTTTTCATGGCAAATTTAGATTACGCGGCGGCGGCGGGGGCGTCTCGCGGTGGGAAGCGGCTCCTCTATCGTGCTCTGTGTGTCGTCGGGCCACTGACCGACGGCGGCGTCTTGCGCCATTGTTGGCGTACTCCTGGACGTTGGCCTAGCTTCAAGGAAGGCCAAAATGTTCTGGACTTCGGAGCGAGTCAACTGGCGGGAGGAGGCGACTGGCGTTGGTGCAAGGAAGCGGTCGACGGCGGCCATCCATGCCGCTGAGGGGGGCACTGGCACCCGCGTGGGGACATGCGCTGTCAACGGCGCGGCGGAGACATTCGTGTGCACGGGCACCGGCACGGGCGCGCACGTCAGTGCACGCGCAGGCGCATGCGCTGGCAGGTGCACAGGCACCGGCACGGGCATGCATGTCAGTGCACGCGCAGGCGCATGCGCTGGTAGGTGCACGGGCGCGTGAAAGTCGGCGGGGACCTCGTGGAACCCCGTGGGATCAAGCTCGGCGATAATGTGCGGCTCCCAGCCCATCAATGCCACGGGGATGGGCGCTGGCACAGTTGGGGCGACGGGAGCCGGAACGGGAGCGGGGACAGGCGCGGCGTCTTCCCGCAAGGCCAGTTCAAGCTCGTCCCAAAGCGCCTTATGTTCTTAAGACTCCGGCTGGTTGTCTTCCTCAGGAAACTGGAACACTAAGGGCGGACCATCGTGATGCGGCATGGCGTACGTTTAGGTCATGCTAGTTAGAGGTAGACGACAGGAGAATCGGAGAGGAAGAGAGAGGATTGTAGCGATACCGGGTAGTGCGGGGTTGATTTTAAACTGCGGCGCCGGGGACATTAAAAGTGGGAGCAGTTGGGACGACGGTGGGCGGCGGAGCCTGGTCAAAGGACTCGCCTCTCGGTGAGCCTGCACAACGGTCTGCTCGTACGCCTCCCTGACAGCCGGCGCAGCGGTCTGCTCGCACGCCTCCCGTCTACTCACACGCTTGCTCGGACGGCACCTGCCGATGAGAAGCGGGGACTCGTGGCGGCACGGAAACGCCCACGGTTTCAATAGTGAAAGCGTTCGCCTTAACGTGACAGGTCTTTGTTCCAAAATACCTTGGCTCTTCATTTGTGCAACTTGTCATAAGCAGCTTGTCTCAAATTGAAGAAAAAACTTACGAAGTAATATTTGTGCCATATCACGTGACCATGCTTAGTTTCAAGAATTTATGCTCACTTTTGGATTTTCTGAAATTTAAGATCCAGGATTCGAAACAATATCATAACCTGCATCATGCAATAAATTTTCAAGCCGTACATCTGTCCTGTTGTATTTCTTAAGAAAGGATTTGGTCAAACATTTTGCTTAGTTAGACTTCAGACAAGTTATATATGCAGAGTAAAAGGATAATCCCTCCGTACCAGTGCATTGCCTGATATATTAACTCAAGTACTAGGCACGAACAAGCGGGCTCAATTCTGTGCTCATCCTGGTGTAGTAGTAGTAGTACTAGGCAATGCAGTTGACGGGTGACCTTGACGAGCGGCGACCGAGGGAATTGAACCGTGCTCGGCACGGTAGGTAACGTTGTCTAGTTACTAAAGCATCCCTCCGTTGTTCATCGGTAGTCATTATGGACCGGGGACATGAGGGGAATTTCCTAGGGCTGGAATTCTGGCCGCCAGATATTTTGACTTGAAACGCTGAGGCTCGACTGGTTGGGGTTGCCTAATGTGCGTACCACGCACGCCACCGAAGGACACGAGCCCGGTTTTTTTAGGATCAACACGAGCCAAGGTCTGGCTGGTACGCCGTTGGGTCCTACCATTCGAGAATACGAAAGGAACCTTTTAAATTGCCGAACGAATCTATGTGTATTACAATACCCGTATTTTCCTTGCAAATACTAATCTCAACGTGGTAATTGATTTATGACGAGTTGTTGAATTAGAGTGAGTTTGTGATATAGTGATCTCAACGTGGATTTCACATTTCATGGTATCCCTAGTAAATTTTCCAATGAAAATTCAAATTTAAAAGATGAACAATATGGAGGTGAGAAAACTTTGTATGTATCAAGCATATGACCACACACACACACAGAGACACACATGCACGAACACAACAACAATCCAATAAGTATAGTGCATCTATTTTTCCAAACCATGCATGTATGACACGAATTCAAAAATACTCCTTCTATTCCTAAATATTAGTCTTTTAGAGAGTTCAACAAGTGACTACATACGGAGCAAAATGAGTGAATCTAGACTCTAAAATATGTCTATATACATCCGTATGTGCCAGTCCATTTGAAGCCTCTAAAAAGACTAATATTTAGGAACGAAGGGAGTAAAATGTAAGACATCCATGGTCCTCAGTTCAATATTTAAAATGAACATGAAACTGAAACATGAATATTAAGTCTAGTACTACAGTACATGCAAATGTTGTGTTTAGGCGGAGCTATGATTGTCGGGGGTCAACCCCTCGACCTTAGATAAAATTGTGGAGCTCTGTTTAGGGTTGTTTAGATTATATTTGTCCCCACCCTCCCAACCACCGATTGGTTGTGCACTCCCCACCCCTCCTCCCCGGGAGAATATCCTGTGCCCCCATACCTTAGATGCTATATGCCAATACGAGTTGCTTGGAGCTTGTAGATCTGAGATATAGCAGCTCACATGGTGTGTCTTAATATTTTTGCAGGAAACCTTGATGAGTTTGAGAATTGCACACAATTTGTACAAAAACTACTTAGATGCCCTTTGATCCCATATCCAACGACCTCGAAGCTCGTATCACCATAGCATCTAAGATGAAGGAGGACATCATATTCTCCTGTATGTAAGAATATCATGTGCTACCACACCTTAGATGCTTTGGTGATACAAGCTCTTCGGAGGCGTTGGATTTGTGACCCAACACCTCCTCGGTGGTTCGAATGGTTTTTTGCAGAAAAGCCCCAAAAGAGTTCGGCCACTGCTTACAAGCACAAAGACTGCTCAGATGCCATTGGATCTCAGATCAAACGACATCCAAGCTCGCATCACCGTAGCATCCAAGCTGCGATAGCACCTTATGTTTTCTCGCACGGGAGAGTATGAGGTGCTCCCGCACCGTAGATTCTATGGTGATACGAGTTCACTGAGATCTAACGGCCCACAGTAGGAGGTTTGAATGTTTTTGCAATATACGGCTGATAGAGTTTGGGAAATGCGCAAAAAGTACAAGTACTACGCATGTGCCATCTGATCACTGATCATACGACCTAGATGCTCATATCACCGTAGTGGGTAATTAAGCTACGGGGAGCACCTAATATGAGCACCGGGGAGCCGTTGGATCGAAGATGCAGCGGCACACACGAGGCCTGAATGTTTTATTTGCAAAAAAACCTTTAGAGAGTTTGGAAATTGCGCATAATTACAAAGACTACTCCCAAGCCATTGGATCTCACTTCCAACGGTGTAAAACTCGTATCACCATAGTATCTAAGCTGCGGGGTGGATGTGATATTCTATGCCGCTGTCATTTTTGTTCGTAAACTTGCAAAATACGTGTAACTCGTGCTGTTACTTGTCTAACCGCGCAAAGTGTTTGTTCAAAAAAACCATCCTACACTGAAATATTGGAACAACACACGGGGGTCCCACTTGTCATTAATCAAATTTGGACCTAAAACTAGCAAATCTGAAAGACGAGATTCGAACTAGCAACCTGGACTACAAAGCGTAAGTCGATAGCCTGAAAAAACGAACGGTTGTTGGCTTTGTCCCATAACTTGATTTTATACAGTACTTGCGTTGAGTAGAGTAGAGGGAGTGCCTCGTCAACACGTGCATGACCGTTGCCTCACTTACTGGTGGGTCCCAGGTCTGCGATCTCAATCTCTCTTCTCTCCATCGTCTAACCTTTGCACGGGCACACACGAAGAGCGGCGCTAGCTTGCCGTGGTGTTATTACAACTAAAAAAAGCTTGGAAAATAGAACAATCGCCTAGAACAAGAGACGTTGTAGCTGGTCGAGACGGAGCTAACCACATCTATCCTCCGTGCCACGTTTGCATGATGAAGTTGTGTGGATAGTGGGGTGTTTTCGACCGACTGGCTGGGTCCCGAGGTCGAACCATAGGTACTACGTCTGATACAGTATATTTTTACACGCACATTTTTCCTCCATGCCGAGACGTGGCACACCCTACCGCGCGGTTTTGGGGTCCTCCCGGGTGGTGCACGCATATATTCTTCCTGACGTGGGACGCCCTACCGCGCATTTTCTGGGTCCTCCTCGGTCGTAGCGCCGAAGCAAGTAAATGAGTCGTCAAATCACGAAAGACCACCTTTCCCGCCAAGTACATCAGTGAAGCACGGTGGCTAGCTAGTTGGGCTAGTTCGACAGATTATCTAGGCCGCCGCCACATTTGTTTTTTCACCCCTTTTTTATCTACTTGCCGGCAGGTAAATTTAAATATCCACCGCGGCGTTGCTCTGGTGTTTGGGTGCGGCAGGATTTTTAATTTTTTGATTGACGGGAGCAGGCGCGGCAGGATTTTTAATTTTCTGATTGACGGGAGCAGGCGCGGCAGCAATTAGTCATGATGACTCCGCCTGTAAAAACCCACTGCTCCCTGATGTGAGAAGTCGTCGACTGGTGTTGTACCGTGGTGAAAACCAAAAGATTCCCCGCTCCCTCCGCCTTCCCGTAGATTGCATTGCCTTTCAGCCGTTTCGCCCCCTTCGCTTCCTCTCCCCATTGCTTCTACCTGGTGCCATGGCGGCGCAGCAGATCACGGAGTCCGAGGTGAGGCGCCTGACACACGGAGCTCCATGCCAAGGATGCGGAGCTCAGGGCCAAGGACGTGGAGCTCCGTGAGCTCAAGGAGGAGAGGAGTGCCATGCTCCTCCGTTATGTGCGGGAGTTCACGGAGCTTCAAAAGCGGCAGGCGTCCACCACAAAGATGCTCGAGGCGTCGGCGGCGTTGCTGCAGAAAGCGGGAGATACGATAGGCTGTCAGGGGAGCCGGCTGGAGCACGAGCGGGCCGATCGTGACGAGGTCCAGGATCGCCTCAGCCACTTGGTGAACCAAGTTGCCACGCACGTGTTGCAGCTACGCGATGCCTACCGTCGTGCCAGCGCCACGATGCCGGCTGTCGGGCTAAACCCGTTCGACCACCCGGTCGACTTCAATGAGCTGCGGCTTCCTGACCTGGTCTCCTTCTTCACCTATATCTCCGAGGAGCTGAGCCGTCTCCGCGCGATGGTGGGGGCTGAGCTGCACAAGGAGGGGTTGCGGGCTGCCGTCGCCGTTGCCGGGCGAATCCTTTCAGGGCTCCGTCACCGGAATCCATTCGTGCCATTGGACGCCGTCTTTGACGAACTGGCTCCCGTCGACCGGGAGCGGGCTCTGCGGGCGGTTGCACCCTACATCACCAACGTCGTGCGCCTCGAGAAGCAGAGGGACTTCGGTGGTGTTTAGGCGCCCTCTGCATGGGCATGTCCATGTCTCGACGCAACATGACCGTTGGATCAAACTCAGACGGTGCAGATCAGTCACTGTAGCACAAAGCGTGTGGGTGTGTTTGGTTGCATTCTCATCTCAATATAGTTGTTTCCTCTTCGTGTATTTTTGTCAACCTACTAGTGTGGACTCATGCACCCTTCATGCACTCTGCCAAACACCCAAAAGTGGGTCGAGAAGGGAACTTTTGCTCCCATCCCGTGCACCCTTCATACACCCTGCCTAACACTATTCGTGCTTCATATGGTTCATGTTTCATGGAGTACTGTAGCACCGTACTCTCCGTGCGCTGTGGACCTAGTTCTGTTAACATTGATTTCACCGTTCATTCTCGACCGGACAGTCAAAAAAGCGGTACTATGTTACATATAGGAGTAGTTGACATGCGCACAACATCATTTGTTATCGTCATATCTTACTACACTAGCAACAAGATTGTGTAGTACTGGCGTATGAACCACTGCACATGCCTAGTAGTAGGAGCACTGTGTATGTTCAAGTGGCTGCCGTGTTTCGCACTCCTCCATCGTAAGAGTGGAAACGCTTGCTGTAATCATTTTTTTCTTCAGAAAAACAGTGGACACGCTCTACCGTGCGGATCCTCCTCCAGCCATGCACTAAATTACTCACTTTCGCCGACGTGTGGGACAGCCAGCACCTAGGTCCACCAGCCATGCACTAAATTACTCCGTAGTAGAGTGACAGTAGACTACCCCGATCGAACCGCCGCAGTAATGCCCAATGAGCCGTCAAATCACAAAACCCCCTCCTTTACAGCAGTAAGTTGGACGGACGAAGCAACCATCATTTCACTCTTCTCTCTCAGCTTCCTCTCTTGAAGAAAACCCCCACTCGCTTCGCTTCTCCCTCATCTCGTTCCTCCTTTCACTCTTCTCTCTCAGCTTCCTCTATTGGATGGACGCCGGAGCACCGGCCGACGTGATGTCTATGGCTCTAGCCAAAACCATCGAGGCTCATGGTACGAAGAAGCGCAAGCACCCCGCCGAGACTACCGCAGACAAGCTCAAAGCCATCGCCCTGTCCAAGCCCCCCTCTCCGGGATCCCTCATTAAGCAAGTCCAGGTAATGTCTCTTGTTGACGATCTTTTTCTCGATCTTGATCGTGTTTTTTCATCTAACACGTAGTACTAGTACTGGTAGTACAACTTTCTGGGTGATCTTGCATGTGATTTTAGTGTGCCAAATGACGGTTCTAAATTCCTCTTTTGACCAAAACATGCGAGAGGTTGACACTGATTTCTTATAGATTACTTTCAACTACTCCCTCTATCCCAAATTTCTTGTCTTAGATTTGTCTAGATACGGATGTATCTAATACTAAAATGTGACTTGATACATCCGTATCTAGACAAATCTAAGACAAGAATTTTGGGACGGAGGGAGTACTTTATGAACATCAATGCTACCTTTTAAGAGGGTATATTTGCCTCAATAACTTGTGTTATGGATATTGCATGTAATCCCTCTGCTCTCATGCCTTTGAAGACATGTTCTAGTGTCTTTGTTCACTCATTTCCGTGCATATATGTAGTCATATATGGAGTATAATATCGAAAATCATCTTATATTTCTGAACGGAGGTAGTAATAAAATATGGTTTCTGTTTGAATTAGAACCAGGTCCGCGGTGGAGATGAAGTTCTCAAAGTCATGCCGTGTGAACTGGAAGACCTGATGATGAGTTCTACTGCTAAACTATCCATCTGTTGTGTCCTTGTCGCCACGTGTCCTGAACTAGTGTTTTCCTGTAGCATTGTTGTCAGGCGTGTTCTCGAGGCTGTACTTGACCACAACAATTTCCTGGCTGTGCCTTTGATTACGAAGGGTGTGGTTCTTGTAAAGCTTCCCAACAAATCTGATGCGGCATGTCTTCATCATCATGTTTATGAGTGGAAATACCACTCTGTTAGGTTCTCCAAGGTTGACAAGATGGTGATGGTGCATGCAGACATCTCACACGAAGTCCATGGCCTAGTCAGTTACGCGGGGTTCATCCCGTAGGTCGGTGGCAAGAAATAGTCTACAGAGTTTAGTTAGTGCAACTTTGCTTGTCTGTAGTAAGTACTATTGTTCAGTACTTGATTTGTGTTTGTGAACCCTGTATTGTTTATTAGTACTGCCGCTTTTGGTGTGTGAACGGTCTATGTTAATGTCTATGTTAATGTATGTCCACTCAATTCAGTCTGTATATTTTGAAGTATCCAGATCATATTTTTTGTGAGGACGGTTTATCAATTATGGTTACACTCCAATATTTGTATGCATTGTAGGATTTATTGCACCCACCAGGATTTCCAGTCCCATGGATGTTCGGTCCATACGATTTGTCACGACCTTTGGACTGTCCTGCTTGTGAGAGTAGGCGGGGCCCCTGCATGCCACGCGTAGTTGGACGATCAATCTTCTGTTTAGTACTTCAACATAGTGATTTCCTGGTAAGGATTCACTCGTGTCACATCAAGTAATCTTATTGATTTACTGTCTAAATCTTATTGATTTAATGTCATGTTTTCTTTCTTTTCCTGCAATTTTACGATGCAGGTTTTGCCATGTGACATTCATCACAGAATAAACCATTTGGTTTGCTCTACGATGGCTATTTTTGCAGGTTTCACTTCTTATGTCGTGTCAGTAACGAAGGCACTGTCCATCACTTATATTACTGGAAAAAATTGGATCAGTCTGTTGTCTGAGTACAAGCTGAATCCCTATGATGAACTGCGGTTTGGTTTAACAAAAACGCCACAATTAGTCCTTCTCGCGTTTAAAAGAAATGAAGAAAAAAACTGGATCACGGTCACGGATCCTAGTCAAGTTAGAAAGCTGATCATAGCAGACCAGACACGATCGCGGTTGTCTCGCACAGATCGAGCATCGGCAGTTGCTCTAGCACTGACAGCGGCAGTAGTTCAGTCTGATCCAGCTGAGGATTGGGCACCGACCGCGTTAGCGGATCAGTCTGATCTACCGGAGGATCGGGCATCGACACCGGCACCTGCTCCGACACCGGCACCAGCTCTACAAGGAGCACCATCTCCGGCAGCAGCAGCAGCGGCTTCGGCACCTGCACCAACACTTGCACTTGCATCTGCTCCGGCCCGTGCAGTTGCACCGGCAACAGACTGGGCTGCAGTTCGCACTTCATATACCAAAGTCCTTACAAAAACTGACATGTCCACCTTCTTGGTAAGCATTGGCCGCCCAAGTGCTTCGTTCTTTTTTCTTTCCATGTTGTTTCACATGATTCACTATGTTGATCTAACTGTTTGGGTATGTCTTCTTGTTTGCAAACGGAAAATTCCTAGAGCAACGAGGGAGTCGTTCAACAATCCGGGCGACCGCGGCCAAGTTTCTCTTACCATGCGCAGCCTTGGTGTGAATGAACCTGCTCAATATACCGTAAGTACAAAAGATGGTCGCATGATGATTGATGCTAAAGGATGGTGAAGGTTCAAATCTAAATCATATCTTGCGGTAGGGGATGATGTCAAAATCGAACTTTCTCGTCAAGGAGAGCTGGTCTAAATCAACTTTGAAATTCTTCAGTAGCAGCACGCAACTGCCGAACTGATCTATCCTCCGAGAGATTTTGATGTAATAATCTGGCATGGTGAAACAAGTGTCCTGTGTGTATAAGTAGTACGACAGTATTATTTATCACATGGTATATCGTTGATAGAATTGCAACTCTGATTGCTGGTTAGGAACTGTCGTTCGATTTCATTCCAACAGTTGCCGTGCTTTATTCAATTTTGTGTATTTGCCTTGCGACAGCATCTAAAACCAGCGCCGTACCGATCGCTTGCAATATGAAAAGCGCTGAGGTAGAACACATGGCCCCCCAAACATGCAGGGTCGGCCTGCGGCCCAAAGTCCAGAACCGTGAGCCTATCTGAGTATTATATTCTCAGCTGAACCCCCATAAAAAAAGCTGAACCCCCATAATGCTCGTGCGTTGCAGAGGTAGTATATTTCTCGGCAAGGTGAGCCTGTGATATAAAAGATTTGTATATTTCTTTACAGAGGGGGTATCTCTCTGTCAAAAAATATATTTATGTGTAACTAGTTACTCCTGTCTTTCTACTTCCTTTCGCTGATATGTGGGGCAACCGGCAACGGGGTCCACGTGCCATATGCACAAATTAGAGTGCACAACTTCACGGTAGACACACCCCGGTCGTAGCGCCGCAGTAATGCCCAATGAGCCATCAAATCACAACCCCCCTTTCCAGCTTTAACAGTAAGCTGGACGGACGAAGCAGCAATATTTCACTGGGCCTGAATCCCCTTCTCCCTCGTCTGCTTGTTCAGAGAAAACCCCCTCTCGGCGATTGCATAGGTTTTTCTCATGGAGAACCAGGTACGAATTCTTCATCCATCCCCGATAAATCCAAGTCCCTTGGTCGCAGGTAATCCTAGGATGGCAGCCGCCGCCGTTGATGCATTTTTCTTCCTACTGAATCTAGTGTGTTTCATTTGCAGTGCCCAAAGTGCGAGTACCCTACAGGTTTCTGCGCCCTCGGCGAGACGCCACACTTGTTCCTTCTCATCCTAACACAGCATTTTGAAACGCGCACAGTATGTTCCTAGAATCCTCTTTTCTATCCGCGAGGGTGGGGTTTTTTTGAACATGCTGTGTTCTCATATTATTTTCCCTGGAGTGTATTATTTGCTCTGCCAGAACACATGTACTCAAGATGCTCGGCCTTGCCATAACTGAATACACTAGTTTAATGGTCACAGTGAAGACAAGCCATGGATATAAGTTCCGAGTTGGGTTCATGAACCAAGAAGATCGCTGCTTTTTTATGGCCGAACTTGGATAAACTTTCTCAAGTGTTACGGACTGAAACTTGGCACACGAATGTTGATGGAAATAGCAGAACCTGGTCTCATCTTCACTGCGATTTTCCACCCCGACGTCGTTCCAATTGTTCATCCATGTTAGTTTTGTATCTGGTTCTTGCTTGTTGCCTCGATTACTTCTTAATCCACCTATTCTGTCTAACTAATCACAATTTAACTTTAGAAGTAGCAACGAATCTCTCACGAAGATGCTACTTCTAACTAATATTTTATTATAATTGGTGGCACGTGTAGGTTTTTTCAGAGTTAAGCAGTCTGCTCGTTTGTTACTCTGTAATAACTCGGCTGTTACTAATGGCACTGAAGTTGACTGGATCGACATCCACACGTTCCTACACTTTATTGATCGTCTTGAGGTCCTTGTGGGGCGTTTCAATGGTGGAAGGCCACGTGGGATATGTGTGCCACTGCTGCACTCGTTGAACAGGTCCAACTGTGTCGAGAAACTTATGGTACGAGCTGTTTTCTGTAATATATGTTGTTCATAAACTATTGCTTATACACAGTTTTACAGCTGTGATCTTCTTGAAACAGGAACTGCCGAGTTCTATTGTTCCTATACAGATGCCTGACCATGGTTGGGTCAGACTTGCGCTTGGTCACAACATGATGTTTATGTCGACCTACTCAATTCCCCTTGGAGGTGAAAAGATACTTATTCATGGGTGGTCTCAAATAATGAAGGCCCGTCCATCTTGGAGAATAGGACAGAAGATTATGTTCATGCTTTTCCATGGCTCTAAAGTGAATATCCTGTTTATTGACCACGTTGCGAGATGAAGCCGCTTTCAGAAGGTTGTGGATGCGCGGGGTGGCGCCTGGGCCTTGTCCTGGGGCTTGGCGGCCTCACCCTTGGTTAACTGTAGGCAAAGTAGCACTGCTCGAGGCGTGCTTTGTACGGTTGAACCTGTATAAGTACTCATACTGCTTTCAGCTTTGGTTGTTAAGTGCCCCTGCTGGTTTCAATTAAGGTTGTTAAGTACTCCTACCGCTTTTACAGTCTGTCGTGTTTCTTCAGTCATGTCTTCCTCCAGCCGCCAAAACCAAACCAGCGCCAGCGGGGCCGCCTGCTTCCGCCTCCCACGGCTGGCTGCGCCTCAGCGCACGCATCGCCGACCCACCGTCTCCTAAATCGTTAACGCCGACGTCCTCCACGCGCTTTGGTGCGCTCGCCGCGGCGCCGCCCTCTCGCGTTGTCAACATGGTCAACAAACAACAGGAATCGGCAGAAGTACGTGGAGAGGATGACAGTAGGGGCCCACCACGTCAGCGTATGGAAAAATAAAATGCTTCCTCCTAGTGTTTTCCTGACATCTGGGACCCACGACATTGTGAGCGTATATAGTCAATAGACAAGAGAACAGCACAAGATCGGCTGACACCTGGGACGTAGCTACTCGAGCAGTATTTTTTTGTTTGGTATTGTTGAGACGGAGCAGGGTTTGAACTGGGATGTGGCCCGTCTAGCCCAGGCTTATATTTTATGTTCACCATGTGACCAGCCCAGCTATTTTTTCTTTGTGAAAATGAGCCCAGTTTATTTTTTCTGAAGAATACCCAATCCAGACCTACTTATTTTTCTACGCCCTGATGGGCTGCAACTCTTTCAAGACGCCTGCAAATCTTGAAAGTAATATGAAATGGGTTGTAAATATAAAACAGATGACAAATTGGCAATTACTTTATAATTTCTGATTTTTTTCACATTTTCAGATTCCTATTTCACTGGGCATTAACCTAATTTAAATATATCTTCAAAGTACTTTAAATCTGGCTCGACATTTCGGTATTAAAAATAGTTTGGAACCCACAGAAATATGCAAAATTGGCCCTGGCCAACCAAAAAAAACGACTGCAATAAATTGCATAAGAAGTTGCCATGAGCTATATATAAATTATTAAAAAAAGAGGGAGTGGTCTGACTTGTGGGCCTGTTTAGTTGACGCGTATGCAAGATTTTTTTAGTTATTATATATGTCAACAAACGATTCTAGCAGACGTAACCGTTGGATGTCAATCCAACGGCCGTCGTGTTTCTTCAATCTCTGATCTTCTTGCTCCAGCCACCAAAGCAGCGCCGGCGGGACCGCCTACTCCCGCCTCCCGTGGCCGGCTGTGCTGCCGCGCAAGCCTCAACGCCCCCTACTACTCCCACCGCTGGCCAGGGCATCCCTCTACTCAGCCACACCCCCTGTTATTCTGCAGCGACGGCAGCCTCACACCACAGCCGAACCGGTGAACCCTCGTACTCCTCTCCGCGCGGGCTTCCACTGCCGCATCTTCCCCGGATCCGCGTCGTCCCCTTCCTAGGCCTCGCCGTCGTCCACCGCTGTGGTGCTCTCGGCGCAGCGTGGTCAATGTGGTCAACGACCGACTTCCATCGGAAGAGTACTGTACATGGAGAGGCTGACAGCTGGGTCCACGGCAGCCGCAAGGAAGTGCCTCCTTATTACATGGAAAATAATTATTCCTCCACCTGACAGCGGGGACCCACCGGACGGGCCACCATTATTTTGCGAAAAAATCATTTCCCCCTGACTGCTGGGACCCACCGGACGAGCCACCGTATTTCGTGAAAAAAACGTTCCCCCCGCTGTCAGCTCGGACCCACCGGAAGTGCCTCCTTATTACGCAAAAAAAATGAATACTCCCCCGACTAGCTGGGACCCACCTTGGTGGGAGGCTAACTTGTGGGCCTACTAAGTTGACGGGGACGAAGGGCTTTGTCAACTTAGTCAATATGAACGATTCTAGCTCCAGTGACCGTACGATGTCCATCCAACGGCCGTAGTGCTTCTTCAACCTCTGGTCTTCTTGCTCCAGCCGCCCAAAGCAGCGCCGGTCGTGCCGCATGCTCCTGCCTCCCGTGGCCGGCTGTGCTGCCGCAGAGGCCTCACCGCCCCTAGTATTCCCACCGCTGGCCAGGCCCTGCAGCGACGGCAACCTCACACCGCAGCCGAACCAGTGAACCCTCGTACTCCTCTCCGCGCGGGCTTCCACTGCCGCGTCTTCCCCGGCTCCGCGTCGTCCCCTTCCTAGGCCTCGTCGTCGTCCACCGCCGTGGTGCTCTCCGCGCGGCGTGGTCAACGTGGTCAAGGAACGACTTCCATCGGAAGATTACTGTACGTGGAGAGGCTGACAGCTGGGTCCACGACCACAGCCCAGTTTTTTTGTGATTTGCCAAGTAAGTCGCTTTGTTAGGCCTGTTGGGCTGCAAATCTTTCAAGACGAGGAGAGCTTTCATTCGGCTGGCCAAGAAACTGGCCCATCAGTAATGAGAAATGGGATGTACATTTTTAAAACACATCGAACCGGCAATTAGTTTCAAATATCTTTTTTTTCATTTCAAGATTTTAAATTACATTAATTTTTATGCGTGGAGAATTTGTTGGATTTTATATTGATATACATTTATTTTTAAAATCAGTTTGAATGTGAGTCGAAATTTCGTGATTAAAAACTGTTCGGACCGCACCGAAATATGCAAAATTTCGTATAATTTTTTAACCGTGGCCACAATATGGGTTGTAATGCTAACAAAAAGAATATGGGCTCCAAAAAAGACCTTAAGAATTAGCAAATGGGCTGTAAATTTTTAGAAATAATGGCAGATGGGTTGTATGCTGTTTTCCACAGATTTGAGGCTTTCCTAAAAAAAGGTTGACGCACAAGCACTAACTGTTGGATGTCCATCCAGCGGCCGTCGTGCTTCTTCAATCTCTGCTCTTCCTGCTCCAGCCGCTCAAACAAGCGCCGGCGGGACTGCCTGCTCCCTCCTCCCCGCGGCCGGCTGTGCTGCCGCGCAGGCCTCACCGCCCCACCGTACTCCCATCGCTGGCCTAGCCATCCCTCTACTCACCCACACCTGTTGTTATTCTCCGACGACGGCAGACGAACCAGTAAACCCTCGTAGAGTCGTACTCCACTCCGCGTGGGAAACAACTACCGAGTCTTCCCTGCCTCCGTGTCGTCCCCTTCCTAGGCCTCGCCGTCGTCCACAGCCGTGGTGCTCTCGGCACGGCGTGGTCAATGTGGTCAACGACCGACTTCCATCGGAAGAGTACTGTGCGTGGAGACGCTGACAGCTGGGTCCATGGCCGCAGCAAGGAAGTGCCTCCTTATTACGCGCAAAATAATTATTCCTCCACCTGACAGCGGGGACCCACCGGACAGGCCACCGTATTTCATGAAAAAAACGTTTCCCCCTGACTGCTGGGACCCACCAGCTACACCTTCGCACGCAAGGAAGTGCGTTCGGGCAAAAAAAACAAAACGATTCGCCCCCCTGACTGCTGGGACCCACCAGCTACATCTTCGCATGCAAGGAAGTGCCTAACAGTCGGGACCCACCTGGTCGAAGCGTACATAGCGTTGTCATTCTGGTCACGAACGTGTACGTACATATATACTGGTGGATGTAGAGGCGCGCACGTGTCGTAGTAGAGGCGCGCACGTAGCATGTACACGTACGTACAGCGGCCAGGGCGCAAGAAAGAAAATATGGCCACATATGTGTACATACGGGCGGGGTCTCGAACGCCTACTTGCGCATACGTACGGCGAGGGCTCGTTGACATGGCTGGGTCGGAACGGAGAAACAGCGTCGTCGTCGTGTTCATGGAGAGGCAACGGAATGCGTCATGTTCATGGGGAGGCAACGGAATGCGTCGTGTTCATCGGGAGGCAACGAAACGCGTGGGAGCCAACCGGCTGGATCGGAACGGAATGCGTAGTCGTGTTCATCGGGAGGGCTTGGACGGAACAGGTGATGGAAACGAGGCCTGGCGTACCGCAGAACGGAAGAAACGGCCTTGTGTTCGACCGGCCACGTTCGAAACGGGATCCTGTTCATCGGGAGGGGTCTGGCGTACCGCAAAACGGACGAAGCGGGCCTCCTACGATCGAAACGGGGGTCCTGTTGATCGGGAGGGGTGTGGCGTACCACAAAACGGATGAAACAGACCTCATACGGTCGAAACGGGGGTCCTGTTGATCGGGAGGGGTGTGGCGTACCGCAAAACGGACGAAACGGACCTCCTACGGTCGAAACGGGGGTCCTGTTCATCGGGAGGGGTGTGGCGTACCGCAAAACGGGACTCCACGGGATACGGTTCATCTCCACCGCCGACCTCCTCCAGCCTCCACGGGCTCCTGTTCATCCAGCCTCCACCGCGCGCTACTCCACCGGCTACTGTTCAACCACCCCTCCACGGGCACCCCTCCACCGTCTACTGTTCATCCAGCCCTCCACACCACGGGGTCCTGTTCAACCACCCCTCCATCGTCTAATGTTCATCCAGCCCTCCACACCACGGGGTCCTGTTCATCCAGAGGCAACGCCACCGCTCACTGTTCATCCAACCCCCCCCCCCCCGCAACGCTCACTGTTCATCCCAGAGGCAGCATCGATCGGCTTCAGTTAGCAGCAGTAGCGAAGGAATCGCTCGATCGGGTTCAGTTAACAGCCATCGATCGATCGCTCGGGTTCAGTAACGCGTAGCCTGCAGTGCAATCGCTCCGGTTCAGTTAGAGCCCAACGCCTCGCTCGGGTTCAGTTAGAGCCAACGCCACGCACACACGCGCGTACGTGTACGAGAGAAACGCGCATCGCTCAGCCCCCGACCTCCCATCGTAACCAGGAACTCCCCGAAATTTTCCTCGCCATCGCTTCTACCACGGTTTTTTCCGTCATGGACGGCCCAAAGAATGTCATGCAGCTGCGTCTCCAGCCCGCCCAGGACGAAAAGCCCATTTTCTGTCATGATTTTTTGTCATAGAAGTAGGAGCCCACCACATCTATGATGATACCGGGTTTTGTCACAATTATCGTCATAGAAGTGTCATATGTATGACAGAAAAAAAATCGTTCGGCCCAAAATGTCACGGATGTGTCTTTTTTTTGTAGTGCCTACGCTCGCCTCCCCGCCTCGCCCACCAGATCCCGCCATGGAGGATACCGCCATGGATAATCCCTTAGATCCCAAGATCCTACGGGCTGCGCTCTCGCTGCAGCCCGTAGGATCTTGGGATCTAAGGGATTATCCATGGTGCTCTCGCTGCAGCCCGCGGCACTACCGCCTTTGAGAGAAACCCACATGTGTTTCAGAGGGGATCCATTGCTCTGGAATCACAGATCGGTGGCGCCGGAGGACATGCCAGGGCTGCGTTTCAGGTGGTTAGCAGCAAAGGCAAATTGGATCAAGGAACCGTCGCATCAATTGGAGAAAAGTTCGAAGGAGCTGCGCCTGGTGAAGCACAAGGCGGAGGCGCAAGTCGATCTCAGGGGAGAGATGCTGAGGGATGTCAACATCTGGTAGCGTCGCGTTAATTTCGAGCTAGGGCTAATGGCAGAGATCATATTCACGGAGTCGACTACGGAGGAAAGAATGCGCATGCCTGCGGAATGGCATGAGCAGCCGGTGCAACTGTTCAAATGGGCGGTAGAAGAAGCCAAATCGCGGGACCAGCTGCGGCGACGCCGCTGGGCTTGCATCGTAGGCGAGGTGAGCTGCTGATATTTGCTTGAACTACGTCAGTATTTCCCCAAAGAGGAAGGGATGATGCAGCACAGCAACGGTAGGTATTTCCCTCAGTGATGAGACCAAGGTTATCAAACCAGTAGGAGAACCATGCAACACTACGTGAACGGCACCTGCACACAAATAACGAATACTCGCAACCCGACGTATTAAAGGGGTTGTCAATCCCTTTCAGGCAACGGCGCCAGAAATTGGCAAGTGGACGTGAGAAAGTTTTTTTTGAACAATGAAGTGGACGTGAGAAAGTTGTAATAAATTGATAGATAGATCGCCAAATAAAATAAAGTGCAGCAATGTTTTTTTGTATTTTTGGTTAAATAGATCTGAAAATAAAAGCAAATAAAAATAGATCACGAAGGCAAATAAAATAAAGAAGAGACCCGGGGGTCGTAGATCTCACTAGTTTATCGAACCAGTAGGAGAACCAAGCAACACTACGTAAACAACACTTACACAAATAACAAATACTCGCAACCCAACATGTTAAAGGGGTTGTCAATCCCTTTCGGGTAATGGCGCCATAAATTGGCAAATAGACGTGAGAAAGTTGTAATAATTTGATAGATAGATATCGCGGGAACGCGAGATAAAATAAATTGCAGCAAGGTATTTTTGTATTTTTGGTTTAATAGATCTGAAAATAAAAGCAAATAAAATAGATCGCAAAGGCAAATATAATGAGAAAGAGACCCGGGGGCCGTAGATTTCACTAGTGGCTTCTCTCGAGAAAAATAGCAAACGGTGGGTAAACGAATTACTGTTGGGCAATTGATCGAACTTCAAATAATCATGACGATATCCAGGCAATGATCATTATATACGCATCATATCCAAGATTAGTAGACCGACTCCTGCCTGCATCTACTACTATTACTCCACACATCGACCGCTATCCAGCATGCATCTAGTGTATTAAGTTCATGGAGAAACGGAGTAATGCAATAAGAACGATGACATGATGTAGACAAGATCTATTTATGTAGAAATAGACCCCATCTTGTTATAATTAATGGCAACGATACATATGTGTCGGTTCCCCTTCCGTCACTGGGATCAAGCACCATAAGATCGAACCCATCACCCCTTCCCATTGCAAGATAAATAGATCAAGTTGTCCAAACAAAACCCAAATATCAGAGAAGAAATACGAGGCTATAAGCAATCATGCATATAAGAGATCAAAGAAGACTCAAATAACTTTAATGGATGAAAAGATAGATCTGATCATAAACTCAAAGTTCATCGGATCCCGACAAACACACCGCAAAAAGAGTTACATAATATGGATCTCCAAGAGACCATTGTATTGATAATCAAAAGAGAGAGAGGAAGCCATCTAGCTACTAACTACTGACCCGTAGGTCTACAAAGAACTACTCACGCATCATCAGAGAGGCACCAATGGACATGATGAACCCCTCTGTGATGGTGTCTAGATTGGATCTGGTGGTTCTGGAACTTGTGGCGGCTGGAATTGATCTTCGTCGACTCCTAGGGTTTCTGGAATATTGGGGTATTTATAGAGCAAAGAGGCGGTTCGAGAGGCCACCGAGGTGAGCACAACCCACCAGGGAGCGCCTGGGCCTCCAGGCGCGCCCTGGTGTCTTCTGCTCACCTCGGGCTCCCTCTTCGGTACTTCTTTGGCCCACTGGATGTCTTCTGGTCCAAAAAAATCCACAAAAAGTTCACTGCGTTTGGACTCCGTTTGATATTGATTTCCTGCGATGTAAAAAACATGCAGAAAACAACAACTGGCACTAGGCACTATGTTAATAGGTTAGTACCAAAAACTGATATAAAATGACTACAAAATGATTGTAAAACATCCAAAAATGATAATATAACAGCATGGAACAATCAAAAATTATAGATACGTTGGAGACGTATCAGCATCCCCAAGCTTAATTCATGCTCGTCCTCAAGTAGGTAAATGACAAAAACAGAATTTTTGATGTGGAATGCTGCTTACCATGCTCATCACATATTATTTTCTTTGTAGCATGGACATTTGGACTTTTATATGGTTCAAAGCAATAGTCTAGTTTTGACATGAGACTTAAATACTCAAGCGTATCAACAAGCAACCATGTCTTTCAAAATATCAACACTAAAATAAGTTATCCATAGCCCATTATGCTCAATCATTGATCCATTCATGAAAAGACTCGCATATTAGCTACACCCAATGCTCAAGTACGATCATAGTGCCCCTTAGTTGGTGCTTTATAAGAGAAGATGGAGACTCAAATTAAAAATAAAAATTGCATAAAGTAAAAGAAAGGCCCTTCGCAGAGGGAAATAGGGATTTGTAGAGGTGCCAGAGCTCAAAGCGAAAAACATATTGGGAGGCATGCTTTTCCTGTCAACGAGAACGATCAAGTAGTTCCCAATACTTTCCATGCTAGATATATCATAGGCAGTTCCCAAACAGAAATTAAAGTTTATTCCTTTTTCAACCATACTTTCACTTTCCATGGCTAGCCGTATCCACAGGTGCCTTTCATACCAACACTTTCCAAGGAATTTATTATTTGACAACATAAAGTAAATTCATTTTTCAATTCGGGACTGGGCATCCCTAATACCTTTGCCTTACTCTCGTGCAATCACTACTGCAGAATGGTCCAAACGCGACACTACGATCAGAGACCCTTCGATGAAACTGTGTGCGATGCCATAATCGCAAACGATGGTGTAAAAAACCGTCAAAAAAGATGCAAAACGTTTGCGATGACAAATGCATCAAACACGGTTCGGAATTTAGTTGCGTGTGCGATGCAGGGCATACGGTTCAGCTCAATTAACTGTTTGGGATGAGGAGGCACAAAAGAAACGGGCAGCCAGATGAAGGCGTGTGCGATATACAGCATACGGTTCACTGAGATGAACTGTGTGTGATTAGGCAACACAATGGAAACGGTTCAACTGAACAAGATGTGTGTGATACGCGGCAAACAGGTCCGTAATCTGAAATGTGTGCGAAGACCAATAATAACACAGACGATTGCTGCTAATAAACCGTGTGAATTGCTCTGTCTACAGTAGAATAACATGTATGTATGTGTGTGTGTGTAACTGAAATAAACATCAAATTACATAAGTGACTATACAGATCATTCGCACACACCTCAATAAACAATTGCATGCATTCTAAAGTAGGAGGAACGATCATCTAGTCATCTACTTCTTGTGACGCTCCCGCCACTACTATGTGGCTCGATCCCTTGTCTGGGTCAGGAAGAAGACAGTTCCTCATGTCAATGATCCGCCTGTACATCTCATAGCTTGTGTACGCGTCCATGGCCGTGTACTTGACATGTTCTTCATCCAGTCTCTCATGCCACACACTATGCCAGGTTTTCCTGTCCTTATTGCTCTCTTCCTTCATCTTTGCGTAGTAGGGGTCGATGATGGCCGAGGCGAGGTCAACCAGGGAGTTCAGTTTCTTTTTGTCGCTGCCCCAGACCTTGTAGTGGTGCTGGATGTTGACAAGATTCGGGCATTTCAAGTCCGAAACCTTGAGCGCTTTTACATCATTGACGGTGTCCACCGCAGCGAAACTGTAGCCGGAGGTGCTGATAAACTTGGAGAAACGCTCGCAAGGCCTTGTGGCAAGGTGGTAGTGGTAGACGAGGATGTCATGTCGCACGCACAACTGGGCGACGACAACCTTCTGATCGTGCCCGGCACGACCCATGGTGTACTCGAGGTCAAAGCCGACCACTCGGTACTCGTCCTCGGCAAGGAACTGCTCCATAGTTTGGATGGAGCTCTCCACCGAGACCGGATCGTTCGTGTACACCACCAAGAGGGCCTTCCCCCTCACGTGGGTGTCCACTACGTGATGCATGGTGAACTGCCCACCGTTGTCGTCGGCGGCCGCTGGGAGCGCCATTGGACCCACGGGGAGCGCCATTGGAACCGCTGGATGTCCTCTCTGTATGTGTCCTCGTGGGTGTGCTTATTGTGTCGTGTGAGACGAGAGATGAAGGTAAACGGCCGCAGGAATAAAAGGGGGTCGGGCAGCGTGGATTGTCGGCGCGTGATGACCCACAAGTATAGGGGATCTATCGTAGTCCTTTTGATAAGTAAGAGTGTCGAACCCAACGAGGAGCAGAAGGAAATGATAAACGGTTTTCAGCAAGGTATTCTCCGCAAGCACTGAAATTATTGGTAACAGATAGTTTTGTGATAAGGTAATTTGTTATGGGTAACAAGTAACAAGTGTAAATAAGGTGCAGCAAGATGGCCCAATCCTTTTTGTAGCAAAGGACAAGCCTGGACAAACTCTTATATAGAGAAAAGCGCTCCCGAGGACACATGGGAATTACCGTCAAGCTAGTTTTCATCACGCTCATATGATTCGCGTTCGTTACTTTGATAATTTGGTATGTGGGTGGACCGGTGTTTGGGTGCTGCCCTTACTTGGACAAGCATCCCATTTATGATTAACCCTTATTGCAAGCATCCGCAACTACAAAAGAAGTATTAAGGTAAACCTAACCATAGCATGAAACATATGGATCCAAATCAGCCCCTTACGAAGCAACTCATAAACTAGGGTTTAAGCTTCTGTCACTCTAGCAACCCATCATCTACTTATTACTTCCCAATGCCTTCCTCTAGGCCCAAATAATGGTGAAGTGTCATGTAGTCGACGTTCACATAACACCACTAGAGGAGAGACAACATACATCTCATCAAAATATCGAACGAATACCAAATTCACATGACTACTTATAGCAAGACTTCTCCCATGTCCTCAGGAACAAACGTAACTACTCACAAAACATATTCATGTTCATAATCAGAGGGGTATTAATATGCATAATGGATCTGAACATATGATCTTCCACCAAATAAACCAACTAGCATCAACTACAAGGAGTAATCAACACTACTAGTAACCCACAGGTACCAATCTGAGGCTTTGGGACAAAGATTGGATACAAGAGATGAACTAGGGTTTGAGAGGAGATGGTGCTGGTGAAGATGTTGATGGAGATTGATCCTCCTCCGATGAGAGGATCGTTGGTGATGACGACGGCGATGATTTCCCCCTCCCAGAGGGAAGTTTCCCCGGCAGAACAGCTCTGCCGGAGCCCTAGATTGGTTCCGCCAAGGTTTCGCCTCGTGGCGGCGGAGTTTCTTCCCGAAAGCTTGCTTATGATTTTTTCTCTGACGAAAGACTTCATATAGCAGAAGATGGGCACCGAAGGCCTGCCAGGGGGCCCACGAGGCAGGGGCGCGTCCAGGGGGACAGGGCTCAGAATTCCAGCTGCCGGCATTCTCCCTCTTCATGTAAACCTTGTAAAATAAGAGAGAATAGGCATAAGTATTGTGACATAACGTGTAATAACAGCCCATAATGCAATAAATATCGATATAAAAGCATGATACAAAATGGACGTATCAGCGCGTCTGCATGGCAGTTTTTGCAGCGGGTAACTGCATCGTCGCGCCGCGCCACTCGCAACCGCTTGCACACGAACATGCGTGATCGTGCACCAGCCCCAAACACTGGCAGCGCGCATGGGACACGAGAGCAGAGCGCGCACGGCGGGACGCGAGCAGAGCGCGCTGCGGCCGCCTGAACCGCAAGCAACCACACGCATAGAGCAGTTGAACACGCAGGAAATGGTCGCCTACAAGCCGGCCGACAGTTCCGTCGCTGCGTAGAGAGCGGCCGTGTGGTACCACCTCCGTCTAGTCTATAGTCTCCTTTATATTCCGTGCCATACTTTGCCCTCAAATTTAACCAACAAATGTTAATGCATGTTTTAAAAATTATATAATTGGAAACTATGTTCAAATACAAATCCAACTATATAATCTTTGGCGACATGCATTCGCATTTTATTAGTTAAATCATACTTATAAACCAGGACGGTGGTATAGTAGGTAATTAAATCGCAAACGTTTTTTTATTTAACCGTATGTGTACGTGGACTTTCGTCCTCCTCTCGCACGTCTTGTCACCCCGCTGTCGTAGACGGCTTACAGCGCAAGCTTGCGCAGCGCGCAGGGGCGTTCTTTTTGCCAAACGGTGGCGCCAATGAATCATCGGTGAGCCCGTTCCCGTGCAACCAAGCAGGTTCCCGCGCAAGCTTCCCGCCCGACTCGGTGAAATCCCCCAAAATCCCAATGCTTACCGGCCTGCTATAAAAACCCTCACGGCCGGCGAGTCCTGCGTCGCATTTTCCCCTCCATCCCTGTAGCTTATCTCGTCTGCTTCTCCCACAATCGCCAATAGCACCGGTCCGTCGTCGTCGCTCAACCACTCCGCCGTCATCAGAGGATAGCTCTAGCTGCTACACTGCGGCGGCGGTGTAGTCCCCGGCGTAGTATAGTGCGCGTGGCATCCCTGTTGGGTGTGCGTGGAACACCCACCACACGCTCTGCCGCTGGTGCCCATAGGCAGCTGTTGCCGGCCGCCGTTGCCGCCACACCACCGTCGAAAGCCAGGGCCATCTCCCGTTCCGCCACCGCGGCCCGAAGGCGGGAGGTGGCCGTCGTGGCCGCCACCCCACTGTCGGCCACTGTGGCCATCACCCGCTCCGCCACCGCGGCCCGAAGGCGGGAGGTGGTGGTCGTGGCCGCCAGCTCACCGTCGACCGCCGGGGTCATCACCCGCTCCGCCATCGCCGCCCGAAGGCGGGAGGCGGAGGTGGATGCCCGCATGTGCGTCAGCGATCTTGCGCGCTACACCGAGTTCCTGCGGGAGGAGGAGGAGCGCCTCGTCGAGCATGCAAAGAGCCTTACCGCCGCCGTGGCCGCGGCACACGCCGCCTCAGAGGCGAGGAATCAGGAGATCTACGAGGAGAACCACCGCTTCGAGAGGGGTCGTCTGGAGCGGCAGTGGGCATTCGAGGCGAGCGTCGCTGAAGCTGCATTAGCGGCAGGCACCACATTGCGGGTGCCCAGCTCGTCGGTAGGCTCCTCCTCCTCCGCCTCTTACTGAGCGCGCTCGACAGAAGAGAGGCAGCCGGAAGTAGTACAAAGCTCCTCCGCAGTAGTAGTTGTATTTAGGGGCTATTTTGTTCAGTTCATCTGACTTTAGATGTGGTGGAACAGTACAACGTACTTAAAATTAGCTAGTATATATATAGTTGAACTAGCTATTTCAGTACGTGGTTGGCAACAATTGGGGAAAAGTTTGGTCGGTTCAGCTGTTGAGTTGAACTGTTTGTATAAATTAAGAACGACTACTTAATCTATGAATGAAATCTATGCTTAATTACTGAATTTTAGTTGCAAAAATTAGATACTGCTAGTGATTTTTAGCTTCATATTTTGACAAATCGCAGTGTCACAAGGATTGACAAATCTTACCAAATTGTTTGTACATGGTTGCACACGGGTCATCCAAAACAACCGTTTGCGTTGAAGGGATGCACAAATCCTGCGCTGCTCTCACTTTGCATACGGGTGTTCTATCTAAAACGTTTGCGATCAAGAGCGGCAGAAATCCTGCTCGGCACATTTTCTCTTGGCTTCCTGGGGAAGCTGTCGGTTTGCATACGGGTGTTCTAACTAAAACGTTTGCGATGAGTGTTTTATATTTAAAAGGCGAATTAAACTGCGGCTTGGGCGCCATTAATGGAGAGGATGCGAGCAAGGCGGGCGGCCATGGAAGTCAAAGGGCTCGCTTCCCAGTGAGCCTGCGCAGCGTATAGCTCGCACGCTTCCCGGTGAGCCTGCGCACTCGAGGACAGCTTGCACGCCTCTTGCTAAGCCTGCGCACTTGAGGACAGCTTGCACGCCTCTTGGTCAGCCTACGCACCGGACGGCGCTCGCACGCCTCCCGTTCAGTCAAGGTCAAGCAGCTGTCTGCACGGCACCACCTACAGCCATCAAAACCAAGACACGTGGTGTCACGTGAATGGTTAACAGAATTTTGGATTTACTAGAATTTAAAAACCAGGCATCTCAATGTTTTGCCGGCAATCAATGGTGCCCTGGTGTTTGAAATTCAGTCTCACTTCTTGCATGGGACCTAAGCATGCACCAAAGGACACAGATTTGATTTTCAACCAATTTATATGCACTGGAGCATGTGCATGTAGTTCAAATTTGAATTATGCACATAAATCCATTAAAAACTCAGTTAATGCATAAAAATGTACAAACGAACCCCAAAAAATCACAAAAAATCACACAACACTCCTGCTGTTCTATGTTGACACGAGAAAAAAAATTGAAAGCAATAACAGGCAATGGATATCGTTTCGTCCCCAAAGGTGGGACGTTCCCTACCGAAAACCATCATGCTTGTTGTGAGAACCTCCGGTTTGTGAGAAGCATATACCCAAACCTGCCCCAAATGGGACAAAATTTGCACCATGGCATGTTGATGCCGCTCCATTATAGCATGCCAAGTTTCATCAATTTCAAACGAGTTTTGGATTTACTAGAATTTAAAAACCAGGCATGTCAATGTTTTGCCGGCAATCAACGGTGCCCTGGTGTTTGAAATTCATTCCCATTTCTTGCATGGGACCTAAGCATGCACCAAGGACACATATTTGATTTTTCGACCAATTTATATGCAATGGAGCATGTGCATGTAGTTCAAAATTGAATTATGCACATAAATGCATTAAAAACTCAGTTAATGCATAAAAATGTCCAAACGAACCCCGAAAAATCACAAAAATTCACACAACACTCCTGTTGTTCTAAGTTGACATGAGAAAGAAAATTGAAAGCAATAAGAGGCAATGGATATTGCTTCGTCCCTAAAGGTGGGACGTTCCCTACCGAAAACCATCATGCTTGTTGTGATAAGCTCCGGTTTGTGATAAGCATATACCCAAACCTGCCCCAAATGGGATAAAAAATTTACCATGGCATGTTGATGCCACTCCATGATAGCATGCCAAGTTTTATGAATTTCAGACGAGTTTTTGATTTACTAGAATTTAAAAACCAGGCATCTCAATGTTTTGTCGGCAATCAACAGTGCCCTGGTGTTTGAAATTCATTCCCATTTCTTGCATGGGACCTAAGCATGCACCCAAGGACACATATTTGATTTTTCGACCAATTTATATGCAATGGAGTATGTGCATGTAGTTCAAAATTGAATTATGCACATAAATGCATTGGAAACTCAGTTAATGCATAAAAATGTCCAAACGACCCCGAAAAATCACAAAAAATCACACAACACTCCTATTGTTCTATGTTGGCACAAGAAAAAAATTAAAAGCAATAAGAGGCAATGGATATCGTTTCGTCCCTAAAGGTTGGACGTTGCCTACCGAAAACCATCATGCTTGTTGTGAGAAGCTCTGGTTTGTGAGAAGGATATACCCAAACCTGCCCCAAATGGGACAAAATTAGTGCCACGGCATGTTGATGCCGCTCCATGATAGCATGCCAAGTTTCATGAATTTCAGACGAGTTTTTGATTTACTAGAATTTAAAAACTAGGCATGTCAATGTTTTGCCGGCAATCAACGGTGCCCTGGTGTTTGAAATTCATTCCCATTTCTTGCATGGGACCTAAGCGTGCACGAAGGACACATATTTGATTTTTTGACCAATTGATATGCACTCGAGCATGTGCATGTAGTTCAAATTTGAATTATGCACATAAATGCATTGAAAACTCAGTTAATGCATAAAAATGTCCAAACGAACCCCGAAAAATCACAAAAATTCACACAACACTCCTGTTGTTCTATGTTGACACAAGAAAAAATTTGAAAGCAATAAGAGGCAATGGATATCGTTTCGTCCCCAAAGGTGGGACGTTCCCTGCCGAAACCAATCATGCTTGTTGTGAGAAGCTCCGGTTTGTGAGAAGCATATACCCAAACCTGCCCCAAATGGGCCAAAAAATTTACCACGGCATGTTGATGCCGCTCCATGATAGCATGCCAAGTTTCATGAATTTCGGACGAGTTTTTGATTTACTGGAATTTAAAAACCAGGCATCTCAATGTTTTGCCGGCAATCAACGGTGCCATGGTGTTTGAAATTCATTCCCATTTCTTGCATGGGACCTAAGCATGCACCCAAGGACACAGATTTGATTTTTCGACCAAATTATATGCACTGGAGCATGTGCATGTAGTTCAAATTTGAATTGTTCACCTGAAATGGCTAGAAATCCAATTTAATGTATTAAATGTTCAAACGAACCCTGAATAATTCCAATTCTTTTATGACACACATATAGTTGCATGTTCACTCCAGATAAAAGGTCTAGCAATTCAAACACCGTCCATTGCCGCTGTGACCCCATTATGTAATTCAAATCAAGATGAAAAATCAAGTAGATCGCACACAATTTATTGTCAGCAACCATGTGAGATGCAACACTAAATATCCTGAAGCACCGTCGGTGTATAGTACGCCTATGGCTTACGCGAGAAGGTGCGTCGGCTACAGTCCACAGCCGGCGTCTCAAGCACACTAACTCGCTCCCCAAATATCATTTCACTGTTCAATCGTCATGGGTGAAAGATGGGCACGTGGACCCGCGTCGTGAGGGCAACTTCGGTGGCCCACTCCGGCGAGAGCGCGGCCGCAGCCGCCATGCGCGTGCTAACAAGGTGCATGAGCACGACCGCAATCTGCGACCGGGCGGCAAAGGCAGCCCAAACGGCCGCTGTTGCTTCTCAGGTGGCGGCAGCAACATATGCCTCGGGGATAGCAACTGGCGAGAGTGGTACATCAGCTGTCTGTTCTGCAGCGGCGGCCTTAGCCCTAATGGAGGCCACCCACGACCATGTCGAGGCCGCCCACGCCCAGCTCTTGGCGGTCACCGCACAAATCGAACGAAGCTTCTCCGACAACGGTCGGCGGCCCACGGCCGAAGAGTTGGCAATCGCCGAGAGCGTTCGAGCAGCCGTCCATTCCTCCACCGCGTACCTTGCGATGACGGAGCCCGTCCAAGCCCAGATCACGTCCGCCCACGCCCAGATCGTGGCGGCCTTTTCCAAAGTGATGGCGGACGCGGATGGCGAGATGCTTGCCGAGTATGGTGCGATGGATGCCATGGAGCCCCATCCCAAGGAGACCGTCGGGCGTGAGCTGGACATGGAGGCGGCGGCGGAGATCGACGAGCACCAGCCATAGTAGTACTCTTTGTTTTGTTTAATTAAGAGCGCCGGTCTTTAATTTGTTAGAGTAATGTTTAGGTCAGCTAGCTCTGTTTAATTGCTGAACTTGCTTGATTAAGAAGTGTGGGTGTGTTGTAGTCTCCTTTGTGTACCCAAATTATGCAATGACGTGGATGGCCACTGTAACCATGGAAATTCGAACCAAAACTTTTGACGTTCAAACTCATCACACACGGGTTAAGCTATCTGAATCGTTTGTGATGTCCACATATCGTACACAGTTCCGAATAAGGGACCATGTCTTATGACACTTTGCACGCCAGTTTTTTCGCTGAAGCGATTCCAAATTTTCGGCTTCCGTGGAAATATCTAACTCCCCGCCCCCTCCCCCCTACCAAAAGCCACATTTCTCCTCTTCCCGCCTTCCTTTCCAAGTTGAAACCTTCACTCCTTGCTTGCGGCGCCGCCTCCTAGTCGGCGACCCTCCTTCACGCTGCTCGGCCTCCTCTATCTAGGCAAGTAATCCACACCCGACCCCCATCCTCCTCCTCCTTCAACATCCCACAAGCCCAGACCGCCGGCGCGAGCGCGACACCTTCCACCCAAATCACCGACCCCTCCACCAAATAAGAGCCAGCCTAAGCCATGGTGCACGCAGTATAGCCAGGACCTCAAGGAGCATTTGGTAGCGGAGAAGCAAATCGCAACCGCACGCGCGGATGAGGTCGCGATGGCTGCCATTCGTGCCGACCCCTAGATCTTGAAGGAGCACCTTGCCATTTGCTAGCTACGCTGGTTAAGCATGCTCAGTTTATCCGTTCGTGTGCTGCTCCTGCCTTTCCTTCACAAATTCTAGTGAATTGTGCTATCTAATTTTACCATGCAATCTGTTGCTCTAGTGTATATGTTCTATATGTCGTACGGTGTGGTGCTCACTTATTAACTGTTTTATTAATTAGTTGTCGTCTTCAGTTAACTGTTTGGTTCAATTCTGCAAATGTGATTTTCAATTTTTCAGGCTGGAATTTTGTATTGTCTTCCGTGTGAGAAATAAATTGAATTTATCTTTACAAAATTGTGGGTGCATTCTGTTATTGTATACCATGTGAGGAATAAATTGAATTTGGCTGTAGGAAATACATGAGAAACAAATACAATTGCTACAATTGGCTGTAGTTAACTGTTTGGTTAACTGTCTGGTCTTCCATTAGGAGTATGTTATATTATGCAATGTGGTGCTCAGTTAATGTTTGGTTCATTTATTGTGGTGTTTAGTTAACTGCTTGGTTCAATTCTACAATGCAATGTCCAATTGTCGTGGATAGAATTTTGTATTGTTGTGCATGTGAGGAATAAATCAAATTTGGCTGCACTTAATACACGAGAAACATATACAAGTGCTATATTTCCTAGTTCTTAATCATGCTTGGTTTGGGTAAATGGGTTTTCCGTGTGGCTTGAATTAATCTGATGAATTTGCAATGTGCTTATTTTTCATCAACATATTTTACTGATAGCATGCGAACCTTTACCTAACCTAATGGCTAACTACCTTATATGTGTTGCAGGGAAACAATGAGAAGCACTGAGGTTTACAATCGAGGTTAGCACGTGCATGGTCCGTTGTCTAATAGCACATTATTGTGCAATTGCAGGAACCATTCTAATATTTTGGTTTTTAACAATTTGGTCTTGCACATGTAGGTCCTGCTGTAAGAGGTTTTGACCCACTGTTTGACCCTTTTTGCATATGGGGAAATGAGTTGTCCATGAATATCAATCAAATCAAGAAACTCAGAAAGATTGTTAGGATAAAGAAATTAGCGACAAAAAACAACAAGATCTTTGTCCGCACAATGAAGAATACATCAGTTCACTACAAGATGGTACTAACTATTATACCTTGCCTTTTTTATTCCTTTGCCCCATTTTCAATATAGAGAAGATATTTATGCACATCCTTGTTTTTGGGCCTTTCCAAAGCAGTTCACTGATGATTACCTCTCAAACCACCTCTATGGCCAGGAGGCGAGGAAGGTTTTCATACAACACCCATGGTTCAATATTGAAGTGTTCCTGAAGAGGACGAAGGACGGACGGTCAATCATCCACAGGCACTGGCCTAAAGTTGCAAAGACCTTCAACATAAATGAAGGCTCAATATTCGCCTTCCGCTTCAACAGTTTTCCAGATGAGATGCATCTGATATACCATCTATGATGCTAATTTCGAAAGGTTCTACATGTTGCATGTGGAACTTGTTGCTGGTGCAGTTGTGTAATGGGGTAGCTGAGTGCTGAAGCTATATCATGTTGTACTCTGATGTATTTCAATTATGAAATTTTGCTTCCTTAATATGAAAATGAAATATATTGTGTGCTTAATATGAAATGTCAATTAGATTAATAAATGGATTATGAATAATCAGATAATTAGCCTGCTAATGGCAAATCAGCCTGCTAATTGGGTTTTGCTATTGCAAACGGTTGTTGAAATAATACCGTGGGCGATGACCTCAGGCAACACACACAGTTTCTAGGAATAAACCGTGTTGGATCAATGAACAATCACACACGACTTTCTCTTGAAAACTGTTTGTGTTAGGCCACCTTGCGGAAACGTTTACCACATAAAAACTGTGTGTGATGACAGCCTTTGCCACACAGTTTCTTCTATGGACTATGTGTGATACATTCAATAACGCAAACGATTTAACGGAAAAATTTGTGTGTGATATACCTGTGAACGGAAACGTTTTCCTGACTGTGTGGGATATGCATACGAACGGAAACGTTTAGCGGGGACTGACTATGTGGGATGTACTTGCGACCGGAAACAATTTCGCCGTATAATTATATTTTATCTCTATTGTACGTATTTCCGTATTTGAGCGCTCGCCGGTCGCACACGAACTCATTTTGCCGAACGTGTGTGCCAGGAGGGCATATCCCCAACGGTTTCTGGGTCGTGTGGGAAGGACCCCCCTATCGCCCACACTCACTTGGAGACGGTTCCAAATGTTGTCGCGTAAAGGGATTTTAAACGGTTTGTTTAGGACCGACGCACACCAGTGAATGACAAGTGAATAAACACTCATCTTGAGAATAACATATCTAGCATGGAAATATATTAGCCACCCCCTACCATTTCATGAGCGGTACGAGCACACAAAAAAAAATTATTTTGAAAATTAGAGATGGCACATACAAATTTGCTTAGAACGGTAAAAGAATACCACATATAGGTAGGTATGGTTGACTCATGTGGCAAAACTGGTTTAAAGGATTTTGGATGCCTAAGTAGTGATCATACTTGGTGCAAAATGAAGGCTAGCAAAAGATTGAGAAGCGACCAACCAAGAAACGAAAAACCTCATAAGTGAGTATTAAGCATAATTAACACCGAATATTGCACCACAAGTAGGATGTAATTTCATTGCATAACTATTGACTTTCGTGCTTGCATAGGGAATCACAAACCTTAACACCAGTATTCTTACTAGAGCATAATTACTCATCAACATGACTCACATATCACATCATCATATCTCAAAACTATTACAATGAATCAAGTTTATTTTGTCCAATGATCTTCATGAAAGTTTTTATTATATCCTCCTTGTTCGCCCATCCTTGCCATGGCCGGTGTGCAGAGCTCTAGGTCGAGAACTACTCGTAGCAAGGGAGCGGCGACCAAGGCCACGAAAAAAAGAGGGCTCACCGCCTCACAGAGACCTCGAAAGATCACTCACGGGCAGGCGAGGGCTCGCAGGAGCGCCCTAGCCGCGGAGGCGAACATGCTGAGCTGGCGATGCTGGAGTCGTTATCCCTTGACGACATGCCCGATCAGTTCAATAAGCAGAAGGAGTTCATCGATGGCTTGGTGGAGCTGCTGAAGGAGAGCCTCGAGGACATGCCTGCTGAGCTCAATAAGCGGGAGGAGTTGACCGCCGGCTTGGTGATGCAGCTGAAGGAGAGCATTGCCTCGGGTAAGAAGGTGAACGACGAAATCCTACAACTTCAGGAGGACAAGGCGAAGCTCCGCCACGAGCTCGACCTGCTGAAGGAGGAGAACGCCGGCTGGAAGAAGCTGCATTAGAAGAGTAGTTCCTCGGTGAAGATGCTGCACGCCCTCGTCATGGAACAGAAGGAGGAGTTGGCGAAGCTCCGCATCGAGCACCTGGCTGCTGTCAAGGTACGTAATGCGGCCGTGGAAGAGATGATGAAGGCTCGCGTTGAGAAATCCCGCGTCATAGACAAAATGAAGAAGATGGCGGAGGAGACAAGCAAGGAGATAAAGGTCGTGGAGGCGATGAAGAAGCAGTTAGGACTCCGCGGTCAACTCTTCATGAAGGAGAGAGCAGTGCCCCAAACTTGTGTCTACGTCTTCCTTCTTTCTTTGGGCGGGGGCAATCTTCCTTCTTCTTTTACTCTTGTGTTTCTTCTTTTGCTTCGGGTGTTTCGCCGCATGTGTCGCGTTCTCTGCGAGGCACAAATAAAACAATGCTAACGATGAGCGGCGCTGTGGGATCGCCATATCGCACTGGGCTGCCGTGTTTCGCGCTCCTTCGTCGTACTAGTCCTACTCCAGTGGAAAACTTGAGTATACAACACGTTTCTTTGCTCCTCCTGAGGTCGTCGGCAACATTTATACGAGCAGTCAAATCACAAGGCCCACCTTCCAGTAGTAATGAGCCGTCAAATCACAAAGGCCCTCTCCTCTCGTGAAACCGACCAAGCGAGACTGCCCCGCCCTCTAGCCTTTTAAATGTACTTTTGTACAGTACTTCCTCTTTCTCGGTTTACAGGGCATGCACGTCGTTCTAGTTTGAGAATTTAACTAGCTATATATGTATTGTATGTGATGAAAAATATATGTCTAGAAACTACATGCGCTTAATAATCCAATAATATATTTTTTGTGACATATAACTCATATTTAGTTAGTCAAAGGATGACCTACAACTACGTGCACACCCTATAAACTGAGACGGAGGGAGTAGTACTAGTATCGATGGATTGCGCCATGGAGCAAAACCAGCAAGATGAAATTAATGAAAAATATGGTACATATAGAGAGCCCTGGTCGCCAAATTATGCATATAGTACTATTAAAAAAGCTAGTACGTGCTTAGATGGGGTGCTAAAGTCTATTAAAGAAATTAGCATGCGTATTTAATTCTTTGACAACTAAACTCCTTCATGCTTTGGGTAAACTTCTCTCATTTAAGTTTTTTTAATTAATTATATCATTTTAAGTGTTTTGCGTATGTGCCATGCTTAGAGCGTGGTTATAGTATAGCCAATATGATGTTGGCCATATCATATATAGTATGTATATAATGTGAAGAAACGAGTGATAGTACTACCAACTACAAGATGAATTGTAAGAAATACTAGTAATGTACGTACTGAAAGAGTTAAAGTAACGAGAAGGAGTATAGCATAGTTCCGTTGGAGGCTTAGCACAACACACCCCTCAAGTAAAACTAAGCACCCTGAAATTAAACTAAGCAACTAATCCGGTAGACACTACATTAGAACCACCATGAGCAACGACACTGCCACCTTACTCGGACTCCTCGTCCACGTGCTTGACTTCGTCCTTGTCCCTCTTCCTCTTGGCCGATACTTCTTTGCTTCAACCGTACACTTGGCTCTCGCTCTTCATCCAACCCTTATAGATATTGAAACAAAGGTAGGCATCCACTGCAGCGTACTGGATGTGGTCTCTATCTAGTACATTCCTCATGCAAGATAAAACTTGGGCGGATATTTCGTCAGTTTACCGTATGAAGGATCAACCATGGCTGCTGCCAGAGTTAGCATTGAAGGCTGACGGAAGGACACCAGCCCATTCCTCGGGAGGTCGAAGGCCTGGCCTACAGCGAGGCCTATCCGATCCAGGACTCTTCTGTCGTTTGTAAAGTCTACAGTAACAAATTTGACTTTGCTGCCCGCGAAGAAGTTCTTAAAATCCTCGCACTCAATGTCGGCATGGATATGTGGTAGACCAAGCACAAGTTATGCACGCAAACCTGGATCACGGCGGGCTTCTTCCTCTATTCCTCCTTTAGATTCTTCTCTTTTCCTAGGACTGTGGTGTACTCAACATCTAGCCCTGCAACCCACTCATCACCATTTAACTTTTCAAACATGCGTATGAAGCAAGCAAGACATCCTTTCACCGTCGCGGAAGAACGGGTGTAGATGACGTTTAACTCATCGCCGGTAATGGTTCTAACCTTGTACTCACCGCCGATCATGGAGATTTGGGACACCATGGATTTGCGAGGAGGGTCAGGATTAGTGGAACTGCTGTAATGTGAAAGGACGGAACGACTAGGAGCGAACTGCCGTAACCTGTAATGTTAAATGACGGCCGGGGACGAGTAGGAGTGAACTGCTAGTGGTTTTCTGATTGTAAAAATGCTGAGTGGGGCGTGCGAACGACATGGTAGTGGCTTGCCCGGTGGATAAGTGGATTCATGCACAATACTATGGGGGCCCAATTAGATGTCATGTCTACTAGACGCCTAATTAATGGCTTCATGCATCTGCGTGGTCGCACATCAAGTGTCGGGAAAATTACAGGTGATACGAAGCTTTCCAAACTTTGTGCGTGGGTTTTTCTGGATTTTTTGTCCACCGGTTTGATGTTGGACAGAAAAAAATCGGTGGGGAGGGAAGGAGACGTAGGTGGGGAAGAGGCTTCGATCGATGGGAAACGAAACGAAACGAAACGACTACGTACTCCCCCGGGATAGAGATCTCGGGCTCTTCTAGAAAAAGTAAAAATAATCTGTAGCCCGCCTTTCTAATTCAAAGGCAGACATCCTAGGCCCAGGGTCACCGCTATCCATCCAAGGAAGTGCAACTTTCTATCTCGCCTGGTCCTTGTCGCGCGGCGGCTCCCCTCCGAGCTGCCACAGTTGGGGCAAAATCAAAATACGAAGGCCAGGGTTTGCTCTGAGTCGTTTATCACATCCCACCAGCGTTGGAGTGATTTCAATGAGCGGCCGAATGGGATCGACATGAGCTTATGCTACTTGTCCTTGATGTATTGTCAATATTCTTTGTTGGCCACCGCATCAAGTGACACACTCTCCCAAGCTCTCACCAAATAAAGATCCTCCATCCCCGTGTAATTCCGGGTTCATTTTCCAAATTTTGCTTGGCTAGCATGGAACTCCTCCTCCTCAAACTCTTCTACATCATCATTGCCGTCACTCCCCTTTTCCACCTCGGCTTCGACCTCAGCTCCCATGCCCGAATTGAATGCGTCAAGTGGAGCACTCATATGTTCACATTGTTCTCCTCCAGCAAATCCACATATGATGTATGAACATAACTACAAAATCCAAAGGCCAAAACACTAAGCAAACGAACCGAATTCTGCACGCACTGGTTGAAAGGGAATTTTTTCTTACCTCTCCGGCATTTCCTCGAACATGTTGTGGATGCCGGTGGAGTGGCCGGGATCGCGTGGTACATGGGCCACTGGTTTGGGGGGAGGAGGCGCCCGTCCTCGAGCTGCCACCACCTTCTTCCTCGGGCCATCGGCCTATGATTTTGTCCGTCCACCGGAGGAGGTGGAGGAGGCGCCCGTCCACGAGGGAGTATGGCGGAAGAAGTTGGCGCGACGGCTGAGACGACTCCATGGACGATGTGGTTGCCCTACCGCTTCTGCTTCATGCCGGCGGCGAGAGAAGTTGGCACGACGATGAGGAAGCCGGCCGTGGGAGGCACAGAAGGTCGAGGCAGCAACGATAGGGTACGCGAGGCATGAAAACCGACGGGCGATTACCGTGGGTTCTCCATGCCATCAATTCGGGGCGTGATGATGCGAGAAGGCGCGGGGTCGAGGAGATCGGCGGCGGCGGCGAGGGGAGGGAAGGTGGGAAGCAAGTAGCAGAAATGTCCCTCCCGCTAACTTGCGCGAGAGATGGGGGAATCGGTAAATCCGGGGAAGGACTGAGCATATGCGGTAGGAGGGCTGAAATATACCGCTCTCCTAATTTTTTTCCAAGACCTATGCAGGGCGATTTTTCTCTCCGATCCCGTAAAACGGTGGTTATTATAGCGGTCGGACATTTTGCGGGATCTGCTAGAGATGCTCTTATGGGATTTCCGTTGAAGTTTAATCTCAAGCTCTTTTAGAAAAGGTCAAAATAATATGTACCCCGTCTCTCCAATTCGAAGGCGTCCTATGCCCAGGGTCACCGCTATCTGTCCAAGGAAGCGTAAAACTTTCTATTTCGCCTGGTCCTTGTCGCGCCGCGGCTCCCCTTCCGAGCTGCCACAGTTGGGGCGAAACCGAAATTCGCAGGCTAGGGTTTGCTCCGCGTCGTGTCCACAGTTCGCCACTGACGCCGGGATGCAGAGGTACGGGCTGCAGCTCCGCAAAAAGCCGGCGGCCTCCTCGTCGTCTCGACCGCCACCTCCGGCGCGCCCCCTGGCGGCCTTCGCCGACGACAGCGATGACGATGTGGAGGCCGACATCCTCCGACAGTCATCGAAGAAACGCGCCCTCGAGAAGGTAAGCAGCCATCCGGATCCCATGCCCTCGGTTGCACGAGCCCTTATACTGCTCCCTGCCCCGCCTCACTGCCCCACGCAGCCCCCGCCGGTCGCCGCCGCTGCGCTTTCGCTCCGTCCTCTCTCTCTCTCTGCCGCACCGCCTCGCGGTTGTCTCCCTCTGCTATCCTGCCGTGTTGTGCCATTGCTCCCCGCCTCTGTTGGCTGCCGCGCCGATCCCTCGTCTTCCGGCCAGTCCCTGATTCTAGAGGAACCGAGCCGAGTCTGTTGGTCGAGCTCGCTGCTCCCTGACTCGCGCGGATGCACAGGTGCTGCTCCTGGATTTGCCGCTTGCGTTGGTAGTGCCCGAGCAGGGCATAAGCAAATTTGTATTTTGCTATGCTGCTACGCATCACTTTTTGTTTTTTATGTCTTGAATTAAACAATTAAGTAATTCCCTAAAAAAACAATTAATTAATTGGTGCATTTTGTATCGATGTCAAGTTATATAAGTAGACGATGAAGAGATTTTATCCACCGGTGCCTGTAACCAACCAATCAAGCTTATGCTCAACTCAGTCCGAATAATATTGTCGATGGCGTCGGCTTTAGGAACTCATTGTTTTGGTAGTACCATCTTTTGTATTCTTGTATCACTATTTGTATTTTTGGTCATGTTTTATCTATTTTGTTGGATCTTTAAACTTCGATTTCAATTCTACCGTAGCTGTGCAATTGAGCTATAGTTTTTCATGACATGACAAGGGGTACTTTATGGGTTAGTTATAAGCGCTTAAACTTTGAGCCCGGTATCTGCTCCAACCCTGGCTCCACCACTGGAAATCATGCTGTGCATTCTCCTTTCTCTGTTGTCGGGCCATTAGATGGTTGATTTCTTCTTTGCGTTGTGGTGTGACCGTGCAGGTGGAGGAACTGCAGAAGAAGGCGATGGAGGAGGATCCCTCGGTGTTTGCCTATGATGAGGTGTACGATGATATGAAGGAGAAGGCCGCTCGGCCCAAGATGCAGGCCAAGGTTGTTCGCGAGGTAAATTATCCGTCCTGCACCAATGCAATTTTTTAGGGGCGCCTCGTCTGGTTCATTTACGCTTAATTGGATACACTGGAGATTATATACCACGGCGAGGTGTAACGTTGTTGCTGGTTCGTGTCCAGTTTCTTAGTGTTTGTGGTAGAACCAGGGATCCTACCGGACCTGCTCCGTAGGTTGTAGGGGAAGGATGGAGGAGGGCGAGGCGATGAGCGGGCGCGCCGGCGGCTGGGCGCCGTCGCGTAGGAGGAGGATGGCGGCGGCTAGGGTTAGAGGCGGCTAGGGTTCCGGCTCCTCTGGGAGCCGGGCAATAGGGATAATAATATTCTTATTGCTTAATTCCAAAAAGAGTCTTACAGCCTATATTTATAACCTAGATAACTTGCATAAGAATTAACCTAAGATAACTTGCATAAGAATTAACCTAAGATAACTTGTGGGCTAAGATTGCCCGGTGGGCCTAGCTAAACCGGCCATAACACTTCTCCCCGCCTGCACAAACAGCTCGTCCTCGAGCTGTAAGGTGGGGAAGCGCTTGCGAAACTCCTCGAGGCGATCAACCAGCGTCAAACACCTTCTCGACAGCTGGGGCGGCCAGGTCGGCGGCGACGGCGTCCTCCGGAATGTAGTCTGCAATCTCCAGGTAGAAGAGTTGCGGGCAGGCATGGCCGGGCGTGTAGGGCTCGTCGCAGTTGAAGCACAACCCTTGGCGGCGACGCTCGAGTAGCTCGGCTGAGGTGAGCCGGCGGAACGGGCGCGCCGCGGTCGCGGCGAGGGGTGCCGCAGAAGCCTGCGCAGGCCGACCCTGCGCGGAATCCGGCCCGGGTAGCGACCCAGCGGTCCGGGACGGTGATTCCTGCTGGATGGCCACCGCGCGGCGCTCGAACGCATGGGCGTAGTACATGGCCGACTGGAGATCCTGGGGTCCCCGAAGCTCCACGTCCATGCGGATGTGATCCGGAAGTCCACCGACAAAGAGGTCGGCCCGCTGCTGCGCCGTCACTCCCGACGCATGGCATGCCACGGCCTGGAAACGGTCGGCGAAGTCCTGCACCGTGGAGGTGAAGGGAAGGCGGCCGAGCTCCGCCAGGCAGCTCCCGCGAACCGGAGGCCCAAAGCGAAGGAGGCAGAGCTCGCGGAAGCGCTCCCAAGGGGGCATGCTGCCCTCGTCCTGCTCGAGGGCGTAGTACCAGGTCTGGGCTGCACCGCGGAGGTGGTAGGATGCCAGCCAAGTGCGCTCCGACGCGAGCGTGCGCTGGCCACGGAAAAACTGCTCACACTGGTTGAGCCAGTTAAGCGGGTCCTCCGTGCCGTCATAAGTGGCGAAATCGATCTTGGCGAACCGTGGCGGCGTCTGGGTCGGCGCGCCATGGCCGACCGGCTCGGCGGTGCGGAGCAGTGATGATGACGGCGTCCGGTCAACGGTGGGGAGGCCGTCGTAGGCCCCCGCGGAGCCGGACGAGGCCCCAGACTGCAGCGTGGGTACCGGTGGGTCCCGGGCCTCTTGTGTAAACTGGCGGTGGCGACGTCCCGGTTAGCCAGGCCGGGATCGGGGACGGTGACGGCGGAAACCGGACCTGCTGGATCGGAAGTCCTCCCGGTGTGGACTGGCCCGGTCCGGAGCTGGGCGGCGGCGGTGGGAGCTGGACCGGCGCGGGCGGCACGGTTGGCGCGGCTGGGGCCGGCGCGGGCCAGTGCAGCCACTGCGGCGCTGGGGCGGGCGCGGGAGGCGCGGGTGGCGCCGCGAGAACTGGCGCGGGCCACTGCGGCCAGGACGGCGCTGGGGCGGGCGGCGGCTGGAGCGACGGATGGGCCCCGGCGATCGCCGCGGGTACCGAGTACCAGGGCAGGTGCAGCAGCGGCGGGGGCCCGCCGGTGTAGCCCGCCTGGAACGGCAGCAGGGGCGTCCCGCTCGGGCCCGATGCGTTCTGGATCGGCCAGTGCGTCGCCGGGTGGCTGTAGGCGGGGGGCGCAGCCGGCGGGGTGGTGTGCGGGCCGGCCAAGTACAGGGAGATGCCCTGGACGGCCATCACGAGGTCCCGCAGGGTGCTGGTCATCTCCTCCGGCGTGAAGACGGAGGTTGTCGGCGGCGCGGAAGTGACGGGGGCCGGCGGCGTTGGGGACCCGGCAGTGGTCATCGGGGCGGTGGTGATGATGGGCAACGGCGGTGTGGGTGTTGATGACGACATGATCGAACCCGAGTCTCTGGATACCAAATTGGTAGAACCAGGGATCCTACAGGACCTGCTCCGTAGGTTGTAGGGGAAGGATGGAGGAGGGCGCGGCGATGAGCGGGCGCGCCGGCGGCTGGGCGCCGTCGCGTAGGAGGAGGATGGCGGCGGCGGCTAGGGTTCCGGCTCCTCTGGGAGCCAGGCAATAGGGATAATAATATTCTTATTGCTTAATTCCAAAAAGAGTCTTACAGCCTATATTTATAACCTAGATAACTTGCATAAGAATTAACCTAAGATAACTTGCATAAGAATTAACCTAAGATAACTTGTGGGCTTAGATTGCCCGGTGGGCCTAGCTAAACCGGCCATAACAGTTTGATCCGGGGCACTCAAGTTTTAATTTTGTAAGGAGCAATTTCCAGATAATTGTTTGTCTGTTTGCTGGAAAGAAACATCAGCCTGAGATAGTTATTTGAGAAATGGCGTCTATCTTGGTGATTGGTTCCTGCTAGTTTTGCCAGATAAATGTTTGGAACATGACATTTTTTTAACGTAAAAGGTAGAGATCATCTGCCTTATAATTTTTGAGACATAATTGAAGGCCAAACATGTAGCTTAGGACTAACTGAAATTGTCCTTCATGGTTGGTTTGTATAATGGCCTCGGGTATGTTTATGGTTCTTCGTTGGTGTAGTGAGGTTGTTGGTTTTGTTAAATGTGTAATAGACATCTATGCAGAGACAAGCACAGAATGTAGAATGTGAAATGCAACAAATCTCACTACTAATCTGAATCACATAACGCAAGCTAAAATGGACACATATATTTGGATCTCTTACTGGGGCATCTAACTGTTTAGGTTCCTGGTTCCATGCTTTTGTTTTTGCAGTCAAAGTACATTGAAGCACTTAAGGAGAAAGCAGAACAACGTAAACGAGAACAGGACATAGTGTATGAGAGGAAGCTTCATAAAGAGAGGAGCAAGGAAGATCACCTGTTTGCTGACAAGGACAAGTTTGTAACATCTGCCTACAGGAAGAAACTTGAAGAGGAGAAAAAATGGCTAGAGGAAGAAAGACGACGGCAGCTTCAAGAAGAAAGGGATGATGTAAGTTTTGCTCACTTGTTTATCATTATATACATTGTTCTTAATTTCTTATACATATGCCACTTATCTTCATGCTTAGTTTATATGCTTTTTTAAGTTGCACATTTTGTGCTACTTTGCTCGTATATGATAATGATATGGTACGGCATACCATTCTTAGTTCTGTCAGAAGTATGACCATGTAGCTACTAGTGTTGGTCTGTATATTCAAAGTATGCATGGAAATTTGAAAGAGTCGGATAATCGTGTGTGATGATGATTAAACTCTTAGTCTGAATGTGCCGTTTTGTCTGATCAAGCAAGTGTGCTGTGTGGCTGTGCCATTTGTATAGCCAGAAGAGTTGGAGAACGAAGGGCGTTGGTACAATGGTACCTTTGAATTCTGCGCTGTACCACTTTATAATTTCATTTCCCCTTACGTTCTACCCCCTCCATCTCCCACAATATAAGACGTTTTTGCAAACTATGTTAGCTTCTAAAAATGTCTTATATTATGGGTCAGAGGTAGTATTTTATTCCCCCCTCATTCTTAAGGATTGTCCTCACTTTCTACCTTTTCCCGATCATGCAAAAGTGTGACACGCTGGCTTGTGCTTACACAAACATCCTCCGAGTAATCTGTATTAACTTTGTTCACAAGATTAATAATGCAACAGAAGCTGGTTTGTACATAAGTTTATCTTCCTTGCAAAGGAAACATATTATATCTAATGTTTCACAGTTATCTTGTCTTTTGGCTACCTGATTTGATTTATTTTATCTGTTTTTATGTAGGTAACTAAAAAGAAAGACTTGAGTGATTTTTACTTTGGGCTTGCTAAGAATGTTGCTTTCGGTGCACGTACACATGAGGGTACAGAAACTACAGAACCTGAAAAGTTGGAAAATAAAGTAGAAGATATTCAAGGTAGCAAGTCTGATGCCGAAGGATCCAGTCGTTCTCCTAAGCGCAGGAGGGAATCCAGTGTAGGATCAGAGAAGGCTCATGGAAGTAGCAGCGTGGCAGAACCTGCAACTACTGGATCAAAAGATTCAACAGCTGTTAGATCTACTGAGAAAGAGGCAGATATTTCCACATCTGCTTCACAGGCTCTCCAGAATACTCAACCAGCACCAATCACCGACGAGCACTACAAGAGGAGTAACGATGCACTTGCCGCTGCTAGAGAACGAGCACTGGCTCGTAAGAGAGCGAAGGAGCAGCAAATATGAAGATGCGTATATTATAATCTCAACAAGCAAAAGCTTAGGGCTGTGTAATATTTGACATTTGTTTTCAACTTGCATCATTTTCAGTGGATGATGCACGCACCTCTCTTGCATAAATATATTCCCTAGGTTCCTGTATGATGGTTCCGCTTCTATGGTGAAAATATCTGTATATCCGCATATGACAAGCAAGCATACTTAGACATCAGAATGGCCATTCTGCTATGCATAATCACGAGAGGAGAGGCTAATGTAGCCCATTATATTTACTGAATTTTTGTCCTGCCAAAAAAGGAGAAATACCTTGGTTCAGGCAGGCTGATGGCAATCTGTGCCCTTTTGTGTGTTCCACTGTAATCTGTAACTATGTAATGACTCAAGCTGGTAGTTATTTACTGGTCGGTGTTGAATCAGGGATATTGAGATGGTGTATGCCTCTCTCAAATAAAAAAGATGTATGCAGATTTTTGATTTTCCAAGTTTTCATGATCCCTATTCCATGTCCAGATCTCGTCACTCGTCTATGTCAGCAAACTCTGCTAACCCGGTGCGCGAAAAATGAACTTTTGGTGTATCAATATCATTTTTGCAAGGTGCTTGTGAGAATTAGATCAAAGGTCCAACTTCTCTTTTGAATGCATACGATCAAAGTTCCAAGCGTGGGAATTCCAAGGTGCAGAATGTTGTAATCTCGTCTTTCTTCCAGCGAAAGTGCAGAGTGAAACCCCGCTTGTATTGTACGAGTGGATAGATGTTGCTCTCCCTGCCCTGTTACGTTACTACAGCCTGCATGTTCGCGAACCACCCCTACAGCGAAAGGCGAGAGTGGGGAGGGGCTTTGGTTTCGCCATCCAGTCCGGCCTCTCCGCACGCAAACCCAAAACCCTAGCGCCAGCCAGCCAGAGGCGAGAGCAACAAGGCCTCGTGACCCAGAGACCGGAGTGGAGCTAAGGTCGCCTCCCCCAGCCCGGGATGGAGAGCCTCGTCCTCGCCTCCTCCTGCTCCGCGTCCCCCCGCCTGCCCCTCCTCTCCGCCGCCAGCCGCCCGTCGCGGCCCCTCACGGCGGCGCCGCTCTCCGCTGCCGCCGGGCGGAGGGGGGCCAGGCGGACCAGGCTCGTCGTCTCCGCCGCGTCCCGCGGATCTAGGAACGGTGAGGGACCGCCTTGTTCTGTCGCCTCCGTGTGAATTGTGCTGTGTTTGGATGCGATGCGATGCGACCCCCGATGCGCTCTTTGATTAGGAAGGAGCAAGCGGCCAAAGTTTGCTTGTGGCACTTGACTCCGAGCTGTACTTCTCGTGAGCTAGATCCACGGCTGAGAAGTCGACCTTGTTGCATCGTGCATCCGCAACAAAGTTCTCCTATTTGTATTTGCAGCAAGGGCGCATGATAGCTTGAGATTGGGAATTGTCAGCTTATCCATCCGTGTCTCTGACATACTACTTGTTAAGTAGATAATGCGCACCTCATCCATCCATATTTTTTTTATAGTACTACCTGATAAGTATCGTATGTTAATTTGCTTTGGTTTGCACCCATTTTGATATTCTTGTGAGCATCACTTGGTCTTATTTTTTCATACTGTATGCTGTTTGCTACATCAGTTTCAGTACTACCTGATAAGTATCGTATGTTAATTTGCTTTGGTTTGCACCCATTTTGATATTCTTGTGAGCATCTTCCTTGTTCTTATTTTTACATACTATATGCTGTTTGCTACATTGGTTTCAGATGGATTTAACACAAAGGGACTTGCAAGCATATCGTCTTCAACCAGCACCGAGAATACATCGACGGGAACTGGCACCGTGCCTCCCATGCCGCCTCCTTCATCATATATGTGAGTTCATCTCTTTGTTTTTCCTGCATTTCCTGTTCTCAAATTTACCTTCCCATGATGGCGAGTTCCAAAATCTATGCAGTGGTTCACCTGTTTTCTGGATTGGCGTTGGTGTAGCATTATCTGCGGCATTTTCCATGGTGCGAAATTCTGCTTCTTGTTATGCTTTAGTTTATTTTTGTGCATATCTTCTCTTCGTAAATTAATACTTGGTGGTTGGTTTATCAGGTCTCTTCGATGGTAAAGGTGAGCTCACAGTTATTCTTTGTTTCTGCACTCCAGAAAGAGTATGTATCCTCAATCATTTGCACAGTGTTCCTCAGAATGACCCATTGTGTACCTTTGTATAATAGGGCATGAGTCAGGGAGGTAAAATTGTTGAGCCGTTTTCTGCTTGAACCTGCTTAACCTTGTATTATACCAGTTCACTTTGCTGTTTCAGAGATTTGTTTCTGCCCGATAAGGGTGTCAATGTGCTTTACTTTGATGGCCAGTTATTTTTCTTTTCATGTTAAAGAATTTTTTAAGATTTAATTTTCATTGACATTGAGCACCAAATTTCGTTAAATGATATGATGATAAATCCCTTTCTGCATGGCTTAGTATGTTGCTGCATGGCTTTAAGTAATTCAATATTCTGTTTGTCGCCTTGGTCATATACACTTTGCTGTTGCCTTTACGGTATTTCTCGTATAGCTGCGTGTTAGCATATGTTGCTAGCTTGAGTAGGTGTCTCTAGCCTTGCCGCCCGCGTTTGAGGCTCTACCCGCTGCACAAGTTTCCTCTTCTTTAAACAAAGGCCACGAGGGCTAGTCCTGGTTGATCAACTTAAAGAAAATTGTATTTAGCTGTATATGACCAACATTTACTTGCCTGCCTAGTGCCTATTCCCGTTTTAATGTGTTACTGATTTGTCGCAGAAATATGCAATGGAACAAGCATTCAAGTCGATGATGACCCAGGCACCACCAAACACATTTGGTGCAAACTCGCCATTCCCATTCTCCATGCCACCACAGGCAGGTTCCACGGCACCAAGTAGTTACCCATACTCAGGACCAAGGAAAAATACCCCAAAAGGTGCAACTGTTGATGTTTCAGCTACTGATGTGGCAGCAACTGGATCTTCGGAAGCAGCTGATGTGGCAGAAACATCGAAGCCTTCAAAGAAATTTGGTACGACCTTTCATGTCCGAAATTTTCCCCTCCAACTACAGTTGAGTGGCGAATGGGATCTTCTATGTGCCAAATTGTCTATAACATGCTGAATTTATACCTCTTGATGCACTTAATTTATATTTCTGCGGTCCTATTTCTGGGCTCCTCTTGTAGCACAACATTAGGAAATAAACACGCACCACTAATGAGCGTGAACATGATCTGAATGGGCTTGACTGTGCTGCTTCTTTTCTTAATAGTGCTTAGCATCATATTCTTCAGATATTTGGCATCTGTATTTGATTGTGTTTTTGTTAACAAAATGCGTGCAGCCTTCGTTGATGTTTCTCCCGAAGAGTTGCAAAAACAGAAGGAGCTTCAATCTTCATTGCAGACGGTAGGTGTAAAAAGTGATAGCACTGAAAGTGAAACGAAGGGTGATACTGAACAAGTAAGTTTCCTTCAGAAGCTTGGTAATAGGCTCCCTGTACAATTTGTTGTAATTAATACTTGTCGGATGGTTCTTAAAGATTCCTACAAATGGTGCTGCTTTTAAGCCGAGTGAAGATCCCTCTACCTGGACAACTGAATCCAGTTAGTAATTGCACATTTATCTACTTCTCAAATTTAGGATTTGTATTTTATTCGCTCATCTGTATTTTCGTAAAATGATGTTGTAATATTCTTTTTGTCAGTTGTTTCCATGTGTGTACAAATGAACTAAATTGATTCTGATTATGCTGTACAGGTAAGTCAGGACCTATGCTATCTATTGATACAATTGAGAAAATGATGGAAGACCCAGCTGTGCAGAAGATGGTTTACCCGTAAGTTTGCAACCAAGTTCAACTTTACATCTTGTGCTCACTCTTGTAAAATGTGTCTCTGTTGCCCACCTAGGCACTAGGCCCCACTCCCTATGACTAGCTTGTGACTAGGCTCTAGGCACCACCTGCGTAGCACCTAATGCCTTTAGAACACTCTGTGCCATGTTTTCCCTTAATATTTTCATTCCTTAGTAGATGCATTCACCATTTGGTTGTAAGGCTCAATAAGTCCTGCTGGCTATCTGCACACCCAATCTATCATGTTGCATGTAGCACCTTAGGCGCCAGCTGGGACCCAGCACACCTATGTAAGTGGCTAGGTCCTTTCCTGTTTTGTGTGGCTGCTTGTGGCCCAAATGGGTTTCTGATCTACTCCCTCCGTCCCAAAATAAGTGTCTCAACTTTGTACTAGCTCTAGTATAAAGTTGTACGAAGCTTGAGACACTTATTTTGGGACGGAGGGAGTATATATGAGTCCAGTTGGTTCTATATGGTTTAACGAATCACAACATCTGTGTTCAATATGGCACAAGTGGTACTCCCGTCTGTAGAGGGCTTCTTCGTGTATTCATTTTCTGGATGACAAGGATGATTAAGGATTATTATGCTAAAATAAACATTTTTATTAGCAGATGAAGAATTCATTACCGAATTTAACTAGTTTAGTTGGCATCAATCTATAGGTGGACAACTGCTTGTGTGTAGATTAGTTCCGCATGGATGTAAATCGATAACTTAAAATAAATATGTAATTTGCATTAGTGTTTTTTCAGCGTTGCGATCAAGGCTTAGTGAGGTGGTCGTACTGGCATTGCCTCCCATATAGTGGACAACATATGTGTGTGCCAGTTTCAGTAATATTCTCTCCGTCCCAAAATAAGTGTCTCAACTTTATACTAACTTTAGTACAAAGTTGTACTTAAGTTGACACTTATTTTGGGACGGAGGTAGTATGAAATTATTCTTGTGTGTATGTCATAAAAATATAAAATTAAAGTGTAACTTATATCTCTTCAGTATTTTTAACGATGCTTATTTCTTCACATGTTGCAGTTACTTGCCTGAGGAGATGAGGAACCCAGATTCATTCAAGTGTATGCTCCTGTGAATTTGTTAAAACACTTAAGTATCACATAAATTGGAGTTTATTTTCTGTTTTATATGGTGACGTGAGAATTATTTTGCAGCGATGCTTCAGAATCCGATGTACCGCCAGCAACTGGAGGATATGCTGTAATACAATTATTCTTAGCACTGCTTATCTGTGCATCTGTTTCTGCTTGTATGTTTATGTAACTTATGTTAGCTAAGAATTCATGCCGCTGACCCATGATGTTGCTTACTGTAACAGTCTATTATGCCTCTTGCAGTGTGGGGTTGAACTGTACCAATCTATGAACGTAATAGTGTGCAGATCTTCTCTAACCTTCTTATACCATTGTTGTGGCTATTAACAGAAACAACATGGGCGCATCTCCTGATCAATGGGATAACCGCATGGTTGATCACTTGAAGAACTTTGACCTTAGCAGTCCTGAAGTTAGGCAGCAGTTTGGTGAGTGATTCAACACTTCCACATTTAGTTGGGTGCTGTTTGGAAATTCAAAATCATGAATTCTGCGGGTGATTTCCCATTATCTACCATTCAATACCTTTTTCCCGTCTAAAGTTATGTGAAGAAAATTCTGAATACCAATGGTTTGTCCTAGTCCCATGTGCACAAGCAGTAATAGTAGAGAAGAAAGTGGCAGCGTGCTGTTGTGGCTAGGTCTTGCTGGTGGCGTGTCCTCGTGACTTGTTTTCAACTGGATGCGGAGACGCCGGGTGTGGACGTGGTGATGCTGGCAACAGACATGGGCATGCTGGCAGCAGCCATGGACGCTGAGACGCCGGTTGTGGGCGAGGTGACGTGGTTGTGCCCGAGGCGGACGCTTGAGGTTGGGAGGCAGCGGCCAACCTTTCGTTGAGGTCAACGTTGGCAGAGGGCATGACCACGCCAACCTCGTGTGTGTTGAGGGCATCCAGCCAGTCCCTAGCGCCACCACTGTCAGGTGGCTCCTCCTGCCCGTGGCACCATCATTAGGTGACTCCTCTTCCTGCCTGTGGCGCCGTCATGTGGCTCCTCTTCCCGCCCATGGCGCCATGGCGCCATCCGTCAACTTCTTCCTCCCATCTCCTTGAATTTCCACCGCCGCTGGTCCAATCCCGACGGCCCTGCATGGCCGTCGCCTTCTCAGACGGTGGCACAAGCTTCCAGGAGGCGACGCATCGCGTGCAGGAGGAGGGGTGAACAAAGGAAAGTGAGGAGGGAGAGGAAACCTAGTGCGTCCGTGCGGCGTGGGACTAGAATCGCCAGCGGGTGCTGACACACACTACTCTCTCCTTCCACCTATATAGGGCCTAATGCGTTTTTCAAGACCGCCTTTGACTATTGACAAGATTAATAGTACATGAGATGTATAATGTGAAAATTATATTATCGGAAGCTCCTTTCACATACGAATTTGACCGTATGCGTTGTGTAAGTTGCATGTCGTATATTATTGCTGTAACATTTGGTCAAAGTTAGCCTCAAAAAATGCGTTAGGCCCTATATAGATGGAAGGAGGGAGTAGTCACTACAAAGTGGAATTTTCGTGAAAAAACTATGCGCACTAGATTGGGGAACAGAGGGAGTATTGAACCTTTAGTGTCTAATAGCATTACCATTTTCTTACTAAATGCCTAGCATAGCGTCGATGCATGCTCCCATGTTTTTTTTGCGGGGCCCATGTTTTTAGTTCTTTTTGTACCCTTACTATTTTCTTGTTCTATAAATGCCTATCATAGCTTGCCACGTGCTCCTATTTTTGGGGTTATTACTATACTACTTTGGTAGGTGATGGAAATTGTTGAGGAGATTTGAATTACGAGTTTACGACTTCATTCTTCCCTGAATCAGCTTTTACTTTTGCTATAAGACTCTTAAATTTGATTTCGAGTTGAAATGATTACATGTGAATTCTGAAGCTTTTTAATTCCTTGCACAGCGCAAGTTGGCATGACTCCAGAGGAAGTTGTAGCGAAAATAATGGCGAACCCAGAAGTTGCTGTTGCATTCCAGAATCCAAAAATTCAAACGGCCATCATGGATGTAAGTTCTGTACAAACTTTGTTGGACTGCATAGTTATTTGGAAATTTAGATTTATGCCACTACAAAGTTTGTGTTGCTGAAAAAATGCCACTGGATGTTTTAATGACATGTGGGACCTGGACCCACTTGCCATTCTCAAAGTCAATGGTATTTTCAAATTGCAAGCATTTGGAATGGATATATCCACTTATCCCTAGTCATTTGCTTATTCTGACATGGCATCTTTTTGATGCAGTGCTCGCAGAACCCTCTGAATATTGTAAAATACCAAAATGACCAAGAGGTATTTTTTAATTTAGTTAAGTTGGGTCGTCGGCTCACATGGTAACTTTATGATCAAACTCACCTTGCTTCTCTTTCACTTGGATGTCTCTGATGCTAGGTCATGGATGTTTTTATGAAGATATCACAAATCTTCCCCCAAATTAATGGCTAGTGGATGTGCACCACGGAATTGCAGTTTTTGATTTGCCTTGGCCTGTCATCTCCAGCCTAAGCGGCTGCAGTAGCATCTGTTAACCGGGAACAGAGGAACTTCATGTGTTCGGTCATTATGCGCATAGATGTACCCTTGCCGTCAAGGTTTTTGAGTTGCCAATGTACATCATATGATCCAGCGTTTCGGTTTGGTTGCGACCATGCCTAAAGTCAGAGTAGTGAAGTAGCAAAGTTTGAGATATATATTTACGTCATCGCTCTGTAGAATTGTGTAGTTGGTGCTTTGGCACTGTATGGTTTGCTGTAGCCTGTAGGATGTGAAGGTGCCGATGTAGTTCATATCACCTCAATTTTGATACATTGTGTTATCATGACAATGCATGAAAATGTTGGCTATGTTTTTCAACTTGTTTAGGTCGAATGTAGCCCGAGTTCCATGACGGGTGGAAGTTGCTTTGACTCTGCTTTCGGATCTTTTGTGGTCGGGGGATTAGCTGGTTATTTTTTAAGTGAGAATAAATGAGCATGTTGCATCTCATATTTGTTACTCTAGTTGATTCCCTTCTGTTTTGAAATAACAAGGCCTGCCACTTTTTTTCTATTAGGCATAACTGAAAAACAAAGGGAAATGCTATTCAGCTGACGTCAGTTTTTAGCCTACCATTCTTCTTCTGTTAGGCGTAACCGAGAAACAAAGGGAAATGCTATTCAGCTGACGTCATTTTTAGGTGATTTCCAGCAAACTACGGAACAGTTGCATTTTGGGCATGAATCTTGGCGCGCATTGTCTGCCACTCTTAACTTCGATGTGCGTTCATGGTAGCTGCTCGGCGGCAGTCGCTCAGACTAGCACCTCCGCGTGAAGGAGTTGCCGTCCCCGTCGCGCAACCACGACGTACATATCCCGTGTCACCAGCCTGGTAGCTAGTGGCGGCACGCGGTCCTCCCTGTTGACAAGGAGCACCCGTCCTCCCCGCCATCGTTCAAGCTGCCCCGTGTCTACATTACTACAAGGTCCCGACGCCACATTGTGCAAGTGCAAAGCCTAGGCGGAGGCGCAGCGCAACACATGCATGGCGACATTCACGAAGACATAGGTGGCGCCGACCTGGGTGCTCGCGGACTCGTGGAGGCTTGCTCCATCGACCGGTCCAAGACCATCGTCGAGTCGGATGCCCCTCCGTTGGCGCCGGCTCATCACGCAGCTCCTCCAAGTGGGGCTGGCAGAGTCCGAGCGTGCCCTCTTCGCCCGGCCGCCAAAGGCAAGCGTCTTGAGGCGGCGGAGGATGTGGCAGCATCTGCGTTGTGAGCGCACCGTGGTGGCCGGGCAGGGATGCTGCAACGCCTGGCGTGCCTCCCACCACTAACGCGACAATGAAGGCGGATCGGACGACGGCGGAGGTGCCCGTGGCCTCAGTGGCCATGCCTATGAAGTCACTGCCCGATACATGGCCTAGTTTTAGTTTTGGTTTAGGTTCAACTAGTTAAATATATCATCCGTTTGCATGTGATATCCGGAACTTGCTTCAATTTCATCCATTTAGCTTAAATCTCGTCTGTCTTTGTGTTCAATCCGTTTGAAATGGGCCAGACATTTGGTGATCACGGTTGGATAGCCTCCGCCCCGTGAGATGTCCACAAATGTCCGGACCTGTCGGCAACATTTGATAATGTCCATTTGGTAATCCGTGTTGGAGATGCCTAACATACATAATCTTAGCATTTTTGCGGACTTTACAAGCAAAAGTGATAAAGGGAGTTTTTTCTATTTTTGTTTCTTTGTAACGATTGCTCTACGGCCAGGGCTAAAAAAATTGATAAAGGGAGATTTAGTTGTGACAAGGATAATTGATCTTTTTTTATCTTGCGGAAAAGATAACCGATGTGCTATACTCCAGATAATCATTACTTTAGCTATGGAAACAAGGCTGAACTTTTCTAAAACAAGTCAATATTTTTTTGCGGAGATTAAGATGGCTTAAATTAGACTTGCTTCTTTTTGATTTATCGATAACTTTTTTTGAAAATAGGATTATCTCCGGCCTCTGCATCGAGTAATGCACATAACCATTTTTATTAATTATTCAACAGAGTTCGACAAAGTAGATATATGGATCAACCCAAAGCCATCTTTCTGGCGACATCAATCGCTACACCTACAAGTCTCGTGGAGTGCCCTGGCGCATCCAGCACACCATCTAATCCAGTGGCCACCCCATGTTGCCATGCACACACTGATGACTCCGCCGCCGCCTTCTTCCGCTGACATCTTCAGGAGAGATCAACGCATATGCCTTGTCAGGCCCAACTGACGTCGACGCATCACGACAACAGACAATGCCATCTTCCTGCACGCGTTCATCAACACGCGACCATCAGCTCAAAAGGACCATGGGAGAGCAGAAAAAGGATGTTTACAGCTAAAACTTGCAGGCGTACCAATGTTTGTGTCAGACGAGGTACACCTCTTATTGATGTGCTTGCGACATGAGTTGCATATCTTTATGATGACCTATTTTCCTTGATCTGATTGATGTGCTGCAAATGCAGCTCGACTATGTCACAAATATTATATCAGCTGATACTCACTGTCTATTTCTTATCTTAATGTCTTATGTCTGTTAGTAAACGACCGCATTATGGAAGCAGTTGTCTGGATGATACCTTTTCTCGTTATATTTTTCCACACATGCCAGTGTACAATTTTATACTAAATCAGCGATACTTATTTTGAGATAAATAGAGTATTTTCTGCAGGATGATAACATGTTTCTATCATTATCACTCCTACACACTACAATACACCACGGTACATATCTCCTTGTGATTATGTCTCTTGCAAATTAAACAAAAAGTTATTCCAATTAATTCCTTGGGACTCACTATATATGCCTTGTGGCTTCAAGAAATGGAACATTTCTTAACATCAAATAGGTACTTGAGATTATAGATATGTTCCATAATATTATTTTTGGAAGATAACGAGTGGCTACATCTTTACAACAGAAATTGCCATACAAGACAAATTGCAGTAGATGCAGACTACAAGTTGCTAAAAAGACTATCGAGCTCTTGCATCGCAGGATCGACCATATCAAGGCCAGCATCAAGATGCGCGAGCACACTTTCGTCGGCGAGCAGCTCCGGCGTGAAGAGCTTCTTCCAACCGGTGCACCATGCGGTGGCCTCCCCCAACGAGGGCTTCACGGCTTGCAGCCAGTGTCCCAGCGCGTCTTCTCATTTGGCAAAGAACTGTTCGGATTCTAGGATGGATACCACGTCTTGAGCGCGCAGGAGAGGTGCCCACAACATCACGGTCCGGAACGAAGGGTCGGTTTGCTTCGGCGGCGTGATCCTCATCTCCCGTACTAACTGTGTTAGCATTGGAAGGATGTGATGTTTGCTGAAGGTGTCCCATTGCACCGGGCTAAGGTATTCCTTCCATGGCGAGACGACTTCGTAGTCGCCGTTACTGATCTTGCTCTCCACGGTGCCGTAGAGGCTCTCGGGTAAGTGGCCGATGAGGGGAATTAGCGGGCGTAGCCAGTCGTGACAATCCGGATCCCATGACGGCTTCCACTCTCGCACGTCGACGGCCATCCTCGGCGTGATCACCTGCTCGATTATGTAGCGCGCGGTGGAAGAAGGCAGCCTGGCTTTCCACGTCCCCAGCACGCGCTTCCTATGGAGCCCATTCTTGGACTGGGCCATGGCCTTCAGCGCATCCGCCGTCTCCACGCTGTTGTCCCCTTGAAGCCTCATGCCATTCAGGAGGGCGAGGATCGTCTCGCAGCACTCCGTTTCAAGCCGCATAGCCCATGCAATATCCTCCCACTCACGGCACTCCTCCACGGGCGGCTCCGGCGGCACGTGGAGGCCATTGTCGTATGGTTTCTCACGGTAGCCGAGGCCGGAATTTGGACGCCGCCGCACCCGCACGACGGCTTGTATAGGCGCGACGATCCCTTGCCCCTGCGCGCCGAGACCTGAGCCCTCCCGGTAGTTCCATCGCCGCATCATGTTCGCCACCGCCCGGCTGGGGAGGAAGACGAAGCTGCCGGACATATCGGATGGGTTGGGTGGCTTGTTCTCGCCGGAGTCGTTCCCGTCGAGCAGCGTGGAGACGTCGATGCTTATCGCCATGCAGCCTCGCTAGAAAGGGAACAGACGAAAAGCCTGGTGTATACGCGTCAACCCATATATAATAGTTGTGACGCCCCTAATTCAATCGTACACTAATCGTGATTAAGATCAGGGACTCCCAAAAAGATATCACAACATAACTCTAAAACATAAATAAGTCATACAAGAATCATAATACAAGCCAGGGGCCTCGAGGGCTCGAATACAAGTGCTCGATCATAGACGAGTCAGCGGAAGCAACAATATCTGAGTACAGACATAAGTTAAACAAGTTTGCCTTAAGAAGGCTAGCACAAACTGGGATACAGATCGAAAGAGGCGCAGGCCTCCTGCCTGGGATCCTCCTAACTACTCTTGATCGTCGTCAGCGGGCTGCACGTAGTAGTAGGCACCTCCGGTGTAGTAGGAGTCGTCGTCGACGGTGGCGTCTGGCTCCTGGGCTCCAACATCTGGTTGCGACAACCAGAAAGAAAGAAAAGGGGGGAAAGGGGGAGAAAGCAACCGTGAGTACTCATCCAAAGTACTCGCAAGTAAGGATCTATACTACATATGCATGGGTATATGTGTAAAGAGGCAATATCGGTGGACTGAACTGCAGAATGCCAGAATAAGAGGGGGATAGCTAGTCCTGTCGAAGACTATGCTTCTAGCAGCCTCCATCTTGCAGCATGTAGAAGAGAATAGATGGTAAATTCACCAAGTATCATCGCATAGCATAATCCTACCCGGTGATCCCCTCCTCGTCGCCCTGTGAGAGAGTGATCACCGGGTTGTATTTGGCACTTGAAAGGGTGTGTTTTATTAAATATCCGGTTCTAGTTGTCATAAGGTCAAGGTACAACTCCAGATCGCCTGTTACCGTGGACACGGCTATTCGAATAGATCAACTTCCCTGCAGGGGTGCACCACATTACCCGACACGCTCGATCCCTCTGGCCGGGCAGACTTTCCTGGGTCATGTCCGGCCTCGGGAGATCAACACGTCGCAGCCCCACCTAGGCTCAACAGAGAGGTCAGCACGCCGGTCTAAATCCTATGCGCGCAGGGGTCTGGGCCCATCGCCCATTGCACACCTGCACGTTGCGTACGCGGCCGGAAGCAGACCTAGCCCCCTTAATACAAGTGCGAGCTTACGGTCCAATGCGGCGCGCGCCGCTCAGTCGTTGACGTCAAAAAGAGTTTCGGCTGATACCACGACGCCGGTTGACCATATCTTGTCCCACGTGGCGGTTAGTGCATATAAGGTCAACGACCCAACTCAGATCAAATACCAAGATCTCGTTAAGCGTGTTATTGTGAAGTAACCACAGACGCCGACCAGGGCCAGGCCCACCTCTCTCCTAGGTGGTCTCAACCTGCCCTGTCGCTCCGCCTCAAAGTAACAGTCGGGGGCCGTCAGGAACCCAAGCCCACCACTACCGGGATGGAGCCACCTGTCCTTTCAGCCCCCACATCGGAATCACATGCGGGTACTCAACGAGCCGGCCCAACTTTAGTCACCACCTGTATAGTATGAATGTATATATGTTTATACACGTGATCACCTCCCGAGTGATCACGGCCCGATAGTATAGCATGGCAGACGGACAAGAATGTAGGGCCACTGATGGATACTAGCATCCCATACTAAGCATTTAGGACTGCAGGTAAGGATAACAACTGTAGCAACAATGACAGGCTATGCAGCAGAATAGGATTAACCGAAAGCAGTAACATGCTACACTACTCTAATGCAAGCAGTAGAGAGAAGGAATAGGCGATATCTGGTGATCAAGGGGGGGCTTGCCTGGAAGCTCAGCCGACAAGGAGGGGTCGTCAACACCGTAGTCCTACTGGGTAGCAGCGGCGTCGGTCTCGGAGTCTAGCGAGAGAAGAGGGGAAGAAACAATAAATATAATGCAAACAAATGCATGACGATGCATGGCATGGCAATGAGCGTTGTTAGGGGGTGCCCAATCGCGGTAGTAGGTGGTACCGGCGAAGGGGGGAAACATCTGGGAAAGTATTCCCGGTGTTTCGCGTTTTCGCACATATGAACCGGAGGGGAAAGTTGCGAGTTTGCTATGCTAGGGATGTGTGGCTGACAAACGGATCGCGTATCCGGATTCTTCTCGTCGTTCTAAGCAACTTTCATGTACAAAGTATTTCCATCCGAGCTACGGTTTATTTTATATTAATTTTAAAGGATTTAAATCATTTTTAGGATTTATGTAATTATTTTAAATCACCAGAATAGTGTTTGGTGACGTCATCATGTCGTCAGCATGATGTCAGCAGTCAACAGAACGTTGACTGGGTCAAACTGACGTGTGGGTCCCAGCTGTCATAGACTGTTTAATCTAATTAAGGTTTAACTAATCTAATTACTATTTATTTAATTAACACTAGTTAATTAGGTTAACTAAACATAATTAATTAATTTATTTATTTAATATTTTTTTATTATAATTATTTTTTAAAATCTTTTTTTATTAAACGTTCTGGGTGTGGGGCCCGTTGTCCAGTGGCACAGAGGCCTAGCGGGGTGGGGCGGGGCACTGGGTGCGGGTATCGGGCGCGCGGGCGCCAGCCCGATTGGGCGCTTGCTCAGGCCAACGGTGGGGTAACGCCGGCAGCGGGCGCCAGCACTGGGAGCGGGAGGCCAGAAGGGGTGCAGCCGGTGGCGGGGACGACGGTCACGGCGCCTGTTGGCCTCGGTCACAAGGAGAAGGCCGCGGGCGACGAGCGACGGAGAGCTCCGGTGAGCAGCGCCAGGCGGAGAAGGGGGTGTAGACGCGCGGCTCGGTCGGCGAGCGGAGGCGCGGTTCGGCGGCTCCCGGCAGCAAGCAGCGGCGCGAGCGGAGCGTGGCGGCAGGGCACGGCGAGCGGGGGTGCGGGTGCAATAGGGGGTCGGCGCAGCGGCAACGGCAGCGCAGCGGTGGGGCGTGGGCGCGTGGTGACGGCGACTCTCGCGCACAGAGGAGGAGAGGAAGGAGGAGGGAGGTGGCGGCTCACAGGGCAGCGGTAGGGGCATGGCAGTGGGCTCGGGGGCGATCGATGGGGTAGCGGGACGGCGAGGCAGCAGGGCGATGGTGGTGGTGCTCCGGTGAGGGGCGCCGAGGACGGCGACGTGCGTCGGGGCGATGGGGTCGGGAGCGGCTCCGGGCTCCGGGCGGTCCGGCAGGGAGGAGGGTTGAGGAGGCGGGCGCCGGCGACGGCGGGGCAGAACTAGGCGGCGTCGGGGTTCGGCGACGGAGGTCGGCGGTGGGCGGCGGGGCCGCGCCCCGATCTGGATCGGGGGCAGGGGCCACTAGTAAAAAAAGACACATCCATGACATTTTGGGCCGAACGAATTTTTTTCTGTCATACATATGACACTTCTATGACGATAATTGTGACAAAACCCGGTATCATCATAGATGTGGTGGGCTCCTACTTCTATGACAAAAAATCATGACAGAAAATGGGCTTTTCGTCCTGGGCGGGCCGGAGACGCAGCTGCATGACATTCTTTGGGCCGTCCATGACGGAAAAAACCATGGTAGAAGCGAGGGCGAGGAAAATTTCTGGGAGTTCCCGGTTACGGTGGGAGGTCGGGGGCCGAGCGATGCGCGTTTCTCTCGTACACGTACGCGCGTGTGTGCTAGGCGTTGGCTCTAACTGAACCCAAGCGAGGCGTTGGGCTCTAACTGAACCTGAGCGATTGCACTGCAGGCTACGCGTTACTGAACCCGAGCGATCGATCGATGGCTGTTAACTGAACCCGATCGAGCGATTCCTTCGCTACTGCTGCTAACTGAAGCCGATCGATTGGATGAACAGTGAGCGTTGCGGGGGGTTGGATGAACAGTGAGCGGTGGTGTTGCCTCTGGATGAACAGGACCCCGTGGTGTGGAGGGCTGGATGAACAGTAGACGGTGGAGGGGTGCCCGTGGAGGGGTGGTTGAAACGGACCCCGTGGTGTGGAGGGCTAGATGAACAGTAGACGGTGGAGGGGTGCCCGTGGAGGGGTGGTTGAACAGGACCCCGTGGTGTGGAGGGCTGGATGAACAGTAGACGGTGGAGGGGTGCCCGTGGAGGGGTGGTTGAACAGTAGCCGGTGGAGTAGCGCGCGGTGGAGGCTGGATGAACAGGAGCCCGTGGAGGCTGGAGGAGGTCGACGGTAGCCCGTGGAGGCTGGAGGAGGTCGACGGTGGAGATGAACAGTATCCCGTGGAGTCCCGTTTTGCGGTACGCCACACCCCTCCCGATGAACAGGACCCCCGTTTCGACCGTAGGAGGTCCGTTTCGTCCGTTTTGCGGTACGCCACACCCCTCCCGATCAACAGGACCCCCGTTTCGACCGTAGGAGGTCCGTTTCGTCCGTTTTGCGGTACGCCACACCCCTCCCGATCAACAGGACCTCCGTTTCGACCGTAGGAGGTCCGTTTCCTCCGTTTTGCGGTATGCCACACCCCCCGATCAACAGGACCCCGTTCCGAACGTAGGAGGTCCGTTTCCTCCGTTGTGCGGTACGCCAGGCCTCGTTTACATCGCCTGTTCCGTCCAAACCCTCCCGATGAACACGACCACGCATTCTGTTCCGACCCAGCCGGTTGGCTCCCACACGTTCCGTTGCCTCCCGATGAACACGACGCATTCCGTTGCCTCCCCATGAACACGACACATTCCGTTGCCTCCCCATGAGCACGACGACGACGCTGTTTCTCCGTTCCAACCCAGCCATGTACACGAGCCCTGGCCGTACGTATGCACGAGTAGGCGTTCGAGACCTCGCCCGTATGTACACATACGTGGCCGTATTTTCTTTCTTGCACCCTGGCCGCTGTACGTACGTGTACATGCTACGAGCGTGCTTCTACTACGACACGTACGCGCTTCTACTACGACACGTGCGCGCCTCTACATCCACCAGTATATATGTACGTACACGTTCGCAATCAGAATGACAACGCTACGTACGCTTCGACCAGGTGGGTCCTGACTGTCACGCACTTCCTTGCCTGCGAAGATGTAGCTGGTGGGTCCCAGCAGTCAGGGGGGCGAATCGTTTTTTTTGCCCGGACGCACTTCCTTGCGTGCGAAGATGTAGCTGGTGGGTCCCAGCAGTCAGGGGCAAACGTTTTTTAATGAAATACGGTGGCCCGTCCGGTGGGTCCCCGCTGTCAGGTGGAGGAATAATTATTTTGCACGTAATAAGGAGGCACTTCCTTGCTGCGGCCGTGGACCCAGCTGTCAGCCTCTCCACGTACAGTCCACGTCCGATGGAAGCCGTTCCTTGACCATGTTGACCACGCCACGCCGAGAGCACCAGGGCAGTGGACGACGACGAGGCCTAGGAAGGGGACGACACGGAGCCAGGGAAGACACGGCAGTGGATGCCCACGCGTACAGGAGTACGATGGTTCACTGGTTCGCTGCGGTGTGAGGCTGCCGTCGCCGCAGAATAACAGGGGGTGTGGGTGAGTAGAGGGATGGCCTGGCCAGCGGTGGGAGTAGTAGGGGGCGGTGAGGCCTCCGCCGCATCGCAGCCGTCCATGGGAGGCAGGAGCACGAGGCACGACCGGCGCTGGTTTGGGCGGCTGGAGCAAGAAGACCAGAGGTTGAAGAAGCACTATGGCCGTTGGATGGACATCGTACGGTCACTGGAGCTAGAATCGTGCATATTGACTAAGTTGACAAAGCCCTCCGTCCGCGTCAACTTAGTAGGCCCACAAGTCAGCCTGCCACTATACTGGGTCCCAGCTAACAGGGGGAGTATTCATTTTTTTGTGCGTAATAAGGAGGCACTTCCTTGCGTGCGAAGATATAGCTGGTGGGTCCGAGCTGTCAGCGGCGGTAACTTTTTTTTCGCGAAATACATAGGCCCTTTCGGTGGGTCCCTGATGTCAGGTGGAGGAATCATTATTTTGCGCGTAATAAGGAGGCATTTCCTTGCGTGCGGCCTTGGACCCAGCTGTCGGCCTCTCCACGTACAGTCCACTTCAGATGCATGTCGGTCGTTGACCATGTTGACCAGGCCGCGCCGAGAGCACCAGGGCGGTGGACGACGGCGAGGCCTAGGAAGGAAACGACACGGAGGCAGGGAAGACTCGGCAGTTGTTTCCCACGCGGAGGGGAGTACGACTGTACGAGGGTTTACTGGTTCGTCAGCCGTCGCCGGAGAATAACAGCAGGTGTGGGTGAGTAGAGGGATGGCTAGGCCAATGATGGGAGTACGGTGGGGCGGTGAGGCCTGCGCGGCAGCAGAGCCGGCCGCGGGGAGGAGGGAGCAGGCAGTCCTGCCGGCGCTTGTTTGAACGGCTGGAGCAGGAAGAGCAGAGATTGAAGAAGCACGACGGCCGTTGGATGGACATCCAACAGTCAGTGCTTGTGTGTCAACCTTTTTTTAGGAAAGCCTCAAATCTGTGGAAAGTAGCATCCATCCCATCTGCCATTATTTCTAATAATTTACAGCCCATTTGCTAATTATTAAGGTTTTTTTGAGCCCATATTCTTTTTGTTAGCATTACAGCCCATATTGTGGCCACGGTTAAAAAATTATACAAAATTTTGCATATTTCGGTGCGGTCCGAACTGTTTTTAATCCCAAAATTTCGACTCACATTCAAACTGATTTTAAAAATAAATGTATATCAATATAAAATCCAACAAATTCTCCACGCATAAAAATTAATGTAATTTAAAATCTCGAAAAAAAGATATTTGAAACTAATTGCCGGTTTGATGTGTTTTAAAAATGTACAACCCATTTCTCATTACTGATGGGCCATTTTCTCGGCCAGCCGAATGAAAGCTCTCCTCGTCTTGAAAGATTTGCAGCCCAACAGGCCTGACAAAGCGACTTACTTGGCAAATCACAAAAAAACTGGGCTGTGGCCGTGGACCCAGCTGTCAGCCTCTCCACGTACAGTACTCTTTCGATGGAATGTCGTTGACCACGTTGACCATGCCGCGCCGAGAGCACCAAGGCGGTGGACAACGGCGAGGCCTAGGAAGGGGACGACGCGGAGCCGGGGAAGACGCGACAGTGGATGCCCACACGGAGAGGAGTACGAGGGTTCACTGGTTCGGCTGCGGTGTGAGGCTGCCGTCGCCGCAGGGCCTGGCTAGCGGTGGGAGTAGTAGGGGGCGATGAGGCCTCAACGGCAGCACAGCCGGCCACTGGAGGCAGGAGCAGGCGGTCTCCCCGGCGCTGGTTTGGGCGGCTGGTGCAAGAAGAGCAGCGATTGAAGAAGCAGCAGGACTGTTCGATTCAAAGACAACGGTTACTGCTGCTAGAATTGTTTGTTGACTAAGTTGACAAACCCTGCGCACGCGTCAACTTAGTAGGCCCACAGGTCAGCCTCCCAACCGGTGCGCCCCAGATGTCAGTGGGAGGAATCATTTTTTTTCGAGTAATAAGGAGGCAGTTGATTGCGTGCGGCCAGGCCAACGGGGGGAGTAGGGTGGGCCGGGGAAGCCTGCGCGGCATCACAGCGGGCCACAAGAGGAGGGAGCAGGCAGTCCCGCTGGCGCTAGTTTAGGCGGCTGGAGCAGGAAGATCAGAGATTGAAGAAGCACGTCGGCCGTTGGATGGACATCCAACAGTCATTGCTGCTAGAATCGTGTGTTCACTGACAAAGCCTTGCGTAAACAAGTCAGCCTCGAAATCTGTGGCGTGTACAGCCCATTTGCTATTATTTTTATAATTTTTACTCATTTTCTAATTCATATGGAATTTATTGCAGCCCGTTTTCCATTTTTAGAATTGCTGGCCATTTTCTAGTCAGTACCAGGGTCAAAAAATTAACTAAATATGTGGGAAATTTTGAAAATTCGCAAATTTTTGCTGGGGAACGAAATATTCTTAATCCAAAAATTAATAGCCATACTAAAACAAATTTAAAAATAAATTATTACTATGTCATGTTAAATCCAATGAAATACGTATAAGATATCAGTGAAGAACAAAAACAAAAAAAAAACTTATATCCCATTTGCTATTTTTTTTTGGAATTTTCAACCCCTTTTGATATCACTATTAACAGACATTGACCATACTCTTAAGCCAGGCCGGAATGCATCCCTCCTCGTCTTGAAAGATTTGTAGCCCAGTAATTCGGAGAAAACAAATAGGCCTAGCTTGGGTATTCTTCAAAAAGAAATACTGGGCTACCTATTTTCCCAAAGAACTGGTGCATGAGCATTTAGCTTTATTTATCTATTTATTTATTTACTTATTTATGTTTAGGGGACCATGAGCATGTACCTGGGCCGGATTCATGTGAGAGCCTCCCTTCCAGTTAATTATGGGCTTCTCTATTGGGCCTTCATCAGTGGGCTGCATGTTATCAATAAGTGGAAAATGTGTTCCGTACGAAAAATAGTATGCGCTATGTACGGTACGGGGCACTAAAGGATCGAACCGTGCAACGACTTCCAAAACATTGTGTTTGTCGTTCTAACAACACATTTATTCAACCAACAGACGAAATATACTACTGATTATACATTGAAAACAGCAGCAGCAGCAACCAGGGCTGGGGGTGCAACAGAAGCAGTAAGCAGGCCAGAAGAGTGAAGACGCAGCTCTCTCTTCCAAACCAAACATCAGCCATCATTACAAAAGGGCTACCAAAAAAGAACAAGTGTATGCATCAAACTAAATAAAGATCCTACTACACCAAGTGTACGCATCTAACTAACTGGCTCAGTTAGACGTTACTATTTATTAAGCTGTGGAGATTGGCTGACGGCTTGAACCAGATGGGTGCCTGACAGGGGAAACTCCAGCCAGCAGGTCGAAGTCTGATACTTGCGACCCTCTCTCCTACTTTGGGCTGCAGAGCGTGGCGGCACATATCAGGGTATGGTGCATGCAGAGACGCATGGTACGCTGTGTACACACATTTTTGCCTGATGAACGAAACCGCACTGCCATCATGATCCTTGCCGTCGGTTATCTCCTGGTTAATCGGATAATTCAGTCTGACAAACAGAGAGCGTGTACTAAGGCTACTTACCAGCCTCCAGTCAAAAATTCCTGAAGGCCCAGAGAAGCTGGGATCCTGCTCAAAGACCTTGCAGTGACCGTGATTGTATTCCGCGAAACAACACGTCCCGTACGTGCGAACGATCATCAATCTTTCGTCGTCGTCTGATCGAGCCAGGAACCACCTGCAACTGCCATGCCGTTTTTCTTTGAAAGGTTCTAGGATTAGGAAGGGTAGGGACACCAGGCGGCCTACAACATCATATCAAGTTGGAGACAAATAAAAAAGGGCTCTTGATTTAGTCAGCTTAAGAACAACATGTTATGAGCATGAATATTTTTTCAGCAAATGTTGAAAGTAATATAAGCAAGCCATCATGATATCATAGGAAAGTAACATACTGCTGTAACAGCCGTTTGTAGCGATGACTGGAGTAGGCCAGCAATACGTCCAGCCATAGAAGGAGTCGACAACGTAAATGAAGCCCTTGTGTTCAATGGCATCAGAGAACCATGGAGGATGTATGATCCTGCGATGGACGTGCAGATTTATCCACTTACCGCAGTGACCTGTCAGATAGGCGAGACCGCGGTTGAAGAATGCAATTAGCCTGAAGTCTTTATAATTCGCAGATCTTGTGGGCACTTGGCAGATTACAACCTTGAGCAAATCAAACTTGGTATCATGTTGGCTACTGTAAGATTCCGAGTATTCTGGGCAGCGGTGCCAAAGCAGTGCAGTGTTAATCGAAGGAGGGGGGATCAATCACCGGGTGTATACCTCCACGAGCATCCAGCTGCCGCGACCGTCGACGAGCACCATCCAAGACGTGTTCATGCCGACCCAGTACATACCGTTAATGTAGTTGAGGCTGACGGGGATCGGATCGCAGTCAAGGGGGTTGATGCTCGCCACCCTACGATCGTTATGCTGCGTGACACGCCGTTTCTGAAGATCAGGCGGCATCAGCAAGCAAGGAGCTGGCTTAAAAAGCTCCGGCCTGAGGGCTTTGAGTAAACGGTACAGCCCCGACGAGCACACGGCGAGCGGCATGGTACTGAGATTGTCCACACGCGAAACAATGAGCTTGATTACCTCTGTGGGGAGCGAATTCCAGCCACTCTTTCGGCGGACGCTGCTCGGTTCTGCCATTGTTAGTGCTTGGGTTTCGGATGAGGGGGAGGCGCCTTAGCGGGGATGGAAGATTGGATGAGATTATGTGCGGACAAAGATGGAGAAGCAAATATGTGCTGCGGGAAGTGGACAGGTGATGATGACTGCAGCACGCTGCTTGACTTACGGGACACATACCAGTAGCGTAGGGTCATGTCGATGCCAGACAACTTTCTTGAGTGATCACAGTACTGGTACTCCCTACAGTGCTATGCCCTAACTTGCTTGAGTAGAGTAGTAGAGTAGGACTCTGCTCTACTACTAGCACCGGAGGAGTAGTATATTCTAATATAAAATAGTTACAAACTTCAATGCCCGAGCGTGGAACGACTACGAACCGTGCTCAAAGACCGTGTCTACGTGGTGTTTGGACATGGGCGACAACCTCAACGCCAACGGTGCTGCTCCCGTTGCACTGTATGTGTTTCTGTCCTTCCTGTTCGAAATCGTGGTAGAATTCATGTTTCTACTCTGTATCCTACTACTATGCTAGTCCACATGATTAGTTTCATCTCTGTTATAGCCGTCATGATTTATTTTGTGCTTATTCGGATTAAATCTCGTAGTAACTTGCTCATATATTCAACTGGCGCAACGTCCCCTACAGCCACTCCCGTTTCATGGACGGCCTAGTCGATGCCTCCAAGGAGCCCTTCGTCCACTGCTATGAGTGCCCGATGCCGTTTTATGGCTCGCCGGCGGACATGGTGCATCACCTCACGGATGCGTGCAGCGGTCACTGCTGGCCCTTGGCGGAGAACATCAAGTACGAGACGTGCTACCCGTTCATCATGCCGGAGTCACTGGAGGATCACCGCCGCCTGCTAGTCTCGGAGGAGGACGGCAGCGTCTTCCTCTTGATCGTGGGCAGGAGTAATCCCATGCGTAAAAACTAATGATATCTTGAGAATTTTATCGGAAAATAGTATGTCGACCATTTCATCGAAAAAATGATATGTCGAGAAAGATGATAGAGGTGAGGAGGAGTGGGGCGTGGTGGTGACTGGTGGTCGGACTGGGCGGAGGCATGGGGATGGACGGTGCCGGCAGCGGCCACCATGCCAGATTGTTCCAGAAACTTCCTTTTGTAATTGCTCAGCAATGAGGTTGTGGGAGATAAGGATGAACGCGGCAAGGCCTTATCTGGAAATGTGGAGAGAGGAGCGGGTATCTTTTGTAATTTTGTCATAGTTTGCTTTCTATCCGTCAGATATAGATCGGACAATCTATATTATAAGATGGCAGGTGCACCATCATCACCAACTCGGTTTTTTCTCTACTCCTACTCCTATAAAAGACTCAGTTGGTGATGATGGTGTGTCTGCCATCCGCCATTTCTGACCATTAGATCTGCATGTAACGGCTGTGATGTAAGTTGTGGGCTTTTGCAACAATTCCCACTTCTCTGCTCTAGTTTACACAAAACCCCTTAGTATCTTGAAACCAACCACATTCCTCCCTTACTTCATCAAAACAGCCCAAAGAATATATTTGGAGTGAAACATAAGATTTTTTTAGTGATATGTATATCAAAAGTAAACTGTTTTCTTTCAAATATGTGAATATGTATTATTCTACTTTGGATCTGTTGCAACGGACGGGCTCATAGTTATAAAGGTTTATCTCTTGCATTCTCCGCAACCAACACCTAGTGTACTGGTCCGGGCCGGATGCTCGGAGCCCGATGACCTGAGTTCGAATTCTGTCCTAAACTTTAGCTTTTTATATTTTTAATATATACTACTTCTTTTGCTACTGTACTGGCAGTGGAACCCACAGAGTACTTAGAATACAAGATTAAGGATGGATTTGTTTCTTTTTAACTTTCTGTACGAATCTATAGCCAGCCTGCATGTCATGTACACTGTACTGACAGTGGAACCCACAGAGTACTTAGAATACAAGATTAAGGATGCAATTAACTTTTTATAGAGGGAGAATCATACACGCAATTAACTCAAATGGATTGGACGTGACTATTATTCTCCAACTGCAACCGACAAATTTCCTCCCGCGGGCCAGAGTAGGTTTCTCGGTTTGCATGCGGGTTTAACGGAGGGGTTTGATGGAGGCGAGGAGGCGTGTTCAGCCGGGTGTACAGTGAACGGCGCAGTACTATTCGATTTGACAACTACAACTAGTATATTATAAAAAACAAAGAAGAGTAGTAGAGATAGAGATAAGAATAGAGACTAGGGAGGAGCACCATCTACTGCTTCGTGGGCTACTCCTGCGCTCCATTCGGCGGCCGCAACGTCCCCTACAGCCACTCCCTCCTGCGCTCCATTCGGCGGGCACTGTTGAAATTTGGGGAGCGCACTCTCGCGACTGCTAGCAGCGACGACTTCACCGACGACGACTTCTTCCCCGACCTCGGCAACCTCTTCCTCAACGACATGGGCGACAACCTCAACGCCAATGGTGCTGCTCCCGTTGCACAGTATGTGTTTCTGTCCTTCCTGTTTGTAATCATGGTAGAATTCATGTTTCTAGTCTGTGTCCTAGATTCGATCTGTTCATCTACTATGCTAGTCCGCATGATTAATTTAATCTCTGTTATAGCCGTCATGATTTATTTTGTGCTTATTCGTACTAAATCTCGTAGTAACTTGCTCATATATTCAACTGGCGGAAAGTCCCCTACAGCCACTCCCGTTTCATGGACGGCCTGGTCGATGCCTCCAAGGAGCCCTTTGTCTACTGCTATGAGTGCGTTTTGGGGCTCGCCTGCGGACATCGTGCATCACCTGACGCAGGCGTGCGACGATCACTACTGGCCCTTGGCGAAGAACATCAAGTACAAGACGTGCTACCCGTTCACCGTGCCGGAGTCGCTGGAGGATCACCGCCGCCTGCTAGTCTCGAAGGAGGACGCCAACGTCTTCCTCTTGATCGTGGGCACCGGCGAGGCCCGCGCAGGCCGCCGCCCCGTCTCTGTAGTGTGCGTCAGGGGCGCTGACGCTGATACTGACACGAGGCCGATGTACGGGTGCGTGCTCACTATTACTACCCCTCGGAGGTACATGGGCGGCGACACTGGCTACGTCAAGCTGACTTGGACTCTGCCGAGCTGGGACCTTCCTGCCGATGTGGACATGGAAGACGCATGGTATTATTTGACCCGCAACAATGTGCACAGGGACTCCAAGGAGGTTCACCTGGACATCTGCATTATCAAGTTAAATGTTGATCATTAGTCTTCGCTCAATGTAATCCGTTGTCTAAGCATGTGGAGACTTCCATGCATGATCTTGCTCTATTGGAGTATCGCGCATGAATAAAAGTGTATCCATTTATGGTTTAGTCTAGAACCTTCCATGTATGAATTTTTACTACAGTACTGGTGAAAGACTTATGATGAACCATTTCTTACATATCCTCTGCCCCCTTCCAAGTCATCCTGATTTAATCCCTCTGTCTAGGTGTATAAGGGCATGGTTAATACTTAAATAGTATAGCCAACTGTTGACTATAAGAAAGTGCCATGTCATCTATAGCCAACATGTATAACAATGGATACTCAAAAATAATTCTTGAAGATCATTTCTTGCAAAGCACAATAAGAGTTATTTCTTCACAAGTTTTGGATGCAGGTTGAACAGTTGAACGCTTTTGTTTGCAAAAGATACCTTTTATCTATTTAACTCGGATGTTTGTGAGCTCTAGATATGAAATAATATCCGAACAAACCTATCGATACCCGTTACACATGAGATGACCCCCACATCCTTTGTCAAAATAAACAACTCCCCGATCAATGCATTTCACTCTTCCGTGCAACACACGGGCACCTTACTATAGATTAGTACGACCAAAAATTGAACTAACATTATATATAGTACGATAAATGATGATGCATGTCACCTAAAATTATATCATTGAAAACTATGTTCAAATACGAATCCAACGATATTGTTTTTGTTGACATGCACTAACATTTTGTCAGTCAAATCTTCACTCAAATTCAATGGGGGATAAACCACGACCGATGTAGTACTAGTGTAGAGGGCGGCGCTGCACGGGAGTCTCGCCCCGCTCGTGGCGCGGCAGTAAAGCCGTCATATCACAAAACCCAACCACTCCCAGTAATAAGTGGCCTGGTAAAATAAACGGACAAGCAACCATCACATCCCTCCGTCTTTTTTGCATTTCATCTCTCTACATTTACTTTCTCCGGTTCATCTCGCACACTCGATCCCTAGCTACTACTCCTAGTATCCCTAGCTACTACTCCTAGGGCCGGTTCTTTTGGCGGCTTCCCCAGCTTTTCCCATAAGACTAGTCACAGTGGAGAGTAACATTAAGGCGCCTCACTCATTTATTTGGGCTTCTAAACTACTACTAGTAGTACCTCCATCCTGGTTTATTCCTCACCATTGTAATTTGTGCTAAATTTTGACCAAAGATTTAATTGATAAAATATTAGTGCATGTGAGATGCACTAACATTTCATTAGTTAAATTTATGATCAAAATTTGACACAGATTACAATGGGGACCAATAAACCAGGACGGAGGTAGTAGTTATGGGATTACTAATCTAGAAGCCTAAAAGAACTGGCCCCTGGTACTCCTATAGTAGTAGTACTCAAGTTGGAATTCGAATTGCACGACACAACTTGTTAGGCAAAAAATTCGATACAGGGTGTAGGAAGCGGTTTGGGAATTTGCATGCCTTTCCAACCAGTGAGATACTCCATACAAAGTACGACAGAGAAATAACCACAGAGAAGGAAGCTAAAAGTAAACAATCAAACGAGCATTTTTGCATTTGTTTTGCATTGAATCGTTTCACAAGCTTGACTAGTGCTGTTTTTCTACTTTTACAAAAACCGCATCGTAATGTTAAAACGTGCATTTGCACGTACATAAGTAATAGTAGTACTCCCTCCGTCTAGGTGTATAAGTCTTCCCTCCTTCTTGGTCACGGTGCACAACCAAAGATGACTTATTGACCTGGACGGAGGGAGTAGCACAGTCTGCAAGCATATATCGAGAGAGACGTGTAGTGCGATAGTATATAGTAAAGTTTGTGCTATATGCACGTACTTGCAAAATGCGTACGAATACACAAGGTTTCCAAACTTTCCCTTTTACATACTTAATTAAGGACGCTAAAAATTCCTGAACGTTCGGGATTTATCATTTGCGTCCCAAAACTAATGAGATCGCCTTACGAAACAAAAATTATACTCCTCCTAAAAGCCACGGCGCTCGCAGGAGCGCTTGCGGCGCGCCACGAGTGCCCTGGTGCGCGGCCGTTTCCCAGCGCGCCGACACAACGCCTCTTCCTCAGCCTCGCAACTCGCGAGGTGCTGATTGGCGGCTTGCCGGCAGGCGAGCGCGATCTCACCGGTGTGGTGATCCGGCGCCAATAGGTACTCCTCCTCGCTGGAAGCGTGCACCCGGTCCACGTACCGCCAAGCGTAGATGAGGCGCTTGGGCCCGACTGCACTCAGGGCGTCGGCACGGGCGTCCTCCGCCACCCTCATGGCCCTAGCACGAGCCTTCTGCCAAAGAGCCAATTGCCTGACTCTCTCGGACGCGACATAGGCCTCCCAGGCAGCTTGTTCCGCGGTGCGCTTCTCTTCCTCGGCCTTCTTCTCCGCCTCTATTTTGGCACGCTCTGCTGGAGGCAAAGCCTCCCACAAGGCGACATCCATTTCTTTCCAAAGCTCCTCTAGGCTGGGGGGCTCGGCGGGCGGCGCGGCGTTCTCCTCGTAGCGGGGAGCCGACGCGTCCTCCGGCGCGCGTGCTGGCGAGATTGGGAACGCCGACGCGTCCACCTCAACGCGTCACGGTGAGGAGCGGAACGCCGACGCGTCCTCCTTGACTAGTGGCGGCGAGGAACGGAACGGCGACGCGTCACGTCGCGGCAAGGAGCGGAACGCCGACGCGTCCTCCTCGACTAGTGGCGGCGAGGAACGGAACGGCGACGCGTCGCGTAGCGGCGAGGAGCGGAACACCAACGCGTCCTCCTCGACTAGTGGCGGCGAGGAATGGAACGGCGATGCGTGACCGTCCGCGCGGTGCAGCGAGGGGCTCCTAGGGCTTGGGAGGGGCGATGCCATGGTGATCGACGTGAGAGGGAGGGGGAGGAGATAGCGATGAATGTGAACGTGAGGGGGAGGAGATAGCGATGTCGTAGGAGGCGCAGTATTTATAGCGAGCAATGGCACACCTACGTAAGATATGGACTGAGCTGCACTGACTTAACTGCAGGTCCAGTTGCGTCACTGACATGTGGGCCAGACCCCTGTTGGGCCCATATGTCAGTGACCCAATGCACCTGCAGTTAAGTAACAGCTACGTGGGCATATTTGTTGGAGTAAATTACGGGGGAGCGAAGGGGTGGAAATATTGCTGGTCACAACGGATTGGACAAGCGTGGGGGGAGGAGAGTCATGCATGCAGATTTTTTCACACGGGGTGGAGTGGTGGGACCGCCGGAGGGAGAAGGAGAGTTTGTCAGGCATATTGTTTCCACACATGGAGAGGATAAGATTTGGAGACGAACGGGCTTCCTGCAGGTATGGGGAACGGTGCATAATAAGTCATCTTGCATGCCGGGCTAGGTATAGCGTGGAGGAAGCGGAGCTTAGGGCTTGCATTGCCGGTCTCTACATAGGTATTTCTCTTCATAATCCTGTAATTTTAGAGACTGATTGCGCTTTTGTGGTAGCGTCTCTTGCATCGGGGGACTATGACAGGTCTGCTATGCGTGACCTGAAGATGAAAGCATTGAGCATCTCGAAGTTGATCAACAATCTTCAATTGTCAAAGATTAGCCGTTCGGCCAATAAGGTGGCACACTTAATCGCTAAGTATAGCTTTGACAATAGATTAGATGGTATTCTTGTAAATAACGTACCGCCCTGTGTGGTGAATATTGTATCGAATGAGTGTACTGGTGTGGCTGGTTAATTAATATAAGGTGGTGTTAAAAAAAGTATAAATTTGGTCAAACACTTTGCAAACGGTTGATGGGAGTAAAAAGGACCAGAGGGAGTATCATGCATGCGGAGTAGGCAAAAAAATTGCTTGTCTAAAAAAAGGCAAAAAAAATTGCTCATTTATAGCCGGTCGAAGTCTCAAAGGGCACGACCACCGCTCTGTGCCTTGCCACCGCTCTCTCCCCGCTTTGTGCCTCGCCACCACTCTCTCCCCGCTCTTTTTCGCCTCGCCGCCGCCGCGCCACCATGCCGCCGCGTCGCCGGGAAACTTGGGGATACCGCGGCGTCTGTGCGCGCCCCTCCGGCGGCTTCTCCGCCGAGATCCGGTTCCGCGGGATGCGCCTCGGCCTCGGCAATTTTGACACCGCCAATGAGGCCACCCGCGCGTACGAAGCGGCGGTGTGGCGCCTCCGGTGGCCTCACAGAACATTGAACTTCCCCAACGTGCCGACGCGGGAGCAGGCGCAGGAGCTCGCGCCTCTGCCGCGGCTTAGCACCGACGAGGATCGTCGCGACAACCGGAGGCGGGAGCACTGTCTCGGCATCGCCGAGATGGACGAGGAAGCCATGGCGCTGTGGCGCCAACACTTCCCGCAGGACATCATCAAAGAGCGCGAGTTCTACGCGCAAAGGAGGGCGGAGAGGGATAAGAGGAGGGCAGAGCGAGCCGCCTATCGCGAGGACAAGCGTAGGCGAAAAGCGGACGCTCAATTCAACATGAGGCTGGGAGCAGCGTCACCCTGGGAATCCGACGACGATCGGTATCTTCACGCCTACAGTCAGACGTCGGAGGAGGACATCACCGAGGAGGAGTCGGACGACGAGGAGTAGTTGAATTATCTTTTTTTTATCTATCTATGCTGAGAACTATTCTCTACTCTCTAGTATCTACTTCTCGATCTCAGCACTGTAAATGCTTTTTTAAAGCACCGCGCGTTGCGATTCTGTTGGAGATGCTCTAACATGGCAGACGAGTGCTTTAATGTTGCCCACAAGATGCGCGAGTATTACTAGTAGTATATTTTTCTTGCCATGTTGAGATTTTAAAACCACGAGTGCGAACATGCAGAGGAGCAATGAAGACCAAACACGGGATATTCGGGACATCTTCAAGGAGCGTGGCAAGTTAAAGAGGAGCTGCACCGAACCTGTAAAACAAGCTTTGGTAAGTAACACCCTTTCAATTACTTTTGTGTATCCTCGTGTTCTTCGATGTGTATATGTTGTAGTTTCTGTTTCTCTTAAGCGTGGTGTTCTTCGATGTGTAATAAGAAGAGTCTTAATCGTCCTAATGCTTTCGTTTTTAGCTTGATGTAGGAAGTGGGTGTTCTCACCTTGTAGTCTGTTTTTATTTTTATTTCCTTTTGAATTCACTTTTTCGAGTTCTGTTTATCTGGCTTCTACTAAATGGATCTAGGTTGCTCTGAGTATTGATCTAAAAAAGAAGTAACTTCATGTCAGGATGCAGTTCCTGCGAGGAGGGAAGTATGGTCAACCTCGAGATCTTGTTTCCAAAATGAGGCTGGATTACACACAAGGTGCCAGTTCCCTAATGATGCTAGATTAGACACAAGGTGCAAATTCCCAGATGATGCTGGATTACACACAAGCCAGGTGGAGTCGTCAGCTGCTCGTGTCCTCGTGGCATTAGTAAAGGCTGAAAGAAAGCGTGCAGCAACCCTTGAGAATGTAGCTGAGTTCCTGAAGAAGCGAAAAGAGCAATCAGATGCTCTCTTCACCCAAGCCAAAGAAGAGATGGAAGAAGCCAGAAATAAGCTAGTAGAGGCAGAGCAGGCTAGGCGTCTCCTGCTATCTAAAAATGTTGTCAATACAAAATTTCCTTCATAGTAGCTAGGTTCAAATGTTTATCCAGTCAGCACGCCTGTTGTGATGTCCGTGCATCTACTGATGTGGCACAAAATGTTTTTTTGGGTCATGTAATAACAGCAATTACTTTCCAAACAATAACAGATGAAGCATTGGACATGGTATAGTTCACGCGCAAGCCCGACATTCCAAGTTCAACTTCCACATCAAACTCATGTTCACAGATATCTGCACATTCATACATAATGTCCACACCCATGATTCACTTCAAAGCCAAAAAAATGTGAGGAGAGTTATAAATAAAGAAAATCCTCTACTAGTTCCTGCTACCAGTGCGAGCACAACAAGTCAAGACCATGCGTAAATTAATTATATTTTAGTCATTTTTTGTGTTCTAAAATGCCTGCCGGCTCGTGGAAGGATGTGTTGCCGGCACACGCACGGATTCAATGAAGGCAGGCGGGGCAGTCTTAAGCTGGTTGCACGCGGCGAGGAGGCGTGCTCAGCCAGGCCTGCAGCGAGTGCGGCCCTCTTGGCCGGCGCGCTGTTTCAATGCGTGCGCTATGAGAGGTCGCGTCCGTGTCAGAGCAATCACTCCCTCTAGTCCTTTTTTGTTTGGGTATAACAAAATCTCGTTTTCCATTCACATTTTACAAGTAAAATTCATGGACAAACTTGGACCCAAAGTACGATGGGGACTAGTAAACCAGAATGGAGGTAGTAGTTTTTTTAATCAAAGAAGGATTTCCCCTTCCGATTTTCATTACTGAAAACCAGCATCTAAATCTAAACCATAGTATTTGCCCTAGAACTACCAGGTTCAACATCTCGCAACATAAACCCGTACAACCTCCATCGCAAAAAAAAACCATACAACCATACGCCAAGGAGGTACGTAGTACTATGAATTCCATTTTCGCTCCATACCAATCGTTTTAAAAACTATTTACTACTTATAGCGCGCCATTGAAAATCGGAACTCTTAACCCCGCTAAAAAAACGATATTTTAAACGTGGCTACTCGATCTGTGGCAACTGGCGAGCCACCGCGCTCCAAGTCGTTCACCTGTGGTCCCGACCATCAACTCCTACGGATCAAATTATCACGCGAGCTGACTATTCCTACAAAGGTGCTCCACCATGTACCGGTACCCGCGAATGCAGCAATCGTGCACCTAGGGTTTTAGGGTTTATTTGTTAACGTCGCCTTTACGTAACACTCATGTGTGCGAGACAGCGAGAGGCCGCCTCCGTGCATGCGCCTCTTCTCTTCGTATATGCACTCCACTGTTTGTCTGGTGTCCAAAAAATTATAATAACTACTAGCAATGTGCCAATGTGTTGCCACACGATCAAAGTAGATTAATACATATTCACCGATTTGATAGAAAAAAGTCTAGTTTTGAAATACGTATATCACTAAAAATATGTTATGTTTCACTCAAAATATATTCCTTTGGCGGTTTTGATGAGATAAGGGAGGAATGTTGTTGGTTTCAAGATTCGAGAAGTGGTATATGTCTAATTTCTACTCTTACTAGCAAGATGCCCGTGCGTTGCACGGAACATCAAGATCTTGTGGGAGAAAAGGATGAACGAGGGAAGGCCTTATCTGCAAATGTGGTGAAGAGTGCGGGTAAATTGCCATATTTTCCTTCCTATCCGTCAGATATAAATCGGACGACCTACATTGCAGGATGGCAGGCCCACCATCATCACCAACTCTATTTTTCATCCCTACTCTTATAAAAAGCATTGTCGGTGATGATCGTGTGCCTGCCATCCTGCAATATAGGCCGTCCGATCTATATCTGACGGATAGGAAGGAAACTATGACAATTTTGCAAAAAGATACCCACACCCCTCTCCACATTTGCAAATAAGGCCTTCCCTTGTTCATCCTTTTCCCCCACAAGATAAACTACTCATACAAATGCATCTTGATGTTCCGTGCAACGCATGGGCATCTTGCTAGTTGTTGCAAAAAGCCCATGTGTGTGTGAGAGAGAGGGAGAGTGGAGGAGGACGGAGTGCATGTGTGACAAAGACACAAGGAGTGTGTGTGCGATAGGTATCAGCTTAAAATGAGGCGATAGTGTGTGTGTGCACGATCGAGAGGGCGTGTCTCAAGAAGGGAAGAAAAATCTACATAGATACAAGGAGCGGGAGAGAGACATGTATGCGATGGTGGAAGCACGAGTGTGCGGGTGTATAAACCTATCTAGAGGCTAGCTAGTCGATAAATGTTTATGAGAGAAATACGAGTCGGGGTGGGAAAGCGAGAGTTTTGTGTGTGAGAGAGAGACGGTAGTCGGGAAGGGGAGTGGAAGCAGGAGTTGTGTGTGTGTGTCTGTGAGAGAGAGAGAGAGAGAGAGAGGAGATGGTAGTCGGGGTTGTCTGATCGGTAAACAAATGAATAATGTCAGTCTGGGATGGAGACGAAAAGGAGACCGCAACAAATGTTGTGTCTACAGGAGAGAGAGAGAGTAATTTTAGTGGTATGAGTCATATGTAGAGACATATAGGGTGTGTGAGAGAATCCCATAGAGAGAAAGACAAAGTGAAAGATGAGTGGAGACTGTGTGTGTGGCGGTGAAAAAGAAAGCTTAGGTACCGAGTGATACCAGAGAACAGTAGAGACGTGAGAGATAATGAAAACCGTGTAATGTATAATGATAGGGAGAGTGTGACACTTCTCAAGGGAGACGTCGAGAGACCATGTTTGCGAGGATAGGAGAAACATGAAGTGAGCGTGCGGGTGAGCTGGAGAAAAGAGAGTGATAGCTACCTGAAGGAGCATGCATGCGAGAGAGATGGGCGTGAAAGGAGTGAACAAAAAAGGGATTCAAATATTTGAATTCGAGATGATGATACATGTAATCCATACTCGAACCAAAATTGATCTATCAAACATGCATACTCATATGAATTCACGCACATCTATGTTATTTAATATGTAGATATTACTGATCCATACATTTTAGTAGAACATAATTTGGTTAATTTTTTTCGAATTCAACCTTAAGATTTCGAGATCGTTGTATTTGTAAATCATATTATACATATAAAGGAGCAGAATTCTTTGTTGTGCTTTTGAAAGTATATATAAAAAAATGATGTATATAGAATGTAATTCCAATTGAAAATGGATCCCGCCCGAAAAAAATAGAATACAAATGGGATTCGAATTGAGTTGGCACGGTAAACGTGCACTCTGCAAAATTTGAACGAAGCGGGAAAAGTCGCAGTAACCGCCCGAAACCAAAATCCGCGAGATGGAAATCACTACTTCCTATCCCTGCCACGCGAAGCCTATCTGCTGGATTTCTATAGGTTTCGATAGGGGTAGGTTTGTAATTTCACCCAAACGTGACGTAACCGCCTCTCACCCGGATTCATACACGGTGGGCGCCAAAACACAGTGTGTCCTCGGCCGAAATCGACTCCCTCCCCGATTCATATTCATACACGGTGGGCGCCAAAAACAAACTCTCGTCGACAAATATTCGGTGTATGCGAGATTACCGTCCTATCCCCAACCGACTAATGTTGCTGTGATGTAGTAGAAATTTGAAACGGGGGCTAAGTTTGTAAATTTCCTCGCATTTGAGACAAGCGCGCCCTGAATACATGGTTCCCCCCTTCCTCTCTACCTCCCTTTTCCCCATTCGTACTCCGTGGGCGCCAAAACACCCTCTCCACCCCACCCTCCTTCGTCCGCCACCCCATCCACCGCCGTCCTCCTCCACCATGCCGGAGCTGATACCCCGACGCCGCCGTCCATTACAAGAGATCGACCTCTCTCATCCACGGCTTCGGACCGGGATCCTTGCATCCCGTCCTCTCGCTTCATCCCCGCTGTCGTCCACCTTGCCGGCGCCGCTCCTACGACCGTCTCGTCCACCGCGCCCCGCCGCCACCGTCTACCCTCCTAGATCTGCTTCCACGCCGCCGACAGCCATCGCTACCGCATCACCGTCAAATTATCAGCAAATGCGTACACGGCGCCGCACCAGAGGCGGTACTCTTTTGTATCTGCTCAACTTATTTATCGCAGCAAGAAAATAGATCGCCACTGCTTTACTCTGATTTCTTGTCTTGGTTGCGAAGTTGCCTTTGTCCGGTTTACACCTTCAGATCCGCCATGGCACGCTCAACACTATACTCCCAATGCTTATGGTTTTCCCCTTTTATATTCCACACTAGTTAAATCACAGTAGACTAAATTTCAAAATTGGGGCAGTCGATTTTTCATAGCTCGCCGGAGTTCGCCGGTGCGATCGAAGGGGCTTGGGTGGTTGTGGGGCCTCGCCGAACAAATAAAACTCGACGCGGGTGGGGGTTGGGGCGGGGGTGGGGGGTGGGGGTGGTGGAGGAACACAGGAGGTGGGGGCCGGTGGTCCGGCCGGCGGCCCGTGCGGTGTTCTGTATGGGAAGAATCAGAGACGAGGAAGAAGAAGGGTTAGGAGACGTAGGATCTTCATCCAACCGCCTGAAATGGTCGAGAGACAACTGGGAGTTGCATTCTTAATGCGCTCTGGTTCATCATGTGTGGGCACTGCGCAACCAACATTTTATTATCCAAAATCTGCTTGCTCTTCTTTACCATGTTCGTCTTCCGTTCTTCTTAAATATGTACTCTCTCCGTTCCTAAATACAAGTCTTTGTATAGATTCCACCATGGACTACATATGGAGCAAAATGAGTGAATCTACACTCTAAAATGTATCTGGATACATCTGTATGTGATCCATAGTGGAAATCTCTACCAAGACTTATATTTTGGAACGGAGGGAGTATGATAGTAGTACAGTATGTTCCTTGACTGAAGATGAGCAGGGACATTTGCAGTGTAGAGGTCTATACGGTCGGTTGTGATGGACACTTTGAGCCTCTTTGATTCGTAGGATCTTGTAAACATAGGAATAGGATTTGTAGTGGCCTGCCCACTTGAATCCTATAAGAATAGCAAGGAAATGCGGGGAGCTGTGTCGCCTTTGAGAGTTACACTTATATTAACAGTACCACACCTTCACTTGAAGAGAGCTGGTATTCGAAGCCTTTCTAGCCGTACGAGCAATACTAGCACATATATTCCAGCAAGTTCCACTTTGCTGATTTTACTCTGATGCTTAAGGTTTTCCCGTTATATCTACACTATGATCTGTGTAGCTGCTTTGTGTCGCACTAGCAGCAGTCCACTCTTGAAGCTAAACACTGCAATGACTTACAAAATTGGCACCAAGGCATTGAGTGCCATTCTGGATGCAATGAAACTCATACGCTCCCCACCTGTTGATTCTTGTTCAGAATATGATCCTAATGACTATTCTAACCTCGAGGAGTCAAAGGCAGATGGCCTGTCCTGTTCACCCATCAAGGTGCCTATTCTAATTTGGCAATGTTTTATTGATTGCGGGTATCTTGCATATGTTGTCTTGCATTTCTTTTACTTTGTTGCACCGCCATCTGCTTAGTTTACTCATCATATATGTCGAGATGCCATGCCCATCCATTATCAATACATATTCCATCTATCATCATACCATGTTTTTCCACTCAAATGTTGTTCTTGTGCATCAGACATCAAAAAGGAAGAGGGTGATTGCCGAACCTGAAGGAGCACCAGCAAAGTCCTTGAAAAACGTGGTGGTGCCGGAGAAATCAGACAGCACCCCACTTATATTGGCTGTACAACCAGTGACACAAAACGTAGGACCGACTCCAGCAGATTGTACCCATACTTCACTGGCCACACCACTAGCCCCACCACATAGGACCTGCACTCCAGCAAAAGGTATACCGATTTCATTTGCCATAGCACCAGCTGTACCATAGAAAAATCCCACTCCAGCAAAAAGTACAACAAGTCCACCGGCCGAAGACCTATCCCAACTACAGAGACGGCCAATTCCTGCAGATTGGAACCCCATTCCATTTATTCCCAGTTTAAAAGACAATGCTTTCAATGTTGTTAGGGACTACGTGCATATATTCCCATCATGGGAAGATTATTGTGAAGACAAACACCATTTTCACATCTTCCTGTCCAACTTACGTGTAAGTGCTATTATTCATGGTTATTATTTTCCTGTTTTCTGCTGATTGAACACATCAATGATTTACATTACATTGTTGTAACTAGGCGAGGGTCAATCTGGATAGTCATGACGAGCAAAGCTTGCTTGTGATTTTCAAGGAAGCATTGCAGCAGTATCGGTGTTACCTGAGGAAATCACACTTTGATGGCAAGTCTATAAACGAATTTCTGGTGAAGTCTCCTGTGCTAAATTTAGAAGACATTGAATGGAAAAACCTTGTTATGCACTGGTCTCGTTCCCAGGATGAGGTACTGTCTATGAAATCACATGACAATTTGAACTTCTACTTTTCCGCATGTGCCTTACGGATCTTTTTTGCAGGAAATCTGCTCGAAGAAGAATTCCGGTTTGACAAGAACGACAGGATATCGCAAATATGCTGCCCGCTGCTTTGCTCTTGTTAGTACCTGTTGTCCTATATCACTGTACTTGCATACATACCTGGTTCATTATGTGACAACAGTATGCATGATAGCTTGCTTATCAATTGTTCGCTCCAAATTATCTGATCTCTATGAATGGTTACATTAGTGTAGAATATATCCAATGCCAATGTTTTTTTAGCTCTGCATTGTTCTTGTAAGTACATGCTGTCCTTTATCTGTGTACTTATAATGACAGGTAGTTGTTCATGTACCATCACTCTGCAGCTTATTTTCCTTTGCCCTCCATTTTCTACACATCAGATCTATATTTACTCTTACCATAAGGTTGGTACTGAAGAAGTTTAGCTGTGCATTGCTCTTGGCTGTACCTTTTGCCTGTATCGCTGCACTTACATTTATAGCTACTTGGTTATGTAGCATCACTCTTCATCTTATCTTAAATATTCTCCATTTTTTCGTATATTATCACATCTATATTTACTCTTAACAAAATGTAGAATAAAGGCAATGCTTTTGAAGAAGATTCTATGGTAAACTTCTTGAATTGCCCCCCCCCATCAGCATGGACAAGGCCTTTATAGAGCCTGTCTTCACCAATAATGTAAGTTTGTCCATCTCAAGCCTTCAAACTTTGTTGTATATATTTGGTTAGGCATGACTGCAACAGCTGTTTATTTTTGGTGTTTGCATCAAATTGCTTGTTTAAAGTTTATTATGTAGTTCATAAACAAAAGTTTGTCCTTTCTCAATTTAAGTTTTCAGTTGTACAACCAAGTTCCTTCTTCATACCATGTAAATTAAACTATACAGAGCAAGTGATCTTCTTTTGCACTGCATGTATGCTTATGTTCTTCATCCGTAATCCAGTGGTGTGGTGAACCTACCCACTACATCAAAATGTCATATTCTGCAATGTCTTAACTATGAACAATGTCATATCATTCTACTATTATTTAAACCGTCTCTTTATTTGCCAATCTGAAATGGTATAAATTGACAGCACACTAACCATTGATACTTATGAGTTCTTTATCTGTAATCCAGTGGTGTCGTGAAGCTGCCAACTCCTTCACAATGTCATTTCCTGCCATGTCTTGACCTGAACAATATCATATTGTGTTAATGCAATTTTAAACCGTGTCACTTTATTCGTCAGTAAGAAATGTGATGAATTGTCAGCACTGATACTTTTATGTGCAAAACCTGTCATCTGTCTGCTTGTTTATCTTTCAGAGTGAGGAAGATATAAGTGTTGAACAAGCACAGTCTCATCATCTGCTCAGCTGCTTGCGTTGCAGCTCCCCAGCAGGGCTAACCTTTCTTGAACTCTATTGAAGTGCTGTCGGTTTTGTATATTATTTTGTCGGCGTGTTTATTTGCACTGGTGGCGATCTTTGATGCCCAGTGTATGTAATCTGCTATCTGCTTGTGCTTTATTATCATAGTGGCGAACTTTGATGCTCAGTGGATGTAATATGCCGTAATTTCTTTATTGTATAGTCTAGGTTTTTTCTTATTCACGATGCTGCAGTTATTTTACTGTATATATATCCTGTCTTCGCAGTAAACCGGCCAAACCGTAAAATTACGGTACATAATCGGGCCGTCATGCAATCACGATGTAGGTTGGGCCTGAAACGTGCCGAACAGCTCACGAGCCGGCAGCAGCCCGAAATGAACCCCGGCCCATGATTGTGCGAATCAAATCACGGGCTTTTAATAGGCCAAAATTGTCTCGGTCCTTGTTTGGCCCAATCAGATATCGGCTGCGAGCAGGCCGGATGCAAACCGGGCCGTAGTTAGGCCCAACTATATGACGGGCTTTTAACAGGCCGAAATTAATATAGGGCCGAAATGTTAAACGGGCCCTTAACAAGCCAAAACTAATATCAGGCCAAATTACTAAGTGGGCCTTTAGCAAGTGGGCCCAAAAGCATAGTGTCCAGTTGACGGGCCGAATCTGATATGGGCCATAATTGAGCCCAAAGCCTCTTAAAGGGCCGGACCTGATCTGGGCCGTAATTTGGCCCAGAACATGGTAGGCTTTTAACGGGCCGGATCTCATATGGGCCACCATTAGGCCCGGAGCGTGGCAGGCCATTAATGGACTGGATCATATATGGGCCGACATTTTGCCCAAAACATGGCAGCTAGTTAATGGGCCGGCCTACTAGGGTCCTCAAAATCTTGTGGGCCTAGAGCTGGGCCGGCCCATTATGATCCGCAAGAATCTTGTGGGCCTTTACTTGGGCCGGCCCATTATGATCCGCAAGAATCTTGTGGGCCTTTACTTGGGCCGGCCCATTATGGCACACAAAAATCTTGTGGGCCTTTACCTGGGCCGGCCCATTATGGCCCGCAAAATCTTGTGGGCCTTTAGCTGGGCCAGCCCATTATGGTCCGCAAAATCTCGTGGGCCTTTAGCTGGGCCGGCCCATTATGGTCCGCAAAATATTGTGGGCCTTCAGTTGAGCTGGCCCATTTAAACTTGATGGGCCGGTCCACGTGTCAACATATCATAGGCGCGTCTCGCCCATTGGATGAGTGACACCTGTGCCAACGCGGACCTGGCACGTGTCTCCTCCAGCCAATGATGATTTTACACGTGGAAAATCCCCATTGGTCGGGGCTGTTAACGGGTTATCGGATCCAAAACCCGACCCGATAGCTTAACGGCGTTCCGTTACGGTGGATGCCACGTGTCGGTCACCCTTGACGAAAGCACTTCTGTGACGCGCGATTTATCGTCATGGAAGTGGACACTTCCGTGATGATAATTTTGGTAATATCATGGAACACTTCTACGACAGCACAGGTATGACTATCTTGATTCTGTCATAAATTTGTCATGGATGTACATGCATGACAAAAAACGCGACCTACTGTGACAAACACGTATCATCACGGAAGTGTCTTTTTTTGTAGTGGGCAGAGGCGAGGGGGAGGAAATCGTGGGGAGGGAGTGGGTGAGTGGGGGGTTCGATCTAGGTTTTCCACCGACAGGGGAATATGGGGGAGTGGGGTGAGCCAGCTGGGCCGGCCTGGCTAGCCCAGTGGTCAGCTGGGCCGGTTGGCCCCGGGGGAGGGTTTGTTTTTTTAGTTTTTTTGTTATTTTTATTTTCTGTTTTATTTTAGTTTAAATATTTAGGAATTTACTAAAAAAATGTTTTCTCCACAATAATTACCAGTGCAATATTTGGCACCAATCGAACATTTTTGTTTCAATGTTTGAAAACTTTTGTTGTTTGTTTGATTTTTAATTTGAACTCGAATCGGTTTCGAACTAACGCGAGATTAGCAACAGTAATCGATGTGACATGGCATCATTAGCAGAGGTTCACTGTAGCTTAAGTACCGGGGCGTCACAATTCTCCTCCACTACAAGAAATCTCTTCCCGAGATTTAAGAGGTGGAACAAAGGGGAAAGGACCTGGTTACGAAATTCTAACGAATCTTCTCGTTCTTGGTTGTTCTTCTCGAAGAGGTCGATCCATTACATTGATATCTTCATTTCTCTGCTTCATGTCATCATGATGAAGTCATCATCCTTTCTTCAGAAATTTCATTGTACTTACGAAAAGGATAAGGGGTAGCTTCGGAAGAACATAACTCTACAAGGTGGCTATCTGGTTTATAACTCAGGGAATGTGGTAGAAAGTAACTCTCAAGTTGAAACTTAAGAAAATATCGAGAGCAAACTAAGAAGGTACAATAAGAAGTTTCAAGCGGGTAGGCAATCGTTCGATGCCTGAAACAGGGCGAGAAAGGGGCTCAAAGCAATGGAAATAAGTATTGTGCGTGATACCAGAATTGATGATCTCTCGGAAGGTGGCTCGTGAATTACATACAAGGCCACGCGCGAGGAATATCTTTGACAACAGGGTGTACAGGAGAGTCAGGTTTCGATCCTGTGGAACTGTGGGTTATGGGCCCACCATCTGAGTTAACGGTAGGAAGGGCGGTGGTATTTTGCACAGTCATGATAACAAGGCATGTCAGAGGGTAGCCTGTCAGTTATGTCGGCAACAACATCGGTACCAAGGGCGAGGGACGAAGAGAACCCTTTTCCTGCTCGTTGAACGAGGCAGACCATTAGGCAAAGTTCTCGTCCATTGGTGGATACCGGAATGTCATCAACAATAGTAACAGGTTCTTACTGACAGAGTTGTACACCGAGGTGCTTACAAAAGCAGTGACTTATTACTACTTAGACATATAAACCTTAAGAAGGTTAAACAAAACAATGGAAAGGAAGATGTGATTATCAGATTGAACAGAACAATGGAACAGAAAAATGTGTTTAAACACATAATTCAGGGGTATATCCTTCCCAAGGACAAACAGAGCATGATATCCACGACAGGATATAATTGTAGAAAACCCTTTAGGAAAGAAGAGAGAAATTTCATGACATTACCCATACAACGGTGTTTGGATAATTGATAAAGAGAATTTAGCATTGTGCTTCAATGTTCTTGTTGATGAACGGAGTACCACAGACATGCTTCGAGATAGCATTGACATGGTCTTCAAGCAAAGGTCGGACTTTGGATACTCAAAGGATTCACCAGGAACAACTTATAGAATAAGTCTTACAATTTCCTCAGGAAAGAATGGGTAACGTTGCTAAAGAGGATACTATAACAGTAGGTCCTCTGGTCAAGTGTGCTAGGCATGACATCACCTTACCGGGTCATATAAAGACCAATGTTATAACTCTTGGAAACATGTTCCAACCATCATATCCGACCGAGATTCAGATCTGATTGGGGCCAGGATACCTCAGACTCAGGATGTCTGAGAAGAAAAGGTGTAACACAAATTGACGGGATGACATTGTAAGATCTTCGGGAAATGAACTATGGAAGCGAGTTCTGAAACAAGAGTTCATCATTAAACCAAGGAGAGGCCGAGGAGGTGGCTGATGGACTCAGCGACAATTCGTCGAGGTTAACAAAATATGGATTTCCACAATTATGTGAACAAGGAGATAACATTTGTCAGATCAAATGGTATAATGATGTATGCTCGAGGAAAACATACACCATTGACCATTGGTTGAAAGATGCACCCATAATATGGGCTTAGGTAGCATGATCAATGTTTAGAATGGTGATTCAATAACCAATACACAAAGAATGAAACTATCGTTCATTATCTTACAAGCAATAAGGTTGCTAGTAATTTTGAATTTTACACATCATAGTTCATGTTGGGGAACGTAGTAATTTCAAAAAAATTCCTACGCACACTCAGGATCATGGTGATGCATAGCAACGAGAGGGCAGAGTGTTGTCCACGTACCCTCGTAGACCAAAAGCGGAAGCGTTAACACAACGCGGTTGATGTAGTCGTACGTCTTCACGATCCGACCGATCAAGTACCGAACGCACGGCACCTCCGAGTTCAGCACACGTTCAGCTCGATGACGTCCCTCGAACTCCGATCCAGTCGAGTGTTGAGGGAGAGTTTCGTCAGCACGACGACGTGGTGACAATGATGATGTTCTATCGACGCAGGGCTTCGCCTAAGCACCGCTACGATATTATCGAGGTGTAATATGGTGGAGGGGGGCACCGCACACGGCTAAGAGATCAATGATCAATTGTCTAGAGGTGCCCCCTGCCCTCGTATATAAAGGAGCAAGGGGGGTTCGGCCGGCCAAAGGGGAGAGGCGCGCCAGGAGGAGTCCTACTCCTACCGGGAGTAGGACTCCCCCCTTTTCCATGTTGGACTAGGAGAGAGAGGGGGAAGAGGTGGAGGGGAGGAAGGAAAGGGGGGGCGCTGCCCCCCTCTCCTTGTCCTATTCAGACTGGGGGGGGGGAGGGGCGTGCGGCCCTGCCCTGGCCTCCTCTCCTCTCTTCCACCTAGGCCCACTAAGGCCCATTAAGTTACCGGGGGGTTCCGGTAACCTCCCGGTACTCCGGAAAAATCCCGATTTCACCCGGAACACTTCCGATATCCAAACATAGGCTTCCAATATATCAATCTTTATGTCTCGACCATTTCGAGACTCCTCGTTATGTCCGTGATCACATCCGGGACTCCGAACAACCTTCCGTACATCAAAACATATAAACTCATAATATAACTGTCATCGTAACGTTAAGCGTGCGGACCCTACGGGTTCGAGAACTATGTAGACATGACCGAGACACCTCTCCGGTCAATAACCAATAGCGGAACCTGGATGCTCATATTGGCTCCCACATATTCTACGAAGATCTTTATCGGTCAGACTGCATAACAACATACGTTGTTCCCTTTGTCATCGGTATGTTACTTGCCCGAGATTCGATCGTCAGTATCTCGATACCTAGTTCAATATCGTTACCGGCAAGTCTCTTTACTCGTTCCGTAATACATCATCCCACAACTAACTCATTAGTTACAATGCTTGCTAGGCTTATAGTGATGTGTATTACTGAGTGGGCCCAGAGATACCTCTCCGACAATCGGAGTGACAAATCCTAATCTCGAAATACGCCAACCCAACAAGTACCTTTGGAGACACCTGTAGAGCACCTTTATAATCACCCAGTTACGTTGTGGCGTTTGGTAGCACACAAAGTGTTCCTCTGGTAAACGTGAGTTGCATAATCTCATAGGCATAGGAACATGTATAAGTCATGAAGAAAGCAATAGCAACATACTAAACGATCGAGTGCTAAGCTAACGGAATGGGTCAAGTCAATCACCTCATTCTCCTAATGATGTGATCCCGTTAATCAAATGAAAACTCATGTCTATGGCTAGGAAACATAACCATCTTTGATCAACAAGCTAGTCAAGTAGAGGCATACTAGTGACACTCTGTTTGTCTATGTATTCACGCAAGTATTATGTTTTCGGTTAATACAATTCTAGCATGAATAATAAACATTTATCATGATATAAGGAAATAAATAATAACTTTATTATTGCCTCTAGGCCATATTTCCTTCAGTCTCCCACTTGCACTAGAGTCAATAATCTAGATTACACAGTAATGATTCTTACACCCATGGAGTCTTGGTGCTGATCATGTTTTGCTCGTGGAAGAGGCTTAGTCAACGGGTCTGCAACATTCAGATCCGTATGTATCTTGCAAATTTCTATGTCTCCCACCTGGACTAAATCCCGGATGGAATTGAAGCGTCTTTTGATGTGCTTGGTTCTCTTGTGAAATCTGGATTCCTTTGCTAAGGCAATTGCACCAGTATTGTCACAAAAGATTTTCATTGGACCCGATGCACTAGGTATGACACCTAGATCGGATATGGACTCCTTCATCCAGACTCCTTCATTTGCTGCTTCCGAAGCAGCTATGTACTCGCTTCACACGTAGATCCCGCCACGACACTTTGCTTAGAACTGCACCAACTGACAGCTCCACCGTTCAATGTAAATACGTATCCGGTTTGCGATTTAGAATCGTCCGGATCAGTGTCAAAGCTTGCATCAATGTAACCATGTACGATGAGCTCTTTGTCACGTCCATAAACGAGAAACATATCCTTAGTCCTTTTCAGGTATTTCAGGATGTCCTTGACCGCTGTCCAGTGACCCACTCCTGGATTACTTTGGTACCTCCCTGCTAAACTTATAGCAAGGCACACATCAGGTCTGGTACACAGCATTGCATACATGATAGAGCCTATGGCTGAAGCATAGGGAACATCTTTCATCTTCTCTCTATCTTCTGCAGTGGTCGGGCATTGAGTCTTACTCAATCTCACACCTTGTAATACAGGCAAGAACCCTTTCTTTGCATGATCCATTTTGAACTTCTTCAAAACTTTGTCAAGGTATGTGCTTTGTGAAAGTCCAATTAAGCGTCTTGATCTATCTCTATAGATCTTGATGCCCAATATATATGCAGCTCCACCGAGGACTTTCATTGAAAAACTCTTATTCAAGTATCCCTTTATGCTATCCAGAAATTCTATATCATTTCCAATTAGTAATATGTCATCCACATATATTATCAGAAATGCTACTGAGCTCCCACTCACTTTCTTGTAAATACAAGCTTCTCCAAAAGTCTGTATAAAACCAAATGCTTTGATCACACTATCAAAGCATTTATTCCAACTCCGAGAGGCTTGCACCAGTCCATAAATGGATCGCTGGAGCTTGCACACTTTGTTAGCTCCCTTTGGATCGACAAAACCTTCCGGTTGCAACATATACAACTCTTCTTCCAGAAATCCATTCAGGAATGCAGTTTTGACATCCATTTGCCAAATTTCATAAACATAAAATGCGGCAATTGCTAACATGATTCGGACAGACTTGAGCATCGCTACGGGTGAGAAGGTCTCATCGTAGTCAATCCCTTGAACTTGTCGAAAACCTTTCACAACAAGTCGAGCTTTATAGACAGTAACATTACCGTCAGCGTCAGTCTTCTTCTTGAAGATCCATTTATTTTCAATGGCTTGCCGATCATCGGGCAAGTCAACCAAAGTCCATACTTTGTTCTCATACATGGATCCCATCTCGGATTTCATGGCCTCAAGCCATTTTGCGGAATCTGGGCTCACCATCGCTTCTTCATAGTTCGTAGGTTCGTCATGGTCTAGTAACATAACCTCCAGAACAGGATTACCGTACCACTCTGGTGCGGATCTTGATCTGGTTGACCTACGAGGTTCAGTAATAACTTGATCTGAAGTTTCATGATCATTATCATTAACTTCCTCACTAATTGGTGTAGGTGTCGCAGAAACTGGTTTCTGTGATGATCTACTTTCCAATAAGGGAGTAGGTACAGTTACCTCATCAAGTTCTACTTTCCTCCCACTCACTTCTTTCGAGAGAAACTCCTTCTCCAGAAAGGATCCATTCTTAGCAATGAATGTTTTGCCTTCGGATCTGTGATAGAAGGTGTACCCAACAGTCTCCTTTGGGTATCCTATGAAGACACATTTCTCCGATTTAGGTTCAAGCTTATCAGGTTGAAGTTTCTTCACATAAGCATCGCAACCCCAAACTTTAAGAAACGACAACTTTGGTTTCTTGCCAAACCATAGTTCATAAGGTGTCGTCTCAACGGATTTCGATGGTGTCCTATTTAGAGTGAATGCAGCCGTCTCTAAAGCATAACCCCAAAATGATAGCGGTAAATCAGTAAGAGACATCATAGATCGCACCATATCTAGTAAAGTACGATTACGACGTTCGGACACACCATTACGTTGTGGTGTTCCGGGTGGCGTGAGTTGCGAAACTATTCCGCATTGTTTCAAATGTAGGCCAAACTCGTAACTCAAATATTCTCCTCCACGATCTGATCGTAGAAACTTTATTTTCTTGTTACGATGATTTTCAACTTCGCTCTGAAATTCTTTGAACTTTTCAAATGTTTCAGACTTATGTTTCATTAAGTAGATATACCCATATCTGGTCAAATCATCTGTGAAGGTGAGAAAATAACGATATCCGCCACGAGCCTCAATATTCATCGGACCACATACATCTGTATGTATGATTTCCAATAATTTAGTTGCTCTCTCCATAATTCCGGAGAACGGTGTTTTAGTCATCTTGCCCATGAGACACGGTTCGCAAGTACCAAGTGATTCATAATCAAGTGATTCCAAAAGTCCAATTATGGAGTTTCTTCATGCGCTTTACACCGATATGACCTAAACGGCAGTGCCACAAATAAGTTGCACTATCATTATCAACTCTGCATCTTTTGGCTTCGACATTATGAATATGTGTGTCACTACTACCGAGATTCATTAAAAATAGACCACTCTTCAAGGGTGCATGACCATAAAAGATATTACTCATATAAATAGAACAACCATTATTCTCTGATTTAAATGAATAACCGTCTCACATCAAACAAGATCCAGATATAATGTTCATGCTCAACGCTGGCACCAAATAACAATTATTTAGGTCTAATACTAATCCCGAAGGTAGATGTAGAGGTAGCGTGCTGACGGCGATCACATTGACTTTGGAACCGTTTCCCACGCGCATCGTCACCTCGTCCTTGGCCAGTGTTCGCTTAATCCGTAGTCCCTGTTTCGAGTTGCAAATATTAGCAACAGAACCAGTATCAAATACCCAAGTGCTACTGCGAGCTCTGGTAAGGTACACATCAATAACATGTATATCACATATACCTTTGTTCACCTTGCCATCCTTCTTATCCGCCAAATACTTGGGCCAGTTCCGCTTCCAGTGACCAGTCTGCTTGCAGTAGAAGCACTCAGTCTCAGGCTTAGGTCCAGATTGGGGTTTCTTCTCCTGAACAACAACTTGCTTGCTGTTCTTCTTGAAGTTCCCCTTCTTCTTCCCTTTGCCCCTTTTCTTGAAACTAGTGGTCTTATTGACCATCAACACTTGATGCTCCTTTTTGATTTCTACCTCCGCTGCCTTTAGCATTGCGAAGAGCTCGGGAATTGTCTTATTCATCCCTTGCATGTTATAGTTCATCACGAAGCTCTTGTAGCTTGGTGACAGTGATTGAAGAATTCTGTCAATGAAGCTATCATCCGGAAGATTAACTCCCAGTTGAATCAAGTGATTGTTATACCCAGACATTTTGAGTATATGCTCACTGACAGAACTATTCTCTTCCATCTTGCAGCTGTAGAACTTATTGGAGACTTCATATCTCTCAATCCGGGCATTTGCTTGAAATATTAACTTCAACTCCTGGAACATCTCATATGCTCCATGACGTTCAAAACATCGTTGAAGACCCGGTTCTAAGCCGTAAAGCATGGCACACTGAACTATCGAGTAGTCATCAGCTTTGCTCTGCCAGACGTTCATAACCTCCGGTGTTGCTCTTGCAGCAGGCCTGGCACCCAGCGGTGCTTCCAGGACGTAATTCTTCTGTGCAGCAATGAGGATAATCCTCAAGTTACGGACCCAGTCCGTGTAATTGCTACCATCATCTTTCAACTTTGCTTTCTCAAGGAACGCATTAAAATTCAATGGAACAACAGCACGGGCCATCTATCTACAATTAACATAGACAAGCAAGATACTATCAGGTACTAAGTTCATGATAAATTTAAGTTCTATTAATCATATTACTTAAGAACTCCCACTTAGATAGACATCCCTCTAATCATCTAAGTGATTACGTGATCCAAATCAACTAAACCATAACCGATCATCACGTGAAATGGAGTAGTTTTCAATGGTGAACATCACTATGTTGATCATATCTACTATATGATTCACGCTCGACCTTTCGGTCTCAGTGTTCCAAGGGCATATCTGCATATGCTAGGCTCGTCAAGTTTAACCTGAGTATTCCGCGTGTGCAAAACTGGCTTGCACCCGTTGTAGATGGATGTAGAGCTTATCACACCCGATCATCACGTGGTGTCTGGGCACGACGAACTTTGGCAACGGTGCATACTCAGGGAGAACACTTTTATCTTGAAATTTAGTGAGAGATCATCTTATAATGCTACCGTCAATCAAAGCAAGATAAGATGCATAAAAGATAAACATCACATGCAATCAATATAAGTGATATGATATGGCCATCATCATCTTGTGCTTGTGATCTCCATCTCCGAAGCACCGTCATGATCACCATCGTCACCGGCGCGACACCTTGATCTCCATCGTAGCATCGTTGTCGTCTCGCCAACTATTGCTTCTACGACTATCGCTACCGCTTAGTGATAAAGTAAAACAATTACATGGCGATTGCATTGCATACAATAAAGCGAGAACCATATGGCTCCTGCCAGTTGCCAATAACTCGGTTACAAAACATGATCATCTCATACAATAAAATTCAGCATCATGTCTTGACCATATCACATCACAACATGCCCTGCAAAAACAAGTTAGACGTCCTCTACTTTGTTGTTGTAAGTTTTACGTGGCTGCTACGGGCTTAGCAAGAACCGTTCTTACCTACGCATCAAAACCACAACGATAGTTTGTCAAGTTGGTGCTGTTTTAACCTTCGCAAGTGTCACGCCCGGATTTTTGGGATAATAATTTACCAGAAAAACGGCCTTTGTGCTCACCAGCCCCAGGATTACCGTTAGCTGATGAGGCACCAACTTGATACAAGAATTCCAAGCAAGGTACAAAAATATGTAGTACAAGACCATTGTGGCCTAGGAGTACAACATTTGGTTTCTAATGGTTGAGGGCGGAAGCGGTTGGAAACATCTGGTCTATGGGACTCCATTTCCCCCAAGAACAGCTGACCAGGATAACTCCTATCTTCGCAAGGCTGCTATCGTCAACACGTAGGCTCCGAGGCTGTCACCGCGATGCCTATCTCCATGCGCGAAAATCTGGCCAAGACAATAGCCAGGGACAAGCCAGTGAGTACGTTTGAATGTACTCGCAAACATTAAGAACACGGGTATAATATAACAGGAGATAATCATACTCCGAAACATTTATGATGATAAGTCTGCCATGAAGTAAACAAAAAGAAATCTGCGGTGCACGCGTGCAGAGAAAACATGGACGCGCAATACGGGAGTAAAAGAAATGCACTGAGCGAGAAGTCGGGCGGTAATCCTCCCGAAATCCCAAAATAAAATACTGGGTGCCAAACGAGGGTCTGAATGACACCTCGAGAGGAAACTGCAAGAATAATAATACTGGTGCCAAACGAGGGTCTGAATGACTCCTCGAGAGGAAATTGCAAGAATAATAATGCCGCAGTCGGGCGTCGGGGCGACACCACATAAAGGGCTTATAACAGAAAATAAAGGCAATGCGTGCCACAGTCGGACGTTTGAGCGACATCACATAAAGGGCTTATATTTAAAGTAAGAAACAAAAACACGCCACAGTCGGACGTCTGAGCGACATCACATAAAGGGCTTATAAATGAATAATCACAGTGAATATCCAGGAGGTAGAACCATCCCAGGGATACTCAACAAAAATACATAATGTAAATGGTTAGTCCATAATAATAATAAAATTACAACATGATTCTCAGATGTCACAGGTCATAGACAAAAATTTAGTCTAGTCGTTTCTCCATCCGAAGACCGTCACTGAGTTCTAGCTGATTCGTTCTCCATCCGAATACCGTTACTATGATCCAGTTAGCCGTGTCTCCATCCGAAAACCGTCATTGAGCTCTAATTAAATCGTTCTCCATCCGAATACCATTACCAGATTTAACACAGACTGTGGTCCTTACTCAAGAATATGGCTAACCAACATGACATATCCTCTGCAGAGGGAGTACCATTTTCCCACGAGTAACGGGTTTACTTAGTCCATCGGGACTAATTCTGTCTACGGTCTTTTAATTGAAAACACGCCTAACCTGCACACACCAGCTTAACTCACCGATGTCTGGAATCACCCACGACACCTGCCAAGCAAAACTCTAAGTGGGGAGGCTACAACCTCGACGTAGCATGGGATCAAAATTTCTATTCGCGCGCTCTAAGGGGGTGCCCCCCCTCTCGGTCCCAACCGGAAAACACCCATGCCCCCGGACCAAGTGGCATGCCTACCGGAGGCCTCCGGTATCTTCCACTATGGCCTCTCTGTACGGTGTGTGCTTTGGTAAGGGGTTGACAACTTACTGAACCATACCCCGTCTGCGACAGGGACAAGTGGTGGTACCAACAAATAGGGAAGCTACTGATCAAGACTCGACCTACAACCGACTCAGGTGGTCCAAGTATCCTCCAACAATATTACCATTAGTGGAATAAATCACCACTCATCAAGCCTCACCAGGCCATACCGGACATACTCGTCTCGACGAGGGACTAGGGACAAGCTCGTGTCTACCCAAGACCACGACTTTCCCGGCTACCTTCCGGTATGCATGAGGGGCTCACGAGGATGGTCCAAAACACTATCGTATCATTGCTGACCACAAGATATCTCCAAAAAGCACTCATGCGAATGATCTTACCGTCACATATAATAGCATACACTCCACGTCAAAGTGGTGTCGAAACCGTATCAAAACACCACCCAAAAATATTATGCCAGAGTTCAGAAGTGCTTGCCTTCAAGAGTATGCAAGGGATGCACCTTTTGGAAGCTTTCCCTTTTCTCCAAAATCCTATTTTGCAAAATATCCAAATAACAAAAATTTCAAACACAGTACAAAAAGTTGTCTCAAATATTTTTGAAATAAATCTTAAAATAAACTAGATGAAATTTGAGAGAGGTAGGAAAAAGAATCAACTCATTTGGAGTTTTATTTTAAAAGTTATAGCTGGTCAAAGTCTAGTCAAAACTCTGTTTTATTAAAATCAAAAAAGGAAAACGCTTCGAGGGGAATACGCTTTCGTAGTAGAGGAAACATACTCAGGACGTCTGCGCCTCTACTTAAAACAGAGCAGACGGCGCGTGGGTCACTGACAGTGGGTCCAGAGGGCCCACTGGTCAGGTTTGACCGTTCTTCCCTCCTTCTCCTCTCTTCTACCCGACGGGAGCGGGGCTCCGGCGATTGCCGTCGACGAACGGCAGCGCCACACGGGCATCCAAGAGCGGGGATGGAACGGCCAGACCGAGGCGGTCCTCTGGGTGGTCGCTGGGTCGCCGGAGGTGGGAGGAGTCGCCGGCGGCGAGCTCCGCGGCGGAGGGGGCTACGGTGGCGAAGTGACTTTTGTGCTCCGGTGGTCTCCGACCGAAGTTGGGTAGTTGGGCAGCTCCGCATGGACTAGAGGGAACTACTGGTGGCGATGGTTGGGCGAAAGAGCGGCTGGTTGCGACGAATCGCACCGGAGCTTGGCGGCGGCCGAACTGGCCGGAGTTGAGGAAGAAAGCCCATCCCCGACGATTGCTGGCTGCGGGAGAACTATGGAGGTGGCCTGGGGTTGCTTGAGTGTTCGGGTGAGCTCGGGGTCCCCTTATATAGGCGCTCGAGGCTGGCTCCCGCGGTGGCCGAGGATAAGATCGCCGGCGACCACTTTTCTGTAGTTGCAGGGCATCGTGGCGGCGACGAACGCGTGCCGACGAGCATGAGGATAAGCACGAGCTATTCACAGGGGCAGCTGGCGCGCTGGTGTGGTTTGGGCGGTGCCGAACATGGCAGAGGCCGCTGCCGACGCCGGCGTGCCGCCAAGGGCGCTGCCAGCGGCGCTGTAGGGCGCCAGAGATGCCATGGAGCAGGGAGCGGGCTAGTGCGTGGTTCAGCGATGCAGAAGGGGCCAGGGACGGGTCGCGTCGAGTGTGGCAGTGCGGCGTGCCGGCTCAGTGCGCGCGCGTGCAAAACGTGCGCTCTAGGCGCGCCCAGAGCACGCACGGCAGGTGTTCGACGCAATGCCAACGCGCTCTAGAGAGCTTGGGCGAGGCTGGCAAAGAACAGAACAAGGGTAGGGGTGGCTAGGAGCTTAGTGGACAAGGTGGTTGGTTCATTGGAGCAAGTTCGCAGTGCAAACTAGAAAACATGCCTCAAGCCGACTGTGCACACCAAGTGTTCGACAGAATGCCAAGTGTACTTAGGTAACTCTTGGAGTGGCCAAAGTCTCCAGATCAGGGTCTCTTTAGATGCAGGAGATGGCGGTAAGATCACTTGGGCAAAACCAGAAACTTGTTAGTGCAAGTTTTGCAAAACTCCAGTTTTGGACAGAAGGAAAAAGGGTTTAAAGCAGGCACTTAAAAACCTCCAATGAGTCCACTCTCCTGGACTTAAGGGTTTTGAAGGGAGGGCTACAAGCAGGAAAAAGCTCAGGGTTACTAGAGCAAGGAAAAATAAGGTTGCAGTACAAATCACCAACTTGGACCAGAATGCAAAAGAGGTTGTTTCACTCAAATTTTTCAAAGAACATCACTGGGTTTTTGCATAGAGTTGAATTGTATGCATCAACTGACATCTCCAAACACTTGGAAGAATTTTTAAGGAAATTTTTAAATGGGTTGTAGTGCAAAAGTGCCTACTGGACCAGATTGGAAAAGTTGGTGTAGAGCTCAAAATCTCCAATGGCCAAAAGGTATTTTTGCATAAAAGTGATGTGGAAACATCACATGACATCCCCAAATTTTGGTGAAAATTTTGAAGGCATTTATCAAAAGTTTGCAGTGCAAAAAGGGGCTCCAAAATTATGAAAGATCATTTTAAAGGCATTAAAGCTCCTAGAAATTAATTATGCAGATAAATCCAATGAGATGAAATTGTTTTTAAAAAGAAAACATATAAGTCCAATAAAACTTTTGGAAAGTTTTCCAGTAGGGGCAAAAATCCAAAATAATAAAAGGGTAAAACTTGACAGATGGGAAAGTTTTATTTCCTGGCAAAATTTTAATAAATAAAACAAGGTCAAAATTTTTTGGGTGTCACAGCAAGGACCGGGCGTAGCCACACTCGGTTCAACTAAAGTGAGAGAGACAGACACCCGCCAGTCACCTTTAAGCAACGAGTGCTCGCAACGGTGAAACCAGTCTCGCGTAAGCGTACGCGTAATGTCGGTCCGGGCCGCTTCATCTCACAATATCGCCGAACCAAAACATGACATGCTGGTAAGCAGTATGACTTATATCGCCCACAACTCACTTGTGTTCTACTCATGCATATAACATCAACGCATAAAACCAGGCTCTGATACCACTGTTGGGGAACGTAGTAATTTCAAAAAATTTCCTACGCACACTCAAGATCATGGTGATGCATAGCAACGAGAGGGGAGAGTGTTGTCCACGTACCCTCGTAGACCGAAAGCGGAAGCGTTAACACAACGCGGTTGATGTAGTCGTACGTCTTCACGATCCGATCGATCAAGTACCGAACGCACGGCACCTCCGAGTTCAGCACACATTCAGCTCGATGACGTCCCTCGAACTCCGATCTAGCCGAGTGTTGAGGGAGAGTTTCGTCAGCACGACGGCGTGGTGACAATGATGATGTTCTATCGACGCAGGGCTTCGCCTAAGCACAGCTACGATATTATCGAGGTGTAATATGGTGGAGGGGGGCACCGCACACGGCTAAGAGATCAATGATCAATTGTCTAGAGGTGCCCCCTGCCCCCGTATATAAAGGAGCAAGGGGGGTTCGGCCGGCCAAAGGGGAGAGGCGCGCCAGGAGGAGTCCTACTCCTACCGGGAGTAGGACTCCCCCCTTTTCCATGTTGGACTAGGAGAGAGAGGGGGAAGAAGTGGAGGGGAGGAATGAAAGGGGGGCGCCGCCCCCTCTCCTTGTCCTATTCGGACTGGGGGGGGGGGTGTGCGGCCCTGCCCTGGCCTCCTCTCCTCTCTTTCACCTAGGCCCACTAAGGCCCATTAAGTTACCGGGGGGTTCCGGTAACCTCCCGGTACCCCGAAAAAATCCCGATTTCACCCGGAACACTTCCGATATCCAAACATAGGCTTCCAATATATCAATCTTTATGTCTCGACCATTTCGAGACTCCTCGTTATGTCCGTGATCACATCCGGGACTCCGAACAACCTTCAGTACATCAAAACATATAAACTCATAATATAACTGTCATCGTAACGTTAAGCGTGCGGACCCTACGGGTTCGAGAACTATGTAGACATGACCGAGACACCTCTCCGGTCAATAACCAATAGCGGAACCTGGATGCTCATATTGGCTCCCACATATTCTACGAAGATCTTTATCGGTCAGACCGCATAACAACATACGTTGTTCCCTTTGTCATCGGTATGTTACTTGCCCGAGATTCGATCGTCAGTATCTCGATACCTAGTTCAATCTCATTACCGGCAAGTCTCTTTACTCGTTCCGTAATACATCATCCCGCAACTAACTCATTAGTTACAATGCTTGCAAGGCTTATAGTGATGTGTATTACTGAGTGGGCCCAGAGATACCTCTCCGACAATCTGAGTGACAAATCCTAATCTCGAAATACGCCAACCCAACAAGTACCTTTGGAGACACCTGTAGAGCACCTTTATAATCACCCAGTTACGTTGTGACGTTTGGTAGCACACAAAGTGTTCCTCTGGTAAACGTGAGTTGCATAATCTCATAGTCATAGGAACATGTATAAGTCATGAAGAAAGCAATAACAACATACTAAACGATCGAGTGCTAAGCTAACGGAATGGGTCAAGTCAATCACATCATTCTCCTAATGATGTGATCCCGTTAATCAAATGACAACTCATGTCTATGGCTAGGAAACATAACCATCTTTGATCAATGAGCTAGTCAAGTAGAGGCATACTAGTGACACTCTGTTTGTCTATGTATTCACACAAGTATTATGTTTCCGGTTAATACAATTCTAGCATGAATAATAAAAATTTATCATGATATAAGGAAATAAATAATAACTTTATTATTGCCTCTAGGGCATATTTCCTTCAGTTCAATCATTGGTATTCCGGTTGGAAACAACACGTGGACCAAGAGATGAATGTAGATGGCGGGATGTATCACTTGTACCAAGAATTTTTAAGAGGTGGTGAAATTCTCACAACATTCTTGATATATAAGATGGTATTACTTCAAGGTAGGACATAAGATAAGCTGGATAGCCAGGAACTTAAAGTTCATTCAAAACAAGACAAAGTCTGTGTTTGAAAGGAAGGCATGGATGTGGTCGATGATAACACAGATCATCGAGGGGCAAGCATGGAATTTCTCATCATGAATTTCAATTGATATCTCGAAGAAGTTAAAATGTTGACGATGATCACGACACACCTATCGAGAGGTTTCTTGAAGATGTAATCGATCGGCAATGACATCAAGTCAAAGGAATGGTGAAGCGAAAGGTTATTGGAACTAAGGGTACGACACAAACTCGAAACCAAGCTCGCTGTTCAAGGCGAAATGATATGATGAGGAAGATCGACGTAAGCTTAGCTCATCGCCGAAAGTTATGCTCTGGGAATAAGGACCAGGTAGCACAGTTAAATTCAGCACGATAATGATATAGCCAATTAGGCTAGGAATGATGTGATCGAGTATTAAATTTGTAAGCAATGAAGAGTTCTAATACTTGTTGAATCGCAACGCGAACTCGATTCAGTTATCGGTGTCTTTGAGTGTTTAATAACTCAGAGCCCGTGAAAAAATTGAATCAGTGAGAATGTAGTACTTGATGAAGAACTCATAAGAAGTTATGCAGTTTCGTGATAATCTCGAGATACCAGAGTGTAATACTCGACGATCAAAGTAAAGGTTGGACTGGGGTATTGATCTGCAGAAGACAAATGCTTAAACTTGGCCAAGAAATGGGATCAAAGAGAAAATATGGTCGGAACCACGTTTGCAAAGGATCAATTCACAGATACCAAATGATATTATATCAAGGAAATAGTTATTATTACAAGAAGCTTCCATGATAGGATCTACATCGTTTCCATGGGCATGAGCACAAAGTCCAAGGTCGACTCCCATTCTCCAATGCATAACCTTTCATTCACTTCTCGCGTTTGATGAAGTTGTAGTGTTGAAATTTTATCTGACGAAAAGCCAGTAGAGTATAACCCGCATAACCTTTGAGTTCACCCAGGTTATGGAAGGCATAGGTTCAACCCATAGGGGCATCTTAGGAACATATACCACAACTTCAGGAGTAATTAACACAAGCTCGAAAGCAGAGCATGGTGGACAAAAGGAGAGGATACAATCTACCAAGGGCATTATGTAACAGGAAAACAACTCACAAAGTGATTCAACGCGATGGACACTGTCCGATAATAATTCAACAATGGATCTGGCGGTCCACAATGGAGCTAATGTGAGTATCGGTACTCAATCAAAAGAAGAAAGAATGCAAGGAGATCGGATTATATAAACAACTGACCAATTCAATCTCAAATGCAAAGGAATTATCATTTCCAAATTAAGGGATCATAATCAAACGCTCTGATCAAGGATGGATAAGTTGAATAGGCTTAGGGTTACAATCGATGGCTTTTTGATTAGTCGAGGACCAGCTCCTGTTTAAAATGACGTCTGAGCCGGAAGGATGAATTCTAGGATCTGGTTGAGGATTGCGAGCATTCACACTTATTGAATCAATGGGCTCAAAATGATAGTGGCAAAGGATGCCAATAAGATTACTATACTTATGGGATTAACCATAATGCAAGCAAGCAAGAATTTCAAGAGCAATAAGCTGCCGAGGATTTTCGGAAGATCGAATGGTATTTCGAAGATTGGTGACATACATGAATCAACTGGGGATGAGTGGATACTTGGTAAGTGCGAGAAATTATCCGTAGGGATATTCATGTGGCAAGAACTGCAAGGCAGTAAGCTCAAGGATTCTTAAAAAGTTGGAGAATAATTCGATGCCTCTTGTAATAACAAGAGCAACTCGGAATGAAAGTAAGACAGACATGTGCCTGTAATTCTCCATAGGGATAACGGTTGTAGGGAATTTGCAAAAGCAACGGGAACAAGGTCTCGAGTGAATACTGGAGAGTATCTTCCGAATCTTCTGGTGCAGTAGGCGATCATCTGGACTGAAGGGGCTCTCCGGGAGAAAGTATTATCGAGAACCTAGAATCATAGTTAGTAAAATCGTTTAACCCGAATAGAAGAGATGTCAGAGTCCCAGAGTATAGGTCGAGGAATAAAAGATCCTACTACCACCCAATGGCGACGTGGGCCCGTAAGCCACACAGCCATGTTAGTAAAAGTGTTGCAATGTCTAGACTCGACTTCGGCCAAGGAGTGTGGAAAGGGGATTCCTATAGGCAGTCGGCTCTGATACCAACTTGTGACGCCCCCGATTCAATCGTACACTAATCATCCACGCAAACGTGTACGATCAAGATCAGGGACTCACGGGAAGATATCACAACACAACTCTAAAACATAAGTAAGTCATACAAGCATCATAATACAAGCCAGGGGCCTCGAGGGCTCGAATACAAGTGCTCGATCATAGACGAGTCAGCGGAAGCAACAATATCTGAGTACAGACATAAGTTAAACAAGTTTGCCTTAAGAAGGCTAGCACAAACTGGGATACAGATCGAAAGAGGCGCATGCCTCCTGCCTGGGATCCTCCTAACTACTCTTGGTCATCGTCAGCGGGCTGCATGTAGTAGTAGGCACCTCCGGTGTAGTAGGAGCCGTCGTCGACGGTGGAGTCTGGCTCCTGGGCTCCAATATCTGGTTGCGACAATCAGGAAGAAAGGAAAGGGGGAAAGGGGGAGAAAGCAACCGTGAGTACTCATCCAAAGTACTCGCAAGCAAGGATCTACACTACATATGCATGGGTATATGTGTAAAGAGGCAATATCGGTGGACTGAACTGCAGAATGCCAGAATAAGAGGGGGATAGCTAGTCCTGTCGAAGACTACGCTACTGGCAGCCTCCATCTTGCAGCATGTAGAAGAGAATAGATGGTAAGTTCACCAAGTATTATCGCATAGCATAATCCTACCCGGCGATCCCCTCCTCGTCGCCCTGTGAGAGAGTGATCACCGGGTTGTATCTGGCACTTGAAAGGGTGTGTTTTATTAAGTATCTGGTTCTAGTTGTCATAAGGTCAAGGTACAACTCCAGGTCACCTATTACCGTGGACACGGCTATTCGAATAGATCAACTTCCCTGCAGGGGTGCACCACATTACCCGACACGCTCGATCCCTCTGGCCGGGCACACTTTCCTGGGTCATGTCCGGCATCGGGAGATCAACACGTCGCAGCCCCACCTAGGCTCAACAGAGAGGTCAGCACGCCAGTCTAAATCCTATGCGCGCAGGGGTCTGGGCCCATCGCCCATTGCACACCTGCACATTGCGTACGCGGCCGGAAGCAGACCTAGCCCCCTTAATACAAGCGCGAGCTTGCGGTCCAATGCGGCGCGCGCTGCTCAGTCGCTGACGTCAAAAAGAGCTTCAGCTGATACCACGACGCCGGTTGCCCATATCTTGTCCCACGTGGCGGTTAGTGCATAACAGTTCAACGACCCAACTCAGATCAAATACCAAGATCTCGTTAAGCGTGTTATTGTGAAGTAACCACGGACGCCGACCAGGGCCAGGCCCACCTCTCTCCTAGGTGGTCTCAACCTGCCATGTCGCTCCGCCTCAAAGTAACAGTCGGGGGCCGTTAGGAACCCAGGCCCACCACTACCGGGATGGAGCCACCTGTCCTTTCAGCCCCCACATCGAAATCACATGCGGGTACTCAATGAGCCGACCCGACTTTAGTCACCACCTGTATAGTATGAATGTATATATGTATATACCCGTGATCACCTCCCAAGTGATCACGGCCCGATAGTATAGCATGGCAGACGGACAAGAATGTAGGGCCACTGATGGATACTAGCATCCTATACTAAGCATTTAGGACTGCAGGTAAGGGTAACAACCGTAGCAACAATGACAGGCTATGCAGCAGAATAGGATTAACCGAAAGTAGTAACATGCTACACTACTCTAATGCAAGCAGTAGGGAGAAGGAATAGGCGATATCTGGTGATCAAGGGGGGGGGGGCTTGCCTGGAAGCTCAGCCGAGAAGGAAGGGTAGTCCTACTGGGTAGCAGCGGCGTCGGTCTCGGAGTCTAGCGAGAGAATAGGGGGAAGAAACAATAAATATAATGCAAACAAATGCATGACGATGCATGACATGGCAATGAGCGTTCTTAGGGGGTGCCCAATCGCGGTAGTAGGTGATACCGGCGAAGGGGGGAAACATCTGGACAGATGAACCGGAGGGGAAAGTTGCGAGTTTGCTATGCTAGGGATGTGTGGCTGACAAACAGACTACGTATTCGGATTCGTCTCGTCGTTCTGAGCAACTTTCATGTACAAAGTATTTCCATCCGAGCTACGATTTATTTTATATTAATTTTAAAGGATTTAAATCATTTTTAGGATTTATTTAATTATTTTAAATCAACATTATCCAGAATACTGTTTGGTGACGTCATCATGTCGTCGGCATGACGTCAGCAGTCAATAGAACGTTGACTGGGTCAAACTGACGTGTGGGTCCCAGCTGTCATAGACTGTTTAATCTAATTAGGGTTTAACTAATCTAATTACTGTTTATTTAATTAACACTAGTTAATTAGGTTAACTAAACATAATTAATTAATTAAGTTGATTAATTAATTAATTAATTTAATATTTTTTATTATAATTATTTTTTAAAATCTTTTTTAATTAAACATTCTGGGTGTGGGGCCCGTTGTCCAGTGGCACAGAGGCCTAGCGGGGCGGGGCGGGGCGCTGGGTGCGGGTATCGGGCGCGCGGGCGCCAACCCAGGCAAACGGTGGGGGAACGCCGGCGGCGGGCGCCAGCACCGGGAGCGGGAGGCCAGAAGGGGTGCAGCCGGTGGCGGGGACGATGGCCACGGCGCTTGTTGGCCGCGGCATTAGGCGGCGACGCGGTCACAAGGAGAAGGCCGCGGGCGGCGAGCGACGGGGAGCTCCGGTGAGCAGCGCCGGGCGGAGAACGGGGTGTAGACGCGCGGCTCGGTCGGCGAGCGGAGGGGCGCGGGCCTGCGCGAGCGCGAGGCGCTGGAGGCGCGGTTCGGCGGCTCCCGGCAGCAAGCAGCGGCGCGAGCGGAGCGTGGCGGCGGGGCACGTCGAGCGGGGGTGCGGGTGCAGCAGGGGGCCGGCGCAGCGGCAACGGTAGTGCAGCGGTGGGGCGTGGCCGCGTGGTGACGGCGACTCTCGCGCACAGAGGAGGGAGGTGGCGGCTCACAAGGTAGCGGGAGGGGCATGGCAGCGGGATCGGGGGCGACCGATGGGGTAGCGGGACGGCGAGGCAGCAGGGCGACGGTGGTGGTGCTCCGGTGAGGGGCGCCGAGGACGGCGACGTGCGTCGGGGCGATGGGGTCGGGAGCGGCTCCGGGCTCCGGGCGGTCCGGCAGGGAGGAGGGTTGAGGAGGCGGGCGCCGGCGATGGCGGGGCAGAACTAGGCGGCGTCGGGGTTCGGCGACGGAGGTTGGCGGGGCCGCGCCCCGATCTGGATCGGGGGCAGGGGCAGAGGCGAGGGGGAGGAAATCGTGGGGAGGGAGTGGGTGAGTGGGGGGGTTCGATCTAGGTTTTCCACCGACAGGGGAATATGGGGGAGTGGGGTGAGCCAGCTGGGCCGGCCTGGCTAGCCCAGTGGCCAGCCGGGCCGGTTGGCCCCGGGGAGGCTTTGTTTTTTTAGTTTTTTGTTAATTTTCTTTTCTGTTTTATTTTAGTTTAAAATATTTAGGAATTTACACAAAAAATGTTTTCTTCATAATAATTACCAGTGCAATATTTGGCACCAATCGAACATTTTTGTTTCAATGTTTGAAAACTTTTGTTGTTTGTTTGATTTTTAATTTAAACTCGAACCGGTTTTGAACTAACACGAGATTAGCAACAGTAATCGATATGACATGGCATCATTAGCAGAGGTTCACTGTAGCTTAAGTACCGGGGCGTCACAATAGTCCTGGGAGGCTGGGACTCGTGTTCGAGCCGAACTTTTTTCCTTTTTGGTAGGTCTTCTTTTTTGTTTTGTTTCTTGTATAAAAACGGTTCGAGCCGAATTCGGCTATTCTTATGAGACCGATCTCTATTCGAGGACGAGGAGGCCTCCCGTCGTGGGAAAACCAGCTTCTTCTCTTTTCCTTTTTGCAAAGGAGTTAGAATCATCCATAACATGCGAATCAACCTATGTTTGGATGGTCAGAGGGAGAGTGGTATCTCCACATCATGAGGGTTTAAGTCCTGATGCTCGCATTATTTCTGGATTTATTTCAGGATTTACGGCGATGCGCTTTCAATGAGAGGAGACGTTCCTGTCGACGACGAGGGGCCTACGGTGACTTCGTAAATCTCAAGATGATATGCCGACCCAGTCTCTCGAAGGTGCTTATATGGGTAGGGTGTGCGTGTGTGCGTTCATAGGGTGAGTGTATGCGCGTATGTATGAGCGCTTGCGTCTGTACTGTGTTCAGAAAAAAATCACCCATAACATGTACGATAACCAGTACTACTCATTAAACTACAAAAAGTCATATATTTAGTTACAGAGTATATTTTTAGAAGACATGTGTTGGTCTTGGTTCAAATCTCAAAAGTATATACCAGTTATAAGAAAAACATCTAAAAGAAACATCTGTTCCTAGCATCCGACCATCTAATCAAATGCCTCACGTTGCTGAAATCAACTGATGTTTTTTCGCAAAAAAAAGGAGAGAAAGAAATCAACTAATGTTGCACACCACGATCATGACAAAATTGGAAATGCAACCAATAGCGCTTAATTTAGATATAACCACTACATAACAGCTTAACAAAACTAAGTACTACATAACAATTCATTATGAGGGACATTCTCAGACGGACTAGCTATACCTTGAAAACTGTCAGAAATGTGCTGTAGGGAAAAGTGACATGTGTTTTACCTCTCTACTTACCTTCAATAATTTTAGGTTCTTGATTAAATGGGATTTTAGAATCATTACAATGCTTTACTAGCAACAAGGCGAAACGAACCACGAACCGGCTGAACACCTCGTGGGGGGGGGGGGGGGGGGGGGTGATCTTTCACAACCTACCGCCAGCCTGCGTGCACCACATGAACCGGGTACGGTCCACACCAATCATGCCTCCGGTTCATTTGGACCACTGAATGGTCCGTGATCTTCAAGAACCCGCCGTAGTGGATGGGTCTTTAGTCGTGTCTAGTGGTTGTGCATTCATCCTGTATGATTGCCTCTGATAATATGGTATTGTTTCAGTTCCGTGACCTCGGGTTTGGGAATTCATGTAGCATCTTTAGAGTATTCTACTAATGTTGCTTCTGTAACAAAATGGTGATTCTATACCTTACAAGCAGTTATTCCACGCTTTTGTGAAGACAATCCTTTTTCTTTGGAATGCCAATCCTTTGTTAAATTACCTTGTTGGTGCATATTCTTTCCAATTGATGTTCTATCATCTCTCATCCTCTCAACCGCAAAAACCTCAAAGTCAGTTTGGGACGTGCTTTCCCCCGCCCGCCCAACCCCTGTTTCTTGATTCTGTTATTCTTACCGCTATTCAAGTGCTCAAAGAGAAAGCCAGAATCCTCTCAAAACTGGAGTTAAGATTGGAATACCATGAGTCAGTGTTCGGAAGGAAGTTATGCCATATCGAGCTTTGAAAGTTGTTGGTTCACTATGGCCTCTACGAATACACATGATATCCTTTGGTATCACAAACTTGTAGACATTCTCATCTATTCCAAGAATGAAGAAGAACATGTTGAACATCTCCGCCTCATTCTTGAAAAACTCTGTGAACACCAGCTTTATGCTAAGTTCTTCCAGTGCGAGTTCTGGTTGTCTGAAGTCAAGTACCTTGGCCATGTCATCTCAGACGAAGGCATTGCAATTGATCCTGAAAGAGTCCAAACAATTATTGAATGGACCCCTCCGAAGAACGTGAAGCAACCGCAGAGCTTCCTTAGTCTCGCAAGTTACTGCCACGCTTTGTTGAAAACTTCTCAAAGCTTTCCAAACCTCTTAGAGATCTTCTGAAGAAAAAACAATAGATATATTTGGAGTCCTGCTTGTGACCACATGTTCCAGTTGTTGAAGGATAAGCTCACCACCGCTCCTATTATCATTCCTTCCGAGAAGAAAGCTTTCCAAATCTTGTGACGCTTCATTACAAGCAATTTGCGGATTCCTCATGCAAGAACGTCAAGTAGTTGATTATACCTCTCGATAGTTGTGTCAACATGAGAAGAATTACCCTATTCATGGTCTAGAGTGGACCATTAATGTCCATGCTCTTTTATAGAGTTAATCCATCACATTATGTACATCACCACCACAAACTCACCTGATAAACTGCAATCATGTAGGGCAACTCATGTAGCTATTGTATAGAACATAAAAAACACATCTAGGAAGAGACATTACAACATTTGCTACTACCATGAACCCGTAGTCCAGGGGTGGACTACTCACAACTCATCTTGGAGCATGATGATCGAGGTTGATGATGATGGAGATGAATTCCCCTCCAACAGACTTTCGAATCACGGCAGAAAATGAAGATCGCCTTGGAAATGCGATGTGGCTGCGGCGAAAAAATGCTCGATAAATTGGAGGTGAAAATGGGGGTATATATAAGTCAGGGGGCAATGGAAGCCAACCAGGGAGGCACAACCTGTAGGCGCCCCCAGTCCTAGGGTGCTTAGGGTTATGGGGCCCACTAGGTGTGGGTCCAGGTCCCAGGGGTACTTCTCTTCGAACTCTGGAATCTATTTTTCTGGATTCTTTCCGGGACCTTTTCTGGGTATTTTCTGGAAAATACAAAAACACCAGAAAACAAAAAGTGACACTGGATTAACATGTTAGTCCAATGAAATTCAATGAAAACTATGCCCGAAGTGTTTATAATTGATAGCAACATAGCAGGAATCATGGAAAAATTATTGATACTTTTGAGACGTATCACACATTATTAAGCTCTCCTGGTTCTTGACAAGGTTAGCTAGATCTCGATCTTTTGTTAAACTTGGCATAGGTAGGCGATCTGTTCAGTATGTGTCTTGGGGACTACTACTGGAGGATGGGTAGAGGGGCTAGGGGTAGCTGACGCATGATCGATATGTGCAGCTTCACTAGATGTTGCACCTGCTGGGTTGTTGTTGATTTCCATGGTGTCAATGTTATTCTCAAGATTTGGCCTGAAGGGCTCATACACACAGCCAAGCAAAAACTTACCTTCTGCAATCTTGGAATTAATTAGCAACAATAGGTAGGGAGCATATCCACATGATCTCTTATGCTCAGTAGTAGTCCTTTGGATAGTTTTAACAATGAAGTTTGTGATGTTGAACTTGTCACGCCTATCAAGATGATGAAGTAGATCAATAGAATAGCCTCTTATCATCTTGAATCTCCAGACTTTGGCAACAAAGTGACTCTCAGAATATTGTTGATGGTAGCTAGCCCTGACAAAAGTTTGTAGATTAAGCCTAGCTTCTATCCTTTCTTCTTGTCTTCTTGCATGTTCATCTTTTACACGTTGGTCATAGATTCATGCTTGATCTTGTCTTTGGCATACACATCAATATGGTAGTTACCCCATATGATTAGTATGATACGTATTGCTCCATCGTTGGTCGTGGCTTATCGTGGGAGTAGCATATATACGTACACGCCTGGACCAGAAGGAAAATGTCATGTGAAGTCTTCAACCTGGTTGGTCCCAGATATCAACATCCAGCAGAAGAAGGCAGTTTTTTTACTAGAAACAGGGAGACACTTGCTTGTGTACGACAACGTGAAATATAATGGGTCCCTGCCGTCAGGCTCTCCTGATAAAATCCACTTCCGATGATTCTCGTTTGTTGATGAGGTTGACAATACGATTTGTAGGGTTCAACATGGTGGGTCACAGAAGTCCCAGTAAAAGGAGTCATTTTTGGCCTATTTTTTTGTTTCACGCCACTAAGTTATACGTTTGCGTTGAGGCCGAAGACGCTGGCACCGCGACAAACGCAAGAAGGAGCGGGGCGACGTCGAGGCCTCGAATGTGTAACATCCCCAAATTTCAGATTTAGGAATGCTAACTAAAAATAAGATTGTTTGATTGATTTCTCAAATTTGAGAGGAATCTATTTTTTTGATTGAATATTTCCAGAGAGGAGAATAAAAGGACACTCCAATATTTCCAATTTGAGATTTTATTTGCTTCTTCAAGTATCAAACCAAAACCCTGTATAAACACGAGTGAAGATAACATGACTTAAGATATAAATAATTGGGAGGCTTAGATATATATATTTGGATTTCATTTGAATTGTTTCTTTCTATATTTAAAATAATATTCCAACGCAAAGAAATTAATAGAGAAGAGATAACAAGACTTTCCCAATATAAAAAACATTCAAAATATTTTTGAATTTGGATTGAGTGGTTTCAAAATATTTTGGGATATATAAACCCTAAAACCATTATAATATTATTTATAATTCCTATTATAGCCTTTATTTTCAGAAGGTATTTCTACAGCATATTTTGGCTAGGAAATATTTTCCTAGGCTCTAAATATTATGTATTTTTAGGATCTTTTTCTGGATTTTTTGGTTGAAATTAGTTTAGAGGCCATAACCTTATCAACTAGGGACTATTAGAATAATCATCATACCTTATGTAGTCTCACAAGCAAAATCACATACTTGTTGATACGTACCAGTGATGATGTTCGAGGATAATACAAATATCTCATGAATATATGAGGAAATATCATCACCATATGATTGCCTCTAGGGCATATCTCCAACAGTTTCGAGACAAAGAGCAAGTGGGTAGCCATGGCAAGCCCTAACCTGGTATTAACTACCCGGTTTTGACGAGAGCCACAATACCCGAACCTCTACCTCAATTCACCAAGCTTAGGAAGTAGCTCGCCCCTGAGTTAGCCCAAGGGGGTGGCCGGATGGGGGGGGGGGGGGGGGGGGGGAGGACTCAACACCGACGGAGTAGGCGAGAGAAGGAGAAAACCGTAACCAGTGGGAAACACATGAAACTGGGGTAATTTTGGAGGATTCCAATCCTTAGGATTTTTCCTCCGTGATTTGTTTGATACATAGGACTGCAATCCCTAGGAATTTTTTCATAGGATTCACTTGTACTAGTTTTCATAGAAAAAAAATTCATCCACTCCAACCTCATGTAAAAAATCCTACGTTTTTCCTGTGCACAGCCAAACACTCAGAATAATCCTGTAGGATTGAGGATAACATGCCATTTTATTTCTCTATTTTTTCTATTCCTATATTTTACAAATACTGCGAATCAAAGAGGCCCTAACTGTGAAATGACCTTTTGTTTTAGAACTGGATTTGTTTGAGAATTTTTTTTAGAACTGGACTTTTTTTTGTTAGGGAAGACTACATCGTAAGCCGAACACAAACTTTTTGGACCACAGTTTGCTTCCTGGGCTGCCTCTTACGCTTTCTTATGGGCCACAGTGGTTCATCTCAAACTGTCTTTTTCTCGGGGCTTTCTGCATGGGTACTGGTTGGCTCTGTGTCGGTCTATGCATGGACACTTTGGTTTGATAAATTTCGGCTATTTTTATGCCTGCTCCATTGACAACTGAATAAAGATTATTTTTCATTCTGGCTGCTTCAATCCATTTCTAATTCGTATCAGGAATCCTTCAGCATGAGAAGCGACAAAAGCGGGCAGTTAACGGTTTGTGAGCACGAGCCGCCTTTGTTCCCTATTTTTCAGCAAACGGCCAAAGTCCAAGGCCTGAAAGCATATCCCACTGCTAATCTACCACACATACTTGTTAGATCTTCCCTAGATATTGCAAAACAATGTACTCCTACTTAATTTACACGCTAGACAAAACTACTAGTTACAATAAAATAATTAACAGCCATATGCTAGAAAAATGTTCCCGCACCATCTAGATCTCCTTCCACACGTCAAACGCAGAAGTTGACAAGTTGCCAGAGACGGCGAGTTATTGATTAGTTAGGAGGATGGATGAATAGAAATGTTAGGTAATAGGTGGGCGATTCCTTGCCGCTTTACCGATGCTCAGTCAACAAAGCTAAAAACGCAACGCACCGCGGGGGACGTCGTGATGGAACGGACGTGGTTAGCTCGGATGAGACGGCGACGCATCGCGCGTGCGTGCAGGGCGTCATGCACAGGGCAGGCCCTTCACATGAAACCAAATTGTTGTTTTGTTACTTTGGGCAGTCCTCTCCCTCAACAAGAACACGTAGCTCTTGAAGCAGTTTGGGCGGACGACGCAAAGCAATTAATCTGCTTACCTTGCTTGGCTTTTTGGTCCCTTGCTTTTTTTTGTAGGGCTGCTGCTGTTTGCTAGATTTATAGATAACTGGCATTTTTATTGATGCATCAAGCTGACGTTTGTTGCTCAGGATAGATAGCTTTTAATTTGTTGCGTTTCGGTTTTGAGTTGTGCCTTTGGTTCAGTATGCAACTTTCTTTCATTTCACCACGCCGCTAATACTCCGACTTTCTTTCAAAATGCGGTTTTGAGTAGTACAAAATAACAAGCATGCTGATGCATGTTTGAAAACAAAATGCGGTGCAGTTGTTATTTCGATGCCCGACTTTCTTTCTACTTAGATTCTTCTCTTCCGGCAGGTCCATAGGGAATGGGCAGACTCAGGTGAATTGGCTACTACGTATAATGGAGTAACTAGCATTATTAAACAAGTTTCATGGATCATGAGAAGACTAATATGGTTGACAGGTTGAGCCAGCAAAAGATGACCATGCAACATGCCCACTCACATGCAACGTCGGGATCAAGCAAAGCAATCAATCAAGGCACCATTCTACGCGCAGGCATTGTATAATCCAAAGGAATGTGCAGCGGTTGAACATGAACGCGCATGCACGTCGCTTGTGCTCGAATAGTCATTTCTTCTTTTGCAGTAGGGCCGTATCGCAACCTGCATGCAGCCGCCAACTGCGAAAACAAGGGACTACAAATGTTGAACTGCCAGGTTTCTTTATCGGTTAAGTACACCAAACTAGTACGTAGTTTCTTAGATTGGGTTTAGAAGGTTCCTTTGGTTCAGCGCAGGGACACTGGCTTGACTAATTAGCCACGTCATCTTTGCTAGTTCAATTTATTTTGCGAGGACATCGTTGCGCTATTACAATGTTACTAGCTAATTGTATGTGCCTTATAATGTGGGCGTACATATTCTAATGGTTCAACAACAATCTTGCCCGACATATACTTTACACCCACCATATTCTACATTTCAGTAATATTTAATTTGATTTGAGTATGGCTAGAGGAAGACAAGAAATGTTTTGATTTAGTTGAGGTTTTGATAAGATTTGATTTAATTTGGGTATGTCTTTTTAGGGGTTTGGCAAATATTTATTGATCATCGGGAATTCTTAGAGGGATACAAATTGGGTCATGAGATTAAGTAAGCCACAGATGGCGACCCTGATCAAGCGATAGAGAAAATTTGGCAAGGTTGTGAGCTTCATAAGTTGTTGCTCGACCTTCAAAGACAAAGCTACAACTATCAAAATTGATTCTTCTTCCAGCAATCTCTCGAGTAATTATGATGCGAGTTCCTCCTGTTCCTTCTTTAATATCATCAACTATAGGCTTGCAATCACATGCGATAACTAGCTTCTGCAAGGATAGATCGTCGGCCAATGCTTGTGCTTCGGGACAAGCGATAGCCACCAAAATAGCTGGATCAAAGCCGCCCAGGAGAACTAACGCTGACGATCCAAGAAACATGCCATCACGATCCCCGCCAACAGTGGTGTTGCACCAACTTCTCCACTCAACATTTATTTTTGCATAGTCATGAGGAGGGGGCTTCCAAGCAGTATTTCGGGTAACGGAGGGAGAAGAAGCAACAGTACGACGAGGGGCGGCTGAACCAGGTACCACCTTGATGCAATCAAGCTCTGAGATGAACCGCAACGAATAGGTGTATCGAGAGTGGGCTTTCAAAAATGGCCTCGTGTGTTGCCTTTCTCCTTGCTATCCAAACATTCAAAAGGATGACTGCCACCTTCACAAACTAAGCATGTGATAATATTCTTGCACTGAAAACAAGCATTGTATTGCATTGGGTTCATGTGTCACGACCAAATGTTGAGTGAGTTCTTCATCACACAAAGCCTAAACACATCTTGCCATTGTGCATTCAATCACGGGGTGCCTCTGATGCCTTTGAGATCTGGTTTGGATAGCGAAGGTTTCCCTGCCCTTTCCCCCGAAGAGTGACTCTGAGTTTATCGAACCCACGAGAGGATGGCTACTCCGATAGAGAATCTACCAAGTCTTTGTGAGAGAATTAAATTCCAGTTTTCACAATCGGACCTTAACAACCTTAAGGTGTAAACACTCATAGTTAAACAGGCTTGGGTATAAGGACTTGGTTCTTACAACCACATATTTGTGCTCCGGATCATAATGATATTAATTTGTGCTATGGAAGACACCCGTTAATATATGATTACAATGAGACGAAATGGGGGATGTGTCCAAATTATGTCTTGACCGATTTGCGATCTGCATCAAGAGTCAGTTTTCCAACCGTTGGCCCTTACCATTGTACGAGGTTACCTTGGTTATTAAGAATATATCATACAAAAGCATTGGTCATTTAATGACTACACCTCATGCATTCCCAAGGACTGGCTTTTCGCTACCGTACTGAACATTTCTCTCACTGGTGTTCAGAATAACGTTCTGCTTCCTCCCTGCTCCTAACCTCCTCCTTGGTCGAACTCCATGATCCTAGGTACCTGCAGGGTCGAAGAACGAGAAAGAGACAAGAGACAACTATGATGCAATTCTCACACATACATGATGTTAGTTCAAAGTCATTCCATCGATCCCTCATACAAATACATCGGGTTGCAAGGCTATGCGTCAACCCATTGCCTTACCGAATTACTCACGCATGGCAATAAAATCACAAGAAGGAATCATTGATGAATAATTTATTGATAGTATGTCTTACAATGGTAGTCGGATATGTACACGATTACAAGTATGGCTAACTTGGAGGTGGTTTGATGTGATGATGGAGATGGTGGTGGCTCTGGAGATGAGATGGAAAATGGTGGCAGCTAAGGTTGAAGAATGCTTCTGTTTCGCCGTTGGAGGTTTTCAACAATGCTCTTTCGTGATTCCAATGATGGCCCCTTTGTGAAAGTGGTTGGGGTGGATGCAACGGAGCTGCCAGTGCCTATGACCGCAGAGCACTCATACCGGACGTCGTCTTGCACTCTAGGTCATTTGTTGTGCCTCCAATCTTCCTCCTTTCTTCATTTTGCTTGTTTCCTTCTAAACAATTGATTTTCTCCATATATGGTCTCTTTTCCTATGGAAACAAAATAAATAGAGGATTTCACGATCTCTCGCATTCATTAGTCATTAGTGCAATATTGGAGTGATTTTCTCAGATTTTTTAAGATAATCTAGTTTAAACAATGGTGTGGTGAGCGTAAAAATATCACTCATCAGCCTCCAAGAGTCAGTATTCCCATATAAATGGAAAGTGTCGGCGGTGATCATATTTTTGTGTTCCCTAACATCCTACAAGGGCAGGGTCTGCTTTGCCAGGTCCCGTAAAGTCAAAATTTTAATTTGGGTATGTGACAGGGGAATACCTACGGGGTAAGCCCATAGATGCGTATGTCCCAGCTAAAGGCCCAGGCCCATACATGATATGTCCAAAGAACAACAGGCCAATGGGTTACTCACTAAGCCCATCAAGGTTACAACACAAAGATATCATAGGCCTAGGCTCACCGACTGACAAATGCCCATAGCCCCCCCCGGATGTACATGTACCAGCAGTCGGTCATCACCAAGACAGCTGGCAGTCTGATTCCCTATAGTCGGGTGCGCCATAGGTGAAGGAAATATGCCCTAGAGGCAATAATAAAGTTATTATTTATTTCCTTATATCATGATAAATGTTTATTATTCATGCTAGAATTGTATTAACCGGAAACATGATACATGTGTGAATACATAGACAAACATAGTGTCACTAGTATGCCTCTACTTGACTAGCTCGTTAATCGAAGATGGTTGAGTTTCCTAGCCATGGACATGAGTTGTCATTTGATTAATGGGATCACATCATTAGGAGAATGATGTGATTGACTTGACCCATTCCGTTAGCTTAGCACTTGATCGTTTAGTATGTTGCTATTGCTTTCTTTATGACTTATACATGTTCCTATGACTATGAGATTATGCAACTCCCGTTTACCAGAGGAACACTTTGTGTGCTACCAAACGTCACAACGTAACTGGGTGATTATAAAGGTGCTCTACAGGTGTCTCCAGAGGTACTTGTTAAGTTGGCGTATTTTGAGATTAGGATTTGTCACTCCGATTGTCGGAGAGGTATCTCTGGGCCCTCTCGGTAATGCACATCACTATAAGGCTCGCAAGCATTGTAACTAATGAGTTAGTTGCAAGATGATGTATTACAGAACGAGTAAAGAGACTTGCCGGTAACGAGATTGAACTAGGTATTGAGATACCGACGATCAAATCTCGGGCAAGTAACATACCGATGACAAAGGGAACAACGTATGTTGTTATGCTGTTTGACCGATAAAAGATCTTCGTAGAATATGTGGGAGCCAATATGCGCATCCAGGTTCCGCTATTAGTTATTGACCGGAGACGTGTCACGGTCATGTATACATAGTTCTCGAACCCATAGGGTCCGCACGCTTAAAGTTTTGTGACGATCAGTATTATGAGTTTTTGTGTTTTGATGTACCGAAGGTAGTTCGGAGTCCCGGATATGATCACGGACATGACGAGGAGTCTCGAAATTGTCGAGATGTAAAGATCGATATATTGGACGACTATATTCGGACACCAAAGTGTTCCGAGTGGTTTCGGAGAAAAACCGGAGTATCGGGGGGTTACCGGAACCACCCGGGGAGTTAATTGGGCCTCATGGGCCTTAGTGGGAGAAGAGGAGGGGCGGCCAGGGCAGCCGCGCGCCGCCTCCCCCTCTAGTCCGAATTGGACAAGGAGGGAGGGGGCGCCCCCCTTTTTCCTTCTCCTCCTCTCTCCCTTCCTTCCCTCTCCTACTCCAACAAGGAAAAGGAGGAGTCCTACTCCCGGTGGGAGTAGGACTCCCCCCTTGGCGTGCCCTCCTCCTGGCCGGCCGCCTCCCCCCTTGCTCCTTTATATACGGGGGCAGGGGGCACCTCTAGACACAAGTTGATCTGTTGATCTATTCGAGCTGTGTGCGGTGCCTCCCTCCACCATATTCCACCTCGGTCATATCGTAGCGGTGCTTAGGCGAAGCCGTGCGTTGGTAGCAACATCATCACCGTCATCACGCCGTCGTGCTGACGGAACTCTCCCGTGAAGCTCTGCTGGATCGGAGTTCGCGGGACGTCATCGAGCTGAACGTGTGCTAAACTCGGAGGTGTCGTACGTTCGGTACTTGGATCGGTCGGATCGTGAAGACGTACGAGTACATCAACCGCGTTGTGCTAACGCTTCCGCTTTCAGTCTACGAGGGTACGTGGAAAACACTCTCCCCTGTCATTGCTATGCATCACCATGATCCTGCGTGTGCGTAGGAATTTCTTTGAAATTACTACGTTCCCCAACAGTGGCATCCGAGCCTGGTTTTATGCGTAGATGTTATATGCACGAGTAGAACACAAGTGAGTTGTGGGCAATACAAGTCATACTGCTTACCAGCATGTCATACTTTGGTTCGGCGTTATTGTTGGATGAAGCGGCCCGGACCGACATTACGCGTACGCTTACGCGAGACTGGTTCTACCGACGTGCTTTGCACACAGGTGGCTTGCGGGTGTCAGTTTCTCCAACTTTAGTTGAACCGAGTGTGGCTACGCCTGGTCCTTGAGAAGGTTAAAACATCACTAACTTGATAAACTATCGTTGTGGTTTTGATGCGCAGGTAAGAACGGTTCTTGCTTAGCCCGTAGCAGCCACGTAAAACTTGCAACAACAAAGTAGAGGACGTCTAACTTGTTTTTGCAGGGCATGTTGTGATGTGATATGGTCAAGGCATGATGCTATATTTTATTGTATGAGATGATCATGTTTTGTAACCGAGTTATCGGCAACTGGCAGGAGCCATATGGTTGTCGCTTTATTGTATGCAATGCAATCGCCCTGTAATTGCTTTACTTTATCACTAAGCGGTAGCGATAGTCGTAGAAGCAATAGTTGGCGAGACGACAACGATGCTACGATGGAGATCAAGGTGTCGCGCCGGTGACGATGGTGATCATGACGGTGTTTCGGAGATGGAGATCACAAGCACAAGATGATGATGGCCATATCATATCACTTATATTGATTGCATGTGATGTTTATCTTTTATGCATATTATTTTGCTTTGATTGACGGTAGCATTATAAGATGATCTCTCACTAAATTTCAAGATAAAAGTGTTCTCCCTGAGTATGCACCGTTGCCAAAGTTCGTCGTGCCGAGACACCACGTGATGATCGGGTGTGATAAGCTCTACGTTCATCTACAACGGGTGCAAGGCAGTTTTTCACATGCAAAATACTCGGGTTAAACTTGACGAGCCTAGCTTATGCAGATATGGCCTCGGAACACTGAGACCGAAAGGTCGAGCGTGAATCATATAGTAGATATGATCAACATAGTGATGTTCACCATTGAAAACTACTCCATCTCACGTGCTGATCGGACATGGTTTAGTTGATTTGGATCACATGATCACTTAGATGATTAGAGGGATGTCTATCTAAGTGGGAGTTCTTAAGTAATATGATTAATTGAACTTAAATTTATCATGAACTTAGTACCTGATAGTATTTTGCTTGTCTATGTTGATTGTAGATAGATGGCCCGTGCTGTTGTTCCTTTGAATTTTAATGCGTTCCTTGAGAAAGCAAAGTTGAAAGATGATGGTAGCAATTACACGGACTGGGCCCGGAACTTGAGGATTATCCTCATTGCTGCACAGAAGAATTTCGTCCTGGAAGCACCACTAGGTGACAGGCCTGCTGCAGATGCAACTGACGACGTTTAGAACATATGGCAGAGCAAAGCTGATGACTACTCGCTAGTTCAGTGTGCCATGCTTTACGGCTTAGAACCGGGACTTCAATGACGTTTTGAACGTCATGGAGCATATGAGATGTTCCAGGAGTTGAAGTAAATATTTCAAGCAAATGCCCGGATTGAGAGATATGAAGTCTCCAATAAGTTCTACAGCTGCAAGATGGAGGAGAATAGTTCTGTCAGTGAACATATACTCAAAATGTCTGGGTATAACAATCACTTGTTCAACTGGGAGTTAATCTTCCGGATGATAGTGTCATTGACAGAATTCATCAATCACTGCCACCAAGCTACAAGAGCTTCGTGATGAACTATAATATGCAAGGGATGGATAAGACAATTCCCGAGCTCTTCGCAATGTTAAAGGCTGCGGAGGTAGAAATCAAGAAGGAGCATCAAGTGTTGATGGTCAACAAGACCACCAGTTTCAAGAAAAAGGGAAAAGGGAAGAAGAAGGGGAACTTCAAGAAGAACGACAAACAAGTTGCTGCTGAAGAGAAGAAACCCAAATCTGGACCTAAGCTTGAGACTGAGTGCTTCTACTGCAAGCAGCCTGGTCACTGGAAGCGGAACTGCCCCAAGTATTTGGCGGATAAGAAGGATGGGAAGGTGAACAAAGGTATATGTGATATACATGTTATTGATGTGTACCTTACTAGAGCTCGCAGTAGCACCTGGGTATTTGATACTGGTTCTGTTGCTAATATTTGCAACTCGAAACAGGGACTACGGATTAAGCGAAGACTGGCTAAGGACGAGGTGACGATGCGCGTAGGAAATGGTTCCAAAGTCGATGTGATCGCCGTCGGCACGCTACCTCTACATCTACCTTCGGGATTTTTTATACCTAAATAATTGTTATTTGGTGCCAGCGTTGAGCATGAACATTATATCTGGATCTTGTTTGATGCGAGACGGCTATTCATTTAAATCTGAGAATAATGGTTGTTCTATTTATATGAGTAATATCTTTTATGGTCATGCACCCTTGAAGAGTGGTCTATTTTTGTTAAATCTCGATATTAGTGACACACATATTCATAATGTTGAAGCCAAAAGATGCAGAGTTGATAATGATAGTGCAACTTATTTGTGGCACTGCCGTTTGGGTCATATTGGTGTAAAGCGCATGAAGAAACTCCATACTGATGGACTTTTGGAATCACTTGATTATGAATCACTTGGTACTTGCGAACCATGCCTGATGGGTAAGATGACTAAAACGCCGTTCTCCGGAACAATGGAGCGAGCAACAGATTTGTTGGAAATCATACATACTGATGTATGTGGTCCGATGAATATTGAGGCTCGCGGCGGGTATCGTTATTTTCTCACCTACACAGATGATTTGAGCATATATGGGTATATCTACTTAATGAAACATAAGTCTGAAACATTTCAAAAGTTCAATGAATTTCAGAGTGAACTGGAAAATCATCGTAACAAGAAAATAAAGTTTCTACGATCTGATCGTGGAGGAGAATATTTGAGTTACGAGTTTTTTTCTACATTTGAAACAATGCGGAATAGTTTCGCAACTCACGCCACCTGGAACACCACAACGTAATGGTCTGTCCGAACGTCATAATCGTACTTTACTTGATATGATGCGATCTATGATGTCTCTTAGTGATTTACCGCTATCGTTTTGGGGTTATGCTTTAGAGACGGCTGCATTCACGTTAAATAGGGCACCATGGAAATCCGTTGAGACGACGCCTTATGAAGTATGGTTTGGCAAGAAACCAAAGTTGTCGTTTCTTAAAGTTTGGGGCTGCGATGCTTATGTGAAAAAGCTTCAACCTGATAAGCTCGAACCCAAATCAGAGAAATGTGTCTTCATAGGATACCCAAAGGAAACTATTGGGTACACCTTCTATCACAGATCCGAAGGCAAGACATTCGTTGCTAAGAATGGATCCTTTCTAGAAAAGGAGTTTCTCTCGAAAGAAGTGAGTGGGAGGAAAGTAGAACTTGATGAGGTAACTGTACCTGCTCCCTTATTGGAAAGTAGTTCATCACAGAAACCGGTTCCTGTGACACCTACACCAATTAGTGAGGAAGCTAATGATATTGATCATGAAACTTCAGATCAAGTTACTACTGAACCTCGTAGGTCAACCAGAGTAAGATCCGCACCAGAGTGGTATGGTAATCCTATTCTGGAGGTCATGTTACTTGACAAAGGCGAACCTACGAACTATGAAGAAGCGATGGTGAGCCCAGATTCCGCAAAATGGCTTGAGGCCATGAAATCTAAGATGGGATCCATGTATGAGAACAAAGTGTGGACTTTGGTTGACTTGCCCGATGATCTGCAAGCCATTGAGAATAAATGGATCTTCAAGAAGAAGACTGACGCTGACGGTAATGTTACTGTCTATAAAGCTCAACTTGTTGCGAAAGGTTTTTGACAAGTTCAAGGGATTGACTACGATGACACTTTCTCACCCGTAGCGATGCTTAAGTCTGTCCGAATCATGTTAGGAATTGCCACATTTTATGATTATGAAATTTGGCAAATGGATGTCAAAACTGCATTCCCGAATGGATTTCTGGAAGAAGAATTGTATATGATGCAACCAGAAGGTTTTGTCGATCCAAAGGGAGCTAACAAAGTGTGCAAGCTCCAGCGATCCATTTATGGACTAGTGCAAGCCTCTCGGAGTTGGAATAAACATTTTGATAGTGTGATCAAAGCATATGGTTTTATACAGACTTTTGAAGAAGCCTGTATTTACAAGAAAGTGAGTGGGAGCTCTGTAGCATTTCTAATATTATATGTGGATGACATATTACTGATTGGAAATGATATAGAATTTCTGGACATCATAAAAGGATACTTGAATAAGAGTTTTTCAATGAAGGACCTCGGTGAAGCTGCTTACATATTGGGCATCAAGATCTATAGAGATAGATCAAGACGCTTGATTGGACTTTCACAAAGCACATACCTTGACAATGTTTTGAAGAAGTTCAAAATGGATCATGCAAAGAAAGTGTTCTTTCCTGTATTACAAGGTGTGAAGTTGAGTAAGACTCAATGCCCGACCACTGCAGAAGATAGAGAGAAAATGAAAGATGTTCCCTATGCTTCAGCCATAGGCTCTATCATGTATGCAATGCTGTGTACCAGACCTGATGTGTGCCTTGCTATTAGCTTAGGAGGGAGGTACCAAAGTAATCCAGGAGTGGATCACTGGACAGCGGTCAAGAACATCCTGAAATACCTGAAAAGGACTAAGGATATGTTTCTCATTTATGGAGGTGACAAAGAGCTAGTCGTAAATGGTTACGTCGATGCAAGCTTTGACACTGATCTGGATGATTCTAAATCGCAAACTGGATACGTGTTTACATTGAACGGTGGAGCTGTCAGTTGGTGCAATTCTAAACAAAGCGTCGTTCCGGGATCTACGTGTGAAGCAGAGTACATAGCTGCTTCGGAAGCAGCAAATGAAGGAGTCTGGATGAAGGAGTTCATATCCGATCTAGGTGTCATACCTAGTGCATCGGGTCCAATGAAAATCTTTTGTGACAATACTGGTGCAATTGCGTTGGCAAAGGAATCCAGATTTCACAAGAGGACCAAGCACATCAAGAGACGCTTCAATTCCATCCGGGACCAAGTCCAGGTGGACGACATAGAGATTTGCAAGATACATACGGATCTGAATGTTGCAGACCCATTGACTAAGCCTCTTCGACGAGCAAAACATGATCAACACCAAGGCTCCATGGGTGTTAGAATCATTACTGTGTAATCTAGATTATTGACTCTAGTGCAAGTGGGAGACTGAAGGAAATATGCCCTAGAGGCAATAATAAAGTTATTATTTATTTCCTTATATCATGATAAATGTTTATTATTCATGCTAGAATTGTATTAACCGGAAACATGATACATGTGTGAATACATAGACACACATAGTGTCACTAGTATGCCTCTACTTGACTAGCTCGTTAATCGAAGATGGTTGAGTTTCCTAGCCATGGACATGCGTTGTCATTTGATTAACGGGATCACACCATTAGGAGAATGATGTGATTGACTTGACCCATTCCGTTAGCTTAGCACTTGATCGTTTAGTATGTTGCTATTGCTTTCTTCATGACTTATACATGTTCCTATGACTATGAGATTATGCAACTCCCGTTTACCAGAGGAACACTTTGTGTGCTACCAAACATCACAACGTAACTGGGTGATTACAAAGGTGCTCTACAGGTGTCTTCGAAGGTACTTGTTGAGTTGGCGTATTTCGAGATTAGGATTTGTCACTCCGATTGTCGGAGAGGTATCTCTGGGCCCTCTTGGTATTGCAGATCACTATAAGCCTTGCAAGCATTGTAACTAATGAGTTAGTTGTGACATGATGTATTACGGAACGAGTAAAGAGACTTGCCGGTAACGAGATTGAACTAGGTATTGAGATACCGACGATCAAATCTCGGGCAACTAACATACCGATGACAAAGGGAACAACGTATGTTGTTATGCGGTTTGACCGATAAAAGATCTTCGTAGAATATGTGGGAGCCAATATGAGCATCCAAGTTCCGCTATTGGTTATTGACTGGAGACGTGTCTCGGTCATGTCTACATAGTTCTCGAACCCGTAGGGTCCGCACGCTTAAAGTTTGGTGACGATCGGTATTATGAGTTTTTGTGTTTTGATGTACCAAAGGTAGTTCGGAATACCGAATATGATCACGGACATGACGAGGAGTCTCGAAATGGTCGATACGTAAAGATTAACATACTGGACGACTATATTCAGACACCGGAAGTGTTCCGAGTGGTTTCGGAGAAAAACCGGAGTACCGGGGGGGGGGGGGGGGGTTACCGTAACCCCCGGGGAGTTAATTAAGCCTCATGGGCCTTATTGGGAGAAGAGGAGGGGCGGCCAGGGCAGCCGCGCGCCCCTCCCCCTCTAGTCCGAATTGGACAAGGAGGGGGGGCGCCCCCCTTTTTCCTTCTTCTCCTCTCTCCCTTCCTTCGCTCTCCTACTCCAACAAGGAAAAGGAGGAGTCCTACTCCCGGTGGGAGTAGGACTCCCCCCTTGGCGCGCCCTCCTCCTGGCCGGCCGCCTCCCCCCTTGCTCCTTTATATACGGGGGCAGGGGGGCACCTCTAGACACAAGTTGATCTGTTGATCTATTCCAGCCGTGTGCGGTGCCCCCCTCCACCATATTCCACCTCGGTCATATCGTAGCGGTGCTTAGGCGAAGCCCTGCGTCGGTAGCAACATCATCACCGTCATCACGCCGTCGTGCTGACGGAACTCTCCCATGAAGCTCTGCTGGATCGGAGTTCGCGGGACGTCATCGAGCTGAACGTGTGCTGAACTCGGAGGTGTCGTATGTTCGGTACTTGGACTGGTCGGATCGTGAAGACGTATGACTACATCAACCGCGTTGTGCTAACGCTTCCGCTTTCGGTCTACGAGGGTACGTGGAAAACACTCTCCCCTCTCGTTGCTATGCATCACAATGATCCTGCGTGTGCGTAGGAATTGTTTTGAAATTACTACGTTCCCCAATAATAGGATACCCACGATCTCCAATACACATTAAATATTGTCGTTACCCAACGGTGAATATGTCAGTTACCAGTAGTAATAGCCATGAACATTTGGTCGTGCATGAGATCATCAATACCATTAATACCATCTCATTATGACACCCCTCCGAGTACACTCTATATAATCTGGGAGGAGGACACTAGGCTGAAGGTCAAACTCTCTCATATTGTAATCTGCGTCAACAGCAAGAACACCACACAGGTGTAGGGTGTTACCTCCACCAATGAGGGCTGAACATGTATAATTCCTTGTGCGTACTCCCATTTGCATATTTTGATAGAAACAATTGCCCCTGAAGGAAATATGCCCTAGAGGCAATAATAAAGTTATTTCCTTATTTCATGATAAATGTTTATTATTCATGCTAGAATTCTATTAACCGGAAACTTAGTACATGTGTGAATACATAGACAAACAGAGTGTCACTAGTATGCCTCTACTTGACTAGCTCGTTGAATCAAAGATGGTTAAGTTTCCTAGCCATAGACATGAGTTGTCATTTGATTAACGGGATCATGTCATTAGAGAATGATGTGATTGACTTCACCCATTCCGTTAGCTTAGCCTTTGATCGTTTAGTATATTGCTATTGCTTTCTTCATGACTTATACATGTTCCTATGACTATGAGATTATGCAACTCCCGAATACAGGAGGAACACTTTGTGTGCTACCAAACGTCACAACGTAACTGGGTGATTATAAAGGTGCTCTACAGGTGTCTCCGAAGGTACTTGTTGAGTAGTCGTATTTCGAGATTATGATTTGTCACTCCGATTGTCGGAGAGGTATCTCTGGGCCCACTCGGTAATACACATCACTATAAGCCTTGCAAGCATTGTAACTAATGAGTTAGTTGCGGGATGATGTATTACGGAAGGAGTAAAGAGACTTGCCGGTAACGAGATTGAACTAGGTATTGAGATACCGACGATCGAATCTCGGGCAAGTAACATACTGATGACAAAGGGAACAACTTATGTTGTTATGCGGTTTGACCGATAAAGATCTTCGTTGCATATGTGGGAGCCAATATGAGCATCCAGGTTCCGCTATTGGTTATTGACCGGAGACGTGTCTCGGTCATGTCTACATAGTTCTCGAACCCGTAGGGTCCGCACGCTTAACGTTCGGTGACGATCGGTAATTCAGAGTCCCGGATGAGATCGGGGACATGACGAGGAGTCTCGAAATGGTCGAGATGTAAAGATCGATATATTGGACGACTATATTCGGACATCAGAAAGGTTTCGAGTGATTCGGGTATTTTTCGGAGTACCGGAGAGTTACGGGAATTCGCCGGGGAGTATATGGGCCTTATTGGACTTTAGGGGAAAGAGAGAAGGGAGGCTGCGCGCCCCCCAAGGCTTAGTCTGAATTGGACTAGGGGGAGGAGCGGCGCCCCCTCCTTCCTTCTCTTCTCTTTATCCTTTCCTTCTCTCCTACTCCTACTACATGGAAGGGGGGAATCCTACTCCCGGTGGGAGTAGGACTCCTCCAGGGCGCGCCATAGCTAGGCCGGCCCTCCCCCCTCCTCCACTCCTTTATATACGTGGCCAGAGGGCACACCCTAGGACAACAAAAGTTGGTCTGTTGATCTCTCCCAGCCGTGTGCAGTGCCCCCCTCCACCATATTCCACCTCAGTAATATCGTAGCGGTGCTTAGGCGAAGCCCTGCGTCGGTAGCATCATCATCACCATTATCACGCCGTCGTGCTGACGGAACTCTCCCTCGAAGCTCTGCTGGATCGGAGTTCGTGGGACGTCATCGAGCTGAACGTGTGCTGAACTCGGAGGTGCCGTGCGTTCGGTACTTGGATCGGTCGGATCGTGAAGACGTACGACTACATCAACCGCGTTGTTCTAACGCTTCCGCTTTCGGTCTATGAGGGTACGTGGAAAACACTCTCCCTTCTCGTTGCTATGCATCACCATGATCTTGCGTATGCGTAGGATTTTTTTTGAAATTACTGCGTTCCCCAACAGCCCCTACTTTCATACACTTGTAGTATGGTCAGGATTATATCCATGACGGTAAGGGTAGGGGAAGGCAAGGAAAGGTTTTATTTAGTTAAGAGTTTGGTAAGATTTGATTTAGTTTGATTGAGTTAATGTAAGATGTGGTTTTGGGAAAGTACCAACTTGGTTTAAATTATTCCAAGTTACTCTATTTACGTTGGTTTTTTACTTTGTGCGGCATCAGTTGAGATAACACAAAAATCGACAGAAAACCAAGGTGGGGGTGGGGAGGAAACGCGGGGGGGGGGGGATGTGAGGCGAACCTACCAAATTCCCTTTAATAATAGATAATTGTACCAGAAAATAGAAAATTAAAGGGGGAGGCGTGGGGAGAAAAAAATGGGGAAGGAGGTGAGACGAACCTACAACTCCGCTTTGATAGTAGAGATTAATTATTATTCAACTGTTCTTTAACAAACAATAATATATTAATATAAAATGATATCAACTACCCTGCTCTTCGCAACAACATAGTATCACAGCCTAGTCAAGACATCGAGGATGCGCCCAGTAGAAAAACGATAAAACGAAGAAGAAGAAGAAGAAGAAGAAGAAGAAGAAGAAGAAGAAGAAGAAGAAGAAGAAGAAGAAGAAGAAGAAGAAGAAGAGGTTGAAACAGTCAAGAACTTGCAATAGATGAGCAGCAACACCATCCACCATCCTTGACAACACATGAGATGCATGGAAGGCTGTCTGAAAATAATGCTTCCAATAAGGTAACAACGCTCTAGCATCACCGTCGCAACATCCGACCACTACAGGTCATGCCTTGGGTTTTCAACACAGAGAGCACGTCTGATCAGATTCCAAATCAATGCCTTCAACAAAAAACACGATGCGTAAAACATCACCATTGCCAGGTGCAACCATCGAAGGTCAAACCTAGGGTTTTCACCCAGAAGATCAAGACCCAGTTTTTGAAAAGTACCATCGAGCATAAGACACCATGTGTTTCCACCACCATTTATCGAACAAGCAAAGTTGCAGAGAAACTGAAAGTGCAACTAATCCCCGGGTGGTTTTGGTAACTAATTGTTGGGGAACGCAGTAATTGAAGGAAATATGCCCTAGAGGCAATAATAAAGTTATTATTTATTTCCTTATTTCATGATAAATGTTTATTATTCATGCTAGAATTGTATAAACCGGAAACTTAGTACATGTGTGAATAAATAGACAAACCGAGTGTCACTAGTATGCCTCTACTTGACTAGCTTGTTGAATCAAAGATGGTTAAGTTTCCTAGCCATAGACATGAGTTGTCATTTGATTAACGGGATCACATCATTAGAGAATGATGTGATTGACTTGACCCATTCCGTTAGCTTAGCATTTGATCGTTTAGTATGTTGCTATTGCTTTCTTCATGACTTATACATGTTCCTATGACTATGAGATTATGCAACTCCCGAATACCGGAGGAACACTTTGTGTGCTACCAAACGTCACAACGTAATTGGGTGATTATAAAGGTGCTCTACAGGTGTCTCCAAAAGTACTTGTTGAGTTGTCGTATTTCGAGATTAGGATTTGTCAATCCGATTGTCGGAGAGGTATCTCTGGGCCCACTCGGTAATACACATCACTATAAGCTTTGCAAGCATTGTAACTAATGAGTTAGTTGCCGGATGATGTATTACGGAACGAGTCAAGTGACTTGCCGGTAACGAGATTGAACTAGGTATTGAGATACCAACGATCGAATCTCGGGCAAGTAACATACCGATGACAAAGGGAACAACGTATGTTGTTATGCGGTTTGACCGATAAAGATCTTTCTAGAATATGTGGGAGCCAATATGAGCATCCAGGTTCCGCTATTGGTTATTGACCGGAGACGTGTCTCGGATATGTCCACATAGTTCTCGAACCCGTAGGGTCCGCACGCTTAACGTTCGGTGACGATCGGTAACATGAGTTTATGTGTTTTGATGTACCTAAGGTAGTTCGGAGTCCGGGATGAGACCGGGGAGATGACAAGGAGTCTCGAAATTGTCGAGACGTAAAGATCGATATATTGGACGACTATATTCGGACATCGGAAAGGTTCCGAGTGATTCGGGTATTTTTCGGAGTACGGGAGAGTTACGGGAATTCGTCGGGGAGTATATGGGCCTTATTGGGCTTTAGGGGAAAGAGAGAAGGGAGGCCGCGTGCCCCCCAAGGCTTAGTCCGAATTGGACTAGGGGGAGGGGCGGCGCCCCCTCCTTCCTTCTCTTCTCTTTTCCCTTTCCTTCTCTCCTACTCCTACTACATGGAAGGGGGGAATCCTACTCCCGGTGGGAGTAGGACTCCTCCAGGGCGCGCCATAGCTAGGCCGGCCCTCCCCCCTCCTCCACTCCTTTATATACGTGGCCAGGGGGCACACCCTAGGACAACAACAGTTGATCTGTTGATCTCTCCCAACCGTGTGCGGTGCCCCCCTCCACCATATTCCACCTCGGTAATATCGTAGCGGTGCTTAGGCGAAGCCCTGCATCGGTAGCATCATCATCACCGTCATCACGTCGTCGTGCTGACGGAACTCTCCCTCGAAGCTCTGCTGGATCGGAGTTCGTGAGACGTCATCAAGCTGAACGTGTGCTGAACTCGAAGGTGCCGTGCGTTCGGTACTTGGATCGGTCGGATCGTGAAGACGTATGACTACATCAACCGCGTTGTTCTAACGTTTCCGCTTTCGGTCTACGAGGGTACGTGGACAACACTCTCCCTTCTCGTTGCTATGCATCACCATGATCTTGCACGTGCGTAGGATTTTTTTTGAAATTACTACGTTCCCCAACAGTGGCATCCGAGCCAGGTTTTATGCGTAGATGTTATATGCACGAGTAGAACACAAGTGAGTTGTGGGCGATACAAGTCATACTGCTTACCAGCATGTCACACTTTGGTTTGGCTGTACTGTTGGATGAAGCGGCCCGGACCGACATTACGCGTACTCTTACGCGAGACTGGTTCTACCGACGTGCTTTGCACACAGGTGGCTGGCGGGTCTTAGTTTCTCCAACTATAGTTGAATCAAGTGTGGCTACGCCCGGTCCTTGAGAAGGTTAAAACAACACTAACTTGACGAACTATCGTTGTAGTTTTGATGCGTAGGTAAGAACGGTTCTTGCTTAGCCTGTAGCAGCCACGTAAAACTTGCAACAACAAAGTAGAGGACGTCTAACTTGTTTTTGCAAGGCATGTTGTGATGTGATATGGTCAAGGCATGATGCGATATTTTATTGTATGAGATGATCATGTTTTTGTAACCAAGTTATCGGCAACTGGCAGGAGCCATATGGTTGTCACTTTATTGTATGCAATGCAATCGCCCTGTAATTGTTTTACTTTATCACTAAGCGGTTGCGATAGTCATAGAAGCAATAGTTGGCGAGACGACAACGATGCTACGATGGAGATCAAGGTGTCGCGCCAGTGACGATGGTGATCATGACGGTGCTTCGGAGATGGAGACCGCAAGCACAAGATGATGATGGCCATATCATATCACTTATATTGATTGCATGTGATGTTTATCCTTTATGCATCTTATTCTGCTTTGTTTGGCGGTAGCATTATAAGATGATCTCTCACTAAATTTCAAGGTAAAAGTGTTCTCCCTGAGTATGCACCATTGCCAAAGTTCGTCGTGCCGAGACACCACATGATGATCGGGTGTGATAAGCTCAACGTTCATCTACAACGGGTGTAAGACAGTTTTGCACATGCAGAATACTCGGGTTAAACTTGACGAGCCTAGCATATGCAGATATGGCCTCGGAACACTGGAGACCGAAAGGTCGAGCGTGAATCATATAATAGATATGATCAACATAGTGATGTTCACCATTGAAAACTACTTCATCTCACGTGATGATCGGACATGGTTTAGTTGATTTGGATCACGTGATCACTTAGATGATTAGAGGGATGTCTATCTAAGTGGGAGTTCTTAAGTAATATGATTAATTGAACTTTAATTTATCATGAACTTAGTTCTGATAGTATTTTGCAAATAATGTTATAGATCAATAGCTCGCGTTGTTGCTTCCCTATGTTTTATATATGTTCCTAGAGAAAACTAAGTTGAAAGATGATAGTAGCAATGATGCGGACTGGGTCTGTGATCTGAGGTTTATCCTCATTGCTGCATAGAAGAATTATGTCCTTGATGCGCCGCTAGGTGACAGACCTATTGCAGGAGCAGATACAGACGTTATAAACATTTGGCTAGCTCAGTATGATGACTACTTAATAGTTTAGTGCACCATGCTTAACGGCTTAGAATCGGGACTTCAAAGACGTTTTGAACGTCATGGACCATATGAGATGTTCTAGGAGTTGAAGTTAATATTTGAAGGAAATACCCGAGTTGAGAGATATGAAGTCTCCAACAAGTTCGATAGCTAAAAGATGGAGAATAGCTCAAGCAGTGAGCATGTGCTCAGATTGTCTGGGTACTACAATTGCTTGAATCAAGTGGGAGTTAATCTTCCAGATAAGATAGTAATTGACAAAGTTCTCTAGTCAGTATCACCAAGTTAATAGAACTTCATGATGAACTATAATATGCAAGGGATGACGAAAACAATTCCCAAGCTCTTCGCGATGCTAAAATCGGCGAAGGTAGAAATCAAGAAAAACATCAAGTGTTGATGGTTGACAAGACCACTAGTTTCAAAAAAGGGGGAAAGGGAAGAAGGGGAACTTCAAGAAGAACGGCAAGCAAGTTGCTGCTCAAGTGAAGAAGCCCAAGTCTGGACCTAAGCCTGAGACTAAGTGCTTCTACTGCAAAGGAACTGGTCACTGGAATAGGAACTACCCCAAGTAATTGGCGGATAAGAAGGATGGCAAAGTGAACAAAGGTATATTTGATATACATGTTATTGATTTATACTTTACTAGTGTTTATAGCAACCCCTCGGTATTTGATACTGGTTCGGTTGCTAAAAGTAGTAACTCGAAACGGGAGTTGCAGAATGAACAGAAACTAGTTAAGGGTGAAGTGACGATGTGTGTTGGAAGTAGTTCCAAGATTGATATGATCATCATCGCACACTCCCTATACTTTCGGGATTAGTGTTGAACCTAAATAAATGTTATTTGGTGTTTGCGTTAAGCATGAATATGATTTGATCATGTTTATTGCAATACGGTTATTCACTTAAGTTAGAGAATAATTGTTGTTCTGTTTACATGAATAAAACCTTCTATGGTCATACACCCAATGAAAATGGTTTGTTGGATCTCGATTGCAGTGATACACATATTCATAATATTGAAGCCAAAAGATGCAAAGTTAATAATGATAGTGCAACTTATTTGTGGCACTGCCGTTTAGGTCATATTGGTGTAAAGCGCATGAAGAAAATCCATGTTGATGGGCTTTTGGAATCACTTGATTATGAATCAGTTGATGCTTGCGAACCATGCCTCATGGGCAAGATGACTAAGACTCCGTTCTCCGCAACAATGGAGCGAGCAACAGACTTGTTGGAAATAATACATACTGATGTATGCAGTCCGATGAGTGTTGAGGCCCACGGCAGGTATCGTTATTTTCTGACCTTCACACATGATTTGAGCAGATATGGGTATATCTACTTGATGAAACATAAATCTGAAACATTTGAAAAGTTCAAATAATTTCAGAGTGAAGTGGAAAATCATCGTAACAAGAAAATAAAGTTTCTACGATCTGATCGTGGAGGAGAATATTTGAGTTACGAGTTTGGTCTTCCTTTGAAAGAATGCGGAATAGTTTCGCAACTCACGCCACCTGGAACACGACAGCATAATGGTGTGTCCGAACATCGTAACCGTACTTTATTAGATATGGTGCAATCTATGATGTCTCTTACCGATTTACCACTATCGTTTTGGGGTTATGCATTAGAGACAGCTGCATTCACGTTAAATAGGGCACCATCTAAATCTGTTGAGACGACACTATATGAACTGTGGGTTGGCAAGAAACCAAAGTTGTCGTTTCTTAAAGTTTGGAGTTGCAATGCTTATGTGAAAAGGTTTCAACCTGATAAGCTCGAACCCAAATCGGAGAAATGCGTCTTCATAGGATAGCCAAAGGAGACTGTTGGATACACCTTCTAATCACAGATCCAAAGGCAAAATATTCGTTGCTAAGAATGGATCCTTTCAAGAGAAGGAGTTTCTCTCGAAAGAAGTGAGTGGGAGGAATGTAGAACTTGATGAGGTAATTGTACCTTCTACCGAATTGGAAAATAGTTCATCACAGAAATCAGTTCCAGTGATGCCTACACCAATTAGTGAGGAAGATTAATGATGATCATGAAACTTCAGATCAAGTTACTACCGAACCTCGTAGGTCAACCAGAGTACGGTTCACACCGGAGTGGTACGGTAATCCTGTTCTGGAGGTCATGTTACTTGACCATGACGAACCTACGAACTATGAGGAAGCGATGATGAGCCCAGATTCCACAAAATGGTTTAAGGCCATGAAATCTGAGATGGGATCCATGTATGAGAACAAAGTATGGACTTTGGTTGACTTGCCCGATGATCGGCAATCCATTGAGAATAAATGGATCTACAGGAAGAAGACGGACGCTGATAGTAGTGTTACTATCTACAAAGCTCGAATTGTCGCAAAATGTTTTCGACAATTTCAAGGTGTTGACTACGATGAGATTTTCTAACTCGTATCGATGCTTAAAAGTCTGTCCGAATCATGTTAGCAGTTGCCGCATTTTATGAAATCTGGCAAATGGATGTCAAAACTGCATTCCTTAATGGATTTCTTAAAGAAGAGTTGTATATGATACAACCAGAAGGTTTTGTCGATCCTAAAGGTGCTAACAAAATGTGCAAGCTCCAGCGATCCATCTATGGACTCGTGCAAGCATCTCAGAGTTGGAATATACACTTTGATGAGTTGATCAAAGCATATAGTTTTATACAGACTTGCGGTGAAGCCTATATTTACAAGAAAGTGAGTGGGAGCACTACAGCATTTCTGATAAGTATATGTGAATGGCATATTGTTGATCGGAAATAATGTAGAATTTTCTGGAAAGCATAAAGGAGTATTTGAAAGGAGTTTTTTCAAAGAAAGACCTCGGTGAAGCTGCTTACATATTGAGCATCAAGATCTATATAGATAGATCAAGACGCTTGATAAGTTTTTTCAATGAGTACATACCTTGATAAGATTTTGAAGTAGTTCAAAATGGAACAGTCAAAGAAAGAGTTCTTGCCTGTGTTACAAGGTGTGAAATTGAGTAAGACCCAAAACCCGACCACGGCAGAAGATAAAAAGAGAATGAAAGTCATTCCCTATGCCTCAGCCATAGGTTCTATAAAATATGTCATGTTGTGTACCAGATCTATTGTATACCCTACACTGAGTTTAGCAAGGAAGTACAATAGTGATCTAGGAGTAGATCACTGGACATCGATCAAAATTATCCTTAGTGGAATAAGGATATGTTTCTCGATTATGGAGGTGACAAAAGGTTCGTCGTAAAGGGTTACGTCGATGCAAGTTTTGACACTGATCCAGATGACTCTAAGTCTCAATCTGGATACATATTGAAAGTGGGAGCAATTAGCTAGAGTAGCTCCGTGCAGAGCATTGTTGACATAGAAATTTGCAAAATACATACGGATCTGAATGTGGCAGACCCGTTGACTAAACTTCACTCACAAGCAAAACATGATCACACCTTAGTACTCCTTGGGTGTCAATCACATAGCGATGTGAACTAGATTATTGACTCTAGTAAACCCTTTGGGTGTTGGTCACATGACGATGTGAACTATGGGTGTTAATCACATGGTGATGTGAACTATTGGTGTTAAATCACATGGCGATGTGAACTAGATTATTGACTCTAGTGCAAGTGGGAGACTGAAAGAAATATGCCCTAGTGGCAATAATAAAGTTATTTCCTTATTTCATGATAAATGTTTATTATTCATGCTAGAATTGTATTAACCGGAAACTTAGTACATGTGTGAATACATAGACAAACAGAGTGTCACTAGTATGCCTCTACTTGACTAGCTCGTTGAATCAAAGATGGTTAAGTTTCCTAGCCATAGACATGAGTTGTCATTTGATTAACGGGATCACGTCATTAGAGAATGATGTGATTGACTTCACCCATTCCGTTAGCTTAGCCTTTGATCGTTTAGTATATTGCTATTGCTTTCTTCATGACTTATACATGTTCCTATGACTATGAGATTATGCAACTCCCGAATACAGGAGGAACACTTTGTGTGCTACCAAACGTCACAACGTAACTGGGTGATTATAAAGGTCCTCTACAGGTGTCTCCGAAGGTACTTGTTGAGTAGTCGTATTTCGAGATTATGATTTGTCACTCCGATTGTCGGAGAGGTATCTCTGGGCCCACTCGGTAATACACATCACTATAAGCCTTGCAAGCATTGTAACTAATGAGTTAGTTGCGGGATGATGTATTACGGAAGGAGTAAAGAGATTTGCCGGTAACGAGATTGAACTAGGTATTGAGATACCGACGATCGAATCTCGGGCAAGTAACATACTGATGACAAAGGGAACAACTTATGTTGTTATGCGGTTTGACCGATAAAGATCTTCGTAGAATATGTGGGAGCCAATATGAGCATCCAGGTTCCGCTATTGGTTATTGACCGGAGACATGTCTCGGTCATGTCTACATAGTTCTCGAACCCGTAGGGTCCGCACGCTTAACGTTCAGTGACGATCGGTAATATGAGTTTATGTGTTTTGATGTACCGAAGGTAGTTCGGCGTCCCGGATGAGATCGGGGACATGACGAGGAGTCTCGAAATGGTCGAGACATAAAGATCGATATATTGGACGACTATATTCGGACATCGGAAAGGTTCCGAGTGATTCGGGTATTTTTTGGAGTACCGAAGAGTTACGGGAATTAGCCGGGGAGTATATGGGCCTTATTGGGCTTTAGGGGAAAGAGAGAAGGGAGGTTGCGCCCCCCCCCAAGGCTTAGTCCGAATTGGACTAGGGGGAGGGGCGGCGCCCCCTCCTTCCTTCTTTTCTCTTTTCCCTTTCCTTCTCTCCTACTCCTACTACATGGAAGGGGGGGGGGGAATCCTACTCCCGGTGGGAGTAGGACTCCTCCAGGGCGCGCCATAGCTAGGCCGGCCATCCCCCCTCCTCCACTCCTTTATATACGTGGCCAGGGGGCACACCCTAGGACAACAAAAGTTGATCTGTTGATCTCTCCCAGCCGTGTGCGGTGCCCCCCTCCACCATATTCCACCTTAGTAATATCATAGCAGTGATTAGGCGAAGCCCTACGTCGGTAGCATCATCATCACCGTCATCATGCCGTCGTGCTGACGGAACTCTCCCTCGAAGCTCAGCTGGATCGGAGTTCGTGGGACGTCATCGAGCTGAACGTGTGCTGAACTTGGAGGTGCCGTGTGTTCGGTACAGTCATCGGTCGGATCGTGAAGACGTATGACTACATCAACCGCGTTGTTCTAACGCTTCCGCTTTTGGTCTACGAGGGTACGTGAACAACACTCTCCCTTCTCGTTGTTATGCATCACCATGATCTTGCGTGTGTGTAGGATTTTTTTTTGAAATTACTGCGTTCCCCAACAGCCCCTACTTTCATACACTTGTAGTATGGTCAGGATTATATCCATGACGGTAAGGGTAGGGGAAGGCAAGGAAAGCTTTTATTTAATTAAGAGTTTGCTAAGATTTGATTTAGTTTGATTGAGTTAATGTAAGATGTGGTTTTGGGAAAGTACCAACTTGGTTTAAATTATTCCAAGTTATTCTATTTACGTTGGTTTTTAATTTGTGCGGCATCAGTTGAGATAACACAAAAATCGACAGAAAACCAAGGTGGGGGTGGGGAGGAAAAACGCGTGGGGGGGATGTGAGGCGAACCTACGAAATTCCCTTTAATAATAGATAATTGTACCGAAAATAGAAAATCAAAGGGGGAGGCGTGGGGAGAAAAAAATGGGGAAGGAGGTGAGACGAACCTACAACTCCGCTTTGATAGTAGAGATTAATAATTATTCAACTTTTCTTCAACAAACAATAATATATTAATATAAAATGATATCAACTACCCTGCTCTTCGCAACAACATAGTATCATAGCCTAGTCAAGACATCGAGGATGCACCCGGTAGAGAAACGATAAAAAGAAGAAGAAGAAGAAGAAGAAGAAGAAAAGGTTGAAACAGTCAAGAACTTGCAATAGATGAGCAGCAACACCATCCACCATCCTTGACAACACATGAGATGCATGGAAGGTTGTCTGAAAATAATGCTTCCAATAAGGTAACAACGCTCTAGCATCACCGTCGCAACATCCAACCACTACAGGTCATGCCATGGGTTTTCAACACAGAGAGCACGTCTGATCAGACTCCAAGTCAATGCCTTCAACAAAGGACACGATGCGTAAAACATCACCATTGCCAGGTGCAACCATCAAAGGTCAAACCTACACTACAAAAAAAAGACACATCCGTGACATTTTGGGCCGAACGAAAAAAATTCTGTCATACATATGACACTTCTATGACGATAATTGTGACAAAACCCGGTATCATCATAGATGTGGTGGGCTCCTACTTCTATGACAAAAAATCATGACAGAAAATGGGCTTTTCGTCCTGGGCGGGCCGGAGACGCAGCTGCATGACATTCTTTGGGCCGTCCATGACGGAAAAAACCGTGGTAGAAGCAAGGGCGAGGAAAATTTCGGGGAGTTCCCGGTTACGGTGGGAGGTCGGGGGCCGAGCGATGCGCGTTTCTCTCGTACACGTACGCGCGTGTGTGCGAGGCGTTGGCTCTAACTGAACCCGAGCGAGGCGTTGGGCTCTAACTGAAGCCGAGCGATTGCACTGCACGCTATGGGTTACTGAACCCGGGCGATCGATCGATGGCTGTTAACTGAACCCGATCGAGCGATTCCTTCGCTACTGCTGCTAACTGAAGCCGGTCGATTGGATGAACAGTGAGCGTTGCGGGGGGGGGGGGGGGGGTGGATGAACAGTGAACGGTGGCGTTGCCTCTGGATGAACAGGACCCCGTGGTGTGGAGGGCTGGATGAACAGTAGACGGTGGAGGGGTGCACGTGGAGGGGTGGTTGAACAGGACCCCGTGGTGTGGAGGGCTGGATGAATAGTAGACGGTGGAGGGGTGCCCGTGGAGGGGTGGTTGAATAGTAGCCGGTGGAGTAGCGCGTGGTGGAGGCTGGATGAACAGGAGCCCGTGGAGGCTGGAGGAGGTGGACGGTGGAGATGAACAGTATCCCGTGGAGTCCCGTTTTGCGGTACGCCACACCCCTCCCGATGAACAGGACCCTCGTTTCGACCGTAGGAGGTCCGTTTCGTCCGTTTTGCGGTATGCCACACCCCTCCCGATCAACAGGACCCCCGTTTCGACCGTAGGAGGTCCGTTTCGTCCGTTTTGTGGTACGCCACACCCCTCCTAATCAACAAGACCCCCGTTTCGACCGTAGGAGGTCCGTTTCCTCCGTTTTGTGGTACGCCACACCCCTCCCGATCAACAGACCCCCGTTTCGACCGTAGGAGGTCCGTTTCCTCCATTTTGCGGTACGCCACACTCCTCCCGATCAACAGGACCCCCGTTTTGACCGTAGGAGGTCCGTTTCCTCCGTTTTGCGGTACGCCACACCCCTCCCCATGAACACGACGCATTCCGTTGCCTCCCCATGAACACGACGCATTCCATTGCCTCCCCATGAATACGACGACGACGCTGTTTCTCCGTTCCGACCCAGCCATGTACACGAGCCCTCGCCGTACGTATGCGCGAGTAGGCGTTCGAGACCCTGCCCGTATGTACGTACGTGGCCGTATTTTCTTTCTTGCACCCTGGCCGCTGTACATACGTGTACATGCTACGTGCGCGCCTCTACTACGACACGTACACGCCTCTACTACGACACGTGCGCGCCTCTACATCGACCAGTATATATGTACATACACGTTTGCGACCAGAATGACAACGCTACGTACGCTTCGACCAGGTGGGTCCCGACTGTCAGGCACTTCCTTGCCTGCGAAGATGTAGCTGGTGGGTCCCAGCAGTCAGGGGGGCGAATCGTTTTGGTTTTTTTTGCCCGGACGCACTTCCTTGCGTGCGAAGATGTAGCTGGTGGGTCCCAGCAGTCAGGGGCGAATCATTTTTTTTGCCCGGACGCACTTCCTTGCATGCGAAGGTGTAGCTGGTGGGTCCCAGCAGTCAGGGGGGAAACGTTTTTTTCGCAAAATACGGTGGCCCGTCCGGTGGGTCCCTGCTGTCAGGTGGAGGAATCATTATTTTCCGCGTAATAAGGAGGCACTTCCTTGCTGCTGCCGTGGACCCAGCTGTCAGCCTCTCCACGTACAGTCTACGTCCGATGGAAGTCGTTCCTTGACCACGTTGACCACGCCGTGCCGAGAGCACCAGGGCGGTGGACGACGGCGAGGCCTAGGAAGGGGACGACGCGGAGCCGGTGAAGACGCGACAGTGGATGCCCACGTGGAGAGGAGTATGAGGGTTCACTCGTTCGGCTACGGTGTGAGGCTGCCGTCGCCGCAGGGCCTGGCCAGCGGTGGGAATAGTAGGGGGCGGTGAGGCCTCCGCAGCAGCACAGCCGGCCACGGGAGGCAGGAGCAGGCGGCAGGACCGGCGCTGCTTTGGGCGGCTGGAGCAAGAAGGCCAGAGGTTGAAGAAGCACTACGGCCGTTGGATGGACATCGTACGGTCACTGGAGCTAGAATCGTTCATATTGACTAAGTTGACAAAGCCCTCCGTCCCCGTCAACTTAGTAGGCCCACAAGTCAGCCTCCCACCAAGGTGGGTCCCAGCTAGCAGGGGGAGTATTCATTTTCTTGTGCGTAATAAGGAGGCACTTCCGGTGGGTCTGAGCTGACAGCGGGGGGAACGTTTTTTTCGCGAAATACGGTGGCTCGTCCGGTGCGTCCCAGCAGTCAGGGGGGAAACGTTTTTTTCGCGAAATAAGGTGGCCCGTCCGGTGGGTCCCCGCTGTCAGGTGGAGGAATAATTATTTTGCGCGTAATAAGGAGGCACTTCCTTGCGGCCGCCGTGGACCCAGCTGTCAGCCTCTCCACGTACAGTACTCTTTCGATGGAAGTCGGTCGTTGACCACGCCGCGCCGAGAGCACCAGGGCGGTGGACGACGGCGAGGCCTAGGAAGGGGACGACGCGGAGCCGGGGAAGACGCAGCAGTGGAAGCCCGCGCGGAGAGGAGTACGAGGGTTCACTGGTTCGGCTGCGGTGTGAGGCTACCGTCGCCGCAGAATAACAGGGGGTGTGGGTGAGTGGAGGGATGGTCTGGCTAGCGGTGGGAGTAGTATGGGGGCGGTGAGGCCTCCGCGGCTGCACAGCCGGCCACGGGAGGCAGGAGCAGGCGGCACGCCGGCGCTGCTTTGGGCGGCTGGACCAAGAAGACCAGAGGTTGAAGAAGCACTACGGCCGTTGGATGGACATCGTACGGTCACTGAAGCTAGAATCGTTTATATTGACTAAGTTGACAAAGCCCTTGGTACGCTCCAACTTAGTAGGCCCACAGGTCAGCCTCCGAAACGGTGCACCCCAGATGTCAGGGGGAGGAAACATTTTTTGGGCGGCCGAAGCTAAGAATATCCGAGATTGAAGAAGAAGCACGACATCCGTTGGATAGACATCCAACGGCCACTGCTGCTAGAACCGTGTGTTGACTATAATAAGTTGACAAAGCCTTGCATACGCGTCAACTTATTTTTTTTAGGGGACGCGTCACTTAGTAGGCCCACAAGTATGTGGCAGAGAACTTATAGCCCATTTGCGTTTTGTAAGAATGTACAGCCCATTTTTGAATTCTAATGGAATTTACAACAGCCCATTTACAGTTTGTTAAAAGTACAGCCCATTTTCTAGCTAGGACAACGATTAATAATTTCAACCAACCGTTGAAGACAGAATTCAATAAAATTTCCCACATTTTGATGGGATCCGAAATATTTTTATCCCGAAATTTCTAGTCAGATTAAATATAAATTTGTATTACGTAAAAATCCAACGAAACATTGCGCGCGCAACAATGAAAATTTAAGATTTTCAAAATCCATAAATAATATTTTATAAACTAATTTCGTGTTTGGTGCATTTTTTTATAGTTACTGCTCAGTTTTTATAATTACATCCCATTTATTATTTTTTAAAGGGGATAATTAATTTGGTGCCCTTAGTTGCGTCCCACTCGGCAGTTTTGCCCCTAATTTTGAAAAACCCTTGGTCTTGCCCAGATGTGTTTGATCCCCTTATGCTTTTGCCCTTCCGTCTCAATTCCATCCGGTCAAAGGAGTTTGACCGTTAGCCAGACATTTTTTGGACCATTTTGCCCTTCCTCTCTCTCTCTCAGCGTGCCTCTTTCTCTCTGCGTGCCCGCCTCTTTCTCTTTGCGTGCAACAGGGTGCCGCTGCGGCCCCCATAGATCTCTGCCACCGGCGCCACTGGCCGTTTCGAGTACCACCACGGGCTGCCGTGCCAGATCCGTCGCCCTCACCTCCAGATCTGAGCGACCCCGACCACCTCGCCTCGCTTGCCGCCCCGTTCCTCGCTCCCCGTTGACCTTCGACGCCGCCCCGTTCCCCACTCGCGTTCGTGCATAGGAGGCACGCCAGCGCCTCGCGCCACCCCGATCTGTCGGGCATGTGGCCCGCCATGGCGCTGCCGGCAACAAGCAGCAGGGCCGCCCCCTTCTCCTTCCTTTTCTCCCTCTGCGTTTTCCTGTCTGAGCACATCGCCATTCTTCCACAGGTTCAAGCCGCCGTGCCCATGGCGCCCCGAGCTCCAGAACGAGCAGCACCTGCCCATCTGCCCCGCCGCCGGTCGCCAGTGCCTCCCCGACATCCATCCTGAACGGATCCCATCCAGCCCGAGCCTCCCTCCAGAGACAACGCCGCCACCGGGAAAGGATGCGCGCCGCGCGACGCTTGCCCAGGACACCGCACCGTTGGACCACCACCGGAGGAAAGCCGCAGAACCCCTCCGTCCTTCTCCTTCCCCCCTTTATCGCCAGCGCCTCCCCAACCTCCATCCCGGCCGTATCCGGTTCATCTCGAGCCTCCTGCAGCGGGATCCGGTCGTCTCTCCACTGTGCGCTCATGCCCCGTGCTGATTCGGGCCCCTTGCATCCGCCGCCTCCCCCTTGCAGTTGACCTCGCCTGACGCCCTCCGGCCCAGCTCGCCAACTCGCCGGCCTGGCCTGACTTTCCGACAACAATTGCTCATCGTCGCTGTTGTTATTTGCCCGGCGGCAGAGAGACAGAGAGGAGAGAGAGACTATTTTTTCTATTTGGCATTTTTTCTATGTGGTTGGGACCCACTTGTATGTGTCATGTTTTTTCTCTTTATATTTTCACTGGAGTTATAAGCAGGGGCAAAATGGTCCAGAGAATCATCTGTCTAACGGCCAAACGCCTTTGACCGGACGGAATTGAGACGGAAGGGCAAAAGCATAAGGGAACCAAACTCACTTGGGCAAGACCGAGGGTTTTTGTAAACTAGGGGCAAACCTGCCGAGTGTGACCCAACTAGGGGTATAAAATCTATCCCTTTTTAAAGCCCATTTTCCTGTTAAGCCTAATGCATCCCTCCTAGGAAAGATTTGCAGCCCAGCGGGGCGGAGAATAACAAGTTGACCTTGCCTGGGTATTCCTCAAAAAGACGTATAGCTGGGCTAGCCATTTTCATCTTGAAAAATTTAGTATCTGGGCTGGATATGTGGCCTGGGCTAGACAGGCCACAGCCCGCCCAGTTAATACCCTGCTCTCCTCTGAACAACAACGAAATCATCGCCAAGAAAAAACTCTGCAGTGCTCACGCCTCAAAAACACAAATACTGCTCGAGCTGCTTGGTCCCAGCTGTCGGCCGCACCTTGTGCAATTCTTTCGTTTATATTGACTACATAGGTTGACAATGGTGTGGGACCGTGTTGTCAGGAAACCAGGAGAAAGCAAAAAATATATAGTTGTACATAATAAGGAGGCACTTGCGTACGTACGGCTATGGCCCTAGTGGGTCCCTAGTGTCATCCAGTCAAAATAAAGTCATCTCCTGAATCCTCATGTTCGTTGACGATGTTAACAATGCTCGGCGCCACGACGAGTGCAACAACTCGAAGGACAACGGAGAGGGCCTCGCGGGCCCTATGGATGGTCTGATACAGCGCCCGCTGCTCATTCAGGAAGCCAGGATCATCGGACACCTATGAGCACCTTCGAGAAACTGAGACGACATGAAACGGTAAGGCCGCGCTTGGGAGCTCTGGTTTATTTCAAACCCGTATTAACATACAAGTGTAATTTACTCGTCATCAGAAACAACGCGTAAAATACAGGCGTAATGAAAGCGAGGGCCCGAGGTCTGTAAGCATCCATGGGCAAGGCTGAAACAGCAGCTAACGGCTGGATTAGCAATCGTCTGAGTGTCGTTCAGCGTTTTTATCGTTTGTAAAGTACTTCCGATATTTTACTAGTCGAAATCGACCAACCAAGCGCCTTCGCCCGAGACCATCTGCTTTAATTTACAAGCGTCAGTTTTACAAGCGGTTTGGTTGGAAAACGACGATCCAATCATGGCCTAATATCATGAGTTGGTCGGAAGATCATATGGTTTCACGTCTAACCTACCCGACTTATCGTATAGGCTATGAATGAAACATCAGACGATGAACTTCTTAAGCACGGAAACAACAGAAGAGGATGATCTTCTTAACAAGCAAATCACTGGCATTAGATCGACATGCAAAACAATACGAAGCATTATTCTCAGGAGGCACGGTGAACAGCTCGTGATGCCGCATGCCACAACATTCCAAGCTCAACTTTGCAATCAAACACAAGGCTTGGCATTACATAGACAATATTCAGAACAAACTCTTAACACAGGAATATCTCAGCAGAGTAACTATTTACTTCTAAACTGAACACAGGAATAGGAAAAAACACTCGACGCTGCTCACAGCAAGGGCGTCCCACTCAAAAATATCAAATGCATGTCTTCTGGCTAACATCAATGAGCAAATTTTGACAAGGTTTTCCAATTCCAATATATTAAACTAACGTCTTCTTGCTAACATCAATGATTAAACTTTGACAAGCTTTTCCCATTCAAAATATGTAATGCCTATGATCGTGGAGTCCTGTCGTAGCTTCTTGTACTTGTTTGGGCACTTTTTGCCCAGGGCACTCTACGTGTTGTTAAATTGCCAATGGTCTCTGCAGACTAGTCATGTCACCGGTGTCTAATGATACTCTGTAAAGCTTCTCGGTCATTCCTTCTGTAATGTAGCGCAAACAGTGACTGCTTCTTTCTGCAAAGTGGAACGACCAACTGGACCCAGTAATGCAGCAGTTTGCCTTGGACACATTGGCTCCTTTTGTGCAGTTCAACTAAAATCGAAGTCGGAATGAAACCGAGCTTTAATTTTGATATCCCTGTAAGCAACAATAGGTATAAGGAAAACAATTACTGAGAAATAACGGTTGATGACTTGTACTCCCAGAAGAAAAGCATCTACTGATCTACTTTATCTTAATGGGAAACAAAGCAGGAGAGTACCATTCCTAAAACAATGCCTTGTTTCAACATGTATAAAGAACGACAAAGCAGAAAAGTACCATTCCTAAAACAATGCAACTGATTCATTTTAACAGAGACATTATCTTCACAATACCTTGGTTAAACATGTAGAAAGAACTACAAAGCAGGATAGTACCATTCCTAACAAGTGTTGCAGTTTTGAACTAAGATTCAGCAGTTAATTAATTCTGAGAGTGGCATTGCTTAATTTTACCAGCGGCATTAGATTAACGAAAAGCATAAACAGTTCCAGGGAGAGTGGGCGCAACAACAGTATGTGCTTCCATCTACTTATAAAGGGGGTGATGCAAAGTTTGTTGTAACAAAGCAACAAGCATCATGTCTGGGTTGGTCCCATTTTTGTTCACTACTTAATGGGAAAAGACAGCAATACAATAGCTTCAATTCAAAATTTATTTTAAACAATACCAATACAAGTAGCACAACATCTCAAAGCACAGTGCACAATCATGTGGATGAAGGCCTGTACTGACCTTTCATGAGACGGACAAGATAAAATACGAATCTGCCAACACGAATAGGAAATCCAATCTCGTTTTCTGCAGTTGCACTGAAATCAAGCAAAGTGTTTCACGTAGCGAAGCAAAATGTCGCAATAGCAAAAAGTTGAATAGATATCCCTGTTTAAACAGAGGCAAAAAAGGAATCAATTACTCGCTAATAAAGGAGGATGAAACATGCGGCCACAAAAATGGTAATCCCGCCAATTCCTAACAAGTGTTGCAGTTTTGAAATAAGATTCAGTAGTTAATTCTGAGAGTGGCATCAATTACTGGCTTATAAAGGGGGTCATGCTGAATTTGTTGTAACAAAGCAACAAGCATCATGTCTGGGTTGGTCCCATTTTTGTTCACTACTTAATGGGAAAAGACAACAATACAATAGCTTCAATTCAACATTTATTTAAAACAGTACCAAAACAAGTAGCACAACATCTCAAAGCACACTGCACATCATGTGGTTGAGACCAAGATTTGAAACAACTCGCCACGAAGACTGGAAACAAATCTCGATCTCCTTTTGTGCAGTTCCACCAAAATTGAGCATAGTCACCGGTGTGACATTCAAGTTGAACTGCACAAAACACTCTTAAAACATAAGTGTTTCGAGTAGCGAAGCAAAATGTCGCAATAGCAACAAGTTGAATCGATAGCCCTGTTTTAACAGAGGCAAAAAAGGAAACAATTACTTGCCGATAAAGGAGGATGAAACAAACGGTGACAGAAAGAAGCATCTAACTTATCTTGGATGGAAAACAAAGTAGGACAGTAGCATTTCTAAAACGGTTGCATTGATTCATATTAACAGAGACATTCTCTTGAAACAACATTCATTAAAAAATGTAATTACTTTTAACAGTGGCATTGCTTCAATTTTTCGGTGGCATTCTTAGATTAACAACAGCAAAATAGCTGTATGGGACATGCCAGCACCATGTGCGTCCACACGTATAAATGGGTGATGCAGAGTATGTAGCCAAGCAGCATATATGTGCTGGTCCCATATTTGTTCTCTTTGAACCTTCTTCCTATGTGAGGGCAGCAAATCTAGTCCTGCACAAACTACCCGACCCCCCCAGTTTCTTTCCCTTTTCAACAAAGAGATCAATTCCTTACAGATGTGTGTACTGGGTTACCCCCTTTTTCCCTTTTCGACCTATAAAGCGGCTGGATAGCCAGTCTATACTACTTTCCGCCCCTCCTTTCCTCATTGAACCACGTCCTAGATTCTTCCTCCAGCCCACCGCACCCTTCTTTCCCGTTTGAACCAAGACCTAGATTCGACTACAGATCGAAAAAGATCCACATGCAGCTAGAGCAACGACGGTTTCAAAGAAACTTATACCTTAGGGTCGCCGGGATGTGGAAAGGCGTGTGGCAGGAGGCCGGATCTGCCCACACTACGTACGGCGGCGAGGAAGAAGGGGTCGGTGGCCCTCCCGCACAGGCGCTGGGTGAAAGAGAACAGCGTAGCCGGCAGTGGATCGCCTCCCTCGCCGAAGGCGATAGAGTGAACGCTGCACCTCCTCCCCTTCCCGGTGCGACGGGATACGGATGCCTCCTTCACCAGCTGTGAGGGGGGAGAGAAAGACAAGAGGCCAACACAGTCTTGTTTAGATCTGGTGAAGAGAGGGTGAGAGACTGTGAATATAGCAAACCCTAGCAAATGAACGCTGAGCCTCCAGCGTGTAACATATATGTAGTGCGGCGAGCGTGTGGAGAGTGCAAACCCTAGCGAACAAGCGCTGAGGCTCCCGCTTATATATATACTACTGTAGTACGGACTGAGCTCCGGTGCCTTCACTGCACCTGCTTTTGGCTGTATGACAGGTGAGCCAGCCACATTTTGGGCCCACCTGTCATAAATCCAAAGGCAGGTGCACTAAGTCAATGAAGCTGCATCCATATAGTACTCTCGTGTATACGACTAATATATAGTGGAGTGGTTTTCTTATTCTCTCCATAACAACCATTTTAAATTGTGTAAGTACGAAACGAAACTCTTTATTTAATGTACAGTGAAGAAAACTAGTACTACTTCCGATGAACTAACGATCCACGCCCACGCGTCCTGGTCGCACTTCCTGTCCTTCACGTGTGGTACACTACCCTCCCTTAAGTGAACAACCACACATGCGCCAAATTATCGGAAACGTGTGAGAGTGTGTACAAATAAAGAATTTTAATTTCAATTATCGAAAAGGTTTGAGAGTATTACAAAGTTTGACTTCAATCAAATCTAATATGCGGAGTAAATAAAAATGGAGGGCTACTACGTCCATCCGGGTTTTTAGTCCACACCATTTTTTAAATCAAAGTTAATAGTTGGACAAATAAAATTACAGGGGAGCTGGAGACAAAGTTGTGAGAAGGCTTAGAAATCAATACAAAACTTATGCTCTTAGTACCAACGTCGATCCTTCTTTGAGGAAACATTTGGTTCATAGCCAATTGTGTGATAAAATTGCACCAACGTGAAAGACGACTGCGTCTCCAACGCAACCAAGGTGAACTGACGAAGGATATCATCTTTGTGCGTAACAAGCAAAGAGCAGTGATGGAAGACAGCTTGTTTTTCATTGAAAATCGATCAGCTTCACCAGCCGACGCAACCATGAGGCGCAACCATGAGCATCGATAGGTCATCGTGGTGATGCATCATCCATTTGGCATCAAGTATGGGTGAGGCACCTATGAAGTTCGACAAATCCTCACTGTGGTCTGTTTCTTCTCAATAAATAACATCTAGATGTGAATTAGACAAACTGATTTTCTAACGTACCAAGAAAGAAAACTCGATCAAAAACACGCCCCCGCTTCCAGGTCGCGAGAGTCGTCGCGCACACACACATAGACATAGACATGCATATCCATGTTTACGTAAAATTCCATTTCCATCTCCATCTCCAATCATATTTGTCCAACTGGCACATTATTTACGTTGTTAATTATATACGCAGCAATATTAACGTACATCATCTCTTGTTTGAGCACGTACAGACCGCTGCCACGGCCGGTCCTGACCAACCCGAACCCTCTTCATCACCCGCGCGTGCTTCCTGCCCGAAACGGTCAGTGCCGCATTCATGCCCGGCCAGAGCAGACGCGACCTCTCACTGGCGCCGGCATTGAAGCGGCGCGCCGGCCGAGAGAGCGTCGCACGCACCGCTTCCGGGTGCATGCGGCTGCTCCGCGTTCAAAGGTCGCAATAGCCGGTTACAACATGCATGTAAAAAGTTCTTGGGAGTCCATGCTACAGCTAGCTGTCCTCCCCCAACTCGTCAATCTCTTCCAGTAGTGCTAGTACTCCATGGCGCGATCCATCGACAAGCAGGCGGGAAAGTTATCGTATACTCGGTTTGCGGTGAGTGGCATGCCGAGTGACCGTGTGGGGTCGAGCCCTGGAGGAGGGTGAGACATGAACACGACAGACATGATTTAAATGTTGGTTTTGCTCGATGGCGCGATCCAATGAAACGAAACGTTGGTTTCTCTCCGTTTCCATTTTTTCTCCGGAAAAACGGAAACTTTCCACTCCATTTTCATTCCTATTCCAAGGTTGCCCCATTACAACATTCCATCAAATACAAAGGAAAACTAACACGCATGCTGATGCATCTCAATGATTCACAGATCATAGCCAATATTTACTTCACAACTAAAGAAAAAAGTTGTGAGAGCGTGTACGAAAGAAAAACTACTGATGGGGTCACTACGACTTAAACCCTAAACATGATTCAATTTCCTGGCCAGGTAGAACCTGTTGAAGGAAAGACGGCTGGCACCCTCGGATCATACGATGCTTTTGTGCAGTTCCACTAAAATCGACCTGAGCATCCCTGATGGCAAAGATATTAAAGAAGTGTGATTAGAATAATAGTACTAGCACTAGTTCATGAGACATAAACTCATCACAAGTAGAACCCGGTAGAAGTAGAGAAAGATCTACATGGAGATGGAGCTACGGAAGTGGAGCAAGCCGGCTCCAAAAGGAAGATGGACTACCTGGGACGTCGGGCTGTAGCTAGAAGGGCGGTTGGGACGCGGCATCGGCCCATACCGTGGTGACCCCCGATTGGGACGCACCTACTGTGGGTTTTCTCCCTCGCCGATGTCGACCGCGTCTACGCAGAACATTGTTCCCTTCCCCCAGCTGCGGGATCAGGCCCGTCGTTCTATGATTGTGAAGAGAGCAACCTAAGCAAGCAGGCTTGTAGCTTAGCCTCCTGCTAGTGTATATATAGTGGTTTTCTTTTTCTCTCCATGTCAACCATTTTATATTGCGTACGTGTCATTCAAGAGTGAAATGATGGTTGCTTCTTCCGACTAACTTACTGTGTGATTTGACTGCTCCTTAGTGGCCCCTACACGTACTCCCCCTACGTGTATGCAACAGTCACAATACACATGGACGCAAAAACGCGCGTGACGCCCTAATGCATGCATGTCCGAGCACACGACGGAACACACACGGTCACGCTCAGGTGCTCAACCTACACGTGCATGCACACACATACTCAGTCGGGGTGAGCTAGTGACCGTATAAACACCGGAAAATATATATATTGAGCGCAATGAGCGTATTATGAAATCCACTGACCGTATTTTTACAAATATACAGTGACAAACAGTGTATTTATCTCGTTTGAAATTAAGCCATATTAACCGGAGAGGAGGCAGTATGGACTAGCATTACTTTGTTGTGTCCCGTCAACTTGCCGAACAAGGAGAAGGTTGCAGAACGGGAGAAGCTTGCGCGCGGTGGCTCACAGGACAAGGAGAAACTTTTGACTAATGCAAGCTCTCCCTCGCTCAGGCGGTGGACGTGCAACAGTTAATTCGGTGTCAGATTGCCAGAAGCATACACTATACTACTAGTGCTATTATTGTTCGACTTCCCGAATAGGCGAACAGCCAAGCGCAAAGTTTACTAGTACTACTACTATAGTCTATAAAGGTACGTACTATACTAGTACTAGGAACCGGATGGAGGAGCGTATGCACTCTTATTATAATTTTAAAATGTGATAAAGCAATCTTCAACACATTTGGTTCTCTTCGAGGGTTCTCGCATGTGATAATGGAAGTTGATTGCATGGAACACTCGCCACAATTCTCGCTTAATTCTGGCTCATATCCTGTTACAAATAGTAGCGCTCGGTAATATTTCCTCTTTTTTTGTTATTCAGCATGTAAACAGGTCAGCAAACCTTGCGGCGCATCTTCGTGCGAACCGTGCTTGCTGCACTTTGAATGTGGCCGAGAGCTGGCTTGATGAAACACCTCGCTTCCTACTTATTTTTTTGCGGGGTACCTCGCTTCCTAGTGACCAGTGTCTTGGCTGATCGTCCTAAGAATGCTTATATATGAATAAAGCTCTCTCATTTACCTGCAAAAAAGATTAAGCCATATTAACCGGAAAGGAGGGAGTATGGACCAGCACTACTTTTTGGTGTGTCCCGTCAACTCGCAGAACGAGGAGAAGCTTGCAGGACAAGGTGAAGCTCGCTTACGCCTTTTGACTAATGCAACCTACCCTCGGTGGACATGCATCAGTCCATTCGGTGTCAGATTGTCAGAGGCATACATTATAGTACCCAACATGTGGAGTACCATCATTGTTCGACTTCACGAAGAGGCGAAGAGCCAAGCGCAGTAGTACGAGTAGTACTACTACTAGAACCGCATGGTGGAGCGTCTGTACTCTTATTTTTTTATCTCTAATAAAGTACACGTTTATTCCGGAGAAGGGCGGAAAACGGCAGCCCAACATGTAATGAATGATATCGATCAACCAACCATGCTCGAATATATCTTGGCCTCCGTGCGAGCCCGTCTGTGTGTTCTCGCTCCTCGTCTCTCTCAAGGAACGGCGGGATGGCTCTTTGCCATCAATTGAGATCGGTTTGCTCACACTCCTGTCCCACATGTCAGTGATATGCCAAGAGGAGGTGCGTTGACCGACTGGCCATACACGTACTTGGTTTTGCACCTTCATACTACTCCTCCCTCTGTCACAGTTTACAGGGCGCGCTTCATTATGATGCATTTCTCTAATTGCATTTCCACCACCAGAGAGACTTTAGACGCGTTTGGTTTAATGCTTAATTAATTAGGGCATGGTAACCGCAATCAAGTCCACAATTTTCTCTCCATGTACTGTACTACTACGGAGTGGAGTAAGTGCATGCATGTGTGTACCCGGGGTGGAAGCACTGCATGCATGTGTGTACGCATTATTCCCTCTAGTAATAGACGCCGTGCTATAACTACCAATGCTATTTTTCAGGCCGATCGCTAGTCGCCTTGGTCCCACAGGGTTTTTTTTCTTTTTTCTGAAGCGCGCTATATAAACATTGACGGATGGAGTAGTATGAGCGGAATCAAAGAAGAATGTATTGATGGTTGCTTCTTCAGATCAACTTACAGTGGGAAAGGTGGGGCTTATGATTTGACTGCTCATTACTCACTATTAATGCGGCGCAACGACCGGGCTGAGTCTCCCATGCGGTTGTGCACTACCCCCTCGGTTCTTAAATATACTCCGGAGTATTTGTCTTTCTAGATATTTCAACGAGTGACTACTCAAATATTTGTCTTTTTAGAGATTTCAAATGGACTTGCACATACGAATGTATATAGACATATTTTAGAGTGTAGATTCACTCATTTTGCTCCGTATGTAGTCACTTGTTGAAATCTCTAGAAAGACGAATAGAATATTTAGGAACGGAGGGAGTACACATACGAAGCAAAATGAGTGAATCTACACTCTAAAATATGCCCGTTTGAAATTTGTAAAAAGACTAATATTTAGGAACAAAGGAGTATAATTTTGTGCATGGCACATGGACCTGGATGATGAAGAGGCTTCTGGCAATGCTATCAAGCTTCCATCATTTGTTTACATAATTGACGTACTATACAAATAATTTTCCAGCGACATGAAATTGTACAATGGTGTGAGCTTTCAGCTTTTGTTTCGCGTGTCTTGCCATCGATGCTCTTTCGGAAACAATAAAAAACTAACTTCCTTGCTAATGCATGTCAATTATTAGAAGATCAGAGCTAATAATTACATCACAACTGAAGACAGAGTTGTGAGAAGGTGTTAAATTATAATTGATCCATGCTTTCATTGGCAGCAACGTCCCCCCCAGCTCTGTCTAAATCAACAAGGCATGTTGGGAAAAAAAGTAGCTGTCTGGAGCATGCAACATTCCGATCATTTTGTGCAGTTTCACTAAAATAGGGCTGAGCGTCCCTGCTCCAAAGATATTAAGTGTGATTATGATAATAGAGGACTGCTGATGAAACAATAAACACACAAATAGAAGCCGGTCACCTTTGCAGTCTCTCTTAAGACTAACTAGTTGGAGAAGATTAGGCTCGGAGTTGGACGAGGAGGATAGAGCAAAACCAATCTCCCTTTGTGCAGTCGCACTGAAATGTAGAGACGTTGCGCGTGTGACATTTTAGTACAACTGCACAAAACACTCTTAAGAAAAAAGTGATTTGTGCAGTTCACCAAAAGGTCGCAATAGCAACGAGTAGAAAGGAAACAATTACTGGCCAATAACAGTTGATGACACATGCGATGACAAAAAAGAAGCATATTCCTTGTCCTAAGGGAAGATAACAACACGGTTGTGTTTGTCTAAAACGGTGTGAGGACGAGAATGCAATATGGAAAGTACGCCGGACGAGCTACGTTTTGGGCAAAGAACTATGGAAGATCCACATGCAGCGACGTGGGAAGACGGGCAGTGGAGCAAGGCCGGAGGGGATACCTGGAGGTCGTCGGGATGTAACTAGGTGAGCGGCGGCGGGCGGAATCTGCGAGCAGGTGGCGTAGGCCCTGCCGCGCCGGAGCTTGGTCAGAGAGAACGGCGTGTACCGCAGATCGGGACGTGCTGCCTCGGCGTCGTCAAACAGAGAAACGATGCACTTCCTCCCTTTCCCCCAGCGGACGGGATGCGGCCGGATCAGTGACCAACGGTGAGAGAGAGAGAGGCCACCGCACTCCCTTTCCCCCGGCGGACGGGATGCGGCCGGATCAGTGACCAACGGTGAGAGAGAGAGAGAGGCCACCGCAGCCTTGTGTGAGATACTCTGAAGAGCGACAAACCAGGCAGGCAGGCTCCATTGTATATAGTGAGCGGACTACCTTTTTCTCCATAAAAATCGTTTTATATTCTGTGTACGTGCCATTGAGCGCTATAACTTTATTTAAAAATAACGCGGCAACGCGTCAAGTCGAACTTTGTTTCGTGCACGCGTGGTACACGACCTCCCTAGGTAAACAACCGCTACAGGCGTTCAAATTAGCACGTGGGCTGCCATTTTGTAAAGAAATGAGCTCCACCATGTACCCGCGCGGGTGTGGCTGGGCACGAAGCGTGAGTACGTGCACGGTGCACCTATTCTCTTCTTGTATACGTACACCACCTACGTGGGGTTGTGTGAGAGAGATACAAACCTACAGATATATAGTGTGTGGGTTCTTGAGAGTTTTTGGGGGGGGGGGGTCAATCAAAAAATGTAACATATGCAATGTGTGTGAAATAGAGTCCTGGATATAACATATAAATAGAGGGGGTGATCCACGAGAAGAGAGTGGAGGTATCATCGGCTTGAGGTGTCCATAGAATCGAAGAGAGGGATGATGTGTGTGTGTGCGCGCGTGATCGATAAAGAGTGCCATCGAATTTGTGTGTGCCCACGTCAAAGATATAGAGTGGCTGGCCTACTGGAACGTGAGATGGGACATGTGCAGTTTGTCTCTGTGGCATGGATACCTACCTGCAGCGCTCGACTATCGGTGTGTGGTGGGGGAAGAGGGAGGCCCAATTAACTATAGAGGTACAATGGCTGGTATATGTGTGGAGGAGGAGAGAGGCCTACCTCATGTATTAAGGAGATCGATCTGCCTCATGTATTAAGGGAGATCGATCGGCATCCATGCATATGTGCAGGAGAGGAATAAGGTTGGGAGAGAGATAGAGCTAGAGTGTTGGAGGGGTGGTAATGGAGTTGCTTCTAACAAATGGTGGGATAGGCTTGCTAGACAAACGGAGCGCACGCCCACAATATCAATAAGAGAGGAGATGGCTGCTTGTTGTCTGTGCACGTGCGTGTGAGAGACGGGTCGGGAGGCATGCACGAATGATGAGGGGGGACGATGTGGCTGTGGTAAGCAGACGTAACTACATAGGAAGATCAATCGCCCTTTGTTAGAGAAAGGAGAGACATAACTTGTAAGGTACGTCGATCGATGGGGGGTAGTTAAAGTCGATCTAGGTATATGTTGGGAGATCGATCGGTATACATGCATGTGTGTGTTAGAAGAAAATGAGGCACGGGGAGAAGGATAGAGAGAGAGGAATGCATGTAGGAGGTGGTACGAGAGGCATACTATATCGAGGGGGGAGGAGTGTGCGATTACGAGAACGATGAAAAGAGTGGTGGGAGTGAGGCATGGACGATGACAAGAGAAGAGGGGAAGCTTGTGTTTGTGCTAGGCACGCCTGGCTAGAGAGGCATATCGATCGATGTGTGCGGTAAAGAAGGAGCTGGGGGGCCTACACACACCGTGGGTGAACGACCTAAAGTGAAAAGACGAATTTGCGCAATGGAGCTAGAGAATGCTGAGGGAGGGTGAGAGGGATGTGGGCGTGTGCATGCACAAGAGAAAGTTAGCACTAGCTACAAAGATAAGAGGGTTGTGTGGGTGTAAAAGACGAATAGAGATCATATATACTTCATTATAAAAAGCGAATTCGGATATTTGAAGAATTTATCATAGTGGTTCAAACCGATGCATGTGTGAATATATATAACGGTGATACACATGGTGTGGTTATGAACATGTTATACTACATTTAATATATTTTATCTCTACTCTTATAAAAAAACAGAGTTGTTGATGATGGTGTGCCTGCCATCCTGCATTATAGGCCGTCCGATTTATATCTGGCGGATAGCAAGGAAACTATGATGGTTGAAGTTGACAACAATCATGATTGTAGATTCTTATGGAAGTAGAGAAACGAATTCAAATTTAGTTCGAATTGCAGCGGTAGTATAGACATTTGGAATGCACTAAAATGTTGGTATGAGTAGGTTACATGCATTATACAGCAAGCTAAAAAATTTAATCAGACATAACATGGATTCATACTCCCTCCTTCCATCTATATAGGGCATAATGAGATTTTTAAGACCGTCTTTGACTATTGACAAGATTAATAATACATGACATGCATAATGTGAAAATTATATCATTGAAAGAACCTTTCACAGACGAATTTAACGGTGTGCTTTGTGTAAGTTGCATGTCATATATCATTGCTCTAATATTTGGTCAAAGTTAGCATCGAAAAACGCATTAGGCCCTATATAGATGGAAGGAGGGAGTAGCTTTGAATAGCATTTGTATAGTAAAACGGGGCAAGACTCTCTCTTTGTGTGGTGTGAATAGTTTTATTTTTTTCGTTTTCTTTTTGGTTGAGGGAAGTGCGAATTGATTTGGTACGTACAAGTACAATATTACTACACGTTAGGCTTGTCCCTAAAATTCAACCCGCGTCTTGTTATATCCCGAAAATTCAGATATCGTGCTCCCAAAACTGGCGCCTTCACAACCCGCGCCTTGCTATCCCGAAATTACAACGTGCGCGAAAACTCCCTCCAGCTGCCAAATCCCGACACGCGAAATCCCCCTTCTAACCCTGAGCCGAAAGGGCCGCTAGTTCAAATCGGTGGGGGGTACTTTTGTAACACACCCTACATTTTGGACAAGCGCGTCCCTAAGTCATGATTCACCCCCTCCCATCGCCCCCTTTTCGCCATTCGAAATCCCAGGCCGCCATAACCTCTCCGCTCCAGCCGCGAAACCCCACCCTCCTCCATCCGCCATGTCACCGCTGCCCAGCCGGAGCCTCTTCCCCGACGACGTCGTCCACCGCAACAGCTCGACGTCCCTCGTCCACCTCCCCGGATGAGGATCCGTCGTCCATCTCGCCGTCCCGCCAGTTTAGCCGCCCCGTCCTCCACCTCCAAGGAGCTGCTCCGACGATCGCCTCGTCTATCGCGGCTGCTCCATCCCCACAGCGCTGCCTTAACCTGCTCCACCAGAACCGCAGCATCCTCACCGGCTCCTCGGACGAAGCCGAGGCCTACTCGGCGCCACCAAAGAGGTTGTACACTCATCGCATCGCACCTTCTCCTTAACTTGACCTCCCGGCGCCGACGGTGCTCCATCTCGCACCCCCATGGAGCGGCTACCTTGAAGCCGGCGCCGCGGGCGACATCTCCACGGCGGCTCTCCCCCAGTGCGAGGCCCCTTCGGCGGCGGCGTCCATACCAGCCGGATCTACTGCTGCTGCTCCGGCTCTCACTCAATCGCTCGCTCGCCCAGCTGCTGCTGCTGCTCTCCCCCTCGCTCGTGCTGCTGCTCTGCTCCGATTAAGCCACACTTCAGTCGACTGAATCGACTTTTGGGTCAGTCGATTTTCAGGGGTTGGGGGGCTCGCCGGAGTTAAGGAAGAACCACCCGCAGCGGGGACGGGGCTCGTCGGAGAGGTACCCCACTATCTATCTTAGGGTTCAGGGGGGCGGGGGGCCTAGAGGGCTGGCCGGGGCGGCGGTGGCGAGTTGTTTCGGGCGGCGAGGCGGCGCTGGGGCCAGCGGTTCGGCCGGTGGTGGCTGGCGGCTCAGGGGGGTGCAGGTTGAAGATGAACTGCAGGACCTCCCTAAACTACATGTCAAGTGCCTCTCTGCTACCATTCCGTTCAGTTTCGACAGTAGCATTCAGATTCCACAGTAAATTTCAGTTTCGGCAGTTAAGTTCAGAGTCAACAGTTTTTACCTCATCTGTTGTAGTCAGGTGGTTTTTGGTGATGTTAATTTTACATCCATTTTACATCATCTATTGGAGATGCTATTAGAATCCCACTTGAGATTGACGATGTCTGTCTTGTGCTGCTTCAGCCTTGACGTCTTACGGCTCACCGGAGCTGCTCCAACGACAGAACGATCTATCACAACAGAGCAGTGCCCTGGACGCCGTCTACAGATTCCTCAGATCTTCCTCCACACCTCCGACAGCCACCTCTGCCTCAACTGCTTCAGCGACCAACCCAATGATGTTGAGGTCGACACGGCTACGGCAAAGAGGTTGTACACTTGTTGCATCACTTATTACTATACATTCACGTCGATCCATTAGGGCTATTTTGGTTCAACGGAAAAACGTTGATCCACTAGTTGTTACCATCACTCTAAATTTCTGCATGCTCTCCTTACATAATCTCACCATATTTTTTTCGTATGCATGTCAGATATTGTACACAGTCATGCTGAACATGTAGAGAAAACGAGAAGAGTTTTGTGCGGCAATACAATGTCATGCAGACATCGCTCCATGGTGGGTTCAATGGCAAACCCTCCCCACCCCTCTCCAGATTGTAATCCAGAGGAAGATATCTGTTCTGAGGCGGATTCAGACGCCGCTGACCACTCCTATTTACCCCCCAAAGTGTTTGCTCTACCTTGGCATGATGATGTTAGTCATATCATGCATATATTGCCTTGCAGTGCCTACTTTTGACATCATATATGTCATCTGCTTAGTTTAGACATGTTCTGTAATGCCACCTGTTTAGTTTCTATATCATATATGGGAATTATGCAGTCTCATGTCTTTTAGCCAGCCATAATATATGTGAAATGTGCAATGCCATCCTGTTTAACCAGGCATCATATATTTGAATGATATCTTGCCCATCATTTTCTTCATTACATTTCCATTTGTCGACAATGTTTGTACATTAAACTACTCTTCCTGTGAATCAGCCATTTGGGTGGGAGATGGAAAAATCTGGAGTGAAAACAAGGCCTTCAGAGCAGACAGTGCTACCTGTCGAAGCAGATCTCTTGTTGGGTCCCGATAGCTCCTCAGAGATGGATTCAGAGACAGATGACCAGTCCTATTCCCCCACTGAGGTGTATGCTCTAACTTGGCACGGTTGTACTGCTCATATCATGCATACGGTGTCTTGCATTGCATAGTTTAGACATCATATACACAATATTCAACACCATGTTCTTAGTTCGGACATCATATCGAATGCCCTCTGTTTAGCATATAAATCACATATGTGAATTAAATGATGCGATCCTGATTACTTAGATAACATGTAGGTGAATTATGTCATGCGATCCTGTTTAGTTATTCATCATATCTTTGAATTATGTTATGCTATGCTATCCAGTTTAGATAGACATCATATATGTGAAATTATGTCATGCTATCCGTTTTAGTAAAACAATATACATGTCAACTATTTCATGCCCTCTTTTTTCCACACTATCTATTGCATCTGTCTCTCATACAATGTCTGTACATTCAACTATGTTTCCTGTTGATCAGCCATTTGAATTGGAGCGGGTGATGCCAGTATCTAGCGGACTAAAAACATGGTCTTCAAATAAAACAGTGCTACCTCTTGGTGGAGATAGCACCCCGGTTGTACATGCACAAGAACCAGCCCTACCACGCATAACCCAAACTCTCGCAGATTGTACCCCTACTGCGATGGACAGAGAACCAGCTTCACCCAATCTAACCCCAACCCCAGCCGATAGTAACCCAGTTCCTGTTGACACAGCACCATCTCCACCACAGAGCTCCCAAACAAGAGCAGTTAGTAAGGCAGCTCCAGTGCCCAAAGGGCCAGTACTATCACGGCGAACCCCAACTCCACCAGTTAGTACGCCTATTCATGTGGAGGAAGCACAACCAGCCAGTCGTAGTTTAGCATCTATCGCATTTGATGTTGTTAAATCGTATGTGCGTATCTTCCCATCTTGGAAATATTATACTGAAGATGAAGGAAAATGCCAGTTGCAGGTGTTTGTCCAGGAGTTATGTGTAAGTAATGTTATTCATGGCAATTACTTTGCTTCGTCCCATACATCCTACCTCCATGATGGTTATAATACAATAAATTTTCCCATTTTTCTCTATAGAGAAGGACCGATTTGGAAACTCAGGATGAGGTAACCTGTGCTAATACCTCTACTATCTTCAAGAATGCTTGGTGGCAGTATCGGAATTACCTGAAGAAAACATACTTCACCGGCAAAGAAACTCATCAAATTCCCCTACGTTCTCCTGAGACACATTTACTGGACGATGACTGGGAACGCCTTGTTCTGTACTGGTCCCGAACCAAGAATGTGGTAAGGTCTATGAGCTCATTTTCTATTTTTAAGTATTATATTCTTGCGTCTTATTGTACTCTGTTCATGTAGAACAAGTGCCTAAACCTGAAGAACAACTGTTCTAATTTAAGATTCCATTGCTATCATAGTTCAAAAAAGCGCTAGGCGTTAATTGTGCGTTTTGCCACCGCCTTGCGCTTTACTGACCAAAGTGCATGCTTATGCGCAGTTATGCACAGATTATGCGTAGTTATGCGCAATGCGTTTTGCCAATGCCTAGAGCCTAGGCGCGCTTAAGCGCTCGCTTAGGCGCGCCTTTTTTAACTACGGTTGCTTTGCTCTTGTATCACTGTATTTACTCATACAAACTTATTTTTAAAATGAAGGATCCAATCGAAACTCCAATGGCACAGCAGGTATGTTCGCGCATGTTTCTTTAACAGGTTTGCTCTTATCAATAGCTCTGTTGATTTCAATTTCAATTGTGTATACAGTTGACTTTCATATCATGCACATTACTAGCATCACAACAGAGCCAATAGTGTTGTTGTACATGTAGACCCGTGGTACCCATCTGAAATCTTGTTGTGCCGTGTAGTTTCCCACGCTTTGTATTCTTTCACTGTTGCTTTGTCTTGAACTGATATGATTTGAACCGTGTCTCTATTTTGATTTGGCAAGACAATGCAGTGACCATAGGACATAGATATATGTTTGTTTGATGCTTTTATTATGTACTAGTACTTGGCAATAGAAGACTTGGTAGTTTAATCATGTCCACCTTACTAATGAACTGGTTCACCGAAATGAGTTTCATATACTAGTACATGCTAAACTTGTTATGTGTCTTCTTGTTTCTTCTTTTAGAATGCTAACAGAATATTGGGGAAGAGTGCCTTATTAAGCAATGGTAAAGGAAGTAATGCAGATAAGGTTCAAGATAGTGACACATCCTTGTTGGTCTCCAACAAAGCTGATAAAACAGCTAAGGAATACTATCTTGAAGACAGCGAGACAACCCCAAAGTCCTGTCTTGGTTTAGTGTTCGAGTTACTGGCCACTACTGCTTGCAGAACCTATTCAAACTCACTATCTGGATCAATTCGGTTTCTTGAGTCTCAACTACAAGCTGAAAGACATCGATCAGCTGTGCTGCGACAAGAAGCGGAAGGACTGCGGAAGTCCCTGGAGCATTCAGATGCATACTTTCTGGTGCAACAACAAGCGTTGGAGGATTTTAGCGCCAAACAGGACAAAGCTAATCAGCTTGCTAAGCTTATTGCCAGCATGGTGGATACCCAGGATAACGTTTCTTGAGCTCTTCTGAAGTTGTTTCAGTTATGCTCTTGTTTTGCTGCCGCGTTTATTTGCACTGGTGGCCAATTTTGACAGCCAGTGTATGTAATGTGCTGCTTTGTTCCCTATATTTGCACTGGTGGAGAACTTTGATGCCCAGTGGATGTAATATCTGTAATAGCGGTTATAGGCTAGCGTTAATTGCTTGCTTATTTATTTCCTTATTGTCTTGTTTAGTTGTTTGCTTGAAGTCACTGCAGTTCTTTTTCTGTTTTTTTCTAGTGGCCACAATAGCCTATTTTTGGTAACTAGGCCAAAATAATCATGGCAACACACGGACTATTGTAACCATGGGCCTCCTGCAGGCCGTATGATCCATGGGCCTTCGTCCGGCCGTAGGATCCATGGGCCTTCTATACGGGCCTTAGGGTCCATGGGCCTTCTACGGGCCGTAGGGTCCATGGGCCTTCTACGGGCCGTAGGGTCCATGGGCCTTCTACGGGCCGTACTATCCATGGGCCTCATACGGGCCGTAGGATCCATGGGCCTTCTACGGGGCGTATCATCATTTCGCCAATCATGGGCCGTACTATTCGTGGACCATAAGGGGTCGTTAATAGGCCATATTTGATAACTCTATGAAAACAGCCCAATGGGTTTTTTTGACATGAAAACGGCCCAACGTATTAACGGTCCGCAAACGGGCCGACTGTAACGACGGGCTGAATTTGGCCCACAAGCAGAAAATGACAGTAACGGGCCATATGTAACCGAATGCTGCAAATGAGCCCAAGAATCAATGGGCCCTGAGAAGGCCGAAAGATAACTTGGGTTGGAAACGGCCCAATGGAATAACGGGCCGTTAATGGGTATAAAGTGATACACTATTCATTACGGACCAGTTTCACCACGGGCCGTTAATGGGCCAAGAGTTACAAAGGTCCTCATATGGGCCGAAAGAAGTCATGGGCCACACATGGGCCGAAAGTTAAAACGGGCTGAATCATATTGGACGGCCCAGATGATGCTACTGGGCCTAATTCGGATAGGGCGTAACGGGCCCTGGGTTAGCGGGCTGTAAATGGGCTATATGCGAACATGTCGTTAACAGGCTTTCCGTGGGCCGGCCCGCCACCTTTTGACCAAGTCAAACGGGCCGGCCTTTTCATAGGAATGGGCCTCTGTTGGTCCGTGCCACGTGTCGCCGTATCATAGGCGCCTTCGGTCCAATGAGCGGATGACATCTGTCCCAACGGTGAGCCGACACGTGTTTCCTCCAGCCAATGATGATTTTACACGTGGAAAATCCCCATTGGTCGGGGCTGTTAACGGGTTATTGGATACAAAACCCGACCCGATAGCTTAACGGTGTTCCGTTACGGTGGATGCCACGTGTCGATCACCCTTGACGAAAGCACTTCTGTGACGCGCGATTTATCGTCATGGAAGTGGACACTTCCGTGATGATAATTGTGGCAATGTCATGGAACACTTCTACGACAGCACAGGTATGACTATCTTGATACTGTCATAAATTTTTCATGGATGTACATGCATGACAGAAAACGCGACCTACTGTGACAAACACGTATCATCACGGAAGTATATTTTTTTGTAGTGCTAGGGTTTTCACCCAGAAGCTCGAGACCCGGTTTTTGAAAAGTACCATCGAGCTTAAGACACCATGTGTTTCCACCACCATTTGTCGAACAAGGCAAAGTTGCAGAGAAAGTGAAAGTGCAACTAATCCCCGGGTGGTTTTGGTAACTAATTGTTGGGGAACGCAGTAATTGAAGGAAATATGCCCAGAGGCAATAATAAAGTTATTATTTATTTCCTTATTTCATGATAAATGTTTATTATTCATGCTAGAATTGTATTAACCGGAAACTTAGTACATGTGTGAATACATAGACAAACAAAGTGTCCCTAGTATGCCTCTACTTAACTAGCTCGTTAATAAAAAATGGTTAAGTTTCCTAGCCATAGACATGTGTTGTCATTTGATGAACGAGATCACATCATTAGAGAATGATGTGATGGACAAGACCCATCCGTTAGCTTAGCACTATGATCGTTTTGTTTATTGCTATTGCTTTCATCATGACTTATACATGTTCCTATGACTATGAGATTATGCAACTCCCGAATACCGGAGGAACACTTAGTGTGCTATCAAACGTCACAACGTAACTGGGTGATTATAAAGATGCTCTACAGGTGTCTCCGAAGGTGTTTGTTGAGTTGGCATATATCGAGATTAGGATTTGTCACTCCGTGTATCGGAGAGGTATCTCTGGGCCCTCTCGGTAATGTGATAATCCCCAAGTGCAGGGAATCATCGTAGCAATTCCCAAAGGTGGAAGTGATAAGTATGGAGTGTCGAACCCACAAGGAGCTAAAGGTAAGATCAATATTCTCTCAAGTCATATCTGCCACTGATACGACTCTACGTACACCGAACGTTTGCTTCCAACTAGAAACGAGAAATAAAACTACGTTGTGGGTATGAAGAGGATAACTTTGCATGATATCCGAGAGCTAAAATATGAAAGTAGGTGTTGTTATCATAAAGTTAGAATATATTACTAAATATTATAAATAGCGGGTGTGGAATAATGGTGGATCGGTGTGCGGAATTGTCCTGGGCAATTGTTAACAAGACCAGTAGTCGTCATTGCAATTTCATATGAGGGAGAGGCATAAGCTAACATACTTTCTCTACTTCGATCATATGCACTTATGATTGGAACTCTAGCAAGCATCCGCGACTACTAAAGATCATTAAGGTAAAACCCAACCATAGCATTAACATATCAAGTCCCCTTTATCCCATACGCAACAACCCCCTTACTCGGGTTTACGATTCTGACACTCAAGCAACCCACTATAAGCGAATCATGAACGTATTGCAACACCCTACAACGGGAATCCCTCACGCTTGCGCGACACGGAGGGCACAATAGGACAGCACCAAAATAAAACATACAACTCGTACCAATCTAGATCATCAATCAACCCAAAGACAAGAGATATCTACTCAAAACATCATAGGATGGAAACACATCATTGGATCATAATATGTGGCATAAAGCACCATATTCAAGTAGGGATTACAGCGGGGTGCGGGAGAGTGGACCGCGTAAAAGAGATGAGGATGGTGATGATGATGGTGATGTTGATGAAGACGATCACCGCGGCGATGATTCCCCTCTCAATGGCACTCCGGTGCCACCAAGATAGAGGAGGAGAGGTTCTCCCCCTTGTGCTTCCTCCTCCATGGCCTCCCCCCTAGATGGGGAAAGGTTCTCCCTCTGATCCTTGGCCTTCATGGCGATGATGGCCTCTCCGGGATACTCCTCCATGGCCATCGGTGATGATGGCCCCCTCCGGCAGGGTGCCAGAGAGGGCCTAGATTGATTTCTCATGGCTATAGAGGCTTGCGGCGGCGGAATTTCTAATCTAGGTTAATTTTCTGAGGTTTCTGTATTTATAGGAATTTTTGGCGTCGGTCTCACGTCAAGGAGGTGCCCGAGCTATCCACGAGGCAGGCCCACGCACCCAGGGGGTGGGCGCGCCCCCCACCCTCGTGGGCAGCCCGGGACTCTTCTGGCCCAACTCCGATGCTCCGTGGTCTTCTTTTGGTCCATAAAAAATCATCAAAAATTGGCACGTCAATTGGACTCCGTTTGGTATTCCTTTTCTGCAAAATTCAAAAACAAGGAGAAAACATAAACTGGCACTGGGCTATAGGTTAATAGGTTAGTCCCCAAAATCATATAAAATAGCATATAAATGCATCTAAAACATCTAAGATGGATAATATAATAGCATGAATACTTCATAAATTATAGATACGTTGGTGACATATCATAATGCACATCACTATAAGCCTTGCAGGCATTGTGACTAATGAGTTAGTTGCGGGATGATGCATTACAGAACGAGTAAAGAGACTTGCCGGTAACGAGATTGAACTAGGTATGAGGATACCAACGATCGAATCTCGGACAAGTAACATACCGATGACAAAGGGAACAACGTATGTTGTTATGCAGTTTGACCGATAAAGATCTTCGTAGAATATGTAGGAGCCAATATGAGCATCCGGGTTCCGCTATTGGTTATTGACCGTAGATGTGTGTCGGTCATGTCTACATAGTTCTCGAACCCGTAGGGTCCGCACACTTAACTTTCGATGACGATTTGTATTATGAGTTATGTGATTTGATCTACCGAAGGTTGTTCGGAGTCCCGGATGAGATCACGGACATGACAAGGAGTCTTGAAATGTTCAAGACGTAAAGATCGATATATTGGAAGGCTATAATCGGACATCGGAAAGGTTCCGAGTGATTCTGGTATTTTTCGGAGTACCGGAGAGTTATGGGAATTCGCCGGGAGAAGTAATGGGCCTTATTGGGCTTTAGTGGAGAGAGGGGAGAAGGGACAAGAGGTGACGCGCGCTTCGCCCCCTGCCCAAACCGAATTGGACAAGGGGTGGGGGCGCGGCCCCCCTTTCCTTCTCCCTCTACCTCTCTTTCCTTCTCTCCTACTCCAAATAGGAAAGAGGAGGGGAATCCTACTTGGACTGGGGAGTCCTAGTAGTATTCCCCACACCTGGCGCGCGCCCCTTGGGCAGGCCCCCTCTTTCCTTCTCCCCTCCTCCTCTTTCCTTCCCCTCCTAGTTGGACTACGAAAGGGGGAACCTACTCCTAGTAGGAGTAGGATTCCCCCCTTGGGGCGCACCCTATGAGGCCGCCGCCCCCCTCCCCTTGCTCCTTTATATAAGTGGCCAGTGGGCACCCCAAAGACACACAAGTTGATCATTGTCTTAGCCGTGTGCGGTGCCGCCTCCACAGTTACACACCTCGGTCATATCATCGTAGTGCTTAGGCGAAGCCCTGCGCCGGTAACTTCATCATCACCGTCGCCACACCACGTGCTGACGGAACTCTCCCTCGGCCTCAACTGGATCAAGAGTAGGAGGGACGTCATCGAGCTGAACGTGTGCTGAACACGGAGGTGCCGTACGTTGGGTGCTAGGATCGGTCGGATCGTGAAGACGTACGACTACATCAACCGCGTTGATATAACGCTTCCGGTTTCGGTCTACGAGGGTACGTGGACACACTCTCCCGCTCGTTGCTATGCATCACCTAGATGGATCTTGCGTGTGCGTAGGATTTTTTTTGAAATTACTGCGTTCCCCAATAGTGGTATCAGAGCCAGGTCTATGCGTAGATGTTATATGCACGAGTAGAACACAAAGAGTTGTGGGCGATAATAGTCATACTGCTTACCAGCATGTCATACTTTGATTCAGCGGTATTGTTGGATGAAGCGGTCCAGACCGACATTACATGACCGCGTTCATGAGACTGGTTCTACCGCCGTGCTTCGCACACTGGTGGCTAGTGGGTGTCTGTTTCTCCAACTTTAGTTGAATCGAGTGTGACTACGCCCGGTCCTTGTTGAAGGTTAAAACAGCACACTTGATGAAAAATTGTTGTGGTTTTGATGCGTAGGTAAGAACGGTTCTTCCTAAGCCCGTAGCAGCCATGTAAAACTTGCAACAACAAAGTAGAGGACGTCTAACTTGTTTTTGCAGGGCATGTTGTGATGTGATATGGACAAGACGTGATGATATATAAATTGTTGTATGTGATGATCATGTTTTGTTAAAGTTATCGGCAACTGGCAGGAGCGTTATGGTTGTCTCTTTATTGCAAAAGATGCAAACGCCATATAATTTCTTTACTTTATCGCTATGCGATAGCAATAGTTGCAAAAGCAATAGTTGGCGAGACGACCATGTGACGACACGTTGATAGAGATCAAGATGATGGAGATCATGGTGTCATCCGGTGACGATGGAGATCATGACGGTACTTTGGAGATGGAGATCAAAGGCACAAGATGATGATGGCCATATCATGTCACATATTTTGATTGCATGTGATGTTTATCTTTTATGCATCTTATTTTGCTTAGTACGTTGGTAGCATTATAAGATGATCCCTCACTAAATTTCAAGGTATAAGTGTTCTCCCTGAGTATGCACCATTGCGACAGTTCTTCGTGCTGAGACACCACGTGATGATCGGGTGTGATAAGCTCTACGTTCACATACAACGGGTGCAAGCCAGCTTTGCACACGCAGAATACTCGTGTTAAACTTGACGAGCCTAGAATATGCAGATATGGCCTCGGAACACTGAGACCGAAAGGTCGAGCGTGAATCATATAGTAGATATGATCAACATAGTGATGTTCGCCATTGAAAACTACTCCATCTCACGTGATGATCGGACATGGTTTAGTTGATATGGATCACGTGATCATTTAGATGACTAGAGGGATGTCTATCTAAGTGGGAGTTCTTAAGTAATATGATTAATTGAACTTTAATTTATCATGAACTTAGTCCTGATAGTATTTGCATAACTATGTTGTAGATCAATAGCTCGCGATGTAGCTCCTCGTTTATTTTTGATATGTTCCTAGAGAAAAATAAGTTGAAAGATGGTAGTAGCAATGATGCGGACTTGGTCCGTGATATGAGGATTATCCTCATTGTTGCACAGAAGAATTATGTCCTTGATGCACCTCTAGGTGACAGAACTATTGCAGGAGCAAATGCAGACGTTATGAACGTTTGACAAGCTCGGTATGATGACTACTTGATAGTTTAGTGCACCATGCTTTATGGCTTAGAACCAGGACTTCAAAAATGTTTTGAACGCCACGGAGCATATAAGATGTTCCAAGAGTTGAAATTAGTATTTCATACTCATGCCTGTGTCAAGAGGTATGAGACCTCTGACAGTACTTTGCCTACAAGATGGAGGAGAATAGCTCAACCAGTGAGCATGCGCTCAGATTGTCTGAGTACTACAATCGCTTGAATCAAGTGGGAGTTAATCTTCCAGATAAAATAGTGATTGACGGAGTTCTCTAGTCACTATCACCAAGTTACTAGAACTTCGTGATGAACTATAATATGCAAGGGATAACGAAAATGATTCCCGAGCTCTTCGTGATGCTGAAATCGACGAAGGTAGAAATCAAGAAAAGCATCAAATGTTGATGGTTGACAAGACCACTAGTTTCAAGTAAAAGGGCCAGGGAAAGAAAGGGAACTTCAAAAAAATGGCAAGCAAGTTGCCACTCCCATGAAGAAGCCCAAAGCTAGACCCAAGCCTGAAACAGAGTGCTTCTACTGCAAAGGAAATGGTCACTGGAAGTGGAACTGCCCTAGATACTTGGCGGATAAGAAGGATGGCATAGTGAATAAAGGTATATTGGATATACATGTTATTGATGTGTACTTTACTAGTGTTTATAGCAACCCCTCGGTATTTGATACTGGTTAAGTTGCTAAGAGTAGTAACTCGAAACGGGAGTTGCAAAATAAACAGAGACTAGTTAAGGGCGAGGTGATGATGTGTGTTGGAAGTGATTCCAAGGTTGATAAGATCACCATCGCACACTCCCTTTACCTTCGGGATTAGTGTTGAACCTAAAATAAATGTTATTTGGTGTTTGCGTTGAGAATGAATATGATTTGATCATGTTTATTGCAATACGGTTATTCATTTAAGTCAAAGAATAGTTGTTGTTCTATTTACATGAATAAAACCTTCTATGGTCATACACTCAATATAAATGGTTTATTGAATCTCAATCATAGTGATACACATATTCATAATATTGAAGCCAAAAGATGCAAAGTTAATAATGATAGTGCAACTTATTTGTGGCACTGTCGTTTAAGTCATATTGGTGTAAAGCGCATGAAGAAACTCCATGTTGATGGGCTTTTGGAATCACTTGATTATGAATCACTTGATGCTTGCGAACCATGCCTCATGGGCAAGATGACTAAGACTCCGTTCTCTGGAACAATGGAGCGAGCAACTGACTTATTGGAAATAATACATACTAATGTATGCAGTCCAATGAGTGTTGAGGCTCGCGGCGGGTATCGTTATTTTCTGACCTTCACAGATGATTTGAGCAGATATGGGTATATCTACTTGATGAAACATAAGTCTCAAACATATGAAAAGTTCAAAGAATTTCAGAGTGAAGTGGAAAATCATCGTAACAAGAAAATAAATTTTCTACGATCTGATCGCGGAGACGAATATTTGAGTTACGAGTTTGGTCTTCAATTAAAACAATGTGGAATAGTTTCACAAACTCGTGCCACCTGGAACACCACTGCATAATGGTGTGTCTGAACGTCATAACCGTACTTTATTGGATATAGTGCAATCTATGATGTCTCTTACCGGATTACCACTATCGTTTTGGGGTTATGCATTAGAGACAGCTACATTCACATTAAATAGGGCACCGTCTAATCCGTTGAGACGACACCGTATGAACTATGGTTTGGCTAGAAACCTAAGCTGTCGTTTCTTAATGTTTGCGGTTGCAATGCTTATGTGAAAAAGTTTCAACCTGATAAGCTCGAACCCAAATCGGAGAAGTGCGTCTTCATAGGATACCCAAAAGAAAATGTTGGGTACACCTTCTATCACAGATCCGAAGGCAAGATCTTTGTTGCTAAGAATGGATTCTTTCTAAAGAAGAAGTTTCTCTCAAAAGAAGTGAGTGGATGGAAAGTAGAACTTGATGAGGTAACTGTACCTTCTCCCGAAGTAGTTCATCACAGAAATCAGTTCCAGTGATGCCTACACCAATTAGTGAGGAAGTTAATGATGATGATCATGAAACTTCAGATCAATTTACTACCGAACCTCGTAGGTCAACCAGAGTACGTTCCACACCAGAGTGGTACGGTAATCCTGTTCTGGAGGTCATGTTACTTGACCATGATGAACCTACGAACTATGAGGAAGCGATGATGAGCCCAGTTTCCGCAAAATGTCTTTAGGCCATGAAATCTGAGATGGGATCCATGTATGAGAACAAAGTGTTGACTTTGATTGACTTGCCCAATGATCGATGAGCCATTGAGAATAAATGGATCTTCAAGAGGAAGACGGACGCTGATAGTAGTGTTATTATCTACAAAGCTCGAATTGTCGCAAAAGGTTTTCGACAAGTTCAAGGTGTTGACTACGATAAGTTTTTCTCACTCGTAGCGATGCTTAAGTTTGTCCGAATCATGTTAGCAATTGCTGCATTTTATGAAATCTGTCAAATGGATAAACAAAAACTGCATTCCTTAATGGATTTCTTAAGAAGAGTTGTATATGATGCAACCAGAAGGTTTTGTCGTTCCTAAAGGTGCTAACAAAGTGTGCAAAGCTCCGGCGATCCATTTTTGGACTGGTGCAAGCATCTCGGAGTTGGAATATACACTTTGATGAGTTGATCAAAACATATAGTTTTATACAGACTTGCGATGAAGCCTGTATTTACAAGAAAGTGAGTGGGAGCACTACAACCTTTCTGATAAGTATATGTGAATGACATATTGTTGATCGGAAATGATGTAGAAATTTCTGGAAAGCATAAAGGAGTGTTTGAAAGGAGTTTTTCAAAGAAAGACCTCAGTGAAGCTGCTTACATATTGAGCAAGATCTATAGAGATAGATCAAGACGCTTGATAAGTTTTTTCAATGAGTACATACCTTGACAAGTTTTTGAAGTAGTTCAAAATGGAACAGTCAAAGAAAGAGTTCTTGCATGTGTTGCAAGGTGTAAGACTCAAAACCCGACCACAGCAGAAGATAGGAAGAGAATGAAAGTCACTCCCTATGCCTCAGCCATAGGTTCTATAAAAGTATGCCATGCTGTGTACCAGACCTATTGTATACCCTGCACTGTGTTTGGCAAGGGAGTACAATAGTGATCTAGGAGTAGACCACTCGACAACGGTCAAAATTATCCTTAGTGGAATAAGGATATGTTTCTCGATTATGGAGGTGATAAAAGGTTCGTCATAAAGGGTTACGTCGATGCAAGTTTTGACACTGATCCAGATGACTCTAAGTCTCAATCTGGATACATATTGAAAGTGGGAGCAATTAGCTAGAGTAGCTCCATGCAGAGCATTGTTGACATAGAAATTTGCAAAATACATACAGATCTGAATATGGCAGACCCGTTGACTAAACTTCACTCACAAGGAAAACATGATCACACCTTAGTACTCTTTGGGTGTTAATCACATGGCGATGTGAACTAAGATTACTGACTCTAGTAAACCCTTTGAGTGTTGGTCACATGGTGATGTGAACTATGGGTGTTAATCACATGGTGATGTGAACTATTGGTGTTAAATCACATGGCGATGTGAACTAGATTATTGACTCTAGTGAAAGTGGGAGACTGAAGGAAATATGCCCTAGAGGCAATAATAAAGTTGTTATTTATATTTCCTTATATCATGATAAATGTTTATTATTCATGCTAGAATTGTATTAACCGGAAACTTAGTACATGTGTGAATACATAGACAAACAGAGTGTCACTAGTATGCCTCTACTTGACTAGCTCGTTGAATCAAAGATGGTTAAGTTTCCTAGCCATAGACATGAGTTGTCATTTGATTAACGGGATCACATCATTAGAGAATGATGTGATTGACTTGAACCATTCCGTTAGCTTAGCATTTGATCGTTTAGTATGTTACTATTGCTTTCTTCATGACTTATACATGTTCCTATGACTATGAGATTATGCAACTCCCGAATACCGGAGGAACACTTTGTGTGCTACCAAACGTCACAACGTAACTGCGTGATTATAAAGGTGCTCTACAGGTGTCTCCGATGGTACTTGTTGAGCTGGCATAGATCGAGATTAGGATTTGTCACTCCGATTGTCGGAGAGGTATCTCTGGGCCCTCTTGGTAATGCACATCACTATAAGCCTTGCAAGCAATGTGACTAATGAGTTAGTTGTGGGATGATGCATTACGGAACAAGTAAAGAGACTTGCCGGTAACGAGATTGAACTAGGTATAGTGATACTGACGATCGAATCTCGGGCAAGTAACATACCAATGACAAAGGGAACAATGTATATTGTTATGCGGTTCGACCGATAAAGATCTTCATAGAATATGTAGGAGCCAATATGGGCATCCAGGTTCCGCTATTGGTTATTGACCAGAGAGGTGTCTCGGTCATGTCTACATAGTTCTCGAACCCATAGGGTCCGCACGCTTAACGTTCGTTGATGATATAGTATTATATGAGTTATGTATGTTGGCAACCGAATGTTGTTCGGAGTCCCGGATGAGATCACGGACATGACGAGGAACTCCAGAATGGTCCGGAGATAAACATTGATATATGGGATAATAGTGTTTGGTCTCTGGAAGGGTTCTAGAATTCACCGGAAGGGGTTCCGGATGTTTCCCGAAATGTTTGGGTACGAGAACACTTTATTTGGGCCAAAGGGGAAAGCCCACAAGGGTTATGGAAAGCGCAAAAGGAAGTTTTGCGGAGTTCAGGGGCCAGCCGCCAGTGTCCCTGGCGTCTGGGTCCAAACGCCGGGAACCCTGGCGTCTGGCCCAGGAGTCCGAGAAGGACTCTTGCCTTTCGGGTGAAACCGACTTTGTGGAGGCTTTTACTCCAAGTTTCGACCCCAAGGCTCAACATATAAATAGAGAGGTAGGTATAGCACCCAAGATAGATCAAGAAACACCAAGCCGTGTGTTGGCAACCCCGTCCCCTCTAGTTTATCCTCCGTCATAGTTTTCGTAGTGCTTAGGCGAAGCCGTGCGGAGATTGTTCTTCACCAAAACCATCACCATGCCGTCGTGCTGCCGGAACTCATCAACTACTCCGCCCGTCTTGCTGGATCAAGAAGGCGAGGACGTCATCGAGCTGAACGTGTGCTGAACGCGGAGGTGCCGTACGTTCGGTACTTGATCGGGACGGATCGTGAAGGTGTACGACTACATCAACCGCGTTGATAAACACTTCGCTTACGGTCTACGAAGGTATATAGACAACACTCTCCCCTCTTGTTGCTATGCATCACCATGATCTTGCGTGTGTGTAGGAATTTTTTTGAAATTACTATGTTCCCCAACAAGAAGCACTCAGTTTCAGGCTTGGGTCTAGCTTTGGGCTTCTTCATGGAAGTGGCAACTTGCTTGCCATTCTTCTTGAAGTTCCCTTTCTTTCCCTTGCCCTTTTACTTGAAACTAGTGGTCTTGTCAACCATCAACATTTGATGCTTTTCTTGATTTCTACCTTCGTCGATTTCAGCATCACGAAGAGCTCGGGAATCGTTTTCGTCATCCCTTGCATTTTATAGTTCATCACGAAGTTCTAGTAACTTGGTGATAGTGACTAGAGAACTCTGTCAATAACTATTTTATCTGGAAGCTTAACTCCCACTTGATTCAAGTGATTATAGTACCCAGACAATCTGAGCACATGCTCACTGGTTGAGCTATTCTCCTCCATCTTGTAGGCAAAGTACTGTCAGAGGTCTCATATCTCTCGACACGGGCATGAGTCTGAAATACTAATTTCAACTCTTGGAACATCTCATATGATCCATGGCGTTCAAAACACTTTTGAAGTCCCGGTTTTAAGCCGTAAAGCATGGTCCACTAAACTATCAAGTAGTCATCATACCGAGCTTTGTCAAATGTTCATAACGTTTGCATCTGCTCCTGCAATAGGTCTGTCACCTAGCGGTGCATCAAGGACATAATTCTTCTGTGCAGCAATGAGGAAAATCCTCAGATCACGGACCAAGTCCGCATCATTGCTACTATCATCTTTCAACTTATATTTCTCTAGGAACATATAAAAAATAAACGGGGAGCTACATCGCGAGCTATTGATCTACAACATAGATATGCTAATACTATCAGGACTAAGTTCATGATAAATTAAAGTTCAATTAATCATATTACTTAAGAAATCCCACTTAGATAGACATCCCTCTATTCATCTAAATGATCACGTGATCCATATCAACTAAACCATGTCCGATCATCACGTGAGATGGAGAAGTTTTCAATGGTGAACATCACTATGTTGATCATGTCTACTATATGATTCACGCTCGACCTTTCGGTCTCAGTGTTCCGAGGCCATATTTGCATATGCTAGGCTCGTCAAGTTTAACCCGAGTATTCTGCGTGTGCAAAACTGGCTTGCACCCGTTGTATGTGAACATAGAGCTTATCACACCCGATCATCACGTGGTGTCTCAGCACGAAGAACTGTCACAACGGTGCATACTCAGGGAGAACACTTATACCTTCAAATTTTAGTAAGGGATCATCTCATAATGCTACCGTCGTACTAAGCAAAATAAGATGCATAAAAGATAAACATCACATGCAATCAAAATATGTGACATGATATGGCCATCATCATCTTGTGCCTTTGATCTCCATCTCCAAAGTACCGTTATGATCTCCATCGTTACCGGCATGACACCATGATCTCCATCATCTTGATCTCTATCAACCTGTCGTCACACGGTCGTCTCGCCAACTATTGCTTTTGCAACTATTGCTATCGCATAGCGATAAAGTAAAGAAATTATATGGCGCTTGCATCTTATGCAATAAGGAGACAACCATAAGGCTCCTGCCAGTTGCCGATAACTTTAACAAAACATGATCATCTCATATAACAAATTATATCACATCATGTCTTGACCATATCACATCACAACATGCCCTGCAAAAACAAGTTAGACGTCCTCTACTTTGTTGTTGCAAGTTTTACGTGGCTGCTACGGGCTTAGCAAGAACCGTTCTTACCTACGCATCAAAACCACAACGATTTTTCGTCAAGTGTGATGTTTTAACCTTCAACAAGGACCGGGCGTAGTCAAACTCGATTCAACTAAAGCTGGAGAAATAGACACCCACTAGCCACCTGTGTGCGAAGCACGGCGGTAGAACCAGTCTCATGAACGCGGTCATGTAATGTCGGTCTGGGCCGCTTCATCCAACAATACCGCTGAATCAAAGTATGACATGATGGTAAGAAGTATGACTATTATCGCCCACAACTCTTTGTGTTCTACTCATGCATATAACATCTACGCATAGACCTGGCTCGGATGCCACTGTTGGGGAACGCAGTAATTTCAAAAAAAATCCTACGATCATGCAAGATCTATCTATGTGATGCATAGCAACGAGTGGGAGAGTGTGTCCACATACCCTCGTAGACCGAAAGCGGAAGCGTTATCAACGCGGTTGATGTAGTCGTATGCCTTCACGATCCGACCGATCCTAGCACCGAACGTACGGCACCTCCGTGTTCAGCACACGTTCAGCTCGATGATGTCCCTCGTACTCTTGATCCAGTTGAGGCCGAGGGAGAATTCCGTCAGCACGACGGCGTGGCAACGGTGATGATAATGTTACCGCCGGAGGGCTTCTCCTAAGCACTATGACGATATGACCGAGGTGTGTAACTATGGAGGGGGGGGACCGCACACGGCTAAGACAAATCTTGTGTGTCCTTTGGGGTGCACCCTCCCCACGTATATAAAGGAGGGAGGGAGGAGGAGGCCGGCATAGGAGGAGGCGCGCGCCAAGGGGGGGCAATCCTACTCCAAGTAGGTTTGCCCCCCCCTTTCCTATTCCTACTAGGAGAAGGAGGAAAGAGGAGGAGGGGAGAAGGAAAGAGAGGGCCGGCCCCCCAAACCCTAAACCAATTCGGTTTGGGCCTAGGGGGCACGCCCCACACCTTGCTTGCTGCCCTCTGATACGTATCCAACGTATCTATAATTTTTTATTGTTCCATGCTACTATATTATCCATTTTGGATGTTTAATGGGCTTTACTATACACTTTTATATTATTTTTGGGACTAACCTATTAACCCAAGGCCCAGTGCAAATTGCTGTTTTTTTTGCCTATTTCAGTATTTCGCAGAAAAGGAATATCAAACGGAGTCCAAACGGAATGAAACCTTCGGGAGCGTGATTTTTGGAACAAACATGATCGAGAGGACTTGGAGTGGACGTCAAGAAATCAACGAGGAGGCCACGAGGCAGGGAGGCGCGCCTGCCCCCCTAGGCGCGTCCCCCACCCTCGTGGGCCCCTCGCAGCTCCACCGACCGACTTCTTCCTCCTATATATACCCATATACCCCGAAACCAACCAGGAGCACCACGAAACCCTATTTCCACCGCCGCAACCTTCTGTACCCGTGAGATCCCATCTTGGGGCCATTTTCGGTGCTCCGCCGAAGGGGGAACCGATCACGGAGGGCTTCTACATCAACACCATAGCCTCTCCGATGATGTGTGAGTAGTTTACCACAGACCTTCGGGTCCATAGTTATTAGCTAGATGGCTTCTTCTCTCTCCTTGGATCTCAATACATAGTTCTCCTCGATCTTCTTGAAGATCTATTTTATGTAACTCTTTTTGCGGTGTGTTTGTCGAGATCCGATGAATTGTGGGTTTATGATCAAGATTATCTATGAACAATATTTGAATCTTCTCCGAATTCTTTTATGTATGATTGGTTATCTTTGCAAGTCTCTTTGAATTATAGGTTTGGTTTGGCCTACTAGATTGATCTTTCTTGCAATGGAAGAAGTGCTTAGCTTTGGGTTCAATCTTGCGTTGCTTGATCCCAGTGACAGAAGGGGAAACGACACATATTGTATTGTTGCCATCGAGGATAAAAATATGGGGTTTATATCATATTGCTTGAGTTTATCCCTCTACATCTTGTCATCTTGCCTAATGCGTTACTCTGTTCTTATGAACTTAATACTCTAGATGCATGCTGGATAGCGGTCGATGTGTGGAGTAATAGTAGTAGATGCAGGCAGGAGTCGGTCTACTTGTCACGGACGTGATGCCTATATACATGATCATGCCTATATATTCTCATAATTATGCACTTTTCTATCAATTGCTCGATAGTAATTTGTTCACCCACCGTAATACTTATGCTATCTTGCGAGAAGCCACTAGTGAAACCTATGCCCCCCGGGTCTATTTTCCATCATATAAGTTTCCAATCCATTTTTACTTTGCAAGCTTTACTTTCAATCTTTATCATAAAAATACCAAAAGTATTATCATCTTTATCAGATCTCACTTTTGCAAGTGGCCGTGAAGGGATTGACAACCCCTTTATCACGTTGGTTGTAAGGTTCTTATTTGTTTGTGTAGGTACGAGGGACTTGCGTGTGGCCTCCTACTGGATTGATACCTTGGTTCTCAAAAACTAAGGGAAATACTTACGCTACTTTGCTGCATCACCTTTTCCTCTTCAACGGAAAACTAACGCATGCTCAAGAGGTAGCAAGAAGGATTTCTGGCGCCGTTGCCGGGGAGTCTATGCACAAGTCAAGACATACCAAGTACCCATCACAAACTCTTATCCCTCGCATTACATTATTTGCCATTTGCCTCTCGTTTTCCTCTCCCCCACTTCACCCTTGCCGTTTTATTCACCCTCTCTTTACATTCGCCTCTTTTTCGTTTGCTTCTTGTTGCCTGTTTGCCCTAATGGCCTTGCCTAAAAACGTTGATCCTTACCTTAAAAGGTTGGAAGAAATTGAAAACAACGTCAAAAGCTTTATGACGTTGCAATTTGAGCATAATAATTTCTTTAGAAACGAGCTTAAAGAACAAAAAAGCTTTATGGAGTACATGAATAAAGAGCTTGATGATATGTCTAAGGAATTTTACGGATTGAGATCTCAGTTTGCTTATCTTGAAAAATTAATTGCCCAAATTTCGGATAAGCAGGCCACCTTAGTCAATAAGATGGCCGCTAAACCGGAAGATCTAGAGAGTAATAAGGATGAAGATCTAAAAGTGATTGATGTGTCTCCTATTGAATCTTTGTTTTGCAATATGAATCTTGATAATGATGGGACTGGAGATGAGTCAACTTTAGTTAAAAGGCGTCCCAATGATTCGGAGTTTTAAGATCTTGATGCAAAAATTGGTAAAAGTGGGATTGAAGAGGTCAAAACTTTACATAGCAATGAACCCACTATTTTGGATTTCAAGGAATTTAATTATGATAATTGCTCTTTAATAGATTGTATTTCCTTGTTGCAATCTGTGCTAAATTCTCCACATGCTTATAGTCAAAATAAGGCTTTTACCAAACATATCGTTGATGCTTTAATGCAATCTTATGGAGAAAAGCTTGAATTGGAAGTTTCTATCCCTAGAAAACTTTATGATGAGTGGGAACCTACTACTAAAACTAAAATTAAAGATCATGAATGCTATGCTTTGTGTGATTTGGGTGCTAGTGTTTCCACGATTCCAAAAACTTTGTGTGATATGTTAGGTTTTCGTGAATTTGATGATTGTTCTTTAAACTTGCACATTGAGGATTCCACCATTAAGAAACCTATGGGAAGAATTAATGATGTTCTTATTGTTGCAAATAGGAATTATGTGCCCGTAGATTTCATTGTCCTTGATATAGATTGCAATCCTTCATGTCCTATAATTCTTGGTAGACCTTTCCTTAGAACGATTGGTGCAATTATTGATATGAAAGAAGGGAATATTAGATTCCAATTTCCGTCAAGGAAAGACATGGAACAATTTGCTAGAAAGAAAATTAAATTACCTTATGAATCTATTATGAGAGCTACTTATGGATTGCATGCCAAAGATGACAATACCTAGATCTATCCTTGCCTTTATGCCTAGCTAGGGGCGTTAAACGATAGCGCTTGTTGGGAGGCAACCCAATTTTATTTTTGTTTCTTGCTTTTTGGTTCTGTTTAGTAATAAATCTTTGATCTAGCCTCTGGTTAGATGTGTTTTGATGTTTTAATTAGTGTTTGTGCCAAGTAGAACCTTTGGGAAGACTTGGGTGAAGTCTTTTTTATCTTGCTGTAAAAAACAGAAACTTTAGCGCTCACGAGATTAGCTACAACTTTTTACTGGAGAGTGATATTTAGTTGATTCTTTTTAAAGATGATTAATAGATTAATTCCTCACGTCCAGAAATTTATTTTAGAATTTTTGGAGTTCCAGAAGTATGCATTTGATACAGATTACTACAGACTGTTATGTTTTTGACAGATTCAGTTTTTCGTGTGTTGTTTGCCTATTTTGATGAATCTATGGCTAGTATCGGAGGTTATGAACCATAGAGAAGTTGGAATACAGTAGGTTTAACACCAATATAAATAAATAATGAGTTCATTACAGTACCTTGAAGTGGTGTTTTGTTTTCTTTCGCTAACGTAGCTCACGAGATTTTCTGTTAAGTTTTGTGTTGTGAAGTTTTCAAGTTTTCAAGTTTTGGGTAAAGATTTGATGGATTATGGAACAAGGAGTGGCAAGAGCCTAAGCTTGGGGATGCCCAAGGCACCCCAAGTTAAAATCCAAGGACAACCAAAAAGCCTAAGCTTGGGTATGCCCCGGAAGGCATCCCCTCTTTTGTCTTCGTCCATCGGTAACTTTACTTGGAGCTATATTTTTATTCACCACATGACATGTGTTTTGCTTGGAGCGTCTTGTATGATTTGAGTCTTTGCTTTTTAGTTCACCACAATCATACTTGCTGTACACACCTTTTGGGAGATACACACATTAATCGGAATTTATTAGAATACTCTATGTGCTTCAGTTATATCTTTTGAGCTAAACAATTTTGCTCTAGTGCTTCACTTATATCTTTTAGAACACGGTGGTGGTTTTATTTTATAGAAATTATTGATCTCTCATGCTTCACTTATATTATTTTGAGAGTCTTTAGAACAGCATGGTAATTTGCTTTGGCTATAAAATTAGTCCTAATATGATAGGCATCCAAGATGGATATAATAAAAACTTTCATATAAGTGCATTGAATACTAAGAGAAGTTTGATACTTGATGATTGTTTTGAGATATGGAGATAGTGGTATTAAAGTTGTGCTAGTTGAGTAGTTGTGAATTTGAGAAATACTTGTGTTGAAGTTTGCAAGTCCCGTAGCATGCACGTATGGTAAACGTTGTGTAACAAATTTGAAACATGAGGTGTTCTTTGATTGTCTTCCTTATGAGTGGCGGTCGGGGACGAGCGATGGTCTTTTCCTACTAATCTATCCCCTTAGGAGCATGCGCGTAGTGCTTGGTTTTTGATGACTTGTAGATTTTTGCAATAAGTATGTGAGTTCTTTATGACTAATGTTGAGTCCATGGATTATACGCACTCTCAACCTTCCATCATTGCTAGCCTCTTCGGTACCGTGCATTGCCCTTTCTCACCTTGAGAGTTGGTGCAAACTTGGCCGGTGCATCCAAACCCCTTGATACGATACGCTCTATCACACATAAACCTTCCTATATCTTCCTCAAAACAGCCACCATACCTACCTATTATGGCATTTCCATAGCCATTCCGAGATATATTGCCATGCAACTTTCCACCGTTCCGTTTATTATGACACGCTTCATCATTCTCATATTGCCTTGCATGATCATGTAGTTGACATCGTATTTGTGGCAAAGCCACCATGCATATTATTTCATACATGTCACTCTTGATTCACTGCCCATCCCGGTACACCGCCGGAGGCATTCATATAGAGTCATATTTTGTTCTAGTATCGAGTTGTAATCATCGAGTTGTAAATAAATAGAAGTGTGATGATCATCATTAATAGAGCATTGTCCCAAATAAAAAATAAAAAAAAAGGAGAAAGGCCAAATAAAAAAAGGCCCAAAAAAGAAAAAAAAAAGAAAAAAAGAGAAATAAAAAGGGACAATGCTACTATCCTTTTTCCACACTTGTGCTTCAACGTAGCACCATGATCTTTATGATAGAGAGTCTCTTGTTTTGTCACTTTCATATACTAGTGGGAATTTTTCATTATAGAACTTGGCTTGTATATTCCAACAATGGGCTTCCTCAAATGCCCTAGGTCTTCGTGAGCAAACAAGTTGGATGCACACCCACTTAGTTTCTTTTGTTGAGCTTTCATACATTTATAGCTCTAGTGCATTCGTTGCATGGCAATCCCTACTCCTTGCATTGACATCAATTGATGGGCATCTCCCTAGCCCGTTGATTAACCGCGTCAATGTGAGACTTTCTCATTTTTTGTCTTCTCCACACAACCCCCATCATCATATTCTATTCCACCCATAGTGCTATGTCCATGGCTCACGCTCATGTATTGCGTGAAAGTTGAAAAAAGTTTGAGATTACTAAAGTATGAAACAATTGCTTGGCTTGTCATCGGGGTTGTGCAAGATGAGAGCATCTTGTGTGACGAAAATGAAGCATGGCCAAACTATATGATTTTGTAGGGATGAGATTTCTTTGGCTATGTTATTTTGAGAAGACATAATTGCTTGGTTAGTATGCTTGAAGTATTATTATTTTTATGTCAATATTAAACTTTTATCTTGAATCTTTCGGATCTGAACATTCATGCCAGAATAAAGAAAATTACATTGAGAAATATGGTAGGTAGCATTCCACATAAAAAATTCTGTTTTTATCATTTACCTACTCGAGGACGAGCAGGAATTAAGCTTGGGGATGCTTGATACGTCTCCAACGTATCTATAATTTTTTTTTTGTTCCATGCTATTATATTATCCGTTTTGGATGTTTAATGGGCTTTACTATACACTTTTATATTATTTTTGGGACTAACCTATTAACTCAAGGCCCAGTGCAAATTGCTGTTTTTTTGCCTATTTCAGTGTTTCGGAGAAAAGGAATATCAAACGGAGTCCAAACGGAATGAAACCTTCGGGAGCGTGATTTTTGGAACAAGCGTGATCCAGAGGACTTGGAGTGGATGTCAAGAAATCAACGAGGAGGCCACGAGGCAGGGAGGCGCGCCTGCCCCCTGGGTGCGCCCCCCACCCTCGTGAGCCCCTCGCAGCTCCACCGACCTACTTCTTCCTCCTATATATACCCATATACCCCGAAACCAACCAGGAGCACCATGAAACCCTATTTCCACCACCGCAACGTTCTGTACCCGTGAGATCCCATCTTGGGGCCTTTTCCGGCACTCCGCCGGAGGGGGAATCGATCACGGAGGGCTTCTACATCAACACCATAGCCTCTCGGATGATGTGTGAGTAGTTTACCACAGACCTTCGGGTCCATAGTTATTAGCTAGATGGCTTCTTCTCTCTCTTTGGATCTCAATACAAAGTTCTTCTCGATCTTCTTGGAGATCTATTCGATGTAACTCTTTTTGCGGTGTGTTTGTCGAGATCCGATGAATTGTGGGTTTATGATCAAGATTATCTATGAACAATATTTGAATCTTCTCTGAATTATTTTATGTATGATTGGTTATCTTTGCAAGTCTCTTCGAATTATCAGTTTGGTTTGGCCTACTAGATTGATCTTTCTTGCAATGGGAGAAGTGCTTACCTTTGGGTTCAATCTTGCGTTGCTCGATCCCAGTGACAGAAGGGGAAACGAGACGTATTGTATTGTTGCCATCGAGGATAAAAAGATGGGGTTTATATCATATTGCTTGAGTTTATCCCTCTACATCATGTCATCTTGCCTAATGCGTTACTCTATTCTTATGAACTTAATACTCTAGATGCATGCTGGATAGCGGCCGATGTGTGGAGTAATAGTAGTAGATGCAGGCAGGAGTCGGTCTACTTGTCACGGACGTGATGCCTATATACATGATCATGCCTAGATATTCTCATAATTATGCACTTTTCTATCAATTGCTTGACAGTAATTTGTTCACCCACCGTAATACTTATGCTATCTTGAGAGAAGCCACTAGTGAAACCTATGGCCCCCGAGTCTATTTTCCATCATATAAGTTTCCAATCTATTTTTACTTTCAATCTTTATCATAAAATACCAAAAATATTATCATCTCTATCAGATCTCACTTCTGCAAGTGGTCATGAAGGGATTCACAACCCCTTTATCGCGTTGGTTGCAAGGTTCTTATTTGTTTGTGTAGGTATGAGGGACTTGCATGTGGCCTCCTACTGGATTGATACCTTGGTTCTCAAAAACTGAGGGAAATACTTACGCTACTTTGCTGGATCACCCTTTCCTCTTCAAGGGAAAACCAACGCATGCTCAAGAGGTAGCACCCTCTTTCTCCACTAGGGCCCAATAAGGCCCATAGACTCCCGAGGGGGTTCCGGTAACCTCCCGGTACTCCGAAAAATACCCAATACACTTCGGAACCCTTCCGATGTCCGAATATAACCTTCCAATATATCAATATTTATGTCTCGACCATTTGGAGACTCCTCGTCTTGTCCGTGATCTCATCCGGGACTCCGAACAACCTTCGGTACATCAAATTACATAACTCATAATACAAATCATCATCGAACGTTAAGCGTGCGGACCCTACGGGTTCGAGAACTATGTAGACATGACCGAGACACATCTCCGGTCAATAACCAATAGCGGAACCTAAATGCTCATATTTGCTCCTACATATTCTACGAAGATCTTTATCGGTCAAACCGCATAACAACATACGTTGTTCCCTTTGTCATCGGTATATTACTTGCCCGAGATTTGATCGTCGGTATCTCAATACCTAGTTCAATCCCGTTACCGGCAAGTCTCTTTACTCATTCCATAATGCATCATCCTGTAACTAACTCATTAGTCACATTGCTTGCAAGGCTTATAGTGATGTGCATTACCGAGAGGGCCCAAAGGTACCTCCCCGATACACGGAGTGACAAATCCTAATCTCGATCTATGCCAACCCAACAAACACCATCGGAGACACCTGTAGAGCATCTTTATAATCACCCAGTTACGTTGTGACATTTGATAGCACACAAGGTGTTCCTCCGGTATTCGGGAGTTGCATAATCTCATAGTCAAAGGAACATGTATAAGTCATGAAGAAAGCAATAGCAATAAAAACTGAACGATCAACATGCTAAGCTAACGAATGGGTCTTGTCCATCACATCATTCTCCTAATGATGTGATCCCGTTCATCAAATGACAACACATGTCTATGGTTAGGAAACTTAACCATCTTTGATTAATGAGCTAGTCAAGTAGAGGCATACTAGGGACACTTTGTTTGTCTATGTATTCACACATGTGCTAAGTTTCCGGTTAATACAATTCTAGCATGAATAATAAACATTTATCATGATATAAGGAAATATAAATAACAACTTTATTATTGCCTCTAGGGCATATGTCCTTCACTAATAACAACATATACATCATTGAACTAATGTCTATTCAATGATCATTTCAGGAAAGTTCAATGTAGGTATGGCAAGGACATGTGATTATGGACCCCTCAAAGTGCAAAGGAAATACATTGGCAAAAGCTCCAAGACTCTACATTTTCGGTTAAGTGATCCAAGATCAGATTGAGTCCTTAGGAAAGCCAATACTATTAAAAGGGGGTGACATTTTGATCATGAGTCATTTACTCAAATGCTTGAAGATATTGCTCCAAAAACCTCAGCTACACTATCACAATCCAATATGTCCAAAACCCTAAAATCATTCTTGGTCCCACCGAGACAGATACATTCGGACCCACCGAGATGCTCCAAATAGAGCCACTGCCTAAACCCTAGAAACTCGGTTCCACCAAGATGGCATTTTCTCCCACCAAAGTGCAAGTGCCAAGTTTCCGTAATCCATTGTTTTCACTTCAGAATCTCCGAGTGAAACCAATCGGAATTACCGAGATGAAAAAACTGCTTAGGTCATCACAAATCAGTCCCACCAAGTGGATTCATCCGGTCTCACCGGAACATCTAATGTTCGAACCTTTTACACTAGTTGGTGTCTCCGAGAATTTCTTTCGGTCTCACCGAGTTGTGTAAAGGTGTGTAAACGGCCAGATCTTTGGTGAAGGCTATATATACCCAACCCACACCACTGATGTCTACTATGCAATCTTCTTCTTATAGACTCGTGTTGGGCCTCCAAGCGCAGAGTTTTGTAGGACAGTAGCAATTTTCCCTCAAGTGGATGACCTAAGGTTTATCAATCCATGGGAGACGTAGGATGAAGATGGTCTCTCTCAAACAACCCTGCAACCCAATAACAAAGAGTCTCTTGTGTCCCCAGCACACCCAATACAATGGTAAATTGTATAGGTGCACTTGTTCGGCGAAGAGATGGTGATGCAAGTGTAATATGGATAATAGATATAGGTTTTTTGTAATCTGAAAACATAAAAATAGCAAGGTAACTAGTAACAAAAGTGAGCAAAAACAATATTGCAATGCTTGAAAAAAGGCCTAGGGCTCATACTTTCACTAGTGCAAGATCTCTCAACAATGATAACATAATTGGATCATATAACAATCCCTCAACGTGCAACAAAGAATCACTCCAAAGTTTCTATCAAAGAACGTAGGACGAAAACGTGCATCAACCCCTATGCATAGATTACCCCAATGTCACCTCAGGAATCCGCGAGTTGAGTGCCAAAACATACATCAATTGAATCAATATAATACCCCATTGTCACCACGGTTATTGATAACCCACAAATATAGGGGATCAATTGTAGTCTCTTTAGATAAGTAAGAGTGTCGAACCCAACGAGGAGCTAAAGGTAGAACAAATATTCCCTCAAGTTCTATCGACCACCGATACAACTCTACGCACGCTTAACGTTCGCTTTACCTAAAACAAGTATGAAACTAGAAGTACTTTGTAGGTGTTGTTGGATAGGTTTGCAAGAATATAAAGAGCACGTAAATAAAAACTAGGGGCTGTTTTAAGTAAAGAAGCAATAAAGTTAGTATAGCGAGTGTGGAAAAGTGGTGGTAGGAGTTGCGAAATTGTCCCTAAGCAATTGACTACTTTACTAGACCGATAGCAAGTTTTATGTGGGAGAGGCCACTGCTAGCATGTCATCCTTGACTTGGAATTCTATGCACTTATGATTGGAACTATTAGCAAGCATCCGCAACTAGTAACGTTCATTAAGGTGAAACCCAACCATAGCATTAAGATATATTGGTCCCCCTTCAATCCCGTATGCATCAATTTCTATGCTAGGTTGAAGCTTCTGACACTCTTGCCCTCCAATACATAGTCCTATCAACATACAACTAACCCTATGGTGTGATCCACGCGCGCGCTCATATGATGGGCACCAAAGGACATCAACATAACCACAAGCAAATTAAACCAATCATAGCAATTCACCAATTACCGATATGACAACGAAAATCTACTCAGACATCATAGGATGGCAACACATCATTGGATAATAATATGAAGCATAAAGCACCATGTTCAAGTAGAGGGTACAGCGGGTTGCGGGAGACTGGACCGCTGTAGATAGATGGGGGAAGGTGATGGAGATGTTGGTGAAGATGACGGAGGTGTTGGTGTAGATTGCGGTGACGATGATGGCCTCGGCGGCGTTCCGGCGCCACCGGAAGAGAGGGGGAGAGAGCCCCCCTTCTTCTTCTTCTTCCTTGACCTTCTCCCTAGACGGGAGAAGGGTTTCCCCTCTGGTCCTTGGCTTCCATGGCATGGGAGGGGCAAGATCCCCTCCGAGATTGGATCTGTCTCTCTGTCTCTCTCTGTTTCTGCGCTCCCAGATCTGGCCTTTCACCGTTTCTTTTATAACCGGAGATCCGTAACTCCGATTGGATTGAAATTTGAACACGATTTTTATCCGGATATTAGCTTTCTTGCGGCGAAAGAAGGGCAACAACCGCCTTATGGGGTGTCCACGAGGGTCAGGGGCGCGCCCCCTGCCCCGTGGCCCCCTCGGGCATCGTCTCGCGTTGATTCCACTTCCCAAAAATCAGATATATTCCAAAAAAATCTCCGTCAGTTTTTATTCCGTTTGGACTCTGTTTTATATGGATTTTCTGCGAAACAAAAACATGCAACAAACAGGAATTGACACTAGGCACTGGATCAATATGTTAGTCCCAAAAATAGTACAAAAAGTTGCCAAAAGTATATGAAAGTTGTAGAATATTGGCATGGAACAATCAAATATTATAGATACGACGGAGACGTATCAGTTATCCATATGCAAGACATACATCAAGTGTTCTCAAATCCAATATTCAATCCAACATAACGAAGCCTCAAAGAGTAAGACTCAATTCATCAAAAGAAGTTAGAGAGGGAAGAACACCATAAGATCCAAATATATTAACAAAGCTCGCGGTACATCAAGATCATGTCAAATCAAGAACACGAGAGAGTGAGAGAGTGAGAGAGAGTGAGAGAGAGAGAGATTAAACACATAGCTACTAGTACATACCCTCAGCCCCGAGGGTGAACTACTCCCTCCTCATCATGGTGGCCGTCGGGATAATGAAGATGGCCTCCGGTGATGATTTCCTCCTCCGGCAAGGTGCCAAACGGGTCCCAATTGGTTTTTCCTGGCTACAGAGGCTTACGGTGGCGGAACTTATCATATAGGGTTCTTTATGGGGTTTTGGGTATTTATAGGAATTTTTGGTGTCGGTCTCACATCAAGGGGGTGCCCGAGGGGCCCGCAAGCTCGGTGGGCGCGCCCCCGAGGCTTCTGGCTCCCTCGTCCACTTCCTGGCCCAGCTCCGATGCTTCGGGGGTCTCTTTTGGTCCATAAAAATCACCGTAAATTTTCAGCCCATTCCGAGAACTTTTATTTCTGCATAAAAAACGACACCACGGTAGTTCTGCTGAAAACAGCGTCAGTCCAGGTTAGTTCTAATCAAATGATACCAAAACCATATAAAATTATTGTAAACATGGCCTGAATACTTGATAAGTTATAGATATGTTGGAGACGTATCAATCACCTACCCTCAGAGAGAGCAACCAGGACGAAGCCACCACTTCCCATATCCATTTTCTATGAGACAACCACCTACACTTGTGTTGAGATCAAGGCATTCCATTCCATCCATTTGATCATTGATTTCTAGCCCCCTAAAGTTGCTTTCATTTCCAATCCTTCTCCCACCACCATGCCAAATCCGTGAGAGAGTGATTGAGTGTTTAGGAGACTATCTTTTGAAGCACAAGAGCAAGAAGTTCAACATCAATAACAACATGTATTACCTTTTGAAAAGTGGTGTCCCCTATATTGGTTAGGTGTCATTTGGGAGCCTCCAAATCATGTGCAGTTGAACCAAGAGTTTATAAGGGCCAGGAGATTGCCTACTTCGTGAAGATCTACCTCGAGTGAGGCTAATCATTCGTGGGTGTAAGCCATGTTGTAATAAACAAGGTTATATGTGCTGCATCAATCACCATTATTTGCGAGGCTGACTAAAGAAAAATCTCCTCCTTGCCACTATATTGTAAAATGGACATGAGCTACTATCTGGTTGATGGTATATATCCTCCGTGGGCTACCTTTGTCAACACCATCTCTAACCCAGTTGACCTGAAAAACCCTCACTTTGCCCAAAGACAAGAAGCAGCTAGAAAGGATGTCGAGAGGGCACTCGAAGTTCTACAGTCCCATTTTGTTCGTGGACCTGCTAACCAATGGGATTTGGAGACCTTGTGGGAGGTGATGCCATGTTGTGTGATCATAACATGATTGTCGAGGATGAGGGTGAGGATGCTGTCGTAGCTTTAGAATTTAAAAACATGGGTGATCTTATCGAACTTCCAGACCAGAATTCGGCCACATTTGAAGAGTTTATTCAGTTGCATCAACAAATTTGGCATCGAGCAACTCACGAGGAGCTAGAGAAAGATCTGATTGAGCATATGTGAACGGTTAAAGGGGACAACAATGTTGGAGTGTAATATTTGAACTTTTTAAAATTTGAACTACTGATGCATGCGGCTATTTGAACGTCTATACTCTATGTATGCGGCTATTTGAACGTTTGTACTCTATGTATGAGGCTATTGGAACGTGTGCATCTTTTTTTAAAAAAAAGTTAGGGAAGCTGGGTGTATGCGGGAGGAAATTTGCGGTCGGCATTGAAGATGTCGATGCCCTTACTGTCCTTCTTCTGAACTTAGGTATTATAGGTACTGATGTATACTCCTTCCTTCAGGTTATGGCTTTAAAATTTGTCCAGAAAAAAGTGTACTTCTATCTTTTCCAATGCATTTTAAAGTAAAAAAGAAAATGCTTCTCCCTCATCACACAGTAATCAAGACCAATAACATTCTACACATGGTCTTCTTAATTTCTACGTACAGTTAGCTCATTGAGGGTTGGATAACGAAAAAGAGAGAGATGAGGGTTTGCATTTTTCCAGTGCATTTTTTACTTGGCTCCATAATTTATCTTAAATTTCTATCTGTAAATTTTTCACCGGATTAGAGGGAGTACGCATTAAAGATGTTACACCAAGTTTGCAAAAGTTTTCTCTTCCAGGTTGGTGGCAAAATCGCATACGCCAAGAACAACCTCATCCATCCTGTACGCCCCGGTCGGTCAGCAAATGTTAGGCAGCCATGCATCAGCTGCAAGTCTGCAACCCGTTTACCCTGTCACTTCAACGGACTAGCTAGATGAGATCTCCATCGGATCCAGAGAGAAAACCAGAACCCTAACAACTCCCGGAGAAATTAAATGGAGGCCGCAGATTGCACGCATCTAAGGCACGTACGGAGAGCTCACCCGCAGCTCAACAAATGAGAGTAGTACACGGGTATGGATGTCTTAGCTAATTGGAGGGCGAATCGCATCGCATGGCATCATTCTTTGATGTTTCAGGGGTAGGTAGGTGCACTGACCCGTGCCCCTTGAGACTTGTTGATCGGATCAGCTGAGAGGTCGGATGAATAGCCAACTCTGGTTAGGCTCGTCTCGACGACGACGGTGCCCGTATCTGAGAATGGCAAAATAAGATGCTAGTGTTAATCAGCAGTGCGTTGTCACTTAGTCGCTCGTCAGATCCGAGAATCAAGAGGGCGTACATAGTAATATTTTAAAAAACAGGGAGATTTATTTTTTTTCTTTCGGGCAAACTAGAGCCCTCAAAGAGGGCCACTTTATTAAATTAACATCCCAAGAGAAGAACATGGAGATGAGCGGAGCGGTGCAGGCAGGTGAGAAAGAATTCCATTTTGACCTCAAGAAAATTCTGTTTTGGCGTAAACACAATATAGAACAAACAAAGCTTTATAAACGTATATACTACGTTTAAGACTAAATGAAAACACAAAGAAAACAAGCGAGTACCACATCATCATATTCTCCGGTCGTTTTCTTATCCCAACGCAGCCAACACAAATGCACCAACAAAAAGCACAACAAAAGTGTACTAGTATGTTTCTTTGGGTACATGTACTACGGAGTACTATAAGTCTATAACATAGTATATAGCGATAAATTATGAGTGGATATGCAGCCACACGAGGTCGATATCATGCCCATTCATTCCCATGTGATTCGTGCAACTTTTGTACTACGAGCATGTATAGCGATTTATGCACAGGGTGTCAACGTGGTATAGTTTTAGTATTCCACAATCAATAAGTGAGTATGCCCACCACACAATAACTACACTCATCCCATGCTATTGATTAGAGGAGAGAATATCTTATTTATTTGCAGCATACATCCAGGAGCGACCAACACCATCACATGCATCTTCTCCCCATTTCTTGTCCATTGCATAGCTCCTCTCTCACTCTGCTTCTCTAGTTCTTGCTCTCTATTCATGCCATTGCTAGCCAGAAGAAATACATGAAGATGAAGAGTTTCTTTTTTTTGAGATAGGGCATTGTTGATGTATCGTCCATCTCTCTCTCTCTCTCTCTCTCTCTCTCTCTCCCCTCCAGCGACACCCATTGCAATGAGGTTGCTCTACTCGTAGTAGTCACCATAAGTTGAGGTTCATGTGGATCCTCTACATCCTCAAGTGTTGTTTTCAATGTTTCCCTTCCATGGCGATCCTCTTTATTATTATTTTTCAAATGGATTTATTTGGAACCCTTTATTGTGAAATACTATCTTTGAAACATGTACGGTGGGATTGGGTGAGCATGTACCAGTTGCAAAAACTATTAGTGTGATTCAGTTGGATCGCCATCCAAAGAAAACTAAGATAAGTTGCTTTGATTCAGAGAACCTTGATATTGTTATAATGTTGTTGCTGATGAAATTTCAGCAACAGGTTGAGGAGCATTCATTATTTGGAACCTGCTCCGAGAGAATTAGTCTCCAGCCAATATGATGATAAGATTTAGCGCCGTTCAAATCATCTCCTGGGCACAGATATCACAAGTTCAGAACCAACTCCTGCTAGCAGAACAAATTCGGAACCAATATGATTTGTCCAGCCCATCTGATGTCGGATACATCTTTTGCTAGCACTAGTTCTTCTTGCCCTGGAGAACAAGTCTCCAGCCAATCTGTGTTTAAAATGCCGGCTTCGCACACCCCATTCCATTAACTAGTACAGGCTGCGTTTAATTCACTGCAAAGACCGACATGCAGGCCATCAAATTACCCAGCACCAATTTAATTCAACACATCAACGAATGTACAGGGTGCCAGAACTCAACTAGCAGGCAATGTTGTACCACACGAATTTAAAGCGTCATTGCTGAAGGAAATATGCCCTAGAGGCAATAATAAAGTTGTTATTTATATTTCCTTATATCATGATAAATGTTTATTATTCATGCTAAAATTGTATTTAACGGAAACTTAGTACATGTGTGAATACATAGACAAACAGAGTGTCACTAGTATGCCTCTACTTGACTAGCTCGTTGAATCAAAGATGGTTAAGTTTCCTAGCCATAGACATGAGTTGTCATTTGATTAACGGGATCACATCATTACAGAATGATGTGATTGACTTGACCCATTCCGTTAGCTTAGCACTTGATCGTTTAGTTTGTTGCTATTGCTTTCTTCATGACTTATACATGTTCCTATGACTATGAGATTATGCAACTCACGAATACCGGACGAACACTTAGTGTGCTATCAAACGTCACAACGCAACTGGGTGATTATAAAGATGCTCTACAGGTGTCTCCGATGGTGTTTGTTGGGTTGGCATAGATCGAGATTAGGATTTGTCACTCCGTGTTTCGGAGAGGTATCTCTGGGCCCTCTCGGTAATGCACATCACTATAAGCCTTGCAAGCAATGTGACTAATGAGTTAGTTGCAGGATGATGCATTACGGAATGAGTAAAGAGACTTGCCGGTAATGAGATTGAACTAGGTATTGAGATACCGACGATCGTATCTCGGGCAAGTAACATACCGATGACAAAGGGAACAGCGTATGTTGTTATGCGGTTTGACCGATAAAGATCTTCATAGAATATGTAGGAACCAATATGAGCATCCAGGTTCTGCTATTGGTTATTGACCGGAGATGAGTCTCGGTCATGTCTACATAGTTCTCGAACCCGTAGGGTCCGCACGCTTAACGTTTGGTGACGATCGGTATTATGAGTTTATGTGTTTTGATGTGTCGAAGGTTGTTCGGAGTCCCGGATGTGATCACGGACATGACGAGGAGTCTCGAAATGGTTGAGAAATAAAGATTGATATATTGGACGACTATGTTTGGACTTTGGAATGGTTCCGGGTGAGTTCGGGCAATTACCAGAGTACCGGGGGGTTACCGGAACCCCCGGGGGAGTCTAATGGGCCATATGGGCCTTAGTGGAGAGAGAGAGGGGCGACCAAGGCAGGCCGCGCCCCCCTCCCCCTTGGGTCCGAATTGGACTAGGGAAGGGGGCGGCGCCCCCCTTTCCTTCTCCCTCTCTCCTCCTTCCTTCCTCTCCTACTCCAACTAGGGAAGGGGGGAATCCTACTCCCGGTGGGAGTAGGACTCCCCTTGGGGCGCGCCATGAGAGGGCCGGCCCTCCCCCTCCTCCACTCGTTTATATACGGGAGAGGGGGCACCCCATGGACACACACGTTGACAGTTGTCTTAGTCGTGTGCGGTGCCCCCTCCACAGATTCCACCTCGGTCATATCGTTGTAGTGCTTAGGCGAAGCCCTGCATCAGTAACTGCATCATCACCGTCATCATTCCATCGTGCTGACAAAGCTCTCCCTCGACACTCAGCTGGATCGAGAGTTCGTGGGACGTCACCGAGCCGAACGTGTGCAGATCGCGGAGGTGTCGTACTTTCGATACTAGGATTGGTCGGATCGTGAAGACGTACGACTACACCAACCGTGTTGTCATAACGCTTCCGCTTTCGTTCTAAGAGGGTACGTGGACAACACTCTCCCCTCTCGTTGCTATGCATCACCTAGATGGATCTTGCGTGTGCGTCGGATTTTTTTTGAAATTACTGCGTTCCCCAACAGTGGCATCCGAGCCAGGTCTATGCGTAGATGTTATATGCACGAGTAGAACACAAAGAGTTGTGGGCGATAATAGTCATACTGCTTACCAGCATGTCATACTTTGATTCGGCGGTATTGTTGGATGAAGCGGCCCGGACCGACATTACGCGTACGCTTACGCAAAACTGGTTCTACCGACGTGCTTTGCACACAGGTGGCTAGCGGGTGTCAGTTTCTCCAACTTTAGTTGAATCGAGTGTGACTACGCCCGGTCCTTGTTGAAGGTTAAAACAACACACTTGACGAAAAATCGTTGTGGTTTTGATGCGTAGGTAAGAACGGTTCTTGCTCAGCCCGTAGCAGCCACGTAAAACTTGCAACAACAAAGTAGAGGGCGTCTAACTTGTTTTTGCAGGGCATGTTGTGATGTGATATGGTCAAGACATGATGCTAAATTTTATTGTATGAGATGATCATATTTTGTAACACAGTTATCGGCAACTGGCAGGAGCCATATGGTTGTCGCTTTATTATATGAAATGCAATCGCCATGTAATTGCTTTACTTTATCACTAAGCGGTAGCGATAGTAGTAGAAGCAATAGTTGGCGAGACGACAACGATGCTACGATGGAGATCAAGGTGTCGCGCCGGTGACGATGGTGATCATGAAGGTGCTTTAGAGATGGAGATCAAAGGCACAAGATGATGATGGCCATATCATATCACTTATATTGATTGCATGTGATGTTTATCCTTTATGCATCTTATTTTGCTTAGTTCGGTTGTAGCATTATAATATGATCTCTCACTAAATTTCAAGGTACAAGTGTTCTCCCTGAGTATGCACCGTTGCGAAAGTTCGTCGTGCTGAGACACCACGTGATGATCGGGTGTGATAAGCTCTATGTTCACATACAACGGGTGCAAGCCAGTTTTGCACACGCAGAATACTCGGGTTAAACTTGACGAGCCTAGCATATGCAGATATGGCCTCGGAACACCGAAACCGAAAGGTCGAGCGTGAATCATATAGTAGATATGATCAACATAGTGATGTTCACCATTGAAAACTACTCCATCTCTCGTGATGGTCGGACATGGTTTAGTTGATTTGGATCACGTGATCACTTAGATGATTAGAGGGATGTCTATCTAAGTGGCAGTTCTTAAGTAATATGATTAATTTAACTTTAATTTATCATGAACTTAGTACCTGATAGTATTTTGCATGTCTATGTTGTTGTAGATCAATGGCCCGTGCTACTGTTCCTTTGAATTTTAATGCGTTCCTAGAGAAAGCTAAGTTGAAAGATGATGGTAGCAACTACACGGACTGGGTCCGTAACTTGAGGATTATCCTCACTGCTGCACAGAAGAATTAAGTCCTGGAAGCACCGCTAGGTGCAAGAACCGTTGCAGGAGCAACGTCGGACGTTGTGAACGCCTGGCAGAGCAAAGCTGCTGACTGGTACGTCTCCAACGTATCTGTAATTTTTGATTGTTCCATGCTATATTATATTCTGTTTTAGATGTTTATTGGGCTTTATTATACACTTTTATATTATTTTTGGGACTAACCTATTAACTGGAGGCCCAGCCCAAATTTTTGTTTTTTTGCCTATTCCAGTGTTTCGAAGGATCACATCTGGTGACTTTTCGTAGTGGCCAACACTCTAGCCAGATTGATTTCATCCTCTCGAGAAGAGAAGATAGGCGTGCGTGCCTAGACTGTAAGGTGATACCTGGAGAGAATGTTGTACCCCAGCATAAGCTGGTGGTTGCTGACTTCCGCTTTCGGATCCGTGTCCAGCGGGATAAGCGTGCCAAAGTTGCTAGAACGAAGTGGTGGAAGCTCAAGGGGGAGGGAGCTCAGGTGTTCAAGGAGAGGGTCATTAAGGAGGGCCCTTGGGAGGAAGGAGGGGATGTGGACAATGTGTGGATGAAGATGGCGACTTGCATTCGTAAGGTGGCCTCGGAGGAGTTTGGAGTGTCCAGGGGAAGGAGAAGCGAAGATAAGGATACCTGGTGGTGGAATGATGATGTCCAGAAGGCGATTAAAGAGAAGAAAGATTGCTTCAGACGCCTATACCTGGATAGGAGTGCAGACAACATAGAGAAGTACAAGATGGCGAAGAAGGCCGCAAAGCGAGCTGTTGGTGAAGCAAGGGGTCGGGCATATGAGGACCTCTACCAACGGTTAGGCACGAAGGAAGGTGAAAGGGACATCTATAAGATGGCCAAGATCCGAGAGAGGAAGACGAGGGATATTGGCCAAGTCAAATGCATCAAGGACGGAGCAGGCCAACTCTTGGTGAAGGACGAGGAGATTAAGCATAGATGGCGGGAGTACTTCGACAAGCTGTTCAATGGGGAGAATGAGAGTTCTACCATTGAACTGGACGACTCCTTTGATGAGACCAGCATGCGTTTTGTGCGGCGAATCCAGGAGTCCGGGGTGAAGGAGGCTTTAAAAAGGATTAAAGGAGGCAAGGCGATGGGCCCTGATTGTATCCCCATTGAGGTGTGGAAAGGTCTCGGGGACATAGCGATAGTATGGCTAACCAAGCTTTTCAACCTCATTTTTCGGGCAAACAAGATGCCAGAAGAATGGAGACGGAGTATATTAGTACCAATCTTCAAGAACAAGGGAGATGTTCAGAGTTGTACTAATTACCGTGGAATTAAGCTGATGAGCCATATAATGAAGCTATGGGAGACAGTCATTGAGCACCGCTTAAGAAGAATGACAAGCGTGACCAAAAATCAGTTTGGTTTCATGCCTGGGAGGTCGACCATGGAAGCCATTTTCTTGGTACGACAACTTATGGAGAGATATAGGGAGCAAAAGAGGGACTTGCATATGGTGTTCATTGACTTGGAGAAGGCCTATGATAAGATACCGCGGAATTTCATGTGGTGGGCCTTGGAGAAACACAAAGTCCCAGCAAAGTACATTACCCTCATCAAGGACATGTACGATAATGTTGTGACAAGTGTTCGAACAAGTGATGTCGACACCGATGACTTCCCGATTAAGATAGGACTACATCAGGGGCCAGCTTTGAGCCCTTATCTTTTTGCATTGGTGATGGATGAGGTCACAAGGGATATACAAGGAGATATCCCATGGTGTATGCTCTTTGCAGATGATGTGGTGCTAGTTGACGATAGTCGGACAGGGGTAAATAGGAAGTTAGAGTTATGGAGACAAACCTTGGAATCGAAAGGGTTTAGGCTTAGTAGAACTAAAACCGAGTACATGATGTGCGGTTTCAGTACTACTAGGTGTGAGGAGGAGGAGGTTAGCCTTGATGGCCGGGTGGTACCTCGGAAGGACACCTTTCGGTATTTGGGGTCAATGTTGCAGGAGGATGGGGGTATTGATGAAGATGTGAACCATCGAATCAAAGCCGGGTGGATGAAGTGGCGCCAAGCTTCTGGCATTCTCTGTGACAAGAGAGTGCCACAAAAGCTAAAAGGCAAGTTCTACAGGACGGCGGTTCGACCCACAATGTTGTATGGCGTGGAGTGTTGGCCGACTAAAAGGCGACATGTTCAACAGTTAGGTGTGGCGGAGATGCGTATGTTGAGATGGATGTGTGGCCACATGAGGAAGGATCGAGTCCGGAATGATGATATACGAGATAGAGTTGGGGTAGCACCAATTGAGGAGAAGCTTGTCCAACATCGTCTGAGATGGTTTGGGCATATTCAGCGCAGGCCTCCAGAAGCTCCAGTGCATAGCGGACGGCTAAAGCGTGCGGAGAATGTCAAGAGAGGGTGGGGTAGACCGAATTTGACATGGGAGGAGTCCGTTAAGAGAGACCTGAAGGATTGGAGTATCACCAAAGAGCTAGCTATGGACAGGGGTGCGTGGAAGCTTGCTATCCATGTGCCAGAGCCATGAGTTGGTTGCGAGATCTTATGGGTTTCACCTCTAGCCTACCCCAACTTGTTTGGGACTAAAGGCTTTGTTGTTGTTGTTGTTGTCAGTGTTTCGAAGGAAAACGATATCAAACGGAGTCCAAACGGAATGAAACCTTCGGGAACGTGATCTTCGGAACAAACATGATCCAGAGGACTTGGAGTCTACTTAAAGTAATCAACGAGGAAGGCATGAGGCAGGGGGCGCGCCTACCCCCCTGGGCGCGCCCTCCACCCTCGTGGGCCCCTCGTTGCTCCACCGATGTACTTCTTCCTCCTATATATACCCATATACCCTGGAAACATCATATACGGAGCCAAAACCCTATTTCCACCACCGCAACCTTCTGTACCGTGAGGTCCCATCTTGGGGCCTTTTCTGGCGCTCCGCCGGAGGGGGCATCGATCACGGAGGGCTTCTACATCAACACCATAGCCTCTCCGATGATGTGTGAGTAGTTTACCTCAGACCTTCGGGTCCATAGTTATTAGCTAGATGGCTTCTTCTCTCTCTTTGGATCTCAATACAAAGTTCTCCTTGATATTCTTGGAGATCTATTCGATGTAATCTTCTTTTGTGGTGTGTTTGTTGAGATCCGATGAATTGTGGGTTTATGATCAAGTTTATCTATGAACAATATTTGAATCTCCTCTGAATTCTTTTACGTATGATTGGTTATCTTTGCAAGTCTCTTCGAGTTATCAGTTTGGTTTGGCCTACTAGATTGATCTTTCTTGCAATGGGAGAAGTGTTTAGCTTTGGGTTCAATCTTGCGGTGCTCGATCCCAGTGACAGTAGGGGAAACGACACGTATTGTATTGTTGCCATCGAGGATAAAAAGATGGGGTTTATATCATATTGCATGAGTTTATCCCTCTACATCATGTCATCTTGCTTAAAGCATTACTCTGTTCTTATGAACTCAATACTCTAGATGCATGCTGGATAGCGGTCGATGTGTGGAGTAATAGTAGTAGATGCAGAATCGTTTCGGTCTACTTGTCTCAGACGTGATGCCTATATACATGATCATACCTAGATATTCTCATAACTATGCTCAATTCTATCAATTGCTCGACAGTAATTTGTTTACCCACCGTAATACTTATGCTATCTTGAGAGAAGCCACTAGTGAAACCTATGGCCCTGGGTCTATTATCCATCATATTTATCTCCCAACAACTAGCTATTTCTGGCGTCGTTTATTTTGCTTTCTTTACTTTTAGTCTTTATCATAAAAATACCAAAAAAATTATCTTATCATCTCTATCAGATCTCACTCTTGTAAGTGACCGTGAAGGGATTGACAACCCCTTTATCACGTTGGTTGCGAGGTTCTTATTTGTTTGTGTAGGTGCGTGGGACTCGAGCGTGGCCTCCTACTGGATTGATACATTGGTTCTCAAAAACTGAGGGAAATACTTACGCTACTTTACTGCATCACCCTTTCCTCTTCAAGGGAAAACCAACGCAGTGCTCAAGAGCTAGCAAGAAGGATTTCTGGCGCCGTTGCCGGGGAGTCTACGCACAAGTCAAGACATACCAAGTACCCATCACAAACTCTTATCCCTCGCATTACATTATTTGCCATTTGCCTCTCGTTTTCCTCTTCCCCACTTCACCCTTGCCGTTTTATTCGCCCTCTTTTTTCCGTTCGCCTCTTTTTTGCTTGCTTCTTGTTTGCTTGTGTGTTGGATTGCTTGCTTGTCACGATGGCTCAAGATAATACTAAATTGTGTGAATTTACCAATACCAACAACAATGATTTTCTTAGCACTCTGATTGCTCCTCTTACCGATGCTGAATCTTGTGAAATTAATGCTGCTTTGTTGAATCTTGTCATGAAAGATCAATTTGCCGGCCTTCCTAGTGAAGATGCCGCTACCCATCTAAATAGCTTCGTTGATTTGTGTGATATGCAAAAGAAGAAAGATGTGGACAATGATATTTTTAAATTGAAGCTATTTCCTTTTTCGCTTAGAGATCGTGCTAAAGCTTGGTTTTCGTCTTTGCCTAAAAATATTATTGATTCATGGAATAAGTGCAAAGATGCTTTTATCTCTAAGTATTTTCCTCCCGCTAAAATCATCTCTCTTAGAAACGATATCATGAATTTTAAGCAACTTGATCATGAACATGTTGCACAAGCTTGGGAGAGGATGAAATTAATGATACGTAATTTCCCTACACATGGTTTGAATCTTTGGATGATTATACAAAAAAATTATGCCGGATTGAATTTTGCTTCTAAAAATCTTTTAGATTCGTCCGCGGGAGGCACTTTTATGGAAATCACTTTAGGAGAAGCTACTAAACTCCTAGATAATATTATGGTTAATTATTCTCAGTGGCACACCGAAAGATCTACTCATAAAAAAGTGCATGCGATAGAAGAAATTAATGTTTTGAGTGGAAAGATGTATGAACTTATGAAATTATTTGCTACGAAAAGTGTTTCTTCTGATCATAATGATATGCCTTTGTCTACTTTTATTGAGAATAATAATGAATCTATGGATGTGAATTTTGTTGGTAGGAATAATTTTGGTGACAACGCGTATAGAGGAAACTTTAATCCTAGGCCGTTCCCTAGTAATTCCTCTAATAATTATGGTAATTCCTACAACAATTCTTATGGATATTTTAATAAGATGCCCTATGAATTTGAGACTAGTGTTAAGGAGTTTATGAATTCGCAAAAGAATTTCAATGCTTTGCTTGAAGAAAAATTGCTTAAGGTTGATGAATTGGCTAAGAACGTTGATAGAATTTCTCTTGATGTTGATTCTTTGAAACTTAGATCTATCCCACCTAAGCATGATATCAATGAGTCTCTCAAAGCCATGAGAATTTCCATTGATGAGTGCAAAGAAAGAACCTCTAGGATGCGTGCTAAGATAGATTGCTTTGTGAAAGCGTGTTCTTCTAGTTTTTATAAGAATAAAGATGAAGATCTAAAAGTTATTGATGTGTCTCCTATCAAATCTTTGTTTTGCAATATGAATCTTGGTAATGATGGGACTGGAGATGAGTCACCTTTACCTAGAAGGCGTCCCAAAAATTCGGAGTTTTTAGATCTTGATGCAAAAATTGATAAAAGTGGGATTGAACAAATTAAAACTTTAGATATCAATGAACCCACTATCTTGGATTTTAAGGAATTTAATCATGATAATTGCTCTTTGATAGATTGTATTTCCTTGTTACAATCGGTGCCAAATTCTCCTCATGCTTATAGTCAAAATAAAGCTTTTACTAAACATATCGTTGATGCTTTGATGCAATCTTATGAAGAAAAACTTGAGTTGGAAGTTTCTATCCCTAGAAAACTTTATGATGAGTGGGAACCTACTATTAAAATTAGAATTAAAGATCATGAATGCTATGCTTTGTGTGATTTGGGTGCTAGTGTTTCCACGATCCCAAAAACTTTGTGTGATTTGCTAGGATTCCGTGAATTTGATGATTGTTCCTTAAACTTGCACCTTGCGGATTCCACTATTAAGAAACCTATGGGAAGAATTAATGATGTTCTTATTGTTGCATATAGGAACTATGTGCCCGTAGATTTTATCGTTCTTGATATAGATTGCAATCCTTCATGCCCTATTATTCTTGGTAGGCCTTTCCTTAGAACGATTATTGATATGAAGGAAGCGAATATTAGATTCCATTTTCCGTTAAGGAAAGGCATGGAACACTTTCCTAGAAACAAAATAAAATTACCTTATGAATCTATTATGAGAGCCACTTATGGATTGCCCACCAAAGATGGCAATACTTAGATCTATCCTTGTTTTTATGCCTAGCTAAGGGCGTTAAACGATAGCGCTAGTTGGGAGGCAACCCAATTTTATTTTTATTTTTTTATTTTTTCTTCTGTTTAGGAATAAATATTTGATCTAGCCTCTGGTTAGATTTTTTTTATTTTTTAATTAGTGTTTGTGCCAAGTGAAACCTATAGGATCTTCTTGGATGATAGTTATTTGATCTTGCTGAAAATTCCAGAAACTTTCTGTTCACAAAAATAATTGTTAAAAATCACCAGAACGTGATAAAATACTGATTCCAATTGCAGTAGATCAAAAAAAATTGTACATGTCTTCCTATTTTGGTAGAATTTTTTTAGTTACAGAAGTTTGCGTTAGTTACAGATTACTACAGACTATTCTGTTTTTGACAGATTCTGTTTTTTGCGTGTTGCTTGCTTATTTTGATGAATCTTTGGCTAGTAAAATAGTTTATAAACCATAGAGAAGTTGGAATACAGTAAGTTTAACACCAATATAAATAAAGAATGAGTTCAATACAGTACCCTGAAGTGGTGTTTTGTTTTCTTTCGCTAACGGAGCTCACGAGATTTTCTGTTATGTTCTGTGTTGTGAAGTTTTCAAGTTTTGGGGTAAAGATTTGATGGATTATGGAACAAGGACTGGAAAGAGCCTAAGCTTGGGGATGCCCATGACACCCCAAGATAATCTAAGGACACCAAAAATCCAAAGCTTGGGGATGCCCCAGAAGGCATCCCCTCTTTCGTCTTCGTCCATCGGTAACTTTACTTAGAGCTATATTTTTATTCACCACATGATATGTGTTTTGCTTGGAGCGTCTTGTATGATTTGAGTCTTTGCTTTTTAGTTTACCACAATCATCCTAGCTGAATACACTTTTGAGAGAGACACACATGATTCGGAATTTATTAGAATACTCTATGTGCTTCACTTATATCTTTTGAGCTATATAGTTTTTGCTCTAGTGCTTCACTTATATCTTTTAGAGCACGGTGGTGGATTCGTTTTATAGAAATTATTGTTCTCTCATGCTTCACTTATATTATTTTAAGAGTCCTACAAAACAGCATGGTAATTTGCTTTAATTGTGAAATTAGTCCTAATATGCTAGGTATCCAAGATTAGTAAAACTTTCTTATGAGTGTGTTGAATACTAAGAGAAGTTTGATGCTTGATAATTGTTTTGAGATATGGAGGTAGTGATATTAAAGTTGTGCTAGTTGAGTAGTTGTGAATTTGATAAATACTTGTGTTGAAGTTTGCAAATCCCGTAGCATGCACGTATGGTAAACGTTATGTAACAAATTTGTAACATGAGGTGTTCTTTGATTGTCCTCCTTATGAGTGGCGGTCGGAGACGAGCGATGGTCTTTTCCTACCAATCAATCCCCCTAGGAGCATGCGCGTAGTGCTTGGTTTTTGATGACTTGTAGATTTTTGCAATAAGTATGTGAGTTCTTTACGACTAATGTTGAGTCCATGGATTATACGCACTCTTAACCTTCCATCATTGCTAGCCTCTTCGGTACCGTGCATTGCCCTTTCTCACCTTGAGAGTTGGTGCAAACTTCGCCGGTGCATCCAAACCCCGTGATACGATACGCTCTATCACACATAAGCCTCCTTATATCTTCCTCAAAACAGCCACCATACCTACCTATTATGGCATTTCCATAGCCATTCCGAGATATATTGCCATGCAACTTTCCACCGTTCCGTTTATCATGACACGTTCATCATTGTCATATTGCCTTGCATGATCATGTAGTTGACATCGTATTTGTGGCAAAGCCACCATGCATATTGTTTCATAGATGTCACTCTTGATTCATTGCCCATCCCAGTACACCGCCGGAGGCATTCATATAGAGTCATACTTTGTTCTAGTATCGAGTTGTAATCATTGAGTTGTAAATGAATAGAAGTATGATGATCATCATTCATAGAGCATTGTCCCAAAAAAAAGAGAAAGTCCAAAAAAATAAAAAATAAAGGCCCCCAAAAAAAGAAAGAAAATAAAAAGGGGCAATGCTACTATCCTTTTTTTCATACTTGTGCTTCAAAGTAGCACCATGATCTTTATGATAGATAGTCTCTTGTTTTGTCACTTTCATATACTAGTGGGAATTTTTCGTTATAGAACTTGGGTTGTATATTCCAACAATGGGCTTCCTAAAATGCCCTAGGTCTTCGTGAGCAAGCAAGTTGGATGCACACCCACTTAGTTTTTTTTGTTGAGCTTTCGTACATTTATAGCTCTAGTGCATCCGTTGCATGGCAATCCCTACTCCTCACATTAACATCAATTGATGGGCATCTCCATAGCCCGTTGATTAGCCACGTTGATGTGAGACTTTCTCATTTTTTGTCTTCTCCACATAACCCCCATCATTATATTCTATTCCACCCATAGTGCTATATCCATGGCTAACGCTCATGTATTGCGTGAAAGTTGAAAAAGTTTGAGATTACTTAAGTATGAAACAATTGCTTGGCTTGTCATCGGGGTTGTGCATGATGAGAGCATTCTTGTGTGACGAAAATGGAGCATGACCAAACTATATGATTTTGTAGGGATAAACTTTCTTTGGCCATGTTATTTTGAGAAGACATAATTGCTTAGTTAGTATGCTTGAAGTATTATTACTTTTATGTCAATATTAAACTTTTATCTTGAATCTTTTGGATCTGAATATTCATACCACAATTAAGAGGGTTACATTGAAAATTATGCCAAGTAGCATTCCACATCAAAAATTCTGTTTTTATCATTTACCTACTCGAGGACGAGCAGGAATTAAGCTTGGGAATGCTTGATACGTCTCCAACATATCTATAATTTTTTATTGTTCCATGCTATATTATATGCTGTTTTAGATGTTTACTGGGCTTTATTATACACTTTTATATTATTTTTGGGACTACCTATTGACCGGAGGCCCAGCCCAAATTGTTGTTTTTTTGCCTATTTCAGTGTTTCGAAGGAAAAGGATATCAAACGGAGTCCAAACGGAATGAAACCTTTGGGAACGTGATTTTCGGAACAAACGTGATCCAGAGGACTTGGAGTCTACGTAAAGAAATCAACGAGGAAGGCACGAGGCAGGGGGCGCGCCTACCCCCCTGGGCGCGCCCCCCACCCTCGTGGGCCCCTCGTTGCTCCACCGACGTACTTCTTCCTCCTATATATACCCATATACCCTGGAAACATCATATACGGAGCCAAAACCCTATTTCCACCGCCGCAACCTTCTGTACCCGTGAGATCCCATCTTGGGGCCTTTTCCGGTGCTCCGCCGGAGGGGGCATCGATCATGGAGGGCTTCTACATCAACACCATAGCCTCTCCGATGATGTGTGAGTAGTTTACCTCAGACCTTCGGGTCCGTAGTTATTAGCTAGATGGCTTCTTCTCTCTCTTTGGATCTCAATACAAAGTTCTCCTCGGTCTTCTTGGAGATCTATTCGATGTAATCTTCTTTTGCGGTGTCTTTGTCAAGATCCGATGAATTGTGGGTTTATGATCAAGTTTATCTATGAACAATATTTGAATCTCCTCTGAATTCTTTTACGTATGATTGGTTATCTTTGCAAGTCTCTTCGAATTATCAGTTTGGTTTGGCCTACTAGATTGATCTTTCTTGCAATGGGAGAAGTGTTTAGCTTTGGGTTCAATCTTGCGGTGCTCGATCCCAGTGACAGTAGGGGAAACGGCACGTATTGTATTGTTGCCATCGAGGATAAAAAGATGGGGTTTATATCATATTGCATGAGTTTATCCCTCTACATCATGTCATCTTGCTTAAAGCATTACTCTGTTCTTATGAACTTAATACTCTAGATGCATGCTGGATAGCGGTCGATGTGTCGAGTAATAGTAGTAGATGCAAAATCGTTTCGGTCTACTTGTCTCGGACGTGGTGCCTATATACATGATCATACCTAGATATTCTCATAAGTATGCTCAATTCTATCAATTGCTCGGCAGTAATTTGTTTACCCACCGTAATACTTATGCTATCTTGAGAGAAGCCACTAGTGAAACCTATGGCCCCCGGGTCTATTCTCCATCATATTTATCTCCCAACAACTAGCTATTTCTGGCACCGTTTATTTTGCTTTCTTTACTTTTAGTCTTTATCATAAAAATACCAAAAATATTATCTTATCATCTCTATCAGATCTCACTCTCGTAAGTGACCGTGAAGGGATTGACAACCCCTTTATCGCGTTGGTTGCGAGGTTCTTATTTGTTTGTGTAGGTGCTTGGGACTCGAGCGTGGCCTCCTACTGGATTGATACCTTGGTTCTCAAAAACTGAGGGAAATACTTACACTAATTTACTGCATCACCCTTTCCTCTTCAAGGGAAAACCAACGCAGTGCTCAAGAGGTAGCAATGACTACTCGATAGTTCAGTGTGCCATGCTTTACGGCTGAGAACCGGGACTTCAACGACGTTTCGAACGTCATGGAGCATATGAGATGTTCCAGGAGTTGAAGTTAATATTTCAAGCAAATGCCCGGATTGAGAGATATGAAGTCTCCATTAAGTTCTATAGCTGCAAAATGGAGGAGAATAGTTCTGTCAGTGAACATATACTCAAAATGTCTGTGTATCATAATCACTTGACTCAGCTGGGAGTTAATCTTCCGGTTGATAGTGTCATTGACAGAGTTCTTCAATCACTGCCACCAAGCTACAAAAGCTTCATGATGAACTATAACATGCAAGGGATGGATAAGATGATTCCCGAGCTCTTCGCAATGCTAAAGGCTGCGGAGGTAGAAATCAAGAAGGAGCATCAAGTGTTGATGGTCAACAAGACCACCAGTTTCAAGAAAAAGGGTAAAGGGAAGAAGGGGAACTTCAAAAAGAACAGCAAGCAAGTTGTTGCTCAAGTGAAGAAGCCCAAGTCTGGACCTAAGCCTGAGACTGAGTGCTTCTACTGCAAAGGGACTGGTCACTGGAAGCGGAACTGCCCCATGTATTTGGCGGATAAGAAGGATGGCAAGGTGAACAAAGGTATATGTGATATACATGTTATTGGTGTGTACCTTACTAATACTCGCAGTAGTACCTGGGTATTTGATACTGGTTTTGTTGCTAATATTTACAACTCGAAACAGGAACTACGGATTAAGCGAAGAATGGCTAAGGACGAGGTGACGATGCGCGTGGGAAATGGTTCCAAAGTCGACGTGATCGCCGTCGGCACGCTACCTCTACATCTACCTTTGGGATTAGTTTTAGACCTGAATAATTGTTATTTGGTGCTAGTGTTAAGCATGAACATTATATCTATATCTTCTTTGATGCAAGACGGTTATTCATTTAAATCCGAGAATAATGGTAGTTCTATTTATATGAGTAATATCTTTTATGGTCATGCACCCTTGAAGAGTGGTCTATTTTTGTTGAATCTCGATAGTGTTGGGGAACGTAACAGAAATTCAAAATTTTCCTACGTGTCACCAAGATCAATCTAGGAGATGCTAGCAACGAGAGAGAGGGAGTGCATATTCATACCCTTGAAGATCGCTAAGCGGAAGCATTACAAGAACGCGGTTGATGGAGTCGTACTCGCGGCGATTCAAATCGCGGAAGATCCGATCTAGCGCCGAACGGACGGCGCCTCCGCGTTCAACACACGTACAGCCCGGGGACCTCTCCTCCTTCTTGATCCAGCAAGGGGAGAGGAGAAGTTGAGGGAGAGCTCCGACAGCACGACGGCGTGTTGGTGGAGCTTGCAGTTCTTCGGCAGGGCTTCGCCAAGCACTACTGAGGAGGAGGTGGAGTTGGAGAGGGGGAGGGCTGCGCCAGGGGCAAGGGGGTACAGCTCCCATGCGCCTCTCCACTATATATAGGGGTGGAGGGGACTGGTTTCTTGCCCTCCAAGTCCATTGGGGCGTTGGCAAAGGTGGGAGGAAAGAAATCCCATCATTTCCCTTCCCCACCGATTGTTATCCCCCCTTTTTAGGGATCTTGATCTTATCCCTTCGGGATATGATCTTATTCCTTCTAAGGGGGGATCTTGGTGCACCTTGACCAGGGGTGTGGGGCCTTGCCCCCACTACCCACGTTCATGTGGGTCCCCCCATGCAGGTGGGCCCCACTCCGGAACCTTCTAGAACCTTCCCGGTACAATACCGAAAAATCCCAAACATTTTTCGGTGGCCAAAATAGGACTTCCCATATATAAATCTTTACCTCCGGAACTCCTCGTGACGTCCGGGATCTCATCCGGGACTCCGAACAACATTCGGTAACTGCACACTAATTCCCATAACAACTCTAGCGTCGCCGAACCTTAAGTGTGTAGACCCTACGGGTTCGGGAATCATGCAGACATGACCGAGACAGCTCTCTAGCCAATAACCAATAGCGGGATCTGGATACCCATGTTGGCTCCCACATGTTCCACGATGATCTCATCGGATGAACCATGAAGTCGGGGATTCAAGCAATCCTGTATACAATTCCCTTTGTCAATCGGTACGGTACTTGCCCGAGATTCGATCGTCGGTATCCCAATACCTCGTTCAATCTCGTTACCGGCAAGTCACTTTACTCGTTCCGTAATGCATGATCCCGTGACTAACTACTTAGTCACATTGAGCTCATTATGATGATGCACTACCGAGTGGGCCCAGAGATACCTCTCCGTCATACGGAGTGACAAATCCCAGTCTCGATTCGTGTCAACCCAACAGACACTTTCGGAGATACCTGTAGTGCACCTTTATAGCCACCCAGTTACGTTGTGACGTTTGGTACACCCAAAGCACTCCTACGGTATCCGGGAGTTACACAATCTCATGGTCTAAGGAAATGATACTTGACATTAGAAAAGCTTTTAGCAAACGAACTACACGATCTTGTGCTATGCTTAGGATTGGGTCTTGTCCATCACATCATTCTCCTAATGATGTGATCCCGTTATCAATGACATCCAATGTCCATGGTCAGGAAACCATAACCATCTATTGATCAACGAGCTAGTCAACTAGAGGCTCACTAGGGACATGTTGTGGTCTATGTATTCACACATGTATTACGGTTTCCAGTTAATACAATTATAGCATGAACAATATACAATTATCATGAACAAGGAAATATAATAATAACCATTTTATTATTGCCTCTAGGGCATATTTCCAGCAGTCTCCCACTTGCACTAGAGTCAATAATCTAGTTCACATCACTATGTGATTGTAATGAATCCAACACCCATTGGGTTTGATCATATCTCGCTTGTGAGAGAGGTTATTAGTCAACGGGTCTGAATCTTTCAGATCCGTGTGTGCTTTACAAATCTCTATGTCATCGCCTAGATGCAGCTACCACGTGCTATTTGGAACTATTCCAAATAACTGCTCTACTATACGAATCCGGTCTACTACTTAGAGTCATCCAGATTAGTGTCAAAGTTTGCATCGGCGTAACCCTTTACGACGAACTCTTTTACCACCTCCATAATCGAGAAAATTCCTTAGTCCACTAGTTACTAAGGATAACCTTGACCGCTGTCCTGTGATCCATTCCTGGATCACACTTGTACCCCTTGACTGACTCATGGCAAGGCACACTTCAGGTGCGGTACACAGCATAGCATACTGTGGAGCCTACGTCTAAAGCATAGGGGACGACCTTCGTCCTTTCTCTCTCTTCTGCCGTGGTCAGGTCTTGAGTCTTACTCAATACTCACACCTTATAACACAGCCAGGAACTCCTTCTTTGCCGATCTATTTTGAACTCCTTCAAAATCTTGTCACGGTATGTGTTCATTTGAAAGTACTATTAAGCGTTTTTGATCTATCCTTATAGATCTTGATGCTCAATGTTCAAGTAGCTTAATCCAGGTTTTCCATTGAAAAACACTTTTCAAATAACCCTATATGCTTTCCAGAAATTCTACATCATTTCTGATCAACAATATGTTAACAACATATACTCATCAGAAATTCTATAGCGCTCCCACTCACTTCTTTGGAAATACAAGTTTCTCATAAACTTTGTATAAACCCAAAATCTTTGATCATCTCATCAAAGCGTATATTCCAACTCCGAGATGCTTACTCCAGTCCTTAGAAGGATTGCTGGAGCTTTGCATACTTGTTAACATCTTTCAGGATTGACAAAACCTTCTGGTTGTATCACATACAACCTTTCCTCAAGTTCAAGGAGTTGACTACGATGAGACCTTCTCACCCGTAGCGATGCTTAAGTCCGTCCGAATCATGTTAGCAATTGCTGCATTTTATGATTATTAAATTTGGCAAATGGATGTAAAGAGTGCATTCCTGAATGGATTTCTGGAAGAAGAGTTGTATATGATGCAACCCGAAGGTTTTATCAATCCAAAGGATGCTAACAAAGTGTGTAAGCTCCAGCGATCCATTTATGGACTGGTGCAAGCATCTCGGAGTTGGAATAAACGTTTTGATAGTGTGATCAAAGCATATGGTTTTATACAGACTTTTGGAGAAGCCTGTATTTACAAGAAAGTGAGTGGGAGCTCTGTAGCATTTCTAATATTATATGTGGATGACATATTGTTGATTGGAAATGATATAGAATTTCTGGATAGCATAAAAGGATACTTAAATAAGAGTTTTTCAATGAAAGACCTCGGTGAAGCTGCTTATATATTGGACATCAAGATCTATAGAGATAGATCAAGACGCTTAATTGGATTTTCACAAAGCACATACCTTGATAAAGTTTTGAAGAAGTTCAAAATGGATCAAGCAAAGAAAGGGTTCTTGCCTGAGCAAAGAAAGGATATGTTTCTCGTTTATGGAGGTGACAAAGAGCTCGTTATAAATGGTTACGTCGATGCAAGCTTTGACACTGATCCGGATGACTCTAAGTCACAAACCGGATACATATTTATATTAAACGGTGGAGCTGTCAGTTGGTGCAGTTCTAAGCAAAGCGTCGTGGCAGGATCTACGTGTGAAGCAGAGTACATAGCTGCTTCGGAAGCAGCAAATGAAGGAGTCTGGATGGAGTTCATATCCGATCTAGGTGTCATACCTAGTGCATCGGGTTCAATGAAAATCTTTTGTGACAATACTGGTGCAATTGCCTTGGCAAAGGAAACCAGATTTCACAAGAGAACCAAGCACATCAAGAGACGCTTCAATTCCATCCGCGATCCAGTCAAAGAGGGAGACATAGAGATTTGCAAGATACATACGGATCTGAATGTTGCAGACCCGTTGACTAAACCTCTCTCACGAGCAAAACATGATCAACACCAAGACTCCATCGGTGTTAGAATCATTACTGTGTAATCTAGATTATTGACTCTAGTGCAAGTGGGAGACTGAAGGAAATATGCCCTAGAGGCAATAATAAAGTTGTTATTTATATTTCCTTATATATGATAAATGTTTATTATTCATGCTAGAATTGTATTAAACGGAAACTTAGTACATGTGTGAATACATAGACAAACAGAGTGTCACTAGTATGTCTCTACTTGACTAGCTCGTTGAATCAAAGATGGTTAAGTTTCCTAGCCATAGACATGAGTTGTTATTTGATTAACGGGATCACATCATTACAGAATGATGTGATTGACTTGACCCATTCCGTTAGCTTAGCACTTGATCGTTTAGTTTGTTGCTATTGCTTTCTTCATGACTTATACATGTTCCTATGACTATGAGATTATGCAACTCACGAATACCGGACGAACACTTAGTGTGCTATCAAACGTCACAACGCAACTGGGTGATTATAAAGATGCTCTACAGGTGTCTCCGATGGTGTTTGTTGGGTTGGCATAGATCGAGATTAGGATTTCTCACTCCGTGTTTCGGAGAGGTATCTCTGGGCCCTCTCGGTAATGCACATCACTATAAGCCTTGCAAGCAATGTGACTAATGAGTTAGTTGCGGGATGATGCATTACGGAACGAGTAAAGAGACTTGCCGGTAATGAGATTGAACTAGGTATTGAGATACCGACGATCGAATCTCGGGCAAGTAACATACCGATGACAAAGGGAACAGCGTATGTTGTTATGCGGTTTGACCGATAAAGATCTTCATAGAATATGTAGGAACCAATATGAGCATCCAAGTTCTGCTATTGGTTATTGACCGGAGATGAGTCTCCGTCATGTCTACATAGTTCTCGAACCCGTAGGGTCCGCACGCTTAACGTTTGGTGACGATCGGTATTATGAGTTTATGTGTTTTGATGTGCCGAAGGTTGTTCGGAGTCCCGGATGTGATCACGGACATGACGAGGAGTCTCGAAATGGTTGAGAAATAAAGATTGATATATTGGACGACTATGTTTGGACTTCGGAATGGTTTCGGGTGAGTTCGGGCAATTACCGGAGTACCGGGGGGTTACCGGAACCCCCCGGGGAGTCTAATGGGCCATATGGGCCTTAGTGGAGAGAGAGAGGGGCGGCCAGGGCAGGCCGCGCGCCCCCTCCCCCTTGGGTCCGAATTGGACTAGGGAAGAGGGGGCGGCGCCCCCCTTTCCTTCTCCCTCTCTCCTCCTTCCTTCCTCTCCTACTCCAACTAGGGAAGGGGGGAATCCTACTCCCGGTGGGAGTAGGACTCCCCTTGGGGCGCGCCATGAGAGGGCCGACCCTCCCCCTCCTCCACTCCTTTATATACGGGGGAAGGAGGCACCCCATGGACACACAAGTTGACAGTTGTCTTAGCCGCGTGCGGTGCCCCCTCCACAGATTCCACCTCGGTCATATCGTTGTAGTGCTTAGGCGAAGCCCTGCATCGGTAACTTCATCATCACCGTCATCACGCCGTCGTGCTGATGAAGCTCTCACTTGACACTCAGCTAGATCGAGAGTTCGTGGGACGTCACCGAGCCGAACGTGTGCAGATCGCGGAGGTGACGTACTTTCGGTACTAGGATCGGTCAGATCGTGAAGACGTACGACTACATCAACCGCGTTGTCATAACGCTTCCGCTTTCGGTCTACGAGGGTACGTGGACAACACTCTCCTCTCTCGTTGCTATGCATCACCTAGATGGATCTTGCGTGTGCGTAGGAATTTTTTTGAAATTACTGCGTTCCCCAACAATTCCCACCCACGGCTGTATATTCCTATGTATCATTGAGTTACTGCCATCGTATTGCAAAAAGCCCTATATCATGCGGACGCCTAGGACTACGGCATCGCGTGCCACCATGTCCCAAAAATTCACGTCCAGTATATAGTACCAAATTACAGATAGAGAATATAGTACCATGTCAACGTGTGGGGCTGTGGGGTATCCCACCCAGGCAATAATCAAGGAGCCACCCCGCAAAAAAATCAAGGAGCCGATAGAAATGTGCAACATGCATGATTCTTGTTGCAAACATTCCATTAAGCAACCATAACAACTTACCCCTTTTTGGATAGGATCTTTCTCCCGTCCATATCCCCTCTGCCTCCCGTCCACCTCCCCTCCGCCTCCCGTCCACCTCCCCTCCGGATCCCGTCCACCTCCCTCCCGATCCCCTCCGCCTCCCGTCCGCCTCCCCTCCCGCCATCGCCGGATCCCGGCTGGGTAAAGCCCGTGTAGGGGGATGATGGCGGTGGCGGGGCGTCCCTCCGTCGCGGCTTGGAGGTGTGACTGTGATGGTGGATCTTCAGTTGGCGCCTCGGGACGACGTGTGTGTGGCCATGGCGCCGGTGACGCAGCGTTGAGACCTCCTCTACCTTTGGTTGTCTTCATCGTCGGTCCAAAGAGATCTGGTCAGTGGGTGTTGCCTCGCGGTGGCTTCCCGGCGACGGATCAAGTGGAGGAGGAGATGGTGGCCTAGCTGCTGAAGCGGGTGAGGACGCCGCCATCATCGGCGACGCCCGCGGGTGTCGTTTTCCTCGTTGGAGGTGATGGTGGGGGCGTCCCTCGCTCCATTATTTTTAGGGGAAACCTCGGATCTGGAGGAGTCTACCATTGACAGCGGCGCCCGTGGGCGTCGTAGCCCTCGTTGGAGGCGTTGAGGGGCCTCCTGGATCAAATGATGGGGACGTCTTCGTCGTCACCCCATGGGGGCATCATCTTTGGAGACATTCAAGGGTTGGACGGACATGTGGACGGCTTGGTGGTTGGGCGTCAGTAGGTGGTGGAGGGTGGATCTCGGCGTCCGATGGGTGGCGATGGACTCGTGCAGGAGGACGACGTTGTTTGGCGTCGTGGTGGCATCGATGGCAGAGAGGCCTGGCAAGGTCGATGCGTCAGAATCTGATCTGATGATGGATCGGTGGGTGAAGGAGGTGACGGCCATTGCAGCGTGCGCATGTGGTGCCCACTGAAAGTGCGCCGGACCGACGTGTAACCCAGTCCACGTATATGGCTTGGATGGGGCATCAGACACTAGATGTTAGGTCTTGGTGCGATGTCTGTTTGGTATTAGGCTCGGACATTCGGCACCCCTTCATCACGGGGATAGGAGTAGCGACAGGTGTTGTCAAGATGATGGCTTCAGCTTTACTGATGTATTAGCTTTGTATAAGGACTTTATGAATAATTAATAAAATAGCTGCATGCATCGCCCAGATGCAGAGGCCGGGGTACATCCTCCTTTAAAAAAAAAACTGACCCCTTTTCATTTTTGCTTCCAATGACACGATTTTGCCGTCTCAACATGTATCCTAGGGTTATCAATCTACAGTTCAACAAGTCATGAGCCGAGTCTCCAGTGTGCATTTTAACCCTCCCTAGCCTAGCTACGTACCTGTGTTCGGCTGTCTAGGTCCAAAAGGAAAGGAGGGAGATCCACTCGAAATCTCCATCTCCCACACGCAAATGAGCTACCAAAACCTGGCCACCGGCCGGATCTTTATCCTCACCTATCAAATCGGTAAATAAGACACAGCACGGAGCTTGCCCACGTGATGGATGGATGGATCGCTTGCCTTTCCTTGTGTCATTGCGTCGTGTGTGATGGACGGGTGGAGACGTGCACCATGAGGTGAGGTGTGATGGCCGGCCGGTCCGGTCCGTCAGGCGTTGGTTGGCGGCTACTTCCGTGGTGCTTCGCTGCCTAAAAGAAAGAAAATAATGCTATGGAATGGAAACGGGGAGGAGTTTGCTGAGGAGATGGCGAGGGAATGCACGGTTGGTACAACTCCACTATGCTGCTCGCCCTCGCCTCGCCAAGGAGTAGTGTAGTACTCCTACGAGAGAGACGCGCTGACTTGATCGTCGGTTAAATTGCTTGGATGGAAACGAAAGGCCTCTCAACAACAACTGCGCACCAACTGGTACAGTAGTGGTACTAGAATCACACCAGGTTGCAGTTTAACAAGTGTAGGATAGCGGAGGGGAACTTTTGGTCTATGGGGACATATGCATCCTATATGGAAAAAAAATTAGTAATTCAACAAAAAGTCAAAAATTCCTGAAAATATTTTTGAAATAAACTTGACCTTCTATCGTACTCGTGAGAAATAAAATCCACAAAAAAATATCCTTTTGACTTCTTTTCAAAAAAGACAAATTTTTGGCTAAAATAGTGTGAATAGTGACCTATAATAGCAAATAAATTTTGCCTTTTTTGCTGTGAGGTCAACTTTTGTTTTTTTTTCATCGGCATTTATATATCAGTGCAAAAGTAAGTCAAGTGTTTTGTCAAAATAGTTCTTACATATTTTGACTTTTTATTAAAATATTAAAAAAATCCCCATATAGGATGCATATACAACCAGAAACCAAAGTGTATTTTCCATAGGATAGCGTACTATTACATTTGTAGTACTGGCTGCAGGCCTGCAACTGCAAGGAATGCTCTCACATAATGAATGATTGGTATTTCTTTTGATACGAGTTTAAGGTGCGCTATGCAAACTTCCAACAGATGACAACACACCCACCGTCAAAATGGAATTTGCAAATCTCGCCAAAAAAAATTGGAATTTGCAGCTGACGTCTTATCTACTTAGTCAGTTTTGACATTGCAAAAATCCAACTGAGCCCAAGCTCATATGCTCCCTTTATGAACAATAAATTCAAATAAAATTTAAAAAAACTAGAATTTTTACACATGAAGATGAAAGACTCTTCTAGGTGCTTGCAAATTTGAGCTCATATGGTTTTTTTACCGAGCTCCTCGGATGTCATCTCGGTGCGAAAATTTGCAAACACCTAACAGAGTCGCTCACCTTTGGTGTGTATCTTTTTTAATTTTTTGAATCTGGTCGATATTATTGTGAGTTTACTGTTCACTCGGGTACTGATGCGAAACGCTGACATTGCACGTATAGCTATTTAATAACACTTGGAGCTCCAAAATAGTAGTAGCAAATTCTCAGACAACATAGGAATATATACATTTCTTTTCTTGCCATCCAATTAGGCAAAGCAAAAATGTTTTCACTAAATGATCTACTCTACACGCATATAACTACAAAGAGAATAGAGAAAAGTAAACAAACAAACAAAACCTCAAGAAACTCCATGTGTTCTTGCCACCGGGGGAGGCGAGGGACGAGCCATGCAATGCCTGATGGCATGCCATGCATGCCACGTCACATGGTGGTGGACCCATCGGTGCACGACCGCGACAGGGCCGCCTCGCCGCCGTCCGGGCTATCCTCGTGCTCCTCGCATGCCGCAACGGCCCGCTCGAGCACGCCGACCACCTCGCTCATGGAGGGCCGCTCGCGCCCGGGCAGCCGGACGCAGTCCGCGGCCAGGTACCCGACGTAGGCGACGGCCTCCATCTCCCCCGGCGTCGGCAGCGGAAGTCGGATGTCGAGCACCCGGTGCACGCGGTCCGACTCGATGTACGGCACGGCCATGTCCACCACGTTCCTCGGCGTGCCGCTCCCCTCGTACCTCTGTATCACCTTGCACCCGGACAGCAGCTCCAGCAGCAGCACCCCGAAGCTGTACACGTCGCTCTTGTCCGTCAGGTGCTGCAGCCGGTAGTACTCCGGGTCCATGTACCCCACCGTCCCGGCCGTCACGCACGGCTCCTCGCCGCCGGCATTGTCTCCGGTGCCCAGGTTCTTGAGCAGCGAGAGGCCGAAGTCGGACACCTTGGCGGACCAGGAGGCGTCGAGGAGGATGTTGGACGACTTGATGTCGCGGTGGATGATGGGCGGCACGGCGTAGGTGTGCAGGTACTCGATGCCGCGCGCCGCGCCGAGGGCGAGGCGGAGGCGGGACGGCCAGGAGGCGAGCGGCGGCGAGAGCGGGGCGGGGCGCTTGTGGAGGTGGTCGTGGAGGGTGCCGTTGTGCATGAACTCGTACACCAGGATGTGCTCGCCGCCGTCGGCGCAGAATCCCAGCAGCCGGACAAGGTTCTTGTGGTTCAGGCGGGAGAGCAGCGAGAGCTCTGAGACGAAGGCCGACTCGTGGTTGACGCGACGCGCCGCCGCAGCGGCGGCGGAGGATGAGGCGCCCGAGTCACGCCGCTCCGCGCGCTTGATGGCGACCTCGCGGCCGTCGGGGAGGGACGCGCGGTAGACGGCGCCGAAGCTGCCGGAGCCGATGCGGTGGGACGGCGAGAAGACGTCCGTGGCGGCCCGGAGCGCTGCCAGGGGGAACTGCTCCACCGTCGTGTTCGGGCCCTTGGAGAGCAGCATGCTGAGCCGCCGCGGCACGCGCGGCACCGGAGTTGTCATCGGCTCGGCGTGGATGCGCCCGGAGTCATGGGAGCAGCTGCTGCGGCTGCGGCTGCGCCGGCGCAGGCAGTAAGCGACCAAGAGCGCGCCGACGAGGACCACGAGTCCTGAACCAGCTCCAAAGCTTATCATTGCGATCACAAGATCGCTCGGCCGCCGCTTCTTCCTCGTGTGAGAGGTCGACGCCCGCGGGTTGGACGTAGGCGCCTGCGCATTCATGGGAGGAGTGTAGCCGCAGGGGTAGCAGATGGCCGCGCCACCGCTGTCACAGAGCATCGCGGAGCCTGACCAGACGCCGCACGGGCACGACCTTGCCGGCGCGCACGGCCCCGGCAGGACCTTGTCGAACACCTTCCTCACCCCGCCGGCAACATCTCCGCCCCAGCACACCAGCGAGTAGTCGGACATGAGCACCCCGCACACCACCTTCCCCCTCGCTTCCAGAGCGACGAACTGCTCCTGCGATATCTCCGGCGGCACAGCCGCATCCTCCTCCGGCCAGCAGGAGACCGTCCAGTTCCCCCACAGCACGCACGTGAGAGCGTCGCCCACCGCCACCGTGGACACAGCGCGAATCAGCTTCGGCGGCGCCGCGGCCGCAACAGCGGCCGCCTCTCCCCAGCACCCCAGCATGCCTCTGTGGTCCACCGCGCAGGCGTGCCTCTCACCGGCGGCGAGCAACATGTACCTGCCCCTCGGCTCCCGCCCCACCGCGTCCCCATTGCCATAGCACTTCAGCTCCCCTGTCCCGGCCACCAGCCCGCAGACGAACCCGCCGCCCACCGCCAGCGCCGAGAACCCCACCTCTTCCGGCACGGCCCCCCATTCCCACCTCCAGCACTTTATCCTCTTCTCCACTAGTCCGCACACGTACTCCCCGCCGCCGGCCACCGCAGACAGCGCCTCGCCCCTGTACACCCTCTTGGACGGTTCCTCGCCGTCGTTCAAGTCCCACCAGCGCATGGACACGGGCGGCGAGGAGATCGGGTCGACGGAGCAGAGGTACCCATCACCGGCGACGAGGGCGGAGAAGGGCGTGGTACTGCCGCCGCCATACCCGTACTTGCGGGGGCTAGCGGAGCGGTTGGTGACGCTGGCGCAGGAGAGCTGGTAGCCTGTGCCGTTGGACACGAGGCCGCAGGCGAGGTGGTGTGGGGAGGCGGTGTTGGTGCCGGCGGCGGCGATGGCGATGGTGGGAAGCGGGAAGGAGGAGGAGGAGGCAGCGAGGGGTGGGAGGGCGAGGAGGAGAGCGAGCAGGGTTAGAGGTGAGCGGGAAAAAATGGGAGACATTGGGTTGGGGGCGAGGTGGGGGATGGAGGAGGAGAAGGGGGGGAGATTGTGTAGACCATTGTCGCGTGGGGCGAGCGGGTGGAAGGAGAGCAGGAGAGGAGAGGAGAGAACGGGAGCGAGGGAAGGAAGGAGGTTTAAAGGTTGGTGTCCTTTTCATTGCCCTTTTTCTTTTTCTTTTTCTTATTTTAATAATATAGTCTTACACCCATATTGGTAATGGAAAACTGCTTGATTTTGGGGTTAAAATATAAACTGCTTCATTTTAATAATATAGTCTTACACCAATAATAGTTAAATCATGCTTGATTCACAGTTTGATCAGTTTTTTTTTCCTATTTCATATCCAGAATTCAGCTAATAATTAAGGAAATTACAATACATTATTTACTACTCCCTCTGTCCCATAATGTAAGACGTTTTTTGACACTACACTAGAGTCAAAAAAACGTCTTACATTACCTCCATCCTGATTTATTGCTAGTGACAAAATGTTAGTGCATGTCAACAAAAATTATATCGTTGGACTCATATTTAAACATAGTTTTCAATGATAATTTTTGGTGACATGCATGACATTTCGTCACTTAAATTTATGGTCAAAATTTGACACATATTACAATAAGGACCAATAAACCAAGATGGAGGTAGTAATAGTTATTTCTTCTCAGCGCACCTTTCTCCCTTCTTAGCGAGGAAGACAAATTCGTCGACGACGGGTGAAGATATATAGGGTTAGGTTAAGGTTCGATATCCACAGGGGTCACTCACCGGTGCTCAGGAATAGAAGTATAGCCAACGGAGGTGGATGACAAAATGGTAGTGCAACCATGGGTGACACCTAGAGTACCTTCAGTTGGGATGAGATTGAATAGGGAGAAAGATCGATACTGAGAAATTGAGAGGAGATGTATACGAGTGGTTATGGACATGACAATGTGATCAGTTGGATGGATGGAATGGTGGAAAGACTCAACATTCTGAAAAACACAATACAGTCAGAGCATGTTTAGGTCTAGGGTGTCAATTTGAAGAAATTGGCCAACACTAGCTAGTTAGATTATGATTCTAGAAAATTCTCACTGAATGTGTCCTTGGTGACCCCTTAACTTTAGTATGGTGATCCCTTAGCTTAGTATGGTGATCACATAATATGTCAACAACACAAAATACTTAGGAGTTAGAACTAGCGGGACAGCCACAACACATAGCCATTGTTTTTTGGGAGCATGTGGATACACGGTTACCCAGGGGTTTCTTTGGTCTTGTTCCATTTATAAGCAAACACCTACCAATTTCATGACCAATTTATAGAATAGGCAATCTCATATTCCCAAGAAAAATAGCATTTGAGCATTTAAGCCATTTTTCATCACCATGATCATTGTATTTTTCTTATTTTATTAATAAAGTCTTAGACCCATATTTGTAATGGAAAACTGTTAGATTTTGGGGTGCCTGTGGTTCTTTTTTAATGCTTGATTCACTGTATGATCAGGATTTTTTTTATTTCATATCCAGCTAATAATTGATGGAATTACAATACATGTATTAATAGTTACTATTTCTTCTCAGCCCGTCTTTGACGACAAATTCTTTGACGATGGGTGAAGATATATAGGGTTAGGTTAAGGTTTGATATCCAAAGGGGTTCATTCAACAGTGCCCAGGAATAGAAGAATAGCCAAAGGAGGTGGATGATAAAATTGTAGTGCAACTATGGGTGACAGCTAGAGTACTTTAATTGGGATGAGATTGAGTGAGGATGAAAAGTCGACACTGAGCATTGAGGAGGAGATGAAGGTGAGTGATCATGGACATGAAAATGTGATTGGTTAGATGGATGGAATGGTGGAAAGGAAGTTTTTTTCATTGATATAGAAAAGTATGTACAAATTCAAAACAAAAACAAACAAACCAGAAAATCTTCTTGTCTTTGGGCTCAACTGATTTTAGATAGACGCAGTACAGTCAGAGCATGTTTAGGTCTAGGGTGTCCACGTGAAGAAATTGGCCACCACTAGCTAGTTAGATTACGATTCAAGGAAATTCTCATTGAATGTGTTTTGGATGATCCCTTATATTAGCTTTAGTATGGTGATCGCATACTATGTTAAGAATACAAAAGACTTAGGAGTTAGGACTAGCAGGACAGCCACATCACATTACCATTGTTTTTTAGAGCAGACGGATACGCGGGTACCCAAGGGTTTCTTTGGTCATGTTCCCTTTATAAACAAGCACCTACCAATTTGTAGAATAGGCAATGCTGAGCCTCCCAAGAAAAATATTTGAGCATGTATGCCATATCTCATCACCATGATCATTGTATCTTGTTTTTTGGAAACAGAGGCAATTGAAGTGCCTCATTGATTAATTAAGGAGAAAAGAAATAGCAAGTTAATTAATGAAAAATCATGCAAAACCGACATAGACAGACCACACATGTGAATTACTCACGAAGCATGAAGCCCCATGGTCGGTCAGACGATCAATCCGACAAGCATACCCAACGCAGAACGATCACAAATATCCACACTTGTACACCTCAATGAAACCCTTAACAAGGTCACCTGGACTAAAGATGACAAGCATCATCAAATCCACGGAGACAGACCAATCCACGAAGACGGCCCGGGATACCGAGGACCATCCATTAAGCAACAACAGGTGCCTTTTGTAAGGCGCCACTCCCCTTCCCTTTGCTCCAGAGAGTCTTCTTCGGCTTCTTCATTCTATCCTTTGTAGCATTCCCTGTCAGGAAGCAACCAATTGCCTTGCCAGATCCAGGGCTAGCCACCGCCAGGCAAGTGAGGAAGTCTCAAAGCTCTTCACAGAGAGAGTCTTGGAATAAGATGCCAGCTCACCTACCCCATTAACCTTATCACACACTGACACCACCTATCCTAAGGTCACATGCAAGTGAGTGCCAATAGCATCGCAACTTTCATGGTCCACAAAGGCGAGCGAACTATTGATCAGTTAGCCCGTATGTGTATGAAACAATTGTGCCAACCCCCCCCCCCCCCCTAAAATCATGGTTGACTTTGTCCAGTCCTTGGATTTTACGGGTACCTTTTTCTTCGACCTCTCTTCCGCGATTCCCTCAACCATCGTCGGTGTCATGTTCCGCACCCTGAAACCATCCCTCTAAATCTGCGTTGGTGACACCTCCTACATACTGTAACTTATAACCCCCGCCCCAAATTCGCTTGACCTCTGTCATCACCATTGCAACCTCCATGACATCGTCACCTCTGACTCAAACTTCGCCTTGCCTCCTTCATTGTCGCTGCCACTACGTCGGTCCAAGATCGCTTTTGGCAATGTCGTCGCCGTGCAGGGTTGTCGCCGCTTCCATCTTGAGGAATCATGGATGACGAAGAAACCATATGATTAGAAGACTGAATTGAGAACTGCAAAGATTTCATGAACGTAAGCTATACACCTATATCGTTGCGCTATATTATTAGGTCTTCGATGCATGCGTCATGCATGCATAAGAATATGATCATAACTTATATTGACTGTTGTACATGATTACGTAGGAAAAGGAAGATAATTCTCTCACGAGCTTTCCTTCCTAATTTGTGAAACAACTCCATTCAATTCTTCACGTGTGACATTTGTAGTGTACCTCCAGGAGTGTCCAGAGACCAAATTCGGTCCAACGTCCCCTGAAGTGGGAGAAAATGATGTGCATTGTGCTCGTCTGAGTCGTCTCACTCGGTACATAAAAATAGACAAGAAAAAGTCGGCTAAATTGTTTTCAAGAAAGCGAAACCACATGTAAGAACACGAGTTACTTCCAGATATAGAAGCAAAACTTGTACTCTATAATCATGACTCGCTAGGAGGTACGGTTCATCCGTAAGGTGGATGATTTGTGCCACGCAGAAACTATTCTAGGCGGCTTTGCGCATATTCTTGAAGGTTTTGTGCCCACAGACATATGTGCCACCAGAAACCTTAATCATCATCAGTAGTGCAAGTCACGTGATCTGTCATATTTGTAATAGCATGGCAATTGCAACCCATAATTCTTTTGAGTCATACGCCGCCGTATAAGACATGGATGAAGATTTCATGGGACAGCAGGGAGCTTGAGACTAATCCATACGCGGTTTCAGCCTTCCAGGAATGAGGACTCGCTGACCATCAACTTAGTGCGTACTCTCTGACTGAATAGCCGAAACAAAGGTCGCTCACGCGTTCCTTCATGCGGCGACGTCCAAACTGGGGTGGATGAAAAGGATGCAACAGTCCCTTTCCGGCCCCCCTTGGAGATGCTCGATCAGACCTCCGGTGAAACAGAGATGTACATGTACGCCAGTTTGTACAGCCACTCGTTCCGAGATCGGCTGGATTGCGTTTGGATTTTACACGCCGCTAGTACGTGTCACCAGAATCAGCCCTCCTAAGGCCAACTCCAGCGTGCGACCCCATCTGGTCCGGCTTCGTCTGTTTGGGACAAAATATACAGACCACACGGCCCAGCACGCGATGGCCTGAACCCATCTGATCCGTTTTGTGTTCCGGTCGACCCATTTCGAGCGTAAACATGCACCGGGTTTGGGTCGCCGCACACAGCAAACGGACGCGTCGCTCGTCCGCTTCGAGGCCGCGTGGCAGGCGGCCACCTACCTCCCACCGACCAACATTAATGTGCACGCGTGGTCGGCCCCTCCTGTCATCCGCCTAGGCAAACGGTCACCGTCCTTCTTAAATGGGAAGCCGTGGACCGGTCGTCGTCCACACTCCCCACTCGAGCCCGTGCTGCCTCCTCAAAACCCGACACGCCCCAAACCCTAGCTCTCCCTCTCCCCGTCCTCGATCTCGTCAGCCGGCCGCCTCGTGGCCATGGGGTTCTGGAACACCGACCGCAAGGGGAAGCACGACCGTGAGGCTGGCTCGTCCTCGGGCCGCGGCCGCGGCTCCGTGAAAGAGGAGCCCGCATCACCACCGCCACCGCGTCGGGCCCCCGCGCCTGCCCCATTCACCATCGGCCCTACGGCCGGCGGCGAGCGTGACCGGCAGTACATCAACGCGGATGTATATCGGCGTTATTGGGAGACGCACCTCCCCGATAACTGGCACCTCTCCGCCGATCGGGTGCCGATCGCGCCGGTCCCGACGAGCGGCCGTGCGCGCCGCAAGGAGATCCATCGCCGCCGCCGCCACCTCCTGCCGGACGACCTGTATTACGACCCCATGTGCGCCCCCGACTCCGACCTATGGGACACGTTGTTCCGGGACGAGCACGACACGCGGCGCGCCTCTTTCTTCGCCGGCACCTCGTCGGGGCCGCGGCGGCCACATCAAGAGCGTGCAGCGGCTGCTCCCCAGGTGCGTGGTCGTACGCGGGTGCGTGGGCGTACGCGGGTGCGCGTCCTCACGCCCACGCCGTCGCCTTCACCATCTCTGCCGCCACCACCACCTCCTCGCATGACAGTGGAGGAGGAGGCCCGGCTCATGCAACGTGTCATGGAGGACTCCATGACAGGGCCGTACCTGGGACAACGGAGGCCCGGTGCGATTAAAATTTTAGGCCTCAGGTGTAGTCGTCACATAAATGGATAAAAATGATATATCTGTAAGTAAAATACGTTTAGATACATCCATTTTTCCGACAAGTAATTTCGACGGAAGGTGTATATGATTAATCATATCACCAATACAATTTCCATGGGTAATTACACCAGCCACAAGGCTTTACTTAGAAACTAGAACAGGTAGATAAAAGTACTGCCACAACCTTTGGATTGAGCAGAGTTGTAGTTAATTTTGCTGAAATTTTGTTGGGGCTTGTGAAAGTGGTTCTATTTGACCGAAGTACCGATTGAGGACGATACAGGGAGAAAGGTACGTGGTGCCTCGGAGAAATTGATGGATCGACGGGTGGATAGAGAGACGTATACGAGATGGCTAGGCGTGAGATATTTGCAGGAGTTTTTTATTCTAATAATATTTAACTAATAATGATGCACTTAATACTCTGATTAGCTAACAATTTGGGGCCCTCCGGTTTTGGGGGCCCTGTTCGATCGCTCCGATTGCACCGGCAGATATACGGCCCTGCTCCATGAACATGCACGATAAGCGTTAATGAGATGGTCTCGAGGAGATGATGGCCCTCTCTGTGGTTGGCGACGTCGCCGTCCCCGGACTGGAGATGGTCAGGACGCTCCTAGTTCCACCCTATGCTAGTTTTATTTTCCTTGATGAAGATTTGGGTTGCTCTCGCCTACCTGTTCTGCTTGGCCCAACCGCTCAGTGTTGTCTATGTTGTTGAATAGCTAGGTTGGTGCAGGAGATCAGATATTGTACTGCCGTTTGTTTAACCCAGCTGCTTTACACTGAAGATCGACGAGTGCAGGTGTGTAATGATCTGAACACGAAATGCTGCACTGTTGCCATCCTTTCCTGTTTGAATTTTTGCGTGCAAGTGGACAAAGTGGTCGTATGTCAATCTCCACTTTTGGACCAAAACCGGCTTTTACCTGGTCATTTCTTTACACAAAGGTTCAGAGCTTCCCCGGAGAAAAATTTCCCACCTGAACTTTTTAGCTTTCCACATGTGTAATCACTTGCTGATTCTTCCTCCATGATCAGTTTTTCTTCTGAATTCGTAGGATTTTAGACTTTTCTTATTTCAGATTTTATCAGGTCTCAAGTTATGAACAGGAAAACAGAACAAAAATAGTCCCGTCTTGTGCTCAAAATATTACAGGCCTGAACTTTCTTACATTTGATTACCTACCAATGTCAGTGTGAGAGCAAAGTTTTCTTCAGACCACTCTGAATCTGTAAATGGTAATTTGAATTCTTAATACATCTATGCCATCCGTTGACTATATTTCTTATTCTATTACTGATACTTCTTATTGTATTACTGATACACGCATTGTCAAATTCGTCGGGTCTATGATTTACGAAAGCAGCCACCACTGAATTTTTTGCAGACTGATGCAGCACTAGCTAAATCCAAATTATTTGCATTCGGCAGTTCACACTTACTTTACAGGTTTTAGAAACCACAAAGCATCTAATAAGTCTTTGGCTACGAATGTGACAAAGCAGAGAGACGTTCCACCGTACTTTAATCCTACCAATAATCATTAGCAGAATCCATTAAAAACAGCAAAGGGGGATCAAGTAGTACTAGTGTAGTACTGCCATAGTACTGTAAGAGTTGGTGGATCTTGAAGGGAACATCTTAACAGCAGAAAACTTTGTATGCCTCTTTTCTGCATACAGCTAAAGCTAACTCTACAAATATATACGAACTGAAATGTACACAAGTTGTAGTTGAAAAAACAGACCACTGCGAAGAGAGAAGACTTTCAAACAACTGTGTTCACTGTATTTGGAACGGCTCGTCCACATCAGAAACCTATGATACCAGAGAGAGAAAACAATGCAAGCATATTTATTTATTTATTTATTCATTATGCTTGTACCCTGTTATTCTTTTCATTGGGTTTCAATTTGGGTTTTTCTTATAAATTGGATCAATCTCTTTCTTTTGAAATGAGATCATATTCAGGTGGGAGCCACTCCCCTGTGAAAGTTTTTTGTTATTTTTCACAACTGGATTGCTCGTACACATATATAAAATGTCCTACCAAAAACCTGCCATTCTTTTTTTGAAGAATCTCATCGTGAGGGCAAGGGGTTCCTGCTGTTTATTATGAAGAATAGAGATAATCCAGTTTACAAGGAAAACCGAACCCAAAAACTTAACAGTTCCTTGTTAATTAGTGAAAACGTACAAAACGTCCTATCAATAACCTCCCATTCTTTCTTGGAAGAACCTCATCGCGAGGGCAGGGGGTTCCTGCAGTTCATTAAGAAGAATAAAGATAGTCCAGTTTACAAGGAAGACCAAACCCAAAAACCTAACATTTCCTTGTTAATTAGGGAAACCGAGTGAAAGCCAAAAAAACACTGGAGCTTGGTGCCAAGTAGTAGGACGAGCTTGAAAAGAAAACAGAAAAGAGCATCGTATTCTGGTGCTGAACAGAATGCCAACCTTCGGAATTGCTTTGTGCATAACTTTTTTTTTTGAATAATAATAACTCTACTTTTTATTTTGTTTTGACCAATAAAGGGAAATTACCTTGCATTTGCATGTAAGTTGGTCTTTTCCTTTTCTTTTCTTTTGTGAAACACTTGATCGTGATCACCTAGAATTTCAACATAATGGGTTTGCCGGCTCGCGAAAGAACTGGATTCGGCAGGCCTAGCGGAGCTATATACTCCCTCCGTTCCTAAATATAAGCCTTTGTAGAGATTCTACGATGAACCACATACGGATGTATATAGATGCGTTTTAAGTGTAGATTCATCTATTTTACTCCGTATTTAGTCCACCTAATAGAATCTCTATAAAGACTTATATTTAAGAACGGAGGGAGTAGAACCAAGACTCCGGGAGCTGCTGGAAGTTGTTGTGTGTGTGTGACGAATAATCAATCGGTCGTTCTTGGACCTTGATCGTTGCAGGCGCACTCCAGGCAGTTTCCGATGAAGACCCGTACGTACGTACGTCGCGTGAGTGCGTGCGCGCGTTCTCATGCCTGCTTCCGAAAAAGCTCCCTTGCCGGGACGACGGGCTCCTGCGCGGCGGTGGGCTGCGCTCGGAGGAGGAACGAACGGGTCGTGCTTCCCCCGTACCGTACGTATCCGCGGACGGCGGTCCGGCATCGTAGGCGTCCAGTCGTTCTGGCTCTGACCAACCCCGTTTTAGGTAACCGCTGAAGCGTCTTCCACCGGGCCGGAAAATGGTTGGCGCGTTGCACGGAGATGGGAGGGCATTGGAAGCCTACACGATGAGTGCGGAGGTGAGCAGGCCTGATGACACGTACGAGCAGGAAGCTGCCCGGGACCGGGCCGCGGACGGTAGTCGGTAGACCTTGACCCTGTGCGACCGAGCCAGAGGCGCCCAAGCCCGACGCGGTGCGCTGGTCGTGCCTCGACGTGGTGCCTTGGCGTCGGGCGCCAGGCTGGAACTTGGGTTGGACCGGGCTAGAGCGGCGCCGGAGCTCAATCTCTCACAGCTGACTAAGGCCTTCTACAATGCTAGATGCTTAGGGAGGTGCTTAAAAAAACAAACCTGATTTTTCTTAAACATCAATGCTTATTTCTACAAAAGAAACATCAATGCTAAGGAAAAGAATACGTCCAATGCACGCCGTGGCAATATCGTCAGACACAGATGAATGATTAATGAATGCTCCATGATTTACATAAACTGTACAGAAGACATGAATACAACAATAATCTCAATGCTGCTTCTGGGAACCAAGCCTTCAAATTGTCAACAGATCTGGAGTCTCTGGACTAAATTAGCTGGCACGGATTTTCAGCACGACGGACTTACATTTGCCAGCAGAGACTTTGCGGGAGGAGACAATTCACAAGCTTGGGTTACACGATCGTGTTCCAGGCAGGGGCTTGTATACTCCAGCGCAGTTATGACTCCAAGAAGAGTTGTCTTCAGTCAATCACTTTCGTCGCTATCATACTGGCAGAGGGACTGAAGAACATTGGTCTTCTTCCCTTCTGAAGCTTCATTTTTTTCCTCGGCAGCCGGTGCTTTGCCCTTATCTTGGACAGCTGTGGATTCAGTCTTCTGTTTCTTCTGAGGATTTGCAGCACCGGGCTTTGGTTTTACTATGAATTTGGGCATCTTAGATGCAAAGCTCGTGTTTCCTGTAGGGGCAATGTTCGACTGTAAGGACCCATTTGTTTTCAAAATGGAACCCTATTTAACCACATAACAAGAAAATGACACAGGTAACACTAGAGGCAAATAGCAACATAAACAGGGTTGACATTGGAAGGCAATCCATGATAAAATATAGTGATGTCCAAAAAGCTATATGTTGGATCAGGCACAGTGCATACTAAAACAGCAAATTATCGAATGTTTGGTTCTGCATGTGCAGTCATAGCTAGAGTAGAACTTAACAATATTAGTGATACTGTGAAAAAATGATGAACGCATATGAGGGCCTACCTTCTTTACTGGCATTCTCAGGTCCATTAGCTTTGGTCAATACATCTGTTGGATTTAACACTGATTCAGAAGATCCATTGATCTGCAGAAAAAAATGAACCGTCAGCTGCCCAAATAAAAAAGTTCAATAGACGTCGAACTGAAAACAAATACAAGAAAATATTCATCGTAACAAGAAAAGCAAGCAATATCCACCCCTCATATAAAAACTGCACAATATCTTCAATAGAAATTGCTACAATGAGAGCTACTCCATAAGACATAAACACCATGAGATTTATGAGAGTGTTTGATATATCTTCTATGCTACATATTGTTTAATGACCAGCATTTTACTCTTATCAGTGAATTAATATCTTCCTCCATTAAGCTCTAACAGTTGCTATAATTAATGCAAACTGAAAGCATCCTAGAGAAAGTACAAGAAATATTTCACACAAGACAATTATTATGGTATTTCAAGTTTACTTATTAGCTAGCTTACATATTGAACAAATATACCTACTACTATAACACAGAGTTTCGTCTCCCGTCCCGCCCAAAGAACAGCCATAGTCTAGACGGGGAATAAAATCCACACACGCACGATGCCGAAAAAAACAAAGCCCACGCACGCCCAAGCACGCCAGCCTCCGATGGAATGTACACCAGGACATGTTTTTTTTAGGGAATGTACACCAGGACATGTTTTTTTTAGGGACGACAGATGATAAAATGGCATATTTTTAAGTTGTAACTGATGGCTGCTTTGTCAGGTCACCTAGTTTGGGAATATGGAATTAAATTCAAGCTAATTGTCTACAGTGATCTTTCTACAATTGATTCTTCAGAGCATAGAACCTACAATATGAAATAGAAACAGAAAAGAAAAGGAAAAATACACAATACAGTGAGACAAGTACCTTTGACATGACACTTGGCTGTCCTGGTATACCAAAATCTTCATCATCGTCATCATCGTCTTCGATCCGTTTAACATAATCTTTCGAGTTCTGCAATAACCAACAGTATGAGAGGGTTAGAAAGAATTCAAATAAAAGTTATCACATGCAGGTACATATGAAAATTGACAGAGGATTACTCGAAAAGTGATTGATTTGATAAGTTCTTCGTCTTCTTCATCTAGTTCTGCTACGGTTTTTTCCTCCTGTAAGCGCACACAAAATGACCAATATTAGAGACAAAAGATTTTAGGTAAGAAAATGATACCATGCCATACGCTAATCTACATAATACCCAAAATATGACACACTACATGTGAACATTTTATCAAATATACAGAAAACAAAATCTGTGAGATCTTGCCTTCTGATGAGCGGAATGTTTCAAAATTTCAAGCATCTGGTCAACGGAGACTCCAGCATGTCTAGACTGTAAACAGCAAAAGAAAACAGTGTCAGTACTTTGCATATACAAGTACAGAAGAATGGGAAGATGCCGAGGTCGTACCTTCATAGACCGCATTTCTTCTAAAGCAGCAAGTATGTCCATGTCCTGCTTTGAATCCATTGCTCTGTTCTCCAGTGCTTTCATTGCATCGCCCATCTCCTCCGCTTCTCGTTTTCTCTTCTCTTTGTCCACGACCTGAACAACAGAAAATACATCACCATGATTAAATTGAAACTCAAGTTGGTCGACACATAGAAGCTGTGCTTAGAATTTGCCCTATATCAGTCACCTCATCCTCTTTACGCCAAGGTTCAAAATTGCGACTAGCCCCAGATTCCACCGTGTAATCTGAATTCTGAGGGTCTGTTTTGAAGGTCATCTCAGCTGAGCACCTAGTACACTTGAAGTAAAACCTAAATAGTTGTATGCCCAAGTATGTCTGCGCATAGAAGAAAAATAATCACATTAGCATGGATTTGCATTGTATCAACGATATCAGTAACCAAAATACGCATTGTCAACATGGATACAAAATTCAAGAATTCCAAGCAATGGAAGGTTATGCTTCCCCATGTAGTGATAAACACTGGAAAAATAGGGGTTGTAAATTGGACTCAGCACTCTCAGAATAACAGTTAAAATGCATTATAGCTAGAAGATAGTGCAGGGTGCTTTGAGATTAAATGTGAGTTAGAGCATCTCCAGCAGATCACTAGAGAACCCCCCCCCCCCCCCCCCATAAGTTGTTATAGGGGCTCTACCCATAGATTTATTGCTATTCGCATGTGTCATGTGTGCTGCTGTTGCAGATCACCAATAAACTCATCCCCAATTTACTTTCGGCATGTGGGGCCAACATGTCGGTGAGCTAAAAAAATCTTCCTCTCTCTCTCTCTCTCTCTCTCTTCTTCACGAATTCTCTCATGGCACAAGGCGGGGAGGTGTGCCGGCAGCCGTGGGGGCGGCGACAGAGGCAAGGAGGCTCGCCGGCAGCCGGGGCGGTGATGGTGGTGGTGAGGAGCGCGCCGGCGGCGCGGTGGGATTTAATGGTGGCTCGGTGATGTGGCATTTATAGGGTGGGTTGCACCTTCCCCCTCTATATAGGGCGAGTTGGGGTGGGTTTTTTGGTGATCACCAAGAAGTTTTGAGGGAAAGGGGATCTGCACCCAACTCACTGAGTTTTTTGGGCAAAGGGGATCTGCTGGAGATGCTCTTATTGACTTTGTGTGCCCCACTTTTGATATAGTACTTCATATAAACATGAACTTTGTGTTGCATGCCAATGAAGATTGTGAAAAATCAAAGCAGACAATATGATTTGAATAGCTTCTTTGACTAGCCTATACAACTTGGATCACTGAGTTATAGCTTTTCGATTTTGCGCAGACCGGAACAAGCATCAATGGGCAAACGCCACACCATGGCAAAACTGACACTACCGCTTAGTAATCGGAGCATGAATCGACTCAAATTGTGCAATTAGAACCCCCTGGGGCGCTAGGGCTAAATAACCAAGCCTAGGTATCACGACAATCGGCGTACCTCGCCGATGCAGTCCTCCTTGCGCGAGTTGAACTTGGTGCCCTTGTAGATGTAGGTCCCGCAAGTGCCACAGCGGATGCTCATGGGAAGCATCATGCGCACGGTGATCTGCTTGTTCTTGGGCTGCTTCCGCCGCGGGATCTTCGCCGGGTCGAAATCCGGCGGGTAGTACTTGTTCAGCACCTTCCGCTCACCCATCGCTCCTCCGCCGGCAAGCTCGCCGGAGCACTAGGTTGGAGGCGGCGGAGAGAGGGTCTGGTGGGTCGTTGCGACGGCGGCGCCTGAGGGTCGCAACTCGCAAAGGCAGTAGGCGGTCGTGGTAGGAATTTGGGTTGCGTCGGCAGGTTTTCTTTTTCGAGAAAAGAGTATGTTTTGATCCCGAACCTGCTATACACACGACGATAACCACACGATTTGAGGACGATGCAGAACATCACACCATCCAATACACATCAGCAGCGCCGGTCCACCGTAGGATACCAGCGTCGGCTGCATGTCGTCCCCAGTTTCGTTTGATCCCTTAAAGCATCTCCAGCCACGCCCCCAAAGGCCTTTTTTAGCGCCGGCGTCTAAAAACCAGGCCAGTCGCGTCTCAGGAGCTCATTTTTCACCGGTTTGGCTCGAAACTGGCGCCGGTGGACCCAGGCTGAACCCGGCGCGTTGGGGGCGCCCCGGGACGCCGGGGCAATCGGTTTTGGCGCGAACGAACGGCGAGCCCGCCGAGTCAGCAACACCCGCCTCATCGTCCTCACAACGCCTCGTTTCCCGCGGGGAAAATCAATGCCAAGGCTGTCGTCGGTCAGCCTTTCATTCATTCCTCACGGGCGGCACGGTGTGGCGACGCGCCCACTCCCGCCACGCGTACACACAACCCACCCTTCCTCCCCGACCGCTATATAAAGCAGCACCTCCCTCGTCGGGGACGCACCCGCCCGCAGTCCTCCTTCTCCCCGTGCACAGCCGCCGCCGACGAACTCTTTCTGCCACCACGGACGATGGGCGAGAGGTTCCCCGGCGACGGGGCGGCGGCCAATGGCTTCGGTCGCCGCTCGCTGCACGAGTGGGAAGCCCACCTCCTGCATGAAGCAAGCATCCCGGCGCCTCCCGACATGCGCGCGCCGGGGCGGTGGAGGCTCGGTGCTGGGTGTAGGAGATATGCCCTAGAGGCAATAATAAATGATATTATTTATCTCCGAGTTCATATTATGTTTATGTTCCATGCTATAACTGCTGTGGTTCCCGAGCCCGTATATCCATAAAGGCTCTGGGGAGAACCCATATGCACGTGTGGAATAATAAACCATAAATTGTATTCCTAGTCGTGCCTCTAAGACTAGCTCAAGTGTTGCATGATGATTATGTTTTCCCAATCATGGGCATGTCTATGCCAAGCAACTTTGAGGGCACAATGTCAGGAAGGACATTTGTGTTGAATCGACCCGAATTGATGTTATGCTATGAGATACATTCGTCACAAGTTAATGGTTTATAACACAGAGATAGTTAATGTTTGCATAATTCCTTAGACCATGAGAGTATCGAGTTTCTTCATGCTTGCTTCATGAACTTTGGGGTTTGTTAAACGTCATCCGTAACTGGATGGCTATTACGGCGGCTTACGGGTTCATGGGAAAGTGTTAAGTAACTTGATAGCTCGAGATTGGGATTTGCTCCTCCGACGATGGAGAGATATACTCGGGCCCTCTCGGTGTTACGGTATCCATCATCGTCTGGCCAGACACTTTGTGATTTGATCACGGGGATGCCAGAACACGATAACGAGAAAAGAGAACAATACCGGTAACGAGGTAACTAGCATAGTGGACAAGTTGTTGATCCACGGGAATGCCAACATGTCTCACCTCGGGTATTTGTAACATATCGCGAAGCAACAGGAATAGCTCACTTCAACTGGAGGTTCACTCGAATATTCATTCGTGTGGGTATAGGGGTCAATATGGGTGTCCACGGCTCCGATGTTGATCATTGATCGGAAGGGGTTCCGGGTCATGTCTATACTTCACCGAACCTACAGGGTCACACGCTTAAGGGTCATCTATCTGCTGAATACTAGACAAGGAGTCTGAGAGAAAATCACCAAAAAAGTTTCGGACACCGAAAAATTTCGGACAGCGGAAAAGTTCCGCATAGAGAGGTCACCGGATGAGTTTCGGTGAAACCGAAAACGTTGTTTAGGGTATGCCATTAAGTCAAAATGGTTTCGGCACATGCCTGATAATTCTTGGAGGGTGCCAGAATCATTCTGGAAACTTTTTGGAATTTTCAGAAATAAAAACCGAAAATGTTTCGGAGCTGCCGGTACCGCTTTGGCTGTTTTTCGCAGATGAAATTCACTAATCTGAAATTGTTTCAGAACGAATCCAAAATCATTTTAGTGGGTACTGGAATTATTCTAAGACCCACAGAAATATTTTCGGATTTAGTGGACGCGAAAAATTGTCTTCATGAATAGTGAAAACGCATTCTTGTTTGCTTTTCGCAGATGAAAATCACTAAACCGAAATTGTTTCGGAACGCGTTGAAAATTATTTTAGTGGGTACTGGAAATGTTCTGAGCCCACATAAATATTTTCAGTTCAAACGGACGCTGAAAAATGTCGTCATGAATAGTGAAAGTGCTTTTTGCTTGGCTTCTTTGAGAAGCCACCTTGAGGGCCTTTTTGGTATTTCCCCCTTGGCTTCTTGGAGAAGCCACCCTTGGGCTTGGCCTATAAATAGGGGTGGAGGGGGCTGCCTAAAGGATCATCCCTTCTCACATACAAGTGCCATGCATGATATGGCTTCTCTCTCCCTCCCAGCGAAATAGTTTCGTAGAGCCGAAAGGCTGTCTGGGTTCCGGTGGGAACTAGTTCTGGACGGCGAAGCCCTGCCGGATAGATGACACCGTATGTGTGCAACTCTGTAGAGAGATCGTAGTTTCGGTCTTAGTTCGTGAGTGCCTCCCGAAGGGCTGTCCGTGTGACCGTCCGAGTTTCGAAGGTCCTCCCGAAGGGCTGTCCGAGTGACCGTTCGAGTTTCGAAGGTCCTCCCGAAGGGCTGTCCGCGACACCGTCCGGGGGACTGTTCGACCGCCTCCCGGAGGGCTGTCTGAGGAGCAGATGAGGGTATACATCCTCGCGGTTGGGAGGTTGTAAATCCTAGCTGCGGGGATCTGCACCGTCGATCGTCATCGACTCTACTTCCCGCTGCGCTACGAGTCGGTAACGAAAAAGATCAAACCTTGTATGCAGTCTCCATAGTGGTCCTGGGCTGGTGCGTAGGTCAGAATTTTTTTGTTTTCTGCTGCGTTACCCTTTAGTGGCATCATGAGCCGTGTTATGCGTAGATGCAGGTTGCGATCTAGAATACATAGAGATGTATGGGTATTGCATAATATAATTAGGTAGTAGATGAGATCTATTGCTGAAAATTATTTATGCGGGTGACAGATGAAATCTGTTACCCGATGTTCTTGTTGCTTCCCTAGAATTTGCGTTTGCTCAATCTCGAGACAGCATGGTGGAATTTGACAAAGTTCTGGCAATCCGTGATCCTGATTGATCATGGAAGTGCTATCAGTTCTTTGGGTTCTGCCGTAGTCAAAAGAAAGATGAAATTCGCAGACGACAGGGCAATGCAGATATGATCTGCACGGGGGTCATGCGTATGACGAAGTTTAGTATGGGTTCGAGATTTTATAGTCTCGTGCTTCATACACCCTGCAAAGTTAATCTAGCGACATGAACTATCATACTTGATGATGAACGTTGGTCGCTGCGGTTTAAGTCAAAACCTTAGAAGCCACGTAAAATAAATTTTGCATAAACCGATTAAAGGCGTCTAACTTGGTTTTGCAGGATGTGCATGTGATGTGGTATAGCAGTGCTCATACTAATTCGATTATGTATGAGATGACTATATGATGTAATTTGATTAACATGACCTGCGTGTCATGATTCGGCATGATGGCTGGAGCCATATGATTGCACTTTAATGACCTGCGTGTCAACCTTAAGTAATGCATTAATTTTATACGCTATGGAGATAGCAATATTATCTGGTGCATCGACAAGGTGGTGGCAATCTTCGCGAAGGTGAACACCAACACGAATGCCGAAGACGAAGAAATGAAATACTTCTCCGTCAGAAAGGGCTATACCATATCATGCTATTATGAATTGCCTGAGATGTTTATCCCTTATGATGCACCCTTCTTGATTGCGCGGTAGTCGCTTTTTATTAGGGTGATCTCTCACAAAAATACCAAGTAGTTAGTGTTCTCCCAAGTGTAGCACTGTCACGGCACCTATCTTTTCGGGGTGCGCCGTGTCACACAGGTACGAACGATTAGAGAAGTGTGAGGCGGGTGAGTTGAGACCTCGCAGCGAGATCACTTGGTTGTCTTGACGTTCAGGCATGACCGTCATGAGCTCGGAACACACGCATCGAAAGATGAACAAGAGTCACATAGAGATGTGATTGGCAAGTTGGCCTACCGGTTGAGATTTTTCGTCATCAGTGGTGTTACACCAATGGCGAATAATTGAAATGTGGGTCTTGTATCACTCACAATCAATTTTGAGAGATATTGATTTGAGTGGGAGCGCACTGTTGAATTAACATGTTTAATTCTCAATGCAATCAATTTTGAACACTGTCTAAGTGTGGTTTGCATAATAGTTGTAGAATAATGGCTCGCATTTCCACCTTACCTATTAAAATTGAATAGCTGTTAAATATCTGGTTAAAACTTTACGATTGGTAACGTAATATGAGGATTGTCCTCAAAAGTGCCGAGAAGGACTTTGTCCTATCGCATGCTTTCCGTATCCTCCCGCTAATGCTATGGATCATGTGACTCTCGTCCTTCAATCCAAAAGCTAGAATTCTGTTACGGTCAAGTGAAATATGTTTGCTTCCATGAAACCCAAACTTCGAAAGTTGGGATAGTTATATGATATTCATGGAACTGAAAATTATTTTCAGATACAAACAAAGCAATGTTTGTTTGCAAGTATTAGTAAAAGTGTTTACCATGCATTTGACTATTGGGAAAGGGATCCAGAAGAACGCCTGTCATATAATGAAAGGTGAATAAAACAACAACTTAAAGAGAAAGGAAGTGTCCAAAGGGTGTTAGTATGACTTACACGCCTAGGAAGTCCGGGGCTAATGCCACTCTTAAGTTGGGTGCTTCTTCTGAGAGTAGGAGAAATACTAAAAGTTAAACTGTTAGAAGTATAAAGGCAAAAGGAAAGAAGACTGGAATATCCAGCTCATGTATGAATGTCATACAAGTTTTTGATGTATAGAAGGCTGGTCAAAGATATAGTTCTTGCGAATTATGGTTAAACATGTTAATCACTAATTCTTGGGTATTGTGAGTTCATCACAAAAATGCCCGCTCGATTGCATTCTGTTGCAACTTGATGTAAGAACTAGTATGGCCTGAAAGACTAGCTAGAAATGAGGTTAAGGTATACACAGGGAACATAGTAAATGTTACTATACCTTCCATCGGTGTATTGCCATCTGTATTTATTTTCATAATTCATTTAGAGTTTTACAAACTCTATCCCATTGCATAAGGTATCTTGCAAGAAGGTTGTTCATAAGAGAACTTCTTATGTTCGATGTTATGAATAACACAAGGGCCATACTTTCATTATGAATGAGATGTATGTTATGAATATTGATAATAATACAATACCTCTGGGTTTACTTTCATAATTCATTTTAGAGTTTCATAAACTCTAGCCCGTTGCACAATGTTTGTTGCAAAAGAGTTGTTCATAAAAACAACAATTGTTGTTAAGTATTATGAATAACATGAAGGGCCATGCTTCCATCCAAGATGGATGTATGTTATGAATATTGATGGTAATATAATACATCCATAACACTGACGCTAAATGTCGCAAGACTATGAGAATACCACACATGTGTGGCACTGTATTTGGTCACATTGGAGAAACCCGCATGGAAAAATTCCATTATGATGGATTTTGAAGTCGTTTGATTTTGAATCATCTGACACTTGCAACTTTTCTCCGAAAAGTGAAGTGACTGAAATACCGTTCACAGGCCATAAGGAACGAGCAACAAACTTATTGGTGATCATACATTTTGATGTGTGTAGTTCAATAAATGTTGTTGCAAGTAGTGGATTTATATATCTTCAGAAATGACTCAAGTAGATATATGGATATTTGCTTGATGAGACATAAGTCTGGATCTTTTGAAATCATTTGAAAGGTTTTCAAAAATGAAGTAGAAGTTATTGTAACAAGAAAATTATGTTTCTGCAATTTGATTGCACAAAGGAATATTTGAGTTACATGTTTAGCGAATGTCTGATGAGTTGTGAAAGGGGTTTCATAACTTGCACCTCCCGGAACACCACTGCAAGTGAAAAGTCCGTGGAGATGTAATCTAACCATTTATGACATGGTAAGGTCAAAGATGACATAAATAAATTTGCCATTATCCTTTTTAAAGTGATGCTTTAGAGACTGCGGCTTTTACACTGAAAAGAGCTACATCGGGTCTGTTGAAATGAAGCCATGGTATGGTACGCCCAACCATGTTATATCTTTTCTTAACATTTGGAATATGGGGCTTGTGTAAAAGGTTACAAACCTATTCCAAATCAGACAAGTGCTACTTTGTAGGTTATACCAAAATGTAGGGTATTCCTCCCTCACTATACGAGGCAAACAGTTTTGCCGCGAAACGGCGTGCTTTTAAAGAGAATGGTTCTTTCAAAAAGGTGAGTGGGAGAATAGTGCAACTCGACGAGATAAACAGTATCTTCGTCATCAGATCAAAGGAAAGAGACCTTGGAAGTAATTCCAGAGTTTCCTACTGCGACTGATACGGAAGTCTCTACAATAAAATGTATGAACTTCGGTCGAACTTGCAGCTGAACCACGTAGGCAAGGCTCGTGCAAACCTCTCAGGTGCGCAAACGAGATATTGTTGTTAGACAACATTATACCTACGATACACAAGGAAGCGTTGATGGGCCCTGACTCCAGAATTGGCTAAATGCCAATACAACCCGAGTTAGTTTCCATATAAGTGATTCAAGATTAAAACCTTGATACACCTTTCGGAAGACTTAGAGTCTAACGGATATTTATGGAACTTAAAACTGATACGGATAAAAATGTTTTATCCATAAAGCTCGACTTGTTGAAATAACAAGTTCAAGAGTTGACTACAATGAGGTTGTTTTCATCGTAGCGATGCTTAAAGTCGGTTCGGGTTGAACTAGCAATTAATACATATTTCAATCATGAGATATGAAACATGGATGACAATAGGATTTCCATCTGATGGAAATGAAACCAAGGACTTGCATGTGTTACAGTCCACGGCATTTTGTCTATCCAGAGGATGCTAGTAAGGGTGCAAACTTCAGAGTTCCAGCGATGGACAGAAGAGAGCAAAATGGAGTTGGAATCTTCGTGCTTTGATGAAATGGTCAAAGGGGTTTGACTTCATCAATGGGTAACGAAGATGCTTGTAATTCAAGAAAGTAAGTGGGAGCATAATAATATTTCTAAAAACCTTATGTGCTTGGCACATTGGTAATTGGAAATAAATTTCTTGACACGAATTAGGACTTCATTTGAAAATAGTTTTTTGATGAAGTGCTTAGGCTAAATAGCCTCAATATTAGGCATGATGATCTATGGAGATAGATTTACCTAATGGGGCTAAGCAATGGATACATATTGACAAGATGCTAAAACCTTTTAGCATTTAAAACACCAAGGAGTGATTCTTGCCGAAGTCACATGGAAAGAGTTTTTGCAAGACTCGGTGTCCCAAAACACTGATGAGTAAAATACATGATGGAGATTCCACACACTCTTGTGTTTGGATTAATCATGTATTCCATGGTATGTAAAACAACCAGATATGTCTGATACTCCCAAGGTGTTGCGGGTATGGATACCAAAGTGATCAAATTACTGATCATGGGACAACAGTGAAAGATGTTATTGAGTACTAGAGTAAGTACTGGTGATATGTTTTCTCGCAAGCGGAGATCATGAAGAGTTCGTTGTAAAATGTTACATCGATACAGTCTTCATCTTTTCTCCATGCGATTTTCGATTTAAGTTAAGGGTTTTGTGTAATACACAATATGGTGGCACATTAGTTGGAAATTGTTCCAAACAAGTTACTGTGGCGAATTCTATAACAGAGGCGAAGTATGTTGCCGCTTTAGAAGCGACAAAGACAAAGATGTTGAATCATATAGTTCATTCATGAACATAGTATGGTTCCAAGAAGGCTTTGGTCAATGGACACTATTGCAGATAGTTGCTCCATAACTCAGTCTGAGGAATCAGGTTTCGACCAATGATTCACATATATACAAAGCCAAGTCCACACAAAATATGAATTTTGTGAAAGCATGAAAATGTGAGGATATGCAGAGATACACATGGAGCTGAAATTGTCAGATCCGATGGACATCAGGCTATACCACATGCGAAGCATTTTTTACACCAGTATGCCATAGGTGTAAAGTGCATTAGCATTAACTAGATTATTGAGTCTAGTGCAAGTGGGAGTCTGTAGGAGATATGCCCTAGAGGCAATAATAAATGATATTATTTATCTCCGAGTTCATATTATGTTTATGTTCCATGCTATAACTGCTGTGGTTCCCGAGCCCGTATATCCATAAAGGCTCTGGGGAGAACCCATATGCACGTGTGGAATAATAAACGATAAATTGTATTCCTAGTCGTGCCTCTAAGACTAGCTCAAGTGTTGCATGATGATTATGTTTTCCCAATCATGGGCATGTCTATGCCAAGCAACTTTGAGGGCACAATGTCAGGAAGGACATTTGTGTTGAATCGACCCGAATTGATGTTATGCTATGAGATACATTCGTCACAAGTTAATGGTTTATAACACAGAGATAGTTAATGTTTGCATAATTCCTTAGACCATGAGAGTATCGAGTTTCTTCATGCTTGCTTCATGAACTTTGGGGTTTGTTAAACGTCATCCGTAACTGGATGGCTATTACGGCGGCTTACGGGTTCATGGGAAAGTGTTAAGTAACTTGATAGCTCGAGATTGGGATTTGCTCCTCCGACGATGGAGAGATATACTCGGGCCCTCTCGGTGTTACGGTATCCATCATCGTCTGGCCAGACACTTTGTGATTTGATCACGGGGATGCCGGAACACGATAACGAGAAAAGAGAACAATACCGGTAACGAGGTAACTAGCATAGTGGACAAGTTGTTGATCCACGGGAATGCCAACATGTCTCACCTCGGGTATTTGTAACATATCGCGAAGCAACAGGAATAGCTCACTGCAACTGGAGGTTCACTCGAATATTCATTCGTGTGGGTATAGGGGTCAATATGGGTGTCCACGGCTCCGATGTTGATCATTGATCGGAAGGGGTTCCGGGTCATGTCTATACTTCACCGAACCTATAGGGTCACACGCTTAAGGGTCATCTATCTGCTGAATACTAGACAAGGAGTCTGAGAGAAAATCACCAAAAAAGTTTCGGACAGCGGAAAAGTTCCGCAGAGAGAGGTCACCGGATGAGTTTCGGTGAAACCGAAAAAGTTGTTTCGGGGTATGCCATTAAGTCAAAATGGTTTCGGCACATGCCTGATAATTCTTGGAGGGTGCCAGAATCATTCTGGAAACTTTTTGGAATTTTCAGAAATAAAAACCGAAAATGTTTCGGAGCTGCCGGTACCGCTTTGGCTGTTTTTCGCAGATGAAATTAACTAATCTGAAATTGTTTCAGAACGAATCCAAAATCATTTTAGTGGGTACTGGAATTATTCTAAGACCCACAGAAATATTTTCGGATTTAGTGGACGCGAAAAATTGTCTTCATGAATAGTGAAAACGCATTCTTGTTTGCTTTTCGCAGATGAAAATCACTAAACCGAAATTGTTTCGGAACGCGTTGAAAATTATTTTAGTGGGTACTGGAAATGTTCTGAGCCCACATAAATATTTTCAGTTCGAACGGACGCTGAAAAATGTCGTCATGAATAGTGAAAGTGCTTTTTGCTTGGCTTCTTGGAGAAGCCACCTTGAGGGACTTTTTGGTATTTCCGCCCTTGGCTTCTTGGAGAAGCCACCCTTGGGCTTGGCCTATAAATAGGGGTGGAGGGGGCTGCCTAAAGGATCATCCCTTCTCACATACAAGTGCCATGCATGATCTGGCTTCTCTCTCCCTCCCAGCGAAATAGTTTCGTAGAGCCGAAAGGCTGTCTGGGTTCCGGTGGGAACTAGTTCTGGACGGCGAAGCCCTGCCGGATAGATGACACCGTATGTGTGCAACTCTGTAGAGAGATCGTAGTTTCGGTCTTAGTTTGTGAGTGCCTCCCGAAGGGCTGTCCGTGTGACCGTCCGAGTTTCGAAGGTCCTCCCGAAGGGCTGTCCGAGTGACCGTTCGAGTTTCGAAGGTCCTCCCGAAGGGCTGTCCGCGACACCGTCCGGGGGACTGTTCGACCGCCTCCCGGAGGGCTGTCTGAGGAGCAGATGAGGGTATACATCCTCGCAGTTGGGAGGTTGTAAATCCTAGCTGCGGGGATCTGCACCGCCGATCGTCATCGACTCTACTTCCCGCTGCGCTACGAGTCGGTAACGAAAAAGATCAAACCTTGTATGCAGTCTCCATAGTGGTCCTGGGCTGGTGCGTAGGTTAGAAAATTTTGTTTTCTGCTGCATTACCCTTCAGGCGTGCCCGTGCCCCCGCTGCCCGACGTCACGCGCTCCGACTACTTCAACACCAAGGTCGAGCATGCGCGGGCGTCGCTGACGGAGGAGTAGCGGGCCTGCCCGGAGTACGCCGCCGGCAACCACCAGGCGTGGGCGGCCTTCTTTGAACGTCGGCAAGCGGAGCAGCTGGCCTCAACCAACAACGCACCAGTGGTGCGGGGGACCAAGAATAGCGACGGCCGTCGCCTGTGGTGGGGCGCCCCCGGCCGCACGCTCCACGTCGTCCTCGAGCACCTCGAGGGCGGCAACGAGCCGCCGTTCACGTACCCTGCCGCCCCGGCCCCCCGTCGGAGCGGCGGTCAATGGATGCCGAGGAGGATCGGCTCCTCTTCCTCCTCCTCCCACTCCTCCGGGGCGCCGGTGCTCTAAAGCGTCAAGGCTGAGCCCGCGGAGACGCCGCTCGGCCGGCGCACCCGCAGCGCCGGCATCGTCATCAACGAGGGCGGGCGTGCCTCCTCCTCAGCTCCTCCCCGCCTCGCCAAGCTGAAGATGAAGCCGGGGCTCGCCGTCGTCAAGACGGAGCCGGGGCTCGCCGCCATCAAGACGGAGCCAGGGCTCGCCGGCATGAAGACGGAGGTGGGGTTCGACGACGCGGCGGCCATGAAGTGGGCGCAGGAGGACTGGGCGCGGCTGGAGTTGGAGCGCCAGCGCCGCGCCCTAGAGGAGATCGCCGCTCGGCGCCGTGGCCGCGACGAGGGAGGCGTCATCGTTCTCTATGACAGCGATGACGACGCGCCGCCACCGGTCCGCCAGGGCGACTCCGGGCAGGGGTCCAGCAGGGGCGGCCACGTGAAGGAGGAGAAGGACGGCGGCGACTTCGCCGAGTTCAGCGAGTTCTTCCTGTAGTCGCGGCCTTTGTTTTTTCAAGTTTGCTATGTAAAAAAATGTTTAAGTCGCCGAAGTTTATGCCCGTTTTCCGAATTATAGCCGAATTTCTTCTAAAAGAAATTAAAAAACCTTCTAAGGACGATCCTGGGGCCAGTGACTGGAACCCCGATCGGCCCCAAGCCAATTTTAGCAACGGGTCGCCCCGAGGCGGTGATTTTTCGAGCCCCCTGAGGGGCCAATGGCTGAAGATGCTCTTAGAGGGCATGTACAATGGTGCTGCCCCAATGAATCCAGCGAGATGAGACGACCGTGCAACAATTTTTGTCCAACCCAAATTCACAAGCCATCACCTTTAAGTGGGTCCCCTTCTCATTGTTTTTCACAAAGTTATTCACGGATTGCTTTTACTTTTCCATCGCTCTCTCTCTCCTTCTGTTCTCTCTCCTGCTTTTGTCGGTGAAGAGACCGCTTCTTCTGCAGGAAGTAGGTTTGATCTGCAAACACTAACTTTTCTCTGCAGTCCTACGTGGATAGTTGTGGCAGTTGTCCACGATGGAGCATTGGCCATGCCCTAAGGCCAACTCCAATGCAGACCCCCACATGATCCGACCGCGTCCATTTGGATCCAAACGGACAGACGAGCCAGCCCAACGCAACCCCACCCTCAAATCCCGTCTGTATTTTGTCCCGGTCGCCCCATTCCTGGCGCAAAGTTGAGCGAGCTTTGCGGCCGCGCGGAAAATGAGCGGACGGGCACGCGGCGTCTCGGCGTCCGCCTCGGGCCTGTGTGTCGGCCGTCCAACTACTTCACACCTACCCTAGTCAATGCGCATGGGTGGTTGGGCCCACAAGTCAGCCACCCAGACGGCCCCCGACAACATCCTTTTTAATGTCGAAGCCCTGGACTTCCACTTCCCCGCCCCCATCTGCTTCCCCACCACTGCCCCCTCCATTGAAGACCGCAAACCCTAGCCGCCATCCACCTCGCTCATCATCGGCCATGGGGTTCTGGAAGTGGCACCCCGGTAAAAGGAGCAAGCACGACCACGAGGCGGGTCATCGTCCGCCTCGTCTGGAAGCGCAGCCAGCCACTCCACCTCCCCAACCTCATTCTCCATCTCCCCACCGGCGGTTGCGCCACGCTTCCTGTTGGGGAACGTAGTAATTTCAAAAAAATTCCTACGCACACACAGGATCATGGTGATGCATAGCAACAAGAGGGGAGAGTGTGTCCACGTACCCTCGTAGACCGAAAGCGGAAGCGTTAGCACAACGCGGTTGATGTAGTCGTACGTCTTCACAATCCGACCGATCCAAGTACCGAACGTACGGCACCTCCGAGTTCAGCACACGTTCAGCTCGATGACGTCCCGCGAACTCCGATCCAGCAGAGCTTCACGGGAGAGTTCTATCAGCACGACGGCGTGATGACAGTGATGATGTTGCTACCGACGCAGGGCTTCGCCTAAGCACCGCTACCATATGATCGAGGTGGAATATGGTGGAGAGGGGCACATCACACGGCTAAGAGATCAAGAGATCAATTGTTGTGTCTCTAGGGGGTGCCTCCCTCCCTGTATATAAAGGAGTGGAGGAGGGGGAGGGGGCCTGTCACCCTTGGCGTGCCCCATGAGGAGTCCTACTCCCACCGGGAGTAGGACTCCCCCCCCTTCCATGTTGGAGTAGGAGAGGAGAGGGAAGGAGAGAGAAGGGGAAAGGAAAGGGGGGGCGCCCCCCTCCTTGTCCAATTCGGACTTGCGGGGGGGGGGGGGGAAGGGGCGCGCGGCTGCCCCTTGGACGCCTCTCCTCTTCCACCACTTGGGCCCATGAGGCCCAATAACCTCCGGGGGGTTCCGGTAACCCCCCGGTACTCCGGTATATATCCGATAACCCCCGGAACCATTCCGGTGTCCGAATATAGTCGTCCAATATATCAATCTTTATGTCTCGACCATTTCGAGACTCCTCGTTATGTCTGTGATCACATCCGGGACTCCGAACTACCTTCGGTACATCAAAACACATAAACTCATAATATAACCGTCATCGAACTTTAAGCGTGCGGACCCTACGGGTTCGAGAACTATGTAGACATGACCGAGACACATCTCCGGTCAATAACCAATAGCGGAACCTGGATGCTCATATTGGCTCCCACATATTCTATGAAGATCTTTATCGGTCAAACCGCATAACAACATACGTTGCTCCCTTTGTCATCGGTATGTTACTTGCCCGAGATTCGATCGTCGGTATCTCAATACCTAGTTCAATCTCGTTACCGGCAAGTCTCTTTACTCGTTCCGTAATACATCATCCCACAACTAACTCATTAGTTGTAATGCTTGCAAGGCTTATGATGATGTGCATTACCGAGTGGGCCCAGAGATACCTCTCCGACAATCGGAGTGACAAATCGTAATCTCGAAATACGCCAACCCAACAAGTACCTTCGGAGACACCTGTAGAGCACCTTTATAATCACCCAGTTACGTTGTGACGTTTGGTAGCACACAAAGTGTTCCTCCGGTAAACGGGAGTTGCATAATCTCATAGTCATAGGAACATGTATAAGTCATGAAGAAAGCAATAGCAACATACTAAAACGATCAAGTGCTAAGCTAACGGAATCGGTCAAGTCAATCACATCATTCTCCTAATGATGTGATCCGTTAATCAAATGACAACTCATGTCTGTGGTTAGGAAACTTAACCATCTTTGATTAACGAGCTAGTCAAGTAGAGGCATACTAGTGACACTATGTTTGTCTATGTATTCACACATGTATTATGTTTCCGGTTAATACAATTCTAGAATGAATAATAAACATTTATCATGAAATAAGGAAATAAATAATAACTTTATTATTGCCTCTAGGGCATATTTCCGGTTAATACAATTCTAGCATGAATAATAAACATTTATCATGAAATAAGGAAATAAATAATAACTTTATTATTGCCTCTAGGGCATATTTCCTTCAGTCTCCCACTTGCACTAGACTCAATAATCTAGTTCACATCGCCATGTGATTTAACATCAATAGTTCACATCGATATGTGACCAACACCCAAAGGGTTTACTAGAGTCAGTAATCTAGTTCACGTCGCTATGTGATTAACACCCGAAGAGTACTAAGGTGTGATCATGTTTTGCTTGTGAGATAATTTTAGTCAACGGGTCTGTCACATTCAGATCCGTAAGTATTTTGCAAATTTCTATGTCTACAATGCTCTGCATGGAGCTACTCTAGCTAATAGCTCCCACTTTCAATATGTATCCAGAGACTTAGAGTCATCTGGATCAGTGTCAAAACTTGCATCGACGTAACCCTTTACGACGAACCTTTTATCACTTCCATAATCGAGAAACATATCCTTATTCCACTAAGGATAATTTTGACCGCTGTCCAGTGATCTACTCCTAGATCACTATTGTACTCCCTTGCCAAACTCAGTAGTAGGGTATACAATAGATCTGGTACACATCATGGCATACTTTATAGAACCTATGGCTGAGGCATAGGGAATGACTTTCATTCTCTTTCTATCTTCTGCCGTGGTCGGGCTTTGAGTCTTACTCAATTTCACACCTTGTAACACAGGCAAGAACTCTTTCTTTGACTGTTCCATTTTGAACTATTTCAAAATCTTGTCAAGGTATGTACTCATTAAAAAAACTTATCAAGCGTCTTGATCTATCTCTATAGATCTTGATGCTCAATATGTAAGCAGCTTTACCGAAGTCTTTCTTTGAAAAACTCCTTTCAAATACTCCTTTATGCTTTCCAGAAAATTCTACATTATTTCCGATCAAGAATATGTCATTCACATATATTTATCAGAAATGTTGTAGTGCCCCCACTCACTTTCTTGTAAATACAGGCTTCACCGCAAGTCTGTATAAAACTATATGCTTTGATCAACTCATCAAAGCGTATATTCCAACTCCGAGATGCTTTCACAAGTCCATAGATGGATCGCTGGAGCTTCCACATTTTGTTAGCACCTTTAGGATCGACAAAACCTTCTGGTTGCATCATATACAACTCTTCTTTAAGAAATCCATTAAGCAATGTAGTTTTGGCATCCATTTGCCAGATTTCATAAAATGTGGCAATTTGCTAACATGATTCGGACAGACTTAAGCATCGCTGCGAGTGAGAAAATCTCATCGTAGTCAACACCTTGAACTTTGTCAAAAACCTTTTTTTCGACAAGTCTAGCTTTGTAGATAGTAACACTACTATCAGCGTTCGTCTTCCTCTTGAAGATCCATTTATTTTCTATGGCTTGCCGATCATCGGGCTAGTCAACCAAAGTCCACACTTTGTTCTCATACATGGATCCCATCTCAGATTTCATGGCCTCAAGCCATTTTGCGGAATCTGGGCTCATCATCGCTTCCTCATAGTTCGTAGGTTCGTCATGATCAAGTAACATGACCTCCAGAATAGGATTACCGTACCACTCTAGTTTACCTACGAGGTTCGGTAGTAACTTGATCTGAAGTTACATGATCATCATCATTAGCTTCCTCACTAGTTGGTGTAGTAGTCACAGGAACAAATTTCTGTGATGAACTACTTTTCAATAAGGGAGCAGGTACAGTTACCTCATCAAGTTCTACTTTCCTCCCACTCACTTCTTTTGAGAGAAACTCCTTCTCTAGAAAGGATCCATTCTTAGCAACGAATATCTTGCCTTCAGATCTGTGATAGAAGATGTACCCAATTGTCTCCTTTGGTTATCCTATGAAGACACATTTCTCCGATTTGGGTTTGAGCTTATCAGGATGAAACTTTTTATTATAAGCATCGCAACCCCAAACTTTAAGAAACGACAACTTTGGTTTCTTGCCAAACCACAGTTCATACGGTGTCGTCTCAACGGATTTAGATGGTGCGCCTTTATACGTGAATGCAGCTGTCTCTAATGCATAACCCCAAAACCATAGTGGTAAATCGGTAAGAAACATCATAGATTGCACTATATCCAATAAAGTACGGTTATGACATTCGGACACACCATTATGCTGTGGTGTTCCAGGTGGCATGAGTTTGTGAAACTATTCCACATTGTTTTAATTGAAGGCCAAACTTGTAACTCAAATATTCGTCTCCGCGATCAAATCGTAGAAAAACTTTTATTTTCTTGTTACAATGGTTCTCCACTTCACTCTGAAATTCTTTGAACTTTTCAACTATTTCAGTTTCATTAAGTAGATATACCCATATCTGCTCAAATCATCTGTGAAGGTCAGGAAATAACGATACCCGCCGCGAGCCTCAACACTCATCGGACCGCATACATCGGTATGTATTATTTCCAATATGTCAGTAGCTCGCTCCATTGTTCCGGAGAATGGAGTCTTAGTCATCTTGCCCATGAGGCATGGTTCGCAAGCATCAACTGATTCATAATCAAGTGATTCCAAAAGCCCATCAGCATGAATTTTCTTCATGCGCTTTACACCAATATGACCTAAACGGCAGTGCCACAAATAAGTTGCACTATCATTATTAACTTTGCATCTTTTGGCTTCAATACTATGAATATGTGTATCACTACGACCGAGATCCACTACAAAAAAAAATACACTTCCGTGATGATACGTGTTTGTCACAGTAGGTCGCGTTTTTTGTCATGCATGTACATCCATGACAAATTTATGACAGAATCAAGATAGTCATACATGTGCTGTCGTAGAAGTGTTCCATGACATTACCAAAATTATCATCACGGAAGTGTCCACTTCCATGACGATAAATCGCGCGTCAAAAAAGTGCTCTCGTCAAGGGTGACCGACACGTGGCATCCACCGTAACGGAACGCCGTTAAGCTATCGGGTCGGGTTTTGGATCCGATAACCCGTTAATAGCCCCGACCAATGGGGATTTTCCACATGTAAAATCATCATTGGCTGGAGGAAACACGTGTCGGCTCATCGTTGGGACAGATGTCATCCACTCATTGGACAAAAGGCGCCTATGATACGTCGACACGTGGCACGGCCCAACAGAGGCTCATTCCTGTGAAAAGGCCGGCCCGTTTGACTTGGTCAAAAGGTGGCGGGCCGGCCCATGGAAAGCCTGTTAACGGCCTGTTTGCATATAGCCCATTTACAGCCCGCTAACCCAAGGCCCGTTACGCCCTATCCAAATTAGGCCCAGTAGCGTCATCTGGGCCATCCAATATGATTCCAGCCCATTTTCACTTCTGGCCCATGTATGGCCCATGACGTCTTTCGGCCCATATGAGGACCTATGTAACTCTTGGCCTATTAATGGCCCGTGGTGAAACTGGCCCGTAATGAACAGTGTATCACTTTACACCCATTAACGGCTCGTGGTGAAACTGGCCTGTAATGAACAGTGTATCACTTTATACCCATTAACGGCTCGTTATTCCGTTAGGCCGTTTCCGGCCCATGTTTTCTTTCGGCCTTCTCAGAGCCCATTTATTCTTGGGCTCATTTCCAGCATTCGTTTACTTACGACCCATTACTGTCATTTTCTGCTTGTGGGCCAAATTCAGCTCGTGGTTACAGTCGGCTCGTTTGTGGTCCGTTAATACGTTGGGCCGTTTTCATAGCGTCATCAAATACGGCCTATTAACGATGGCCCATTATGGTCGGCCCATGAACGGACGATTCCAACTCTAGCCCGCTTACGGCCATAATGCGGCCTGTTATTGGCCCATGTTTGGCCAATCGATCATACGGCCCGTATAAGGCCCATTGATGATACGGCCCGTAGAAGGCCCATTGTTTCTACGGCCCGTAGAAGTCCTACTGTTTCTACGGCCCGTAGAAGGCCCACTATTTCTACGGCCCGTAGGAGGCCCAGTGTCACTACAGTAAATATTAGCCCATGGTTATTGTGGCCTAGTTTTAAAAAATAGGTTAGTGCAGCCACTAGAAAACCGCGGAAAAAGAACTGCACTGACTACAAGCAAACAAATAAACAAGACAACAAGGAAATAAATAAGCAAGCAACTTATGCTAGGCTATCACGGCTATTACACATATTACATCCACTAGGCATCGAAGTTCGCCACCAGTGCAAATATAGGGAACAAAGCAGCATATAAACGCCGCAGCAAAACAAGTCCAGAACTGAAACCACTTAAGAAGAGTTCAAGAAACAATATCCTGGGTACCCATAATGCTGGCAAGATGCTTAGCAAGCTTATTAACTTTCTCTTGTTTGGCGCTTAAATCCTCCAGCGCTTGCTGTTGCACAAGAAAGTACGCATCTGAATTCTGCAGGGACTTCCTCAGTCCTTCGGCTTCTTGCCGCAGCACAACTGACTGATGCCTTTCAGCTTGTAGCTGAGACTGAAGAAGCCGAAGTGATTCAGGCAGCGAGTTCGAAGAGCTTGTGCCAGCGGTACTGGCCAGTAACTCGAACACTACATCAACGCAGGACTGTGGGGTTTTCTCACTGTCTACAAGATCGTTTTTTATCACCTTTCTTGGAGACCAACAGGGTTGTCTCACTATCTTGAACCTTATTTGCATTACTTTCTCTACCATTGCATAATGGGGTGCTCTTATCCAATATTCTGTTTGCATACTACAAGAGAAACAAGCAGACACATCACAGGTTTAGCTTGTAGTATACGAAACTCATTTTGGTAAACCGGTTCAGTAGTAAGGTGGACAGGATAATAGCATGAAACAAACATATATCTGTGTCCTATGGTCACTGTATTGTCCATATCATTCTAGTTTATGTTCCCTAATCAAGATAGAGACACAGTTCAAATCATATATTTTTAAGACACAACAGCATAGACAGAATATAAGTGTGAGAAACTACACAGCATTGGCAGCACTTGTAATGTGCATCACATGAGAACATAACTGTTTATACAACTTAAACTGAAATCAACATAGAGCAACAAGTTAGAACAGCAATCCAGTTAAAGAAATAGGTTTAAAACATACATGTTGCTCCATTGGAGTTTCAATTGGATCCTTCAAATTCGAAAGTAGTTGGTATGAGTAAATACAGTGATGCAACAACAAAGGAGTATGGACCATAGCTACGGAATCTGACCTGAGAACAGTTGCTCTTCTGCTTTAAACGTGGAGTTTGGGTTAGCTGTGGTGGTCTTCGTGCTTTGGGCACTGCAGTAGCTTTACAAACTGCTCGTGTGGGGGTACTCTGTGGTGGACATGGTGCTTTGTCAACTATAAGTGGGTTACTATCCGCTGGGGTTGCGGTTAGATGGGTTGTAGCTGGTTATCTGCCCAACGGTGTAAGTGTGCAATCTGGAAGAGTCTCGATTATGTGTGGTGGGGCTAGTTTGTGGGCTAGTACAACCATGGTTCTATCTGCATCGACGGGTAGCACTGTCTTTTGTGAAGAACGGGTTTTTGCTCCCTTAGATACTGCCATCACCCCCTCCAATTCAAATGGCTGATAAACAAGAAAAGAAATTGAACGTACAGACATTGTATGATAGACAGATGTGGTAATTCACATATATGTTGTCTAACCAAACAGGACAGCATGACACAATTTCACATATATGATGCCTAACTAAACAGGATAGCATGACACAGTTTCAGATATATGATGGATAACTTAACAGGATATAATGGCATAATTCAACATATGATGAGTACCTAAACAGGATGACATGACAAAACTATATGATGTCTTTCTAAAATAGGTTGGGATGAAATAATTCACATACATGTTGTCTAAGTATACAGGATGGCATGATATAATTGACATAATTGATTCATATAATAAGCAGCTGGCACTCGCATGTATGATCTCTAAACTAAGCAGATAAAATTCAATATTGTGCATATGATGTCTAAACTAAGCAATGCAAGACACCATATGCATCATATGAGAAATATAAACATTGCAACTTAGAGCATACACCTCAGGTGGGATATAGGACTGGTCATCTGTCTCTGAATCCTCCTCTGAGGAGCTCCCTGTAACCATCGAGATATATGCTTCAACAGGTACCATTGCCTGCTCTGAAGACCTTGTTTTCACTCCAGATTTTTCCATAACTGGCTCAAATGGCTGATACACATGAAGAGTAGTTCAATATACACAGATTGTCGACAAATGGAATACGTAATAAAAAAAAGATGGCATGAGATAATTCACATATATGATGCCTGGCTCCATGGCGGTGCATAATTCACATATATGATAACTGGCTGAAAAACATGGCATTGCATAATTCACATATCTGATATAGAAAGCAAATAGGAGGCATTCACACAAAGCATGTCTAATCTAAGCAGATGGCATGGCAATGCAAGACACCATTTGCATGATATGAGAAATATAACCCAGCCAAGTTAGAGCATGCACCTTGGGGGGGGGATACGACTGGTCATCTCTCTCTGAATCCTCCTCTGAGGAGCTATCTGTAAGCACAAGAAATCTGCATCGACAGGTAGCACTGACTGCTCAGAAGACCTTGTTTTCACTCCAGATTTTCCCATGACCGACTCAAATGGCTGATGCACAGGAAGAGTAGATGAATGTATAAACATTGTTGACAAATGGAATACATTATGGAAAAAAATATGGCACAATACAATTCACATATACGATGACTGGCTAAACAGGATGGCATTGCATGATTCACGTATATGATGCCTGGCTAAAGAAGATGGCATTGCATAATTCCCATATACTCCCTCCGTTCCTAAATATTTGTCTTTTTAGATGTTTCAAATGGACTACCACATACGGATGTATATAGACATATTTTAGAGTGTAGATTCACTCATTTTGTTCCGTATGTAGTCACTTGTTGAAATCTCTAAAAAGACAAATATTTAGGAATGGTGGGAGTATGATATAGAAACCAAACAGGTGGCATTCACACAAAGCAAATCTAAACTAAGCTGATGACATATAAGATGTATAATGTAAGCAATGCAAGGCGCCATATGCATGATATGACCAACATCACCATGCCAGGTTAGAGCAAACACCTCAGGTGGTAAACAGGCGTGGTCGGCTCCTTCTGAATCTCCATCTGAATAGTTATCTTTCTCTGGAATACAATCTGGAAATGCAGGAGGGGGGCACTTCGCCCACCATGGAGCGGCGTCTGCATGACATTATATTCGCACGCAACGGTCTTCTCTTTTTCTCTACATGTTCAGTACGATTGTGTACAATATCTGACATGCATAATAAAAAAATAGTTAGATTTTGTAAGGCCTAAGGGGTGCATGCAAAAATCAAGACTGATGGTAGCAAACAAGTGGATGGATCCAAAACCAATGATAGCATGTAGATTATAGCTTCAGTTTAAAAAGATAGACAATGGATCATCTATTGTTTGTTGCCCACCCAACATGAACCACATAGAAGACCCCAGATGAACCAGATAGTAGACAGATACTATTCGTTGCTGGCTCGATACGAGACCCATGGGCAATTCAAAACTCAAGATTGAACGATAAAGTAGCAGGTAATAATAACCGATGTATAACGTAAGCAAACACGAACGACTGCGACCTCTCTTCCGGAACTGTGTAGTCCTCAGGTTCATCTGCTCAGTCGATGATGGTAATGCAGTTGGCGTGGCTGCCAGCAACGGGGAAGATGATCTGAGGCGGCGAAAGGAAGTCTGCAGGGGGGATCTCTGCTGCAGTGAACGCTTCTGTCGATGGTGCACCTCAGGTGGGGTGGATGACGGCACGGCAGGAGCAGGACATAACACACAGAGTTTTCTTTGACGCCTATCTGAAAATGAAGTAAATCTGTAAGGGCTCCTTAGAATTGGAGGATTCTATAAATGCAGGGACAGGAAAAACACAGGAATAGGATAGGAATGCATGTGCAAAACAGAGCATTTGGAAACATAGGATTTCAGTCAACCTGGGTGTTTGGCTCACATAAATTGGAAGAACAGAGGAATGGAGAAACAAAGTGATGCGATGAGTGTACAACCTCTTTGGCATAGCCTTGTGGACCTCAGCATCATTGGGTTGGACGTGGAGGATGGTGATGATGCTGGTGTGACTGTCGGAGGCGGGGAAGAAGATCCGAGGCCTCTAGAAACGGCGCCGAGGGTACTGCTCTGCTGTGATGGATGGTTCCGTCGTTGGAGCAGCTTCACTAAGGTGTACGGCGACGAGGCTGAAGCATGACAAGACAGACAACGTTAATCTGAAGTGGGACCCTAATATCATCTGCAATAGATGATGTAAAATACATCACCAAAAAGTGCTAGATGTAAAACACATCAACCGCGCCACGGCCGCTCCGACAGATGTTGTAAGTACTGTTCACTCTAAACTTAACTGAAGAAAATGAACTTCACAGTCGAAACTGAATTTTACTGTCGAAACTGATTAAACTAGTAACAGAGCATTGCAATAGATGTTTAGGGCGTTCGAGCACTAGTAGCAGAGAAGCAGTGATCTAAATCAGCAGACGCTCGAGCAGGGAACGCACTAGCAGAGAGCAAGTCGTGCAGTAGCACCGCGAGCGAGTGCTAAAGCAGCAACTCCTGTAGCTGCCGGAGGTCGTGCAGCAGCAGCAGCGCAAGCGAGAGCAAGAGCAGAGCAGCAGCACGAACGAAAGCAGGAGCAGTGCAGCAGCGCGACCGACAGCAAGAACAGAGCCGCAGCGCGAGCGAGAGCCGGAGCAGCTGCAGCTAGTGCCGTTGTGGAAGTCGCCGCCGAGGAAGCAACGACATGGGGGAGAGACGCCGTGGATGATGTGGCCGGCGACGGCGCCGTCGATGAAGACACGCCATGTCTGCTCGGTATCGAGCACCGGCAGCCCCGTGAGATCGAATAAAAGATAAAATGCAGCGGTGAGTGCAGAACCTCCTTGGTGGCGCCGAGTTGGCCTCGGCTTCATCGGAGGAATTGGTGAGGGTGCTGCGGTTCCGGTGGGGCAGGTCAAGACGGCGCTGTGGGGATTGAGGTGGCGCGATAGACGAGGCGAATGTTGGGGCAGCTCCTTGGAGGTGGAGGACGGGGCGGCTGATCCGGCGGGACGACGAGATCGACAACAGATCCTCATCCGGTGCGGTGGATGAGGGACGACAAGCTATTGCGGTGGACGACGTAGTCGGGGAAGAGTCTCCGGCTGGGCGGCGGTCGGGAGGCCGATGGAGGAGCATGGGGTTTCGCAGGTTTTGGCGGCCTCGGTGTATGAATGGGGGGCGAAGGGGGAGGGGGGAGCCAAGCTTAGGGACGCGCTTGTCCGAAATGTAGGGTAAGTTACCAGCGTACCCCCACCGGTTTTGACACCGCAACATGGAGCTTCATTTCCGGCTGAGGGGTAGAAGGGGGATTTCACGTGTCTGGGCTGCGGGAGCGATTTCGGATGAGGAGGGAGTTCTCGCGCGCGTCCAAATTTCGGGATAACAGGGCGCGGCGCGGGTTGAAGAAGCGGGAGTTTCAAAGCAGGTGAGACAAAAGATACTCGAGCTTGAAAATTTCGGGATAACAAGGTGCGGATTCCTTGTTCGGCAGAACAAACTTAACGTGTAAAAAAACAATTCATACAAGACACAAGAGAGTTATGTCCCCTTTTACTATATTGCTATAGATGCCATTGAAAAAACTACAAGAAAAATGTAAAAACAATCGGGAGAACAAGATTACCCTGCACAGTACCAAATCGATTCGCACTTCCCTCAACAACAACAAAAAACAAATCAATTCCCACCAAAGAAAGAGTAATGTCCTTTTTTATATGATTACAGATGCCATGATCTCTAATTTCAATTTTTGAATCCACGTTATGTTGAATTCAAATATATCGTTAGGTGACCTTGCGGTTTATAATTGATGTAGTCGTACATTTTGATCTTCCATCATATATGAACATTTTACTCCACCATGTGAACATATATATTGTCGTCTACCATATGGACTAAATTTGAATCAATTTTCCTTATTTGAATACGATTGTTGTCAAGTTATACAATAATTTAAATATTATCTTGATAACAAAAAACATACATATAGCAGTAATCATATTTCACTATGAACTACATGTACCATACGCTCTCCAGTTCAAATATTTGTATCCATTTTATGTTGAATTCAAATCATAGTACATTATTGGTCTAGGTAGCGAGATGTTTGGGATAATCTAAACTCTGTTTTCATACGTATAATTTTTGGCTGAATTGGGACAAGTTTTGGTATAAGCCTCTTGCAAAACCGGAGATTCTTTCAACAAGCCTTGTGGTTCCGAGAGGGAACGTGTCACCTTTGTGTGCGAAACGATATACGCTGCCTCCCCCCTGATTTTATTTATAGAGGCAACACAGAACTATATGAGTGCCCTGTTAAATTTTGGAATTATTTCGGGTTCATTTGGCCTTTTTATACATTAATTGAGTTTCTGGACTTTTAATGTGCATAATCTAAATATGAATTGCATGCACATGCTCCGGTGCACCAAAGTGGGTTGAAAAATCACATGTGTGTCCTTGGTTGAATTTCTAGGTCCCATGAAAGAAATGAGAATGAAATTCAAACATCTGGGCGTGATGACTCGGCCGAGAACATCGAGAAACTTTGATTTTAAATTCATGTAAATCCAAAACTCGCCTGGAAATCATGAAACTTGGCATGGTGTCATGTCATGGCACTAACATGTTGTGGTAAAAATTGGGCCGATTTGGAAGTTCGTGGTTCTAAGAGGGAACGTGCCACCTTTGAGTGTGAAACGATATACGTGCCCCCCCTGAGTTTCTTAACAAAGGCAACATAGAACTACATTAGTGCCCTGTTAAATTTTGGAATTATTCCGGGTTCGTTTGTCGTTTTTTATACATTAATTGAGTTTCTGGTCATTTAATGTGCATAAGTCAAATTTGAACTACAAGCACATGCTGTCGTGCACCAAAGTTGGTTCAAAATTGACATTTGTGTCCTCGGGTGAATTTCTAGGTCCCTTGCAAGAAATGAGAATAAAATTAAAACATCTGGGCATCGTGGCTCGGCCGAGAACATTGAGAAACTTGGGTTTAAAATTCTTGTAAATCCAAAACACGTCTGAAAATCATGAAACTTGGCATGGATGTCATGTCATGGTACTACCATGTTGTGGTAAAAAAATGGGCCGAATAGGAACAGATTTTGGTATAAGCTTCTTGCAAACCGAAGCTTCTCTCGAGAAGGCTCGTGGTTCTGAGAGGGAACGTGCCACCTTTGAGTGCGAAACGATATACGTTGTCCCCCTTGAGTTTATTTACAAAGGCAACATAGAACTACATGAGTGCCCTGTTAAATTTTGGAATTATTCCGGCTTCGTTTGGCCTTATTTACACATTAATTGAGTTTTTGGTCATTTAATGTGCATAATTCAAATTTGAACTACAAGCACATGCTCCCGTGCACCAAAGTTGGTTGAAAATGACATTTGTGTCCTCGGGTGAATTTCTACTCCCTCCTTCCATCTATATAGGTCCTAATGTGTTTTTCGAGGCTAACTTTGACCAAACGTTAGAGCAATAATATATGACATGCAACTTACACAAAGCATACCTTCAAATTTGTATGTCAAAGGAGCTTCCAATAATATAATTTTCATAGTATACTTCTCATGTGCTATTAATCTTGTCAATAGTCAAAGGCTGTCTTGAAAAACACATTAGGCCCTATATAGATGGAAGGAGGGAGTAGGTCCCATGCAAAAAATGAGAATAAAATTCAAACATCTGGGCATCATGGCTCGGTCGAGAACATTGAGAAACTTGGTTTTAAAATCATGAAACTTGGCATGGTGTCATGTCATGGTAGTACCATGCCGTGGTAAAAAAATTAGCCGAATAGGAACAAATTTTGGTATAAGCTTCTTGCAAATCGGAGCTTCTCTCAAGAAGGCTCGTGGTTCTGGGAGGGAAGGTGTCACCTTTGTGTGCATAATTCAAATTTGAAATACAAGCACATGTTCCAGTGCACCAAAGTTGGTTGAAAAATCACATGTGTGTCCTCGGGTAAATTTCTAGGTTCCATGCAAGAAATGGGAATGAAATTCAAAATTCTGGGCGTCGTGGCTGGGTTGGAAACATTGAGAAACTTAGTTTTTTAATTCCTGTAAATCCAAAACACGCATGAAAATAATGAAACTTGGCTTGGTGCCATGACATGGCACCAACATGTTGTGGTAAATTTGCAGTCCGATTTGCGAAGGCGCACACATTAACAATCAACAAAGTCATTTTGGAACAAGTGATGTCACGTTACAATCGGAAACACAAGTATTATTGAAACCGTGGGCGTTCTACTTACTAGTACCATTTACGTGCCGCCACGCGTCCCCATTTTTTATTAGCTAGGAGGCGCCGTGCAGGGTAGCTATTTGAGTACGAGAGGCGTGCGATCAGACCCCTGCGCGTGCTTATCGGGAGGAGAGCCCTTTGACCTCCATCTGCCGTCCACCTCTCTCCCAAGGTCTCCATTAATGGCGCCCGAGCCTCTGTTTAATGGCATGGCTATGTCTCACTCGACTGAGATTTAAGAGAGAAAAAGGAAAATCTGAAAGCACGGATCTTGATGTAAGATCCGACGGACCTATATAGCATCTACTGCGACTTATAGCAAGACTGATGAATATATAAGGACGATTAATTTTTTTTTATCAAAGAAGGGCTTGCCCCTTCCGATTTTCATTACTGAAAACCACCACAATTCACAAGAAGTTCAGCACAACTCGTTGAGAAACCACAATTCAAGGGGCGGAGGCACAAGGGGCAATGGAGCACAGTGAGGTCCATCGAGACCTTAGAGAGCTCCATCGTCGGGTCCTGTTCGGTCTGCATGATCTCGCCCTCCTCGTGCACAACCATCTCTCGGCTTGGGCCGGGGTATTACAAAGCTTTACCATCACATATTTTATACTACTTCAAGGTGCATTAAATCAACACATGCAAGTATCAAAAGGAGAGTCACGGCATGCATGCATGCGTTGTAATTAATGCATCGGTAAACGCAAATTATTGAAATATATCGAGTGCAGTGCTTTGATGTGTCGCGTCAACTCGTACATCAACGAGAAGTTTGATTATCCTCTCCCTCGTGGACTTAACTGCACCTGCCTTTGGCTGTATGACAGGTTGGCCACACACCTGTCGGGCCCACCTGTCATACACGCAAAGGCAGGAGCGTCCCTCCCTCGTCCATGAGCGTGGTGGCTGGCAAGACTAGGAGAAGCTTTCGCTACACGCTCTCCCTCCCGCACGCGGTGGACATGCAGCAGTTCAATCGGTGTCAGATGGCCAGAAGCGTACTGTAGTACTCCATCATTGTTCAACTTCCCGAAGAGGCGAAGAGCCAAGCGCAACCCGGACGCTCGTGTGTCAGTTTCATGTGTAGAGTAGTCTAGGATACCGTGTACTGTGCCTGTAAGCTTAAAATCGTTGGGGTCAGCTCCATGCTATGTGGCCGTCTCGAAGTTTTAAAAAAATTAAAATAGTCTTCTGGCCCTACCTGACACCCTGGTGATTGTAGTTTGCACGCTCATCTGGTCAAGACAGGAATATATATTTTAATTTGTTTTTTCGAAAAGGGGGGACTCCCCGGCCTCTGCATCAGAATGATGCATACGGCCACATATATTTTAATTTGTGGTGGGTAAATGTTAGAGGTTGCAGCAAATATATTGTACACTGCGGGTCTTTCAGCAAAGTTTAGAGGCAAGCATGTGGGGCCAGTGCTATGATGTGTCGCGTCAACTCGTACAACGAGGAGAAGCTTGATTTTACTACATGCCTTCTCCCTCACCCATGCGCGCGGTTGCTCGCAAACGAGGATAGGCTTTTGCTTAGTAGTACTTCTACAACAAGCTATCCGTCCCGCTCGCGGTGGACGGACATGCAGCAGTGGATTCGACACTGTAGAAGTAGCAGTAGTAACATCATTGTTCGTCTTCTCGAAGAGGCGAAGAGCCAAGCGCAAACCGAACGTTGCAGTTGCGAACATTGGAGCACGCATATAGCCAGACTCTTGCATGAGACAAAATTGCTATGTGAGCCCACTACTGTACTAGTACGTACAACTACTTGCTAGTATAGCCCTGTAAACCAGAAAGGAGTATTTGCCCTTCTAGAGATTTCAACAAGTGACTAGACTACACCGAGATGGAGTACATATGGAGCAAAATGAGTGAATCTGCACCGTAAATAAATACGTACTAGTTCTATCGTTTTCCTCTCCGAGGTGCACAATATTGAGTATACTGACTAGTCTCTTTTTGACACGCATTTACGTTTTTTACACAGTACAGACGCAAGCGCTCATATACACGCGCATACACTCACCCCTATGAGCGCACACACGCACGGCACTATCATCTTGAAATTTACGAAGTCACCATAGGCACCTCGTCGTCGACAATGTAGGAAAATTATGAGGGGGGTCTCTCCAACAGTGTTCCTTGGCTCGCACCTAGCATCACGGTGGTCGAACTTGGAGTCATTCATCTGGTACACGTGGTATCTCAGATCTGGACACAAGGTGATGCGACCTCTCACTTCCTCCGCCATTTGAAGCGGCGCGCCGGTGGAGGGCTAGCATACTCCAATATTAGGTTGGCTCTATGTGATGTGGCAACTTCATATACTAACCGGATGCTGGCTATACTCCCTCTGTAAATAAATACATGGTGTATTGTTTTATTCCTATCGGCGAGGTAACTTAATGTCTTTTTGCTACTTAATAGGATTACGTGCAATGAACTAACCACCGCATGTGATGTTTGGTAGTCTCAAGTCATTGAAAGCATGCACGGGCACGGAGGGGGACGCAGCTTCATTGACTTACTGCACCTGCCTTTGGGTGTATGACACGTGGGTCCAACGGGTGGCTGGCCAACCTGTCATACAGCCAAAGGCAGGTGCAGTAGAGGGGCGAGGAGTAGATGGCCAACACGCACGTGAATTCAACGCAGTCTGCACTTCTCATAAAAACGCTCCCGCCAGTCCAATCTACGAAATCCTACGCACCTACGCACCTAAGGGCAAGAGTGATCACTCCAATCGCAAGATCAGTTGACTAGAAGCTAGACCCATGGAAGCGATAAGCGCGAGCATCAGCCGGCTGTGCCAGATGGTCCACGACGTTGGCCTGCATCCTGGCACCGAGGAATGTCTCCAGGTAGTGCTTGAGGCCGCCAGGGCGAGGGGCCGCTTGGACGACAGCTTCGTCTCCTTGTTCGACGAGGTCCTCGTCGGCTTCCTCGACAAGTTCACCGTCGTCAAGAAGCTCGCGGACGACCTTGACGTACGCCTCCAGCCCACGCGCCCAGGCTCTGCGATGCCTCCCACCCTCAACAGCCTCTATGGTGACAACCTCTTCGACGCACTGGTGGCCCTGCGACTGCCCGCCGTCGCGCTGGAGAATGTCCACCTCGAGGTCGCGCTCGCCGCGCGGCGCCTGGCACAGCAAGACACCATCGACATAATCACCCACGTCTACGCACAAATCGTCCACAAGGACTACTACATGCAAGAGGAGGACGATAGGACGCTGGCCTAACCGCAGGGCAACCTTGGATGGCATTGTTTATAAGCACGTTGAGCTTGCCGCCAACGCCGCTGCTCCTCACACGTCGGTTGGTGACCCGGTGCACTAGGGCGTGAGGATGTCGTTGATGGATCCGTATGTATCTTTATCTTTCCGTCAAATCCATGTAGTAGTATATGGTACTACTAGTAATTATCTTACCTTTCGCATCAACTTCATAATTTTCCTACGTACTCCATGCATGAACCGTGCCAGAACCAAACTTCTCATTACTCTAGGGAAAATCGTTATTTCTATCTATCGGTTGGCCCATGGAGCAGAACCAAATTTTACAAGTTACAAGTTCAAAAGGAAAAGCCTGCAGTGTTCGCGTCGCACCCCCACACGGTTTGTCCGGCACGCCGCTCAAGGGGGAATGCGTGCTGTGTTGCATTTTCACTTACAAGTGGGACCGTAGTTGAGCAAACCGACTATCGGCAAACCCCTACCCCGCCCACCGCGCGATGGCTGAGAAAACAGGAGGAGAAGAGATGGCTGTAGCTAGCACGGACTCCAAGAAAATTGGTGTCGGATGGGACTCGTGTGGGTGGCGTGTGCCGTACTGCTAGACATGAATGCTAGTTATGGCCCATGCCACCCCACTATATCGAGGTGTTGGTTACTCCACTATATCGAGTATGTAGAACAAATTTTCTGGAGTCCGTGCTCGGCCCTCCTCTATCTCTCTTCTCAGCCAGCCAGCAGACGCGCGGAGCCCATCGTCTGTTTGCTCATATGCGGTCCCACATGTCAGTGAAAACAATAGAGGACCCACTGAACCTGCACATCTTTCACCTCGACGTGCTGGTGATGAAAAACAAATCCAATAAGATCTTCGGTGGCCGCTTTTGGAGTTACTCAAGAGTAGTAAGATTCTATTTACAGTTTAACCCAAGATGCACATCACGTGGCTTCACCTACCACTCTATTTTCTTGCATGACACGACCTGGATGCTGGATGTCCCACGTGTCGGCAAAAGGAGGAAGAACTCGACCAAATCTTCGGTTGTGCTCTCAGATTAGACTAGTTGTGCTAACTTAAAATTTTATTGTGTAGAATGGATGCAAGTTTTGGTATTGGGAAGAAGAGTACAATGATATATTGATAGAGCACAATTTAGTAGATGTTCTAGCACTTTTAGCTAGCATAGAGGCTAGAGATGAGACTAGTGCACTTGTTGATAGAATAGAGGCTAGACACGTCTACTTCTTTACACTCGAAGAACAAAGAAGCACGCAAGATCGAGCCTCCGCAGATCAACAATGAATGCATCGAGAAGGCACTAATCCAACTTACATGAGCAGTTATGGAAGTTGGATGTCTTCTAAAATGTATTCTTGTGGTTCTTGTTTTCTTTGGTCTTGCTTTTCTAGTCAAAATTTTGGTGATGTATTTCCATGTACGAAAAAAATCAATGATGAAAAAAAGATATGTGTTTGCAAAGAAAAATGTACGCGGCCAGGATGCGGTCGCGCGTTCGGCGCACGACCACCGCATCCGAGAAATGGCCCGGACACGACCCCATTGCCCTACCCAAACGGACAGAATCCGGGCAAAACGGAGGTCTGTTTGGGGTCGTGCGTTGGAGTTGGCCTTACAAGGGGGACCGCAGTTGAGGAAACCGACTATCGGCAAACCCCCACCTCGCCCGCCGCGCGATGGCTGAGTTAGAGAAACGACGAGGTTGAAGAGATTGCTGTAGCACGGACTCCAAGAAATATGGTGTCAGATGGAAGTCGTGCTGGTGGCGTGTGTCGTACTCCTGGACGTGAATGCTTGTTCTGGCCCATGCCACCCTACTACTCCTACTACTACTCCTACTACTCCTATCGAGGATTCGAGGTGCTGGTTACGTACAGTGAACACATTAACATATGGCCCACCTCACACTGTGGCCAAATTTCCTGGAGTCTGTGCTAGGTTAAAAAGTGTTCTTTGTGAGGATGGGTGGCTGGTCTCAAGTTTAAAAATTGTTGTATTACGTACGTAGACGTAGAGATAGTGCAGCATGTGAAGCTAGTACAAATAGTGTACTATTGTTGATTGGCCTCATCCGATAACCTGTTGCAATGCACGTACAATTATGTATTCGGAAAATATTTTTTTGCCTCGTCGCAGCACCCACTCAGAGAAGCGACTCGATAGCCATTCATAAATTTAGTAAGTTTATCACAGGCATATCATTTTATTACATAGAACAGGTCATCAACCCACAACAACAACGAGGATAGATTATAAATACTAAAGTTTTCATCACACAACAAATAACAAGCAATGAAATGAACTTCAACTCAACCAATCCTCGGCGTTGGAAATGCTTGCTTTGAACCACAAGTGATTCTCTGGGAAGGGCCAGCTATTGTAAATCTCGAGGCCAACGCAAGACTGTTCATCTAGGCTGAAGCGGCCTACTATATCACGACCAGGGTAGGTAACCACCGAAATGTCCGACGTATAGATACAGTTGCTTCTCATAAATGGTAGTAATGTTGTGTCAACAACAGCTGGATCGGCTTTCACCATCATTGGATAGTTTTGTCCAAGAAAGAGCGAGTTTACTCCAAGAGCGAGTTTACTCCAAGAGTACTAATAAATAACTTTGATGTGTCCCGTCAACTCGCAGAACGACGAGAAGCTTGCTTACTACGCCTTTTCCCTCGCCAACGCGTGCGCGGTGGCTCGCAGCACGAGGAGAAACTTTTGCTTACAAGCGGTGGACGTGCAGCAGTTCATTTGGTGTCAGATTGCCAGAAGTACTACTGTAGTACCATCATTATTGTTTGACTTCCGGAAGAGGAGAAGAGCCAAGCGCAAGGTCACCTACTAACCTAGTACAGTACTACTATAGCCAAAGCTGGTCCACCTTTTTAGAGCATGGTTAATAAATATAGGCGGCTCTTGCAGCGGCACATCATTTAGAGCAAGTACTCTCTTCGTAGGAACAAAGGAAGTGAAACAAAAGTTGGAGTGGATGCTAGATTGCCAATTAAAAGATGATTACATAGGGAAAAAATCCTATAGCATTCTATCCTATGAATCAAACGACCAATGTAGGAAAATTATGAGGGGGGTCTCTCCAACAGTGTTCCTGGGCTCGCACCTAACATGACGGTGGTCGAACTTGGAGTCATTCATCTGGTACACGTGGCATCTCAGATCTGGACACAAGGTGACGCGACCTCTCACTTCCTCCGCCATTTGAAGCGGCGCGCCGGTGGAGGGCTAGCATACTCCAATATTAGGTTGGCTCTATGTGATGTGGCAACTTCATATACTAACCGGATGCTGGCTATACTACTACGGTACTCACACTCCAAGAAGTGACTCGAAAACCATTCATAAATTGAGTCTATGACATGCATTCGCAACTGAAATGTACCATTCATTAAATACAACAAGTCATCAACACACAACGACAACGAGGATACATGTTGGATTATAGATTATTTCCAACAAAACATTCTAGCAAATACTAAAGTTTTCATCACACAACAAATAACAAGCAATGAAATGAGCTTCAACTCAACCAATCCTCGGCGTTGGAAACGCTTGCTTTGAACCATAGGTGCTCTGGGAAGGCCCAGCTATTGTCAATATCGAGAGCAACGCAGGACTGATCATCCAGGCTGAAGCGGCATATATCAGGACCAGGGTAGGGAACCACCGAAATGTCCAAGGTATAGATACAGTTGCTTCTCATAAATGGTAGTAACGTTGTGTCAACAGCAGCTGGATCGCCTTTCACCATCATTGGATAGTTTGGTCCAAGGAAGAGCGAGTTTGTTCCAAGACTATCAATACTGAACCAGGGAGAAGGTGTTTGCGCTAGCACACTAGTATCCGTCCTGAATACCATGCAACGGGTGTTGGAATAGGTCAGGAGAGGGCGACCATGGGAGACAACACCTGCTTCCTCAGTAGTAATAGTCTGAGTGCACTGTATACACACAAGAAGAGGTGATCCATCGGAATTAGTTGCCAGGCACCACTGAGTATATAAGTTCTGCTCCTCCTCATGCTCGTGATCATCACCATCGTCATCTCCCCCTTGATTATAATTTTTTTCAAGTATAGGTGGTGGAATAATCACAGGACCTTGAAAACACAAGAAGAAGGTTAATTAGTAAAGGGAAACTTGCTAACCCGCATGCATGTGGATGAAACAATTATAATTACGGTGCAAGACAAACGTACCGAAACTACGAGGATCCCATGCAAAAACAGTGCCACGAGTGGTGGCAGCAAACACAAGATCCTCGTATTCAATTGCATCACAGTACACATCCGTGTATAGAAACTGATTTTTGAGCAATATCCATCCAGTCGAACCACGAAGGACGGCAACAAGCTTGTCGAAGATAGCAACAACTTGATAGTTCTTGTAATTCCAAGAGTGGTTGGGAACTCGACAAATTGCTATCTTCAGTAGACGACAGTCACCATGATCGTATTTGAACGTACGTAGATCATCTGTGTGCTCAACCTCAGGGCACTCGGAGATTTTTGGAAGTGGAATCCGCTGACGAGTGTACACATTCACAAGTTCCCACTCGTAATTGTACCCAATATAAACAACCCAATCTCCATTTGTGCCAGCCCAGGACTTACCCTTAAGCGATGGCATCTTGACATCACACGTATCATTATCAAGCGGCATCAACTTACACAAGGCGAGGCCTCCGTCGTCCGCGCCCATGCGAACAGGCTTATAGCGAATAAGATAAGGGAGATCAAACCGCTCCTGGACCCTTGGGTTCCTTGTAATGATGTTATTAGTTGAGTCGAGAATGGGCTTGAACGAACTTGCCATGCTAGCCGAGGTGATGACGTCGCACCGATCAATGAGTTCCCCCACCACGTCATCTTTCAGATCGGGGCAAGAATAACGGGGTCGTTTCCGGCTTGTTCCCTCCATGGAGAAGACGATCAAACAATGGCAGAAGGAAGGGCGAAGGCAAATGGAGGAGGGAGGAAGAGCGTGCGACAGCAGTTCCAAATCGAGAGGGAAAGGCGAAGAGTCGGTGGACGGTTGCCAGTTTGCCACGGTACACGAAGAGGCGCCCCGGCCTACACGTCCTTTCGGAAATTGTACAAAAGGACTCGCCGTCGTCTCACTGACATGTTGGAACGGGACCACATGTCAACGAAACATCATGTGTAATTTCTCGTGCAAAATGCGATCTGGCCGCGTTGGCCCGAGGTGCCGCATTATTTCTCGACTTCATTTTTTTAATGGCGTGCCGTTCAGTTTTGAAGCACGACTAACTGGTACTATTTGCTGAGAAAATATAAACTACTCTACCACTACTCCACCTCTAGTACTAGTAGTATAAAAAAGATATATAGGCTGGAGCTTTAGAGCTTTCTTGCTAAGGGCTGCCCACTTGCTTCTCACACTATCACCTTCTCTCCAGATCTTAAAAAGAGGGCCTCTCTCTCCCTCCTCACCGGTGGTCACAGATCCGCCGGGGAAGAAAGGGACGTGGAGTGTTGACGCACTCGTCGTCGGCGAGCGAGGTCACGCACTGACGACAAGGCCGTCCTCTCAGACCTAGCGCCCGCGCGGGATGGCCTCCGTCCCCGAGCTCGCTGTCGTAGTGCGTGTGGAGGACGATGACCACGAGCGAAGCCACTTCCCGCCGACCCTCGGGTATGCTACCTCTTTTCGAACCATACCCTTGTTCTATTGCCCCATCTGCCATGTCGCTGCATGTGGATCTTTTTCCACTCCACCATCTTCCCAATTTGCTATCCTCTGCTCTGCTGGTCACGCAGACGAAAACCTTAATTTGCACTATTAAAGGAAACCCTACTTCATGCAGACTAATCCATGTCTGGGTTGAATAAGGAAAGGAAGGGAGACTGTACTGTCCAAGAGAGTAGGCATCGAACCCGCATCTAGGTTGAGAAGGGGAAAATCAGTAGCTAAGGAACGAGTCTCGTGTCTCTTGGTTGAAGAAGGGTAGAAAGGCATGACAATGCAATAGAGAATGACCAGGTCGATCGGTTTGTTGTCCTCAGATAGGAAAAAGGTAGCTAAACATAACAAAAATGGGACGTAATCCACATATGCTGCCTGGATATTTGTTGCTCTGGGCAACCATACCTCCCTCACCACTCTATGCGTCCGTGGAGGTACATCGTACTGGTGCGCCCACTGTCCGAATGGGCCTCGCATGCTCTTAGTCTAAATTTTTTGCTGTTAGTATAACACCAGCAGTCAAGTCAAGCAATGCTACTGCTAAAGTGATGCCACATTTAACTAATGCCGCACTCAGTCTAATGCCACCGATAAATTTAAGCAATGCCATTTAATGTCACTGGATTATTTCAGGGTTAGCTGTTGATTGTGGATGTATTAAAGATTTTTCAACTAAGGCATTCTAATGATGTTGCACAACTAGTATACCAACGATGAAACTTGTTACTACCTTCCGATTTTTGCACTGTTAATGTTTATAGATTACATACCTCACTTTCATGAGATAAGTTAATTTTTTTGTATAGTGTCACCAAAATGCCAAGGCGCTGATGTCATTTTATTTTGGTTAAACTGCACATAAAATTATGAAGACAAGAGGAAAGGTTAAGAGTGGGCACCTCCTCCTCCGGCTGTTCTCTTGATTCATTCGATCAAGTTTTTATGTTTGATCGATTATCAAGATTGGGATAGCAATTTTTAAGGTCCCCCCGAGTTCGAAATGATATTTACCTTGGAGGTACATGGTTTGCAATTTTTTATACTATCATTAGTTAAGAATGCTAGTTACCTTCAGACTTTTGTATTTGGTTTAATGCTCATGCACAGCTAGTATACCAATGCTGAAACGTGTTACCTTTACATTTTGTATTGTTAATTCTTATAGAAATCTTCCAGTGCCAGAGTTTATTGAAACATGTTCAGTAAAACCATTGTACTGTACCCTGTAATAAACTAACTACTCTACTGTTGCACTAGCCACTGGATTAGTGTATATTTGTAGTATTCGAAATTTCGAATGGTGTTGCATTAGCGTATGGACATAAATAAAGGGTGGCAAGCTTTCCCAGATATGTGCTCAAGAAAACTACTACCTGTTTTTCTAAATACTAGTAGATGTTTGGGTACTTTAAACTGAACCGCAAAAACCTCTTATATTAAGGAACAGAGGGTGTAGAGTTCACTCAAATTATCCCGGTAAAGCTAGTCACACCTTTGTTAAAATTAATGTTCATTATGTTATCGGAGGAGGTCTGTAAGTTTGTCTCTAATGCCTGTCGAGTACATACCTGACATCATGATGTAATGTTAAGTCATTTCCTTTTGTACAGTGTCACTGAATTGTCAAGGCGGTGATGGCATTTTATTTTAGTTGAACTGCACAACATATGCTTAAAAGAAAAGGAAAGGTCAGGAATCGATCATTCTTTCAGAAACAACTATATATGCCTTTCTGACATCAGCCTCTGTTGCCTTATTTATTCCTTCAAAAAGGTGGTTAGAAACAGTCTTGCTACCTTTTCCCATTAAGAAATTGGAATGCTTATATTTGTGGTCACGAACGTGTACGTACATACTGGTCGATGTAGAGGCGCGCACGTGTCGTAGTAGAGGCGCGCACGTAGCATGTACACGTACGTACAGCGGCCAGTGTGCAAGAAAGAAAATATGGCCACGTACGTACATACGGGCAGGGTCTCGAACGCCTACTTGCGCATACATACGGCCAGGGCTCGTGTACATGGCTGGGTCAGAACGGAGAAACAGCGTCGTCGTCGTGTTCATGGGGAGCCAACCGGCTGGGTCGGAACAGAATGCGTCGTCGTGTTCATCGGGAGGGCTTGGACGGAAGAGCCAATGGAAATGAGGCCTGGCGTACCGCAGAACGGAGGAAACGGCCTTGTGTTCGACCGGCCACGTTTGAAACGGGATCCTGTTCATCGGGAGGGGTCTGGCGTACCGCAAAACGGAGGGAACGGACCTCCTACGGTCGAAACGGGGGTCCTGTTGATCGGGAGGGGTGTGGCGTACCGCAAAACGGAGGAAACGGACTTGTGTTGGAGCGCTACGGTTGAAACGGGGGTCCTGTTCATCGGGAGGGGTGTGGCGTACCGCAAAACGGGACTCCACGGGACACTGTTCATCTCCACCGTCGACCCCCTCCAGCCTCCACGGGCTACTGTTCATCCACCATCGACCTCCTCCAGCCTCCACCTGCGACTGTTCATCCACGGGCTCCTGTTCATCCAGCCTCCACCACGCGCTACTCCACCGGCTACTGTTCAACCAGCCCTCTCCACGGGCTCCTGTTCAACCACCCCTCCACGGGCTACTGTTCATCCAGCCCTCCGCCGTCTACTATTCATTCTGCCCTCCACGGGGTGGTCCTGTTCATCCTGCCCTCCACGGGGTCTTGTTCATCCAGCCCCAACCGGCTCGATCGATCGGGGTCCTGTTCATCCAGAGGCAACACCACGGGGTCCTGTTCATCCACCCCCACCGGGAACTGTTCATCCAAACCCCCCAGCAACGCTCACTGTTCATCTAGAGGCAGCATCGATCGGCTTCAGTTAGCAGCAGTAGCGAAGGAATCGCTCGATCAGGTTCAGTTAACAGCCATCGATCGATTGCTCGGGTTCAGTAACGCGTAGCCTGCAGTGCAATCACTTGGGTTCAGTTAGAGCCCAACGCCTCGCTCGGTTTCAGTTAGAGCCCAACGCCTCGCTCGGTTTCAGTTAGAGCCAATGCCTCGCACACATGCGCGTACGTGTACGAGAGAAACGCGCATCGCTCGGCCCCCGACCTCCCACCGTAACCGGGAACTCCCCGAAATTTTCCTCGCCCTCGCTTCTACCACGGTTTTTTCTGTCATGGACGGCTCAAAGAATGTCATGCAGCTGCGTCTCCGGCCCGCCCAGGACGAAAAGCCCATTTTCTGTCATGATTTTTTGTCATAGAAGTAGGAGCCCACCACATCTATGATGATACCGGGTTTTGTCACAATTATCGTCATAGAAGTGTCATATGTATGACAGAAAAAAATTTCGTTCGGCCCAAAATGTCATGGATGTGTCGTTTTTTTGTAGTGATCCAACAAACCATTTTCATTGGGTGTATGACCATAGAAGGTTTTATTCATGTAAACAGAACAACAATTATTCTCTAACTCAAATGAATAACCGTATTGCAATAAACATGATCGAATCATATTCATGCTCAACGCAAACACCAAATAACACTTATTTAGGTTCAACACTAATCCCGAAAGTATAGGGAGTGTGCGACGATGATCATATCAATCTTGGAACTACTTCCAACACACATCGTCATTTCACCCTTAACTAGTCTCTGTTCATTCTGCAACTCCCGTTTCGAGTTACTAATCTTAGCAACTGAACTAGTATCAAATACTAAGGGGTTGCTATAAACACTAGTAAAGTACACATCAATAACATGTATATCAAATATACCTTTGTTCACTATGCCATCCTTCTTATCCGCCAAGTATCTAGGGCAGTTCCACTTCTAGTGACCAGTCCCTTTGCAGTAGAAGCACTTAGTCTCAGGCTTAGGTCCAGACTTGGGCTTCTTCACTTGAGCAGCAACTCGCTTGCCGTTCTTCTTGAAGTTCCCCTTCTTCCCTTTGTCCTTTTCTTGAAACTAGTGGTCTTGTCAACCATCAACACTTGATGCTTTTCTTGATTTCTACCTTCGTCGAGTTCAGCATCACGAAGAGCTTGGGAATTGTTTCCGTTATCCCTTGCATATTATAGTTCATCACGAATTTCTAGTAACTTGGTGATAGTGAGTAGAGAACTCTGCCAATCACTATCTTATCTGGAAGATTAACTCCCACTTGATTCAAGTGATTGTAGTACTCAGACATTCTGAGCACATGCTCACTAGCTGAGCAATTCTCCTCCATCTTGTAGGCAAAGTACTGTCAGAGGTCTCATACCTCTCGACATGGGCATGAGTATGAAATACTAATTTCAACTCTTGGAACATCTCATATGCTCCGTGGCGTTTCAAAAAACGTCTTTGAAGCCCCGATTCTAAGCCGTAAAGCATGGTGCACTAAACTATCAAGTAGTCATCATATCGAGCTTGCCAAACGTTCATAACATCTACAGTTGCTCCTGCAATCGGTTTGTCACCTAGTGGTGCATCAAGGACATAATTCTTCTGTGCAGCAATGAGGATAATCCTCAGATCACAGATCCAATCCGTATCATTGCTACTAACATCTTTCAACTTAGTTTTCTCTAGGAACATATCAAAAATAAAACAGGGGAGCTAAACGCGAGCAATTGATCTACAACATAGATATGCTAATACTACCAGGACTAAGTTCATGATAAATTAAAGTTCAATTAATCATATTACTTAAGAACTCCCACTTAGATAGACATCCCTCTAATCATCTAAGTGATCACGTGGTCCAAATTAACTAAACCATAACCGATCATCACGTGAAATGGAGTAGTTTTCAATGGTGAAAATCACTATGTTGATCATATCTACTATATGATTCACGCTCGACCTTTCGGTCTCAGTGTTCCGAGGCCATATCTGCATATGCTAGGCTCGTCAAGTTTAACCTGAGTATTCTGTGTGTGCAAAACTGGCTTGCACCCGTTGTAGATGGACGTAGAGCTTATCACACCCGATCATCACGTGGTGTCTGGGCACGACGAACTTTGGCAACGGTGCATACTCAGGGAGAACACTTTTATCTTGAAATTTAGTGAGAGATCATCTTATAATGCTACCGTCAATCAAAGCAAGATAAGATGCATAAAAAGATAAACATCACATGCAATCAATATAAGTGATATGATATGGCCATCATCATCTTGTGCTTGTGATCGCCATCTCCGAAGCACCGTCATGATCACCATCGTCACCGGCGGGACACCTTGATCTCCATCATAGCATCGTTGTCGTCTCGCCAACTATTGCTTCTACGACTATCGCTACCGCTTAGTGATAAAGTAAAGCAATTACAGGGCGATTGCATTGCATACAATAAAGCAACAACCATGTGGTTCCTGCCAGTTGCCGATAACTCGGTTACAAAACATGATCATCTCATACAAAAATATAGCATCATGCCTTGACCATATCACATCACAACATGCCCTGCAAAAACAAGTTAGACGTCCTCTACTTTGTTGTTGCAATTTTTACGTAGCTGCTACTGGCTGAGCAAGAACCTTTCTTACCTACGCATCAAAACCACAACGATAGTTCATCAAGTTAGTGTTGTTTTAACCTTCACAAGGACCGGGCGTAGCCACACTCGGTTCAACTAAAGTTGGAGAAACAGACACCCGCCAGCCACCTGTGTGCAAAGCACGTCGTTAGAACCAGTCTCGCGTAAGCGTACGCGTAATGTCGGTCTGGGCCGCTTCATCCAACAATACCGCCGAACCAAAGTATGACATGCTGGTAAGCAGTATGACTTGTATCGCCCACAACTCACTTGTGTTCTACTCATGCATATAACATCTACGCATAAAACCAGGCTCTGATGCCACTGTTGGGGAACGTAGTAATTTCAAAAAAAAATCCTATGCACACACAGGATCATGGTGATGCATAGCAACGAGAGGGGAGAGTGTGTCCACGTACCCTCGTTGACCAAAAGCGGAAGCGTTAGCACAACACGGTTGATGTAGTCGTACGTCTTCACGATCCGACCGATCCAAGTACCGAACGTACGGCACCTCCGAGTTCAGCACACGTTCAGCTCGATGACGTCCCGCGAACTCCGATCCAGCAGAGCTTCATGGGAGAGTTCCATCAGCACGGCGGCGTGATGACGGTGATGATGTTGCTACCGACGCAGGGCTTCGCCTAAGCACCGCTACGATATGATCGAGGTGGAATATGGTGGAGGGGGGCACCGCACACGGCTAAGAGATCAAGAGATCAATTGTTGTGTCTCTAGGGGGTGCCTCCCTCCCCGTATATAAAGGAGTGGAGGAGGGGGAGGGGGCCGGTCACCCTTGGCGCGCCCCATGAGGAGTCCTACTCCCACCGGGAGTAGGACTCCCCCCTTCCATGTTGGAGTAGGAGAGGAGAGGGAAGGAGAGAGAGGGGGAAAGGAAAGGGGGGCGCCGCCCCCCTCCTTGTACAATTCGGACTTGGGGGGGGAGGGGCGCGCAGCTTCCCCTTGGTCGCCTCTCCTCTTCCACCACTTGGGCCCATGAGGCCCAATAACCTCCAGGGGGGTTCCGGTAACCCCCCAGTACTCCGGTATATATCCGATAACCCCCGGAACCATTCCGGTGTCCGAATATAGTCGTCCAATATATCAATCTTTATGTTTCGACCATTTTGAGACTCCTCGTTATGTCCGTGATCACATCCGGGACTCCGAACTACCTTCGGTACATCAAAACACATAAACTCATAATATAACCGTCATCGAACTTTTAGCGTGCGGACCCTACGGGTTCGAGAACTATGTAGACATGACCGAGACACGTCTCTGGTTAATAACCAATAGCGGAACCTGGATGCTCATAATGGCTCCCACATATTCTACGAAGATCTTTATCGGTCAAACCGCATAACAACATACGTTGTTCCCTTTGTCATCGGTATGTTACTTGCCCAAGATTCGATCGTCGGTATCTCAATACCTAGTTCAATCTCGTTACCGGCAAGTCTCTTTACTCGTTCCGTAATACATCATCCCGCAACTAACTCATTAGTTGTAATGCTTGCAAGGCTTATGATGATGTGCATTATCGAGTGGGCCCAGAGATACCTCTCCGACAATCGGAGTGACAAATCCTAATCTCGAAATACGCCAACCCAAAAAGTACCTTCGGAGACACCTGTAGAGCACCTTTATAATCACCTAGTTACGTTGTGACGTTTGGTAGCACACAAAGTGTTCCTCCGGTAAATGGGAGTTGCATAATCTCATAGTCACAGGAACATGTATAAGTCATGAAGAAAGCAATAGCAACATACTAAAACGATCAAGTGCTAAGCTAACGGAACGTGTCAAGTCAAACACATCATTCTCCTAATGATGTGATCCCGTTAATCAAATGACAACTCATGTCTATGGTTAGGAAACTTAACCATCTTTGATTAACGAGCTAGTCAAGTAGAGGCATACTAGTGACACTATGTTTGTCTATGTATTCACACATGTATTATGTTTCCGGTTAATACAATTCTAGCATGAATAATAAACATTTATCATGAAATAAGGAAATAAATAATAACTTTATTATTGATCTAGGGCATATTTCCTTCACTTTCGGCCGTACGTGAAGGTCGAAGTGTGCCGCCGGTACTGGGCGACCGGCACGCCGCTGCCGTGGTCAGATGCGCACCTTCCCAATGAGTGGCATCTAAGCCTGGATCGGGTGCCCATTCCCCCGTCCCGGCGACCGGTCGTGCCCGCCTCCAGGAGATCGTTCACCATCACGCCAGGATCCCGCGCGAGCTCCTCTCCGACCGCAGGTATGCCGTCGACTTGCCCTTCTGGGACACTTGGTTCAAGGAGGAGCACGACACGCGCCCGCAAACTTTTTTTGCCGGATGTGGTCGTAGCTCGCCCCGTGTGCGAGCACCGAGCCCGCCCAGAGTGCGCGGGCGCACGCGGGTGCGCAGCCTGACGCCGACTCCGTCTCCCTCCCCGTTGCCTTCGCCCCTGCAGCCTCCCGCCATGATGGCCGAGGAGGAGGAGGAGCAGCTCCTGCAGGCCGTCATGGAGGACTCCGAGCGGGAGTACAGGCGCCAACAGGAGGACGAGTGGGAGGGCCTAGCAGAGATGCTCGAGCGGTCGGCCTCCAGCAACGTCTACGTGCCAGAGCTGGACGTCAAGCAGGAGGTCAAGGAGGAGCCGACGGAGGAGTGTGCATGGGCGTCGTGGTCACAACCAGCCACACCGTCGCCCCCTCCGCCTGCACAACATGCGCTCGACCCATACTGGGGGCCACCGCCCCACCTCTGGACGCTCCCACCGTACATCGACCTGACGAGCGACGACAATGATGGTGGCACCTGAAGACGGCGGTTGCAACGACATCGGCGGCTACGACGACGACTTCTGTGGCGTGCATGCGACCACATTATCTATTTTATTTTATTTTTAAATTTCTTCGAAGTACTATGCATGGGCCGTGAATGACGACGGACTTTTTAATTATGTTTTTTAATGTTTTAAGCTATTCAGCAATGCCTTTTTTTCCTTTTCCATTCAATTTAGTGGATTTTTTTAAATGTCCCGCACGGACCAGTTGGGGCCGCGATTGCGCGTTGGGTGCGTTGACACGAGGCCGCCCCCAACCGAGCATGGGCGTCCATTTTCCCACCCCAAACGGACCAAATCCGGACCGAACAGACGTCCATTTGGGGTCGCGCGTTGGAGTTGGCCTAAGTTAGTATACGCTTGGTCCCCCAGCAATTTTTAGGAGACATTTCATCCCTCGAGTCTCAAAACCGGGTAAATTCCATTCAAAACCAGACGTAAGTGAAAAATCGTCCACATGGCAGTGGTTTTCTCTCTTCACTTGCCATGTGGATGCAATTTAGTCAAGCATTGACCCCCACCCCTGAAGCCTTCTTCTTCACCTCGTGCCTTGATACGTCTCTAACATATCTATAACTTTTTATTGTTCCATGCTATTATAATATCAATCTTGGATGTTTTATATGAATTATATATCATTTTTTAGACTAACCTATTAACTTAGTGCCAAGTTTCAGTTGCTGTTTTTTGCCTGTTTTTGGTTTTCCAGAATATTAGTACCAAACGAAGCCCAATTGCGAGGAAACCTTTTGGAGATTTTTTTCTGGACATAAGAGACCTTAGAAGCTTCAGGAGAGGGCAAGAAGATGAAGGAGTAGCCCACAAGGAACCAAGGTGTGCCCAGGGGGGTAGGCTCACCCTGGTGGTTTGTAAGGACCATGTTCACTCGTTTGACCTAATTCCGCCTCTATAAATTCTCTAAATCGAAAAACCAACATAGAGCCACCCGAAGCCCTTTTTCCGCCGCCGTAATTTCCTATTCTCGAGATATCCCATCTGGAGGTCTTTTTCGACACTCTACCGAAGGGGAAATCAATCACAGAGGGCTCTACATCAACCTTGTTGCCCTTCCGATGAGGTGTGAGTAGTTTACCACGGACCTATGGGTCCATAGTTAGTGGCTATATGGCTTCTTCTCTCTATTTGATCTTCAACACAATGTTCTCCTCGATGTTCTTAGAGTTCTATTCAATGTAATACTTTTTGCGGTGTGTTTGTTGGGATCCCATGAATTGTGAGTTTATGATTAGATCATCCTTCAATATTATTTGAGTCTTCTTGCTACTTCTTGAGCTTGCGTTGGTTTTTCCCTTAAAGAGGAAAGGATGACGCAGCAAAGTAGAGATAAGTATTTTCCTCAGTTAAGAACCAAGGTATCAATCCAGTAGAAGGAACACGCAAGTCCCCAATAGAAGCACCTACACAAACAAATAAATACTTGTAGCCAACGTGAAAAAGGGGTTGTCAATCCCTTCACGGTTACTTGCTAGGATGAGATATGATAGAGATAGATATAAAAGATAAGTAAAAGTGCAAAATAAAGTAAAAGTAAATAAATTGCAGCAATGTATTTTTGTACTTTTGGTTTTGTAGATCTGAAAATAATATGATAAAAGATAGACCCTGGGCCCATAGTTTTCACTAGAGGCTTCTCTCTTGAAAGAAAGCATACGATGGGTAAATAAATTACAGTTGAGCAACTGATAGAAAAGCGCATAGTTATGACGATATCTAAGGCAATGATCATGAATATAGGCATCACGTCCATGAAAAGTAGACCGACTCCTGCCTGCATCTACTACTATTACTCTACACATCGACCGCTATCCAGCATGCATCTAGTGTATTAAGTTAACAAGAATGGAGTAACACCTTAAGCAAGATGACATGATGTAGAGGGATACACTACTGCAGGATGCTGCTAACGCGACACTACGATCAGAGAGCCTTTGACGAAACTCTGTGCGATGCATTAATCGCAAACGGGGATGTAAAACACGTCAAAAAGATGCAAAACGTTTGCGATGGTGGAGACATCAAACACGGTTCAGATTTTAGTTACGTGTGCGATGCGGGGCATATGGTTGATCCAGAAGAACTGTTTGCGATGAGGCAGAACAACAGAAACGGGCAGCCATATCAATGTGTGTGCAATAAACAGCATACAGTTCGCTCCGATGAACTGTGTGCTATTAGGGATTGCAACAGAAACGGTCAGCCAGATCAAGGTGTGTGTGATATACGACATACGGTTCACTCGGACGAATTGTTTTCGATTAGGGAAGAGAACAGAAATGGTTCAACTTAACAAGATGTGTGTGATATGTGATACGTCTCCAACGTATCTATATTTTTTGATTGTTCCATGCTATTATATTATCTGTTTTGGATGTTTTATATGCATTAATATGCTATTTTATATAATATTTGGGACTAACCTATTAACCTAGAGCCCAGTGCCAGTTTCTGTTTCATCCTTGTTTTAGAGTTTCACAGAAAAGGAATACCAAACGGAGTCCAAACGGAATAAAACCTTCGCGATGATTTTTCTTGGACCAGAAGACACCTAGGAGACTTGGAGTGCAAGTCAGAAGAGCCACGAGGCGACCACAAGGGTGGAGGCCGCGCCCAGGGGGTAGGGCGCGCCCCCGACCTTGTGGGCCCCTCGGTGACCCCCTGACCTATATCTTCCTCCTATATATTCTCAAATACCCCCAAAACTTCCAGGGGAGCCACAAAACCACTTTTCCACCGCCGCAACCTTCTGTACCCGTGAGATCCCATCTAGGGGCCTTTTCCAGCATCCTGCCGGAGGGGGATTCGATCACGGAGGGCTTCTACATCAACACCATTGCCTCTCCGATGAAGCGTGAGTAGTTTACCATAGACGTACGGGTCCATAGCTAGTATCTAGATGGCTTCTTCTCTCTCTTTAATTCTCAATACAAAGTTCTCCTCGATATTCTTGGAGATCTATTCGATGTAATACTCTTTTGCGGTGTGTTTCCCGAGATCCGATGAATTGTGGATTTATGATCAGATTATCTGTGCATATTATTTGAATCTTCTCTGAATTCTTATATGCATGATTTGATATCTTTGCAAGTCTCTTCGAACTATCGATTTGGTTTGGCCAACTAGATTGGTTTTTCTTGCAATGGGATAACTGCTTAGCTTTGGGTTCAATATTGCGGTGCTCGATCCTAGTGACAGAAGGGGAACCAACACGCATTGTATTGTTGCCATCGAGGATAAAAAGATGGGGTTTTCATCATATTGCTTGAGTTAATTCCTCTACATCATGTCATCTTGCTTAACGCGTTACTCCGTTCTTTATTAACTTAATACTCTAGATGCATGCTGGATAGTGGTCGATGTGTGGAGTAATAGTAGTAGATGCAGAATCATTTCGGTCTACTTGACACGGACGTGATGCCTATGTTCATGATCATTGCCTTAGATATCGTCATAACTTTGCGCTTTTCTATCAATTGCTCAGCAGTAATTTGTTCACCCACCGTATTAATTCCTTTCTTGAGAGAAGTCTCTAGTGAAACCTATGGCCCCCGGGTCTATTTTCCATCATATAAGTTTCCGATCTACAATTCTAGTTTCCTATTTACTTTCTTTGCAATCTTTTACTTTCCGTTCCATAAACCAAAAAATACCAAAAACATTACTTTACCGTTTATCCATCTCTATTAGATCTCACGTTGCAAATAACAATGAAGGGATTGAAACCCCCTTTATCGCGTTGGGTGCAAGTTGGTGTTTGTTTGTGCACGTATTCGGTGGCTTGCGTGTTTTCTCCTAATGGATTGATACCTTGTTTCTCAAAACTGAGGGAAATACTTACTCTACTTTGCTGCATCACCCTTTCCTCTTCAAGGGAAAAACCAACGCATGCTCAAGAGGTAGCAGGAAGAATTTCTGGCGTCGTTGCCGGGGAGATCTACGCCAAGCCAAGACATACCAAGTACCCATTATAAACTCTCATCCCTCACATTACATTATTCGCCATCCGCCTCTTGTTTTCCTCTCCCCCACTTTTAAAATGATTTTCAAAAATATTCACCTTTTCTTCGCCCCTCTTCCGTTCGTCTTCTTCGTTCGCTTCTTGTGTGCCAGTGTGTTTAAACGCCATTAGCTCTCATGGCTAGTCCTCCCATTATCGTGGGTACTCCTGATAATGAAGTCCTCAACTTCAAAGAAAGGGAAGGAGAAAATTTGAAAGATGCTTGGTATAGAATTTACAATGCTCAAAACAGATCTACTCGAAAACAATCTAATGATGTGCTTCTTCATAATTTTTATGTAGGCATTACTCCTTGGAATAGATATGTTCTAGATACCATCACAGGAGGAAATTTCTTGGGGAGCCATACTTTTGATTCTTACAATGCTATGATAGATTTATTAGGTCCCCCACCTCTTTTGGTTAACGGTACTGCTTTAACTTTGGAGCATGTGATGCAAAGGCTTGATATTATTGACAATAAAATTGCTACCGTTGAGTTCATTGAAAATTTGGATAAAAAGATTCATAATCAGATTACTCAATATGGGTCTAAAGTAGGAGTTACCTTAAAGAATCTTAGGGAAAAGGAACCACTAGTTAATGAAAAGATAGATCAAGATTCTACTAGAATTGGCAAACTAGAAGATATTATTACCAACTTGGGTTCCACTTTTTCCTCCGCTAAAACTCCTCAAAATCTTCCTCCTACCAAGATTGTCAAGTTTACTTATGTTCCTAAGAATAAGGGTGAATCTTCTAGTAAAGACAATGAAGATCTCAAATCAATTAGTATTCACCCCAATTTTCTCGATATTATTAAGGAACCTATTGTCACGAATGAATCTCTTGATTTCTTGCCTCGGGGTTTGATCATTTATAAAACCAAAGAATCTCCTAAAAGTCGTAAGTGTGTGATTAAATATTTGCATGCCAAAGATGATAACACTTAGATCTGTTCGTGTTTTATGCCTAGCTAAGGGCGTTAAACAATAGCGCTTGTTCGGAGGCAACCCAATTTTATTTTTGTTCTTGATTTTTAGGTTCTGTTTTGCAATAAATATTTCATCTAGCCTCTGGTTAGATGTGGTTTTGTGTTTTAATTAGTGTTTGTGCCAAGTAAGACCTTTGGGATAGCCTACGGTGATAGTTAATTTGATCTTGCTGAAAAACACAAACTTTTGCGCTCACGAAAACAATTCTCATTTTTAGCTAAAGAGTGATTTTTAGTTGATTATTTTTGCAGAAGATTAATAGATAAATTATCTAGGACTTCCTAATTTTTCAGGATTTTTAAAGTTACAGAAGTATTCGAAATATCCAGATTGCTACAGAATGTTCTGTTTTTGACATATTCTGTTTTTCGCGTGTTGTTTGCTTATTTTGATGCATCTATGGCTAGTATCGGGGGGTATGAACCATGGAAAAGTTGTAATACAGTAGATATTACACAAATATAAATAAAGAATGAGTTCACAACAGTACAAAAAGTGGTGATTTATTTTATTATACTAACGGAGCTTACGAGATTTTCTGTTGAAGTTTTTGTGTTGTGAAGTTTTCAAGTTTTGGGTGAGGATTTGATGGACCATGGAATAAGGAGTGGCAAGAGCCTAAGCTTGGGGATTCCCAAGGCACCCCAAGATAATATTCAAGGAGGCCAAAGAGCCTAAGCTTGGGGATGCCCCGAGAAGGCATCCCCTCTTTCGTCTTCGTCTATCGGTAACTTTACTTGAGGCTATATTTTTATTCACCACATGATATGTGTTTTGCTTGGAGCGACTTGTATGATTTGAGTCTTTGATTTTTAGTTTGACACAATCATCCTTGCTTTACACACCTTTTGGGAGAGACACGCATGAATCGTGATTTATTAGAATGCTCTATGTGCTTCACTTATATCTTTGGAGCCAGGCAATTTTGCTCTAGTGCTTCACTTATATCTTTTTAGAGCACGGTGGTGGTTTTATTTTATAGAAATTGATGACCTCTCCTACTTCACTTATATTATTTTGAGTCTTTAGAACATCATGGTAATTTTCTTTGGTTATAATAGTCCTAATATGATAGGCATCCAAGAGGGATATAATAAAAACTTTCATATAAAGTGCATTGAATACCATGAGAAGTTTGATTCCTTATGATTGTTTTGAGATATGAAGATGGTGATATTAGAGTCATGCTAGTGAGTAGTTGTGAATTTGAGAAATACATGTGTTAAAGTTTGTGAGTCCCGTAGCATGCACGTATGGTGAACCATTATGTGATGAAGTTGGAGCATGATTTTATTTATTGATTGTCTTCCTTATGAGTGGCGGTCGGGGACGAGCGATGGTCTTTTCCTACCAATTTATCCCTCTAGGAGCATGCACGTAGTACTTTGTTTCGATGACTAATAGATTTTTGCAATAAGTATGTGAGTTCTTTATGACTAATGTTGAGTCCATGGATTATACGCACTCTCACCTTTCCGCCATTGCTAGCCTCTCTAGTACCACGCAACTTTTGCCGGTACCATAAACCCACCACATATCCTTCCTCAAAACAGCCACCATACCTACCTATTATGGCATTTCCATAGCCATTTCGAGATATATTTCCATGCAACTTTCCACCGTTCCATTTATTATGACACGCATCATCATTGTCATATTGCTTTGCATGATCATGTAGTTGACATCGTATTTGTGGCAAAGCCACCGTTCATCATTTTTTATACAAGTCGCTCTTGATTCATTGCACATCCCAGTACACTGCTGGAGGCATTCACATAGAGTCATATTTTGTTCTAAGTATTGAGTTGTAATTTTTGAGTTGTAAGTAAAGAAAAGTGTGATGTTCTTCATTATTAGAGCATTGTCCCAAGTGAGGAAAGGATGATGGAGACTATGATTCCCCCACAAATTGGGATGAGACTCCGGACGAACAAAAAAGAGGCCAAAAAATAAGAGAATGCCCAACAAAAAAATGAGAGAAAAAGAGAGAAGGAACAATCTTACTATCCTTTTGCCACACTTGTGCTTCAAAGTAGCACCATGATCTTCATGATAGAGAGTCTCCTATGATATCACTTTCATATACTAGTGGGAATTTTTCATTATAGAACTTGGCTTGTATATTCCAATGATGGGCTTCCTCAAAATGCCTAGGTCTTCGTGAGCAAGCGAGTTGGATGCACACCCACTTAGTTTCTTTTTGAGCTTTCATAAACTTATAGCTCTAGTGCATCCGTTGCATGGCAATCCCTACTCACTCACAATGATATCTATTAATGGGCATCTCCATAGCCCGTTGATATGCCTAGTTGATGTGAGACTATCTCCTTCTTTTTGTCTTCTCCACAACCACCGTCTATTCCACCTATAGTGCTATGTCCATGGCTCACGCTCATGTACAGCATGAAAGTTTGTCGGGGGAATGTATGGGTGTATGCATTTCCCCCTGACTCGTGCACGAACAAGCCGAGACCAGGCCAGAGTACAAGAAACCAAGAGATCTAAAGAACCAACATGCAGTTCAGAGGGACCAAGATCAAGCCAGAGGAGCAATATATCGGCAAGAGAAGGGCCTCCCTTGCCGAGCAGGCGAGCCCGGCAAGGGCCGAGGCCACCGCCAGAAGCAGGCAACCAAGGCCCCCCGGCAAGGTCTGCCGGGGATCGCAGGGGCAGAACCACCCCACCAACCACTCAAGCACGACCCACGTCGTCAATGAGTGCCGTGTCAAGCCGCAAGGTGATTAAGTGGCAGCCATGCGCCACATGGCAGCCATTTCCTACAGAAGAAACCCACAGATGACACCCGTCCTGCTTTGTCAAGAGAACAGGCACGGAGCTGGCAAGATAGTTCGCCAAGCCTTGCCGGGCAACCAGTGATGTGTCACTAAGCGGTGCATTTAATGCACCCTGTCAGCCCGCAGAGTTAGGTATGATAGCACTGTTTGCTATCATATCAGTGGATAATGACTACTTTGCCATTGTGGTGACCCCTTGATCTATAAAAGGAGGCCCATGGCACTCGTAGGAGGGGTTGGAAAGTTGACAAACCCACACCCCCATACCTGCGTAGTCACTGCTGCCCTACGGCGACCTCTGCCAGGCAAGTGTAATGCGTCTCACCACCTCCATTCCACCATCAATCCACCAAAGCAGGAGTAGGTTTTTACGCCTCGCGGCGGCTCAAACCTGGGTAAATTGCTTGTGTGCTCTCTGTCGTGCTGCCGTGCGCTGGTCTGCTCTTTGTGCAACGCGAAGTCCCCCTGCCGAACCAGCAAGGGGCCTCATGGTCCATAGGTGGCCGTGGATATCCCGTGACATCTTTGGCGCGCCAGGTAGGGGGCTCGCTTGCGCGAACCTGAAAGCATGCGCAGCGCGTCATCTTCATCACCATCTCCATCTTCGACGGCGCCATCAACTGTGGCGCCCGCGGAGACGCGGAAGCAAAGTGGGGGGGCTCCCTTGCGTCGTCCTATCGCTCTCCGAGCTTTGCCATAGCGACGGTTACGGCCAAGACCACCGCTCACAGCGGTAGATTTATCCCGGTGGCTTGTATGGCGTTCTCACCATTCGGGTACCGTCCGGAGGAAGGGGCACAAGACGTGTGGGCGCGAGCTCCCTCCTTCCTGTCCCTCCCCCTCGTCAGCAGTCGAGCTGCTTTAGCCTCGGCGTCATCGACGTCGACGATTACCACGTGACGCTCGGTCCAGTATTTCCCCCGCCATGGGTAATCCTGAGCAAAGCGCTGGTATGAGTCTGTCGATTGATGCCCCGGCAAGCATGCTTTGGCAAGGCTGCCTGCTTTTGGCATGACCCATGCGACAGCAGCCGCTGCACTGACTCGAGGGGAAGGGAGCAAAAAGGGAAGAGGACCAGAGAAGCTCGACACCGTGCCCCGATGCCCGCCAGCTGCAAGAAATGTATGTCGGTCCTTGCCGGGAACAAAAAAACCACCTGATTGCCTTCTACTCCTCCAGGCGCCGTGGACGCGTCGAACGCGCGCGGCCCGTCAGAGGAAACAAGAAGCTTAAAACTAAAGCTAAGTTCACGTTATCACTTCTTGTTGATGCGTTTTAGATTTTTGCAGTCGTTTATCCCTTAACTCTAGTGAGTGTTGGTATCGATAAATCCCTCATGCGATGGAACCTTGGCTAGTTTCTTTGATCGCACCATCGTCCTGTCCAGAGCCACGCTCGCGGGTCGAGGGGCTGCATCGAGAGCTACCTAGGGAAAACTTGCCAATACGCATCCACGCCAAGATGACTGTTAAGGGTTGGACCCTTACGACAATCGTGGCAATATGATATCGGCAGGCATCCAGAACATGGATAGGAATTGATCATACAAACACGAGCATATAGAGTTTGAAGGGATAAACACACATTTAAAGATGCAGCCAGAAGTATTAGTTTCACACAAACACTTGAGATAAAACGACTAAACACAAAGTATATGTCATGTTCCATACAGGGCCCCGTGGAGACGACAGAGGCCCGTACTTGATCCTGTGGCCAGGTGGAATAGCTTAAATGCGAAGAACCCTGTCAGCGCGGGGAGCGGCCTTCTCCTCAGTGGCAGCAACGTCAGCACCTGCTGGCGGCTTCTTGAAGCCGTCATCAAGATCGAGCTCTAGGTGGCGGCAGGCGATGTTGCTCAAGACCATGAAGAGGGCATTGCGAGCGAGCCTCCGCGACTCGATCGCGAAGCGTTCGGCCCTCCCCTCTTCATGTACCTTCAGCTTGTCAATCAACTCATTGAAAAAGAGCCCCAACTTGACACTCGGGATCTCCTGCTCGCTGGCTGAGTAGACTAGGTCGTCCATGCCCATCGCCGCAGCTTGGGTGCCAAGGCGTTCCGCAATATCAATCATGCACTTGATCTAGAGGTTGCTCATGTTGACCCGATTCTTCAGCCTGTCCTCTGCACCTTGCTGGAGACGCTTGGCAGTTTCCAACTCCTTGGACAGCAGCTGCTGCTGGGATTCAAGGGACTCTGCCGAGCTCCAGCAAGCCGATCCTCGCCTTCATGTCAGTGATGTTGCCGTTGGCCGTCTCAAGGCTCTGGGTCTTGGAAGAAAGCTATGACTGCATATCAGCCAAGCGGAGCTCTGTCTGCCGCGCTTCCTCCTTGAGTGCCTCCACCTCCTTGGTGCCTTTGGCAAGATCCTCGTTCAACTTAGCCACCTGCTGGTCGAGGTCAATCTTGGCGGCAGACGCAACATCCAGATCTTCAATAAGCTTCTTCAGCTGGGCAGCATGGTCAGTAGCAAGGGTGTTCAGAGCAACCTCATGCTTGTCCTCCAATTCCTTGGTACGTTGTTGCACCAGGGCCTCCAAACTTTCATCTTTGGCATGGAGGGTAGCTTCAAGGTTCTCCTCCCGAAGGGAGATCTCTCGCTCCCTAGTGTCTAGAGACACTTTGCGATCCGCCAGGCGCCCACTCGAGCCATGACATCTTCCCTCATCATCTGAAGGGTCTCTTGCTGCCTCATGAGCACCTTGAACTGCTTGTCATGCCATTCACGCAGCTCCAGGCACTTGTCCTTCAGCCTCTGATCCACCTTGCCGGCGGATTCGCGCCATTCCTTGAGTTCCTGCCACTTTTGGCGGTGCCGGGCCTGCATTTCCTTCACGCCCGCCGCCATGGATTCCATGAAAGATAGGTCCATGGCGATGGCGACTGAGTCATCGGCCTCTCCAGCTCCCTGGTAGAGCGGAGCCAGGAGACGCTGAAGCTCCTCGTCAAGCTCTGCATCCGTGGTAAGCGACGGGCCGAGCGCTCCGATATCAGGCAATGACAACACCATTGCCAGCGTACTCGAGGGAGGTGGCGGAGTCTCGACAACGGTCCCGGTGGTGGGATGCGGGCCCATGATCTGGAGTGGAATCTTCATCTCGACGGCCACTTCCCCTATCGGGGCGTCCTCCGAAGAATGCTCCATCACCGACAAGGAGCCCTGAATATCCTCAGCAGCAAGATCCTGACCCTCGGCTGTTGCAAGCCTCGCGGCTTCGTCCGCGGCAGACCTCTCTATGTCAGCCACCACCTCCAGCAAATCTCGTTCTTCAGTTTGGGGGGCTGCACGCGGGAGGGCCAGGGAACAGTGAAGAAACATAAATCTCAAGCGAATGAAGAAACCGATGGAGGCAACTAGAGTATAAAAGAAAATAAGGATTAAGCCAGGTACCTGGGGAAGTCTGCCGGGTAGGGGTCTCCGTTTCCCCAGTAGCAGTTATTGCCGGGTCACGAGCTTCATCCTCCGTCGGGGTGGGCTTGGCAGCCTTCTGCACGGTCTCTGCCATGGAGGATTCCATGACAACCTCTTCGGCTTGAGCGGCAGAGGAGGCATGCCCCTCAGGGAGGGGCTCGCCCTGCATCGTCTCGCCACCTCCTCCATGTGGGGGGCGGAAGGGCTGCCTCCATCATCTCTAGCGGGCGGGGCCAAGTCTCCGCTCCCAGGCTGGGGGCTCGGCACGAGGTCTTCTGCGTCCTTCCCTGCCGAAGCCGAGTCCTCTGCGCCCTCCAGCGACCCGAGGCGCCGGAGCCTCTTCCGAGAACGGTGAATGAGGGTCTCCATGTCCTCCTCCACTTCCCTGCCGGCAGCAACAAAAACGAGAGGTTAGTCAGCGAAAGCTTCAAATCTACATAAAGGAGATGCCTGCCACAAAGAGAAACCCTTCTTACTCTTCTGCGATGAGCATGGAGTTCAAGTTGAACTCTATGGGAGGGGGAGACTCCCGTCCTCTCTTCAAAGGCGGAAGGGTGGAACTCTCCGGCAGCTTCGGCGCCTTCCGTGGCATCAGGAGCTCCAGGGAAGACGAGCTCTGCGAGGAGCTCGAGCTAGAGCGAAGGTTGGACTTCGCTTCCTTGGCCGCCGGCCGTTTGGCGGAAGGAGCCTTGGCCTGAGCGAGGCGAGGGGATTGGCGACACGCCACCTCGGCCTTGGTAGACTTGGTGGAGGTCTTCTTCACCCTCTTGGTGGCTGGCGCTGGGTTGGAGAGGTCGCCGCTCCTCGGGCTGCGGCACGCCTGTGGGTGCGCTGGTCAGGGTTCGGTGCTGGGGCTTGCGGTCCAGCCGCAAGCCACTCATCTTCAGGAGCCGCTGCCGTGTCGTCCTCCCTCTCCTCCTCCTCTCCCTCTTGGAGCTCTGTTGCTGCCGTGGCTAGGACGTCCAGCCCGGCAAAGTTATCTCCGGCAAGCTCTTCCCCGGCAGCATCTTCCGTGGCTTGCGCCTTGCTGCCGCCCTGGGAAGAGCTCCCGTCCCCAGCCTTCCCTTTGCCTTTCCCGGCCTTTGCGGCCTTCTCCATCTCTGTGCGGCGGGACGCCTTGTCCTCCTCGACCCTCTTCAGAATATACGCCACCTCCACAACGGAGGTGCGTTTTGTTAGGAATAAGCAACTTGTATTCCCATGAGGCCATAGGCCAGTATATATACATGTACAGGTGTGGAACATATGCAGGAAACCCCTTATACAACGGGATAAATACAAAGGGGTACATGACCTATATTATAACTCTAACACCCCCCCTCAAACTCATGGTGGAGGAACAACACTGAGTTTGGAGAGATAAAAGCCATGTTGTGCTCTAGTCTGGGCCTTCGTCAGGAAATCCGCCAACTGTAACTCGGAAGGCACATACTGAAGAGCAATAACCTGATCCTGCACAGCAGCGCGCACATAGAAAGCATCAACACCAATATGCTTGGTGAGCTCATGCTTCACAGGATCGCGCGCAATGCTAATAGCACCTGTACTGTCAGATAAGAGCAGAGTCGGTGTAGTGAAAGAAACACCAAAATCCTGAAGTAACCACCGTAACCAAGTCACCTCTGCCGTCAAAAGAGCCATGGCTCGCAACTCAGCCTCAGCACTCGAACGGGAAAATGCAATCTGTTTCTTCGTCTTCCAGGCAATGAGAGAACCGCCAAGAAAAACACAGTAAGCAGAAAGTGAACGGCGATCAGAAGGATCACTAGCCCACGTAGCATCCGCATAGGCCTGAAGCTGTAAAGAACTGGAGCTAGGAAAGAATAGACGGTGAGAGATCGTGCCCCGAAGATATCGGAGAACACGAAGGAGATGACTATAGTGAACTGATGTGGGAGCAGAGACAAACTGACTCAGAATATGAACCGGATAAGAGATGTCCGGACGAGTGATAGCTAGATAGACAAGACTGCCAACGAGATGACGATAACGCGTCGGGTCAGGGAGAGGATCACCATCAGTAGCATGGAGGTGACATTGAGCTCCATAGGAGTCTCAACAATGCGCTCGTCAGTAAGAGCAGCACGAGCAAGAAGATCCTGGATATAGTTTTCCTGGGATATAAAAAAGCCATCAGAGGTAGAAGAGACTTCAATCCCAAGAAAGTAGCGAAGAGGTCCAAGATCAGACATAAGAAACTGCTCTCTAAGACGGGCCTTTACAAAGGCAATATACTCGGGGTCATCCCCAGTGATGACCATATCATCAACATAGAGAAGAAGAAGAGTCCGGCCACGAGGAGAAAGGTGAATAAACAATGCTGGATCATGAGCACTTGCTAAAAAACCAGCAGTAGTGACCACAGAGGCAAAACGCTCAAACCAGGCGCGAGGGGCTTGCTTAAGGCCATAGAGAGAGCGACGAAGACGACACACCATGCCATCAGGAACAGAATACCCAGGTGGTGGCTGCATGTACACCTCCTCACGTAGCTCACCATTAAGAAAGGCATTCTTAACATCAAGCTGAGATATAGACCAGTGGCGTGCAGAGGCAACAACAAGAAGTGTACGAATAGTGGTCATATGGGCCACAGGAGCAAAAGTCTCGTCATAATCACGACCATGCTCCTGCTGAAAACCACGAGCCACGAGACGAGCTTTGTGACGCTCAAGAGAACCATCGGAGCGAGTCTTAACCTTGTAGACCCACTTACAAGTGATGGGACGGACTCCGGGAGGAAGAGAAACAAGATCCCAGGTACCAGTGCGTTCAAGAGCAGCAATCTCCTCTGCCATTGCAAACTGCCATTCAGGATGAACAACAGCCTGACGGTAAGAAGTCGGCTCAAGAACAGCAGCACCAGCGGTGGGAAATCCAAAGCGATCAATAGGCGGACGAGGACGAGAACGCAAACCATAAGTAGGCTGAGAGGAAGAGGACGACTCATCCAAGGAAGCATCCACAGGTCGTGAACGACGAGTGTAATGCTCAGGAAAAGATGGAACAAGAGAAGGAGGAATCGCCAAGGTAGAATCGGGGGGTGGCGACGAAGAAGTCACCGGAGAGGAAGGTGTAGAATCCGGTGACATGCTAGGTGAGGAGACCGGGGAAGATGGTGGCGGCGAATCGACGAGGGGTGGAGAAGCAGAGGGAGTGGAACGAATAGGCACAGGCGCGACGGGGGTGATAGGTGAGTCAGGAAAAGTGAGGAAAGAGATATCCTCCACTGAAAAAAACGAGGAAGATGGGCGTGGGTAGAAAGGACGAGACTCATCAAAAGTCACGTCTCGAGAGATACGCATCCGACGACCGATAGGATCCCAACAACGATAGCCCTTATGCTCATCACTGTAGCCTAAGAAGACACACTCAACAGACTGAGCGGTCAGTTTGGTGCGTTCGCGAGGGGCAAGAAGAACATAGCAAACACAACCAAACAAGTGAAGCATCGAATAATCGGGAGAACGATCAAAAAGACGCTCAAAAGGAACACCACCCTGCAAAGCAGCGGACGGCTGAAGGTTGATGAGATAGGCGGAAGTGGAGATAGCCTCGGCCCAAAAATGAGGCGGAAGAGAGGCGGCGATCATCATCGCACGAGCCGTCTCAAGAAGGTGACGATGCTTGCGCTCAGACACGCCATTCTGAGCATGAGCACCAGGACAAGAGAACTGGGCAAGAGTACCCTGCTCAGCAAGGACACCACGCAACATCTTAGAGATATACTCGCCAGCAGAGTCAGCACGAAAAACACGAATGGGTGAAGAGAACTGAGTATGAACCATGGCAGCAAAACGCTTATAAATAGATAACACCTCACTACGAGAAGTCATGAAATAAAGCCATGTGTAACGAGAGAAATCATCTATGAAAATAATATAGTATTTATGACCACCTTTCGAAGCGAAAGGAGCCGGACCCCATACATCAGAATGGACTAAATCGAAAGGACGCTTAGACACTGACTCACTATGTGAATATGGTAACTGAATCTGCTTGCCAAGACAACAACCCTGACACTCTAAAGAGACATCTCCTGAGACAGACCCCAGAAGACCTCGACGAACTAAAGACGACAACCGAGAACCACACAGATGACCAAGTCGATGATGCCACTGCTTGAAGGAACCAGTAACAGAGGCGACAGAAGCGGAGGAACTGGCAATGGTGGTGGCAGCGGAAGGAACATGAAGCCAGTCCAACTCCCAAAGACCCTGAGAATCACGGCGGCGAGGGCCAGCCCAACCAGAGTGTGCGTGCGACGGTCCTGGACAGAACAAGAGTCAACATCAAGGATGACACGACAACCAGAATCAGTAAGTTGACCAGCAGAAAACAGATTCATGGTAAGTCGAGGAACATGAGCAACATCAGGAACAGAATAAGAAGGAGTGGAAAGATTGCCTCTACTAGCAACAGAAAGTGGAGTACCATCAGCAGTGAAGACATGAACAGGAGAATCCAGCGATCGAAGAAAGGACAAAGCGGAAGAATGAGAAGACATATGAAAAGAAGCTCCAGAGTCCAGAACCCATGGGGATGTACCTGACTGTGTAGAGGGCGGTTGCTCAGTGCGGGAAGCATCAGTCACAGAACCAGCAGTACCCGTCGAGGAAGAACCTGAAGCCGCGAGCAGACGCTTAAGTCTCAGAATATCCTGCTCAGTCAAAGCAATGGCGGAAGCTGTCGAGGGAGATGACGAAGTCCCTGAGGATGATGATCGCGCCTTGCGCAGGTGTTTCCGCTTGGTGTAGCACTGGGACTCAATATGACCATCATTGTTGCAGTAGTCACAATGTGAACGGGGGCGACCTGAGCCTCCAGAAGGAGTGGGCAAGAGCGGCGGAGCACTCGAGCGAGAATGGGTCGGTCCAGCAGGTGGAGTGGAAGAAGCCCGAGTAGCGAGCACAGAGGGAACCTCCAGCAAACCAGCACCACGTAAGCGAGTCTCCTCAGCACGAATCTCTGAAAGCGCCTCCATGAGAGAAATACGGCCACGAGCAAACAACTGAGCATGCCAGGGCTCAAACTCCTTACGGAGCCGAGACAGAAACTCGTAGACGCGATGAAACTCCAAATTGGCCTGGACAGCCTGGCAGCAGGGGCAAGTACGACAACCAGCACTGCGGAGAGAATCAAGCTGGCGCCAGATAGCAGAACTCTGTGCATAAAAGTCATCGACAGTAGAGTCACCCTGCTGAAGAGCATGCTCCTGATGAACCACAGAAAGGTATAAGGCATCACCAGAGGGCTCATAGCGCTGACGAAGACAGGTCCACATCTGAAAGACAGTAGGAAGACCCAGAAACTCAGAAGCAAACTGAGGCAGAACACTAGCAGTGAGAACAGCTGCAGCACGAGCATCATCATCAAGCCACTGGGTATAAATAGACAAAGCACCATGATACGTCTGAAGAGCCTCCTCGTAAGCCAAAACCCTCTCATCATAAGCACGATCAGCAGCCTCATCAGCAAGCTTAGCCACATCCTTGGCGGCCTGATTAGCGTCCGTAGGAAGAACCAGTGGAGTCGGCGGAGTAGGAGCCACTGGAGGAACCGGACGTGGCGGACAGCAGACCTAGCCAGAAAGAACACCCCAGAGACGAATGCCACGCATGTGAATGCGCATGAAGCCAGCGAACTCGGTGTAGAGCTCTGATACCATGTTAGGAATAAGCAACTTGTATTCCCATGAGGCCATAGGCCAGTATATATACATGTACAGGTGTGGAACGTATGCAGGAAACCCCTTATACAACGGGATAAATACAAAGGGGTACATGACCTATATTATAACTCTAACACGTTTATACATCACACCCTCAGTCCTGGTGGCCCTCTCCACCAGGGCGCTTGACCACTTAAGCTCTTCATCGAGGGAAGGGAGCTTCCAAGTGCTCGATACCCCCTCAGCGTTGCAGTCCGGCATCCACTTCAATATCTGGTCCTGGGCAGAGTTGATGTTCAGGAGAATGACGGTTGCCAGGAGTTTGAACAACTCAAAGCGGCCAAGCAGTTGGTCACACAACCAACCATGGCCATAAACTGATAAGTTGTTGGCCAGCCTCGGCAGCAACCTCATCATGTCTGCCACGTCTCCATACAGCCACACAGGCCTATCCCTTTCCTGCAGCGGTGGGATACGACGGAGGAGGAAATCTGCCCCTACATGCTCAATAGTTAACCCGGCAGCCGCCAGACAGGTGATCCTATTGATTGCCGGGTGCAGCCTGTCCTCAGTGAGCCCTCTCAAGCTCCAATCCTTGCTGCGCTCGACGCACTCCTGTTGTGCTTCACAGAACTCGAGGGCTTCTTTTTCCTGGATCCAGCACCAGTCCCCTCTCCATTCATCCCACCTCTCGCGTTGGTACCCTGGGAGACAATCCCAATTAATCCTCTTCGACCTTGGCATCCAACTGATGATTCCGGAGTGGTTGACTTTGCTCTCGACCCTCAGAACGAAGTAATGCTGAAATAGATCCACATTGGGCATCACTCCGATGAAGTTCTCGCACAAATGTGCAAAGATGGCCATAGTCGCCATTGCATTGGGCGTGAAATCAAGGAGATGGAACCCATAGAAGTTCATAATCGCCTCAAAGAACCTAGAGAAGGGGGGACAGAGGCCGCGGATGAAGTAAGCGACAAAGAACCAATAAAAATTGGGGTGATCCACTTCACCTGCCTCGTAGACTACGGGCACCCCATGCCCTTTCTCAACAGGCCGCCCCCACGGATATCCGTACTTCGCCTGAAGAACGGGTCCGCTCAAGGTCGACGGAACAAAGACAATGTCCTCGCTCTGCTTCTTGTTCAGCTTCGCCGACCTCTTGCTCCCCTCGGCAACGACCTCCTTCGCCGCGGCCGTCGGCTTTCTCTTCTCCGTGGGTTTCTTCCCCATTCCTGCGGTAACGCGGGGGGGGGGGGAGGGATTCGTTGGGGAAGATGGATGCGGAGGGAGGAGCGAGATGAGGAACAGTCGTTTGGCTTGCGGAGGAAGAAGATGGAGGAGCGGGGCGAGAGACTGGTGAATCGTGCCGCTCTGTTTTTCCCAACTCTTAAGGGGGAAAAGAGGGGCAGAGGCACGACGCTTCATAAAATTACCATTTTACCATAACTGCAACAGTGCCACGACCCCACGACGCGCAGTAATTGCGCAAAGTGGACGTTGGGTTGACTGGTCACCATGACGGAACGGCGTGCACATCACTCTCCTGCCACGTGTCCGCGCACTGTTTGGGGCCTAACCCAACGTGCCACCGACACGTATTGCTCAGGCCTGGGGGCTTATGTCGGGGAAAATGTACGAGGGTATGCATTTTCCCCTGACTCGTGCACGGACAAGCCGAGACTAGGCCAGAGTACAAGAAACCAAGAGATCTGAAGAACCAACATGCAGTTCAGAGGGACCAAGATCAAGCCAGAGGAGCAATATATCGGCAAGAGAAGGGCCTCCCTTGCTAGGCAGGCGAGCCCGGCAAGGGGCGAGGCCACCGCCAGAAGCAGGCAACCAAGGCCCCCTGGCAAGGTCTGCCGGGGCTCGCAGGGGCAGAACCACCCCACCAACCACTCAAGCACGACCCACGTCGTCAATGAGTGTGGTGTCAAGCCGCAAGGTGATTAAGTGGCAGCCATGCGCCACATGGCAGCCATTTCCTACAGAAGAAACCCACATATAACACCCGTTCTGCGACGTGTCAAGAGAACATGCACGGAGCTGGCAAGATAGCCCGGCAAGCCTTGCCGGGCAACCAGTGATGTGACACTAAGCGGTGTATTTAATGCACCCTGTCAGCCCGCAGAGTTAGGTATGTGATGACCACAAGTATAGGGGATCTATCGTAGTCCTTTCGATAAGTAAGAGTGTCGAACCCAACGAGGAGCAGAAGGAAATGACAAGTGGTTTTCAGTAAGGTATTCTCTGCAAGCACTGAAATTATCGGTAACAGATAGTTTTGTGATAAGATAATTTGTAACGGGTAACAAGTAACAAAAGTAAACAAGGTGCAGCAAGGTGGTCCAATCCTTTTTATAGCAAAGGACAAGCCTGGACAAACTCTTATATGAAGGAAAAAGCTCCCGAGGACACATGGGAATTATCGTCAAGCTAGTTTTCATCACGCTCATATGATTCGCGTTCATTACTTTGATAATTTGATATGGGGGTGAACCGGTGCTTGGGTGCTGCCCTTTCTTGGACAAGCATCCCACTTATGATTAACCCCTATTACAAGCATCCGCAACTACAAAAGAAGTATTAAGGTAAACCTAACCATAGCATGAAACATGTGCGTCCAAATCAGCCCCTTACGAAGCAACGCATAAACTAGGGTTTAAGCTTCTGTCACTCTAGCAACCCATCATCTACTTATTACTTCCCAATGCCTTCCTCTAGGCCCAAACGATGGTGAAGTGTCATGTAGTCGACGTTCACATAACACCACTAGAGGAAAGACAACATACATCTCATCAAAATATCAAACGAATACCAAATTCACATGACTACTTATAGCAAGACTTCTCCCATGTCCTTAGGAACAAACGTAACTTGTCACAAATCATATTCATGTTCATAATCAGAGGGATATTAATATGCATAAAGGATCTGAACATATGATCTTCCACCAAATAAACCAACTAGCATCAACTACAAGGAGTAATAAACACTACTAGCAACTGATACGTCTCCGCCGTATCTACTTTTCCAAACACGTTTGCCCTTATTTTGGACTCTAACTTGCATGATTTGAATGGAACTAACCCGGACTGACGCTGTTTTCAGCAGAATTGCCATGGAGTTATTTTTGTGCAGAAATAAAAGTTCTCGGAATAACCTGAAAATCAACGGAGAATTATTTTGGAATTAATAAAAAATACCTGCGAAAGAATCAAAGCCAGGGGGCCCACACCCTGTCCACGAGGGTGGGAGGCGCGCCTGCCCCCTGGGCGCGCCCCCCTGCCTCGTGGCCCTCCTGGAGCTCCACCGACCTCAACTCCAACTCTATATATTCGTGTTCGGGGAGAAAAAAAATCAGAGAGAAGGATTCACCATGTTTTATGATACGGAGCCACCGCCAAGCCCTAATCTCTCTCGGGAGGGCTGATCTGGAGTCCGTTCGGGGCTCCGGAGAGGGGAATCCGTCGCCATCATCATCATCAACCATCCTCCATCACCAATTTCATGATGCTCATCGCTGTTCGTGAGTAATTCCATCGTAGGCTTGATGGACGGTGATGGGTTGGATGAGATTTATCATGTAATCGAGTTAGTTTTGTTAGGGTTTGATCCCTAGTATCCACTATGTTCTGAGATTGATGTTGCTATGACTTTGCTATGCTTAATGCTTGTCACTAGGGCCCGAGTGCCATGATTTCAGATCTGAACCTATTATGTTTTCATGAATATATGTGAGTTCTTGATCCTATCTTACAAGTCTATAGTCACCTACTATGTGTTATGATCCGGCAACCCCGAAGTGACAATAATCGGGACCACTCCCGATGATGACCATAGTTTGAGGAGTTCATGTATTCACTATGTGTTAATGCTTTGGTCTGGTACTCTATTAAAAGGAGGCCTTAATATCCCTTAGTTTCCAATAGGACCCCGCTGCCACGGGAGGGTAGGACAAAAGATGTCATGCAAGTTCTTTTCCATAAGCACGTATGACTATATTCGGAATACATGCCTACATTGCATTGATGAATTGGAGCTAGTTCTGTGTCGCCCTATGTTATAACTGTTGCATGAATAATCGCATCCAGCATAATTCTCCATCACCGATCCAATGCCTACGAGCTTTTCACATATTGTTCTTCGCTTATTTACTTTTCCGTTGCTACTGTTACAATCACTACAAAACTATCACTGTTACTTTTGCCACCGTTACCGTTACTTCCATACTACTTTGCTACTAAATACTTTGCTGCAGATACTAAGTTATCCAGGTGTGGCTGAATTGACAACTCAACTGCTAATACGTGAGAATATTCTTTGGCTCCCCTTGTGTCGAATCAATAAATTTGGGTTGAATACTCTACCCTCGAAAACTGTTGCGATCCCCTATACTTGTGGGTTATCAAGACTATTTTCTAGCGCCGTTGCCAGGGAGCATAGCTCTATTCTTTGAGTCACTTGGGATTTATATCTGCTGGTCACTATGAGGAACTTGAAAGACGAAAGAACTAAGATTTTTCCCTCAACTACGAGGGGAGGTAAGGAACTGCCATCTAGCTCTGCACTTGATTCACCTTCTGTTTTGAGTAAACTTGTGACACCTAAACCTGCTTCTGCTATTAATTCTGATATGTCGCATGTTATTGATGATGCCACTTCTGCTATGCATGATACTTATGATGAAACTACTTCTATGCTTGATACTACTGTGCCACTTGGTGAATTTCTTGATGAACAACTTGCTAGGGCTAGAGAGAATGAAATTATTGAAACTGATAATATTGATGAAAGTGATGATGAAGATTCTCCCCCTAGATATGAATTGCCTGTTGTGCCTGAGGGTTATGTTAGGGATGAAGAAACTGCTAGAGACTTTCTTGTTTGCAATGGTAAAGGTGATCTTAAGAAATTATTAGCTAAGCTGAAACAAAAAACTCTAAATGCTAGAATGAAATATGATCCTACTTATGCTACTTCACCTATCTTTATTACTGATAAGGATTATGATTTCCCTGTTGATACTGAGATAATTATTTTGGTTGAATCTGATCCTTTTTATGGCTACTAGTAAGCATGCACGTGAAATTCACGTGCATATGCGTGCCTGGCAAAGATGGCATATCTAGTGCATGCTGATGCGTCTTTGTATCATATGCCTGGCCTGGCAAAGATGACATATCTAGTGCATGCTGATGCGTCTTTGTATCCTGGTGAAGCATCGAAACTGTACCCAAGGAAATACCTGCAACTGTCGTTGGCTGCTGGGCCTGCTCATTCGAACCAGCTATTATTTTTTCTTTTTCTTTTCTGATGTTGATTTACAAGTATTTGATTCAGGTTCTTGTGTTGTGAGTTTCAGCTTATGCTTGTGTTAGACAAGTACAGTAGGAGTAGACCGTAAGCATGTTGTAATAAGATGGATATGCTTCATAGCTAACTGTCGCCTGAGTTTCCAAAGATTTTTCTTGTACACAAGTTTTACATGTCAAGTAGTAATAAGATGGATATGCTTCATATCTAACTGTTGTCTGATTTTCCAAAGGATTTACATCCATCCATCGTTGTTCCCACAACATGAACCAAAAACAAAATTCATAGTTCAAATCAAAATACAACCTTTTGCAGCAAACTAACCCATGCGGAAATTAATAAGAAATTCACATATGATGCAGATGTATCAAAAATTTACATGACGCAGCTGGATCATCTTTATCCGCTCTAAAGGTATATCCTGCGTCGGCTTCGAAAAAGGCATATCAAACCGCCCTTTTCTCCCTTCAATCCCTCTTAATCTCATATCCAACGGCTCACAGGAGCCCGCATGACGGGAGGATCTAATCTCCCATATCACCTGATATTTTCCCACATCCAGATAGCTATTAGAAACAATAATATAGCCAGAAACAGAGCTATATTAGAACATTCCCCCGGTTGAAACAGAGAATAGATGCATCTGGATTAAAAAAAATCATCTACATTTAAATAAGGGAAATAACTACAGATGCTAAACATGCCAGGGAAACTACAAATCTTTCCACTTAGTACAGAACTATACACTTAGTACATAATTCACCATGTGCTTATCAGGATTGCAATAAAGGTTAATGACAGTAAAAATGGAAGTTAACCTCTCTCTGGATCATCAAATAAAGAAAACTGAGCATCAGCATTGATCTGAGAGCTTATAACATGCAAGAACTATACACTTAGTACAGAATTCACAATCTGCTTATCAGGATTGCAATAAAGGTTAATGACAGTAAAAATGAAAGTTAACCTCTCTCCGCATCATCAAATAAAGAATAACTTAGCATCATCATTGATCTGAGGGCTTATAACATGCAAGAAATATACACTTAGTGGAGAATTTACCATGTGCTTATCAGGATTGCAATAAAGGTTAATGACAGTAAAAGTGGAAGTTAACCTCTCTCTGGATCAACACATAAAGAAAATGTGTTTGCCCATCGTGTTCATAAAAATAACTCACTATTTCTAAAACCATTAATTCGAGACATACATCAGATGTGCACTTCTACTTATTCAATTTGGAAACGTCACATGACGAATAGAGTTTGACTTACTTCAAACAAAACATTCACATGCATGGTAATAGCAATCAATTTGTATAATGACAGTTGAGCTTGCGATTATGAAACCCACCGAAGATCTTCTTGATGCGAGGTATAGCAGTAGAAAACCGAGAATGACTCGACCTACAAGCCATCCACACCAACATCAATCAGTTGGCTGCACCTATCGAAGATCTTCTAGATGATGTCCTCGTATGACCGCAGCCTCGCTCTAGTAGAGCACGAACTTGAGTTGTAGATGGACAGCAAGGGAGCACGGGCTATTAAATCCTATAGATCGTTCACCCATATATTTTCCTAAATCTAGGAATTATGAGAAAAAGAGAAAATAAAAGCATGTACATCAGAGGCAACTAAACAAAAACATCGCCATGGTTCATTTAACATACAAAGCATTTAAAAAAAAATCATACGACGTGCAAGTAGGAGTATCAACATTTGGAAATATATTTAACAACTAACACATAGTAAATTAACTGCCCCCATCCGCCTCCTTGTGCCTACTCCTGGTGCATCTTGGGGCTACCAAATTTGATGAAGAAAATCAACTGTAAAGAACAATGTCCCGGGCCTGCTCTCCCTAGTATTCCAACTCAGTTCTTCAAAATATATTTGGCCAAAATCTATGTAGCTCCTGGGCATGGTTTCTTTTGCTAGACATTTTTCACTTTTAACCTTTTATATATGTATACATGGTATATCACTGGACATAGCATAACGATATTCCCGAAAGATATGTGTTGATGTGTTTAACTCTCTTCATTTTTTTTCTTTTTTTTGCGAATAGTGTTTAACTCTCTTCCTACTATTGGCATAATGTGAGGAAATTGCATTGTTCAGAAAAGTGATTCTTTCAGGGGATCTGCTTACTCCATATCTAAAACCCACATCAGTGTTCCTAAGTGATTCTTTCAGGGGATCTGCTTACTCCATATATAAAACCCACATCAGTGTTCCTATGCATTGCATATCTGTTTTTTCTTATATCATTCAGTGATGTAAGTTTTGCAATTATATGTCAGTACATTCTTCGTTTTGAACCAAAATCCAACGCCTTAGATAGCTTAGAACTTTGGTAAATCATTCACACTGTGTGGGGTGCCTTGTATCTGTGGGTGTACTTTCAATTGCTGAGGTCCTTCTGCAAAACAAAAAGGAGATAGTAGCAGCCATCGGTATTGAACATGGAAAGAACTATACAATAAACTATCTTTGCAACATGGACGAAGCAGAATATTACTATGAACCAATCACACAGATAAATTCAAAATTTCGTATGGGCCTGTCGGACACATACCAGTGCAGCGTGTGGAGGCGGCGCGTCGGGCGCACCACGCGCATGAAGGGGCCGCAGATCGACGACGAAGGAAGGCACTGATTCGGGCTGGATTGCGGCGCCGGAGCGGGGGAGAGCGCCCGGGTAGGGAAGCACCTGCCACGATGTGGCTGCGGCAATGCGGCTCAAGACGGGCTCCCTGCTCCCAATCCTCCTCCACAGTGTCGTCTGCGTCTTCCTCCCCAAGGCCTTCCGTGGGCGGGATGGGTAAGGTCGGGGGTCGTCCTCATCAGCGCCGCCGACGCCTACGCGGCGCTCGCCTACTGCGCCGACCCTGGAGGGATTTCCCCTTCGCCTGGCTCCTCCGCCTTGTCGGCGACGGCCGGGCGCGGAGGAACGCGAGGCGGCGGCTGGGCACGGAGGATGCATCAGGGCAGAGGCCATGGAGCGGCGGTAGAAACGCGTCAGGAAGCTCTCCGACGAGTTCGACCGCATCGCCGCCGCGCAGCAGGAGGGAAGAAGGGAATCCGGGGAGAAGAAGCCTGCCGCTACAGAGGTTTTTTTTTTAACCTTCCGCTACAGAGGTTGGGGAGGAGGTGGACGGAATACGTGCGTGTGTGAGTTCTGGTTAAAGATCGTGGAGCGACCGTGGGCATGGAGCGGGCAGGATAAGTGGGCACAATTTTTTTCTCATGGGCAGAGGAGTTCGGTTGACAGTAAAACATGTTTGGTGTTAAACATATGAGGGCTATGAATCGTTGGATTACTCTTATTGAACGGTGCAGATGATTTGATTCTCCGTCCTCTCATGATTTTATAGGGGTAGTAGATGAATTTGAAACTGTTGTGGCACATCTTACTAAATAAAATGATATAGCCACCCTATTCACTAACGATGAGAAAACTCGCTACTATTATATCCTTAAATTATTTCCGTTCTCATTAAAGGGTGATGCTAAGATATGGTTTAATTCTCTTGATTCTGGTTGTGTGCGTAGTCCCCAGGATATGATTTATTACTTCTCTGCTAAATATTTCCCCGCTCATAAGAAACAAGCTGCTTTAAGGGAAATATATAAGTTTGTGCAAATTGAAGAAGAGAGTCTCCCACAAGCTTGGGGGAGGCTTCTCCAATTACTTAATACTTTGCCTGATCATCCTCTCAAGAAAAATGAAATACTTGATATCTTTTATAATGGACTAACCGATGCTTCCAGAGACCACCTGGATAGTTGTGCTGGTTGTGTTTTCAGGGAAAGAACTGTTGATCAAGCTAAAATTCTATTGAATAATATGTTGACCAATGAAAATAATTGGACACTTCCTGAACCAACTCCTAAGACAACTCCGAAGAAAAGGGGTGTTCTATTTCTCAGTCCTGAAGATATGCAAGAGGCAAAGAAATCTATGAAAGAAAAGGGTATAAAAGCTGCAGATGTTAAGAATTTACCTCCTGTTGAAGAAAATCATGGTCTTAATTTACCGCCTGTTGAAGAAATACATGGTTTTAATCCATCACCTATTGAAGAAACACATGGTCTTAATAACCCAACACAGGTAGTAAAGGTAAATTCTCTCTATAGCTTTGCTGGATTAAGCTTGAGATTAACTAGGAACCTTTCCATGGTCGATTGCAAGCTGTTGAGGCTAAAAAAAACCAGTCATCCCACTCCTATGTTCTTAGAGAAATTCATTGTGGCAGCCTGGAGCATTTGGAAGGAGAGAAATAACAAACACTTTAGAGCAATAACACCATCCTTCAACTCCTGGCTGGACAGATTCAAGAAAGATTTCGGGCTTCTTCAACATAGAGTCAAAGAGGAGCATAGGCTCTTTGTGGTGAACTTTGTACACTCCCTTTAGTTGTTGCTCTCTGTTTTCTTAGCTCACTTGTCACAAAGTTGGCAAGTTGTACCCTGACTCCTCCCCCCCCCCCCATGTAAATACCCGTTGTACAGTTTGATTACTATCTTAATATTTTAACACAGTAGGAGCCTTTCCTACTGTTCACGGTCAAAAAAGGTGATATTCCTCGTTATAAGTCTGCTAGCCAATGCTTAGATGAGTTTGATAATTTTATTTTCAAACAAGAAAACTTCAATGCTTATGTTGGTAGACAATTGAAACACAATGCTTATATGATTGAACACTTGGGTGATTATATGTCTAGAGTTAAAGGTGAACTTAAACTCATTAGTAAACATGCTTCTATGGTTACCACTCAAGTAGAACAAGTACTTAAATCTCAGAATGATTTTCTCAATGAATTGAATAGTAAGAATAATGACTATGCTGTTAGAGTTGCAACTAGAGGAGGTAAAGTGACTCAGGAACCTTTGTATCCTGAAGGTCACCCTAAGAGAATTGAGCAGGATTCTCAAAGAACTAATGTAGATGCACCTAGTCCTTCTAAAAAGAAGAAAAGGGAAAATGATAGGACTTTGCATGCTTCTAGTGAACCTGTTATAGACACACCTGAGAATCCCAATGATATTTCTATTTCTGATGCTGAAACACAATCTGGTAATGAACATGAACCTAGTGATAATGTTAATGATGATGTTCATGTTGATGCTCAACCTAACAATGACAATGATGTAGAAACTGAACCTGTTGTTGATCTTGATAACCCACAATCAAAGAATCAACGTTATGATAAAAGAGACCTTGTTGCTAGGAAGCACGGTAAAGAAAGAGAACCATGGGTTCAGAAACCCATGCCTTTTCCTCCCAAACCATCCAAGAAAAAGGATGATGAGGATTTTGAGCGCTTTGCTGAAATGATTAGACCTATCTTTTTGCGCTTGCGTTTAACTGATATGCTTAAAATGAATCCTTATGCTAAGTATATGAAAGATATTATTACAAATAAAAGTAAGATACTGGAAGCTGAAATTTCCACCATGCTTGCTAATTATACTTTTAAGGGTGGAATACCAAAGAAGTTAGGAGATCCAGGAGTACCCACTATACCATGCTCCATTAAAAGAAATTATGTCAGAACTGCTTTATGTGATCTTGGTGCCGATGTTAATGTTATGCCTCTCTCTTTATATCGTAGACTTGATTTGAATAAGTCGACACCTACTGAAATATCTTTGCAAATGGCCGATAAATCAACTGCTATACCTGTCGGTATTTGTGAGGATGTGCCTGTTGTGGTTGCAAACTTTACTATTTTAATGGGCTTTGTTATTCTTGATATTCCCGAGGACGATAGTATGTCTATTATTCTTGGAAGACCCTTTTTGAATACTGCAGGGGCTGTTATTGATTGCAAAAAAGGCAATGTCACTTTTCATGTCAATGGTAATGAGCATATGGTACACTTTCCGAGGAAACAACCTCAAGTCCACAGTATCAATTCTATTGGAAAAATTCCATCGATTATTTTTGGAGGTTTTGAATTTCCTCTTCCTACTGTCAAAAAGAGATATGATATCCTTATTATTGGGGACGTGCATATCCCCGTTGAGGTAACATAGTGTTATTCAAAATTTCTCCGGTTCCATGTTATTCGGAATGAGTTTGTTAACAAGACTTGATCAACCTTGTTAGTGGATTCCTTTTGATGAGCATGAGATGGATGAAGTTAGAAAGCACAACCTTCTGTACCCTCCTTTTACTTTCTGTTATTTAGTTCAAATAAAGTAAAATTAGTATTTTCTGTCTGTTTTCTGAATTATCCGTGCAATAAAAAAATACCCCGAAAATAAAAGTTCTCCAGATGCCCCTCTCTGAATTTTGTGAGGTTTGCAAATTGCCCTTTTTGGGTAGCGTAGAGGAACCACATCGTGACGGTGTGGAGGGGTTTATTGATACAATTGTTGTAGGGGAAACTAGGAAGGTTTCCGATGCACGAATTACTAGCATACATTTTCCTGTCCTACGTTACTTTGCAATATTTGCTAGTAGATGCTTAATTGGTCGCGGAAACTGTGGCAACCTTAGTGCCCCTGATATTGTTCTTTTGTGCCAAGCTCTGCTTCGTGATGACACATTTAGTATGGGCGCTATTGTTGCAAGGCGGTTAAATCTTAACCGTACTAAGGGCCCCATCTTGGGAGGCATCTTTGCCTCGCGCCTCGCTGCGTACTTTAACATACCTATTAGGCACTATGAGAAAGAAGAAAAGTTGTTGCCTACTGTTTTTCTAGACTACAAGAGTATGGTTGCACATGATTTCATTGTTAAGAACAAGAAAAAGGAGCTTAACTATAGACTGATATTTGATAAAAATCACCCTGAGACTATTACTTTGCCTGCTCCTTCCTTGTTTGACTTATCTGCAGGCAAGTACCTTGTTCCGCTGGAGGCCATTCACGCCTACCGGAACCCCACCTCAGCTACAGAGCCAGATCCGGAACCACAATTTGTTCCTTCACGCTAGTCTGTTTACCAGTGGGATCCGGAGGAGATGGCCAGCCAGTGGCAACCTGAGGCTTCATCTCAGTACGACCCCAACTATAACTTTGGATATCCGCCAAGCCGCCGTAGACATAGACCAACTTAGGCCAAAAGCCTAAGCTTGGGGGAGTACGTATTTCTCACCGACATTACATTCATGCTCACACACTCATGCTAGTTGTCGGTGCTCATACTCTTTCATTGTAATATCCATGCTAGTTTATTTTCCTTTTTATGCTTTCTTCTTGTGTGTTTGATAAACCTTAAGAAAAACAAAAAAAAAATTAGTTGTAGCTTTTGGCTAGTTTACTTTCTTGCTTGTAGTAACAATTAAAAGAAAACCCAAAAACATTTCATGTTCTTCTTTTGCTTGTTGGGAGCTTTCCCGTGCAGATAGTTTTATTTCTTTTCTTTCCTTTGGGGTCGATAGGAGAAGACCATGATGAAAATGTTGAAGTGGCTCTCATATGCACTATTGTTAATTTAACCAAGAGCCCATATTACCTTGTCTTCTCCTTTGAATTGAATGCTCGCAGATTCCAGCTTAGTCCAATGCACGTGCACTATTATTATTGTTCACATCGTTCGGTCGTGCAAGTGAAAGGCAATTACGACGATATATGATGGACTGATTGAGATGAGAGAAGCTGGTATGAACTCGACCTCTCTTATTTTTGTAAATATGATTAGTTCATCGTTCCTGATTCAGCCTATTATGAATAAACATGTTTGCAATGACAATTAGAGATTAAGTTGCTTATGCCATGCTTAATTAGCTAGGAGTTTATAATGGTTTACCTTGCGTGCCAACATGCTATTAAAATGGTTATGATGTGGTATAATAGGGTGGTATCCTCCTTTGAATGATTCAAGTGACTTGACTTGGCACATGTTCACACATGTAGTTGAAACAAAATCAACATAGCCTTCACGATATTTATGTTCATGGTGGATTATATCCTACTCATGCTTGCACTCAATGTTTATTAATTTTAATGCATGTTCATGACTGTTGTCGCTCTCTAGTTGTTCGCTTCCCAGTCTTTTTCTAGCCTTCACTTGTACCAAGCGGGAATACTGCTTGTGCATCCAATCCCTTAAACTCCAAAGTTATTCCATATGAGTCCACTATACCTTCCTATATATGCGGTATCTACCTGCCGTTCCAAGTAAATTTGTATGTGCCAAACTCTAAACCTTCAAATGAAATTCTGTTTTGCATGCTCGAATAACTCATGTATCAACTAGGGCTGTCTGTATCTTCCATGCTAGGCAGGTTATTCTCAAGAGGAGTGGACTCCGCTCCTCACTCACGAGAAAATGGTTGGTCACCGGGATGCGCAGTCCCATGCTTTATGCAAATCAAATCAAAATAATTGCAAACAAAACTCCCCCGGGACTCTTGTTAGTTGGAGGCACTCGTTGTTTCGAGCAAGCCATGGATTGATGCTTGTTGGTGGAGGGGGAGTATAAACTTTACCATTCTGTTTGGGAACCGCCTCTAATGTGAGTAGCATGGAAGATATTGCCATCTCTTGGTTGTTATGTTGACAATGAAAGTATGCCGCTCAAAATGTTATTTATCTCTGCTTTAAAATCAAGCTCTAGCACCTCTACAAATCCCTGCTTCCCTCTGCGAAGGGCCTATCTATTTACTTTTATGTTGATTCATCACCCTCTTATTAAAAGCACCGGCTGGAGAGCACCGTTGTCATTTGCATCCATTACTATTAGTTTATATTGGGTATGACTATGACTGGATCTCTTTTACCATGAATTACAGTGTTTAGTCAGTCCTTGATCTTTAAAGGTGCTCTGCATTTATGTTTTGCAGTCTCAGAAAGGGCTAGCGAGATACCATCCTATTATATCATATCATGATTATTTTGAGAAAGTGTTGTCATCCGAGATTTATTACTATTGCTCGCTAGTTAATTATGTCATTGACATGAGTAAACATGAGACCTAAGTGTTATTGTCAATATGGTTAGTTCATAATCTTTGCTGAAAATTTGAATGTTGGATTTACATATTTACAACAACAAGAGCAAACAGAGTTTGTAAATTTTTTTCTTTATCACTTTCAGTTTATCAACTGAATTTCTTGAGGACAAGCAAAGGTTTAAGCTTGGGGGAGTTGATACGTCTCCGTCGTATCTACTTTTCCAAACACTTTTGCCCTTGTTTTGGACTCTAACTTGCATGATTTGAATGGAACTAACCCGGACTGACACTGTTTTCAGCAGAATTGCCATGGTGTTATTTTTGTGCAGAAATAAAAGTTCTCGGAATGGCCTGAAAATCAACGGAGAATTATTTTGGAATTAACAAAAAATACCTGCGAAAGAATCAAGGCCAGGGGGCCCACACCCTGTCCACGAGGGTGGGAGGCGCGCCTGCCCCCCTGGGCGCGCCCCCTGCCTCGTGGCCCCCTGGAGCTCCACCGACCTCAACTCCAACTCTATATATTCGTGTTCGGGGAGAAAAAAATCAGAGAGAAGGATTCACCGTGTTTTATGATACGGAGCCGCCGCCAAGCCCTAATCTCTCTCGGGAGGGCTGATCTGGAGTCCGTTCGGGGCTCCGGAGAGGGGAATCCATCGCCATCGTCATCATCAACCATCCTCCATCACCAACTTCATGATGCTCACCGCCGTGCGTGAGTAATTCCATCGTAGGCTTGCTGGACGGTGATGGGTTGGATGAGATTTATCATGTAATCGAGTTAGTTTTGTTTGGGTTTGATCCCAAGTATCCACTATGTTCTGAGATTGATGTTGCTATGACTTTGCTATGCTTAATGCTTGTCAGTAGGGCCCGAGTGCCATGATTTCAGATCTGAACCTATTATGTTTTCATGAATATATGTGAGTTCTTGATCCTATCTTACAAGTCTATAGTCACCTACTATGTGTTATGATCCGGCAACCCAGAAGTGACAATAATCGGGACCACTCCCGGTGATGACCATAGTTTGAGGAGTTCATGTATTCACTATGTGTTAATGCTTTGGTCCGGTACTCTATTAAAAGGAGGCCTTAATATCCCTTAGTTTCCAATAGGACCCCGCTGCCACGGGAGGGTAGGACAAAAGATGTCATGCAAGTTCTTTTCCATAAGCACGTATGACTATATTCGGAATACATGCCTACATTGCATTGATGAATTGGAGCTAGTTCTGTGTCGCCCTATGTTATAACTGTTGCATGAATAATCGCATCCAGCATAATTCTCCATCACCGATCCAATGCCTACGAGCTTTTCACATATTGTTCTTCGCTTATTTACTTTTCCGTTGCTACTGTTACAATCACTACAAAACTATCACTGTTACTTTTGCCACCGTTACCGTTACTTCCATACTACTTTGCTACTAAATACTTTGCTGCAGATACTAAGTTATCCAGGTGTGGTTGAATTGACAACTCAACTGCTAATACTTGAGAATATTCTTTGGCTCCCCTTGTGTCGAATCAATAAATTTGGGTTGAATACTCTACCCTCGAAAACTGTTGCGATCCCCTATACTCGTGGGTTATCAGCAACCCACAGGTACCAATCTGAGGTTTTGAGACAAAGATTGGATACAAGAGATGAACTAGGGTTTGAGAGGAGATGGTGTTGTTGAAGATGTTGATGGAGATTAACCCCCTCCCGATGAGAGGATCGATGGTGATGACGATGGTGATGATTTCCCCCTCCCGGAGGGATGTTTCCCTGGCAGAACAGCTCCGCCGGAGCCCTAGATTGGTTTCGCCAGGTTCCGCCTCGAGATGGCGGCGCTTCGTCCCGAAAGCTTCCTTCTGATTTTTTATAGGACGAAAGACTTCATATAGTAGAAGATGGGCACCGGAGGCCTGCCAGGGGGCCCACGAGACAGGGGGACGCGCCCAGGGGGTAGGGCGCGCCCCCCACCCTCATGGCCTGGGTGTGGGGCCCCCTCTAGTTGATTCTTTTGCCAGTATTTTTATATCTTCCAAAACGTGCCTCCCTAAAGTTTTAGGACTTTTGGAGTTGTGCAGAATAGGTCTCTAATATTTGCTCCTTTTCCAGCCCAGAATTCCAGCTGCCGGCATTCTCCCTCTTCATGTAAACCTTGTAAAATAAGAGATAATAGGCATAAGTATTGTGACATAATGTGTAATAACAACCCATAATGTAATAAATATCGATATAAAAGCATGATGCAAAATGGACGTATCAGTATGATAGCACTGTTTGCTATCATATCAGTGGATAATGACTACTTTGCCATTGTGGTGACCCCTTGATATATAAAAGAAGGCACATGGCACTCGTAGGAGGGGTTGGAAAGTTGACAAACCCACACCCCCATACCCGCGTAGTCACTGCTGCCCTACGGCGACCTCTGCGGGGCAAGTGTACTGCGTCTCACCACCTCCATTCCACCATCAATCCACCAAAGCAGGAGTAGGGTTTTACGCCTCGCGATGGCCCGAACCTGGGTAAATTGCTTGTGTGCTCTCTGTCGTGCTGCCGTGCGCTGGTCTGCTCTTTGTGCAACGCGACGTCCCCCTGCTGAACTAGCAAGGGGCCTCATGGTCCCATAGGTGGTCGTGGATATCCCGCGACAAAGTTGAAAAGGTTTGAGAACATCAAAAGTATGAAACAATTGCTTGGCTTGTCATCGGGGTTGTGCATGATTTGAATATTTTGTGTGATGAAGATGGAGCATAGCCAGACTATATGATTTTGTAGGGATAAGCTTTCTTTGGCCATGTTATTTTGAGAAGACATAATTATTTTGTTAGTATGCTTGAAGTATTATTGTTTTTATGTCAATATTAAACTTTTGTTTTGAATCTTACGGATCTGAACATTCATGCCACAGTAAAGAGAATTACATGGATAAATATGTTAGGTAGCATTCCACATCAAAAACTCTGTTTTTATCATTTACCTACTCGAGGACAAGCAGGAATTAAGCTTGGGATGCTTGATACGTCTCCAATGTATCTATATTATCTGTTTTGGATGTTTGGGACTAACCTATATGCATTAATATGCTAATTTATATGATTTTTGGGACTAACCTATTAACCTAGAGCCCAGTGCCAGTGCCAGTTTCAGTTTTTTCCTTGTTTTAGAGTTTCGCAGAAAAGGAATACCAAACGGAGTCCAAACGGAATAAAACTTTTCACGATGATTTTTCTTGGACTAGAAGACTCCCAGGAGACTTGGAGTGCAAGTCAGAAGAGCCACGAGGCGGCTGACGGTGTCCTGGACTAGGAGGTACTCACCATGTCATCTCCGACCAGCTGGATCGGGCCAAGGACCCCCATGGCGGTTCACTTATGGGCCACTTCGGGCAGCCCATGCTGCATACAAGGAGGTTTCCACAAGACTTGGCGCCCAAGCTAAGGACTCTCCTAAACCCTAGGCCTCCGGTGTGTTATATAAACTGAGGCCAGGCTAGTCAACAGATCATCTAATATTCATTAGAACAATCTCGTGGTAGATACATGTACTCTGTACTACACCCCATATGAATACAATCAAAAGCAGAACGTAGGGTTTTACCTCCATCAACAGGGCCCAAACCTGGGTAAAATCCTGTGTCCATGTTACCATCGCTCCAAGACGCCTAGCTTAGGACCCCTACTATGAGATATGCTGGATATAGAACCGACATTGGTGCTTTCATTGAGATCCTGCTGGCAGTCGCCACGGTGCGATGGGAATTCAGATCGTCTCCGGCGCGATCTACGCATCGGAGCCGAGCTTTATGGTCAATGTCGGCATATTTGTCGCCGGCTCGACTGGTCACCTCGGCTAGACCGAGGACCGCGCTCCACATCAGATCTTCAAGATCAGACGAATACTTTCATCATCATCAGCCCAAATCTCAACTGAGACCATGGAAAAGTCGTCCATGGAGCCTGGGGGCTCATCATCAACATTGCCCTCGTGCAATCACACAGTTTTTTTTGTACAACAGACTTGTTTTCGCTTCCACCGTCTCCTCGGGAGTCGATTTGACTTACCCTTTGGTGGAATTGCGCGGAATTGGGTGTACAACAACCCTGTAAAATTTCGTCGCCTTCTGATGGAGGAATCTCCGGCGATCTATGATATACCGGAGGCCTGTCGAGTCTGGACGGGAATCTGGACGAGTTAATGGCGTGGTCTCCAGAGCCTAGCTCGGAGGTTATTTGGAAGATTCAACCGTTCATCTTCTGCGGAATTTCCATATCTACCACCTCTCAAAATTTCAGCTCGATCCGACCGTTCAAACTCCAAGAACCTTCCGATTAGTGCATCACTTTTCGGATCTGTTTTCTGCGCGAATGCGAATCCGACCTGAGTTCATCTTTCTTCATGAACGGGATATTGGACAACCTTTTTGGAAAAATCTCTTTTTAGGGTATTGTGCATTGTTCTTAAACACGTGCCCATAAAATTTTAAGCCGTCTCTGAGTTATTCTTCACCATCACGATGGTGTCAAACAAGTCCAGCAACATTGCTCCACGGCTGCCGACCTATGCTAGACACGTTGTCGCTTTGTTGAGCCGAGCTCAACTCCTTCGAATCATTATCTCGGCAAGCCGAACAAGAGTTCGGCATCACGAAGGATAAATCATCACCAACATCGCCGCCCCACGGATTACACTGAGCGGGCACACCGGCATCGTCGCATGGTCACTTCATCAAGCCGACATTGAGCGCGTCACAAGTCACGACCTGCGTTGGCATGGCCGCACTGTTGCTTCTTCAAGCCGATGTCCATCACGCCGAACTGCTTCAACACCTCGGCTGACATGGCAGCTGCAACATCTCCTTACCGGCCCGCTCCGTCACCTCGGCTAGACTGATACGTCTCCAACGTATCTATAATTTTTGATTGTTCCATGCTATTATATTATCTGTTTTGGATGTTTAATGGGCTTTATTATGCACTTTTATATTATCTTTGGGACTAACCTATTAACCGAAAGCCCAGTGCAAATTGCTGTTTTTTTTGCCTATTTCGGTGTTTCGCAGAAAAGGAATATCAAACGGAATCCAAACGGAATAAAACCTTCGCGAGGATCGTTTTTGGAACAAACACAATCCAGGAGACTTGGAGTGGACGTCAAGGAAGCAACGAGGTGGCCACGAGGTAAGAGGGCGCGCCCCCCACCCTCGTGGGCCCCTCGTGGCTCCACCGACCTACTTCTTTCGCCTATATATACTCATATACCCTGAAAACATCCAGGAGCATCGCGAAACCCTATTTCCACCGCCGCAACCTTCTGCTCCTGTGAGATCCCATCTTGGGGACTTTTCCGGCACTCTGCCGGAGGAGGAATCGATCACGGAGGGCTTCTACATCAATACCATGGCCTCTCCGATGATGCGTGAGTAGTTTACCACAGACCTTCGGGTCCATAGTTATTAGCTAGATGGCTTCTTCTCTCTCTTTGGATCTCAATACAAAGTTCTCCTAGATTCTCTTGGAGATCTATTCGATGTAACTCTTTTTGCGGTGTGTTTGCCGAGATCCGATGAATTGTGGGTTTATGAACTTGATTATCTATGAATATTATTTGATTCTTCTCTGAATTCTTATATGCATGATTTGATATCTTTGCAAGTCTCTTCGAATTATCGGTTTAGTCTGGCCTACTAGATTGATCTTTCTTGCAATGGGAGAAGTGCTTAGTGTCGGTGTCAAAACCGGCGAATCTCGGGTAGGGGGTCCCAAACTGTGTGTCTAAGGTCGATGGTAATAGGAGACAGGGGACATGATGTTTACCCAGGTTCGGGCCCTCTCTATGGAGGTAATACCCTATTTCCTGCTTGACTTATCTTGATGAATATGAGTACAAGAGTTGATCTACCACGAGATCGTAATGGCTAAACCCTAGAAGTCTAGCATGTATGACTATGGTAATGAGCATATCCTTTCCGGACTAAACCCTCCGGTTTATATAGACACCAGGGGGATCTAGGGTTACATAGAGTCGGTTACATAGGAAGGAATCTTCATAGTTGATCGCCAAGCTTGTCTTCCACACCAAGGAGAGTCCTATCCGGACACGGGTACAGTCTTCGGCCTTCGTGTCTTCACAGCCCATCAGTTCGGCCCATGGATAACATGCCGAACGCCCGAGGACCCCTTAGTCCGGGACTCCCTCAATAGCCCCTGAACCTGGCTTCAATGACGAGGAGTCCGGCGCGCACATTGTCTTCGGCATTGCAGGGCGGGTTCCCGTCTTTCCGAACTCCAAGATAATCTCCGGACGCGATGATAGTACCCGGACCTGTCACACACACCATACACAACCGCAGAGAGAATATAATTTTACACGAGTCCAATCCGCTGACAACTTTTTGTAGCATGACATTACGTCTGACCGTTCATAATTTCGAACCGTTTTGTGTCTGCTGCTACGCGTTTCGAGACGCGGTTGCCATTGGAACGTGTTGTCAAAGCAGAGATCATGTCCCCTTATTGCGGGATTCTCATCAACACGGGTATGGGTAACCCAACCGTGCCGTTTACACAACCCTTGGGAATAGGCGAGTTCTAAGGCGAGTGGGGAGGCGTTCAATATTCACCGCCTTTATAAGGGGATAAGGATTCCCCTTCCTCTCCCACGCCTTCTCTCTTTCTCCGCCCTTCCAATCTCGAGCTCCAGCGCCCAAGTTCTCATCTCCTTTCCACTCGAGCTAGCACTCAACCATGTCCGAATCCGGAGGTCAGGGCAAGTGGATCGTCTCCTCCGTCAAGGAGGAGGACATTACTGAACTTCGGGCGGCCAGATACTTGGCGAAGGAAATCGCCCACCGTCTGCCGGCCGAGGGACAAGTCGTCCCCACACCGAAGCCCAACGAGAGGGTGGTATTCATCCATCATTTCTTCCGCGAGCTAGGGTTTCCACTCCACCCTTTCATCTGCGGGCTGATGTATTATTACGGGATAGATTTCCACGATCTGTCCCCGAACTCCTTCCTCAACATCTCGGCATTTATCATCGTGTGTGAGGCCTTCCTCCGCATCCAACCCCACTTCGGGCTGTGGCTCAAAGTCTTCAACGTGAAGCCGAAGGTGGTGGATGGCCAGCACACGGAGTGCGGAGGAGCCATGGTGAGTAAGCTGTCCAACGTCTCCTGGCCGAAAGGCACTTTTGTGGATACAGTAAAGGAGTGGCAGAAACAGTGGTTCTACATCACAGAACCCCGTGGCACCACCTGGGCCGCAGCTGCCGAATTCCGCTCCGACGCTCCCATGCGACTCACCTCCTGGGTCGAGAAGAGTCCGAACTGGTGTTCGCCCGATGAGTTGATAGCGCTGCAGACGCGCGTTCAAAGCATGATAGTTAAGAATGTCAAGCTTGTCGATGTAATCCAGGTGATGCTAGTTCGCCGGATTCTCCCGTGCCAGCGCCGAAGCCGCCCTCTGTGGGAGTTCAATCCAAAGAAGCACCAAACCCTGGTGAGGCTCTTCGAAACCACTCACGAAGGTGCCTGGAAGTTGCTCTTTAAGGGCAACGAGAAACCGCCGGCCACAAATTCAGACCGCGGGCATGACATTAAACACCTCACCAGCGAGGTACGTTATTTTTAACTTATCCCCTACTTGTTTGTTTCGAGGATGATGTCTGAGATTTTACAATTGCTTCTTCAGGACTGGATGGAGAGGGCGAAGCTGATCAAGTGTCCTGCTCCGCTGCCTGAAGAACCTGTCATCCCGCGTTTAGCGAAGCCGCCGTAAGGGTACTTCAGACGTGACGTCCGGAGATGAAGAGACCCATTCCTCCGTTCCTGGGGAGGACGACTGTCGGCGTCAAAACCGGCGGATCTCGGGTAGGGGGTCCCGAACTGTTCGTCTAAGGCGGATGGTAACAGGAGGCGGGGGACACAATGTTTACCCAGGTTCGGGCCCTCTTGATGGAGGTAATACCCTACTTCCTGCTTGATTGATCTTGATGATATGAGTATTACAAGAGTTGATCTACCACGAGATCGTAGAGGCTAAACCCTAGAAGCCAGCCTATGATTATGATTGTTGTTATCTATATCGACTAGCCTGGCCTCGGTTTATATAATGCACCAGAGGCCTAGGATAACAAGAGTCCTAGCCGAATATGCCGGTGGGGAGGAGTCCTTGCCTTGATCGCCAAGTCTTGTGGAATCTTCCTTGTATGCGGCAGCTGTCCGAACTGGCCCATGAGTATACGGCCATGGGGGTCCTCGGCCCAATCTAACAGATCGGGAGATGACGTGGTGAGTACCCCCTAGTCCAGGACACCGTCAGTAGCCCCCCTGAACCGGTCTTCAAGTTAGGGATGCTCCTCGATTCTTCTGAACTGTTCTTCATCTTCGGTCGTTGGTCTTGAAAACTGGTTCAACAAATCTTCTCATCTTCGATCTTGAGGATCGCCGAAGTGCATCCGAAGAGTTTACACGTCGGGCATCCGAGGAGCCCCTCTAAGTTTCCGGCCTTTATCAATGCCTTGTTATTTTTATGCCACACCTCGGGTTTGAAGTTGTTCCCGGGAGGCAGTGTCCTCTTGCATCCGAGCCCCAACGCCGGACTGCATTCGAGGTATCCTTTGCAGCCAAGCACCAACGCCGGACTGTATCCGAGCTCCAACGCCGGACTATATCCGATGTGTCATAGATCACCTTGGTTCAAAAAAGCTGAAGGAGTTTAGCCGAGCTTAATGCCGGAAATGCCCTCTATGGAGGCAGCCACTGGCGCCCGAGCTTTATGCCAGACTGCTTCCGAGGTGGTGCACCACCCGACAGCAGGCTGATTTTTTGTGAATATTTTTGATTGGTGCGATTTATTCTCTGTCGAGATATATAGCCGGTATATGTATATCCAATAGCCCTCAAGGTGTGTGTCGGTCTAAAACCCGAGATGCACCTGAAGGAAAACATGAAACCACTGTTCCCAGCAGCCCCTGAGACTCAGGCCGATGCACGAAATCGGCCTGAGGATCAACTCCTAGCTCGGCAGCATACATAGGAATAAAAACGCAGTGTAATATATTAGAAATAATAATGATCAGCGGACGGGCCCCTGAGAGAGGGTCGTGAGAAGTCGCCGTGATATATGAGCTTGATGCCAGATAGGTCCAGATGGTACTTATTGTTGTCTAAAGACGCGCTTTCCCATAGTTCGATCAAGCCGAACACTGAGCCCTTTGAATTTTCTACATTGAATAGGCAATGCAGTAGCCCCCGAGACACTAGTCGGGTGGCAACACCAGATCAGGGGATCGATGTGCCCCTTTAATATTTGTAAATAATGAGCGCAAAGCCCAGTAGCCCCCGAGCCTTAATGTGGGCACGGGTGGCCGAATTAAGGATCGATATCCAGAGTAAAATCACAGATTATGTGTAATGATTCTATGTATCCAAGTACTTTACATCATTATTTTGACTCCATTGCGACCGTTTATCAGTTGAAAGTGGCCCATCGTCGGCTTCTACCCCTTTGTAGATACTGCGCAGGGTGTTTCCGCAATAACAAGAGAACCCTTAGCCGACGTCTTGGTGCCCGAAGGCGGTTGTGTTAGCGGAAACGAGGCAATTAGATATGCGGGCTTTATAACTTTCGCTTAGTCATAGGAGCTTTAAACTGGGGAAGCTAGCTATGAGCCCCCGGTTAGTGTTCGGCGACAGCCGAGGTCAAGCCGTAAACACTTCGGCCAATCTTATGAACGGCCCGTTATTTAACAGAGTCATCGGATCGCTGACCAGTTTATGCCTATTGTGACAGTCAGTTTTCGGCTTTCTCCACTGAGGTGCTTAACCATGCGAGTTGGAAGCACAATCGCAGTGGTTCTCCCTTTGCACACCTAGCCGAACAGAGCGGAACGTAGGAGGCAAGCACAGGAGCCAGGCAACCCAACTATTGACCGAAGACACAATTCGAAACCGATGCATATATGGCAATATCTGAGAATGTTTTTGCCGAATCTCTAAAGGTGTCCGGCGTTGCACTACGAGACTAATGCTGGAAACACACAAATAGTTTAAAAGTGCCATAGGCTTGGAATACCAAAAAACGTCAGTGAACACCTGACGTCCGAACAAGATCAAGTGTTCGGTGCCCATATGAAAATTGGACTTTAGAAAAAAAGTGCTTCTGTCGTGCTTTAACATGACACATCCTATCTCAAGACTTCAAGCGGGTCAGCCTACGGCTTCAACCTCCTATCCCGAAGGCGGAGTACTTCTCATTAGGCCAGTTTAGCAAACTAAACTCTAGCAGCTTTGAGAGAGAAATTAGGCTCCCCGGCTAGTGACCACACACTCGTGTCGAAAAAAAGGAGTGATAAATAATGATAATAATAATAATAACTTTGCAATGACTAAGAAGAAGAACACTTATTATAAAACGGCTCATATAAATTTAAGAGCCCCAAGTGACTTGGGTAAAACAATTTTATGTAAAATGATTCTATGTACCGAAGTACTAATATCATATCTTTGTTCACCCGAACTTTAAACGCGTCTTAACCGACCGTCGGCTTCTCCCTCTTCGGTCAAGGACCGAAAAGTGTTATGTACTCCACCTGTCGAAAATATCGACGGTGTTTCTGATAACCAGGCAATCAGGCCATAAGGCTGTAACGGACAAAGCGCGCTCAGGGAACTTATGCTATATTACTGACAAAGTGTAAGAAGCATCTTCGAAGAAAATGGTACCCCCACCAATACCTTTCTTCGGTTGCTCATTGTTACTATGAGACTTGTGCAATACATTTTTTGTACTCATGAGTTCCGTTGTGTGCCAACCATAATTGAAAACAATAAGAGCGCTAGCTTTCGGCTTCACCCAGTCTGAGGTCCGGCTCGGATGACCCGATCGTGACAATCGCAGAGGTGCTCCCTTTACTCCCTAGCCGAACAATCGGGAACGTAGGGGTAAACACAGGAGCGAGGCAACCCAGCTTGCAAATCGCTTAAGTCAACATGGTGCATATTGTGGCGTAATACACGAACAAGGAACGAAGCCGTACAAGTGTAATCATTTGCAAGAGGAAAGGCTTCATAAAGGAAGCCCCCAAGTAAACAGGGTATTTAAATTTGTGTGTCACAAACAAGGTTATGACAAGGAATTTTTTCACAAACAACTTTTTGCCAAAAAAGTATAATGCTTGGTTGAACCGAACACAAGTTAAAAATTTAGAACTTTGAGCATGAAGGCAACTTAGCTGGTTAATGTGTTCGATATTGATGACGTGGTCCGAGCTTGATGCGGGACAAGGTTCCATCCCCCAAGCCGGTCCCGAGGTGGCGGAGCAAAGAGCTCGACACTCCGAAGTGGTGACATAGCACGGTCAATGCAGGCCGGCAGAGTGATGCCGAAGTTCTCGGCATGGGGTAATGAAGTGTTGACGAAGCCCCTCGTCCAGCCGAGGTGACATGGTATGTCAGTATGCCGAGTTGATGATACCGCCCAACCCGGATCATTTTCCTGTGCACAAAAAATAGTGCAAACCGGAGATAATAGTAATAAAAAAATGTTGCATAATGAATAATTTATGCAAAGTGAGTAATAGAAGAAATATGGCCTGGCGCCGAAGTCAATGTCGATGCAGGGCGTCGGCGTGATGCGGTAAAGGCGTGGCAAAGCCTGAATTCACAGGTCAGTCCGAGTTCCGGATGCGGCGTTCGCCGGACTATGTACGGAAACTGACCGAACCACCATGCGACCGTCATTAATGCGGCCACCATTTGATAGACCTGCGTACATATGATGGACAAACCAGAGTAATATTTCCTTGGAAAAAATGAACCCAAACAAGCAAAAAATACTAGGATTAATAGCACCTGGTTTATTTGTTGTAGCAATCCGAAGAAAGGTGATTCCCAAAATTGGGGCTCGATCCGCACACCCATTGCCTGATGGGCGATAAAGCGACGGCATGGCGATGCTGGCAAAGGTTGGCTCGCCGAGGCAAAGCCCTCGGTCCAGCTAACGTGACGGAGCTGGTCGGCTAGTGACGCCGAAGTCTCCGGAGTAGGTTGATGAAGAGATGGCGAAGCCCCCGGTCCAGCCGAGATGTCGAAGCCTCGATGTCAGCCGATGAGTCGAAGTAGGTCGGTGTGATGGACACCGGCTTGAAGGAGCAACAGTGCGGCCCTGCTGATGCAGGTCGTGACGTGGTCAATGTCGGCTTGATGAAGTGACTGTGCGGCGATGCCGGTGTGCCCGCTCCGTGTAATCCATGGGGCGGCGATGTTGGTGATGATTTATCCTTCGTGATGCCGAACTCTTGTTCGGCTTTCCGAGATGATGATCCGAAGAAGTTGAGCTTGGCTCAGCAAAGCGACGACGTGTCTAGCGCAGGTCGGCAGCCTTGGAGCAATATTGCCGGACTGGTTTGACACCAGCATGATGATGAAGACGACCTCAGGGGAGGCTTAAAATTTTATGGGCACGTGTTTAAAAACGACGCACAATACCCTAGAAGAGAATTCCTTTAAAAAGGTTGTCCAATATCACTTTCATAAAGAAACATGAATTCAGGTCGGATCCGTATTCGCGCAGAAAACAGATCTGAAAATTGGTCCACTCATCGGAAAGCTCCCGGAGTTTGAACCGTTGGATCGAGCTGAAATTTGGAGGGGTGGTAGACATGGGAATTCCGCAGTGGTTGAACGGTTGGATCTTCCAAAGGACCTCCGAGCTAGGACCTGGAGACCACGCCCTAAACTCGTCCAGATTCCCGTCCAGATTGGACAGGGCTCCGGTATATCGCGGATTGCCAGAGATTCCTCCATCGGAACTCGACGAAATTTTCCAGGGTCGTTGTAGACTCAATTCCGCACAATTTCATCGAAGCAATCGTTAAAACGACACTTGAGGAGGCGGTGGCGGCGGATACAAGTTCGATGTCCAGAAAAACAGCACGCTCTCCCGAGGGCAATGTTGACGTTGAGCCCCTGGGCTCCCTGGATGATTCCTCCATGATCTTGATAGAGATCGGAGTTGATGTTGATGAAGGACCTCATCCGAACATGACGATCGGAGGTAGGGCGCAGTCCTCGGTTGTGACGCCCGGATAATTAAGCTACAGTAACACTCTACTAATGATGCCATGTCACCTTGATGACTGTTGCTAATCTCGCGTTAGTTCAAAACCGATTCAAATTCAAATTCAAGGTCAAGCAAACAAAGAAAAGTTTTTAAATATTAAAACTAAAATGTTCGGAGGGAGCCAAATAAATCCTAAGTAATAATGGTGGAGAAACCAACATTTTTAAAAGTGTTTGAATGCGCTAAAATAAATAAAATAGTGACTGAAACAATAACTTAAATACTTTTTAATTAATAAAGAATACAAGGTACTTTACTTTTGTCCCAAACTTTTTGTGAGAACAGTTGATTTTTACAAATCTAATTTAGGAGTGGGTTTCACTTTTTGTAAAACTATAAACTATTAATTAAATAAAATAAAATAGAAAAGGTAAATAAATAAAAGAAAAGCAAACACAAAGAAAAATAAAACAGAAAACCCCCAGGCCAACTTGGCCTCGACCCGGCCAATGGCCTGCGAGGCCGGCCCACTTCCTCCCCTGGCCTATAACCCCTGTGGGCGACCAAACCCTAACCCCCACCGACACCACTTCCCTCCCCACTCGTCCGACTCCTCCCCCTCCCCCGATCCAGATCGGATCGGGGCACGACGACCCGACGCCGTCGCCGCCGCCCGGTGCCCGCGCCTCGCCCTGCGCCCTGCCGACGCCCTGGCTCCGTGCTCGAGCCCCGCGTCGCCCGGCGACCCTGCTGCGGTGGACGAGCCACCCGCCGGCGACGACCCCCCTCCCTCGCGCCCGTGCCACGGCCTCCTCCTCACCGGACCCCGCCACCGCTCGTCGCCTCGTCCTCCTCATCTCCTCCTCGCCGACGACGCATCCTCGTCCTCCTCCCCAAAGGCTCCACTGAGCCTCGCCGCCCCCTGCTCACCAACGCAGGTGAGAACCCCTGTCCTCCTCCTCCTCCCCGTGCCCTCACGTCGGCGCTCGTCCGCGCCACGCAGCGCCCTGCTGCCATTCGCGCGCGCCCCGCGCCTCCCGCTCGCCGTGTCCCGCCGCCATGCTACGCTCGCACCGCTGCTTGCTACCGGGAGCCGCCGAACCGCGCGTCGCGCTCGTCGACGCTTCCCGCGCTCGCCGCCCTCGCTCCGCGGCCTCGCCCCCTTGCTGCCGCTCCGCCGCAGTCGCTGCCTGCTGCTGCTCCGGACGGCGAGCCTCGTCGTGGCTGGCCTGGACCAGTGCCCAGTCGGGCTAGCGCCCGCACGCCCGTGCCCGCTATGGCCAGGGCCACTTACCACTGGGCCAGTGCCCCCTGGCCCTATGACATATGGGGCCCAACCCCCAGAACGAAAAAAAAGAAGAATAAAAATAAATAAAAATAATATAATTAATTAATTAAGATAATTAATTTACTTAATTAATCATGTTAATAAATCTAATTAAGCCTAATTAATTAATCTAATTACTTAAATTAAATTAACTAATCCTGTTTAGTTAACTAAGTCGATAACATGCGGGACCCACACGTCAGATTGACCCAGTCAACGCCCTGTTGACTGCTGACATCATGCTGACGTCAGCATACACTATTCGGATAATGTTGAATTAAATTAATTAAATAAATTCTAAAAAATGATTTAAAACTTTAGAAAATCATATAAAATAAATTGTAGCTCAGATGAAAATACTTTCTACATGAAAGTTGCTCAGAACGACGAGACGAATCCGGATACGCAGCCCGTTCATCCGCCACACATCCCTAGCATAGCAAAGTCGCAACTTTTCCCCTTCGATTCATCTCTACGAAAACGCGAAACACCGGGAATACTTTCTCGGATGTTTTCCCCCTTTGCCGGTACCACCTCCTACCGCGTTAGGGCACACCTAGCACCTCGCATTGTCATGTCTTCCATCGTCATGCTTATGTTTGCATTATATTCATTGTTTCTTCCCCCTCTTCTCTCTGGTAGACTACGAGACCAACGTCGCTGCTGGTGCCCCGACCGACTACGCTGTTGACGACCCCTACTTGCCAGAGCAACCAGGCAAGCCCCCCCCCTTGATCACCAGATATCGCCTACTCTTCTCTATACTGCTTGCATTAGAGTAGTGTAGCATGTTACTGCTTTCGGTTAATCCTATTCTGCTGCATAGCCTATCATTGTTGCTACAGTTGTTACCCTTACCTGCTACCCTACTGCTTAGTATAGGATGCTAGTGTTTCATCAGTGGCCCTACACTCTTGTCCGTCTGCCATGCTATACTATCGGGTCGTGATCACTAGGGAGGTGATCACGGGTATATACTATATACTTTATATACATGACACATGTGGTGACTAAAGTCGGGTCAGCTCGTTGAGTACCCGCAAGTGATTCTGATGAGGGAGCTGAAAGGACAGGTGGCTCCATCCCGGTAGAGGTGGGCCTGGGTTCCTGACGGCCCCCGACTGTTACTTTGTGGCGGAGCGACAGGGCAGGTTGAGACCACCTAGGAGAGAGGTGGGCCTAGCCCTGGTGGGCGTCCGCGGATACTTAAAAATAACACGCCTAACGAGATCTTGGTATTTGATCTGAGTCTGGCCACTGGCCTATACGCACTAACCAACTACGCAGGAACAGTTATGGGCACTCGGCGTCGTGGTATCAGCCGAAGCTCTTTTTGACGTCAGCGACGGAGCGGCACGCGCCGGATTGGACTGGAACGCCTGCTAGGCTAGGTCTGCTTCCGGCCGCGTACGCAACGTGCAGGTGTGCAATGGGCGATGGGCACAGACCCCTGCGCGCATAGGATTTAGACCGGCGTGCTGACCTCTCTATTGAGCCTAGGTGGGGCTGCGACGTGTTGATCTTCCGAGGCCGGGCATGACCCAGGAAAGTGTGTCCGGCCAAATGGGATCGAGCGTGTTGGGTTATGTGGTGCACCCCTGCAGGGAAGTTTATCTATTCGAATAGCCGTGTCCCTCGGTAAAAGGACGACCCGGAGTTGTACCTTGACCTTATGACAAATAGAACTGGATATTTAATAAAACACACCCTTCCAAGTGCCAGATATAACCCGGTGATCGCTCTCTAACAGGGCGACGAGGAGAGGATCGCTGGGTAGGATTTATGCTATACGATGCTACTTGGTGAACTTACCATCTATTCTCTTCTACATGCTGCAAGATGGAGGTGGCCAGAAGCGTAGTCTTCGACAGGATTAGCTATCCCCCTCTTATTCTGGCATTCTGCAGTTCAGTCCACCGATATGACCCTTTACACATATACCCTTGCGTATGTAGTGTAGCTCCTTGCTTGCGGGTACTTTGGATGAGTACTCACGGTTGCTTTTCTCCCTCCTTTCCCCCTTTCCCTTCTACCTGGTTGTCGCAACCAGATGATGGAGCCCAGGAGCCAGACGCCACCGTCGACGACGACTCCTACTACCCCGGAGGTGCCTACTACTACGTGTAGCCCGCTGACGACGACCAGGAGTAGTTAGGAGGATCCCAGGCAGGAGGCCTGCGCCTCTTTCGATCTGTATCCTAGTTTGTGCTAGCCTTCTTAAGACAAACTTGTTTAACTTATGTCTCTACTCAGATATTGTTGCTTCCGCTGACTCGTCTATGATCGAGCACTTATATTCGATCCCTCGAGGCCCCTGGCTTGTATTATGATGCTTGTATGACTTATTTATGTTGTAGAGTTGTGTTGTGATATCTCCCCGTGAGTCCCTGGTCTTGATCGTACACATTTGCGTGCATGATTGGTGTACGATTGAATCGGGGGCGTCACAAGTTGGTATCAGAGCCAACTGCCTGTAGGAATCCCCCTTCCATACTCCTTGGCCGAAGTCGAGTCTAGACATTGCAAAACTTTTACTAACATGGCTGTGCGGCCCACGGGCCCACGTCGCCATTGGGTGGTATTAGGATCTTTTACTCCTTGTCTATACTCTGGGACTCTGATCTCTCTTCTATTCGGGTTAAGTGAATTTTGCTAAATCTAACATTAGGATCTCGTTATCACTTTCACCCGGAGAGCCCCTTATTACTGATGATCGTCTGCTGCACGTGAAGACCCTGAAGATACTCTTTGCTGATAACCCGAGAACTTGTGTTCATCGCTTTTGCAATTCCCTTTCATCGATAAACTCCTATGGATAACCACGTATACTCGCCATTCATACAATGCTTCCCAGTTGATCTTGTTATTACAAGATACCCCGAAATTCTCTCTGTTGCTCCGAGAATCCTTTGAGCTACTGCCTTGCTGATCTTTGCCACATGAATACCACTATGGATAATTTCTAGCACTCACCGGATATTTGCTCGTCCCCAGTTGATTCAAGTAATTCACAAAAGTCTTTGAAATACTATTTGAACTTCCGAAAATCCTGAGCAGCCTATTGCTCTTGAAATTCTTGCTTGCTTGCATTATGGTTAATCCCATAAGTCTCGTAATCTTATTGTCATTCCTTGTCATTATCATTTTGAGTCTGTTGATTCAAAATATTGCGAATGCTCACAATCCTCAATCAGATCCTAGAATTCTTCCTTCTGGCTCAAACGTCATTTTAAACATGAGCTGGTATCGACCAATCAAATTGCCATCGATTGTACCCCTAAGGCTATTCAACTTATCCATCCTTAATCAGAGCGTTTGCTTTTGATCCCTTGATTTGGAAATCATAATTCCTTTGCATTTGAGCTTTGAGTTAGTTAGTTGTTTCTATAATCTGATCCCCTTGCATTCTTTCTTCCTCTAGTTGAGTACCGATGCTCACATCTGATCCCTTGTGGACCACCAAATCCTTTGTTAGATTATTATCCGATAGTGCCCTCATATTTAATCACCTTGTGAGTTCTTCCCTGATACATAATGCCTTTGGTAAATTGTATCCTCTGATTTGTCAACCATGCTCTGCTTTTGAGCTGGTGATAATTATTCTTGAAGCTTGTGGCATATATTCCTAATATGCCCCGATGGGTTGAACCAACGCCTTCACTATTCTCATTGAACCCATAAGATTTCACGGGTCATACTTATCTGATATGGCACCAGGTAAAACTTTCAACAACTAATGTCATGTTTGAAACATGAGAAGTGAATGGAAGGTTATGCATTGAAGAAGTGGGAGTCGACCTTGAACTTTGTGTTCATGCCCATGGACACGATGTAGATCTTATCATTAAAGCTTCTCTTAAGTTAATTATTCCCTCGGTATAAGTTCATCTTATATCTTGGATCTGGCCTTTTGCAATCGTGGTTCCGACCATGTTCTCCTTTAAATACCATTTCTCGTACAAGTTTAAGCACTTGTCTTCTGTAGAGCAATACCCCAGTCCAACCTCTACTTTGGTTTGTCGTCGAGTATTACCCCCCCTGGTATCTCGAGATTATCATGGAACTGCATAACTTCTTATGAGTTCTCCATCAAGTATTACATTCTCATTGATTACAATTTTTCATGGGCTCTGAGTTATTAAACACTCAAAAACACCGATAACTGAACCGAGTCTGCACTACGGTTCAACAACTCTTAGTAATCTTCTTTAAGTACGAGTTTGTACCCGATCACGCCATCCCTAGCATGTTTGTCTATATCATTGTCGTGATGATTTTAACTGTGCTACCTGGTCCTTCTTCCCGGAGCACAATTTTTGACGATGAGCTAATCTTACGTCGATCTTCCTCGTCATATCATTTCTCCTTGAACAGCAAACTTGATTTCGAGTTTGTGTCGTACCCAGGGTTCCAATAACCTTTCGCTTCATCATTCCTTTGGCTTGATGTCATCGCCGATCGATTACATCTTCATGGAATCTCTCGACAAATGTGTCGTGATCATCATGAGCATTCTGAGTCCTTCCAAAATATCAATTGAATTCATGATGAGAAAGACCATCCTTTCCCTCGATGATTTGTCTTCTCATCGGCCACTTTACTGCCTTTCCTCCAACACAAACTTGTTCGTGTTTCGTGTTATACCTTAGGATCCTTGATATCCGGCATTTGTTCTTTACCTTGGAGTATTACCACCTTTTATGTCAAGAATGTCATGGGAATTTCACCACCTCTTAAGAATTCTTGGTATAGTGATACTTCTCACCATCACCGTTCTTTCTTGGTCCTCGTGTTGATTCCAACCGGGGTACCAACAAGTGAACGATGCTGTTTGGATTCTGCCCTTCTAGCAACCTTATTGCTTTGAAGTTAATGTTCGATAGTCCATTCTTAGACTGTTGGTTATTAAATCACCAATCTAACATTGATCATGCTACCTATGCCCATATTTCGGGTGCACCTGTCAACCAATGTTTAACTGTGGATGTTTTCCTCAAACATACATCATTATATCATTTGCTCTGACAAATGTTATCTCCTTGTTCACATAATTGTGGAAATCCATCTTTTGTTAATCTCAATGAATTGTCGCTGAGTCCATCAGCCACCTCCTCATCCTCTCCTTGGTTTAATGATGAACTCTTGATTCGGGTCTTGCTTCCATAGTTCATTCCTCGAGGATCTTGCAACACCACCTCGTCAAATTGTGTTGCACCCCTTCCTTCTTAGGCATCCCGAGTCTGAGGTATCCTGACACCAATCAGATCTGAATCTCGGTCAGATATGATGGTTGGAATATTTTCCAAGAGTCACAACATTGGTCTTTATATGACCCGGTAAGGTGATGACATGCCTAGCACACCTGGCCGGAGGACCTATTGTTATAGTTTCCATCTTAGCAAGGTTAACCATTATTCCATGAGGAAATTGTAAGACTTATTCTATAAGTTGTTCCTGATGAATCCTTTGTATATCCAAGTCCGACCTTTGCTTGAAGACCATGTCAATGCTATCTCGAAGCATGTCTATGGTACTCCGATTTTTAACAAGAACATTTGAAGCCCAATGCTAAATGTTTCTTGCTCAATTATCCGAACACTGTTGTATGGTTAATGTCATGAAGTTTCTCTCCCCTTACCTAAAGGGTTTTCTACCTTATATATTGTCACAGATATCATGTTCTGCTTGTCCTTGGGAAGGATATACCCCTGAAATATGTGTTTAAACACATTTTTCCTTTCCATTGTTCTGTTTAACCTGATGATCACATTTTGCTTCCCATTAGTTTGTTTGACCTTTCTTATGATCTATATAATCTAAGCAGTAATAATTCACTGCTTATGTAAGCACCTCGGTGTACAACTCTGTTAGTGAGACCCTGTTTCTAATGTTGATGACATTCCGGTAACCACCGATGGACGAGAACTTTGCCTATTGGTCCGCCTCGTTCAACGAGCAGGAAAATGGTTCTCTTCGTCCCTCGCCCTTGGTACCGACGTTGTTGCCGACATAATCAACACGCTACCCTCTGACATGTCTTGCTATCTTGACCGTGCAAGATGTCACTGTTCCTCCTACTTTTAATCCACATGGTAGGCCCATAACCCACAGTTCCACATGATCGAAACCTGACTCTCCTGTACACCCCCTGTTTCCAAGGTTGTTCCTCGCGCTTGACTTCGTATGTAATTCACGGACTACCTGCCTAGTGATCTAATCTGGTATCAGACGCAATTCTTATTCCCATTGCTCTGAACCCCCTTCACACTTTGTTTCAGGCAATGAACGATTGCCTATGCACTTGAAACTTCTATTTTGCACCTTACTTTGCTCTCGATATTTTTTTAGATTAGATTCGAGAGTTACTTTCTGCCACCTTCCCTGATGTTATCTACTAGATAAGCAAACATTGTAGCGGTCCGTTCTCCCCGAATACTCCCCCCTTATCCTTTCGTAAGTACGATGGAGTTCCCGAAGAAAAGGATGACTTCATCATGATGACTGAAGCATAGGAATGAAGACATCAACGTAATGGATCGACCTCTTCGAGAAGAGCAACCAAGACCAAGAAGAATCGTTAGAATTTCGTAACCTATTCTTCCCCCTTTCTCCCCTCTTAAATCTCAGGACGAGATTTCTTGTAGTGGAGGAGAATTGTGACGCCCGGATAATTAAGCTACAGTAACACTCTACTAATGATGCCATGTCACCTCGATGACTGTTGCTAATCTCGCGTTAGTTCAAAACCGATTCAAATTCAAATTCAAGGTCAAGCAAACAATAAAAGTTTTTAAATATTAAAACTAAAATGTTCGGAGGGAGACAAATAAATCCTAAGTAATAATGGTGGAGAAACCAACATTTTTAAAAGTGTTTGAATGCGCTAAAATAAATAAAACAGTGACTGAAACAATAACTTAAATACTTTTTAATTAATAAAGAATACAAGGTACTTTACTTTTGTCCCAAACTTTTTGTGAGAACAGTTGATTTTTACAAATCTAATTTAGGAGTGGGTTTCACTTTTTTTTAAACTATAAACTATTAATTAAGTAAAATAAAACAAAAATGGTAAATAAATAAAAGAAAAGCAAACACAAAGAAAAATAAAACAGAAAACCCCCAGGCAAACTTGGCCTCGACCCAGCCAATGGCCTGCCAGGCCAGCCCACTTCCTCCCCTGGCCTATAACCCCTGTGGGAGACCAAACCCTAACCCCCACCGACACCACTTCTCTCCCCACTCGTCCCACTCGTCCCCCTCCCCCGATCCAGATCGGATCGGGACACGACGACCCGACGCCGTCGCCGCCGCCCGATGCCCGCGCCTCGCCCTGCGCCCTGCCGATGCCCTGGCTCCGTGCTCGAGCCCCGCACCGCCCGGCGACCCTGCTGCGGTGGACGAGCCACCCGCCGACGACGACCCCCCTCCCTCGCGCCCGTGCCACGGCCTCCTCCTCACCAGACCCCGCCACCGCCCGTTGCATCGTCCTCCTCGTCTCCTCCTCGCCGACGACGCGTCCTCGTCCTCCTCCCCAAAGGCTCCACCGAGCCTCGCCGCCCCCCTGCTCGCCAACGCAGGTGAGGACCCCGGTCCTCCTCCTCCTCCCCGTGCCCTCACGCTGGCGCTCATCCGCGCCACACAGCACCCTGCTGCCGTTCGCGCGCGCCCCGCGCCTCCCGCTCGCCGTGTCCCGCCGCCATGCTACGCTCGCACCGCCGCTTGCTGCCAGGAGCCGCCGAACCGCGCATCGCACTCGCCGACGCTTCCCGCGCTCGCCGCCCTCGCTCCACGGCCTCGCCCCCTTGCTTCCGCTCCGCCGCACCGCTGCCTGATGCTGCTCCGGCCGGCGAGCCTCGCCATGGCTGGCCTGGACCAGTGCCCAGTCAGGCTAGCGCCCGCGCGCCCGTGCCCGCTATGGCCAGGGCCACTTACCACTGGGCCAGTGCCCCTGGCCCTATGACATATGGGGCCCAACCCCCAGAACGAAAAGAAAAAAAAAGAAGAATAAAAAATATAATTAATTAATTAAGATAATTAATTTACTTAATTAATCATGTTAATTAATCTAATTAAGCCTAATTAATTAATCTAATCACTTAAATTAAATTAACTAATCATGTTTAGTTAACTAAGTCGATGACATGCGGGACCCACACGTCAGATTGACCCAGTCAACGCCCTGTTGACTGCTGACGTCATGCTGATGTCATGATGACGTCAGCATACACTATTCGGATAATGTTGAATTAAATTAATTAAATAAATTCTAAAAAATGATTTAAAACTTTAGAAAATCATATAAAATAAACCGTAGCTCAGATGAAAATACTTTCTACATGGAAGTTGCTCAAAACGACGAGACGAACCCGGATACGCAGCCTGTTCATCCGCCACACGTCCCTAGCATAGCAAACTCGCAACTTTTCCCCTCCAATTCATTTGTCCAAAAACGCGAAACACCGAGAATACTTTCCCGGATGTTTCCCCCCTACGCCGGTACCACCTCCTACCGCGTTAGGGCGCACCTAGCACCGCGCATTGTCATGTCTTCCATGGTCATGCTTATGTTTGCATTATATTCATTGTTTCTTCCCCCTCTTCTCTCCGGTAGACTACGAGACCGACGTCGCTGCTGGTGCCCCGACCGACTACGCTATTGACGACCCCTACTTGCCAGAGCAACCAGGCAAGCCCCCCCTTGATCACCAGATATCGCCTACTCTTCTCTATACTGCTTGCATTAGAGTAGTGTAGCATGTTACTGCTTTCGGTTAATCCTATTCTGCTGCATAGCCTGTCATTGTTGCTACAGTTGTTACCCTTACCTGCTACCCTTCTGCTTAGTATAGGATGCTAGTGTTCCATCAGTGGCCCTACACTCTTGTCCGTCTGCCATGCTATACTATTGGGCCGTGATCACTAGGGAGGTGATCACGGGTATATAATATATACTTTATATACATGACACATGTGGTGACTAAAGTCGGGTCAACTCGTTGAGTACCCACAAGTGATTCTGATGAGGGGGCTGAAAGGACAGGTGGCTCCATCCCGGTAGAGGTGGGCCTGGGTTCCTGACGGCCCCCGACTGTTACTTTGTGGCGGAGCGACATGGCAGGTTGAGACCACCTAGGAGAGAGGTGGGCCTGGCCCTGGTCGGCGTCCGCGGATACTTAAAAATAACACGCCTAACGAGATCTTGGTATTTGATATGAGTCTGGCCACTGGCCTATACGCACTAACCAACTACGCGGGAACAGTTATGGGCACTCGGCGTCATGGTATCAGCCGAAGCTCTTTTTGAACGCCTGCTAGGCTAGGTCTGCTTCCGGCCGCGTACGCAACGTGCAGGTGTGCAATGGGCGATGGCCCCAGACCCCTGCGCGCATAGGATTTAGACCGGCGTGCTGACCTCTCTGTTGAGCCTAGGTGGGGCTGCGACGTGTTGATCTTCCGAGGCCGGGCAAGCCCCAGGAAAGTGTGTCCGGCCAAATGGGATCGAGCGTGTTGGGTTATGTGGTGCACCCCTGCAGGGAAGTTTATCTATTCGAATAGTCGTGTCCCTCGGTTAGAGGATGACCCGGAGTTGTACCTTGACCTTATGACAACTAGAACTGGATACTTAATAAAACACACCCTTCCAAGTGCCAGATATAACCCGGTGATCGCTCTCTAATAGGGCGACGAGGAGAGGATCGCCAGGTAGGATTTATGCTATACGATGCTACTTGGTGAACTTACCATCTATTCTCTTCTACATGCTGCAAGATGGAGGTGGCCAGAAGCGTAGTCTTCGACAGGATTAGCTATCCCCCTCTTATTCTGGCATTCTGCAGTTCAGTCCACCGATATGGCCCTTTACACATATACCCTTGCATATGTAGTGTAGCTCCTTGCTTGCGAGTACTTTGGATGAGTACTCACGGTTGCTTTTCTCCCTCTTTTCCCCCTTTTCCTTCTACCTGGTTGTCGCAACCAGATGATGGAGCCCAGGAGCCAGACGCCACCGTCGACGATGACTCCTACTACCCCGGAGGTGCCTACTACTACGTGCAGCCCGCTGACGACGACCAGGAGTAGTTAGGAGGATCCCAGGCAGGAGGCATGCACCTCTTTCGATCTGTATCCCAGTTTGTGCTAGCCTTCTTAAGGCAAACTTGTTTAACTTATGTCTGTACTCAGATATTGTTGCTTCCGCTGACTCGTCTATGATCGAGCACTTGTATTCGAGCCCCCGCCGTAAGGGTACTTCGGACGTGACGTCTGGAGATGAAGAGACCCATTCCTCCGTTCCTGGGGAGGACGACTGTCGGTGTCAAAACCGGCGGATCTCGGGTAGGGGGTCCCGAACTGTTCGTCTAAGGCGGATGGTAACAGGAGGCGGGGGACACAATGTTTACCCAGGTTCGGGCCCTCTCGATGGAGGTAATACCCTACTTCCTGCTTGATTGATCTTGATGATATGAGTACTACAAGAGTTGATCTACCATGAGATCGTAGAGGCTAAACCCTAGAAGCCAGCCTATGATTGTGATTGTTGTTATCTATATCGACTAGCCTGGCCTCGATTTATATAATGCACCAGAGGCCTAGGATAACAAGAGTCCTAGCCGAATACGCCGGTGGGGAGGAGTCCTTGCCTTGATCGCCAAGTCTTGTGGAATCTGCCTTGTATGCGGCAGCTGTCCGAACTGGCCCATGAGTATACGGCCATGGGGGTCCTCGGCCCAATCTAACAGATCGGGAGATGACGTGGTGAGTACCCCCTAGTCCATGACACCGTCAACGACGACGAGGAAGAGGAGGAGGAGGAGAACAACCCTCCCCCTGAGGAGGGGAAGAAGAACAGGGCGGATCCCGCGCATCTGGAGGCGGAAACGCCCAAGAAGGGGAAGGGCACCCCAGTAGTCAACACCGCGTGGGACGTCGACAGCAGTCCGGAATGACGCCCCCGTACTAAGCCCCGGGCCGCATCGTAAGTACCATGACTCACATATACCCATATATCCGACCTTTCCTCTTTATCGTTTTGAAGTGGTTAATTGTGTTATTGCAGTCCGGCTCGCGACAGCATCCAGCGATCCTCATCTGGAGGTTCGTTGGATCCGGCGGAAATGGCCAGCGTGTCACCGTCGACTGCTCACTCCCCCGATGCCAAGGATGACACCGAAGTGTTGTCTCGGAGGACCGCTCCAAGCCAGGGAGGGGCCCGGGACATTGTCCAGGAGGCGCCACAAGGCGAGACCTCCGCTACCAGACACATGGGGGAGCGAATCCCCATGGAGACTGGCGAGGAGGGTCGTATTCAGTTCGGCCCTCAGCCGAATACGATTCCAGAGACCAATACGTCTCCAGAATCCGGCAAGCAGCTTCCTTCGAAGGAGGGGGGTGGGCCAATTCCGCCGGTGGTCCCTGTCCAACCAGGGGCACCGGATAACCTGATGGAGGCGCTACAAGGCGCCTCCATTGTGGACGAGCATCGTGCCCTCATGGGGACGGTGATCGAGAAGGTTCAGTCTGCCAAGAGCGGACTAAACGAAGCCTGCAACAACTTGTTGACAGGTTTTGAGGTAAGCAACGTAGAAAGAGAAAACCCCATGCAGACAGTAGCCCCTGGGACACTGTCCGGTGTTCGGAAAGAAAGACCGGATGGAGGATCGATCCTTTGTTGTAGGAGACTAACTTAATATGCATGAATAAGCAGGCGTCGCTGTTGGCCGCGACCTCGCATGCTGCCGAAGTCTCTGAACTGAAGCAGAGGTTGGAGCGGACCGAGAACGAGCTCGGTGAGGTGAAGATTCAGCTCCAGGAGAAGCAAGGTGAGTAATGACTTGCTGTGTATTCGGAAAGAATAAGTGGTGAGTATTGACGGGAGTGTCATAATATGTGTAGGGGCGGCGACCGAGGTCGAGGCCCTGAAAAAGGCCCTGGCCGAAGCTGAGGAGAAGGCTGTCCAGCGGCAAGCCGCCCGTAAGAAGCTCAAGGCCCGGGTCAACGAGGTCCAGCAGGAGCTCCAGGACGCGGTGAAGAGGTGCGAAGCCTTGGAGCGTGAGGCATCGGTTCAAGAGACCAAACTTACCAAGGCTCGCCAGAGCGTGGAGGCCGCACGGAATGAGGCCCAGGATGCTCTCCAGGAGATCCAGGGGGCCAAGAAGATCGCAACGGGTAAGGCATTTAACATGCAAAGCAAGTATGCGAAGAGGAAGTACCTTTTACTAACCCGGATTCGGAGTTGCCCAGGGGCTTTTGCGGATCTACCATGTAGCGTGTCCGATGCTGCGGAGTTCTTCCGAGCCAAAGAAGGCAATTCCACGGAGAAGCTGTTTTGGTCGCAGTATGCTGCGCCAGAACATCCGGTGGCTTTTGCCGATCAGCTGAAACAGCTGGTCGAGCTGCACAGGGTGGCCGAACTGGCCATGAAGGATTTAATAATCCGGCTGTGGCCAGCCGAAGCTATACCCAGCAGTTATTTTGGCCTCATGAAGCGGGTGGTGGAGGCTTGTCCGCGGCTAGACATCATCAAGCGATCAGTCTGCATCGAAAGTGCACGCATGGCCTTCGCCCGTTGCAACATGTGGTGGGCGAAGATGGACGCCGTCGAGGTGGCCAGGGGGCCGCCGGAGGGCAAGGAGCACCGCACACCCGCTCGATATTTTACGGATGTCCTAGAGGGGTCTCGACTTGCAGCAGAGCAGTGCGGGCAGGACATTATTTTCGAATGAATACATTCGTGTTGTCTTTGCCTTGTATGATGAAAACAAAGCAGGTTTGTAATATAATGTTTGTTATGTTTTAATTGTTTCCTCCTGTGCGGCCGTGTTGTATGGAATCTGAGGGTTGGCCAGTCGTCGGCTTCTGCCCTCACATAGGTAGTACGGAGGTGTTCGGGATGGAATCTAAACAATCTTGATCCAATTATATGGTCCTTGAAGGAGTTGTTTAGCGCAAGGAACCAGGCAATCAGACTATGCGGCTTAAACGCCCTCACTTAGCCATAGGAGTTTTATAATAAAACATGGGCGCAGCCCCTGGTATACGAACCAGAGTGTTGTCAGCGTCTGATCGGGAAGTACCGATCCTTCGCGTAAGGCGGAAAAAATCTCCAGCGATTTGTAACCTCCGAACAACTGACCGGCTCTCGCCGCATCATGACAGTCAGTTTTCGGCTTTCTCTACTGAGGTGCTCATCCGGTTTAGACCAGGGCACAATCGTAGTAGTTCTCCCTTTACTACCCTAGCCGATGTAGCGGAACGTAGGGTAGCAAGCACAGGAGCCGGGCAACCCAACTATTGACCAAAAACATGGTTCGAAGCCAATGCATATAATGCTAAATTTGGGGTGCCGAACTTATCTATAAGAAGTGTTCGGACTTTGTTGCCGTATTATGGGGCAATGGGGAGCCCCTGGCAAATATGAAACGTACCAAAGTGCACAGGTGCTAGAAGATACGTAATTAATGGTAAAAGGAAAACAGAAAGAGAGCAGAGGTAGTATTCGGGGCCCTTGAAATTGGGCCATGAACTGTTTCCATTATAATTGGGTTAATGCATCAAAGCGCATTGATACAAATAGTGCGATAAGCAACCGGCTATTTAACATGCCATAACCAAAGGCGAGCTGCGTTTGGGTCCTGAAAACAGGTAGAGTAATCGTTGGATCCTCTAGAGCTTCCCCTGTATGCCTGTGCTCTGTGCCAATCAGGTGTACTTGTCCTTTGACAGGACCAGTGATCAGGCCATCGAAGGAGGCCCGTATAAAAGAGACCTGAAAAGGGGGAAAAGGAAATAGTAAAGGTACAAGTGAGTCCGGGATCGGTGTAGCCGAACTGTGGACCACAAGCTAGCTGTGCCTCCATCGATGCCCATGGGATTTTGAGTGCGTAATTATGTACGCGTGGTACGAATGCCACTACCTCATCGGGACTGGGACGGAGGCCGAATTGCTAATCGAGATCTTGACGAGCCGAGCTGTCCTGTTGCAGTGTGGTCCGGACCCTCTTAGTGATGTCCAGGGGCTCGGCAGCCGGATTATAGTTCTGCTTGAGAAGGCCGCTCTGTACCTGTGCTGCTAGGGCGGCTGTGTGCCCCTCTATACGGAGGGAGCGTTCCGTGTTTCCATTGACTGTTATGATGCCGCGTGGACCAGGCATCTTGAGCTTGAGATAAGCATAGTGTGGCACCGCGTTGAATCTAGCAAACGCGGTTCGCCCGAGCAGTGCGTGGTAGCCGCTGCGGAAGGGGACGGTATCGAAGATTAGCTCTTCGCTTCGGAAGTTGTCCGGGGAACCGAAGACCACCTCCAGCATGATTGATCCCATACAACGGGCCTCTACGCCTGGTATGACTCCTTTAAAGGTAGTCTTTGTGGGCTTGATTCGTGAGGGATTAATGCCCATTTTGCGCACTGTATCCTGATAGAGCAGGTTGAGGCTGCTACCACCGTCCATTAGGACTCGTGTTAGGTGAAATCCGTCGATGATTGGGTCGAGGACCAGTGCGGCCGAACTGCCATGACGGATACTAGTTGGATGATCTCGACGATCAAAGGTGACCGGGAATGACGACCACGGATTGAATTTTGGGGCGACTGGCTCTACCGCATAGACGTCCCTGAGTGCGCGCTTGCGCTCCCTTTTGGGGATGTGTGTAGCATATATCATGTTCATCATTTTGACTTGAGGGGGAAATTTCTTCTGCCCCCCAGTGTTCGGCTGCCGGGGCTCTTCGTCATCGTCCTCACTTTGTGATCCATTTTCCTTGTTCTCGGCATTTAACTTGCCAGCCTGTTTAAAAACCCAATAATCTCTGTTGGTATGATTGGCTTGTTTGTCTGGGGTGCCATGTATCTGACACAGACGGTCGAGTATGCGGTCCAAGCTGGATGGTCCCTCACTGTTCCTTTTATAGGGCTTCTTCCACTGGCCGGACTTGGAGCCACTGAATCCGGCGTTAACTGTAGTGTCATCGGTGTTATCGCCATTGCTTTGGCGTTTGTGTCTATTGCGCCGGAGCTTGCCGGTGCTGTTTTTGGCCTCGGAGGGGCCTGCCTCGCTGGCTGTGTTTTTTCTACGAGCCAGCCAGCTATCCTCACCCGCGCAAAAGCGGGTCATGAGTGCCGTGAGGGCTGCCATGGATTTCGGCTTTTCTTGGCCGAGGTGGCGGGCGAGCCATTCGTCATGGATGCTGTGTTTGAAGGCCGCTAGGGCTTCGGCATTCGAACAATTAACGATCTGGTTCTTTTTGGTTAGGAACCTAGTCCAGAATTTTCTGGCTGATTCTCCAGGTTGTTGAACTATATGACTTAAGTCATCGGCGTCTGGTGGCCGGACATAAGTACCCTGGAAGTTGTCAAGAAAAGCTTCTTCCAAGTCCTCCCAGCTGCCGATGGAATTTTCAGGCAGGCTGTTTAACTAGTGTCTAGCTGGCCCTTTTAGTTTTAGTGGGGGGTATTTGATGGCGTGGAGGTCGTCTCCACGGGCCATATGGATGTGGAGAATAAAATCCTCAATCCATACTGCGGGATCGGTTGTTCCGTCGTATGATTCAATGTTGACGGGCTTGAACCCCTCGAGGAATTCATGATCAATTACTTCATCTGTGAAGCAAAGAGGGTGTGCGCCGCCTCTATATCGGGCCGCGTCACGGCGCACCTCCGATGGAGTTCGCCTGCGGTTATCGGCCCGGGCGTGACTAGGTTTGTCATGTCCGAATAGGTAGCCGTCGTTGCGAGTCGAAGAACGTCCTCGCGATCCGTAGATTGATCTGGTGTGTCCTACTCTACTGTCCAGGTCATGCCGAACGTCATATGTATAATCCTGAGTTGTTTTGTCTCTGTTTTTACAAGGCGGTGGGGCGGGCTGCTGTTCGGCCTGAGTTGCCATTTTATCCCGACCGCGGGTGGTCGGTCCGCCGCACTGTCCCGACCACATGGTGGTCGTTCCGCATTGCACGAGGGAGGTATGGGCTCTGGCGCCTCCTCAACGAACTAAGGTAGCAATCTGTGCTTCGGGTAACTCTTGGCTGGACGCTTGAGGCCGTATTCTTCGGCTGCCAGGACATCAGTCCATCTGTCAATGAGTAGGTCTTGATCAGCTTGAAGCTGCTTCTTCTTCTTCTTCAGGCTTCTTGCAGTAGCTATTAGCTGGCGCTTGAAGCGCTCCTGCTCGAGGGGTGCCTCAGGCATGATGAAATCCTCGCTGCCGAGGCTCTCCTCATCCTCGGAGAGTGGACGATAACTATCGTCATCCGAGTCGTTGGGCATGGCCTGTTTATCAGGGTTAACTTGCCCGTTTTCTTGTTCCTCCTGTTCGGATGTTGCTCCAATAGGGTCTTCATTGTTTTCGGCGTCGTCTGGAGTACTATTTTCTCCAGTGCCAGTGTTGCTGTCTTTTGAGCGACGTGACTTAGAACGGCGTTTAGGGCGCCGGCGCTTGGACTGTGTCTCAGGAGGTTTATTCTCAACTGGATTTTCTTTGTCATCGTCGCTAGCTTTTTTAGGTGTATCAACCATGTACACATCGTACGAAGAGGTGGCCGTCCAATGTCCAGTGAATGGCGGGTCTTGGCCTTGCTCCTTGTCGGCATCGTCGTCCATACCGTCGATGTCTTTGGAGCCATAATCAAGCATGTCGGTTAAGTCCTCGACAGTGGCTATGAAGTGGGTGGCGGGTGGGAAGCGAAATTCTCCATCATCACCCTCTAGTTCGAACCGGACATAGTTCGACTATGAGTCCCCCGCCAAGGATAGGTTCTTCAATGAACTTAGCACATCTCCCAAAGGTGAGCGCTGGAAGACGTCTGCGGCGCTGAATTTGAAGATCGATAGACGATCAAGTTCGGCGTCTGTGGGCGTACGTGGTTCGGAATATATAGCCGGAGGCGAGTCCGGAGTTCCATTGACGCAAATATCACAAGGTGTCGAGCCTGTGTGCGGCTCCAACACCGCGGACTCTGTGGCCTCGGATGGCGCAATCTTCTCCGGTTCTAAGGCCGTTGCAGCAACAGGAACCATCTCCTAGATGTGATCCGATGACAGATTTAAGTCATGTTCATCGGAGTGAGGGGGAGCGATCGCCGCAGTCTCAAATCCGTTGAAGATCAGGTCTCCACAGATGTCCGCGACATAGTTCAAGCTTCCGAATCTGACCTGATGGCCAGGGGCGTAGCTATCAATCTGCTCCAGATGGCCAAGCGAGTTGGCCCGCAGTACGAAGCCGCCGAATACGAAGATCTGTCCGGGGAGGAAGGTTTCTCCTTGGACAGCATCACTATCGATGATCGAAGGGACCATTAAACCTTTCATAGACGGCACAGTGGAACTCTCAATGAAAGCACCAATGTCGGTGTCAAAACCGGCAGATCTCGGGTAGGGGGTCCCAAACTGTGCGTCTAAGGTCGATGGTAACAGGAGACAGGGGACACGATGTTTACCCAGGTTCGGGCCCTCTCTATGGAGGTAATACCCTACTTCCTGCTTGATTGATCTTGATGAATATGAGTATTACAAGATTTGATCTACCACGAGATCGTAATGGCTAAACCCTATAAGTCTAGCCTGTATGACTATGGTAATGAGTATATCCTTTCTGGACTAAACCCTCCGGTTTATATAGACACCGGGGGGGTCTAGGGTTACATAGAGTCGGTTACATAGGAAGGAATCTTCATAGTTGATTGCCAAGCTTGCCTTCCACGCCAAGGAGAGTCCTATCCGGACACGGGTACAGTCTTCGTCCTTCGTGTCTTCATAGCCCATCAGTCCGGCCCATGGATAACAGGTCGGACGCCCGAGGACCCCTTAGTCCAGGACTCCCTCACTTAGCTTTGGGTTCAATCTTGCAGTGTCCTTTCCCAGTGACAGCAGGGGCAGCAAGGCACGTATTGTATTGTTGCCATCGAGGATAAAAAGATGGGGTTTATATCATATTGCTTGAGTTTATCCCTCTACATCATGTCATCTTGCCTAATGCGTTACTCCGTTCTTATGAACTTAATACTCTAGATGCATGCTGGATAGCGGTCGATGTGTGGAGTAATAGTAGTAGATGCAGAATCGTTTCGATCTACTTGACACGGACGTGATGCCTATATTCATGATCATTGCCTTAGATATCATCATAACTATGCACTATTCTATCAATTGCTCGGCAGTAATTTGTTCACCCACCGTAATACATGCTATCTTGAGAGAAGCCACTAGTGAAACCTATGGCCCCCAGGTCTACTTTACATCATATAAGTTTTCAATCTACAATTCTAGTTTACTATTTATCTTGCAATTTTTATCTATACCACAAAAATACCAAAACTATTTATCTTATTATCTTTATCAGATCTCACTTTTGCAAGTGGCCGTGAAGGGATTGACAACCCCTTTATCGCGTTGGTTGCAAGGTTCTTATTTGTTTGTGCATGTACGAGGGACTTGCGTGTAGTCTCCTACTGGATTGATACCTTGGTTCTCAAAAACTGAGGGAAATACTTACGCTACTTTGCTGCATCACCCTTTCCTCTTCAAGGGAAAACCAACGCATGCTCAAGAGGTAGCAAGAAGGATTTCTAGCGCCGTTGCCGGGGAGATCTACGCACAAGTCAAGACATACCAAGTACCCATCACAAACTCTTATCCCTCGCATTACATTATTTGCCATTTACCTCTCGTTTTCCTCTCCCCCACTTCACCTTTGCTATTTTATTCGCCCTTTTCCGTTCGTCGCTTTTTGCTTGCTTCTTGTGTATCCGTGTGTTAGATCGTTTATTTTGTTGTTATGGCTAGTGCTTCTATCACTGTTAGTACTCCTGATTTTGAAGTTCTCCACTTCAAACAAAGACAAGGTGCTTAAAAGATGCTTGGTATAGGATGGTAGAATCTTATCGTAGTTGCACCATAGAGGGAGATTTCAAGATTTTACTTCGCAATTTTTATGTTGGGCTTACCTTACCCCATAGACAACTCCTTGATATTTCCGCCAAAGGGAACTTTATTGAAGTTGACCCTAATATTGCTTATGAAATCATAGATGGGATAGTAGGAATACTTCCCCCACAAAAGGGACTTCACCTTACGCAAGAAGGGACCCAAATCTTAGAAAAATTATGCAAATTGAATTTTTTTATTGAACCTCTTAAAAATGTTGGTGGAAATCTTAACCGCATGAATATGTTGATTACACTCTCCAATAAGCGGTTGGATGCTCTAGATCAAAGATCTCCGAGCATGAAGGGCAACGTAAGGAACCTCCCGGATCCGAACATAACTCCATTTAAAAGATAAATACCAAAGATGGCAATACTTAGATCTATTCTTGTTTTTATGCCTAGCTAGGGGCGTTAAACGATAGCGCTTGTTGGGAGGCAGCCCAATTTTATTTTTGTTCCTTGCTTTTTGTTCCTGTTTAGAAATAAATAATTCATCTAGACTCTTTTTGGATGTGTTTTTATGTTTTAATTAGTGTTTGTGCCAAGTAGAACTAATAGGATCTTCTTGTGTGATAGTTGTTTGATCTTGCTGAAAAAGACAGAAACTTTGCTCTCACGAAAATAATTGTTAAAATTCACAAGAACGTGATAAATTGCCAATTATTTTTGAAGTAGATCAATATACAAATTATCCAGGGTCTCCTAGTTTTTCAGAATTTTTGGAGTTCCAGAAGTATTGGAACAAATCAGATTTGTACAGACTGTTCTGTTTTTGACAGATTCTGTTTTTCGTGTGTTGTTTGCTTATTTTGATGAATCTATGGCTAGTATCGGGGGGTATGAACCATAGAGAAGTTGGAATAAAGTAGGTTTAACACCAATATAAATAAAGAATGAGTTCATTACAGTACCTTAAGGGGGTGGTTTGTTTTCTTATACTAACGGAGCTCATGAAATTTTCTGTTGAGTTTTGTGTTGTGAAGTTTTCAAGTTTTTGGGTGAAGATTTGATGGATTATGGAATAAGGAGTGGCAAGAGCCTAAGCTTGGGGATTCCCAAGGCACCCCAAGGTAAAATTAAAGGACAACCAAAAGCCTAAGCTTGGGGATGCCCCGGAAGGCATCCCCTCTTTCGTCTTCGTCTATCGGTAACTTTACTTGAGGCTATATTTTTATTCACCACATGATATGTGTTTTGCTTGGAGCGTCTTGTATGATTTGAGTCTTTGCTTTTAGTTTACCACAATCATCCTTGTTGTACACACCTTTTGAGAGATACACACATGAATCGGAATTTACTAGAATACTCTATGTGCTTCACTTATATCTTTTGACCTAGATAATTTTGCTCTAGTGCTTCACTTATATTTTTAGAGCACGGTGGTGGTTTTATTTTATAGAAATTATTGATATCTCATGCTTCACTTATATTATTTTGAGAGTATTTTATAACAGCATGGTAATTTTCTTTGGCTATAAAATTAGTCCTAATATGATAGGCATTCAAGATGGGTATGATAAAAACTTTCATATAGAGTGCATTAAGTACTATGATAAATTTGATACTTGATAATTGTTTTGAGATATAAAGGTGGTAATGTTAGAGTCATGCTAGTTGGGTAATTGTGAAACTGAGAAATACTTGTGTTAAAGTTGCCAAGCCCCGTAGCATGCACGTATGGTAAACGTTGTGTGACAAATTTGAAGCATGGGGTGTTCTTTGAGTGCTTTCCTTATGAGTGGCGGTCGGGGACGAGCGGTGGTATTTTCTACCAATCTATCCCTCTAGGGGCATGCGTAGTAGTACTTTCCTTCGAGGGCTAATAAATTTTTACAATAAGTATATGAGTTCTTTATGACTAATGTGAGTCCATGGATCATACGCACTCTTACCTTTCGCAATTTGCTAGCCTCTACGGTACCGTGCATTGCCCTTTCTCACCTTGAGAGTTGGTGCAAACTTCGTCGGTGCATCCAAACCCCGTGATACGATACGCTCTATCACACATAAGCCTCCTTATATCTTCCTCAAAACAGCCACCATACCTACCTATTATGGCATTTCCATAGCCATTCCGAGATATATTGCCATGCAACTTTCCACTGTTCAGTTTATTATGACACGCTCCATCATTGTCATATTGCTTTGCATGATCATGTAGTTGACATCGTATTTGTGGCAAAGCCACTTTCATAAATTCTTTCATACATGTCGCTCTTGATTCATCGCATATCTCGGTACACCGCCGGAGGCATTCACATAGAGTCATATTTTTGTTCTAGTATCGAGTTGTAACATTGAGTTATGAGTAAATAAAAGTGTGATGATCATCATTATTAGAGCATTGTCCCATGTGAGGAAAGACTATAAAAATAAAAAAAGAGGCCAAAGAAGCCCAAATAAAAAAAGGCCAAAGAAGCCCAAACAAAAAAATGAGAGAAAAATAGAGATGGGACAATGTTACTATCCTTTTTCCACACTTGTGCTTCAAAATAGCACCATGATCTTCATGATAGAGAGTCTCTTGTTTTGTCACTTTCATATACTAGTGGGAATTTTCCATTATAGAACTTGGCTTGTATATTCCAACGATGGGTTTCCTCAAATGCCCTAGGTCTTCGTGAGCAAGCAAGTTGGATGCACACCCACTTAGTTTTCAGTTTGAGCTTTCATACACTTATAGCTCTAGTGCATCCGTTGCATGGCAATCCCTACTCCTCACATTGACATCAATTGATGGGCATCTCCATAGCCCATTGATTAGCCGCGTCAATGTGAGACTTTCTCCCTTTTTTGTCTTCTCTCATAACCCCCATCATCATATGCTATTCCACCTATAGTGCTATATCCATGGCTTGCGCTCATGTATTGCGTAAGGGTTGAAAAGGCTGAAGCGCGTTAAAAAGTATGAACCAATTGCTCGGCTTGCCATCGGGGTTATGCATAATGGGAGCATTTTGTGTGACGAAAATGAAGCATGGCCAAACTATATGATTTTGTAGGGATGAGCTTTCTTTGGCTATGTTATTTTGATAAGACATAATTGCTTGGCTAGTATGCTTGAAGTATTACTATTTTTATGTCAATATCAAACTTTTATCTTGAATCTTTTGGATCTGAACATTCATGCCACAATAAAGAGAATTACATTGAAAATTATGTTAGGTAGCATTCCACATCAAAAATTCTGTTTTTATCATTTATCTACTCGAGGACGAGCAGGAATTAAGCTTGGGGATGCTTGATACGTCTCCAACGTATCTATAATTTTTTATTGTTCCATGCTATTATATTATCTGTTTTGGATGTTTAATGGGCTTTATTATGCGCTTTTATATTATTTTTGGGACTAACCTATTAACCGAAAGCCCAGTGCAAATTACTGTTTTTTTTGCCTATTTCAGTGTTTCGCAGAAAAGGAATATCAAACGGAATCCAAACAGAATGAAACCTTTGCGAGGATCGTTTTTGGAACAAACGCAATCCAGGAGACTTTGAGTGGACGTCAAGGAAGCAACGAGGCGACCACGAGGTAGGAGGGCGCGCCCAGGGGGTAGGCGCGCCTCCCACCCTCGTGGGCCCCTCGTGGCTCCACCGACCTACTTCTTTCGCCTATATATACTCATATACCCTGAAAACATCCAGGAGCACCACGAAACCCTATTTCCACTGCTGCAACCTTCTGTACCCGTGAGATCCCATCTTGGGGCCTTTTCCGGTGCTCTGCCGGAGGGGGAATCGATCATGGAGGGCTTCTACATCAACACCATGACCTCTCCGATGATGCGTGAGTAGTTAACCACAGACCTTCGGGTCCATAGTTATTAGCTAGATGGCTTCTTCTCTCTCTTTGGATCTCAATACAAAGTTCTCCTCGATTCTCTTGGAGATCTATTCAATGTAACTCTTTTTGCGGTCTGTTTGCCGAGATCCGATGAATTGTGGGTTTATGAACTTGATTACCTATGAATATTATTTGATTCTTCTCTGAATTCTTATATGCATGATTTGATATCTTTGCAAGTCTGTTCGAGTTATCGGTTTAGTTTGGCCTACTAGATTGATCTTTCTTGCAATGGGAGAAGTGCTTAGCTTTGGGTTCAATCTTGCGGTGTCCTTTCCCAGTGACAGGAGGGGCAGCAAGGCACGTATTGTATTGTTGCCATCGAGGATAAAAAGATGGGGTTTATATCATATTGCTTGAGTTTATCCCTCTACATCATGTCATCTTGCCTAATGCGTTACTCCGTTCTTATGAACTTAATGCTCTAGATGCATGCTAGATACCGGTCGATGTGTGGAGTAATAGTAGTAGATGCAAAATCGTTTCGGTCTACTTGACACAGACGTGATGCCTATATTCATGATCATTGCCTTAGATATCATCATAACTATGCACTATTCTATCAATTGCTCGGCAGTAATTTGTTCACCCACCGTAATACATGCTATCTTGAGAGAAGCCACTAGTGAAACCTATGGCCCCCGAGTCTACTTTACATCATATAAGTTTTCAATCTACAATTCTAGTTTACTATTTATCTTGCAATGTTTATCTATCCCACAAAAATACCAAAAATATTTATATTATTATCTTTATCAGATCTCACTTTTCAAGTGGCCGTGAAGGGATTGACAACCCCTTTATCGCGTTGGTTGCAAGGTTCTTATTTGTTTGTGCAGGTACGAGGGACTTGCGTTTAGTCTCCTACTGGATTGATACCTTGGTTCTCAAAAACTGAGGGAAATACTTACGCTACTTTGTTGCATCACCCTTTCCTCTTCAAGGGAAAACCAACGCATGCTCAAGAGGTAGCATAGACCGGGGGCTTCGCCATCTCTTCATCAACCTACTCTGGAGACTTCGGCGTCACCAGCCGACCAGCTTCGTCACGTTAGCTGGACCGGGGGCTTTGCCTCAGCGAGCCAACCTTTGCCAGCATCGCCATGTCGTCGCCTCATCGCCCATCAGGCAATGGGTGTGTGGATCGAGTCCCAATTTTGGGTGTAACCTTTCTTCAGATTGCTACAACAGATAAACCAGGTGCTATTTATCCTAGTGATTTTTTCTTGCTTGGGTTTACTTTTTCCGAGGAATTATTACTCTGGTTTGTTCCATCATCTTTACATAGGTCTGTCAAGTGATGGCCGCATTAACGATGGTTGTGTGATGGTTCGGCCAGTTTCCCGTTCGTAGTTCGGCGAACGCCTCATCGGGGACTCAGACCACCCTGTGAATACAGGCTTTGTCACGCCAGCGCCCTGCACCGACATTGGCTTCGAAGCCAGGCTACATCTCTTTAGAAAAAATTATTTTGCGTAAATTAATTATGCGAGGTTTTTCTTCTATATTTATATTATTATTTTTTGGACTGCACTATTTTACATGTGTAGCTAATCGACTTCGACTGCGTCACGTGGTCACTTCAGCAAGCCGACGCCGTCGTCCCAATCGGCATAAATCGGCTCGCGTGATCACCTTGTTGGTCGAATTGCCATACCGACATGTTCCGTTGCCTCGGGGACTTCTGCATCGCTGAGAGAGCTCTACCTCATCGAGTGTTCTGCACACGGGCCATATTTCTTTTATTACTCACTTTGCGTAAATTATTAATTATGGAACGAATTTTTATTTTATTTTATTATTACTATTATCTCCGGCTTGTACTATTTTCTATGTACAGGTAAATGATCCGGGTTGGGCAGCGCTGTCACCTTGGCGTACCGTCGTACCACGTCACCTCGGCTGGACCGGGGCTTCGTCATCACTTCATTAACCCACACCACGGACTTCGGTGTCATACTGCCGGCCTACTCCGTCGCCTCAGTCGGACTGGACGGTTCCACCCGCCACATTAGCTGTGCTATGTCGCCACTTCGGAGTGCCGAGCTCTTCGCTTCGCCACCTCGGGACCGGCTTGGGGGCTGGGACCTCGTCCCGTTGTAAGCTCGGGCCGCGCATCGAAACCGAGCACATTAACTAGCTCAGTCACTTCCATGCTCAGTTTTTTTAATTCTTGTTTGGTTCGACCAAAAAATATATTTATGCTAAAATATGTTTGTCAAAAATGAGGTCCATTAAAAACCACTTTTCTTTGCCCATGTTAACTGGGAATCTTAAATTTATATGAGCCATTTTACAATAAGTGTTCTTCTTCTAAGTCGTTGCAAAGTCTTTTTCTACCACTCCTTTCTCGACTCGAGTGTGTGGTCAATAGCCGGATAGCCTGTTTTCTCTCTAATGCCGCTCGAGTTTAGTTCGCTAAACTAGCTTAACAAGCAGTACTCTGCCTTCGGGATAGGAGGTTGTAGCCGTAGGCTGGCCCACTTGAAGTCTTGAGATCGGATGTGTCATATTAATGCACGACAGAAGCACAAAAGTAAGACCAATTTTCGGATTAGCACCAAATGACTTGATTTAGTTCGGGCGTAAAGTTTTTACTGAAGTTTTTTGGTTTTCCAAGCCTATGTCACTTTTAAACTATTTGTGTGTTTCCAGCATAAGTCTCGCAGTGCAACGCTAGACACCTTTAGAGATTCGGCAAAAACATTCTCGGATATTGCTATATATGCATCGATTTCGAATTGTGTCTTCGGTCAATAGTTGGGTTGCTCGGCTCCTATGCTTGCCTCCTATGTCCCGCTTTGTTCGGCTAGGTGTGCAAAGGGAGAACTACTGCGATTGCGCTTCCAGCTCGAATAGTTAACACCTCAGTGGAGAAAGCCAAAAACCGACTGTCACAATGGGCGTAAACTGGTCAGCGATCCGATGACGGTGTCAAACTATAGATCGATACCGATTACCCCGTGATAAACGATGGGCCTTTCATAACACTGGCCGAAGTGTTAATGGCTAGACTTCGGTCGGTGCCGAACACTAACCGGGGGCTTGTAGCTAGCTTCCCTAGTTTCAAGCTCCTATGACTAAGTGAAAGTTATAAAGCCCACATATCTAATTGCCTTGTTTCCGCTAACACAACCGCCTCCGGGCACCGAGATGTCGGCTAAGGGTTATCTTGTTACTACGTAAACACCCTGCGGCATCTACAAAGGGGTAGAAGCCGACGATGGGCCACTTTCAAATGATAAACGGTCACAACAGAGTCAAAATAAATATCATCAGCGTTTGTATTCATTATACAAGCGTTGCCTTCCGTAATTATCATTATAAAGCCATAAATATGCATCAAATTTGACTTAAGATTTTGGCCAAGCTGGGTTGCCTGGCTCCTGTGTTTAACCCTACGTTCCCGATTGTTCGGCTAGGGGTAAAGGGAGCACCTCTGTGATTGTTACTACTGGGTCATCCAGATTAGTACCTCAGACTGGGTGAAGCCGAAAGCTAGCTATCTTAAGAATATAATTGGTCGGCAACGACGGAAGTGAAAATTTAGGTTCGCTAAAGACCACATAGTTCGGGAACTTTCCCCACACTAAGTCCTCAATATTTTTCTCCCGCATTGATCGGAGGTGAGGTTTCATGGTCATGCCGGCATGACAACCCAAAGAAAGGAACCAATAATGGGACTATTTTCTTTGGAAGATGTTTCTTACATTAAATACTAATATAACATTCTCTCCGCATACCTTTGTTTATAAAACCGTATGGCCGGATTGCCTTGTTTGTCGTAAATCTTTGCCCTGATAAAGGCTTTATAAAGTGGGACAAACACTCCCTGGCTACTAGCCGAGGAGGTTGAAGCCGATGGTCGGTCAACAAAGTTTTGTATAGTGCGGATCCGAGCATTAATGATGTAGAGTACTTGGATACATAGAATCATTACACATAATTTGTGATTTCACTCCGGACATCGATCCTTAATTCGGCCACTCGTGCCCACATTAAGGCTCAGGACATCGATCCCCTGATCTGGTGTTGCCACCCGACCAGTGTCTCGGGGGCTACTGCATTGCCTATTCAATACAGAAAATTCAAACTGCACAGTGTTTGGCTTGACCGAACTATGGGCAAACGCATCTTCGGATAACAATAGGAACTATCTAGGACCTATCCGGCGCGTCAAGCTAATATATTATGGCGACTTCTCAAGACCCTCTCTCAAGGGCCCGTCCGCCAATCACTATTTCCTCTAACGTGCATATTGGGTTTTAGGCCGACACACACACCTTGAGGGCTACTGGCTATATATCTCATTAGTAAATAAATTGCATCAATCGGAAATAAAATCCGCAAACAATTAGCCCAAGCCCGAGGTGGTGCATCACCTCGGAAGCAGTCCAGCATAAAGCTCGGATGCAAGTGGCTGGCTCTATAGAGGGCATTTCCAGCATTAAGCTCGGCTAAACTTCTTCGACTTTTTTGAGCCAAGGTGATCTATGACACCTCGGATATAGTCCGGCGTTGGAGCTTGGATGCAAACCGGCGTTGGAGCTCGGCTGCAAAAACACACCTCAGATGCAGTCCGACATTAGAGCCTAGATATAATCTGGCATTGGAGCTCGGACGCGAGAGGATACCGCCGCACGGGAAACACTTCAAACTCGAGGTGTGGTGTAAAAATAACAAGGCATTGATAAAGGCCGATAACTTAAAGGGGCTCCTCGGATACCCAACATGTAAACTCTTCGGATTCACTTCGGTGATCCTCAAGATTGAAGATGAGAAGATTTGTTGAACCAGTTTTCAGGACCGACGACCGAAGATGAAGAACAGTTCGGAAGAATCGAGGAGTGTCCCCAACTTGAAGACCTGTTCAGGGGGCTACTGACGGTGTCCTGGACTAGGGGGTACTCACCATGTCGTCTCCCGACCAGCTGGATCGGGCCGAGGACCCCCATGGCGGTTCACCTATGGGCCACTTCAGGCAGCCCATGCCGCATACAAGGAGGTTTCCACAAGACTTGGCGCCCAAGCCAAGGACTCTCCTAAATCCTAGGCCTCCGATGTGTTATATAAACTGAGGCCAGACTAGTCAATAGATCATCTAATATTCATTAAAACAATCTCATGGTAGATACATGTACTCTGTACTACACCCCATATGAATACAATCAAAAGCAGGACGTAGGGTTTTACCTCCATCAAGAGGGCCCAAACCTGGGTAAAATCCCGTGTCCATGTTACCATCACTCCAAGACGCCTAGCTTAGGACCCCTACTACGAGATATGCTGGATATAGAACCGACAACGGCCACAAGGGTGGAGGGCGCGCCCAGGAGGGTAGGGCGCGCCCCCGGCCTTGTGGGCCCCTCGGTGACCCCTGACCTAGATCTTCCCCCTATATATTCTCAAATACCCAAAAACTTCCAGGGGAGCCACGAAACCACTTTTCCACCGCCGCAACCTTCTGTACCCGTGAGATCCCATCTAGGGGCCTTTTCCGGCATCCTGCCGGAGGCGGATTCAATCATGGAGGGCTTCTACATCAACACCATTGCCTCTTCGATGAAGCATGAGTAGTTTACCACAGACCTACGGGTCCATAGCTAGTAGCTAGATGGCTTCTTCTCTCTCTTTGATTCTCAATACAAAGTTCTCCTCGATGTTCTTGGAGATCTATTCGATGTAATACTCTTTTGCGGTGTGTTTGCCGAGATCCGATGAATTGTGGATTTATGATCAACTTATCTATGAATATTATTTGAATCTTCTCTGAATTCTTATATGCATGATTTGATATTGTTGCAAGTCTCTTCGAACTATCGATTTGGTTTGGCCAACTAGATTAGTTTTTCTTGCAATGGGAGAAGTGCTTAGCTTTGGGTTCAATCTTGTGGTGCTCAATCCTAGTGACAGAAGGGGAACCGACACGTATTGTATTGTTGTCATCGAGGATAAAAAGATGGGGTTTTCATCATATTGCTTGAGTTAATTCCTCTACATCATGTCATCTTGCTTAAAGCGTTACTCCGTTCTTTATGAACTTAATACTCTAGATGCATCCTGGATAGCGGTCGATGTGTGGAGTAATAGTAGTAGATGCAGAATCGTTTCGGTCTACTTGACACAAACGTGGTGCCTATGTTCATGATCATTGCCTTAGATATCGTCATAACTTTGCGCTTTTCTATCAATTGCTCGGCAGTAATTTGTTCACCTACCGTATTAATTCCTTTCTTGAGAGAAGCCTCTAGTGAAACCTATAGCCCCTATGTCTATTTTCCATCATATAAGTTTCCGATATACAATTCTAGTTTCCTATTTACTTTCTTTGCAATCTTTTACTTTCCGTTCCATAAACCAAAAAATATCAGAAACATTACTTTACCGTTTATCCATCTCTATCAGATCTCATGTTGCAAATAACCGTAAAGGGATTGACAATCCTTTATTGCGTTGGGTGCAAGTTGGTGTTTGTTTGTGCGGGTATTCGGTGGCTTGCGCGTTGTCTCCTACTGGATTGATACCTTGGTTCTCAAAACTGAGGGAAATACTTACTCTACTTTGCTGCATCACCCTTTCCTCTTCAAGGAAAAAACCAACGCAAGCTCAAGAGGTTGCAATATGCGGCATTTGCGATGAGCCAAAAGAACACAAATGATTCGTGTAAACAAGATGTGTGTGATACGCAGCAAACGGCCCACTCGGATGAACTATTTGCGATGAGAAATTATAACACACATGGTTACCGTAGTTAGTTCGTGTGCGATTCTGTTCGTACAAAAACTTTGAAAAATGCAAACTAGTTGCTTGCGGTGGCTAGGAGTATCGCACACGATGTGTCTGCGAGTACTCGTGTGCGATGATTAGTAATTTACACATAATGAACGGCCGCAAGGGTGCTATGCTGATCATGGAGTCCGAGAAGACCATCGCCGGAAGGCCGCCGGCTCAGCCTTTTAGCCTATATTTTATTATAATTGTATGCATATGTAGGTCATGAGTGTTTTGGGCCTTGCCGCATGTGGCATTTTAAGTTATCCTGAATATGTAAGACAATTGTTAACCGTTGCCATTGTAAATTTGCCTCAACGGCGAGCGGAGCGCGCGCAGGGACGCCAGAGCGGAGCGCGCCGTGGCTGCCTCAACAGCGAGCAACCACGTGGTCAACCTTCTGGCGCCCCGTGGGAGACGCGACGGTGCATCCATAGGACACGGTGGTGATATCTTGACCATGTGTGATGGTGGGCAGACACGTACACATACATCCGAGAACGGGGGCCCTCGTTTCGGGCTTCCGATGCGTGACATATAATTGATCCAAAAGAACTGTTTGCGATGAAACAGAACAACAGAAACGGGCTTTGTAGGCCCAGTACCATCAATAAATTTTGAATTTGTTTCTCGTCACATTGCAGATTACAACGCAATAAGTAATTGTAAGTTTGTTCACACCTGTCAAACTAATATGTGTTCACACTTAGCACCGGGCTATAAAAACTACCCACTTGAAAATTACTTCACGGTTTCTCTCCTCATCACCCACAAAACTGGTCTTTCCTGTCAAGTCATTCCGCCATGACCGATAGGAGGAGTTTCGGGTGGACATATAACCATGCAGCAAAGACCAAGGCCGCGAAAGCACTAGACCTGCCGCGAAGCGGCAGCCGCAGCGGAGATGTCCTGGCGCGCCGCGGAGCCCTCGAACGAGCTCACACGGGCACGCGAGGGCTCTCACAAGCGCACTCGCCGCGTCAGCGATCGCGACGAGCTGGCGTTGCTGAAGTCCTTGGCCGGCGGCGACGACATTCTCGCTGGCCTCATTAAGCAGCAGGAGCTGGTCGACGGCTTAATGAAGCTTCTCGAGATCAGCAATGCCTCGGTTGACAAGGCGACCGTCCTCGTCAAGCAACTCATGGGTGACAATGCGAAGCTCCTCAAGGTGCTCGCCGAGAAGGACGAGGAGGCCGCCGGCTGGAAGATGTTGCATGAGCAGAGCAGTGCCTCGGGGATGACGCTGACAGCGGTCGTCGAGGAACTGATGGGTGACTTGAGGAAGCTCCGGATCGAGCGCGAGTAGGAGGTGGAGGAATCTGTGGCTGCTTTCAAGCAAAGTTGTGAGGAATTGAAGAAGGAGCTGGAGGATGTCGTCGCCCGATGATCCATCGACGAGTAGAGACAGTAGCGACCCAGATCGTTGTCTGTGATTTCCTTCTTCTCTTGCCCCCGTGTCTTCCGGGCTTTGTCACATGTGGCATTTTAAATTCTCCTGAATATGTAAGACAATTATTATCTACGCCATTGTAAATTTGTCGTTGTATTATCCATTGCCATTTTATTTATCGTCGTACTATCCGTTGCCCTATGTGGCAATTTAAATTAGGCCAAAATACGAGTTGAAAACACGAACAAAGCAAATGCTGCCATGGGATCACAAGCAAACACCCTCCGTCCAGGTGCTTTAATTAACCCATTAATGGAGAAGTTGTGAGCAAGGCGGGCGGCGGCTGGTGGATGGAGGTTAAAAAGCTCGCTTCCCGGTGAGCATGGGCGGCCTTGCTGCTCGCACATGTCCCGTCGAGTCTGCGAGGTGGACAGGATGCACGCATCTCGTCGAGCCTGTGCGACGGACTGCTTGCACGCGTCCCGTCGAGCTTGCATGGTGGACTTATCGTGCTCGTCCTGTCTATTCGAACAGCTGCACGCACGCCACCGAGTATGGTTAAATTTTGACACGGTTCATAAAATACAACCGTTTGCGATATTAACGTGTCAGCTATTCGTTTCAAAAGGACTTCGTTGGTTATTAATGTGTGCGCCTTGTCTCAAACTGGACGATTTTTTTTACCACGACATATATGTGCCATGTCATGAAACCATGCCAAGTTTCATGTTTTTTGGGTGAGTTTTTGATTTACTGGGATTTAATAACCGAGATTCTCAATGTTTCATGATGACGAGAAGTTTGTAATTCATTCCCATTCCTTAAATGAGACCTAAACATGCACCCAATGACACATGTACGATCTCCCACCCATTTTGCTTCATTGGAGCATGTGCTTGTAGTTCAAATTTGAATTATGGACTACATTAAATGCCTAGAAAACTTAATTAATATATACAAACGAACCCTGAACAGTTTCAAATTTCAGCACGACATTTCTGTTATTCTATGTTGCATGTAGAAAACAAAGTTCAAAGCGAGAAGAGGCAACGATTATCGTTTTGCCCACAAGAGGGGCATGTTTCCCTACCAGCACCACGAGGGTTGCAAGAAACTTCGGTTTGTAAGAGACTTGTAATATAGCTTCGCCCAAATTGGACAATTATATGTGCCATGTAGTGACACCATGCCAAGTTTCATGATTTCCTGGTGAGTTTTGGATTTACATAGATTTAAAAACCAAGATTCACAATGTTTGTGGCCAAGCCAGGACGGCGAGACAGTTGAATTCATTCCCATTCGTTCCATGGGACCTAAACATGCACCCCAAGGACACATGTACGTTTTTTCTAGCCATTTTGGTGCACTTGAGCATGTATTTGTAGTTCGGATTTGAATTATGGACATTAAATGCCTAGAAAACTCAATTAATGAATAAAAAAGGAAAAAAACGATGAATACGTTTAAATTTTAGCACAGATATCCTGTCGTTCCATGTTGCCCGTAGAAGAAAATACAAGGCGAAAAGATGCAGTGATTATGTTTCGCCCACAAGGGGAACACGTTTCCCTATCGGAACCACGAGGCTTCTTTGAGAGAAGGTCCAGTTTGTAATAGGTTCGTAATAAAGCTTGGCCCAAATTGGACAATGTTTGTACCACAACATATATGTGCCATGACGTGACACCATGCCAACTTTCATGACTTTCTGGTGAGTTTAGGATTTATGGGGATTTAAAAACCAAGATTCCAAATGTTTGAGGACGAGCCAGGACGTCGGTACGGTTGTAATTCATTCTCATTCTTAGCATGGGACCTAAACATGCACCCAAGGACACATGTATGATTTTTCTAGACATTTTGGTGAACTAGAGCATGTATTTGAAGTTCAGATTTGAATTATGGACATTAAGTGCCTAGGAAACTCAATTAGTGTATAAAAAGGCCAAACGAACCGTGAATACGTTTAAATTTCAGCACGGATATCCTGTCGTTCCATGTTGCCCGTAGAAGAAAATACAAGGCGAAAAGAGGCAGTGATAATTGTTTCGCCCACAAGGGGGACACATTTCCCTATCGGATCCACGAGGCTTGTAATAAAACTTGCGCCAAAATGGACGAAAAAAATTCCTCGACATATATGTGCCATGTCGTGACACCATGCAAAGTTTCACGATTTTCCAGTGAGTTTTGGATTTACGGGGATTTAAAAACTGAGATTCTTCTCACGAAATGTTTTCAAATAGCACACGGTTCACTCACGAAAGCCGTGTGCCTACCAAAATGTGGTCGATGCCCCCTCCCCCTGCTGCGCGCGCGATCTGAGTCATGCGTTCTGATTGGCCAGAACCCAAACCGCACGGATCGTAGGTCTGCACCATTGCATGCTCACAGATCGAACGACAATCCTTAGCCCTTTCGACAACACATGCAGTACATGGGTAAGCACTGTGTGCATGCGTCATCCTAGCTCACACTTCCTTCTCTCCTTAGTTTTCTATATTAACGTTGTTATATATCCAAATAGGCTACCATTTCCCGCCACTCCTCTCATCGGTTTCCCGCCTCTTCTCCCATCATTTTCCCGCTACCAGTGTTAGTGCTCATTGAAGGCTAGGCGGCGACACACCGGCCATGTAAATATCAAACACAGTTTCTAAAAGCACAAATGTGCGTGATAGGAGGGAGTAGGTCCCACAGGGTGACCAGCGTGAAACGCCTTAAAGGCAAGGAGGCAATTCCTATCAGCATGGGGCGGCTTCCCATCCGCTAGCCTAGTCGAATAGAACGCGGAAGTTAAGCGTGCTCGGGCTGGAGTAGTCAAAGGATGGGTGACCCGGTGGGAAGTTGCATATCTCAAGCTTCATTTAAATGCTATGACACGGTCATTATAGAGATAAATATATCTAAAGTGACCTGTCATGGCGATTATATAAACCTTGGGATCCTTGTTTTGCTAATTTGTAGACTATGTTTTTATTGATTATTTTTTGCTCTAAAAAAATTAAAGATGATTGACCCTATAGTGACCTGCCCTGGATATTATATAAACCTTTTTCAGGTCGCATGCAGGGTATAGGGGGCAGGGTGTTCTGATCGAGCATGTCTCCCTTGCGCGGTTTACATACGCTTCACATATCTGTGGGCTCCCCGAGTCATATATATTATCCTTTACCGACAATGAGGGGGCCCACACAATCTGTCCCTTTGACCCAACAACGAGAAGGGTTTGACCATGATGGTTTCCTATTGCTATGTGTGCCATGTTAGACCAAATAAAGTTTGAGCGCATGCGTCGGACGACCCCCCCCCCCCCCGCGCGCGCCGCCTCGAAGTTGGGAAACTAACATCGTACGTATTGAACCAGGCTTGGGGTCGGGTACGGTGTTCGGGTTGTAATGTAGTTGGTGGCCCATCGAAGTTGTGCATTCGGGATTTAAACACATCACACACCACCGTACCAATACATATTTTTGGGCTGCATGTAGTGTATACGGGGTCTTCTGATCAACCACGTCTCCCTTGTGCGGTTTTTTGTGATGACACGCATATCTGTGGGCTCCTCGAGTGTATATATATATCATCCCTTTGACCGATAACGAGGGGTATGTGTTGGCCATGAATGGATTCCTCCTAGTTCGTGTTAGGGCCGTTCACCGTCACATGTCGTTCAACCAAAGCTCGAGCTCATGCGTTGTCAGGATTCCCTCCTACATGCTCGGATTGCTGGGTTCGGCCTACATCGTACCCTGCGTATCTCGTCCTTAACTACCTGGCCTTCATGGTTGTTGTCTGTATCGAGAGGTAGGCACCACATCTAAATTGTATATTATTCTATATTGAAAACACACATCACCCCTTCCAACGTACATCATTTTGGGCCGCATGCAAGAGGTGCTGGTTTTGTGGTCCCTCTCGTGTGATTTTTATGATGGTTCAATCTATTGGCCCAAGCGGTTTGTCGACAACAATAGTTGTCGTTTGACCAAATGATAGATTCACTGGCCCGTCTTATGGTAGGTCATGGCGGCATGCATGTATGACCAAAGTATCATTATGTGCATCCGCCCCGCTGACACGAAGTGGGAGGTGGTGGGTCAAGCACCCTAGCTTGCTATGACATTATGTCATTATAGATATATCCAAGGGTGCTTTCGGGTTTGCGAGGCAGGTGCCACCAAAGTTGTGCATTGTGTATTTAAAGTTTTAAACATCACACCCAATATTCCTACATATATTTGGCCACTTCCAGGTGGTTCTTGACTTCTGGCTCCTCTCATCGATCTTCGACAACGCGCCCAACCATGGGCCATCGCGGTTAAAGTTGTGCATTGGAGTTTTGAACATCACAGACCACCCTTTTCACTCATTTATATTTGGGCCACATGCTGGTGTGGCCGTCTTCTGACCCTCTCTAATGTTTTTTTGCTGCAAAGACTCTGATGACGCTCAACGGACATGGGTATAATGTCTTAACCGTGTGCGATGCAAGTGCATTGTGAATCACCACGACTGCGCAAGCGTGAGCAAAGGTGGAGGTACTAGCTCAACCATGTGTGATGCAAGTGTGTTTTAAAATCACCACGACTGCGCAAGCGCGAGCAAAGGGTGGAGGTACTGGCTTAACCGTGTGCGATGCAAGTGCGCTCTAAAATCACCACCTACGCAAGCTAAAGAAGGGTAGTTTTATTTAGAAATTAGGACGAACCGTGTGCGATAGACCAGCTAGCTAGAAATATAAAAACAAACTACCCGCCATGAGCGTTGCAAAAATCGGCGGTTCCGCCACTTTTCCTTATTACCATACACGCATATTCTTATTGGACCGTGCGCGATCTTGGGCACTCCGTCCGCATCAATTCCTTTACCCAAATTTTAGTAGCCGTTGTACTTCAACCATCGCCCACACTCCTCCAGCACCGACCTTATAGTAAAATTGTAGTAGCCGAGGCATTTGAACCATCGCCCTCCTTCGTCCACCACCATTACTAAAAATTCCAGTAGCCGCGGCATATCCTCAAACACCCCCCTCCACAGTCCCCCACCCGGCCCCCTCCCCCCTCGAATCCTGGCTCGCGGCCGTCGTCACCGGCGCCGCCGCCAACCCCTACCTATCTGCCCGTTCCTCCTAGCTTAGATAATAAAGTTTAGATTACCCAGCGATTCCCATACCATCGCCCCACTCCCCTGAGTTTTTAGATGAGGCCTGCGGTGTCCCTCCCCGCCAGATCCACATCCCCTGCTCCAGAATGTCACAGCCTAAGCTCAATCATGTATCCCGGGGAGCCCGATGAGCGTTCAGCCAAGAAGAGGTTTATCATGGCCTCTCTGGCGGACGTTGGTGAGGTGGCCGCCGTTCGCCCCGACCTATCGATCCCGGGGCAACACGTCGCTGCGGAAGCCGACGAAGATGTTGACTGCGCTGCCATGCCGAAGGCTTCATGTCAGCGGGCTAGCATATTACTCTATGTCGGGAAAGCTGGCTACGCCATCAAGCTCGTCGACAGCGACGACTTCACGTGGTTCATGTCATAGGTTAAGTGGTACATCCCCAACCCCTTTGGTTCAACCGCCGTCGATCTCTTTGACGGGCCTGCCGCTGATCTCCTCCGCCAAGCGGTCAAGGATTTGCGATCCTTGTACGCCATCGAGCCCATTTTGTCATTTCTGAAGGACATGTTCTACGGCGGCGGCTTGGGATCCTCAATTGCCAAGTCAGATCTCATCGACCACGACCACAACCATGAGGAGGGCACCCACAAAGGTTCTTCCAAGCTGAAATAGCCCATCTGTGACATTAGAGAGCGCACCATGGGTCTGTGCTCTTCCAACTGGAAGGATCATGACATGTGAGGCAACATCCTATCAGCAAATCTTACCTTTTCTAGCTTGCCAACCCATACCCTTTGTTGTAGTAGCATTTGCCGTGCAGTGCTTTAACTGTGCCGTGTTTAATTATTTTAGTTATACAAAAATGTATTGTTCAATAGAGCTATGTGATGTTTAAGTATGAATTGTCCACTTCAGTTTCACGAATGGCTATATTTGGTTGTTTATAGTGAGTAGATGCCTTGTTTATCTGTATTTGGTTGTCAGGTTGGTTGCAGTGAGCATTTTTCAGTTATCGAGCATATGCCTTGTTGATATGTATTTGGTTCTTAGGTTGGTTGCAGTGAGCATTTGTCCAGTTATCAAGCAGATGCCTTATTTATTTGTATTTGGTTGTTAGGTTGGTTGCAGTGAGCATTTGTCCATTTTTCAAGCAGATGCCTTGTTTATCTGTATTTGCTTGTTAGGTTGGTTGCAGTGAGCATTTGTCCAGTTTTCAAGCATATGCCCTGTTTATCTGTATTTGCTTGTTAGGTTGGTTGCAGTGAGACTCTGTCCAGTTTTCAATGGCCATATTTGGTTGTTATACTGATCATTTATGCCATGTTTATTTTAGTCATTCACAATGTGATGTTCATTATGTGCAAGTCAGAACTGTGCCACTCGACTACATCATACCAGTTTGAACTAGGGGTGGGTATAAAAACCGACCAACCGAAGACCGAACCGAACCCGTAACCGAATAAACCGAATTTTTTGTTTTTATTCTTGGTATAGCTAAATTCGGTTTTTACTTTAAATAACCGAACTCATATCGGTCAGTTCGGTATTAAACTGATAACCGGAAAAGAAACCGAAGCGTGCATGACGTAGCCTTCCATGCAACTCCCTGTACGAGTGTCCATCAGGCATCTTATCAACCGCTCGTGGCCGCGCGCGCATATGGCCGTACAATATACGAGTAGCCCAAAGCGAAAGCATGCTTGCCCCACTTTCCCCAACCCCACGTGCTACTTTTTTTTGAACCGAGCCCCACGTAAAATAAAACATGGGCCAGCCACCTATTTGCATGGCCCAAACACAACTGACGGTATTTTTGTGGGCTAGCGAAGTGCTCAGTGGCAGGGCACTATCAATTCTTTAGTCCCACCTCGCCTGGCTGGCCTGAAGGAGATGAGGTGCTTGGTTATATAAGAGGGCAGGGTGAAACAGAAGCACTCGCAGCTGCATAGTAAGCAACAAAGCAGTTTCGGTGTAAACCGAAAACCGAACCGAACCAGTTGGTTAACTGAATTATCGATTAGCTGGTTTGTGTTAACTATTTCGGTTTTGATTGTTGCTAACCGAATTTTAAAAATAACCGAACGGTATAAACCGGATTTTTGGTTTCTACCAAACGCCCAACCCTAGTTTGAACGGCTATATTTAGTTCCAGTTATGCTTGGTGTAGTTAACACATGCCCTTTATTCCAGTTTTACACATTTATCCAGTGCGATGTTTAAGCATTACCTACACTCTATTCATTTTCAACAATACCAGTTTGAATTGCAATATTGGATGGCTGTTAAGCCTGTTGTCCGTAACATTGCCTTCCGTTTTATATCTGCTTTAACAGCATGCTGAAACCAACACATTCAAGCTATCATTTGGAGATGATGTTGTTTACCTTTGCTATATTTGTTTGATGTTAAGGTTGTTGTACTTATCATGCCTTTCCACTACTTATGTAGGACAACAACGGGAGTGGCCACCATTTTCCGCCGAGGTTAGTTTCATCCATCGGCTTGTACTCCCCCATCATTCCATAATGTAGTGCATATAGGTCCAGGCCTGGACACTCGTTAGCTTGTAATATTGACTTGTTGCTTGTAGGTACATATGCCCTTGGCAAGGTTCCATGCATCGACCCTTTTTGCGTATGGGGCAATGAGATATTCATGAACAAGCATCAAGTGAGGAAACTGATAAGGATTATTAGCAAAAAGATACGAATGGTGGCAAGCAAATTATTTGTTTATGCTTTATCCAACACAACAGTGAGCTGTAGGATGGTAACTACGAACTCTGCAGCCTTCTCTTTTTACTGCCCATAATGAGTTGTTAGACAACAATGTCTGAATCTTTTTCATTCGCAGTGGTTCCCGAAGAAGTTCACTCAAGATTACCTCGGAAAGTACATGATTGGTGGATACGCAAGGAAGGTTAAAGTATTTCATCCAGACTACAATGAGCATCGAGAAGTCGTAATGAAGACAGTGAAGGATGGACGGGAAGCCATGACAAGGGGTTGGCTTAGAGTCGTGCGCGCTTTACGCATGGAGGAGGGCACAATATGGGCATTCCGCTTCACCTTCTCCAGCAACCAGAATGTCTTTTGCCTCCCTCTTTACAGTCTTTAGTACAACTGTGGTTCATCATTCTTTACTTGGTGCTTCTGTAGTTCTTCAGTATACGTACCTGTGCATCGAATTATGCATTCGTGGCTGAACCTATATTTGTAATAAACACGGTTGGATATGAAATAAGTGATTGCCTACTTTCAAATTCAAAACATGTGATTTTTAAATTAGGGATTAATTAGGGATTACACTTCACACGGTTTGTGAAAGTGAAACGTCTGCGATAGACGTGGAGATCAGACACGTTTCTAGGATCCACTACGTGTGCGACCAATCTCCACTGCACACACGATCAGCCAAGAAAAAACGTGTGCGATTAACAACAACATCACACACAGTTATTTCTTATTAAATGTTTGCGATAGTCACCTTATCACACACGCTTCGAAATTATGGACTGTTTGTGATGTTGTGTGCATCGCAAATGTTTGGTCATAGAAGAACGCGAGCGATAGGTCGATCATCTGACGCGGGTACGACGAATGAATTGTGTGGGATGTATTCAAGCTTCGCGTACAGTTTAATAGCGACAACTGTGTGCGCTCTTACATCAAATCGCACACAGTCGAGGAAAAGTAAATGTGTGTGATTGTCTACTTCTACAATCGTGAACTATTTGTGATGGGTTGCTGTCGGTGTCAAAACCGGCCGATCTCGGGTAGGGGGTCCCGAACTGTGCTTCTGAGGATCGAAGGTAACAGGAGACAGGGGACACGATGTTTACCCAGGTTCGGGCCCTCTTAATGGAGGTAATACCCTACTTCTTGCTTGATTGACTTTGATGAGTATAGGGGTTACAAGAGTTGATCTACCTCGAGATCGTAATGGCTAAACCCTAGATGTCTAGCCTATATGATTTGTGATAGCCTCTACGGACTAAACCCTCCGATTTATATAGACACCGGAGGGGCCTAGGGTTGTACAGAGTCGGTTTACAGAGAAAGGAAACTTCATATCCGAATGCCAAGCTTGCCATCCATGCAAAGGAGAGTCCCATCCGGACACGGGGGAAGGCCTTCTATCTTGTATCTTCACGGCCCATCTGTCCGGCCCATGTCACATAACCCGGACGCCCGGGGACCCCCTAATCCAGGACTCCCTCGGTAGCCTCTGAACCAGGCTTCAATGACGATGTGTCCGGCGCGCAGATTGTCTTCGGCATTGCAAGGCGGGTTCCTCCTCCAAGTACTCCAAAGCAGTTGAGCAAAAGAACTATATCCGGATCCGCATGACAGTTACAACCTTGAACCACAAGGGTAAAATATTAAAAAAAAATAAGTCATGTCCACTGACAGCTTTTTTGGCGAGACGCCACGGCTATCCTTATTATTATCTTGTGGCCTCCCGCCTCACGCTTCGAGGCGTGGCCTCTATTGACACGTCTTGTCAAAGCAGAGATCGTGTCCCCTTATTGCGGGATTCTCATCAATACGGGTTTGGTAATCCAGCCGCGTCGTTCGCATGACCCCTTGGGAATAAGCAAGTTTTAAGGCTTGTGAGGGAGCGCTTGATATTGACTGCCTTTTTAAGAGGATAAGGACCCATCTTTTTACCCCACGCCTTCTTCTTCCTCAGCCTTCCCATCCTTCGAGCTCCAGCACCCAAGCTTCAGTCTTTTCCCTCACCACCAAACATTCTAGCCATGTCCGGATCCGGCTCTCAAGGCAAGTGGCCGGCCTCCTTCGTGACGGATAAGGACATCAAGGAGCTCCGGGAGGCGAGGTACTTGACAGCGGAAATCAAACACAGGATCCCTGCCAAAGAGCAAGTTATCCCCACTCCAGAGCCCGGTGAGAGGGTTGTGTCCATCCCTCACTTCCTCCGCGGACTAGGGTTTCCCCTCCACCCCTTTGTTCGAGGTCTCATGTTCTATTACAGGCTGGATTTTCACGATCTAGCCCAAAACTCCTTCCTCCACATCTTGGCATTCATCGTCGTGTGTGAGGCATTCCTCCGCATCCCCCCACACTTTGGCCTGTGGCTCAAGGCTTTCAACGTGAAGCCGAAGGTGGTCGACGCAGAGCAAGCGGATTGCGGCGGCGCCATGGTGAGCAAACTCTCCAACGTTACCTGGCCCAGAGGGGCCTTCGTGGAGACCGTCAAGACATGGCAGCGGGAGTGGTTCTACATCACTGAACCTCGCGGCACCAAGTGGGCGGCCGCTCCTGCTTTTAGATCCGGACACCCGCTGCGGCTTGCGTCGTGGACCAACAAGGGTCTGGACTGGGGATCATCCGACGAGGTGTTGAAGCTGCAAAAGTGCATCAAAATTATTATATAGAAGGACACCAGCCTCACTAACGTGATCCAGGTGATGCTCATCCGCCGAACCCTTCCCTGCAAACGCCGGCCTCTCCGCATGTGGGAGTTCAATCCGGAAGGGCTGCGGACCCTGCAGCGATTCTTCGGTATGATGCACGAAGCAATCTGGAAGCTGCTCTTCAAGACTCAAAAGTCGTGGCCACAGACATTCGAGGACATCGGCCTCGACTGCAATCATCTGGCTTCCCCGGTAAGTGCTACATTTCCGAACATAACTTAGTTCATCAATCAAAAGGGGTGTACTGAGAATTCCGTCCTATAATAGGGCTGGACAAAGAAGGCGGAGCGGATCAGGTGTCCGGCTCCACTCCCCGAAAACCCAGTTGATCCTCTGTTAATGAGGATGCTGGTCCCGACACCCTATGAGGCGCCAGAGAAAAAGGCCAAGAAGAAGAGCAAGGAGGCCAAAGGTGGTTTCCACCGTAAAGGTACTTCAGATGCAGTGTACGGAGAAACCGAAACTCATTCCTCCCACGAGGAAGATGAAGAGAAGGAGGAGGCAGAAAGCAATTCTCCCCCGAAGGGGAGGAAGAAGAAAAGGGCATCCTCCGAAGACCCAGAGGCGGAGGCGCCCAAAAGGGGGGAAATATCCCTCCCAGACGGCTCGGACTCGGACGCCGAAGCCATACCCGAGTGGCGTCCCAGGTCGAAGCCCCTCGCCGCATCGTAAGTATCCGAGGACACCTTACATAAGTCCGGTCTTTATGATTCTGATCTAACGCATTGCATGATGTAGTTCGGCTCGCGATCTCCCCCAACAATCGTCGGAGGGGAATTCTTTGGATCCAGGGATGATGGAGAGCGAGTCGTCTCTCATGACCCACAAGTATAGGGGATCAATTGTATCTCTTTTTGATAAGTAAGAGTGACGAACCCAATGAGGAGCAGAAAGAAATGACAAGTAGTTTTCAGTAAGGTAATGTCTGCAAGTGCTGAAAATGTAAGTAACGGAGTAGTTTGATAGCAAGATAATTTGTAACGAGAAAGTAACGATAGTAGTAACAAAAGTGCAGCAAGGTAGCCCAATCCTTTTGAGGCAAAGGACAAGCCAAAACGGTCTCTTATGATAAGCAAAGCGTTCTTGAGGGTACACGGGAATTTCATCTAGTCACTTTCATCATGTTGGTTCGATTTGTGTTCGCTACTTTGATAATTTGATATGTGGGTGGACCGGTGCTTAGGTGTTGTTCTTACTTGAACAAACCTCCTACTATGATTAACCCTCCCGCAAGCATTCGCAACTACGAGAAAAGTATTAACAATAAATTCTAACCATAACATTAAACTTTGGGGTCCAATCGGTCCCTTACGGGATAGCGCACAAACTGGGGTTTAAGTTTCTGTCACTCTCGCAACCCACCATCTAATTGCTACTCCACAATGCATTCCCTTAGGCCCAAATATGGTGAAGTGTCATGTAGTCGACGTTCACATGACACCACTAAGGGAATCACAACATACATACTATCAAAATATCAAACATATATCAAGTTCACATGATTACTTGCAACATGATTTCTCCCGTGACCTCAAGAACAAAAGTAACTACTCACAAATGATAAACATGCTCATGATCAGAGGAGTATTAAATAGCATATTGGATCTGAACATATAATCTTCCACCAAATAAACCATATAGTAATCAACTACAAGATATAATCAACACTACTAGTCACCCACAAGCACCAATCTATAGTTCCGGTAACAAGATTGAACACAAGAGATGAACTAGGGTTTGAGATGAGATGGTGCTGTTGAAGATGTTGATGGAGATTGCCCTCCCCAAGATGGGAGAGTTGTTGGTGATGATGACGACGATGATTTCCCCCTCTGGGAGGGAAGTTCCCCCGGCGGAATCGCTCCACCAGAGGGCAAAAGTGCTCCCAAGTTCCGCCTCGAGGCAGCGGCGCTTCGTACCGAAAGTCCTCCCCTTAATTTTTCTAGGTCAAAACGACCTATATACCAGAAGATGGGAACCGGAGGTGGGCCGATGAGGCCACAACCCCCAGGGCGCGCCAGGGGGCCTGGCGCGCCCAGGTGGGTTGTGCCCCCTGGTGCCCCCCCTCTGGTAGTTATTTGTTCCAGTAATTCTTATTTATTCCATAAAAAATCCCCGTGAAGTTTCAACTTGTTTGGAGTTGTGCAGAATAGGTAGCCTGACGTAGCTTTTTCAGGTCCAGATTTCCAGCTGCCGGAATTCTCCCTCTTGGTGTGTACCTTGCAAATTATGAGAGAAAAGTCATTAGTATTACTCCAAAAAGCATTATTATGGATAAAAACATTATAAATAACAGTAACATGACATGATGCAAAATGGACATATCAACTCCCCCAAGCTTAGACTCGCTTGTCCTTAAGCGAAAACCAAAATCGAAAAACATGTCCACATGCTTTGAGAGAGAGGTGTCGATAAAAACAAAATACGGACATAGAAGCATCATGTTGATTATTATAACAACAACAAAGTTAAACATAGGACTATTATCATAGAACTTTTATCATATACTTCTCATGAATAAGTAATAGTTCATCACACAATCGAAGTATAAAGCAAAAACTCTATTAGAAACCAACAAACTATGTTCTCAGTCAACTTTGCAACTGCAATTCATCATCTTTTCAGGAAGGGTCACATATCGGAGCCTTTAGGCAAGTCCACATACTCAACCATCATATAGTCCTCTATGATTGCTAACACTCACCTCGTACCCATGAGCAAAACGTTTCAACCGGACACATAGAAAGATAGGGGCTTATAGTTTCGCCTCCTAACATACTGACCTCAAGGGTGATGTCAACAATAATAACTCATGCTATGTATATTCAACTGGACATATGTGCCTAGATCTTTCCTCACCACATGATGCTTGCCAAAGGAGAAAAATAAAAGGGATAGAACGAAAACTTTGACTCTTTGCATAAAAGTAAATACATAAAAGTAAAAGATAGGCCCTTCGCAGAGGGAAGCAGAGGTTGACATGCCCTTATTTGTTTGTATGCTCAACCCCTTAGTGCAAAAGAACGTCACGTTACATTGCCCCTTGTGATAGCGACCTTTATTATGCAGTCTATCGCTTTTATTCTTCACCATCACAAGTTCGTGCAACGCTCAATTTTCTCTTACACTAAATGATCTGACACTTTTAGAAGCAATTTTTATTGCCTTTTTGCACCAATGACAACTTACTTGAGGGATCTTGCTCAATACCTAGGTAGGTATGGTGGACACTTGAAAGTAAGATTTGGGTTTAAGGGTTTTTGGATGCACAAGTAGTATCTCTACTTAGTGCGGAATTTTTGGCTAGCAAAGACAGGGGGCAAGCACCACATGTTGAAGGATCTATGACAATATGACTTCTATGTGAATATGAACAAAATAAACCATTAAGTTGTCTTCCTTGTCCAACGTCAACAATTTTGGCATATAATATTTTGATGAGGGCTCACAATCACAAAAGATTTCTAGGATAATATATTCATATGTGAATCTTCTATTCCCTTATTAATTCTTTCATGAGTTGCATCATTGACTAATGCTATGTTTGTCAACCTCAAATAAAATTTTCTACTTATACTTTTCCTTATGTGGTGGCATCACCTACCATAGGATTAGTATATAATCTTTTCTTCATCTATTTCTTTCCTTTATTTGTTTCCTTTCTCTTTTTCTTTCTTTATTTCTTTTCTTTTATTTGCAACATGAAAGTAAAGAAAGCAAAAACTCAAACTAAACTTTATTATATAGCTTGCACACGATTACAAGGATAGATCACTAAGCAAACTTTCAAAGAAGAAAGGATCGAACTAAAATTTTATTCATCTAATGCAAAAGATCGAACTAAAATAAGTAAAAGCAATAAAATAGTGGGATGATACGATACCGGGGCACCTCCCCAAGCTTGGCGGAAGCCAAGGGGAGTTCCCATACCCGATACTCAGTTCTCCTTTGGTGGTGAAGAAGATGATGGTGATGAAGGAGAGATCTTGTCCTCGGATTTCCATGGCAGTGGTCCACCATCACAAGAGGAGGAGTGAGTCTCACGTGTCATGCGACTAGCAGCCAAACTCATACCTTTGAACCTTGCCTCATATTCAAAGACTTGGTTTTGGAGGTCATAGATCTGGCTTTGGAGGAAGTTGATTTGATCGTTGAGGGTGAAGATGATGTCCTTCATGGGCTTGCCATCCACCTTGAGATCACGGGAAAGGTCCGCGATCATAAGGTGATTAACATTGAGCCCACGCTCCACCATCCCCTTGCACCGGAAGACTTCCTGCTCCATGGCTTCAAGCCTGGCCTCCACGATTCCCGTGCCCTTGGGACCTTGCTCATCGCGGATGTACAGTACCCCCTCATGCATCTGGATGGTTTGAGGGTGCTGCACCACCTCCCGTAGATAAGGGTTGATGACGTTCTTAAGGAACTTGTCCTTGGAGGAGCTTGAAGAGGCCATGGTAGATGGGATCTGACAGAAAACGGCAAGGAAAAAGAGAATAGAGGATTTCTCCGTAATACGGTGATTAACAGGTTCGGGAAGTATATATAATTTTTTTTATCTTGGAGGACAAGTATAAGGTAGAAAAACGGAGTACGGAAGGTGTCCCAGGTGGGCACAACCCGCCTGGGCGCGCCAGGCTGCCTGGCGCGCCAGGCTGCCTGGCGCGCCCTGATGTATTGTGCCCACCAGCTTACGCTTCCTGAAAGTTTCTTTATTCCTAAAATTCATAAATATTCCAAAACTGATAAAAAATATTTTTGCGGATTTTTCAGAGCCCTTTTACTTACCGTATCACGTACCTCCTTATTTTCATGATTCTCGAGTGTTCCGGAAGGACTCTTTTATGTGCTCTTCCGGTGTCAAAGTTTGGATAATATTACTTTCAACATTAACAGGTGTACCTGAGATATAATGCTTTATTCGTTGCCCATTGACAACCTTCGGGTTAGTATCTTCGGAATTTATTTATTTTGATGGCTCCAGACAGGTAAACTTCCTCGATGACATATGGGCCTTCCCATTTTGAGAGGAGTTTTCCTGCAAAGAATCTAAAACGAGAGTTGTACAAAAGAACATATTCTCCAACTTTAAACTCACGCTTTTGAATTCTTTTGTCATGCCACCTTTTAACTTTTTCTTTAACTAATTTTGCATTTTCATAAGCATGGGTTCTCCATTCATCTAGAGAGCTAATATCAAATAACCTCTTTTCACCAGCAAGTTTGAAATCATAGTTGAGCTCTTTAACTGCCCAATATGCTTTATGTTCTAACTCAAGAGGCAAATGAAAAGCTTTTCCATAAACCATTTTATATGGAGACATACCCATAGGATTTTTATATGCTGTTCTATAAGCCCAAAGTGCATCATCTAATTTCTTAGACCAATTCTTCCTGGACTTATTGACAGTCTTTTGCAAAATTAATTTTATTTCTCTATTGACCACTAGACTGAGGATGATAGGGTGATGCAATTCTATGGTTAACATCATACTTAGCAAGCATCTTACGGAAACCACCATGAATAAAGTGTGAACCACCATCAGTCATTAAATATCTAGGGACTCCAAACCTTGAGAAAATAACTTCCTTAAGCATTTTAATAGAGGTGTTGTGATCAACACTACTAGTTGGAATAGCTTCTACCCACCTAGTAACATAATCAGCAATAACCAAAATATGTGTATACCCATTAGACGAAGGGAAAGGTCCCATGTAATCAAATCCCCAAACATCAAATGGTTCAACAACAAGTGAATAATTCATAGGCATTTCTTGACGCTTACCGATATTACCTATTCTTTGACATTCATCACAAGATGAGACAAACTTACATGCATCCTTGAAGAGAGTAGGCCAATAAAATCCAGACTGCAATACCTTGTGAGCAGTTCTATCTCCAGCATGATGCCCTCCATAAGCCTCGGAGTGACATTTCCATAGGATTTGTCCCTGTTCATGCTCAGGTACACACCGTCTAATAATATCATCTACTCCTTCTTTATAAAGATATGGGTCATCCCAAAAGTAATGTCTTAAATCATAGAAGAATTTTTTTTCTTTTGTTGGTATGTAAAGCTAGGTGGTAAATATTTAGCAATAATGTAATTAGCATAATCAGCATACCAAGGAGTACTATGAGAAACATTTTTGAAGCTAACTGCTCATCAGGAAAACTATCATCAATAGGTAGTGGGTCATCAAGCACATTTTCAAGCCTAGACAAGTTACCAGCTACTGGGTTCTCAGCTCCTTTTCATCAATGATATGTAAATCAAATTCTTGCAACAAGAGAACTCATCGAATAAGTCTAGGTTTAGCATCTTTCTTTTCCACAAGATATTTAATAGCAGTATGGTCTGTGTGAACAGTTACTTTTGAATCAACAATATAAGGTCTAAATTTATCACAAGCAAATGCCACTGCTAGGAATTCTTTTTCAGTAGTAGCATAATTTCTTTGGGCACTGTCTAGAGTTTTACTAGCATAATGAATAACATTCAATTTCTTATCAACTCTTTGTCCTAGAACAGCACCAACAACATAATCACTAGCATCACACATAATTTCAAAAGGCAAGTTCCAATCAGGTGGTTGAACAATAGGTGCATAAATTAAGGCTTTCTTGAGTGTTTCAAAGGCTTCTAAACAATCATCATAAAAAAAGGAACATCCTTCTGCAAGAGACTAGTAAGAGGCCTAGAAATTTTAGAAAAGTGTTTGATAAATCTCCTATAGAAACCAGCATCACCTAGGAAACTACGAATACCTTTTATATCTTTAGGACATGGCATTTTCTCAATTGCATCAACCTTAGCTTGGTCCACTTCAATACCTCTTTCAGAAATTTTATGACCCAAGACAATGCCTTCATTAATCATAAAGTGGCACTTCTCCCAATTCAAGACAAGATTTATTTGTTCACATCTCTGCAAAATTCGCTCAAGATTGCTTAAACAATCATCAAAAGACTTCCCCTAAACAGAAAAGTCATCCATGAAAACCTCAACAATCTTTTCACAAAAGTCAGAGAATATGGCAGTCATACATCTTTGAAAGATAGCAGGTGCATTACATAAACCAAAAGGCATACGTCTATAAGCATAGGTTCCAAAGGGACAAGTAAAAGTGGTCTTTTCTTGATCAGGTTGAGAAACAGGTATTTGTGAAAAGCCAGAATATCCATCAAGGAAGCAAAACTGTGTGTGCTTAGATAATCTTTCAAGGATTTGATCAATAAAAGGCAAAGGGTAATGATCTTTTCTAGTTGCTTTATTTAATTTTCTAAAATCAATTACCATTCTATAGCCTGTAACAATTCTTTGTGGGATAAGTTCATTCTTATCATTAGGAACAACAGTAATACCTCCTTTCTTAGGAACACAATGAACAGGACTTACCCATCTACTATCAGCTATAGGATAGATTATACCTGCTTCCAGAAGTTTTAAGATTTCCGTTCTTACCACTTCTTCATTTTTGGATTCAATCGACATTGGTGATCAACGACGGGTTTAGCATCAGGTTCCATATTAATTTTGTGCTGACATAGAGTAGGACTAATGCCCTTTAAATCATCAAGAGTATATCCAATAGCAGCCCTGTCGGTGTACAAAAAGAGGGGTGCGTTTTTGTACCCCTATACCTGTGCACGGGCAGTCGGAGCCGCGCCCGCGGTCACACCAGGCAGAACAGGGGAGGTGAGCCAAGGTAAGACCGAAGCCCAAGATGATCAGAGCAACGCCAAGGCCAAGACCATAAAGAGCAGAGGGACGAAGCAGGTTCCCCCGGCAAGACCCTTGCCGGGGCAGCTCGCCCCACACCAACAGAGCGAGCCACCCTTGAGCCCACGGTCCCCAACGCCATCATCCACGTGGGGCCAGGGCTCGGGAAGGCGCCTCTGTGGTGGCATGCAGATCTTTGTGAAGACATATTCAAGATCAGATGAGGATTAGAAGACGACGATCCTCGGCAAGATCCTTGCCGAGGAAGGCCACCAGACCCCCGGCAAGGCCCTTGCCGGGGACGACAGCGCGCCACGGCAAGACCCTTGCCGGGCCACCCGGCAAGGCCCTCACCAAGAACGCCAGCAGGGCTACCGCCAGGCCCACGTCAACCAAGCTTCCACCGCCGTTCACATGCAGCTGCCAGCCCAACCAGCTGGGCGGGCACCTGCGTGGCAACATGCAGCTCCCAGGCCAACTCATCGAGCGCCTGCGTGGCGGCATGCAGATCTTCGTGAAGGCTCCACCACCGCGCCAACTCAGCTGCCTGCCTGCCTACATGGCACCGCACGCATCACTGGCCGAGGCGCGTGTCGAAGCGAGGAGGAGCGGCGACGGACGGGACGAGCCTTGCCCCCGTCCTTGATAAAGCAAGGGGACACCTAAGCTACGCATTAAATGCGTCTTGTCCTGTAATACAGCGATAAGCTCAGGGCACTGTACGCCTTTCCACCTCCTGTGTGCCACTGTGGCAGCCCCTTCTGACTATAAAAGGAGGCCCATGGCATACTGGAGAAGGATTCGGCTCTTTCGAACCACGCACTGGCCACAGCTAGTTCGAGAGCTCAAGAACTCTCTGGAATACACCCACCAAAGCAGGACTAGGGTTTTACGCATCCTCGCGGCCCGAACCTGGGTAAACGATCATTGTGCTATCTACTAGCCCTGCTCTTTTCGCAACCCCGCGTCCCGGCAACCGTAGTAGGGATTCTTATGATCCCATAGGTGTCGTTCCACACCGACAAGCCCGATGCTTTCTTAGAACTTTTCAAAATCTTTCTTCTTCATGTTCTAAAAGGTTCGCACTAATAATAATAGGATATATCTTCTTTTCATCAAGATAAGCATATTTCAAAGTGTCTGGCAATTGTTTTAATTCAAACACATGATCACCTTTAGGTGGAAGAGGACCTCCTAGAGTTTCAATAGGCAAATTGTGTTTAAGCAGAGGACGTTGTTCAAAAATTTTTTTATCTATTTCATTCTTTTCATGCATATGTAAATCATTTTCATAGTCTAGCAAATATTGTTCTAAATGATCAGTAGGTGGAACAGCAATAGAAGCAAGACCAATTAATTCATGCTTACTAGGCAATTCTTTTTCATGAAGATTTCTAATAAATTTGGAAAAATTAAATTCATGAGACTCATCACCAAAGCTAACACCAACAGTTTGTTTCTTATAATCTATCTTAACATTAACTGTATTTAAGAAAGGTCTACCAAAGATAATGGGATAAAAGTCATCTTGTGGGAAACCAAGAACAAGAAAACTGGTAGAGTATTTTATTTTTTCACACAAGACTTCAACATCTCTAACAATCCCAAATGGTGATATGGTGTCTCTATTAGCAAGTTTCTCTACTCCTAATGGACGAGTTGGTGAATAGTCTCCACGGTTTATTTTCGTTGATTTTTTCGTCTCCCCTTCCACCTCGGTTCACGGGGAACCCTCTGCCGAAAAAAACGTACGACAAAAAAACCCTACGAGCGAGCGATGCCTCCATCTCTCGCTCAGCCGCCACCGCCCCCCGCCTCCCTTGCGACCGCTCTCTTTCCCTCTCATCGCGATTCGGTGCCGCCCCCATCTCTCGCTCCGCCGCCCCCGCCCCCCGCCTTCCCCTACCTCTCGCTCAGCCACCTCCACCACCCCCACCCTTCTCCCCAATGCCGGATCCTCTTGCAGATCGTCAAGGTTAGGCGGCGGAGCTCCACGTCCGTGACGCGCGCGTGCTTGTCAAGGAAGCTGCTCCGGGATCTGCGGTTGCGCGGCTGTGGCGGAAGGGGCTCGAGGCGGCCGCCGTCGCCGCGGAAGACCAATCCCCCACCTTGTCCAGAATCGCTTCCTCCGCCATGTTCCACCGAGGAAGGTAAGAGCCCTGCACACGATCCCGACGACATCAGGGTCCTCACATCGCCTCCACCTCCTCGGCGCCCTCACGTCGCCGTCCTTCCTCCACCCCGATCTCCTCCGAGCCCTGCCGCCTCCGAGCTCAGGACCCTAGCCGACGCCGACCTCTCCTCGGCGTCCCCACGCCGCCATCCTCTCCTCCACGATCTCCTAGGAGCCCTGCCGCTGCTATCACGTCCGACCTCACAACCCACCGACCTTTCTCAGGTTTGGACCATTCCTTCGCCATTTTTTCAGATCTGCGCTCAAATTATTCTATTGGCTGAACACCAAGTCCGGAGGAGGAGAACGCCTGTGTCAGGTTTCAGCTATCTCCCGAGATCAGTAGCATATATGATCTGGTTCTGAACTCACAGGGAACACCCGTATGATCTGGTTCTGAACTCACAGGAAACACCCTAAATTTGTTACTTTGTAATGCAGTGAAAATACATGCATTCGGCGTTCAGGATTAAACAGGAAAGAACCTGAACCCCAAGGTGGCACTCAGTTTTCTGTGTTTCAGTCGCAGTGCAAGGTCAGCATCCTCTTTTGTTTGGCGGTACTAATCAGTAACATCTTAATGCGCATTCTATTGTTTTTTAAAGATAATATGGATGCAGCTCAATTCCAATCTGACACTTGTTAAGATTTTCACACGTTAATTTATGCCAAGATAGCATACATGAAGTTAATGTATGCTCAAGTTAATGTGAATGAGAGTGGCTGAATGCACCATCAATGGATGTGAATTTCTCACTGTTACTGGTTTTTATTTGTTCAGTTGCAGGCACTCTACATGGACGAGAATTTATCACTATCACTGGTTTTGTTTCTTCAGTAAAAAGCATTGTCTACTACCTATCGAGTTGAAACTGATGATGTTGTTTCTGTAGTTATTAGCCCTTTAAATAGCAATGCGTGTGTTGCATCTGATGTGCATGAGTTCAACCTAGCGAGCTCCTGGGAGAAGAAAAACAGAGCCACAACAGCCCTGACGAAGATCTCCATCCGTGGTCCGAGGACCAACCATGACGTCGAGCTGCTACAACTTGGAGTCAGGAGTCGTGTTCGCACCCCGGCGTGTCCCAGTATGTGCTTTGGAAGACATGCGTCAATCTCAGAAGACCCTGATGCGTCCACATTATTTGCTTCAGAAATAGATAGCAGCTCTCCGATGTAGTAAGGAGAAAGCAAGAATGACAGAGCATCCTCGTGTCAAACTGAACACACCCTGGCACTTCTCCATTATTTAATTCAGAAACAGGGAGAAACAACTGCTATCTCTGAATATATTTAAGGTTGTTTCTCTTATCTCTATTCTGATGTACATGCATCTTCCCTTGCTATCGTCCATACATATATGTGCTAGAACCCATGCCTTTTTTGTCCTGTAAATGTGCTACAGATATGTGCAACAAAGTAGTCTTCATGTGAGAGGAAGCAAAGAAGGTATGAGGCTATGCAATAATGCTCCATGTTAGTTGGAAGTCCAATCTCGGCTTGAGTACCGCTCTTTAAGCAAAATTACTAGCAACATATCTTATCCTATATGGTTCTTGCTTAAATAACTTTAGAAGCACAACTATCAGTATGTGCACTTAATAAAATGCAATTCCGAGTGCAGATGCTGAAAATATTTTGGAAATTATACATTATTCAATCTCCCAGTTTGTGATTTGCTTTTTGTTTATGAAAAGGTGTGACGAAATCTTTTGTTTATGTTTTCCAGAAATGTACAAACGAGTGGCATGTGTCATCTATAGCATGTCCCCTTTGTGTGAAATGTACATGCAACTCTTGACAGCTACTAACATGAAGTTGCACTCAGGCTCTCGCATGGACTAAAGAGTTATTGTCGGTATGTACCACTGTTTAATTTTTACAGTCCATAGGTTTATTTATATGGCCAGTATTGATCTCAAGGACAACATACTGTAATTTCCTCTATTACTTGTCAATATTGCTGTAACTACAGTCACTCGCATTCAAAATTTTATTTAGAGGAACTACAACATGTATTTTACTGACCTGGACATTGAACTAAGGAATACAAAAGGTTCAAGGCATATGCGGATAATTGAAGTTTTATATTTGTGGACAAGGGAGACCTGCCTAAATTAGAAGGTAGAGTAGGAATCAGTGGGTTCCTGCTGGCAGTGGTTGCAAGCACATAGGGATAGGAAATGAAGATGAGATCAAATCTCCTCATTCCATCTCATCTCGGTTCCTGGTGAATGGGGTTCGGGTTGAGTTGTTCGTTTGATCGACCACAATTTTTGGGTGCTTATGAAATATGCAACGCATGTACTACGAAGCGAGATATTTAATTTGATTTTCTTGGGTAAACCATACTCTTGACATTCCAAAATCTCTACTATTAAAGGTGTAATTTGATTGTTTAACTTCATACTTTGACCATAAATCTCTGAAAAATATTTAATTGATGGTTAAAAGTCATAATCATAAGAAAGTGAGTTTGTGGTTGTTGAATGAAATATTTTTTCCTATGTATGGTTGCCTGCACCTGCACCTGTTCGATCTCCTCTGTTTCAGATCCTACCTCAGGCCGAGTTATTTAGTGCCAAATTCGTCAACAATTAGTACTGAATTATTAGCAGTTAGTACTGATCTATTGAGTGTTGAATACACCATTCTTAAGCTTGTGTAAACCTATTGCAAAACTTGCTTATTTATTGTCGATTCCATCCTCTTTTGAAACAAAGATTCCGAATGTTCAAAATTTATGTCATATATGTTGTATTCTTGGTCCATTTGTTTTACAAAATATTAAAAAATGGTCGCCGGCCACATCGGCGTAAGAAGAGCAGGCAACTCACGAGATTCGTCCAAGAGGGGAAGAGAGAGGGATACGTCTGTCCGCGCAGGTGCTACTGGGTTAATCTTATGTCCAAACTGCTCTTCTTACCTGACGAGAAAACTAAGATGTGCAGCTGCATGGTGTTTATCTTATGTGCAAACTGTTTTCAGTTAGCTTCTAAGAATATGGTATAATACATTAGAAAATATTATATTGTGCATGCATCCAACTCGGAAGGACTCATGAATTCCGCTGAAAAAACACTCGTTCTAAATAACCTTCCCATGGAACTGTTTGATCTGTATGCAATGTGTCGTCTCTGATTCTACAGCAATTGAATTTGTGCTGGGATCGCACAAATGGCCTGCTGCTCGGTGTTCAGTGTGTTGTTTGATGAGTACTTGGGGTGCTTGTAGGCCCAGGCACCCAGCGGAGCAAGTGCTGGGTCCCGGGTGCCCTACTAAATCATGTTTTCTTAGCTCTACTGATTAGCGTCGGTGAACTAAGATTAATCTGGATGTGTGCAAGTAAGGTATGCATTTTTTAGCAAGAGGAATTGTAGTTATTAAATCATTTTGTAGCATCTGAACGGGAAAATGTTCTTGTCATCCGAGGAAGATAACATTCTTTCTCAAAAGTGCAGGGTTTCCTTTGTTTCTGCTTGGTCACTAAACTGCACGCCAATGTGGCCTTTGTATACTCAATTGAAGAATGGATGTTTCCCGTTTACTGTACATCATGCTACGACTACAAGGCAACTCAAATTTAGTTTCAGTTTTCTTCAGTGCGGATCAGTAAGCTGTTTATCTTACTTTCACTTTTAAATTGTTTGCTCTATCACTACACGCATGTGTTCCTATCTACGTCATTTCTCTTAATTCTAAGATGTTATGAATAGGTTATGAGAGTGGATTTCTACTCTCAGGTGTACTACACCCGAGTTTGCAAACAATTGGGAAAACGCAATCAAACAAAGTTGAAAAACTCTGAAAATTTGAGACATCAGACTTTATCAAATATTCGAGCTTCTTGAGAAATTTCAGCCAAAAATAACATCTGAGGAGTTCTCGCCAAAAAAACAAAATCAATGTTCAAAGTTTTGTGCACTGTTTGAGCAGTGATTTTGTTTTTTATGGTGAGAGCTCCTCGGATGTTATTTTTTGCTCAAATTTTGCAAGAAGCTCAAACAATTGAGGTGATACGATATTTACCTCAAGGTTGATCAATCAGTGAACCGAGGGACTTATTATTCGGTGAGGCCAGCGGGGTATTCCATTTCCTGCGTTTTCCTCTTCAGTATGTTGACTCCAATCTCCAGAGTCTTGGATGCTTCTTTCTTAGTCCATTTAAATGGGTAATTGTTTTTACCAGTCGGTACACATTTTTCTTTCAATATGCACTCTCATAATAATATTTTTTTTTGTTCTTCAAATTGACTAAAGCACCGGATCCCATCAGAACTCCGAAGTTAAGCGTGCTTGGGCGAGAGTAGTACTAGGATGGGTGACCTCCTGCGAAGTCCTCGTGTTGCATTCCCTTTTTACTCCGCCTATGCTGTCTCAGCATAGCCGGTCCCAAGCCCGGGTAAAGGAGGAGGGTTGTGATAGGCTTGGCGAGCCAACGTAAAAACTCAGCCACTCTTATGGAGATGAAGCAACCCTTGGCGGTTCGACCCGCAATGTTGTATGGCGCTGAGTGTTAGCCGACTAAAAGGCGACATGTTCAACAGTTAGGTGTGGCGGAGATGCGTATGTTGAGATGGATGTGTGGCCACACGAGGAAGGATCGAGTCCGGAATGATGATATAAGAGATAGAGTTGGGGTAGCACCAATTGAAGAGAAGCTTGTCCAACATCGTCTGAGATGGTTTGGGCATATTCAGCGCAGGCCTTCAGAAGCTCCCGTGCATAGCGGACGGCTAAAGCGTGCAGAGAATGTCAAGAGAGGGCGGGGTAGACCGAATTTGACATGGGAGGAGTCCGTTAAGAGAGCCGAAGGATTGGAGTATCACCAAAGAGCTAGCTATGGACAGGAGTGCGTGGAAACTTGCTATCCATGTGCCAGAGCTATGAGTTGGTTGCGAGATCTTATGGGTTTCACCTCTAGCCTACCCCAACTTGTTTGGGGTTGGGACTAAAGGCTTTGTTGTTGTTGTTGTACTTCAAATTGATTTGTTGATGGTACAAGGGAATCATTGAAAAAAAATGTCTTCTCATCAAGGATTGGACTGTGTTCTCATTATAGAACATAATTTATTATGTGAGGCATTTGCCATTGCAACATCTTGCCTAGGGTATATTTTCCCCACTAAACTGAACTGCCTCGCAAACAAATTGTATGTAATACCCCCCTTCTCCATAAATAAATAACATCTGCTTGGGCAGTAGGTCATGCTTGGCAGAATTGCCTCCTTGCGGTCTTTAGCACTTCTGCAGGAATTGAGCGCCAGTGTGGTCGGGCCACATAGAACACCAACAAGCGACAACAACACACCACTCCGTAAGTTATTTTGCCTCATGTATCGCTAAATTTGAAAGCGCGGACCTGCGTGTCTATATAATTATATATACTTGTCCATATAATTATATATACTTGTCCTCGTGGGAAGTCAAGTTGCTATTCTTCATAGCATTAAGCACAATGAATTTTACAGGAATATTGATAGAGGGATTCTATAAATTTATTTATGACTTTATGATTATGTTTTACTATAGTTTATGGTTCAATTTGTACCTTGCAAACTGGCAAGTAAAATATCACTTATTTAAGAAACAGAGTGCTGTTAAAATGTGGCTGCTAACCTTTTAAATGTTTTAGATGATTCAACGATATATGAGTATACCTCCATGTCTACTTGATCCTTCTATACAGAATATGCAGCTAGAGTTTGGGCAATGATCAAAACATGGCTTGGTTTATATGATGTTCATCCTACGGATTGGGGAGGCATGGTTTCCGTTAAGGAGTGGTGGCGCAGCAACACTTTCGGGAGGTCGCAATCTCGAAGGCCGCTTGTTTTCCTTATTCTTATCTCTTGGGAAATTTGGAATGAGCGAAATGCTCGGGTGTTCTTCAACAATGTGACTCCAGTCGTTGTGCTTGTGACACACATCAAAGCGGAGGCATCATCGGGTTGCCTTGCCGGGCGAAATATTTGTGTAATATAATGCCGCAAGAGTGATTCTTAAAATCTTTGTCTTATTCAATGAAAATGACAAGCCTTTTGACTTGTTTCAAACAAAATATAGACCCGAATGGAGTGAAATGTTTAATATGTGCATACCATTTCTGGATTGAGAGATCTATTTACCGATGGTTGGTTTTTAAAGATGTCTTATGAAGTTGTGAAATTCTACGAGAAAAGGCTTGTGAGTGGAATTAATGAGTATGGTGCTTGTGAAGTTTCCTCCATAGCTCTTTTGCAATCAATCATTCGTCTATTATTATGGGTAAATGGTTGTCCAAATCTGAAATACACCACATATTTTAGGTTGCATATATCTGTGTATTACAATCTATTTCTTTCATATTTTTCAGTTGTTCCATTGTATGCGTGCACATTGGAAGGCAGAAAGTAATGTTGGCTGGTCGCCAGAGAAGTAAAAAGGCTAACATCTTGAGTTGTATGGAGCATGGTTGTTTTCTTGAAGTTTCTGATGGACTGTATACCATTGACAGAGAGGAATTGATTGCGCTCATTCCATGAGAACAGGAGGGACATTTCCGCGCGGCCTTTCCCGCTCCCCCACCCTCCGCCACTGCATGCTCCGGTGCATCTTCCCCGGCCGTCCTTCGCCGCCATGGATGACTCCCTGCTGTCCCCCGTCACTGTCGAGGTCGCGCACGCTCCTTTCCCTTGGGCGGATCTCGTCCCCGGCCATGTTGGCCCCGCCGTCGCCCAAGGTAACGCCGCGCCTGCCCGCAAGCGGCAGGGCAACGTGGTCGTGCAGGGCGGGAATCCGGCAGCCCCCGCCGCGAAGGCTCGCGCTCCGGGCGCCAACGCTGCTGCGCGATCTTGGCCGGCGGCGGAGAAGGTCGCCAAGGCCGCCGGCGGCAAGAGGAAGAGGATTCCGGCTACAAAGAAGCCGCCTCCTTCATTTGCTCACTCCGCCCCGGAAAGAGGTGCCCCGGTGATGCCGCTATTAGAAACTATCCAGACGTTGGCAACATTGTTTGATAGCTGGCTGGGATGGACAACAACATCTCATCGTGCAACATGGTAAGTAACGTATTTTGCCTATCGTTATCATGGTTTATTGTTGTTTCTAATAGCTCCACGTGTAGATTTATCTTCCCTATGCATCCATTGGCCGATACATCTTGTACGTCATCGACAAAGAGGCACGTCGTCTATATATTATGGACCCTATTCAAACATCACTATCGTCAGAGGATAAAAATTTGAGGCATGCACTGAAATTAAAAAGTTTTGCAAGGGATTTCAAAGAAGCACTCGAAATAAAGCTGCCTGGTTGGAATTCTGATATATCTAAATGGCAACGTTTATTTCCGTTTGGTATTCCAACGAGTATAGACGGGTAATGAATTCATAATAAAAACATTTATTTTTGTTATCACTATATTCTTTATATTATTAATTTAAAAAATTGCAGGAATGTGTCTGGCTATTTTGTTTTTCATTTTATGCTCTGGTGGAACGGTAAAGAATTGGCCAAGCCGGTTTGCGTGGTGAGTATTGTCTGTTGCATGTTCTAAGACTTTCGGCGTGAAATTTTCATACTAACTACATATATTGTTTGTGCAAGATGGGTATGAGTTGGAGAATCAGTTTTTATTATACTTGCTAAAACATCGTGGGAATGAAGCTAAAGGGAACTTTCCTGATATTGTGAAAGAATTTCTTAAACACATCATCTAGATATTGACAGTTTTGTAATAGATGTTAAGGTCGAACATCGCTCAGTTTGTTACATGGACATGTCGTTATTTTTTCTTTTTGTTATCATTTTACATTGCAAAAATAGAGGAAGTAATTAAATAATTGTGTTTGTGTTATATTGTTTGTACGTGTTATATTTAACATGTAACTCGTGCAAACTATTTCAAGAGCCCGTGGCAACGCACGGGTATTCTCTAAAAGTTGGCTGTATTATAAACCATGCTCTAAGAAGTTGTCATGTCATCTACAGCCAACCTCTTAGCCGACATGTACAATAGTAAGTTTTAGACATGTACTATACCCGTGATATTTAGCATGTATTATCTTTATGTGACTTCAACAAACTATTTCAGAAGCACGTGGCAACGCACGGGCACTCTACTAGTAATAGTAACTTCTATGTCTTCTAACTCTGTAAGTGCTATGTCTTTCATAATTTTGGATATATAAAGTGTAAGGAATAACACTCACACTAGCACCCATGTCACATAAACCATGATAACAGTGATCTCCTATTTTAACTGAGATGACATGCATGCCAACAATAGGTCTATGTTTATCCTTTTTATCAGGTTTGGCAATTCTAGCAGCTTCCTCACAGAAGTAAATAACATGCCCATCTATATCTTCTTCTAGGAGATCTTTAACCATAGCAATACTAGGTTCAACTTTAATTTGTTCATCAGGTTTAGGTGTTCTAATGTAGCTTTTGTTAACCACAGTTGAAACTCTAGCATGTTCCTTTGTCCTTACAGGGAAAGGTGGTTTCTCAATATAAGCAGAAGGAACAACTGGATCAACATTATAAAGTATAGTTTCTTCTTTAATTGGTATCGGTTCTTTAATTTCTTCTTTAATAGGTGGGTGATATTTGAAGCACTTCTCTTTAGGGAGTTCAACATGAGTAGCAAATGATTCACAAAAGGAGGCTACTATCTCATAGTCAAGTCCATATTTAGTGCTAAACTTTTGAAAAGCATCGGTATCCATAAAAGATTTAACACAATCATATTTAATTTTAATACCTGACTCTTTACCTTCGTCGAGTTATCAATCTTCAGAGTTGCATTTAATTCTTTCTAAAAGATCCCACCTGAATTCAATAGTCTTCTTCATAAAAGAACCAGCACAAGAAGTATCAAGCATGGTTTGATCATTGCGAGAAAGTCGAGCATAAAAATTCTGGATAATAATTTCTCTTGAGACCTCATGATTGGGGCATGAATATAACATTGACTTAAGCCTCCCCCAATCTAGAGCGATACTTTCTCCTTCACGAGGCCAAAAATTATATATATAATTCCGATCACGATGAACTAGACGCATAGGATAAATTTTTTGGTGGAACTCCAATTTCAAACGATTCCAATTCCATGATCCAATATCATCGCATAGCCTATACCATGCCAATGCTTTTCCATTCAAAGATAAAGGGAAAACCTTTGTCATAACTCGATCCCTGGGTAAACCTGCAAGCTCAAACAATCCACAAATTTGTTCCACATATATCAAGTGCATATCAGGATGTTCGGTTCCATCTCCTGCATAAGGATTAGCTAGCAGTTGTTCTATCATACCGGAAGGAATTTCATATTCAATATTTTCAGTAGGTGCAGTAGGTTGAGGGATAATTAATTGTGGTTCCGGACGAGGTGAATATACCCTGAACAAACCCTCAAAGGATTGTTTTCCATAGTAACAAGTAACAATAAATTTTAGCATACTATATAAATGTTTCCTTATCAAATTCCACTTACCAAAAGCGCTTCACTCCCTGGCAAAGGCGCCAGAAAATAGCATTGATGACCACAAGTATAGGGGATCGATTGTAGATCTTTTTGATAAGTAAGAGTGTCGAACCCAACGAGGAACAGAAGGAAATGACAAGTAGTTTTCAGTAAGGTAATGTCTGCAAGTGCTGAAATTGTAAGTAACGGAGTAGTTTGATAGCAAGATAATTTGTAACGAGCAAGTAACGATAGTAGTAACAAAATTGCAGCAAGGTAGCCCAATCCTTTTGAGGCAAAGGACAGGCCAAAACGGTATCTTATGATAAGCAAAGCGTTCTTGAGGGTACACGGGAATTTCATCTAGTCACTTTCATCATGTTGGTTCGATTTGTGTTCGCTACTTTGATAATTTGATATGTGGGTGGACAGGTGCTTAGGTATCGTTCTTAATTGAACAAACCTCCTACTTAGGATTAACCCTCCCGCAAGCATCCGCAACTACGATAGAAGTATTAAGAATAAATGCTAACCATATATAGTAAACATAGTTAACAAATTTCATCGTACCGAAAGTAATTAACTAGAGTGCGGCACCATACATCTAATAGTTTCGTCGTACTGAGAGATTCGAAGTTTCATCATACAGAAAGTAACAAGTAACTAAACAGACACATTGTTTTTAAGCAGTGCACTCTTCCCATCTGTCCATATCCGGAAGGGTGGACCCAAGCTTAGTGAAAGGCGTCATGTCCTGACGCTGTAGGGCAATGCGGGTTCGGACGTCAGCTCGCGATATTGGGCCGCCGTAGAACATCCCATTCTCTTCGAGGACATCTTTCATGAAGATGGACACAATTTCCTGCTGGATCCGGTAGAAATCATTTCGAAGTTGATTATCCGGCACGGCTCCAAAGGCTTCGGCCCATCTCTGGATATGGGTATCGGATGAAGATTTCATGCAAAGTGATTGCACATCCCTTCTATACTCCATCATTAGATGGATGACGTAGAATCCATCATTCTCACTTCTTGTCGGTTGCTGGATGCAACAGAAGTCAGTCTTGTGGCCAAAACAAAGCCCGGCCTTATTTGTTTTTTTTGCATTGCATGTAGCCACCCCGCATGCTGAAGCCCAGCATAGCTCTGTCCAGAACATACTTTATGTGTGTGTAATCTTTCTTTTGTATGTTCTTCAACGGGTCCAAATATAGAGCACGGGAGTAACGCGGGTAAAGAACGATGAGAACGACACGACTACACCCCCCGCTGCACAAAATACACGATCAAGTTAGCCTCCATGCGTGCAAAGTAACTATTGAAATGCACGAAAGGATGTATGTGTTATAGTGCTATCCGCGGATGACTTACCCGAGATGATAAGGTAGGAGAATCATTTCTTTGCCCTTATTGCTGACGAAGAATTCTTCGATGTACTGACTCGCATATTGACGGTTGGCGTTGTTGATTGACAAGAAGCCCTCATGCATGTAGTATGGCTCCGCGACCGCAAGACCGACGACTTGCTCTCTCCTGAGGATGTAGTTCATGTGCAGCGCATACAGGCGGACGAACGTAAAATCGAGTGTCCTCATTTGAAATATCTGTAAGATGTAATCAAACCTCAAGAAGAAGAGGTCTGCGGGGCATGTGTGGACGTACATCTTGCAACTGCTCGGCACATGAACCGTATAAAGTGGGTATCCTAGATCATCCGAGGTGAGGAGGCTTCTCTCTGTCGAAAGCACATGGTCATGGAGTCTCCTGAGATCCCCTGCTATGGCAGTTAGTGCATTCGCCGGTACCATTGGCTCTCCTGCAACATGGACTAATGGCGCATGTTTCATCGGTACACTGTCAACCTTGGTTGAAGGCAGCTGGCTGCTAGAACCAACATTGCCAGCTTTATTGGATTTTCTCGCGGTCGGTCTCTTCCTCTGCTTCTTCTTGGTGGGCCGAGGTGCTGGCGGGTCTGTCAGACCCTCCCTGAGCACCACCCCTAGTGTTGTCGGGCTCAGCATTGGACGACTCTGGCTAATTAGTTGAGCTTGGGTGGAACCGACATCTGGAGGCGTTACCTGCGAGGATTGCATGAACAAAGACTTCTTGCACTCCCGAGGACGGGCTCTGGTACATGCATCTCATATTCATATGGTTGACTCATTGTTACTTCGTTGTCAAAGGCAGTATTGAGATACTGGAGAGGGTCATCGGCCTCCTCCATGTCATGATCCATATCCTCTTCCATGGGGCAGATGGCATCATCTACCGGAACGGTTGGCCCTCCTTCCTCATGTCTCTCGATCTCAGCAAGCAGCACAGACGATGGTTGTACTTGTGTAGGTGGTGTTGTGGTCAAACCTTCCTGAGGTCCCGTTGGTGTGCTCCCGGCCACCTCGACACGAAGAAGATTTTTCGGCCACAGGATTGTCCAATTTTTGCATTGGCCAAGCTGCGTGGGGGTCTCGTCATCCTCTCCATCGGTTTGTATCGGACGAGGAAAATCCTCGTAGCCCACTTTCACACTCGCCACGGAGACCCTTAAGGCATTATCAGGCATCTGCCGGCGGTGAAACAATCGATCCTTAGGCTTCACTATAGTACCCTTCCCCACATCCACCAACCCGCCCTTCATGTGGTAAGGGAGGGTGCACGGAGTGGAGTCGGCCTATAAAGACATATACGTGCGGCATAAGAGATCCAAAAAGAACGGCAACTGAAGATTAATTAATTAGTTGAGTTGACGAAGGTGCGACGCGTATTTACCGTGAGGGCGTCGAGCTCAGCCAATGTCGACGGCCTGACATTCAAGCCAGAAACAGAGCTAGGGCTGCTGTGAGAGCTGGGTGCAGGAGCAGGTGCTGGAGGAGGTGCGAGTGCGGTTGCCATACTAGGTACGGGTATGGGTGCGGTGTTCATTGAGTTGCTCCCGGTGAAGCTGGGCATGGGAAAATCACTTGGTGGCGCGTTTGGATTTTGTTGCACCCATGTGACCACAGTTGGAATCAAGCTTGTAAAGGCAGCCACCATATCATCTCTACAGGCAGCGATTATCTTAGCTTTTGTCTGAGCTTTTGCTTTCTCCATCGCCCGCGCCACCTTCTCGTCAATAGTCACTTGACTGAACTTCTTTCTCTGTCTTTTGGCCTCGGGGTCCTCGTTATAATAGTACTTCCACATGGCGTCATCCCTGGCGCCGTGCACACGTCCATATTGCGGCTGCTGGCCGGGCGGGTGTCCCATCATTATGTTCATGGCCCGGTTGAAAGGAGTGTCCCACTTGTACTTCGCCGACGACTGAGTCGACTGAGTCGACGAGTCGCTTTCGGCTGCAAGCTTGTGTTGCTCTCTTTGCAAAATGGACCGTGAATCATTTACGAATGCGACTAGAATGTAGTAGACTTCATTGATTAGAAGCTAATATGTAAGGTGGTAAAAGGATAATTACCAGTAATCTCATGAATTTCCTAGTCGGCCCGTCGGTGAAAAAAATCTTTTTTGGGGGTCCCACGAGAATCGGGCCCTGACGAAGTCGTGCTCCTGTTGGTCGGTGAACTCAGCCAATGGGTCTTGGATCCCCTGACGTTCACGTTCTGCGTCCTACTTATCCCACAGGGGGCCTCTTTCCCGTGTAACCACGACTTCCAAGGCGGTGGTTCCCCATGTTCTTTGCCTGCAGCTGCTTGCCTCTCTCCGACCCGACCTTGGCAGCTTCTTCATTGCAAGTCTCCTTGAACTTTTCAAAGTCCTCTATCGTATTTTTCGGATTGTCTGCAACAATCTCGGCGTAGGTTTCATGGTCTACTTCAATCGCCTTTTCCACAGTAGTTCTCCAAGCGCTCAATGCGTTGCTGAACTTCCCTAGGGCTTTGTTGTTGATTTTTTTCATGGCATCATCATCCCATGGGTCGACATCATCATTCCGACCGGGGAACAGGAGTCTTGCGTGCAACCTAGTTAGGAGCAGCTTCTTCAAATTTTCATTCTTTCGTATTTTTGTGGTGTTGATGTTAGCTGTATCCCGTAGGATGCATGCTAGTTGGTTGCCGTAACACGCTGCCACTTCCCGCGGCTCTATTGGCTCGAACTCGCCAGGGTGCACCGCCGTGACCACAAGTCTTCCGGTGCCGAGCTCATTTGGGCATCGTGTCCTCTTTTCCTTCTTTCCCTCACTGGCTTGGGAGGTCCCACCTTCAGTGCTGTAGTTAGCAACATCATCAGCGCCAGTCTAAGTGCCGGTGTCGTTGGTGGCATCAGTGTCGGCGCCGGCGCCACCACCGTCGCCATCAGCGCCAGTCTCTGTCCCAGCTTGCTGTCTCTCCTGATCCGCCAGAAAGTCGAGGTAGGCGTGTGCTCGACCTAATTGGGACTGAGAACCTCCGGCCTCATCGGTGTCGGTCATGTTTCCTAGGGTTCAATGTCGTAGTCGTTTAATTATCGAGCTTTATATAATAAAGTGAATAATAAAAAAAGTGACCTTTGTTTTGCCGGAAATGTCGTTTCATTCCCGTCGCGACAAATCTCGAGCACTCGATATGTCCAACTTTCTAGCACAAGTCATGCCGAAATTCACGGAAAATTTCGGCATGACCTTTGCTAGAAAGTGCACATATAGAGCGCCTGAAATTTGCCAGAATGGAAATGAATCAACATTTCTGGCAAAACATAGGTCACTGGCAATCGGTTTCCCTGCAAATGACAATAAGCACTATGTGCTGAAGTAGCATTTCACTACCATGTGCCAACACTAGCAGAATGCAATGGAGCCACCAAATGGACTCCAATAGACATCATTTCATTTCATTTTATTTGAACTCCAAATACTTTAGCAACTAAAAATATGAATCCAATGGACAACAATTGCTGCCAATGAATGAAGCATTGCTGCCAATACAACAACTACTTGTGGCTAATAAAAAAACATATCAATGAATGAAGCATTGCTGCCAATACAACAACTACTTGTGGCTAATACAAAAAACAGAATGCAAAATTGATCACCGCATATTTTCACTAACAATACTTTCTGCCAATACAACAACTACTTGTGGCTTAATACAAAAAACAATCTCCAGTTTCCACTAATCTGAAGTGGCAGAAAAAACAAAAATTGATCACTGCATATTTTTCAGTTCCAAGTTTCAACAGTTTCAGTTTCTGATTTATAAATGAGGCTAAGTATGATAAATAAATTCAATGCAAAATTAAGATGCAAGAAGCTTCAAGTTGATTTCAGAACAAATGGGACTGATATGCTATCAAATTAGCCACCTATTCTGATCAAGATCAAGAAGAGGGAGGGGGTGGCTCACCATGTGTCGGGGTCGCCGGGGCTGAGGGGGTCGTCGTCGGGGCTGAGGGGGTTGGGGTCGATCTGCAAAAATTGAAATCTGAAGTTAATGTCAGGGACGGGGTGGAGGCACCAGGGACGCCCGCGTCGACGCTAAGCTGCGGCACGGCAGCCGCCCTAGGGCGCAGCGGCAGCGGGCTATAGGAGAGACAGCGGCATCGCACGGAGCCCGGCAGCTGCGGCACGCGAGCAGCCTGGGAGAGGAAGGAAGAGGGTGCGCGGGGCCCTACCGGAGCGGGAGGGGGTTGGGGTCGAGGTCGGTGGCCGGCGTCATTGTCGGGGCTGAGGTCGAGTCCGGCGTCGGCGGCGGCGTGGGTGGTGCGGCATCGGTGATGGCGTCAGAGAAAAGGGGATCGACAAGCGCGCGACGAGAGTGAGAGAGAGGAAAGAGATAGGAGCTAGCGGACCGGTCCTTTAGGAAACTTAGCTATAGCGTGTCTTCGCAAAACGCGCTATAACTAAGTTAGCTATAGCGCCGCCCAAGCCAAAACGCGCTACTGCTAACTTTTTCTTTTCCTTTTTTATTTTCTTTTTATTTTTATTTTTATTTTTCTTTCTCTTAGCTATAGCGCGTCTTGGCAGAACGCGCTATAGCTAAGTTAGCTATAGCGCTGCCCAAGCCTAAACACGCTACTGGTAACTTTTTCTTTTTCTTTTTCTTTTTCTTTTTTCTTTTTCTTTTTATTTTTCCTTTTCATATTCCACAAACTTCCTTTCTTTTTATTTTATTTTTATTTCTCTTTTTATTTTTATTATTCTTTTTAATTTCTTTTTCTTTTTCATATTCCACAAATAACTTCCTTCCTTTCTCTTTTTATTTTTCTTTCATTTCATTTTCCACAACTTATTAGTTCCTTTTTCTTTTTCTTTCATTTCATTTTGTAAAACTCCCTTTCTTTTTCTTTTTCTTTTTCTTTCATTTGCACTTTTCTTTTTCTTATCTTTCTTTTGCACTTTCCTTCCTTTAATTTGGTATGTCGTTGGAGCAATACCACTGTTACCCTCCGGATAATAATTAGTATAATATATATTACATCATTCAACCGCAAACGGCGGTATACAAAATAAAAACACACAAAAATTGTGGATTAGTTTGTCAGCATGGGCGACGACGATGCTTCAGACTGATCTTCTTCCCTCTTTTGTTCGTTGTCGAAAAATTGAGCCCATGGTCGTGACTTTTCCTTCTCCCGGGATTACGATCTTTCGTAGGCAATGTAGTCTTCATTCTTCTTTTGACGTATGTTTCATCGTCATCAGCATCATCTTCCCTCATCGGATCACCGTACTGGTCATAGTCTTCCTCGTTGGCGACTCCATCCATTCCGGCGATGCTCCTTTTGCTTCTCCTCATGACAACACGGCTGGGATTGATCGGATCAGTTATGAAGAAACATTGTGTCACGTGTTTAGTGTGTACCCATGGCTCATTTTTGGCGATGGCGTTGACGGTACCGCTATCGGAGTCGGGTATACACATGGTAGTGAAATGTCGGTTTTCTCTCTGTACATTCTTAGCCCACCTGACACGGAACATCGTCGCGCTATGCAATCTAGAGTAGTTAAGTTCCCATATCTCTTCGATCCTTCCGTAATATCTTTCAATTACATTCCCGGTCATGGCTTCCATCGTCACTCCTGAGTTTTGGTCATCACTGTTTATATCTTTCTCCTCCGTGTAGAACGTGTATCCGTTGATATCATATGCTTGATAAGTCGCGAGGTTGGTCAAGGGGCCATGTGCTAAGGCGTATATGAGCATTCCGTTCAGACAACCCTCTTCCGGGGGATTAGCCACAACTCTCTCTTTGAACCAACGCAATAAAGTGGAGTTGTGCTCTCTAATAACTTCAGAATCCGTCCTGTGCACCCCACTGTCACGGTACTTCTTTGTGATGGCCTCTTTGTGCAGTGTCACGAAATCTTCTAGCACATCTAGGTGTTGTAGCACTACTAAGTTTGCCCTGTCAAGGTCGTTTTGTCGGCCCGAGCGTAACACATTCACATCCCTATGACCGTTGGTGTGACCTTCGCCTTCAAGCCTTCCACAGTGCTTGTTGACGGGCAAACCAACAACAGGGTCTCCGATGCCTACTAGATAACTCTCACAGAAAGAGATGCACTCTTTGGTCAGATATCCCTGGGCTATGCTTCCATCTGGACGGGACATGTTACGAACGAATCCTTTGATGACACCATTCATCCTCTTGAACGGCATCATGCTGTGCAGGAATGTCAGCCCTAGGTCGATGATGTCGTCCACGATGTGGACACATAGATGCACCATGACATCAAAGAATGCGGGCGGGAAGTACATCTCTAGCTCATTCAATATGACAACAATCTCTTCCTGTAGCCTATGGAGTTGCTTCACACTGATCGACTTTCGGGAGATAGCATCAAAAAAGTGGCATAGGTCAGTAACTGCGTCATCATCACATGACAGTCGTGAGACTTCATCCCACTGAACCTTTTTTTCTTAGTGTCCAGATATCTGCTTATCTTCCCACAGTATCCGGAACTAACTTTGATTCCGGCAAGGCACTTGAACAATTGATCGACCTCCTTCAGATCTAAGGTGAAGCAAGAGGGGGGGGGCAATATTGTTCTTCCTTCTTGTTTACTTTTTTGCCCCTATCTTCTGTCTCCGTCTCCGTCTCCGTCTCGGTCTCCTCTAACCATCAACAATTGATGCTCCTTCTTGATTTCTACTCTCGCGGTGTCAAACATCGCGAATAGCTCAAGGATCATCATAACTATCCTTGATATGTTATAGTTCATCACGAAGCTCTATTAGCTTGGTGGCAGTGACTATGGAGAACTATCACTATCTCATCTGGGAGATTAACTCCCACTCGATTCAAGCGATTGTGGCACTCAGACAATCTGAGCACACGCTCAACGATTGAGCTTTTCTCCCTTAGTTTGCAGGCTTAAGAAACTTGTCAGAGGTCTCATACCTCTTGACGTGGGCACTAGTCTGAAATCCCAATTTCAGTCTTCGGAACATCTCACATGTTCTGCGACGTTTCAAAAACGTCTTTGGTGCCACAATTCTAAACCGCACTGAACTATCACGTAGTCATCAAAACGTGTATGTCAGATGTTTCGTAACATCTACAGACGACGCTGAGGTTCAGCACACCGAGCGGTGCATTAAGGACATAAGCCTTCTGTGCAGCAATGAGGACAATCCTCAGTATACGGACCCAGTCCGCATAATTGCTACTACCAACTTTCAACTAAATTTTCTCTAGGAACATATCTTAACCAGTAGAACTAAAGCGCAAGCTATGACATAGTTTGCAAATACCTTTTTGACTATGTTCATGATAATGAAGTCCATCTGATTATGAACTCCCACTCAGATAGACATCCCTCTAGTCATCTAAGTGAAACATGACCCGAGTTTAACTAGGCCATGTCCGATCATCACGTGAGACGGACTAATCAAGATCGGTGAACATCTCCATGTTGATCGTATCTTCTATACGACTCATGCTCGACCTTTCGGTCCTCCGTGTTCCGAGGCCATGTCTGTACATGCTAGGCTCGTCAAGTCAACCTAAGTGTATTGCGTGTGTTCCGAGGCCATGTCTGTACATGCTAGGCTCGTCAACACCCGTTGTATTCGAACGTTAGAATCTATCACACCCGATCATCACGTGGTGCTTCGAAACAACGAACCTTCGCAACGGTGCACAGTTAGGGTGAACACTTTCTTGAAATTATTATAAGGGATCATCTTACTTACTACCGTCGTTCTAAGAAAATAAGATGCAAAAACATGATAAACATCACATGCAATCAAATAGTGACATGATATGGCCAATATCATCATGCTCCTTTGATCTCCATCTTCGGGGCACCATGATCATCTTCGTCACCGGCATGACACCATGATCTCCATCATCATGATCTCCATCATTGTGTCTTCATGAAGTCGTCATGCCAAAGATTACTTCTACTTCTATGGCTAACGCGTTTAGCAACAAAGTAAAGTAATTTACATGGCGTTATTCAATGAAACGCAGGTCATACAAAATAATAAAGACAACTCCTATGGCTCCTGCCGGTTGTCATACTCATCGACATGCAAGTCGCGATTCCTATTACAAGAATATGATCAATCTCATACATCACATATATCATTCATCACATCTTCTGGCCATATCACATCACATAGCACTTGCTGCAAAAACAAGTTAGACGTCCTCTAATTGTTGTTGCAAGTTTTTACGTGGTTTGTAGGTTTCTAGCAAGAACGTTTCTTACCTACGTATGACCACAACGTGATTTGCCAATTTCTATTTACCCTTCATAAGGACCCTTTTCATCGAATCCGTTCCGACTAAAGTAGGAGAGACAGACACCCGCTAGCCACCTTATGCATCTAGTGCATGTCAGTCGGTGGAACCTGTCTCACGTAAGTGTACGTGTAAGGTCGGTCCGGGCCGCTTCATCCTACAATACCGCCGAAACAAGAAAAGACTAGTAGCGGCAAGAAGAATTGGCAAACTCAACGCCCACAACTGCTTTGTGTTCTACTCGTGCATAGTAACTACGCATAGACCTGGCTCATGATGCCACTGTTGGGATTCGTAGCATAATTTTAAAATTTTCCTACGCTCACCAAGATGCATCTATGGAGTCTACTAGCAACGAGGGGAAAGGAGTGCATCTACATACCCTTGTAGATCGCGAGCGGAAGCGTTCCAATGAACGTGGATGACCGAGTCGTACTCGCCGTGATCCAAATCACCGATGACCGAGTGCCGAACGGACGGCACCTCCGCGTTCAACACACGTACGGTGCAGCGACGTCTCCTCCTTCTTGATCCAGCAAGGGGGAAGGAGAGGTTGATGGAGATCCAGCAGCACGACGTCGTGGTGGTGGATGTAGCGGGTCTCCGGCAGGGCTTCGCCGAGCTTCTGCGAGAGAGAGAGAGGTGTTGCAGGGGAGGAGGGAGGCGCCCAAGGCTGTAGTTTGCTGCCCTCCCTCCCCCCCACTATTTATAGGACCCCTGGGGGGGGGGCACCAGCCCTTGGGAGATCAGATCTCCAAGGGGGGCGGCGGCCAAGTGGGGGGGAAGGGGTGCCTTGCCCCCCAAGGCAAGGGGGAAGCTCCCCCCTAGGGTTCCCAACCCTAGGCGCATGGGGGGAGGCCCAAGGGGGGCGCCCCAGCCCACTAAGGGCTGGTTCCCTTCCACTTTCAGCCCACGGGGCCCTCCGGGATAGGTGGCCCCACCCGGTGGACCCCCGGGACCCTTCCGGTGGTCCCGGTACAATACCGGTGACCCCCGAAACTTTCCCGGTGGCCGAAACTTGACTTCCTATATATAATTCTTCACCTCCGGACCATTCCGGAACCTCTCGTGACGTCCAGGATCTCATCCGGGACTCTGAACAACTTTTGGGTTTCCGCATACATATATCTCTACAACCCTAGCGTCACCGGACCTTAAGTGTGTAGACCCTACGGGTTCGGGAGACATGCAGACATGACCGAGACGCCTCTCCGGTCAATAACCAACAGCGGGATCTAGATACCCATGTTGGCTCTCACATGTTCCACGATGATCTCATCGGATGAACCACGGTGTCGAGGATTCAATCAATCCGTATGCAATTCCCTTTGTCAAACGGTATGTTACTTGCCCGAGATTCGATCGTCGGTATCCCAATACCTTGTTCAATCTCGTTACCGGCAAGTCTCTTTACTCGTACCGCAATGCATGATCCCGTGACTAACGCCTTAGTCACATTGAGCTCATTATGATGATGCATTACCGAGTGGGCCCAGATATACCTCTCCGTCACACGGAGTGACAAATCCCAGTCTCGATCCGTGCCAACCCAACAGACACTTTCGGAGATACCCGTAGTGCACCTTTATAGTCACCCAGTTACGTTGTGACGTTTGGCACACCCAAAGCACTCCTACGGTATCCGGGAGTCGCACGATCTCATGGTCTAAGGAAAAGATACTTGACATTGGAAAAGCTGTAGCAAACGAAACTACACGATCTTTTATGCTATGCTTAGGATTGGGTCTTGTCCATCACATCATTCTCCTAATGATGTGATCCCGTTATCAATGACATCCAATGTCCATAGTCAGGAAACCATGACTATCTGTTGATCAACGAGCTAGTCAACTAGAGGCTTACTAGGGACAGGTTGTGGTCTATGTATTCACACATGTATTACGATTTCCGGACAATACAATTATAGCATGAATAATAGACAATTACCATGAACAAAGAAATATAATAATAACCATTTATTATTGCCTCTAGGGCATATTTCCAACAGCAAGAATGTAAAGGGTTGGGATTGAAGTGTGCAAACGCAATTGGAGACATGGAGATTTTTTATCCGTGGTTCCGAAAAGCTGTAGCAAACGAAACTACACGATCTTTTATGCTATGCTTAGGATTGGGTCTTGTCCATCACATCATTCTCCTAATGATGTGATCCCGTTATCAATGACATCCAATGTCCATAGTCAGGAAACCATGACTATCTGTTGATCAACGAGCTAGTCAACTAGAGGCTTACTAGGGACAGGTTGTGGTCTATGTATTCACACATGTATTACGATTTCCGGACAATACAATTATAGCATGAATAATAGACAATTACCATGAACAAAGAAATATAATAATAACCATTTATTATTGCCTCTAGGGCATATTTCCAACAGCAAGAATGTAAAGGGTTGGGATTGAAGTGTGCAAACGCAATTGGAGACATGGAGATTTTTTATCCGTGGTTCCGATAGGTGGTGCTATCATACATCCACATTGATGGAGACTTCAACCCACGAAGGGTAATGGTTGCGCGAGTCCACGGAGGGCTCCACCCACGAAAGGTCCACGAAGAAGCAACCTTGTCTATCCCACCATGGCCATCGCCCACGAAGGACTTGCCTCACTAGGGTAGATCTTCACGAAGTAGGCGATCTCCTTGCCCGTACAAACTCCTTGGTTCAACTCCACAATCTTGACAGAGGCTCCCAAGTGACACCTAGCCAATATAGGAGACACCACTCTCCAAAAGGTAATAGATGGTGTGTTGATGATGAACTCCTTGCTCTTGTGCTTCAAATGATAGTCTCCCCAACATTCAACTCTCTCTCATAGGATTGGATTTGGTAGAAAGATGATTTGAGTGGAAAGCAACTTGGGGAAGGCTAGAGATCAAGATTTATGTGGTTGGAATGGAATATCTTGACCTCAACACAAGTGTAGGTGGTTCTCTCTCAGAAAATATATGTTGGAAGTGTAGGCATGTTCTGATGGCTCTCTCCACGAATGAAGAGTGGGTGGAGGGATATATATAGCCTCCACACAAAATCTAACCGTTACACACATTATACCAAACTCGGTGGGACCGAATCAGAAAACTCGGTCGGACCGATTCAGTACATATGTGACCATTAGGCAATTTCGGTGGGACCGACATGATCAACTCGGTGGGACCGATGTGCTAGGGTTAGGGTAAAGCCTTATCTCGGTTGGACCGATTACACAAACTCGGTGGGACCGATTTGGGTAATAAGCACAATAGAGAGTTGGCCAAGCAAACTCGGTGGTACCGATTTCATATTTCGGTGAGACCGAAATTAATGCAATAGGCAACAGAGAGTTTGCAAGCCCATCTCGGTGAGACCGAGATCCCATCGGTGTGACCGAATTGATTAGGGTTTCTGGCAGTGGCTATGTTAAGAGAAATCGGTGGCGCCAGATGAAAAGTTTTGGTGGGGCCGAATTTGACTTTTGGTTTGGGACAGATGTAGATGTGAGAAAGTGGTTGAGGGCTTTGGAGAATATCACTAAGCACTTTGAGCAAGCAAGCCATTAAGCAACACCTCATCCCCTCTTAATAGTATTGGCTTTCCTATGGACTCAATGTGATCTTGGATCACGAAAGTGAAAAATGTAGAGTCCTGAGCTTTGATCTTGAGCCAATCCTTTGTCCTTATCATCTTGAAGGGGTTCCACATCCTCTTGTCCATGCCACTCCACTGTTGGACTTATCTGAAATATACTAGATGAAAGTATTAGTCCAACAAGAGATATGTTGACATTAATTACCAAAATCACCCAGGGAGCACTTGTACTTTCAATCTCCCCCTTTTTGGTAATTGATGACAACATACATCAAAGCTTTAGATAAAGGTATAGAGAATAACAAGTAAAGCTTTGGAAGGACATGTAACATGCATAGGCTCCCCCTATATGTATGCAATCATGTGAATATGGAACATAAGAGCATATGAGTGCATAAACATGACAGAGCAAGCAATGAGTTACATGTATCTTGGCTATATGCATCAGAGCAAAAGATGTGAATATAGGAAATGTACCTTCATGCTCATGAGTCCTTCTTGCAAACAGTATGTACATCAGCAAGAAATCCTCATGCACATGAGTGTGATGCATATACTTACCTTGTGGTCTTGATTTGGCTTAGAAAGGGATGAACCTGAGTAAACAAGGTTAGATAACACAGATACATCTACTAACCAGAGCAAACAAAGGAACCACAAGAGTGCCAAGATTGGGATGACATGTAGAGTGTGAGCACTGGATACTCTATTAGATAGACATGTCCCCAAAAGGTAAAGATATGCAATAAATTCGAAGATTTTCTTCCCTTACATGTCTTGCTCCCCCTGAATCTTATATGGGATACTGGGAGAAGATAGGGGACATAAAATCAGAGCAAAGAAAATACACAAACAACATGAACATGTCTTTCCCCTCTAAAGACATGTGAATGCTCTCCTCTTGAACACCAAGCATCTGGGGTATGTAATTCTTCTCTCCCCATGTTTGAAGCATTCTCTCCCCCTTTTGAAGGATTAAGCTTTGATGTGAACTCTCTCTCCCCCTTTGACATCAATTTCCAAGAAGGAATCTCTGGAGTGTGAGTTAAAATAGGTTTGGTCCTTGAGTCACAGAGCAAAGCAGCGTATAAAATGTGGTGCTGGTAGAGGTCAAGAATCATTGAGTGGAGCTGGAGCAAAAGAGAATGCAGGATCAAGTGGCAAGTTGTTTTGTCTGCAGTGAAATCGGTGGCACCGAGGTGTGTGCTTTGGTTGCACCGAAATGATTTGGTTGGACCGAAAGCAACAGATCGGTGTGACCGAGTTCATCACAGAGAAAGCACTTGTCACCTCAGTTCACTAGGTAAGAAAGATCTCACAAGGATTTGCAATGAATTAACTGAAGAATTTACAAGGAATTGGATGCAGGGAATGCAGAACAAAACAGAGAAAAAGAAAATCTAGATGAAGTTTTTTTGATAAAAGAGGGGGGGAAATATGCAAGGGACAAATGCAAAGAACAAATGCAAGAACTCAGAGAAACACTAGAGAACTTCACCTAGAATTGGGCGGTGACAAAGTCACCTATGTTAGAGTATATTGACTAAGGAGTCAAGTGAGAACACTTGATTATAAGTCATACTCATCATTTAAGCTCAATATGGGGTTACCATTTTTGTTTAAGCATTTGATGTATTCACATCTTGTTGAGTCGCTTTGGCCCATGACTTGGAGTAAAGCTTCTCTAAGATGGAATAACATACCTTGGGTGGTGGTGTTGATCTTGATCATGTAGTTGAACTTGTGTGGGATGCTCAAGGTTGATGTAGCTCATCAAGAGTTGGGAGCACCACTTGTAATTTGAGTTCATCTACCTACATGGGTTAGTCTTGCAAGGAATATCACTTGTGTATCCAAAATGACAATCATGCAACTTGATACCAAATGAAATTTGATATATAGAATTTTTCAAAGGATATGTTGAAGGGTTTCGTGCTTCCTTGTCATCAACCACCGTATTGTAGCGACTTGGTGATGTAGAGATTACTCAAGATGTGAGTAAGTTGCAATCTCATAGATTTAGATTCATCCAAGTACCTACAAGGGTTAGATAGCATGCAAGGGTGCAAGTATATCCAAGACATATGAATATCATCATAAGAGAAATATCAAGGATTAGTCATAGATTCATGCCTTGCATGTATCCAAATGGAGTTCCTACTCCAAGTGTGAAGCATCAATGATGTTCAATTCTCCTCTCAACCGGCAAAAGACGTTCTCATCAAGCGGTTTGGTGAATATATCCGCCAATTGCTTATCGGTACGAACATGCTTAAGATCAATATCCCCTTTAGCAACATGATCTCGAATGTAATGATGACGAACTTCAATATGCTTAGTCCAGGAATGTTGCACGGGATTATGAGCAATCTTAATGGCACTTTCATTGTCACAAAGCAAAGGAACATGTTTCACATATATCCCATAATATTTAAGAGTTTGGGTCATCCAAAGTAACTGAGAACAACATGAACTAGCGGCAATGTATTCCGCTTCGGCGGTGGATAAGGATACTGAATTTTGTTTCTTGGAGGACCAAGACACAAGAGATCTACCAAGAAATTGACAAGTACCCGAAGTGGACTTTCTATCAACCTTGTCTTCGGCATAGCCCGAGTCGGAATAGCCAACAAGATCAAAAGAGGACCTCTTAGGATACCAAATGCCGAAATTTGGTGTATGTATTAAGTATCTCACTATCCTTTTCACAGCCTTAAGCTGCCATTCTTTGGGGGCCGCTTGATATCGTGCACACATGCACACGGTTAGCATAATATCGGGACGAGAGGCACATAGATATAACAATGATCCAATCATAGAGCGATAAACCTTTTGATCAATCGGTTTACCATCCTTAGTCAAGTCAAGATGTCCACTAGTAGGCATCGGAGTTTTCATACCTTTGCTTTCTTGCATGTTGAAATTCTTGAATAAGTCCTTGGTGTACTTTGTTTGAGAAACAAAGGTGCCTTCCTTAGTTTGCTTGATTTGTAAACCAAGAAAGAACTTGAGTTCACTCATCATAGACATCTCAAACTTCTCCGACATTAGCTTTCCAAACTTTTCACTAAAATGAGGGTTAGTAGAACCAAATATGATATCATCAACATAAATTTGGCATACAAATAATTCACCATTAACCCTTTTAGTGAAAAGGGTAGAATCTATCTTTCCAATCTCAAAGCCTTTTTCAATAAGGAACTTGGTCAAGCATTTATACCACGCTCTAAGAGCTTGCTTAAGACCATAAAGAGCTTTGTGAAGTTTGTAAACATGATCGGCTTTCTTAGGATTGACAAAGCCGGGAGGTTGTTTAACATAAACTTCCTCCTCAATTTTACCATTTAGAAAAGCACTTTAATGTCCATTTGGTATAAAGTGATATCATGGTGATTGGCATAGGCAAGTAAGATGCGGATGGACTCAAGTCTAGCAACGGGGGCATATGTCTCACCGTAGTCCATACCTTCGACTTGAGTGTAGCCTTGGGCGACGAGACGTGCTTTGTTGTGAACTACTTGTCCATCTTCATCTTGCTTGTTGCGAAACACCCATTTGGTACCGATGATGTTATGGTTGTTGTTGGGCTTCTCGACCAATGTCCACACTTGGTTTCTCTCAAAGTTGTGTAGCTCTTCATGCATAACATTTATCCAATCCGGATCTTCCAATGCTTCTTCAACCTTCACAGGTTCAATGCTAGAGATGAATGAATAGTGTTCACAAAAATTAGCCAAATGAGATTTAGAGCGAGTGATTCTCCCGGTTTGAATGTCATTGTAGATTTGCTCGACGGGATGGTCTCTGGCGACTCTTGCTCTAACTCGTGAGAGCTTTTGCTTGGGTCGGGGTGGAATATCTTCTTCATCTTGTCCTTCTTCTTGGCCTTCTTCATTGTTGATGTTGTCGTTCTCTTGTCGTGGTCGAGAAGGAGGTTGCTGAGGTTCATCTTGGTGTATTTCCTCGTTCTCTTCATCTTGGTGTGTCTCACTTGTGGATGCTTCCGTATCAACTCTTGGTTCACCTTGTTGTGAGGTAGAAGCTTCCACTTGGACGGACGAGGTACTCTCCTTCACCTCCGTTGGACGAATCTTGCCAATAGACAAGTCTTGGATTGCTTCCGAAGGATCTTTATCTCCTACATCAATTGGCAATTGCTCTACTTGCGAGCTGTTAGATTCATCAAACTTCACATCTACCGTCTCTTCAACCTTTCAGGTGAAATTGTTGTAGACACGGTAAGTGTGAGCGTTCGAGCCATAACCAAGTAGGAAACCTTCATGAGATTTAGGAGCAAATTTAGAGCGACGATGCTTATCAAGAATGTAGCACTTTGAGCCAAATACCCGAAAGTATCCAACTTGGGGTTTGTTACCGGTGAGAAGCTCGTATGCCGTCTTGCCGAGTAGCTTGTGAAGATACAAGCGATCTGTTGCATGACAAGCCGTCTCAACCGCTTCCGCCCAAAAATGTTTTGGAGTCTTGTACTCATCAAGCATCGTTCTTGCCATCTCAATAGGAGTCGGGTTCTTCCTCTCAACAACTCCATTTTGTTGAGGCGTGTACGTAGCCGAGAACTCATGTGAAATCCCTTGTTCGTCAAGAAAGGTATCCACATTTGCGTTCTTGAACTCCGTTCCGTTGTCGCTCCGAACCTTTTTGATCTTCACTTCAAATTGGTTTTGGGCCTTCCTAGCGAAATTTTTGAAGATCTTTTGGACCTGCGATTTATCATCGAGAAAGAACACCCACATAAATCTTGAAAATCATCGACTATGACTAGACCAAATGAGTTACCACCGAGACTCTTGTAGGCATTAGGACCAAAGAGATCCATATGAAGTAGCTCGAGCGGTCTTCTCGTGGTCATAATGTTCTTCATGGGGTGACTTCCTCCAACCTGTTTTCCTGCTTGACAAGCACTACAAAGTCTATCCTTGTCAAATATAACATCTTTCACTCCAAGGATATGATCACCCTTAATAAGCTTGTCAAGATTTCGCATGCCCACATGACCCAACCTTCTATGCCACAACCAGCCTTTTGAGGACTTAGCAATTAAGCAAGTTCTAGGTTGAGCCTTTTTAGTGAAGTCAACAATGTAAAGATCACCTCTACGGATACCGGTAAAGACCATTTTATGATTATCTCTACGAAACACTTGGCAATCTACTTCAGTAAATAGGACGTTGAAACCAAAGTCAGCAAGTCTAGATACGGAAAGTAAATTGTAGCCAAGCAATTCAACGAGCATAACATTTTGTATGGATCTATCATGTGAGATGGCCACCTTACCGAGGCCAACCACCTTACTCTTTGAGTTATCACCAAAAGTGACATACTTTCGAGGGCCGTCGTTTTCAGCAAGCTCGCGAAACATATCCTTGTCTCCGGTCATATGATCAGTACATCCACTATCAAGGACCCATTCCTTTCCTCCAGCCATGTAGCCATGAAGATTTACCATAAGACCAAAGTGTCTCATCGCATCATCAAGATCATAGTCACTATCATCATCCTCATCATAGTATCCATGTTCAACACCGTCTTGTGGTTGATCAATTCCTAGAGAGGGTAATTCATTAGAAGTATGACCGTAACAATGTTCATCTCTATGAATTCTAATGACTTCGGAAATGATATTGCTAATAATTACAACATCTCCTTTTGCACGCATGAGATCACGAAGCTCAAATAGACAATCATCAAACTTAGGATCACCAGTACTCATCCTATTCAAGGCAACAGACTTATGGAGAATCTCATCTAGATTTTTCAAGGAATAATTTGGGAATCGTTCCTCTAGAAATCTCCATATGGTGTAAGCACAATCTAGAGTAGGTAAGCTAGCAATCAAATTTTGAGGCAATCCTTTAATGATAAGATTGATAGTTCTAAGATTGTGAATCATGTGAAGATCCTCATTGGGAGAAGGATGCAAGGGATCACTAGGGGACATGCAAGGACTAGTAATGTACTTGTTCAAGTGATGTTCATTGAAAATCTCAAGCATCTCATTTGTCCACTCATGAAAGTACTCTCCATCAAGTATAGGCACTCTATGTCTAAGACTCCCCAACGTAGACTCATCCATCTTCCTCCAAAGGTGTTTAAACCAAAGCAATGGAGACCAATGCTCTGATACCAATTGAAAGGATCGAGAAGAGGTGTCTAGAGGGGGGTGAATAGACTCTTAGCAAGAAAAGTTGCAGTTTTTTTAAACTATAAGTTGAAGTGGAGTTTTAGCACAAGTTCAAACATTCACAATACATATCAAGCAAGCATGGCAAGAGTATATGAGCAGCGGAAAGTAAATCATCCAAGTTGCAAGAATGTAAAGGGATGGGATTGAAGTGTGTAAACGCAATTGGAGACACAGAGATTTTTTATCTGTGGTTCCGATAGGTGGTGCTATCATACATCCACATTGATGGAGACTTCAACCCATGAAGGGTAACGGTTGCGCGAGTCCACGGAGGGCTCCACCCAAGAAGGGTCCACGAAGAAGCAACCTTATCTATCCCACCATGGCCATCGCCCACGAAGGACTTACCTCACTAGGGTAGATCTTCACGAAGTAGGCGATCTCCTTGCCCGTACAAACTCCTTGGTTCAACTCCACAATCTTGACGGAGGCTCCCAAGTGACACCTAGCCAATCTAGGAGACACCACTCTCCAAAAGGTAATAGATGGTGTGTTGATGATGAACTCCTTGCTCTTGTGCTTCAAATGATAGTCTGCCCAACACTCAACTCTCTCTCATAGGATTGGATTTGGTAGAAAGATGATTTGAGTGGAAAGCAACTTGGGGAAGGCTAGAGATCAAGATTTATGTGGTTGGAATGGAATATCTTGACCTCAACACAAGTGTAGGTGGTTCTCTCTCAGAAAGTATTTGTTGGAAGTGTAGGCATGTTCTGATGGCTCTCTCCACGAATGAAGAGTGGGTGGAGGGATATATATAGCCTCCACACAAAATCTAACCATTACACACATTGTACCAAACTCGGTGGGACCGAATCAGAAAACTCGGTCGGACTGATTCAATACATATGTGACCGTTAGGCAATTTCGGTGGGACCGACATGATCAACTCGGTGACCGATGTGCTAGGGTTAGGGTAAAGCCTTATCTCGGTTGGACCAATTACACAAACTCGGTGGGACCGATTTGGGTAATAAGCACAACAGAGAGTTGGCCAAGCAAACTCGATGGTACCGATTTCATATTTCAGTGAGACCGAAATTAATGCAATAGGCAACAGAGAGTTTGCAAGCCCATCTCGGTGAGACCGAGATCCCATTGGTGTGACGGAATTGATTAGGGTTTCTGGCAGTGGCTATGTCAAGAGAGCTCGGTGGCGCCGGATGAAAAGTTTCGATGGGGCCGAGTTTGACTTTTGGTTTGGGACAGATGTGGATGTGAGAAAGTGGTTGAGGGCTTTGGAGCATATCACTAAGCACTTTGAGCAAGCAAGCCATTAAGCAACACCTCATCCCCTCTTAATAGTATTGGCTTTCCTATGGACTCAATGTGATCTTGGATCACTAAAGTGAAAAATGTAGAGTCCTGAGCTTTGAGCTTGAGCCAATCCTTTATCCTTGTCATCTTGAAGGGGTTCCAGATCCTCTTGTCCATGCCACTCCACTATTGGACTTATCTGAAATATACTAGATGAAAGTATTAGTCCAACAAGAGATATGTTGACATTAATTACCAAAATCACCCAGGGAGCACTTGTGCTTTCAGGGGCTCCAGCGCCTTTTTCTTCGTCTTTGCCAGCGAGGGGCACTCTTCCCAGTTCTTCAATAACTCATATATTTCTGCACCGCTACGCTTACGTGGAGGACCTCGATGCTCAGCCTTACCATTGAATAGATCTCCACACTTTCTCCACGGGTCATCCTTCTTGAGCCATCTTCGATGCCCCATGTACACGATTTTTGAAGACCCGCCATCTTTCGATAGCTGCAGAGAAGTTGTATCATCCATGCACCTCATGCATCCGCAATATCCGTGGCAGACCTGGCCGGGGAGATAGCCGTAACCAAGATAGTCCTGCACCGTCGTGATCAGCCCGACTCTCATGTAGAAATACTCTCCTTTGCTTGCATCCCATGTCTTGGCTGGCGTTGTCCATAAGGTCTGTAGCTCCTCTTTCAGTAACCCGAGATATAGATTTATATTATTTTGCCGGTTGTCTCGGCCCTTGAATAAGCATAACCATGTGTATGTATTTTTCCTTCATGCACAACCAGGGGGGAGGTTGTACATCCATACAAACACGGGCCATGTGCTATGATTGGTGTTCTGGTTGCCAAATGGATTCATGCCATCACTACTAGCGCCAAGCACGATGTTTCTTGGATCATTTGCGAAAAAATCAAATTCAGCATTTAATGCTCTCCACTGGCTAGCATCTGCGAGGTGTCTCAGCTTCGGCTCATCCCCGTCATCTGGCTTCAAACTCTCCGCATGCCAGCGCATAAGCTTTGCTTCCTTAGGATCTACGAAATACCGCTGTAGATGCGGAGTGATCGGAAAGTACCATACAACTTTCTGTGGAGCTTTCTTTCCGGCCTTTTTATATCGTGAAGCATTGCACTTTGGACAGATGGTTTTTTCCGTGTGCTTGTTCCGATATATGATGCAATCATTGATGCATGTGTGATATCTAATGTGTGGGAGATCAAGAGGGCACACGATTTTCTTGGCCTCCTCGACACTAGTAGGACACAGGCTTCCCGCGGGAAGAACCTTCTTTAGATACTTCAGAAGCTCATCCAGGCTTGTATCTGTCCATTTGTTTTTTGCCTTCGTCTTTTGAAGTTCTAGTGTGAAACTCAAGCGGGTCACCTCGGGATTGCAACCATCATACAAAGGAGTCATCGAGTCTACCTCCAGTTGCGCCAGTTTGGCCTCCTCTCTAGAAGCAGCTCTGTCGCTAGTCATCTTTTTGCGAAGCAGGTCTCAAACATGCGGGTCCCGCATGGCTGAACTTAGTAGCGACGAAGACGGCGGCGTGTCCGCATCTTCTCCGCCTTGAACAGCCTCTTCGCCATCGACATTTCCGAGGCCGTCTTCCTCTTCGGGCACATAATCGGTCATCTCTTCGTCTGGTGGCCCCATGTCGTTATTTCCTGCCCCGTCGACATCCTCCTCCTCATCATCATCATCACTTATCCACCAAGTATGGCCATGCATGAAACCATGCATGAGCAGGTGCGCCTTGAATGTGCGACCCTCAAAGGGGTCGAGCCTGACTATTCCTTTGCATTTTTGACACGGACATAAAACATCCTTCAGTCTTTTTTCATACATGTCGTGCACAGCGGATTGCCAGTATCTTTCCACCATCCTTCCATTGACGTTCATGATCACCTGCGCGCAGAGCAAATATTATAACCACGTATATATGCATGCATGGATCAAATTCATACAAAAATCCGGCATGACCTTCCCTAAACATAGGACATATTGAGTTTGCCCGAAATTCGCCGAAACGAAATTGAATCGACATTTCGGCAAAACATAGGCAACTCATGCCACTCACATGCCACACACAATTCGGTATATTCATATCGCACATAGTTTCGGTCCTAATCGCAAACACACATATTTCCATTCTTGCACAACTCTCTTTTTGCTCACCTATTTGTCGAGAGGGATATCGAGCACCTTCTTATAATTAGCTAGTAGCTCTAGATAGTGAGGTACCTACATAAATATAGCTCCAACTAGCTAGGGAGAGAGAGAGAGCTATGAGAGGGAGGAGGGAGGGCATTAATGGAGGGGGTGGTGGAGGGGCAAAGAAGAGAAGGGGAGAAGGGGCAAAAGAAAGGAAGAGGAAGGAGGGAGGGCATTAATGGAGGGGGTGGTGGAGGGGCAAAGAAGAGAAGGGGAGGAGGGGCAAAAGAAAGGAAGAGAAAGGAGGGAGGGCATTAATGGAGGGGGGGGGTAGGAGGGGCAAAGAAGAGGGAAAGCATTGAAGAACAAGCAAGTGCAAGAGGGAGGGGGGAGAAAGAAAGGGGGGAGGAAGAAGAGGGGGAAAAGGTGGCAGATATTTTGGCTAGCAACCATAGCATTAGCGCGGGGCACCAAAGCGCGCTACTGCTATGTGTGCCAGCCAAAATATCTACTGGTAAGTAAAACTAGCTATAACGCTTGTCCAAAACCCACGCTACTAGTAAAAGATTACACATAGAAGAAGTAGCAGTACCGCTTCTGGGTGGCCAGGCGCTACTGCTATTTTCTTAACAATAGCGCTGGTTAGAGTACCAACGCTGCTACTATTTTTTGGCCGGGGGGTGTGGTGTGGCTAACTTACCAGTAGCGTGCCCGCTGAAAACCCACGCTAATGCTAAGCTGTACTAGTAGCGCTCTTTATAACAGACGCTAGTGGTACTTATCAGTAGCGTGGGGTCCTTAACACGCGCTACTAGTAAACTTCTATGTATAAGCCTTTTCCTAGTAGTGCTACTAGTCATCCACAAGCACCAATCTATAGTTCCGGTAACAAGACTGAACACAAGAGATGAGCTAGGGTTTGAGATGAGATGGTGTTGTTGAAGACGTTGATGGAGATTGCCCTCCCCAAGATGGGAGAGTTGTTGGTGATGATGATGACGATGATTTCCCCCTCCGGGAGGGAAGTTCCGCCGGCGGAATCGCTCCGCCGGAGGGCAAAAGTGCTCCTGCCCAAGTTCCGCCTCGAGGCGGCGGCGCTTTGTCCCGAAAGTCCTCCTCTTATTTTTTTCTAGGTCAAAACGACCTATATATGAGAAGATGGGCACCGGAGGTGGGCCGAGGAGGCCACAACCCCCCAGGGCGCGTCAGGGGGCCTGACGCGCCCAGGTGGGTTGTGCCCCCCGGTGGCCCCCCTCTGGTAGTTATTTGTTCCAGTAATTCTTATTTATTCCATAAAAAATCCCCGTGAAGTTTCAGCTTGTTTGGAGTTGTGCAGAATAGGTAGCCTGACGTAGCTTTTTCAGGTCCAGATTTCCAGCTGCCGGAATTCTCCCTCTTGGTGTGTACCTTGCAAATTATGAGAGAAAAGGCATTAGTATTACTCCAAAACGCATTATTATGGATAAAAACATTATAAATAACAGTAAGAAAACATGATGCAAAATGGACGTATCAGTCTCCGCGAGCCTCCCCGCCTGTCGCCACGGACGACACCGAAGTGTTGTCCCGAAGGGCCTCTCCGGGTAACGGAGCTGTACGGGAGGCAATCCCCATGGAGACTGACGGCGGGGGCCTTGACCAGTCCGCCCCCCAGCCCAAGAACATTCCGGAAACCCAAGTGGCTCCGGAACCAAATAAGCGACCCCCTTCGGAGGGGGAGCGCCAACTCTAGCGGCGACCTCCACTAATCCGGAGGTGCCAAACATACTGATGGAGGCATTGCAACGTGCTTCCATCATGCAGGAGGATGGGTGTGGTGGTTGAAAAGGTTGAGTCCGCCAAGAGCGGGCTAAACGAAGCCTTCACTAGCCTGCTAACAGGCTTCGAGGTATGCGATGTAATATTCTTGACCACTTTTCATATGAAGGAATATGCCTGTATATAGATAGTAGCTCCTGAGACTATGTCCGGTTTTTTCGAAAGAAGGCCGAACAGAGGATCGATAATATTCGCAGGAGATAATATGCTTGTATATTTTGAGGAACAAGCTTCACTGTTAGCGGCAACCGCCCAGGCCGCTGAAGTATCCGAGCTCAAGCGTAAGCTGGGGCTGACCGATGAGGATCTTGTCCGCATTAACAAGAGGTTTGATGAAGCGCAAGGTATGTTTCAGAATATCTGGTTCATGCCTGTATTAATATGCAGATTATGAGTCGAAGCTCATGCGCTGCTATGTGTATGATTGAGGCAGTGCTGCTGCGGTCGAGACCCTCAGGGGTGAACTTGCCCAGGCCAAGGAGCAGGCAAGGGTGAAGAAAGCGGACGCTGATAAAGCGGCCGAGGACTTGAAGTCCGAGCAGGTCATCCGCCGCCAATACGAGGAGCGGGTGACCGAAGTGGAGCAGGCGCTCAAGGACGTTGCCAACAAGTGCGAGTCCCTAGAGGAGAAGAATAAAGCGCAGGCAACCGACCTTGCCAAGGCCCTTCAAGAGGTCGAGGAGGCGCGGGCCGAATCTCGGGCGGCGCGCGAGGAGATCAAGCAAGCTAGACAGATAGCGGCTGGTAAGCCCTTTATCTTACAGAGAAAATTCGGCAATCAAAAGTATGTCTTGCTCACTCGACTGTGGAGTGCTCTAGATGCCTTTGCGGATCTTCCGAAGAGTGCCGCCGACACCGCGCAGTTCTTCCGGGCCCAGGAGGGGCACACGACGGAGAAGCTATTCTGGTCACAGTTCGCGGTGCAGGAGCGCCCAGCGCTATTGAATGACCAGATGGCGTAGTGGGCCGAGCTGCATAGGATGTCCGGATTGGCCATGAGGGACGTCATAATCCGGCTGTGGCCAGCCGAACCCGTCCCAAGCAGCTATTTTGGCCTGGTGCAGCGACTCGTTGATGCGCTGCCTCAAATTGACACGGTCAAGCAGCCGTCATGTATAGAAGGTGCGCGGCTGGCCTTTGCCCGTGTCAAGATGCATTGGGCGAAAATGAAGGCCGCCATCGTGGCAGTTGAGGGTCCACCCGGAGGCAAGGACCGCCGCAAGCCGGAGCGCTATTTTTAAGACGTCCTGGAGGGTGCCTACTTGATGGAGGGCCAGTGCTCGAAGGACATCATGTTTGAGTGAATGTATCTGAACTGCCCAGACATTGTATAAACCAAGGCTTTCTAATATATTTATGTTGTTTATCTTAAAGTGTTTTTCCTCCTGTGCGGCCGTTTTTATCCCTGAGAGTTTGCCAGTCGTCGGCTTCAGCCCCCACGTAGATACTATGGGGGTGTCCGGGATAGCACATAACCACACTTGACCCAATGTCTTGGTCCGTGAAGGAGGTGTCAGTGCGGCGAACCAGGCAATCGGACTATGCGGCTTTATCACTCTCACTTAGCCATAGGAGTTTGACGATGGGACTATAAGATAGCCCCCGGTGCGCGTGCGTCTATCCGAACTTGGATGCCTTAAGTGCGTGACTGGAAAGAGCCAGTCCTTCGTGTAATACAGAAGAAATCACTAGAGATTTAGTAGGTTGCCAAATTGCTGACCAACTCTTGCCACATCATGACAGTCAGTTTTCGGCTTTCTCTACTGAGGTGTTTGACCGGATGAACCAGAAACACAATTGCAGTAGTTCTCCCTTTACTACCTTAGCCGAACAAGCGGAACGTAAGGTGGTAATCACAGGGGCCGGGCAACCCAACTATTGACCAAAGACATGATTCGGAGCCAATGCATATAATGCCATATTCGGGACGCGGAAGTGTACTATAAAAGTGTTCGGACTTCTTTTGTTTGAAAAATATACGTGGCCGGATAGAGCCCATGGCGATTTGAATCGTGCCGAGGTATATACGACAATCCAACGTAAAGAGGGAATATAGATTAGGAAATAAGCCAATACTGAACCAGGTTGGGCGAAACTGTTTCCATCATAGTTTGATTGATACGTCAAAACATATTTTTACATAGGATGCGATAGGCCTTGAGGCTATTTTACATGCCGAGCACAAGGGAAAGCTGTATACAGGTCCTAAAAAGGAAAAGATGATCTTGAAGATCCTTTGGATACTCTGCCGCACGTCTGCTGCTTTTCGCCTTGGTGTATGATCCTTTGAGAGGATCATCGATCGAGTATGCATAAGGGGCCTGGAAAAGGGTCCTTGGTACCATTTTAAGGTGATGTGGGTTGTAAAGAACCTGAAAAAATAAAAATAAGAAAGGAAAAAAGGAAGGATATGATGGTCCGAATAGGGTCGAGCCGTATTGTGGACTTTTTATTTTTAGTAGGCCTCCGTCCTTGCCCATGGTATCTTCAGTGCGTAGTTATGTACGCGCGGTACGTATGCCGTTATCAGGTTGGGGCTTTGACGGAGGCTGAATTGCTAATCTAGCTCTGGACGAGCCGGACTGCCATTCTGCAGGGTAGACCGAACTCGTTTGACAGTGTCCGGGGGCTTGACTGCCGATGTAGTATTCGGCTTAATGAGGCCACCCTATACTTCGGCTGCGAGGGCCGCAGTATGCTCCTCAGTATGGAGGGAGCACTCCATGTTTCCATTGACTGTTATAACGCCATGTGGTCCAGGCATTTTGAGCTTTAGATAAGCGTAGTGTGGGACTGCATTGAAACGGGTGAAAGCAGTCCGTCTGAGCAGTGCATGATAGCCACTGCAGAAGGGGACGATGTCGAAGATCAAGTCTTTGCTACGGAAATTATCCGGTGACCCGAAGACTACTTCCAGCATTATGGAACCCGTGCAATAGGTCTCGACGCCGGGTATTACTCCTTTAAAGGTGGTTTTGGTGGGCTTGATTCTTGATGGATCAATACCCATTTTACGGACAGTGTCCTGATAAAGCAGGTTAAGACTGCTGCCGCCGTCCAAAAGGACTCATGTGAGATGGAATCCGTTGATAATTGGATCGAGGACCAATGCTGCCGAGCCTCCATGACGGATACTGGTCGGTTCTGCGATCGAAAGTGATCGGACAGGCTGACCATGGATTGAATTTTGGGGCGACTGGCTCTATGGCATAGACGTCCCTTAGTGCGCGCTTGCGCTCCCTCTTGGGGATATGTGTAGCATATATCATATTCACAGTTTTTACCTCGGGGGGAAATTTCTTCTGTCCCCCTGTGTTCGGTGGGCGAGGCTCTTCATCGTCGTCCTTGCTGGGCGGCCCTTTCCCCTTATGTTCGGTGTTTAGCTTACCGGCCTGTTTAAAGACCCAACAATTTCTGTTGGTATGATTGGTAGGCTTGTCAGGGGTGCCATGAATCTGGCAAGGACGATCGAGTATTCTATCCAAACTAGATGGACCATCCTTGTTTCCTTTGAATTGCTTCTTCCGCTGACTGGGCTTAGAGCCACTGAATCCGGCATTGACCGCCTTGTCTTCGGTATCTTCTCTATTGCTTCGACGCTTGTGTTTGTTGCGTCGTGGCTGGCCATTGCCATCTCTGGCCTCGGAGATGCCAGGGTCGCTGGTGCTGTTGCTTCTACGAGCGAGCCAGCTGTCTTCTCCCGCGCAAAAGTGGGTCATGAGTGCGGTAAGGGCTGCCATGGACTTCGATTTTTCTTGGTCGAGGTGTCGGGCGAGCCACTCATCCTGGACGTTGTGTTTAAAGGCCGCGAGGGCTTCGGCGTCCGGACAATCCACAGTTTGGTTCTTTTTAATTAAGAACCTAGTCCAGAGCTTCCGGGCTGATTCTCCGGGTTGCTAGAAAATGTGACTAAGGTCATCAGCGTCTGGAGTCCGAACGTAGGTACCTTGGAAGTTGTCTCTAAAGGCATCTTCCAAATCTTCCCAGCTACCAATAGAGTTTTCTGGGAGGCTGTTTAACCAGTGTCGTGCTGGTCCCTTGAGTTTTAGGGGGGAGGTACTTGATGGCATGGAGATCATCACCGCGAGCCATGTGGATATGGAGAAGAAATTCTTCAATCCATACTGCGAGATCTGTCGTTCCATCGTATGATTCAATGTTGATGGGTTTAAACCCTTCTGGGAACTGGTGCTCCATTACCTCATCAGTGAAGCATAGGGGGTGTGCGGCGCCTGTGTATCGGGCAATGTCACGACGGAGTTAGGACGGCATCCGTGTTCGGTTTTCAGCCCGGGTGAGATTATGCTCACCGCGCCGGGCCTGATGGCCGTCCTCCCGCGTTGGAGCACATCCCCTTGATCCGTAGATTGATCTAGTCTGACCGGCTCTATTGTCCAGGTCCTTGCATAGGTCGTAGGTGTAGCCTAGAGCCACTACCTCCTTGCCTCGACGGTGGGGTGGCGCGGGCTGGTGTTCGACGTAAGTAGCCACTCTGTCCCGTCCACTTGGTGGTCGGTCAGGTTCGTCAGCAGGTTTATACTTTGGCGGTATTGGCTCAAGGGCCTCATCGTCAAATTGTGGTAGTAGCTTGCGCTTCGGGTAGCTCTTAGTTGGGCGCTCGAGGCCATATTCCTCGGTTGCTAGGACTTTAGTCCATCTGTCATTGAGCGTATCCTGTTCGGCTTGAAGCTGCTGCTACTTCTTTTTTAGACCTTGCAGTAGCGATTAGCTGGCGCTTGAAGCGCTCTTGCTCTAGGGGTTCCTCTGGCACGATGAAGTCTTCGTCACCGAGGCTCACATCATCCTCGGAGATCCATAGATAGTTACTATTCTCCGAGTCCTCGTTCCCGACCGGATCATCAGGGTTAACTTGCCCATCCTCCCAATCACCATGTTCGGATGTTGGCTCGACAGGGGCTTCGGGGTCTTCGGCGTTCTCTGGAGTGTCATTGTCTCCGGTGCCTGTATAGCTGTCTTTTCCGTGATGCGATTTTGAGCGGCGCCGCTGACATCGACGCTTTGGAGGTGCCTCAGCAGGATTGTCCTCAATCGGATCCTTCCTGCCGCCGCCGTCATCCTCTTTGGGTGTGTCTACCATATACACGTCATATGTGGAGGTGGACGTCCAACGTCCGGTAAATGGCGGGTCTTGGCCTTGTTCGTCTCCAGCATCGTCGTCCATGCCGTTGATGTCTTCGGAGGCGTAGTCCAGCATGTCGGTTAAATCTTTGACAATGGCTATGTAGTGGGTGGTGGGTGGGATGTAAAATTCCCCGCTCTCAGCCCCTAGTCCGAGCTGGGCGTAATTCAGAAGTGATTCCTCTGTAATGGCGAGGGATCGCATTAAGTCCAGAGCCTCGTTTAAGAGCGAGGTTTGGACGTGGAAGCGAGAGTCCGCGGGGCTGGCTGGGGTGAAAGCCTCCTGGCCATGCCTACTTGGCGTGAACTTCGAGAGTTCGGATCTGGAGTCCGGGGGCGAGTCCGGCCTTTCAATGATAGGGGGGACCTAGACTGATTCTGAGTTCGTCGAGGACACGATCGCCTCCAGATCCTCGATAATGCGATTTGCAACGGAGAGTCCGGTGTGCTCCACACTTCCATCTTCGGACCTGATGGTTTGCTCCGGATCTAAGGCCAGAGCGGTGGTTGGGGCCGCGAACCCTTCGAAGATCAAGTCTCCTCAGATATCAGCGACATAATTTAGGTTCCCGAAATTGATCTAGTGACCAGCGGCGTAGCTGTCGATCTGGTCAAGGTGGCCAATCGAGTTGGCACGCAGTGCAAAGCCGTCGAATACGAATATTTGGCCGGGGAGGAAAGTCTCCCCAGAAACAACATCCTTGTAGATGATCGATTAAGCCATTGAACCTTCTGTCGACAGCACAGTGGAACTCTCAATGAAAGCACCATTGTCGGTGTCAAAACCAGCTGATCTCGGGTAGGGGGTCCCGAACTGTGCGTCTGAGGATAGAAGGTAACAGGAGACAGGGGACACGATGTTTACCCAGGTTCGGGCCCTCTTAATGGAGGTAATACCCTACTTCCTGCTTGATTGACTTTGATGAGTATAGGGGTTACAAGAGTTGATCTTCCTTGAGATTGTAATGGCTAAACCCTAGATGTCTAGCTTATATGATTTGTGATAGCCTCTATGGACTAAACCCTCCGGTTTATATAGACACCGGAGGGGCCTAGGGTTGTATAGAGTCGGTTAACAGAGAAAGGAAACTTCATATCTGAACGCCAAGCTTGCCATCCACGCAAAGGAGAGTCCCATCCAGACACGGGGGAAGGCCTTCTATCTTGTATCTTCACGGCCCATCAGTCCGGCCGATGTCACATAACCCGGACGCTCGGGGACCCCCTAATCCAGGACTCCCTCAGTCGCGCATCGTAAACATAGCACCACAGAACACCGACTGCGATGGCAATGCGAGCACAAACGAGTAGGGAGTACTATATATGCATCGAGGCTCCCTATCCCCGACGGTTTCTGGGTCGTGTGGGAAGGACCCCCTGTGACGCCCCTGATTCAATCGTACACTAATCATGCACGTAAACGTGTACGATCAAGATTAGGGACTCACAGGAAGATATCACAACACAACTCTAAAAACATAAATAAGTCATACAAGCACCATAATACAAGCCAGGGGCCTCGAGGGCTCGAATACAAGTGCTCGATCATAGATGAGTCAGCGGTAGCAACAATATCTGAGTACAGACATAAATTAAACAAGTTGCCATAAGATGGCTAGCACAAACTGGGATACAGATCGAAATAGGTGCACGCCTCCTACCTGGGATCCTCCTAAACTACTCCTGGTCGTCGTCAGCGGCCTGCACGTAGTAGCAGGCACCTCCGGTGTAGTAGGAGTCATCGTCGACGGTGGCGTCTGGTGATAACCCACAAGTATAGGGGATCGCAACAGTTTTCGAGGGTAGAGTATTCAACCCAAATTTATTGATTCGACACAAGGGGAGCCAAAGAATATTCTCAAGTATTAGCAGTTGAGTTGTCAATTCAACCACACCTGGATAACTTAATATCTGCAGCAAAGTATTTAGTAGCAAAGTAGTATGACAGTAGTGGTAACGGTAACAAAAGTAACGGTAGCAAAAGTAATATTTTTGGTGTTTTGTAGTGATTGTAACAGTAGCAACGGAAAAGTAAATAAGCGAAGAGCAATATGTGAAAAGCTCGTAGGCATTGGATCGGTGATGGAGAATTATGCCGGATGCGGTTCATCATGTAACAATCATAACATAGGGTGACACAGAACTAGCTCCAATTCATCAATGTAATGTAGTCATGTATTCCGAATATAGTCATACGTGCTTATGGAAAAGAACTTGCATGACATCTTTTGTCCTACCCTCCTATGGCAGCGGGGTCCTAATGGAAACTAAGGGATATTAAGGCCTCCTTTTAATAGAGTACCGGAACAAAGCATTAGCACATAGTGAATACATGAACTCCTCAAACTACGGTCATCACCGGGAGTGGTCCCGATTATTGTCACTTCGGGGTTGCCGGATCATAACACATAGTAGGTGACTATAGACTTGCAAGATAGGATCAAGAACTCACATATATTCATGAAAACATAATAGGTTCAGATCTGAAATCATGGCACTCGGGCCCTAGTGACAAGAATTAAGCATAGCAAAGTCATAGCAACATCAATCTCAGAACATAGTGGATACTAGGGATCAAACCCTAACAAAACTAACTCGATTACATGATAGATCTCATCCAACCCATCACCGTCCAGCAAGCCTACGATGGAATTACTCACGCACGGCGGTGAGCATCATGAAATTGGTGATGGAGGATGGTTGATGATGACGACGACGACGAATCCCCCTCTCCGAAGCCCCGAACGGACTCCAGATCAGCCCTCCCGAGAGGTTTTAGGGCTTGGCGGCGGCTCCGTATCATAAAACGCGATGAATCCCTCTCTCTGATTTTTCTCTCCCCGAAAGTGAATATATGGAGTTGGAGTTGAGGTCGGTGGAGCGTCAGGGGGCCCACGAGGTAGGGGGAGCGCCCTAGGGGGGCAGGCGCGCCCTCCACCCTCGTGAACAGGGTGTGGGCCCCCTGACGTGGATTTTTCTTCCGGTATTTTTCTTATTTTCCAAATAGATGTTCCGTGGAGTTTCAGGTCATTCCGAGAACTTTTGTTTCTGCACATAAATAACACCATGGAAAGTCTGCTGAAAACAGCTTCAGTCCGGGTTAGTTCCATTCAAGTCATGCAAGTTAGAGTCCAAAACAAGGGCAAAAGTGTTTGGAAAAGTAGATACGACGGAGACGTATCAACTCCCCCAAGCTTAAACCTTTGCTTGTCCTCAAGCAATTCAGTTGATAAACTGAAAGTGATAAAGAAAAACTTTTACAAACTCTATTCGCTCTTGTTGTTGTAAATATGTAAAGCCAGCATTCAAGTTTTCAGCAAAGATTATGACTAACCACATTCACAATAACTCTTAGGTCTCATGTTTACTCATATCAATGGCATAATCAACTAGTGAGCCATAATAATAAATCTCGGATGACAACACTTTCTCAAAACAATCATAATATGATATAACAGGATGGTATCTCGCTAGCCCTTTCTGAGACCGCAAAACATAAATGCAGAGCACCTTTAAAGATCAAGGACTGACTAGACATTGTAATTCATGGTAAAAGAGATCCAATCATAGTCATACCCAATATAAATTAATAGTAATGAATGCAAATGACAGCTGCGCTCTCCAGCTAGTGCTTTTTTAATAAGAGGGTGATGACTCAACATGAAAGTAAATAGATAGGCCCTTCGCAGAGGGAAGCAGGGATTTGTAGAGGTGCCAGAGCTCGGTTTTGAAATAGAGATAAATAATATTTTGAGCGGCATACTTTCATTGTCAACATAACAACCAAGAGATGGCGATATCTTCCATGCTACACACATTATAGGCGGTTCCCAAACAGAATGGTAAAGTTTATACTCCCCCTCCACCAACAAGCATCAATCCATGGCTTGCTCGAAACAACGTGTGCCTCCAACAAGCAATAGTCCCAGGGGGAGTTTTGTTTGCAATTATTTTGATTTAGTTTGCATGAAGCATGGGACTGGGCATCCCGGTGGCCAGCCATTTTCTCGTGAGTGAGGAGCGGAGTCCACTCCTCTTGAGAATAACCCGCCTAGCATGGAAGATACGGACAACCCTAGTTGATACATGAGCTATTCGAGCATGCAAAACATAATGTTTATTTGAAGGTTTAGAGTTTGGCACATACAAATTTACTTGGAACGGCAGGTAGATACCGCATATAGGAAGGTATGGTGGACTCATATGGAATAACTTTGGGGTTTAAGGGATTGGATGCACAAGCAGTATTCCCGCTTAGTACAAGTGAAGGCTAGCAAAAGACTGGGAAGCGACCAACTAGAGAGCGACAACAGTCATGAACATGCATTAAAATCAATAAACATTGAGTGCAAGCATGAGTAGGATATAATCCACCATGAACATAAATATCGTGAAGGCTATGTTGATTTTGTTTCAACTACATGTGTGAACATGTGCCAAGTCGAGACACTTAAATCATTCAAAGGAGGATACCACCCCACTATACCACATCACAACCATTTTAATAGCATGTTGGCACGCAAGGTAAACCATTATAACTCATAGCTAATCAAGCATGGCACGAGCAACAATGATCTCTAATTGTCATTGCAAACATGTTTATTCATAATAGGCTAAATCAGGAACGATGAACTCACCATATTTACAAAAACAAGAGAGGTCGAGTTCATACCAGCTTTTCTCATCTCAGTCAGTCCATCATATATCATAATAATTGCCTTTCACTTGCACGACCGAACGATGTGAATAATAATAAGAGTGCACGTGCATTGGACTAAGCTGGAATCTGCGAGCATTCAGTAAACAGGAGAAGACAAGGCAATATGGGCTCTTGGTTAAATCAACAATAATGCATATAAGAGCCACTTCAACAATTTAATCATGGTCTTCTCCTATCGACCCCCAAAGAAATGAAAAGAAATAAAACTATTTACACGGGAAAGCTCCCAACAAGCAAAAGAAGAACGGGAAATCTTTTTGGGTTTCCTTTTTGATTATTACTACTACAGCAAGAAAAGTAAACTAACTAAAAGTTACACAAATTTTTTTTGGTTTTTCTTAAGGTTTAACAAACACACAAGAAGAAAGCAGGAAAAAGAAAATAAACTAGCATGGATAGTACAGTGAAAGAGTATGAGCACCGACATATAGCAATGAGTGTGTGAACATAAATGTAATGTCGGTGAGAGATACGTACTCCCCCAAGCTTAGGCTTTTGGCCTAAGTTGGTTTATTACCAAGGATGGCCTGGCGGATATCCGTAGTTGTAGCCAGGGTCGTACTGAGCTGCGGCAGTTATTGCCTCCTGAGCTGCAGCGTGGCGGCGAGCTGCCTCCGCCCTCCTCTTGTACTCATCTGCCTCCTCTCTGGTAATAACATATTTTCCTTTTGCCTGATAATCAAAGAAGGCAGGAGCAGGGAGAGTAATACAGACAGCATGACGTTTGTCAAAGATTAAGCGATACCGGAGAGGTGATTCATTCCTCTCGATAAACTGGTGGTGGACCATAGCATTATAGTCTAAATAGGTAGGAGGCACCTCAATATCATCCTCACGAATGTCCACACCAAGAAAATCAGCTAAGCGGGTTGCATAAATTCCTCCAAATAAATCTCCATTAAATCTATTATGGTGCAACCTACGTGCAACAATGGCTCCCAAGTTATAAGTTTTGTCTCCTAACACAACACTCCTAAGAATACTGAGATCAGGGACACACATGTGACATGCTTCATCTTTACCATTTATGCACCTACCTATGAAGAGAGCAAAATAATGTATAGTGGGAAAATGAATGCTCCCTATGGTAGCTTGTGCTATATCTCTAGATTCCCCCACAGTTATACTAGCAAGAAAATTTCTAAATTCAGATTTGCGAGGTTCACTAGCACTACCCCATTGTGGAAGTTTGCAAGCAGCGGTAAAATCCTCTAAGTCCATAGTATAAGATTTTTCATAGAGATCAAACAGGACAGTTGGAGAATTACGTGAAGATGAAAATTCAAACCTCCTCACAAATGTACTAGTGAGATAGTGGTACTGGCGGCATTTCTCTGCCTCGAAGCTCACAAGATCAGCGTTACGCAAATATGCGTTAAATTCTTCCTTGATTCCCGCTCGATCCATAAAGTTCTCTGAAGGCCATTCACAAGGCCGCACTGGAGCGTCCCTTGGTGGCTCATCGTCAGCATCACGCATTGCAAGCCTGGGTCCTTGCTTCCTTGAAGAACCACCTTGGAACATTTTCCTAAGCATATTTCTTCCTCTGAAAATTTCTGAAATTTTTAGTAACTTCAAACAAAAGTGAACCAAGCTCAATAAAATTGATAGCAACTACTCCTACAAGTGCCTAGAGCCTATATCATGCATTAGAACTACTTGGAACCATATAAATTTGACATGCAAGCTCAAGAACATGGTCACCTAGGCAGCACAAATTTGCAATGAATAGAGCACTAGAACAAAAATTAATTGGACCAATGGAGGAGCCACATACCAAGGAACAATCTCCCCAAGCAGTTTTGTGAGAGGTGCTTTGAGCAAGGAGATCGAAAATCGAAGCAAAATGAGCTAGAACTCGTGCTTGAGCTGGATATTGGTGTTTGTGGGAGGAAGAAGGAGTGTGTGGGTGCAGGAATAAGTGGAGGAGGGCCACCGTGGGCCCACGAGACAGGGGGCGCGCCCAGGGGGTAGGGCACGCCCTCCACCCTCGTGGCTAGGTGCTTGCCCCTCCTGCTGTGTTCTCAGTGCCAGATATTTTCAAAAATTCTAGAAAAAATCATATTCCATTTTCAGGGCATTTGGAGAACTTTTATTTTTGGGGTATTTTTATATTGCACGGATAAATCGGAAAACAGACAGAAAAATACTATTTTTACTTTATTTCAACTAAATAACAGAAAATAGAGAGAGGGTACAAAAGGTTGTGCCTTCTAGTTTCATCCATCTCATGCTCATCAAAAGGAATCCACTAACAAGGTTGATCAAGTCTTGTTAACAAACTCATTCCGAATAACATGAAACCGGAGAAATTTCGAATAACACTATGTTACCTCAACGGGGATATGCACATCCCCAATAATAAGAATATCATATTTCTTCTTGACAGTAGGAAGAGGAAATTCAAAACCTCCAAAAATAATCAATGGAATTTTTCCAATGGAGTTTATACTATGAACTTGAGGTTGTTTCCTCGGAAAGTGTACCATATGCTCATTGCCATTAACATGAAAAGTGACATTGCCTTTGTTGCAATCAATAACAGCCCCTGCAGTATTCACAAAGGGTCTTCTAAGAATAATAGACATACTATCATTCTCGGGAATATCAAGAATAACAAAGTCCGTTAAAATAGTAACGTTTGCAACCACAACAAGCACATCCTTACAAATACCGACAGGTATAGCAGTTGATTTATCAGCCATTTGCAAAGATATTTCAGTAGGTGTCAACTTATTCAAATCAAGTCTACGATATAAAGAGAGAGGCATAACACTAACACCGACTCCAAGATCACATAAAGCAGTTTTAACATTGTTTCTTTTAATGGAGCATGGTATAGTGGGTACTCCTGGATCTCCTAGTTTCTTAGGTATTCCACCCTTAAAAGTATAATTAGCAAGCATGGTGGAAATCTCAGCTTCAGGTATCTTTCTCTTATTTGTAACAATATCTTTCATATACTTAGCATAAGGATTCATTTTGAGCATATCAGTTAATCGCATACGCAAAAAGATAGGTCTAATCATTTCAGCAAAGCGCTCAAAATCCTCATCATCCTTTTTCTTGGATGGTTTGGGAGGAAAAGGCATAGGTTTCTGAACCCATGGTTCCCTTTCTTTACCATGTTTCCTAGCAACAAAGTATCTCTTATCATAACGTTGATTCTTTGATTGTGGGTTATCAAGATCAACAGCAGGTTCAATTTCTACATCATTGTCATTACTAGGTTGAGCATCATCACGAACATCATCATTAACATTTTCATTGGGTTCATGTTCATTACCAGATTGTGTTTCAGCATCAGAAATAGAAATATCATTTGGATTCTCAGGTGGTTCAGCAATAGGTTCACTAGAAGCATGCAAAGTCCTATCATTTTTCTTTTTCTTCTTTTTAGAAGGACTAGGTGCATCAATATTATTTCTCTGAGAATCTTGCTCAATTCTCTTAGGGTGGCCTTCAGGATACAAAGGTTCCTGAGTCATTCTACCAGTTCTAGTAGCCACTCTAACAGCATAATCATTTTTCTTACTATTAATTTCATTGAGCAAATCATTTTGAGCTTTAAGTACTTGTTCTACTTGAGTGGTAACCATAGAAGCATGTTTAATAATGAGTTTAAGTTCACCTTTAACATTAGCCATGTAATTACTCAAGTGCTCAAGCGTATCGAAATTGTATTTCAATTGTCTACCAAAATAAGCACTGAAGTTTTCTTCTTTGACAATAAAATTATCAAACTCTTCTAAGCATTGTCTAGCAGACTTATAGTGAGGAATATCACCTTCATCAAATCTATAGAGAGAATTTACCTTTACTACCTGTGTCGGGTTATCAAGACCATGAGTTTCTTCAATAGGTAATGGATTAAGATCACAAGTTTCTTCAACAGGCGGTAAATTAAGACCATGTATTTCTTCAATAGGAGGTAAATACTTAACATCTTCAGCTTTAATACCCTTTTCTTTCATAGATTTCTTTGCCTCTTGCATATCTTCAAGACTGAGAAATAGAACACCTCTCTTCTTCGGAGTTGGTTTAGGAATAGGCTCAGGAATTGGCTCAGGAGCTGGCTCAGGAAGTGTCCAATTATTTTCATTTGTCAACATATTATTCAATAGAATTTCAGCTTCATCCGGTGTTCTTTCCCTGAAAACAGAACCAGCACAACTATCCAGGTAATCTCTGGAAGCATCGGTTACTCCATTATAAAAGATATCAAGTATTTCATTTTTCTTAAGAGGATCAGACAAAGCATTAAGTAGCTTGAGAAGCCTCCCCCAAGCTTGTGGTAGACTCGCTTCTTCAATTGGCACAAAATTTTATATTTCCCTCAAAGCAGCTTGTTTCTTATGAGCAGGGAAATATTTAGCAGAAAAGTAATAAATCATATCCTGGGGACTACGCACACGACCAGGATCAAGAGAATTAAACCATATCTTAGCATCACCCTTTAATGAGAACGGAAATATTTTAAGGATATATAGGTAGCGAGATTTCTCATCATTAGTGAACAGGGTGGCTATATCATTTAATTTAGTAAGATGTGCCACAACAGTTTCAGATTCATAGCCATGAAAAGGATCAGATTCAACCAAAGTAATTATATCAGGTTCAACAGAGAATTCGTAATCCTTATCAGTAACACAGATAGGTGAAGTAGCAAAAGCAGGGTCAGGTTTCATTCTATCATTAAGAGATTGCTGCTTCCATTTAGCTAATAACCTCTTGAGTTCATATCTATCTTTGCAAGCTAAAATAGCTAAAGTAGCTTCTTTATCAAAAACATAACCCTCAGGGATAACAGGCAAGTCTTCATCATCACTTTCATCAATATAATCAGTTTCAATAATTTCTTTCTCTCTAACCCTAGCAATTTGTTCATCAAGAAATTCACCAAGTGGCACAGTGGTATCAAGCATAGAAGTAGTTTCATCATAAGTATCATGCATAGAAGAAGTGGCATCATCAATAACATGCGACATATCAAAACAAATAGCAGAAGCAGGTTTAGGTGTCGCAAGCTTACTCAAAACAGAAGGTGAATGAAGTGCAGAGCTAGATGGCAGTTCCTTACCTCCCCTCGTAGTTGAGGGATAAATTGTTGTCTTAGCATCTTTCAAGTTCTTCATAGTGACCAGAAGATATAAATCCCAAGTGACTCAAAGAATAGAGCTATGCTCCCCGGCAACGGCGCTAGAAAATAGTCTTGATAACCCACAAGTATAGGGGATCGCAACAATTTTCGAGGGTAGAGTATTCAACCCAAATTTATTGATTCGACACAAAGGGAGCCAAAGAATATTCTCAAGTATTAGAAGTTGAGTTGTCAATTCAACCACACCTGGATAACTTAATATCTGCAGCAAAGTATTTAGTAGCAAAGTAGTATAACAGTAGTGGTAACGGTAACAAAGGTAATGGTAGCAAAAGTAATATTTTTGGTGTTTTGTAGTGATTGTAACAGTAGCAACGGAAAAGTAAATAAGCGAAGAACAATATGTGAAAAGCTCGTAGGCATTGGATCGGTGATGGAGAATTATGCCGGATGCGGTTCATCATGTAACAATCATAACATAGGGTGACACAGAACTAGCTCCAATTCATCAATGTAATGTAGGCATGTATTCCGAATATAGTCATACGTGCTTATGGAAAAGAACTTGCATGACATATTTTGTCCTACCCTCCCGTGGCAGCGGGGTCCTAATGGAAACTAAGGGATATTAAGGCCTCCTTTTAATAGAGTACCGGAACAAAGCATTAGCACATAGTGAATACATGAACTCCTCAAACTACGGTCATCACCGGGAGTGGTCCCGATTATTGTCACTTCGGGGTTGCCGGATCATAACACATAGTAGGTGACTATAGACTTGCAAGATAGGATCAAGAACTCACATATATTCATGAAAACATAATAGGTTCAGATCTGAAATAATGGCACTCGGGCCCTAGTGACAAGCATTAAGCATAGCAAAGTCATAGCAACATCAATCTCAAAACATAGTGGATACTAGGGATCAAACCCTAACAAAACTAACTCGATTACATGATAGATCTCATCCAACCCATCACCGTCCAGCAAGCCTACGATGGAATTACTCATGCACGACAGTGAGCATCATGAAATTGGTGATGGAGGATGGTTGATGATGACGACGGCGTCGAATCCCCCTCTCCAGAGCCCCGAACGGACTCCAGATCAGCCCTCCCGAGAGGTTTTAGGGCTTGGCGGCGGCTCCGTATCGTAAAACGTGATTAATCCTTCTCTCTGATTTTTTTTCTCCCCAAAAGTGAATATATGGAGTTGGAGTTGAGGTCGGTGGAGCGTCAGGGGGCCCACGAGGTAGGGGGCACGCCCTCCACCCTCATGGACAGGGTGTGGGCCCCCTGACGTGGATTTTTCTTCCGGTATTTTTCTTATTTTCCAAATAGATGTTCCGTGGAGTTTCAGGTCATTCCGAGAACTTTTGTTTCTGCACATAAATAACACCATGGAAAGTCTGCTGAAAACAGCGTCAGTCCGGGTTAGTTCCATTCAAATCATGCAAGTTAGAGTCCAAAACAAGGGCAAAAGTGTTTGGAAAAGTAGATACGATGGAGGCGTATCATCTGGCTCCTGGGCTCCAGCATCTGGTAGCGACAACCGAGAGGAAAGGAAAGGGGGAAAATAGGGAGAAAAGCAACCGTGAGTAATCATCCAAAGTACTCACAAGCAAGGATCTACACTACGTATGCATGGGTATCTGTGTAAAGGGGCAATATCGGTGGACTGAACTGCAGAATGCCAGAATAAGAGGGGGATAGCTAGTCCTGTCGAAGACTACACTTCTGGCAGCCTCCATCTTGCAGCATGTAGAAGAGAGTAGATGCTAAGTTCACCAAGTAGCACCGCATAGCATAATCCTACCCGGCGATCCTCTCCTCGTCGCCCTGTGTGAGAGCGATCGCCGGGTTATATCTGGCACTTGGAAGGGTGTGTTTTATTAAGTATCCAGTTCTAGTTGTCATAAGGTCAAGGTACAACTCCGGGTCGTCCTATTACCGAGGATCACGGCTATTCGAATAGATACACTTCCCTGCAGGGGTGCACCACATGACCCAACACGCTCGATCCCCTTTGGCTGGACACACTTTCCTGGGTCATGCCCGGCTTCATAAGATCAACACGTCGCAGCCCTACGTAGGCACAACAGAGAGGTCAGCACACCGGTCTAAATCCTATGCGCGCAGGGGTCTAGGCCCATCGCCCATTGCACACCTGCATGTTGCGTACGCGGCCGGTGAGCAGACCTAGCAACCTCCATTACAAAGGAAGTTGCGTTACGCGGTCCAACCCGGCGCGCGCCGCTCAGTCGCTGACGTCAAGAAGGCTTCGGCTGATACCACGACGTCGAGTGCCCATAACTGTTCCCGCGTAGTTGGTTAGTGCGTATAGGCCACACTACAAAAAAATACACTTCCGTGATGATACGTGTTTGTCACAGTAGGCCGCGTTTTCTGTCATGCATGTACATCCATGACAAATTTATGACAGAATCAAGATAGTCATACCTGTGCTGTCGTAGAAGTGTTCCATGACATTGCCAAAATTATCATCACGGAAGTGTCCACTTCCATGACGATAAATCGCGCGTCACAGAAGTGCTTTCGTCAAGGGAGACCGACACGTGGCATCCACCGTAACGGAACGCCGTTAAGCTATCGGGTCGGATATTGGATCCGATAACCCGTTAACAGCCACGACCAATGCCGATTTTCCACGTGTAAAATTCTCATTGGCTGACGGATCCACGCGTCAGCTCCGCGTTGGCACATGTGTCACTCATCCAACGGTCGAGATGGGCCTATGATATGTTGACACGTGGACCGGCCCAAAAGTGGCCCACAAAGTTTAAATGGGCCGGCCCAACCGAAGGCCCATAAGATTTAGCGGACCATAATGGGCCGGCCCAGTAAAGGCCCACAAAATTTAGCAGACCATAATGGGCCAGCCCAGCTAAAGGCCCACACGATTTTGCAGACCATAATGGGCCGGCCCAGCTAAAGGCCCACAAGATTTTGCGGACCACAATGGGCCGGCCCAGCTAAAGGCCCACAAGATTCTGTAGACCATAATGGGCCGGCCCAGCTAAAGGCCCAACATTCTCTGTCAAATCGGCCCGTCAACGGCCTGTCTTAAACTTGTCATCAACGCGGCCCATGGTCACTTCTGGCCCGTTAACAGTCCGCTAAGTAATTGGGCCGAATTACGGCCCGGTGTATTTCCGGCCTAAGGTCCGGCTTCATTTGGGCCCATTTACAGGCCATCAAAACTTTCGGCCCATAAACGACCATGAAGGATTTGGGTCATATTCGGCCATGTCTGACATTCAGCCTGTTAGAGGCCCACTATAGCTTTGGGCCACTTTCGGCCTGTTGTCATTTTCGGCCTGTTAACGCCGGACGTAAACCATGGGCCATATGTGGCCCAACGTCATATCGGGCCCATTAACGGCCCATATAAAAATGACGATAATCTAGCCCGACCGAAGTTCCCGCCTGTTAAAGGCCCGTGTTTAGATTAGGTCGGCGCATTTACGGCCCGTCCGAACTTCGGCCTGTCAAAGATCCGCATCGTAAATGGGCCACCATTTCGACCTGCTAAGTCCAGAGGGTTATTTGGCACAATCAGGGCCCAATCTCACTTTCGGTCTATTAAAGGCCCATGTTTTTTATGGGCTCGAGATATTTACACCTGTAAACGGCCTATTTTTACTGAGGGCCCAAATTATGTTTAGGCCTGTTAAAGGCCCACTATGGGCACAGGCCTACGAGAAAAATATGAAAGCTTATGCTGATTTAGGCCTAGATATTTTTAGTGGGCTACATGCCAATTTCGGCCCGTAATCGTTTTTAGCCCAATTGGAATGGGCCCGACGAATGTTGGCATGTTGGGCTCCTAGGAAGCTTTCGGCCGAATACATTACTAAGATAAACCTACACTACACAAAAATAGCGTCGTAATTACTGCAGCCTGAGGCAACATCATAAATGTTGTATCACAACAAAATAAATTCCAACCATACAACAAAAGGCCTATTGGCATAAAGTTTACAGTCCTTCCAGATAAAAGCACTATCAGATGTATAGAAGCACAGATCATTTGACCTGAGTGCTAATGTTTCAGGCTGTAGAATCTGATGGAGCAGCACGATCTCCACCTTTTTTTCCGCCATTGCTCTTGAACAACGAAGCGAATGTCTGATAGTCTGGTTTCAAAACCATTCATATCTTGACGACATTTCTCAACCACTATTCTTGTTTCCGAAACAACGTCCATTAGGGATTGGACTTGTGTCTGGAGCACAGATATATCACTCTGTCTAGCAGGAAGATTTTGTTCAGTAGGCGATTTGGACGAGGTTACCTTGACAACCAACCCAGAATTACGCAGGAAGGTGCTTTTTGCACTGTTAGTGGACAGATACTGACGCACTGCAGCAAGAGGTGACATTGTGCCTGTAGTAGCCTCGTCACCTTCAGGTGGTTGTGGTTGTTCAATCATTTGTTCCATAGCTTCCTGAAAGTTTGAACTTGTAGATTAGTGTACTAGATAAGTTACTAATGAGACAAAAACAAACAAAGTAGGTTAAACGTTTATACATAACTTATTTTGGTGAACTACTGTAATACATTAGCATGTATTGTAGTGCCAACTACATAATAAAATCACTTTCGGAACATATGTCCATGTAGCATGCCTACTGTATTGTCTATTTCCTCACATTCGTTGACATCTAAGGATAAAGAGACATGGTTTAAAGTAGGATGAACATAGTATGACATCATTCATATCATGGGCAAACCGATATAAAACAAACATGCTATTTTATCATTGTGTGCGCACGTGAGCATAACAACTAGATTACAGATCAAGACCAAAAGAATATCCTTCATCTCTTTTAAACCATGTAAGGTGAAATGATACGTTAAGACAACTGTGAATAAAAGTGAACAGAGTAACTGACATTGGCTGCAAACCAAGTAGTTAAATGAACACATCACAGTACCAATCAGTTCAAGGCAGGAGGAGTAAGGACTTACAACAGCGGCTTGAACTGGTGTGCTCATGCCCTTCATCTTGCTGGTGCGGCAATCCTTGAAGATTTGCACTGCATTCGGTTCAGGTTCTTTTTGGTCCGCACGGGCTTTCCTCTGTATTTGGAACAAGTCAATATAGATACGATAATATGGCACAAAAAAAGAAGGAAGTAGCAGCTATTTACAAGAGCCTCGCAGTGTGCAATATAGCTACGAGATCCTGTTGTCTGTTGGAATTTCACTTTAGAATGGTTGGTTTTGTTCTTCAAACAGTTAGCCTAGAAGAAGATACACTTGTAAGGCACATACATAAATACAAGTTCAATATGTGGTCTGATCAAATACATATAGCCTACCTGATACTTTGGATCAGACCAGTGTTTAACAAGGGCTGTCCAGTCTTCATCTGTAATATATTCCACTTGAGATGTTTGGGCGATTTCATTGTTAGCCTTGCCTTCAAAGTGAGATTTTCTAAGGTGGTACCGATACTGTCGCTGAGCAGACTGGAAAACATGAGTGCATGCTTGTTTAGTTGCATCATCTTTCAGATCCAACTTGAACCTCATCTGTTGAAAAAAGAATGTGAGTCTTATTAGGAGGAAGCTCGAAAGTATGGGACAGAGCAAGACAATATTACTAATTGCGATGAATAACATTACTTACGGATAAATGGTCAAGGAAGGTGTTAAACTGGGTATTGTCTTTCTCATTCCTATACTGGATCCACGTTGGGAGGATACGTGCATGACACCTAACGGCAACGGCTGCCTCTGATACTAACTTGGCTGACTCTGTAGCATCACGTGGCCTTTTTAAACCTGCCTCAAAATGGATCTCCATTCTTCCTCCTTTAGATTTTGTTAATCTGTCAAGCATTATCCCTGATATCTGTTTCCGCTTGCGTCGTGGTGCTAGTTCAACAACGAATATGGAAAGTGTTAGTGTACATCAAACTGTGAGAGTACATATAAAGGAGCATGCAACTGCAACTTGACTCGGTCAGGTACCGTCTTGGTGTTGATGCTCATGAGGTTCATCTGATCTTGCCAAGTCCTGTTGTGTTAGCAGTGCTTCGGAAGTAGTGTTAGGCGTGAAAGCAGCTTGGGAACTGGCCAGTTCCGGAGCAAACGAACGAGTAACTGGTTGAGATGCTGGTACAGTTGAAGCGGATGCTGCAGCTGGTGGAGCAGGTGATACTGTGTTTGTAGATTTAGCCGGTGGACTTGGACCTTCTACTGCACTATAAGTACCAGCAGAATCTCGATGGCAGAACCTTTTCCGTTTCACCCGACGAGTAACAGCACTCCCTACTATATTATTTTCCTTGCTCTTTTTTGACTTTGCCATGTCAAACTGTACCCACAACACAAAAGAATAAAATCACTCTTCAGAACTCATTGATGCATGATACAGACAAGCAATACTTTGATGTAAGACAACCGTATGAGGATGGAATATGTAAGAAAAACAGGACGGCGTGACATATTCACAGCTACGATGTGCAAACTAAGCAGAAGGATTTTCAAGAAAATAGAAGTAATGCAAGCTAGACACCATATGAAAGATGCAACCAATATTACTCTGCCAAGTTAAAAGTGTCTTGTCATAAGTGGCAATTCGAAAAATTAGAAGCAGTACAACGTAGAAATCAATGCAAGATGCAACCACTATCAAACTGCCATGTTAAAAGCGTCCAATCATGAGTGACTGTTGCGGGATACACAACAGCAGTACTTTGATGTAAGAACATGGTATGATAGATAGATGCAGTGTATTCTAGACACAGAAAGCCATGTCATATGCACATGTATAACGTATGAACTCAGCACGTGCAACTTAATCAAAATAGAAGAAATACAGGCTAGACAACATATGCAACATGAAACCAATTATCACACTGTAAACTTAGAGCAAGCACCTGCGATGGTGGAGTATGGGAGATGAACTCATCATGTAGACTTGGGACTTCAACTTCATTAGCAGTAGCAGTGGCAAATCTAGAGAGTCTCTGTTTGCGTCGGTCCGGAAAACCACCAACATCCCCTAACTTACTCTTTTCCTTCCTATTTTCTGATATTGCCTTATGAAGTCAAAACCACAAGAAGATGAATAAAATTAGCTCTGCATAACTGGTTGATGCATGATACAGACGAACACTACTTTGATGTAAGGCAAGCGCAGGATAGGAGGATGGAATATATACAAAAAAAGACAGCGTTCCATATTCATACGTACGATAGGAGGATGGAATATGTATGAAAAAATAGTAAGCGGAAGGCATTTCAACAAAATTAGAAGAAATGAAAGCTAGGCACCATATGAACATGCAACCAATATCACTCTATCAGGTAAAAAGTGTCTCGTCGTAAGTGCCACTTCAAGAAATTAGAAGCAGTACAAGCTAGAAGACAATGCAAGATGCAACCTACATCACAGTCCCAAGTTAAATGTGTCTTATGGGTAAGTGATCGTTGCAGGTATAAGTTGTAAGCTACGCAGATGCAATTCAACATAATCAGAAGCAATACAAACTAGACATCATACGGAAAACACAACCACGTATAACAGTTCCAAGTAAGAGCAAGCACCTGTGATGGTGGAGTAGGGGAGATGTGCTCATCATGTACACGTATGTTCTAGAAACAGGAACACGTGTCATATTCACAGGCATTATGTGTAAAGTAAGTAGATGCAGTTCAAGTTAGAAGCAATACAAGCTAGACATCATACGCAACATGCAACCACATATAACAGTGTCAAGTTAGAGCAAGCACCTGTGATGGTGGAGTAGGGGAGATGTGCTCATCATCTACACAGCTACGTTGGCTGTCCAGCCTTGTGTTGTCTTGCGAATCTTGTTGGGAGGATGGCGGAGTAGAATCTGTAGAGACCCCCTGTTTGAGTTGCTCCGAAGCACCACCATCATCCACTGCCGGACTAATTTCCTTCAGCTGTAATGATTTTGCATTGTGAAGTCAAACCGATAAGAAAAAGGAATAAAATTCGCTCTTCAGAACTCATTCATGCATGATACTGACGAACACTACTTGGATGAAAGGCAAACACATGATGCGAGGATGGAATATGTATGAAAAACAAGATGGTGTGACATATTCACACCTATGATGTGGTAACTAAGCAGAAGGCATTTCAACAAATTAGAAGCACTGCAAGCTAGACACCATATGAAAGATGCAACCAATATCACTCTGCCAAGTTCAAACTGTATGGCGTTTCAACAAATTAGAAGCAGTACATGCTAGAAATCATATGCAAGACACAACCAATATCACAGTGGCGACTTAAAGGTGCCTTATCATAAGTGACTGATGCGGGATATGCAAGAATAGTAGTCTGATGTAGAAACAGGAACACATGTCATATTCACAGGCATTATGTGAAAAGTAAGCAGATGCAATTCAACAAAGTTAGAAGCAATACAAGCTAGACATCATACGCAACATGCAACCACATATAATAGTGCCAAGTTAGAGCAAGCACCTGTGATGGTGGAGTAGGGGAGATGTGCTCATCATCTGCACATCTACGTTGACTGTCTAGCCTTGCGTTGTCTTGCGAATCTTGTTGGGAGGATGGCGGAGTAGAATCTGTAGAGAACCTCCATTTCAGTTGCTCGGAAGGACCACCATCATCCAATGCCTTGCCAATTTCCTTCAGCTTTATTGATTTTGCATTGTGAGGTCATACCGACAAGAAAAAGGAATATCATTCGCTCTTCAGAACTCATTCATGCATGATACTGACGAACACTACTGTGATGAAAGGCAAAGTCATGATACGAGGATGGAATATGTACGAAAAAATGGACGGCTTGGCATATTCACACCTATGATGTGGTAACTAAGCAGAAGGCACTTCAACAAATTAGAAACACTGCAAGACACCATATGGAAGGTGCAATCAATATCACTCTGCCAAGTTAAAATTGTCTCGTCATAGGTGGCGTTCATCAAACTAGAAGCAATACATGCTAGAAATCATATTCAAGACGCATACCAATATCACACTGCCAACTTAAAGGTGTCCCATCATAAGTGACTAATGCAGGATACACAAGAAGAATAGTTTCATGTAAGAACATGGTGTGATAGACAGATATAGTATGTACCAAAAACAGGAAAGCGTGTCATATTCACATGTATCATGTGTAAGCTAAGCAGATGCAGTTTACACTAATTAGGAGCAATACGAGCTAGACACCATATGCAACATGCAACCAGATATCACACTGCCAAGTTAGAGCAAGCACCTTGGATGGTGGAGTAGGGGAGCGGAGACTTGGACCTTGTAATGCACTATCAGTACAAGGAGAATCGGTACAGATGCTCCGTTTATGTTGCTGCAGAGGACCACCATCATCGGCTTCCTTACTCTTTTCCTTCCTCTTTCTTGATTTTGCCTTGTCAAGTCAAACCCACAAGAAAAAGGAATAAAATTTGCTCTTCAGAACTCATTGATGCATGATACTGACGAACACTACTTTCATGTAAGGCAGCCGCATGATAGGAGGATGGAATATGTATGAAAAACAGGACGGCGTGACATATTGACATGTATGATGTATAAAGTGTAAACTAAGCACAAGGTGCTTGAACTTGTTAGAATCGATGCAAGCTAGAAACCATATGAAAGATGAAACCAATATCACTCTGCCAAATTAAAAGGGTGCCCTAACAAATGTATTTGACCAAATTAGAAGCAATACATGGCAACAGGATAGAAATAATATGCAATATGGAACGAATAAAGGTGACTCATCGTAAGTGATTGATGCAGGATACAGAAGAGAGGTAGTTTCATGTAAGAACAAGGTTAACACATAGATGTAGTGTGTACCAAAAATAGGAAGGCATGTCATATTCATAGGTATAGTGTGTAAACTAAGCAGATGCAATTTACCCTAATTAGAAGCATTACAAGCTAGACACCGTATGCAACATGCAACCACATATCACACTGCGAAGTTAGAGCAAGCACCTGTGATGGTGGTGTAGGGGAAGTGCGGTCTTCAGGTACAGAGCTACGTTCAATATCTTCATTTAGGCTTGCTGTTTCTTGAGAATCACGTGGAGAGGATGAAATTGCATTCTTTATAAGAGTATTGCGTCTCATATTAACCCACGCGCGTGACTGTCTCATCATAAGCGATAGACGTAGGATACACAAGAACAGTAGTTTGATGTAAGAACATGGTGTGATAGGAAGATGTAGTATGTACCAAAAACAGGAAGGCATGTCATATTCACATGTATAATGTGTAATCTAAGGAGATGCAATTTAACAAATTAGGAGCATTGATGAGGGATACACAAGAAAAGTACTTTGATGTAAGAACATGGTTAATAGAAAGACGTAGTATGTACCAAAAACAGGAAGGCATGTCATATTCACAGGTATAATGTGTTAACTAAGCAGATGCAATTTACCCTAATTAGAAGCATTACAAGGTAGACACCATATGCAACATGCAACCACATATCACACTGCCAAGTAAGAGCAAGCACCTGCGATGGTGGTGTGGGGGAATTGCGGTGATCAACTAGAGAGCTACGTTGACTATCTTCATTTAGCCTTGCTGTTTCTTGAGAATCATGTGGGGAGGATGACACTGCACTCTTTAAACGAGTAGGGCGTCACACAGTAACCCACTCGGGTGACTGTCTCATCATAAGTGATTGACGAGGGATACAAAAGAGCATTAGTTTGATGTACGAACATGGTTAATAGACATATGTAGTATGTATCAAAAACAGGAAGGCATGTCATTATCAAAGGTATAATGTGTAAAGTAAGCAGATGCAATTTAACCAAATTGGAAGCAATACAAGCTAGACACCATATGCAACATGCAACCACATTTGACAGCGCGAAGTTAAAGCAAGCACCTGGGATGGTTGTGTGTGGCAATTGAGATCATCAACTGCAGAGCTACGTTTACTGTCTCCAACTGCTGACACTACACCCATTAGAGCGCTGAAACGCTTAGTGCTTATCTTCGAATTACACTGGAGCGACTTCTGTCTTTTCTTTTCTGCATTCATCAACACTGCGTCAGAGTCTGAAATACCCATGCATAAAAAAACAATAGTGTGAGTATGGGTGAAGTGTGTGCACAATTAGTACAGTGTAAAGGTAGCAGATAGCAGGTCAGTGAGAAATAAATGACGGGAGACATATGATAGCTCTACAACATGCATGGCACACTAAATTACTATAGGATTCTATGTAAATAACAGTCGACTGAAAGCAAATAGGCCAGTCCATTTTTTCTGCACCGTCCGATGTACAAAGAACGGGCAGATCGCCTTCATCTACCTCCAGCCAGTCAGTGTTGACGATCTTCCTCGAAACGCTAGCGAACACCGGCCCAGTATTCCTCCCCTGCCTGCGCCCTCCCCTCGACCTCACCACACCGCCCCCCGGCCATCCATTCAAGCCCCGCCGACCTCCAGATCGGGCGCAAGCAGCTCCTGCGCCCCACACCCCTATGATAGACACCGATGCGCCGCTTCCCCGGGGAACAGGCGGACTAGGTGCTCCGCGCGCCTAAGCGGGTGCTGCTTCTTTTAATTGCGGTTCGACTGACCCTGAATTGAAATCCAGGCGGGCTACTGACCTCTAGCAAAGGTGAAATAGTAAAAGGGAGGAAACCTTGTGCATTTAGTATCACGAAGAAGATGCAGTAAGAAGCGCTCAACTAGTTTCTTTCGTGGGATGAATACGGTGTGAGCGGAGACGTAAGATTTGCACGAATAAGGGAAGAGGAGTACCTCTTTCTGCTGGCAGTGCTGTGTCCTCCTTCTGTTTTTCCGACGATCTTCTTGTTGTTCGCCGGAAACCAGAAGTTGTGGAGGACGGTGCAGCCTTGGACGAACCCATGGCCAAGTTGTTGAGTGTCGTGCGGTGGCCGTCTGTCGGCGGCGGGGAAGCAGATCCGAGGCGGCGAACGACGGCGTAGCGGGAACAACTCCGGTGCGGTGGACGGTTGCGACAACGGAGCCGCAACAGTGAGGCGCAGGATGGCGTGGTCGGAGTGGTTCTGGTACGGCGCACGTCGGCGTTGGCGTCGTGGAGGCAGCTCTGCCTCAGCTTCAGCTGCTAAGTCCTTGAGGGCGTTGCGGTTGCGGTTGCGTTGGACGATGCCGTCGGGGTACCGGCTCCGGCATGATGGAGGAGGGCGGCGGTGGATTGGCCGCTATGGGGTGGAGGACGGAGGAGGCTGGGGTTTCGCGGCTGGTGGAGAGGGCGTTTTTGCGCCCACGGAGTATGAATGGGGAACCGAAGGGAGGCAGGGAACTAAGGGGGAACAATGTTTCGGTTTGAGACGCGCTTGTTTGAAATTTGGGGGAAGTTACAAACTTTGCCCCCATCTAAAATTTCGGACATATTGCGGGTTGGGGGTAGGACAGTCATGTCAGGTGTCCCAAATGTGGGCGGGATAGATTTCGGCCGAGCACATGGGTAGGCGCCCACGGCGTATGAATGCTTCTCGGAGGCGGTTGAGACTGGCATCTTGGTGAAGTTACAAACCTACCCCGGTTTAGACCTTTGGACATCGGGCCGATAGGCTACACGGGCCAGAGTGAGGACAGTAATTTCCTACCACCAAAACATTAGTCTCGCGCGGTTTCGGGTGACCAGAGGCCTATTTGGCGCTTCGTTCAATATTTGGGAGCAGAAGCATTAACGTTTTCGGTTCTCTTGAATTGAACTTTCAGGATTTGTCAAACTTCACAAATCTTTACTCTTGAAAATCCTAAAGCTACGATTATTTTGGAATGGAGGGGGTACATTTGAATATACATTGTACACGAGTATATATTAAAAAATATGCAACTTACCTCAGCTCATGCATGGTTCCAGATATAATCTCCTTGGTTGCAAAAAAAAGTTAGATATGCGTATGAATATATATAGCATGTTCAAACTCACAACAAAGATTGATGCCCCCTTTTACATCTGATTTACAAATGCCATTATCTCGGGTTCAAATAGATGAATGCACTTCCTACGAATTCGAATCTTCGAAACCCTCTTTATGTTGAATTCGACATGTATTCTATTTCGTAGCTAGCAATTTGGAATGTATCCATGCAAGTGACAAATGTATAAAGTGCTTCACACTAACAACATGGAGTGCACTAATTAATGTTTATATATGAATTGCAAAAGCATCCATTGCCTGTATTTCAAACCACTCTCACTCTATGGATCGATAATATGAAATAAACACATGCACATGCTAGAATTCAATAGAGTATGGGTGTCTGATAGACCGATTTTCGTCCATATGCAATTTGCAAAATTCATGATCTTATCCAAAAATAATAATGCAGTTTATATTTTAATTTAATGCGTAGAACCGCCTTTTACACGTAGGTGCACTATGCCTCGCCCCGTTCTCACAAACGCGTTATATATCTCTCTATCTAACGCATAAGTGCACACACTTTATATGCATCGGCATTTCTCTTTCACACATGCTCACAATCTCTCTCAGGGTGTCGGGGTGTCTCACGCACATGCTCGCTCTGTTTCTCTCTCTCTTTCTGACTACTATGTACCACTCTTTTCACTAATCTCAGTTGGAAAACACTATTTCTCTCACATGCATATATACACATGCACGGTCTCTACTAGCCCTCTATACGCACATATATGTGCCTACATGTTTTCCGCACGCACAATATCTTTAGGCCTCTCTCGCACACATTCCCCCCCGACACACCTCTCTCTTAGTAGTTGGCAGATATGATTTCATCATATCATTCGGTAGGATACCCCTGGCTTATAGGCTGGATGGTAATACGAGGCAAAGTTTTACCCTAGTTCGGATCGGACCCTTGCAGTTGAAGAAAGAGCCTGCTCCTGGTACTGTATATTAGTGATAGGGGTGCGTACAAAGTACACGTGAATACCAGGCATTGTGCGTGTGTGTATACTATTGACGAACTAGCTCCCAAGCTTGTATAACATACTAAGGGCCTAGGGTTACAAATCATATATAGTCGGCTTATCACCAGTGGGGATAGAGTCCTCCGCGACTCTGGTAGCTTCGTGTTGTACGCCGAGTCCTCCACATGGGTCTTCGTATAACACGTCTCGGTCCAACCTATATGTGGCGCGGGATGGAACCGACCCATGAGTCTTCATGTTGACCCACCACAATTAGAAATGATGTGCCCACCACACCACACACGCAATCGGCCACTAAGAAAATAAGCATATACAATAGTACAACGGTATCTAGCTCACGATACGTCTCCATATTTTGTTGATCACACTAACGGACTTTGCATTTGATGCGTGCTCCGTATTTTGTTGACGACACTTACGGTCATTATATTTGAAGCGAAAGCACGATATGGTCACTGGACTTCAGAATAAGCTCATCACGGTCACCACATACATTTTGTCGTGCTAACCAACATGTGGTTGGATGGTTTGAGGACAGTGGTTTCTCGAGCCCACCAAGGTTAAAGTCCCGGTGCTCGCATTTATCTTGTGTTAATTTCAGTATTTTCCGGCGATGTATGTTCAGTGGGAGGAGATGTTCCACTCGACTACGAGGCACCTATGGTGACTTAGTAAAATCTCAAGATCATATATGCTGGCCCACTCTCTCGAAGGTGCTCATAGGGGTAGGGTTCGCGTGTGTGCGCTTATAGCGGTGAGTGCTTGCGCGTATATATGAGCCCTTGCGTCTGTACCGTGTTAAACAAATACATATCATGATTATACGGTCACTGGCTCACCCGTACAACTCCGTATTTTGTTGATGACACAATTAATTAACCAGTCAAATGTTCCACGCGGCGCAACTAGTGTTGCACCATCGGGGCGCGTAACCGTGGGGCCCACCTGTCAGCCCGTATATGAAAGAAAGAAATGGTAGTTTGAGTCTGTACTGTGTTAATAAAATAGGAGTACATTTTAGGGTGATCATACGGTCACTGGCTCACCATACAGCTCCGTAATTTGTTGATAACACGATCAATTGACCAGTCAAACGGTCCACATTCAGCAGCGCACATTACCATAGGGCCCACCCGTCAGCGCGTATATGAAGGACAGAAATGGTAATAAATTAGTGGTCGGTGGGTATTCGAAGTCGTGAGACCTCTAGTTGGCAGTCACCGGCGGTTGGGGGGCGTTCATTGGGCGGTGGGGTGGGGATCCCCGGAGAAAAAGCTCGGCGGGGGGGGGGGGGGGGCTAGAGGGATGGCCGGTGCGGCGGCAGACCGGCGGTGGGGAGTGGTTTCGTGGAGGGCGGGCCGGCCGTGGGCGGCGGGGGCTGGCGGTTCGGCCAGTGGTGGCTGGCGGCTCAGGGGGGTGGAGTTTGATGATAAACTGGAGGCCCTTGATTTCGTATCCAACGGCTGGAAAATCTAATGACCAGAGATGAAAAAGTCAGTCGACTGACGTGTAGCCTCACCCCGCACGTACACATGCACGCACGCATGTAGGCGTGCAACACCGACACGTACACATGCACGCATGCTGGCGTGCAACACTGACACGTACACATGCACTCACGAACACATGCACGTATGCACCCATGCATGCAACACTGAAACGTACCCTTGCACGCACGCAACACCCGCACGCCTGCATGCACACATCACACGACGCAAGACACACGCTCAACCTATACTTGCATGCACCCTTTGTTAAGGACATGGATTGTTACGGGTATTAATCAATCTTATCTGTGATAAGCAGAACATTGATGTTTGCAGCGGTCTTTATGAATCACAACGTATCGAACGGGCTATCAACATAGTAGGCTTATCTACATGAAAAAGATGACGTCACACTCAATGAACAATCATCGGTTTATGAAATGCCCGCTTCTGACCGCCCTAGCCCACCAAAGGTTCCTCTGCTGTGCGCTGCCTTCGTTGGGTCACTGACATGTAGGCCATGCACCCAAAGAGCCCACACGTCAGTGGAGGAATGGCGCGGTGTCCTAGGTCAGAGTCGAGGGCGCCACTCGCGGCACGCCCGGCTGAACACGCCTCCGTGCCGCATTCAAACGCCTCCATGAAACCCGCCCGTGTGGAAGCCGAGAAACCCACTCTGGACACACGTCCGTTCATGACCGGGCCGGCGTTAAACGCAACGCCGGCCGAGCTCCTCCCGTCCGCCATCTATTTAATCTGCTATTTAAACGAGGCCAAACGCCAGCCAAGAATCGCACACCTCCGCCGCTCCCTTATCTCCTCCACCATTTTGTCCACTCTTACAATGGCTTACGAAGAGTAGTTACTCCGCATCCAAGCCGGCTGGGTAGCCCACCGGATACGAGCTATGCAGCTCGCTGATCCACCTCCCTCCCCTCGCCCGATGGAGCCAGTTGTCGCCCCAAGCCGGCGCGCGGTTCAGCAACTCGCTGCTCCAGGCCAGCTTGACGAGGAGCGGCGCACGGGCGTCGTTGCTGCCGTCCACGCCGCCGCCTCATACCGCATCTCCCGTTTTTGTGGCCGAGACTCCCATGCCGGCGGCCGCGCCATGCAAGCGGCGACAGAAGCCGGGTGCGCGGAGAGCGATGAGTCAGTGGCCAGCGCCTCCGCGTCCGCCGCCATCATCGAAGAGAAGTAGAACACGGGAGGCCACCGCCGCTTGGGTCCCATGAAGGCCACCGCGGAGGCGACGCCGGCGTACACAGCAGGTGTCTTGCCGGATCCTTTTGTTGCGAGGACCTTCGTCGACCCCGCATGGGCTCCACGGAAGAGGGGAATGTTAGGATGAACTCGAGCCGGTGTTGGCCATGGCGAAGTAGTGGCCGGTGATGAACTCGAACCGGTGCCGGCCACCATCATCTTCGGCACCAGCCAATGATATCAGTTGGGCAGTGGGGAAGCGAGCCGTCCTTTGTGCTGAAGCATATACCTCCGGGGCTCCCGGCAGTCCGGTGATCGTGCTGCCGGACATGAGCAACACAAATCGATCGGCGGGCGACCATTTAGGCCAGGTATTATATACCTGTGCTGTCCAGAACTAGCACCGCGTAGTTCATTTGAATGTAATGAAACCCGTCATGTTTGTATGAAAATCCGGTATTTATATGATTTCCGTCGTTGTTTATATGAAATATCAGTTTGTCTACGTGTTTGCGTGAATTTCGTCCGGTTGGTTGAGTTGCTGTCATAACGTGTGCGGCTACGGTTGGATGGCGTAATTTGCGGGTCGCCGGTCGGTCTGCGGGCGGCTCGGGCGGCGTTGTGGGACAAAAAACACAGCTCATGCGAGCTCGTCTCCAACGTGCGCGCTGGAGGATGCATGACAACATGAGCACCCGAGCCATTCCTCGTTCATCGGTGGCAAAGGCACCGGTGGACAAAAGGGTCGCCAATATTTTGGCTACCCCGGGCAAGATCCAAACAGCCCCTCCCAACAGATTCAAATCCCTCGTTCGCCGTGGAATTTTGCCATGTGTTGTTTTCATGGACTAGCAAGATGCCCGTGCATTGCACGGAACATCAAGATGCATTTTTTTACAAACCCCCGCATGCATGCAAGGGATAATTAATGTCCTCCTTTGCTAGTACCACGAGGCAAACACCATTAATATTGCATTGATTAGTGTTAGTGGTCTTGTATATCTGCAAATTGTAATTTTGATAGTGGCCCCTTGTATATAAAAATGGAGGGAGAAAGATGAGAGATAAGGTGAGGAGGAGTGGGGCGTGGTGGTGACTGGTGGTCGGACTGGGCGGAGGCATGGGGATGGACGGCGCATTATGTCTAGGTTTGTATCTCTCTCACACACACCCACGTAGGTGGGGGACGTGCACGAAGAGAAGAGGTGCACACACGGCGCACGTACTCCCGTCTCTTTCCCAACCACACCCGCGCGGGTACACGGTGGAGCTCATTTCTGTACAAAAAAGGCAGCCCACGTGGTAATTTGGCACGTGTACTGGTTGTCCACTTGGTGGAGGGAGGATCGTCTACCACGGGTGAACAAACAAATTGCGACTTGATGCGTTATGTTAAATTAAAAAAAGAGGCAAACCATGTGGGGCCTACCTTAGAGGCAAGGCTCTATACACTGGAGTACTTTTGATGTGTCCCGTCAACTCGTAGAATGAGGAGAAGCTTGCTTAGTACGCCGTCTCCCCCGCCCACGGGCGCGGTGGCTCGCAGGATGAGGTGAAGCTTGCTTACGAGTAGTAGTAGTACTACTACTACTACTATACGCCTTTACGCCCGCTCCCTCGCCCACGCGCGCGGTGGCTCGCAGCACGAGGAGAAAATTTTACTACTCCCTCCGTTTACTCCTCGTCCCTACTACGTACTTTGGTTAGTACTCCCTCCATTTACTTATACAAGGCCACTATAAAAAATACATTTTGCATCTATACAAGGCCACAAATAGTAATCGAGACAAAAGTTACTACTCCCTCCTTTCTAGTTTATGGCTCAATTTCAAAATCTCTCCAACCAAGGTAGACGGTGAGTGGTCGAATTAATTTCGTAGTTCGCACAAGTAATTAGTATGCTCGTTTTTCTCAAGATGTTATGTTTACCGAGGCATTAATTAGAACGAATGCATGAATGACCACTAAATTTCCATGAACTTGTACATGCATTGGTTAGTTTCCTCTTGACACTGCTTGCGTCGGGTGATCTAACGCACCTCGAAATCCAACATGTAATGGTACTACTACTAGTATAGTAGAATTGAGACTTATCAAACGGAAAAACGAATGTTTTTTAGATGAGCCCTATAAACCCTAGTGGGTACGTACTCCGGAAAAACAGATTTTTCCAAAACTAAGTCGCTCCCTTTCATGAATTCCGTAGTATACTCCTCCGTCGACGCTCCCTTTCATGAATCCTGTACTTCCTGTCGCCGACATGTGGGACATATAGCAACCGGGTCGACGTGTCAAGCACCAAATAACAGTGCAGAACAGCAGGGGGATGCACCCCACTCGTACCGGCCCAGTAGTAGTAATGAGCAATGAGACGTCAAATCACAATGCCGCACCTTCCCAGACGGACGAAGCAACCATTATTTCACACTTCGGTTCGCCATCATCTCAAACCACATAGTATTGCTTCTGCCTCAAGAGGGACACGCGCATCGCCTTGGTACATCATGACACGTGGGACCGCATGACAGGCCATGCTCCCCCGCCGATCGCTCGGTAAAATCACCTCATTTTTACTATACTTCCTCCGTATCGGTTTACTACATGGCATGCACGTCGTTCTAGGTTGAGAATTTAACTGGCTATATATGTGATGAACAGTACTCTAGCCTTTTAAAAATGTATACTTTTGTACAGTAGTTCCATCGATGGATTGCGCCATGGAGCAAAAATTGAAATTAAAAAAAAGGTGGTACATATAGAGAGCGCTCGTCGCCAAATTATGCATATAGTACTATTAAAAAAATCTAGTACGTGCTTAATTGGGGTGCTAAATTCTATTAAAGAAATACTAGTAGTATGTACATACTGAAGAGTTAAAGTAACGAGAAGAAACATATCATAGTTCTGCTGGGGGCTCAGCACAACACACCCCTCAAATTAAACTAAGCACACCTGAAATTAAACTATGCAACTAATCCGGTAGACACTGAATTAGAAGTTTAGAACCACCATGAGCAATGACACTGCCACCTTACTCGGAGTCCTCGTCCACGTCCTCGACTTCGTCCTTGTCCCTCTTCCTCTTGGCCGATACTTCTTTGCTTGAACTGCACACTTGGCTATTGCTCTTCATCCAACCCTTGTAGATATTGAAACAAAGGTAGCCATCCATTGCAGCGTAGTGGATGTGGTCTATATCTAGTACATTCCGCTGCCATACATGACGATGAAACGTGTAATGAGGTTTCTCCAGTTTACGATACGAAGGATGAACCATGGCTCCTGCCAGGGTCAGCATTGAAGGCTGACGAGAGGGCACCAGCCGATTCTTCTGGAGGTCGAAGGGGTTGCCTACAATGAGGCCTATCCAACCCAGGACTTCTTTGTCGTTCTTAAAGTCTACAGTAACGAATTTCACTGTTTTGTCCTTGAGGAAGTTCTTAAAATCCTGGCACTCAACGTCGGCATGGCATATGTGGTAGACCAAGCAAACGTTATGTACACAAACCTGGATCACGTCAGGCTTCTTCCTCTCTTCGTCCTTTAGATCCTTCTCTCGTCCCAGGACTGTGGTGTACTCAACATCTAGCCCAGCGACCCACTCATCATCTGAGTTTTCGAACATGCGTCTGAAGCGAGAAAGGCATCCTTTCACCGTCGCGGAAGAACGGGTGTAGATGACGTCGAACTCATCGCCGGTGATGGTTCTAACCTTGTACTCACCGCCGATCGTGGAGATTTGGGACGCCATGGATTTGGGAGGAGGGTTAGGATTAGTGGAACTGCCGTAATGTGAATGGACGGGATGACTAGGAGCGAACCGCCGTAGTATTGAAGGACGTGCGGGGACGAGTAGGAGCGAACTGCTAGCGTGCGAATGGCAGGGTAGTGGCTTTCTATTCTCCCATGATACGGGCTTCCGAGAGCCCTTGGATCTGAGATCGAACGGTTGCATGGCGTGATTCTAGACCTATGGGTGAATATCCTATGCGGGAGGGTTATTCTGCAAATTTTCAGCAACTTAGCATGCGACCGTTTGATCTCAGATCCAAGGGCTACCAGCAGCCCGTATCATGGTCGCGCCTACCACGACCGTCGCGTCGCTCCCGCGGTCACGCCCTTGGAGATTTAACACGGTGCGTTAGGCTATCTGATGTTGGATGTCATACATAGTCATCACTTAGTCACTCATACTACAACAAGGTTGGCTATAAGGTTGGCTATAAGTGTAATTTTTTTACTCCTCTCTATCTCTTTCTTCGTACTCCCTCCGTCCCATAATATAAGAACGTTTTTGACACTAGTGTAGTGCCAAAAACGTTGTTATATTATGGGACACAGGGAGTACTAGTATTTATTGCATTTGCCAAGGAGTGACCTCTTCCAATGAAATGGTGTTGCTAAGTTTGCTTCATTTAATTAGCTATAGACTCAAAATTGTCTTTTCACCTAGGTACACGCGCTTAGCACCGTTTCTTCCTTGGGTCACTAAACTAGTCTCTCTCTTCTTGATTAACTTGCCACATCAGACTTTATGCCTATGTGGCAAGCTTAAGCACCTGTAGGAGCAAGTAAAAGTAAGTACAATAGTGCGCTTTACATGGCATTTTTGCATATGTGGAGGAAAGAGAGGCAAGGAAAAAGTGGAGAAGTGGGCTCTCATGCAAGAGCCAGCCTCTACTACATGGTGGAGCATTGGGAGAGGCACCAGTATGGAGGTGGTCAGGAATCGGGAGACTCACGCCGGTCGTAGCGCCGCAGTTAAAATGATAATGGCAAGTCAAATCACGGGGCCCCACCTGTCCAGCAGTAACTCACTGTCAAATCACACAACCCTACGTTTGCAGCAGCCTACTCCCTCGTCTTCTCGCGTCTCTGTCGAACCGACTAGGCGGAACTGCCTCGCCTACTGCGCAGGAAAAGCCCCGCCCTCGACTTTTAAATACAACTACATCCGCTTAAGAATCCAATGATATACTTTTTGTGACATAGTAACTCATATTTAGTTAGTCAAATGGATGACCTAGAACTACGTGCAGGCCCTATAAATCGAGACGCCTAAAAATAAAAAACCAAGACGGAGAGGGTAGTTCGGCACGTATCTTTTTAGATCAATATAGTCGGGATTCACCAAGGAGCAAAACCAAGTGGTAGGCTGCTCCTGTCGTGTTGGCGTAGCAACTCAAGCAGGGTCAGTCCGCACACGAAATGGCGACACACTTAACAGGACCCCTTTGGCCGACATGTGGCTCATCCACCGTCTTGTTCCACGTGCGATGCACCAAATTACAGTTCGGAGCAGCGGTTGGAATTGGAGGCACCCCGGTCATAGCGCCGCAGTAGTAGAAAATGAGCGATGAGGGGTCAAATCACAAAGCCCCACCTTTCTCGCATTAAGCTGGACGGACGAAGCAACCATCATTTCACTCTAGGGCGCAAGAGCATAAAGAAAAGAGAAAACAATGATGCGTGCGGCAGCTACCTAGGGCACCCTAGGGTAGGGGTCTCCACTACAGATCCTTTTTTTTTGAAAGTGCCTCCACTACAAATCGGCTTCTCCCTCGTCCTCTTGAAGAAAACCGATGATGAGTGCGGCGGTAGGGTTTGTAGGAGTACTACGGCGTGCGGGGCCACGTCGTAGTAAACGGGTTCGAGTCGACGCCTTAAATATGTGTGGGCCGCTTGGTTTTACGGGAACGAGGCACCATTTTGGGTTCGGGGACCAGTGGAGATATAGTACGTACAAAAAATTGTGGACGTAGGTTCGACCGAAAGGCAATGATGCATGGGCCCTGCATTTTGATATACCCGGGGCCGCGTGAAATTTGCTACTCTACTCAAAACTAGTAAGGTACACATGTATTGAACGCATGAGATTTCGAAACCAAATTACGAATAAATACACACTATAGCATGTAAAGCTTTGAGTCATATATGCATGATGTAGATGTTCATTTAGATCTTATAGTTCATCTCATTCAAAATCAATTAGTTTTATAAAAATGTTAAGATTCATGGGGTTGTGCATTGTAAATCATAAAGTAAAAAACAAATAATGGCAATTCATTTAGAAAATAATAATCAATTATGATACAGAAGATTCTAGAACAAAGGAGAAGTGCTTGTGTTTTGAGGTTTGTGCGTTATGCTTAAGTTCAACCATGGAGTCTTCTAAATTGTACATGTGGCAGATCTGGTGGAATGTTGATGATATCCAACGGCCAGTAGTGCTCAGATGCCTATCTCTGCACTGTCAGGTTAGCTTCATCCAGCGACCATCTTTCAAAGTTATTGGCACACTATATAGTTCTTGTGTCATAGTTGCATGTTTTGGAAAAAAGCTACTAGTGGGTTGTACTATCTATTTAGGAATAGAAGATGTATACATGGAAGTTGTAGGGAAAGAGATGAGATGGAGCATCTCAATTCCTATGAGTAGGGATTGGAAAAGAGATGTCATTTGGTTCACATCATAGGAACTTTTCTATTGAATCTAGAGATGACATGTATCTCAATTCCTATGAGGAGGGATTAGAAAAGAGATGTAATTTGGTTCATATCATAGGAACTTTTCTATTGAATATACGCTAATGTTTATTTTCCTTTGAAATTAAGGGAGTATAGGAATCCATTCATATGAACCAAGTGGCTCTAAAGCTATAGAAATGATATCATGTTTATTTCCTTTGAAATGTGGAGTATATGAATCTATTCCTATGAACCAATTGGCTCTAAAGGAAAAAATCCTATAAAAATCATATCATATAGAGTTCCTATGATATTCCTCGACACTAAAGGATGCTTGAAATTGCTGCGGGTGATACGATGGTCTTTCTTTGTAGACTCCTCACCCATCTTTATAGTTACCTCTCGAAGATGAATGAAATGATATATACATGGTATTCTACATGTGCAATTTGGTACACGAAAACTCGGTAAAAGTTTGCGAGGTTCGAATTTTCAATAAACCTATATGCACTGCATTTTGGAATGGAGGGAGCATACGGCAGTTGCTAACACTCACGTGGAAGATTTGTGTGTAGGAGGAGTGACTGTTCTGTTAAATGACATGGCAAAACTGACACTGTCGGATGCCGATCTAACGGTTCTTACGGCGTTCGTTAGGAAAAGGCTTGTGGCGAACGTTTCTCGGATTATGATTTACGGACACATGCATTGCATTGATACGTGCCCCCCTCTCTCTCACGCACACGCACCCTCACGAGTCACGACTCTCCCGAGTCCTCTCGCAGACTCGCACATCGCACCCACCGTCTATCTGCAGGTAGACGTCACACACATATGTGCTCTTCACACCCTACCCTCAGAACTTCTAAAAAACAAAAGACGGCGCGCACATTTTATTTTAGCTCACACGTCACACACTTATACTATTACTCTTGCGGCGAACGTTCTTTGGGCATAGTATATTGTACTCTCACGAAGAGAAGCGGTGCACGCACGCACTAGTTCTCTCACACCCACTCGCGGGTACACGTAGGAGCGCATTTTTTTGAAGTTGGTACAACAAAATCACTCCACTATATATAAAAGCAGGAGCCTTAGCGCTTGCTTTACTAGGGTTCCTCTCGTTCACTCTCTCATGCTCTCCAGATCTAAGCAACACATAGGCGGCCACACTCTCTCTCTCAGCTCACGGCTGGTCACAAATCCGGCCGGACAACCTCAACCGGGGCAGGGGTGTATGTGCATCGTTCACGCTGTCGTCGGCGGCGAGGGAGGAGACCAACGGCTGCCCGCGCGTCCCGATCGGCGGCCGTGCCGTTCTCTTCGAGAGAGCGCCGGCTCGGGAGGGCCTCCGACCCCTTCTTCCTCCCTGCGGTATTGTGGCCAAGATGCGGCCTCCAGACGCCGTCTTTGCCACATGCCAACGACCCTCAGGTATATATTCCTTCGAAACCTGCCTTGCTCTACTGCCCCAGCTCCCTTCGTGTGGATCCTTTTCTACTTCCGTCCGCTGTTCTAAAGCCACCTAGACTTCTACTATTAGTAGAAGTAAAGCTAGTTCATACAGTCGACTCAAGGCGTTGGTTCAAACAGGGAAGAAAGTGGGAAAGCTGTAGCATGAATCTAGGACTTGGTTTTAAGAGGAAATGGGGGAAAGTAGGAAAATCTGTCACTGTTTAAATAACCGTATTTCGTATTTGCGCAAACAGGGATGTCTGTCTCCGTATCGTTTCTATCGCGCAATCAAAAGGACACACCTCAGTTTTAGTACAACTACGCAAAATGAGATGGCTATCCCTTGTTGTCGTCGTCTAACCTCCCGTCTTCAAGATATCCCTACATTGGTACTAGTAACTAAGGTAGAATGACCAACGCAATCTAAAAGAAGCTGATTCGTACGTTTTACTTCCTGATTGCAGTGCAGGGACGAGCGAAAACAACTGCATCCTAGTCCGGAATGCACTTTCTACCAGTTCATCCATGGACCGAGGACTAGCTGGCACGGCTGCACGGCGGTTTTTTGGACAGGTGCGCGGACAAGAGGCATTGTGGTCTGCTTATTTCTGCAAATAGGGGTGCTTAAATTTAGTGGAATGTACAAGCATTTCAGCTGGTCAGTACACTGCATGGTTCAGTTCAGCATTCCAGCTGAGACCACAATTATAATTGGTTATTCTGGAATGAGAGAACCTAACCCTGAATGGTGGCAACAAGAAAAAACCAGAGTGAACTCCAGGAAATTTAAGCCTGCCGGGAGGCCCTTTGCTCAAAGCAGCCTTGCTTGTTTTTTCCTGATTTGTAAACCTTCTCAAAACTTTGTCTTTTGCTGTGAACTAGTATATGTTTGTTATGTTCTATGAATCATTGAGATGTATAAAATTGCTTAACTTATGCTTTTCAAGTTTTTTATGAAGACGAGTTTAATGTGAGTGTTCCACATGAGCGCTCGACTAGCGTGTGAACGTTTGGAATTTATTACATTGTGGCCTCAATTAACTGCATGAACCACTGTAACAAGATACATAGTTGATTATATGTCAGACATCAGATTGTTGATTGTTAGCTGGTCGATAGCCTAGTGTTGAAGCGAGCTGAGCCAATGTGCCGTGTTTTGCACAACTGCTTACAAGTGGGGTAGCACCAACAGTGTTTACAAGTACTTATGTATACGTCGGTGCACGGTTCTCGAACGAGTGCTCTATTTCATCAAAACACACACTGCTCGTATGATAATCCATGACAACTTATGTCTTACCATGCCATATTCATGAGAAAACTAGTGTGGACGCATCTGTTTCAGCAACAATTACGATGGTTCTCACATGATTCACGGGCACACAAAAGTAGCAGCAGTTCCCATAGACGGATTCAAACAGAGTACAAGCCCCAGAGGGGTCGATAACAGGCAAGGTTCGGATAATTAGACACAATCCAAACTACTATTAAACACTAGCTGGGGAAACTATTTCATGCCTCGATCTAATTTGGGCTGGACACAAGACGGACCTTGCCATGAACATCATCGAGGACGTCCCGCAGCAGCTCAATCCTGTGAACCTTCATGAAGACAACCTTGTGGCTTTGCCACTGATAAACTTGTTTGTGGAGGCATGCCACGTCATCTTCCTGCGTAAGCTTGACAAGAACAGTATGCCTCACAAATGAAGGAGTAGCTTTGAACTTCTTGTGCTTCAGTACACCCTGGACAACACGCCTGACAACAGTGAGGCTGGAATACAACTCTTCATTGGTATAACTGCAAATGGCTTCCAGGATCCAACAGCCTAAGAACTCTGTTTTCCCAGTGCGTATATTCAGGTCGTCTGCCTCATAGCGAGTGACATGTACAACCACACAATCCTTGTCTGCATCAGGGCTCTAATTGAAACAGAAACAAATTCTGAATTACTTTTCAATATAAGAAACAAAAGTTATTTAAACCACTATGTATAGCATGGCATCGAAGCTAATAAAATTTTGCATTATTAATCACCACATACTTCCTTTTCTAAAAAAATCACCACATACTTAGATGAAAAACCACAATCGAGATCGGCAAAGAAGGAAATCACCTTGGACAGCTCAGCGGGGGGGGGGGGGGGGGGACACATCCTCGAAGGGGGAAAACTGCTCCTGCGGTGCCACGGGGACTGTAACCTCAAACGGGGCGTTGACCATCTCAGTAGTGGCCGTGAGCGTATCTGGGGTCAGCTCGGTGGTTGCCTCCATCTTCTTGGAGCTCTCTGTCTCGTGGGGATCAGCCTCCCGCGTCTGCTCCAATATCGGCAGATCTTTGCCTGGTTCTCCTTGGTCCATCATGAAACTAACGAATACTAGGAGACCACTGAAAGGAAAACACAATCGCAATGACAATGAAACAAAAAAGAGAGTGAGGATCGGTTACTGCTTTGCAAAAGTTCTTTTTTTTCTCTGAACGAAAATATACCAACATCACGGAGCCACTTACCTTCCCTTCATTCGGAGAGAAGAACAGTGGCAGATGCGAGTGTTGCCTTTCTTGAAGACGGTGAGGGAGAAGGATAGTCCGAGGGAGAAGGGGATTCAGCGAAGAGTGAAATGATGGTTGCTTCGTCCGTCAAACTTAGACTGCGGGGAGGTGGGGTTTTGTGATACGACGGCTCGTTACTGCCGCGCTACGACCGGGGTGACTCTCCGCCTGCATACTGCCTTCTAATTTGGTGGATGGCATTTGGGCCCGCGTGCTGCATGGCCCGCATGTCGGTGAACAAAAGTATAACGGCATTCAGTAGAGGGAGACGTTTCAATGACCTAGGAGGAGGCAGAAGCGGTAGAGTGTCTCCACTGTACTAGTAGTAATTGTTTTTCTGGGTAGCTGTAGAGTGTCTCCACTGTACTAGTAGTAATTGTTTCTCTGGGCCCAAGACAAAACAGCCCATCCACACTAGTAAATAGTAAAATCAATTCAAAAGCCCATCCACACTGGGTGCTCTTCTTCCTCCTCGCTCCCACCCACCTCACGTCAGCTCGCTCCACTCGTACCCCCAAATTCCTCACCTCACTCCTACAGAAAACCCTAGCTCCCCTTCTTCCTCACTCCTACAGAAAACCCCCAGCTCCCCTTCTTCTTCGCTCGCACTACAACTAGGCTCGTCATTCGTTACTCTGCTCAAATCCGTGAACGCGACACGACACCCTCGAGGAAAATGGAGTCGGCTGACCCCAACGCCAAGAAGATGATGCTCCCGCCAGCGGCGACGTGTGTTGTAGATCCCGCACCCGGCAGCGGGGGGAGAAGCGGCGACCCCGCCCCCACTGGATCCCAGGAACCCGTAGAATCTCGGGTGGACCGCATCAGCGATCTCCCGGACACCGTCCTTGGGGAGATCATCTCGCTTCTCCCCACTAAGGATTGCTGCCGCACCCAAGTCCTCTCAATTCGGTGGCGCCCTCTATGGCACGCCGTGCTCCTTAATCTCGACTGTCGTCAGCTATCTCTCTTCAATGATATTGAAATCCCCAGAACCATCATCTCCTCCCACCAGGGCTCCGTTCAAAGCCTCTGCATCCCGTCATGCTACCTGAGCAAGCATACCATGCCCTGCATGGTGGACGCCTGGCTGAAATCCCGTGAATTCGTAGAACTACAACTGCTTGAGTTCTACTATTCCCCTGGAAATCACATACCACATACCGAACGCCATGAACTTGTGCCCTCAGCACCGATCTCCATCTCACGGTTTTCGTCCTCTCTCCACACTGCCACCTTTGCGCTGTGCTACCTACCAGACAATCTGGTACTAAACCTTCGACTCCCATTTCTCAAGAAACTTTCACTTGTGCGGGTTCGTATATCGGAGGCCTCATTGCACAGCATCATCCACTCCAGTTGCCCTACGCTGGAGTGCTTGGTGCTTGTTTTCACAGTTAGAATCGGTTGTCTCCAAATAAAGTCACCTAACCTTGTAAGAATTGGAATTTCTTTTGACGGAAGGCAGCTCATCATCCAAGATGCCCCTTCACTTCAAAGGTTGATCCTTGATTCTAGTTATTCACCGTTGCAAATAACAGTCCTCTCTGCGCCTAAACTGGAGACCTTGGGTGTAATACATGATCTCTGTGCTCATTTCAATATGGTGTTTGGCTCCACAGTTCTTCAGGTACTTTATATTATCATCTACACTTGTAACCATAAGCTGCATTTTAAATTTCTGCGCATAACTTATATATCATCTTGGAGTACACATTTTGTACTAATATTATGTTCTATGCTCAATGAAGAGTTTCTCTATGGATGGCCTATCAATGGTCTTGGATTCTGTCAAGATCTTATATATCCAAATGAATAGTTTTGATCTGAACAAGATTATTGGCTTGCTGCAATGCTTTCCATGTCTGGAGAAGTTGTATATAAAGGTGATAATTTCACGCACATTGGAAGCCCGCATATAGTGTACTAGAATTAACCGGTCAGTTGTTGCTCTTTCGACACTCTTCTTTTAGACCTTAATTGTTTTCAATCTTCATGTCTATTTAGGCAACAATACGGGGTAAGAAAGTTATAACCAATCGGTGGATTCGTAAGCATCGGGATTTTCTCACTTCTCATGAGATTCGATTGAAGACAATAACGCTAGAACGATATGTAGCCAACCGTGCAAACACAAGATTTGTCACATTCTTCCTGCTGAATGCGAGGTTACTATTGTCCATCAGGCTTAAGTTTATCAGCAGCATGGTTTTGATGGATGGGTATGTCGAAGAGCAAAAAAAGGAGTTTCAGGTGGGCAGAAGAGCTTCTGAACGTGCCGGGCTTCTATTTACAACATATTGTGGTCAAATCCAGTAAATTTTACGACCCAGGATGTTCATTCTATGGACCTGACCGATCCATTTGACTGTGACTGCCGAAAACAGTGCTGGAGTTAGATGTTGTTGCCCTTTTCAATCTGGTTTTTTTGTAAACCCGATGAACAATTAACCCTCGTGCTTTTGTACAGTTTGTAAGCTGGAGTTAGATGTTCCTGCCCTTTTCAACTCGGCTGTGACTGTCATATTTTCTTTGAAACAAGGCAAATGGCTTGCCATTCGTTTAATTTAGAGTGAAATATTGTAATAAATCCCAACCAAGGGAAATAACATCACTCTCGCTGGCTGCTTGAGCTCACTGTGCATTACAGAAGCCAAGTGATTAGCCCCCACAAGCACCCACAAACTTATTTCGAACTAGCACATCAAATGGGCTGTAAATTTTCATAGGAAAGGCTGCATGACCGTGACAGATTTGGATTCTGACATTTGGGACCTGCGAGGAAATAGCCTATCCAAGGTGGTGTCGACTTACTAGCCAGTCAACAAACGATTCTGCCTACCAGCCGTTGGATTGACATCCAACATCTGTTGTGTATCTTCTATCTCTTGTCTTCTTCTTCCTCCAGCCGCCCAAACCAAACCACCTCGTCGGCTCCGCCTGCTCCCACCTCCCATGGCTGGCTGCGCCTCCGCCGCCCTACTGTATGTACCCTCCAATGTTGGCCAGTCCCTCCCTCTATTCCCCCACACGTCCTGTTACTCTCCGGCGACGTCAGCCCCAACACGCAGCCGCGCCCGAACCAGTCAACCCTCGTACTCCCCTCCGCCTGCGACTGGACCGACGCATCTTCAACGGCTCCTGTTCGTTCCATCTGAGGCCTCACCGTCGTCCTCCGCCTTGCGGCCTTGGTTCGCTTGCCGTGCGTGGTGCGCCGCCCTCTTGCGTTGTCAACGTCGTCAACAACCGAGAGGAACAAGGAGATGACTGTACGTGGAGAGGATGACAGTAGGGACCCACCAGGGTCATGGCAGTACGCAAGCAAGTGCCTCTATAGTACAAGCCCAAAAATATGGTTCCTCCTAATGGTTGGACATCTGGGGCTCACGCCATTGTCAACGTAGTCAATAAACGAGAGAATTACACTACGAGCGGCTGACACCAGGGACCCAGCAAGTCGCGCCATTTTATTTGAGGAACAAGAAGTTGTTATTTATACTAGTTTTAGCGACGGATCAGGGTAACAACGGGGCTGTGCGGGGGCTGTGGCCCGCCTAGCCAGGGTTTTATTTATGTTTACCACATCATGAGCCCAGTTTTGTTTTTTTCTTGTTGAAAATGGCTAGCCCAGTTCTATTTTTTTTAGAAATACCCAAACAAGGCTTTATCGGCCCTGCTGGGCTGCAAATCTTTCAAGACGAGGAGAGTTTCATTCGGTTTGCCCGGAAATGGGCTGTACATTTTTATAACACATCAAACCAGGAATTAGTTTCAATTTTTTTCATTACAAGATCTTAAATTCCATTGATTTTTATGCGTGGACAATTATTTGGATTTTATATTTATATAAATTATTTTTAAAAATAGTTTGAATGTGAATCAATATTTCTGGATAAAAAACAGTTGACCGCACCGATATGCAAAATTTCGTATACTTTTTAACCGTGGCCACAATATGGGGTGTAATGCTAACAAAAAGAAGATGGGCTCCAAAAAAATTCTTAAGAATTAGCAAATGGGCTGTACATTATTAGAAATAATGGCAGATGGGCTGTATGATGTTTTCCACAGATTTGAGGCTCACTTGTGCGCCTACTACAGGTTGACGCGTATGCTTTCATAAAAAAAAGGTTGGCGCACACGCAACGCCCTGTCAACTTAGTCAACACACGAGAGCAGTGACTGTTGGATGTCCATCCAACGGCTGTCGTGCTTCTTCAATCTCTGCTCTTCATGCTCTAGCCGCTCAAACAAGCGCCGGCGGGACTGCCTGCTCCCTCCTCCCGCGGCCGGCTATGCTGCCGCGCAGGCCTCACGGCCCCACCGTACTCCCATCGCTGGCCTAGCCATCCCTCTACTCACCCACACATGCTGTTATTCTCCGGCGACGACAGACGAACCAGTAAACCCTCGTACTCCTCCGCGTGGGAAACAACTGCCGAGTATTCCCTGGCTCCGTGTTGTTCCCTTCCTAGGCCTCGCCGTCGTCCACCACCCAGGTGCTCTCGACGCGGCCTGGTCAACGTGGTCAATGAACGACATCCATCGGAAGTGGACTGTACGTGGAGAGGCTGACAGCTGGGTCCACGGCCGCACGCAAGGAAATGCCTCCTTATTACGCGCAAAATAATGATTCCTCCACCTGACAGCTAGGACCCACAGGAAGGGCCTCTGTATTTCACGAAAAAAACGTTCCCCCCGCTGACAGGTCGGACCCACCAGCTATATCTTCGCATGCAAGGAAGTGCCTCCTTATTACGCCCAAAAAAATGAATACCCCCCTTCTAGCTGGGACCCACCATATTGTTGGGCTGACTTGTGGGCCTACTAAGTTGACGGGGACGGAGGGCTTTGTCAACTTAGTCAATACTCCGGTGACCGTATGATGTCCATCCAACGGCCATAGTGCTTCTTCAATCTCTGGTCTTCTTGCTCCAGCCGCCCAAAGCAGCGCCGGTCGTGCCGCCTGCTCCTGCCTCCCGTGGCCAGCTGTGCTACCGTGGAGGCCTCACCGCCCCCATAATACTCCCACCACTGGCCAGGCCATCCCTCCACTCACCCACACCCCCTGTTATTCTGCGGCGACGGCAGCCTCACACCGCAGCCGAACCAGTGAACGCTCGTACTCCTCTCCGCGTGGGCATCCACTGCCGCTTCTTGCCCGGCTCCGCGTCGTCCCCTTCCTAGGCCTCGCCGTCGTCCACCGCCGTGGTGCTCTCGACGCGACGTGGTCAATGTGGTCAACGACCGACTTCCATCGGAAGAGTACTGTACGTGGAGAGGCTGACAGCTGGGTCCACGGCAGCCGCAAGGAAGTGCCTCCTTATTACGCGGAAAATAATTATTCCTCCACCTAACAGCGGGGACCCACCGGACGAGCCACCAGTATTTTGCGAAAAAAATTGTTTCCCCCTGACTGCTGGGACCCACCGGAAGGGCCACCGTATTTCGCGAAAAAAACGTTCCCCCCTTGTCAGCTCGGACCCACCGGAAGTGCCTCCTTATTACGCACAAAAAAATGAATACTCCCCCGGCTAGCTGGGACCCACCTTGGTGGGAGGCTGACTGTGGGCCTACTAAGTTGACGGGGATGAAGGGCTTTGTCAACTTAGTCAATATGAACGATTCTAGCTCCAGTGACCGTACGATGTCCATCCAACGGCCGTAGTGCTTCTTCAACCTCTGGTCTTCTTGCTCCAGCCGCCCAAAGCAGCGCCGATCGTGCCGCATGCTCCTGCCTCCCGTGGCCGGCTGTGCTGCCGCAGAGGCCTCACCGCCCCCTACTATTCCCACCGCTGGCCAGGCCCTGCGGCGACGGCAGCCTCACACCGCAGCCGAACCAGTGAACCCTCGTAGTCCTCTCCGCGCGGGCTTCCACTGCCGCGTCTTCCCCGGCTCCGCGTAGTCCCCTTCCTAGGCCTCGCCGTCGTCCGCCGCCGTGGTGCTCTCCGCGCGGCGTGGTCAACGTGGTCAAGGAACGACTTCCATCGGAAGAGTACTGTACGTGGAGAGGCTGACAGCTGGGTCCACGGCCACAACCCAGTTTTTTTGTGATTTGCCAAGTAAGTCGCTTTGTCAGGGCTGTTGGGCTGCAAATCTTTCAAGATGAGGAGAGCTTTCATTCGGGTGGCCGAGAAAATGGCCCATCAGTAATGAGAAATGGGTTGTACATTTTTAAAACACATCAAACCGGCAATTAGTTTCAAATATCTTTTTTTTTGATTTCAAGATTTTAAATTACATTAATTTTTATGCGTGGAGAATTTGTTGGATTTTATATTGATATACATTTATTTTTAAAATCAGTTTGAATGTGAGTCGAAATTTTGGGATTTAAAACAGTTCGGACCGCACCGAAATATGCAAAATTTCGTATAATTTTTTAACCGTGGCCACAATATGGGCTGTAATGCTAACAAAAGAATATGGGCTCCAAAAAAAACCTTAAGAATTAGCAAATGGGCTGTAAATTATTAGAAATAATGGTAGATGGGCTGTATGCTGTTTTCCACAGATTTGAGGCTTTCCTAAAAATAAGGTTGACGCACAAGCACTAACTGTTGGATGTCCATCCAACGGCCATCGTGCTTCTTCAATCTCTGCTCTTCCTGCTCCAGCCGCTCAAACAAGGGCCGGCGGGACTGCCTGCTCCCTCCTCCCCGCGGCCGGCTGTGCTGCCGCGTAGGCCTCACCGCCCCATCGTACTCCCATCGCTGGCCTAGCCATCCCTCTACTCACCCACACCTGCTGTTATTCTCCGGCGACGGCAGATGAACCAGTAAACCCTCGTACAGTCGTACTCCCCTCCGCGTGGGAAACAACTTCCGAGTCTTCCCTGCCTCCGTGTCGTCCCCTTCCTAGGCCTCGCCGTCGTCCACCGCCGTGGTGCTCTCAGCGCGGCGTGGTCAATGTGGTCAACGACCGACTTCCATCGGAAGAGTACTGTGCGTGGAGACGCTGACAGCTGGGTCCACGGCCGCAGCAAGGAAGTGCCTCCTTATTACGCGCAAAATAATTATTCCTCCACCTGACAGCGGGGACCCACCGGACGGGCCACCGTATTTCGCGAAAAAAACGTTTCCCCCTGACTGCTGGGACCCACCAGCTACACCTTCGCACGCAAGGAAGTGCGTCCGGGCAAAAAAAAAACAAAACGATTCGCCCCCCTGACTGCTGGGACCCACGAGCTACATCTTCGCACGCAAGGAAGTGCCTGACAGTCAGGACCCACCTGGTCGAATCGTACGAAGCATTGTCATTCTGGTCGTGAACGTGTACGTACATATATACTAGTGGATGTAGAGGCGCGCACGTGTCGTAGTAGAGGCGCGCACGTAGCATGTACACGTACGTACAGCGGCCAGGGTGCAAGAAAGAAAATACGGCCATGTATGTGTACATACGGGCGGTGTCTCGAACGCCTACTCGTGCATACGTACGGCGAGGGCTCGTTGACATGGCTGGGTCGGAACGGAGAAACAGCGTCGTCGTCGTGTTCATGGGGAGGCAACGGAATGCGTCGTGTTCATGGGGAGGCAACGGAATGCGTCGTGTTCATCGGGAGGCAACAGAACGCGTGGGAGCCAACCGGCTGGGTCGGAACAGAATGTGTGGTCGTGTTTATCGGGAGGGCTTGGACGGAACAGGCGATGGAAACGAGGCCTGGCGTACCGCAGAATGGAGGAAACGGCCTTGTGTTCGACCGGCCACATTCGAAACGGGATCCTGTTCATCGAGAGGGGTCTGGCGTACCGCAAAATGGACGAAACAGACCTCCTATGGTCGAAACGGGGGTCCTGTTGATCGGGAGGGGTGTGGCGTACCGCAAAACAGACGAAACGGACCTCCTACGGTCGAAACGGGGGTCATGTTCATCGGGAGGGGTGTGGCGTACCGCAAAACGGGACTCCACGAGATACTGTTCATCTCCACCGTCGACCTCCTCCAGCCTCCACGGGCTACCGTCGACCTCCTCCAGCCTCCACAGGCTCCTGTTCATCCAGCCTCCACCGCGCGCTACTCCACCAGCTACTGTTCAACCACCCCTCCACGGGCACCCCTCCACCGTCTACTGTTCATCCAACCCTCCACACCACGGGGTCCTGTTCAACCACCCCTCCACGGGCACCCCTCCACCGTCTACTGTTCATCCAGCCCTCCACACCACGGGGTCCTGTTCAACCACCCCTCCACGGGCACCCCTCCACCGTCTACTGTTCATCCAGCCCTCCACACCACGGGGTCCTGTTCATCCAGAGGCAACGCCACCGCTCACTGTTTCCAACCCCCCCCCCCCCCCGCAACGCTCACTGTTCATCCAATCGATCGGCATCAGTTAGCAGCAGTAGCGAAGGAATCGCTCGATCGGGTTTAGTTAATAGCCATCGATCGATCGCTCGGGTTCAGTAACGCATAGCCTGCAGTGCAATCGCTCGGGTTCAGTTAGAGCCCAACGCCTCGCTCGGGTTCAGTTAGAGCCAACGCCTCGCACACACGCGTGTACGTGTACGAGAGAAACGCGCATCGCTCGGCCCCCGACCTCCCACCGTAACCGGGAACTCCCCGAAATTTTCCTCCCCCTCGCTTCTACCACGGTTTTTTCCATCATGGACGGCCCAAAGAATGTCATGCAGCTGCGTCTCCGGCCCGCCCAGGACGAAAGGCCATTTTCTGTCATGATTTTTTTGTCATAGAAGTAGGAGCCCACCACATCTATGATAATACCGGGTTATGTCATAATTATCGTCATAGAAGTGTCATATGTATGACAGAAAAAAATTCGTTCGGCCCAAAATGTCACGGATGTGTCTTTCTTTTGTAGTGCCATGGCCAGACTCAGATCAAATACCAAGATCTTGTTAAGCGCGTTATTTCAAAGTAACCGCGGACACCGACCAGGGCCAGGCCCACCTCTCACCTAGGTGGTCTCAACCTGCCTTGTGGCTCCGCCACAAAGTAACAGTCGGGGGCTGTCGGGAACCCAGACCCACCTCTACCGGGATGGAGCCACCTGTCCTTTCAGCCCCCCCCCACATCGGAATCACTTGCGGGTACTCTATGAGCTGACCCGACTTTAGTCACCACATGTATCATATAATATGTATGTAAGTATATACCCGCGATCACCTCCCAAGTGATCACGGCCTAGTAGTACAGCATGGCAGACGAACAAGAATGTAGGGCCACTGATGGAATACTAGCATCCTATACTAAGCATTTAGGATTGCAGGTAAGGGTAACAACTGTAGCAACAATGACAGGCTATGCAGCAGAATAGGATTAACCGAAAGCAGTAACATGCTACACTACTCTAATGCAAGCAGTAGAGAGAAGGAATAGGCGATATCTGGTGATCAAGGGGGGGGCTTGCCTGGAAGCTTAGCCGAGAAGGAGGGGCCGTCAACACCGTAGTCGTACTGGGTAGCAGCGGCATCGGTCTCGTAGTCTACCGGAGAGAAGAGAGGGGAAGAAACAATAAATATATTGCGAACATAAGCATGACGATGCATGACATGACAATGAGCGGCGCTAGGTGTGCCCTAGCGTGGTAGTAGGTGATACCGGCGAAGGGGGGAAACATCCGGGAAAGTATTCCCAGTGTTTCGCGTTTTCGGACAGATGAACCGGAGGAGGAAAGTTGCGTGTTCGCTATGCTAGGTACGTGAGGTGAATGAACGGACTGCCTATTTGGATTCGTCTCGTCGTTCTGAGCAACTTTCATGTACAAAGTATTTTCACCCGAGTTACGGATTATTTTATGTTAATTTTTAAAGATTTAATTCATTTTTAGATCTAACAGAATTAATTTAATTAGAAAATGTAATTATGACGTCAGCATGATGTCAGGGTGACATCAGCAGTCAACCAGATAGTTGACTTAGTCAAACTGACATGTGGGTCCCACTGTCATTGACTAAGATTAACTAAACAGTTTTAATTAGTTTAGCTCATAGGCCCCTGGGGCCATAGCGGGCGTCGGCACTAGCGGGCAGCGGTGCGGGCGCCAGAACGGGCGCGTGCCCGTGGGGGAGCTGCGACCAGTGGGCGTAGGGGCGGGTGCACGGCGCTGTGGCCACGGCCGGAGCAGCGACGCGGCGGGGCTAGGCGGGGCAGCGCGATGGAGCACGCGCGTGGGATGAGCACCGGCGCCCAACAGCATCGCGCGTGAGCAGGGAGGGGCTATGGGCGTGCGGGCCAGCGAGGCCGCACCAGCGCCGGCGAGGAAGGGCAGGCGCGAGGCGGCGTGGGGCGAGTACGAGGCAGAGCCGGGGTGAGGATGAGGCCCCGGTGCGGCGTGAGGAAGGAGGCCGCGGCGGGGGTCGGTGCACTGGGCGCTGCAGAGCGGGACGGAGCGGGGGCGCGGTGGCCAGGCAGCGCGCGTGCGTGGGTGAGCGGTGAGCGGGAACCGGAGCAGGCGTGGTCGCAGCCGCCGCGGACTGCGGCAGTGGGATGGGCTGGAGGGAGGGCGTGCACGGAAGGAGGCGGACGTGAGCCGGTGCAGCTGTGCGAAGCGAGGTCGTCGGCAGCAGCAGCGGTGAGTGGGGCGTCCAGCAGCACGCAACAGCGGCAACAACGGTAGCTAGCGGCGGGAGCGAGCAGAAGGAAAACACGGGGGGGGGGGGGTCGAGGTCCTCACCCCACGTTGCAGGGGTTCAGTGGCGAGGCTCGGTCGAGCCGTCGAGGGGGAGGCGAGGACGAGAAGTCCGACGAGGAGGAGGATGGGGACGATGCACGACGACGCACGACGATGGGGTCGAGGCGGTGGTGGTCGGCAACGGTAGCTGCCGCTGGGTGGTGCGATGGCCTCGGGCGCGGTCGATGACGAGCGGCAAAGGGGTCGTGGCGCCGCGTCCTCGATCTAGATCCAGGGGAGGAGAGGGAGTGCGAGTGGGGTGTCGTTGGGGATGAGGACGGCGCGGCGCTGGCGACGTGGAGCAGCGAGGCGAGGTGACGGGCGCCCGATCCAGATCCAAAACACGGGGGGGGGAGGCGGAAGAGTGGCGTCGGGAGGGGTTAGGGTTTGGACAAGGCAGGCCATATAGGCTAGTGGGGTTTGCGGGGTGGGATGGCTGCCTGGAGCCGAGGCCCAGTTGGCCGGGGGGTCTGCCTTTTATTTTTACTTTGTTAATTTTGTTTTCTGTTTTTGTACTTTTCCTTTTTATTTATTTCCTTTTCTGTTTTAATTCATTTTAAAATATTTAGGCATCCGGTAAAAGTGTGGTTCCTTCACCATAAATACATAAGCATTAACTGGCACACTCCAAACATTTTAGTTTTAATGTTTGAATTTTTTTTTATGTTTGACAAAATTCAATTTTGAATTTGAACAGTTTTCATCCAACGCGGGATTAGCAACAGTAATCGAGGTGACATGGCATCATTAGCAGAGGTTTACTGTAGCTTGATTATCCGGGCGTCACACCCCTTATCGCAGTCACTCACTTGGCGATGGTTCCGAACGCCATCGCGGAAAGGGGTTAAAAACCGTTTGTAAAGCACCTCGTTGTACTAGTGATAGATTCAATCAATATGAGTAAACCACACTTTTTATCCTTAGTGGCAACAATACAAATACGTTTCATGTCCCCTTCTATCACTGGGAATAAGCACCGCAAGATTGAACCCACTACAAAGCACCTCTCCCATTGCAAGAAAAATCAATCTAGTTGGCCAAACCAAATCAATAGATCGGAGAGAAATACAAAGCTATCTTAATCATGCATAAAAGAGTTCAGAGAAGACTTAAATAATATTCATAGTTAATCTGATCATAATTCCACAATTCATCGTGTAATGCCCGGATAATTAAGCTACAGTAACCCTCTACTAATGATGCCACATCACCACGATTACTCTTGTTAACCTCGTAATGATTCAAATCTCGTTCGAATTCAAATTCAATATCAAGTCTAATAATCAAAGTTTTCAAATATTAAAACTAAAATGTTCTAGCTGTGATAAATAATCCATAGGAAATTATGGTGGTGAAATCACATTTTTATCAAATAGTTAAATGCACTAAAGTAATTGAAACAGTGGCCTAAACCATTATTTAAATACTTTAAAATAATAAACAATTACAAACTATTTCATGTTAAGTGCTAAATTATTGTTGGTAGTGGTATAATTTGTATTACAAAATTTAGGTGCTATCAATATATTTTACGAAACTAAATTAATTTGGAAAATTAAATAAAATAGAAAAATAAAAACAAAAAACAACAAGAGCCCCCTTTCCCCCATTGGGCCAACTGGCCCAGCTAATCAGCCAGCCAGCCCACTAACCTAGCCGGCCAAGCCGCCCCCCTCATAACCCCTCCCCCCCACTGACAAAGAAACCCTAACCGACCACACCCCACTTTCCCCACATCGCCCGCTCCTCCCTCTCCCCCCGATCTGGATCGAGGGGCAATGGCGCCCCTCGTCGCTGGACCAACCCCCGCCGTCGCTGCTCGTCGCCGCCGCCCGGAACACCGCTGCCTCAACCTCGCCCGTCCTCGTCCTCCTTCCCGACCGGCTTTGCCAAGCCTCGACGCGCGAACCCCTGCAACGGGGGTGAGACCCCGATCCCCTTCCCCCTCTCTGTCGAACATCGTCCGTGTCGTGCTCGTCACGCCGACAGGGCCCCGAACGTGCTCGGTCGTCCTACGCGGGCTCTGACCGCCCCTTTCCTCGCGCCGCTCGTCCCGCACCATGGCTGTCCCATGCTCCTGTTGTGGTCACCGCCTCCCGCGATGCTCCTGCTACTTTTGCTGCCGCGGCTGCAGCCCAACCGCAGCCGCCCGCCCGCCCGCGCCCATCTCCGCACCTGTCGTGCCCGTGGCCACGACCAGCTGCGCTGCGCCCGCGCCCTTCCTGTCGAGCCCGCGTCCCACGGCCGTCGCCCCCTTGACCCCGCGCCGCTGCCCCGTTCACCGCACCTCCTCTACTCGCCGCCTTGCTGCCTCCCTGCCTGCGCCGCTGGCCTCGACCTGGCATCCCGCAGCCCTCCCCGCTCTGGCCATCCTCGTCGGCCCCACCCGCGACCCCTTGATACCTCTCCAACGTATCTATAATTTATGAAGTATTCATGCTGTTATATTATTATTCTTGGATGTTTTGCAATCATTCTATAGCAACTTTATATCATTTTTTGGGACTAGCCTATTGACATAGTGCCCAGTGCGAGTTGCTGTTTTTCTTGTTTTTTACACCGCAGAAAATCAACACCAAACGGAGTCCAAACGCAGTGAAACCTTTTGGAGAATTTTTATGGACCAGAACACCCAGGATGGGCCAGAGAAGTACCATAGGGGTGCCTCGAGGGGGGCACAACCCACCTGGGAACGCCTGGGGGCCCAGGCGCGCCCTGGTGGGTTGTGCCCACCTTGGTGGCCTCCCGCACCCCCTCTTCGCCCTATAAATCGTCAAATATTCCAAAAACTCTCGCGGAGACCCTAATTCAGAAGTTCCGCCGCCGCAAGCCTCTATAGCCACGAGAAACCAATCTAGACCCTGTTCCAGCACCCTGCTGGAGGGGGGAATCATCACCGGTGGCCATCTTCATCATCCCGGCTGCCACGATGATGAGGAGGGAGTAGTCCACCCTCGGGGTTGAGGGTTTGTACCCGTAGCTACGTGTTTAATCTCTCTCTCTCTCTCGTGTTCTTGAGATGGCACGATCTTGCTGTATCGCGGGCTTTGCTAATATAGTTGGATCATATGGTCTTTTCCCCTCTCTATCATGTTGTGATGAATTGAGTTTTCCCTTTTGGAATTCGTTTTATCAGATTGAATACTTTTATGGATTTGAGAACACTTTATGTATGTCTTGCTATGAATACCCATGGTGACAATGGGGTATCGTATTGATTCACTTGATATATGTTTTGGCACTCAACTCGCGAATTCCCGAGGTGACATAGGGTAATCTATGCATATATAGGGTTTGATGCACGTTCTTGTCTTTCTTTCTCCAGTAGAAATCTTGGGGCACTCTTTGAGGTTCTTTGTGTTGGATTGAGTATTATGAATCTGAAATTATTTGGTGTTATTTTAGTACGAACTCTTGGATAGATCGATCAGAAAGAATAGCTTCGAGGTGGTTTCGTACCCTACAAACAATTTATTCTTATGTTCTCTGCTAGATAGGAACTTTGGAGTGATTCTTCATCGCACTTTGAGGGATGGTTATATGATCCAATTATATTAGCATTGTTGAGAGATTGCACTAGCAAAAGTACGAACCCTGGGCCTCATTTTCAAGCATTGCAATACCGTTTGCGCTCCATTTTATCAATTGCAACCTTGTTGTTCTTTATTGTTCCTATTATAAAAATCGATATCTACTATCATTACTACACTTGTATCACCATCTCTTCGCCGAACTAGTGCACGTATACAAATTGCCATTGTATTTGGTGTGTTGGGGACACAAGAGACTTCTTATTATTTGGTTGCAGGGTTGTTTGAGAGAGACCATCTTCATCCTACGCCTACCACGGATTGATAAACCTTAGGTTATCCACTTGAGGGGAAATTGCTAATGTCCTACAACACTCTGCGCTTGGAGGCCCAACACGTGTCTACAAGAATAAAGTTGCATATTAGACATCACCCCTGCTCGCCGGCTAGCGCGCGCTCGCCGCCCGCCCAGCGCGCACACCCCGCTACAGCCCGTTGTCATGCTCGATGCCGCGTCGTCGCCCTGTGCCCCGCCTTTGCCTCCAGCCCGACGGGCCATTGCCGCGCCCCGGCGGCTGTCGCTCGCGCGCCCGGGCTCGCCCCTTCGGGCGCCCGCAACCGCGCCCGTGCACGACGCCCGGTGCCCGCTATGGCCCCTGGGGCCTATGACAATTGGGCCCCGCCCCGTAGGCCTATGACGTTGGGCCTCACGCCCGAGGAAAAAAGAGTTTTAAAATAATAATAAAAATAATTAACTTAATTAACCATGTTTAATTAACCTAAACACTTAATTAAACTAATTAATCATGTTTAGTTAGACTATGACAATGACAGCGGGACCCACACGTCAGTTGACCCAGTCAATGGTCAATGTTGACCACTGACGTCATATTGACGTCATGCTAATGCAGTAAACATATTTTGATTTAAATTAATTCTGTTAATTCAAAAAATGAATTAAAACTTTGAAAAATAATATAAAATAAACCGTTTCTCGGATGAAAGTACTTTATACATGAAAGTTGCTCAAAGAAACGAGATGAATTTGAATACGCAGTCTGCTCATCTGCCACACGTCCATAGCATAGCGAACATGCGACCATCCTCCTCCGGTTTGTCTATCCGAAAATGCCGAACACCTGGAATACTTTCCCGGATGTTTTCCCCCCTTCGCCAGTATCGCCTAGTACGGCGTTAGGGCACACCTAGCACCGCTTAAATGTAATACCATGCATCGTCATGCATCTGTTTGCATTGTATTCATTGTTTTTCCCCCTATTCTCTCTAGTAGACTTCGAGTCTGACGCCACTGCTGCCCCGATCGACTACGGTGTTGACGACCCCCTCCTTCTCGACCGAGCTTCCACGCAAGAAAACCCTCCTTGATCAACCAGATATCACCCACTCTCTTCTCTCTCATTCTTGCATTAGGTTTGCTATTGTTGTTGATTCGATAGCTCCTATTCTGTTGCATAGCCTGTCATTGTGATATGTCTCCAACGTATCTATAATTTTTCATTGTTCCATGCTATTATATTATCCATCTAGGATGTTTTGTATGTGTCACATCCTAGCTAGTTCATGCATTAGAGTGTTGCATCATGTCTACTTTTCCCAGAAACTTGAAATGGGGATGCCAGAAACCCCCAGCACCCCCCTGAACACAACTAGGGTTTACTAAAATCCTTTTCAATGAACCTGAAATGCCCTCCATAAATGTCCACCATCTTTGGTCCTGGCTAAAACCTCTGCCAAAAATGGTTTCATATTTTTGGAGGCTATTCTGGATTTTTCACCAAGCCATAAGTATTTGCATTTGGGCAATTTAAATCCTATAAATATTTTAAAATGCCCAAATAGTCTTGAAGGTATTTTTAGGCCGTTGAGAATATTTTCAAAGGTGCCTCTGAATATTTCCAGGATTTTCCTAAATGGAATAGTATTTCTACTATTTCAAAACACAGAACAGAAACAAATAAAAAGAAAAACAGAAAGCAGAGAGGAAACTTACCTGGCAGCCCACCTGGCGGCCCAGCACTGTGCTGGCCCATGGCCAGTCAGCTGCTTGCTCTCGCCAGAGCAGGCAGAGAGGTGACGCCGGCGTGCGCGAGCTCGCCACGGCGCCACCTGCTTGCCGCCTCGCCCGTGCACGAGCTGGACGACCCCACGTCGCGCCCCCGAGCCCCTAGACACCTCCATTCGTTCCCTGCACCTCTCCCTCGCCTTCCTCCACCATGGCCGACGCAGCCGCTGCCACCTCGCCGGAGTAGCCGTAGCCACCGTCGTCTCCGTGTCACCTGACCGTGTCCAGCAGCTCCGCCGTCGCCTTCTCCTTCGAGCAAGTCGGGCCCCGAGCGCTCGCTTGCCCCGAAGCCACTGCTCCGACCTCGCCTTCACCGCCCACCTCCGGAGATCCCCTCCGCCGTCACCACCGCAGCAGTTCGCCCCCGACCTCGCCGTCCGCTCCGTCGCAACCACCGTGAGCCCGGCCACCTCCCTATCCTCTCCATTCTCCCTCTCGAGCTCCGTAGCAACTGCACGTAGCTCACCCGCATGCGTCGCCGCCGAGCTCGTCGCCGACGAGGCTCCGGCCATCCAACGGTCGCACCACCATGGCCGTTAGCTTCACCGCATCGCCAGGAGCCCGTAGCACCATCGCACGCCCCTCGCCGTGCTCTCTAGCGACGGGTCCGACTACACCCGTACCCCGGCAGCCGCACAGCTCGTCGCCGGCGTCGATTCCGGCGACCCCGAGCTCCACCTCCACCACCAATCGATGCGGCTCGTTCCCAGCTGCGTGTAGATGCTCTCCGCCGCCCATTTGGTCGCCGGAGCACAGATCCCGCACCCCACCGCCGCGTCTGGCCTCGCCGGCGGCTAAACGCCGGCGCCTCCGCCCAGTTGACCAGGAGTTTGACCTCCCCTGGGTCAATGACAAGTGGGGCCCGCCTGCTAATTAACCTGAGTTAGAGTTAAATTAATTCTAATTAGTTCAACTAACTAACTGTGACACTGACACAGGGGACCCACACGTCATGTTTGACCTGGACGACCCCGTTGACCGCTGACGTCATCATGACACACTGCTGACGTAATAAACAATTTAATTACTGGAATTATTCTTATATAGGAAATTCCAGAAAATATCACAAACTTCAAAAAATCATAGAAAATAATCTATAGCTCAGAATGAAAAGATTTATATATGAAAAATGATCAGAAAAATCCATTCTATCCATCTGTACTAGTTTCATGCATGTTTAAGCAACTTAACCTACTGTTCAATGCAGAACAAGATAAAGCACTAATAAGGACCACATATGAACTTGGAATTTGAATCTTTGATTCAAAATAGTCCAAACCCATCTGGTCTTAGTTGCATTAGCCCAATACACCCATTTTGCCATGTCTCATGCATGCATCATATTGTTGCACTTTGCTTGGTGTTGATTGTGCTTCGATGTGTTCTTCCTGGTAGGTTCTGCCTCCGAGGATATTCACGAGTATCCAACTGAAGGGCAGTATCCCACCACCACTCCGTCAGGCAAGCAACCCATCGATCATTTCGATACAAACCCATCTTCTCGCTTCTGCTCTCATTTACTGCATTAAGACAACGCGATTCAAACTGCTGTGTGTTGCGGTATTTGAACCCACTTTCCTTAGCATGACCTGTCATTGCCACAGTAACTAGATGAAACCCACTAGCATGTGTAGGAGTTGATTGAGCCATGTTGTGTTCCTACAATGCTATGCTTGTTACGCTTAGAGTCATGTCAGGTCTGGCTCATCAGGGTGATGGACTAGAGTGAAAGCATGTGTCGGTAATGAGAGTGAGGTGTTGAATACGTTTTGGTAAAGGTATCGATGAGAGGCCATGTAGGAGTACATGGTGGGTTGTTTCATTGAGGCCGTCCCTAAGAACTGAGATCTGTATGCGTGATTTAAGATTCAGCTACTACCACGCATTGGGCCCGAAACCAATGGACCCCCTCGGCTTCTTAATCACCCTTGTCCTCTGTCCAGGAGTTGCACGTAGTTTCTAGTGTTTGTAGTAAGCTAGAGGCCGTGGACAGCGCTGACCAAGGGGTGGGCTGTGATGCGGTAGGCTCGTGGCCCGGTGTACCGAGTCGCCCGTTTGGTGTCTCGGGAACCCTGCACACATCGTTCGGGGCCGTATGTGGAAACCTCGGCCGGACTCCCTGCGGATGGAACCTGAATAGGCGATAAACCTGGACTAGAGACTCGAGTGTTTAGGTAGGCTGTGGCCGACACCCTCGCTGGGCTTCCGCTTGAAGGTTGTCGAGTACATACTGTGTAAACGGTGGTAAGTGGTGAGAGCGTGTGTGACGAAGTACACCCCTGCAGGGTATAAAACTATTCGAATAGCCGCGTCCGCGGTGAAGGACTACTTGGTCGCTTATGCAGTTCATAGACAAGTAAAAGGATACTACTAAAAGCCTCAAGATAAGTGTGAGTACCGCGGATGGCTCTCTCGTGGGATGGCGAGGGAGGATCCACGGTGGAGTATTGAGATGGTGATTAGTGGACTCGTGTGCGGAAACTATTTCACAAGTGGTGTCTCATAGGATATCTTAGCCAAGAGTCAAAGCTGGCTTGCTGCATTAACTCCACTACCTTCTTGAGAATGTACATGTATAGTAGGATCTGTTGTAAGACTTGCTGAGTACCTTTGTACTCATGTTGCTTCAATTACTGTTTTCAGACGATAACACCATCCCTTCCGATGGGTTCTATGTAGAACTCGACGACGACGAGTGACTTGCCACCCAGGTGGTGATCTAGGCTTGTGAAGGGCCTACGTAGATAGACAGGCTTCGTCAAGCCTTCTTTCTTTCTAGTGTTTGTACCCAGACAAGTTTGCTTCCGCATGTGCTTGTATGTTTGTATGACTTGAGTGTCGGGTCATGTGACCCCTATCTGTATGAACATGTTATGTAAGGCTCTTCGGAGCCCTTTAAGTAAAGTACTTTGAGTTGTAGAGTTTTGTTGTGATGCCATGTTGTATTTACACATATCGAGCATATTGTGTTTATGATTGAAATGCTTGGTATGTGTGGGATCCGACAATCTAGTTGTTCATCCTTGGCAGCCTCTATGGGGAAATGTAGTCTAGTGCCTCCTTGAGCCATAGTAGTCCGCTACAGCCCGGTTCACCGGAGTCCTGCTAGCCCAGCACTACCGCTCTGGACACTTGACTGGCCGGCATGTGTCTCACATCGCTCCTGTGTCTGTCCCTTCGGGGAAATGTCACGCGGTGACATCCGGAGTCCTGCCTAGCCTGCTACAGCCCGGGTTCCCGGAGTCCTGTTAGCCCAGTGCTACAGCCCGGATTCACACGCTGCTGACCGACACGTTTGATGTTGATTCATGTATGCCTGTCCCCATACGTTAGTGCCGCTTTGGGTTCACGACTAGCCATGTCGGCCCGGGTTCTCTGTCATATGGATGCTAGCGACATTGTCATATACGTGAGCCAAAAGGCGCAAACGGTCCCGGGCCATGGTAAGGCGACACCCGTGGGAGTACCGTGCGTGAGGCCGCAATGTGATATGAGGTGTTACAGGCTAGATCGGTGTGACTTAGAATCGGGGTCCTGACAGTATGCATTTATATGCTATTTTATATGATTTTTGGGACGAACCTATTAACCTATAGCCTAGTACTAGTTTCTTTTTTTTCTTTTTTTAGAAAAGGAGGATGACCCCCGGCCTCTGCATCTGGGAGATGCATGCGGCCATTTTATTGATTATTCTTGAGGACCTTACAAAGTAGAACAACAATATGCCTGAATCCACCATCTTGACAACATCTGCCGCTACTCCTATCCAAATGATGAAGGGGTGCAAGCTGGGCCACATACGCAGACCTCTCACCTCAACCTAACATCTAAAGCCGGAGGTCCCACCCGAGCCATCTGCCGGGTCTGGGGCTCAAACCGGTCCGACGCACTCACATGTGTCGTCGTCGCCGTCTTCCACTAGTCCAGCTTCAGAGCAGATTGAGGTGACAACCTTGGCAGGTCCTCCGCCATCGACGCCACCAGGATGCCAATGACGACCTCTACCTACGCGAGCCTTGGCAGGTCCTCCGCCATTGACGCCACCACGACGCCAGACGACGACCTCCGCCTAGGCGAGTCCATCTCCAAGCAACGGACTTAAATCCATGCTAGAATAGGGCCGCACCACCACCGTCGCCCACCACCCACAAGCGCCACCCAACCCCAAGATTACCAAAGCGGCGCCTTCAAGAAGGGAACGGCGCCATGAGCGCCGCCGCCACCCAACAAAGTTAGGGCTTTCGCCCGAGAGACCTAGGGGAAGGTGAAGTGAGGAGATCAGTCCGTACCGACGCCTCCAAGGAGGGGAACGGCGCCCTCAGGTGTCGCCGTCGGCGCGGCCGGTCATGGCCGGCCAGGGATTTTGACCGAACTAGATCCCCGCCGCTAGCAGCGCGTCCTGTACAGAACCGGCGACCAAGAGGAAGCACGGCCCGACCAGGTTGGCCGCACGCCGAACGGGGGAGGAGGGAGGCGCCAGATCGCGCGCACCGGCCGCCGCAAAAGCCGCCGCCGGCCGCCAACGACCACCGAATCCCGCCGCCCGCGCGGCCGGGACACCAGATCCACCGCCCGCACGGCTGCTAGCCGGCCATGCCTTGCCAATGGAGCCGCCGCTCCAGATCCGGGGTTCCCCACGCAGAAGCATGGCAACCGAGGCCCCGCCGCCACCATCCTTGGCGCCCCAGGCTTGCCCGGCGGCTGCATCAGGCGGCGGCGAGGAAGGGAAGAGGAGGAGGAGTGGCTAGGGTTGGGAGGAGGAGGGGCAGGCGTGGGTTGGGAGGAGGAGGAGGAGCGTGTGGGGAGGGGTCAAACGGAGTCCAATTGACGTGCTAATTTTTGATGATTTTTATGGACCAAAAGAAGCCCCCGGAGTGAAAGAGTTGGGCCAGAAGAGTCCCGGGCCGTCCACGAGGGTGGGGGGCGCGCCCTACCCCCCTGGGCACGCCGCCCTATCTCATGGACGACTCGGAGACCCCCCTGACTTGTTCCCAACGCCAAAAATTCCTATAAATACACAAACCTCCAGAACCTAACCTAGATCGGGAGTTCCGCCGCCGCAAGCCTCTGTAGCCACCAAAAACCAATCAGGACCCTGTTCCGGCACCCTGCCGGAGGGGGGATCCCTCACCGGTGGCCATCTTCATCATCCCGGCACTCTCCATGACGAGGAGGGAGTAGTTCACCCTCGGGGCTGAGGGTATGTACCAGTGGCTATGTGTTTGATCTCTCTCTCGTGTTCTTGATTTGGCACGATCTTGATGTATCGCGAGCTTTGCTATTATAGTTGGATCTTATGATGTTTCTCCCCCTCTACTCTCTTGTAATGGATTGAGTTTTCCCTTTGAAGTTATCTTATCGGATTGAGTCTTAAGGATTTGAGAACACTTGATGTATGTTTTGGTGATCAACTTGCGGGTTCCGTGACCTTGGGAATCTATGCATAGGGGTTGGCACACATTTTCGTCTTGACTCTCCGGTAGAAATTTGGGGCACTCTTTGAAGTTCTTTGTGTTGGTTTGAATAGATGAATTTGAGATTGTGTGATGCATATCGTATAATCTTACCCACGGATACTTGTGGTGACATTGGAGTATCTAGGTGACATTAGGGTTTTGGTTGATTTGTATCTTAAGGTGTTATTCTAGTACGAACTCTATGATAGATCGAATGGAAAGAATAGCTTCGTGTTATTTTACTACGGACTCTTGAATAGATCGATCAGAAAGAATAACTTTGAGGTGGTTTCATACCCTACAATAATCTCTTCGTTTGTTCTCCGCTATTAGTGACTTTGGAGTGACTCTTTGTTGCATGTTGAGGGATAGTTATATGATCCAGTTATGTTATTATTGTTGAGAGAACTTGCACTGGTGAAAGTATGAACCCTAGGCCTTGTTTCCTAGCATTGCAATACCATTTGTGCTCACTTTTATCATTAGTTACCTTGCTGTTTTTATATTTTCAGATTACAAAAACCTATATCTACCATCATTATTGCACTTGTATCACCATCTCTTCGCCGAACTAGTGCACCTATACAATTTACCATTGTATTGGGTGTGTTGGGGACACAAGAGACTCTTTGTTATTTGGTTGCAGGGTTGCTTGAGAGAGACCATCTTCAACCTATGCCTCCCACGGATTGATAAACCTTAGGTCATCCACTTGAGGGAAATTTTCTACTGTCCTACAAACCTCTGCACTTGGAGGCCCAACAACGTCTACAAGAAGAAGGTTGTGTAGTAGACATCACATTGTTGCTACAAATTGATTACCTTACCTGCTATTCTAAATGCTTAGTATAAGATGCTAGTATTCCACCAGTGGCCCTACATTCTTGTCCGTATGCTATGCTATGCTATTGGGTCGTGATCACTTCGGGAGGTGATCACGGGTATAAACTATATACATACTATACATGATACATGATGTGACTAAAGTCGGGTCGGCTCGCAGAGTACCCGTGAGTGATTCACGGACCGGGGGCTGAAAGGACATTATTCCCGACGGCCCTCTGTGTGGATCTTTGTGGCGGAGCCATAGGGCAGATTGTGACCACTTAGGAGATAGGTTAGCCTGGTCCCTGGTAGGCATCCGCGGTTATTTCATAATAACACGCTTAATGGGATTGGGTATTTCATCCGAGTTGGCCGTTGGCCTTATACGCACTAACCGCCACGTGGGACAAGATATGGGCAATCGGCGTGGTAGTATCAGCCAAAGCTTTCCAGACGTCAGCGACTGAGCGGCGCGCGCCGGGTTGGACCGCATAAAGCACCTTCCTTTGTAATGGAGGCTGCCTGGGCTGCTCACCGGCCGCCCTTGCAACGTGCAGGAGTGCAAAGGGCGATGGGCCCAAGACCCCTGCGCGCTTAGGATTTAGACTAGCGTGCTGACCTCTCTATTAGGAGGTAGTGTTGCGACGTGTTGATCTTTCGAGGCCGGACATGAACTAGGAAAGTGTGCCTGGCTAGAGGGATCGAGTGTGTCAGGTAATGTGGTGGACGCCTGCAAGGAAGATTGATCTATTCGAATAGTCGTGTCCACGGCAACAGGATGACCAGGAGTTATTATCTGGCCTCATGACAACTAGAACTGGATACTTAATAAAACACACCCTTTCAAGTGTCGGATACAACCCGGTGATCACTTTCCTCCAGGGCGACGAGGGGAGGATTGCCGAGTAGGATTATGCTATACGTTGTTACTTGGTGAACTTACGAGCTACTCTCTTCTATATGCTTCAAGATGGAGGCTGCCAGAAGCAAAGTCTGGTACGTCTCCAATGTATCTATAATTTTTTATTGTTCCATGCTATTATATTATCTGTTTTGGATGTTTAATGGGCTTTAATATACCTTTTTATACTATTTTTGGGACTAACCTATTAACCGAAGGCCCAGTGCAAATTGCTGTTTTTTTTGCCTATTTCAGTGTTTCGCAGAAAAGGAATATCAAACGGAATGAAACCTTCGCGGGGTTCTTTTTTGGAACAAACGCAGTCCAAGAGACTTGGAGTGGAGGTCAAGGAAGCCACGAGGTGGCCACGAGGTAGGAGGGCGCGCCCAGGGGGGTAGGCGTGCCCCCACCCTCGTGGGCCCCTCGTAGCTCCACCGACCTATTTCTTTTGCCTATATATACTCTTATACCCTGAAAACATCGAGGAGAGCCACAAAACCACTTTTCCACCGCCGCAACCTTCTGTACCCCTGAGATCCCATCTTGGGGCCTTTTCCGGCGCTCTGCCGGAAGGGGATTCGATGACGGAGGGCTTCTACATCAACACCATAGCCTCTCCGATGATGTGTGAGTAGTTTACCACAGACCTTCGGGTCCATAGTTATTAGCTAGATGGCTTCTTCTCTCTCTTTCGATCTCAATACAAAGTTCTCCTCGCTCTTCTTGGAGATCTATTCGATGTAATTCTTTTTGCGGTGTGTTGGTAGAGATCCGATGAATTGTGGGTTTATGATCAAGATTATCTATGAACAATATTTGATTCTTCTCTGAATTCTTATATGCATGATTTAATATATTTGCAAGTCTCTTTGAATTATCAGTTTGGTTTGGCCTACTAGATTGATCTTTCTTGCAATGGGAGAAGTGCTTAGCTTTGGGTTCAATCTTGCAGTGTCCTTTCCAAGTGACAACAGGGGCAGCAAGGCACGTATTGTATTGTTGCCATCGAGGATATGGGGTTTATATCATATTGCTTGAGTTTATCCCTCTACATCATGTCATCTTCCTTAATGCGTTACTCTATTCTTATGAACTTAATACTCTAGATGCATGCTGGATAGCGGTCGATGTGTGGAGTAATAGTAGTAGATGCAGAATCGTTTCGATCTAATTGACACGGACGTGATGCCTATGTTCATGATCATGCCTAGATATTCTCATAACTATGCGCTTTTCTATCAATTGCTCGACAGTAATTTGTTCACCCACTGTAAGATATGCTATCTTGAGAGAAGCCACTAGTGAAACCTATGGCCCCCGGGTCTATTTTACATCATATTAGTTCCCCGTCAACTAGCTATTTCTGTCGCCGTTTATTTTGCAATCTTTACTTTCCAATCTATACAACAAAAATACCAAAAATATTTATCTTATTATCTTTATCAGATCTCACTTTTGCAAGTGGCCGTGAAGGGATTGACAACCCCTTTATCACGTTGGTTGCAAGGTTCTGTATTGTTTGTGCAGGTACTAGGCGATTTGCGTGTAGTCTCCTACTGGATTGATACCTTGGTTCTCAAAAACAGAGGCAAATACTTACGCTACTTTGTTGCATCACCATTTCCTCTTCAAGGGAAAACCAACGCATGCTCAAGAGGTAGCAAGAAGGATTTCTGGCACCGTTGCCGGGGAGATCTACGCACAAGTCGAGACATACCAAGTACCCTTCACAAACTCTTCTCCCTCGCATTACATTATTTGCCATTTGCCTCCCGTTTTCCTCTCCCCCACTTCACCTTTGCCGTTTTATTCGCCTCTTTCCCGTTTGCTTTTCTTTCGCCATGGCCGAATCGAAAAGGGCTAAGGGTTATCCCCCGGGTTTTAGTACTTTGGATAGTCCCTCTGTCCTTTCTAAGCTCGTAAATAATGACGCTATGGAAAGACCTACCGGGGTTATCAATGAGGGTTTGAATAATTTTGATGAAGATGATCCCGGAATTTTTCGTTATTTACTTGATGAGTCTTTGAAAGATGCTTGGGATAGGCTATTAAGAATCCGAGCTAGCTATGTGCCCCCAATATCAAATATAGATATGCCTAAAAAGCTTTTATGTTGTCTTACCCTCTTCGTTCAAGCAAGTTTTAGATTCTATTTATGAAGAAGGTTTTCTTGAGGGGGATACAATAGATACCTATGAAAAGATGAAGACCATATTTGGGCACCCCATGAGTGAGAAGGTTGAATCCTCCTCTCTTTTGTGCTTTTATCAAAATGAAATTATCAAAGAGATGAAGGCTAGCTTAGATGCAAATTTCTATAGCGTGCTTAATCTTTCTTCCATGATTAATGGCCACGTGCTTTCTCAAAATAGAAAGATAAATGCTATAGATAAGAAATTTTCTCTTTTCTTTCCCAACACCAAAGATGGTAATACCTAGATCTATTCTTGTTTTTATGCCTAGCTAGGGGCGTTAAACGATAGCGCTTGTTGGGAGGCAACCCAATTTTATTTTTGTTCCTTGATTTTTGTTCCTGTTTAGTAATAAATAATTCATCTAGCCTCTTTTTGGATATGTTTTTATGTTTTAATTAGTGTTTGTGCCAAGTAGAACCAATAGGATCTTCTTGGGTGATACTTGTTTGATCTTGCTGAAAAAGACAGAACTTTGCGCTCACGAAAATAATTGTTAAAATTCACCAGAACGTGATAAAATACTAATTATATTTGCAGTACATCAATATACAAATTTTCAAGTTTTTCCTAGTTATTCAGAATTTTTGAAGTGCCAGAAGTATTCGAACAAATCAGATAGCTACAGACTGATCTGTTTTTGACAGATTCTTTTTTTCGTGTGTTGTTTGCTTATTTTAATGAGTCTATGGCTAGTATCGGGGGGTATGAACCATAGAGAAGTTGTAATACAGTAGGTTTATAACCAATATAAATAAAGAATGAGTTCATTACAGTACCTTAAAGTTGTGGTTTGTTTTCTTATACTAACGGAGCTCATGAGATTTTCTGTTGAGTTTTGTGTTGTGAAGTTTTCAAGTTTTTGGGTAAAGATTTGATGGATTTTGGAATAAGGAGTGGCAAGAGCCTAAGCTTGGGGATGCACAAGGCACCCCAAGGTAAAATTCAAGGACAACCAAAAGCCTAAGCTTGGGGATGCCCTGGAAGGCATCCCCTCTTTCGTCTTCGTCTATCGGTAACTTTACTTGAGGCTATATTTTTATTCACCACATGATATGTGTTTTGCTTGGAGCGTCTTGTATGATTTGAGTCTGTGCTTTTTAGTTTACCACAATCATCCTTGTTGTACACACCTTTTGGAGAGACACACATGAATTGGAATTTATTAGAATACTCTATGTGCTTCACTTATATCTTTTGAGCTAGATAATTTTGCTCTAGTGCTTCACTTATATATTTTAGAGCACGGTGGTGGTTTTATTTTATAGAAATTATTGATCTCTCATGCTTCACTTATATTATTTTGAGAGTCCTTTAGAACAGCATGGTAATTTTCTTTGGCTATAAAATTACTCTTAATATGATAGGCATCCAAGATGGGTATAATAAAAACTTTCATATAGAGTGCATTGAATACTATGAGAAGTTTGATACTTGATGATTGTTTTGAGATATGAAGATGGTAATATTAGAGTCATGCTAGTTGAGTAATTGTGAATTTTAGAAATACTTGTGTTGGAGTTTGCAAGTCCCGTAGCATGCACGTATGGTAAACGTTGTGTGACAAATTTGAAGCATGAGGTGTTTTTTTTTATTGTCCTCCTTATGAGTAGCGGTCGGGGACGAGCGATGGTCTTTTCCTACCAATCTATCCCCCTAGGAGCATGCATGTAGTGCTTGGTTTTTGATGACCTGTAGCTTTTTGCAATAAGTATGTGAGTTCTTTATGACTAATGTTGAGTCCATGGATTATACGCACTCTCACCTTTCCATCATTGCTAGCCTCTTTGGTACCGTGCATTGCCCTTTCTCACCTTGAGAGTTGGTGCAAACTTCGCCGGTGCATCCAACCCCCATGATATGATACGCTCTATCACACACGAACCTCCTTATATCTTCCTCAAAACAGCCACCATACCTACCTATTATGGAATTTCCATAGCCATTCCGAGATATATTGCCATGCAACTTTCCACCGTTCCGTTTATTATGACAAACTTCATCATTGTCATATTGCCTTGCATGATCATGTAGTTGACATCGTATTTGTGGCAAAGCCACCGTGCATAATTTCGTACATGTCACTCTTGTTTCATTGCCCATCCCGGTACTCCGCCGGAGGCACTCATATAGAGTCATACTTTGTTCAAGTATCGAGTTGTAATCCTTGAGTTGTAAATAAATAGAAGTGTGATGATCATCATTATTAGAGCATTGTCCCAAGAAAAAGAGAGAGAAAAAGAGAAAGGCCAAAAATATATATAAAAAAGAAAGGCCAAAAAAAGAAATAAAAGGGACAATGCTACTATCCTTTTTCCACACTTGTGCTTCAAAGTAGCACCATGATCTTCATGATAGAGAGTCTCTTGTTCTGTCACTTTCATATACTAGTGGGAATTTTTCATTATAGAACTTCGCTTGTATATTCCAACAATGGGCTTCCTCAAATGCCCTAGGTCTTCGTGAGCAAGCAAGTTGGATGCACACCCACTTAGTTTCTTTTGTTGAGCTTTCATACATTTATAGCTCTAGTGCATTCGTTGCATGGCAATCCCTACTCCTTGCATTGAGATCAATTGATGGGCATCTCCCTAGCCCGTTGATTAACCGCGTCAATGTGAGACTTTCTCCTTTTTTGTCTTCTCCACACAACCCCCATCATCATATTCTATTCCACCCATAGTGCTATGTCCATGGCTCACGCTCATGTATTGCGTGAAAGTTGAAAAAAGTTTGAGATTACTAAAGTATGAAACAATTGCTTGGCTTGTCATCGGGGTTGTGCAAGATGAGAGCATCTTGTGTGACGAAAATGAAGCATGGCCAAACTATATGACTTTGTAGGGATGAGATTTCTTTGGCTATGTTATTTTGAGAAGACATAATTGCTTAGTTAGTATGCTTGAAGTATTATTATTTTTATGTCAATATTAAACTTTTCTCTTGAATCTTTTGGATCTGAACATTCAAGCCACAATGAAGAAAATTACATTGAAAATTATGTTAGGTAGCATTCCACATCAAAAATTCTGTTTTTATCATTTACCTACTCAAGGACGAGCAAGAATTAAGCTTCGGGATGCTTGATACGTCTCCAACGTATCTATAATTTTTTATTGTTCCATGCTATTATATTATCTATTTTGGATGTTTAATGGGCTTTAATATACCTTTTTATATTATTTTTGGGACTAACCTATTAACCGAAGGCCCAGTGCAAATTGTTATTTTTCTGCCTATTAAAGTGTTTCTCAGCAAAGGAATATCAAACGGAATCCAAACGGAATGAAACCTTCGCGAGGATCTTTTTTTGAACAAACGCAATCGAGGAGACTTGGAGTGGAGGTCAAGGAAGCCACAAGGCAGCCACGAGGTAGGAGGGCGCGCCCAGGGGATAGGCGCGCCCCCACCCTCGTGGGCCCCTCGTAGCTCCACCGACCTATTTCTTTCGCCTATATATACTCTTATACCCTGAAAACATCGAGGAGAGCCACGAAACCACTTTTCCACCGCCGCAACCTTCTGTACCACTGAGATCCCATCTTGGGGCCTTTTCCGGCGCTCCGCCGGAAGGGGATTCGATGACGGAGGGCTTCTACATCAACACCATAGCCTCTCCGATGATGTGTGAGTAGTTTACCACAAACCTTCGGGTCCATAGTTATTAGCTAGATGGCTTCTTCTCTCTCTTTCGATCTCAATACAAAGTTCTCCTCGCTCTTCTTGGAGATCTATTCGATGTAATTCTTTTTGTGGTGTTTTTTTTGAGATCCGATGAATTGTGGGTTTATGATCAAGATTATCTATGAACAATATTTGATTCTTCTCTGAATTCTTATATGCATGATTTAATATATTTGCAAGTCTCTTCGAATTATCAGTTTGGTTTGGCCTACTAGATTGATCTTTCTTGCAATGGGAGAAGTGCTTAGCTTTGGGTTCAATCTTGCGGCGTCCTTTCCCAGTGACAGCAGGGGCAGCAAGGCACGTATTGTATTGTTGCCATCGAGTATAAAAAGATGGGGTTTATATCATATTGCTTGAGTTTATCCCTCTACATCAGGTCATCTTGCTTAATGCGTTACTCTATTCTTATGAACTTAATACTCTAGATGCATGCTGGATAGCGGTCGATGTGTGGAGTAATAGTAGTAGATGCAGAATCGTTTCGGTCTAATTGACACGGACATGGTGCCTATGTTCATGATCATGCCTAGATATTATCATAACTATGCGCTTTTCTATCAATTGCTCGACAGTAATTTGTTCACCCACTGTAAGATATGCTATCTTGAGAGAAGCCACTAGTGAAACCCATGGCCCCCGGGTCTATTTTACATCATATTAGTTTCCCGTCAACTAGCTATTTCTGTCGCTGTTTATTTTGCAATCTTTACTTTCCAATCTATACAACAAAAATACCAAAAATATTTAACTTATTATCTTTATCAGATCTCACTTTTGCAAGTGGCCGGGAAGGGATTGACAACCCCTTTATCGCATTGATTGCAAGGTTCTTGATTGTTTGTGCAGGTACTAGGCGATTTGCGTGTAGTCTCCTACTGGATTGATACCTTGGTTCTCAAAAACTGAGGGAAATACTTATGCTACTTTGCTGCATCACCCTTTCCTCTTCAAGGGAAAACCAACGCATGCTTAAGAGGTAGCACAGTCTTCGATAGGACTAGCTTCCCCCTCTCTTATTCTGGCATTCTGCAGTTCAGTGCACAGATACTACCCGTTTCATTGATACCAATGCATATGTAGTGTAGATCCTTACTTGCCAGTACTTTGGATGAGTACTCACGGTTGCTTTGGTCCCTCTTTTCCCCCTTTTCCTATCTTCTCGGATGTCAGAACCAGATGCTGGAGCCTCGGAGCCAGACGCCACCGTCGACGACGACCCCTACTACACCGGGGGTGCCTACTACTACGTTCAGGCCGCCGATGACTAGGAGTAATTAGGAGGATCCCAGGCAGGAGGCTTGCGCCTCTTTGATATGTATCCCAGTGTGTGCTATCCATCTTATGGCACCTTGTTTAACTTATGTTTGTACTTAGATATTGTTGCTTCCGCTGACTCGTTTATATTCGAGCACTTGTATACGAGCCCTCGAGGCCCCTGGCTTGTAATATGATGCTTGTATGGCTTACTTATGTTTAGAGTTGTGTCGTGATATCTTCCCGTGAGTCCCTGATCTTGATCGTACACGTTTGCATGTATGCATGATTAAGGTACGATTTAATTGGGGGCGTCATAAGTTGGTATCAGAGCCGACTGCGTGTAGGAAACCCCCTTCTAAACTCCTTGGCCGAAGTCGAGTCTAGTCATTGCAAAACTTTTACTAATATGGTTGTGTGGCTTACGGGCCCACGTCGCCATTGGGTGGTATTAGGATCTTTTATTCCTCGTCTATACTCTGGGACCCTGATCTCTCTTATGTTTTGGTTAAATGATTTTACTAACTGTAACTCTATGTTCTCGTAATTACTTCCTCCCGGAGAGCCCCTTATTACAGATGATTGCCTGTTGCACCAGAAGATTCTGAAGATATTCTACGATGTTCTCTCAAGACTTTGTGCCATCACTTTCGCAATTCCCTTCCATTGATAAACCCCTATGGATAACCACGTACACTTCCATTCATACAATCATTCCCAGCTGCTCTTGTTATTACAAGATACATCGAATTATTCTCCGACTTTTAATAATCCCTTGTGCCACTTCCTCCCAGTTGCGTTCCATATGACTAGCAATATTTATTAGTATCCTTTGTCATTAGCATTTCAAGTCCCTTGATTCAATAGGTTCCGAAAGCTCGCAATCCTCAATTGGATCCTAGAATTCATCCTTCCAGCTCAAACGTCGTTTTAAACATGAGCTGGATCTCGACCGATCAAATTGGCATCGACTGTGTCTCTTGGTCTATTCAACTTATTCATCTTTAATCAGAGCATCTGTTTCTAATCCCTTGATCTGGAAATCATAATTTTTTTGCATTTAAGCTCTGAATTAGTCCGTTGTTTCTATAATCCAATGCCTTTGCCTTGTTTCTTCATTTGGTTGTGTATCGATGCTCATGTCGGCTCTGTTATGGACCGTCAGATCCTTTGTTGAAGTATTATCCGACAGTGTCCTTCATATTCAATAACCTTGTGAGCCTTTCCACGGGTATAAAATGCCTTTGGTAAATTGTATCCTCTGCTTTGTCAACCATGCTCTGCTTTCGAGCTTGTATTATTTACTCCGAAGTTTGTGGTATATGTTCCTAAGATGCCCAATGGGTTGAACCAACACCTTCCCCAATCTGTGTGAACCCGAAAGATTTCACGGTTCATACTTATCTGGTATTGCACCAGGTAAAACTTTCACCAACTAATATCATTCGAAACACGAGAAGTGAATGGAAGGTTATGCATTGAAGAAGTGTGAGTCGACCTTGAACCTTTGTGTTCATGACCATGGACACGATGTGGATCCTATCATGGAAGCTTCTTGTAATAATAACTATTTCCTTGATATAATATCCTCTAGTATCTGTGAATTGATCCTTTGCAATTGTGGTTCCGGCCATATGTTCTCCTTTGATTCTATTTCTCGGACAAGTTAAAGTCTTGCCTTCTGCAGATCAATACCCCTGCCCAACCTCTATTTTTGATCCACCTTCGAATATTACCCCCTGGTATCTCGAGGATATCAACCCATTGCACTACATCTTATAAATTTTGGATGAAGTAGTACCTTTCCCCGTCATAGTCACTCCACGGGTTTTGGGTTGTCGTCAACCAAGAACACTGATTAGTGAATCAAATCAACACTGTGATTCAGTACTCCTAGTACTTTGTTGATGAGACGTTTAATACTCCATCACGTCATTCCTAGCCTAATCGGATACATCATTATCGTGCTAATTTTAACTCTGCTACCTAGTTCTTCTTCCCGAAGCACAAATTTCGACGGTGAGCTAATCTTACGTCGGTCTTCCTCGTCGTATCGTTTCTCCTTGAACAACAAACTTGATTTCAAGTTTGCGTCGTACCCATGGTTCCAATAACCTTTCGCTTCATCATTCCTTTGACTTGATGTCATCGTTGTTCGATTGCTTCTTCGTGGAGCCTCTCGACAAAAGTTGTCGTGATTATCATCAACATTTTGACTCCTTCTAGGATATTAATCGAATTCATGATGATAAGTGCCATCCTCATCCCTTGGTAGTTTCAGTTACCATCGACAACATCCTTACCTTCCATTCATCACAAACTTGTTCATGTTATGGATACAACTTGCTATCCAACTTGTATTTTGTTTTACCTTGAAGTATTACTATCTTTTATGTCAAGTATGTTGTGAGGATTGCTCCACCTCTTAAGGATTCTTGGTATAGTGATACTTCTCACCATCACCATTCTTTCTTGGTCCCCGTGTTGATTCTAACCAGGATACCAACAAGTTAATGGTGCTTCTTAATTGGATTGTGTACTTCTAGCAACCCTATTGCTTTGAAGTTAACAGACAACAATTCATTCTTAGACTATTGGTTATTGAATCACCATTCTAACATTGATCATGCTACCTAAGCCCATATTTCGAGTGCACCTTTCAACCAATGTTTAATTGTGCATGTTTTCCTTGAGCATACCTCATTATATCATTTGATCTGACAAATGTTATCTCCTTGTTCACATAATTGTGGAAATCAATCTTTTGAAAATCTCGATGAATTGTCGCTGAGTTCATCGGCCACTTCCTCATCCTCTCCTTGGTTTAATGATGAACTCATGATTCGAGACTTGCTTCCATAGTTCATTTCCTGAGAATCTTGCAACGCTATCTCGTCAAATTGTGTTGCGCCCCTTCCTTCTCAGGCATCCTGAGTCTGAGGTATCCTGACACCAATCGGATCTGAATCTCGGTCAGATATGATGGTTGGAACATATTCCCACGGGTTATAACATTGATCTTTGACCCGATAAGGTGATGTGATTCCTAGCACACCTGGCCGGAGGACCTATTGATATAGTTCTTCCTTTTTATCAAGGTTAACCATTCTTCCATGAGGAAATTATAAGACTTATTTTATAAGTTGTTCCTAATGAATCCTTTGAGTATCCAAAGTCCGACCTTGCTTGAAGACCATGTCAATGCTATCTCGAAGCATGTCTATGGTACTCCGACTTCAATAAGAATATTTGAAGCACAATGCTACATTTTCTTCATCAATTATCCTATCACTGTTGTATGGGTAATGTCATGAAATTCCTCTCCCATTACCTAAATGGTTTTCTACTTTCTATACTGTCATGGATATCATGCTTTGCTTGTCCTTGGGAAGGATATACTCCTGATATATGTGTTTAAACACATTTTCCTTTCCATTGTTGTGTTTAAACTGATAATCACATTTTCCCTTCCATTGTTTTATTTAACCTTTCTTGTGATCTAAAGCAGTAATATTCTCATGCTTATGTAGACACCTTGGTGTACAACCCTGTTAGTAGGACCCTGTTACTATTATTGATGACATTCCGGTAGCCACCGATGGACGAGAATTTTGCCTATTGGTCCGCCTCATTCAACGAGCAGGAAAATGATTCTCTTCGTTCCTTGCCCTTGGTACCGACATTGTTGACGACATAGCTGACAGGCTACCCTCCAACATGTCTTGCTATCATGCCCGTGCAAGAAGTTAGTGCCCTTTCTACTTTGAACCCACATGGCGGGCCCATAAACCACAGTTCCACAGGATCAAAACCTGACTCTCCTGTACACCCCTGTTGCCAAAGTTATTCCTCGCGCTTGACTTCTTATGTAATTCACAGGCCACCTTCCTAGAGAGGATCTATTCTGGTATCAGGCACAATACTTATTCTCGTTTGCTGTGAACCCCTTTCACGCCTTGTTTCAGGTATCGAATGATTGCCTGCACGTTATAAACTTCTCATGGTACCTTCTTACTTTGCTCTCGATATTTTCTTAAGTTCCAATTCGAGAGTTACTTTCCGCCACCTCCCCTGGTGTTAACTACCAAATAAGCGACCTTGTAGAGGTCAGTTCTTCCGAAGATACCCCTTATCCTTTTTTCGTAAGTACGATGGAACTCCCGAAGAAAGGATGACGACTTCATCATGATGACCCAAAGCAGAGAAATGAAGAGATCAACGTAATGGATCGACCTCTTCGAGAAGAGCAACCAAGACGGAGAAGATTCGTTAGAATTTCATAACCAACCCTTTCCCCCTTACTGCACCTCTTAAATCTCGGGACGAGATTTCTTGTAGTGGAGGAGAATTGTAAAGCCCGGATAATTAAGCTACAGTAACCCTCTACTAATGATGCCACGTCACCATGATTACTCTTGTTAATCTCGCAATGATTCAAATCTCCTTTGAATTCAAATTCAATATCAAGTCTAATAATCAAAATTTTCAAATATTAAAACTAAAATGTTCTAGTTGTGATAAATAATCCATAGGAAATTATGGTGGTGAAATCACATTTTTATCAAATAGTTAAATGCACTAGTAATTTAAAAAGTGGCCTAAACCATTATTTAAATACTTAGTAATTAACAATTACAAACTATTTTATGTTAAGTGCTAAATTATTGGTGGCGCTGGTATAATTTGTATTACACAATTTAGGTGCTATCAATATGTTTTACAAAACTAAATTAATTTGGAAATTAAATAAAACTAAAAAGAAACTAAAAATAAAAACAAAAACAAAAAAAACAAGAGCCCCCTTCCCCCCACTGGGCCAACCGGCCCAGCTAATCACCCGGCCATCCCACTAACCTAGCCGGCCCAGCCGCCCCCCTCATAACACACCCCCACCCGACAAGGAAACCCTAACCGACCACACCCCACTTTCCCCCACTCCCCCACATCGCCCGCTCCTCCCCCCCCCCCCCCCCCCCCCCCGCGATCCACGACGCCCCTCGTCGCTGGACCAACCCTCGTCGCCGCCGCTTGTAGCACCGCTGCCTCGACCTCGCCCGTCCTCGTCCTCCTCCCCGACCGGCTTCCCCAAGCCTCGACGCCCAATCCCCTGCAGCGGGGGTGAGACCCCGATCCCCTTCCCTCTCTCTGTCGAACGTCGTCCGCGCCATGCTCGTCGCCCTGACCAGGCCCTGAAGAGACTTAATTTGGCCCACTATTAGTTTCGGGCCTTTAAAAGGCCAAGTAAACCGCTTGCCTTAATTGGGCCAGAAAATTAAATAGGCTTTTAACAGGATGAGATCTAGATTGAGCCTTAAGTGTGGCGAACAAATCACGGGCGGACAATAGGCTGTAATATACATCGGCCCATTATTGGCCCATTGGTATGATGGGCCATTAACATGCTGAAATGTTTTTGGGCCTTAGCTGACCCAATTACATGACGGGCTGGAAGTAGGCCGAATGTATAACGAGCCAAAATTAGGCCCAAAACTATCAAGGGCCTTTAACGGGCCGATAGGCGGTTTGGGCTAGAATGTATCCATGAAGACTACGAGCCGTTAAGAGGCCAAAAGTCACTATGGACCAGAATTAGGCCCAGGTGCAACTCGGGCCTTTAAATGGCCGAAAGTGAAACCGGGCCGAAAGAGGCCCATATGTAGACCGGGCCGCTGACAGGCTGAAACTAATATTGGGTCAAACTGTTAAACGGGTCATTAAGAGGCCGAAGACCAAATCAGGCCCCCAATGGGCCCAATGGCACAGTAGTTGTTAAAGTGTCGTATCTGTTATAGGTCGTAATATGGACTGTAATTTGGCCCAAACTATTGCAGGCTGTTAACATGTCGGATCAGATATGAGCCATAAAATGGCCCAGAATATTGCAGTCCTTTAACAGGTCGTATCTGATGTGGACCATAATTTGGTCTAGAAAATGTTAGGCTATTAATGGGCCGGCCCATTAGATCTGACGAAATCTTGTGCGCATGTTCCTGGGCCAGCTTTTAAACCTATATGGGCCTCTATTGGGCCGTCCCATGTGTCAATGTTTCATTGGTGACTCCTGCCCAGTGGACGGTTGACATCTGTCCCAACACTGAGCTGACACGTGGATCGTCAATGAATGAGAATTTTGAAGGAAATATGCCCTAGAGGCAATAATAAAGTTGTTATTTTATATTTCCTTATTCATGATAAATTTTTATTATTCATGCTAGAATTGTATTGATCGAAAACATAAATACATGTGTGAATACATAGACAAACAATGTGTCCCTAGTGAGCCTCTACTTGACTAGCTCGTTGATCAAAGATGGTTAAGATTTCCTAACCATGGACATGAGTTTTCATTTGATAAAAGGGTCACATCATTAGGACAATGATGTGATGGACAAGACCCATCTGTTAGCTTAGCATAATGACCGTTTAGTTTTATTGCTATTGCTTTCTTCATGTCAAGTACATATTCCTTCAACTATGAGATTATGCAACTCCCGGATACCGGAGGAATACCTTGTGTGCTATCAAATGTCACAACGTAACTGGGTGATTATAAAGATGCTCTACAGGTACCTCCGAAGGTGTTTGTTGGGTTGGCATAGATCAAGATTAGGATTTCTCACTCCGAGTATCGGAGAGGCATCTCTGGGCCCTCTCCGTAATGCACATCATAAGAAGCCTTGCAAGCAAAGTGACTAATGAGTTAGTTATATGATGATGTATTACAGAACAAGTAAAGATACTTTCTGGTAACGAGATTGAACTAGGTATGTAGATACCGACGATCGAATCTCGGGCAAGTAACATACCGGTGACAAAGGGAATAACGTATGTTGTCATAACGGTTCGACAGATAAAGATCTTCGTAGAATATGTATGAGCCAATATGAGCATCCAGGTTCCGCTATTATTTATTGACCGGAGAGGTGTCTCGGTCATGTCTACATAGTTTTCGAACCCGCAGGGTCCGCACACTTAACGGTCGATGACGATTTAGTATTATATGAGTTATGTGATTTGGTGACCGAATGTTGTTCGGAGTCCCGGATGAGATCACGGACATGTCGAGTAGTCTCAAAATGGTCGAGAGGTAAAGATTGATATATAGGACGATGGTATTCGGACACCGGAAGTGTTCTGGGGGTACCGGGTACTTATCGGGTCACCGAAAAGGAGTTTCGGGCACCCCCGGCAAAGATATGGACCTTATGGGCCAAGTGAGGGAACACACCAGCCCTGGTGCACCCCTATAGAGGCCAGCCCTATGAGGAGGAGAAGGAAAGAGAGGAGGGCAAGGAAAGTGTGGATTGGGATTCCTACTTCCTTCCCTCCCCCCCCCTCTTTCCTTCCACCTCGGTTATATATGGCAGGGGGCGGCTTGGGAGGGACTCCAAGTAGGATTCCTCCTACTTGGGTGCCTACTATGGCTCCTCCTGCCTCCCTCCCACCTATATATATGAGGAGGGGGCGCCTAGCACACAACAGACAATTGCCTAGCTGTGTGCGGCGCCCCCCTCCATAGTTTACACCCTCGGTCATATCTTCGTACACTACAAAAAAATACACTTCCGTGATGATACGTGTTTGTCACAGTAGGTCGCGTTTTTTGTCATGCATGTACATCCATGACGATTTTATGACAGAATCAAGATAGTCATACCTGTGCTATCGTAGAAGTGTTCCATGACATTACCAAAATTATCATCACGGAAGTGTCCACTTCCATGACGATAAATCGCGCGTCACAGAAGTGCTTTCGTCAAGGGTGACCAACACGTGGCATCCACCGTAACGGAACGCCGTTAAGCTATCGGGTCGGGTTTTGGATCCGATAACCCGTTAACAGCCCCGACCAATGGGAAATTTCCACGTGTAAAATTCTTATTGGCCGGACGAAACACGTGTCAGCTCATCAGTTGGTCAGATAGGCGCCTATGATATGTCGACACGTGCCACGGCCCACCACTGGCCCATTTAGCTTACAAAGCCGACCCGTTTGACTTGGTCAAAAGTTAACGGGCTGGCCCATGAAAAGCCTGTTAACGGCCTCTTCACAAATAGCCGATTTTACGGCCCGTTAACTCACGGCCCGTTAGGCCCTAAAGGAAATCGGCCCAACAACGTCATGTGGGCCGTCGAATATAACACCAGCCCATTTCACTTTCGGCCCATGTATGGCCCACGACGTCTTTCGGCCCATATGAGGCCTTCGTATCTTTCGGCCCTTTACAGGCCCACGGTGACTCTAGCCCATAATGAACAGTAATTTTCTTTATACCCGTTAACAGCCCGTGATTTACATGGGCCGTTTCCAGCCCGTGTTAGCTTTCAGCCTATTGACGGCCCATACGTTCTTGGGCTCCTTTTCGGCCCTCCATTACTTCTGGCCCGTTACTGGCCTGTTCCCCTAATGGGCCAAATTCGGCCCATGGCAAAAGTCGGCCCGTTACTGGCCTGTTCCCCTAATGGGCCAAATTCGGCCCATGGCAAGAGTCGGCCCATTACTGGCCTGTTACCCTAATGGGCCAAATTCGACCCATGGCAAGAGTCGGCCCGTTTCTGGCCTATTAACCCGTTGTGCCGTTTCCAGCCCGTCCTATATTTTGGCCCATTAACGACCCGTTATGCCTGTGACAGAATTAAGCCTTTGCTGTCCTACGGCGTGTTAACGGCCTGTTACCGTGCTGGGCCGATACCAATTACGCCCGATTACGGCCCATGTAGACCCATTTATCTGATGGCCCGAGGCCCACCGATTACAAGCCCATTTATCGACGGCCCGTAGGAGACCCATGGATCCTATGGCCCGTATATGGCCCATGGTAGTTGCGGCCACTAGCAAACCAAGGAAAAAGAAGACTAGGAAATAAATAAGGCCGAAACTAACGCTAGGCTATTAAGGCGATTGCACAGATTACATCCACTCGGCATCAAAGATCGCCACCAGTGCAAATATAGGGAACACCCTACACTATACAAAAATGGCTTGTTGTTTTCTTCAGCCGGTGGCTGCACGTTAAGAATAAATTTTGTATTGCACCAAAACAAATTACAACTATATAACAAAAGGAAGGTTGGCATAAAACTTAACAGTCTAGCAGATAAATGCACCACCAGAAGTTCAGAAGCTCAGTTCATTTGACCTGACTGTTACGTTTTCATGCTGTATTGTCCGATGGAGCACCATAACCCTCGCCTTCATTTCCCCTCGGCTCCTGAACAACATAGCAAATGTCTGATAGTCTGGTTTCAAAACCATGCATATCTTGACGACATTGAGCAATGTTTCTCCTTGTTTCACAAAGGGTCTCTGTTAGGGAATTGACTTGTGTCTGGAGCGCAGATACAACATTGCTTTGAGCTTGCATATCTTGATCATGAGGCAGTTTGGATGATATTGCCTTAACAACCAACCCAGTATTACGCAGGAACGTGCTTTTGGCACTGTTAGTGGACAGGTACTGACCCACTGCAGCAAGAGCTGACATTGCGGTTATAGTTGCCTCGCCACCTTCAGAAGGTGGCAGTTCCACCATTTTTTCCATAGCTTGCTGAATAGTTGAGGTTTTACATTTAGTAGTACCAGAACAGAAGATATTAAGGAGGCAGCAAAACCAAACAAAATAGCTTTGGTCTATATACAGAACTTATTCTGGTGAACCCATGTAAAATATTAGTTGTATTTTATTGTAAAGTACATAATAAAACCAGGTTCCAAACATATGACCATGTACCATCGCTAATGTATTGTCTATTTCTTCACATTGTATTGAGGGCTAAGGATAAAGAGATGAAGTTTATAATACGGTAAGCATAGTATGACATCATTCATATCACAAAACAACCGAGAACAGACAAACAGGCAATTGTAACGTTGTGTGGGCAAGTCCAGCACGGAACTAGATTACGGGTCAAGATCAAAGGAACATCACTCCTCTCTTTTAAACCTTGTAAGGTGCAATGATACGCTAAGACAATTGTGTATAAAATTGAAAAGAGTAATAGACATTGGCTGCAAACCATGCAGTTCAAGGCACAAGTCAGAGTAAGTAGTAGTTGAAAGGCATGAGGATTAAGGACTTACAACAGCGGCTTTGACTGGTGTAGTCATGCCCTTCTTCTTGCTGGTGTGACAGTCCTTGAAGATTTCCACAACATTTGGTTCAGGTACTTTTTGGTCCTTGCGGGCTTTCCTCTACATTTTGAACAAGTCAATATAGATCTGATAATATGGTACAGCGAAAAGAGTGAAACAGCAGCTAATTACAAGAGCCTCGCAGTGTGCAATATAGCTACGAGATCCCGTCGTCTATTGGAATTTCACTTTCATACGGTTGGCCTTGTTCTTTGAACAGTTCACCTACAAGAAGATAGATTTGTGTGGCACATGCGTAAATAGGACTTCAACATGTGATCTGATCACATATATATAATGTACCTAATACTTCGGATCAGACCAGTGTTTAACAAGGCCCCTCCAGTCTTCATCCGATATATTTTCCACTGGAGATGTTTGGGAAAGTTCACTATTAGCCTTGCCTTCAAAGTGAGTTTTCCTCAAGTTATACCGATACTGCCGCAGAGCAGACTTGAAAACATGGGTGCAAGCTTGTCTGGTTGCATCATCTTGGCTATCCAACTTGAACCTCATCTGTTGAAAATTATGGGAGTCTCATTATCAGCAACCTAGAAAGTATGGGACAGAGCAAGACGATATTACTAGTTTCCATACATAACCATACTTACAGATAAATGGTCGAGGAAGGTGTTGAACTGGGTTTCTTCTTTGTCATTCCTGTATTGAATCCATGTTGGGAGGGTGCGTACAAGACACCTAACGGCAACCGCTGCCTCTGATACTAACTTGGCTGACTTTGTAGCATCACGTGGCCTTTTTAAACCTGCCTCAAAACGGATCTCCATTCTTCCTCCTCTAGATTTAGTTAACCTATCGAGCATTATCCCTGATGTTTGTTTCCTCTTGCGCCTAGGTGCTAGTCCAACAACGAACATAGGAAGTGTTAGTGTGCATCAAACTGTGAGACTACATATAAAGAAGCATGCAACTGTAACTTGACTCCAGCAACTACCTTCTTGCTGTTGAAGCTCACAAGGTTCATCTGATATTGCCAACTCGTCTTGTGTCAAGAGTGCTTGGGAAGTAGTGTCAGGTGGCAAGGGAGCTTGGGAACGTGCTGCTAGCTCAGTTGACGCACGAGTAAGTCGTGCAGCTGGTAGTACTGTGGTAGGTGTTGCAAGAACTAGGGCTGTCTCTGCTTGTTTGGTGGCAGCTATTTGTTTCTGTTTGGCTTTTTTTGCAACTCGTGTAGCATGGGATGCCGTGTTTGTAGAATTTTCCGCTGGACTTTGACCTTCTATTGCACCATCAGTACCAGCAGAATCTGCAGGATTCATCCGCTTCTCATTCCCTGCCATTCTGTGTTTCTTCCTCTTTCTCTGTGCCATGTTAAGTCAAGCCGACAAGAAAAATGAATAACAATTTAGTTCTTCAGAACAAATTGATGTGTGATGCAGACGAACTGAACTTTGATGTTAGACAACCACATGATAGGAGGATGTAATATGTATGAAAAACAGGACGGAAGAGATAACCAGAACTATGATGTGTAAACTAAGAAGAAGACATTTCACCAAATTAGAAGCAATGAAATGGAAGGTAGACACCATATGAAAGATGCTACAAATATTGCTCTGCCAAGTTAACAGTGTCTCATCATAAATGGCGTTTAAACAAATGTGAAGCAGTATAAGAAATAAATCATATGCAAGATGCAAACAACATCACACTACCATGTTAGAGGTCTCTCGTCATTAGTGCCATTGCATATTCACAGCTTATGATGTGTAAACTAAGGAGAAGGCATTTCAACAAATTAGAAGCAATGAAAGCTAGACACCATATGAAAGATGCAACGAATATCACTCTACCAAGTTAAAACTGTCTTGTCATAAGTGCCATTTCAACAAATTAGTAGTACAAGCTAGAAAAGAATGTGAGATGTAACCTATATCACACTCCGAAGTCAAACGTGTCTTATGATAAGTGATTGTTGCAGGTTACACAACAGTAGTAATTTGATGTAAGAACATGGTGTGATAGACAGATATTGTATGTTCTAGAAACAGGAACACGTGTCTTATTCAAGTATAATGTGTAAAGTAAGCAGATGGAATTCAACAAAATTAGAAGCAATACAAGCTAGACATCACACATAACATGCAACCACATATAACAGTGCCAAGTTAGAGGGAGCACCGGTGATGCTGCACTAGGGGAGACGTGCTCATCATAAACATAGCTTTGTTGAGTATCTATGCATGTGTTGTCTTGGAAATCATCTTGGGGGTGTGGAGGAGTAGAAACTGTAGAGGCCCTCCGTTCGGAAGGAGCACCTTTATCCGCTGCCTTGCTAACTTCCTTCCGCTTTATTGATTTTGAATTGTCAAGTAAAACCGACAAGAAAAAGCAATAAAATTCTCTCTTCAGAACTCATTCATGCATGATACTGACAATCACTACTTTGATGTAAGGCAAACACATGATACCAGGATGGAATATGTACGAAAAACAGGACGGCATGGCATGTTCACAACTGTTTGTGTAAACTAAGCAGAAACCATTCCAGCAAATAAGAAGCAATGCAAGCTAGACACCACATGAAAGATGCAACCAATATGACTCTGCCAAGTTAAAAGCGTCCCATCATAAATGGAATTTCAACAAATTAGAAGCAGCGCATGCTATAAATCATATGAAAGATGCAACTAATATCGCACTGCATATACTAAAGGTGTCTCGTCATGTTGATTGATCTGGGATACAAAAAAATAGTTTTATGTAAGGACATGCTTAATAGACAGATGTACTATGTACTAAATACAGGAAGGCATGTCACATTAACAGGTACAATGTATAAGCTAAGCAGACTAGCACATGCAATTTAACCAGATTGGAAGAATTACAATCTAGACACCATATGCAACATGAAACCACATATCACGCTGCCAAGTTAGAGCAAGCACCTGCGATGCTAGTGTAGGGGAAATGCTGTAATCAACTACAGAGCTACGTTCACTATCTTCATCTAGCATTTCTGTTTCTTGAGAATCATGTCGGGAGGCTGATGCTGCATTCTTTAAATGAGGAGTAGTCCCCTTGCCTGCCTGCCTCATCATAAGTGATTGATGAGGGATACACAAGAACATTAGTTTGATGTAAGAACATGGTTAATACACAAATGTACTAGTATGTACCAAAAATAGAAAGGCATGTCATATTCAAAGGTATAATGTGTACGCTAAGCAGATGCAATTTAACCAAATTGGAAGCAATACAAGCTAGACATCCGGCTGGAGTGGTGAGCATGATCATCTAGGACCTGAGAGCGTGGTGGGAGGCGGGCTGCTTCGCCACCATCGCAGCTTTTTAGTTGGCTTCCAGGTGATGCCTATCTTTGTTGGGCTTGTCACTGGCTCGGCCAGTGCCCTGACTAGCTATTTGTCTTCTGGTGCTCACGGGATGGTGGTTCATGTAAAAAATATTTCCTTATCTTACCGACTTCGGCCTTTCGAATACAAGCTAGACACCATATGGAACATGCAACCACATATGACACCGCGGAGTTAAAGCAAGCACCTGGGATGGTGGTTCATTGCGAGCGAGGTCATCAACTCCAGAGCTATGTTTACCGTCTCCATCTGCTCACACTGCACCCTTTATAGCGCTGTAACGTGTCTTGCTTAACCACACACGAAGCTGGAGCAACTTCTCTCTTTTCTTTTTGGCTTCTCTCATGGCAGCAGAGTCTGAAATACCCTTGCATAAAAACACAATAGTGAGATTAAGGGTGAAGTGTGTGCAGAACTAGTGCACTGTAAAAGTAGCAGATAGCAGGTGGCTGAAAAATAAATGACAGGAGACATATGATAGCTCTACAACATTGCATGGCAAACAAAATTAGATTCTACTCCGTATGATTTTGTAATATATGAGCACAGGAAATGCAGGTACTCCTCCAGCACACCACCACATGTGGTCATATCTAAGATAACAGTCGACTGAAAAAAATAGGTCAGTCGATTTTTTTAATGAACCGTCCGGTCTATAAGGAACGGGCTGATGGCCTTCGTCTACCTCCCGCCAGTCACTGTTGACGATCTTTCTCGAACCGCCAGCGACCACCGGCCCAGACCCCTACCTCCGCCGCCCCGCCCTCCCATCGACCTCACACCACCGCCGTGCTTGGCAGCGCCCCCAGGCCATCCCTTTAATCCCGACCGACCTCTAGATCGGGCGCCAGTAGCTCTAGGCCGCACACGCCCCTAAGATAAACACCAAGGCGCTGCTTCCCCGGCGTAATAGGCGTACTAGCGCCTGTTACACCGGGGAATGCTTCCGTTAATTGGGAATCAACTGGCCAGAAATTGAAATTCAGGGGGGCGACGGACCTCTAGCTAAGGTGAAATAGTATATGAGGAGAAACCTTGTGCATCGCGAGTTACTAGGAACATCTAGTATCAAGAAGAAGCGGTCAACTAGTGTCTTCTGTGGGATGAATACCGTGCAAGCAGAGACGTAAGATTTGCATGAATAAGGGAAGAGGAGTACCTTTTTCGGTTGCCGGTGTGGTCACCTCCACTTGTCGCGCCGATCTTCTTCTTTTTACCGGGGAAACCGATGTTCTGGAGGGTGCAGGCTTGGACGAACCCATGGCCAAATTGTTGACTGTGTTGCCGTGGCCGTATGTCGGCGGAGGGGAAGCAGATCCGAGGCGGCGAAGGACGGCGTAGCAGGAACAGCTCCGGTGCGGTGGAGGGTGGCGAAGTTGGAGCGGCAGCGGTGAGGCGCAGGAGGGCGTGGTTGAACTGGCTCGGGTACGGACGGCTCGGCCTCGGCTTCAACTACTAGCTGTGGAGGGCGTTGCGGTTGAGGTTGCGGTGGACGACGACGTCGGGGTATCGGCTCCGGCGTGATGGAGGAGGGCAGCGGTTGATGGGTGGGATGGGGTGGCGGACGGAGGACGCCGGGGTTTCGCGGCTGGTAGAGAGGTAGTTTTGACGCCCACGGAGTACGAATGGGGAATCGGACGGGTGGGGGGGAACCATGTTTCGGTCTGGGACGCGCTTGTTTTTGGCTTTTTTGAACAGAAGATGGGACGCGCTTGTTTGAATTTTGGGGAAAGTACAAACTTTGCCCCCCTCTTAAATTTCGGACCTACTGTGGGTCGGGGGTAGGATGGTAATCCCAGGTGTCCCAAATAGTGGGCGGGAGCGATTTCGGCCGCGCGCATGTGTGCTTAGGCGGCCATTGTGTATGAATGTTTTTTCGATGCGGTTGCGTGGCGTCTAGATGAAGCTACAAACCTACCCCGGTTTAGACCTTTGGACGTCGGGCCAGTAGGTTTCACGGGTCGGAGTTATTAGAAAAGTAATTTCCTTGTACTACCAAACATTGGTCTCACGCGGTTTCGGGCGAGTAGAGGCTCTTTTGGCGCTTCGTTCGAAATTTTGAAACACAAGCATTCACGTTTAGAGTACTCTTGAACTATGAGGATTGACCTAAATAGACAACGTTATATTTGACCTTGTATGTTTGAAAACCTCATTAAATTATCCGCCTCTTTTTGAAATTTTGACACTTGAAAATCCTATAACTACGATTATTTTGGAATGGAGGAGCTAAATTTGAATCTATTTTGTACACGACTACATATGCTATTATGTACAAAATCAGAGCAAAGATTGGTGCCCCCGTAATTTAGGTATGGTTTACAAATGCCATGATATCAAATTCAAATAATTGAATGGACTTCATGTTGAATTCGATTTTTTTAAACCACCTTAAGTTGAATTCAAATGTATGCTAGTTCATAGGTAGCTATTTATAATGTCCATTGTGTAACTTCGGTATGTATAATCTGCTTTACACACACAACATGAACTATACTCACGTTTATATTCGATTGCTAAAGCGATGCATTGTATGGAGTTCAAAATACTAACTATGTGGATCAATTGTGTCGAATAATAACATAGACATGCTCAAATTCGATAGAATCTAGATGTCTGATGGATCAATGACCGCTCCTTACGCGAATTGCAAATATCACGATCCCATCCTAATATTTGGATACAATTTATATCTTTAATCAATGTGTAGAGCAGTCTTTTACGTGTAGTTTCACTCTCCATCGGTGGTCTCTCACACATGCTCACACACTCTCTGCCGAGGTGTCTTTCTCGCACACATGCTCTAGATATAACCCTCCCTCCCTCTCGTAACCATTTACAACTGTTTTCACTAACCTTTATCACAAGCACTCTTCCTCTCGCAAACATACACACGCACAATCCTCATTGACCCTTTCTATATACATGGACCTGCCTACGTGTCTCATGTACGCACATTATCTTTACGCCTGTCTCTCACGCATTGTCTCACACCTCTCTTCCTAATCGACGAGTATGATTCTAGCAGAGCATTCTGTAGGATGCCCCTTAAAGTTAGGTTGGATGAATAGTAATATCAGAGATAAAGGGGTTACCTTAGTCCGAGAACCTAGGGTTACAAATCCTAGCCGGCTTTGTCAGTGGACGTAGAGTCCTTCACAATTCTGCTATCTTTGTCTTGTACGACTAGTCATCCATGGGTCTTCCTAAATGCGTCACGGGCCGACCAATGTGGCGCAGGTCGGAACCGAACGAAGGGCCTCACCTCGACCCACCGGACCTCACGCGGTGACACACCCTCTGCCCCCACGTCTCATTATCTTCACACCCACACATACCAACACAAACACCACACACACAGAAAATTTCTCATGGTGCCTCTATTCCCTCCCCCCTTGCATATACACACTCAAGGGAATGGAATCTCTTGTCGTGACGTCATATTCGTCTCTCTCTCTCTCTAGACCACTCTCATTTCTCGTGCTATCTCTCCCACGCCCCCCCCCCCCGTCGGCCCCTCTATCCATGCCTCTCTCGAATACATAATACACACACATACCTCTCTAGGCCCCGCCAAATGCATCAACTACACATTCACACATGTTACATCACGTACCCCATTGATCTAAAAAGCCCTCTCTTCACGTTTATTTCGCTACAACATTCCTTTTGAATAAAGTGTGGCCAAAAAATTATTTTAGAGTTTCTACATATATACAACATTACAAAGTTATATGGAGGAGTACGAACGCTAATTTGCATTGCATGGTGCCCACAATGATATTTATTCCGCACTGTGAATTTGTATATTTTTATACTATATACAAAGTTAGTCATAATAAAGAGAAACGAAGAGCATCTCTCTCTCCATCGCATACCCCCCCTGTACACCCCTTTCACGTATGCACACAAAACTATCTCCAGGTCCTCTAAAAGTAAGCCCCCAGAAAATTCACGCATGTTTCATCTTTCTCTCGCGATATATGCAATGACGATCATTGTATTTTAAGCGAAAGCACGATACATACATTGGACTTAAGAATCCACTCATTACGGTCACCATTTACGTTTAGTGATTATTATACAGTCACGGGCTCACCGTACAACTCTGTATTTGCTCATGACATGACTAGTTGACCAGTTAAACGCTGCACGTGGCACCTCTAGTGTTGCATCACATTATCTCACTACCATCGTGCCCACCTGTCGACTTGTATCTACTCTAAATCTACACTCTTATAAAATACATAAAATACACTCTTATAAAAAATAGAGTTGGTGATGATGGTGTGCCTGCCATCCTGCAATATAGGCCGTCCGATTTATATCTGACGGATAGGAAAGAAACTATGGCAATTTTGCAAAAAGGTACCCACACACCTCTCCACATTTGCAAATAAGACCTTCCCTCGTTCATCCTTTTCTCTCACAAGATAAACAAGTCATACAAATGCATCTTGATGTTACGTGTAACGCACGGGCATCTTGCTAGTAAGAATGAAAACAAACGACAAAAATATATTTGGACGGTGGTTCGAAGTCATGACCGCGGGCACAGCGGACAAGGTGGCCTTGTATTGGTATGCTGAGCCGTCTGTTTTAACACACGGGAGCTGGTGTGGTGATTATACACACACGCACGCATGCACACGAACTGCATCCACGCAACACTCACACAAACACATGCACCCACGGACGCACGCAACACTCACACGTACACACGCAGCCACGCACGCACGCAACACTCACACGCACACACGCACGCATGCATGCACACACCAGTATACCACACGACCAACACACACTCTCACGCTCAAGTGCTCAACCTACATGTGCGTGCGCACACATCAGGCCCTGACAGACACATACACAACCAGGTGATTCCCGCGCACGGGTTGGAGCCTTGTCACGCCTGCGTAAATTTGTGTTTATCTGACCTTTTGCCTATGCGAACTGATAGGTGGGACCCACAAGGAACGTGGTCAATTTAACTAGTCAACATGGCGCCATGCAGACTATTTGGCTGGTCAACAGAGTGCAATCCGATGCTGAACTGTGAGCAAGTGACCGTATAATCACCGCAAAACGTATATAGTGACCGTAATCAGCTTATTCTGAAGTTCGGTGACCGTATTACGCTTTTCTCTCTGTAGGCCCCCCAAAACTACATCTCTACACGTTCTCGCATGTTACATCTAACAACTATGCAATACAGCACTACTACTACACTCTAACACAATAAATCATATGTGTTTTTAGTTTTACTAGATACCATATTGTTACTTATAATTATTCAGTTTGCAAACATTAAAATTGCCTTTGAAATGTATGGTCAGTATCATCTACCGCGCGGGAAAAATCCCGCCCTTTCCTGTTTAATCGGGTTTGTATCGATGGATCGTGCGAAACAGCAAAACTATAGTACTATACAGTACTACAAGTGACAGTTCACTGGGCCGTCGTGTCGTCTACTCCTCCGTCGTAAGAGTGGAGCGCTCGCTTTCATAAATCTTCTAGTCCCTTTTGCCGACATGTGGGACATCAAGCTACCGGGTCCACGTGCCATACCGTAATACAGTGCAAAGCAGCCGGGGTGAAGCACCCCAGTCATGGCGCCGGCGTAGTAATGAGCAATGAGGCATCAAATCACAAGCTGCACCTTTCCCGCAGTTAAGTTGGAGGGACGAAGCAACCATCATTTCACTCGTTGCTGAATCCGCTTCTCCCTCATCTTCTTCAACTTAACCACGTGTTGCTTCTGCCGTTGTTCTGCCTCATGTGGGACGCGGATCGACTTGGTAAAGCACTGACATGTGGGACCGCATGTTAGCAAACCGCCAGGACAACGTCCTCCAAAAATAAGAAGCCTAATCCTAGACTTACAAAGGGCTACGTAGCTGCTATGTATACTTTTCATCTAATCTATATATGCCCCCCTGATTTTCAGGTGGGGTGGGCCTAATCCTCTCCTTTAATCCAATCAAATAGTCCCACATCACATCAGTTCGTAACTTTACGTAAACCATTACGTGGATGTAGCATTGCTCAAATAAGAAACCTCCCCCGCCATCCGCGCGGCAAAATCACCTCCTTTTTACTAATATTGATTCTATAATTTTTTAGATCAATATAATTGAGATTTGTATAGATAGCACACAGGAGCAAAACCAAGTGGTACGGTTAAGGGCATCCACAATGTGTAGCCAAATGTGAAAATAGCTTTTGGCATCGTGGGAACCGTTGTGGACGGTGTTGCCAAAGCCAAAAAGATGGAACCGAAGCTCCCTGATTGATTGATTGAAGGAATAGAAAAATGCAACATCTCTCCTCTTTCTCCCATGCTTGGACGCATGTAGTACAGTATAGAGCACAGAGTCTACTCCCCTGTCCCTTCTATCACAAATCACAAAGCAGTGAGGCGTCAAATCACAAAAGCACGGACGAAGCAACCATCATTTCACTCTTCGCTGACTCCGCTTCTCCATCGTATTCTTCGAGAAACCATCTCACCGCACTAGTACTCCTAGTAGTACTAGTAAAGGACTTCCTGGATGCAAATAAGGTGGTTGTCTCGTCTTGCAGGCGGCACTTGCGAACGACTTACCGTGGTCTCCCTCAATGGTGTTCTCCGTCGAACGCACTTCGCGAAACCACCCAAAAAAAGATATCGTCGACGTCACCGCAATGGGGAAGGAAGTCAAATATAGTTACTACCTCCATTTTTTGTACACAAGGCCAGTATATCAAAATTACAATTTGCAAAGGGCCACTAACACTAATCGAGGCAAAATTGATGGGGTTAGCAACCAAGGACATTAATATCCCCTGCATGCATGCGGAAGTGAGAAGGTTGGTTTGCATGGCGCTGCATTAATCAAGCGATGAGGAGCGAGATGGTTAGCTCTTTGGTCTTTGGAGAAAAATACGCATTAATTGACACGTGAAACGAGGATTTGTATCGATTAAATCCCGCGAAGGAAAACCCCGCCTTTCTTTTTTAACACTAGTACTCCTAGTACGTACGTACTTATCCTGTTTGGGTCTAGGCCTTGCATTGCCAAACTTCGCCACACATTTTTGCCAAGCTTGCCTAAAGTTTTCAAAATGAGAAGGAGGTACACTTGCGCACGGCTGTCGCGGTCGCACCGCACCCTCACACGGTCGCACCGCACCCTCACACAGTCGCTCCTGCACGCCGCAAACCCAACCAAGGGAACGCACCCTCACTGACACGTGTTGTCGCATGTGAACAAACCAAACTCAGCCATCCTATCGCTGACACATAATTTTCGTTCATAGAGCATGTTTATCCAACTGCATGTTGGGGAGTATCCGTACGGCCCGTGCGGTGGTCTGTTGGGGAAGAAGAAGAGGTGAGGAAGAAGGAAAGATGGGTTAGGAGACGTAGGATATTCATCCAACCGCCTGAAATGGTAGACTGACCCAAGTCAGGCGACTTGCATAACAAATATATGTTTTTACACAGCAAAAGATCCATAAAAACAACAACATAAAGAAAAATTATCACTGCTCGCGGAAAGAGACAGCCTCGTCATCTTTGGCTGCCGGCGCGAACCAGCCGTCGCTGCCGATGTGTGTCTCCGCACCATGGTTGTCCTCGGCCTCCAGCTACTTGTTCAAGCGGAGCGTGCGGGCGCTCTGCACGGACGAGAGCACAGCCCGGTTCAAGTCGAGGACGTCCGGTTCTGCCTGCAGGAGGGCCTCGATGGCAGCGGCATCTGCGCACTCCGCGTCGAGTCGAGCCTCCGCCGCCCGGTTCAAGTCCAGGACGTCCGGTTCCGCCTATGGGAGGGTGTCGATGAGAGTGGCATCCGCACGCTCTGCGTCGAGTCGAGCCTCTGCCGCCCGGTTCTAGTCCAGGACGTCCGGTTCCGCCTGCAGGAGGGCCTCAATGGCAGCGGCATCCGCGCGCTCCGCCTCAAGTTGAGCCTCCACCGCCCAGTTCACATCCACGACATCCGGTTCTGCCTGCAGGAGAGCCTCGATGGCAGCGGCATGCGCACGCTCCGCGTCGAATTGAGCCTCTGCCTCCCGGTCCTCCTTTAGTATCGCCATGTTGAACCGCTGGTCCGCCTGCACCATGGGGGACTCGAACGCCGGCACGAAGTCGACGTCCATCGTCTCATACCCATCGGGGGCCTTCTGCGCCGCGACCTACGCCATGAACATTGGACCGGCTTCCTCCTCCTCGTAGCTTGGCTCCAGAGAACTCGGGGATTGGCCCACCGCAAAGCGATCTTGGGAACGGAGGTCTGTGGCGCCGACCGCCGCCGCGATTTCTGTGCGGCGCTCCGGCGTCAGCATCTTGTAGTAAGTGATCTTGCGGCGCACCATGGCTTTCGTGCGCTCCGCCTCAAGTTGAGCCTCCACCGCCCAGTTCACATCCACGACATCCGGTTCTGCCTGCAGGAGAGCCTCGATGGCAGCGGCATGCGCACGCTCCGCATCGAATTGAGCCTCTGCCTCCCGGTCCTCCTTTAATATCGCCATGTTGAACCGCTGGTCCGCCGGCACGAAGTCGACGTCCATCATCTCATACCCATCGGGGGCCTTCTGCGCCGCGACCTACGCCATGAACATTGGATCGGCTTCCTCCTCCTCCTCGTAGCTTGGCTCCAGAGAAGTCGGGGATTGGCCCACCGCAAAGCGATCTTGGGAACGGAGGTCTGTGGCGCCGACCGCCGCCGCGATTTCTGCGCGGCGCTCCGGCGTCAGCATCTTGTAGTAAGTGATCTTGCGGCGCACCATGGCTTTCCGGCGAACTAGGGGACGCTTGATGCGGGCTAGGGGATCGAAAGGTGGGGGAATGGGCTGGAGATTTGGTGTGGTTTTAGGGCAGTGGCTGGCGTAGGCCGAGCAGCGAAGGTTCTGGTGTGAATAGTGGTTCCGGTGACGACCGGTCAATCGGTTTTGACTGTACATCGCTCTTGTAGCGTTCGCGTTGCAGCCCGGCACGCTGGACCCTCCACGTCGCTCACCGAATGGAACACGCTTCGTCTTGCGTTTTCGTCGCTTGTGGGACCGCAGTTGAGAGCAAACCGACGTCCCTCCCCCTCCCCCGCCCACATCATTTATTATACCGCCACTCCCTCCGTTTCATGCAGAGTAAATAAAAATAGAGGGAGTATACTACGGATGAGGATCCCCTGACGTGGCCGAACCCATTGAGTAACTGACATGCGGGGCCTAGCAAGCATGGGGTCCGCCAGTAAGTGACCGAAAGGGAGGGTAAGGCAGGGATACCTACGTCAGAGGATCCACTTCCACTATACTACTTTGACCAAATGTTAGAGTAATAATATATGACATGCAACTTACACAAATGTTAGAGTAATAATATATGACATGCAACTTACACAAAGCATACAGGGTCTAATGCGTTTTTCGAGGCTAACTTTGACCAAATGTTAGAGTAATAATATATGACATGCAACTTACACAAAGCATACGGTCAAATTCGTATGTGGAAGGAGTTTCCAATGATATAATTTTCACATTATACATCTCATGTACTATTAATCTTGTCAATAGTCAAATTGGAAACCATCTCGAGTACAAATCTAGGAGTACGTATGAATCTAACAATATTGATTGGGCGTTGTTGAATGTTGATACCTTTTTGATCAAAGTAGAGATACTTTGACTACACATAAAACTTATATGTAAACTAGAAAGGAGGGGGGGAGTATATTGTACGTTCAAAAATGAAACAAACATTGAATACCCTTTATATATGATTTGCGGATGCTATGATCACCGGTTCAAAATTTTGAATCCGCCTTAGGTATCACGTGCCCCCACTCGTTCCCTCTCGATTTCATCTCGGGGTCCGGAGATCTATTGAAAGAGGACTAGGGTGGGTACATGTGAATGATACTCGGCGGAATGTTCAAATGAGGCATGCGGGAGGATGGACTCGACTGGAGGGCGACATGATCGATGGAGAAGAGGGTTGGAGAGGAATGAGAAATAAGCAAACGCCACATGATTATACTTGAACGGCTCAAATAAACAATAAGTTGTCTCGCTTGGCCTACATAGTGAAAGGCCTAATGCGCAACGCGGAGCACTGACGCTCGAATATGGCCGGGAAAACAGGGAAACCGACATGTGGGGCACACCCGTCGGGACGACGTAGCGCAGACTAGTCCAATGGAGGAGTTGGCCCACGACCTCCTCGCCACCGACAACCGTTCATGTGGGTCGTTGGGGCCAACAACGGGGCACAGCTCCAGCACCGCTTCTGGACACGGCGACCGCGGTGAGGGACACGCTCATATCATCGCTAGACACGGTCGGTTTCAGTGTGCCGAGGGTGGCGTTAGTGTTGTGGCATGACCAATGGTATGTTTGGTTTGTGCCCAAGGTTGCCCCATCAAAGCATTGGGTAGCCAAAATTTTGGTTGAGGTATTGGTTGCCCATGATTTGGCCGACATTGGCAAGAAAAATGAACTAGAGTTGGCTAGAGTTCATTGGCATGCCAAAGAAATGGCAACCATCCAAACAAAGACCAATCTTTGGGTCATGACCAAAATTTTGGTTGAGGTATTGGTTGCCCATGATTTGGCCGACATTGGCAAGAAAAATGAACTAGAGTTGGCTAGAGTTCATTGGCATGCCAAAAAAATGGCAACCATCCAAACAAAGAGGGGGCGAAGCACCTAGTTTAAAAGGAAAAAAGGCGGTACACTCACAGCACTCCTGTCGCGGTCGCATTGCACCCCACACACGTTCGGTCCTGCACACGGCTCACGCAAACGGAACGCGCTTCGGCTTGCCTCTTCACTGACACGTGGGACTGCACTTGGAGAAACCGACCGTGCGCCAAACTCCCCCCGCCCACCGCTCGAAACACCCCCCCCCCCCACACACACCCAAAAATTCTCCCCAAATCTGATTCAACTGCCCTTCGGCCAACTAGCCAATAATATTCCCCAAACCCCCCTCCCCCCTGTCCCCCTCCACTCCATTCGCTCCGCCAAAGCCGCCCTCCCCTCCGCGCCGATACGTCGGCGCCGCGGTTCGGCGATCCTCTCGCTCCCACACTACGCTCTCGTAGACTGCCGTCCTCTAGCCGCGCCGCCACCTCTGGCTACGTTCTTGTGGAGGCGCACGGCGGTCAGCACCGCCACCGCTGGCGACGTTCGTGTGGAGACGCACGGCGGTCAGCTTCTCCCACGGTACGCGCATTCTAGACTGAGGCCCCGTTCATGTCGGTGTAGCGCTGAATGTTAGCTGATAGACGTTGTTAATCTCACTGTTTGCCGAAGTAGTTTACTGTCAATATGCTCTGCTTAAGAAGCTTCCTTGCCCTGTTCTGCACTCAATCTGCTTAGCTGAGATGGCATGCCAAGGCCGATTAGTTGCTAAAATATCCTGCCATATATTTATTATGACGTAGATTGCCATGGTCTAGTAGCCAATCTGTTAGGTGAAATAGCTCTACACCGTTTTATACTCGATCTTTGTTGCTGCGATGGCCTTCGATAGTTCGATGGCTGTGTGCTCGGCCACATTGACTGCTGAAACAACCTGCCATAATTTGGCCCTCAAATCTGTTTGCTGAATTAGCTTTACATATATTTCGTTACTTAGATCTGCTCGTCCAAATATCTTGCCATAGCTTTAGACATCGACCTAGGTATTTTTTTTCTGGACTTCATAAAAAAGCATATATGTTTTTCCTGTAATATCTAGTAGAAGAACTAATTTGTATGTCTAACAGATGGACAGGACTTGGATAACTTCTGCTCGAAGATTCTCCGCTGCATATGTCGAGGGGGTTGAAAACTTCATGAACTTTATCAGAGCTGAGTACGGTGGTCCGAAATCAGATGTGCTCTGCCCGTGTAGCAGTTGTATGAATTCAGTTACAAGACCCCAGTCAACTGTGCAAAATCATCTACACTTGTATGGGATGTCGGTCACATATACTAGGTGGGTTCATCATGGTGAAGCTGTGAACGTCAATGTTATTGACTACGTGGAAGCAGCAGATCACCATCTTGATCTGCGTGATGCTCAGGTGGAAGAGGAGGAGGAGGTGGTAGTGGCAGAGCCAGTGAGTTTGACCAACATTGAAACAATGCTACGAAATGCTCGTGCATTCCGTGAACTTTCACCTGCAGAAGAAAAACGGTGGGCCCGCATGTTGGAACAATGCAACGTTGCTGTCACCCCAGGAAATAAGCTGTCAGTATTCTCAGCTATGGTCACCTTTCTTCAGGTGAAGACATCTGAGCGGATGACCAACAAATCATTCGATGCGATGTTGGCTGCTTTCCGCGAATCTTTCCCAGATGCGTCTGAGCTGCCACACACCTACAGTAAAATGAAGAATTTCCTTCGTGAAGTTGGAATTGGATATGATATGATCCATGTTTGTAAGAATCATTGTGTTCTGTTCCGGAAGGATTATGCCAACTTAAGTGAATGCCCGAAATGCAAATCATCAAGATGGAAAGATGGCGATGCTGTGAAGAGGATTCCTCATAATGTTCTGAGACATTTTCCAATTATACCAAGATTGCAGAGGTTGTTTCGTGATGCTGAAACAAGGGAGGATGTACTGTGGCATTCTAGGAACCAGGAGTACAGAGATCAGAATGTAATGAGCCATCCATCTCATGGTAGTGAGTGGAAAAGCTTCAATGATAAACACAAAGAGTTTGCTGCTGACCCGAGACACATTAGACTTGGCTTAGCTTCAGATGGATTTAACCCATTTGGCCACCAGAGCGCCACATATAGCATGTGGCCAGTGCTTGTTATCCCTTACAACATGCCTCCAAATGTCTGCACCAAAGAATCAAACTACATGATGGCCTTGCTCATCCCAGGTCCAAAAAGTCCTGGAAAGGATTTTGATGTTCATGGAGCCTCTTGTGGAGGAACTTCAACAACTATGGAAGGGTGTTCTCACTCGAGACCTATATAGCAGCCCACCAGCTGATTTCTTTCTGCGTGCTGTTATAATTTGGTGCATCCATGATTATCCGGCTTTGGGCACTATGTCAGGGCGAACGACACATGGTTACAATGCATGTGTTCGCTATGACAGGAATCCGCTGTCATACGCAATACTTAGCAAGATCTGTTACATTGGACACCGCCGTTTCCTTGCCAAGGACAAGCCGCATCCTAGAAAATACCGAAGACATGTGTTCAATGCAAAGCATGAAAACCGTGATGCGCCAAAGAGGCTCACTGCCGATGAGTTGCAAGTGGAATTAGAGAAGGTCAGGCATATTACACCAGGAAACCATCCTGGTAATGGTAGCAGGAAAAGGAAGCGTGGCAGGGTAGAAGAGAGATTATTGTTTACCCGCAGGTCCACTTTGTGGGACTTGGAGTATTGGAAAGATTTGGATCTGCGGCATAATCTTGATGTGATGCTCATTGAGAAAAATATATGTGACGGCATTATCGGCACACTTCTTAATATTGAAGGCAAGACGAAACATACCTTAAAATCTAGGATTGATTTGACACACCTGGGTATTAGAAAGGATTTGCAGGTGCAAGATGAAGGTAAACCACGTGATATGGCACCAGCTGTGTACGTCTTGGACAAGGTAAAAAGAAAAGAATTCTGCGAGGTCCTGTCACGTGTGAGATTCCCACATGGATTTGCTTCCAACCCTGAAAGGAGAGTCAGTGCAGATGGAAACAAGGTACAAGGGTTGAAAACTCATGACTGCCACGTCCTACTTCAAAGGGTTTTACCTGTTATCCTTAGAGGATTGGGCCGCCCTGACTTATACAGAGCAGTTGCAGAGTTGGGACAATTCTTTAGGGAACTCTGCAGTAGGAATATCAGGATAGATGCTTTGGAGCGTCTTAGAGACAAGATACCAACTATCATATGCAACCTTGAGAAGATATATCCTCCAGCCTTCTTTGATGTGATGGTGCATTTGGCTGTTCATCTACCTGATGAGGCACTACTTAGAGGTCCAGTACAGTATGGCTGGATGTACCCTATTGAAAGGCGGCTAGGCACTTTCAAGGGCTATGTTAGGAACAGAGCTAGACCCGAGGGTTCCATTGTAGAGGCCTGCATTGCTACAGAAGCGTTGACATTCTGCTCAAAATACATTGAAACAGCTGATCAGCTTAGCAAAGAGGTGGGTGAAGACAATCCCGGGCTCAATGTTTTTGATTATTCTGTTCGAGTTACAGGGAAGAGTCGACAAGAGGACAAACCTAAAGATTTGGACAAAATGGTTTGGTATGTGTTGAATAACTGTCCTGAGATACTACCTTATATCAAGTAAGTGCAGTACTGCAGCTTATACATCGTAATCTACTAAACTTGCAGCACATTCTTATATATTTAGATGTTTGACACGATCACTATGTTGTGCAGCATCTACAAAGAGGAGTTACTGCCGCAAAATCCAAGAAACGTTGACAAACTGGTTATGGCAGGATTTGCGAAATGGTTCAAGAACCATGTAAGCTTTTGAAGTGCACTGTTAGTTTTTTTAATATATTGAGTACATAAGATGATCAGCTTGTCTATTTTCTAACCATAGGTTAAGAAGATGCGGGAGGATGGGCAGGCAGTTGATGATGCCCTTTACTCACTAGCAATGGGTCCTGATACTCGGGTAAGACATTATGAATCTTGCGTTGTTGGAGATGTGCGCTACAACACCCTTGCACGAGACGAAGGCAGGAAGACACAAAACAGTGCCATCATGAGCACGGATACGTATGGCAAAGAGACAACTGAAATGTATGCTAACATAATAGACATTGTTCAGTTGCAGTCTATCTCCAGTTTCGAGGATCATCGGTGTGTGGTTCTGTTGTGCTGTCATTGGTATAACCTGTTTTCCAGGATCGCAAAACCCAGAGCTGATGATTATTTCAAATCCATCAATGTCAAGGCGGCGTACCAGACCAACGAGCCTTTTATTTTGGCAAATCAAGCAACACAGATATTTTTCTTGGAAGACACATTTGCACGTAGCGATGACTGGTGAGTATTGCAAAGGTTTGAGCAGAGGAATTCGTTTAATGAAGTTGCACAACAAGATGATGCTTACACTGCTCCTGATGTACAAGATAACACAGATGTTCCTAATATCTTTGAGAACCATCACGTCAATGACGCCGGCGAAAAGATTGCCTGTCGTGCTGTGGACATACAAGAGTTGATCAAGAAGAAGCCAATGTTCGAGGACGTTGAGGACGAAGAAGAAGATGACACCGTGGGGAATTATGATTCAGACTGATACACATGGCGAAGATGTTGACGCTGCTGCTGCGGATGATGATTACATTGCTTTTGTCGTATTTGCCTATCAGAAGACGTTTTTTATCTACTATGTGAAACTGTTTTTGCTATGACAACTGAAACCTGATGAACATGTTGTTTAGTATTTTGCTGTGAGAACATCACTTGTTATGTATGCTGATTTGTGTTTGGTGATTGTATGACAACTAAAACATGATGACATTGTTGTTTAGTTGTACTCATATTTGGCTGTGAAACTTGAATTTGATGACATAGTTTGCTGTTGGACTGCAATTTGCTCGACGTCTTCGAATGAGAACAAAGCTGACCCGACAGAGCCTCTGCTATTTATTTATTTATATGAGCAAAAGGGAAACCCCCTGATTTCCGTTAATAGAAATCATTAGATGTTCACAACACTACGCCCAGCCTGCTACACAGGTTTCATTCATTACTAGTTTCAACAAAGTGCTCATGTCGTAGCCACTAAATACATCACGAGTGCTACATACACTGCAAATAAAGAGACAATCATCCTACAGAGCACATCGATTTTGCCCATTATCTTCACAAGCTCTTTCATCTCCTCATTGTTGTCAAGGCCGTTCAGCAGCTGTTGCTTGGCCATGATCAGAGGAACTGCATCTTTAACCTTCTGCTCTGCATCTTCCTCTTCTGCCGTTCCTTCAGTTACTTGTCCAACACCCCAACCTGCTGGTATTGGGATTCCTCGGCTAACCAAATAATCAGCGTAGTTGCATTCCCCCCTATCAGCAACTTCCCAGAAATACAAATCACACGAATCTTCCCTTTTCTGCATGAATCAAATTGGAAGATCATCAACCAAACTATTAAAAAAATCAGCAACTGAAAGCAGCAGAACAATACTTAAACATATTATTACCCCATGATTCGGGCATTTGTAGAAGACTCGGCCAGGGTTGCGGATTGTGGTTGAGACGCGACAGATGACTCTGCGTGATTTGTAGCAGTGGCACCACACCAACGGCAGCGGGTTGCAATGAGCAATCGGCTGCGGTGCGCGTGCCGGCGGGGGTGTGATGAGACCCACAGGCGATGGTACGGGTGGCGGCTTGGCGCATATCTGGTTGTTGCCTGCTGAAGAGCAGGTGGAAGAGCAGCCAGCGAGCATGGTTGCTGCGGCCAGAGCTTCTGATGCTAGTCAGAGTAAGTAGAGAAGAGGAGAAGCGAACGTTGGATATGTCAGTTTCATTACTTGCAGAGTAGCATAGCACCATATATAGTCATAGTCTAGGTTTGGATTCGAACCAGCTACAGGAGGGACCTCCTTGTTTTGCGAAAAAGTTATTTCTCCACCTGACAGCTGGGACCCACCGGCTGTATCTTCGCACAGAAGGAAGTGCCTCCTTGTTTTGCGAAAAAAATTATTCATCCAGTTGACAGCTGGGACCCGTCAGATTTGGTGACTGACTTGTGGGCCTACTAAGCGAATGTGTACGCACGGCTTTGTCAACTTAATCAACAAATGATTCTAGCAGCTGGACCGTTGGATGTTAATCCAACAGCCGTGCTCCTTCTTCAACCTCTGTTCTTGCTCCTGTCTCCCGTGGGCGGCACCGCGGCTGTGCTGCCGCGCACCCGAACCAGTGAGTTTCCCACTCCTCTCCATCTGCGACTCCACTACCCCGTCTTCCCCATCTCCGGGTCATTCTAGTCTGGGTGCGCTCGGCATGGTGTGGTCAACGTGGTCAACAACCGAGAGTCATCGGAAGATGACTGTACGTGAGAGGCTGACAGTGGGGACGCACCACGCCCATGGACGCATGCATGCAACGGAACGCGGCGAGGTCAACATGGTCAAGGAACGACTTCCATCGGAAGTATACTGTACGTGGAGAGTCTCAGCTGGGTCCATGGCCGCAGCAAGTAAGTGCCTCCTTATTACGCGGAAAATAATGATTCCTCCAACTGACAGCAGGGACCCACTGGACGGGCCACCGTATTTTGTGAAAAAATGATTGCCCCCTGACTGCTGGGACCCACCTGACGGGCCACCGTATTTCGCGAAAAAAACGTTCCCCCCGCTGTCAGCTCGGACCCACCGGAAGTGCCTCCTTATTACACACAAAAAAATGAATACTCCCCTGGCTAGCTGGGACCCACCTTGGTGGGAGGCTGACTTGTGGGCCTACTAAGTTGACGGGGACGAAGGGCTTTGTCAACTTAGTCAATATGAACGATTCTAGCTCCAGTGACCGTACGATGTCCATCCAACGGCCGTAGTGCTTCTTCAACCTCTGGTCTTCTTGCTCCAGCCGCCCAAAGTAGCACCGGTCGTGCCGCATGCTCCTGCCTCCCGTGGCCGGCTGTGCTGCCGCGGAGGCCTCACCGCCCCCTACTATTCCCACTGCTGGCCAGGCCCTGCGGCGACGGCAGCATCACACCGCAGCCGAACCAGTGAACCCTCGTACTCCTCTCCGTGCGGGCTTCCACTGCCGCGTCTTCCCCGGCTCCGCGTTGTCCCCTTCCTAGGCCTCGCCGTCGTCCACCGCCGTGGTGCTCCCCGCGCGGCGTGGTCAACGTGGTCAAGGAACGACTTCCATCGGAAGAGTACTGTACATGGAGAGGCTGACAGCTGGGTCCATGGCCACAGCCCAGTTTTTTTGTGATTTGCCAAGTAAGTCACTTTGTCAGGCCTGTTGGGCTGCAAATCTTTCAAGACGAGGAGAGCTTTCATTCGGCTGGCCGAGAAAATGGCCCATCAGTAATGAGAAATGGGCTGTAGATTTTTAAAACACATCAAACCGGCAATTAGTTTCAAATATCTTTTTTTCATTTTGAGATTTTAAATTACATTAATTTTTATGCATGGAGTATTTGTTGGATTTTATATTGATATACATTTATTTTTAAAATCAGTTTGAATGTGAGTCGAAATTTTGGGATTAAAAATAGTTCGGACCGCACCGAAATATGCAAAATTTCGTATATTTTTTTAACCGTGGCCACAATATGGGCTGTAATGCTAACAAAAAGAATATGGGCTCCGAAAAAAACCTTAATAATTAGCAAATGGGTTGTTAATTATTAGAAATCATGGCAGATGGGCTGTATGCTGTTTTCCACAGATTTGAGGCTTTCCTAAAAAAGGTTGACGCACAAGCAGTGACTGTTGGATGGCCATCCAACGGCCGTCGTGCTTCTTCAATCTCTGCTCTTCCTGCTCCAGCCGCTCAAACAAGCGTCGGCGGGACTGCCTGCTCCCTCCTCCCCGCGGCCGGCTCTGCTGCCACGCAGGCCTCATCGCCCCACCGTACTCCCATCGCTGGCCTAGCCATCCCTCTACTCACCCACACCTGCTGTTATTCTCCGGCGACGGCAAACGAACCAGTAAACCCTCGTACAGTCGTACTCCCCTCCGCGTGGGAAAAAACTGCCGAGTCTTCCCTGCCTTCGTGTCGTTCCCTTCCTAGGCCTCGTTGTCGTCCACCACCCTGGTGCTCTCGGCGCGCCCTGGTCAACGTGGTCAACGACCGACATGCATCTGAAGTGGACTGTACGTGGAGAGACCGACAGCTGGGTCCACGGCCGCAAGCAAGGAAATGCCTCCTTATTACGCGCAAAATAATGATTCCTCCACCTGACATCAGGGACCCACCGAAAGGGCCTCTGTATTTCGCGAAAAAAACGTTACCGCCGCTGACAGCTCGGACCCACCAGCAATATCTTCGCACGCAAGGAAGTGCCTCCTTATTACGCACAAAAAAATGAATACTCCCCCTGTTAGCTGGGACCCAGTATAGTGGCAGGCTGACTTGTGGGCCTACTAAGTTGACGGGGATGGAGGGCTTTGTCAACTTAGTCAATATGCACGATTCTAGCTCCAGTGACCGTACGATGTCCATCCAACGGCCGTAGTGCTTCTTCAACCTCTGGTCTTCTTGCTCCAGCCGCCCAAACCAGCATCGGTCATGCCTCGTGCTCCTGCCTCCCGTGGCCGGCTGCGATGCGGCGGAGGCCTCACCGCCCTCTACTACTCCCACCGCTGGCCAGGCCATCCCTCTACTCACCCACACCCCCTGTTATTCTGCGGCGATGGCAGCCTCACACCGCAGTGAACCAGTGAACCCTCGTACTCCTCTACGCGTGGGCATCCACTGCCGCGTCTTCCCCGGCTCCGCGTCGTCCCCTTCCTAGGCCTCGCCGTCATCCACCACCCTGGTGCTCTCAGCGCGGCATGGTCAATGTGGTCAAGGAACGGCTTCCATCGGACGTGGACTGTACGTGGAGAGGCTGACAGCTGGGTCCATGGCCGCAGCAAGGAAGTGCCTCCTTATTACGTGCAAAACAATTATTCCTCCACCTGACAGCGGGGACCCACCAGATGGGCCACCATATTTTGCGAAAAAAATGATTGCCCCTGACTGCTGGGACCCACCAGCTACATCTTCGCACTCAAGGAAGTGCGTCCGGGCAAAAAAACGATTTGCCCCCCTGACAGCTGGGACCCACCAGCTACATCTTCACAGGCAAGGAAGTGCCTGATAGTCGGGACCCACCTGGTCGAAGCGTACGTAGCGTTGTCATTCTGGTCGCAAACATGTACGTACATATATACTGGTGGATGTAGAGGCGACGTGTCGTAGTAGAGGCGCGTACATGTCGTAGTAGAGGCGCGCATGTAGCATGTACACGTACGTACAGCGGCCAGGGTGCAAGAAAGAAAATACGGCCACGTATGTGTACATACGGGCGGGGTCTCGAACGCCTACTCGTGCATACGTACGGCCAGGGCTCGTGTACATGGCTGGGTCGGAACGGAGAAACAGCGTCGTCGTCGTGTTCATGGGGAGGCAACGGAATGCGTCGTGTTCATGGGCAGGCAACGGAATGCGCCGTGTTCATGTGGAGGGGTGTGGCGTACCGCAAAACAGAGGAAATGGACCTCCTATGGTCGAAACAGGGGTCCTGTTGATCGGGAGGAGTGTGGCGTACCGCAAAACGGAGGAAACGGGCCTCCTACGGTCGAAACGGGGGTCCTGTTGATCGGGAGGGGTGTGGTGTACCGCAAAACGGAGGAAACGGACCTCCTACGGTCGAAACGGGGGTCCTGTTGATCGGGAGGGGTGTGGCGTACCGCAAAACGGACGAAACGGACCTCCTACGGTCGAAACGGGGGTCCTGTTGATCGGGAGGGGTGTGGCGTACCGCAAAACGGACGAAACGGACCTCCTACGGTCGAAACGGGGGTCCTGTTCATCGGGAGGAGTGTGGCGTACCACAAAATGGGACTCCACGGGATACTGTTCATCTCCACCGTCGACCTCCTCCAGCCTCCACGGGCTACCGTCGACCTCCTCCAGCCTCCACGGGCTCCTGTTCATCCAGCCTCCACCGCGCGCTACTCCACCGGCTACTGTTCAACCACCCCTCCACGGGCACCCCTCCACCGTCTACTGTTCATCCAGCCCTCCACACCACGGGGTCCTGTTCAACCACCCCTCCACGGGCACCCCTCCACTGTCTACTGTTCATCCAGCCCTCCACCACACCATGGGGTCATGTTCATCCAGAGGCAACGCCACCGCTCACTGTTCATCCAAACCCCCCGCAACGCTCACTGTTCATCCCAGAGGCAGCATCGATCGGCTTCAGTTAGCAGCAGTAGCAAAGGAATCGCTCGATCGGGTTCAGTTAACAGCCATCGATCGATCGCTCGGGTTCAGTAACGCGTAGCCTGCAGTGCAATCGCTCGGGTTCAGTTAGAGCCCAACGCCTCGCTCGGGTTCAGTTAGAGCCAACGCCTCGCACACACGCGCGTACGTGTACGAGAGAAACGCGCATCGCTCGGCCCCCGACCTCCCACCGTAACCGGGAACTCCCCAAAATTTTCCTCGCCCTCGCTTCTACCACAGTTTTTTCCGTCATGGACGGCCCAAAGAATGTCATGCAGCTGCGTCTCCGGCCCGCCCAGGACGAAAAGCCCATTTTCTGTCATGATTTTTTGTCATAGAAGTAGGAGCCCACCACATCTATGATGATACCGGGTTTTGTCACAATTATCGTCATAGAAGTGTCATATGTATGACAGAAAAAAATTTCGTTCGGCCCAAAATGTCATGGATGTGTCTTTTTTTTGTAGTGGTAGTGCTTAGGCGAAACCCTGCGAGGATCACTTCACCATCACCGTCACCATGCCGTCGTGTTGAAGGAACTCATCTACTTCCTCGACACCTTGCTGGATCAAGAAGGCGAGGGACGTCACCGAGTTGTACGTGTGCAGAACTTGGAGGTGCCGTACGTTCGGTGCTTGATCGGTCGGAACGAGAAGAAGTTCGACTACAACAAATGTGTTGTCAAACGCTTCCGCTTTCGGTCTATGAGGGTACGTTAACACACTCTCGCCCTCTCGTTGCTATGCATCTCCTAGATAGATCTTGCGTGAGCGTAGGAATTTTTTTGAAATTGCATGCTATGTTTCCCAAAAGTGGCATCCGAGCCAGGTCTATGCGTAGATGATATGCATGAGTAGAACACAAAGAGTTGTGCGCGTTGATAGTCATACTGCTTACCACCAACATCTTATTTTGATTCGGTGGTATTGTGGGATGAAGCATCCCGGACCAACCTTACATGTCCACGCACATGAGATCGGTTCCACCAACACACATGCAACTAGTTTTGCGTAAAGGTGGCTGGTGGGTGTCTGTTTCTCCTACTTTAGTTGAATCCAATTTGACTGCGGACGGTCCTTGAAGAAGGTTAAAACAGCAAACTTGACGAAACACTGTTGTAGTTTGATGCATAGGTAAGAACGGTTCTTGCTAGAAGCCTGTAGCAGCCACTTAAAACTTGCGACAACAAAGTAGAGGACGTCTAACTTGTTTTTGCAGGGCATGTTGATACATCCATTTTGCATCATGTTTTCTTAGTGTTATTTATAATGTTTTTATCCATAATAATGCTTTCTGGAGTAATTCTAAAGCCTTTTCTCTCATAATATGCAAGGTATACATAAAGAGGAAGAATTCCGGCAGCTGGAAATCTGGACCTGAAAAAGCTACGTCAGGCTACCTATTCTGCACAACTCTAAATGAGCTGAAACTTCACGAGGATTTTTATGGAATATTTAAGAATTATTGGAGCAAATAACTACCATAGGGGGCCCACCATCTGGGCACAACCCACCTGGGCGCGCCAGGGAGCCCGGGCGCGCCCTGGTGGGTTGTGCTCACCCAGGCCCACCTCCGTTGCCCATCTTGTGGTATATATGTCATTTTGACCTAGAAAAAATAAGGAGAGGACTTTCGGGACGGAGCGCCGCCGTCTCGAGATGGAACTTGGGTAGGAGCACTTTTGCCCTTCGGCGGAGCAATTCCGCCGGGGGATCTTCCCTCCCGGAGGGGGAAATCATCGTCATCATCATCACCAACAACTCTCCCATCTTTGGGAGGGGAATCTACATCAACATCTTCAACAGCACCATCTCATCTCAAACCCTAGTTCATCTCTTGTGTTCAATCTTGTTACCGGAACTATAGATTGGTGCTTGTGGGTGACTAGTAGTGTTGATTACATCTTGTAGTTGATTACTATATGGTTTATTTGGTGGAAGATTATAGCATGATTATAATTTGTGAGTAGTTACTTTTGTTCTTGAGGTCATGGGAGAAATCATGTTGCAAGTAATCATGTGAACTTGATATGTGTTCGATATTTTGATAGTATGTATGTTGTGATTCCCTTAGTGGTGTCATGTGAACGTCGACTACATGACACTTCACCATATTTGGGCCAAAGGGGATGCATTGTGGAGTAGCAATTAGATGATGGGTTGCGAGAGTGACAGAAGCTTAAATCCCAGTTTATGCGCTATTCCGTAAGGGACCGATTGGATCCAAAAGTTTAATGCTATGGTTAGAATTTATTCTTAATACTTTTCTCGTAGTTGCGGATGCTTGCGGGAGGGTTAACCATAAGTAGGAGGTTTGTTCAAGTAAGAACAGCACCTAAGCACCGGTCCACCCACATATCAAATTATCAAAGTAGCCAACACGAACCGAACCAACATGGTGAAAGTGACTAGATGAAATTCCCGTGTACCCTCAAGAATGCTTTGCTTATCATAAGAGACCGTTTTGGCCTGTCCTTTGCCTCAAAAGGATGGGCTATCTTGCTGCCCTTTTGCTACTATCATAGCCCTAGAGGCTGTCAGGCACGCACGCGTTCGCGACACCTAATTTTACTACCAGCTCGTCAAGTGGGTTTCCCGCTTAGAAGCCGAAGCTTCGCTGGACCATGCCGGCATGGAAAGGGCCAACGCGTGCGCAACGCACCCTATCGCACCTATGGCAAGTCCGAGGCGAGGAGGAGGACGTCGGTGCTGGTGTTTAGCGTGTACCACAAATGGAGGCCGGCATCATCTCGTTAGCTAAGAGTAAGTTAGTACTTGTACACTAGAGTATCAGTGGGAGTAGATAGTTAAGTTGGCTATGATGGTTGTCGACGTGGAAGTTCAGTACTCTATCTCTGGATCATACCTGTTACTTTTCTCTGAATGTTGAACTTTCCATGTGAACATGTGGAATGGGTTGTATTTGTCCGCCACGGAGTTAGAAATTGACTTGTGGGCCTACTAGGTTGACACGTATACAATCAAGAGATGATTGTACATGGAGAGGATGACAGCAGGGAGCCACCAGGGTCATGGCAGTACGCAAGCAAGTGCCTCCTTATTTCAAGCCAAACATGGTTCCTCCTAATGGATTGCTAACATCTAGGTCCCATGCCATTGTCAACATAGTCAATAAACGAGAGAATTGCACAACAAGCGGCTCACACTAGTGACCCCACAGCTTGCCCTGTTTTTTTGTTTTTGAGACGGAGCAGGGTATAAACTGGGCTGTGCGGGGCACTCTTGCCAGTCTAGCCAACCTTTTATTTTATGTTTACCACAAGATCAACCCAGTTGTTTTTTTCTTTTTCAAAATGGCTAGCCCAGTTTTTTTTGCAGAATACCCAACCGGGGCCTACTTGCTTTTGTCAGCCCTGCTGGGCTGTAAGGGATGCATTTGGCTTGCCCAGAAAATGGGCTATCAGTAATGAGAAATGCTTTGTACATTTTAAGACACAACAAACCGACAATTAGTTTCATATCTCTTTTTTGCATTTCTACATTTTAAATTTTATTTATTTTTATCTACTACCCCTATAAAAGGAAGAGAGGGGGCAGATCCAAATAACCAGAACCGTCTATCTATTAGATCTAAGGGTCTAAAACATTTTGTGTTTTAATGCAACAAGCCACGCAATTAAGGCACTCCGCGCCATCGATCGCTAATCCTACCCGCCCGTTCAAAAAAACGCTCCCCATGCCACGCCCTGCACCCCTCGGTCCCTCGCTCCTGAAACCGCACAGCCCTGCCACCCCCATCTTCCCCCGCCCGCATGACCCGTCTCCTTGCCGCCCCTCACTGTCGGGCTTGCGGCTTGCTTGGCCCGCATGGCCCTGCCACCTCTCCCATGTCGTAGCTGCCCAGCGGTCAAACTAGACAAGACGAGAGTTCCGGCAAGCCCCAACGCCGTCTGGCCCAAAGGGGCATTCGTAGAGACAGTCAAGGTATGGCAGTAGGAGTGGTTCTACATCACCGAACCCTGCGATGCCAACTGGGCGGCCACGCCTGACTTCAGATCCGGACCCCCCATGAGACTCACCTCATGGACCGCCAAGGGTCTTGATTGGGGGTCCAAATCGGAAGTGAAGATACTCCAAAAGCGCATCTCTGACATGTTGGGTGAGAAAACCGGTCTCACCAATGTGGTTCAAGTGATGCTCTTCCGCCGCATCCTTCCTTGCCAGCTTCGGGCCTCCCCCACGTGGGAGTTCAATTCGGAGGAGCCACAAACCCTGAAGCGCATCTTCGGCACCACGCACAAAGATATATGGAAGCAGCTCTTCAAGGCCCAAAAAAGTGGCCGAAGAAGACCGTGGACATTGGACTCGACATCGAGAACCCGGCCATGGCGGTAAGCATAATCTTTCCGAAGACCTATCTGGTCATTATTTCAGATATAACAGAAATTATATTACCTGCCTTCCTTACAAGTCTGGACGGCACAGGCGGAGCGGATCAACTGTCCGGCACCGCTGCCTGAGGACCCGACCGCACCCCAGCTGACGGAGATGCTGGTCCCGGCGCCCTATCAGGCGCCGGAGAAGAAAACCAAGAAGAAGAAAGGCAAGGAGGCCAAGGGCGGCCCCCGCCACAAGGGTCCTTTGGAAACAGTGTCCGGAGAGACCGAAACCCTCTCTTCCCACAAGGGAGATGAGGAAGAAGAGGAGGAGGTGGTGGAAAGCGACTCCCCCCGTAAGGGGAGGAAGAAGAAGAGGGCGGCCTCCAAAGACCCGGAGGGGGAGGCGCCCAAGAGAGGGAAGCTGACCCTCCTGGACAGTTCAGACTCAGACTCCGAACTTGTCCCCAAGAAACCTCCCAAGGTGAATCGTAAGTATTCAGAAAACTTACTGTTTATCTTTGGTCTACCTGCTTCCATTATGTAAGTTATTTTGTTATTTGCCTTTCAGCCCTCCCCACGTACTCCATTATCAGAGAGGAATTCTCTGCCGCCCGAAATGGCGGAGAGTGACACGCCGTCGCGAGCCCCCTCGCCTATCGCCATGGAGGACACCGAAGTGTCGTGCCGAAGGACCTCTCGTGGCCGAAAGGGGGCGAGCGAAGCTATCAAGAGGGCGCCTGAGGTCAATACCTCGGTCACCAAAGACCTAAGGGAGGCGACCCCTATGGAAACCGACGGTGGGGAGCCCCAGCAATCCGGGCTCGAACCGAACACTGTTTCGGAGGCCAGCATGGCTCCAGGATCGGATAAACAACCCCCTTCGAAAGAGGAGGAGGAGCATCAGCTCCATCAGCGGCCTCCACTAATCCGGAGGTGCCCAACGCTTTGGAGGAAGCACTACAGAGTGCTTCCGTCGTGGCGGAGCACCACACCCTGATGGGTGTGGTGATGAAGAAGGTTTAGTCTGCTAAAAGTGGACTGAACGAAGCCTTCTGCAGCCTACTGACAAGCTTTGAGGTATGCGATGTAATGTTCTAAAAACTTTTCATATAGAAGAATAAACATGTGTACAGACAGTAGCCCTTGAGGCTCTGTCCGGTTTAAAAGAAAACGGACAGAGGATCCACATAATATTCGGGAGAGTAACATACTGGGCTGTTATTGTAACAGGCCTCCATGTTGGCGGTGATCGCCCAGGCTGCAAAAGTTTCCGAACTTAATCGGAAGCTGTAGGTGGCGGATGAGGAAGTCGGCCGCATCCACAAGCAGTTCGACGAAATGCGGTATGCGTACAATGTTAAGAAGGAATTTATTTTTATACCAGAAGTGATATGTATATTTAGAGGTTAACTCATGGAATGCATTGATTATGATCATAGCTGGTGCAGCCGAGGTCGAGACCCTCAAAGGCGCCCTCGCCCAGGCCAAGAAAGAGGCGGAGGTGAATAAGGCAGCCGCTAACAAAGCGGTTGCGGAACTGAAGGCCGAGCAAGCTGCCCGCCACCAACACAAAGCTCGGGTGGCCGAAGTCGAGCAAGAGCTGAAGGATGCCATCAGCAAATGCGAAACCTTGGAGCAGAAGACTTCGGACCAGTCGTCCGAGCTTGCCAAGGCTCTCCATGATGCTAAAGAGGCATGGATCGAGTCCCGGAGTGCTCGCAAAGAGATCCATCAGGCGAGGCAGATAGCGGCTGGTAAGGCCTTTCTTTTGCAGAGTATCTTTGGAGGTCAGAGGTATGCTTTGCTCACCCATGTGTGCAGTTCTCTAGGCGCGTTTGCGGATCTTCCAAAGAGTGCCGCCAATGCCGCACAGTTCTTCCGAGCCCAGGAGGGGAACCCGACTGAGAAGCTATTCTGGTCGCAATTTCTCGCGCCGGAACACCCAACGCCTCTGAACGACCAGCTGAAGCAGCTGACGAAGCTACATAGGGTGGCGGGCTTAGCCATGAAGGACCTAATAGTCCAACTCTGGCCGGCCAAGAAGATTCCTAGCAGCTACTTCGGTTTGGTGAAGCAGCTTGTCGATGCGCGGCCGCGGATTGATGCTGTAAAGCGCTCCTCCTGCATAGAGGGTGCCCGGATGGCCTTCGCCCGCGTCAAAATGCAATGGGCAAAGATAAAGGCCACCGAAGTGGCAACCGCATGCCCGCCCGAAGGCAAAGATCATCGGAAGCCGGAGAGGTACTTCGATGACGTCCTAGAAGGAGCCCGAGTGATAGGGGGTCAATGTTCTAAGGACGTATTATTTGATTGAATGTGTTCGGGTTGTACAAACTTTGTTATGAACCCATGTTGTTATATATCTATGTTTGCGCCTTTCGTTTCAAGTGATTTTTTCCCTCCTGTGCGGCGGTTTATTGTTATATTTCTGAAAGTTGCTAGTCGTCGGCTTCAGGCCCCATGTAGATGCCATAGGGGTGTTCGACATAACGCGTGACCACACTTTATCCAACGTCTTGGTCCATAAAGGAGGTGTCCGCAAGGTGAACCAGGCAATCAGACTATGCGGCTTTATTACTTTCACTTAGCCATAGGAGTTTGACTGTGGAGCTAAGTACTAACCCCTTGTGCGTGTGCGGCTATCCGGGCTATGGTGCCTTTTCCAGGCGGCTGGACGAAGACTAGCCCCTCGTATAACACGGGGTGAATCGCTAACAATTTGTAGTATAATACTAAGTTGCCGAATCGCCGACCAGCTCTCGCCTATCATGATAGGCACTTTTTGGCTTTTTCTACTAAGGTACTTGACCGGACGAACCAGAAATACAATTGCAGTAGTTCTCCCTTTACTACCTTAGCCGAACGGGCAGAACGTAAGGTGGTAAGCACAAGAGCCAGCAACCCAACTATTGACCAAAGACATGATTCGGAGCCGATGCATATAATACAATATTCGGGACGCCGAAGAGTTCCCTATAGGTGTTCGGACTTGAAATGTGCAGGGCCGAATACAGCCCCCGGTGTTAAGGCCGAACTAATGCACGTGTGGCAGTCTAAAGTAGGGAGGAGATACAAATGATGATATAAAATAAAATGATTGCCAAACAAAGTGGTGATCAACTTCTCCTTTATACCCTGATTAATACGTTGAGCCGTGTTGTTACAGATAATGCCATGAGTACCTAGGTCATTTTACATGCCCAAAGTTTACACAAGGGAAAGGTTTACACAGGGCCTAAAAGTAGTGGTTTGAAGATCCCAACGATGCCCTGCTGCACGTCTGCGCTGTTTCTCCTTGGTGAGACATCCTTGTAGAGGAGGAGTACGATGGTCGTCAGTTAGAAAGAGGGACCTGGAAAGGAGCCCCCATACGACAGTAGATCAGGTAGGTTTCTTAACGAACCTACAGTGGAAAAAAAATATTTGAGGTCCGAATAGGGTCAAGTCGTACTATGGACATTTTCCGAAGTGTGCCTCTGGCGCTGCCCAAGGTATTTTAAGTGTATAGTTATGTACGCCCGGTACGTATGCTGCAACCTTATGGCGCGATCGGTGGAGGCTAAACTGCTATTCAAGCTCCGGTTCCACCGAGCTACCACATTGTAATGCGGGTCGGACTCGTTTAGCGGTGTCATGGGTCTTGATGAGCGATGAGTTGTTCGGCTTGATGAGTCTGCCCTGTACTTCGGCTGCTAGGGCCGCGGCATGCTCCTCAGTACGGAGGGAATGCTCCATATTCCCATTTACTGTGATGATGCCACAAGGTCCTGCTACCTCCTGAGCTTGCGTTAGTTTTTCCCTTGAAGAGGAAAGGGTGATGTAGCAAAGTAGAGTAAGTACTTCCCTCAGCTTTTGAGAACCAAGGTATCAATCCAGTAGGAGACAACGCAACAATCCACTGAATACATGCACAAACAAACACCAACTTGCACCCAACGCAATAAAGGGGTTGTCAATCCCTTCATGGTTATTTGCAAAGTGAGATCTGATATAGATGTATAAACAGTAAAGTAATATTTTTGGTATTTTTGGTTTATGGAACGGAAAGTAAAAGATTGCAAAGGAAGTAAATAGGAAACTAAAAGAGTAGATCGGAAACTTATATGAGGGAAAATAGACCCGGGGGCCATAGGTTTCACTAGAGGCTTCTCTCAAGATAGAAATTATTACGGTGGGTGAACAAATTACTGCCGAGCAATTGATAGAAAAGCGCAAAGTTATGACGATATCTAAGGCAATGATCATGAATATAGGCATCACGTCCGTGTCAAGTAGACCAAAATGATTCTGAATCTACTACTATTACTCCACACATCGACCGACTCCTGCCTGCATCTAGAGTATTAAGTTCATAAGAAGTTAAGAACAGAGTAACGCATTAAGTAAGATGACATGATGTAGCGGGATTAACTCAAGAAATATGATGAAAACCCCATCTTGTTATCCTCGATGGCAACAATACAATACGTGTCTTGCTGCCCCTACTGTCACTGGGAAAGGACACCGCAAGATTGAACCCAAAACTAAGCACTTCTCCCATTGCAAGAAAAACTAATCTAGTTGGCCAAACCAGATCGATAGTTTGAAGAGACATGCAAAGATATCAAATCAAGCATAAAAGAATTCAGAGGAGATTCAAATAATATTCATAGATAAGTTGATCATAAATCCACAATTCATCGGATCTCGGCAAACACACCGCAAAAGAGTATTACATCGAATAGATCTCCAAGAACATCGAGGAGAACTTTGTATTGAGAATCGAAGAGAGAAAAGAAGCCATCTAGCTACTAGCTATGGACCCGTAGGTCTGTGGTAAACTACTCACGCTTCATCAAAGAGGCAATGGTGTTGATGTAGAAGCCCTCCGTGATCAAATCCCCCTCCGGCAGGATGCCGGAAAAGGCCCCTAGATGAGATCTCACGGGTACAGAAGGTTGCGGCGGTGGAAAAGTGGTTTCGTGGCTCCCCTGGAAGTTTTGGGGGTATTTGAGAATATATATAGGAGGAAGATCTAGGTCAGGGGGTCATCGAGGGGCCCACAAGGTCGGGGGGCACGCCCTCCACCCTTGTGGTCGCCTCGTGGCTCTTCTGACTTGCACTCCAAGTCTCCTGGGTGTCTTCTGGTCCAAGAAAAATCATTGCAAAAGTTTTATTCCGTTTGGTATCCCTTTTCTGCGGAACTCTAAAACAAGGAAAAACAGAAACTGGCACTGGGCTCTAGGTTAATAGCTTAGTCCCAAAAATCATATAAAATAGCATATTAATGCATATAAAACATCCAAAACAGATAATATAATAGCATGGAATAGTAAAAAATTATAGATACATTGGGGACGTATCAGGCATCCCCAAGCTTACTTCCTGCTCGTCCTCGAGTAGGTAAATGATAAAAACAGAATTTTTGATGTGGAATGCTACCTAACATATTTATCCATGTTATTCTCTTTATTGTGGCATGAATGTTCAGATTCGTAAGATTGCAAACAAAAGTTTAATATTGACATAAAAACAACAATACTTCAAGCATACTAACAAAATAATTATGTCTTCTCAAAATAACATGGCCAAAGAAAGCTTATCCCTACAAAATCATATAGTCTGGCTATGCTCCATCTTCATCACACAAAATATTAAAATCATGCACAACCCCGATGACAATCCAAGCAATTGTTTCATACTTTTGATGTTCTCAAACCTTTTCAACATTCACGCAATACATGAGAGTGAGCTATGGACATAGCACTATAGGTGGAATAGACGGTGGTTGTGGAGAAGACAAAAAGAAGGAGATAGTAGGCATATCAACGGTCTATGGACATAGCACTATAGGCATATCAATGGTCTATGGAGATGCCCATTAATAGATATCAATGTGAGTAAGTAGGGATTGCCATGCAACGGATGCGCTAGAGCTATAAGTTTATGAAAGCTCAAAAAGAAACTAAGTGGGTGTGCATCCAACTTGCTTGCTCATGAATACCTAGGGCATTTTGAGGAAGCCCATCGTTGGAATATACAAGCCAATTTCTATAATGAAAAATCCCCACTAGTATATGAAAGTGACAATATAGGAGACTCTCTATCATGAAGATCATGGTGCTACTTTGAAGCACAAGTGTGGTAAAAGGATAGTAACATTGTCCCTTCTCTCTTTTCCTCTCATTTTTTTCCTTTTTTTGGGCCTTCTCTTTTTTTATTTGGCATTTCTCTCTCTTTTTTATTTTATTTCCTCACATGGGACAATGCTCTAATAATGAAGATCATCACACTTCTATTTACTTACAACTCAAAAATTACAACTTGATACTAGAACAAAAATATGACTCTATGTGAATGCCTCCGGCGATGTACCGGGATGTGCAATGAATCAAGAGCGACATGTACGAAATAATTATGAACGGTGGCTTTGCCACAAATACGATGTCAACTACATGATCATGCATAGCAATATGACAATGATGGAGCGTGTCATAATAAACGGAACGGTGGAAAGTTGCATGGCAATATATCTCGGAATAGCTATGGAAATGCCATAATAGGTAGGTATGGTGGCTGTTTTGAGGAAGGTATATGGTTGGTTTATGGCACTGGCGAAAGTTGTGCGGTACAAGAGAGGCTAGCAATGGCGGAAAGGTGAGTGTATAATCCATGGACTCAACATTAGTCATAAAGAACTCACATGCTTATTGCAAAAATCTATTAGTCATCGAAACAAAGTACTATGCGCATGCTCCTAGGGGGATAGATTGGTAGGAAAAGACCATCGCTCGTCCCCGACCGCCACTCATAAGGAAGACAATCAAAAAATATCTCATGCTCCAACTTCGTTACATAACGGTTCACCATACGTGCATGCTACGGGACTCACAAACCTTAACACAAGTATTTATCAAATTCACAACTACTCACTAGCATGAATCTAATATCACCATCTTCATATCTCAAAACAATCATAAGGAATCAAACTTCTCATAGTATTCAATGCACTTTATATGAAAGTTTTTATTATATCCCTCTTGGATGTCTATCATATTAGGACTAATTTTATAACCAAAGCAAATTACCATGCTGTTTTTAAAGACTCTCAAAATAATATAAGTGAAGTATGAGAGTTCATCAATTTCTATAAAATAAAACCACCACCGTGCTCTAAAAAGATATAAGTGAAGCACTAGAGCAAAATCGCCTAGCTCAAAAGATATAAGTGAAGCACAAAGAGTATTCTAATAAATCATGATTCATGTGTGTCTCTCCCAAAAGGTGTGTACAACAAGGATTATTGTGTCAAACTAAAAAGCAAAGACTCGAATCATACAAGATGCTCCAAGCAAAACACATATCATGTGGTGAATAAAAATATAGCCTCAAGTAAAGTCACCGATAGACGAAGACGAAAGAGGGGACCCGGGGCATCCCCAAGCTTAGGCTCTTTGGCCTCCTTGAATATTACCTTGGGGTTGGGCATCCCCAAGCTTAGGCTCTTGCCAGTCCTTATTCCATAGTCCATCAAATCCTTACCCAAAACTTGAAAACTTCACAACACAAAACTTCAACAGAAAATCTCGTAAGCTCCGTTAGTATAAGAAAATAAATCACCACTTTGGGTACTATTGTGAACTCATTCTTTATTTATACTGGTGTAATATCTATTCCAACTTTTCCATGGTTCATACCCCCCGATACTAGCCATAGATTCATCAAAGTAAGCAAACAACACGCGAAAAACAGAATCTGTCAAAAACAGAACAGTCTGTAGCAATATGGATATTTCGAATACTTCTGTAACTCTAAAAATCCTGAGAAATTATGAAGTCCTAGCCAATTTTTCTATTAAGCTTCTGCAAAAAGAATCAACTAAAAAGCACTCTTCAGCTAAAAATGAGAATTGTTTTCGTGAGCGCAAAAGTTTCTGTTTTTCAGCAAGATCAAATCAACTATCACCGTAGGCTATCCCAAAGGTCTAACTTGGCACAAACACTAATTAAAACATAAAACCACATATAACCAGAGGCTACATGAAATATTTATTGCAAAACAGGACCTAAAAATAAAATTGGGTTGTCTCCTGATACGTCTCCAACGTATCTATAATTTTTTATTGTTCCATGCTATATTATATTCTGTTTTGGATGTTTAATGGGCTTTATTATACACTTTTATATTATTTTTGGGACTAACCTATTAACCGGAGGCCCAGCCCAAATTGTTGTTTTTTGCCTATTTCAGTGTGTCGCAGAAAATGAATATCAAACGGAGTCCAAACGGAATGAAACCTTCGGGAACGTGATTTTCGGAACAAACGTGATCCAGAGGACTTGGAGTCTACGTCAAGAAATCAACGAGGAGAGCACGAGGCAGGGGGGCGCGCCTACCCCTCCTAGGCGCGCCCTCCACCCTAGTGGGGCCCACGTTGCTCCACCGACGTACTTCTTCCTCCTATATATACCTACGTACCCCCAAACCAATTGAAGCATCCATGAAAACCTAATTCCACTGCCGCAACCTTCTGTACCCGTGAGATCCCATCTTGGGGCCTTTTCCGGCGTCCTGCCGGAGGGGGCATTGATCACGGAGGGCTTCTACATCAACACCATAGCCTCTCCGATGATGTGTGAGTACTTTACCTCAGACCTTCTTGTCCATAGTTATTAGCTAGATGGCTTCTTCTCTCTCTTTGGATCTCAATACAAAGTTCTCCACGATTCTCGTGGAGATCTATTTGATGTAATCTTCTTTTGCGGTGTGTTTGTCGGGGCCGATGAATTGTGGGTTTATGATCAAGTTTATATATGAACAATATTTGAATCTTCTCTGAATTCTTTTATGTATGATTGGTTATCTTTGCAAGTCTCTTCAAATTATCAGTTTGGTTTGGCCTACTAGATTGATCTTTCTTGCAATGGGAGAAGTGCTTAGCTTTGGGTTCAATCTTGCGGTGTCCTTTCCCAGTGACAACAGGGGCAGCAAGGCACGTATTGTATTGTTGCCATCGAGGATAACAAGATGGGGTTTATATCATATTGCATGAGTTTATCCCTCTACATCATGTCATCTTGCTTAAAGCGTTACTCTGTTCTTATGAACTTAATACTCTAGATGCATGCTGGATAGCGGTCGATGTGTGGAGTAATAGTAGTAGATGCAGGCAGGAGTCGGTCTACTTGTCACGGATGTGATGCCTATATACATGACCATACCTAGATATTCTCATAATTATGCTCAATTCTATCAATTGCTCGAGAGTAATTTGTTCACCCACCGTAATACTTATGCTGTTCAGAAGCCACTAGTGAAACCTATGGCCCCCGGGTCTATTTTCCATCATATTAATCTCCCGTCAACAAGCTATTTCTGGCGCCGTTTATTTTGCTTTCTTTACTTTTAGTCTTTATAATAAAATATCAAAAATATTATCTTATCATATCTATCAGATCTCACTCTCGTAAGTGACCGTGAAGGGCTTGACAACCCCTTTATCGCGTTGGTTGCGAGGTTCTTATTTGTTTGTGTAGGTGCGAGGGATTTGAGCGTGGTCTCCTACTGGATTGATACCTTGGTTCTGAAAAACTGAGGGAAATACTTATGCTACTTTACTGCATCACCCTTTCCTCTTCAAGGGAAAAACCAACGCAGTGCTCAAGAGGTAGCATCTCCCAACAAGCGCTATTGTCTAACGCCCTTAGCTAGGCATAAAACACGGATAGATCTAAGTGTTATCATCTTTCGCATGCAATCCATAAGTGGCTCTCATAATAGATTCATAAGGCAATTTAATTTTCTTTCTTGGTAAAGTGTTCCATGCCTTTCCTTAACGGAAATTGAAATCTAATGTTTCCTTCTTTCATATCAATAATTGCACCAATCGTTCTAAGGAAAGGTTTCTACCAAGAATAATAGGACATGTAGGATTGCAATCTATATCAAGAACAAGGAAATCTACGGGCACATAATTCCTATTTACAACAATAAGAACATCATTAATCCTTCCCATAGCTTTCTTAATAGTGGAATCCGCAAGATGCAAATTTAAAGAACAATCGTCAAATTCACGGAAACCTAACACATCACATAGAGTTTTTGGAATCGTGGAAACACTAGCACCCAAATCACACAAAGCATAGCATTCATAAACTTTAATCTTAATCTTAATAGTAGGTTCCCACTCATCATAAAGTTTTCTAGGGATAGAAACTTCCAATTCAAGCTTTTCTTCAAAAGACTGCATCATAGCATCAACGATATGTTTAGTAAAAGCTTTGTTTTGATTATAAGCATGAGGAGAATTCAACATGAATTGCAACAAGGAAATACAGTCTATTAAAGAACAATTATCATAAATAAAGTCCTTGGAATCCAAAAGATTGGGTTCATTGCTACCTAAAGTTTTGACCTCTCCAATCCCATTTTTATCAATTTTTGCATCAAGATCTAAAAACTCCGAATCATTGGGACGCCTTCTAAATAAAGTTGACTCACCTCCAGTCCCATCTTTATCAACATTCACATTGGAAAACAAAGATTCAATAGGAGTCACATCAATCACTTTAAGATATTCATCATTATTCAAAGCCTCTGGTTTGGCGGCCATTTTGTTTACTAAAGTAGCTTGTTTATCAGAAATTTGTGGTACTAAATTTTCAAGGTGCGCAAACTGAGATCTCAAACCATGAAATTCCTGAGACATATCATCAAGCTCTTTATTCATGTATTCCATGAAGCATTTCTACTCCTTGAGCTCGTTTCTAAAGAAATTGTTATGCTTAAATTGCAAAGACATGAAGCTTCTAACATTATTCTCAATTTCGTCTAACCTCCTAAGGTGAGGTTCAACGTTTTTTAGAGGAGTCACGGTGACAAGGCAAGCAATCCAACACACGAGCACACAAAAAGCAAGAGAAGAAGACGAACGGAAGAGGGGCGAAGAAAAGGAAAATCTTTTTGAAAATTGTTTTAGAAGTGGGGGAGAGGAAAACGAGAGGCGAATGGCGAATAATGTAATGCGAGGGATGAGAGTTTATGATGGGTACTTGGTATGTCTCGGCTTGGCGTAGATCTCCCCGGCAATGGCTCTAGAAATCCTTCCTGCTACCTCTTGAGCTTGTGTTGGTTTTTCCCTTGAAGAGGAAAGGGTGATGCAGCAAAGTAGAGTAAGTATTTCCCTCAGCTTCTGAGAACCATGGTATCAATCCAGTAGGAGACAACGCAACAAGCCACCGAATACCTACACAAACAAACACCAACTTCCACCCAACACGATAAAGGGGTTGTCAATCCCTTCACGGTTATTTGCAAAGTGAGATCTGATATAGATGGATAAATGGTGAAGTAATATTTTTGGTATTTTTGGTTTATGGAACGGAAAGTAAAAGATTGCAAAGGAAGTAAATAGGAAACTAAAAGTGTAGATCGGAAACATATATGATGGAAAATAGACCCGGGGGCCATAGGTTTCACTAGAGGCTTCTCTCAAGATAGAAATTATTACGGTGGGTGAACAAATTCCTGCCGAGAAATTGATACAAAAGCGCAAAGTTATGACGATATCTAAGGTAATGATCATGAATATAGGCATCACCCCGTGTCAAGTAGACCGAAATGATTCTGCATCTACTACTATTACTTCACACATCGACTGACTCCTGCCTGCATCTAGAGTATTAAGTTCATAAGAAGTTAAGAATAGAGTAACGCATTACGTAATATGACATGATGTAGCGGGATTAACTCAAGCAATATGATGAAAACCCCATCTTGTTATCCTCGATGGCAACAATACAATGTGTGCCTTGTTGCCCCTACTGTCACTGGGAAAGGACACCGCAAGATTGAACCCAAGGCTAAGCACTTCTCTCATTGTAAGAAAAACCAATCTAGTTGGCCAAACCAAATCGATAGTTCGAAGAGGCTTGCAAAGATATCAAATCATGCATAAAAGAATTCAGAGGAGATTCAAATAATATTCATAGATAAGCTAATCATAAATCCACAATTCATCGGATCTCGGCAAACACACCGCAAAAAGAGTATTACATCGAATAGGTCTCCAAGAACATCGAGGAGAACTTTGTATTGAGAATCAAAGAGAGAAAAGAAGCCATCTAGCTACTAGCTATGGACCCGTAGGTCTGTGGTAAACTACTCACGCTTCATCGGAGATGCAACAGTGTTGATGTAGAAGCCCTCCGTGATCGAATCCCCCTCCGGCAGGATGCCGGAAAAGGCCCCTAGATGGGATCTTGATAAGTCTCCATCGTATCTATAATTTTTTATTGTTCCATGCCAATATTCTACAACTTTTACATACTTTTGGCAACTTTTTATACTATTTTTGGGACTAACATATTGATCCAGTGCCCAGTGCCAGTTCCTGTTTGTTGCATGTTTTTTGTTTCACAGAAAATCCATATCAAACGGAGTCCAAACGGGATAAAAACTTACAAAGATTTTTTTGGAATATATGTGAATTTTGGGAAGTGGAATCAATGCGAGATGATGCTCGAGGGGCCCACGAGGGTGAGGGGCGCGCCCCAGAGGGTAAGGCGCGCCCTGGGCCTTCGTGGCCACTCCGTAGGGCGGTTGGTGCCCTTCTTTCGCCGCAAGAAAGCCAATATCCGGATAAAAATCGTGTCCAAATTTCAGCCCAATCGGAATTACGGATCTCCGGGAATTTAAGAAACGGTGAAAGGGCAGAATTAGGGAGCGCAGAAACAGAAGGAAACAGAGAGAGAGAGAGAGAGAGAGAGAGAGAGAGAGAGAGATCCAATCTCGGAGGGGCTCCTGCCCCTCCGCCGCCATGGAAGCCAAGGACCAGAGGGGAAACCCTTCTCCCATCTAGGGGGAAGGTCATGGAAGAAGAAGAAGAAGAAGGGGGGCTCTCGCCCCCTCTCTCCCAGTGGCGCCGGAACGCCGTCGGGGCCATCATCGCGACAACGATCTACACCAACAACTTCACCGCCGTCATCACCAACTCTTCCCCCCTCTATGCAGTGGTGTAACCCCTCTTTTACCCGCTGTAATCTCTACTTAAACATGGTGCTCAACGCTATATATTATTTACCAATGATGTATGGCTATCCTATGATGTTTGAGTAGATATGTTTTGTCCTATGGGTTCATTGATGATCGTGATTGGTTTGAGTTGCATGTTTTATTATTGGTGCTGTCCTATGGTGCTCTTCGTGTCGCGCAAGCGTGAGGGATCCCCGCTGTAGGGTTTGCAATATGTTCATGATTTGCTTATGGTGGATGGCGTGAGTGATAGAAGCACAGACCCGAGTAAGTAGGTTATTTGCGTATGGGAGTAAAGAGGACTTGATGCCTTATAATGCTATGGTTGGGTTTTACCTTAATGATCTTTAGTAGTTGCGGATGCTTGCTAGAGTTCCAATCATAAGTGCATATGATCCAAGGAGAGAAAGTATGTTAGCTTATGCCTCTCCCTCATATAAAATTGCAATAGTGATTACCGGTCTAGTTATCGATTGCCTAGGGACAAATAACTTTCTTGTGTGACAAAAAGCTCTCTACTAAAACTAACTTAGTTGTGTCTTCATCTAAACAGCCCCTACTTTTTATTTACGCGCTCTTTATTATCTTGCAAACCTATCCAACAACACCTACAAAGTACTTCTAGTTTCATACTTGTTCTAGGTAAAGCGAACATTAAGCGTGCGAAGAGTTGTATCGGTGGTCGATAGAACTTGAGGGAATATTTGTTCTACCTTTAGCTCCTCGTTGGGTTCGACACTCTTACTTATCGAAAGAGGCTACAATTGATCCCCTATACTTGTGGGTTATCAAGACCTTTTTCTGGCGCCGTTGCCGCGGAGCAATAGCGTGGGGTGAATATTCTCGTGTGTGCTTGTTTGCTTTATCACTAAGTAATTTTTATTTTTCTGTTCTAAGTTGTTCTCTATCTTTAGTTATGGATATGGAACACGAAATACCAAAAAAATTAGGTTTACTTGTTACTCATGGAGATGGGGAACCTCCTAAAACCCTCGATGCTCATTATGTGAAAGATATTATGCACTACTTTAATAATCCTGAGTAAAACCCATTCAATTATATAATGGGAGACACGTTGGATCAACGTGAATACTTTAGGGATTATCGCTTGATCAAAAAGGGAAACTATTATGGGATCAAATTTATATGTTGCATTGGTATGCTCGGCAACTATGCTTGAGATATGATTATACTTGTTGCTCTAGGATGAAGGCTCCACACCTTCCCTTTTCATGCAAATTTAATGATAATGAAACCTTAGCTTCTTATGCTAATGGTATATATGATTACTATGATGTGGAATGGATAGAAGAATTTGTTGCTTTTAAGGGTGCATGTGAAATTGAATCTTTGTTTAAAGAGTTTGAAGATTTTGATGATTTAGTTTATAGACCTGAAAATTTAGCTATCCTTAAATATTGCTATGAGAATTATAAATACAATTATGATATTGATGAATTTATTGAGAAAGTCTCTGCTGTCCGAGAAGAGACTGATATTTTGCAGGAGTCTATGGAAGAAGAAATTGATGAAACTGTGAGCTCATTGGATGAAAAAGATGATGAGGAGAGCGAAGAACAAAAGGAGGAAGATCGGATTAGCTACTCTAGCCCACCTTCTAATGAGAGTAACTCTCCAACTCATACATTATTTAATGTCCCTTCGTTCTTACCGAAGGATGAATGCCATGATAATTGCTATGATCCCGTTGATTCGTTTGAAATATCCCTTTTTGATGAACTTGATGCTTCCTATTCTTGTGGCCAAGATGCCAATATGAATTATGCTTATGGAGATGAACTTGCTATTTGTAACATCCCAAATTTTCAATTTGGTATGTTATACATAGATCATCTTTGCTTATCATATTTTATTGCATTTTGACAAATCCTCGATAAATCCTAAGCAACTCAAGGACCCTCGAAGAGAGTTGGGGATTTTCTCGAATTTTCATATTTGATTTTCATCAAATAATAAAACGAGGATTTTGGTTTCAATTATTTTCTCTCCGGAAAAATATTTCATTTTAAAATAAATGAGAGGAGAAAATATGACTTCTCCAAAACAATTGAAATATTGGAGGAAAAGTGTTAAAATCATTTATTGGAATTTATTTGGATTTTATTTGCAATTTTAATTGCATTAAAAATATTGCATGTTTTCAAAAACTTTATTTTGTGTCAAAAAAATGTTCACCCTATTCTAGATTTTCTAACTAGACAGGGAAATTTTATTTTATCTTTTTTGCACTTTTATTTATTTTTCTACGAATTTTTCCGCGGAACGTATTTAAAAAAAAACTGCGCGCCGCCCGACCGTGCCGAGGCCCAGCCGAGCGCCGGCCCACCCCGCGTCGTCCTCCTCGCGCACGAGCGCTGCCGCCACCCGGAGTCCATGGCGAGCACGGGACCCCGCCGCCTGCCCCTCCTCCAAGCCACCGCCCCCCCCTTTTCTCTCACCCCGCCGCCGCCCGCACTTGCCCCGCCCCGCCGCCGCCGGAGCCGAAGCCCGAGCCCCGCCGCCGCTCGCCGTTCGCCGCCCCTCGCCCACCCCCGAGCACCCCCGCACCCCCGCACCCCGCCGCCCCGCCGGAGCAGCCGGAGCCCGCCGGAGCCCCGCCCCCGACGAGGTACCTCGCCGCCGTTCGTTGCCAGTTTTGTTTAAAAAAACAACCGTTCGTTTTTTTTAAAACCCCTAGATCGGTTTTTTTTCGGTTTTGTTATTTTGTGAGCGTTCACCGACTCGTTCGTTTTAACGAACGCGTTCGTCGGTTTTTCTCTGTTAACGAACGTCCGTTCTTTAACCGTTCGTCCGTTTTTTTTTTCATCGGGTTTTTCCGCGATTATCTCAGATTCGATTTCTGATCGAATCTTCGTTTCTGTTTAACTTTTCGCTCGTTTATCGGAATCAGGCGATTCAAGCGCCTAGAGTTTCGTCTCGAAATTCTCTTTCCGTTTAACCTACTCAAACAAGTTTTTGCTACTGTAAAATTTGACCTAGATCTAGATTAGTAAACGAAGCTTGTTTCTTTCGCCGTTTGACTTTCGTTGCTTCGTTCGAGTTGATTCTTTTTGCATACCGGAGTTCTTAAGTTGAACTTTCTGGTTGGATCTTTCACTCGAGTTTTACCTGTGCATTAGTTGAGTACTGATTGTTTGCTTGTTTGTTTGCGATAGAGTACCCGGAGTGTGCCGCTTGTTACTTCGAATCGCTAGGTTTTGCGGATCATCAGCAAGGCAAGTAACACTTTGATCATACTTTCCATACCCAGTTTTATTGCATTACATATTTTCCTCAAACAATTGCATGATTAGGATCGAATTAAATTGTGGAACTTTGGGAAGTAGTTGAGGTAGTACCTATTGCCCTGTTTATTATCAAACCCTTGGGAGTTACTTCTACGTTGCTATTATATTGCCATGCTATGCTCGTAGACGTGGATTGGGTTTGAGTGATATTCATGACAGATGTGAGATTGTTAATAATGGTTTACCTAAGGTGGCAACTAAAACTCACATCTGGGTGGATTGAGGCACCTGGAGAATCCAGTGTTGTCTGTTTGTATAAGGACCGCCACCCAGGCTCAAATGGATCATAAGATTGTTCATGCTAGAAACTTCCGTGTGCAGCCACAAGCTATTATGGGCTCTAGCATAGTTGAGTAGGTTACATGATCTCTTGAAGAGGTGGGCTAGCAGATGTAGGGGAAAGTAGGTGTACCGGTCCACCCGGAGTAAAGAGTGATTGTTCCTGAAAGACTGTGTCTCGGTCATCCGTTTCTCAAACATCATGCCGTGCGAGAATCAAGCGGAGGCGATCGAGTCTTGTGGGGAAAAGTGCACAAACCTCTGCAGAGTGTACAAACTAATCATGGTTACCCGTGTCCCCCGTTATGGACATCTTGAGTATCTAGTACTTGGATTATCATGTGAATCTCATCACCATGTTACTTTTAATTAATTTTGATGGGTTAATGATGATTTTTAATTGGGATTGAGATGCTGTCAACCATCTCAATGTTTAACAACCACCATGATAGTTAAATAAAATTTATTCCTTTGAAGTAGGGAAAAATTGGCTTTTCGCAAAACTGTAACCATAGAGCTTTCCACCAGCCATATATGCATGTAGTATAGCATCACTATTGTTCATTATTCTCTATGTGTTACTTTGCCAGCATATTCCATGTGCTGACCTGTTTTCGGGCTGCAACGTTTCATGTTGCAGACTTTTCAGACGACGAGTAAGGTGCCTTAGGTCGTGGTCTTATACTCAGTGATGCCGCTGGAGTTGATGGACTCACTTATCTTCCAAGTCTTCCGCTGTTATTGTTTTAGATGGCCTTAAGCCATATTTATCATACTTAATCTCTTTGGAGATATTCGATGTAATAAGTGTGTGATTGCTACTCTGTTATAAATCCTCCATTTGTACTGTGCGTGTCAGCATTACTGATCCAGGGATGACACTGGTGCACAGCAGCACAGACCATTTGAGGTCTGGTCGCTACACTATTGTTCCTTATGTTAAACATGAAATTGTTGCTATTGCACCCACACATGATAGTCCTATTACCTTTTTGAATTCTCCAAACTACACTATATCGGAGAAGTTTGCTCTTGTTAAGGATTATATTGATGGGTTGCCTTTTACCATTGCACATGATGATTTTGATGAATAAAATATGCATGTGCTTGCTGCTCCTACTTGCAATTATTATGAGAGAGGAACTATATCTCCACCTCTCTATGTTTCCAACACGATAAAATTGCAAGAAACTGCTTATGCTATGTATTGGCCTTTACTTGATGTTCATGAATTGTTCTTGTATGAAATGCCGATGCATAGGAAGAGAGTTAGACTTCGTCATTGCTTGATATATGTTGCTTTGTGCTCACTACTAAATTCTAAATCATTGTTGATTCAAATTGGCTTTGATATACCTTGGGATCTGGGTGGATCCATTACTTGAGCACTTTATGCCTATCTTAATGGCTTTAAAGAAAGCGCTGCCAGGGAGACAACCCGGAAGTTTTAGAGAGTCATTTATTTCTGTTGAGTCCTTTTATAAAGCTTAAAAACAAAAACAAAATATAGAGGGGATCCCAAAACTTTTCAAAAAGGAAAGTGAAAATGAGAGAGACAAGCATTGCTGAAGTGAGGGAGCTCCTTGAACTTTGTTCATGCTCACGGAAACTTTGTGAATCTTGATTACAGAAACTTTTCAACAAAAATATTTATCCCCATGTGCAATTCCATTGTATAATAAAAATAATGTGCCAAGATTCGCCTTTAGGATGTTTACATTGCTTGTTGGTTTGTGCGGTGCAAAACACAAGCTTTGGCTATAGTGCGCGATTTTACATTTTTTTTACTGGAACGTCAAACAGTTCTGAAACCTTTTGCACTGTCTTTCTATACAAATTGTTTATTTTTTCCTAATTTTTTCAGAATTTTTGGAGTACCAGAAGTATGGTGAATGTTCAGATTACTACAGACTATCCTATTTAAGACAGATTCTGTTTTTGATGCATTGTTTGCTTGTTTTGATGAAACTATCGATCTCTATCAGTGGATTAAGCCATGGAAAAGTTATATTACAGTAGCTACAATGCAAAAAAAATGAATTGATTTGCAACAGTACTTAGAGTAGTGATTTGCTTTATTATACTAATGGATCTTACCGAACTTTCTGTTGAGTTTTGTGTGGATGAAGTGATCAAAGATTGAGGAGGTCTCGATATGAGGAAAAGGAGGAGAGGCAAGAGCTCAAGCTTGGGGATGCCCAAGGAAACCCAAGTAAATATTCAAGGATACTCAAGCGTCTAAGCTTGGGGATGCCCCGGAAGGCATCCCATCTTTCTTCAACAAGTATTGGTATGTTTTCGATTTCGTTTCGTTCATGTGATATGTGCAAATCTTGGAGCGTCTTTTGCATTTAGTTTTTCCCTTTTTCATTTATGCACCATGATGGTATGAGATAGTCCATGCTTGATTTATAGAATGCTCATTGCACTTCACTTATATCTTTTGAGTATGGCTTTATAGAATGCTTCATGTGCATCACTTATATCTTTTGAAGCTTGGATTGCCTGTTTCCCTACACATAGAAAAACGCCATTTGTAGAATGCTCTTTTGCTTCACTTATATTTGTTAGAGCGTGGGCATATCTTTTGTAGAAAGAATTAAACTCTCTTGCTTCACTTATATCTATTTAGAGAGATGACAGGAATTGGTCATTCACATGGTTAGTCATAAAATCCTACATAAAACTTGTAGATCACTGAATATGATATGTTTGATTCCTTGCAATAGTTTTGCGATATAAAGATGGTGATATTAGAGTCATGCTAGTGGGTGATTGTGGATTGTAGAAATACTTGTGTTGAAGTTTGTGATTCCCGTAGCATGCACGTATGGTGAACCATTATGTAACAAAGTCGGAGCATGATTTATATATTGATTGTCCTCCTTATGAGTGGCGGTCGGGGACGAGCGATGGTCTTTTCCTACCAATCTATCCCCTAGGAGCATGCGCGTAGTACTTTGTTTCGATAGCTAATAGACTTTTGCAACAAGTATGTGAGTTCTTTATGACTAATGTTGAGTCCATGGATTATACGCACGCTCACCCTTCCATCATTGCTAGCCTCTTCGGTACCGTGCATTGCCCTTTCTCACCTCGAGAGTTGGTGCAAACTTTGCCGGTGCATCCAAACCCCGTGATATGATACGCTCTGTCACACATAAGCTTCCTTATATCTTCCTCAAAACAGCCACCATACCTACCTATCATGGCATTTCCGTAGCCATTCCGAGATATATTGCCATGCAACTTCGATCATCATCGTATACATGACTTGAGCATTCATTGTCATATTTCTTTGCATGGTCGTAAGATAGCTAGCATGATATTTTCATGGCTTGTCCGTTTTTTGATATCTTTGCAACGCTAGATCATTGCACATCCCGGTACACCGCCGGAGGCATTCATACAGAGTCATATCTTTGTTCTAGTATCGAGTCGTAATATTGAGTTGTAAGTAAATAAAAGTGTGATGATCATCATTATTAGAGCATTGCCCCAGCACTACAAAAAAAAGACACTTCCGTGATGATACGTGTTTGTCACAGTAGGTCGCGTTTTTTGTCATGCATGTACATCCATGACAAATTTATGACAGAATCAAGATAGTCATACCTGTGCTGTCGTAGAAGTGTTCCATGACATTACCAAAATTATCATCACCGAAGTGTCCACTTCCATGACGATAAATTGCGCGTCACAGAAGTGCTTTCGTCAAGGGTGACCGACACGTGGCATCCACCGTAACAGAACACCGTTAAGCTATCGGGTCCGGTTTTGGATCCGATAACCCGTTAACAACCCCGACCAATGGGGATTTTTCACATGTAAAATCATCATTGGCTGGAGGAAACACGTGTCGGCTCACCGTTGGGACAGATGTCATCCACTCATTGGACACAAAGCGCCTATGATACGTCGACACGTGGCACGGCCCAACAGAGGCCCATTCCTGTGAAAAGGCCGGCCCGTTTGACTTGGTCAAAAGGTGGCGGGCCGGCCCACGGCAAGCCTGTTAACGGCTTGTTCGCATATAGCCCATTTATAGCCCGCTAACCCAGGGCCCGTTTACGGCCTAACCGAATTAGGCCCACTAGCGTCATCTGGGCCGTCCAATATAATTCCAGCCCGTTTTAACTTCCGGCCCATGTATGGCCCATGACGTCTTTCGGCCCATATGAGGCCCTTATTACTCTCGGCCCATTAACGGGCCGTGGTAAAACTGGCCCATAATGAACAGTGTACCACTTTATACCCATTAATGGCCCGTGGTGAAACTGGCCCGTAATGAACAGTGTATCACTTTATACCCATTAACGACCCATTATTCCGTTGGGCCGTTTCCAGCCCATGTTATCTTCCGGCCTTCTCGGGGCCCATTTATTCTTGGGCTCATTTCCACATTCATTTATTTACGACCCGTTACTGTCATTTTCTGCTTGTGGGCCAAATTCAACCTGTGGTTACAGTCGGCCCGTTTGTGGCCCGTTAATACGTTGGGCCGTTTTCATGTCGAAAAAAACCCGTTGGGCTGTTTTCATAGAGTTATCAAATACGGCCAATAAACGGCCCGTTATTGTCCATGAGTAGTACGGCCCATGATTGGCGAAATGATGATACGCCCCGTAGAAGGCCCATGGATCGTACGGCCCATAAAAGGCCCATGGATCCTATGGCCCGTATAGAAGGCCAATGGATCCTACGGCCCGTAGAAGGCCCATCGATCATACGGCCCGCAGGAGGCCCATGGTTACAACAGTCCGTGTGTTGCCATGATTATTTTGGCCTAGTTTCCAAAAATAGGTTATTGTGTCCACTAGAAAAACACAGAAAAAGAACTGCAGTGACTACAAGCAAACAACTAAACAAGACAATAAGGAAATAAATAAGCAAGCAATTAACGCTAGCCTATTACCGCTGTTACACATATTACATCCACTCGGCATCAAAGTTCACCACCAGTGCAAATATAGGGAACAAAGCAGCATATTACATACACTGGCCGTCAAACTTGGCCACCAGTGCAAATAAACGCGGCAGCAAAACAAGAGCATAACTGAAACAACTTCAAAAGAGCTCAAGAAACGTGGTATCCGCCATGCTGGCAATAAGCTTAGCAAGCTTATTAGCTTTGTCCTGTTTGGTGCTAAAATCCTCCAACGTTTGTTGTTGCACCAGAAAGTATGCATCTGAATGCTCCAGGGACTTCTGCAGTCCTTCCGCTTCTTGTCGCAGCACAGCTGATCGATGTCTTTCAGCTTGTAGTTGAGACTCAAGAAACCGAACTGATTCAGACAGTGAGTTTGAACAGCTTGTGCAAGCGGTAGTGGCCAGTAACTCCAACACTAAACCAAGACATGACTTTGGGGTTGTCTCACTGTCTTCGAGATAGTCTTCCTTAGCTGTTTTATCAGCTTTGTTGGAGACCAACAAGGATGTGTCACTATCCTGAACCTTATCTGCATTACTTCCTTTACCATTGCTTAATAAGGCACTCTTCCCCAATATTCTGTCAGCATTCTAAAAGAAGAAACAAGCAGACACATAACAGTTTAGCATGTACTAGTATATGAAACTCATTTCGGTGAACCAGTTCATTAGTAAGGTGGACAGGATTAAACTACCAAGTCTTCTATTGCCAAGTACTAGTACATAATAAAAGCATCAAACAAACATATATCTATGTCCTATGGTCACTGCATTGTCTTGCCAAATCAAAATAGAGACACGGTTCAAATCATATCAGTTCAAGACAAAGCAGCAGTGAAAGAATACAAAGCGTGGGAAACTACACGGCACAATAAGATTTCAGATGGGTACCACGGGTCTACATGTACAACAACACTATTGGCTCTGTTGTGATGCTAGTAATGTGCATGATATGAGAAGTCAACTGTATACACAATTGAAATTGAAATCAACAGAGCTATTGATAAGAGCAAGCCTGTTAAAGAAACATGCGTGAACATACCTGCTGTGCCATTGAAGTTTCGATTGGATCCTTCAATTTAAAAATAAGTTTGTATGAGTAAATACAGTGATACAAGAGCAAAGTAGTATGCACGATAGCAATCATAGTTAAAAAAAGGCATGCCTAAGCGAGCGCTTAAGCGCGCCTAGGCTCTAGGCGTTGGCGAAACGCATTGCGCATAACCACGCTTAATCTGTGCATAACTGCGCATAACGCACAATTAACGCCTAGCGCTGATAGCAATGGAATCTTAAATTAGAACAGTTGTTCTTCAGGTTTAGGCACTTGTTCTACATGAACAGAGTATAGTAAGACGCAAGAATATAGTACTTAAAATAGAAAATGAGCTCATAGACCTTACCACATTCTTGGTTCGGGACCAGTACAGAACAAGGCGTTCCCAGTCATCGTCCAGTAAATGTGTCTCAGGAGAACGTAAGGGAATTTGATGAGTTTCTTTGCCAGTGAAGTACGTTTTCTTCAGGTAATTCCGATACTGCCACCAAGCATTCTTGAAGATAGCAGAGGTATTAGCACAGGTTACCTCATCCTGAGTTTCCAAATCGATCCTTCTCTATAGAGAAAAATGGGAAAATTTGATGTATTATAACCATCATGGAAGTAGGATGTATGGGACAAAGCAAAGTAATTGCCATGAATAACATTACTTACACATAACTCCTGGACAAACACCTGTAATTGGCATTTTCCTTCATCTTCAGTATAATATTTCCAAGATGGGAAGATACGGACATACGATTTAACAACATCAAATGCGATAGATGCTAAACTACGACTAGCTGGTTGTGCTTCCTCCACAGGACTAGGCGTACTAACTGGTGGAGTTGGGCTTCGCCGTGGTAGTACTGGCCCTTTGGGCACTGGAGCTGCCTTACTAACTGCTCTTGTTTGGGAGCTTTGTGGTGGAGATGGTGCTGTGTAAACAAGAACTGGGTTACTATCTGCTGGGGCTGGGGTTAGATTGGGTGAAGCTGGTTCTCTGTCCATTGCAGTAGGGGTACAATCTGCCAGAGTTTGGGTTATGTGTGGTAGGGCTGGTTCTCGTGCATGTACAACCGGGGTGCTATCTCCACCAAGAGGTAGCACTGTTTTATTTGAAGACCGTGTTTTTAGTCCGCTAGATGCTGGCATCACCCGCTCCAATTCAAATGGCTGATAAACAGGAAACATAGTTGAATGTACAGACATTGTATGAGAGACATATGCAATAGATAGTGTGGACAAAAGACGGCATGAAATAGTTGACATGTATATTATTTAACTAAAATGGATAGCATGACATAATTTCACATATATGATGTCTATCTAAACTGGATAGCATAGCATAACATAATTCAAAGATATGATGAATAACTAAACAGGATCGCATGACATAATTCACCTACATGTTATCTAAGTAATCAGGATCGCATCATTTAATTCACATATGTGATTTATATGCTAAACAGAGGGCATTAGATATGATGTCTGAACTAAGAACATGGTGTTGAATATTGTGTATATGATGTCTAATCTATGCAATGCAAGACACCATATGCATGATATGAGCAGTATAACCATGCCAAGTTAGAGCATACACCTCAGTGGGGGAATAGGACTGGTCATCTGTCTCTGAATCCATCTCTGAGGAGCTATCAGGACCCAACAAGAGATCTGCTTCGACAGGTAGCACAATCTGCGCTGAAGGCCTTGTTTTCACTCCAGATTTTTCAATCTCCCACCCAAATGGCTGATTCACAGGAAGAGTAGTTTAATGTACAAACATTGTCCACAAATGGAAATGTAATGAAGAAAAGGATGGGCAAGATATCATTCAAATATATGATGCCTGGTTAAAGAGGATGGCATTGCACATTTCACGTATATTATGGCTGGCTAGAAGACATGAGACTGCACAATTCCCATATATGATATAGAAACTAAACAGGTGGCATTACAGAACATGTCTAAACTAAGCAGATGACATATATGATGTCAAAAGTAGGCACTGCAAGGCAACATATGCATGATATGACTAACATCATCATGCCAAGGTAGAGAAAACACCTTGGGGGGTAAATAGGAGTGGTCAGCGGCGTCTGAATCCGCCTCAGAACAGATATCTTCCTCTGGATTACAATCTGGAGAAGGGTGGGGAGGGTTTGCCATTGAACCCACCATGGAGCGATGTCTGCATTACATTGTATTGTCGCACAAAACTCTTCTCTTTTTCTCTACATGTTCAGCATGACTGTGTACAATATCTGACATCCATACGAAAAAAATATGGTGAGATTATGTAAGGAGAGCATGCGGAAATTTAGAGTGATGGTAACAACCAGTGGATGGATCCAAAAATAATGATAGCAGGCTGATGATTACTTTAATTTAATAAAAAGACAGATGATGATTGCTTTACTATTTGGTTTACAGGAATTGGAAGAGCAGAGGAATGCAAAGAAACATGGCCAAAATAAAGTGAAACCATATGAAAGCGTGTACAGTTAGAATGTTATTCTGCCACTAATGCACTTGGTCTTGTTTTCATGCATAGGATTTTGAAAAGTAGGTCCAGGTGGATGTTTTGCTTCATTCCTTTCAACAAAATGCATGAATAATTGAATAGTAGAGTGCCATTGGAAAATTCCCTATTGCTATGTTTTTCCGTTGAACCAAAATAGCCCTAATGGATCGACATGAATGTATAGTAATAAGTGATGCAACAAGTGTACAACCTCTTTGCTGTAGCCGTGTCAACCTCAGCATCATTGGGTTGGTCGCTAAAGCAGTTGAGGTAGAAGTGGCTGTTGGAGGTGTGGAGGAAGATCTGAGGAATCTGTAGACGGCATCCAGGGCATTGCTCTGTTGTGATGGATCGTTCTGTCGTTGGAGCAGCCCCGGTGAGCCGTAAGACATCAAGGCTGAAGCAGCACAAGACAGACATCGTCAATCTCAAGTGGGATTCTAATAGCATCTCCAATAGATGATGTAAAATAGATGTAAAATTTACATCACCAAAAACCACCTGACTACAACAGATGAGGTAAAAACTGTTGACTCTGAACTTAACTGTCGAAACAGAAATTTACTGTGGAATCTGAATGTTACTGTCGAAACTGAACGCAATGGTAGCAGAGAGGCACTTGACATGTAGTTTAGGGAGGGCCTGCAGTTCATCTTCAACCTGCACCCCCCTGAGCCGCCAGCCACCATCGGCCGAACCGCCGGCCCCAGCGCCGCCTCGCCGCCCCGAAACAACTCCCCACCGCCGGTCCGCCGCCGCCCCGGCCAGCCCTATAGGGCCCCCGCCCCCCACCCTGAAACCTAAGATAGATAGTGGGGTACCTCTCCGGCGAGCCCCCGTCCCCGCTGCGGGTGATTCTTCCTTAACTCCGGCGAGCCCCCCCACCCCCTGAAAATTGACTGACCCAAAAGTCGATTCAGTCGACTGAAGTGTAGCTAAATCAGAGCAGAGCAGCAGCACGAGCGAGGGGGAGAGCTGCAACAGCAGCGCGAGCGAGCGAGAGCCGGAGCAGCAGCAGCTAGGCGAGCGAGCGATCGAGCGAGAGCTGGAGCAGCAGTAGCAGCGCGAGCGAGCGAGAGCCGAAGCAGCAGCAGCTGGGCGAGCGAGCGAGCGATCGAGCAAGAGCTGGAGCAGCAGCGCGAGCGAGCGAGAGCCGTGGCAGCAGCAGCAGATCCGACTGGTATGGACACCACCGCCGAAGGGGCCTCGCACTGGAGGAGAGCCACCATGGAGATGTCGCCCGCGGCGCCGGCTTCAAGGTAGCCGCTCCATGGGCATGCGGGATGGAGCACCGTCGGCGCCGGGAGGTCGAGCTAAGGAGAAGGTGCGATGCGATGAGTGTACAACCTCTTTGGTGGCGCCGAGTAGGCCTCGGCTTCGTCCGAGGAGTCGGTGAGGATGCTGCGGTTCCGGTGGAGCAGGTTAAGGCGGCGCTGTGGGGATGGAGCAGCCGCGATAGACGAGGCGATCGTCGGAGCAGCTCCTTCGAGGTGGAGGACGGGGCGGCTGAACTGGCGGGACGACGAGATGGACGACGGATCCTCATCCAGGGAGGTGGACGAGGGACGTCGAGCTGTTGCGGTGGACGACGTCGTCGGGGAAGAGGCTCCGGCTTGGTAGTGGTGAGGTGGTGTACGGAGGAGGGTGGGGTTTCGCGGCTAGAGCGGAGAGGTTATGGCGGCATGGGATTTCGAATGGCAAAAAGGAGGCGATGGGAGGGGGTGAACCATGACTCAGGGACGCGCTTGTCCAAAATGTAGGGTGTGTTACAAAAGTAACCCGCACCGATTTGAACTAGCGGCCCTTTCGGCTCAGGGTTAGAAGGGGGATTTCGCGTGTCGGGATTTGGCAGCTGGAGGGAGTTTTCGCGCGCGTTGTAATTTCGGGATAGCAAGGCGCGGGTTGTGAAGGCGCCAGTTTTGGGAGCACGATATCTGAATTTTCGGGATATAACAAGGCGTGGGTTTAATTTTAGGGACAAGCCTAACGTGTAATATTGTACTTGTACGTACCAAATCAATTCGCACTTCCCTCAACCAAAAAGAAAACGAAAAAAATAAAACTATTCACACCACACAATGAGAGAGTCTTGCCCCGTTTTACTATAAAAATGTTATTTAAAGCTACTCATACCAACAATTTAGTGCAATTAAATGCTATTCGGTAGTATGAATCCATGTTATGTCCAATTAAATTTTTTCGCTTGCTGTATAATGCATGTAACCTACTCATACCAACATTTTAGTGCATTCCAAATATCTATACTACCGCTGCAATTCGAACTGAATTTGAATTCGTTTCTCTATTTCAATAACAAATCTACAATCATGATTGTTGCCAACTTCAACCATCATTCGTGTATTACCTTAATAACACACCACATGATTACTATAGAGATAAATATGAACTATGTGTGCTACATGAACTCGAATTCTATTTTTTGAATACACTTGATGTTGATTCCAAATAATACTACATTTGATGTACTAACTATATATTCATAATCTAAACCATGTTCCATACGTGTACACCGTGTTTATCACACATAGTATAGTGCCCCGCCCCCTACATTATGACAAATATTTAGACCTGAGCTGCAAAAGCCACACATTAGCCCAAATTATGATCAATGTTCTATATGTTATACGTAGTACTAGCAAGATGCCCATGCGTTCCACAGAACATCAACATGATCAAGGGGAGGCCTAATTTGCAAATATGGAGAGGGGTGTGGGTATCTTTTTTCAAAATTGCCATAGTTTCCTTCCTATCCGTCAGATATAAATCGGACGGCCTACATTGCAGGATGGCACCATCATCAACAACTCCGTTTTTTATAAGAGTAGAGATAAAATATATTATATGTAGTATAACATGTTCATAACCACACCATGTGTATCACCGTTATATATATTCACACATGCGTCGGTTTAAAACACTATGATAAATTCTTCAAATATCCGAATTCGCTTTTTATAATGAAGTATGATCTCTATTCGTCTTTTACACCCACACAATCCTCTTATCTTTGTAGCTAGCTAGCGCTAACTTTCTCTCGTGCAAGCAGACGCCCGCATCCCTCTAACCCTCCCTCGGCATTCTCTAGCTCCATCGCGCAAATTCGTCTTTTCACTTTAGGTCGTTCACCCACGGTGTGTGTAGGCCCCCCCAGCTCCTTTTTTATGGCACACATCGATCGATATGCCTCTCTAGCCAGGTGTGCCTAGCACAAAACACAAGCTTCCCCTCTTCTCTTATCACGGTCCATGCCTCACTCCCACCACTCTTTTCATCGATCTCGTACTCGCACACTTCTCCCCCCTCGATATAGTATGACTCTCGCACCACCTCCTAGATGCATACCTCTCTCTCTCTATCCTTCTCCTCGTGCCTCATTTGCGTCTAACACACACATGCATGTATACCGATCGATCTCCCAACATATACCTAGGTCGACTTTAACTATTCCCCCCCATCAATCGACGTACCTCACAAGTTATGTCTCTGCTTTCTCTGACAAAGGACGATTGATCTTCCTATGTAGTTATGTCTGCTTACCACATCCATATCGCCGCCCCATCATTCGTGCATGCCTCCTGACCCGTCTCTCACACGGACGTGCACAGACAGGCAGCCATCCCCTCTCTTATTGATATTGCAGGCGTGCACTCCGGTTGTCTAGCAAACCTATCCCACCATTTGTTAGAAGCAACTCCACTACCACCCCCTCCAACACTCTAGCTCTGTCTCTCTCCCAACCTTATTCCTCTCCTACACATATGCATGGATGATGATTGATCTCCCTTAATACATGAGGTAGATCGATCTCCCTTAATACATGAGGTAGGCCTCTCTCCTCCTCCACACATATACCAGCCATTGTACCTCTATAGTTAATTAGGCCTCCCCCCCCCCCCACCACACACCGATAGTCGAGCGCTGTAGGTAGGTATCCATGCCACAGAGACAAACTGCACATGTCCCCTCTCACGTTCCAGTAGGCCAGCCACTCTATATCTTTGACGTGGGCACACACAAATTCGATGGCACTCTTTATCGATCGCGCGCGCACACACACACATCATCCCTCTCTTCGCTTCTATGGACACCTCAAGCCGATGATACCTCCACTCTCTTCTCGTGGTTCGCCCCCTCTATATATATGATATATCCAAGACTCTATTTCACACACATTGCATATGTTACATTTTTTGATTGACCCCACCCTCCCCTCCCCCCCCCCAAAAAAAACTCTCACGAACCCACACACTATATCTCTCTACGTTTGTACTATCTCTCTCACACAACCCCACATAGGTGGTGTACGTATACAAGAAGAGAATAGCTGCACCGTGCACGTACTCACGCTTCGTGCCCAGCCACACCCGCGTGGGTACAGGGTGGAGCTCATTTCTGTACGAAATGGCAGCCCACGTGCTAATTTGAACGCGTGTAGCGGTTGTTTACCTATGGAGGTCGTGTACCACGCGTGCACGAAACAAAGTTCGACTTGATGCGTTGGCGCGTTATTTTTAAATAAAGTTATATCGCTCAATGGCACGTACACAGAATATAAAACGATTTTTATGGAGAAAGAGGTAGTCCGCTCCACTATATACAATGGAGCCTGCCTGCCTGGTTTGTCTCTCTTCAGAGTATCTCACACAAGGCTGCGGTGGCCTCTCTCTCTCTCACCGTTGGTCACTGATCCGACCGCATCCCGTTCGCCGGCGGAAAGGGAGGACTACATCATTTCTCCATTCGACGGCGCCGAGGCAGCACATCCCGATTTGCGGCACACGCCGTTCTCTCTGACCAAGCTCCGGCATGGTAGGGCCTATGCCACCTGCTCGCTGCTGCAGTATGGGCAGATTCCGCCCGCCGCCGCTCACCTAGTTACACCCCGATGACCTCCAGGTATCCCCTCCGGCCTTGCTCCACTGCCCGTCTTCCCACGTTGCTGCATGTGGATCTTCCATAGTTCTTTGCCCAAAACGTAGCTCGTCCGGCGTACTTTCCATATTGCAATCTCATCCTCACACTGTTTTAGACAAACACAACCGTGTTGTTATCTTCCCTTAGGACAAGGAATATGCTTCTTTTTTGTCATCGCATGTGTCATCAACTGTTATTGGCCAGTAATTGTTTCCTTTCTACCTCTTTTTTGCAAACAGGGCTATCCATTTCACCTCGTTGCTATTGCGACCTTTTGGTGAACTGCACAAATCACTTTTTTCTTAAGAGTGTTTTGTGCAGTTCTGCCAAAATGTCACACGGGCAATGTCTCTACATTTCATTGCGACTGCACAAAGGGAGATTGGTTTTGCTCTATCCTCCTCATCCAACTCTGAGCCTAATCTTCTCTGACTAGTTAGTCTTAAGAGAGACTGCAAAGGTGACCGGCTTCTATTTGTGTGTTTATTGTTTCATCAGCAGTCCTCTATTATCGTAATCACACTTAATATCTTTGGAACAGGGACGCTCAGCTCTATTTTAGTGGAACTGCACAAAATGATCGGAATGTTGCATGCTCCAGACAGCTACTTTTTTTCCCAACATGCCTTGTTGATTTAGACAGAGCTGGGGGGACGTTGCTGCCAATGAAAGCATGGATCAATTTTAATTTAACACCTTCTGACAACTTTGTCTTCAGTTGTGATGTAAATATTAGCTCTAATTAGCAAGGAAGTTAGTTTTTTATTGTTTCCGAAAGAGCATCGATGGCAAGACACACGAAACAAAAGCTGAAAGCTCACACCATTGTACAATTTCATGTCGCTGGAAAATTATTTGCATAGTACGTCAATTATGTAAAAAAATGTTGGAAGCTTGATAGCATTGCCAGAAGCCTCTTCGGCATCCGGGTCCATGTGCCATGCACAAAATTATACTCCTTCGTTCCTAAATATTTGTCTTTTTACAAGTTTCAAATGGGCATATTTTAGAGTGTAGATTCACTCATTTTGCTTCGTATGTGTACTCCCTCCGTTCCTAAATATTTGTCTTTTTAGAGATTTCAACAAGTGACTACATACGGAGCAAAATGAGTGAATCTACACTCTAAAATATGTCTATATACATCCGTATGCAGTAGTCCATTTGAATCTCTAAAAAGACAAATATTTGAGTAGTCACTCATTGAAATCTCTAGAAAGACAAATACTCTGGAGTATATTTAAGAACCGAGGGGGTAGTGCACAGCCGCATGGGAGACTCAGACCGGTCGTTGTGCCGCATTAATAGTGAGTAATGAGCAGTCAAATCATAAGCCCCACCTTTCCCACTGTAAGTTGCTCGGAAGAAACAACCATCAATACGCTCTTCTTTGAATCCGCTCATACTACTCCATCCGTCATTGTTTATAGAGCGCGCTTCAGAAAAAGAGAAAATCTCTGGGACCAAGGCGACTAGCGATCGGCCTGAAAAATAGCATTGGTAGTTATAGCACGGCGTCTATTACTAGAGGAAATAATGCGTACACACATGCATGCAGTGCTTCCACCCCGGGTAGATACATGCATGCACTTACTCCACTCCGTAGTACTACATTGAGAGAAAATTGCGGTTACCACGCCCTAATTAAGCATTAAACCAAACGCGTCTAAAGTCTCTCTGGTGGTGGAAATGCATTGAGAGAAATGCATCATAATGAAGCGCGCCCTGTAAACTATGACGGAGGGAGGAGTAGTATGAAGGTGCAAAACCAAGTACGCGTATGGCCAGTCGGTCAACGCACCTTGTCTTGGCATATCACTGACATGTGGGACCGGAGTGTGAGCAAACCGATCTCAATTGACGGCAAAATGGCCAACTCGCCGTTCCTTGAGAGAGACGAGGAGCGAGAACACACAAACGGGCTCGCACGGAGGCCAAGATATATTCGAGCATGGTTGATCGATATCATCATTACATGTTGGGCTGCTGTTTTCCGCCCTTCTCCAGAATAAATGTGTACTTTATCAAAGATTAAGAAAAATAAGAGTACAGAGGCTCCATCATGCAGTTCTAGTAGTAGTACTACTCGTACTACTAAACCTTGCGCTTGGCTCTTCGCCTCTTCGTGAAGTCGAACAATGATGGTACTCCGCATGTTCGGTACTACAGTGTATGCCTCTGGCAATCTGACACCGAATGAACTGATGCATGTCCACCGCCTGGGCGAGGTATGTTGCATTAGTCAAAAGGTGTAAGCGAGCTTCACCTTGTCCTGCAAGCTTCTCCTCATTCTGCGAGTTGACGGGACACACCAACAAGTAGTGCTAGTCCATACTCCCTCCTTTCCAGTTAATATGGCTTAATCTTTTTTGCGGGTAAATGAGAGAGCTTTATTCATATATAAGCATTCTTAGGACGATCAGCCAAGACACTGGTCACTAGGAAGCGAGGTACCCCGCAAAAAAAGAAGTAGGAAGCAAGGTGTTTCATCAAGCCAGCTCTCGGCCACATTCAAAGTGCAGCAAGCACGGTTCGCACAAAGATGCGCCGCAAGGTTTGCTGACCTGTTTACATGCTGAATAACCAAAAAGAGAGGAAATATTACTGAGCACTCCTGTTTGTAACAGGATATGAGCTAGAATTAAGCGAGAATTGTGGCGAGTGTTCCATGCAATCAACTTCCATTATCACATGCGAGAACCCTCGAAGAGAACCAAATGTGTTGAAGATTGCTTTATCACATTTTAAAAATATAATAAGAGTGCAGATGCTCCTCCATCCGGTTCCTAGTACTAGTATAGTACCTCTATAGACTATAGTAGTAGTACTAGTAAACTTTGCGCTGTTCGCCTCTTCGGGAAGTGCAACAATAATAGTACTAGTATAGTGTATGCTTCTGGCAATCTGACACCAAATTAACTGTTGCACGTCCACCGCGTGAGCGAAGGACAGCTTGCATTAGTCAAAAGTTTCTCCTTGTCCTGCGAGCCACCGCACGCAAGCTTCTCCTGTCCTGCAAGCTTCTCCTCGTTCGGCAAGTTGACGGGACACAGCAAAGTAATGCTAGTCCATAATGCCTCCTCTCCGGTTAATATGGCTTAATTTCAAACGAGATGAATACATTGTCTGTCACTGTATATTTGTAAAAATACGATCAGTGGACTTCATAATACGCTCATTGCACTCAATATATACATTTTCCAGTGTTTATACGGTCACTAGCTCACCTTGGGTGAGTATGTGTGTGCATGCACGTGTAGGTTGAGCACTTGAGCGTGACCGTGTGTGTTCCGTCGTGTGCTCGGACATGCATGCATTAGGGCGTCGCGCGCGTTTTTGCGTCCATGTGTACGTGTGACTATTGCATACACGTAGGGGGAGTACGTGTAGGGGCCACTAAAGGAGCAGTCAAATCACACAGTAAGTTAGTCGGAAGAAGCAACCATCATTTCACTCTTCAATGACACGTACGCAATATAAAATGGTTGATATGGAGAGAAAAAGAAAAACCACTATATATACACTAGCAGGAGCCTAAGCTACAAGCCTGCTTGTTTGGGTTGCTCTCTTCACAAGCATCGAACGACGGTGGCTACACCGCTGGTCACATATCCGGCCTGATCCCGCAGCTGGGGGAAGGGAACAATGTTCTGCGTAGACGCGGTCGACATCGGAGAGGGAGAAAATCCATAGTCGGTGCGTCCCAATTGGGGGTCACCGTGGTATGGGCCGATGCCGCGTCCCAACCGCCCTTCTAGCTACAGCCCGATGTCCCAGGTAGTCCATCTTCCTTTTGGAGCCAGCTTGCTCCACTACCGCAGCTCCCCACGTAGCTCCATCTCCATGTCGATCTTTCTCTACTTCTACCGGCTCCTACTTGTGATGAGTTTATGTCTCATGAACTAGTGCCAGTACTATTATTCTTATCACACTTCTTCAATATCTTTGCCATCAGGGATGCTCAGCTCGATTTTAGTGGAACTGCACAAAAGCATCGTATGATCCGAGGCTGCCAGCCGTCTTTCCTTCGACAGGTTCTACCTGGCCAGGAAATTAAATCTTGTTTAGGGTTTAGGGTTTGAGTCGTAGTGACCCCATCAGTAGTTTTTCTTTCGTACACGCTCTCACAACTTTTGTCTTTAGTTGTGAAGTAAATATTGGCTATGATCTGTGAATCATTGAGATGCATCAGCATGCGTGTTAGTTTTCCTTTGTATTTGATGGAATGTTGTAACGGGGCAACCTTGGAGTAGGAATGAAAATGGAGTGGAAAGTTTCCGTTTTTTCGGAGAAAAAATGGAAACGGAGAGAAACCAACGTTTCGTTTCGTTGGATCGCGCCATCGAGCAAAACCAACGTTTAAATCACGTCTGTCGCGTTCGTGTCTCACCCTCCTCCACGGCTCGACCCAACACGGTCGCTCGGCATGCCACTCACCGCAAACCGAGTATACGATAACTTCCTAGCTGTAGCACGGACTCCCAAGAACTTTTTACATGCATGTTATGTCCGGCTATTGCGACCTTTGAATGCGGAGCAGTCGCGTGCACCAGGAAGCGGCGCGGGCGATGCTCTCTCGGCCGGCGCGCCGCTTCAATGCCGGCGCCAGTGAGAGGTCGCGTCCGCTCTGGCCGGGCATGAATGCGGCACTGACCGTTTCGGGCGGGAAGCACGCGCGGGTGATGAAGAGGGTTCGGATTGGTCAGGAGCGGCCGTGGCAGCGGTCCAGACACCCGCAAACAAGAGATGTTGTACGTTAATATTGCCGCGTATATAATTAACAACGTAAATAATGTGCGAGTTGGACAAGTATGATTGGAGATGGAGATGGAAATGGAATTTTACGTAAACACGGATATGCATGTCTATGTCTATGTGTGTGTGCGTGACGACTCCCGCGACCTGGAAGTGGGGGCGTGTTTTTGATCGAGTTTTCTTTCTTGGTACGTTAAAAAATTGTCCGCCAGTTTTCGTTTCTTTTTTCCGGGAACGCGCGTATTGTTGGGGAACGTAGCAGAAATTCAAAATTTTCTACGCATCACCAAGATCAATTTATGGAGTAATCTAGCACCGAGGGGAAGGGGAGTGCATCTACATACCATTGTAGATGGCTAAGCGGAAGCGTTGCAAGAACGCGGATGAAGGAGTCGTACTCGTAGTGATTCAGATCGCGGTTGATTCCGATCTAAGCGCCGAACCACGGCACCTCCGCGTTCAACACACGTGCAGCCCGGTGACGTCTCCCACGCCTTGATCCAGCAAGGAGAGAGGGAGAGGTTGGGGAAGACTCCGTCCAGCAGCAGCACAACGGCATGGTGGTGATGGAGGAGCGTGGCACTCGAGCAGGGCTTCGCCAAGCACTGCGAGAGACGAGGAGGGAAAGGGGTAGGGCTGCGCCAAAGAGAGAGGGAGACTCGTGTCTTTGGCAGCCCCAAAAACCCCACTATATATAGGGGAGGGGGAGGGGTTGCGCCCCCATCTAGGGTTCCCCCCCAAGGGGTGCGGCCAGCCCTAGATGCATCTAGGGGGCGGCTAGAGGGAGAGAGAGGGGGGGCGCACCCTAGGTGGGCCTTAGGCCCATCTGAGCCTAGGGTTTCCCCCTTTCCCACTTCCCTGCGCCTTGGGCCTCTTGTGGGAGGCGCACCAGCCCACCTAGGGGCTGGTCCCTTCCCACACTTGGCCCACGCAGCCCTCTGGGGCCGGTGGCCCCACCTGGTGGACCCCCGGGACCCTCCCGATGGTCCCGGTACGTTACCGATAGCACCCGAAACTTTTCCGGTGACCAAAACAAGACTTCCCATATATAAATCTTTACCTCCGGACCATACCGGAACTCCTCGTGATGTCCGGGATCTCATCCGGGACTCCGAACAACATTCGGTAACCACGTATATCTATTCCTTATAACCCTAGTGTCATCGAACCTTAAGTGTGTAGACCCTACGGGTTCGGGAACCATGCAGACATGACCGAGACGTTCTCCAGCCAATAACCAACAGCGGGATCTGGATACCCATGTTGGCTCCCACATGTTCCACGATGATCTCATCGGATGAACCACGATGTCAAGGATTCAATCAATCCCGTATACAATTCCCTTTGTCTACCGGTATAGTACTTGCCCGAGATTCGATCGTCGGTATCCCGATACCTTGTTCAATCTTGTTACCGGCAAGTCTCTTTACTCGTTCCGTAACACATCATCCCGTGATCAACTCCTTGGTCACATTGTGCACATTATGATGATGTCCTACCGAGTGGGCCCAGAGATACCTCTCCGTTTACACGGAGTGACAAATCCCAGTCTCGATTCGTGCCAACCCAACAGACACTTTCGGAGATACCTGTAGTGCACCTTTATGGCCACCCAATTACGTTGTGACGTTTGGTACACCCAAAGCATTCCTACGGTATCCGGGAGTTGCACAATCTCATGGTCTAAGGAAATGATACTTGACATTAGAAAAGCTCTTAGCAAACGAACTACACGATCTTGTGCTAGGCTTAGGATTGGGTCTTGTCCATCACATCATTCTCCTAATGATGTGATCCCGTTATCAACGACATCCAATGTCCATGGTCAGGAAACCGTAACCATCTATTGATCAACAAGCTAGTCAACTAGAGGCTTACTAGGGACATGGTGTTGTCTATGTATCCACACATGTATCTGAGTTTCCTATCAATACAATTTTAGCATGGATAATAAACGATTATCATGAACAAGGAAATATAATAATAACCAATTGATTATTGCCTCTAGGGAATATTTCTAACAGTCTCCCACTTGCACTAGAGTCAATAATCTAGTTCACATCGCCATGTGATTAATACCCAAGAGTTTACTAGAGTCAATAATCTAGTTCACAGCACCATGTGATTGTAATGAATCCAACACCCATGGGGTTTGTTCATATCTCGCTTGTGAGAGAGGTTATTAGTCAACGGGTCTGAACCTTTCAGATCCGTGTGTGCTTTACGAAAATCTATGTCATCTTGTAGATGCAGCTACCACGCGCTACTTGGAGCTATTCCAAATAACTGCTCTACTATACGAATCCGGTTTACTACTCAGAGTCATCCGGATTAGTGTCAAAGTTTGCATCGACGTAACCCTTTACGACGAACTCCTTTTCCACCTCCATAATCGAGAAAAATTTCCTTAGTCCACTAGATACCAAGGATAAGTTCGACCGCTGTCATTTGATCCATTCCCGGATCACTATTGTACCCCTTGACTAACTCATGGCAAGGCACACTTCATGTGCGGTACACATCATAGCATACTGTAGAGCCTACGTCTAAAGCATAGGGGACGACCTTCGTCCTTTCTCTCTCTTCTGCTGTGGTCAGGTCTTGAGTCTTACTCAATACTCACACCTTGTAACATAGCCAAGAACTCCTTCTTTGCTGATCTATTTTGAACTCCTTCAAAAACTTGTCACAGTATGTATTCATTTGAAAGTACTATTAAGCGTTTTTTATCTATCCTTATAGATCTTGATGCTCAATGTTCAAGTAGCTTAATCTAGGGTTTCCGTTGAAAAACACTTTTCAAATAACCCTGTATGCTTTCCAGAAATTCTACATCATCTCTGATCAACAATATGTCAACAACATATACTCATCAGAAATTCTATAGTGCTCCCACTCACTTCTTTGGAAATACAAGTTTCTCATAAACTTTGTATAAACCCAAAATCTTTGATCATCTCATCAAAGTGTACATTCCAACTCCGAGATGCTTACTCCAGTCCTTAGAAGGATTGCTGGAGCATTGCATACTTGTTAGCATCTTTCAGGATTGACAAAACCTTCTGGTTGTATCACATACAACCTTTCCTCAAGAAAATCGTCGAGGAAACAATGTTTTGACATCCTATCTGCAAGATTTCATAAATAATGCAGTAACTACCAATACAATTCCAACAGACTCTTAGCATCGCTACGAGTGAGAAATCTCATCGTAGTCAACTCCTTGAACTTGTCGGAAAACATCTTAACGACAAGTCGAGCTTTCTTAATGGTGACACTTACCATTATTGTCTGTCTTCCTTTTAAAATCCATCTGCACCCAACAGCCTTACAACCATCAAGTAGTTCTTCCAAAGTCTATACCTTGTTTTATACATGGATCCTCTCTCGGATTTTATGGCCTCGAGCCATTCGTCGGAATCCGGGCCCACCATCGCTTCTCCATAGCTCGTAGGTTCATTGTTGTCTAGCAACATGACTTCCATGACAGGATTACGTACCACTCTGAAGTAGTACGCATCCTTATCGACCTACGAGGTTTGGTAGTGACTTGATCCGAAGTTTCATGATCACTATCATAAGCTTCCACTTCAATTGGTGTAGGTGCCACAGGAACAACTTCCTGTGCCCTGCTACACACTAGTTGAAGTTATAGTTCAATAACCTCATCAAGTCTCCACCATCCTCCCACTCAATTCTTTCGAGAGAAACTTTTTCTCGAGAAAGGACCTGTTTACTTCCAGATCTGAAATAGGAGGTATACCCAACTGTTTTGGGTATTCTATGAAGATGCATTTATCCGCTTTGGGTTCGAGCTTATCAGCCTAAAACTTTTTCACATAAGCATCGCAGCCCCAAACTTTTAAGAAACGACAACTTAGGTTTCTCTAAACGGTGTCGTCTCAACGGAATTGCGTGGTGCCCTATTTAAAGTGAATGCGGTTGTCTCTAATGCCTAACCCATAAACGATAGTGGTAAAGAGACATCATGGTATGCACCATATCCAATAGGGTGCAGTTATGATGTTCGGACACACCATCACATTGTGGTGTTCCAGGCGGTATTAATTGTGAAACACTTTCCACAATGTCTTAATTGTGTGCCAAACTCGTAACTCAGATATCTCTATGATCATATCATAGACATTTTATCCTCTTGTCACGACGATCTTCAACTTCACTCTGAAATTACTTGAACCTTTCAATAATTCAGACTTGTGTTTCATCAAGTAAATATTCTCAGCATCTACTCAAATCATCTGTGAAGTAAGAACATATCGATATCCACTGCGTGCCTCAGCACTCATTGGACTGCACACATCAAATGTATTACTTCCAACAAGTTGCTCTCTTGTTCCATCTTACTGAAAACGAGGCCTTTCAGTCATCTTGCCCATGTGGTATGATTTGCATGTCTCAAGTGATTCAAAATCAAGTGAGTCCAAACGATCCATCTGCATGGAGTTTCTTCATGCATATATACCAATAGACATGGTTCGCATGTCTCAATCTTTTCAAAAATGAGTGAGTCCAAAGATCCATCTACATGGAGCTTCTTCATCCGTTCTATACCAATATGACTCAAATGGCAGTGCCACAAGTATGTGGTACTATCATTACTATTTTATATCTTTTGGCACGAACATGTGTATCACTGCGATCGAGATTCATTCTAGGTGCAAGACCATTGAAGGTATTATTCAAATAAACAGAGTAACCATTATTCTCTATGAATAACCGTATTGCGATAAACATAATCCAATCATGTTTATGCTCAACGCAAACACCAAATAACAATTATTTAGGTTTAACACCAATCTCGATGGCAGAGGGAGCATGCGATGCTCGATCACATCAACCTTGGAAACACTTCCAACACATATCGTTATCTCACCTTTAGCTAGTCTCTGTTTATTTCGCAGCTTTTATTTCGAGTTACTAACACTTAGCAACCGAACCGGTATCTAATACCCTGGTGCTGCTAGGAGTACTAGTAAAGTACACATTCATATAATGTATATCCAATATACTTCTGTCGACCTTGCCTGCCTTCTCATCTACCAAGTATCTAGGGTATTTCTGCTTCAGTGACCGTTCCCCTCATTACAGAAGCACTTAGTCTCGGGTTTGGGTTCAACCTTGGGATTCTTCACTAGAGCAGCAAATGATTTGCTGTTTCATGAAGTATCCCTTTTGCCCTTGCCCTTCTTGAAACTAGTGGTTTTACTAACCATCAACAATTGATGCTCCTATTTGATTTCTACTTTCGCGGTGTCAAACATTGCGAATAGCTCAAGGATCATCATATCTATCCCTGATATGTTATAGTTCATCACGAAGCTCTAATAGCTTGGTGGCAGTGACTATGGAGAACCATCACTATCTCATCTGGAAGATTAACTCCCACTCGATTCAAGCGATTGTGGTACTCAGACAATCTGAGCACATGCTCAACGATTGAGCTTTTCTCCCTTAGTCTGCAGGCTTAAGAAACTTGTCAGAGGTCTCATACCTCTTGACGTGGACACTAGTCTGAAATCCCAATTTCAGTCTTCGGAACATCTCATATGTTTTGCGACGTTTCAAAACGTCTTTGGTGCCACAATTCTAAACCTTTAGCATTACGCACTGAACTATCACGTAGTCATCAAAACGTGTATGCCAGATGTTTCGCAACATCTACAGACGACGCTGAGGTTCAGCACACTGAGCGGTGCATTAAGGACATAAGCCTTCTGTGCAGCAATGAGGACAATCCTCAGTTTACGGACCCAGTCCGCATAATTGCTACTATCAACTTTCAACTAAATTTTCTCTAGGAACATATCTTAAACAGTAGAACTAAAGCGTAAGCTATGACATAATTTGCAAAGACCTTTTGACTATGTTCATGATAATTAAGTTCATCTGATTATTTAATGAACTCCCACTCAGATAGACATCCCTCTAGTCATCTAAGTGATACATGATCCGAGTCAAACTAGGCCGTGTCCGATCATCACGTGAGACGGACTAGTCATCATCGGTGAACATCTCCATGTTGATCGCATCTACTATACGACTCATGTTCGACCTTTCGATCTCTTGTGTTCCGAGGCCATGTCTGTACATGCTAGGCTCGTCAAGTCAACCTAAGTGTTTCGCATGTGTTCCGAGGCCATGTCTGTACATGCTAGGCTCGTCAACACCCGTTGTATGCGAACGTTAGAATCTATCACACCCGATCATCATGTGGTGCTTCGAAACAATGAACCTTCGCAACGGTGCACAGTTAGGGGGAACACGTCTCTTGAAATTTTAGTGAGGGATCATCTTATTTATGCTACCGTCGTTCTAAGCAAATAAGATGTAAACATGACAAACATCACATGCAAATCATAAAGTGACATGATATGGCCAATATCATCTTGCGCCTTTGATCTCCATCTTTGAGGCGCGGCATGATTATCTTCGTCACCGGCATGACACCATGATCTCCATCATCGTGTCTTCATGAAGTTGTCTCGCCAACTATTACTTCTACTACTATGGCTAACGGTTAGCAATAAAGTAAAGTAATTACATGGCGTTTTCATTGACACGCAGGTCATACAATAAATTAAGACAACTCCTATGGCTCCTGCCGGTTGTCATACTCATCGACATGCAAGTCGTGATTCCTATTACAAGAACATGATCAATCTCATACATCACATATATCATTCATCACATCCTTTTGGCCATATCACATCACATAGCATACCCTACAAAAACAAGTTAGACGTCCTCTAATTGTTGTTGCATGTTTTACGTGGCTGCTATGGGTTTCTAGCAAGAACGTTTCTTACCTACGCAAAAGCCACAACGTGATATGCCAATTTCTATTTACCCTTCATAAGGACCCTTTTCATCGAATCCGATCCGACTAAAGTGGGAGGGACAGACACCCGCTAGCCACCTTATGCAACTAGTGCATGTCAGTCGGTGGAACCTGTCTCACGTAAGAGTAAGTGTAATGTCGGTCCGGGCCGCTTCATCCCACGATGCCGCCGAATCAAGATAAGACTAGTAACGGCAAGTAAATTGACAAAATCGACGCCCACAACTACTTTGTGTTCTACTCGTGCATAGAAACTACGCATAGACCTAGCTCATGACGCCACTGTTGGGGAACGTAGCAGAAATTCAAAATTTTCTACGCATCACCAAGATCAATCTATGGAGTAATCTAGCACCGAGGGGAAGGGGAGTGCATCTACATACCATTATAGATGGCTAAGCGGAAGCGTTGCAAGAACGCGGATGAAGGAGTCGTACTCGTAGCGATTCAGATCGCGGTTGATTCCGATCTAAGCGCCGAACCACGGCGCCTCCGCGTTCAACACACGTGCAGCCCGGCGACGTCTCCCACGCCTTGATCCAGCAAGGAGAGAGGGAGAGGTTGGGGAAGACTCCGTCCAGCAGCAGCACAACGGCATGGTGGTGATGGAGGAGCGTGGCACTCGAGCAGGGCTTCGCCAAGCACTGCGAGAGACGAGGAGGGAAAGGGGTAGGGCTGCGCCAAAGAGAGAGGGAGACTCATGTCTTTGGCAGCCCCAAAACCCCCACTATATATAGGGGAGGGGGAGGGGCTGCGCCCCCATCTAGGGTTCCCCCCAAGGGGTGCGGCCAGCCCTAGATGCATCTAGGGGGGGCGGCCAGAGGGAGAGAGAGGGGGGGCGCACCCTAGGTGGGCCTTAGGCCCATCTGAGCCTAGGGTTTCCCCCTTTCCCACTTCCCTGCGCCTTGGGCCTCTTGTGGGAGGCGCACCAGCCCACCTAGGGGCTGTTACCTTCCCACACTTGGCCCACGCAGCCCTCTGGGGCCGGTGGCCCCACCTGGTGGACCCCCAGGACCCTCCCTGTGGTCCCGGTACGTTACCGATAGCACCCAAAACTTTTCCGGTGACCAAAACAGGACTTCCCATATATAAATCTTTACCTCCGGACCATTACGGAACTCCTCGTGATGTCCGGGATCTCATCCGGGACTCCGAACAACATTCGGTAACCACGTATATCTATTCCCTATAACCCTAGCGTCATCGAACCTTAAGTGTGTAGACCCTACGGGTTCGGGAACCATGCAAACATGACCGAGACATTCTCCGGCCAATAACCAATAGCGGGATCTGGATACCCATGTTGGCTCCCACATGTTCCACGATGATCTCATCGGATGAACCACGATGTCAAGGATTCAATCAATCCCGTATACAATTCCCTTTGTCTACCGGTATAGTACTTGCCCGAGATTCGATCGTCGGTATCCCGATACCTTGTTCAATCTTGTTACCGGCAAGTCTCTTTACTCGTTCCGTAACACATCATCCCGTGATCAACTCCTTGGTCACATTGTGCACATTATGATGATGTCCTACCGAGTGGGCCCAGAGATACCTCTCCGTTTACACGGAGTGACAAATCCCAGTCTCGATTCGTGCCAACCCAACAGACACTTTCGGAGATACCTGTAGTGCACCTTTATGGCCACCCAGTTACGTTGTGACGTTTGGTACACCCAAAGCATTCCTACGGTATCCGGGAGTTGCACAATCTCACGGTCTAAGGAAATGATACTTGACATTAGAAAAGCTCTTAGCAAACGAACTACACGATCTTGTGCTAGGCTCAGGATTGGGTCTTGTCCATCACATCATTCTCCTAATGATGTGATCCCGTTATCAACGACATCCAATGTCCATGGTTAGGAAACCGTAACTATCTATTGATCAACGAGCTAGTCAACTAGAGGCTTACTAGGGACATGGTGTTGTCTATGTATCCACACATGTATCTGAGTTTCCTATCAATACAATTTTAGCATGGATAATAAACGATTATCATGAACAAGGAAATATAATAATAACCAATTTATTATTGCCTCTAGGGCATATTTCTAACACGTATTCTATTTAAAACCACTGCTATTGAGAGATTGTTTTACTCCATTATAGCCTCTTGTTTGATAGAGTTTCTCGCATCTCGCTCTCTCACCCTCTCCATATCAAAACAAGATGACAGTGTCCACACTATCTCTCTTCTCACCGGTGGTCACAGATCCGGCCGAATCCCGTCCGCCGCGGGAGGTGAGGAGGTGCAGCGTTGACATTGTCGCCGTCGGCGATGGAGGAAGCCGATGCGCACCATCCTCTCGGAGCCGGCGCTGGCGCGGACGAAGGTCCTCCGCGCCCTTGTTCGCTGCCGTCATGTGGGCAGCCCGCCTAAGCGACATCTCGCCCACCTGAGGAATAACTTCTTGTACTGGTCCAGCTCCCCAGGTCGCTGCATGCGGGTTTTCTTCTATGCGACTACTCCCCTTCTCCCCATGTATAGTAGCTAGGGTTCATCGGCTGGTCCAACACCACCTACTATTATAGAGGAAATGTCACTCGAAAAGTTGTCCTGATTTATGCCTCGGTGGAGGTATACATTTTGTTTTGACAAAAAGTACATGGTGGTTGTGCGGTCATTGTCAATATGATCCTATTGCTGCTGCTAATCTAATACTATCACTGGTTAAATGAAGAAATGTTTTTTTCTTGGGTATCCTGGTTTAGTTCCCATCAAGATAATCATGATGCTTCTGTTTGTTGGTGTACTTTTCATAATTCTTATTGAAAATTGAGATGTCGTTGTTAATCTTGTAAAACAAAGTAACAACACTATATCCCTTTTTTATATTTTTGGAAACAACGATGCGTATCTCCATACCCGGGCATGTCTTCCTCAATTTTAGTGGAACTGCACAAAATTGGATGGCCATTGTTGTTCCGCCTCACTGTCCTCTGCCACATGGTTCTTCCTTCCTCGAGCTTGACTACTGAGAAGAAACATACCACAGTGAGGATTTGTCGAACTTCATAGGTGCCTCACCCAAACTTGATGCCAAATGGATGATGCATCACCACGATGACCTATCGATGCTCATGGTTGCGCCTCATGGTTGCGTCGGCTGGTGAAGCTGATCGATTTTCAATGAAAAACAAGCTGTCTTCCATCAGTGCCCTTTGCTTGTTACCCACAAAGATGATATCCTTAGTCAGTTCACCTTGGTTGCGTTGGAGATGCAGTCGTCTTTCACATTGGTGCAATTTTATCACACAATTGGCTATGAACCAAATGTTTCCTCGAAGAAGGATCGACGTTGGTACTAAGAGCATAAGTTTTGTATTGATTTCTAAGCCTTCTCACAACTTTGTCTCCAGCTCCCCTGTAATTTTCTTTGTCCAACTATTAACTTTGATTAAAAAATGGTGTGGACTAAAAACCCGGATGGACGTAGTAGCCCTCCATTGTTATTTACTCCGCATATTAGATTTGACTGAAGTCAAACTTTGTAAAGTTTGACCAAGTTTAGGCCGAACACAACAAACCATAATTATTAGAGAGGGTAAACTGTACATACTCTCAAACCTTTCCGATAATTGAAATTAAAATTCTTTATTTGTACACACTCTCACACGTTTCCGATAATTTGGCGCATGTGTGGTTGTTCACTTAAGGGAGGGTAGTGTACCGCACGTGAAGGACAGGAAGTGCGACTAGGACGCGTGGATCGTTAGTTCATCGGAAGTAGTAGTAGTTGTCTTCACTGGTACGTTAAATAAAGAGTTTCGTTTCGTACTTACACAATTTAAAACGATTGTTATGGAGAGAATAAGAAAACCACTCCACTATATATTAGTCGTATGCACAAGTACTATATGGACGCAACTTCATTGACTTTAGTGCACCTGCCTTTGGGTTTATGACAGGTGGGCCCAAAATGTGGCTGGCCCACCTGTCATATAGCCAAAAGCAGGTGCAGTTAAGGCACCGGAGCTCAGTCCGTACTACAGTATATATATAAGCTAGAGCCTCAGCGCTTGTTCGCTAGGGTTTGCACTCTCCACACTCTCGCCGCACTACATATATATACACGCTGGAGGCTCAGCGTTCCTTTGCTAGGGTTTGCTATATTCACCGTCTCTCACCCTCTTCACCAGATCTAAACAAGACTGCATTGTGGCCTCTGTCTCTCTCACCCCCCTCACAGACAGCTGGCGAAGGAGGCGTCCGGATCCCGTCGCACCGGGAAGGGGAGGAGGTGCAGCGTTCAATCTATCGCCTTCGGCGAGGGAGGCAATCCACTGCCGGCTGCGCTTTTCTCTTTCACCCAGCGCCTGTGCGGGAGGGCCACCGACCCCTTCTTCCTCGCTGTCGTACATAGTGTGAGCAGATCCGACCTCCCGCCGCACGCCTTGCCACATCCCGACGACCCTAAGGTATAACCGTATAAGTTTCTTTGAAACCGTCATTGGTCTAGCTGTATGCTGATCTTTTTCGATTCTGTAGTCGAATCTAGGTCTTGTTCAAAGAGGAAAGAAGGGTGCGGTGGGGTGGAGCATGAATCTAGGACGTGGTTCAATGAGGAAAGGAGGGAGGGAAAGTAGTATAGACTAGCTATCCAGCCGCTTTGTTGGTCGAAAAGGGAAAAAGGGGGTAACCCAGTACACACATCTGTAAGGAACCCAACTCTTTGTTGAAAAGGGAAAGAAACTGGGGGGTCGGGTAGTTTGTGTAGGACTAGATTTGCTGCCCTCACATCGGAAAAAGTTTCAAAGAGAACAAATATGGGACCAACGCAGATATGCTGCTTGGCTACATACTCTGCATCACCCATTTATACGTGTGGACGCACATGGTGCTGACATGTCCCATGTCCCATCCACATGATCGTGCAGTGTGTTTTGAGATGTTGTGCTACTTGTATTGGTACTGTTTTAAATAAATGTTGAATTGAAGCTATTGTATTTTAAGCAATGCCACTCTCAGAATTAACTACTGAACTATTTTAAGAGAATTTCTCTGTTAATATGAATCAATGCAACCGTTTTAGAAATGCTACTGTCCTATACTTTGTTTTCCATCAAGATAAGGTAGATGCTTCTTTTTGTGGCCGCATGTTTCATCCTCCTTTATTGGCAGTAATTGTTTTCTTTTTTGCCTCTGTTAAATTAGGGATATCTATTCAACTTGTTGCTATAGCAAACTTAAATGTCTCACCGGCGACTTTACTTGATTTCAGAGTAACTGCACAAAACGAGATTGGATTTCCTATTCGTGTTGGCAGATTCGTACGTGATCTTGTGTGCGTCATGACAGGTTGGTACTTGCCTTCATCCACATGATCGTGCAGTGTGTTTTGAGATGTTGTGCTACTTGTATTGGTACTGTTTTAAATAAATGTTGAATTGAAGCTATTGTATTCTGTCTTTTCCCATTAAGTAGTGAACAAAAATGGGACCAACACAGACATTATGCTTGTTGCTTTATTACAACAAACTCTGCATCACCCCCTTTATAAGTAGATGGAAGCCCATGTTGTTGTTGCGCCCACTCTCCCCTGGAACTGTTTATGCTTTTTGTTAATCTAATGCCCCTGGTAAAATTAAGCAATGCCACTCTCAGAATTAACTACTGAATCTTATTTCAAAACTGCAACACTTGTTAGGGATTGGCGGGATTACCATTTTTGTGGCCGCATGTTTCATCCTCCTTTATTGGCCAGCAATTGATTCCTTTTTGCCTCTGTTAAAACATGGATATCTATTCAACTTGTTGCTATTGCGACATTTTGCTTCGCTTAATTTGGGTGAAACTGCACAAAAGGAGACCGGATTTCCATATATGTGTTGAGATCTCTTTCAGGTCTTCCTCACGAGTTGTTTCAAATCTTGGTCCTGAAAGGTCAGTACCGACTTTCCTCAGAATTAACTACTGAATCTTAGTTCAAAACTGCAACACTTGTTAGGGATCGGCGGGAGTACCATTTCTGTTAGGGATCGGCCGGAGTACATGTTTAAGAAATGTATTGTTCAGATAATGTCTCTGTTATTATATATCAGTTACAGTGTTTTACAAATGGTACTATCCTGCTTTGTAGTTCTTTCTACATGTTTAACCAAGGTATTGTTAAGACAATGTCTCTGTTAAAATGAATCAGTCGCATTGTTTTAGGAATGATACTTTTCTGCTTTGTCGTTCTTTATACATGTTGAAACAAGGCATTGTTAAGATAATGTCTCAATTACTATGAATGAATCACACTGATTGAAAATTTCTACTCTCCTGCTTTATTTCCCATTAAGATAAGGTAGATCAGTAGATGTTTTTCTTTTGGGAGTACAAGTCATCAACCGTTATTTCTCAGTAATTGTTTCCCTTATACCTTTTGTTGCTTACAGGGATATCAAAATTAAAGCTTGGTTTTATTCTGACTTTGATTTTAGTTGAACTGCACAAAAGGAGCCAATGTGTCTAAGGCAAACTGCTGCATTAGTGGGTCCAGTTGGTCTTACCACTTTGCAGAAAGAAGCAGTCACTGTTTGCGCTACATTACACAAGGAATGATCAAGAAGCTTTACAGAGTATTAGTAGACGCTGGTGACATGACTAGTCTGCACAAAGCATAGGAAACTCTACAACGCGTGGAGTGCACTGGGCAAAAAGTGCCCAAACAAGTACAGGAGGCCAGGACAGGACTCCAAATCTGTCAATGTCATTCTAAGCAACAATGATGGGGCATCTGGGTATGGTAATCTGTTTACCGTACTTTCAGTTTGTTAGTCTACCGATTGGTGGGTTGACACTGGGGCCAATATTCATGTGTGTGCTGCTGTGTCTTTGTTTTCTTGCAGCATATAAATACGATATCCACAGGGATGCTCAGCTTGATTTTATGGAACTGCACAAAATGTCCAGATGGTTTGTGTCCTCCATAATACTTCATCATGCACAATACATCGAATGGTTCTCTAATCATTCGTCGTCACCTTGAGCCACCGGACTATATGTTCGAATGGTGCTGCCAGCGTCGGCCATTAAGAAAGGTAAGAAGAAAGACAAAAAGAGAGATGGCTGCTTTACTTGTGGTTCGGAGGAACGCTGGGCAAACAAGTACCAAGAAGCCAGGACAGGATTCCAAGTCTGTCAATGTCACTCTAAGCAACAATGATGGGGCATCTGGGTATGGTAATCTGTTTACCGTACTTTCAGTTTGTTAGTCCACCGATTGGTGGGTTGACACTGGGGCCAATATTCATGTGTGTGTTGATGTGTCTTTGTTTTCTGGCAGCATATAAATACGAAATCCACAGGGATGCTCAGCTTGATTTTAGTGGAACTGCACAAAATGTTCAGATGGTTCATGTCCTCCATAATACTTCACATCATGCACAATACATCGAATGGTTCTCTAATCATTCGTCATCACCTTGAGCCACCGGACTATCAAATGACAAACTGATGACAAACCTTGCCCGTTCCACAATCATAGGCATTACATATTTTGAATGGGAAAAGCTTGTTAAAGTTGACATTAGTTTAATATATTGGAATTGGAAAACCTTGTCAATTTTTGCTCATTGATGTTAGCCAGAAGACATGCAATTGATATTTTTGAGTGGGACGCCCTTTGCTGTGAGCAACGTCGATCGTTTTTTCCTATTTCTGTCTTCAGTTCAGAAGTAAATATTTACTCTGCTGAGATGCATAGTCACATGAATGTTGACTTATGTAAGATATTTTAAGATTTTGTTCTGAATATTGTCTATGTAATGCCAGGCCTTGTGTTTGATTGCAAAGTTGAGCTTGGAATGTTGTGGCATGCGGCATCACGAGCTGTTCACCGTGCCTCCTGAGAATAATGCTTCATATTGTTTTGCATGTCGATCTAATGCCAGTGATTTGCTTGTTAGGAAGATCATCCTCTTGTGTTGATTCCGTGCTTAAGAAGTTCATCGTCTTATGTTTCATTCATAGCCTATACGACAAGTCGGGTAGGTTAGACGTGAAACCATATGATCTTCCGACCAACTCATCATCTTAGGCCGTGATTGGATCGTCGTTTCCCAACCAAAACCGCTTGTAAAACTGACGCTTGTAAATAAAAGCAGATGGTCTCGGGTGAAGCGCTTGGTTGGTTGATTTCGACTAGTAAAATATACACTGGTCTCTCAAATTACACGCGTAACCCGCTGGTTTTACTTACAGACCTCGGGCCCTCAGTTTCATTACGCCTGTATTTTACGTGTTGTTTCCGATGACGAGTAAATTACACTTGTATCTTAATACAGGTGTGAAATAAACCAGAGCTCCCAAGCGCGGCCTTACCGTTTCATGTCGTCTCAGTCTCTCGAAGGTGCTCATAGGTGTCTGATGATCCTGGCTTCCTGAATGAGCAGCGGGCGCTGTATCAGACCATCCGTAGGGCCCGCGAGGCCCTCTCCGTCGTCCTTCGAGTTGTTGCGCTCGTCGTGGCGCCGAGCATTGTTAACATGGTCAATGAACATGAGGATTCAGGAGATGACTTTATTTTAACTGGATGACAGTAGGGACCCACTAGGGCCATAGCCGTACGTACGCAAGTGCCTCCTTATTATGTACAACTATATTTTTTTGTTTCCTCCTGGTTTCCTGACATCACGGTCCCACACCATTGTCAACCTATGTAGTCAATATAAACGAGAGAATTGCACAAGGTGCGGCCGACAGCTGGGACCAAGCAGCTCGAGCAGTATTTGTGTTTTTGAGGCGTGAGCACTGCAGAGTTTTTCTTGGCGATGTTTTCGTTGTTGTTCAGAGGAGAGCAGGGTATTAACTGGGCGGGCTGTGGCCCGTCTATCCCAGGACAGATATCCAGCCCAGATATTAATTTTTTTCAAGATGAAAATGGCTAGCCCACCTATACGTTTTTTTGAGGAATACCCAGGCAAGGTCAAGTTGTTATTCTCCGCCCCGCTGGGCTGCAAATCTTTCCTAGGAGGGATGCATTAGGCTTAACAGGAAAATGGGCTTTAAAAATAATAAATGGGATGTAATTATAAAAACTGGGCAGTAACTATAAAAAATGCACCAAGCACGGAATTAGTTTATAAAATATTATTTATGGATTTTGAAAATCTTAATTTTTAATTGTTGCGCGCACAATGTTTCGTTAGATTTTTACGTAATACAAACTTATATTTAATCTGACTAGAAATTTCGGGATAAAAATATTTTGGATCCCATCAAAATGTCAGAATTTTTTATTGAATTATGTCTTGAACGGTTGGTTGAAATTATTAATCGTTGAAAATGGGTTGTACTTTTAACAAACTGTAAATGGGCTGTAGTAAATTCCATTAGAATTCAAAAATGGGTTGTACATTCTTACAAATCGCAAATGGGCTATAAGTTCTCTCCCACACACTTGTGGGCCTACTAAGTTGACGCGTCCCCTAAAAAAAAAGTTGACGTGTATGCAAGGCTTTGTCAACTTATTATAGTCAGCACATGGTTCTAGCAGCACTGGCCGTTGGATGTCCATCCAACGGATGCCGTGCTTCTCCTTCAATCTCGGATATTCTAGCTTCACCCGCTCAAAAAATGATTCCTCCCCCTGACATCTGGGGTGCACCGTTTCGGAAGCTGACCTGTGGGCCTACTAAGTTGACGCGTACCAAGGGCTTTGTCAACTTAGTCAATATGAACAATTCTAGCCGCAGTGACCGTACGATGTCCATCCAACGGCTGTAGTGCTTCTTCAACCTCTGGTCTTCTTGCTCCAGCCGCCCAAAGGAGCGCCGGTCGTGCCACATGCTCCTGCCTCCCGTGGCCGGCTGTGATGCCGCGGAGGCCTCACCGCCCCCTACTACTCCCACCGCTGGCCAGGCCATCCCTCTACTCTCCCACACCCCCTGTTATTCCGCGGCGACGGCAGCCTCACATCGCAGCCGAACCAGTGAACCCTCGTACTCCTCTACGCGCCGGCTTCCACTGTCGCGTCTTCCCCGACTCCACGTAGTCCCCTTCCTAGGCCTCGTCGTCGTCCACCGCCCTGGTGCTCTCGGCGCGGCGTGGTCAACATGGTCAAGGAACGGCTTCCATCGGACATCGACTGTACGTGGAGAGGCTGACAGCTGGGTCCACAACGGCAGCAAGGAAGTGCCTCCTTATTACGCAGAAAATAATGATTCCTCCACCTGATAGCAGGGACCCACCGGATGGGCCACCGTATTTCGCGAATAAAATGTTTGGCCCCTGACTGCTGAGACCCACCGGACGGGCCACCGTATTGCCCGAAAAAAAGTTCCCCCCGCTGTCAGCTCGGACCCACCGGAAGTGCCTCCTTATTACGCAAAAAAATGAATACTCCCCCTGCTGGTTGGGACCCACCTTGGTGGGAGGCTGACTTGTGGGCCTACTAAGTTGACGGGGACGGAGTGCTTTGTCAACTTAGTCAATATGAACGATTCTAGCTCCAGTGACCGTACAATGTCCATCCAACAGTCGTAGTGCTTCTTCAACCTCTGGTCTTGTTGCTCCAGCCGCTTAAAGCAGCGCCGGTCGTGCCGCATGCTCCTGCCTCCCGTGGCCGACTGTGCTGCCGCGGAGGTCTCACCGCCCCCTACTATTCCCACCGCTGGTCAGGCCCTGCGGCGACGGCAGCCGAACCGGTGAACCCTCGTACTCCTCTCCGCGCGGGCTTCCACTGCCGCGTCTTCCCCGGCTTCGCGTCGTCCCCTTCCTAGGCCTCACCGTCGTCCACCGCCCTGGTGCTCTCGGCGCGGCGTGGTCAACGTGGTCAAGGAACGACTTCCATCGGAAGAGTACTGTCGTGGAGAGGCTGACAGCTGGGTCCACGACCGCGGCAAGGAAGTGCCTCCTTATTACGCGCAAAATAATTATTCCTCCACCTGACAGCGGGGACCCACCGGACGGGCCACCGTATTTCGCGAAATAAACGTTTCCCCCTGACAGCTGGGACCCACCAGCTACATCTTCGCATGCAAGGAAGTGGATCCGGGCAAAAAAATGATTCGCCCCCTGACTGCTGGGACCCACCAGCTATATCTTCGCAGGCAAGGAAGTGCCTGACAGTCGGGACCCACCTGGTCGAAGCGTACGTAGCGTTGTCATTCTGGTCGCGAACGTGTATGTACATATTGGTCGATGTAGAGGCGCACACGTGTCGTAGTAGAGGCGCGCACGTAGCATGTACACGTACGTACAGCGGCCAGGGGGCAAGAAAGTAAATACGGCCACATACGTACATATGGGCGGGGTCTCGAACGCCTACTCGCGCGTACGTACGGCCAGGGCTCGTGTACATGGCTGGGTCGGAACACAGAAATAGCGTCGTCGTCGTGTTCATGGGGAGGCAATGGAATGCGTCGTGTTCATCGGGAGGCAACGGAACGCCTGGGAGCCAACCGGCTTGGACAGAACAGCCGATGGAAACGAGGCCTGGCGTACCGCAGAACAGAGGAAACGGCCTTGTGTTCGACCGGCCACATTCGAAACGGGATCATGTTCATCGGGAGGGGTCTGGCATACCGCAAAATGGAGGAAACAGACCTCCTACGGTCGAAACGGGGGTCCTGTTGATCGGGAGGGGTGTGGCGTACCGCAAAACGGAGGAAACTGACTTGTGTTGGAGCGCTACGGTCGAAACGGGGGTCCTGTTCATCGGGAGGGGTGTGGCGTACCGCAAAACGGGACTCCACGGGATACTGTTCATCTCCACCGTCGACCCCCTCCATCCTCCACGGGCTACTGTTCATCCACCATCGACCTCCTCCAGCCTCCACCTGCGACTGTTCATCCACGGGCTCCTGTTCATCCAGCCTCCACCGCGTGCTACTCCACCGGCTACTGTTCAACCAGCCCCTCCACGGGCTCCTGTTCAACCACCCCTCCACGGGCTACTGTTCATCCTGCCCTCCACCGTCTACTGTTCATCCTGCCCTCCACGGGGTGGTCATGTTCATCCTGCCCTCCATGGGGTCCTATTCATCCAGCCCCAACCAGCTCGAACGATCGGGGTCCTGTTCATCCACCCCCACCGGGAACTGTTCATCCAAACCCCCCAGCAATGCTCACTGTTCATCCAGAGGCAACGCCATGGGGTCCTGTTCATCCACCCCCACCGGGAACTGTTCATCCAACCCCCCCCCCCCGCAACGCTCACCGTTCATCCAGAGGCAGCATCGATCGGCTTCAGTTAGCAGCAGTAGTGAAGGAATCGCTCGATCGGCTTCAGTTAACAGCCATCAATCGATCGCTCGGGTTCAGTAACGTGTAGCCTGCAGTGCAATCGCTCGGGTTCAGTTAGAGCCCAACGCCTCGCACACACGCGCGTACGTACGAGAGAAATGCGCATCGCTCGGCCCCGACCACCCACCGTAACCGGGGACTCCCCGATATTTTCCGCGCCCTCGCTTCTACTACGGGTTTTTCGTCATGGACGGCCCAAAGAATGTCATGCAGCTGCGTCTCCGGCCTGCCCAGGACGAAAAACCCATTTTCTGTCATGATTGTCATAGAAGTAGGACCCCACCACATCTATGATGATACCGGGTTTTGTCACAATTATCGTCATAGAAGTGTCATAAGTATGACAGAAAAGATTTTCGTTCGGCCCAAAATGTCACGGATGTGTCTTTTTTTGTAGTGCAGTGAGGAAAGGATGATGGAGACTATGATTCCCCCACAAGTCGGGATGAGACTCCGGACTTCAAAAAAGAGGCCAAAGAAGCCCAAATAAAAAAGGAGGCCAAAGAAGCCCACCAAAACAAAAAAAAACAAAAAAATTAGAGAAAAAGAGAGAAGGGGCAATGTTACTATCATTTTACCACACTTGTGCTTCAGAGTAGCACCATGTTCTTCATATAGAGAGTCTCTTGAGTTATCAATTTCATATACTAGTGGGAATTTTCATTATAGAACTTGGCTTGTATATTCCAATGATGGGCTTCCTCAAATGCCCGAGGTCTTCATGAGCAAGCAAGTTGGATGCACACCCACTTAGTTTTCAGTTTGAGCTTTCATATACTTATAGCTCTAGTGCATCCGTTGCATGGCAATCCCTACTCACTTGCATCGATATCGATTGATGGGCATCTCCATAGCCCATTAATTTGCCTAGTTGATGCGAGACTTTCTCCCTTTTGGTCTTCTCCACAAAACCTCCACCATCATATTCTATTCCACCTATAGTGATATATCCATGGCTCACGCTCATGTATTGCATGAAAGTTGAAAAGGTTTGAGAACATCAAAAGTATGAAACAATTGCTTGGCTTGTCATCGGGGTTGTGCATGATTTAAATATTTTGTGTGGTGAAGATGGAGCATAGCCAGACCATCTGATTTTGTAGGGATAACTTTCTTTGGCCATGATATTTTGAAAAGACATGATTGCTTTATTAGTATGCTTGAAGTATTATTGTCTTGATGTCAAATGATAGACTATTGCTTTGAATCACTCATGTCTTAAGATTCATGCCATGGTTAGATTACATGATCAAGATTATGCTAGGTAGCATTCCACATCAAAAATTATCTTTTTTATCATTTACCTACTCGAGGACGAGCATGAATTAAGCTTGGGGATGCTGATACGTCTCCGTTGTATCTATAATTTTTTATTGTTCCATGCCAATATTCTACAACTTTTACATACTTTTGGCAACTTTTTATACTATTTTCGGGACTAACATATTGATCCAGTGCCAGTTCCTATTTGTTGCATGTTTTTTGTTTCGCAGAAAATCCATATCAAACGGAGTCCAAACAGGATAAAAACTTACGAAGATTTTTTTTGGAATATATGTGAATCTTGGGAAGTGGAATCAACGCGAGACGATGCCCGAGGGGCCCACGAGGGTGAGGGGGTGCCCCAGGGGGTAGGGCGCGCCCTGGTCCCTTGTGGCCACTCCGTAAGGCGGTTGGTTCCCTTCTTTCGCCGCAAGAAAGCCAATATCCGGATAAAAATCGTGTCCAAAATTCAGCCCAATCGGAGTTACGGATCTCCGGGAATTTAAGAAACGGTGAAAGGGCAGAATCAGGTAGCACATAAACAGAAGGAAACAGAGAGAGAGATCCAATCTCGGAGGGGCTCCCGCCCCTCCGCCGCCATGGAATCCAAGGACCAAAGGGGAAACCCTTCTCCCATCTAGGGGGAAGGTCAAGGAAGAAGAAGAAGAAGAAGAAGGGGGGCTCTCTCCCCCTCTCTCCCGGTGGCGCCGGAACACCGCCGGGGCCATCATCGCGACAACGATCTACACCAACAACTTCACCGCCGTCATCACCAACTCTTCCCCCCTCTATGCAGCGGTGTAACCCCTCTTTTACCCGCTGTAATCTCTACTTAAACATGGTGCTCAACGCTATATATTATTTCCCAATGATGTATGGATATCCTATGATGTTTGAGTAGATCCGTTTTGTCCTATGGGTTCATTGTTGATCATGATTGGTTTGAGTTGCATCTTTTATTATTGGTGCTGTCCTATGGTGCTCTCCGTGTCGCACAAGCGTGAGGGATCCCCGTTGTAGGGTTTGCAGTATGTTCATGATTTGCTTATGGTGGGTGGCGTGAGTGACAGAAGCACATACCCGAGTAAGTAGGTTGTTTGTGTATGGGAGTAAAGAGGACTTGATGCCTTATACTGCTATGGTTGGGTTTTACCTTAATGATCTTTAGTAGTTGCGGATGCTTGCTAGAGTGCCAATCATAAGTGCATATGATCCAAGGAGAGAAAGTATGTTAGCTTATGCCTCTCCCTCATATAAAATTGCAATAGTGATTACCGGTCTAGTTATCGATTGCCTAGGGACAAATAACTTTCTTGTGTGACAAAAGCTCTCTACTAAAACTAACTTAGTTGTATCTTCATCTAAACAGCCCTTACTTTTTATTTACGCGCTCTTTATTATCTTGCAAACCTACCCAACAACACCTACAAAGTACTTCTAGTTTCATACTTGTTCTAGGTAAAGCGAACATTAAGCGTTCGTAGAGTTGTATCGGTGGTCGATAGAACTTGAGGGAATATTTGTTCTACCTTTAGCTCCTCGTTGGGTTTGACACTCTTACTTATCGAAAGAGGCTACAATTGATACCCTATATTTGTGGGTTATCAGATCTCACGGGTACAAAAAGGTTGCGGCGGTGGAAAAGTGGTTTCGTGGCTCCCCTGGAAGTTTTTGGGGTATTTGGGAATACATAGGAGGAAGATCTAGGTCAGGGGGTCACCGAGGGGACCACAAGGTCGGGGGGCACGCCCTCCACTCTTGTGGCCGCCTCGTGGCTCTTCTGACTTGCACTCCAAGTCTCCTGAGTGTCTTCTGGTCCAAGAAAAATCATCGCAAAAGTTTTATTCCGTTTGGACTCCGTTTGGTATTCCTTTTCTGCGAAACTCTAAAACAAGGGAAAAAACAGAAACTGGCACTGGCACTGGGCTCTAGGTTAATAGGTTAGTCCCAAAAATCATATAAAATAGCATATTAATGCATATAAAACATCCAAAACAGATAATATAATAGCATGGAACAATCAAAAATTATAGATACGTTGGAGACGTATCAGGTCCAGTCATCTTGAGCTTCAGATAAGCATAGTGCGCATTAAAGCGGGCAAAAACAGTTCATCCGAGAAGTGCATGATAACCACTGCGAAAAGGGACAATGTCGAAGATCAATTCTTCGCTTCGGAAGTTGTCTGGAGAGCCGAATACGACTTCCAGTGTTAAGGAGCCTGTGCAGCGGGCCTTCACGCGGGGTATCACTTCTTTAAAGGTAGTGTTGGTAGGCTTGATTCTTGATGGGTCGATACCCATCTTACAGACAGTATCCTTGTAGATCAACTGAGGCTGCTGCCGCCGTCCATAACGACTCTAGTAAGATGGTATCCGTCAATGATAGGATCAAGTACCAGGGTTGCCGAACCTCTGTGATGGATACTGGTTGAGTGGTCCCTGCGATCAAAGGTGATCGGACAAGCCGACCATGGGTTGAATTTTGGGGCGACAGGCTCTACGGCGTAGACGTCCCTTAATGCGCGTTTGCGCTCCCTCTTGGGGATGTGGGTGACATAGATCACATTCACCGTTTTCACCTCGGGGGGAAACTGTTTCTGTCCCCCGGTGTGTGGTGGGCGAGGCTCATCATCGTCCTTGCTTTGAGGTCCTTTCCCCTTATGTTTGGCATTTAATTTACCAGCCTGTTTGAAAACCCAGCAATTTCTGTTGGTGTGGTTGGCATGCTTGTCAGGGGTGCCATGAATCTGGCAAGGTCTATCCAGTATTTTGTCCAAGTTGGATGGACCGTCCCTATTACCTTTGAACGGCTTCTTCCGCTAACCGGGTTTAGAGACACTGAATCCGGCATTTATTGCCATATCCTCTATTTCTTCGTTATTGTTCCGACGCTTATTTTTGTTGCGTCGTGGCCTGCCATTGCCATCCCTGGCCTCAGAAGTGCTGAGGTTGCTGGTACTGTTGCTTCTACGAGCCAACCAGCTGTCTTCGCCCGCACAGAAGCGGGTCATAAGTGCAGTAAGAGCTTCCATGGTCTTCGTCTTTTCCTGACCGAGGTGTCGGGCGAGCCATTCATCACGGACGCTGTGCTTAAATGCCGCTAAGTCCTCGGCATCCGGATAGTCCACGATTTGGTTCTTTTTACTTAAGAATCGATTCCAAAGTTACGAGATGACTCTCCGGGTTGCTGGATTATGTGACTCAGGTCATCGACATCTGGTGGCCGGACATAAGTGCCCTGAAAGTTGTCCCGAAAAGCATCCTCTAAGTCTTCCCAACTTCCAATGGAGTTCTCTGGGAGGCTGTTCAACCAGTGCCGTGTTGGTCCTTTTAGCTTTAGAGGGAGGTATTTAATGGCGTGGAGATCATCTCCGCGAGCCATGTGAATGTGGACAAGAAAATCTTCAATCCATACGGCGGGATCCGTCGTTCCGTCGTATTGCTCGATGTTCACGGGTTTGAACCCCCCCCCGGATATTGGTGCTGCATTACCTCATCGATAAAGCACATGGGGTGTGCGGCACCTCTGTACCGGGCGACATCACGACAGAGTTCAGATGACATCTGTGTTCGGTGCTGACCCTGGACTTGGTTAGGTTTGTCGTGCCAGGATTGATGGCCGCCATCTCATGTGGGGGCACATCCTCTTGATCCATAGATTGATCTGGTCTGGCCGGCTCTATTGGTCAGGTCCTGAGATTGGTCGTACGTGTAGCCCGGAGCCGCTGTCTCCCTGCCTCTATGGCGAGGGGGCGCGAGCTGGTGTTTGGCATAATTAGTCATTTTGTCCCGTCCACGTGGTGGTCGGTCCGGTTGATCAGCATGATTGTATTTTGACGGTATTGGCTCAAAGGCCTCGTCGTCGAATTATGGCAGTAGCCTGCGTTTGGGATAACTTTTTGTTTGGTGCTCAAAGCCATATCCTTCTTCGGCGGCTAGGACCTTGGTCCATTTGTCGTTGAGCGTATCCTGTTCGGCTTGAATCTGCTGTTGTTTCTTTTTCAGGCTCCGTGCGGTGGTGATGAGTCATCGCTTGAAGCACTCTTGTTCGAGGGGCTCCTCTAGGACGATGAAATCTTCGTTACCGAGGCTAACATCCTCTTCGGAGATAGGTAAGTAGTTACTATCTTCCGCATCCTCATGATCGGCAAGTTCTTCGGGCCTGTATTGGCCCTCTTCCCTCTCATCCTGCTCGAATGCAGTCTCGACGGGGTGGTCGGGGTCTTCGGCGTTGTCCGGAGTGTCATTATCTCCGGTGCCGGTATTGCTTTCCCTTCCCCGACACGATCGTGAGCGGCGCGGCTGACGCCGGCGTTTTGGTGGTTCATCGACGGGCTTATCCTCATCAAGATCTTGAGTGCCATCATCGTCCTTCTTCTCAGGCGTGTCCACCATGTATACATCGTAAGTAGAAGTGGTCGTCCAACGCTCAGTGATGGGCGGGTTTTGACCTGGTTCGGCTTCGACATCGTCGTCCATGCCATCGATGTCTTCGGAGGCGTAGTCTAGCATGTCGGTTAAATCCTCGACAGTGGCTATTAAGTGGGTGGTGGGTGGGACGTAAAATTCCCTACTCTCGTCCCCCAGTTCAAGTTGGGCGTAGTTCGGAGGTGACACTTCTGTGATGGCGAGAGATTGTATTAAGTCCAGCGTTTCGTTTAAGAGCGAAAGCTGGACATGCGTCTGAGGATCTGTGGAGCTAGGCTCGGTGATAACCACTTGACCGAGCCCGATGGACGTATACCTCGAGAGTTCAGAGTTGATGTCCAAAGGCGAGTCCGGCTTCCCGATGACGGGGAGAGTCCCGTTTGACTTCGGGTCCACCAATGGCGTGGTCGCATCTGGATCTCCGGCTAGAAGCCCCGTGATGGGAGAGAGTCCGGCGAGGTTCACCCTCATGTCTTCGGACGAAGTGGTCCGCCCCGGATATAAGGCCGAGGCGGACATGAGCGTCGACCCCTGGGCGGGATTTGATAGTAGATCCGAAGGGCCTCCTTTGTGTGGGTGGGGAGCGGCGGCCGAGGCCGTGAACCCCTCGAAGATCAGGTCTCCTCGGATATCGACGATGTAGTTCAAGCTTCCAAACCTGATTTGGTGAGCAGGGGCGTAGCTGTCGACCTGCTCAAGGTGACCGGTCGAGTTGGCACGTAGCACGAAGCCGCCAAACACAAAGAGTTGGCCAGGGAGAAAGGTCTCCCCGGAAACAGCGTCGTCGTTGATGATGAGGCGAGCCATCGATTCTTTTGTTGACAACACAATGGAACTCTCAATGAAAGCACCAATGTCGGTGTCAAAACCGGTAGATCTCGGGTAGGGGGTCCCAAGCTGTGTATCTAAGGATCGATGGTAACAAGGGACAATAGGGACACGATGTTTTACCCAGGTTCGGGCCCTCTTAAAGGAGGTAAAACCCTAAGTCCTGCTTAATTGTATTCGATGTGTATAAGGGTTACAAGAGTTGATCTACCTCGAGATCGTAATGGCTAAACCCTAGCTGTCTAGCCTATGATTCTTCTTATGGCCTCTACGGACTAAACCCTCCGGTTTATATACGCACCAGAGGGGCCTAGGGTTGTACAGAGTCGGCTTGCATAGGAAGGAAACATTACACCCGGACACCAAACTTGTCGTTCTACGCACATAGGAGTCCTACCCGGACACGGTGGATAGCCTTCTGCTTTATCTTCACGGTCCATCAGTCCGGCCCATATCGAATAGATCGGACACTCGAGAACCCCCTAATCCAGGACTCCCTCATCTGGCGTACCGCAAAATGAAGGAAACAGACTTCTCTTGGAGCGCCTACGGTCGAAACGGGGTCCTGTTCATTGGGAGGGGCGTGGTGTACCGCAAAATGGGACTCCACGGGCTACTATTCATCAATCGTCGTCCTCCAGCAGGCTCCACCGGGTACTATTTATATAGCCCCCACGGGGTCCGGTTCATCCACGCCCAACCGGCTTGGGTGTGGCGGCCTCCTCGGGGTCCTGTTCATCCAGTGAAAACCGCGCCTACTACCTTGGGGTCCTGTTCATCCAACCCCCATCGTCTGGGGTGGGGCGTACACTTACGTACGGGTAGGCGGCAGCAACGGGAACTATTCATCCACAACCAACCAAACGGCTGGACTCACCACACGTCTCGACTCGTTTCTACGTATCACGAGCGCGGCATCAACAGGCACTGTTCATCCATAGGCAACGTATCGCCTCGCAAGGGTTAAGTTAGCGAGCGCCTCACACACACGCGCGTACGAGAGAAATGCGCAAACCACACTGCATCGCTCGGCCCCGACCACCCACCGTAACCGGGAACTCCCCGATATTTTCCTCGCCCTCACTTCTACCTTGATTTTTTACGTCATGGACGGCCCAAAAGAATGTCATGCATGTGCATCTCCTGTCGGCCCAGGACGAAAAGCCCATTTTCTGTCATAGAAGTAGGAGCCCACCACATCTACGATGATACGTGTTTTTGTCACAATTATCGTCGTAGAAGTGTCATAACCATGACAGAAAAAGTTTTTGTTCGGGCCAAAATGTCACAGATGTGTCTTTTATTTGTAGTGGTGGTACCCCCGTGCGCACGGGCTACTGCGTCAACTCCCTGGGTACCCCGTGCGCACGGGATCTTTTGAGCCTGTGCTCACGGGGTGGTGGTTTAGGCTCCGAATACCCCATGCGCATGGGGCTGACTTAGCCCGTGCGCACGGGTTCCAACGGGCAGACCCCCCACCCAACCAAGAACACTATACAAGGAGGTCTTCTTCCTCCTCCATCCCTAACACTAGTGTCTTGTTGAGCTCCACCATTGCTACACTCCATTTTGCTCAATAGTCTCAATCCCTCCACCCAAACTTGTTGAAACTTTGGGAATTGGGAGAGCAATATCCGATCTACACTTTGACCAGACCAAATTGCGTTCCCCGCAATATTCATCCACCATTGACTTGTTACTCTTGGAGCTTGGGATCCTAGGCGGCTAGAGGTTCCTTCGGAAGCTTCCTTGCTTGTGGTGTGCTCCGGAGAAGTTTGTAAAGGTGTGGTGGTTGCCTTCAAGACCAACCCCGAGCGATTCGAGGCTCATCCGTTGGGGGTAACTCGAAAGAGACTACGGTGAGCCTTCAGTGGTGTTCGACAAGCTTTGGCTCCGGCACTGCTATAAACGGAGAGTAGCTCTTCCCCAAGGAAGAGTGAACTTTTGGATAAAATCCACGTTCTCGTCTCACTTGTGGTTAATCCTTTCCCGCATTTTACTTTGGTTTGTACGCGTGTTGGCTTGCTAATTAGTTTGTTGCCTAGCATTTTTAGCTTTAAGCTTGCTTGTCATATATGTTGTGTTCACCTAATTGCATATCTAGTGAACCCTATTTACCCGCCACCTTAAAATTGTCAAGAAAGATTAAAATTTGTAGTCTCATATTCACCCCCTCTAGTCGACCATATCGATCCTTTCACACGGGCTACCCAGAGAGCTACTGGAAGTGAAGACGCACACCCCGTGCGCATGGGCCTCCAGACCCAGTGCCCACGACCTCGCTGCTGTAGCTAGCCCGCGTGCACGGCCATGTATCATGCCCATGGGACCCCCATGCACACGGGGCCTACTTAGCCTGTGTGCACGACCCTCATAGGAAGTTGGCCGTGGATGTCCTGTTTTGCCCTCCAACTTGTCCCCCACCTCAAGCCACATATATATTCCGTGCCCATGACATTTGCTAGGGTTAGCAAAGTATTATGAGACATTAGAGAGAGCTTTACTCCTTATACCTCCACCTTGGGAAATCATGACCTCCTAAGGGAGAAGGATCCCCATCATAGGATCATCAAGACCTCCTAATGGAAAAGGATCTCACTAGATCATCAAGACCTCATCTCTATGTATTTGAGAAGAACTTACCTTTGTGCTTGTTTTCCTTTGATTGATCTTGTATACTTGTGAATCTCAACTATGCAATTCTAGTGGATGTGTAATTGGGTTTTGTTTGAGTGATTTCTCTTGTTGTTCTTCCCTTTTCCCCTTCCAAGTATGAAAAGATCATCCATTAGGGTTCCACCCTACAACACAAGGGCCACAAGTGGTGGGACCCATGACGAATCTCTAATGCGTGTCTTCGGATTACACGAAGAGAAGGCCACCTAGTCCGATGTATATTGATGCTCAGACCCTTGTTGAGGGAGCTGAGGATGTTTGAAGAACTTGAAGCCGAACTTGAACCGATAAAGAAGGAACTCGCCTGCCAGGCCAAAGGCGTCAAGCCAAAAATGTCAGGCCAAAGGTAATGGTCTGAGGATGGAACCACCATCCCGGGCTTCGAAGACCAGTTCAGGGGCTACTGACGGTGTCCTGGACTAAGGGGTACTAATCTATACAACCCACAGTCCATGGGTCGAGCATACCGCCCATCGATCATTACAAGGAAGGACTTCGAAAGCTGTGCACCTCGCGTAATCAAGACGGATGATACGTCTCCAACGTATCTATAATTTTTGATTGTTCCATGCTATATTATCTTCTGTTTTGGACATTATTGGGCTTTATTATTCACTTTTATATTATTTTTGGGACTAACCTATTAACCGGAGGCCCAGCCCAGAATTGCTGTTTTTTGCCTATTTCAGAGTTTCGCAGAAAAAGAATACCAAACGGAGTCCAAACGGAATGAAATCTTCGGGAACGTGATTTTCGGAACGAACATGATCTAGAGGACTTGGACCCTACGTCAAGAAAGCCACCAGGAAGCCATGAGGTAGGGGGGCGCGCCTACCCCCCTGGGCGCGCCCTCCACCCTCGTGGGCCCCATGTTGCTCTACCGACGTACTCCTTCCTCCTATATATACCTACGTACCCCAAACGATCAGATACGGAGCCAAAAACCTAATTCCACCGCCGCAACCTTCTGTACCCACGAGATCCCATCTTGGGGCCTGTTCCGGAGCTCGGCCGGATGGGGCATCGATCACGGAGGGCTTCTACATCAACACCACAGCCTCTCCGATGAAGTGTGAGTAGTTTACCTCAGGCCTTCGGGTCCATAGTTATTAGCTAGATGGCTTCTTCTCTCTTTTTGGATCTCAATACAATGTTCTCCCCCTCTCTTGTGGAGATATATTCGATGTAATCTTCTTTTGCGGTGTGTTTGTTGAGACCGATGAATTGTGGGTTTATAATCAAGTTTATCTATGAACAATATTTGAATCTTCTGAATTCTTTTATGTATGATTGGTTATCTTTGCAAGTCTCTTCGAATTATCAGTTTGGTTTGGCCTACTAGATTGATCTTTCTTGCAATGGGAGAAGTGCTTAGTTTTGGGTTCAATCTTGCGGTGTCCTTTCCCAGTGACAGTAGGGGCAGCAAGGCACGTATTGTATTGTTGCCATCGAGGATAACAAGATGTTTTTTTATCATATTGCATGAATTTATCCCTCTACATCATGTCATCTTGCTTAAAGCGTTACTTTGTTCTTATGAACTTAATACTCTAGATGCATGCTGGATAGCGGTCGATGTGTGGAGTAATAGTAGTAGATGCAGGTAGGAGTCGGTCTACTTGTCTCGGACGTGATGCCTATATACATGATCATACCTAGATATTCTCATAATTATGCTCAATTCTGTCAATTGCTCAACAGTAATTTGTTCACCCACCGTAAAATACTTATGCTCTTGAGAGAAGCCACTAGTGAAACCTATGGCCCCCGGGTCTATCTTCCATCATATTAATCTTCCAACACTTAGCTATTTCTGGCGCCGCTTTTATTTTGCTTTCTTTACTTTGCATCTCTATCATAAAAATACCAAAAATATTATCTTATCATATCTATCAGATCTCACTCTCGTAAGTGACCGTGTAGGGATTGACAACCCCTTATCGCGTTGGTTGCGAGGATTTATTTGTTTGTGTAGGTGCGAGGGACTCGCGCATAGCCTCCTACTGGATTGATACCTTGGTTCTCAAAAACTGAGGGAAATACTTACGCTACTTTGCTGCATCACCCTTTCCTCTTCAAGGGAAAACCAACGCAGTGCTCAAGAGGTAGCAACGGACACCTCTGAAGACTTTGCGTGTACTTCAAGGATAGCTCAATAACTAGCATGTTGGCAACCGACCATATGTGTAACATAGGTACCCTCGGTGTATATATAAGCCGTGGGGTTTAGTCTTTAGAGGCACGATTACCAACCTTAGGGTTTAGAACACAATCATACAATCTCGAGGTAGATCATCTTGTACTTTGTACTCCATCACATCAATATAATCAAAGCGGGGCGTAGGGTTTTACCTCTTCAAGAGGGCCCAAACCTGGGTAAACACCGTCTCCCTTCGTCCGTTGTTACCATTGTTCCTAGACCTACAGCTCGAGATCCCCTACCCGAGATCCGTTGGTTTTAGCACCGACATGTATTGATAGAGTATAGGGATGTACAATGGTGATGAGTGATTGAGAGTAATCTATGGTTCTCGACGCTATTGACTAGCCTATAACCCTGACTTACATGGATACATGAGTCTAGGGTTTACATGATCATAGTAGGTTAGGGTTATGGAGGAGTCATCCTAGACGCCCGCTTCCTTGTCATATGACGAGATGACGGCCCAGGGCATAAACCGTCATAGGAGGCCTCATGCCGGCCTACTTAGACTCTACGTTACTACGTATGGCGAGGCACCCTTGGGTCATAACACCATCAACATGCGCCTGAATGATTCGTCGAAATCTGGTCCGCGGCCTAGTAGGAGCGCATATTCCTTTAGTCATTTTATTTCTTGATTTCTTGACTTGAAAGTTTACAAGTTAAAAACCTAGTCAATTTAGATCATGATCACAACATGAGACTGTTCGTTTCTCCTATTTACACGACTTATCAACCAACACCAAAGATACACCAAATCGAGTTAGGGTTTCTCCTTGCACCGTCATCGTAGTCTACTCCACCCCGAACGCCGGTGTGCACCGGCGAGCAGGACACCAGGTCTGCGAAACCTACCACCTTCTAGTCCTTCACAGGAAAAGTACGATTTAGGTTTCCGAGAAGCAGTACACGTGACTACTCAGGTTCGTACCACGGGTCATCTTCCTTTCAAGTCAGGCAGAGCTGCATCCTGCTGTCTCCGTCGCCGTCTGTTTCGACCGGTCTTCGCCAACATTGTTGTAACGACATCGCATGTGCAGCAGAGAGAATTACTTCATCTATCTGTTTTCTTTATGAGAATGTTTTGTGTAAAATTCATCAAACTTTTGCTTTTCAAAATTTTGTCATGTCATAGGAAAGCTTCAGCTAGTGCCAGTAATAAAACAAAAAAGCTGAGGTACCTCGCTGGAAATGTCCAAACAGAATCACCGAGAAACCGCCGTTTCTTTGGCCACATCAAACTGCTATAAATTCCTTCGAAGGAAAAAAACCTAGAAATTTCGCCGAGAGAGTGGAAGCCCCGGTGGCGCTCTTCCGTTCCCCCCTTCCTCATTCGGCTTCTCTGCTCGAAAACGCGAGCGCCAAAACTCCCCCGCGCCGCCAAACCGGCGGTTGGGGTTCCGGCCTCCGCTTCCCCCGCCGCCCCGCGCCCGCGCCGCCCCACGGTAGCCCCCCCGTCGCCGCGCAGATCCCCGAGGACCCCCAGCCTCGCCGCCGACCGTGCCGTATCGGCGGACTCCCTGGTGAGGCCCCGGAGTGCTTGCCCTCGTCGTTTTATGACGCCGGTCGACGCAGGACCGTCGGTTCGGGCTGATCTCTCCGTGTTTTTGATGGGTTAGTGGGTTCCGTTTGCGCGAGGATGATTTCTAGGTGGTGGCCGGTGGGATGTGGCATGCCCGGTCTTTGACGGCCTAGGGTTTGGGGGCGGCCCTTCGGGGTATCCTGTGATGGTGTGGGGGGTAAGAGCGAGTTTTGGTGGGTACGGAATGGTGGTTTCGCTAGGCGGTCGGGGTGGGGATGCTTGGTCGCCCCATTAATCGCCCCATTAATTGGCGATCTGTTGGTGGGTGATTGGTGTTGATTTTTTCATGGTGTTTCTTGGTTCTTGGATTCTGGGAATCGGAGTGGCATTTTCATGCCATTTGTTGAAAGCGGCATGACACATTCCGTAAATCTGAAGTGCATTTTGTTGATATAAAAAATGGTACCAGAACTTCTTGGTTGTTGGATTTCAAGTGTCGCGCTTGGGTGATGTTATAGATCTACGGCTGAGGTGAATGAATATGAGTTGGTTACTGTATTTTCTAGTGAGGATTATCGTGTACTGCACATAATGTATTTTGAATCTTTGTACAGAAAGATTAACACAAGGACATTGTGTACGGCTGCATTGAGCAGATATGAGCTCATCACTGTATTTTAGTGAAGATTAGCTTGTACATAATGTATTTTTAATCTTTACATATGAGATTAGCTTGTACATAATGTATTCTGAATCTTTATGTAGAAGATTAACACACGACATTGTGTGATTAGTGTAAAAGTTACAGGCTGGAGTTGAAGTGATGTTATTCTTCCGTTTGTTGTTCCATGACTTTCATGCATTTTTTTTACAAAAGTTACTGTACCCATGAACTCATGCTAATATCAATTAACACCACTGTCCATTACCTGCTCCTTGTCTTGTGCTTTATATATGCGGTGCATGGCCCTTGATGGCTTAGAGTTTGTCCTGAAGGAGAATGGAGTAACTGTTGTTAAATTTTGCAGGTGTTGAACGAGCTGTTCCTTTTGTAGAGGTTGTATTACAAGGACCAAATGCCTCTCTTCAAGAGGACACCTTTCTTCTTACTGGACCCACCAAAGGACTTGGATCCCAAGGAGAAGGTGTTCCAAGTTCGATTTACTAAGGAGATATTTCGAGATTACCAGTATCCTCTTACATATAACTGTTCACAATTAATTGATCTGTACCTGATATAAATCATAATTTCCAAACAAAATATGACATTTTGCAGCTTTTATGTTTGCAATAGACTATGTTGCAGCAACAGTGTGCATCCTTGACTATTGATTAGGGAGTACCTGAATAGGTTGAACCTTTACCGTAAAAGAGTTTGGACATGTAAGGTGTCTGGAAAATCTAATTTAACCTATGAGGAAGCTTTGGTCTCAGAGCAGCGCGCTGCAGAGAAGGCTCAACAGTTGCCAAGAGAGCTTATGTCTCCTGTTCTCCAGATGATCCAATACAGTAGGGCCAAGCTTTTCCTGATTATGACATTATCGGCACTTGTCATGATTATAATGTTTCAGTCTCGCTATAATCCTTATTTCTTTATGATGCACATTGTTGGCCTTTGAAAAAGAAACGGTATAGCATTTTGTTATGTGTATATCTAGACTAAGTTACATTGAGGTAATTTTTTTTTAAAGGCCATTGAGCTAATGCTGTTTGTTTGACATTGATTATCTGTTGCATCATTGCATGTTTAGAATTTTATGCTGGTAAGGAGTTTCGCATGTTTGAGATTTTCCGTTTATATTCACTGACAAGTCCCACTTGTTTTCATCAGTTTTCTTTTGGATTGTTCAGACATTCTTTCTGGATAAAATTGATGATATGTTCTCCTCCATTGATTCATCACATTTGATTTGCCATTTTATGTGTGCACTGTAATAAATTTCCAATTCAGGGCTGGCAATCTATCCATGCGACCGACAGTCTGGCATATAGGTTTACTGCACATTTAGTTAGCTGTGTCATCTGTATACTGTTAATAATCTGCAGTGAGGCTATTTTTCATGCTGTCGCAAACTATCGTTTATGTCTATGATATTTTCATACGCTACATGATATTCTATTTAGTGAAGAACGCGGAATATTTCTAGGTGAGAATATTTGTGTTATATTTTTAAGGCCGGATTTTTCACTGCATTTGCTTCAGGTACACTTAACTTAACTGACCTTGTCAACAAGATATATGGCAGTCTGCAAGAGAATCTGTTTGAAGGATTAGAATTACATGCTAAAAGAGATGGTTCGGAGTCTGCTTGCAAGATTCTGAAGGTTGTAGGTTCAGGTAAAACCACAAGCTATGAGGTGGGCTGGATTGGTCAAGACAATGCAATTACCAGCACTTCAGTTCTCAGAGCCGACGATCTAATTCGCAAGAAAGCACCTTGTGGTCGTAATATGCTCAAGATTTTTATCAGGGAATCAACATCACAAAACTCTCCATGGATCGTACATATGGATCTTGCAAAGAAATATGGCATACCCACTGAGCCTCCAAAAGACATGATTGTAACCATCTTTTCTTGTTTCCTTTATTCTCTCTCCTATTATTATGATCCTAATACATCATGGCTTACAGAATGGTGAAGGATTGTCCAAAGCAAGGAAAAGACTAGCGAATGGGACTGCAGAAGATGCCAGCAAAAGGTCAAAGAAAGGTGAATTAAGCAGATATTCATGTCATCTCTTTCACTTCATATTTTACCATAGGTTTCATTTTACTACAGGTTTGACTGGCTTCTTATTGTTCACTTTCCATGTGACTTTCAGATGAGGAGCAAGTAGTACCAGTTAAATACCCAATCGATGATCTTTTAGTAAAGCCGGTGGCAGATGACCCTCTTTTGTCAAAGAGATGCCCACCATCCACAGATTTCAAAGTCCCTATAAGTTCTGTGGGAGATCTCCTGATGGTCTGGGATTTCTGCATGTCTTTTGGGAGGCTTTTATGCTTGTCGCCGTTTTCCTTGTCAGATCTGGAGAATGCAATTTGCCACAAAGAAACCAATCTTGTTCTTCTTGTGGAAATACACACTGCACTTCTCAATTTGCTTATTAATGATGAAGGTGAATATTATGAGTTTATCCAGAACAAGAACAGAAAATCAAAGGTGATTTCTTCTTATTATTATTCAAAATTTAAGTCTGGGCGAACTTGTACCATATTCTGTTCCCTGAAACATGAATCATATCGTATGTAGGTATCTCTAGTCACCTGGAAGGAGTATCTATGTGATTTCATGGAAATGACAAGTATCTCCAGTAACATATCAACAGTACGGAGGGGTCACTATGGTCTTGTTCCCACTAGCCTGAAACTTGAAATCCTACGGGAATTGGTAGATGAAGCCATTGCAACTATTGCTGTAAAAGAGAAATTAGATGAACGCATTGATCAGCAACAAGCACTTGCAGCAGAAAAAAGAGAGATTGCTAGAAAGAGTAAGGAAGAGCAGAAGTTGATCATGGAAGTGGCAACAGAAAAGGAAATGAATCAGACAAATGCTGTACAGGATGGCAACGAGAATGTTAATAGCCAGCTTGTGGCAAAAGAAGGGAAGGAGAGGAAAAACGCTCCCACCAGCAAAATGGGAGATGCGAAATTGCATCTGGTGAGAACCTGTATCAGTATATCTTTTAAGTTTAATCCATGTAACAGAAAAGGAAATGAATCAGACAAATGCTGTACAGGACGGCAACGAGAATGTTAATAGCCAGCTTGTGGCAAAAGAAGCGAAGGAGAGGAAAAATGCTCCCGCCAGCAAAATGGGAGATGTGAAATTGCATCTGGTGAGAACCTACCTGTATCAGTATATCTTTTAAGTTTAATCCATGTAAACCCACACATGTTAATTCTTACATATGTACATGCATATCTCTGCTGAAACTGTTCATGAAAGTGCTTCTCTCTGCTTATAGGGGAGGCATCTGGAGAAAGAACTACTGGACCAATCAGTACGAACTAGTCCTCTTGGAAAAGACAGATACTATAACAGGTATTGGTTTTTTAGGCGTGAAGGAAGACTTTTTGTTGAAAGTGCAGATTCCAAAGAGTGGGGGTACTATAGCACCAAGGAAGAGGTGATTGTTTGCTACTGTATAAATTTCTTTGCTTCCTTTTCTATGTACAACAATCTATGTTAACTCTGCAATTAACAGCTTGATGCGCTCATTGGGTCTTTAAACATTAAAGGCATAAGGGAGAGAGCACTCAAACAACAGCTTGACAAGTTCTACAACAAGATAAGGTATGGAACTGGAAGTCTTCTATTATTATATTCTTTAATTTATCTCGTATACTATTGGACTGTTTTTGTGGTGTGGTGATTGCCGTTCTGTTGATTCTTAGAATAGAGATGTACTCCCTCCGTCCGGAAGTAATTGTCGCTCAAACGGATGTATCTAGACGTATTTCAGTGCTAGATACATCCGTTTGAGCGACAGTTATGTCCGGACGGAGGGAGTAGTTGACACTAGGAAGTGCAGATCATCACATTTTATATCCAATATCTTGAATCTATCCTAGTTTCTGTTCTGTGCATTTTATGATCTTGTCCTCTGTCAACCTTGCTTTAATGAACATTGCACTTCATAGCATTAGATTGGTCTATTTAGACCAATGTGAATGATAGTGCTTTTATTGTTTAGCGCAATTTTATTCCTTTGCGATGATATTTGGCTGTATTATAGAAGGGGGTGTCATAAACCACTAATTTTGTATTCTGGATCTGGAAGAACTTGGCACCAGATTTTGTGATATCGCTGAAAACTGGTCAGGCCATGCTGACCTATTTTTCGTGAAAGGGCTGGTTCAGGGCCTAAATGATGCCCTTTGATTCCTTTGGTTAAATAGATATCTCATTACATACTTCCTCCGTCTGGAATTAGCTGTCGCCCAAATGGATGTATCTACACTAATTCCGGGTGGAGTAGAAATTATCCAAAGTTTCCAATGCCAAACCATGGAAATCTCAAAAAGAAAAATTATTGCCCAGCGTTCTTCACTGAAAATGAAATGTTTTTTTTCTGTCCATGCAAAACTGTTTTCCAGACCGCAACTCATTGTTGTTTATTTCACTTGCGCATGTTTTTCTGTCAATATGAATAAGTATTCTTTTGCGTTGCCCTTGAACCTACTGTTGAGGACAAGAGCTGGCTTTATGTTCGCAGAAGCAAAACTAATAAGTAGCTTTTCCTTTGTTTGTGAATATAGTAATGCTGTGGAGAAGAGATTGAAGGAGGTGACACATCAGTTGTTAGTTGAAGAGGCTGTATTGCGGCGTTCTTCTCGTGTACATGCTCATCCAAAGGACAGCCCTTCTACGTCATTCCTCGAGTATGTCAACACATGGAAGCCTATTCAAAAGAGAAACAGATCGAAAGAAGATCGAGCTACTTAGTTGATAGATGGATAGGCTACTTTTTGTACGGCCTATTTGTTGTCTCAACTCTGGACCGTAGTAGGGGCTCATTTCTTGCGCCAAATTTTCGGAAACTAAGGCAGTCGAACTGGAGCTGCATGTGATTTGACCCCGGGTAGAGTCGATGTTTTCTTTGTTTCTGTAGTTGGTACTGAAGTGGCGATGCTGAAAACCAATCTTTAGCTAGGAATCTGTTCTATGTTGTGGATTTGACAGGTTCCACGCCCTTTCACAAGTGCAATTATTTTCTAGGAGTATGCCTTTGGTTTTCCATGGCTGACTTTGTTGGATGTGTGCTGGATCCTAGCTACGCTGGGTGTATCTCCAACTTGGAGGGACTGGGAGGAGTGTACGTAGACGGCCATGCTCAGAACGTGAGAGGCAGGGCGGCGCTAGTACATGCCACGGTCATGTTGGTTGTTCGATGGAGTTTTTTTTTGAAAGATCCAGCGTGATACTGGCTTCATTGATTTAGCAGAAGAGAGCGACAAATGAGGTTGATCAAGTGATCAGGTGGTGGAAAAGAAAATTACTCCCTCCGTTTCAAATTATTCGTCGCAGAAATGGATGTATCTAAGAACTAAAATACATCTAGATACATCCATACCTGCGACAAGTAATTCGGAACGAAGGGAGTACAAAGCACTGGTGATAGGCTTGTGGCTTGCTATCTCCCAATTATATCCCCAAAAGGGGGCTCTATGGCTCTAGCACCAGCAAGGTGCCATTGCTCCAAATTCCTTCTGATCGTCGTCACGATGCTTTCAACAGTTGGCTCCTTGTTTCTGAAAACAGCCTCATTCCGTTCCTTTCATATTTCTCTTGCCACAAGGAGTAACATGGTCCTTACCCCACGCCTGTCCTCAGGAGCCAAGCGCCTGTCGATGTTCTGGCAAATGGCGATCGTAGAAGAGAGCACGGGCTGATCCCTGGGGAGCAGCGCTGCACAACCTCTCCATGAGGCTACCTTTGCCCAAACCTGATGGGAGAATGGGCAGTGCCAGATCAGGTGGACAGAGGTTTCCAGGTTTCTTCGACAGAGAGGGCAGAAATATCCGTTAGGCCATCCACGCCGCTGCAGTCGATCATTGCACCAAAGATGGTCAAGGTAGAGGAGCCACATGAAGATCTTCAGCTTGTTTGGCGCCCATGGTTTCCATAGTAGTTGCCTGAAGCAGGTTGGCCCAATCTCTTGGAACTGCATTTTGTATGCTGAGCTTGCTGAATAAGCTCCTCCCGGTCCACCTGACCATGTTAATTTGTCAGGCACGGAAGCAACTACATGGGTTCCCCGGATCAGCCGCCACATAGCCAGGAACTCGACGGCGATCTCAACACTATTGCCATGCTGAAGATCTCTGATCCATTGGTCATTGGCAAGGGCCTCAGCCACCGAACGGTTCTTTCTCCTTGAATGCTTGAAAAGCACGAGGAAAGTGTTTTGCAGAGATTCATTTCCCAGCCACCGGCAGCACCAAAAGTTGGCTGTCTTTCCGTTTCCAATCGTTACTGTGGTGGCGCGGTGGAACATCTCCCTGTCCTTGGCATCGCAAGGCAGTTGGAAATTGGTCCAGGGGCTGAGCGGCGATTGCCAGGCTAACCAAAGCCATCGTAAGCACATAGCACGACTGAATTTTTGCAGGTTCAAGATTCCCAGTCCGCCGTGCTCGACAGGGGAGCACACCCGGTCCCAAGCGACCTTGCATTTGCCTCCTGCCATGTCCTCATCGTGGCACCACAGAAATCTTCTTCGACACTTGTCAATCTCCTTCATGATCTTCTTTGGGAATTTCAATGCCGTCATAGCAAATGTTGGTAGTGCGGCGAGGACGCTTCTGACCCAGCACCCTGCGTCCAACCATGTTCATCAGTCTTCCCTTCCAGCCTCCCAGCTGTGACCTAATTCTGTCGATTATAAATTGCAGGTGGACTACCCGTAGTCTTGTTGGCAGGATTGGCAGCCCTAGGTAAGTTATCGGAAACTGAACAATTTTCCCTCTGAAGCTCTGTAGCATTTCCGACAAACCCCCTTGATCACACCTGATTGCAGTCACTGTGGACTTTTGCTGATTGAGGCACAGGCGAGTAGCTTCTCCGAACTTTTGTAACAGATCCAACAGCGTATCAACCTCCTCCTTGATTGGGTTGGCAAAGATTACGACATCATCCGCATATAGGCTGACCCGCATGCTTGTACCTCTGCCCGACAGGGGCGCTAGAATGTCCAGCTCAGTTGCCCTTAACAGAATGCGGTGGAGAGGATCTATTGCCATGATGAACAGCAGGGGGAGAGGGGGTCCGCCTGTCTGAGACCTCTCCTATGCCAGAACCTTGCACCCGGCACACTGTTTAACAACACCGAAAACGAGGAGGAGGAAAGGAGCGTGGCGATCCAGTCCCTCCACCTTGGACTGAAACCCAAACGCTGCATGAGCTCCAGTAAGTACTCCCAGGACAGAGAATCGAAAGCCTTCGCAATGTCCAACTTGAACATCAGGGCCGGTTTGTGGCCGCGCTGCAGAGCCCTAACACAGCCTTGCACATACAAGCAGCTGTCGTGGAGGCATTTCCCTTTTTGGAATGCAGTTTGAGCCGGCGATATGATTTTACAGAGCACAACAGAGAGCCTCATGGACAGTACCTTGCTGATTAGTTTTGCCACAGAGTGAATCAGGCTGATTGGACGGAAGTGCCCTATCTCCGTGGCCCCGTCCTTCTTTGGCAGAAGCGCAATCAGGGCAGAGTTCAGACTTTCCAATTTTTGCCCTGCGATGCGGTAGAACCCCTGGAACACAGCCATCACATCTTCCTTGATAATGCTCCAGCATGATTTGAAGAACTGGCCGGTGAACCCGTCCAACCCAGGAGCTTTCTCTGCCGGGGAGGCGCACACGGCAACCCACACTTCAGGTTCAGTGAATGGTTGTCCATGCCATTCATCTCAATCCTTGGTAGATCTAATTCTTCCCAGTTTATAGTATTCAACCGAGCTTTCTTCTCGCCCAATAGAGCAGTGAAATGCCCAAGGATTACTTGCTCTTTCCCATGATGGTCGGTGACCTTGCTGCTGCCGCTCTTTATAGCATGGATGAAGTTTTTTCTTCTTCGCGCCCTCATCTTAGCACTAATTTTTTTTGTGTTGGCATCCCGGCCCGCAGCCATGTGATCCTTGAAGCCTGTCTTTTTCTTGCGCGCTCGATCACAACCAAGCCAAGCACTTTCAGCTTCAACAATTTTCTCAAGTTTAACTCATCGGCCGACCATGATCTTCATTCGTGGGCGATATCCAGGCGGAGGATAACTTCATTTGCGATGTGGAACTGCAGCTTGGCCCCTCCGAAGAGTGATTTGCTCCAATGCCTCAAGTCAGCGGCCACACGCTACATTTAGATTTTGAGACGAACGAAAGGGCAGTCATGACTGACGAGCTTGTGCCATGCATGCTGAACCGTTTCCTGAAAATGAGGGAACCGTGGCCAGAAGTTTTCAAACCTAAAACGTGCTGGTCTGAATGGCATTTCCGAGTTGGCTAGGAGCAGGGGGCAGTGATCAGAGAATGAGGTGGAAGCAGCCCTAAGCATGAAGTTTGGGTGCATGTTTTCCCAGGCGACGTTGCATAACACTTTGTCAATGCTGCAGAGAGTAGGGTCCTCTCTCTCACTGCTCCATGTGTATCTCCTATTTTTGCTCTTGATTTCATGAATGCCGGCGTGATCTATTGCCCTACGGAAGCGTCCCATCATGCATCTGTTGACGATCGAGTTGTTTTTGTCCCTCGCCTCGTAGATCATGTTGAAGTCGCCATTTATCATCCAAGGCTCTGTAGAGGGAGGAGCAACAACAACTAACTCAGATAGAAAATTTGCCTTTGGATTGTCGTCAGTCGGGCCGTAAATGGTTGTCATCCAGAAGAAATCTCTAGAGCTAATAACCTCTACCCTAACAGTAATCGAGAAGGACGCTATGGCGTGAGAAACCACGTCGACTACATTTTTGTCCCAGAAGATGGCAGCGCCGCCGTGCATGCCCATCGCCAGCAAGACAACGCAACCTTGCAGGTTAGCGCCTCCCACGTCCGTCACTAGAGCCGGTGTCCAGGCTTCAATCTTTGTTTCCCGCAAAATCAGAATCACTATGTTGTGTGCAGACACAACCACTCTAATGGCTGATCGCCATGCAGGGGAGTTTAGTCCCCTTACGTTCCACGACATTATATTGTAGGGCCTATCTACCATTTGGACACAATTTGTTGCTCCGTCGACTAACAATTTTACTGAAGGAATTGCAATACACCTTACAACTTTCCAGGGGACGACGACGGCCACCAGTAGGCCCAAAACCCCGTCGTCATCGATGATCTAGCCTCTTACACGTAGAACTTAACATGGATGAAACTAAACCTAACTCTAGCTGATTTAAGATCAGCCACCGACGAAGCCTAACTATTGAAGCTGTCATCATCAATCTTCAATCTCCTCCGCCCCGGCCATGCCCGCGGAGATCATGAGACCCCCGCAGCCCAGGCCCGTTAGCTTGGCGATGGCGGCGATGTCATTGGCTGACAGCGGTTCTTCAAACTTCTTCAGCAGGGCCGCAGCAGCCTGTGGCGTCATCTTGTCGTTTGGCCCGAGCCCGCCGAGCTCCTGAACCAACAGAAGAGCGGCGCGCTGGGACACCGGAACATCACCCCTAGCAGCAGCCTGACGAGCGCTGCGACGAGTTGGGGCAGAGCAGGCACGCGTCTTGGGAGGGGCAGACTAACGAGGGCGCGGCGACGGAGGCAGATCAGCAACAATGGCCTTATGCACCTTGGAGAACAGACGCGGGGACGAAGGAGAGGGGTCCGTCGCACGGGAGTTGCTGTTGTCACCGGCGATCTGAAGTTGGCCCACTCGCTACGTGACGGCAGAGACGTGGAAACCCACCGCTGCAGGAGCTGGAGCAGAGATGTAGTGGGCAGCGGTCCTTGAGAGATCAGCGATGCAGGGCAGCATGTCTTCCTCCTGGAGCTCGTACTCCGGCCTCCAGCTCGTCCGGTGCGTCCTGAGGTGAGGAGGGGACCCCCCTCCTCAAAGGACAGAGGGGTAACCAGCGCGTCGAGCATGGCGTTTTCTATTTCGAGTCCCTCCATGGATATGTGTATGTAGATCGTTGCTTTCCTTCTGTTTGGTTGCTGGTGTTCCTCAAATAATTGTTGAAATATTTGGGCTTGGATCAATAGCTTATCTACATCGTTTTTAATTATTTTTCTTCACTAATAAAGGGAGGTACGTTTCTTTTCATTATAATTCCTTAAACATCTTTGATCAAGGAGCTAGTTAGTAGAGGCTCACTAGGACACGGTATTTGTTTATGTATCCACACATGTATTTAAGTTTCCGGTCAATACAATTCTAGCATGAATAATAAACCTTTATCATGAATAAGGAAATATAACAATACAACTTTATTATTGCCTCTAGGGCATATTTCCATCCGTCTCCCACTTGCACTAGAGTCAATAATCTAGATTTCATAGTAATGAATCTAACACCCATGGAATCTTGGTGCTGATCATGTTTTACCCACGGAAGAGGTTTAGTCAACGAGTTTGCCACATTCAGATCCGTATGTATTTTGCAAATTTCTATGTCTCCATCGTTGACCTTTTCACGAATGGAGTTCAAGCGTCTCTTGATGTGTTTGGTTCTCTTGTGAAACCTGGATTCCTTCGTCAAGGCAATTGCTCCAATGTTGTCACGAAAGATTGTCATTGGACCCGATGCACTGGGTATTACACTCAGATCGGATATGAACTCCTTCATCCAGACTCCTTCATGTGCTGCTTCCGAAGCAGGTATGTACTCCGCTTCACACGTAGATCCTGCTACGACGCTCTGCTTGGAACTGCACCAACTGACAACTCCACCATTCAATATAAGTACGTATTCGGTTTGTGACTTAGAGTCATTCAGATCTGTGTCAAAGCTAGCATCGACGTAACCCTTGGCTGAAGCATAGGGAATGACTTTCATTTTCTCTCTATCTTCTACCGTGGTCGGGCTTTGAGTCTGACTCGACTTCACACCTTGAAACACAGGCAAGAACCCTTTCTTTGACTGGTCCATTTTGAACTTCTTCAGAACTTTGTCAAGGTATGTGCTTTGTAAAAGTCCTATTAAGCGTCTTGATCTATTCCTATAGATCTTGATGCCCAATATATAAGCAGCTTCACCAAGGTCTTTCACTAAAAAATTCTTATTCAAGTATCCTTTTATGCTATCCAGAAATTCTATATCATTTCCAATCAACAATATGACATCCACATATAATATTAGAAATGCTACAGAGCTCTCACTCACTTTCCTGTAAATACATGCTTCACCGTAACTCTGTATAAAACCATATGCTTTGATCACCTCATCAAAGCGTATATTCCAACTCCGAGATGCTTGGACCAGTCCATAGATGGATCGCTGGAGCTTGCACACTTTGTTAGCACCTTTAGGATCGACAAAACCTTCTGATTGCATCATATACAACTCTTCTTTAAGAAATTCATTAAGGAATGCAATTTTGACGTCCATTTGCCAGATTTCATAATTATAAAATGCGGCAATTGCTAACATGATTCGAACAAACTTAAGCATCGCTACGAGTGAGAAAGTCTCATCATAGTCAACCCCTTGAACTTGTCAAAAAACTTTTGCGACAAGTCGAGCTTTGTAGATAGTAACATTACCATCAGCGTCAATCTTCTTCTTGAAGATCCATTTATTCTCTATGGCTTGCCGATCATTGGGCAAGTCCACCAAAGTCCATACTTTGTTCTCATACATGGATCCTATCTCAAATTTCATGGCCTCAAGCCATTTATCGGAATCTGGGCTCATCATAGCTTCTTCATAGTTCGTAGGTTCGCCATGGTCTAATAACATGACTTCCAGGATAGGATTACCGTACCACTCTGGTGCGGAACGTGCTCTGTTCGACCTACGAGGTCTAGTAGTAACTTGATCTAAAGTTTCATGATCATCATCATTAGCTTCCTCTCCAGTTGGTGTAGGCATCACGTGAACGGTTTTCTCTGATGTGCTACTTTCCAATTCGAGAGAAGGTACAATTACCTCATCAAGTTATACTTTCCTCCTACTCACTTCTTTCGAGAGAAACTCCTCTAGAAAGGACCCATTCTTGGCAACAAAGATCTTGCCTTCGGATCTGTGGTAGAAGGTGTACCCAATAGTTTCCTTAGGGTATCCTATGAAGACGCACTTCTCTGATTCGGGTTCGAGCTTATCAGGCTGAAGCCTTTTGACATAAGTGTCGCATCCCCAAACTTTAAGAAATGACAGCTTAGGTTTCTTGCCAAACCATAGTTCATACGACGTCGTCTCAACGTATTTATACGGTGCCCTATTTAACGTGAATGCGGCTGCCTCTAATGCAAAACCCCCAAATGATAAAGGCAAATCGGTAAGAGACATCATAGAACGCACCATATCTAATAAAGTACAGTTACGACGTTCGGACACACCATTACGCTGTGGTGTTCCAGGTGGCATGAGTTGTGAAACAATTCCACATTGTTTTAAATGAAGGCCAAACTCGTAAGTCAAATATTCGCCTCCGCGATCAGATTGTAGAAACTATATTTTCTTGTTATGATGATTCTCCACTTCACTCTGAAATTCTTCGAACTTTTCAAAATGTTTCAGACTTGTGTTTCATCAAGTGGATATATCCATACCTACTCAAATCATCTGTGAAGGTCAGAAAACAACGATACCCACCGCGTGCTTCAACACTCATCGGACCGCATACATCGGTATGTATTATTTTCAATAAGTCATTAGCTCGCTCCATTGTTCCGGAGAACAGAGTTTTAGTCTTCTTGCCCATGAGGCACGGTTCACAAGTATCAAATGATTCATAATCAAGTGATTCCAAAAGTCCATCCGCATGGAGTTTCTTCATGCGCTTTACACCAATATGACCTAAGCGAGAGTGCCACAAGTATGTTGCACTATCATTATCAACTTTGCATCTTTTGGCATTAATATTATGAATATGTGTATCACTACTATCGAGATTCAACAAGAATAGACCATTCATCAAGGGTGCATGACCATAAAAGATATTACTCATATAAATAAAACAACCATTATTCTCCAATTTAAATGAATAACCGTCCCGTAATAAACAAGATCCAGATATAATGTTCATGCTCAACGCTGGCACCAAATAACAATTATTGAGGTCTAAAACTAATCCCGAAGGTAGATGTAGAAGTAATGTGCCGACGACGATCACATTGACCTTGGAACCATTCCCGACGCGCATCGTCACCTCGTCCTTAGCCAATCTTCGTTTATTCCGCAACTCCTGTTTCGAGTTACAAATATGAGCAACTGAACCAATATCAAATACCCAGGCGCTGCTACGAGCATTAGTAAGGTACACATCAATAACATGTATATCAAATATACCTTTGTTCACTTTGCCATCCTTCTTATCCGCCAAATACTTAGGGCAGTTCCGCTTCGAGTGACCATTTCCCTTGCAGTAGAAGCACTTAGTTTCAGGCTTGGGTCCAGCTTTGGGCTTCTTCACGGGAGCGGAAACTTGCTTGACATTCTTCTTGAAGTTCCCTTTCTTTCCCTTCTTGAAACTAGTGGTCTTGTTAACCATCAACACTTGATGCTTCTTCTTGATTTCTACCTCCGTTGATTTCAGCATCGCGAAGAGCTCGGGAGTCATTTTCGTCATCCCTTGCATATTGTAGTTCATCACGAAGCTCTAGTAGCTTGGTGATAGTGACTGGAGAATTCTATCAATCACTATCTTATCTGGAAGATTAACTCCCACTTGATTCAACCGATTGTAGTACCTAGACATTCTGAGCACATGCTCACTGGCTGAGCTATTCTCTTCCATCTTGTAGGCAAAGTACTTGTCAGAGGTCTCATACCTCTCAACACGGGCATGAGCCTGAAATACCAATTTCAGCTCTTGGAACATCTCATATGTTCCATGGCATTCAAAACGTCTTTGGAGCCCCGATTCTAAGCCGTAAAGCATGGCGCACTAAACTATCAAGTAGTCATCAGATCGAACTTTGCCAAACGTTCATAACGTCTGCATCAGCTCCTGCAACAGGTCTATCACCTAGTGGTGCATTAAGGACATAATTCTTCTGTGCAGCATGAGGATAATCCTCAGATCACGGACCCAGTTCGCATTATTGCTACCATAAACTTTCAACTTAGTTTCTCTAGGAACGTATCAAAAAACGGGGAAGCTACATCGCGAGCTATTGAACTATAACATAATTTGCAAAGACATTTTGACTATGTTCATGATAAATCTTAGTTCAATTAATCAAATTACTAATGAACTCCCACTTAAATAAACATCCCTCAAGTTATCTAAGTGATACATGATCCAAATCAACTAACCCATGTCCGATCATCACGTGAGATGGGATAGTCTTCAATGGTGAACATCTCTATGTTGATCATATCTACTACATGACTCACGTTAGACCTTTTGGTCTCTAGTGTTCGGAGACCATGTCTGTATATGCTAGGCTCGTCAAGTTTAACCCAAGTATTCTGCATGTGCAAAACTGTCTTACACCCGTTGTATGTGAACTAGAGTCTATCACACCCGATCATCACGAGTTGCTTCGAAACGACGAACTTTGGCAACGGTGCATACTCGGGGAGAACACTTTTATCTTGAAATTTAGTGAAGGGATCATCTTATAATGCTACCGCCGTTCTAAGCAAAATAAGATGCATAAAGGATAAACATCACATGCAATCAAAAATATGTGACATGATATGGCCATCATCATCTTGTGCTTTTGATCTCCATCTCCAAAGCATCGTCATGATCTCCATCATCACTGGCTCGACACCTTGATCTCCATCGTTGCGTCAGGGTCGTCTCGCCAACTATTGCTTCTACAACTATTGCTAACGCATAGCAAGAAAGTAAAGCAATTACGTGGCGCTTGCATTTCATCCAATAATTAAGAGACAACCCTAAGGCTCCTACCGGTTGTCGATATTACAAAACATGATCATCTCATACAACAATGTATATCACATCACGTCTTGACCATATCACATCACAACATACCCTGCAAAAACAAGTTAGACGTCCTCTACTTTGTTGTTGCAAGTTTTACGTGGCTGCTACGGGTTTCTAGCAAGAATTGTTCTTACCTACGCAAAAACTACAACGGTGATTTATCAAGTTTGTTGTTTTAACTTTCTTCAAGGATCGGCCGTAGTCAAATTCGATTCAACTAAAGTAGGAGAAACAGACACCCACCAGCCACCTTTATGCAAAACAAGTTGCATGTCAGTCGGTGGAACCGGTCTCATGTGCGTGGACATGTAAGGTTGGTCCGGGCCGCTTCATCCCACAATGTCGCCGAATCAAAATAAGATGTTGGTGGTAAGCAGTATGAACATCACCGCCCACAACTCCCTTCTACTCATGCATATCATCTACGTATAGACCTGGCTCGGATACCACTGTTGGAAAACGTTGCATGGAAAAGAATTTTCTTTGTATGCACACGCAAGATCTATCCATGGGGATGCATAGCTACGAGAGGGGGAGAGCATCTTCATACCCTTGAAGATCGTTAAGTGATAACCCACAAGTATAGGGGATCGCAACAGTTTTCAAGGGTAGAGTATTCAACCCAAATTTATTGATTCAACACAAGGGGAGCCAAAGAATATTCTCAAGTATTAGTAGTTGAGTTGTCAATTCAACCACACCTAAAAGACTTAATATTTGCAGCAAAGTATTTAGTAGCAAAGTAGTATGGAAGTAACGGTAACGGTGGCAAAAGTAACAGTAGCAGTTTTTGTAGCAATTCTAAGGGGAGCCAAATTGGTGACGGAGGAAGGTTGATGATGACGATGGCGACATATTCCCCTCTCCGGAGCCCCGAACGGACTCCAGATTAGCCCTCCCGAGAGAGATTAGGGCTTGGCGGCGGCTCCATATCGTAAAACGCGATGAATCCTTCTCTCTGAATTTTTTCTCCCCGAACATGAATATAAAGAGTTGGTGTTGAGGTCGGTGGAGCACCAGGGGACCTACGAGGCAGGGGCGCGCCCCCACCCTCGTGGACAGGGTGTGGGCCCCCTGGTCTTGATTCTTTTGCCAGTATTTTTTATATATTCCAAAAATATTCTCCGTGAAGTTTCAAGTCATTCCGAGAACTTTTATTTCTGCACAAAAATAACACCATGACAATTCTGCTGAAAACAGCGTCAGTCCGAGTTAGTTCCATAACACTAACACCGGCTCCAAGATCACATTAATCAGTTGTAACATAGTTTCTCTTAATGGAGCATGGTATTGTTGGTACTCCTGGATCTCCAAGTTTCTTTGGTATTCCACCCTTATAAGTATAATTAGCAAGCATGGTGGAAATTTCAGCTTCCGGTATCTTTATTTTATTTGTAACAATTTCTTTCATATACTTAGCATAAGGATTCATTTTAAGCATATCAGTCAAACGCATACGGAAAAAGATAGGTCTAATCATTTCAGCAAAACGCTCAAAATCCTCATCATCCTTTTTCTTGGATGGTTTAGGAGAAAAAGACATGGGTTTCTAAACCCATGGTTCTCTTTCTTTACCATGCTTCCTAGCAACGAAGTCTCTCTGATCATAACGTTGATTCTTTGATTGTGGGTTATCAAGATCAACAGCAGGTTCAATCTCTACATCATTGTCATTGCTAGGTTGAGCATCAACATGAACATTATCATTAACATCATCACTAGGTTCATGTTCATTACCAGATTGTGTTTCAGCATCAGAAATAGAAATATCATTGAGATTCTCAGGTGTGTCTACAACAGGTTCACTAGAAGCATGCAAAGTCCCATCATTTTTCTTTTTCTTCTTAAGATCATATGTATCATTGCAAGCAAGAAAATCTCTAGCAGTTTCTTCATCCATAACATAACCCTCAGGCAATTCATATCTAGGGGGAGGATCTTCATCATCATTTTCATCAATATTATCAGTTTCAAGAATTTCATTCTCCCTAGCCCTAGCAAGTTGTTCATCAAGAAATTCACCTAGTGGCATAATAGTATCAAGCATAGAAGTAGTTTCATGATAAGTATCATGCATAGCATAAGTGGCATCATCAATAACACGCGACATATCAGAATTAATAGCAGAAGCTGGTTTAGGTGTCGCAAGTTTACTCAAAATAGAAGGTGAATCAAGTGCAGAGCTAGATGGTAGTTCCTTACCTCCCCTCGTAGTTGAGGGATAAATCTTGGTTTTTTCGTCTTTCAAGTTCCTCATAGTGATCAGCAGATATAAATCCCAAGTGACTCAAAGAATAGAGCTATGCTCCCTGGCAACGGCGCCAGAAAATAGTCTTGATAACCCACAAGTATAGGGGATCGCAACAGTTTTCGAGGGTAGAGTATTCAACCCAAATTTATTGATTCGACACAAGGAGAGCCAAAGAATATTCTCAATTATTAGCAGTTGAGTTGTCAGTTCAACCACACCTGGATAGCTTAATATCTGCAGCAAAGTATTTAGTAGCAAAGTAGTATGGAAGTAACGGTAACGGTGATAAAAGTAACAGTAGTAGTTTTGTAGTAATTGTAACAGTGGCAACGGAAAAGTAACTAAGCGAAGAACAATATGTGAAAAGTTCGTAGGGTGACACATGCGATTCCTCATGCAATAGTTATAACCTAGGGTGACACAGAACTAGCTCCAGTTCATCAATGTAATGTAGGTATGTATTCCGAATATAGTCATACATGCTTATGGGAAAGAACTTGCATGACATCTTTTGTCCTACCCTCCCGTGGCAGCGGGGTCCTATTGGAAACTAAGGGATATTAAGGCCTCCTTTTAATAGAGTACCGGACCAAAGCATTAACACTTAGTGAATACATGAACTCCTCAAACTACGGTCATCACCGGTAAGTATCCCGATTATTGTCACTTCGGGGTTAACGGATCATAACACATAATAGGTGACTATAGGCTTGCAATATAGGATCAAGAACTCACATATATTCATGAAAACATAATAGGTTCAGATCTGAAATCATGGCACTCGGGGCCTAGTGACAAGCACTAAGCATAGCAAAGTCATAGCAACATCAATCTCAGAACATAATGGATACTAGGGATCAAACCCTAACAAAACTAACTCGATTACATGGTAAATCTCATCCAACCCATCATCGTCCAGCAAGCCTATGATGAAATTACTCACGCACGATGGTGAGCATCATGAAATTGGTGACGGAGGAAGGTTGATGATGATGATGGCGAGAGATTCCCCTCTCCGGAGCCCCGAACGGACTCCAGATTAGCCCTCCCGAGAGAGATTAGGGCTTGGCGGCGGCTCCATATCGTAAAACGCGATGAATCCTTCTCTCTGATTTTTTTCTCCCCGAACGTGAATATATAGAGTTGGAGTTGAGGTCGGTGAAGCACCAGGGGGCCCACGAGGCAGGGGGCGCGCCCAGGGGGGTAGGCGCACCCCCACCCTCATGGACAGGGTGTGGGCCCCCTGGTCTTGATTCTTTTGCCAGTATTTTATATATATTCCAAAAATATTCTCCATGAAGTTTCAGGTCATTCCGAGAACTTTTATTTCTGCACAAAAATAACACAATGGAAATTCTGCTGAAAACAGCGTCAGTCCGGGTTAGTTCCATTCAAATCATGCAAGTTAGAGTCCAAAACAAGGGCAAAAGTGTTTGGAAAAGTAGATACGATGGAGACGTATCAACTCCCCCATGCTTAAACCTTTGCTTGTCCTCAAGCAATTAAGCTGACAAACTGAAAGTGATAAAGAAAAACTTCTACAAACTCTGTTTGCTCTTGTTGTTGTAAATATGTAAAGCCAGCTTTCAAGTTTTCAGCAAAGATTATGAACTAACCATTATTCATAATAACACTTAGGTCTGATATTTACTCATATCAATGGCATAATCAACTAGCAAGCAATAATAATAAATCTCGGATGACAACACTTTCTCAAAACAATCATAATATGATATAACAAGATGGTATCTCGCTAGCCCTTTCTAAGACCACAAAACATAAATGCAGAGCACCTCTGAAGATCAAGGACTGACTAAACATTGTAATTCATGGTAAAAGAGATCCAGTCATAGTCATGCTCAATATAAATTAATAGTAATGGATGCAAATGACAGCGGTGCTCTCCAACTGGTGCTTTTTAATAAGAGGAGGATGACTCAACATAAAAGTAAATAGATAGGCCCTTCGCAGAGGGAAGCAGGGATTTGTAGAGGTGCCAAAGCTCGATTTTGAAACAGAGATAAATAATATTTTGAGTGGCATACTTTCATTGTCAACATAACAACCGAGAGATCTCGATATCTTCAATGCTACACACATTATAGGCGGTTCCCACGTAGAATGGTAAAGTTTATACTCCCCCACCACCAACAAGCATCATCCATGGCTTGCCCGAAACAACGGGTGCCTCCAACTAACAACAGTCTTGGGGGAGTTTTGTTTGCAATTAATTTGATTTGGTTTGAGCTCGGGACTGGGCATCCCGGTGACCAGCCATTTTCTCGTGAGTGAGGAGCGGAGTCCACTCCTCTTGAGAATAACCCGCCTAGCATGGAAGATACAGACAACCCTAGTTGATACATGAGCTATTCGAGCATACAAAACAGAATTTCATTTGAAGGTTTAGAGTTTGGCACATACTTTACTTGGAACGGCAGGTAGATACCGCATATAGGAAGGTATGGTGGACTCATATGGAATAACTTTGGGGTTTATGGAAGTGGATGCACAAGCAGTATTCCCGCTTAGTACAAGTGAAGGCTAGAAAAAGACTGGGAAGTGACCAACTAGAGAGTGACAACAGTCATGAACAGGCATTAAAATTAATAAACATTGAGTGCAAGCATGAGTAGGATATAATCCACCATGAACATAAATATCGTGGAGGCTATGTTGATTTTGTTTCAACTACATGTGTGAACATGTGCCAAGTCAAGCCACTTGAATCATTCAAAGGAGGATACCACCCTATCATACCACATCACAACCATTTTAATAGCATGTTGGCACACAAGGTAAACCATTATAAACTCCTAGCAAATTAAGCATGGCATAAGCAACTATAATCTCTAATTGTCATTGCAAACATGTTTCATTCATAATAGGCTGAATCAGGAACGATGAACTAATCATATTCACACAAAAAAAGAGGTCGAGTTAATACCAGCTTTTCTCATCTCAATCAGTCCATCATATATCGTCATTATTGCCTTTCACTTGCACAACCGAATGGTGTGTATAATAATAATGGTGCAAGTGCATTAGACTAAGCTAGAATCTGCAAGCATCTGATACAAAGGAGAAGACAAGGTAATATGGGCTCTTTGTTAAATCTACAATAATGCATATAAGAGCCACTTCAACATTTTAATCATGGTCTTCTCCTCTCGATCCCCAAAGAAAAGAAATAAAATAAAACTATTTACACGGGAAAGCTCCCAACAAGCAAAAGAAGAACGAGAAATCTTTTTGGGGGTTTCTTTTAATTATTACTACTACAGGCATGAAAAGTAAACTAGCTAAAAGCTACAACTATTTTTTTGGTTTTCTTAAGGGTTTTCAAACACACAAGAAGAAGGCTAAAAACAGAAAATAAACTAGCATGGATAGTACAATGAAAAAGTATGAGCACCGACAACTAGAATGAGTGTGTGAATCATGAATGTAATGTCGGTGAGAAATACGTACTCCCCCAAGCTTAGGCTTTTGGCCTAAGTTGGTCTATGCCCATGGATCAAAGTTGTAGCTGGGGTCGTACTAAGATGCAGCAGCTATTGCCTGATGAGTTGCAGCATGGAGGCGAGCTGCCTCCGTCCTCCTCTCATACTCGTTCGCCTCCTCCCTTGTTATAACATATCTCCTTTTGTCTGAAAGTCAAAGAAAGCAGGAGCAGGGAGAGCAACATGGACAGTGGGACGCCTGTCAAAGATTAGTCGGTATTGGAGGAACTGTTCATTCCTCTCAACAAATTGATGACGAACCATAGCATTATAATCTAAATAAGCAGGAGGCAATTCCATATCATTTTCATGTATGGGTATCTCAAGATAATTGGCAACACGGGTTGCATAAATTCCACCAAACAAATCTCCACTAATACTGTTATGATGCAACCTTCCTGCAACAATAGCCCCCAAGTTGTATTGTTTATCTCCTAATACATCACTCTTGAGAACACTAAGATCGGGAACACACATGTGACATGCCTCGTCCTTGCCGTTAATGCATCTACCTATAAAGAGAGCAAAATAATGTATAGCAGGAAAATGAATGCTCCCTATGGTAGCTTGTGTTATTTCTCTAGATTCCCCCACAATGATACTAGCAAGAAAATCTTTAAACTCAGATTTGCGAGGTTCACTAGCACTACCCCATTGCGGGAGTTTACAAGCAGTAATAAAATCTTCTAAGTCCATGGTATAAGATTTTGTTGGAAATATGCCCTAGAGGCAATAATAAATGGTTATTATTATATTTCTTTGTTCATGGTAATTGTCTATTGTTCATGCTATAATTGTGTTATCCGGAAATCGTAATGCATGTGTGAATACATAGACCACAACGTGTCCCTAGTAAGCCTCTAGTTGACTAGCTCGTTGATCAACAGATAGTCATGGTTTCCTGACTATGGACATTGGATGTCATTGATAACGGGATCACATCATTAGGAGAATGATGTGATGGACAAGACCCAATCCTAAGCATAGCTCAAAGATCGTGTAGTTCGTTTGCTAGAGCTTTTCCAATGTCAAGTATCTTCTCCTTAGACCATGAGATCGTGCAACTCCCGGATACCGTAGGAGTACTTTGGGTGTGCCAAACGTCACAACGTAACTGGGTGACTATAAAGGTACACTACGGGTATCTCCGAAAGTGTCTGTTGGGTTGGCATGGATCGAGACTGGGATTTGTCACTCCGTATGACGGAGAGGTATCTCTGGGCCCACTCGATAATGCATCATCATAATGAGCTCAATGTGACTAAGGCGTTAGTCACGGGATCATGCATTGCGGTACGAGTAAAGAGACTTGCCGGTAACGAGATTGAACAAGGTATTGGGATACCGACGATCGAATCTCGGGCAAGTAACATACCGATTGACAAAGGGAATTGTATACGGGATTGATTGAATCCTCGACATCACGGTTCATCCGATAAGATCATCGTGGAACATGTGGGAGCCAACATGGGTATCCAGACCCCGCTGTTGGTTATTGACCGGAGAGGCGTCTCGGTCATGTCTGCATGTCTCCCGAACCCGTAGGGTCTACACACTTAAGGTTCGGTGACGCTAGGGTTGTAGAGATATGAGTATGCGGAAACCCGAAAGTTGTTCGGAGTCCCGGATGAGATCCCGAACGTCACGAGGAGTTCCGGAATGGTCCGGAGGTGAAGAATTATATATAGGAAGTCAAGTTTCGGCCACCGGGAAAGTTTTGGGGGTCACCGGTATTGTACCGGGACCACCGGAAGGGTCCCGGGGGTCCACCGGGTGGGGCCACCTATCCCGGAGGGCCCCATGGGCTGAAGTGGGAAGGGAACCAGCCCTTAGTGGGCTGGGGCGCCCCCCATGGGCCTCCCCCTGCGCCTAGGGTTGGAAACCCTAGGGTGGGGGGCGCCCACTTGCCTTGGGGGGCAAGTCTCCCCCCTGGCCGCCGCCCCCCATCCAGATGGGTTCCTGGCCGGTGCCCCCCCTCCCAGGGGGCCTATATAAATGGCGGGGGGGGGGGGGGAGGAGGGAGGGCAGCAGTACTACAGCCTTTGGCGCCTCCCTCCTCCCCTGCAACACCTCTCCCTCTCGCAGAAGCTCGACGAAGCCCTGCCGAGATCCCGCTACATCCACCACCACGCCGTCGTGCTGCTGGATCTCCATCAACCTCTCCTTCCTCCTTGCTGGATCAAGAAGGAGGAGACGTCGCTGCTCCATATGTGTATTGAACGCGGAGGTGCCGTCCGTTCGGCACTCGGTCATCGGTGATTTGGATCATGGCGAGTACGACTCCATCAACCTCGTTCATTGGAACGCTTCCGCTCGCGATCTACAAGGGTATGTAGATGCACTCCTTTCCCCTCGTTGCTAGTATACTCCATAGATGGATCTTGGTGATGCGTAGGAAATTTTAAAATTCTGCTACGATCCCCAACAGTGGTACCAGAGCCAGGTTTCTGCGTAGTTACTATGCATGAGTAGAACACAAAGCAGTTGTGGGCGTAGATGTTGCCAATTCTTCTTGCTGCTACTAGTCTTATCTTGTTTCGGCGGTATTGTGGGATGAAGCGGCCCGGACCGACCTTACACGTACGCTTACGTGAGACAGGTTCCACCGACTGACATGAACTAGTTGCATAAGGTGGCTAGCGGGTGTCTGTCTCTCCCACTTTAGTCGGAACGGATTCGATGAAAAGGGTCCTTATGAAGGGTAAATAGAAATTGGCACATCACGTTGTGGTTTTACGTAGGTAAGAAACGTTCTTGCTAGAAACCTATTCAAGCCACGTAAAAAAAACTTGCAACAACAATTAGAGGACGTCTAACTTGTTTTTGCAGCATGTGCTATGTGATGTGATATGGCCAGAAGATGTGATGAATGATATATGTGATGTATGAGATTGATCATATTCTTGTAATAGGAATCACGACTTGCATGTCGATGAGTATGACAACCGGCAGGAGCGATAGGATTTGTCTTTATTATTTTGTATGACCTGCGTGTCATTGAATAACGCCATGTAAATTACTTTACTTTATTGCTAAACGTGTTAGCCGTAGAAGTAGAAGTAATCGTTGGCGTGACAACTTCATGAAGACACAATGATGGAGATCATGATGATGGAGATCATGGTGTCATGCCGGTGACGAAGATGATCATGGTGCCCCGAAGATGGAGATCAAAGGAGCAAAATGATATTGGCCATATCATGTCACTATTTGATTGCATGTGATGTTTATCATGTTTTGCATCTTATTTGCTTAGAACGACGGTAGTAAGTAAGATGATCCCTTATAATAATTTCAAGAAAGTGTTCCCCCTAACTGTGCACCGTTGCGAAGGATCGTTGTTTCGAAGCACCACGTGATGATCGGGTGTGATAGATTCTAACGTTCGCATACAACGGGTGTTGACGAGCCTAGCATGTACAGACATGGCCTCGGAACACACGCAATACACTTAGGTTGACTTGACGAGCCTAGCATGTACAGACATGGCCTCGGAACACACGCAATACACTTAGGTTGACTTGACGAGCCTAGCATGTACAGACATGGCCTCGGAACACGGAGGACCGAAAGGTCGAGCATGAGTCGTATAGAAGATGCGATCAACATGGAGATGTTCACCGATCTTGACTAGTCCGTCTCATGTGATGATCGGACACGGCCTAGTTAACTCGGATCATGTTTCACTTAGATGACTAGAGGGATGTCTATCTGAGTGGGAGTTCATCGAGTAATTTGATTAGATGAACTTAATTATCATGAACTTAGTCTAAAATCTTTACAATATGTCTTGTAGATCAAATGGCCCACATTGTCCTCAACTTCAACGCGTTCCTAGAGAAAACCAAGCTGAAAGATGATGGCAGCAACTATACGGACTGGGTCCGGAACCTGAGGATCATCCTCATAGCAGCCAAGAAAGATTATGTCCTAGAAGCACCGCTAGGTGAAGCACCAATCCCAGAGAACCAAGACGTTATGAACGCTTGGCAATCACGTGCTGATGATTACTCCCTCATTCAGTGCGGCATGCTTTACAGCTTAGAACCGGGGCTCCAAAAGCGTTTTGAGAAGCGTGGAGCATATGAGATGTTCGAAGAGCTGAAAATGGTTTTCCAAGCTCATGCCCGGGTCGAGAGATATGAAGTCTCCAACAAGTTCTTCAGCTGTAAAATGGAGGAGAATAGTTCTGTTAGTGAGCACATACTCAGAATGTCTGGGTTGCATAACCGCTTGTCTCAGCTGGGAGTTAATCTCCTGGATGACGCGGTCATTGACAGAATCCTTCAGTCGCTTCCACCAAGCTACAAGAGCTTTGTGATGAACTTCAATATGCAGGGGATGGAAAAGACCATTCCCGAGGTATATTCAATGCTGAAATCAGCGGAGGTGGAGATCAGAAAAGAACATCAAGTGTTGATGGTGAATAAAACCACTAAGTTCAAGAAAGGCAATGGTAAGAAGAACTTCAAGAAGGACGGCAAGGGAGTTGCCGTGCCCGGTAAGCCAGTTGCCGGGAAGAAGTCAAAGAATGGACCCAAGCCTGAGACTGAGTGCTTTTATTGCAAGGGAAGTGGTCACTGGAAGCGGAACTGCCCCAAATACTTAGCGGACAAGAAGGCCGGCAACACCAGAGGTATATGTGATATACATGTAATTGATGTGTACCTTACCAGTACTAGTAGTAGCTCCTGGGTATTTGATACCGATGCGGTTGCTCATATTTGTAACTCAAAACAGGAACTGCGGAATAAACGGAGACTGGCAAAGGACGAGGTGACGATGCGCGTCGGGAATGGTTCCAAGGTCGATGTGATCGCCGTCGGCACGCTACCTCTGCATCTACCTACGGGATTAGTTTTAAACCTCAATAATTCTTATTTAGTGCCAGCTTTGAGCATGAACATTGTATCTGGATCTCGTTTAATTCGAGATGGCTACTCATTTAAATCCGAGAATAATGGTTGTTTTATTTATTTGAGAGATATGTTTTATGGTCATGCCCCGCTGGTCAATGGTTTATTCTTGATGAATCTCGAACGTGATGTTACACATATTCATAGTGTGAATACCAAAAGATGTAAAGTTGATAACGATAGTCCCACATACTTGTGGCACTGCCGCCTTGGTCACATTGGTGTCAAGCGCATGAAGAAGCTCCATGCAGATGGACTTTTGGAGTCTCTTGATTACGAATCATTTGACACGTGCGAACCATGCCTCATGGGTAAGATGACCAAGACTCCGTTCTCCGGAACAATGGAGCGAGCAACCAACTTATTGGAAATCATACATACCGATGTGTGCGGTCCAATGAGTGTTGAGGCTCGCGGAGGATATCGTTATGTTCTCACTGTCACTGATGATTTAAGTAGATATGGGTATGTCTACCTAATGAAACACAAGTCTGAAACCTTTGAAAAGTTCAAGGAATCTCAGAGTGAGGTTGAGAATTAACGTGACAGGAAAATAAAATTCTTACGATCAGATCGTGGTGGAGAATATTTAAGTCATGAATTTGGTGCGCACTTAAGGAAATGTGGAATTGTTTCACAACTCACGCCGCCTGGAACACCTCAGCGAAACGGTGTGTCCGAACGTCGTAATCGCACTCTATTGGATATGGTGCGATCTATGATGTCTCTTACGGATTTACCACTCTCATTTTGGGGCTATGCTTTAGAGACTGCCGCATTCACTTTAAATAGGGCCCGTCAAAATCCGTTGAGACGACACCGTATGAATTATGGTTTGGGAAGAAACCTAAGCTGTCATTTCTAAAAGTTTGGGGATGCGATGCTTATGTCAAGAAACTTCAACCTGAAAAGCTCGAACCCAAGTCGGAGAAATGCGTCTTCATAGGATACCCTAAGGAAACTATTGGGTATACCTTCTACCTCAGATCCGAAGGCAAGATCTTCGTTGCCAAGAATGGGTCCTTTCTGGAGAAAGAGTTTCTCTCGAAGGAAGTAAGTGGGAGGAAAGTGGAACTTGATGAGCTGATAGTCACCCCTTCCGCACCGGAAAGTAGCGCAGCGCGGGAAGATGTTCCTGTGGTGCCTACACCGACTGGGGAGGAAGTTAATGATGATGATCATGAAGCTTCGGATCAAGTTACTACTGAACTTCGTAGGTCCACAAGGACACGTTCCGCACCAGAGTGGTACGGCAACCCTGTCCTGGAAATCATGTTGTTAGACAATGGTGAACCTTCGAACTATGAAGAAGCGATGGCGGGCCCGGATTCTGACAAATGGCTAGAAGCCATGAAATCCGAGATAGGATCCATGTATGAAAACGAAGTATGGACTTTGACTGACTTGCCCGATGATCGGCGAGCCATAGAAAACAAATGGATCTTTAAGAAGAAGACAGACGCGGATGGTAATGTGACCATCTATAAGGCTCGACTTGTCGCTAAGGGTTATCGACAAGTTCAAGGGGTTGACTACGATGAGACTTTCTCACCCGTAGCGAAGCTGAAGTCCGTCCGAATCATGTTAGCAATTGCCGCATACTATGATTATGAGATATGGCAGATGGACGTCAAAACGGCATTCCTTAATGGCTTCCTTAAGGAAGAATTGTATATGATGCAGCCGGAAGGTTTTGTCGATCCTAAGAATGCTAACAAAGTATGCAAGCTCCAGCGCTCAATCTATGGGCTGGTGCAAGCATCTCGGAGTTGGAACATTCGCTTTGATGAGATGATCAAAGCGTTTGGGTTTACACAGACTTATGGAGAAGCCTGTGTTTACAAGAAAGTGAGTGGGAGCTCTGTAGCATTTCTCATATTATATGTGGATGACATACTATTGATGGGAAATGATATAGAATTCTTGGAAAGTATAAAGGCCTATTTGAATAAGTGTTTTTCAATGAAGGACCTTGGAGAAGCTGCTTATATATTAGGCATCAAGATCTATAGAGATAGATCAAGACGCCTCATTGGTCTTTCACAGAGTACCTACCTTGACAAGATATTGAAGAAGTTCAATATGGATCAGTCCAAGAAGGGGTTCTTGCCTGTATTGCAAGGTGTGCAATTGAGCACGGCTCAATGCCCGACCACGGCAGAAGATAGAGAAAAGATGAGTGTCATCCCCTATGCCTCGGCCATAGGGTCTATTATGTATGCCATGCTGTGTACCAGACCTGATGTAAACGTTGCCGTAAGTTTGGTAGGAAGGTACCAAAGTAATCCCGGCATGGAACACTGGAGAATATCCTGAAGTACCTGAAGAGGACTAAGGATATGTTTCTCGTTTATGGAGGTGACGAAGAGCTCGTCGTAAAGGGTTACGTCGATGCTAGCTTCGACACAGATCTGGATGACTCGAAGTCACAAACCGGATACGTGTATATTTTGAATGGAGGAGCAGTAAGCTGGTGCAGTTGCAAGCAAAGCGTCGTGGCGGGATCTACATGTGAAGCGGAGTACATGGCAGCCTCGGAGGCAGCACAGGAAGCAGTCTGGATGAAGGAGTTCATTACCGACCTAGGGGTGATTCCCAATGCGTCGGGCCCAATGACTCTCTTCTGTGACAACACTGGAGCTATTGCCCTTGCGAAGGAGCCCAGGTTTCACAGGAAGACCAGGCATATCAAGCGTCGCTTCAACTCCATTCGTGAAAGTGTTCAAAATGGAGACATAGATATTTGTAAAGTACATACGGACCTGAATGTAGCAGATCCGTTGACTAAACCTCTCCCTAGAGCAAAACATGATCAACACCAGGACGCAATGGGTGTTTGATTCATCACAATGTAACTAGATTATTGACTCTAGTGCAAGTGGGAGACTGTTGTAAATATGCCCTAGAGGCAATAATAAATGGTTATTATTATATTTCTTTGTTCATGGTAATTGTCTATTGTTCATGCTATAATTGTGTTATCCGGAAATCGTAATGCATGTGTGAATACATAGACCACAACGTGTCCCTAGTAAGCCTCTAGTTGACTAGCTCGTTGATCAACAGATAGTCATGGTTTCCTGACTATGGACATTGGATGTCATTGATAACGGGATCACATCATTAGGAGAATGATGTGATGGACAAGACCCAATCCTAAGCATAGCTCAAAGATCGTGTAGTTCGTTTGCTAGAGCTTTTCCAATGTCAAGTATCTTCTCCTTAGACAATGAGATCATGCAACTCCCGGATACCGTAGGAGTACTTTGGGTGTGCCAAACGTCACAACGTAACTGGGTGACTATAAAGGTACACTACGGGTATCTCCGAAAGTGTCTGTTGGGTTGGCACGGATCGAGACTGGGATTTGTCACTCCATATGACGGAGAGGTATCTCTGGGCCCACTCGGTAATGCATCATCATAATGAGCTCAATGTGACTAAGGCGTTAGTCACGGGATCATGCATTGCAGTACGAGTAAAGAGACTTGCCGGTAACGAGATTGAACAAGGTATTGGGATACCGACGATCGAATCTCGGGCAAGTAACATACCGATTGACAAAGGGAATTGTATACGGGATTGATTGAATCCTCGACATCGTGGTTCATCCGATAAGATCATCGTGGAACATGTGGGAGCCAACATGGGTATCCAGACCCCGCTGTTGGTTATTGACCGGAGAGGCGTCTCGGTCATGTCTGCATGTCTCCCGAACCCGTAGGGTCTACACACTTAAGGTTCGATGACGCTAGGGTTGTAGAGATATGAGTATGCGGAAACCCGAAAGTTGTTCAGAGTCCCAGATGAGATCCCGGACGTCACGAGGAGTTCCGGAATGGTCCGGAGGTGAAGAATTATATATAGGAAGTCAAGTTTCGGCCACCGGGAAAGTTTCGGGGGTCACCGGTATTGTACCGGGACCACCGGAAGGGTCCCGGGGGTCCACCGGGTGGGGCCACCTATCCCGGAGGGCCCCATGGGCTGAAGTGGGAAGGGAACCAGCCCTTAGTGGGCTGGGGCGCCCCCCATGGGCCTCCCCCTGCGCCTAGGGTTGGAAACCCTAGGGTGGGGGGGCGCCCCACTTGCCTTGGGGGGCAAGTCTCCCCCCTGGCCGCCGCCCCCCCATCCAGATGGGTTCCTGGCCGGCGCCCCCCCTCCCAGGGGGCCTATATAAAGGGGGGGAGGGAGGGCAGCAGTACTACAGCCTTTGGCGCCTCCCTCCTCCCCTGCAACACCTCTCCCTCTCGCAGAAGCTCGGCGAAGCCCTGCCGAGACCCCGCTACATCCACCACCACGCCGTCGTGCTGCTGGATCTCCATCAACCTCTCCTTCCCCCTTGCTGGATCAAGAAGGAGGAGACGTCGCTGCTCCGTACGTGTGTTGAACGCGGAGGTGCCGTCTGTTCGACACTCGTTCATCGGTGATTTGGATCACGGCGAGTACGACTCCATCAACCTCGTTCATTGGAACGCTTCCGCTCGCGATCTACAAGGGTATGTAGATGCACTCCTTTCCCCTCGTTGCTAGTATACTCCATAGATGGATCTTGGTGATGCGTAGGAAATTTTAAAATTCTGCTACGATCCCCAACAGATTTATCATAGAGATCAAATAGGACAGTGTGAGAATTGTGCGAGGATGTAAATTTAAACCTTCTCACAAAGGAATCAGTTAGGTGGTAATATTGGGGGCACTTATCTAACATGAAGCCCTCGAGTTCAGCATTACGCACATATGCGTCAAATTCTTCCTTAATTCCTGCTTGGACCATAAAATCCTCCGACGACCATTCACAAGGCTGCACTTGAGCTTCTCTTGGTAGTTCATAGTCCGGCTCGCGTATCGCGGGCTTGGGTCCTTGCTTCTTTGAGGAACCACCTTGGTACATTTTCCTAAACATATTTCTTCCTCTGAAAAATTTCTGAAATTTTTAGTGACTCAAAATAAAAGTGAACCAAACTCAACAAGATTGATAGCAACTACTCCCACAAGTGCATAGAGACTATATCATGCATTAGAACTACTTGGGACCATATAAATTTGACATGCAAGCTCAAGAACAGAGTCACCTAAGCAGCAAAAATTTGCAATAAATAAAGCACTAGAACAAAAACTAATTGGACCATTGGAGGAGTCACATACAGAAGAAAAATCCCCCAAAGCAGTTTTGTGAATGGAGCTTCGAGCAAGGAGAACAAAAATCGCAGCAAGGTGAGCTAGAACACGGGTTTGAGCTAGGTGGTGATGTTTTCTGGAGGAAAAAGGAGTGTGTGGGTGCTGGAATAAGTGGAGGGGGGCCATGTGGGGCCCATGAGGCTGGGGGCGCCCCCCAGGGGGGTGGGCACGCCCTGGACCCTCGTGCCAGGTGGTGTGCCCCCCAGGTGTGTTCTCAGTGCCAATAATTCTTAAATATTCTAGAAAAAATCATATTTCAATTTCGGGACATTTGGAGAACTTTTATTTTCGAGGTATTTTTTATTGCAAGGATAATTCAGAAAACAGATAGAAAATACTAATTTTACTTTATTTAATCTAAATAACAGAAAGTAAAAGGAGGGTACAGAAGGTTGTGCTTTCTAACTTGATCCACCTCATGCTCATCAAAAGGTATCCACTAACAAGGTTGATCAAGTCTTGTTAACAAACTCATTCCGAATCGCATGAAACCGGAGAATTTTCGAATAGCACTAGGTTACCTCAACGGGGATATGCACATCGCCAACAATAAGAATATCATATTTCTTCTTGACAGTAGGAAGAGGAAATTCAAAACCTCCAATAGTAATAGTTGAAAATTTTCCAATAGAATTGATACTATGACTTGAGGTTGTTTCCTCGGAAAGTGTACCGTATGCTCATTACCATTAACATGAAAAGTGACATTGCCTTTGTTGCAATCAATAACAACCCCTGTAGTATTCAAAAAGGGTCTACCAAGGATAATTGACATACTATCGTCCTCGGGAATATCAAGAATAACAAAGTCCGTTAAAATAGTAACGTTTGCAACCACAACAGGCACATCCTCACAAATACCGACAGGTATAGCAGTTGATTTATCGGCCATTTGCAAAGATATTTCAGTAGGTGTCAACTTATTCAAATCAAGTCTACGATATAAAGAGAGAGGCATAACACTAACACCGGCTCCAAGATCACATTAATCAGTTTTAACATAGTTTCTTTTAATGGAGCATGGTATAGTTGGTACTCCTGGATCTCCAAGTTTCATTGGTATTCCACCCTTAAAAGTATAATTAGCAAGCATGGTGGAAATTTCAGCTTCCGGTATCTTTATTTTATTTGTAACAATTTCTTTCATATACTTAGCATAAGGATTCATTTTAAGCATATCAGTCAAACGCATACGGAAAAAGATAGGTCTACTCATTTCAGCAAAACGCTGAAAATCCTCATCATCCTTTTTCTTGGATGGTTTAGGAGAAAAAGACATGGGTTTCTAAACCCATGGTTCTCTTTCTTTACCATGCTTCCTAGCAACGAAGTCTCTCTTATCATAACATTGATTCTTTGATTGTGGGTTATCAAGATCAACAGCAGGTTCAATCTCTACATCATTGTCATTGCTAGGTTGAGCATCAACATGAACATTATCATTAACATCATCGCTAGGTTCATGTTCATTACCAGATTGTGTTTCAGCATCAGAAATAGAAATATCATTGAGATTCTCATGTGTGTCTACAACAGGTTCACTAGAAGCATGCAAAGTCCTATCATTTTTCTTTTTCTTCTTTTTAGAAGGACTAGGTGCATCAACATTAGTTCTCTGAGAATCTTGCTCAATTCTCTTAGGGTGACCTTCAGGGTACAAAGGTTCCTGAGTCATTTTACCCCCTCTAGTCACAACTTTAACAACATTACCATTTTTCTTATTATTTAATTCATTGAGGAAGTCATTTTGAGCTTTAAGCACTTGTTCTACTTGAGTGGTAACCATAGAAGCATGTTTACTAATGAGTTTAAGTTCACCTTTAACTCTAGACATATAATCACTCAAGTGTTCAATCATATAAGCATTATGTTTCAATTGCCAACCAACATAAGCATTGAAGTTTTCTTGTTTAACTATAAAATTATCAAACTCATCTAAGCATTAGCTGGCAGACTTATAACGAGGGATATCACCTTCATCAAATCTATAGAGAGAATTGACCTTTACTACCTGTGTCGGGTTATCAAGACCATGTATTTCTTCAATAGGTGGTAAATTCTTAACATCTTCAGCTTTAATACCCTTTTCTTTCATAGATTTCTTTGCCTCTTGCATATCTTCAGGACTGAGAAATAGAATACCCCTTTTGTTCGGAGTTGGCTTAGGATTTGGTTCAAGAAGTGTCCAATTATTTTCATTAGTCAACATATTATTCAATAGCAATTCAGCTTGATCAACAGTTCTTTCCCTGAAAACACAACCAGCACAACTATCCAGGTGGTCTCTGCAAGCATCGGTTAGTCCATTATAAAAGATATCAAGTATTTCATTTTTCTTGAGAGGATGATCAGGCAAAGCATTAAGTAATTGGAGAAGCCTCCCCCAAGCTTGTGGGAGACTCTCTTCTTCAATTTGCACAAAATTATATATTTCTCTTAAGGCAGCTTGTTTCTTATGAGCGGGGAAATATTTAGCAGAGAAGTAATAAATCATATCCTGGGGACTACGCACACAACCAGGATCAAGATAATTAAACCATGTTTTAGCATCACCCTTTAATGAGAACGGAAATAACTTAAGGATATAGTAGTAACGAGTTTTCTCATCATTAGTGAATAGGGTGGCTATATCATTTAATTTAGTAAGATGTGCCACAACAGTTTCAGATTCATAGCCCTAAAAAGGATCAGATTCAACCAAAGTAATTATCTCAGGATCAACAGAGAAATCATAATCCTTATCGGAAATACAGATAGGTGAAGTAGCAAAAGCAGGGTCATATTTCATTCTAGCATTCAAAGATTTTTCTTTCAACTTAGCTAATAATTTCTTAAGATCATATCTATCATTGCAAGCAAGAAAATCTCTAGCAGTTTCTTCATCCATAACATAACCCTCAGGCAATTCATATCTAGGTGGAGAATCTTCATCATCACTTTCATCAATATTATCAGTTTCAAGAATTTCATTATCCCTAGCCCTAGCAAGTTGTTCATCAAGAAATTCACCTAGTGGCACAGTAGTATCAAGCATAGAAGTAGTTTCATCATAAGTATCATGCATAGCAGAAGTGGCATCATCAATAACATGCGACATATCAGAATTAATAGCAGAAGCTGGTTTAGGTGTCGCAAGTTTACTCAAAACAGAAGGTGAATCAAGTGCAGACTAGATGGTAGTTCCTTACCTCCCCTTGTAGTTGAGGGATAAATCTTGGTTTTTTCGTTTTTCAAGTTCCTCAGAGTGATTAGTAGATATAAATCCCAAGTGACTCAAAGAATAGAGCTATGCTCCCCGGCAACGGTGCCAGAAAATAGTCTTGATAACCCACAAGTATAGGGGATCGCAACAATTTTCGAGGGTAGAGTATTCAACCCAAATTTATTGATTCGACACAAGGGGAGCCAAAGAATATTCTCAAGTATTAGCAGTTGAGTTGTCAGTTCAACCACACCTGGATAACTTAATATCTGCAGCAAAGTATTTAGTAGCAAAGTAGTATGGAAGTAACGGTAACGGTGATAAAAGTAACAGTAGTAGTTTTGTAGTAATTGTAACAGTGGCAACGGAAAAGTAACTAAGCGAAGAACAATATGTGAAAAGCTCGTAGGCATTGGATCGGTGATGGAGAATTATGCCAGATGCGATTCCTCATGCAATAGTTATAACCTAGGGTGACACAAAACTAGCTCCAGTTCATCAATGCAATGTAGGCATGTATTCCAAATATAGTCATACATGCTTATGGGAAAGAACTTGCATGACATCTTTTGTCCTACCCTCCCGTGGCAGCGGGGTCCTATTGGAAACTAAGGGATATTAAGGCCTCCTTTTAATAGATTACCAGACCAAAGCATCAACATTTAGTGAATACATGAACTCCTCAAACTACGGTCATCACCGGTAAGTATCCCGATTATAGTCACTTCGGGGTTAACGGATCATAACACATAATAAGTGACTATAGACTTGCAAGATAGGATCAAGAACTCACATATATTCATGAAAAAATAATAGGTTCACATATGAAATCATGGCATTCGGGCCCTAGTGACAAGCATTAAGCATAGCAAAGTCATAGCAACATCAATCTCAAGACATAATGGATACTAGGAATCAAACCCTGACAAAACTAACTCGATTACATGGTAAATCTCATCCAACCCATCACCGTCTAGCAAGCCTACGATGAAATTACTCACGCACGGCGGTGAGCATCATGAAGTTGGTGATGGAGGAAGGTTGATGATGACGATGACGACGGATTCCCCTCTCCGGAGCCCCGAACGGACTCCAGATCAGCCTCCCGAGAGAGATTAGGGCTTGGCGGCGGCTCCGTATCGTAAAACGCGATGAATCCTTCTCTCTGATTTTTTTCTCCCCGAACGTGAATATATAGAGTTGGAGTTGAGGTCGGTGAAGCACCAGGGGGCCCACGAGGCAGGGGCGCGCCCAGGGGGGGTAGGCGCGCCCCCACCCTCGTGGATAGGGTGTGGGCCCATGGTCTTGATTCTTTCGCCAGTTTTTTTATATATTCCGAAAATATTCTCCGTGAAGTTTCAGGTCATTCCGAGAACTTTTATTTCTGCACAAAAATAACACAATGGCAATTCTGCTGAAAACAGCGTCAGTCCGGGTTAGTTCCATTCAAATCATGCAAGTTAGAGTCCAAAACAAGGGCAAAAGTGTTTGAAAAAGTAGATACGATGGAGACATATCACTAAGCGGAAGCGTTTATCAACGCGGTAGATGTAGTCATGCATCTTCACGATCCGCCCCGATCAAGTACCGAACGTACGGTACCTCCGCGTTCAGCACACGTTCAGCTCGATGACGTCCTTGCCTTCTTGATCCAGCAAGAGAGGCAAAGTAGTAGATTAGTTTCGGCAGCACGACAGCGTGGTGAAGGTGGTGGTGAAGAACAATCTCCGCAGGGCTTCGCCTAAGCACAACGGAAACTATGACGGAGGATAAACTAGAGGGACGGGGTTGCCGGCACACGGCTTGGTGAATCTTGATGTGTCTCGTGTGCTAGCCCTGCCCCTCTATTTATATGTTGAGCCCTGGGGTCGAAACTTGGAGTAAAAGCCTCCTCAAAGTCAGTTTTGCCCGAAAGGCAAGAGTCCTTCTCGGACTCCAGGACCAGACGCCAGGGTTCCCGACGTCTGGACCCAGAAGCCCGGGTCCTTAGCGTCTGGCCCCTGGCCTCCACAAAGCTGCCTTTTGCACTTACCAAAAGCCCCATGGGCTTTACCCCTTGGCCCAAATAAAGTGTTCTCGTACCCAAACATTTCGGGAAACATCCAAAACTCCTTCCAGTGAATTCCGAAACCCTTTCGGTGACAAAACACTATTATCCCATATATCAAACTTCACCTCCGGACTATTCCGGAGCTCCTCGTCATGTCCGTGATCTCATCCGGAACTCCAAACAACATTCGGTCACCAACATACATAACTCATATAATACTATATCGTCAACGAACGTTAAGCGTGCGGACCATACGGGTTCGAGAATGATGTAGACATGACCGAGACGCTTCTCCTGTCAGTAACCAATAGCGGGACCTGGATGCCCATATTGGTTCCTACATATTCCACGAAGATCTTTATCGGCCGAACCTTTATGACAACATACGTAGTTCCCTTTGACTGTCGGTATGTTACTTGCCCGAGATTCAATCGTCGGTATCTTCATACCTAGTTCAATCTCGTTATCGACAAGTCTCTTTACTCATTCCGTAATACACCGTCTTGTTACTAAATCCTTAGCCACTTTTCTTGCAAGCTTCTTATGATGCTGTATTATCGAGAGGGCCCAGAGATACCTCTCCGTCATACGGAGTGACAAATCCCAGTCTCGATTCACGCAAACTCAACAGACACCTTCGGAGATACCTGTAGAGCATATTTATGATCACCCAGTTACGTTGTGACGTTTGATAGCACACAAGGTATTCCTTCGGTATCCCGGAGTTGCATAATCTCATGGTCGAAGGAACATGTATTTGGCATTAAGAAAGCAGTAGCAATAAACTGAACGATCATATGCTAAGCTAACAGATGGGTCTTGTCCATCACATCATTCTCCTAACGATGAGATCCCGTTATCAAATGACAACTCATGTCTATGGTTAGGAAACTTTAACCATCTTTGATCAACGAGCTAGTCTAGTAGAGGCTCACTAGGGATACGGTATTTGTTTATGTATCCACACATGTATTTAAGTTTCCGGTCAATACAATTCTAGCATGAATAATAAACCTTTATCATGAATAAGGAAATATAATAATAACAACTTTATTATTGCCTTTAGGGCATATTTCCATCAACTCCCCACCGCCGCCTCATCGGTTAGACCTTCTCTCTTTCCCCCTATTCACGTCTTGTGATGGCGTTGTGTACTGTGTGTGTTGTGTGTGGGACGATACTATCCTGGGCTGTGTGCTCTGGTATGCGTGGGCTACTTGTACCCTGCTGTCATGTCTTTATGTCTGCAGAACAGTGTATAATAGTTACACTGCCCATACCCCATATTACATACAACACGTCCAAACTTGTCGAACCATGCTCTCGGAGACTGTTTCAGACCATAAAGAGCTTTCTTTAACCTGCATACCTTGCCAACAGTCTTGGGCATAGAGAACCCCGGTGGGATCTCCATGTAGATCTCCTCCTACGGGTCCCAATGCAAGAAAGCATTCTTCACATCAATTTTATGTAAGGATCCTCACAATGTTCATTTTTGCTACTGGAGCAAAGGTCTCAGCATAGTCAGTGCCATAGGTCTGGTTGTACCCCTCGCCACAAGCCTTGGTTTGTACCTTTCAATCTTCACACTTAGTAGGTAGCTTTTCATGCAATTTCTTGCACTCCATATCAAGTTCACATACCTTGATGGCAAATTGATGAATAAAACTTATATATGCTTCATCATCCTTTACCACTGGTCATGGGTGCTTTAAGTTCATTATTTTGAGGAAGTCTTCAATTGAAAAGCTATGTTCGGGGATATGGCTCTTGTCAAGCTCCTCTGTTGTATCCTCATTGTCCCTCATCATCTAGACACTTCCTACCAGATTGGGCTCTGGTTTACCTAAAAACTTAGCAAGGATAATAGTTTGGCTTTCAGCTATTTTTGCAACATGTGCTTCCATGGTGTGAGTTCTTTCTTGAAGAGCCTGCAGATCAGTGGTTAGTACGTAAAAATTTTCACCTATCCATGTGCAAAGTTATTTGATCTAGCATGATAAAATGAGAGGGGTGACAAAGGCTATGTTTATTTTAAGCTCTAGCTAGGGAGCATGCCAAATTAAGTTAACTTAGCCTTACACTCTTTCATTACCTCAAATAAATTTAGCTTCCTCGTTGTCGTATGGGCCTTACAACCTAACTATTTAAGGTATCTGTGGTGCAAGAATGCTATAAGAAACTCACAAAATTAGGACACAACATCATTAACACATTCTCTTGTTCTACAATGGAAGTTGCGAGGAAGGCTAGTTTGTGCTCTTTCCCACTCATCTTGCTTATTGCTTCTTCTAGTAAGTATAAATTGGTAAGCCAAAACCCTAACCTTGTGAGGCCAATTTATACTTGCTAGAAGAAGCCATAAGCAAGATGACTAGGGAAGAGCACAAACTAGCCTTCCTCGCAACTTCCATTGTAGAACAAGAGAATCTGGTAATGTTATGGGATGTTATGCAAAATACTTGGTTGGCGTTTGATGTATCACTCGACACAAACTAGCCTTCCTCGCAGCTTCCATTGACACTCTCTATAATATTGGGATGTTATGCAAAATACTAGGTTAACATTGGTGTATCACAAAATGAATGCATTTTTAGTGCTTATTAGCAACGAAATATATATTTGACACTCTGTTATCATGCATCATCATGTTATTTGATCATTTGTAATCATTGCATACAAATCAATGTGTCCACACTACAAAAAAATACACTTCCGTGATGATACGTGTTTGTCACAGTAGGTCACGTTTTCTGTCATGCATGTACATCCATGACAAATTTATGACAGAATCAAGATAGTCATACCTGTGCTGTCGTAGAAGTGTTCCATGATATTACCAAAATTATCATCACGGAAGTGTCCACTTCCATGACGATAAATCGCGCGTCACAGAAGTGCTTTCGTCAAGGGTGACCGACACGTGGCATCCTGTAACATCCCAAATTTTTAATTTGGTATGTTATACATAGATCATCCTTGCATATCATGTTTTATTGCATTTTGACAAATCCTCGATAAATCCTAAGAAACTCAAGGACCCTCGGAGAGAGTTGGTGATTTTCTCGAATTTTCATATTTGATTTTCATCAAATAATAAGACGAGGATTTTGGTTTTAAATATTTTCTCTCCGGAAAAATATTTCATCAAACAAAATAAATGAGAGGAGAAAATATGACTTCTCCAAAACAATTGAAATACTGGAGGATAAATGTTAAAATCATCTATTGGATTTTATTCGGATTTTATTTGCAATTTTTATTGCATTAAAAATATTGCATGTTTTCAAAATATTTATTTTGTGTTAAAAAAATGTTCACCCTATTCTAGATTTTCTAACTAGACGGGGAAAATTTATTTTATCTTTTTCTGAATTTTATTTATTTTTCTACGAATTATTTTCCGCGGAACGTATTAAAAAAAAAACAGCGCAGCGCCCGACTGGGCCGAGCCCAGCCGCGCGAGGCCGCTGGCCCATCCCCGCGTCGCCCTCCTCGCGCACGGGAGCCGCCGCCGCCGAGTCCCGCTCGCACACGGGAGCCGCCGCCAGCCCCCTTCCCCAAGCCACCTCCACCCCCCATATAAATACCGCCGCCCCCCCTCTTCTCTCACCCCCGCCGCCGCCGCACTTGCCCGCCCCGCCGCCGCCGGAGTCGAGCACGGGAGCCGCCGCCGCCGCCGTTTGCCGCCGCCCCTCGCCCCCCCTCCCCGAGCACCCCGCCACCCTCGCCGCCCTCGCCGGAGCCGGCCAAGCCCCGCCGGAGCCCGCCCCCGACGAGGTACCTCGCCGCCGTTCGTCGCCGGTTTTTGTTTTAAAAAAAAACCGTTCGTTTAAAAAAAAACCCTAGATCGGTTTTTTTTGGTTTTGTTATTTTGCGAGCGTTCACCGAACCGTTCGTTTTAACGAACGCGTTCGTCAGTTTTTCTCTGTTAACGAACGTCCGTTCTTTAACCGTTCGTCCGTTTTTCTTTTTCGTCGGATTTTTCCACGATTATCTCAGATTCGATTTTTGATCGAATCTTCATTTCTGTTTAACTTCTCGCTCGTTTATCGGAATCAGGCGATTCAAGCGCCTAGAGTTTCGTCTCGAAATTCTCTTTCCGTTTAACCTACTCAAACAAGTTTTTGCTACAGTAAAATTTGACCTAGATCCAGATTAGTAAACGAAGCTTGTTTCTTTCGCCGTTTGACTTTCGTTGCTTCTTTCGAGTTGATTCTTTTGCAAACCGGAGTTCTTAAGTTGAACTTTCTGGTTGGATCTTTCATTCGAGTTTTACCTGTGCATTAGATGAGTACTTATTGTTTGCTTGTTTGTTTGCGATAGAGTACCCGGAGTGTGCCGCTTGTTACTTCGAATCGCTAGGTTTTGCGGATCATCAGCAAGGCAAGTAACACTTTGATCATACTTTCCATACCCAGTTTTATTGCATTAGATCTATTCCTCAAACAATTGCATGATTAGGATCTGATTAAATTGTGGGAACTGGGAAGTAGTTGAGGTAGTACCTATTACCTGTTTTCTTATCAAACCCTTGGGAGTTATTTCTACGTTGCTATTATATTGCCATGCTATGCTCGTAGACGTGGATTGGGTTTTGAGAGATATTCATGACAGATGTGAGATGTTTATTAATGGTTCAACTTAAGGTGGCAACTAAAACTCACATCTGGGTGGATTGAGGCACCTGGAGAACCCAGTGTTGTCTGATTTTATAAGGTCCGCCACCCAGGCTCAAAGGGATCATAAGATTGTTCATGCTAGAAACTTCCGTGTGCAGCCACAAGCTATTATGGGCTCTAGCATAGTTGAGTAGGTTACATGATCTCTTGAAGAGGTGGGCTAGCAGATGTAGGGGAAAGTTGGTGTACCGGTCCATCCAGAGTAAAGAGTGATTGTTTCTGAAAGACTGTGTCTCGGTCATCCGTTTCTCAAACATCATGTAGTGCGAGAATCAAGCGGAGGCGATCGAGTCCTGTGGGGAAAAGTGCACAAACCTGTGCAGAGTGTACAAACTAATCATGGTTAGCCGTGTCCCCGGTTATGGACAACTTGAGTATCTAGTACCTGGATTATCATTTGAATCTCATCACCATGTTACTTTTAATTAATTTTGTTGGGTTAATGATGAAACTTAATTGGGATTGAGTTGGAGGTACCTTCTCAATGTTTAACAACCACCATGATAGTTAAATAAAATTTATTCCTTTGCAGTAGGGAAAAATTGGCTTTTCGCATAAAACTTTAACCATAGAGCTTTCCACCAGCCATATATGCATGTAGTATAGCATTATTACTGTTCATTACTCTCTATGTGTTACATTGCCAGCATATTCTATGTGCTGACCCGTTTTCGGGCTGCAACGTTTCATGTTGCAGACTTTGCAGACGACGAGTAAGGTGCCTTAGGTCGTGGTCTTATACTCAGTGATGCCGCTGGAGTTGATGGACTCACTTATCTTCCAAGTCTTCCGCTGTTATCGTTATTAGATGGCCTTAAGCCATAGTTATCATACTTAATCTCTTTGGAGATATTTGATGTAATAAGTGTGTGATTGCTACTCTGTTATAAATCCTCCATTTGTACTGTGCGTGTCAGCATTACTGATCCAGGGATGACACTGGTGCACAGCAGCACAGACCATTTGAGGTCTGGTCGCTACACATCCACCGTAACGGAACGCCGTTAAGCTATCGGGTCCGGTTTTGGATCCGATAACCCGTTAACAGCCCCGACCAATGGGGATTTTCCATGTGTAAAATCATCATTGGCTGGAGGAAACACGTGCCGGCTCACCGTTGGGACAGATGTCATCCACTCATTGGACCCAAAGCGCCTATGATACGTCGACACATGGCACGGCCCAACAGAGGCCCATTCTTGTGAAAAGGCCGGCCCGTTTGACTTGGTTAAAAGGTGGCGGGCCGGCCCACGACAAGCCTGTTAACGGCCTGTTCGCATATAGCCCATTTACAGCCCGCTAACCCAGGGCCTGTTTACGGCCTATCCGAATTAGGCCCAGTAGCGTCATCTGGGCCGTCCAATATAATTCCAGCCCGTTTTAACTTCTGGCCCATGTATGGCCCATGATGTCTTTTGGCCCATATGAGGCCCTTAGTAACCCTCGGCCCGTGGTAAAACTGGCCCGTAATAAACAGTGTATCACTTTATACCCATTAACGACCCATTATTTCGTTGGGCTGTTTCCAGCCCATGTTATCTTTCGGCCTTCTCAGGGCCCATTTATTCTTGGGCTCATTTCCAGCATTCGTTTACTTTCGGCCCATTACTGTCATTTTCTGCTTGTGGGCCAAATACAGCCCGTGGTTACAGTCGGCCCGTTTGTGGCCCGTTAATACGTTGGGCCGTTTTCATAGCGTCATCAAATACGGTCGATTAACGACGGCCCGTTATGGTCGGCCCATGAACGGACGATTTCAACTCTAGCCCATTTACGGCCATAATGTGGTTTGTTATTGGCCCATGTTTGGCCAACCGATCATACGGCCCGTAGAAGGCCCATTGATGATACGACCCATAGAAGGCCCATTGTGTCTACGCCCCGTAGAAGGCCCATTGTTTCTACGGCCCTTAGAAGGCCCATTGTTTCTACGGCCCGTAGGAGGCCCATGTTAACTACAGTAAATATGTAGCCCATTGTTAATGTGGCCTAGTTTTAAAAAATAGGTTATTGCGGCCACTAGCAAACCGCGGAAAAAGAACTGCACTGACTAGAAGAAAACAAATAAACAAGACAATAAGGAAATAAATAAGCAAGCAACTTACGCTAGGCTATCATGGCTATTACACATATTACATCCACTGGGCATCAAAGTTCGCCACAAGTGCAAATATAGGGAACAAAGCAGCATATAAATGCCACAGCAAAACAAGTCCAGAACTGAAACCACTTTAGAAGAGCTCAAGAAACAATATCCTGGGTACCCATAATGCTGGCAAGATGCTTAGCAAGCTTATTAACTTTCTCTTGTTTGGCGCTTAAATCCTCCAGCACTTGCTTTTGCACCAGAAAGTATGCATCTGAATTCTGCAGGGACTTCCTCAGTCCTTCGGCTTCCTGTCGCATAACATCTGATCGATGTCTTTCAACTTGAAGTTGAGACTCAAGAAGCCGAACTGATTCAGGCATCGAGTTCGAAGAGCTGGTGCCAGCAGTAGTAGCCAGTAACTCGAACACTACATCAAGACAAAACTTTGGGGTTGTCTTAGTGTCTTCAATATAGTTTTTATCAGCTTTCTTGGAGAACAACAGGGATGTCTCACTATCTTGAATCTAATCTGTATTACTTCCTTTACCATTGCATAACGGGGTACTCTTCTCCAATATTTTATCCACGTTCTAAAAGAGAAACAAACAAACACATCACAGGTTTACAATGTAGTATATAAAACTCATTTTGGTAAACCAGTTCAGTAGAAAGGTGGACAGGATAACAGCATGAAACAAACATATATCTATGTAGTATGGTCACTGTATGGTCTATATCATTCTAGTTTATGTTGCCAAATCAATATAGATACAGTTCGAATCATATCTATTTAAGACAAAGCAGCATAGACAGAATATAAGTGTGGGAAACTACACAGCAATAACAACACTTGTAATGTGCATGGCATGAGAACATAACTGTTTATTCAATTGAAATTGAAATCAACATAGAGCAAGTTACAACAGCAAACACGTTAAAGAAACAGGTTTAAAACATACCTGTTGCGCCATTAGAGTTTCAGTTGCATCCTTCAAATTTGAAATTAGTTGGTATGAGTAAATACAGTGATGCAAGAGCAAAGTAGTATGAACCATAGCTACGGAACCTGACCTGAGAACAATTCTTCTTCTGCTTTAAGCGTTTACTTGGGGTTCGGAGTGGTGGTCCTCGTGCTTTGGGCACTGCAGTTGCCTTACTAACTGATCGTGTTTGGGTGCTCTGTGGTGGAGACGGTGCTGTGTCAACGGGAACTGGGTTACTATCTGCTGGGGTTGGGGTTAGAAGGGGTGTAGTTGGTTCTCTGTCCAATTGGGTAGGGGTACAATCTGCGTGAGTCTGGGTTATGTGTGGTGGGTCTGGTTCTTGGGCAAGTACAACCGTGGTTCTATCTCCACCGACAGGTAGCACGATCTTTTCTGAAGACCGTGTTTTTACTCCCACAGATACTGCCATCACCCCCTCCAATTGAAATGGCTGATAAACAAGAAAAGTAATTGAATGTACAGACATTGTAAGATAGACAGGTGCAATGGATAGTAGGGAGGAAAACAGGGCATGAAATAATTCACATTTATGTTGTCTAACCAAACAGAATAGCAGGACATAATTTCAAATATATGATGGCTAATTAAACAGGATAGCATGACACAATTTCACATGTATGATGGCTAACTAAACATGATAGAATGACATACTTCAAAATATTATGACTATGTAAACAGGATGACATGATATAACTATACGATGTGTCTATTAAAGTGGTTGGCATGCCATAAATCACAAACATGCCGTCGATGGAAACATGATGGCATGATATAATTCACGGATAGAATGACATAATTCAAAATATGATGACTATGTAAACAGGATGAGATGATATAACTATATTATGTCTTTAGAAAATGGGTTGGCATGCCATAATTCAGATACATGCTATCTATGTAAACATCATGACATGATATAATTCAAATATATGATTTATATACTAAGGAAGTGAGCAGAGGGCAATCACATATATTATGTGTCAACTAAGGAGATGGCATTCAATATCGTGTATATGATGTAAAAACTAAGCATTGCAATACAACATATGCATGATATGAGTAATATAACCCTGCCAAGTTTGAGCATACACCTCAGGGGGATAATAGGACTGGTCATCTGCCTCTGAATCCTCCTCTGAAGTGCTATCTGTAACCAGCAAGATATCTGCTTCAGCAGGTAGCATTGTCTGCTCCGAAGACCTTGTTTTCACTCCAGATTTCTCCATCACCAATTCAAATGGCTGATGCACAGGAAGAGCAGTTGAATATACAAACATTGTCGACAAAAGCAATGAGAAATACAAAAAAAGGACGGCATGATATAATTCACATATATGACGCTTGGCTAAACAACATGGCATTGCATAATTCACATATATAATTCCTTGCAACAAGATAGCATTGCATAATTCACATATATAATGTCTTGCAACAAGATGGCATTGCATAATTCACATATATGGTAATTAGACGCTAAACATGTGGCATTCACACAAATCATGTCTAAACTAAGCAAATGACATAGCAATGCAATATACCATACACACGATATGAGCAACATAACCCTGCCAAGTTAGAGCACGCACCTCGGGGGGGGGGATAGGACTGGTCATCTGTCTCTGAATCCTCCTCTGAGGAGCTATCTGTAACCAGCAAGACATGCGCTTTGTCAGATAGCATTGTCTGCTCTGAAGACCTTGTTTCCACTCCAGCTTTTTCCATGACCGTGCCGAATGGCTGATGCACAGGAAGAGTAATTGAATATACTAAAATTGTTGACAAATTTAACACGTAATAAAAAATGATGTCATGATATAATTCACATATAAGATGACCGGCTAACCAGGGTGGCATTGCAAAATTCACATATATGATGCCTGGCTAAACAAGATGGCATTGCATGATTCACATATACGATAAAGAAACTAAACAGATGGCATTGACACAAAGCATGTCTAAACTAAGCAGATGACATCTTTGATGTATACAGTAAGCAATGCAAGGCACCATATGCATGATATTACCAACATCAGCATGCCAAGTTAGAGCGAAGACCTCATGGGGTAAATAGGAGTGGTCTTCTGCTTCTGAATCCCCCTCAGAACAGTTATCTTCCTCTTGATTACGATCTGAAATGGGTGGAGGGGGGCTGCCTTTGCGCCCACCATGGAGCGACGTCTGCATGAAATTTTATTGCCACGCAAGGCTCGTCTCTTTTGCTCTACATGTTCAGTTCCATCGTGTACAATAACTGACATGCATAGAAATAAAACATAGTGAGATTATGTAAGGAGTGCATGCACAAATCCAGAGTGAAGGTAGCAAACTGTGGATAGACCAAAACCAATGATAGCAGGCAGATAATAGCTTTAGTTAAAAAATACAGATAATGGCTCCTTTAATGTTTGTTTGCACCCAACATGAAACTCATAGTAGACACCCGAGATTAACCAGATAGTAGACAGATAGTACTGATTGCTGCCCCAATATGTACCCCACAACCATTTAAAAACTCAAGTTTCAGCATAAGTTTGGACCTGAGTCGGAGTCTAATAGGTGAACACGACGATAAAGTAGCATGCCATCATATTAAGCGATGCATAACGTAAGTAGACACGGAAGAGTGCGACCTCTCTTGCGGACCCGTGTAGTCCTCAAGGTCATCTGCTCAGTTGATGATGGTAATGCAGTTGTCGTGGCTGCCGGCGGCGGGGAAGAAGATCTGAGGCGGCGAAAGACAGTCTGGAGAGCGGATCCCTGCTGTGGTGAACCCTTCCGTCGTTGGAGCAGCTGAGCTGGGGTGGAACACAACACCGCAGGAGCAGGACAAACCACACAAGGTTTTCTTTGACACATATCTGTAACAGAAGTAATTGTGTAAGGGCTTGTTTGAATCTGAGGATTCTAACAATGCACGGATAGGAAATAGATAGGAATAGGACAGGAATGCACGTGCAAAACAGAGAATTTAAAAACACAAGATTTCTGCTAATCTGGGTGTTTGGTTCACAAGAATTGGAAGATCACATGATGCAAAGAAGCATGGTGAGATTAAGTCAAACCACAAGAAGTGTACAACCTCTTTGGCGAAGCCATGTCGATCTCAGCGTGATTGGGTTGGCCGGTGAGGATGCTCCGGCTGACTTGGCTGTCGGAGGAGGGGAAGAAGATCTTAGGCGTCTGGAGATGGAGCCCGAGGTACTGCTCCGCTGTGATGGAGGGTTTCGTCGTTGGAGCAGCTCCGGTGAGTTGTACGACGCTGATACGTCTCCAACGTATCTATAATTTATGAAGTATTCATGCTATTATATTACCTGTTTTGGATGTTTATGGGCTTTACTAACCACTTTTATATTATTTTTGGGACTAACCTATTAACCGGAGGCCCAACCCAAATTGCTGTTTTCTTGCCTATTTTAGTGTTTCGAAGAAAAGGAATATCAAACAGAGTCCAAACGGAATGAAACCTTCAGGAGAGTTATTTTTGGAACGGAAGCAATCCAGGGGACTTGGAGTAGACGTCAGGGAAGCTTCGAGGAAGCCACGAGGCAGGGAGGCGCGCCCTACCCCCTGGGCGCGCCCCCCACCCTCGTGGGCCCCTTGTGGCTCCCCTGACCGACTTCTTTCGCCTATATATGTCCATATACCCTAAAAACATCGGAGAGAAGAATAGATCGGGAGTTCCATCGCCGCAAGCCTCTGTAGCCACCAAAAACCAATCGGGACCCTGTTCCGGCACCCTGCCGGAGGGGGGGAACCCTCACCGGTGGCCATCTTCATCATCCCGGCGCTCTCCATGACGAGGAGAGAGTAGTTCACCCTCGGGGCTGAGGGTATGTACTAGTAGCTATGTGCTTGATCTCTCTCTCTCGTGTTCTTGAGGTGGTACGATCTTGATGTATCGCGAGCTTTGCTATTATAGTTGGATCTTATGATGTTTCTCCACCTCTACTCTCTTGTAATGGATTGAGTTTTCCCTTTGAAGTTATCTTATCGGATTGAGTCTTTAAGGATTTGAGAACACTTGATGTATGTCTTGCATGTGCTTATCTGTGGTGACAATGGGATATTCACGTGATCTACTTGATGTATGTTTTGGTGATCAACTTGCGGGTTCCGTAACATTGTGAACTTATGCATAGGGGTTGGCGCACGTTTTCGTCTTGACTCTCCGGTAGAAACTTTGGGACACTCTTTGAAGTTCTATGTGTTGGTTGAATAGATGAATCTGAGATTGTGTGATGCATATCGTATAATCATACCCACGAATACTCGAGGTGACATTGGAGTATCTAGGTGACATTAGGGTTTTGGTTGATTTGTGTCTTAAGGTGTTATTCTAGTACGAACTCTATGATAGATCGAACGGAAATAATAGCTTCGTGTTATTTTACTACGGACTCTTGAATAGATCGATCAGAAAGGATAACTTTGAGGTGGTTTCATACCCTACCATAATCTCTTCGTTTGTTCTCCGCTATTAGTGACTTTGGAGTGACTCTTTGTTGCATGTTGAGGGATAGTTATATGATCCAATTATGTTATTATTGTTGAGAGAACTTGCACTAGTGAAACTATGAACCCTAGGACTTGTTTCCTAGCATTGCAATACCATTTTTGCTCACTTTTATCATTAGTTACCTTGCTGTATTTATATTTTCAGATTACAAAAACCTATATCTACCATCCATATTGCACTTGTATCACCATCTCTTCGCCGAACTAGTGCACCTATACAATTTACCATTGTATTGGGTGTGTTGGGGACACAAGAGACTCTTTGTTATTTGGTTGCAGGGTTGTTTGAGAGAGACCATCTTCATCCTACGCCTCCCACGGATTGATAAACCTTAGGTCATCCACTTGAGGGAAACTTGCTACTGTCCTACAAACCTCTACACTTGGAGGCCCAACAAACGTCTACAAGAAGAAGGTTGCATAGTAGACATCAAGCAGTTTCTGGCGCCGTTGCCGGGGAGGTGAGTGCTTGAAGGTATATCTTTAGATATTGCAATCGAATCTTTTAGTTTCTTGTTTTATCACTAGTTTAGTCTGTAAAAGAAAACTACGAAAAAATGGAATTGAGGGTACCTCATATGCTTCATCTTTTTAATATCTTTCATGAAAATAAGGATTCTGATAATTGTGCCAAAATGTTAGAAGAAGAATGCATTAGAATGTTTGGCACTAAATCTTTGAATGATGAGCATGATTGCAATGTTGTTAGTATGAACTCTTTGAATATCCATAGTACTAATGATGATTGCACCAGTCATGATGAAAATGTCTCTTATAAGCATGCCAACTTTTGTGGAGTGCATAGAGTTTGCAAGTACACACCAAATAGGGAAGATAGATTTTGCAAGAGGCATAAGTATTTAGAAATCAAATGGTTGCAAGAGAGGCTAGATGTTTGTGCTGAAAATTTAAAATTTCTTCGCCATACTTGTGAACTTTGCAATGAACATGGTCATTTAAATCTCCAATGCAAATTGTTTCATGATCGTATCGTGTACAAAAATTGTGATGATTTGATTTCCCTTGCACATCATAATGAACTTAGTTTGCTTTTGGGTTATGAAGAAATGAAACGTATAACTAAGCATATTCCAGAATATAACCTTGAGAAATTCCTCGATATTGATCTAGAAGAAATTTTTATGTATTGTGCGGTGAATTGCATTGAAAATCCTTATATTGCCAATTACACAAAGAAAAGAAAACAAATAGAAGATGAAGAGAATACTAATGAAAGGGAAGAGGCTTCCCAATATCCTCCTATTATTTCTGATGATGAATCAGGTAACGAGGAGGAGCTTCTATTCAACCAATCTCATTAATAAGGAGCTCAAAAAAGAGGGTTATACCCACACATGATGTGAAGAAGAAAAACAAAAGACGGAGGAGCAAAGGTAGAAAGGTATCCCTCCCAAATGATGTTTCTCCTATTACTCATAGTGATGATGATAATTGCTATATTATTGGTGCTATCCATACTATTAATGATGAGAGTAATTATGCTTATGATATGAAAAGGCCCAAGCTTGGGGATGCTATGTTTGATGAGAATGACATGTTTGAGAATATATTTTCTGAAATTAATGTTTGTCCCAAGCTTGGGGATGCTATGTTTAATGAAGATGATATTTTTAGCCTCCCAAGTTTTGATATGCAAATTTGTTATGATGATAGCATGCCTCCTACTTATGACGGTTATATTGATGAAAGTGGGTTTGGAAGAGTGTCAACTTTAGGAAGTAATGATCCCACTATTTTGGAGGATGTTGAATCTTATTGTGATAATCATGAAAGTGGATTTGGAGAGGTCATGACTTTATTTAGTAATGATTCCACTATCTTCGAAGAGGTTTCAATTGATTATGATGAGAACAAAGTTGCTACTTATGATGATTATTGTGACGAAACTTATGCTATAAAAAGTAGTGATGACTATATTTATAAAACTTGTCATGATTATGATTACCCTTTTTCTGAACATTACTCTTTTAATGTGGAAACAATTTATAGTATTTCGAGTTTCTTATGATACTCCCACTATTCTGAATGAGAAGAATTTTGCTTATGTGGAGAGTAATAAAATTTCTATGCTTGTAGATCATGAAAATAATGCTTTAGGTGCTGGTTATATTGTTGAATTCATTCATGATGCTACTGAAAATTATTATGAGGGAGGAACATATGCTTGTAGGAATTGCAATAATATCAAGTTTCCTCTCTATGTGCTTAAAGTTTTAAAGTTATGCTTGTTTTGCCTTCATATGCTAGTTGATTATTGTTCCCATAAGTTGTTTGCTCACAAAATCCCTATGCATAGGAAGTGGGTTAGACTTAAATGTGCTAGTCATATTCTTCATGATGCTCTCTTTATGTTTCAATTCTTATCTTTTATGTGAGCATCATTGAAATCATCATGCCTAGCTAGGGGCGTTAAACGTTAGCGCTTGTTGGGAGGCAACCCAATTTTATTTTAGTTCTTTGCCTTATGTTCCTGATTAGTAATAAATAATCTATCTAGCCTCTGGTTAGATGTGGTTTTATGTTTTAATTAGTGTTTGTGCCAAGTAGGACCTTTGGGAAGACTTGGGTGAAGTCTTTATGATCATGCTGTAAAAAACAGGAACTTTAGCGCTCACGAGATTAGCTGCCATTTGTTTACTGGAGAGTGCTCTTAGGTTGATTATTTTTTCAGATGATTAATAGATAAATTCCTCACGTCCACCAATTTATTTCAGAATTTTTGGAGTTCCAGAAGTATACGTTTGATACAGATTACTACAGACTGTTCTGTTTTTGACAGATTCTGTTTTCTATGTGTTGTTTGCTTATTTTGATGAATCTATGAGTAGTATCGGAGGGTATGAACCATAGAGAAGTTGGAATACAGTAGATATTACACCAATATGAATTTAGAATGATTTCACAACAGTACCTAAGTGGTGATTTATTTTCTTATACTAACGGAGCTTACGAGTTTTCTGTTGAGTTTTGAGTTGTGAAGTTTTCAAGTTTTGGGTAAAGATTCGATGGACTATGGAATAAGGAGTGGCAATAGCCTAAGATTGGGGATTCCCAAGGCACCCCAAGGTAATATTCAAGGACAACCAAGAGCCTAAGCTTGGGGATGCCCCGGAAGGCATCCCCTCTTTCGTCTTCGTTCATCGGTAACTTTACTTGGAGCTATATTTTTATTCACCACATGATATGTGTTTTGCTTGGAGCGTCAATTTATTTTGTTAGTATTTGCTTGCTGTTATTTAGGACAATGTTTTGCATCTTTTATTTCAATAAAAGTGGCATTGATAGCCTTTACTATGCCTATTTTACAAGTCTTCATGTTGCTGTTTAAAAACACAAAGTTTACCGCTGTTGCAAAAATTCCCTAGAAAAGTCAGAATGTGATAAAATGTTGAAACCTTTTGCATAATAAGCTCTGATAAATTTACTACAGTGGGAATTTTCTTTCATATATTTTGGATCTAGGGAAGTATGGATCTTGCTGCATTCTTTACAGACTGTCCTGTTTAGGCAGATTGCTGTTATGTTTGCATTGTTTGCATATATTTGCTTGTTTAATGATTCTATTTGAGGATAGAAGTATTAAATATGGAGAGGCATTTAGTATGCAATGTTGAATAATAATTTTAGTGATTTTCTACAGTAGAGTATGATAAGGTTTTTGCATTGGTTTATACTAACTTATCTCACGAGTCCTTGTTGAGTTTTGTGTGGATGAAGCTTTTGAGATTTAGGGAGACCGTGATATGAGAGGAATTAAGGAGACACAAAAGCTCAAGCTTGGGGATGCCCAAGGCACCCCAAGATAATATTTCAAGAAGTCTCAAGCATCTAAGCTTGGGGATGCCCCGTTTGGCATCCCACCTTTCTTCTTCGACAACTATTAGTTAGTATCGGTTGATCATAAGTTTTTGCTTCTTCATCTGATGTTTGATATTCTTAGAATGTCATTTTATTTTGTTTTGATTGCTGTTTGAATAAAGTATCAAGATTTGAAATTATTAAATGGGAGAGTCTTCACATACATAAACAATTATTTAACTACTCATTGATCTTCACTTATATCTTTTTGGAGTAGTTTGTCATTTACTCATGTGATTCACTTATATCCTATGAGTAAATAGTTGAATGATTTGAATATGATAAATCTGAAATTATATATGTTTTATATGCTTATCCCATGGGGAGTAATGACTTCACATATAAGAAGTAGAGGTGGTAAATTTATTGAAGGTTAGCAAACATTGTATTGGTCACTTGAACAATTCATGAAAAAATATTGAGGGAAGAGAGATTTCACATATAAATATACTATCTTGGACATCTTTTGTAATTGTGAGCACTCATTAAAATATGACATGCTAAAAGGTTGATGTTGGGCAAGGAAGACAACGTAATGGGTTATGTTTTCTTATATCTGAAATAAAGTATATTGTCATGGATCATCCAACATGTTGAGCTTGCCTTTCCCCCCTCATGCTAGCCAAATTCTTTGCACCAAGTAGATATACTACTTGTGCTTCCAAACATCCCTTAAACCAGTATTGCCATGAGAGTCCACCATACCTACCTATTGATTGAGTAAGATCCTTCAAGTAAGTTGTCATCGGTGCATGCAATAAAAATTGCTCTCTAAATATGTATGATCTATTAGTGTGGAGAAAATAATCTTTATACGATCTTGTGATGTGGAAGCAATAAAAGCGACGGACTGCATAATAAAGGTCCCTATCACAAGTGGCAATATAAAGTGATGTTCTTTCGCATTAAGATTTTGTGCATCCAACTATAAAAGCGCATGACAACCTCTGCTTCCCTCTGCGACGGGCCTATCTTTTATTCTTGTCTTATACCTTATGCAAGAGTCATGGTGATCTTCACCTTTACTTTTTGCATTTTATCCTTTGGCAAGCACATTGTGTTGGAAAGATCCTGATATATATATATCCAATTGGATGTAAGGCATCATGAACTATTATTGTTGACATTACCCTTGAGGTAAAAGGTTGGGAGGCGAATCTATAAGCCCCTATCTTTCTCTGTGTATGGTTAAAACTTTGAACCCATAAATATCACGTGAGTGTTAGCAATTGTGAAAGATTAAATGATAGTTGAGTATGTGAAGTTTGCTGAATCAAAGCTCTGACATAGACCCTTCCTGAAAATAAGATGAATTGTAATTGTTTGATGACTAATAACACGGTTTGTTAGTTTTCAAGAAAGTTTATGATCTATACTTTAACATGTGAATAGTTAGTTACTTGATCATGAAAAGTCTTATGAATTGAGCTACTGTTATGATATATAATGATGCTAGAAAAGGTGATTGAAATTATCATTGATCAAACTTGTGCACCTGCTAGCATTCACACTTCATAAATTATTTCTTTTATCATTTACCTACTCAAGGACGAGCAGGAATTAAGCTTCGGGATGCTGATACGTCTCCAACGTATCTATAATTTATGAAGTATTCATGCTATTATATTATCTATTTTGGATGTTTATGGACTTTACTAAACACTTTTATATTATTTTTGGGACTAACCTATTAACCGGAGGCCCAGCCCAAATTGCTATTTTCTTGCCTATTTCAGTGTTTTGAAGAAAAGGAATATCAAACGGAGTCCAAACGGAATGAAACCTTCGGGAGAGTTATTTTTGGAACGGAAGCAATCCAGGAGACTTGGAGTAGACGTCAGGGAAGCTTCGAGGAAGCCACGAGGCAGGGAGGCGCTCCCCCACCCTCGTGGGCCCCTCGTGGCTCCCCTGACCGACTTCTTTCGCCTATATATATCCATATACCCTAAAAACATCGGAGAGAAGAATAGATCGGGAGTTCCACCGCCGCAAGCCTCTATAGCCACCAAAAACCAATCGGGACCCTGTTCCGGCACCCTGCCGGAGGGGGGAACCCTCACCGGTGTCCATCTTCATCATCCCGGCGCTCTGCATGATGAGGAGGGAGTAGTTCACCCTCAGAGCTGAGGGTATGTACCAGTAGCTATGTGCTTGATCTCTCTCTCTCTCTCTCGTGTTCTTGAGGTGGTACGATCTTGATGTATTGCGAGCTTTGCTATTATAGTTGGATCTTATGATGTTTCTCCCCCTCTACTCTCTTGTAATGGATTGAGTTTTCCCTTTGAAGTTATCTTATCGGATTGAGTCTTTAAGGATTTGAGAACACTTGATGTATGTCTTGCATGTGCTTATCTGTGGTGACAATGAGATATTCACGTGATCTACTTGATGTATGTTTTGGTGATCAACTTGTGGGTTCCGTAACATTGTGAACTTATGCATAGGGGTTGGCGCACGTTTTTGTCTTGACTCTCCGGTAGAAACTTTGGGACACTCTTTGAAGTTCTATGTGTTGGTTGAATAGATGAATCTGAGATTGTGTGATGCATATCGTATAATCATACCCACAGATACTCATGGTGACATTGGAGTATCTAGGTGACATTAGGGTTTTGGTTGATTTGTGTTTTAAGGTGTTATTCTAGTACGAACTCTATGATAGATCGAACGGAAAGAATAACTTCGTGTTATTTTACTACAGACTCTTGAATAGATCGATCAGAAAGGATAACTTTGAGGTGGTTTCGCACCCTACCATAATCTCTTCGTTTGTTCTCCGCTATTAGTGAATTTGGAGTGACTCTTTGTTGCATGTTGAGGGATAGTTATATGATCCAATTATGTTATTATTGTTGAGAGAACTTGCACTAGTGAAAGTATGAACCCTAGGCTTTGTTTCCTAGCATTGCAATACCGTTTTTGCTCACTTTTATCATTAGTTACCTTGCTGTTTTTATATTTTCAGATTACAAAAACCTACATCTACCATCCATATTGCACTTGTATCACCATCTCTTCGCCGAACTAGTGCACCTATACAATTTACCATTGTATTGGGTGTGTTGGGGACACAAGAGACTCTTTGTGATTTGGTTGCAGGGTTGTTTGAGAGAGATCATCTTCATCCTACGCCTCCCACGGATTGATAAACCTTAGGTCATCCACTTGAGGGAAACTTGCTACTGTCCTACAAACCTCTGCACTTGGAGGCCCAACAAACGTCCACAAGAAGAAGGTTGCGTAGTAGACATCAGACGCTGAGGCTGAAGCAGGACAAGAGAGACAACGTTAACCTGAGTGGAATTCTAATAGCATCTCCAATAGATGACGTAAAATACATAACCACAAAGTGCTAGATGTATACATCAACCGTTCATCTCTGAACTTAACTGTCGAAACTGAATTTAACTGTCGAAATTGAACTTAACTGTCGAAACTGAATTTTGCTGTCGAAACTGAATTTTACTGTCGAAACTGAACGCACTAGAGGTGAGGCTACACGTCAGTCGACTGACTTTTTCATCTCTGGTCAGTCGATTTTGCAGTCGTTTGATACGAAATTAAGGGCCTGCAGTTCATCTTCAACCTCCACCCCCCTGAGCCGCCAGCCACCACCGGCCATACAGCCGCCCCCCGCGGCCGGCGGTGCACCGCCCCGCCCGCCCCGATAACACTCCCCACCGCCGGTCCGCCGTCGCCCCGACCATCCCTGTAGCCCCCCCGTGCCAAGATTTTTCTCCGGCGATCCCCACGCCACCGCCGGCGACCACCACCCCCACCCTGAACCCTAAGATATATAGTGGGGTACCTCTCCGGCGAGCCCCCCTCCCCGCTGCGGCTGGTTCTTCCTTAACTCCGGCGAGCCCCCCCACCCCCTGAAAATCGACTGACCCAAAAGTCGATTCAGTCGACTGAAGTGTAGCTAAATCGGAGCAGCATCGCAAGCAAGAGCAAGAGCGAGAGCAACAACGCGAGCAAGAGCAAGAGCAGACCAGGCAGGGGACCGAGAGCAAGAGCAGAGCAGCAGCGCGAGTGAGAGCTAAAGCAGTAGCAGCTCCTACTGATGTGGACGTCACCGCCGAGGGAGGGACGCTGTGGAGGAAGTGGCCGGCGACGCCGCCGTGGATGGAGCCGCGCCGTGTCGGCTCGGGACCGAGCGCCGGCAGCACCATGAGATCGAATCAAGAAGAAAATGCGGCGATTAGTGTACAACCTCTTTGGTGGCGCCGATTAGGCCGCAACTTCATCCGAGGAAACGGTGATGATGATGCTCTTCCGGTGGTGCAGGTGAAGACGGTGGTGTGGGAATGGAGGTGGCGCAAAAGACGAGGGGAATGTCGGGGCAGCTCCTTGGAGGTGGAGGACGGGTGGCTGAACCGGCGGGACGACCAGATCGACGACGGATCCTCATCCGGTACGATGGATGAGGGACGTCGAGGTGTTGTTGTGGACGACGTCGTCGGGGAAGAGGTTCCGGCTGGGTGGCGGACGGAGGAGGGTGTGGGGCTTCGCGGGTTTTCGCAGCCTCGGTGTACAAATGTGTGGGAGGATGGGATGGGAGTGGGGAACCATGGCTTAGGGACGCGCTTGTCCGAAATGTGGGGTAAGTTACGAAAGTACCCCCACCGATTTGAGGCGGTTCTTTTGGTTCAGGGGTATCACGGGCATTTCGCGTGTCGGGATTTCACAGGAGGTGGGAGTTTTCGCACGCGTTGTAATTTTGGAATAGCAAGGCGCGGGTTGAGATGGAGGGAGTTGTCGGAGCACAACGAGACAAAGATATATCTTAAATATTTCGGGCTAACAAGGCGCGGGTTGAAATTTCCGGACAAGACTAACGTGTACTGTACCAAATTCAATTCGCACTACAAATGTCATTCAAAACTTTGAATTCATGTTATGTTCAATTAAAATATTTTGCTATGTGTATAATGCATGCACCCTAGTACTCAAATGAACGTTTTAGTGCATTCCAAACGTACATACTACCGCTTCAATATGATCTAAATTTGAATTCGTTTCTCTATTTGAATAAGGTCTACAATAACGATTGTTGTGAAGTCAAAGCATTTGAATTTGTTTCTCTATTTTAATAAGATCTACAATCGTCATTATTGTCAATTTAAACCATCGTTTGTGTATTATCTTCACAGCAAACCACATGATTAGTCTCGAGTTACATATGAACTATGTGTACTATATGAACTCGAACTCGATTTTTTGAATCCACTTTATGTTGATTCCAAATCATAGTACATTTCAAGCTCTAGCTAGATCTTCACAAACTAAACCATGTCTCATATGTATAATGTGTTTATCACATTATGTATGGTGCCCCGCCCCCTACGCCTACAAGTATTTAGATGTGAGTTGCAAACACCACACATTACCACAAATTCAAATAAAATGTGAGAATGTTCGATATATAGTATTGTTTAGATTGTTCGATATTTAGTTGTAAGCTGCAAACGCCACACATTATCACAAATTCAAATAAAATGTGAGATTGTTCGATGTATAGTATGGTTTAGATTGTTCGACATTTAGCTGTGAGTTGCAAACGCCATGCATTATCACATTATGGTATAACATGTGCAAAACCACAACACGCGTATGACCGCTATATTCATGCATGCATATGTTTAAAACACTATGATCTCCTATTCAAATATATGAATCCACTTTCATATCAAATTATGATCTTTGTTAGTCTCTTACACCCACACAATCCTCTAACCTTTGTAGCTACCACTAACTTTCTCTCGTGCATCCACACCCCCTCCTCGCCCTCCCCCTCCCTCAGCATTCTATCCATCACGCACATTCATTTTTCTTTCTTTAGGTCGTTCTCCCACAGTCTCCACAACTCCTTTCCGACACACACCGATCGATAAACCTCTCCAGCGATGTCTGCCTACAACATACACACGCACCTTAAATCTCCTCCTTTATGTGTCCTTGCCTCGTGTCTCTCATACGGTCCCACACATGTGTAAACTCTCGCCCCTCTTTTCATCGATCTCACAACCGCACACTCCTTCCCCTATCTAGCTAGTAGCTGGGCCTCTCGCACCACCTCCTAGCTCCATTCTCTCTGTCTATCTGTCTCGCCGGGCCTTATTTGCCTCTAACAAATGGACGTACACCGACCGATCTCCCGCTATACATATAGCTAGCTAGGTCCTTATAACTCATTTTTCCCCATGCGTCGATCGATCTACCTCATTAGTTATGTCTCTCCCTTCCTCCGACAAACTTGATCTACCGATCTAGTTAGGTTTGCTTACCAAACACATGGTTCCCCTTCATCATCCATGGATGTGTCCCGACAGATCTATCACGCACAGGCACACACAGAAACACATCCCCACTCTTATTGATAATATTGCAGTTCCACCCTCAGTTTGTCTATTAGGCCTCTCCCACCATCTTCGAGAAGCAACTCCATCACCCATCCAACACTCTACCCCTCTCCCTCCCTCTCTCTCTCCTCTCTTTCTCTGTCCCATCCTATTTCCCGCCCTTCAGTTATGTATGGATGTCGACCGATCTCCCTCAAGACATAGCTGGGTCTTTCCTTCTCAATACATATACGAGTCGTTCTACCTCTATAGTTAGGCCTCTGCCTACCCCTCCCCCACCCCCTCCCACACACACACACACACCGATACATCAAGCGCTCTAGTCATGTCTCCCTGCCACACACAAACTTGACCTGTGCCCTCTGACGTTCCGGTAGCTAGGTCAGTCGGCCTATATGTTTGACTTGCACACACACACAATTTCGATGGCTCTCTTCATCGATCTCGCACCCACCCACTTGATCCTCTCTTCGACTCTATCGATATATATGAACCCTCCCTCTCTTCTCGTGGATCGCCCGACCCTCTATATATGATATGGATAGGCCTCCATTTCACACACATTGCATGCAAAATTTTGTTTGAGATGTCATCGACACATATTCCCACAAATACATTCACGAAATCAACCTCCCCCCTAAAACAAAAAACACTCACGAACGCACAAGCCATTTGTATAGGTTTGTATCTCTCACACACACCCACGTAGGTGGGGGACGTGCACGAAGAGAAGAGGTGCACGCACGGCGCACGTACTCCCGTCTCTTTCCCAACCACACCCGCGCGGGTACACGGTGGAGCTCATTTCTGTACGAAAAGGCAGCCCACATGGTAATTTGACACGTGTACTGGTTGTCCACTAGATGGAGGGAGGATCGTCTACCACGGGTGAACAAACAAATTGCGACTTGACGCGTTATGTTAAAAAAGAGGCAAACCATGTGGGGCCTACCTTAGAGGCAAGGCTCTATACACTGGAGTACTTTTGATGTGTCCCGTCAACTCATAGAACGAGGAGAAGCTTGCTTAGTACACCGTCTCCCCCGCCCACGGGCGCGGTGGCTCGCAGGATGAGGTGAAGCTTGCTTACTAGTAGTAGTACTGTACGCCTTACGCCCGCTCCCTCGCCCACGCGCGCGGTGGCTCGTAGGACGAGGAGAAAATTTTACTACTCCCTCCGTTTACACCTCGTCCCTACTACCTTGGTTAGAGAGATTATCATATTGTTTGGAATATATATGTCCTTTAGTAGATTTCAATATGAACTACTAGTACATACTCCAAACACTGTAGAGTGTAGATTCACTTATTTTTCTCCGTATGTAGCATAAAGTTGAGACACTTATTTTGGAACGGAGGGAGTACATATTTGCTATGATCTGTCAATCATTGAGATGCAATAGCATGCATGTTAGTCTCCTTTGTATTTGACGAAATGTTGCAACGGGCAACCTTGGACGCAAGATACATGTAACAGAAGCTGGAAGCTTCATAGCATTGTACTATCTCGCTGATAAATTACAATACGTACTATACAAGTACTTCCTCCATTCCTAAATATAAGTCTTTGTAGAGATTTCACCATGAACCACATACGGATGTATATAGATGCATTTTAAGTGTAGATTCATTCATTTTGTTCCGTATGTAGTCCACCTAGTGGAATCTCTACAAAGACTTGTATTTAGGAACGGAGGGAGTACTATGTAAAGAGTTAGGTGCCGCACGGTGTCCAGAAAATATGGTGGAGTCTCTAACACACACATGTTGTTAAACACACACACGCACATGCACACGCACATGCGCACACAGGTTCATAGAATAGGAAAATCGTGCGAGTGCGAAGCCATAGGAAGTGAGATACAAATAAAGTACGTACAAGAAGAGAAGAGGTGACGAATATTCCATCAAACCTGGACTGAGGAGTAGTACTCCCTCCGTCTAGGTGTTAAGTCATCCCACGGAAATCAGATATTCCCAAAATGTTTAGGCGTCGTCCATTAACTTCGCATCTCAATCCCCTCCTGGCCTTGTTGCTAGCGAGCGTTGTTACTTAGGGATCGTCTGGATCCTTAGCAAGAACATCTTGTAGCATAGCCAGGCAAGGTTAGGTGTTTGGAACTGTTAAAATATGTTAGCTTTTGTGGGCCAGCTAGCTTGGGTGGGCTAGAAAAACCTTGCTAGCTCAGGAGTGCCAGATCGGCTCGCTTCCGACGGCAAACTTCGTGTAGTAGTAACATATGCATGTTACTAGTCCAAGTTACTCATCACTATGACCAGCCTATGCAATGTAACCAAACGCTCCTTACTCTGCCTTGTTATGTCCCCCGGAAACCCAATGCTTGGAGTGCAACTACGCGTTGATCAGTCAAGAAATCAAAGTCGGCTTGCATGCGAGTTAATACGTGGCCCTGCATGGTAGCTAAAACGACATCCCTTAGTTGTTTGGATTAATTGTTGCGTTTAGAGACAGAAATCAGGGCTTTGATTGGAGGAATGACCGGTCAAGTTTCTCCTTCTCCTCCAATCTGCTTGCACCTTGGTCCCGCTGCACCTTCTAACGTGACTTATTACACCTAGACGGAGGGAGTCGTACGAGATACGGTGGCACACTGACTTAGGTCGAATACAAGTGCCCAAAATTGTGTGCATGTTATAATAAGGATTCACTTAAAATAGTACGTGAGCGAACAGAGGGATCATTTGGACAGTGTTCCCGAGTAGTAGCGAGATTTGTGAGGTAAGATACACCGCTGGCGCTTTTAATTTTTCTTATTAATTTGTTTGTTTCACCCTCTGACTGGTGGGACCCAACGTACTACGTGGAGAGAGGTAAGGTGACTAAGGCTACATTATTTCTGCATCACTGTGGATAGTCTTACCACCAAAGCCACATGACACGATTATGTTTTAAATCCCAATGACTCCCACACAAAAAAAACACGGCATGCTTGTCACATGAATGCAGGAATGTATAAAAGGTTATTTTCCTCTCGTTGAACATAACGGGAGGGTTGTGTAGCTGGTTTGCCTGTTCGCTCATCAAACTTGAGGTCTCGGGTTCGGTAACTACACTTGAGCATAATTCGTGCCAGGAGGATTCTTTGACTAGTCAAAATGGATGGATACGGAGCTATACGATCTCGTAGTGACTGTATAATCACCTCATCACGTATAAGCTGCAGCCTCGGTGCTTGTTTTCTAGGGTTTGCACTCTTCACACTCTCTCCAGTATATATATACACGCTGGAGCCTCAGCGCTTGCAGTTGCTCTCTTCACACTCTCTCACCCTCTCCGGATCTAAACAAGACTTCGTTGGCCTCTCTCTCTCCGCTCACTGCTGGTCTGCTTGTAGTTGCTCTCTTCACACTCTCTCACCCTCTCCAGATCTAAACAAGACTTCGTTGGCCTCTCTCTCTCCCCTCACTGCCGGTCAAAGAGCCGGCAGGATCCGTCCGCCGGGAAGGGAAGGAGGCTTAACGCTGTCGCCGTCGGCGAGGGAGGGAATCCACTACCGGCGTAGCTGTTCACTTTCACCCAGCGGCGGCGCGGGAGGGCCTCTGACCCCTTCTTCTTTGCCGCCGTACATAGTGTGGGTCGAACGGCCTCCGGTCGCCCATCGAACCACACCCCAAGAACCTTAAGGTATAATTTACTTATTCCACATGCATTGCTCTAGCTGCATGTGGGATTTTTCCGCTTCTGCAGTCGAATCTAGGTGTTGGATCAAACAGGAAAGTAGTGGGGAAAGTTGTATACCATGAATCTAGGACGTGGTTCAAAGAGGAAAGGAATGGGGGAAACTAGTGGGAAAAGTTGTATAGCATGAATCTAGGACGTGGTTCAAAAAGGAAAGGAAGGGGGAAAGTAGTGGGGAAAGCTGTATCGCATGAATCTAAGACGTGGTTCAAAGAGGACAGGAATGGGGGAAAGTAGTGGGGAAAGTTGTATAGCATAAATCTAGGACGTGGTTCACAGAGGAAAGGAAGTGGGGAAAGTACTAGTACAGACTGGCTATCCAGCACCTACGTTGGTCGAAAAGGGAAAACAATGACAAACGCAGTACGCACATCTGTAACGAACTGATCTTTTGTTTTGGGGGACAAGGCTGTAGAGTTTGAGTAGGACTAGATTTGCTGCGCTCACATAGGGAAAGGTGTCTAAAGATAACAAAACTGGGACCAACACAAATATGCTCCTTGGTTGTTTGTTCTTTGTTGCAACAGACTGTGCATCACCCCAGTACATCGGTAGATGCACATGGTGCTGGTGCGTCCACTGTCCTGTGCAACTCTTTAGCTGTTGTTAATCTAAGGCCCTGTTTGGTTAAAAACTCCCTAGTCCCTACCTGCTTGGTTCCAGGGACTAAACATGGACTAGAGGTAATTAAATGACATGCTAAAAGACCATGTTACCCCTAGTAATGACTAATAGAGACAAGGTGCGATGCGTGGCAGGGGCAACTATTGGAAAAAGTCCCAAAAAGACTCTCCCTCGGGGTCTTCTTTCTTTAGTCCCAAATGCCCACTTTTAGTCCCTAAAAGTCCCTCCTGTTAGGTTTAGATGGGACTGACACGGAGTTTTTTTAGTCCCTCCACCAAAATGTCCCTGTAAACAAACACCCTCTAATAATGCCGCTGGAAAATTGATGCAATGCCACAGTTAAAAGCAAATTACATGTTTAACGAATTTTATTGTTAATATAATCTCTCTGTTAATATTAATCAATGCCACCATTTGAGAAATACTACTGTCTTGCTTTCTTTCCTATTTAGATAAGGTAGATGCTTCTTTTTGTTGGCTTCTTTGTTATCCACCGTTATTGACCACTAGTTGTTTCCTTTGCACCTCTGTGTAAACAGGGTTATCCCCTTCACCTCGTTGCCATTGTGACCTTTTGTTGCACTGCACAAAACACTTTTGTTTTAAGAGTGTTTTGTGCAGTTCAACCAAAATGTCACACCAACAACGTTGCTTGATTGCTTGATCTTAGTGGAACTGCACAAGAGGAGATCTTACTTCCTATCCGTGTTGGCAAATTTGGTTCCGATCTTCTTCTTGTGAGTTGTTTGAATTCCGCGTCATGAGAGGTCAGTACTAGCCTTATTTCACATGATTCTGCAGTGTGCTTTCATATGTTGTGCTACTTGTACGGTAATGTTGCTTGATTTTAGTGAACTGCACAAATGGAGACAAGACTTCCAATCTGTATGTGCACCGCAATATCCCATTGAGGTAAGATAAGGATATTTCACAACTGTTGGCCTGTATTTTGCCACTTTCATCAGAAAATTAATGTCATTGTTTAGTGCTATACTTGTGCAACCTAATTGACATGCCAAATCTTACATTGAAGGTGAAGCTTGTCTGTTATTGAACCAAGTGATGAAGGGGAAGAACAAGCGGAAGAAAAACAAAAATCAACTCCTGGTGCTGTAATGAAGCACTGGAACTGTGGTGACACAAGTAATGATATAGTTTTGCATCTTAATTTATTGCTATGGCTGGAACGAGCAATTGTTTTGCCACTGATTTGATGCCACTCTTAATGTAATACATAATTATCTCTACTTGTGCAAACAAGGATCTTCTTTGAAGATACCATATATTTTAGTGGAACTGCACAAGAAGATGTTGGAAACATTAATCTAATCGAGGAGTATATAGTAAGCATGGCCACCATAGTAGATAGCAACAGATGGTTCCGGAGAAGTGCTTCATATGTATGCTCTACACAATAAGCCTCCTGACAAAGGTTGGTACTCGCCCACTGATTTCATCCATATGATTGAGCTTTGTCATCTCTATTGGTGTTGTGCTACTGTTTAGATACTGTCATCAAAAAGTGGTATTGTCCTTGAGAAGTGCTTCATCTGTGCTGTTTTAAGTATTTCCTTTCCTTTTTTTCGAGCAAACAGGGATGCTAGCATTTAGTTATCCGCTTGTCTTTGCACAACAGGACCATCCTCCTTTGAAGAAGAATATGGAGTACGTGAAGTGACTAGTTCCGATTATGCCAGGATGAAGAAGCCCTGTCTATCTTCTCATCGGAAGGAGCAGTTGAAGGATGGTTACATTACCCCCCACAAGACCAAACTAACTTCAGCTCAGAAGGACTGACAAATCTCCATTTTCTTGCTGTGATGCGCGAGTACAATGTTGTACTAGGATTCTTTCCGGTGAGTTCCATTTTTCTAAAAGTGTGCTCTACATGGACCATGTAGGTGCCTGTTTAAACTGTCAATTCATAGTACAGTTTGCTTTATACTAATCACTTTTTTTGTATTTGTGCAAACAGGGGTGCTCAGCTTGATTTCAATGGGAACTACACAAAATGGTCATGAATACATCGAATCATTCATTTCCACCACAAGAAAGGAGGTGCCGATAAGTTCAAGGCGTTGCAACATATAAGGGCGAAATCATACAAGCTACGCGCGAATTTGGTTGATTTTGGTGGAACCGCACAAAAGAACAGCTGGTTTATTTAGCACGAGGTGCCATGTCAATGTCCGAACTGATGGCAAACTCTGCCCATTCCACAATCGTAGGCATTTGATATTTTGGAATGGGAAAACCTTGTCAAATTTTGCTCATTGATTTTAGCAAGAAGACATGCGTTTGATATTTTCGAATGGGACGCCCTTTGCGTCAGCAGCGTCAATCCATTTTTTCTTTATTCTTTAGTTGTGAAGTAAATATTGGCTCTAACATGTGAATCACTGAGATGCATAATCATCGATTGTTTTGAATGTTCTCTATGAATTGCCAGGCCTGTGTGTTTGATTGCAATGTACAGGAACGCTAAAAAGCTGCTCAAACTCTTTGTACTCCTTCTGTTCCTTTTTACTTCACACATTGTGAAAGTGCATACCTTTTTCTATAAGATTGGTCAAAGTAGAGATACTTTGACTGCAGACAAAACTTGTATGCAGACTAAGAAAGGACCGGAGGGAGTACATGTGAAACTGCCGCAAACGAGGTGATCACCGTGGGAATAATGCTAGTACGTATTGTTTTGCATGTTCATCCAATGCCAGTGATACAAGAATTCAAACTAATCGAAATAAATGCATTCATACACGGCCGGATTTCATATAAACATGCCGGATTTCATTACATTTCATACATTCTTCAACTAAAAAGGGGTGCGCTGGAGGTATAATTAATTAACCGAAGCTACCCACCTGTGTCTGGCTGAGCCGAAAAGAAGCTTCAGTGACTTAACTACAGGTGCAGTTGCGTAACTGACATGTGGCCCAGATGCCTGTTGGGCCCACATGTCAGTCAGCCAACTGCACCAGCAGTAAAGTAGAAGCAGCGTCCTTCTCCAACATAGCTCTCCGACTCCACGTCGCCACCAAGAAGCTAACCGGCCGTCAGTGGTCAACCCGCCTAGCTTGTCATAGCGATTAGGGCAACTAGGAGCCCAATGATCAGGATCCCCACATGACAAACACCTTTCTTCTTGTCATTCTTCTTCTTGAAGTTCGTGTGTTGCACAACCTTGTTCTTCCCATCAAACTTTGCTTTACCATCAAACTTGCCCTTGTTCTTGAAATTGTGGGGCTAGAAGTTCTTCTTCTGTACCAGATTGGCACTAGATCCTCCCTCAATTCCTCGAGCACGTGTGTCCTTTGCTCTCGCCTTTTCTTCCACATCAAGTGTGCCAATGAGATCCACGAAGGAGGAAGCTTAGTGATGATACCTCCGGCAACAAACTTGTCCGGTAGCATACAACTGAAGTGCTCAAGTTCTCGAGCAAATGACTGTATCTCATGAGCTTGCTCAACCTCGGAGCGCTCTTCAATCATCCTGTAATCATAGAATTGCTCCATGATGTACAGCTCAGTGCCAGCAACCGGAGGCTAGCAGCGGTGGCCTTACTTGGACCCGAGCGGCGGCGACCTACCGTGTTCTACTCTTCCTCGTTTTCGGTGTGGCGCGGCCTCGTTGGCAGCGGGGCGGGGCCTCGGCGGAGCCGGCGATGTCCTCTGTCTCGTTGCTGGCGGGCGGCGCCTCGGCGGAGCGGGGGAAATCCTCCCCCTCGTTGCCGGTAGGGTGGGGCCTCGGCGGAGCCGGCGGTGTCCTCTGCCTCGTTGTTGGCGCCGCGGGGCCTCGTCGACGCCAGCGGAGCGGGGACTCGTCGGAGCCGGCATTGTCCTCTGCCTCGTCCTCGGTCTCGCCAAACATCGCCTCGCCCACTTCATCGCCCTCTTTGTAGGCGGCCGCAGCCTCCGCCACCCGTATGCGGTACCGCCAGCACTCGAGGCGGCCCTCGCGGGCGGAACGGTACGAGTCGAGCAGCGCCTCCTGCTCCGCCCGCTCCGCGGCGATCTGCTCCTCCGCCTGCAGGTGCTCCTGGAGGAGATGGTGGTTGTAGGCGGCGTCGGCCTGCACCTCCCGGAACTGCTCCTCACGCTTCTGCCTCACCGTGTCCATATATTGGGCACGGGCCTCGCCGATGGTCATGGTGCAATGCACCGGCGAGGATGGCGCGGAGGAGGGGGTTGGCGCCGGATCGTCGACTACCTTGTTCTCCATTGGGATGTCGTCGTCCTCCGGCTGCTTGCCGGCCAGCCAGTCGGCACCAATGGCTGCCATCTCCTTGTGGTCTGTCGTCCGCCCGTCCCGAAGAGCGTTGGAGCGCGAGGAAGCCATGGTGGGCAGTAGTGGTGTGGACAGGATAATAGGAACGGATGCGGATGACTACGGCTATGGCCGGCGCAGCAGTTTATATAGCAATGGTGGGCGGCGGAGGGACGGACGTGTGGCGCCGGAGTAGCCGCCTCGGCAACCGCGTATCATTAATGTGGGCAGCAGAAGGACGGACAGACGGCACTTGTGTCGTTTGAAGGCAGAGCAATCGCATGCACCAGGAAGCGGGGCGGGCGGCGCTGACCGTTTCGGGCGGAAAGCGCGCGCGGGCGAGGGAGGCGGTCTGGGTGGGCCAGGGCAGTCAGACTCGTGCTTGGCAGCGGGTCGGTTCAGCAGCCGGACATGCTGGCTCGCCAGCTACCTCGCCGAGCTGAGCGACGACAATCAGACGATGGACGTAGCTTCTGACCAGGAGCCGGCGCCACTGTCCAAGCCGGTTCATGCCGTGTTCACCATAGAGCAGGTGCGGCCGCACTTCGACGCCCTAATGGCGGAAGAGCTACCAGCGTAGGAGGACCTGTGCTGCAACCTCCGTCTCCTCAACGAGCACCGGTGAACAAGCGAACGACAATGTCATCGCGGACATGTGGCCCTATGATCCTGGCTTCCCGAATGAGCAGCGGGCGCTGTATCAGACCATCCGTAGGGCCCGCGAGGCCCTCTCCGTCGTCCTTCGAGTTGTTGCGCTCGCCGTGGCGCCGTCGTCTCGCGTTGTCAACATGGTCAACGGACATGAGGATGAGGAGATGACTTTAGTTGGAGAGGATGACAGTGGGGACCCACCAGGGCCATAGCCACACGTATGCAAGTGCCTCCTTATTAGTATATAAAACTATAATTTTTTTGCTTCCTCCTGGTTTCCTGACATCACGGTCCCACACCATTGTCAACCTATGTAGTGAATAAACGAGAGAATTGCACAAGAAGCGGCCGACAGCTGGGACCAAGCAGCTCGAGCAGTATTTGTGTTTTTGAGGTGTGAGCACTGTAGAGTTTTTCTTGAGCGATGTTTAGCCCAGATATTAATTTTTCTCCTCTAAACAACAACGAAAACATCGCTGCAGCTATTAACTGGGCGGGCTATGGCCCGTCTAGCCCAAGCCAGATATCCAGCCCAGATATTAATTTTTTTCAAGCTGAAAATGGCTAGCCCAGCTATACTTTTTTAGGAATACCCAGGCAAGGTCAAGTTGTTATTCTCCGCCCCGCTGGGCTGCAAATCTTTCCTAGGAGGGATGCATTAGGCTTAACAAGAAAATGGGCTTTAAGAAATAATAAATGGGATGTAATTATAAAAACTGGGCAGTAACTATAAAAAATGCACCAAACACGTAATTACTTTATAAAATATTATTTCTGGATATTGAAAATTTTAATTTCATTTATTGTTGCGAGCTTAATGTTTCGTTGGATTTTTACGTAATATAAATTTATATTGAAATTATATTTAATCTGACTAGAAATTTCGAGATAAAAATATTTGGGATCCCATCAAAATGTGGGAAATTTTATTGAATTCTGTTTTGAACGGTTGGTTGAAATGGGTTGTACTTTTAACAAACTATAAATGGGTTGTAGTAAATTCTATTAGAATTCAAAAATTGGCTGCACATTCTTACAAATCTCAAATGGGCTATAAGTTCTCTGCCACACACTTGTGGCCTTACTAAGTTGACGCGTCCCCTAAAAAAAAGAGAGTTGATGCGTATGGAAGGCTTTGTCAACTTATAGTCAACACACGGTTCTAGCAGCAGTGGCCGTTGGATGTCCATCCAATGGATGCCGTGCTTCTTCTTCAATCTCGGATATTCTAGCTTCACCCGCCCAAAAAATGATTCCTCCCCCTGACATCTGGGGCGCACCGTTTCGGAAGCTAACCTGTGGGCCTACTAAGTTGACGCGTACCAAGGGCTTTGTCAACTTAGTCAATATAAACGATTCTAGTTGCAGTGACCGTACGATGTCCATCCAACAGTCGTCGTGCTTCTTCAACCTCTGGTCTTCTTGCTCCAGCCGCCCAAAGCAGCGCCGGTCGTTCCGCCTGCTCCTGCCTCCCGTGGCCGGCTGTGCTGCCGCGGAGGCCTCACCGCCCCTACTACTCCCACCGCTGGCCAGGCCATCCCTCCACTCACCCACACCCCTTGTTATTCTGCGGCGACGGCAGCCTCACACCGCAGCCGAACCAGTGAACCCTCGTACTCCTCTCCGCGTGGGTATCCACTGCCGCGTCTTCCCCGGCTCCGCGTCGTCCCCTTCCTAGGCCTCGCCGTCGTCCACCATCGTGGTGCTCTCGACGCGGCGTGGTCAATGTGGTCAACGACCGACTTCCATCGGAAGAGTACTGTACGTGGAGAGGCTGACAGCTGGGTCCACGGCCGCAGCAAGGAAGTGCCTCCTTATTACGCGCAAAATAATTATTTCTCTACCTGACAGCGGGGACCCACCGGACGGGCCACCGTATTTCGTGAAAAAAATGTTTCCCCCTGACTGCTGGGACCCACCAGCTACATCTTCGCACGCAAGAAAGTGCGTCCGGGCAAAAAAAACGATTCGCCCCTGACTCGTGGGACCCACCAACTACATCTTCGCATGCAAGGAAGTGCCTCCTTATTATGCGCAAAATAATGATTCCTCCACCTGACATCTGGGACCCATCGAAAGGGCCTCTGTATTTCGCGAAAAAACACTACCGCCGCTGACAGCTCGGACCCACCAACTATATCTTCGCACGCAAGGAAGTGCCTCCTTATTACGCACAAAAAAATGAATACTCTCCCTGCTAGTTGGGACCCAGTATAGTGGGAGGCTGACTTGTGGGCCTACTAAGTTGACGGGGACGGAGGGCTTTGTCAACTTAGTTAATATGCACGATTCTAGCTCCATTGACCGTACGATGTCCATTCAACGGCCGTAGTGCTTCTTCAACCTCTGATCTTCTTGCTCCAGCCGCCCAAACCAGCGCCGGTCGTGCCTCGTGCTCCTGCCTCCCATGGCCGGCTGCGATGCCGCGGAGGCCTCACCGCCCCTACTACTCCCACCGCTGGCCAGGCCATCCCTCTACTCACCCACACCCCCTGTTATTCTGCGGCGACGACAGCCTCACACCACAGCTGAACCACTGAACCCTCGTACTCCTCTCCGCGTGGGCATTCACTGCCGCGTCTTCCCTGGCTCCGCATCGTCCCCTTCCTAGGCCTCGCCGTCGTCCACCGCCTTGGTGCTCTCGGCGCAGCGTGGTTAATGTGGTCAACGACCGTCTTCCATCGAAAGAGTACTGTACGTGGAGAGGTTGACAGTTGGGTCCACGGCCGCAGCAAGGAAGTGTCTCCTTATTACGCGCAAAATAATTATTCCTCCACCTGACAGTGGGGACCCACCGGACGGGCCACCGTATTTCGCGAAAAAACATTTCCCCCTGACTGCTGGGACCCACCAGCTACATCTTCGCACGCAAGGAAGTGCGTCCGGGCAAAAAAAATGATTCGCCCCCTTGACTGCTGGGACCCACCAGCTACATCTTCGCACGCAAGGAAGTGCCTGACAGTCGGGACCCACCTGGTCGAAGTGTACGTAGCGTTGTCATTCTGGTCGCGAACGTGTATGTACATATTGGTCGATGTAGAGGCGCGCACGTGTCGTAGTAGAGGTGCGCACGTAGCATGTACATGTACGTACAACGGCTAGGGTGCAAGAAAGTAAATACGGCCACGTACGTACATACGAGCGGGGTCTCGAACACCTACTCGCGCGTACGTACGGCCAGGGCTCGTGTACATGGCTGGGTCGGAACGGAGAAACAACGTCGTCGTCGTGTTCATGGGGAGCCAACCGGCTGGGTCGGAACGGAATGCGTCGCCGTGTTCATCGGGAGGGCTTGGACGGAACAGCCGATGGAAACGAGGCCTGGCGTACCGCAGAATGGAGGAAACGGCCTTGTGTTCGACCGGCCACGGTCGAAACGGGATCCTGTTCATCGGGAGGGGTCTGGCGTACCGTAAAACGGAGGAAACGGACCTCCTACGGTTGAAACGGGGGTCCTGTTGATCGGGAGGGGTGTGGCGTACCGCAAAACAGAGGAAACAGACTTGTGTTGGAGCGCTACGGTCGAAACGGGGGTCCTGTTCATCGGGAGGGGTGTGGCGTACCGCAAAACGGGACTCCACGGGATACTTTTCATCTCCACCGTCGACCGCCTCCAGCCTCCACGGGCTACTGTTCATCCACCGTCGACCTCCTCCAGCCTCCACCTGCGACTGTTCATCCACGGGTTTCTGTTCATCCAGCCTCCACCGCGCGCTACTCCACCGGCTACTGTTCAACCAGCCCTCTCCACGGGCTCCTGTTCAACCACCCCTCCATGGGCTACTGTTCATCCAGCCCTCCACCGTCTACTGTTTATCCAGCCCTCCAAGGGGTGGTCCTGTTCATCCAGCCCTCCATGGGGTCCTGTTCATCCAGCCCCAACCGGCTCAATCGATCGGGGTCTTGTTCATCCAGAGGCAACACCACGGGGTCCTGTTCATCCACCCCCATCGGGAACTGTTCATCCAAACCCCCAACAACGCTCACTGTTCATCCAGAGGCAGCATCGATCGGCTTCAGTTAGCAGCAGTAGCGAAGGAATCGCTCGATCGGGTTCAGTTAACAGCCATCGATCGATCTCCCGGATTCAGTAACGCGTAGCCTGTAGTGCAATCGCTCGGGTTCAGTTAGAGCCCAATGCCTCGCACCCACGCGCGTGCGTGTAGGAGAGAAACGCGCATCGCTCGGCCCCGACCACCCACCGTAACTGGGAACACCCCGATATTTTCCTCGCCCTCGCTTCTACCACGGTTTTTTTCGTCATGGACGGCCCAAAGAATGTCATGCAGATGCGTCTCCGGCCCGCCCGGACGAAAAGCCCATTTTCTGTCATGATTTTTTTGTCATAGAAGTAGGACCCCACCACATCTATGATGATACCGGGTTTTGTCACAATTATCGTCATAGAAGTGTCATAAGTATGACAGAATTTTTTTTCGTTCGGCCCAAAATGTCACGGATGTGTCTTTTTTTTGTAGTGCCACCATTATTCTGTTATTTGATCATGTGTATATTGTGTACCTTCATAACGATGCTCATGTAATATGATGGTGGTTCAGTTTCGAATGTGTGGAGTAGGCGGATGTCAAAATTGATGGAGAAAATAACAAACTGGGACATGGGAACGCAAAGGAAGGTAGATCAATTAGTTTTGGAAGAGATCCATGGATCAAAAACCAACCTTTTCTCACAAAATCCAAGAAATCATAAGAAATTGGGTATGGGGCAAGAAATTGTTCAATTAGGTAAGAAAAATTCAAATTAAGGCTAGAAGATGAGGGTGTATGGGGCTCCAAATTCGTGGCAACCTTGCTCTTGATACCACATGATGTAGCGCTAGGCCCTTCGTTTGCCCGATCTTGATGAATTGGCAATGAATTTGAGGAAGAACATGAAGAATAAGGGGAATACTCATGGAATCAAGGAAGAACACAAGGGGAAACACACAAGATGCACCAAAAGATACACATACATAGATCCATCATCCAAATCATCTATAAGAGTGCGAAAGATCAAGATAGTGTTCTTTCCCAAGTCCTAGAACAAGGAGGGCTTGAATTCCATGGACTAATCTACTCCTTGAGGTGGTCTTGTGCTTCTAGGGAGTCTTCCCCTCAAGAGGAGGTCATGATTCCACTAGAGAAGATAGATCCCACAGAAGGGACATACATGAGCTAAGCTCCATTGGTTTTAGTTCTAATCCTAGCTAACCCTAGAAAGAAGGTGGGGGATAGGTATATATAGGCTAGTAAAAACAAGTTTAGTACATGGTTTCGACATGAGGTCTCGAGTTTGAATTCCGCCGACCGCAAACCTGGCACGAATTTTTTAGGAGAAAAATAGTGAGTGTTCGCCAGATCACTTTACAATGTACTCCCTCCGTCCGAAATTACTTGTCATAAAAATGGATAAAAAAAGAGTGCAGCAATTCAGTGCCCAGGCTCATCTGCGCCCGATCAGAAAAAAAAATTCAAAAAAAAGAAAAATTCAAAAAATTCCAAATTTTATTTCCATGGTAGACAATTTATTGCGTGAGGTTCGCTCCAAATATTAGCTCATTTTGACATCTGAGTAACTCTCAGCAAAAAAGACAAATCGGGTCAAAACTGTACGTGAACAGTAAACTGTTTTACAGACCCCGAATTTGTTTTTTTTGCTGAAAGTTGCTCAGTTGTGCAAATCATATGAAAATTGGGTTGGACCTCACGCACCAAAATTTCTATCATGGGAAAAAATTCTAATTTTTAATTTTTTCTAGGTATTTGTTTTGAATTTTTTATTCAACAAGGGTGCAGATGAGCCCGGGCTCAGAAAAGGATTTTCGATAAAAAAGAGGTGTATCTAAAACTAAAATACATCTAGATACATCCCTTTGTATCTATTTTGACGACAAGTATTTCCGGATGGAGGAAGTATGACTATAGCTGATCTGCGTGGCATCGGCCCTACACCAAAATCCGTGCAACGGCAGGGAAGGCGTTCACACCAAGGTTGACCACCTGGGGAACTTTCGCCAGATATCATTTCTGATATATAACAAAACTAAGATACATGCATATACTAAGCTGAAATAGAACTTAAATTATTACTCATGGTAAAGATATCTTATGCATCAGTACATTGAACCCATAGTACGTGCCGGTCTATCTTTACACCTTTTCTGCACGCAAGCTAATATAGGGTGCGTACGTAATCCCGGCTATCTTCAATGGCAATAGAACTCGCAGTCATCCGCTGACGGGAAACACGTCAGGCCTGGCTTCACGCAGCAATAGCACTTATACAGCTCCCCGCCATTGCCGGTACATCCCTTGAGACTGCAAAATATGGCGTTACGCTTGCTCTCACCGATCGCCGTCGAGTTGACCACAATGCCGTCAGTGGTCGTGTTTGTCTGACCATCTGAGATGCCTCTTCCAGCAGCTCTGAGACGACCTAATCCATTGATTATTATGCATGGTTGTCAAAATTCATCAATACATATGAATGCTATGTATAGTACTCCCTCTGTCCCAAAATAAGTGTCTTAATTTTGTACTAGCTCTAGTACAAATTTGTACTAAGCTTAAGATACTTATTTTGGGACGGAGGGAGTACCATACTACGTACATAGAAGAAGACAATCATGATGTATATATATGCTTACATTCCGTTGTCGCAAGGCACCCGATGAGAAACAAGATGGTCATCACGTGCAGTACGTCATTCCTCCTCATGCTGGTTCGATTTTTTTATTTATCCCTTTGCTGGATGGTAACCAAAAGGAGTGAGGGGGCAGTAACCATGGCCGCCTCGCGCTTATACATATATATATCTGTACTAGGGATTACCTCAAAAAAAAAAAAAGGAAGGGAGGGTGCCAATTAAGTAGAAAGTTTGCATACATGGTATTGAGATCGCGCTAACTAATGAAGATCGGAGAGCAGAAAATCGTAGCAATTAATTCTCGTCTTGTAGCAATAGAAAGTTTGCATGCTGTGGATTCTCCATTTTGCACCAAACCTTAACCCTTGGGGATTTGTTACCCCCGGCGGAAGGTTGTCATCCGATGCACGCAATGCCAGAAATTGCTTGGAGATTTGTTACCTTAACCAGAGTTTTCTTTTTACTATTTCGGGATCACAGATGTAAATATCACGATTGCATAAAGATTACATGTGTTATACTATCGACTAATTGACACAATACAATAGCAATGCAATCCCATGAAACATGCGGGGAATAGGGGCATCTCTAAGCCTTCTCCTAAAATTTAACTTCCATTTCCCAAAACAACCTCCCGAAGCTTAGTTACACGGGGATAACTCCCCATATTTTCAATTGTTTTGGGAGTTGCTATAAGCCTATAACCCACTCGGCATGAGTGGTTAGCTATATATCAAAGACAATGGACTAGAGACGCTTGAAGGATGCAACATGAATGAGGATGGAACAGGTACCCTTTCCACCCTTTGGGACAACCAGTTTACCTTGTCAGGGTATGCTTAAACAGGGCTCTAGCGAGTCAAATTTGTGGCTGACACGCCCAAAATGGTGAGGTTGGTGACCCAAATGTTGGTGGTGGAAGGTTAGTGATTTTGTGAGATTCTCGGTGTTGCGTACTTCTGTTTTACATGATAAAGCCACCACTTTTGGGAAAATTCACTTTGGCTCCGCAAAGATAAAGTACCAGTGTTGCAGTGACTAGGCATGTCTGTTGCAATGTTGTCTTCATGTTGCAATTAATTGTTCTCTACGTTGTTACAAGCCTTGGATTCCACTCCCTCCGTTCTTAAATATAGGCCTTTTTAGATATTCCAATATGGATTACATAGAAAAAGCAAAATGAGTGAATCTACACTGTAAAACAAGTCTATATACATCTGTTTGTAGTCCGTACTGTAATCAGCAAAAGGGCTTATATTTAGAAATGAAGGGAGTACATGCCATACCCTCGATGGTTTTCTCAGTGATTTGTTGCAACATGTGCAGATTTTTTTATAACATTAATCATGCGTGGATGTGTTCAAAATGCTGCAACGTTTTCTTGCATGTTTTCTATAGACCACATGAAAAAAATGTTACGACAATGTTGCAAATGTATAAGAAAATGTTGTGTGCAATGACTTTCTTTATTGCAATGATTGGGGGTATGAGATCAACATCTTAATTTAGTCGCGAGTGATGTGGGCACACCCTCCACCCGACCTCCACCTAGCGGCGCCCCATTTGTGTTTGCATGTAGAACATGAAGCTTTAGTATGTAGTATAGTTCGGCTCTTGCGTAGCTATCTCGTTATTTCCTTCTATAATTTAACAGTTTATTTAGTTGTTATAAAAAATCTTTATTTTAGCTATCATGTCTTTTTTATTAGATTTATCTTTTTTGCTTCAGCCACTACTTATAAAAATAGTTTTGCATTAAATCGTCCCATCTAGCAAAAAAATCATGAAAACAAATGTTATTTTTACTATTATTTAAATATTAAAGGATCAAAGATAATTGAGATGTCGAGTGGGGGGGGGGGTGCGTAGGCACTATGAAAATATACCTTTCTTAGTTGATTAAAGCGATTACGGAAATATAAGTTCTCTACGGATGCAAGTGAGTGACACACCCTATATGATGAACTAACACGAGCAAGCAAGCTACACAAGGTACAACTACCAAGAAAGTAATAGCACAAAGTAAAGGTTAAGTGTTGGCTCCCTCGAGCGAAGTAACCAAATAATTTTTGGTTTCTAGAATTAAAATTATTTACAACTTCAAAGATTTGATGACGGAACATTTTGTCGCATCATACATTTACAACTTCAAATATTTCATCAAGGAACATTTTGTTGCATCGTACGTCTACAACTTCAAGGCATAAATCCCAAATTTGTATGTTCAAATTCAACATTAACACATATTTAATACCCCGATAAGCAAGAAATTGAGCAATGTGGCCGCATTCACTTGATGTGCAATGTCATCGACGTAAAGAAGACGTGGTGCGGGCGTGTCTTCTGCCATGGCCAAGTGGGCGCAGGGGCTGCTCTGTCGCTCCATTGACATAGTGCAAGATAGAGAGGATATCATAGACAAGGCACTGAAGGCGTTTGAGGACCAGTTCAAGGAACAACTTCCAAAGGCGGTAATGGCAGCCTTGCGGGGCTTGTTCAAGGTTGATGATTCGCTTGCACGAGAGGTAGAGGAGGCCCTCAGCAACCACCACGACGCTGTCTGCCTAGGACCCCTCTGGTCGTTAACGGGCTCCATAGGTTCTAATGTTAGTACAACCTTATTATGTTGCGTCGAGGTACTGTAAGGGGCTGTCCATGGCTGCAAGTGTGGCTGCCATGGCAGCGATGTGGGTCGCCTGTAGGACTGTCATGGTAGTGTTTTGGTGTTTGCATCTGCCGGCCGTGGCTGAGATATGTTCGGCTACCACGGCAGGGGAAGCTCGATGGCTAGGCACACTTTGTTGTGTTTGCAAGTCTCATAGCTGGGCTGTGGCTGTGTTAGGGTCTGTGATAGTTTCCCAATGTTAAGAGAGAATATTAACTTTCTGTGCTGGAATGTAAGGGGCCTAAATTGTGTTAATTGGCATTCCACCATCCATGAAACCATTGCGGCAACAACCTATCATGTGGCATGTCTGCAAGAAACTAAGCTTGAGCATATGGACCAATTCATTGCTTCATACTTGGGTGGTAATAGACTTCATAACTTTGCTCACCAGCCATCTACAGGCACCAGGGGTGGCATACTGCTATTGTAGGATGACAATGCAGTCCAAATCTCCGATGTGGTAAACACAGTTTACTGTCTCTCGGCCACGGTGCTCATCCGTGCATCCGGGAATGTGTTCAAGATCACTGCCGTGTATGGCCGAACTGAACCATCTTGCAAAGGTGAGTTCTTCGCAGAACTTATAGCCCAAAAACCAGTGCCAGTGGTCAAATGGCTTGCATTGGGTGATTTTAATTAAATATATCAGGCAAGGGACAAAAATAAAAGAAATATTAACCGGTCGCGCATCAATCGCTTCTGCAACGCCCTTCATGCTTGTGAGCTAAACGAGATACATCTTCAGAACCGGAAGTTCACTTGGAGCAACGAAAGAGACAACCCGATGTTGTGCAAATTGGATGCATTTTTTTGCAACGTCGACTGGGACACTTCCTTCAACACCCATGTGTTGCATGCCCTCTCCTCGTCACTGTCTGACCATTGTCCCGTTCTCCTTGTGGATGATAGTGGGCCCCGCAGGCCGCAAACCTTCAAATTCGAGAATTTTTGGACGTCAATGCCAGGGTTTAATGAGGTGGTGCTTAACGCTTGGAATGAGGAATGCCACCATTTAGAACCCTACCAGAGGCTCTTTCATAAGCTCAAGAAGACGGGACTGAGGCTCATTGAATGGAGTAGGAATTGTTCTCCAGGGCTAAGCTCCACCTCCATGCCGCCCTCCTAGTGATCCTTCGCCTGGACATCGCTCAGGAGGGGCGTATTTCTCCATCCAAGAGCAAGATCTACAAACCAAGCTCAAGCGGAGGGTTGTGAGCTTGGCAGTATTGGAGAGGGCCAGAAAGAAACAATGCGCGAGAATTTCCAATCTGAGAGAGGGTGACACCAACACAAAATTCTTTCACCGGAGGGTGAACGCGAGGCGTAGGAAGAATCACATTCATAGGATCCACAACAATGGATGGATTACGGACCATGAGCAAAAGGAGAGCTTGATCTACGAGCACTTTTCCAGTGTGTTGGGAAAAGGGGCCAGGAGGTCCATGGATTTCAATTGGGAAGAGCTTGGCCTTGACGACCAGGACCATGAGTTGGATGGGCTTGACTCCACCATCACTGAAGAGGAGGTAAAATCTGTGATTGATCAGATGCCCGGTGACAAAGCACCTGGGCCTGATGGCTTCACAGCCGTCTTCTTCAAACGATGTTGGCCCATCAACAAGGTGGACTTGATGAATGTCATCCGCTGTTTTGACAACCTCCACCCAGCCAACCTAAAGTGGCTAAACTCGGCAAATGTGGTGCTTCTCCCCGAGAAGGATGGATCCGAAGAATCACTGACTATAGACCTATAAGCCTCATCCACGTTGTGCCCAAGATCACCGCTAAGGTGCTTGCCAACCGCGTTGGACCGCACATGCAGTCTCTCATCTCCAACGCGCAAAGTTCTTTCATTAAGAGAAGAAGTATTCATGACAATTTCATGTATGTGAGGGGACTTGCACACAAACTTCACAAAAGTAAAACACCCTCTCTCCTCTTCAAGCTCGACATCTGAAAAGCCTTTGACTCGGTCCGATGGGAATACATCATTGAGCTCCTACAAAGAAGTGGGTTACCTCTCAAATTCCATAACTGGATCACCGCCTTGCTGCATACGTCCTCCTCGAGGATCTTGCTAAATGGGGTGGCTGGCCCTCCGGTCCTGCATGCATGCTGACAGGGTGACCCTATTTCACCACTACTTTTCGTCCTCGCGATTGATCCGTTGCAGAAAATCCTCCAACTTGCAACCTCCCACGGTCTCTTCCATAAGATTCGAGGGTGGATGGCAATTTTCCGCACCTCCCTCTATGCCGATGATGCGACAGTTTTCATGGACCCTATCAAGAAGGATATTGAGAACCTCGCAAGGGTGCTCACTTGCTTTGGCAATGTAACCGGCCTATGCACCAACTTTCAGAAACGTTTGACTTGGAACCAATACTTGCCAGCCAGTCGGCCACCCGAGCTACTTTCCCCATCAAATATTTGGGCCTCCCACTAGCTTCGGAGAGGGGACCTCAAATTCCTTGAGGATAAGGCGGCGGCTAGATGGTACCATGGGATGGGCAGAACATTATGGCCACAGGTCGGTGTGCTCTTGTCAAGTCAGTCCTCACCTCGCAGTTGACCTACCACATCATTGCTCTCAACCCTCCGGCCAGCACACTACATAACTATAACAAGATTCAGAGGGCATTCCTTTGGGCGGGCACGGACAAGGCCACCGGGACCAAGTGTAAGGTAAATTGGCGTGCCGTTTGCCACCCAACCAACCTTGGGGGACTCGGTGTCATCGATCTCACAAAGTTTGCAAGGGCGTTAAGGCTTAGATGGCTGTGGTTCGAATGGAAGGACCCGACAAAGATGTGGGTTGGCCTCTGTCGTGGTTCTAAGACTGACAGTAGAATGGGGGGGGTAGGTATGAGGAGGCAAGATCCTAGCTACGGTGAAGTTGTGCACGCAAGATTTACGAGTTCAGGCCCTTCTCAGAGGAAGTAACAGCCCTACGTCTCGGTGCCCTGAGGCTGGTCGATTGGATTATGCGTGAAGTTACAAGGGGTGCTGTAAGTGCATCTAGTGCCACCCCCAGTTGGTTTTGGAGTATTGACGACAAACCTGGTTGAGGGACTAATGTGTTTGTGAGAATTGTAGGATAACACAGGTAGTAGTCCCTTATTGATTCGGTTTACCTACCGGAGATGACCCCTAAAAATGTATGAAGACATTGACGACAATGGTGGTATGTGAAGATATTCACATTGAAGACTATGACAAGAGAAGACATTGCGTGAAGACTTTAGAGCGCGAAGACTTAGTTGTTTCGTTGTTTCCTTTTTATTCTTTGTTGAGTCATAGGAACCACCGTACTGTTAAGTGGGGTCCCAGTGAACAAAGTCAGAGTGACTGAAGTGATGCTCAACCAAAATCCTATGTCTTCGAGCGAAGACAATGAGAGCAAATCTTATCCAGAGCTGGATGAGTCAGCTTACTTGCAGCCCAAGTCAAGCTGTCGTGTGTGTTTGAAATCTAACCGTTGGAACACGTGTCAGTTCCTTAGTGACCCAGGGTCATTTCGGACAAATCAGGTCGGGTTGCCTAGTGGCTATAAATAGCCCACCCCCTACACCATAAATTGGTGGCTGCTCAGAGTTAGTGCACGGCTTCTGTCGTTTGAGAGCAACCCACCTCCGAAGCTTTTGAGAGAGAGAAATCCTTGCGAGGACAAAGCCCAGACACCCAGAGCCAAAGAGTGTTAGGCATCACTGAAGTCTTTCTGTCTGCGTGACCTGAAGACTTGTTACATTTGAGGACTGTGAATCCTCCAGCTGGTTAGGCGTTGCGTTCTGAGCATCCAAGAGTCATTGTGGATCGCCGGTGAACGAAGTCTGTGAAGGTTTGGAAGTCTACCTTGAAGACTTACCAGAGTGATTGGGCGAGGACTGGGTGTCCTTAGCTCAAGGGGAATAAGGTGAAGACATGGTCTTCTGAGTTGAATCTCCGCCTCCCTAACCAGACGTACAGTTGTCACAGCAACTGGAACTGGTCCAACAAATCCTGTGTCCTCACCAAGTGACTGGTTCTATCCTCTCCCTCTCTTTACTTACAGTTTGTCTTCGTGAAGTCATTGCCCGCTTGCACTACCTGTTTGACTTCACTGTGTGACTACTATCATTGTTTCACTTCATACTATCTTCCATCCCGATCTTTACTACCTAGCTGCTATTAGTCTTCATGCTTTCACTTCATTGCATACTTGACTATGGCTTGCTTAGTGTAGTCTACCTTCCGCTACATATCAATAGGTTATATCTATTGTTTGTCTTCGAAACTCTCATGTTTTGAAGACTTTCATAAAAATCGCCTATTCACCCCCCTCTAGTCGATAACTAGCACTTTAAGGTGCGAACCCTTGTCCCAGAGGAGGGGGGTGGCTGATATAGAGTGCGGCAGGACTCCAACCCTCCTCCGTTACATAGGTTCAATGTAATGTACATAAAGAGGGAACGTTACTGATAACGCCAACATTAAAGTCATATAAATGATCATTAAGACTACGGAGTGAACGCCCGACCGTTGTATTCAGAGTGACCTTAGATCTTCTGTTCTCTGAGTGGTTTCTGGTATGGTCGAATGAATATATCCTGGTCGAATGAAATTGGGCTATCCGGGTGAACCCTCAGTCGAGTGGGTTGTGTCCTGTGGTGATTTCAGTCGGTAAAATCTGCTGTCCTTTGAATGTCCTTGTCTGTAGGGCAGTGTCCTTGGGTAGGGTGCTTAGATCAGGTCTATTGCCCTACCCTAGGTACATGTCATCGTCATTAGCCCCCAAATGGTTCTGGGTCTGAGTGGAGATGGAGTTGAAGGTGCTTCCGACCCAACTTTCATGCTTCAGAAGCACTTTACTTGGATTGGTGAACCATGCAAAAACTTCGACTTCATTTTCAGTCGCCTTGAGCCATTCAGAAGTTGTCGAGTGAACTTCGTTGATAAGCTTCGAGTGTTTAATATGGTATAAAATCTTCGGCATGATTGACTGCTCTACCGTTCCCGGATCTCACGGGATTTGAAATTTGGGGAAGCGCGCAGGGCGGAGAGGGCCGCGGTAATGAGAGTGGTTTAGGCAGTGGCGCCTCGATCCCTGCGCCACCTTTTTCACCACGTATGTGACGCCCGGATAATTAAGCTGCAGTAACTTTCTACTAATGATGCCACGTCACCTCGATTACTGTTGCTAATCTCACGTTAGTTCGAAACTAATTCAAATTCAAATTCAAAATCAAGCAAACAATAAAAGTTTTCAAATATTAAAACTAAAATGTTCGGGGTGAGCCAAATAATCCATACTAAATATTGGTGTAGAAACCACACTCCTCTAAAGTATTTAAATGCACCATAGTAATTAAAACAGCAGCAAAACTGTTATTTAATAAATACTTTTAAATAATAAATAATTACAAAACTATTTTATTTAGGTGCCAAAGTTAATGTGGCAGTAGTATATTTATAAATACAAATTTAGGTGCTAGTGTTAATTTTTATAAAACTGAAATAAAAAGGAACAAAAATAAAACAGAAAACAAAAGAAAAATAACAACAAAACTAATCTACTGGCCCTGTGGCCCATTAGCCGAAAACACGGCCCACTTAACCCCTTCTCCCTTCTCCTGTTCACCCCCGTCGCGCGGGACGCGCGCACCGTGTCCATGGCCGAAGATGGCCACGGGGCGGCCATCCGGTGCCCCCCGGCTCCTTTAGGTCGACGGCGACCCCTCCCCGAACCCCCCTGGCGAACCCTAGCTCACTCTCCCATCTCCCTCGCGATACTCTCTCCTTCCCCGCACTACCCCAAAGCACTGCCGCCATGGCTTCCGTCGATCTCACGGCCACCGTCGCCCCCACGCCTCGAGATCGCGCCTAGGAGGTGCGCCGTCGTCCACTACGTCCTCTACGAGGACTAATTCGAGCTCTGCGCCTCTCCATCGCCAGATCCGCATCGTCTTCTACCTCCGGCCACTGAAGCTCTGCCGCGTCGCTTCGCCGCCCCCAACGCTCCGAGACCTCAACGAGCCTTCCTTGTGCTCCCCGGTGAGCTCTGCCTTTTTCCCCTCTTCTTTCTCCACGAATCCGTGCCCACAGCCGTAGTAGCCGCCTCCGCTGTAGCTCGCCTCCGCCGCCGTGCTCGTCGCTGTCAGCACCGTCACCGACGAGCTCGTCCGAGCATGTAGCCGTGCTCGACGCATGCATAGGAGCTCAACGCCACCGCTAGCTCGCCCTGCCATGCCCCGCATCACCGTTTGCGCTCACGCCCAACTCCGGCCGTCCGCCGATGTGCTCGCCGCCGTCACTTCCGGCCACCTCCAGCCACGCCACCGCCGCCACTGGATGCGGCTCACCGCACTCGTTTAAACGCCACCTCCCGCGCTCGAAACGAGCCACCGTAGCCGAAACCCGACCACCTCCCAACGCGCGCCGCCGCAAAACGTGGTCACCGGAGTTACTCCGGCGACGGCGCAGACCTGGCGCTACGTGGCGGCCTACTGGGTCACTGACCCGTGGGCCCAGGGGCCCCTAGTTGACTGGGTTGACCAGTCAACCCTGCTGACTGGGCGCCATGTGCCACCGACATGTGGGACCCCCCTCAGTTAACTAAGACTAATCCGAATTTTAAACTTAAACTATAACTAATATTGCCACTGACAGTGGGGGCCACCTGCTAATTAGACTATGTTAGGTTTAAATTAAACTCTAGTTAAGCCTCTCTCTATGACATGCGGGACCCACTAGTCAGGGTTGACCTGGACCATCTGAGGTTTGACCGTTGACGCCTGGATGATGTCATGCCGACATCACCGGTCACTGTTTTGGATAATTCGAATTTAGATAATTAAATTAATTCCAGAGTATTAATAAAACTTTAAAAATTAATATAAAATAATATGTAACTCGGATGAAAATACTTTATACATGAAAGTTGCTCAGAACGACGAGACGAATCCGAATACGCAGCCCGTTCGTTCACCACACACCCCTAACATATCAAACTCGCAACTTTTCCCCTCCGATTCATCTGTTCGAAAGCGCGAAACACCGGGAATACTTTCCCGGATGTTTTCCCCCTTCGCCGGTACCACCTCCTACCACGTTAGGGCACACCTAGCACCGCGCATTGTCATGTCTTCCATCGTCATGCTTATGTTTGCATTATAATCATTGTTTCTTCCCCCTCTTCTCTCCGGTAGACTACGAGACCGACGTCGCTGCTGGTGCCCCGACCGACTACGCTGTTGACGACCCCTACTTGCCAGAGAAACCAGGCAAGCCCCCCCTTGATCACCAGATATCGCCTATTCTTCTCTATACAGCTTGCATTAGAGTAGTGTAGCATGTTACTGTTTTCGGTTTATCCTATTCTGCTGCATAGCCTGTCATTGTTGCTACATTTGTTACCCTTACCTGCTATCCTACTGCTTAGAATAGGATGCTAGTGTTCCATCAGTGGCCCTACACTCTTGTCCGTCTGCCATGCTATACTACTGGGCCGTGATCACTTCGGGAGGTGATCACGGGTATATACTATATACTTTATATACATGACACATGTGGTGACTAAAGTCGGGTCAGCTCGTTGAGTACCCGCAAGTGATTCTGATGAGGGGGCTGAAAGGACAGGTGGCTCCATCCCGGTAGAGGTGGGCCTGGGTTCCTGACGGCCCTCGACTGTTACTTTGTGGCGGAGCGACAGGGCAGGTTGAGACCACCTAGGAGAGAGGTGGGCCTGGCCCTGGTCGGCGTTCGTGGATACTTAACACGCTTAATGAGATCTTGGTATTTGATCTGAGTCTGGCCATTTGGTCTATACGCACTAACCAAGTACGCGGGAACAGTTATGGGCACTCGGCGTCATGGTATCAGCCGAAGCTCTTTTTGACGTCAGCGACTGAGTGGCACGCGCCGCATTGGACCGTAAGCTCGCGCTTGTATTAAGGGGGCTAGGTCTGCTTCCGGCCGCGTACGCAACGTGCAGGTGTGCAATGGGCGATGGGCCCAGACCCCTGCGCGCATAGGATTTAGACCGGCGTGCTGACCTCTCTGTTGAGCCTAGGTGGGGCTGCGACGTGTTGATCTTCCGAGGCCGGGCATGACCCAGGAAAGTGTGCCCGGCCAAATGGGATCGAGCGTGTTGGGTTATGTGGTGCACCCCTGCAGGGAAGTTTATCTACTCGAATAGCCGTGTCCCTCGGTAAAAGGACGACCCGGAGTTGTACCTTCACCTTATGACAACTAGAACCGAATACTTAATAAAACACACCCTTCCAGGTGCCAGATACAACCCGGTGATCGCTCTCTAACAGGGCGACGAGGAGGGGATCGCCGGGTAGGATTATGCTATGCGATGCTACTTGGTGAACTTACCATCTACTCTCTTCTACATGCTGCAAGATGGAGGTGGCCTGAAGCGTAGTCTTCGACAGGATTAGCTATCCCCCTATTATTCTGGCATTCTGCAGTTCTGTCCACTGATATTGCCCCTTTACACATATACCCATGCATATGTAGTGTAGCTCCTTGCTTGCGAGTACTTTGGATGAGTACTCACGGTTGCTTTTCTCCCTCTTTCCCCCTTTCCCTTCTACCTGGTTGTCGCAACCAGATGCTGGAGCCCAGGAGCCAGAAGCCACCATCGACGACGACTCCTACTACACCGGAGGTGCCTACTACTACGTGCAGCCCACTGGCGATGACCAGGAGTAGTTAGGAGGATCCCAGGCAGGAGGCCTACGCCTCTTTCGATCTGTATCCCAGTTTGTGCTAGTCTTCTTAAGGAAAACTTGTTTAACTTATGTCTGTACTCAGATATTGTTGCTTCCGCTGACTCGTCTATGATCGAGCACTTGTATTCGAGCCCTCGAGGCCCCTGGCTTGTATTATGATGCTTGTATGACTTATTTATGTTTTAGAGTTGTGTTGTGATATCTTCCCGTGAGTCCCTGATCTTGATCGTACACGTTTGCGTGCATGATTAGTGTACGGTCAAATCGGGGGCGTCACAAGTTGGTATCAGAGCCGACTGCTTGTAGGAATCCCATTCCATACTCCTTGGCCGAAGTCGAGTCTAGACATTGCAAAACTTTTACTAACATGGCTGTGTGGCTTATGGGCTCATGTCGCCATTGGGTGGTATTAGGATCTTTTACTCCTTGATCTTTACTCTGGGACTCTGAGCTCTCTACTATTCAGGTTAAAAGATTTTGCTAAAAACAAAACTAAGTTTAGGTTCTCGAAAATACTTTCTCCCGGAGAGCCCCTCACTTCAGATGATCGCCTGCTGCACTAGAAGATTCCAAAGTTACTGTACGATGTTCTCTCGAGTCTTTGTGACATCGCATTTGTGATTTCCTTCCACCGTCAACCCCTATGAAAACTGCATACACTTGCCATTCATACAATCATTCCCCGTTGATGTTGTTATTACAAGATGTCCCGAAATACTCTCTGTTGTCCCGAGAATCCTTTGAGCTTACTGCCTTGCAGTTCTTTACCACATGAATACCCCTACGAATAATTCCTCGCACTTGTCGAGTATCCGCTCATCCCCAGTTGATCATGTGTTTCACAAAAGTCTTCAAAATACCATTCAATCTTCCGAAAATCCCCAGGAGCCTTTTGCTCTTGAAATTCTTGCTTGCTTGCATTATGATTAATGCCATAAGTCTAGTAATCTTATTGACATCCTTTGTCATTATCATTTTGAGTCTGTTGATTCAATATGTTGCGGTTGCTCGCAATCCTCAACCGAATCGTAGAATTCACCCTTCTGGCTTAGACACCAATTTTAAACATGAGATGGTTCTCGCCGAATCAAATTGCCATCGATTGTATACCTAAGCCTATTCAACTTATCCATCTTTGATCAGACCGATTGCTTCTGATCTCTTGATTTGGAAAACATAATTCCTTTGCATTTGATTGAATTAGTCGGTTGTTTCTATAATTTGATCTCCTTGCATTGTATCTTCCTCTGATTGAGTACCAATTCTCACATCAGATCCCTTGAGGACCACCGGATCCTTTGTGGGATTTTATCCGATAGCGTCCTTCATATCCAATCACTTTGGAAGTTCTTTCTCCATTGGTAAATCCTATCCTCTGATTGACCAACCATGCTCTGCTTTCGAGCTTGTGTTATTTACTCCTGAAGTTTGTGGTATATGTTCCTAAGAGACCCTGATGGGTTGAACCTATGCCTTTTTCTAATCTGTGTGAACCCGGAAACTACTACGGGTCATACTCTACTGTTGTTATGTCAGATAAAATTTCAACACAACTTCGTTGAAGGCGAGAAGTGAATGAAAGGTTATGCATTAGAGAAGTGGGAGTCGCCCTTGAACTTTGTGTTCATGCCCATGGACACGATGTAGATCCTATCATAAAAGCTTCTTGTAATAATAATTGTTTCCTTGATATAATTTCATATGGTATCTGAGAATTGACCCCTTTGCAGTCGTGGTTCCGGCCATGTTCTCCTTTAAATACCATTTCTCGAACAAGTTGAAGTACTTGTCTTCTGTAGAGCAATACCCCAGTCCAACCTCTACTTTGGTTTGTCGTCGAGTATTACCCCCTGGTATCTCGAGATTATCACGGAACTACATAACTTCTTATGAGTTCTCCATCAAGTATTACATTCTCATTGATTCCAATTTTTCACGGGCTCCGAGTTAATAAACACTCAAGGACATCGATAACTGAATCGAGTCCGCATCGCGATTAAACAACTCTTAGTAATCTTCTTTGCTTACGAGTTTGTACTCGATCACGTAAGTCCTAGCCTGCTCGGCTATATCATTATCATGCTAAACTTTAACTGTGCTACCTGGTCCTTATTCCTGGAGCACAACTTTCGACGATGAGCTAAGCTTACGTCGATCTTCCTCATCATATCATTTCGCCCTGAACAGCGAGCTTAGTTTCGAGTTTGTGTCGTACCCTTGGTTCCAATAACCTTTCGCTTCACCATTCCTTTGCCTTGATGTCATCGCCGATCGATTACATCTTTAGGTAATCTCTCGACAAATGTGTCGTGATCATCATCAACATTCTGAGCTCTTCTAGAATATAAATCAAATTCATGATGAGAATTACCATCCTTGCCCCTCGATGATTGTGTTATCATCGACAACATTCTTGCCTTCCCACAACACAAACTTGTTCATGTTATGAATGCAACTTGCTATCCAGCTTGTATGATGTCCCACCTTGAAGTATTAATGTCCTTTATGACAAGGATGTTGTGAGGATTGCTCCACCTCTTAAGGAATTCTTGGAATTGTGATACTTCTCACCCTCACAATTCTTTCTTGGTCCCCGTGTTGATTTTAACCGGGATACCAACACGTGAACCGTGTTGCTTGGATTCTGTACTTCTAGCAACCCTATTGCTTTGAAGTTAATGGTCGATAGTTTCATTCTAAGTCTATTGCTTATTGAATCATCATTCAAACATTGATCGTGCTACCTAGTCCAGATTTCCGGGTGCCCCCTTCTATCATAGTTAAATTGTGTATGTTTTCCTCGAGCATACATCATTATATCATTTGATCTGACTAATGTTATCTCCTTCTTCACATAACTGTGGAAATCCGTCATTTTGGAAATCTCAATGAATTGTCGCTGAGTCAATCAGCCACCTCCTCACCTCTCCTTGGTTTAATGATGAACTCTTATTTTGGAACTCGCTTCCATAGTTCATTTCCCGAGAACCTTAAAATGTTGTCTCGTCAAATTGTGTCACACCTTTTCTTCCCAGACATCCTGAGTCTGAGGTATCCTAACACCGACCAGATCTGAATCTCGGTCAGATATGATGGTTGGAATACTTTCCAAGAGTCACAACATTGGTCTTTATATGACCCGGTAAGGTGATGTCATGCCTAGCACACCTGGCCGGAGGACCTATTGTTATAGTTTCCATCTTAGCAAGGTTAACCAATCTTCCATGAGGAAATTGTGAGACTTATTCTATAAGTTGTTCCTGATGAATCCTTTGTATGTCCAAGTCCGACCTTTGCTTGAAGACCATGTCAATGCTATCTCAAAGCATGTCTGTGGTACTCCGGTTTTCAACAAGAACATTTGAAGCCCAATGCTAAATGTTTCTTGCTCAATTATCCAAACATCACTGTATGGGTAGTGTCATGAAGTTTCTCTCCCCTTACCTAAAGGGTTTTCTACATAATATCGTGTCACAGATATCAGGCTCTGCTTATCCTTGGGAAGGATATGGCCCTGAAATATGTGTTTAAACACATTTTCCTTTCCATTGTTCTGTTTAATCTGATAACCATATTTTCCTTTCCATTGGTTGGTTTAACGTTTCTCGTGATCTATATGATCTAAGCAGTAATATTCTCCTGCTCATGTAAACACCTCGGTGTACAATTCTGTCAGCAAGACCCTGTTACTATTGTCGATGACATTCCGGTAGCCGCCGATGGACGAGAACTTTGCCTATTGGTCCGCCTCGTTCAACGAGCAAGAGAATGGTTCTCTTCGTCCCTCGCCCTTGGTACCAATGATGCTGTCAACATAACTGACCGGTTATTCTCTGACATGCCTTGCTTACATGATCGTGCAAGACGTCACCCCTCTTCCTACTATTAACCCACATGGTGGGCCCATAACCCACAGTTCCACACGATCGAAACCTGACTCTCCTGTACACCCCCTGTCCGCAAGGTTGTTCCTCGTGCGTGGCCTCGTATGTAATTCACGGACCACCTTCCTAGTGATCTATTTTGGTAACACAAGCAGTACTTATTCCCGTTGCTCTGGACCCCTTTCACACTTTGTTTCAGGCAACGAACGATTGCCTACCTGCTTGAAACTTCCCATGATACCTCCTTACTTTACTCTCGATATCTTCTTAAGTTTCAATACGAGAGTTACTTTCCGCCACCTTCCCCGATGTTATCGACCAAATAGTCAACCTTGCAGAGGTCCGTTCTTCTGGAATACCCACCCTTTATTCTTTCGTAAGTACGATGGGGTTCCTGAAGAAAGGATGCAGACTTCATCACGATGACGTGAAGAAGAGAAATGAAGACATCAACATAATGGATCAACCTCTTCGAGAAGAGCAACCAAGAACGAGAAGAATCATTAGAATTTCGTAACCTATTCTTCCCCCTTACTCCCCTCTTAAATCTCGGGACGAGATTTCTTGTAGTGGAGGATAATTGTGACGCCCGGATAATTAAACTATAGTAACTTTCTACTAATGATGCCATGTCACCTCGATTACTGTTGCTAATCTCACGTTAGTTCGAAGCTGATTCAAATTCAAATTCAAAATCAAGCAAACAATAAAAGTTTTCAAATATTAAAACTAAAATGTTCGGGGTGAGCCAAATAATCCATACTAAATATTGGTGTAGAAACCACACTCCCTCTAAAGTATTTAAATGCACCATAGTAATTAAAATAGCGGCAAAACTGTTATTTAATAAATACTTTTAAATAATAAATAATTACAAAACTATTTTATTTAGGTGCCAAAGTTAATGTGGCAGTAGTATATTTATAAATACAAATTTAGGTGCTAGTGTTAATTTTTATAAAACTGAAATAAAAAGGAACAAAAATAAAACAGAAAACCAAAGAAAAATAACAACAAAACTAATCTACTGGCCCTGTGGCCCATTAGCCGAAAACACGGCCCACTTAACCCCTTCCCCCTTCTTCTGTTCACCCCCGTCGCGCTGGACGCGCGCACCGCGTCCATGGCCGAAGATGGCCACGGGGCGGCCATCTGGTGCCCCCCGGCTCCTTTAGGTCGAGGGCGACCCCTCCCCGAACCCCCCTGGCGAACCCTAGCTCACTCTCCCATCTTCCTCGCGCCACTCTCTCCTTCCCCGCACGACCCCGAAGCACTGCCGCCATGGTTTCCGTCGATCTCGCGGCCACCGTCGCCCCCACGCCTCGAGATCGCGCCTAGGAGGTGCGCCGTCGTCCACTACGTCCTCTACGAGGACTAATTCGAGCTCTGCGCCTCTCCATCGCCAGATCCGCATCGTCTTCTACCTCCGGCCACTGAAGCTCTGCCGCGTCGCTTCGCCGCCCCCAGCGCTCCGAGACCTCAACGAGCCTTCCTTGTGCTCCCCGGTGAGCTCTGCCTTTTTCCCCTCTTCTTTCTCCACGAATCCGTGCCCACAGCCGTAGTAGCCGCCTCCGCTGTAGCTCGCCTCCGCCGTCGTGCTCGTCGCCGTCAGCACCGTCACCGACGAGCTCGTCCGAGCATGTAGCCGTGCTCGACGCATGCATAGGAGCTCAACGCCACCGCTAGCTCGCCCTGCCATGCCCCGCATCACCGTTTGCGCTCACGCCCAACTCCGGTCGTCCGCCGATGTGCTCGCCGCCGTCACTTCCGGCCACCTCCAGCCACGCCACCGCCGCCACTGGATGCGGCTCACCGCACTCGTTTAAACGCCACCTCCCGCGCTCGAAACGAGCCACCGTAGCCGAAACCCGACCACCTCCCAACGCGCGCCGCCGCAAAACGTGGTCACCGGAGTTACTCCGGCGACGGCGCAGACCTGGCGCTACGTGGCGGCCTACTGGGTCACTGACCCGTGGGCCCAGGGGCCCCTAGTTGACTGGGTTGACCAGTCAACCCTGCTGACTGGGCGCCATGTGCCACCGACATGTGGGACCCCCCTCAGTTAACTAAGACTAATCCGAATTTTAAACTTAAACTATAACTAATATTGCCACTGACAGTGGGGGCCACCTGCTAATTAGACTATGTTAGGTTTAAATTAAACTCTAGTTAAGCCTCTCTCTATGACATGCGGGACCCACTAGTCAGGGTTGACCTGGACCATCTGAGGTTTGACCGTTGACGCCTGGATGATGTCATGCCGACATCACCGGTCACTGTTTTGGATAATTCGAATTTAGATAATTAAATTAATTCCAGAGTATTAATAAAACTTTAAAAATTAATATAAAATAATATGTAACTCGGATGAAAATACTTTATACATGAAAGTTGCTCAGAACGACGAGACGAATCCGAATACGCAGCCCGTTCGTTCACCACACACCCCTAACATATCAAACTCGCAACTTTTCCCCTCCGATTCATCTGTCCGAAAACGCAAAACACCGGGAATACTTTCCCGGATGTTTTCCCCCTTCGCCGGTACCACCTCCTACCACGCTAGGGCACACCTAGCACCGCGCATTGTCATGTCTTCCATCGTCATGCTTATGTTTGCATTATATTCATTGTTTCTTCCCCCTCTTCTCTCTGGTAGACTACGAGACCGACGTCGCTGCTGGTGCCCCGACCGACTACGCTGTTGACGACCCCTACTTGCCAGAGAAACCAGGCAAGCCCCCCCCCTTGATCACCAGATATCGCCTATTCTTCTCTATACAGCTTGCATTAGAGTAGTGTAGCATGTTACTGTTTTCGGTTTATCCTATTCTGCTGCATAGCCTGTCATTGTTGCTACATTTGTTACCCTTACCTGCTATCCTACTGCTTAGAATAGGATGCTAGTGTTCCATCAGTGGCCCTACACTCTTGTCCGTCTGCCATGCTATACTACTGGGCCGTGATCACTTCGGGAGGTGATCACGGGTATATACTATATACTTTATATACATGACACATGTGGTGACTAAAGTCGGGTCAGCTCGTTGAGTACCCGCAAGTGATTCTGATGAGGGGGCTGAAAGGACAGGTGGCTCCATCCCGGTAGAGGTGGGCCTGGGTTCCTGACGGCCCTCGACTGTTACTTTGTGGCGGAGCGACAGGGCAGGTTGAGACCACCTAGGAGAGAGGTGGGCCTGGCCCTGGTCGGCGTTCGCGGATACTTAACACGCTTAATGAGATCTTGGTATTTGATCTGAGTCTGGCCATTTGGTCTATACGCACTAACCAAGTACGCGGGAACAGTTATGGGCACTCGGCGTCATGGTATCAGCCGAAGCTCTTTTTGACGTCAGCGACTGAGTGGCGCGCGCCGCATTGGACCGTATGCTCGCGCTTGTATTAAGGGGGCTAGGTCTGCTTCCGGCCGCGTACGCAACATGCAGGTGTGCAATGGGCGATGGGCCCAGACCCCTGCGCGCATAGGATTTAGACCGGCGTGCTGACCTCTCTATTGAGCCTAGGTGGGGCTGCGACGTGTTGATCTTCCGAGGCCGGGCATGACCCAGGAAAGTGTGCCCGGCCAAATGGGATCGAGCGTGTTGGGTTATGTGGTGCACCCCTGCAGGGAAGTTTTTCTATTCTAATAGCCGTGTCCCTCGGTAAAAGGACGACCCGGAGTTGTACCTTGAACTTATGACAACTAGAACCGGATACTTAATAAAACACACCCTTCCAAGTGCCAGATACAACCCGGTGATCGCTCTCTAACAGGGCGACGAGGAGGGGATCGCCGGGTAGGATTATGCTATGCGATGCTACTTGGTGAACTTACCATCTACTCTCTTCTACATGCTGCAAGATGGAGGTGGCCTGAAGCGTAGTCTTCGACAGGATTAGCTATCCCCCTCTTATTCTGGCATTCTGCAGTTCAGTCCACCGATATTGCCCCTTTACACATATACCCATGCATATGTAGTGTAGCCCCTTGCTTGCGAGTACTTTGGATGAGTACTCACGGTTGCTTTTCTCCCTCTTTTCCCCCTTTCCCTTCTACCTGGTTGTCGCAACCAGATGCTGGAGCCCAGGAGCCAAACGCCACCGTCGACGACGACTCCTACTACACCGGAGGTGCCTACTACTACGTGCAGCCCACTGGCGACGACCAGGAGTAGTTAGGAGGATCCCAGGCAGGAGGCCTGCGCCTCTTTCGATCTGTATCCCAGTTTGTGCTAGTCTTCTTAAGGCAAACTTGTTTAACTTATGTCTGTACTCAGATATTGTTGCTTCCGCTGACTCGTCTATGATCGAGCACTTGTATTCGAGCCCTCGAGGCCCCTGGCTTGTATTATGATGCTTGTATGACTTATTTATGTTTTAGAGTTGTGTTGTGATATCTTCCCGTGAGTCCCTGATCTTGATCGTACACGTTTGCTTGCATGATTAGTGTACGGTCAAATCGGGGGCGTCACAACGTACCACGCGCGTGACTGTTGCGGGATTTGACAGGATTGCCTGGGCCCACAAGTCAGTCACTCGGGGAACAAGCCCATATAAGGCGTTTGGGCTGGTGCCTTTGCACTGTGCACCCCATTTCCTTCCTTCCTCCTCTGCTTCTCCACTACGTCCGCCTCCTCCCTCGATGCCGCCGCCCAGCCCGAGCGCAACCCGCAGCGATGGCGAAGGACAAGACGGCGGCTCTGGAGCGTGCGAAGAAGGCGACGGCGAAGGCGAAGGGCAAGAAGACGAGCCGGGGAGGAACGTCGTCGAGATCCGGCCTGCCGCCCGGCTGGATTCAGGGCGACTGGATTCGATCCATGATCCAGTAGGAGGATCTAGAGGATCTGGAGGAGGAGGGATTGATTCACCATGGCTCCTGGCGGCTTCCGGAGGACGAGACCGAGCCGCGGCCACAGGAGGGTGAGTGTGTCCTTCTCGCCACTCACGTCGACCGCGGTTTCTCTTTGCCCCCACATCCTTTTTTCGGGGTTTTCTGAATTTCTTTGGAGCCCAACTTCATCACTTTTCTCCCAACACCATCACATACCTTGCTGTATTCGTGTCCATGTGCTAGAACTTTCTCGGGTGTCGACTGCACTATGGTCTCTTCAAGCACATTTTCACTTGTCGTTCTCAGTCTGTAAAAAAGGCTAATCCGAGTGATGAGAGGACACACGTGATCCAGATGTGTGGAGGTTTAGGAATCCAGATGAGGGGTAAAAGCACTTTCCCAACTATGATTCTTCCCGAGTTAGTCAGGGGTTAGCAGTCGACCTGGTTCTACTGCAAGGACCAGCCGACTCCTGGACAGTCAACTAGCCTTCCCCCGTTTTCCATGGATCGAGTTGAGAAACCCTCCCCCTTGAAAGTGACTCCAGCTGAGAAAGTGGAGGTGAATATGCTGGTTGATCGAGTAGTCCAACTTGTCTGTGATGGTGTGACTGGCATGGACTTGCTAGAGGTATTCCTCGGTCGACGTATCCAGCCACTTCAAGCCCGCGATCATCCAATGTGGATGTACTCAGGTATTGAAGACAACACCCGGATCCACCCGAAAGAAGTCGATGAGGAGACGGTGGCGCAGTGGTTGCAGGGCATCACTGGCAACAAGGACAACCCCAGGGGGTCTAGGAGGGTCCCTCCATTCGACCACATCAACGAACCAGACAAGGTCCGACTATTTCCTTCCGAGTGTCTTTTTGTTCTGACATGTATTTACTTTTGAAACCGACTGATACCCGGTCGACTCTGTGTCTTGCAGATTTATACCGAGATGTATTCGATGCCCAACGGGTAGCAGGAGCAGGAGCCAGAGGGAGAGGCGAGCGGGGGTGACAGCGGCGACTGGCATTCTGATGGAGGGGAAGACGATGAGAGTGACGACTCAAGCGGTGGTGAGGAAGTCGACTCCCCCTCGCGCCGAAAGTCGATCCAAGCATACCCATGAGCCAATAAGTATCCGTGGCAAAGCGACTGCACAGACTGGACAGACTTCAAAGCGCACTCGGACGTCTTCTCCTGTGCCAACTGAGAAGGCTCCGAAGCAGCCCAAAGTCGCGCCATCAAAACCTCGGAAGGCCTTGCCCAAGATCAAAGTGGCTATCCCCATTGCTTCTGGGTAATCTTTGAATTCAACTTCTTAGTTTGGCATGACTTGATCTTTGGTCGACTCACCTCGGAAGGCCTGACCGAGTGAATTTTGAAATTTGCAGTGCTGCTACCTCTGGGACTTCTGTTTATAAAGATGGTGATGATGAGGAGATGGAAGACGCAGTCACCTCCAACGCGGGTATAACTCTTGCCATTTTGTCTTTACTTTATCAGCCATTTTGACGGTCGACTGAACTCTTGCGATTGATTCCTTTGTAGCTCCGCCCAATGTTATTGAACTTCCAGACGACGATGAGGATGTGCCATTGAGGCCCACGGGAAGGAGGAGCAAGACTTTGAGCAGGAAAACATCAACTAGCAAGACGTCTCAGTTAACGCCAGTGACGGAACCGGTGATTCAGCAGTCCGGAGACATCAACCGGGCTTCTGTTACTTTTGCCATTCCATTGTCAAGTGCGCAGCCTTAAGTGTCGACTGCACAGGTTCCAGCTGATCCACCGTCTTCACTTTTCACCACCCATCATGTCCCAGAGGACAAAGTGAGTGCTGCCAAGGAAGCTATACGCCAGGCAGGCATCATGATGGAGCAGATGAAAGTGGTTCGCGAAGCTAGTCAGCTGCTTATGACGCCAGCTCAGCACTCCAGACCAATGTCCAGGTTAGCTTATTTCCGACTGGTCTTCTAGCTTGACGCTTGTTCTGTTAGGATATGGTACCTGAAAACTTTTACTGTGCATCTATTTGTCAGTCTGCACTTTGCATATGTACACCCACTGGGTGTTTCAATTTTTGCTAAGTAGTTTTTCTTCTTGAGTCGACTAGGTTGTGCCGATTGAATCTTTGAACCAGTGGGGGCACGCTGAGTGCACCCACTGGGTGTAGTCTCCGAGATTACCGTCGAATGTTTGATTCGGCAGGGGTCTTTGAACATAATTTTTCCACTCGTTCTGAGCAGATCATGTCGAGTGGAATTTGAACCAGTGGGGGCACGCTGAGTGCACCCACTGGGTGTAGTCCTCGAGACCGTAGTCGACTGCGCGACTATGGTCTGAGAATCAAATAATATATATTTTTTTGACTGGACGGACCAAGTCAATTGGAAAGTCGAACTAGTGGGGGCACGCTGAGTGCACCCACTGGGTGTAGTCCCCGAGACTACTGTTGAATGTTTGATTCGGCAGTAGTCTTAGAACTCTTTGAACTTGTTACTCTTTGAACTCGGAAGCAACCAATCTTTGCATCTGTCGACTGACTATCCTCTGACCACAGAAATCTTGTGAACTTGGAGCTCGGTTTGCTAACTTGGAGTAGAAGCAAATCCAGCTCAATCTTGATCTGGAGTTGGCCAAGACGAATCTGCAGAAGGCTAAGGATGATGTTGCTGGTATGGAAAACTTGTCGACTGATTCTCCTGCTATCTTTCCCTTCCTTTTTCTAACTCGAATGTTATTCTTTGTAGAAACAATGAGAGAAGCTTTGGAGAAGGAGGACTCTGATCTTGCGGATGCACAAAAAATGGCAGAAGACAAAATGACACTCGCTGACCAGAAGCTGGCCTCAGTCGGAAAGCTGGAGGAAGAGAACACCAAATTGAAGGCTGCCCTTGACGAAGCCAACAAAGGGGTGACTCAACTGAAGAAGGACAAAGGGATCTTGACTGACAAGGTGGAAGACATCTCCCGCAAGAGAGACGAGCTGGAGGATTATCTGGGAGGACTCGCCAAGAAATTATTCCTCATGCTTGAAGGTATTTGTCTTCGTCTGATTGATTTGCTTTTGTCGACTAGTCATAAAACCGTCGACTCATTGTTTCTCTGTGAACGCAGAATTCTGTCAAAACTTTGAGGCAGAGACTGGTCAAATCGAAACGAGTTTGGACCCCATCAACTCCCCTGTCAAGGATGAAGCTGCCATGAATGTGCTCTGACTGGAATCTCGTCTTGCTAGCGTCATCGACTACCTCGCTCGACTGAAGGTTGCAGTGTCGCGGATCGACACAGCGCTCTGGCCAAGGGCGACGCTCCAGAATGATCTCGAGTCTCTGATGACTCGACTCAATGAGATCCCCAGTCGAGTGTAGGAATGGAAGAAGTCTGCTGCTCGGTGTGGTGCTGACGTGGCTCTGTCTCTGGTTCGCGTTCACTGCAAGGAAGCCAAAGAAGAGAAGCTAGCGGCGATCAAGGTTGCCAACACCAAGAGGCTTGACTTCCAGTCCTTCATGGAGACTTTCATTGCTGCTGCTACTCGGATTGCTGATGGAATCGACCTGGACGAGTTCGTCGAGCCTTCCAGTCCTCCTACTGCAGAGTGAACAAACTCTTTTATGATCTGTTTAAATTCGCCTCGGTATGCCGAGTGGGTTTGTAACCGTTAAACCTCTTCGGGCCTGAAGCCCGAGTACTTTAATCCGCGGTCTGGAACCTCGCGGGATTTATCTGATCTTGAATATGCTTGTCTTTATTTCCCAGCGGAACTTGAATCTTCACTCGGAATAGGTTTTTGTTCTTGTTTGTATTTGTGGCGCAGCTCCGAGGAGAAGGTCGCAGTCGACCTACACCTCGCCGTCCATGCGGATCAGGATGGAGCGCACGTTATACTTGTGGCGCAGCTCTGAGGAGAAGGTCACAGTCGACCCGTACCCCATGGTCCTTGCAGATCAGGACGGAGCATACGTTATACTTATGGCGCAGCTCTGAGGAGAAGGTCGCAGTCGACCTGCATCTCGTCGTCCTTGCGGACCAGGACGGAGTGGGTGGCCAAGTCTCCGCATGAAAGAATCGTTCTTCACTGGAGTGTGTTTAACTTAGGCGAGTACGGGACTGCGGCTAAGCCCCCGAGTGAGAGGATTGCTCTTCACTCGGTGGGATTTTTCCAAACTTAGGCGAGTACAGGACTACGGCTAAGCCCCCAAGTGAGAGGATTGCTCTTCACTCGGTGGGATTTTTCCAAACTTAGGCGAGTACGGGACTACGGCTAAGCCCCCGAGTGAGAGGATTGCTCTTCACTCGGTGGGATTTTTCCAAACTTAGGCGAGTACGGAACTGCGGCTAAGCTCCCGAGTGAGAGGCTTGCTCCTCACTCGGTAGGATTTTTCAAACTTAGGCGAGTATGGAACTGCAGCTAAGCCTCCGAGTGAGAGGCTTGCTCCTCACTCGGTAGGATTTTTCAAACTTAGGCGAGTACGGAACTGCAGCTAAGCCTCCGAGTGAGAGGGTTTCTCCTCACTCGGTAGGATTTTTCAAACTTAGGCGAGTACGGAACTGCAGCTAAGCCTCCGAGTGAGAGGGTTTCTCCTCACTTGGTAGGATTTTTCAAACTTAGGCGAGTACAGAACTGCAGCTAAGCCCCCGAGTGAGAGGGTTGCTTCTCACTCGGTAGGATTTTTCAAACTTAGGCGAGCACGGAACTGCAGCTAAGCCCCGAGTGAGAGGGTTGCTCTTCACTCGGTAGGATTTTGTTTTTGAAACTTAGGCGAATCGGGTTCGCAGCTAAGCCACCGAGTGAGAGGTTTGCTCTTCACTTGGTAGGATTTTTCAAACTTAGGTGAGCACGGAACTGCAGCTAAGCCCCCGAGTGAGAGGGTTGCTCTTCAGTCGGTAGGATTTTATTTTTGAAACTTAGGCGAATCGGGTTCACATCTAAGCCACAGAGTGAGAGGTTTGCTCTTCACTCGGTGTGATTTTTTACACTTAGGCGAGTACGGGACTGCAGCTAAGCCCCCGAGTGAGAGGTTTGCTCTTCACTCGGTGGGATTTTTTGAACTTAGGCGAGTGCGAGACTGCAGCTAAGCCCCCGAGTGAGAGGGTTGCTCTTCACTCGGTAGGATTTTTTCAAACTTAGGCGAATCGGATTCGCAGCTAAGCCCCCGAGTGGGAGGCTTGCTCTCCACTCGGTAGGATTTTGTTTTTGAAACTTAGGCGAATCGGGTTCGCAGCTAAGCCACCCACTGGGGGATTTTGAACACATGTATAAGTAATAACAATCATTTAGGAGACTGTAAAACCGTGTCTTTGATAAACAAACTGAACGGTACTTCTTATTACATCTCAACAGTCTGAATGCTTACATATAAAAATGGCGGAGCAACTCCGCATTCCAAGCGCGTGGCTCGTCTTTCTTGTGTTCCACATCGTACAGGTGGTACGCTCCATTGTGGAGCACTTTGGTGATGATGAAGGGGCCTTCCCAAGCGGGAGCAAGCTTGTGTGGTCGTTGCTGATCCACTCGGAGAACCAGGTCTCCCTCCTGAAATTCTCGACCTCTCACATTTCTAGCATTGAACCGACGAAGGTCTTGCCGATAAATAGTCGACCTGATCAGGGCCATCTCTCTTTCCTCTTCCGGATATCAATAGCATCTTGCCGGGCTTGTTCTGCTTCTGCCTCTTAGAAAAGTTCCACTCGCGGGGCATTGTGAAGTAAATCAGTCGGCAGCACAGCTTCGGCTCCATAGACCATGAAGAAGGGAGTCCGGCCAGTCGACCATTTTGGCGTTGTTCTCAGACCCCACAGTACTGATGGTAACTCATCTACCCAGGCACCGGCCACATGCTTGAGGTCGCGCATCAATCTGGGCTTCAACCCTTGGAGGATCAAACCATTTGCTCTTTCTACTTGTCCATTCGACTGCGGGTGAGCGACTGAAGCATAGTCGACCCGGGTGCCTTGGGAAGCACAGAAAGCTCTGAACTCATCTGAATCAAAGTTTGGACCGTTGTCTGTGATGATGCTGTGCGGGACTCCATATCTGAATGTTAACTCTCTGATGAAGCTGGCAGCGGTACCCGAGTCAAGGTTCTTGATGGGTTTGGCTTCAATCCATTTAGTGAACTTGTCGACTGCAATGAGCAGGTGGGTGAAGCCACTTCTGCCAGTCCTCAGAGGTCCAACCATATCCAATCCCCAAACAGCAAAGGGCCAGACAAGTGGAATTGTCTTCAAGGCTGACGCAGGCTTATGAGACATGTTGGAGTAGAACTGACAACCTTCGCATTTGTCGACTATGTCTTTTGCCATTTCATTCACCCACGGCCAATAGAACCCCGCTCGGTATGTTTTGGCCACAATTGTCCGAGAGGACGCATGGTGACCACAGGCCCCCGAGTGGATGTCGTCGAGAATCATTCGACCTTCCTCTAGCGTGATGCACCGCTGAGCGACTCCAGTAACACTCTCTCTGTAAAGCTGTCCACCTATTACGGTGAAGGCTTTGGATCGTCGGACAATCTGACGTGTTTCATCTTCGTCTTCTGGAAGCTCTTTCCTGAGAATATATGCGATATACAACACTGTCCAATCAGGAATGACGACCAAAACCTCCATGATTAAGTCGACCACGGCTGGGATTTCAACTTCAGTCGGATTAGTGGAACTCTTAGGTTGCGGGGGCTCTTCTGTGAAGGGATCCTCCTAAACTGATGGTGTGTGAAGATGCTCCAAGAACACATTGCTGGGAATGGGCTCTCGCTTAGAACCTATCTTTGCCAGGTCATCCGCTGCCTGGTTCTTCAGTCGGGGAATGTGGTGAAGCTCTAGCCCTTCAAACTTCTTTTCTAACTTTCTTACTGCATTGCAATAGCCTGTCATAGCTGGGCTCGTGACGTCCCACTCCTTCATCACTTGATTGACCACTAAATCTGAGTCGACGTAGACCATTAGGCGACGGACGCCGAGTGAAATGGCCATACGCAACCCATACAGAAGTGCCTCATATTCAACTTCATTTTTGGAGGAATCAAAGTGAATCTGAAGGACATAATTGAGTTTGTCGCCTCGTGGAGATACCAGGACTACTCCAGCACCAGAACCATTCAGCATCTTGGATCCATCAAAGAACATAGTCCAATGTTCCGAGTGAACTTGAGTCGGTTGCTGCTGTTCAATCCACTCGACAAGGAAATCTGCTATTGCTTTCTTTGCCTCAAACTTGATATCCAACGGAAGGAGTTCAATCGCCCACTTTGCCACTTGACAAGTTGCATCTCTGTTGTTCAAAATTTCTGACAATGGAGCATCGCTGATGACCGTGATCGAGTGATCTGAGAAATAATGTGCAACCTTCTTCGTGGTCAAGTAAATTCCATAGACAAGCTTCTGATAATGCGGATATCTCTGCTTGGACGGAGTTAAGACTTCGGAAATGTAGTACACTGGGCGCTGAACCTTGTAGGCTTTACCTTCTTCTTCCCGCTCGACTGTGAGTATTGTACTAAAAACTTGTCCAGTGGCTGCAATATACAACAGTAAAGGCTCTTTGCTGATTGGAGCAGCGAGCACCGGCTGGGTGGAAAGCAGGGTTTTGAGCTCTGCAAACGCTGCGTCACCTTCAAGAGTCCACTCGAACTTGTCAGATTTCTTCATCAGTCGGTAAAGAGGCAACGCCTTTTCGCCGAGACGAGAGATGAATTGACTCAAAGCGGCCAAACAACCAGTAAGCTTTTGAACGTCGTGTACACGCACGGGGCGTTTCATTCGAAGAATTGCACCAACTTTCTCTGGGTTTGCATCGATCCCACGTTCGGAAACGAGGAAACCGAGTAACTTGCCACCTGGAACTCCAAACGTACACTTCGACGGATTGAGCTTGATATCATATCTCCTCAGATTGGCAAAGGTTTCAGCAAGGTCAGTCAGCAGGTCGGAACCTTTACGTGACTTAACCACGATGTCATCCATGTACGCTTCCACATTCCGACTGATTTGAGTGAGCAGACACTTCTGTATCATGCGCATGAATGTGGCACCAATATTCTTGAGACCAAAGGGCATGGTGACTTAGCAAAAGCACCCAAATGGGGTGATAAAAGCTGTTTTTATTTCATCGGGTCCATACAGCCGGATCTGATGGTACCCGGAATATGCATCCAGGAAAGACAACCGCTCACATCCCGCAGTCGAGTCGACTATCTGATCGATGCGAGGAAGAGGGAAGTGATCATTCGGGCAGGCCCGGTTGATATGCTTGAAGTCGATACACATACTGAGTGAATCATCTTTCTTAGGAACCATGACGACATTGGCGAGCCACTCGGAGTGGTAAATCTCTCGGATAAACTCAGCTGCCAGAAGTCAAGCCACTTCCTCGCCAATTGCCTTTCTCTTCTGTACGGCGGACCGTCGGAGATGCTCTTTGACTGGTTTTACCTTTGGGTCGACTCGCAAACGGTGCTCAGCCAGTCCCCTGGGCACACCTGGCATGTCAGAAGGTTTCCATGCGAAGATGTCCCAGTTCTCACGGAGGAACTGGATGAGCGCTTCTTCCTATTTGCTGCCGAGTGTTGTTGAGATATGAGTCGGAGCAGCATTGGGATCAGTCGGGTGAATATGAACTGCCTTTGTTTCACCAGATGACTTAAATGTAGAATCTGAAGCAGGCTTCTTAGCTCTCAACAAATCACCCGGATCTGCAGTCTTCTTGTATTCTTCCATTTCAACTACTGCCATTTGCTCATCGGCGATCTTTGAGCCCTTCTGGAGGCACTCTTCTGCTCGCTGCCGATTACCAGTGACCGTGATCACGCCCCTAGGCCCAGGCATCTTCAGCTTGAGGTACACATAACATGGTCGAGCCATGAAACGAGCATATGCAGTCCTGCCCAGAATAGCATGATAGGCACTATGAAAATCCACAACTTCAAATGTCAACTTTTCCTTACGGTAATTGTTCGAATCACCGAAAACCACGTCAAGAGTGATCTGGCCGAGTGAATCAGCTTTCTTCCCAGGGATGACTCCGTGGAATTGCATGTTGCTTTCGCTGAGCTTGGACATCGGAATGCCCATCCCTCGGAGAGTCTCAGCATATAGAATGTTCAGGCCGCTGCCTCCATCCATCAAGACCTTAGTCAGTCGGGTGCCCCCAACGACTGGGTCGACCACCAATGCTTGCCTCCCGGGGGTGGCAACACGCGGGGGATTGTCAGACTGGTCGAATGTGATGGGAGTCTTGGACCACTTCAAATATGTCGGCGTTGCGGGAGCAACCATGTTTACTTCTCTGTTGATGACCTTCAATCGACTTTTGCTTTCAACGTCAGCAAAAATCACCAAAGTGGAATTGACGTTGGGGAAACCCTCATCATCTTCTTCCTTGTCCTCGTCCTTATCAGACTCTTTCTCCTTCTCACCAGGCTGTTTCTCTCGGAACTGCTGGATTAGGAGCCGACATTGCCGAGTGGTATGTTTGGGGTAAATCAGATTACCCTCTTCGTCCTTCTTGGTGTGAACATGGCATGGCAAATCCAACACATCATTTCCTGCTTGATCTTTTACCTTCTTGGGGATCCAGGGTCCTTTGGGCTTCCCCTTGAATTTTCCTTGAGCTATAACTAAAGCTTCACTATGACCTGCTGGCTCGGCTTTGCGTTTCTGCTTCCGACCTGCTCCGGCGTCTTGGGCGACTGGTTTGCCCTTTCCACTGCGGAGTCGATCCTCTTCTTCTCCATTAGCATACCGAGTGGCTATTTCCATCATCCAAGTCAGAGTCATGTCTCCTGTCCGACCGAATTTCAGGTTAAGCTCTCGATACCGGACGCCCTCCTTGAAGGCGCAAACTGCTTGGTGTTGAGATACATTTTCCACTGTATGATGCAAAGTGGTCCACCTCTTGATGTAATCTCTCAAAGTCTCATTCGGTTTTTGCACACAATGTTGCAATTCTGCTAACCCTGCCGGTCATTTGCAAGTACCCTCAAAAGTTTTGAGAAACACTCGGGCTAACTCTTCCCAGCTGAATATACTGCCTGGGGCCAACTGACTTAGCCAAGCTCTGGCCGAACCTTCTAACATTAGAGGAATATGCTTCATAGCTACCTCATCATTTCCACCACCGATCTGTACAGCCACTCGGTAATCCTCCAGCCAAGTGTCAGGCTTGGACTCACCGGTGAACTTACTAACCCCAGTCGCCAAATTGAAGTTGGGAGGGATCTCAGCAGCTCTGATGGCTCTGCTAAAACACTCGGGACCTGAAACATGTACTCTGCTTCCACTCGGACGATCTCTGTCTTGCCCTTCTCTGTGTGCTCGGTTCCTGTCGACCAGACCATGCACCAAAATTGACCTAGCATCAAAACCCGGCTCTCTTAGGTCGACTGGCAACCTCCGCTCATCGTTGTACGGGCGCCTGTCATCATAATGCCGGGGCACATATGATCCGCCCCTCGGAGGGTTCGAAGGCACTCGACGGCGGTCATCACGTCGAGTCGATGATCATATTGCTCATGGTTCCGACCCAAGTACTGCTCTTGGTGATGCCCACATCCCTCACGCCTCAGAGGCGATCTTGGGCTGTGAGCCAACTGGACTGTATCAGCCACCACAGATCTGCTATGGATTCTGTTCCGTGACTGAGACACTGTCGTGTTCTGCTCTCCTGCCGCCCGGAGCAGAGCTCGAATCTGCATCAAACCTCTTCCAGCCTCCGATTGGGACGGCTGAATAGACTCTGCTATACGGGCTGCTGCTGTAAGATTCTGAATCGGAGTGCGGTATACCTGAGGTTGGGGCGGGAACAGTCTGCCGTCGACTGGACTCATGGATCCGCTGCCGAGCACGCTCGTCGAGTGCATGCTGAAGGTTCTCCAGTCGGGTGCGCTCAGCCAAAGTGGCCAGGCGCGCCTCCTCCAAGACCCGAGCCTCAGAGGTCTCTCCAACGATAGGCGTGTGGAGTGCCTCCATGTTACAGCGGTGAAGTTCCTCCTTCTGCCGCGAAGAAAGGGTTTCGGGGTGGTACTCTTCGTGAACGCGCGACGGATCGCCGCCGCCATCGCCGCCGTCGTTGCGACGCATGCCAGGGGGACTGCGCGGTGAGTTGACCATCAGGACTTCTGCCGCAGGGTTGCTGCTGTCGCATTCGGATAGGGTCTCGACGGAGCCAGTCGACAGATCGAACAGGCCGTAGAGAGTTTCGTCGGGCTCGATTGCCGCGACTTAGGGGGTGGCCGACTGGCGTGCCACCGCGTGCTTCACCCACCGCTGAAGCCGCGACCCACTGGATCGCTTGCGACGGCGAACAGCGGGGAGCGAAGACACTGCGGGAGCCGACCGATACTGGGTCGACGGCTGCCACAGAAGGACACCGCGAACGCACGCGCGAAAGTGCGTCGCCCCGCGGACGGGGAGCGCCTCGACGTCGAGAGGGGCCTCCTGGAGCCAGGCGGAGTCGTCGGCGACGAAGACGAGTGTGCCGAGACGGATCTCGCGGGCCTCAGCCAAACCGCCGCCGGAAACCATGATGATGGGGATCGAAAAAACTGCAACCTCACCGGAAAGTCACTAAGATACCTGCCCCACGGTGGGCCCCAACTGTCGTGGTTCTAAGACTGACAGTAGAATGGGGGGTAGGTATGAGGAGGCAAGATCCTAGCTACGGTGAAGTTGTGCACGCAAGATTTACGAGTTCAGGCCCTTCTCAGAGGAAGTAACAGCCCTACGTCCCGGTGCCCTGAGGCCGGTCGATTGGATTATGCGTGAAGTTACAAGGGGTGCGAACCCTTGTCCCAGAGGAGGGGGTGGCTTATATAGAGTGCGCTAGGACTCCAGCCCTCCTCCGTTACATAGGGTTCAATGTACATAAAGAGGGAACATTACTGGTAACGCCAGCATTAAAGTCATATAAATGATCATTAAGACTACGGAGTGAAGCCCGACCGTTGTCATTCAGAGTGACCTTAGATCTTCTGTTCTCCGAGTGGTTTCTGGTATGGTTGAATGAATATATCCTGGTCGAATGGAATTGGGCTATCCGGGTGAACCCTCAGTCGAGTGGGTTGTGTCCTGTGGTGATTTCAGTCGGTAAAATCTGTTGTCCTTTGAATGTCCTTGTCTGTAGGGCAGTGTCCTTGGGTAGGGTGCTTAGATCAGGTCTATTGCCCTACCCTAGGTACATGCCATCGTCAGCCTCCGAAACCCTTGTGACAAGTTGGATCGGGCTCTTTTCTACGCGTCCTCGCACATCATCATTGGCAATGGGGCCCGTGCACCTTTTTGGGAGTTGCCTTGGATCAATGGGGAGATGCTCATTGACTTGGCACCACTCATCTTTGATATCTCCTCTAGGGAAAATTGGAAGGTGAGCAAGGACATGCACGACGATGCTTGGATCACAAAGATTAAGTTGCCCACGGACTGGACAATGGTCCACATACGGCAATTTGTGACCCTTTGGGCTCGCACTCGAGCTATTCACCTTGTGGACGAAATCGAAGATGACATCATTTGGAAGCATACGACAAGTAGACACTACTCTGCAACTTCGGCATATACAGCTCAATTCCTTGGCATCACACGATCACCCATGAGCTATGTGGTTTGGAAGGTTTGGGCTCCTCCCAAAGTCATTTTTTTTGCTTGGCTTGCGATTCCAAACCGAATTTGGATGGCGGATAGGCTTCAGAAGCGTCATTGGCCAAATTGCGGTCTCTGCCCTCTTTGTAAGCAGACCGATGAAACGGTGGACCTCTTCAAGTGTCGGTTCACTAAGAGACTCTGGGGCATGATTAAGGATCGGGTTAGCCTGGACGGCATGGACACTTCTCGTTGGAATGTTGAGCGTTCCATCAAGGATTGGTGGATTAATATGTCGAAGAAGAACGTGGCAAACCAGAAGGCGATGGCACTATTTGGCGTGAGCCAAATGCTAGGGTGTTCCAACATCATCCTTTGCAACATCAAGAATGAGGCCGCTATGGTCACCGCCGACGCGAAACACTTGGGAACCATCATGCCGCGAGAGTAGAAGTTGTGTATTTTATCTTAGCTTTTGTGTTGTAAAATCAACTCTAAACTTCTTCTTAATTAATGGATAAGGCAAATTTCAAAGGAAAAAAAAAAGAGAGGACGTCGCCGCTCTTTGCAGCTTCCCCTAAGCTATGCAGCTCAGTGCTGGGAGCGCCCCCTGAAGGCTGGGCAAAGATGGAGGATGTCGACGCGTCCTTTTAACTGTCATTGTACATCTTGAGGGCAGGTCTCAACACCAGCCGCACCTGCAATGCTGAGCCAACAGCCCGGTTGCCACAGCAAATATACAAGCCTTTGAGCCTTTAACAGATCATCAATCCATGTGATGTGATTATGTATAACTACATCTCCTTTTCAGAATCACTGATTCAAGAGTTTAACACCCAACTACTCAAACAAACGAAGTATATATTTACAGCATAGACAAACTAATAACCACATTATTACATCGATTGCACCCTACATCATTGGCGTAACCCAGGTGCCATTGAGCATCTCAGGGCCCTGACTGACTAAATTCTGGAGCTCATATTTGCCCTACACCAAGAATTCTTAAGATCCTGAACTACTAATTAATTTCTGTACAATGACTTATTCCCTCCAGCGGGACAAGAATTTACAACCGTCCTAACGTGTGTATTCACAGAACCAACCAAAGTAAGCTATGTATTCACATTCAGGCGAGCGCTTTGTACCACGGGCCGTGGACCTTCTCCGAGACCGTGGCCACCCTGATGAGCACTTCAGCCGCCTTCACCACCCGGCCAGCGAGCTTCCCCGCGCCGACGCGGCGCAGGGCCGCATCCGCCAGCTTCTGGCCCTTGGCGCCGCTGCCGCTGAGGACGACGCCACGGAAGGTGCAGTGGACCGCCCGGGAGACCTTCTTGAAGACGACGTCGTCCGCTTGGAGGCTCTTGAGGAGCACCCGGGTTATTATCTGCCTCCTGGCCTGAATCTTGGCGTCCGACAAAGAGCCGGCCGAGCCTGACGCGCTCATCATCGCCTCTACAATCTCTTCGGTGCCTGCTTCGGGGGAGTTATCCAGCAGCTTCACCAGAGCGCCGAAGAGTTCTGAGATGACAGTCTCCAGCTCCAGAGGAGTGATCTTAGAATTCTCACTCATCAGGACTTGACGCAGGACGAGCATGCTGCACAAACAGTAACTTCAGTTAGCACACATTCAAGTTTTCATCCTGCAGACTAGACTAGAATAACCTTAGTATAAGATAGTAGTTTACCTCGTAGCCATCACAATCACTTCTTGAAATTGGCCCTGCACGGCCCTCAATCTCAGAAAGTTGAGGTGGAAGCTCTCAGGAGTTGACTGCAATTGCAAGCCCTCCATACCACTAATAAGCTGCAACAAGCTAACCCTGACAAGCTTGTCAACCTTTTCTCCCTTGCACTCAGGTAAACCTGAACTACCTGCTGAAGGTACAGCAGCTGTTGGAGCTCCATGGCCAGCTCGGAGCACTGTAACAAGGGGCTGAGCCTGCCACCAAGGATTAAACTAGTGTCAGGAATCAGATAACAAATAGAATGCTGCTATGCTACTGATGCTATTAAGACTCTGCATAGTTATTAGAAACTTACATGATTTGCTGCTGGCAGAACTGAAAGAGAGCCCAGATGTTCCCTCCATTCTGCGTCCACGATGCTCTTTGATGCTGAAATCCACTGCAGAGTTACAGGGAGAGAAGCTGACGCATTAGCAGGAGGTCCATAGCGAGCGCCGAAAGCCTTCTGCAGGTACTCCACTCCAGCCGAGCCTTTTATCGTTGGTTGCATCAGCTGAATATATGCCTTGCTCACTTCTACTTGCAGTTGCTGTTTATAACAGAAAAATGTTAGAATTCCACTGCATAAAAACAATTGCAGTTAATTATAGGACAAGTTTAAATTATTAACACGCTCAACACACCTTTATTTCTTCCAGAGTGAAACGCAGACCCTTAATGACAGCAATGACGAACGAGCTGACTCCATTATCATTATCTTCAGAACTTGCAGCCAACTCGCTCAATAATTTGTCATGACTTGCCTTCATCTCATCATCCTTTGCAGCAGCAGACAGCTTTCTGACCATATCCAGAGAGTACTGCAAAATCTGCCCCAGATATTGGGCCTGGGAGCCTGACTTGAGTACCTTCATTTGTACAGGAACAAAATTATGTCAATGTTTCATGAATAAGAAAAAAGAAGCAATTCGATGACAAATTTCTATACGCATAACACTGGGATCTTACCTGAGACAAAATTTCGAGGTCAATGTTCTCATAGATTTCCTCCTTCCATCCCTTGGGAGCCAAGTCGTGCAACGAATCCCTCACTTCCTTTACCAGGTTGATCAGTTGGCTGTAGTCAGGTTTGTCTCCTCTCATTGAGTCAGTAACCACATCCCAGAAAGCTTTCTCCATTGTTTCCTTCACTTTGTCTTGGAAATCCTTCTCGATGGTGCGGGCATCATTAGAATTGCCAGCAATCGCACCACCGTCCTCATGAAGCATCTCATTGACCATCTGCTCATTCTCTGTAGGCAGATTCACTGGTGATGTGCTGCTTGATGCTGTTTCGGAACTAACATTAACCTCAGAAGGCGGGAGCTTTCCAGATGAATTAATGCTCAGAGGAGTAGATACGTTTGCAACAGGTGTCGCCAATGGACTTCCATTCTCCTTTGCTTCAAAGAACTTTGACCTTGCATCTGAGAGAGCAGAGTCCATCCGCTCAATCCCTGCATCACCACTCAGATGCTGAACCTTCTCCCTTAGGAGTTTGTGGTCGTCAGAAACCTGCTTCTGAATGGCCTTCATATCATGGGTGAGGTTGTGTGACCGCCCGTCGGCAGTTAACTTGCATGTTTGCATCATTGACAGCTCAAGCTTGCATGCAGCCCTAACAAGATCGCCCTCCAATGATCTTGCATCTTTTACTTTCCACACCACAAATCTGTAAAGGTAGGTGCACCAAGCTTTGTCAAAATTAACCAGACGAGTCTTGAATTTACTTTGACCGGCAACATCATCAGACTTCTGGTAACTAGATGATTCAGCAGCATCAAGAGATGGCTGCCTTGAGGCTCTTACCGGTCCCTCGAGTATTGTCTTAACCAACAGCTCAAACTCCGTGACAAAGTTTGCTGCTGACTCCATGAGTAGTTTCTCTTGCTCACCATCTCCACTTAAAACAGCACTAGGATGAGCCAGGATCATGTAAGCACAGAGTACCACCCTCAGTGAATATCTAGACAACCTGCTTGTTTCAGAAGTTCTTGCTGGCCTTTTTGCTGCAACCCTTGTTCTTCCGTCTCTACTCGGAGGTGCCTTCCTCTTTGGAGTCGCAAGGCGTTTCAGTAGATGGTCAATATTTTCTGCAGATGATGAACTTGCTGACTGACAAAGAGTCAAACGCCTCTCGAACTGGTCAAGTAATGCCTTAGTAGCCTCAAGAGCTGTGGGAGATCCAATCAACATAGCTAATTCCTCAAATGGCATTGACTTCACAGATTTTTCATTAATTCCCAAAGCATCATAAGGTTGAGATAAGGCAAGTGTTGTCTTCCTGGACTTCACGAAACTTCTCCAGCATCTACAGTATACGAGAAGAAAACTTCAATTAACTCGAACGTGCAAATACAACCAAATAGTTAGTATTCAAGTAATTTATCGTATGGTAGTAATACCTTGCAAGCTTTCTTGAAAGAAAATCTGCATGCTTGATGTAGTCGGCATGAGCAGAACTGCATGGACCTCCTCGCCGCTTCAAATATTCAGCTCTCTTCCTCTTGGCCTATTCCAATAAGATAACAAATCCGATAAGAAGCAGAACAGGAGAACTAAAACTGCAATCAAAATATGTATGACAACACATACCCTCTGAAGTTTGGTTTCAAGTTCTTTCAATTTAATCCTCTCTGCTTCTCTCTGGCTGCTTACAGTCATGGCTGCTCGTTGAATATGCATGAGCCGAGCATGAGCCTTCCTCTTCTCAGCTTCTAACAACGCCAGCCGTTTCTTCTCAGCAGCAGCACGCTTTTCGAGGATAGCAGATCGCACCCGCTCTGTATACTTGCTCTCAGATGTCACCTTCTGCATGAGGGACCTCTCTGTTCTCTCCTTCAGTGCGGCCCGCCTCTGCATATCTGCATGCAGAAGGCGCATACGGTTTTCCTGTGCCTGCCGAACACGAGTCTCGACTCTAGTCTCAAGTTCTTCCTTCTCCTTCTCAATCCGCATTTCCACATCATTCTTCGCTGCTTGTCGGAGTTCATCCAACTTGGCTAACCGGTTCTGTGCCTTTGCCAAGAAGCTTAGCCTTTTCTGCTCAGCTGCCTGAAGCTTGGCTTCAAGGCACTGTCCGTAATCTTCCTCTTGAGAAGACCACGATGTGCTCCGTGGCTTCTTCCTTGCTTTGCAGGATAACCAATCGTAGAATTGCTGCGGAGGGACAATTGAACATGAGTTAATTTGATCAAGCATGTATCGCTAATTCATTTTCAAACCTTCTTGCAACCAAAAGAACATTAGTTGTTTCTATAGCCCCTACCAGGATTACATCAACCAACAGAACTACAGAAGTTTCAACTAAAATTTCAGCAGTACAAGTGCAAGGTATGTTACTTCCAAGCCAAACCAAGTGGTCTATGATGAAAGCAAACTATCCTACCAAACTACCATAATTTTCCTGCCACCGAAACAACCTGAAATCAATGGCTAACTTAAGCAGTTAAAGCCTACAATAATTTCACCTTTATTATTTGATTAAAAAAACTTTCCTTTTTACAGGCAATAGTTAATACAGTAGTACTCTAATTGTCCTTGTTTAGGCTTTCACCGAACTGCAGATAAAATTGAGACCTTTTTCAATAGGGGGAAAACGCTTCAATCCAAACACCCGAAAACCCCAAACTAGAAAAGAAAAAGAAACGCGGCTCAACCAAAGGAATTCTTTCACATACCCGCAACTTTCACAATTACAGTATTTCACATACTTGTACTTAGACGTCTAAAGTTACTGTAAATTCTTCCAGGAACAATACCACTTCTGTAGAATAAAAATAATAATACTACTTCAACAGCAGGAAACGCAACTATCGTTCACCAGTAAGGATAGAAAGAAAGCAGTCCTCAACACTTCGAGTTCACATTTCACGCCTCCGACTTCGCAATCCACCGTGAGGAGGAAGAAGGGGAAAAGCGAAAGATAAATGTAGGAAACTAAAGGTACCAGACAGGGACACCTACCTGCCTACGGTGGTCGGCCTCCTTGAGCTTGGCGTCGATTTCCTCGGCGCTGGCCGGCCCGCCGCCGCCGCTGGTCCTGCCGTCGAGCAGCCTTCTCCTGATCCGAGGCGGCACCCTCGTCGCCGCCCCCTCCTCCACCGGTATTTCCATTGCCACCGGCTCCCTCACCCCCATCACCGCACCGATCAGACTCCCCTCCGTCTCCCTCGCCGATCGAACTCGCCGGCGAATCCCACAAGCAATCTGTTCTGCCTTCTCCCTTGCTTGCGCCACTGCTTTACTCCACTTGTTTCTCGAGTTTAGTTTCTTCCGCGCCGTCCTGGGTGCGCCACGCGTGGCGCTATATAGGTGTAGTACCAGGTACTCCCCGGGGGAAGCGGTTTCCGCATCGCAGAGCGGATCGGACGTTCAGGCCGGAGCCGAGACGGATAGGGAGATTTCGGTTATTTTCACTGCGTTTTTTTTTTCTGAACATGGAAAGATTTTATTCATCTAGCAACATTTTACAGAGAGGAGTGTGAAGGGACTCACACTGAACAATGGGAGAACATCTCTCCCTGAACATTGACCTGAACCTGAAGACACACACCTAACAGGTAGAGACCTAAACTGAATTTCGAGAGCTAATTGGGGCTGATGATGAACTTTTACATTGAAGCACCTGTTAACATGAGCTATTTTGGTTGGATGGAAAACCGTGGACTGTTGAATAGCTGCAAGGAGTTGTCTGATGACCCAATGACCTGCAGTGTTGAAGACGGATGTAGTTGTCACCTCCGAAGCCAATATCACGGAATCTGTGAAAAAAGTTGGTTCCTGTATGCGAAGCTTTTCATCCAACATGGTCGCTAGAAGCAGGCCAAAAATTTCTGCTTGAAGAGAAGATACTGCTGGTGGAGATAGGGCTGAAACATGCAACAGTTTGAAGTGTTGATTGGTATCAGTTTTGATGATGATTCCTCTGCCCGCTGGTGCTGAATCAATGTCCCTTTCAATCTTCCAAGTCGCGTCACAGAAAATGGCAGTACCTGCAACAGAAGATGGGTCTTGTTGTGTCGCCAGTTGATGTATTGCGGAGCAGGTAGAGCGATGATCTTCAAAGGACTCCATATTCTCAATTTTAGCACCTTGCATTAGCAAATGGAAATATCTGGGAGGGTTTGCAGAATTTCCTGCTAAAAAGAGCATCGTTTCTTGCTTTTTATAAGCACCACAAAAAAGTATATAAACTGGTGAGGCTCATATGGGGATGTTGAGATCAAAGTAAGGCCTGAATCATTTGGGCAACAGAGCGATTATTTGCAGCAATAGCCTCAGTTTTGAGGAACCAAGGAGACCGCGAACCAATCAACTTTTGAGAAAGAACAAAGAAAAAACATGTGCATTTCTTCCTCTAAGCTGCCACATCTAGAACACTCTTCATCAGTATGTTTGGAAAATTTACTTGCTCTCTTACTAGTGGGTAGCGCTCGACGAAGAAGTCTCCAACCCAAAGCTTGAACCCTTGGCACTATGCGTTTTTCTTGCCATACCTGATTAAGAAGATTAACAATCTGTGGAGGCACAACTTTTGGTCTCTGGTTTGCAGGCATCACAAGATTAGTATAACAGTGTTTGTAGGCACTTTTCGAAGAGCGTTCACTTGTAGGTGTTAGTTTCCAAACAAGAACTTCCTACCCCGGAGAATTAACAATAGGGGTTTGCAAAATAGCATGAGCCGTTTATGGCGTGAACAAAGAATTGACCAGTTCAACATTCCATGTTTTCTGGTTGGAGATCCAAAGGTCCTTAAGAACAGTTGGGTAAGCAAAAGGACGTTGTTGGATAATCAAATTATCATAAATATTTTTCCATTGAGAGAAAGGCGAACTCCAAATGGAGTTGTTGCCATCGACTATTTGGTAAAAAGAGGCCGAAACTAAAAGAGGTCTTACCTTAAGAATCGCCGTCCAGAAGATTGATTTTGGTATATTTTGTTTTTCCCTCCAAATGGATGTGTCGCTGTGGTATTTTGACTTGAGAATGAGGGCAAGATGATTGTGGGTTTCTTTTGCTAACCTCCAGGCTGCTGAAAGAATTAGACCTTGATTAATAGCCTGCAAGTTTCTGACACCTAGGCCACCAATCTTTTTTTCAGTGCAAATGGCAGCCCAAGCTCTAAGACAAAGACTCTTTGTAGTTGGTTCTTCTTTGACTCCTGTCCACCAAAAGTTCCTTATAATAGCTGTGAGCTTAGGTAGATTTTTTTTGAACAAAGTATATTGGACATATAGTATACAGGTATAGACGAAAAGACAGATTTAATAAGTGTTAGCCTAGCAGCATGTGAAAGCCTGTCGGCTTTATAAGCACTCAACTTAGATTTAAATTTGTCATAAACAAAGTTGTAGGTTGCCGATCTTTCTTTCACAGGAAGGATGAGAGGATGTCCCAGATGAATGGTATTACTGTCAATAACTGTGACTGGGAAGATGCGCTTGATATCTTGCTTAACCTACAAACTAACCTTTTTACTAAACATCATACCGGATTTGGACCAGTTCGAAAGATGTCCTGAATTATGGCAAAATTGATTAGAAATGTAGGATATGTAAGTTGCTTACTGCATGGTAGCTTTGCCACATACAGGCAGATCATCTGCGAACATTAAAAATGTATAGGAGGACAGTTTGGTCCAAGGGAGATACCTGAAAGTGATTGTCTTGAAGTGCATCCTGTAGCGCCAAAGAGAGTTCATTCACTGCAAGGACAAAAAGTGATGGGGACAGGGGGAAGCCTTGTCTAATGCCTCCGCTACTTTTAAAGCGAGCAAAAGACTGACCATTAATGATAACCGAGAAAGTGGGCGAAGATATGCAAGCATGCACAAGATTTATAAAATGGGCATGAAGACCTTTACATGAAAGAGCTCAAGCTATGAAATTCCACTCAATTCTGTCAAAAGCTTTAGCTAAATCAATTTTGAGCATGAAATCAAGCCATCCCAAGAAGAAAGAGAGAACGAGTGAGCAATTTCCTGGGATACAATGATATTGTTTGTAATGCGTCGTCCCTCTATGAAGGCTCGTTGTAAAGGATGAATATACTCAGGCAAATGTTCTTCCAATCTATTAGCCAACGACATAGGAATTATTTTATAAATGACATTATAGAGGCTAATTGGTCTAAAGTCTGACGGAAAATGGCAAACCAACTTTTTTGGAATAAGTGCAATGTTTGTATCATTGAGGTGAGGCGGAAGGATACCTGTGATGTAGAAGCTTCTTGCCAGTCTGGACACATCATCTCCAATCCAGCTCCAAGCTGAGGTGTAGAAGGCAACATTGAATCCATTAGGGTCTGGGGATGCATGTTTCTTAAGGCATCTCCAATGCAAAACGGTGCTAAGAGTATCGATGTATATTTGGAGCTATAAAAGTGTTTATAATTTATATCATAAAAAATGCTTTTTACATCATCAAAAAACACCCAACTGCAGCAGATGATATATAATCGTGATGTAAAAGACTAGTGCTCCAACGGATGATATAAATACATCTAGTTCAGCCACTACATCATTTCAAACATAGCATGTTCAATTGAAGCAAAAATAGTTCTAAGCCTACTTCAACTACATCATCATCGTTGGGGTCCTTGTTGGGGTAGTCGCACTCGTCGTCGTCCTCCTCCGAGTCATCCCAGCCCGACGAGTCAGACTCAACGGGGATCACCTTCGAGGGGTCGGTTGATACGTCTCCAATGTATCTATAATTTTTGATTGTTTCATGCTATTATATTATCAATCTTGGATACTTTATATGACTTTTTTTGCTATTTTATATTATTTTTTTCAGACTAACCAATTAACCCAGTGCCTAGTGCTGGTTGCTGTTTTCTGCTTCTTTTTTTGTTTTCCAGAAAATCAGTACCAAACGAAGTCCAAATGCTACAAAACTTTTTGAGGATTTTTTTCTGGACAAGAGAGACCCTAGAAGCTTCGGGGGGAGAACAGATGGCAATCGAGGAGACGACAAGGCAATAGGGCGCGCCCTGTTACCTTGTGGGCCCCATGAGGCTCCGTCTAACCTAATTCCACCTTAATAAATTCTCTGATATTGGGAAACCAATAGAGAGCCACCTAAAACCCTTTTTCCGCCTCTGCAAGTTTTTGTTCTTCCGCGATCCCATCTGGAGGCCTTTTCTAGTACTCTGCCGGAGGGGAAATTGATCACGGAGGGCTTCTACATCATCCTTACTGCCTTCCGATGGGTCCATAGCTAGTATCTAGATGGCTTCTTCTCTCTCTTTGATCTTCAATACAATGTTCTCCTCGATGTTCTTGGAGTTCTATTCGATGTAATCTTCTTTTGCTGTGTTTTTTGGGATCCGATGAATTGTGGGTCTATGATCTGAATATTCATGAGAAGTAATTGAGTCTTTTCTGAACTTTATTATGCATGATTGTTATAGCTTTGTATTTCTCTCTAATTTATCCATTTGGTTTGGCAAACTAGATTGATTTATCTTCACTGAGAGAGGTCCTTTGTGATGGGTTCAATCATGCGGTCTGTATATCCCACTGACAAAAGGGGACAAGACATGTATTGGTATTGTTGCCATTAAGGGTAAAATGACGGGTTTTATTCATATTGATTGGGTTTACTTTGTCTACGTCATGTCATCTTGCTTAAGGCGTTACTCCATTTTTCATGAACTTAATACCATAGGTACATGTTACATAGCGGTCGATTGGTGGAGTAATAGTAGTAGATGCAGGCAGGAGTTGTTCTACTTGTATCAGACACAATGCCTGTATACATGATCATTTCCTTGGATATTGTCATAACTATGCACTTTTCTATCAATTGCCCAACAGTAATTTGTTCGCCCACTGTATGCTATGTGTTCAAGGGAGAAGCCTCTAGTGAAACTATGCCCCCTGGATCTACCTTAATTATATTATAAAAACCAAATTCCTTTGTTATAATTTTATTTCTTTTGTTTTGTTTTTCAATTTATCCATCTACCTATACAAGATTTGATCCTTGCAAGCAACGAGTTCAAGGGGATTGACAACCCTCTTGCCCGCGTTGGGTGTTAGTATTTGCTTTTGTGTGTGCAGGTGCTGTTCACGAGGCTTTGCGTGATTCTCCTATTGGTTCGATAAACCTTAGTTCCCACCGAGGGAAATACTTATCTCTACTGTACTGCATCTCCCCTCCTCTCCGAGAAAAATCCAACGCAGCTCACAAGTAGCAGGAAGAATTTCTGGCGCCGTTGCCGGGGAAACATCATCAAAACCTATCAGGTGCCTTGATAACCCACAAGTATAGGGGATCAATTGTAGCCTCTTTCGATAAGTAAGAGTGTCGAACCCAACGAGGAGCTAAAGGTAGAACAAATATTCCCTCAAGTTCTATCGACCACCGATACAACTCTACACACGCTTGACGTTCGCTTTACCTAGAACAAGTATGAAACTAGAAGTACTTTGTAGATGTTGTTGGATAGGTTTGCAAGATAATAAAGAGAGCATAAATAAAAACTAGGGGTTGTTTAGATAAAGACACAATAAAGTAAATATAGCGAGTGTGGAAAAGTGGTGGTAGGAGTTGCGAAATTGTCCCTAAGCAATTGACTACTTTACTAGACCGATAGCAAGTTTTATGTGGGAGAGGCCACTGCTAGCATGTCATCCCTGACTTGGAATTCTATGCACTTATGATTAGAACTATTAGCAAGCATCCACAACTACTAACGTTCATTAAGGTAAAACCCAACCATAGCATTAAGATATATTGGTCCCCCTTCAATCTCGTATGCATCAATTTCTATGCTAGGTTGAAGCTTCTGTCACTCTTGCCCTCCAATACATAGTCCTATCAACATAAAACTAACCCTATGGTGTGATCCACGCGCGCGCTCATATGATGGGCACCAAAGGACAACAACATAACCACAAGAAAATTAAATCAATCATAGCAATTCATCAACCACCGATAGGACAACGAAAATCTACTCAGACATCATAGGATGGCAACACATCATTGGATAATAATATGAAGCATAAAGCACCATGTTCAAGTAGAGGGTACAGCGGGTTGCAGGAGAGTGGACCGCTGTAGATAGAGGGGGGGGGAGGTGATGGAGATGTTGGTGAAGATGGCGGAGGTGTTGGTGAAGATCGCGGTGATGATGGTGAAGATGGCGGAGGTGTTGGTGAAGATCACGGTGATGATGATGGTGGCCACGGCAGCGTTCCGGCGCCATCGGAAGAGAAGGGGGAGAGGGGGCCCTTCTTCTTCTTCCTTGACCTCCTCCCTAGATGGGAGAAGGGTTTCCCCTCTGGTCCTTGGCCTCCATGGCATGGGAGGGGCGAGAGCCCCTCCGAGATTGGATCTGTCTCTCTGTCTCTCTCTGTTTCTGCGTTCTCTCTTCTGCCCTTTCACCGTTTCGTATATATATGGATCCGTAACTCCGATTGGTTGAAACCTTCGCCCAGATTTTTCTCCGAAAATTAGCTTTCTTGCGGCCAAAGAAGAGCAGCAACCGCCTTACGGGGGGCCCACGTGGGGGGCAGGCGTGCCCCCTGCCTCGTGGCCACCTCGGGCACCGTCTCGCATTAATTCTTCTTCACATATTTTCCAAATATTCCAAAAATATTCTCCGTCCGTTTTTATTCCGTTTGGATTCTGTTTGATATGGGGTTTCTGCGAAACATAAAACATGCAACAAACAGGAACTGGCACTGGGCACTGGATCAATATGTTAGTCCCAAAAATAGTATAAAAAGTTGCCAAAAGTACATGGAAGTTGTATAATATTGGCATGGAACAATAAAAAATTATAGATACGACGGAGACGTATCATGCCTATACACAAACTATCATATACTTGTTGTACTTCTTATTTGCCTTTGCCTCTCATTTTCATCTCCCCCACTTCTCATAAAAATACTAAAACACAAAAAATATTTGCTTTTCTTTGCTCGTTTGCTTTGCTTGAAGTTGCTATCACGTCTAAGTTTGAGAAAGTTATTGCTGAAAGTGCTAGTGAAGATAGTACTAGCGAATCTCTTGAGGGAAAACTTAATTTTTTTGATCTTGATCATGATCCTCCAGAAAACAAAGCCCCCACGAATTTCAAAACCAAACTTTATCATCTGAGTAGCGGGAACATTATTGGGAATAATGTCATTCAAGAATTCTTTAATTCCACGGGAGTCATACCAACAATTAAAGGATCTCTTCTAGACAAAACAAACTGCTATGTGGATGCTATTGCTATGCTTGTGGTTAAGTTAGTAAGATTTTTTTGCATATTCATCCGGATTTACAAAAGATATTCTATAAACTTCCCAACATCAATGATCCTAAAATTAAAAAGATTGCGACTATTATCCTTCTGCATGAATTTGACTATGTAATTCGGGAAGCTAGGGACATCTTTGCATTTTATAAGATAGATTTTGAGCATCCTCCTATAGAAGAAATTCTCCATGGTAAAGACATTATACATAGGTTGGAATCTAAAGATTATTTTGCGTATGGTGAAAATCTTAGGAGAAGAGTTCCTTATGCTAAAATTATTAAAACTTTGTACCACTGATACGTCTCCGTCGTATCTATAATTTTTTATTGTTCCATGCCAATACTCTACAACTTTCATATACTTTTGGCAACATTTTATATTATTTTTGGGACTAACATATTGATCCAGTGCCTAGTGCCAGTTCCTGTTTGTTGCATGTTTTTTCTGCAGAAAATCCGTATCAAACGAAGTCCAAACGCGATAAAATTTTACAGAGAATTATTTTGTTATATATGTGACTTTTGGGAAGCGGAATCAACGCGAGACGATGCCCGTGGGGCCCACAAGCTCAAGGGGCATGCCCCCTACCCAGGGCGTGCCTAGAAAGCTTGTGGCCACCCTGTAGGTCAGTTGGAGGTGTACTTCAGACGCAAGGAAGCTTATATCCGGATAAAAATCATGTTAAAATTTCAGCCCAATCGGAGTTACGGATCTCCGGATATTTAAGAAACGGTGAAAGACGAGAAAACAGGGTCGCGAAACAGAAGAGAAACACACACACACACACACGGAGAGAGAGAGAGAGAGAGAGAGATCCAATCTCAGCGGGGCTCCCGCCCTCCGCCGCCATGGAGGCCAAGGACCAGAGGGGAAACCCTCCTCCCATCTTGGGGGGGGGGGCAAGGAAGAAGAAGGAGGGGCTCTCTCCGACTCTCTCCCGGTGGCGTCGGAGTGCCGCCGGGGCAAGGACCATGACGGCGATCTACATCAACAACCTCGCTACCGTCAACACCAACTTTCTCCCCCTCTATGCAGGGGTGTAACACCTCTTCTCCCAGTTGTAATCTCTACTTAAACATGGTGCTCAACACTATATATTATTATCCAATGATATGTGGTTATCCTATGATGTTTGAGTAGATCAATTTTGTCCTATGGTTGATTGAGGATCGTGATTGGTTTGAGTTGCATGTTTTATTTTGGTGTTGTCCCATGGTGCCCTCCATGTCGCGCATTCGTGAGGGATTCCCGCTGTAGGGTGTTGCAATATGTTTATGATTCACTTATAGTGGGTTGCGTGAGTGACTGAAACACAAACCCGAGTAAGTGGGTTGTTGCGTATGGGAGTAAAGAGGACTTAATACTTAATGCTATGGTTGGGTTTTACCTTAATGATCTTTAGTAGAGGTAAATTATCTTGTAAGGTTTGATGAAGATGATATTCCATATAACAAATCTGCTAGTCAATGCTTGGATGAATTTGATAACTACATTGTTAAGTGCTACTTCTTGAGCTTGCGTTGATTTTTTCCTTGAAGAGGAAAGGGTGATGCAGCAAAGTAGAGATAAGTGATACGTCTCCAACATATCTATAATTTTTATTGTTCCATGCTATATTATATTCTGTTTTGGATGTTTAACGGACTTTATTATACACTTTTGTATTATTTTTGGGACTAACCTATTAGCCGGAGGCCCAACCCGAATTGTTGTTTTTTTGGCCTATTTCAATGTTTCGCAGAAAAAGAATATCAAACGGAGTCCAAACGGAATGAAACCTTCGGGAACGCGATTTTCGGAACGAACGTGATCCAGAGGACTTGGAGTCTATGCAAAGTAATCAACGAGGAGAGCACGAGGCAGGGGGCGCGCCTACCCCCCAGGCACGCCCTCCACCCTCGTGGGGCCCACGTTGCTCCACCGATGTACTTCTTCCTCTTATATATACCTATGTACCCCAAACTATCAGATACTGAGCCAAAAACCTATTTCCACCGTCGCAGCCTTCTGTACCCATGAGATCCCATCTTGGGGCCTTTTCCGGCGCTCCGCCGGAGGGGGCATTGATCACGGAGGGCTTCTACATCAACACCATAGCCTCTCCGATGATGTGTGAGTAGTTTACCTCACACCTTCGGGTCCATAGTTATTAGCTAGATGGCTTCTTCTCTCTCTTTGGATCTCAATACAAAGTTCTCCTCGATCTTCTTGGAGATCTATTCGATGTAATCTTCTTTTGCGCTGTGTTTGTCGAGATCCGATGAATTGTGGGTTTATGATCAAGTTTATCTATGAACAACATTTGAATATCCTCTGAATTCTTTTATGTATGATTGGTTATCTTTGCAAGTCTCTTCGAATTATCAGTTTAGTTTGGCCTACTAGATTGATCTTTCTTGCAATGGGAGAAGTGTTTAGCTTTGGGTTCAATCTTGCGGTGCTCGATCCCAGTGACAGAAAGGGAAACGACACGTATTGTATTGTTGCCATCGAGGATAAAAAGATTGGGTTTATATCATATTGCATGAGTTTATCCCTCTACATCATGTCATCTTACTTAAAGCATTACTCTGTTCTTATGAACTTAATACTCTAGATGCATGCTGGATAGCGGTCGATGTGTGGAGTAATAGTAGTAGCTGCAGAATCGTTTCGGTCTACTTGTCGCGGACGTGATGCCTATATACATGATCATACCTACATATTCTCATAACTATGCTCAATTCTATCAATTGCTCGACAGTAATTTGTTCACCCACCGTAATACTTATGCTCTTGAGGGAAGCCACTAGTGAAACCTATGGCCCCCGGGTTTTCCATCATATTAATCTTCCAATACTTGGTTATTTCTATTACTGTTTATTTTACTTTGCATCTTTATTTCTCTTTATTATAAAAATACCAAAAATATTATCTTATCATATCTATCGGATCTCACTCTCGTAAGTGACCGTTGAGGGATTGACAACCCCTTTATCGCGTTGGTTGCGAGGTTCTTATTTGTTTGTGTAGGTGTGAGGGACTCGTGCGTGATCTCCTACTGGATTGATACCTTGGTTCTCAAAAACTAAGGGAAATACTTACGCTACTTTACTACATCACCCTTTCCTCTTCAAGGGAAAACCAACGCAGTGCTCAAGAGGTAGCAAGAAGGATTTCTGGCGCCGTTGCCGGGGAGATTCGCGCCAAGTCAAGTCAAGTCAAGACATACCAAGTACCCATCACAAACTCTTATCCCTCGCATTACATTATTTGCCATTTGCCTCTCGTTTTCCTCTCCCCCACTTCACCCTTGCCGTTTTATTCGCCCTCTCTTTTCTGTTCGCCTCTTTTTCGCTTGCTTCTTGTTTGCTCGTGTGTTGGATTGCTTGCTTGTCACGATGGCTCAAGATAATACTAAATTGTGTGACTTTACCAATACCAACAACAATGATTTTCTTAGCACTCCGATTGCTCCTCTTACCGATGCCGAATCTTGTGAAATCAATGCTGCTTTGTTGAATCTTGTCATGAGAGATCAATTCGCCGGCCTTCCTAGTGAAGATGCCGCTACCCATCTAAGTAGCTTCGTTGATTTGTGTGATATGCAAAAGAAGAAAGATGTGGACAATGATATTGTTAAATTGAAGCTATTTCCTTTTTCGCTTAGAGATCGTGCTAAAGTTTGGTTTTCGTCTTTGCCTAAAAATAGTATTGATTCATGGAATAAGTGCAAGGATGCTTTTATCTCTAAGTATTTTCCTCCCGCTAAAATCATCTCTCTTAGAAACGATATTATGGATTTTAAGCAACTTGATCATGAACATGTTGCACAAGCTTGGGAGAGGATGAAATTAATGATACGTAATTGCCCTACACATGGTTTGAATGTTTGGATGATTATACAAAATTTTTATGGCGGATTGAATTTTGCTTCTAGAAATCTTTTAGATTCGGCCGCGAGAGGCACTTTTATGGAAATCACTTTAGGAGAAGCTACTAAACTCCTAGATAATATTATGGTTAATTATGCTCAATGGCACACCGAAATATCTACTAATAAAAAAGTGCATGCAATAGAAGAAATTAATGTTTTGAGTGGAAAGATGGATGAACTTATGAAATTATTTGCTACTAAAGTGTTTCTTCTGATCCTAATGATATGCCTTTGTCTACTTTGATTGAGAATAATAACGAATCTATGGATGTGAATTTTGTTGGTAGGAATAATTTTGGTAACAACGCGTATGGAGGAAACTTTAATCCTAGGCCGTACCCTAGTAATTCCTCTAATAATTATGGTAATTCCTACAATAATTCTTATGGAAATTTTAGTAAGATGCCCTCTGAATTTGAGACTAGTGTTAAGGAGTTTATGAATTCGCAAAAAAAATTCAATGCTTTGCTTGAAGAAAAATTGCTTAAGGTTGATGAACTGGCTAGGAACGTTGATAGAATTTCTCTTGATGTTGATTCTTTTAAACTTAGATCTATTCCACCTAAGCATGATATCAATGAGTCTCTCAAAGCCATGAGAATTTCCATTGATGAGTGCAAAGAAAAAACCGCTAGGATGCGTGCTAAGAAAGATTGCTTTGTGAAAGCGTGTTCTTCTAGTTTCTATGAAAATAAAGATGAAGATCTAAAAGTTATTGATGTGTCTCCTATTAAATCTTTGTTTTGCAATATGAATCTTGATAATGATGGGACTGAATATGAGCCACCTTTACCTAGAAAGCGTTCCAAAAAATCGGAGTCTTTAGATCTTGATGCAAAAATTGGTAAAAGTGAGATTGAAGAGATCAAAACTCTAGATATTAATGAACCCACTATTTTGGATTTCAAGGAATTTAATTATGATAATTGCTCTTTGATAGATTGCATTTCCTTGTTGCAATCCGTGCTAAATTCTCCTCATGCTTATAGTCAAAATAAAGCTTTTACTAAACATATCGTCGATGCTTTAATGCAATCTTATGAAGAAAAACTTGAGTTGGAAGTTTCTATCCCCAGAAAACTTTATGATGAGTGGGAACCTACTATTAAAATTAAAATTAAAGATCATGAATGCTATGCTTTGTGTGATTTGGGTGCTAGTGTTTCCACGATTTCAAAAACTTTATGTGATTTGCCAGGTTTCTGTGATTTTGATGATTGTTCTTTAAACTTCCACCTTGCGGATTCCACTATTAAGAAACCTATGGGAAGAATTAATGATGTTCTTATTGTTGCAAATAGGAACTATGTGCCCTTAGATTTCATTGTTCTTGATATAGATTGCAATCCTTCATGTCCTATTATTCTTGGTAGACCTTTCCTTAGAACGATTGGTGCAATTATTGATACGAAGAAAGGGAATATTAGATTCCAATTTCCGTTAAGGAAAGGCATGGAACACTTCCCTAGAAAGAAAATAAAATTACCTTATGAATCTATTATGAGATCCACTTATGGATTGCCTACCAAAGATGGCAATACCTAGATCTATCCTTGCTTTTATGCCTAGCTAGGGATGATAGCGCTTGTTGGGAGGCAACCCAATTTTTTTTTGTTTTTTTTGTTTTTTGCTTCTGTTTAGGAATAAATATTTGATCTAGCCTCTGGTTAGATTTGTTTTTATGTTTTAATTAGTGTTTGTGCCAAGTTAAACCTATAGGATATTCTTGGATGATAGTTATTTGATCTTGCTGAAAATTCCAGAAACTTTCTGTTCACGAAAACAATTGTTAAAAATCACCAGAACGTGATAAAATACTGATTCCAATTGAAGCAGATCACGAAAAAAATATAGGTCGTCCTATTTTGGTAGATTTTTTTGAGTTCCAGAAGTTTGCATTAGTTACAGATTACTACAGACTGTTCTGTTTTTGACAGATTGTGTTTTTCGTGTGTTGTTTGCTTATTTTGATGAATCTATGGCTAATAAAATAGTTTATAAACCATAGAGAAGTTGGAATACAGTAGATTTAACACCCATATAAATAAAGAATGAGTTCATTACAGTACCTTGAAGTGGTGTTTTATTTTTCTTTCGCTAACGGAGCTCATGAGATTTTCTGCTAAGTTTTGTGTTGTGAAGTTTTCAAGTTTTGGGTAAAAGATTGGATGGATTATGGAACAAGGAGTGGCAATAGCCTAAGCTTGGGGATGCCCATGGCACCCCAAGATAATCTAAGTACACCAAAAAGCCAAAGCTTGGGGATGCCCCGGAAGGCATCCCCTCTTTCGTCTTCGTCCATCGGTAACTTTACTTGGAGCTATATTTTTATTCACCACATGATATGTGTTTTGCTTGGAGCGTCTTGTATGATTTGAGTCTTTGCTTTTTAGTTTACCACAATCATCATTGCTGTACACACCTTTTGAGAGAGATACACATGAGTCGGAATTTATTAGAATACTCTATGTGCTTCACTTATATCTTTTGAGCTATATAGTTTTTGCTCTAGTGCTTCACTTATATCTTTTAGAGCACGGTGGTGGATTTGTTTTATATAAAATATTGTTCTCTCATGCTTCACTTATATTATTTTGAGAGTCCTACAAAACAGCATGGTAATTTTCTTAAATTGAGAAATTAGTCCTAAAGTGATAGGCATCCAAGATTAGTAAAAATTATCTTATGAGTGTGTTGAATACTATGAGAAGTTTGATGCTTGATAATTGTTTTGAGATATGAAGATGGTAATATTAGAGTCATGCTAGTTGAGTAGTTGTGGATTTGAGGAATACTTGTGTTAAAGTTTGTGATTCCCGTAGCATGCACGTATGGTGAACCGTTATGTGATGAAGTCGGAGCATGATTTATTTATTTATTGTCTTCCTTATGAGTGGCGGCGGGGATGAGCGATGGTCTTTTCCTACCAATCTATCCCCCTAGGAGCATGCGCGTAATACTTTGCTTTGATAACTTGTAGATTTTTGCAATAAGTATATGAGTTCTTTATGACTAATGATGAGTCCATGGATTATACGCACTCTCTTCCTTCCACCATTGCTAGCCTCTCTAACACCGGGCAGCTTTCGCCGGTATCATACACCCACCATATACCTTCCTCAAAACAGCCACCATACCTACCTATTATGGCATTTCCATAGCCATTCCGAGATATATTGCCATGCAACTTACCACCATTCCGTTTACTATGACACACTCCATCATTGTCATATTGCTTCGCATGATCATGTAGTTGACATCGTATTTGTGGCAAAGCCACCGTTCATAATTCTTTCATACATGTCACTCTTGATTCATTGCATATCCCGGTACACCGCCGGAGGCATTCACATAGAGTCATATTTTGTTCTAAGTATTGAGTTGTAATTCTTGAGTTGTAAGTAATAAAAGTGTGATGATCATCATTATTAGAGCATTGTCCCAAGTGAGGAAAGGATGATGGAGACTATGATTCCCCCACAATTCGGGATGAGACTCCGGACGAAAAATAAAAAAAGGGAAAAAAAGAGGCCATAAAAAAAGAGAGAAAAGGCCCAAATAAAAAAATTGAGAGAAAAAGAGAGAAGGGACAATGTTACTATCCTTTTACCACACTCGTGCTTCAAAATAGCACCATGATCTTCATGATAGAGAGTTTCCTATGATATCACTTTCATATACTAGTGGGAAATTTTCATTCGAGAACGTGGCTTGTATATTCCAATGATGGGCTTCCTCAAAATGCCCTAGGTCTTCGTGAGCAAGCGAGTTGGATGCACACCCACTTAGTTTCTTTTTGAGCTTTCATATACTTATAGCTCTAGTGCATCCGTTGCATGGCAATCCCTACTCACTCACATTGATATCTATTGATGGGCATCTCCATAGCTCGTTGATACGCCTAGTTGATGTGAGACTATCTTCTCCTTTTTTGTCTTCTCCACAACCACCATTCTATTCCACATATAGTGATATATCCATGGCTCACGCTCATATATTGCGCGAAGATTGAAAAAGTTTGAGAACACCAAAAGTATGAAACAATTGCTTGGCTTGTCATCGGGGTTGTGCATGATTTAAATACTTTGTGTGGTGAAGATAGAGCATAGCTAGACTATATGATTTTGTAGGGATAACTTTCTTTGGCCATGTTATTTTGAGAAAACATAATTGCTTAGTTAGTATGCTTGAAGTATTATTATTTTTTGTGTCAATATTAAACTTTTGTCTTGAATCTTTCGGATCTGAATATTCATACCACAAATAAGAGAATTACATTGAAAATTATGCTAAGTAGCATTCCACATCAAAAATTCTGTTTTTATCATTTACCTACTCGAGGACGAGCAGGAATTAAGCTTGGGGATGCTTGATATGTTTCCAACGTATCTATAATTTTTGATTGTTCCATGCTATATTATATTCTATTTTGGATGTTTAACGGGCTTTATTATACACTTTTGTATTATTTTTGGGACTAACCTATTAACCGGAGGCCCATCCCGAATTGTTGTTTTTTTTGCCTATTTCAGTGTTTCGCAGAAAAATAATATCAAACGGAGTCCAAACGGAATGAAACCTTCGGGAACGTGATTTTCGGGACGAACGTGATCCAGAGGACTTGGAGTCTACGCAAAGTAATCAACGAGGAGAGCACGAGGCAGGGGGGCGCGCCCTCTACCCTCGTGGGGCCCACGTTGCTCCACCGACGTACTTCTTCCTCCTATATATACCTATGTACCCCCAAACTATCAGATATGGAGCCAACCTATTTACACCGCCGCAACCTTCTGTACCCGTGAGATCCCATCTTGGGGCCTTTTCCGGCGCTCCGCCGGAGGGGGCATTGATCACGGAGGGCTTATACATCAACACCATAGCCTCTTCGATGATGTGTGAGTAGTTTACCTCAGACCTTCGGGTCCATAGTTATTAGCTAGATGGCTTCTTCTCTCTCTTTGGATCTCAATACAAAGTTCTCCTCGATCTTCTTGGAGATCTATTCGATGTAATCTTCTTTTGCGGTGTGTTTGTCGAGATCCGATGAATTGTGAGTTTATGATCAAGTTTATCTATGAACAATATTTGAATCTCCTCTGAATTCTTTTATGTATGATTGGTTATCTTTGCAAGTCTCTTCGAATTATCAGTTTGGTTTAGCCTACTAGATTGATCTTTCTTGCAATGGGAGAAGTGTTTAGCTTTGAGTTCAATCTTGCGGTGCTCGATCCCAGTGACAGAAAGGGAAACGACACGTATTGTATTGTTGCCATCGAGGATAAAAAGATGGGGTTTATATCATATTGCATGAGTTTATCCCTCTACATCATGTCATCTTACTTAAAGCATTACTCTGTTCTTATGAACTTAATACTCTAGATGCATGCTGGATACCGGTCGATGTGTGGAGTAATAGTAGTAGATGCAGAATCGTTTCGGTCTACTTGTCGCGGACGTGATGCCTATATACATGATCATACCTACATATTCTCATAACTATGCTCAATTCTATCAATTGCTCGACAGTAATTTGTTCACCGACCGTAATACTTATGCTCTTGGGAGAAGCCACTAGTGAAACCTATGGCCCCCGGGTCTATTTTCCATCATATTAATCTTCCAATACTTAGTTATTTCTATTACCATTTATTTTACTTTGCATCTTTATTTCTCTTTATTATAAAAATACCAAAAATATTATCTTATCATATCTATCAGATCTCACTCTCGTAAGTGACCGTTGAGGGATTGACAACCCCTTTATCGCGTTGGTTGCGAGGTTCTTATTTGTTTGTGTAGGTGTGAGGGACTCGTGCGTGATCTCCTACTGGATTGATACCTTGGTTCTCAAAAACTGAGGGAAATACTTACGCTACTTTACTGCATCACCCTTTCCTCTTCAAGGGAAAACCAACGCAGTGCTCAAGAGGTAGCAATAAGTATTTCCCTCAGTTAAGAACCAAGGTATCAATCCAGTAGGAGGCACAAGCAAGTCCCTAATATATGCACCTACAAAAACTAACAAACACTTGCACACAACACGAAAAAGGGATTGTCAATCCCTTCACGGTCACTTGCAAGAGTGAGATCTAATAGAGATAGATATAAAAGATAAGTAAAAGGCAAAATAAAGTAAATATAAATAAATTGCAGCTAGGTATTTTTGGGCTTTTGGTTTTATAGATATTAAAATAATTATGATGGAAAATAGACCCGGGGCCCATAGGTTTCACTAGAGTCTTCTCTCTCGAAGAAAGTATACGTGGGTAAATAGATTACTTTTGAGCAATTGATAGAAAAGTGCATAGTTATGACGATATCCAAGGCAATCATCATGAATATAGGCATCACGTCCGTGACAAGTAGACCGACTCCTACCTGCATCTACTACTATTACTACACACATTGACCGACTCCTGCCTGCATCTAGAGTATTAAGTTCATAAGAACAGAGTAACACCTTAAGCAAGATAACATGATGTAGAGGGATAGATCCAATCAATATTGTAAAAACCCCATCTGTTCATCCTTAATGGCAACAATACAATATGTGCCTCGCTACGCCTACTGTCACTAGGTGAGGACACCACAAGATTGAACCCATCACAAAGCACCTCTCCCATTGCAAGAAAAACCAATCTAGTTGGCCAAACCAAATCGATAGATCAGAGAGAAATACAAAGCTATCTTAATCATGCATAAAAGAGTTCAGAAAAGACTCAAATAATATTCATAGATAATCTTATCATAAATCCACAATTCATCAGATCTCAGCAAACGCACCGCAAAAGAAGATTACATCGAATAGATCTGCAAGGACATTGAGGAGAACATTGTATTAAAGATCAAAGAGAGAGAAGAAGCCATCTCGCTACTAGCTATGGACCCGTAGGTTTGTGATAAACTACTCACACATCATCGGAAGGGCAACAAGGTTGGTGTAGAGGCCCTTCGTGATTGAATCCCCCTCCGACGGAGTGCCGGAAAAGGCCCCAAGATGGGATCTCATGGGAACAGAAGCTTGCGGCGGGGAAAAAGTATTTTTGGTGTGCCCTCTGGTATATGGGGAATATTTGGGAATTTATAGTGCTGGAGTTAGGGTTAGGAGAGCCACGGGGGGCCCACAAGCCCCCTGGCCGCGCCCCCCTGGGGCGTGCCCCCAGGGCTTGTGGCCCCCTCATGGTTCTTTTGGCCTCCTCCCCAAGTCTCGTGGGTGTCTTGTTGTCCAAGAAAAATTATTGTAAAGTTTTATTCCGTTTGGACTCCGTTTGGTATTGATTTTCTGTAAAAGTCAAAAACAAGGAAAAACAACAACTGGCACTGGACACTAGGTTAATAGGTTAGTCCCAGAAAATGATATAAAATAGCATATAAAACATCCAAGATAGATAATATAATAGCATCGAACAATAAAAAATTATAGATACGTTGGAGACATATCTTTAAGCAAGAACATTTCAATGCGTATGTTAAGAAACAATTGAAATACAATGCCTTCATGATTGATCACTTGAGTGACTTGATGTTTAGAATTGCAAATGATATTAAAGGTCTGGGAAAACATGCTTCCATGGTTCAAACTCAGTTATAACAAGTTGCTAAGTCACAAAATGATTTGCTTAAAGAGATGAACAATAATATGAATGATCATGTTGTTAGAGTTATGGCTAGAGGTGGTAGAATGGCTCGGGAACCTCTGTATCCTGAAGGTCATCCTAAAAGAATTGAACAAGATTCTCAGAGAATTGATATTGATGCACCTAGACCATATAAGAAGAAAAGGAAAAAGGAAAATGATAGGACTTTGCATGCTTCTAGTGAACGTGAGGTAGAGAAAACTTCTAAGAATAGTAATGATGTTTCTATTTATGATGCTGAGACACAATATGGTGATGAACATACACCTAGTGATAATGATAATGATGCTCATGTAGATGCTCAACCAGATAATGATGTAGAAATATAATCGGTTGTTGATCTTGATAACACACCTCCTAAAAATAAAAGATATGATAAAAGTGATTTCATTGCTAGGAAACATGGCAAGGAAAGAGAACCATGGGTTTAGAAACCATGCCATTCCCAACTAAACCACCTAATAATAAGGATGAGGAACAATTTGAGCGCTTTGTTGAAATGCTTAGACATGTTTTCTTACACACTCGTTTGACTGATATTTTAAAGATGCCTCCATATGCTAACTACATGAAAGACTTATTTATATGCATGTTTGATAACCCACAAGTATAGGGGATCACAACAGTTTTCGACGGTAGAGTATTCAACCCAAATTTATTGATCCGACACAAGGGGAGCCAAAGAATATTCTCAAGTATTAGCAGTTGAGTTGTCAATTCAACCACACCTGGATAACTTAATATCTGCAGCAAAGTATTTAGTAGCAAAGTAGTATGATAGTAACGGTAAAGGTAGCAAAAGTAATATTTTTGGGTTTTGTAGTGATTGTAATAGTAGCAGCGGTAAAGTAAATAAGCGAAGAACAATATGTGAAAAGCTCGTAGGCATTGGATCGGTGATGGAGAATTATGCCGGATGCGGTTCATCATGTAACAGTCATAACATAGGGTGACACAGAACTAGCTCCAATTCATCAATGTAATGTAGGCATGTATTCCGAATATAGTCATACATGCTTATGGAAAAGAACTTGCATGACATCTTTTGTCCTACCCTCCCGTGGCAGCGGGGTCCTATTGGAAACTAAGGGATATTAAGGCCTCCTTTTAATAGAGTACCGGAACAAAGCATTAACACATAGTGAATACATGAACTCCTCAAACTATGGTCATCACCGGGAGTGGTCCCGATTATTGTCACTTCAGGGTCGCCGGATCGTAACACATAGTAGGTGACTATAGACTTGCAAGGTAGGATCAAGAACTCACATATATTCATGAAAACATAATAGGTTCAGATCTGAAATCATGGCACTCGGGCCCTAGTGACAAGCATTAAGCATAGCAAAGTCATAGCAACATCAATCTCAGAACATAGTGGATACTAGGGATCAAACCCTAACAAAACTAACTCGATTACATGATAAATCTCATCCAACCCATCACCGTCCAGCTAGCCTATGATGAAATTACTCACGCACGGCGGTGAGCATCATGAAATTGGTGATGGAGGATGGTTGATGATGACGACGGCGACGGATTCCCCTCTTCGGAGCCTCGAACGGACTCCAGATCAGCCCTCCCGAGAGAGTTTAGGGCTTGGCGGCGGCTCCGTATCGTAAAACGCAATGAATTCTTCTCTCTGATTTTTTTCTCCCCAAACGTGAATATATAGAGTTGGAGTTGAGGTCGGTGGATCTCCAGGGGGCCCATGAGGCAGGGGGCGCGCCCTAGGGGGGCAGGCGCGCCTCCCACCCTCGTGGACAGGGTGTGGGCCCCCTGGCCTTGATTCTTTCGCCAGTAGTATTTTTATTTACAAAAATAATCTGCGTGAAGTTTCAGGTCATTCCGAGAACTTTTGTTTCTGCACAAAGATAACACCATAGCAATTCTGCTGAAAACAGCGTCAGTCCGGGTTAGTTCCATTCAAATCATGCAAGTTAGAGTCCAAAACAAGGGAAAAAGTGTTTGGAAAGTAGATACGACGGAGACGAATCAACTCCCCCAAGCCTAAACCTTTGCTTGTCCTCAAACAATTCAGTTGACAAACTGAAAGTGATAAAGAAAAACTTTTACAAACTCTGTTTGCTCTTGTTGTTGCAAATATGTAAAGCCAGGATTCAAGTTTTCAGCAAAGATTATGAACTAACCATATTCACAATAACATTAAGGTCTCATGTTTACTCATATCAATGGCACTACCAACTAGCGAGCAATAATAATAAATCTCGGATGACAACACTTTCTCAAAACAATCATAATATGATATAACAAGATGGTATCTCGCTAGCTGATAACCCACAAGTATAGGGGATCGCAACAGTTTTCGAGGGTAGAGTATTCAACCCAAATTTATTGATTCGACACAAGGGGAGCCAAAGAATATTCTCAAGTATTAGCAGCTGAGTTGTCAATTCAACCACACCTGGATAACTTAGTATCTACAGCAAAGTATTTAGTAGCAAAGTAATATGATAGTAGTGGTAACGGTAACAAAGGTAACAGTAGCAAAAGTAATATTTTTGGTGTTTTGTAGTGATTGTAACAGTAACAACGGAAAAGTAAATAAGCGAAGAACAATATATGAAAAGCTCTAGGCATTGGATCGGTGATGGAGAATTATGCCAGATGCGGTTCATCATGTAACAGTCATAACATAGGGTGACACAGAACTAGCTCCAATTCATCAATGTCATGTAGGCATGTATTCCGAATATAGTCATACGTGATTATGGAAAAGAACTTGCATGACATCTTTTGTCCTACCCTCCCGTGGCAGCGGGGTCCTAATGGAAACTAAGGGATATTAAGGCCTCCTTTTAATAGAGTACCGGAACAAAGCATTAGCACATAGTGAATACATGAACTCCTCAAACTATGGTCCTCACCGGGAGTGGTCCCGATTATTGTCACTTCGGGGTTGCCAGATCATAACACATAGTAGGTGACTATAGACTTGCAAGATAGGATCAAGAACTCACATATATTCATGAAAACATAATAGGTTCAGATCTGAAATCATGGCACTCGGGCCCTAGTGACAAGCATTAAGCATAGCAAAGTCATAGCAACATCAATCCCAGAACATCGTGGATACTAGGGATCAAACCCTAACAAAACTAACTCGATTACATGATAGATCTCATCCAACCCATCACCGTCCAGCAAGCCTATGATGGAATTACTCACGCACGGCGGTGAGCATCATGAAATTGGTGATGGAGGATGGTTGATGCTGACGACGGCGACGAATTCCCCTCTCCGGAGCCCCGAACGCACTCCAGATCAGCCCTCCCGAGAGGTTTTAGGGCTTGGCGGCGGCTCCGTATCGTGAAACGCGATGAATCCTTCTCCTTGATTTTTTTCTCCCCGAAAGTGAATATATGGAGTTGGAGTTGAGGTCGGTGGAGCGTCAGGGGCCCACGAGGTAGGGGGGCGCGCCCTCCACCCTCGTGGACAGGGTGTGGGCCCCCTGACGTGGATTTTTCTTCCGGTATTTTTCTTATTTTCCAAATAGATGTTCCGTGGAGTTTCAAGTCATTCCAAGAACTTTTGTTTCTGCACATAAATAACACCATGGAATGTCTGCTGAAAACAGCGTCAGTCCGGGTTAGTTCCATCCAAATCATGCAAGTTAGAGTCCAAAACAAGGGCAAACGTGTTTGGAAAAGTAGATACGGCGGAGACGTATCAACTCCCCCAAGCTTAAACCTTTGCTTGTCCTCACGCAATTCAGTTGATAAACTGAAAGTGATAAAGAAAAACTTTTACAAACTCTGTTTGCTCTTGTTGTTGTAAATATGTAAAGCCAGCATTCAAGTTTTCAGCAAAGATTATGACTAACCACATTTGCAATAACTCTTAGGTCTCATGTTTACTCATATCAATGGCATAATCAACTAGCGAGCAATAATAATAAATCTTGGATGACAACACTTTCACAAAACAATCATAATATGATATAACAGGATGGTATCTCGCTAGCCCTTTCTGAGACCACAAAACATAAATGCAGAGCACCTTTAAAGATCAAGGACTGACTAGACATTGTAATTCATGGTAAAAGAGATCCAGTCATAGTCATACCCAATATAAATTAATAGTAATGGATGCAAATGACAGCTGCGCTCTCCAGCTAGTGCTTTTAATAAGAGGGCGATGACTCAACATAAAAGTAAATAGATAGGCCCTTCGCAGAGGGAAGCAGGGATTTGTAGAGGTGCCAGAGCTCGGTTTTGAAATAGAGATAAATAATATTTTGAACGGCATACTTTCATTGTCAACATAACAACCAAGAGATGGCGATATCTTCCATGCTACACACATTATAGGCGGTTCCCAAACAGAATGGTAAAGTTTATACTCCCCCTCCACCAACAAGCATCAATCCATGACTTGCTCGAAACAATGAGTGTCTCCAACTAGCAACAGTCCCAGGGGGAGTTTTTTTGCAATTAATTTGATTTAGTTTGCATAAAGCATGGGACTGGGCATCCCGGTGACCAGCCATTTTCTCGTGAATGAGGAGCGGAGTCCACTCCTCTTGAGAATAACCCGCCTAGCATGGAAGATACAGACAACCCTAGTTGATACATGAGCTATTCGAGCATACAAAACAGAATTTCATTTGAAGGTTTCGAGTTTGGCACATACAAATTTACTGGAACGGCAGGTAGATACCGCATATAGGAAGGTATAGTGGACTCATATGGCATAACTTTGGGGTTTAAGGGATTGGATGCACAAGCAGTGTTCCCGCTTAATACAAGTAAAGGCTAGCAAAAGACTGGGAAGCGACCAACTAGAGAGCGGCAACAGTCATGAACATGCATTAAAATTAATAGACATTGAGTACAAGCATGAGTAGGATATAATCCACCATGAACATAAATATCGTGAAGGCTATGTTGATTTTGTTTCAACTACATGCGTGAACATGTGCCAAGTCGAGTCACTTAAATCATTCAAAGGAGGATACCACCCCACTATACCACATCACAACCATTTTAATAGCATGTTGGCACGCAAGGTAAACCATTATAAACTCCTAGCTAATCAAGCATGGCACAAGCAACTATGATCTCTAATTGTCATTGGAAACATATTTATTCATAATAGGCTGAATCAGGAACGATGAACTCATCATATTTACAAAAACAAGAGAGGTCGAGTTCATACCAGCTTCTCTCATCTCAGCCAGTCCATCATATATCGTCATAATTGCCTTTCACTTGCACTACCGAACGATGTGAATAATAATAAGAGTGCACGTGCATTGGACTAAGCTGGAATCTACGAGCATTCAATAAACAGGAGAAGACAAGGCAATATGGGCTCTTGGTTAAATCAACAATAATGCATATAAGAGCCACTTCAACAATTTAATTATGGTCTTCTCCTATCGACCCCCAAAGAAAAGAAAAGAAATAAAACTATTTACACGGGAAAGCTCCCAACAGGCAAAAGAAGAACAGAAAATCTTTTTGGGTTTTCTTTTTAATTATTACTACTACAGCAAGAAAAGTAAACTAGCTAAAAGCTACACTAATTTTTTTGGTTTTTCTTAAGGTTTATTAAACACACAAGAAGAAAGCGAGAAAAAGAAAATAAACTAGCATGGATATTACAGTGAAAATGTATGAGCACCGACATCTAGCAATGAGTGTGTGTGAACATAAATGTAATGTCGGTGGGAGATACGTACTCCCCCAAGCTTAGGCTTTTGGCCTAAGTTGGTTCATTGCCACGGATGGCCTGGCGGATATCCATAGTTGTAACCGGGGTCGTACTGAGCTGCGGCAGTTATTGCCTCCTGAGCTGCAGCGTGGCGGCGAGCTGCCTCCGCCCTCCTCTCGTACTCATCTGCCTCCTCTGGTAATAACATATATTCCTTTTGCCTGATAATCAAAGAAAGCAGGAGCAGGGAGAGTAATACGGACAGCACGACGTTTGTCAAAGATTAAGCGATACCGGAGAGGTGATTCATTCCTCTTGATAAACTGGTGGTGGACCATAGCATTATAGTCTAAATAAGTAGGAGGCAACTCATTATCATCCTCACGAATGTCCACACCAAGAAAATCAGCTAAGCGGGTTGCATAAATTCCTCCAAAGAAATCTCCATTAAATCTATTATGATGCAACCTACGTGCAACAATGGCTCCCAAGTTATAAGTTTTGTCTCCTAACACAACACTCCTAAGAATACTGAGGTCAGGGACACACATGTGACATGCTTCATCTTTACCATTTATGCACCTACCTATGAAGAGAGAAAAATAATGTATAGCAGGAAAATGAATGCTCCCTATGGTAGCTTGTGCTATATCTCTAGATTCCCCCACAGTTATACTAGCAAGAAAATTTCTAAATTCAGATTTTCGGGGTTCACTAGCACTACCCCATTGTGGAAGTTTGCAAGCAGTGGTAAAATCCTCTAAGTCCATAGTATAAGATTTTTTCATAAAGATCAAACAGGACAGTTGGAGAATTACGTGAAGATGAAAATTCAAACCTCCTCACAAATGAACTAGTGAGATAGTGGTATTGGCGGCACTTCTCTGCCTCGAAGCTCACAAGATTAGCGTTACGCAAATATGCGTTAAATTCTTCCTTGATTCCCGCTCGACCCATAAATTTTTCTGAAGGCCATTCACAAGGCCGCACTGGAGCGTCCCTTGGTGGCTCATCGTCAGCATCACGCATTGCAAGCCTGGGTCCTTGCTTCCTTGAAGAACCACCTTGGAACAGTTTCCTAAGCATGTTTCTTCCTCTGAAAAATTTCTGAAATTTTTAGTAACTTCAAAATAAAAGTGAACCAAGCTCAACAAAATTGATAGCAACTACTCCTACAAGTGCCTAGAGCCTATATCAAGCATTAGAACTACTTGGAACCATATAAATTTGACATGCAAGCTCGAGAACATGGTCACCTAGGTAGCACAAATTTGCAATGAATAAAGCACTAGAACAAAAACTAATTGGACCAATGGAGGAGTCACATACCAAGGAACAATCTCCCCAAGTAGTTTTGTGAGAGGTGCTTTGAGCAAGGAGATCAAAAATCGCAGCAAAATGAGCTAGAACTTGTGCTTGAGCTGGATGGTGATTTTTTTGGGAGGAAGAAGAAGTGTGTGGGTGCAGGAATAAGTGAAGGGGAGTCACCGTGGGCCCACGAGGTAGGGGCGCGCCCAGGGGGTAGGCGCGCCCTCCACCCTCGTGGCCATGTGCTTGCCCCTCCTGCTGTGTTCTCAGTGCCAGATATTCTCAAAAATTCTAGAAAAAATCACATTCCATTTTCAGGGCATTTGGAGAACTTTTATTTTCGGGGTATTTTTATATTGCACGGATAAATCAGAAAACAGACAGGGAAATACTATTTTTACTTTATTTCAACTAAATAACAAAAAGTAAAGAGAGGGTACAGAAGGTTGTGCCTTCTAGTTTCATCCATCTCATGCTTATCAAAAGGAATCCACTAACAAGGTTGATCAAGTCTTGTTAACAAACTCATTTCGAATAACATGGAACCAGAGAAATTTCGAATAACACTATGTTACCTCAACGGGGATGTGCACATCCCCAATAATAAGAATATCATATTTCTTCTTGACAGTAGGAAGAGGAAATTCGAAACCTCCAAAAATAATCGATGGAATTTTTCCAATAGAGTTGATACTATGAACTTGAGGTTGTTTCCTCGGAAAGTGTACCGTATGCTCATTACCATTAACATGAAAAGTGACATTGCCTTTGTTGCAATCAATAACAGCCCCTGCAGTATTCAAAAAAGGTCTTCCAAGAATAATAGACATACTATCGTCCTCGGGAATATCAAGAATAACAAAGTCCGTTAAAATAGTAACGTTTGCAACCACAACAGGCACATCTTCACAAATACCGACAGGTATAGCAGTTGATTTATCAGCCATTTGCAAAGATATCAGTAGGTGTCAACTTATTCAAATCAAGTCTACGATATAAAGAGAGAGACATAACACTAACACCGGCTCCAAGAGCACATAAAGCAGTTTTAACATAGTTTCTTTTAATGGAGCATGGTATAGTTGGTACCCCTGGATCTCCTAGCTTCTTTGGTATTCCACCCTTAAAAGTATAATTAGCAAGCATGGTGGAAATTTCAGCTTCTGGTATCTTTCTTTTATTTGTAACAATATCTTTCATGTACTTAGCATAAGGATTCATTTTGAGCATATCAGTCAAATGCATACGCAAAAAGATAGGTCTAATCATTTCAGAAAAGCGCTCAAAATCCTCATCATCCTTTTTCTTGGATGGTTTGGGAGGAAAAGGCATGGGTTTCTGAACCTATGGTTCTCTTTCTTTACCATGTTTCCTAGCAACAAAGTCTCTCTTATCATAACGTTGATTCTTTGATTGTGGGTTATCAAGATCAACAACAGGTTCAATTTCTACATCATTATCATTACTAGGTTGAGCATCATCATGAACATCATCATTAACATTATCAATAGGTTCATGTTCATTACCAGATTGTGTTTCAGCATCAGAAATAGAGATATCATTTGGATTCTCAGGTGGTTCAGCAATAGGTTCACTAGAAGCATGCAAAGTCCTATCATTTTTCTTTTTCTTCCTTTTAGATGGACTAGGTGAATCAATATTATTTCTCTGAGAATCTTGTTCAATTCTCTTAGGGTGGCCTTCAGGATACAAAGGTTCCTGAGTCATTTTACCAGTTCTAGTAGCCACTCTAACAGAAAAATCATTATTCTTACTATTCAATTCATTGAGCAAATCATTCTGAGCTTTAAGTTCTTGTTCTACTTGAGTGGTGACCATTGAAGCATGTTTAGTAATGAGTTTAAGTTCACCCTTAACTCTAGACATATAATCACCCAAGTGTTCAAGCGTATCGGAATTGTATTTCAACTGTCTACCTAAATAAGCATTGAAGTTTTCTTGTTTGACAATAAAGTTATCAAACTCTTCTAAGCATTGTCTAGCAGACTTATAGTGAGGAATGTCACCTTCATCAAATCTATAGAGAGAATTTACCTTTACTACCTGTGTCGGGTCATCAAGACCATGAGTTTCTTCAATAGGTGATGGATTAAGATCATATATTTCTTCAACAGGCGGTAAATTAAGACCATGTATTTCTTCAATAGGAGGTAAATTCTTAACATCTTCAGCTTTAATACCCTTTTCTTTCATAGATTTCTTTGCCTCTTGCATATCTTCAGGACTGAGAAATAGAACACCTCTCTTCTTCGGAGTTGGTTTAGGAATAGGCTCAGGAGCTGGCTCAGGAAGTATCCAATTATTTTCATTTGTAAACATATTATTCAATAGAATTTCAGCTTCATCCGGCATTCTTTCCCTGAAAACAGAACTAGCACAACTATCCAGGTAATCTCTGGAAGCATCGGTTAGTCCATTATAAAAGATATCAAGTATTTCATTGTTCTTGAGAGGATGATCAGGCAAAGCATTAAGTAATCGGAGAAGCCTCCCCCAAGCTTGTGGGAGACTCTCTTCTTCAATTTGCACAAAATTATATATTTCCCTCAAAGTAGCTTGTTTCTTATGAGCAGGGAAATATTTAGCAGAGAAGTAATAAATCATATCCTAGGGACTACGCACACAACCAGGATCAAGAGAATTAAACCATATCTTAGCATCACCCTTTAATGAGAACGGAAATATTTTAAGGATATAAAGGTAGCGGGTTCTCTCATCATTAGTGAATAGGGTGGCTATATCATTTAATTTAGTAAGATGTGCCACAACAGTTTCAGATTCATAGCCATGAAAAGGATCAGATTCAACCAAAGTAATTATATCAGGATCAACAGAGAATTCATAATCCTTATCAGTAACACATATAGGTGAAGTAGCAAAAGCAGGATCAGGTTTCATTATAGCATTAAGAGATTGCTGCTTCCATTTAGGCAATAGTTTCTTAACATCATGTCTATCTTTGCAAGCAAAAATTTCGTTAGCAATCGCTTCATCCATAACATAGCCCTCAGGCACAATAGGCAATTCATATTTATTAGGGGAAGGGTCTTCATCATCACTTTCATAAATATTATCAGTAATTTCATTCTCTCTAACCCTAGCAAGTTGTTCATCAAGAAATTCACCAAGTGGCACAGTAGTATCAAGCATAGAAGCAGTTTCATCATAAGTATCATGCATAGCAGAAGTGGCATCATCAATAACATGCGACATATCAGAATGAATAGCAGAAGCAGGTTTAGGTGTCGCAAACTTACCCAAAACAGAAGGTGAATCAAGTGCAGAGCTAGATGGCAATTCCTTACCTCCCCTCGTAGTTGAGGAGTAAATTGTTGTCTTAGCGTCTTTCAAATTCTTCATAGTGACCAGTAGATATAAATCCCAAGTGACTCAAAGAATAGAGCTATGATCCCCGGCAACGGCGCCAGAAAATAGTCTTGATAACCCACAAGTATAGGGGATCGCAACAGTTTTCGAGGGTAGAGTATTCAACCCAAATTTAGTGATTTGACACAAGGGGAACCAATGAATATTCTCAAGTATTAGCAGCTGAGTTGTCAATTCAACCACACTTGGATAACTTAGTATCTGCAGCAAAGTATTTAGTAGCAAAGTAATATGATAGTAGTGGTAACGGTAACAAAGGTAATAGTAGCAAAAGTAATATTTTTGGTGTTTTGTAGTGATTGTAACAGTAACAACGGAAAAGTCAATAAGCGAAGAACAATATATGAAAAGCTCGTAGGCATTGGATCGGTGATGGAAAATTATACCGGATGCGGTTCATCATGTAACAGTCATAACATAGGGTGACACAGAACTAGCTCCAATTCATCAATGCAATGTAGGCATGTATTCCGAATATAGTCATACGTGCTTATGGAAAAGAACTTGCATGACATCTTTTGTCCTACCCTCCCGTGGCAGCGGGGTCCTAATGGAAACTAAGGGATATTAAGGCCTCCTTTTAACAGAGTATCGAAACAAAGCATTAGCACATAGTGAATACATGAACTCCTCAAACTATGGTCCTCACCGGGAGTGGTCCCGATTATTGTCACTTTGGGGTTGCCGGATCATAACACATAGTAGGTGACTATAGACTTGCAAGATAGGATCAAGAACTCACATATATTCATGAAAACATAATAGGTTCAGATCTGAAATCATGGCACTCGGGCCCTAGTGACAAGCATTAAGCATAGCAAAGTCATAGCACCATCAATCTCAGAACATAGTGGATACTAGGGATCAAACCCTAACAAAACTAACTCGATTACATGATAGATCTCATCCAACCCATCACCGTCTAGCAAGCCTACGATGGAATTACTCACGCACAGCGGTGAGCATCATGAAATTGGTGATGGAGGATGGTTGATGATGACGACGGTGACGGATTCCCCTCTCCGAAGCCCCGAACGGACTCCAGATCAGCCCTCCTGAGAGGTTTTAGGGCTTGGCGGCGGCTCCGTATCGTGAAACGCGATGAATCCTTCTCCTTGATTTTTTTCTCCCCGAAAGTGAATATATGGAGTTGGAGTTAATGTCGGTGGAGCGTCAGGGGACCCACGAGGTAGGGGGGCGCGCCCTAGGGGGGCAGGCGTGCCCTCCACCCTCGTGGAGAGGGTGTGGGCCCCCTGACGTGGATTTTTCTTCCGGTATTTTTCTTATTTTCCAAATAGATGTTCTGTGGAGTTTCAGGTCATTCCGAGAACTTTTCTTTCTGCACATAAATAACACCATGGAAAGTCTGCTGAAAACAGCGTCAGTCTGGGTTAGTTCCATCCAAATCATGCAAGTTAGAGTCCAAAACAAGGGCAAAAGTGTTTGGAAAAGTAGATATGACGGAGACGTATCACTAGCCCTTTCTGAGACTGCAAAACATAAATGCAGAGCACCTTTAAAGATCAAGGACTGACTAAACATTGTAATTCATGGTAAAAGAGATCCAGTCATAGTCATACCCAATATAAATTAAAAGCAATGAATGCAAATGACAGCGGTGCTCTCTAGCTGGTGCTTTGTAATAAGAAGGTGATGACTCAACATAAAGTAAATAGATAGGCCCTTCGCAGAGGGAAGCAGGGATTTGTAGAGGTGCCAGAGCTCGATTTTGAAATAGAGATAAATAATATTTTGAGCGGCATACTTTCATTGTCAACATAACAACCAAGAGATGGCGATATCTTCCATGCTACACACATTATAGGCGGTTCCCAAATAGAATGGTAAAGTTTATACTCCCCCTCCACCAACAAGCATCAATCCATGGCTTGCTCGAAACAACGAGTGCCTCCAACTAACAAGAGTCCCGGGGGAGTTTTGTTTGCAATTATTTTGATTTGGTTTGCATAAAGCATGGGACTAGGCATCTCGGTGACCCGCCATTTTCTCGTGTGTGAGGAGCGGAGTCCACTCCTCTTGAGAATAACCCGCCTAACATGGAAGATACAGACAGCCCTAGTTGATACATGAGCTACTCAAGCATACAAAACAGAATTTCATTTGAAGGTTTAGAGTTTGGCACATACAAATTTACTTGGAACGGCAGGTAGATACCGCATATAGGAAGGTATGGTGGACTCATATGGAATAACTTTGGGGTTTAAGGGATTGGATGCACAAGCAGTATTCCCGCTTAGTACAAGTGAAGGCTAGCAAAAGACTGGGAAGCGACCAGCTAGAGAGCGACAACAGTCATGAACATGCATTAAAATTAATGAACATTGAGTGCAAGCATGAGTAGGATATAATCCACCATGAACATAAATATCGTGAAGGCTATGTTGATTTGTTTCAACTACATGCATGAACATGTGCCAAGTCAAGTCACTTAAATCATTCAAAGGAGGATACCACCCTATCATACCACATCACAACCATTTTAGTAGCATGTTGGCACGCAAGATAAACCATTATAAACTCCTAGCTAATTAAGCATGGCATAAGAAACTATAATATCTAATTGTCATTGCAAACATGTTTATTCATAATAGGCTGAATCAGGAACGATGAACTAATCATATTTACAAAAACAAGAGAGGTCGAGTTCATACCAGCTTCTCTCATCTCAATTAGTCCATCATATATCGTCATAATTGCCTTTCACTTCCACGACCGAACGATGTGAATAATAATAATAGTGCACGTGCATTGGACTAAGCTGGAATCTGCAAGCATTCAATAAACAGGAGAAGACAAGGCAATATGGGCTCTCGGTTAAATAAAAAATAATGCATATAAGAGTCACCTCAACATTTTAATTATGGTCTTCTCCTATCGACCCCCAAAGAAAAGAAAAGAAATAAAACTATTTACACGGGAAAGCTCCCAACAAGCAAAAGAAGAACGAGAAATCTTTTTGGGTTTTCTTTTTAATTATTACTACTACAGCATGAAAAGTAAACTAGCTAAATGCTACAACTATTTTTTTGGGTTTTTCTTAAGGGTTTTCAAACACACAAGAAGAAAGCATAAAAAAAACTAGCATGGTGTAACACCCCGCATGTAACTTGCCATATTTGTAACTCCGACTCTTGCCATTTCCGGCTATGTGTTGTGATATTCCCTCCGTGGTCGGGTTTTGTCTTTCGTTTTGCATTTTGTTCATGTGATGCATTTTCATATCATGCATCATGTGCATTGCATTCGCATACGTGTTTGTCTAATGCATCCGAGCATTTTTCCCGTTGTCCGTTTTGCAATCCGGCGCTCCTATCTCCTCCAGCGCATCCCTCTTGTTTTCTTTCATGTGCGGGTGTCAAACTTTCTCGGAATGGACCGAGACTTGTCAAGTGGCCTTATTATACCACCCGGAGACTACCGGTCAAGTTTCGTTCCATTTGGAGGTCGTTTGGTACTCCAACGGTTAACCGGGCATCCGCAAAGTCCATTTTAGTGTCCAGCAAAAACCCCCTCAAAAACCAGCCCAAAACCCACCAAACTCTCTTCCATGCTCTAGGTCGTTCGATCACGATCGTGTGGGCGAAAACCGCACCTCATTTGGAGCCTCCTAGCTCCCTCTACCTATAAATATGTGGGCATCCCGAAATTACAATCGCAGTCAAACCCTAGCGTCTTCCACCTCGCGCCGCCGGACAAAGTCCGCCCGCGCCGGACACGTCCGCCCGCGCCGCCCGGCGAATCAGCTCGCGCCACGTCATCAGCCCACCGCCGCCGCCGCGCCGGCCCGCGAGGCCCGGGCGAGGCCCCCGCGGCCCGCCGCCGTCGCCTCCCGGCCCGGCCATCGCCTCCGCGCCGCCCGCCGGCTCCCTCCGCCCCGCCACCGGCCGGCCCCGCCGCGGCTCGCCGGCGCCAACCGCCGCGCCGCCGGAGCCCGTGCCCGCCGGCGTCCCTCGCCGCCTCCGGCGCGCCACCGCCACCTCCCTCCATCGGCGAGCGCCGTCGAGCCCGGCCAGATCCAATCGGATCCCGTACGTTGACTTTCCTGAAACCCCCCCGAAATTCTTCCAAGTCCTCAATTTTTCACAGCATGTGCTCTTGTTCGTGATGCCATAACTCCTTGCATGTAGCTCCGATTCGCGCGTGTAATATGTCAAATGTTCGTCTCGTGATGCTCTACATTTTGTTCAATTGCACCATGTTCATTAGAGGTCATCGTGATGCCCAAATCTCTGTTGGAAGAGGGCTAGTTGCTGTTATTCTCTGGTTCTTATCAGAACATGGAGATTTGTCATTTTTGTATCTTTATTTCTGTGCATCTTATGGGCATGAGCTCTACATGTGTTTTGAAGTATGCCATGCCATCTTTCCAAGGGTGTATTCCATGTATTTGTGTGATCTCTGTGGTGACTAGCACAAGCATGCAAAGTAGGCCCCGTAATATTTCTGATTTCAGGGACTTGGTGATTTCTCTAAGTCCTTGTTTGCTGTTATTTTGTTGCCATGTAAACTTGATGCTACAGAGAGATCCATGCATATTTTGGAGATGTTCAGTAAGGATGTTTTGTAGCTATAGTTGTAATTGATCCATTCCTGCAATTGTTTGCAATTATGGAGTGCCATAGCATGGCTCAATCTTGCTCTACGTTTGCTATAAAATATTTCTGGCAGATTCTTAACATAATATGCAATTTTGCCAAGCGTATTGTAGTTGATCCATACATGCTATGCTTGTGTTCTTGACATGGTTAGCTTCATAAACATGCCATCTTGCTGTATGTGTGCTTGGTTTGTCATGAGTTGCTCTGTAGTGAGTGCATCAAGCTTACAAAGAGGCCTACATATTATTATTTCTGCCATGCTCTGTTTTCTGCTAAGTCTGAAACCTGATAACGAAACTTGCTATGTTTACATGCTTGCCATCATATCTTCTGGTCCTTTTTGTCTTATGGTCAGTAAGGGACTTTTTTCATGTGCATTTAGTAGAACACTCCCATGCCTTGTTTTGCTATGTTAAGTTCCTGTAGCATGTTGATTTCGTGCTCTGAACATTGCTCCCTGATGCTGTTTTCTGCCATATCCAGTTTTTCACCAAGTCTGTGATCCTGTTATCTTTTGCACTTTTGCCATGCTTGTTTGAGCTTGTTATGTTATGAACTAGCCGTAGCTCAGTGTTCATCTTTTGTCAAGCATCTCCTGTAGATTACTGCCATGTGCTTTGTTGCTATGTTGGGGTGCTGTAGCATTGTTGCTTGTTGCATTTTAAGTGCTATCTTGTTGTTTATCGCAGATTAGTGTCATTCTTGTTTTGCTTGCCATTTGCAAACCGTGCATCCGATTCCGGTGATCTTTATATAGATTTCGACTGAAATCATCTCATCTTTCCAGTGGCATGCTTGGTTTGCCAAGTTACTGCCATGTTCATCATTTTCCTTCCGGAGCACGCATATGCATTGCACATCATATCTTGCATCCCATACATGTTTTGCATCATGGTGCTTGTGCATTTCTCGTTGTTGATTGTGGTTCCATTTGTTTGTGTTCTTGTCTTGGGTAGAGCCGGGAGACGAGTTCATGAACGAGGAACCTGTTGAGTACGCTTACGAGGATCAAGCTTTCGACAACTCTGAGAACCTTGCAGGCAAGATGACCACCCCTCGATATCACTTCTATCTTTGCTTTGCTAGTTGTTCGCTCTATTGCCATGCTACGCTACCTATCACTTGCTATATCATGTCTCCCATTTTGCCATGTCAGCCTCTAACCATCCTTTCCTAGCAAACCGTTGTTTGGCTAAGCTACCGCTTTTGCTCAGCCCTTCTTATAGCGTTGCTAGTTGCAGGTGAAGTTGAAGTTTGTTCCATGTCGGAACATGGATATGTTGGGATATCACAATATCTCTTATTTAATTAATGCATCTATATATTTGGTAAAGGGTGGAAGGCTCGGCCTTATGCCTGGTGTTTTGTTCCACTCTTGCCGCCCTAGTTACTGATATACCGGGATTATGTTCCTTGAGTTTGCGTTCCTTACAGGGTCGGGTGATTTATGGGACCCCCTTGACAGTTCGCCTTGAATAAAACTCCTCCAGCAAGGCCCAACTTTGGTTTTACTATTTGCCGCCTAAGCCTTTTCCCCCGGGTTTTCGTGAGCCCGAGGGTCATCTTATTTTAAACCCCCCGGGCCAGTGCTCCTTCGAGTGTTGGTCCGAACCGAGCAGCCTGCGGGGCCACCTCGGGGAAACTCGAGGTCTAGTTTTACTCGTAGCTTGACTTATCCGGTGTGCCCTGAGAACGAGATATGTGCAGCTCCTATCGGGATTTGCCGGCACATTCGGGCGGCTTTGCTGGTCTTGTTTTACCATTGTCGAGACGTCTTGTAAACCGGGATTCCGAGACTGATCGGGTCTTTCCGGGAGAAGGTTTATCCTTCGTTGACCGTGAGAGCTTATGATGGGCTAAGTTGGGACACCCCTGCAGGGTATTATCTTTCAAAAGCCGTGCCCGCAGTTATGAGGCAGATGGGAATTTGTTAATGTTCGGTTGTAGATAATTTGTCACTTGACCCAATTAAAATACATCAACTGCGTGTGTAGCCGTGATGGTCTCTTCTCGGCGGAGTCCGGGAAGTGAACACGGTCTGAGTTATGTTTGACGTAAGTAGGTGTTCAGGATCACTTCTTGGTCATTGCTAGATGACGCCCGTTCCTTTGCTTCTCTTCTCCTCTCATTTGCGCAAGTTAACCACCATATATGCTTATTGCCGCTGCAGCTCCACCTCACTACACCTTCCTTTCCTATAAGCTTAAATAGTCTTGATCTCGCGGGTGTGAGATTGCTGAGTCCCCGTGACTCACAGATTCTACCAAAACAGTTGCAGGTGCCGACGATGCCAGTGCCGATGATGGCGTTGATCTCAAGTGGGAGTTCGACGAGGAACGTGGTCGTTATTATGTGTCTTTTCCTGATGATCAGTAGTGGAGCCCAGTTGGGACGATCGGGGATCTAGCATTTGGGGTTGTCTTATTTTCATCTGGTTTTGACCGTAGTCGGTCTATATGTTTGTATTTTGGATGATGTATGATATTTATTCATGTATTGTGTGAAGTGGCGATTGTAAGCCAACTCTTTATCCCATTCTTGTTCATTACATGGGATTGTGTGAAGATGACCCTTCTTGCGACAAAACCACTATGTGGTTATGCCTCTAAGTCGTGCCTCGACACGTGGGAGATATAGCCGCATCGTGGGCGTTACACATGGATATTACAGTGAAAAAGTATGAACACTTACAACTAGCAATGAGTGTGTGAACATAAATGTAATGTCGGTGAGAAATACGTACTCCCCCAAGCTTAGGATTTTGGCCTAAGTTGGTTTATGCCCATGGATCAAAGTTGTAGTTGGGGTCGTACTGAGAAGCAGCGGCTAGTGCATCGTGGGCTGCAGCTTGGAGGCGAGCTATCTCAGCCCTCCTCTCATACTCGTTCGCCTCCTCCCTGGTTATGAAATATCTCCCCTTCGCCTAAAAGTCAAAGAAAGTAGGAGCAGGGAGAGCGACGTGATAGGTGCGTCGTCTGTCAAAGATTAGTCAGTACTGGAGGAACTGATCGTTCCTCTCAACAAAACGATGACGAACCATAGCCTCATAATCTAAATAAACGGGAGGCAACTCAATATCATATTCACGTATGGGTACACCAAGAAAATTAGCTAAACGGGTTGCATAAATTCCACCAAAGAAATCTCCATTAAATCTATTGTTATGCAACCTACGTGCAACAATGGCTCCCAAATTATAATGTTTATCTCCTAATACAACACTCCTGAGAACACTGAGGTCAGGGACACACATGTGACATGCTTCATCCTTACCATTTATGCACCTACCTATGAAGAGAGCAAAATAATGTATAGCAGGAAAATGAATGCTCCCTATGGTAGCTTGTGTTATATCTCTAGACTCCCCCACAGTTATACTAGCAAGAAAATCTCTAAATTCAGATTTGCGAGGTTCACTAGGACTACCCCATTGTGGAAGTTTGCAAGCAGTATAAAAATCCTCTAAGTCCATAGTATAAGAATTTTCATAAAGATCAAACAGGACAGTTTGAGAATTGCATGATGATGAAAATTCAAACCTCCTCACAAAGGAATCAGTGAGATAGTAATGCTGACGACACTTATCTGCCTCGAAGCTGTCAAGATCAGCGTTGCGCACAGCAACGGTGGTTCATCGTCAGCATCGCGCATTGCGAGCCTGGGTCCTTGCTTCCTTGAAGGACCACCTTGGTACATTTTCCTAGACATATTTCTTCCTCTAAAAAATTTCTGAAAATTTTAGTAACTTCAAATAAAAGTGAACCAAACTCAATAAAATTGATAGCAACTACTCCCACAAGTGCCTAGAGACTATATCATGCATTAGAACTACTTGGGACCATAAAAATTTGACATGGAAGCTCAAGAACATGGTCACCTAGGCAGCACAAATTTGCAATGAATAAAGCACTAGAACAAAAACTATTGGACCATTGGAGGAGTCACATACCAAGGAACAATCCCCCAAAGCAGTTTTGTGAGAGGTGCTTTGAGCAAGGAGATCGAAAATCGCAGCAAATTGAGCTAGAACTCGTGCTTGAGCTGGTTGGTGATTTTTTTGGGAGGAAGAAGGAGTGTCTGGTGGCTGGAAGAAGTGGAGGGAGCCATCGTGGGCCCACGAGGCAGGGGCGCGCCCAGGGGGTGGGCGCGCCCTGGACCCTCGTGGCTAGGTGCCAGCTCCCTCTGCTGTGTTCTCAGTGCCAGATATTCTCAAATATTCTAGAAAAAATCATATTTCATTTTCGGGGCATTCGGAGAACTTTTATTTTCGGGGTATTTTTTTATTGCACGGATAATTCAGAAAACAGACAGAAAATACTAATTTTACTTTATTTCAACTAAATAACAGAAAGTAAAAGGAGGGTATAGAGAGTTGTGCTTTCTAACTTCATCCATCTCATGCTCATCAAAAGGAATCCACTAACAAGGTTGATCATGTCTTGTTAACAAACTCATTCCGAATAACATGGAACCGGAGAAATTTCAAATAACACTAAGTTACCTCAACGGGGATATGCACATCCCCAATAATAAGAATATCATATCTCTTTTTGACAGTAGGGAGAGGAAATTCAAAACCTCCAAAAATAATTGATGGAATTTTTCCAATGGAGTTTATACTATGAACTTGAGGTTGTTTCCTCGGAAAGTGTACCGTATGCTCATTACCATTAACATGAAAAGTGACATTGCCTTTGTTGCAATCAATAACAGCCCCTGCAGTATTCAAAAAGGGTCTTCCAAGAATAATAGACATACTATTATCCTCGGGAATATCAAGAATAACAAAGTCTGTTAAAATAGTAACGTTTGCAACCACAACAGGCACATCCTCACAAATACCGACAGGTATAGCAGTTGATTTATTGGCCATTTGCAAAGATATTTCAGTAGGTGTCAACTTATTCAAATCAAGTCTACGATATAAAGAGAGAGGCATAACACTAACACCGGCTCCAAGATCACATAAAGCAGTTCTAACATAATTTCTTTTAATGGAGCATGGTATAGTGGGTACTCCTGGATCTCCAAGTTTCTTTGGTATTCCACCCTTGAAAGTATAATTAGCAAGCATGGTAGAAATTTCAGCTTCCGGTATCTTTCTTTTATTAGTAACAATATCTTTCATATACTTAGCATAAGGATTCATTTTGAGCATATCAGTTAAACGCATACGCAAGAAGATAGGTCTAATCATTTCAACAAAGCGCTCAAAATCCTCATCATCCTTTTTCTTGGATGGTTTGGGAGGAAAAGGCATGGGTTTCTGAACCCATGGCTCTCTTTCCTTACCGTGCTTCCTAGCAACAAAGTCTCTCTTATCATAACTTTGGTTCTTTGATTGTGGGTTATCAAGATCAACAACAGGTTCAATCTCTACATCATTATCATTGCTAGGTTGAGCATCAACATGGACATCATTATTAACATTATCACTATGTTCATGTTCATTACCAGATTGTGTTTCAGCATCAAAGATAGAAATATCATTGGGATTCTCAGGTGTGTCAGCAATAGGTTCACTAGAAGCATGCAAAGTCCTATCATTTTTCTTTTTCTTCCTTTTAGAAGGACTAGGTACAGCTATATTAGTTCTCTGAGAATCCTGCTCAATTCTCTTAGGGTGGCCTTCAGGATACAAAGGTTCCTGAGTCATTTTACTAGTTCTAGTAGCCACTCTAACAGCAAAATCATTATTCTTACTATTCAATTCATTGAGCAAATCATTCTGAGCTTTAAGTACTTGTTCTACTTGAGTGGTAACCATAGAAGCATGTTTACTAATGAGTTTAAGTTCACATTTAACTCTAGACATATAATCACTCAAGTGTTCACTCATATAAGCATTGCGTTTTAATTCTCTACCAAAGTAAGCATGGAAGTTTTCTTGCTTAACCATAAAGTCATCAAACTCATCTAAGCATTGACTAGCAAACTTAGTAGGAGGGATTTCAACTTTATCATATCTATAGAGAGAACTTACCTTTACTACCTGTGTCGGGTTATCAAGACCATGTGTTTCTTCAACAGGCGGTAATCAAGACCATGTATTTCTTCAACAGGAGGTAAATTATTAACATCTTCAGCTTTTATACCCTTTTCCTTCATAGATTTCTTTGCCTCTTGCATATCTTCAGGACTGAGAAATAGAACACGTCTTTTCTTCGGAGTTGGCTTAGGAGTTGGTTCAGGAAGTGTCCAATTATTTTCATTTGTCAACATATTATTCAATAGAATTTCAGCTTGATCCATAGTTCTTTCCCTGAAAACACAACCAGCACAACTATCCAGGTGGTCTCTGGAAGCATCAGTTAGTCCATTATAAAAGATATCAAGTATTTCATTTTTCTTAAGAGGATGATCAGGCAAAGCATTAAGTAATTGGAGAAGCCTCCCCCAAGCTTGTGGGAGACTCTCTTCTTCAATTTGCACAAAATTATATATTTCCCTTAAAGCAGCTTGTTTCTTATGAGCGGGGAAATATTTAGCAGAGACGTAATAAATCATATCCCGGGGACTACGCACACAACCAGGATCAAGAGAATTAAACCATATCTTAGCATCACCCTTTAATGAGAATGGACATATTTTAAGGATATAATAGTAGCGAGTTTTCTCATCATTAGTGAACAGGGTGACTATATCATTTAATTTAGTAAGATGTGCCACAACAGTTTCAGATTCATAGCCATAAAAAGGATCAGATTCAACCAATGTAATTATATCAGGGTCGACAGAGAATTCATAATCCTTATCAGTAACAAAGATAGGTGAAGTAGCATAAGCAGGGTCGTATTTCATTCTAGCATTCAGAGTTTTTTGTTTAAGCTTAGCTAATAATTTCTTAAGATCACTTCTATCATTGCAAGCAAGAAAGTCTCTAGCAGTTTCTTCATCCATAACATCGCCCTCAGGCACCACAGGCAATTCATATCTAGTGGGAGAATCTTCATCATCACTTTCATCTATCAGTTTCAATATTTTCATTCTCTCTAGCCCTAGCAAGTTGTTCATCAAGAAATTCACCAAGTGGCACAGTGGTATCAAGCATAGAAGTAGTTTCATCATAAGTATCCTGCATAGCAGAAGTGGCATCATCAATAACATGCTACATATCAGAATTAATAGCAGAAGCAGGTTTAGGTGTCGCAAGCTTACTCAAAACAGAAGGTGAATCAAGTGCAGAGCTAGATGGCAGTTCCTTACCTCCCCTCGTAGTTGAGGGATAAATTTTAGTTTTCGCGTCTTTCAAGTTCTTCATAGTGACCAACAGATATAAATCCCAAGTGACTCAAAGAATAGAGCTATGCTCCCCGGCAACGGCGCCATAAAATAGTCTTGATAACCCACAAGTATAGGGGATCGCAACAGTTTTCGAGGGTAGAGTATTCAACCCAAATTTATTGATTTGACAAGGGGAGCCAAAGAATATTCTCAAGTATTAGCAGTTGAGTTGTCAATTCAACCACACCTGGATAACTTAATATCTGCAGCAAAGTATTTAGTAGCAAAGTAGTATGATAGTAACGGTAAAGGTAGCAAAAGTAATATTTTTGGGTTTTTAGTGATTGTAACAGTAGCAGCTGTAAAGTAAATAAGCGAAGAACAATATGTGAAAAGCTCGTAGGCATTGGATTGGTGATGGAGAATTATGCCGGATGCGGTTCATCACGTAACAGTCATAACATAGGGTGACACAAAACTAGCTCCAATTCATCAATGTAATGTAGGCATGTATTCCGAATATAGTCATACGTGCTTATGGAAAAGAACTTGCATGACATCTTTTGTCCTACCCTCCCGTGGCAGCGGGGTCCTATTGGAAACTAAGGGATATTAAGGCCTCCTTTTAATAGAGTACCGGACCAAAGCATTAACACATAGTGAATACATGAACTCCTCAAACTATGGTCATCACCGGGAGTAGTCCCGATTATTGTCACTTCGGGGTTGCCGGATCATAACACATAGTAGGTGACTGTAGACTTGCAAGATAGGATCAAGAACTCACATATATTCATGAAAACATAATAGGTTCAGATCTGAAATCATGGCACTCGGGCCATAGTGACAAGCATTAAGCATAGCAAAGTCATAGCAACTTCAATCTCAGAACATAGTGGATACTAGGGATCAAACCCTAACAAAACTAACTCGATTACATGATAAATCTCATCCAACCCATCACCGTCCAGCAAGCCTACGATGAAATTACTCACGCACGGCGGTGAGCATCATGCAATTGGTGATGGAGGATGGTTGATGATGACGACGGTGACGGATTCCCCTCTCCGGAGCCCCGAACGGACTCCAGATCAGCCCTCCCGAGAGAGTTTAGGGCTTGGCGGCGGCTCCGTATCGTAAAACGCGATGAATTCTTCTCTCTGATTTTTTTCTCCTCGAACGTGAATATATAGAGTTGGAGTTGAGGTCGGTGGAGCTCCAGGGGGGCCCACGAGGCAGGGGCGCGCGCCCTAGGGGGGCTAGCGCGCCTCCCACCCTCGTGGACAGGGTGTGGGCCCGTGGCCTTTGATTCTTTTCGCCAGTATTTTTTATTATTTCCAAAAATAATTTGCATGAAGTTTCAAGTCATTCCGAGAACTTTTGTTTCTGCACAAAGATAACACCATAGCAATTCTGCTGAAGACAGCGTCAGTCCGGGTTAGTTCCGTTCAAATCATGCAAGTTAGAGTCCAAAACAAGGGCAAAAGTGTTTGGAAAAGTAGATACGACGGAGACGTATCAATCTTGTAGTTGCAAATGTTACTATCTTGACAGACTTAATTATATTTGATATGCCAGAGGATGAAAACATGTCGATTATCCTTGGTAGACCCTTCTTGAATACTGCAGGGGTTGTTATTGATTGCAACAAAAGCAAGGTTTTCATATTAATGGTAATGAGTATACGGTACACTTTTTTGAAGAAACAATTCCAAGTGAATGCTATCAATTGCATTGAAAAAGTTTTGATAATTATTATTGGAGGTTTTCAATTCCCTCTTTCTTCAGTCAAAAAGAAATATGAAACTCTTCTTATTAGGTAAATGCATATCACCATTGAGGTAACATGGTGTTATACGAAGATTCTTCAGTTTCATGTCATTCGAAAATGGTTTGTTAATAAGACTTGATCAACTTATTAATGGATGTTTTGGGGGACATGTAGTCGATGAATTTAGTAAGCACAACCTACAATACCCACTATTTGCTCTGTGTTATTTAAAGTTATTCAAGTAGGAATACCGCGATTACCATGTTTTCTGATTTTTTGCAAAAAAAGACCCAAAAATAGAAGTTCTAAGAATGTCGTGAAAATTTAGTATGATTTTTGTAGAATATTTAAGAATCTTTGGTACTGAACACGCCCCAGGGGTGCACCTATGAGGCACAAGCCCCCAGGGTGCGCCACGCCCCCAAGGCGTGCCTAGTGGGCTTCTGGGTCCCACAGGGACCCACTCACTTATCCTAGCCGCCCACTCCCTTCTTCTTCCTCCAGAAAAAATCACTAGCCTGCTCAAACCCGTGTTCTTGCTCCTTTGACTGGAATTTTCGATCTCCTTGCTCGGAACTCCGTTTTCGAAACTATTTTGGGAGATTATTCCTCGGTATGTGACTCCTCCAATGGTCCAATTAGCTTTTGTTTTAGTGCTTTATATATTGCAAATTTTTGCTGCTGTGGTGACCATGTTCTTAAGCTTGCATGTTAAATATATATGGTCCAAAGTAGTTTTGATGCATGATATAGCCTCTAGACAATTATGGGAGTAGTTGCTATCAATCTTGTTGAGTCTGGTTCACTTTTATTTTGAGTCACTAAAAATTTCAGAAGAAGAAAATGCTTAGGAAAACGTTCCAAGGTGGTTCCTCGAGCAAGAGCTAACTCCAAGGCTTGCTATACGTGAGACGGACCTCGAACCTCTGCGGGAAGCCCTTGTGTGCCCATGTGAATGGCCTTCGGATTCCTTCATGACTCGAGCCAGTATTAAGGAGGAGTTTGACATGTAAGTACATAATGTCGGACTGACGAACTTCCTATCAGGTAAGTGCCCACAGTACTATAATCTCACTAATAATTTTGTGTGGAAACTCGCATATGTGCCTCACCGGAATTCACATGATGTTATTTTCAACTTATATGAAAATTCGTTTCGCATGAACCTTGAGGAATTTAGTGAAGCATGTAAAATTCCCTACCGGGGATATGTACTGAGCCTTGTAAATCTGATTGCAATGAATTCTTGCTTAATATTACTTGGGGTGAAACTAGAGGCATAACACAGGACACTATAGGGAGCATCCATTTTCCTGCTATACATTATTTTGCTCTCTTCATTGGTAGATCCATTAATGGCAAACATGATCATAGCCATCTTTGCGCCCCTGATTTGGGCATTCTTAAGAGTGCGGTGTTGAGGGATAGACAACTTAACATGGTAGCCATTGTTGCACGTTGTCTACATATTAATGCCTTAGTTGGTAATTTCTTTGGTGGATTTTATGCTACTCGCTTAGCCGCTCATCTAGGGGTACCCATTAAAGAAAATGATATCATGTTGCCACCTAGTTTTCTTGATTATGATGCTATGGAACGCCACCAGTTCCTTGAGAGGAACGACCCTCTGTTCAGATACAGGGTAATCTTTAACAAGCGTCATGTCTTCCATATTACTTTGCCTGCTCCCGCCTTATTTAATTTCCAGGAAAATATAGACACTTCATACTTGAGGAGGAGGCCGAGGAGTACGAGAGAGCGATAGAAACCACCCGTCTTAATGAGGTAGCACGCCAAGCGGTGGCATCTGCACTTTAGTACAACCCTAACTATGATTATGGGCATTATCTAGGCTATAAGGGGCTGAATACCAACTTAGGCCAAAATCCTAAGCTTGGGGGAGTATATATTTCTCACCGACATTACATTCAAGTACCACACATTAATTCTAGTTGTCGGTGTTTGATACGTCTCCTGCGTATCTATAATATGTGAAGTATTCATGCCATGTTTACAACAATTTTATATGGTTTTGGTATGATTTGAATGGAACTAACCCGAACAGACACTATTTTCAGCAGAACTACCGTGGTGTTGTTTTTTGTGCAGAAATAAAAGTTCTCAGAATTGGATGAAACTTTTTGGAGATTTTTTGCTCCAATATTGGAGCAAAGAACCACTTGAGGGGGCCCTGCTTCCCACTAGGCAAGAGGGCATGCCACCCCCCCTCTGGCGCGCCCTGGTGGGTAGTGGGTCCCTCGAGGCCCATCTCAGCGTGAGACCGACGCCAAAAAATCCTATAAATACAGAAACCCCTAGAAATAACCCTAGAACTTGATAACCCACAAGTATAGGGGGTCGCAACAGTTTTCGATGGTAGAGTATTCAACCCAAATCTATTGATTCGACACAAGGGGAGCCAAAGAATATTCTCAAGTATTAGCAGCTGAGTTGTCAATTCAACCACACCTGAAAGACTTAATATCTGCAGCAAAGTATTTAGTAGCAAAGTAATATGGAAGTAACAGTAACGGTGGCAAGAGTAATAGTAGCAGTTTGGTAGCAATTGTAACCGTGGCAACGGAAGTAACTTAGCAAAGATCAATATGTGAAAAGCTCGTAGGCAATGGATCAGTGATGGATAATTATGTCGGATGGCATTCATCATGCAACAGTTATAACCTAGGGTGACACAGAACTAGCTCCAATTCATCAATATAATGCAAGCATGTATTCCATATATAGTCATGCGTGCTTATGGAAAAGAACTTGCATGACATCTTTTGTCCTACCCTCCCATGGCAGCAGGGTCCTAGTGGAATCTAAGGGATATTAAGGCCTCCTTTTAATAGAGAACCGAAACAAAGCATTAGCACTTAGTGAATACATGAACTCCTCAAACTACGATAATCACCGAAAAGAATCCCAATTGTTGTCACCTTGGGGTATGCGGATCATAACTCACAGTACGTGTCTACAACTTGCAAGATCGGATAAAGAACACAATATATTCATGAAAACATAATAGGCTCAGATCTGAAATCATGGCACTCATGCCCTAATGACAAGCATTAAGCATAGCAAAGTCATAGCAACATCAATCTCAGAACATAGCGGATACTAGGGATCAAACCCTAACAAAACTAAACCGATTACATGATAAATCTCATCCAACCCATCACCGCCCTACAAGCCTACGATGGAACTACTCACGCACGGCGGTGAGCATCATGAAATTGGTGATGGAGGAAGGTTAGTGATGATGATGGTGATGAATCGCCCTCTCCGGAGCGCCGAACGGACTCCAGATCAGCCCTCCCGATGATGAACAGGAGGCGGCGGAGGCTCCGTATTGTAAAACGCAATGAATCCTTCTCTTTGGTTTTTTTCTCTTCGGATGTGAATATATAGAGTTGGAGTTAGGGTCGGAGGAGGTCCAGGGGGCCCACAAGCCGCCAGGGCACGCCCCAGGAGGGCGCCCCCTGGCTTGTGCCCAATGGGTGGACCCCCTCTGGTTGATTCTTTTGCCAATATTTTCTATATATTCCAAAAATATTCTCCGTAAATTTTCAGGTCATTCAGAGAACTTTTATTTCTGCACAAAAATAACACCAAGGTAATTCTGTTGAAAACAACGTCAGTCCGGGTTAGTTCCATTCAAATCATGCAAATTAGAGTCCAAAACAAGGGCAAAAGAGTTTGGAAAAGTAGATACGATGGAGACGTATTAGAACTTCAACTCCGCCAAAGCAAGCCTCAGTACCTCCAGGATCCAATCTAGAGCCTTTTTCTGGCACTCTGCCGAAGGGGGAAATTATCACCGAAGGCCATCTTCATCATCTCGGCGGCCACCATGATAAGGAGGGAGTAGTGCACCCTCGGGGTTGAGGGTTTGTACTAGTAGCTATGTGTTTGATCTCTCTCTCTCTCATGTTCTTGATTTGGCACGATCTTGATGTATCACGAGCTTTGTTAATATAGTTGGATCATATGGTGTTTTCCCCTCTCTATCTTGTTGTGATCAATTGAGTTTTACCTTTGAGATTTCATTATTATTGGATTGAATACTTTTATGGATTTAAGAACACTTGATGTATGTTTTGGCACTCAACTCACAGATCCCGAGGTGACATTGGGGTAATCTATACATAGGGATTGATGCACGTTTTCATCCTTGTTTCTCTGGTAGAAATTTTGGGGCACTCTTTGAGGTTGTTTGTGTTGGATTGAATATTATGAATCTAAAGTTGTTTGATGCATATCGTATAATCAACTCACGGATACTTGTGGTGACATTGGAGTATCTAGGTGACATTAGAGTTGGTTGATGTGTATCATATGGTGTTATTTTAGTATGAACTCTAGGGCTGTTTGTGACACTTATAGGAATAGCTCAATGGATTGATCGGAATGAATAGCTTTGAGGTGGTTTCGTACTCTACAAATAATTTCGTCTTATGTTCTCCGCTAGATAAGAACTTTGGAGTGATTCTTTATCGCATGTTGAGGGATTGCCATATGACCTAATTATGTTAGCACTGTTGAGAGATTGCACTAGTGAAAGTATGATCTCTAGGCCTTGTTTCTAAGCATTGCAATACCGTTTGTGCTCACTTTTTTTACTTGCTACCTTGGTATTTTTTTATTGTTCCTATTACAAAAATCAATATCTACTATCATTACTACACTTGTATCACCATCTCTACACCGAACTAGTGCACCTATAAAACTTACCATTGTATTTGGTGTGTTGGGGACACAAGAGATTTCTTGTATTTGATTGCAGGGTTTTCTAAGAGAGACCATCTTCATCCTACGCCTCCCATGGATTGATAAACCTTAGGTCATCCACTTGAGGGAAAATTTCTACTGTCCTACAAAACTCTGTGCTTGGAGGCCCAACACGAGTCTACAAGACTAAAGTTGCGTAGTAGACATCATGCTCTTTTCTGGCGCCGTTTCCGGGGAGGTGAGTGCTTGAAGGTATATCTTTAGATATTGCAATTGAGCCTTTCAGTTTATTGTTTTATCACTAGTTTGGTCTATAAAATAAAACTACAAAAAAAATGGAATTGAGGTTGCCTCATATTATTCATCTTTATCATGTCTTTCTTGAAAATGATGGATCAGAAAACTGTGCTCATTTGATAGAATAAGAATTCAATAAAATGTTTGGCATAAAATATTTGAATGATGGGCATGATTGCAACGTTGATTGTATGAATTCCTCGAATATCCATGATGTTAATGATATGCAAAGCCATAAGCTTGGGGATGCTATATTTGATGAAGTTGATATTTTTAGTCCCCCAGGTTTTGATGAGAAAAATTATTATGATGATTGCATGCTTCCTATTTATGATGATTACAATGATGAAAGTGGGTTTGGAAGAGTGTCAACTCTAGGTAATGATCCCACTATTTTGGAGGGTGTTGAATCTTATTCTAATAATTATGAAAGTGGATTTGAAGAGGCCATGACTTTATTTAGTGATGAATCCACTATTTTGGAAGAGGTTTCAATTGATTATGACAACAAAGTTGTTATCTATGATGATTATGGTGATGACATACATGTTATAGAGAATAATGATAACCATGAAACTTGTCATCATGATTTTAATGCTCAAATTAATTATGCCAATCAAGTATCAGATGATAGTTATTTTGTTTGAATTTGCTCCCACCACTATTAATGAGAAGAAATTTTCTTATGTGGAGAGTAATAAAATTTCTATGCTTATTTATCATGAAAAGAATGCTTTATGTGATAGCTATATTGTTGAATTCATTCATGATGCTACTGAAAATTATCATGAGAGAGGAATATATGCTTCTACATATCTCAGTAATATCCCTCTCTATTTTTTGAAAACCTTGAAGTTTTGCTTGTTTTGCCTCCCTATGCTAGTTGATTCTTGCTCCCATAAATTATTTGCTCACAAATTCCCTATTCATAGGAAGTGGGTTAGACTTAAATGTGCTAGTCATATGCTTCATGATGCTCCCGTTATGTTTCAATTCTTTACTTCTACGTGAGCATCATTGAAATCATCATGCCTAGCTAAAAAGGCATTAAAAAAGTACTTGTTGGGAGACAACCCAACACTATTACCTACAATTTTTGTGTGTTCACATGATTAATCTAATGTACTGATCATGTTTTATAGATTTTGTTTCAATAATGTACCAAGTAAAGCCTTTGGGATAGTGTGGATGATAGTTGACTTCCAGCTGATTGATATACAAATTTCCTATGTTTTCCTAAACTTTTGCTTCCAGTAACAGAATTGTTTAAATTCACTGGAACGTGATAAAATTCTCAATTTTTTATAGCTGATTGATATAAAAATTTCCTATGTTTTCCTAATTGTTCAGAATTTTTGGAGTGACAGAAGTATAATCATTGCCCAGATCATTTCAGACTGTTCTATTTTTGACAGATTCTGTTTTCAATGCATAGTTTAACAGATATCGATATGAGGAGAATAAGGAGTGAAAAGACCCTAAGCTTGGGGATGCCCAAGGCACCCCCAAGGTAAAATTCAAGGAAGATCCAAGCAACTAAGCTTGGGGATGCCCCGGAAGGCATCCCCTCTTTCGTCTCCAACATTATCTGCAACCTTACTTGGGGCTATATTTTTATTCGTCCTTGATATGTGTTTTGCTTGGACCGTCATTTTATTTTGTTTGTATTTTCTTGCTGTTATTTACATATTTTTTTGTATCTTTCACTTCAATAAAAATTTCAAGTATAGCCTTTGCCATGCTTATTTCGCAAGTCTATATGTGGCTGTTTGAAAACAGAAAGTTTCACGCTAGTGCGTGAATTCTTGAGAATAGTCAGAATGTCATAAAATGTTGATTTTTTGCACAATAAGCTATGATAAAGTTTCTATAGTGTGGTAAAATTTCAGATTTTTTTGAGTTAAATAAGTATGGATCCTTCTTCATCCTTTATAGACTGTCCTGTTTAGACAGATTGCCGTTATGATTGCATTGTTTGCATATGTGCTTGTTTAATCATTCTATTTGAGGACAAGACTATTAAATATGCAGAGGAATTTAGTATGCAATGTTAAATAATAATTTTAGTGATTTGCTACAGTAGAGAATGATAAGGTTATTGCACTGATTGATAGTAACATATCTCACGAGTTCTTGTTGAGTTTTGTGTGGATGAAGTTTTCAAGATTTAGGGAAACCGTGATATAAAAGGAATTAGGGAGACACAAAAGCTCAAGCTTGGGGATGCTCAAGGCTTCCCAGGATAATATTCCAAGAAGTCTCAAGCATCTAAGCTTGGGGATTGATGTCTGCTAGACTACGTTGGTATTTCCCCAAAGAGTAAGGGATGATGCAGCACAGCAACGGTAGGTATTTCCCTCGGTGATGAGACCAAGGTTATCGAACCAGTAGGAGAACCAAGCAACACTACGTAAACAGCACCTGCACACAAATAACAAATACTCGCAACCCGACGTGTTAAAGGGGTTATCAATCCCTTTCGGGCAACGACGCCAGAAATTGGCTAACTAAAGTGAGAGAGTTGTAATAATTTGATAGATCGAATGCCAAATAAAATAAAGTGCAGTAAGGTATTTTTGTATTTTTTGTTTAATAGATCTGAAAATAAAAGCAAAGGAAAATAGATCGCAAATGCAAATATATTAAAGAAGAGATCCGGGGGCCGTGGATTTCACTAGTGGCTTCTCTCGAGAAAAATAGCAAACGGTGGGTAAACAAATTACTGTTGGGCAATTGATAGAACTTCAAATAATCATGACGATATCCAGGCAATGATCATTATATAGGCATCATGTCCAAGATTAGTAGAACGACTCCTACCTGCATCTACTACTATTACTCCACACATCGACCGCTATCCAGCATGCATCTAGTGTATTAAGTTCATGGAGAAACAGAGTAATGCAATAAGAACGATGACATGTGTAGACAAGATCTATTTATGTAGAAATAGACCCCATCTTGTTATCCTTAATAGCAACGATACATACGTGTTGGTTCCCCTTCTATCACTGGGATCAAGCACCGTAAGATCGAACCCATCACAAAGCACCTCTTCCATTGCAAGATAAATAGATCAAGTTGGCCAAAAAACCCATAAATTGGAGAAGAAATACGATGCTATAAGAAATCATGCATATAAGAGATAAAAGAAGACTCAAATAACTTTCATGGATAGAAAGATAGATCTGATCATAAACTCAAAGTTCATCCGATCCCAACAAACACACCGCAAAAAGAGTTACATCATATGGATCTCCAAGAGACCATTGTATTGAGAATCAAACGAGAGAGAGGAAGCCATCTAGCTACTAACTACGGACCCGTAGGTCTACAAAAGACTACTCACGCATCATTGGAGAGGCACCAATGGGCATGATGAACCCCTCTGTGATGGTGTATAGATTGGATCTGGTGGTTCTGGACTCTGCGACGACTGGAATTTATTTTCGTCGTCTCCCATAGGGTTTCTAGAATATTGGGTTATTTATAGAGCAAAGAGTTGGTTGAGGAGGCACCCGAGGTGGGCACAACCCACTAGGGCGCGCCTGGGCCTCCATACGCGCCCTGGTGGGTTGTGCTCCCCTCGGAGCACCCCAGGCGCTTCTCCGGCCCACTGGATGTCTTCTGGTCCAAAAAAATCCACAAAAAGTTTCACTGCGTTTGGACTCCGTTTGGTATTGATTTCCTGCGATGTAAAAAACATGCAGAAAACAACAACTGGCACCTGGCACTATGTCAATAGGTTAGTACCAAAAAATGATATAAAATGATTATAAAACATCCAAGAATGATAATATAATAGCATGGAACAATAAAAAATTATAGATACATTGGAGACGTATCAGCATCCCCAAGCTTAATTCCTGCTCGTCCTCGAGTAGGTAAATGATAAAAACAAATTTTTTGATGTGGAATGCTGCCTAACATGTCATCTCATATTCTTTTCTTTATAGCATGGACATTTGGACCTTTATATGGTTCAAAGCAATAGTCTAGTTTTGACATGAGACTTAAATACTCAAGCATATCAACAAGCAACCATTTCTTTCAAAATATCAACGCTAAAATAAGTTATCCCTAGCCCATCATGCTCAAGCATTGATCCATTCATGAAACACACTCGCATATTAGCTACACCCAATGCTCAAGTACGATCATGGTGCCCCTTAGTTGGTGCTTTATAAGAGAAGATGGAGACTCAAATAAAAAATAAAAATTGCATAATGTAAAAGAAAGGCCCTTCGAAGAGGGAAGTAGGGATTTGTAGAGGTGCCAAAGCTCAAAGCGGAAATTGAGAGACAAAAACATTTTGAGAGGCAGACTTTTCCCACCAACGAAAACGACTTAGAGCTCCCAACACTTTCCATGCTAGATATATCATAGGCGGTTCCCAAACAGAAAATAAAGTTTATTCCTTTTTCAACCATACTTTCACTTTCCATGGCTAACCGTATCCACGGGTGCCTTCCATACCAACACTTTCCAAGGAATTTATTATTTGACAACATAAAGTAAATTCATTTTTCATTTCGGGACTGGGCATCCCTAACACCTTTGCCTTAGTCTCATGCAATGACCAGTGAATAAACACTCATCGTGAGAATAACACATCTAGCATGGAAAATATTAGGCACCCCTCACCGCCTCGCAAGCGGTACGAGCACACAAAAGAGAAATTTATTTTAAAAATTAGAGATGGCACATACAAATTTGCTTAGAAAAGCAAAAGAATACCGCATATAGGTAGGTATAGTGGACTCATGTGGCAAAACTAGTTTAATGGGTTTTAGATGCACAAGTAGTGATCATACTTAGTGCAAAATGAAGGCTAGCGAAAGATTGAGGAGCGACCAACCAAGAAACAAATAATCTCATAAGCAAGCATTAAGCATAATTAACACCGAATAATGCACCACAAGTAGGATGTAATTTCATTGCATGACTATTGACTTTCATGCTTGCATAGGGAATCACAAATCTTAACACCAATATTCTTACTAAAGCATAATTACTCATCAACATGACTCACGTATCACATCATCATATCTCAAAATTATTACAAAGAAGAAAGTTTATTTTGTCCAATGATCTTCATGGAAGTTTTTATTATACCCTTCTTGGATATCTATCACTTTGGAACTAATTTTCATACGTTGCTTTTGATAAGCTCAAACAAATATAGGTGAAGATCATGAGCATAATTTTTCTTTCTCTCAAATTAATTTAGTGAAGCAAGAGAGAATTTCTTGAAAATTTTACTAACTCTAAAATAAATCTAAGTGAAGCAAGAGAACATTTCTTCAAAAATACTAAAGCACACACCATGGTCAAAAAGATATAAGTGAAGCACTAGAGCAATTCCATAGCTCATAAAAATTTAAGTGAAGCAGAGAGAGCAATTCTAACAAGTCATGGAATAATTTTGACTCTCTCATATAGGTGTGTCCAGCAAGGAATCAAGACTTAAAACAAAAAGCAAAACAAGCAAATACTCATATCATACAAGACGCTCCAAGAAAAACTCATAGTATGTGACGAATAAAAATATAGCTTCGAGTAAAATACCGATGGTCATTAAAAGAAAGAGGGGATGCCACTCTGGGCATCCCCAAGCTTAGTTGCTTGCTTCTCTTTGGATAATAGCTTGGGATGCCACGGGCATCACCAAGCTTAGGCTCTTCTTACTCCTTATTCCTTCATCCATCGTAACATCACCCAAAACTTGAAAACTTCAATCACACAAAACTCAACAAATACCTTCGTGAGATCCGTTAGTATAAGAAAACAAATCACTACTATAAGTACTGTTGCAACCCATTCATATTTTATTCTTGCATTATATCTACTGTATTCCAACTTTTCTATGGCAAAAACTCTTCAAAGAAAACCATAGAATCATCAAAACAAGCACACAACGCAAAGAAAACAGAATCTGTCAAAAACAGAACAGTCTATACAATCTGGATATTTTGAGTACTTCTGAAACTCCAAAATCCTGAAAAATTAGGACTACCTGAGCAATTTGTATATTAACCTACTGTAAAAAAAATAGAATTTTTCGTCGTTTCTGTGATTTTTAAAAATTGTAACTCTGGACGCAAAAGTTCCTGTTTTTCAGCAAGATCAAACAACTATCACCCAAGAAGATCCTAAAGGATCTACTTGGCACAAACACTAATTTAAGACACAACCATAACAGTAGCATAATTGTGCAAACACTCAAGAACATAAAGCAAAAAGCAAAAATAAATTTTATTCAATGGGTTGCCTCCCAACAAGCGCTATTGTTTCACGACCTTAGCTAGGCATAAGGCAGAGGATCTAAGTTTGGTCATCCTTGTTTCGAGATCCATAAGATGCCCTCATGATTGATTCATATGGTGGCCTAATTATTGTTCTAGGGAAGTGTTCCATACTCTTCCTTAGTGGAAATTGGAACTTAATAGTGCCTTCTTTCATATCAATCACGGCACCGATAGTGCGTAAGAACGGTCTACCAAGAATAATTGGACAAGACAGATTGCAATCAATATCAAGAACAATAAAATCTATGGGCACATAATTCCTATTTGCAATAATAAGAACATCATTAATTCTTGCCATAAGCTTTTTAATAGTAGAATCTGCCAAGTGCAAATTTAAAGAGCATTCTTCAATATCGGTAAGACCAAACACATCACATAAAGATTTCGGAATTGTAGAAACACTAGCACCCAAGTGACACCAAGGAAAACACTCATAAATTTTAATCTTGAGTTTGATAGTAGGTTCCTATTCATCATGTAATATTCTAGGAATTGAAACTTCTAATTCGTACTTTTCTTCTAAAGATTTCTTCATAGCATCAACACTATATTTAGTAAAAGCTTTATTTTGTTCATAAGCATGGGGTGAATTTATCATGGATTGCAACAAATAAATACAATCAATCAAAGAGCAACTATCATAATTAAAGTCCTTGTAATCCAAAAGAGTAGGCACATCACTAGTTAAAGTTTTGACCTCTTCAAACCCACTTTAATCAATTTTGTCAACAAGATTTTCACCCTCCGAATTATCGGGACGACTTCTAGCTAAAGTTGACTCTTCTTCAGTCCCTTTTTCATCAATCTTAATTTACCAAAAAAGGAATCAATAGAAGAAACACCAATCATTTTAAGATCTTTATCATTTTTATCTTCTAGCAAGATTGGTTTAGCGGCCATTTGGTTTACTAGGGTAGCTTGTGCATCGGATTTTTTACCTAGCAAACTTTTGGCAAAAGCATACTTAGGTTGGAGGTTGCAAACTTCTCTACTAATATCATCAAGTTGTTTTGTTATAGAATCTAGCACAACAGAGTGTTCCTTAAGTTCTTCAGTAAAATACTTATTATGCTCAAATTGTGTATTCATATATTCCTTAGTAATTTTCTCAATTTCAAGCAACATATTGGGGTAAGGAACATCATAATATTTTCTTTTAGGCATCATGACTACGCAAACAAGAAGGCACGCAAAAAATAGATCTGACGAGAAAAACGGCGAACAAAAAATAGGGCGAATAAAACAACAAATTTTTGTGAAGTGGGGGAGAGGAAAATGAGAGGCAAATGGCAAATAATGTAAATTGCAAGGAGATGAGATTTGTGATTAGGAACCTGGTAGATGTTGATGATCCTCCCTGGCAAGGGCGCCAGAAATTCCTTTTGATGTCTGCTAGACTACGTCGGTATTTCCCCAAAGAGGAAGGGATGACGCAGCACAGCGACGGTAGGTATTTCCCTCAGTGATGAGACCAAGGTTATCGAACCAGTAGGAGAACCAAGCAACACTATGTAAACAACAACTGCACACAAATAACAAATACTCGCAACCCGACGTGTTAAAGGGGTTGTCAATCCCTTTCGGGTAACGGCGCCAGAAATTGGCAAACGAAAGTGTCAAGACCTCGATCCTAAGCCACATCGATCTAGCATGTAACACATCATATCGCTTTGCAGCCTCACACATGGTATTCCCACGGGTGCCACCTTACCTGGCCCGGGACCGTTTGCGCCTTTTGGCTCACGTATATGATAGTGTCGCTAGCATCCATATGACAGAGAACCCGGGCCGACATGACTAGTCGTGAACCCAAAGTGGCACTAACTTACAGGGACAAGCATACATGACCCAGCATCGAACGTGTCGGTCATCAGCGAGTGATTCCGGGCTATAGCAACTGGGCTAGCATGACTCCGGTAAACCAGGCTATAGCAGGCTAGCAGGACTCCGGTATACACCGCATGCCATTTCCCCGAAGGGATAGACACGGGATCGAAGTAGGATACATGCCGGCCAGTCTAAGTGTCCCGGAGCAGTAGCAACTGGGCTAACAGGACTCCGGTAAACCGGGCTGTAGCAGACTACCATGGCTCAGTGGAAGCACTAGACTACATTTCCCCATAAGAGAGGCTACCAAGGATAGACAACTAGGTTGTAGGATCCCACACATACCAAGCATTTCAATCATACACACAATATGCTCGATATGTGTAAATACAACATGGCATCACAACAAAACTCTATGACTCAAAGTATTTATTCATAAGACTCTGAAGAGTCAGATATTACAAACATGGGTCTCATGACCCGGCATTCAAGTCATACAAGCAATAGCACATGCGGAAGCTTATCTTGTCTAAGTACAGACAACTACAAATGAAAAAGGCTGAGAAGCCTGACTAACTTCAAGACCCTGCCGAGGGCACAAGATCGTAGCTGAGGTAACAGGCTAAACGTCGAACTCCAAGCGGTACTACTAGCAAGACTGAAGTCTCTCTGCAAAAACATAAAATAGGCAAACGTGAGTACATATGTACCCAGCAAGACTTACATCAGAACTATCTACATATCCATCAGTATCAAAAAGGGGGTGGTGGAGTTTAACTGCAGCAAGCCAGCTTTGACTCAGTGGCTATCCTAAACTACGACTGCAAGTAACTCTTTTGAGGTGGCGCACACGCGTCCACATATTCACCATATCAATACACCACTATGGATCCGCTCCCGTCTCCCTACGAGAACGCCATCCATAGCACTCACGCTTCTTGCGCATTTTAGAGTATCCACTTTCACTTGTCTATGAACTGTACAGGCAACCCAGAAGTCCTTTTCCGCGGACACGACTATTCGAATAGATGATGTTAACCCTGCAGGGGTGTACTTCTTTACGCATGCTCTCGCCACTTACCACCATGTACACGTCGTGTATCTCGGCAACCTTCAAGCGGAAGCCTGGCGAGGGAGTCGGCCACGACCTGACTAACCACACAAGTCTCTAGTCCAGGTTTATCGCCTATTCGGGTTACATCCGCAAGGAGATCCGGCCGGGGTGTCGCTCATGGCCCCAAACGATGAGAGCAGGGTTCCCGAGCCACCAAACGGGCGTCCCGGTACACCGTGCCTCGTGTCTCTACCGCAACATAGCCCACCCCTAGGGTCAGCGCTACGCACGGCCCCCAACACATATCCTACAAACACCAGAAACTAGTTGCAACTCCTGGACAGAGATCTAGGCGATTAATAAGTCGAGAGGGGCACTTAAGCATTCCAATGCGTGGTACTAGCTGTTCATGGATCACAAACACAGAACTCAGTTCTTGAGGACGGCTGCAATGAGACAACCCACCATGTACTCCTGCATGGCCTCTCACTGCTACCTTTACCAAATCGTGTTCACACACTTAGCTCTCAACAGTAGGACATGTTCACAACATTCCAATTCATTCCCGATGAATCAGACCTGACTCAACTCTAAGCAGTAGCAGACATGACAACAAGCATGAATGAGTAGGCACATCAGGGCTCAAACAACTCCTACTCATGCTAGTGGGTTTCATCTATTTACTGTGGCAATGACAGGTCATGTAGAGGAAAGGGGTTCAACTACCGCATCATGTAATAGTTGAAGCGTTGTTGTCCTAATGCAGTAAAAGAGAGCAGGAGCGAGAGAGTGGGATTGTATCAGAATGAACAAGGGGGTTTTTCTTGCCTGACACTTTTGAAGATAGCACGAGTCTTCATCAGTGTCAACGATCACAACGTCGGAACAACGTCTACCGAGGGGGAGCAACACCGGCAAACAGAGAAGAAACACGATCAATGCAATGCACAATATGATGCATGATCATGACATGGCAATATGTTGTGATTTGAGCTAATGCAGCTAAGAACAGAAGGGTTTGAGCTTATTTGAACCAAAGATTCAAATTCAAACTCGAACTATGAATTTATAAAGTGCATTATCATGTTTTGATATGAACAGCAAGGTTAAGTTGCTTAAACATGCATGAAACCAATACATATGGATAGATTGGATTTTTCTGATCATTTTTCATATACTCCCTCCATTCCCTTATACAAGGCCACTATGAAAAATACAATTTGCATCTATACAAGGCCACTAACTGTAATCGAGGCAGAAATTAATGATGTTTTCTCGTACTACCAACTGTTTTAATACTTGCATGCATGTAGTCATAATGACACCGTGCTACTTCCTTCTAATTCCTTCCTTGTATGCATGTGGGTGTATTAATGATCCCAGTTAACGAAAGAAAAGTTGACTTGCAAAGTAGTCATTAAATTTTACCTTGGTACCTGTAATTTGAGTTTGTGGCCTTGTATAAGGGAATGGAGGGAGTATAATTTATTTCATTCTGAGCTATAGATTAATTTCTTTGATTTTTTGAAGTTTATACAATTTTCTGGAATTTTTTGAATTATTTTAAATCCAGAAAATTATTAACTGCGTTAGCATTGCGTCACTGTGATGTCAGCAGGTCAACAGGGGCTGGTCCGGGTCAAACCTGATGTGTGGGGTCCACACGTCAGTGACATAGTGCTGGTTAGTGTCGCTGACAGGTGGGGTCGGGTCAACAGCCACGTCAGCAAGTCAGCACTAACGTGTGGGGTCGGTCAACGTGTGACGTGGCCAGGTCAAATTGACCTGTGGGGCCCGTGGGGTTAGTTTAATCTAAACAGAAATAAAACCCAGGTTAATTAGGGCATGGGGCCCATATGTCAGTGAGAGAGGGGGTTAAATAGCTGGGTCATTAGTGACTAATGACAGCGCCACGTCGACTTCGCCGGAGTTACGCCGGCGGCGACCAAAACGCGGCGGAGGTACACCGAACTTGCGCTACCGGCGTCGGTTTAGCGCTCCGAGGGCACCAGGGCGTAGCCCACGAATGACCGCATCTAGGGGAGGCAACGAGAGGGCGCAGGGTGGCTCGAGCTCGCCGGAAGCAAGCTCGCGGCGGTGGCCGGAGTTCGGGCATCGACCAAAACGACGCCACAGAGCACTGTAGGAGCGGCGGTTGGGTGTTTTGGGATCCTGCAAACGCACTAAGTGCGTTGGTATGCTCGGCTGCGAGCGGAAGAGCTCAGGAGCGCAGAACTTGCCGGCCATGGTGTACGGCGGCGCTCGGCCATGGTGGGAAAGCTAGTTAGGGGACGAAATAGACACGGGAAAGAGAGGGGTTCGGACCAGGAGCTCACGGCGGGTCGACAGGTAGGCTCAGTGGCTCGGGGGAGGTACTGACGACGGCGAATCAAGGACAGCGGCCGTTGGATGTAGAGGGCGATGGCGAGCTCGAGGACGACGTCATGGGGCTCCCTGCGTCATGTGACTCGACGATGAGGAAGAGGGCGTCACGGCGGACCTCGGGGATAGCTCGGAGAGGCGAGGAGGTGGCTGTGGCCATGGTGGTTTCGGACGGCGGCAACGGACGCGTTCGGTCCGGGCGGAAGAGAGGGAGCAGAGGAGAGGAGGGCCACGAGGAAGAGTGAGAGGGGTCGGGGGGTGCGTGTCAACGTGAGAGGCATCCAGGGGGAGGAGGGGGCAGCCAGGCAGGGAGGAGGTGGCCGGCGTGCGACGGGCACACGCCCTCTGCCTACTGGCAGAGGTGGAAGAAGACCTCAGTGCCCCTGGTGGGCTGGGCCGATTCTCTCCTAGGCCAGGTTAGCAGGTAAGATTCTCTCTCTCTCCTTTCTGTTATGTTTTCTTTTGTTTAATATTCTGCCACTATTCAAAATTCAAAACAATTTCAAAACAATGACAAAACCCTTTGAATAATTTTATGTTGCAGAATGGACATTTCCAAATGCACATAAAATGTTTCAAAGATATTTGAAATTATATTCTAGTTATATGAATATAACTCAAATTCAAATAGCTAATGATTTAAATTCAGAGTCCCAAAAATAAATCCTTAAAAATGTTCCTAAATTCTGGTTTGATATATAGCTCTTGCCAAAATTCTCAAACATTGCAAAAGGACATCTTGGAAACAAAGAATGAGATTTCCAGGGTTCTTTGCCCTTCTTTTATTTAAGTTTTTGAGGCTTCCACTTTCCTCAATTCCAAGTTTCAGAAATTTAGACATGATGCATGAGTGCTCTATGATGCAACTAATACAAGCAATAATCTAGGGCTGTGACAGAAAGTGAGAGAGTTGTTATAATTTGATAGATCGAACACTAAATAAAATAAAGTGCAGCAAGGTATTTTTGTATTTTTGGTTTAATAGATACAAAAATAAAAGCAAAGGAAAATAGATCGCACAGGTAAATATATTAAAGAAGAGACCCGGGGGCCGTAGATTTCACTAGTGGCTTCTCTCGAGAAAAATAGCAAACAGTGGGTGAACAAATTTCTGTTGGGCAATTGATAGAACTTCAAATAATCATGACGATATCCAGGCAATGATCATTATATAGGCATCATGTCCAAGATTACTAGAACGACTCCTGCCTGCATCTACTACTATTACTCCACACATCGACCGCTATCCAGCATGCATCTAGTGTATTAAGTTCATGGAGAAACGGAGTAATGCAATAAGAACAATGACATGTGTAGACAAGAACTATATATGTAGAAATAGACCCCATCTTGTTATCCTTAATAGCAACGATACATACGTGTTGGTTCCCCTTCTGTCACTGGGATCAAGCACCGTAAGATCGAACCCATCACAAAGCACCTCTTCCCGTTGCAAGATAAATAGATCAAGTTGGCCAAACAAAACCCAAATATCGGAGAAGAAATACGAGGCTATAAGCAATCATGCATATAAGAGATCAAAGAAGACTCAAATAACTTTCATGGATAAAAAGATAGATCTGATCATAAACTCAAAGTTCATCCGATCCCAACAAACACACCGCAAAAAGAGTTACAACATATGGATCTCCAAGTGACCATTGTATTGAGAATCAAAAGAGAGAGAGGAAGCCATTTAGCTACTAACTACGGACCCATAGGTCTACAAAAGACTACTCACACATCATCGGAGAGGCACCAATGGGCATGATGAACCCCTCCGTGATGGTGTCTAGATTGGATCTGGTGGTTCTGGACTCTCCGGCAGCTGGAATTGATTATTTTCGACTCCCCTAGGGTTTCTGGAATATTGGGGTATTTATAGAGCAAAGAGTCAGTTCAGGAGGCACCCGAGGTGGGCACAACCCACCAGGCGCTTCTCATGCTAGATATGTTATTCTTAAGATGAGTTTTTATTCACTTTTCATTGCACGAGAGTACGCCAAAGTTATTAGGGATGCCCAGTCCCGAAATGAAAATTGAATTTACTTTATGTTGTCAAATAATAAATTCCTTGGAAAGTGTTGGTATGGAAGGCACCCGTGGATACAGTTAGCCGTGGAAAGTGAAAGTATGGTGAAAAAGGAATACACTTTATTTTCTGTTTGGGAACCGCTATGATATATCTAGCATGGAAAGTATTGGGAACTACTCGATCATTTTCGTTGACAGGAAAAGCTTGCCACCCAAAATGTTTTTATCTCTATCTTTTTTGCTTTGAGCTCTGGCACCTCGACAAATCCCTACTTCCCTCCACGAAGGGCCTTTCTATTTACTTTATGCAATTTTTGTTTTTACTTGAGTGTCCATCTTCTCTTATAAAGCACCAACTAAGGGGCACTATGATCATACTTGAGCATTGGGTGTAGCTAATATGCGAGTGTGTTTCATGAATGGCTCAATGATTGAGCATATGTGCTAGGGATAACTTCCTTTAGTGTTGATATTTTGAAACACATGGTTGCTTGTTGATATGCTTGAGTATTGAAATCGTCATGTCAAAACTAGACTATTGCTTTGAACCAAATGAAAGTCCAAATGTCCATGCTACAAAGAAAAGAATATGTGATGAACATGTTAGGCAACATTCCATGTCAATATTAAACTTTTGTCTTGAATCTTATGGATCTGAATATTCTTGCCACAATAAAGAAAATTACATTGAGCATTCCACATCAAAAATTCTGTTTTTATCATTTACCTACTCGAGGACGAGCAGGAATTAAGCTTGGGGATGATGATACGTCTCCAACATATCTATAATTTTTGATTGTTCCATGCTGTTATATTATCATTCTTGGATGTTTTACAATCATTTTATAGCAATTTTATATCATTTTTTGGGACTAACCTATTGACATAGTGCCCGATGCCAGTTGCTGGTTTTTGCTTATTTTTTACTTCACAAAAAATCAATACCAAACGGAGTCCAAATGCAGCAAAACTTTTTGTGGATTTTTTCTGGACCAGAAGACACCTGTTGGGCCAAGAAAGTACCTGAGGGGAGCTCTGAGGGGAGCACAACGCACCAGGGCGCGCTTGGGGGCCCAGGCGTGCCCAGGTGGGTTGTGCCCACCTCGGTGGCCTCCCGCACCGCCTCTTTGTTCTATGAATACCCCAATATTCCAGAAACCCTAGGGGAGTCGACGAAAATCAATTCCAGCTGCCACAAGTTCCAGAACCACTAGATCCAATCTAGACACCATCACGGAGGGGTTCATCATCCTAATTGGTGCCTCTCTGATGATGCGTGAGTAGTTCATTGTAGACCTACGGGTCCATAGTTAGTTGCCAGATGGCTTCCTCTCCCTCTTTTGATTCTCAATACAATGGTCTCTTGGAGATCTATTTGATGTAACTCTTTTTGTGGTGTGTTGGTTGCATCTGATGAACTTTGAGTTTATGATCAGATCTATGTTTTTATCCATGAAAGTTATTTGAGTCTTTTGATCTCTTTTGAGTAATAGTAGTAGATGCAGGCAGGAGTCGGTCTAATAATCTTGGACATGATGCCTATATAATGATCATTGCCTAGATATCGTCATGATTATTTGAAGTTCTATCAATTGCCCAACAGTAATTTGTTTACCCACCGTATGCTACTTTTCTCGAGAGAAGCCACTAGTGAAATTTACTGCCCCCGGGTCTCTTCTTTATTATATTTGCCTTCACGGTCTATTTTTATTTGATTTTATTTTCAGATCTATGAATCCAAAAATACGAAAATACCTTGCTGCAATTTTTATTTATTTATTTTATCTCGCGTTCCCGTGAGACCTATTTATCCAATCTACTACAATTTTACATATCTTTTTACTCATGAGGGATTGGCAACCCCTCTCTTACGTCGAGTTTCAAGTATTTGTTCTTTGTGTGCAGGAGCTGTTTACGTGGTGTTGTGTGGTTCTCCTACTGGTTCGATAACCTTGGTCTCATCACTGAGGGAAATACCTACCGTAGTTGTGCTGCATCATCCCTTCCTCTTTGGGAAATACCGACGTAGCTCAAGGCGCATCAACGTCCATTTTGCATCATGTTTTCCTGTTGTTATTTGTAATGTTTTTGTGCATAAGAATGCTTTGTGGAGTAATACTAATGCCTTTTCTCTCATAATATGCAAGGTTTGCACAAAGAGGGAGAATACTGGCAGCTGGAATCCTGGACGTGGAAAAGCTGTGTGAGAGATACCTATTCTGCACATCTCCAAATGAGCTGAAATTTTATGGAGAATTATTTGGAATATTTAATGATTATTGGAGAAAAGAACTACCGGAGGGGGCCACCTGGTGCCCGCAAGACACCAGGGCGCGCTAGGCCCCCCAGGCACGCCCTGGTGGGTGATGGACAGCACAGTCCACCTCTGGTGCCCATCTTCTGGTATATAAGGTCTTTTGACATAAAAAAATAAAGAGAGGACTTTCGGGACGGAGCGCCACCGTCTTGAGGCGGAACTTTGGCAGGAGCATTTTTGTCCTCCGGCAGAGCGATTTCGCCAGGGAACTTCCCTCCCGATGGGGGAAATCGAAGCCATCGTCATCACCAACAACCCTCTCATCTTTGGGAGGCCAATATCCATCAACATCTTCAACAACAACAACTCATCTCAAACCCTAGTTCATCTCTTGTGTTCAACCTTTCTACCAGAACCTCGGATTGGTACCTGTGGGTGACTAGTAGTGTTGATTACATCTTGTAGTTGATTACTATATGGTTTATTTGGTGGATAATTATATATTTAGATCCATTATGCTATTTAACACCCCTCTGATCTTGAGCATGAATATCATTTGTGAGTAGTTACCTTTTGTTCTTGAGGTCAAGGGAGAAGTCACGTTGCAAGTAATCATGTGAATTTGATATGTGTTCGATATTTTGATGATATGTATGTTGTGATTCCCTTAGTGGTGTCATGTGAACATCGACTACATGACAGTTCACCATCTTTGGGCCTAAGGGAATGCATTGTGGAGTAGTTGTTAGATTATGGGTTGCCAGAGTGATAGAAGCTTAAACCCTAGTTTATGCGCTACTTCGTATGGGACTGATTTGGATCCATATGTTTAATGCTATGGTTAAATTTTATCTTAATACTTTTCTCGTAGTTGTGGATGCTTGCAAGGGGGTTAATCATAAGTGGGAGGTTTGTTCAAGTAAGAACAGCACCCAAGCACCGGTCCACCCACATATCAAATTATCAAAGTAGCAAACGCGAATCAAACCAACATGATAGAAGTGACTAGATGAAATTCCCGTGTGCCCTCAAGAACGCTTTGCTTATTATAAGAGACCGTTTTGGCATGTCCTTTGCCACAAAATGATTGGGCTACCTTGCTGCACTTTATTTACCTTTACCGTTACTTGCTCATTACAAATTATCTTGCTATCAAACTACCTGTTACCGACAATTTCAGTGCTTGCAGAAATTACCTTGTTGAAAACTACTTGTCATTTCCTTCTGCTCCTCGTTGGGTTTGACACTCTTACTTATAGAAAGGTCTATCATTTATTCCCTATACTTTTGGGTCATCAAGACTCTTTTCTGGCGTCGTTGCCAGGGAGTGGAGCGCTCTTGGTAAGTGGAAATCGATAAGTAAAAAATTTATACTACATGCTGAAATTTATTGTCACTTGTTACTATGGAAAACCATGCTTTGAGGGGTTTATTTGGGGTATCTTCACCTCGACCGGAAAAACAAAGAGTTGCCCCTCAACCTACCACACCTACTGAAATTCCTTCGGGTATGGTAGAACAACTGCTGGCTAATCCTTATGCAGGAGACGGAACTGAGCATCCTGGTGTGCATGTGATACATGTGGATGAATTTTGTGGATTATTTAATCTTGCAGGTTTACCCGGAGATGAAGTTAAGAAGAAGGTTTTCCCTTTATCTCTGAACGGAAAAGCATTGACATGGTATAGGCTATGCTATGATATTGGATCTTGGAACTGGGATCGATTGAAATTGGAATTTCACCAAAAGTTTTATCCTATGCATCATGTTCATTGTGATCGGAATTATATATACAATTTTTGGCCTCGTGAAGGAGAAAGTATCGCTCTAGCTTGGGGGGAGGCTTAAGTCAATGTTATATTCATGCCCCAATCATGAGCTCTCCAGAGAAATTATAATTCTGAATTTTTAAGCTCGGCTTTCTCGTGATGATCAATCCATGCTCGATACTTCTTGTACTGGTTCTTTTATGAAGAAGACTATTGAATTCAAGTGCGATATTTTAGAAAGAATTAAATGCAACTTTGAAGATTGGGAACTCGGCGAAGGTAAAGAGTCAGGTATTAAGCTTAAGTTTGATTGTGTTAAATCTTTTATGAATACCGATGCTTTTCACAAGTTTAGCACTAAATATGGACCTGACTCTGTGATAGTAGCATCTTTTTTCAATCATTTGCTACTCATGTTAATCTTCCTAAGGAGAAGTGGTTTAAATATCATCCCTCTATTAAAGAAGAAATTAAGAAATCAGTTATAGTTAAAGATGAAACTATCATTTACAATGTTGATCCAGTTGTGCCTACTACTTATATTGAAAAACCACCTTTCCCTGTTAGGATAAAGGAACATGATAAGATATCAACTGTGGTCCGCGAAGTAATAATAAAGCACCTAAACCCTCTGAACAAATCAAAGTAGAACCTAGTGTTGCTATGGTAAAAGATCTCTTGGTCGAAAACATCGATGGGCATGTTATTTATTTTTGTGATGAAGCTGCTAGAATTGCCAAACCCGATGAAAAAGATAAACATAGACCTATTGTTGGCATGCATGTTCTCTCAGTTAAAATAGTAGATCATTGCTGTCATGGTTTATGTCATTTAGGTGCTAGTGTGAGTGCTATCCCTTTTACCTTATACCAAGAAATTATGAATGATATGGCACCCGCTGAAATAGAAGACATAGATGCCACTATTGAACTTGCAAACAAAGACACCATCACACCACTTGGGATTGTTAGAGATGTTGAAGTCTTGTGTGGGAAAATAAAATACCCTACTGATTTTCTAGTCCTTGGTTCCCCACAAGATGAATTTTGTCCCATTATCTTTGGTAGACCTTTCTTGAACGCTGTCAATGCTAAGATAGATTGTGAAAAAGAAACTGTCAGTGTTAGCTTTGGTGATGTGTCTCATGAATTTATTTTTTCTAAGTTTCGAAGACAACCTTGTAACAAAGAATTACCTAGTAAGGATGAAATAATTGGTCTTGCTTCTATTGCCATACCTCTTACTGATCCACTAGAACAATATTTGCTAGACCATGAAAATGATATGCATTTGCATGAAAGAAATGAAATAGATAAAATATTCTTTGAACAACAACCTCTCCTTACACACAATTTGCCTATTGAAACTCTAGGAGGTCCTCCTACACCTAAAGGTGATCATGTGTTTGAAATAAAGCAATTGCCTGACACTTTGAAGTATGCTTATCTTGATGAGAAAAGGATATATCCTGTAATTATTAGTGCTAACCTTTCAGAACATGAAGAAGAAAGATTATTAAAAATTCTAAAGAAGCACCATGTTGCTATTGGATATACTCTTGATGATCTTAAGGGCATTAGTCCCACTCTATGTCAGCACAATATTAATTATGGAAACAGATGCTAAACCCGTTGTTGATCACCAACGATGATTGAATCCTAAGATGAAAGAGGTGGTAAGAACTGAAATACTAAAACTTCTGGAGGTAGGTATAATCTATCCCATAGCTAATAGTAGATGGGTAAGTCCTGTTCATTGTGTCCCTAAGAAAGGAGGCATGGCTATTGTTCGTAATGATAAAAATGAACTTATCCCACAAGAACTGTTACTAGCCATAGAATGGTAATTGATTTTACAAAATTAAATAAAGCTACTAGAAAAGATCATTACCCTCTGCCTTTCATTGATCAAATGCTAGAAATATTATCTAAGCACACACACATTTGTTTCCTAGATGGATATTCTGGTTTTTCTCAAATACCTGTTTCACAACATGATCAAGAGAAAACCACTTTTACTTGTCCTTTTGGAACCTATGCTTATACACGTGTGCCCTTTGGTTTATGCAATGCACCTACTACCTTTCAAACATGTATGCCTGCTATATTCTCTGATTTTTGTGAAAAGATTGTTGAGGTTTACATGGATGATTTTTCTGTTTACGAAACTTCTTTTGCTGATTGCTTAAGCAACCTTGATCGAGTTTTGCAGAGATGTGAACAAACTAGTCTTGTCTTGAATTGGGAGAAGTGCCACTTTATGGTTAATGAAGGCATTGTCTTGGGGCACAAAATTTCTAAACGAGGTATTGCGGTGGATAAAGCCAAGGTTGATGCAATTGAGAAAATTTATGTCCTAAAGATATCAAAGGTATACGTAGTTTCCTTGGTCATGCTGGTTTCTATAGGAGGTTTATTAAATACTTCTCTAAAATTTCTAGGCGTCTTACTAATCTTTTACAAAAGGATGTTCCATTTGGTTTTTATGATGATTGTGTAGAAGCCTTTTGAAACACTTAAGAAAGCCTCAATTTCTGCACCTATTGTTCAACCACCTGATTGGAACTTGCCTTTTGAAATTATGTGTGATGTTAGTGATTATGCTGTTGGTGTTGTTCTAGGACAAAGAGTTGATAAGAAATTAAATTTTATCCATCATGCTAGCAAAACTCTAGACAATGCCCAAAGAAATTATGCTACTACTGAAAAAGAATTCTTAGCAGTTGTGTTTGCTTGTGATAAATTCAGATCTTACATTGTTGATTCCAAAGTAATTATTCACACTAATCATGCTGCTATAAAATATCTTATGGAAAAGAAAGATGCTAAACCTAGACTCATTAGGTGGGTTCTCTTGCTACAAGAATATGACTTACATATCATTGATAGGAAAGGAGCTGAGAACCGCGTAGTTGATAACTTGTCTAGGTTAGAAAATATTCTTGATGACCCACTGCCTATTGATGATAGCTTTCTTGATGAACAACTAGCTGTAATAAATGCTGCTCATAACACTTGGTATGCCGACTACGCTAATTATATTGTTGCAAAATTTATACCACCTAGTTTCACATACCAACAAAAGAAAAAAATTCTTCTATTATTTAAGACATTACTTCTGGGATGACCCACGTATTTATAAAGGAGTAGATGGTATTATTAGACGTTGTCTACCTGAGCATGAATAGGAACAAATCCTATGGAAATGTCACTCTGAAGCTTATGGAGGACATCATGCGGGAGATAGAACTGCTCATAAGGTATTACAATCTGGTTTTTATTGGCCTACTCTTTTCAAGGATGCCCATAAGTTTGCCTTGTCTTGTGATGAATGCCAAAGAATTGGTAATATCGGTAAGCGTCAGGAAATGCCTATGAATTATTCACTTGTTGTTGAACCATTTGATGTTTGGGGTTTTGATTATATGGGACCTTTTCCTTCCTCTAATGGGTATACACATATTTTGGTTGCTGCTGATTATGTCACTAAGTGGGTAGAAGCTATTCCAACTATTAGTGCTAATCATAACACCTCCATTAAAATGCTTAAAGAAGTTATTTTCCCAACGTTTAGAGTCCCTAGATACTTAATGACTAATGGTGGTTCACACTTTATTCATGGTGCTTTCCGTAAAATGCTTGCTAAATATGATTTTAATCACAGAATTGCATCACCCTATCATCCTCAATTTAGTGGTCAAGTTTAACTTAGCCATAGAGAAATAAAATTAATATTACAAAAAAACTGTCAATAGGTCTCGAAAGAATTGGTCTAAGAAACTAGATGATGCACTTTGGGCCTACAGAATAGCTTATAAAAATCCTATGGGTATGTCTCCATATAAAATGGTTTATGGAAAAGCTTGTCATTTGCCTCTTGAGTTAGAACATAAAGCATATTGGGCAATCAAAGAACTCAATTATGACTTCAAACTTGCACTCTCAACATGGAGTGGTGATCTCCTAGCATGAAAATGAAAATTTCGCACGAATGTATTAGTGAGTAGGAGGTACTGATCACACTAGTCATGGAGGAAGTCGGTGATGTCTGCATTCTCAGCCAAATAATAGAAATCCTCATAAATTTCGGCCGCCTGTAGGAATGCATCACATGGCCAATCACACAGCCAAACCTCCGCGGTGCAGGGAAGGTTGTACTTGGGCTCTTCCTTCTCTTCATTTTCTTTTCCTTTGAACCCCGGCTCGAGGAGCCTCTCAACAATCTCCTCATCATTTTCTTCCTCTGAAATTTCTGAAATTTTTAGTGACTCGAAATAAAAGTGAACCAAACTCAACAAAATTGATAGCAAATACTCCTACAAGTGCCTAGAGGCTATATCATGCATCAAAACTACTTTGGACCATATAAATTTGACATGCAAGCTCAAGAACAAGGTCACCACAGCAGAAAAATTTGCAATATATAAACCACTAGAACAAAAACTAATTGGACCATTGGAGGAGTCACATACCAAAGAACAATCCTCCAAAAGCAGTTTTGCAAATGGAGCTTTGAGCAAGGAGATCGAAAATGGCAGCAAGATGAGCAACCTGCCTTACAAGGTGGGTTGTCCAGCCTTTACCCGAGAGCTGCGGCGGTTCTAGTGGCCCTTCCACCGCACGTTCAAGCCCGATGTTGGCGAGAAGTAAAACGGCAAGACCCACCCGTCGGAGTTCCTCAGCATCTACACCATCGCGATGCAAGCTGCTGGAGCTCGCGACGACAAGGTGCTTGCCAATTACTTCCCGTTGGCACTCAAACCCAACGTCATGTCATGGTTGATGCACTTGCCAGTGGGTTCCATTTCTTCTTTGTCGGATTTGTGTCATGAGTTTGTTGGCGCCCTCACTGGAGGCCACCAAGCTCATGGCCAGGCAAGCGATTTGCATATCATCCCCCAGAAAGAAGGTGAAAACCTGCGCAAGTACATACAGAGGTTCAGCCGAGTGCAGTACAACATCCTAGATGTTCATCCCGCCGCCGTTATCAGCGCATTCCATCAGAATGTGCGCAACCGCAAGATGCATGAAGAGTTGGCGATGAACAAGGTCAAAGATGTGGCCGAACTTTATGTTCTGGCCGATAGATGTGCTCGAGCTGAAGAGGGGAGGATGTACCCCGGCGAAGACACCGGTGCGGAAACCGACTCCACAGACGAAGACACCGCCGCCCCGACAAAGAAAGGCCGATGCTGCAACAGGAAGCACAAGGGCAAGACTGTGCTTGCCGTTGAGGGATCCGGCGAGCTCGGCACCGCCAAAAAGGCCAAGGCTGACGACCCCGGCAAGGAGGTTGCCGGGTGTGCCGCCTGCTTGGCCCTGGAGGCCGCCAGAAAGCCAGGAGGCTCCGACAAGCAGTACTGCAAGATCCACCGCACCAAGGGCCATGACCTCCAGAACTGCCGACAAGTTGATCTGCTTGCAGAAAAGCAGAAGGCTGAATATGAAAGGTGAGACAAGGAGAAGGGTCAGGATGGTGTTGAGGGATCCGGCAAGAAGCGTGGCGGCCAAGGGTGTCGCCGCGGCAAAGATAACCAACAAGAGAGGCCCGCTCGGGGCCGCGACAAGAAAGAGGAGGATGATGATCACGACGAGGACGACGAGTCCGGCGAGCACGAGTTCCAGAAGGCTACAGAGGCTATGTCGTCAATGGTGGCGCCTTGTTGCACACCTCACATAGCTAGCTGAAGTAGTGGGCGCGTGAGGTCACTGCGGCGGAGTCGTCGTTCGATGCCCAGAAGCCACTGAAGTGGTCTCGCACGTCCATCGTTTTTGACACTGAGGATCACCCTGACCGCACAACTGCGGTCAGGTGTTTGCCGTTGTTGGTTTCACCAACAATACGCAACCTCAAGGTGACCAAAGTGCTGGTTGATGGTGGGGCCGGTCTGAATTTGATCTTGCCCGCTGTGATCAAGAAGCTGCAGATTCCTGATGGAGACCTCGAAGAGACGAGCACGTTTCAAGGGGTCAACCCGGGAAGGAGCCAACCTAAAGGTAAAATCACACTGCCCGTTACGTTTGGGGGCGAGCTGAACTATAGGACAGAGAAGATCGTCTTCGATGTCGCCGAGATCCCCTTGCCATACAATGGGATCCTTGGCCGCCCAGCGCTGGCCAAGTTCATGGCGGCGTCCCACTACGCCTACAACACGTCAAAGATGCCGGGGCTGCTGACCATCATCACCGTCCCCTCTGACAAGAAAGACGCACTCATCTGCGCCGACCAACTCTACCGAGAGCAGTTGCAGCAACTGCCGCCAGGGCACTTGCTCCTGCCGCTGAAGCTCCAGGGAGGAAGAAGGCCGGCAAGACTCTTTCCGGCAAGACCTCTTGCACCCACTCCGGCAAGCGCACCTCTTCGGAGTGTTGTGCTCCCGTTGAGGACGTGCCAGAGAGCTCCACCGGCAAGAGCAAAAAGTCCAAGGCTGCACCACCAGAAACCAAGGAGGTGTCCGTCAAGGAGGATGGCACGGGCGGGGCTTTCACTATAAGCTCCACCCTCGAGAGCAAATAGGAAAGCGCGCTCGTCGCCTTCCTGCGGGCGAATGTCGATGTATTTTCATGGCAAGCATCTGACATCCCCGGCGTTCCCAGAGAGGTGATTGAGCACCATCTTGCTGTCTGCCCTCACGCGCGGCCCGTCAAGCAGAAGGTCAAGAAGCAAGCTTTGGAGCGGCAAGAGTTCATCATTGAAGAGATCAGGAAGTTGGAGGCGGCAGGCCTGGTAAGAGGAGTAGTCCACCCCACGTGGTTGGCCAATCCGGTGGTGGTGCGTAAGGCAAACGGGAAGTGGAGGTTGTGTATTGACTCCACAGACATCAATAAAGCCTGGCCAAAGGATCCTTTCCCTCTGCCACGCATCGACCAGATTGTAGACTCCATTGCTGGGTGTGACCTGCTATCATTCCTCGATGCCTACTCAGGGTACCACCAGATCTTCATGATGAAGGAAGATGAAGAGAAGACCGCGTTCGTCACCCCATGTGGTACGTACTGTTTTGTACGAATGTCTTTCGGGTTGAAGAGCGCTGGTTCGACGTTTGCCCGGGCAGTCCAGATTGGTTTTGAGCCCCAGCTACATAGAAACATGGAAGCTTATATGGATGACATAGTGGTCAAAACCAAGGACAAGGCCACGCTCATGCAAGATTTAGAAGAAACATTCGCAAACCTGTGCAAGATCAACCTCAAGCTCAACCCAGAGAAGTGCGTGTTCGGTGTCCCCTCCGGCAAACTTTTCGGGTTCTTTGTGTCTCAACGCGGAATCGAAGCAAATCCCAACAAGATCAAAGCGATTGAGCAGATTGAGGCGCCGAAACGGGTCAAAGACGTCCGTAGGCTCGCTGGCTGCGTTGCTGCCCTGAGTAGGTTCATCTCCAAATCTGCTGAGCGCGCCCTCCCCTTTTTCAAAGTTTTGAAAAAGGCGGGTCCAGTAAAATGGACTCTGGAGGCAGAGGCAGCATTGCAAGATTTGAAGAGGTACCTCTCCTCCACGCCAATACTAGTCGCGCCTAAACCACGAGAGCCGTTGCTGCTGTACTTAGCAGCAACGAATCATGTGGTCAGTGCTGCACTGGTGGCGTAGAGGGAACCTGAGGGAGAAGCAGCAGTTGCAGCAGAGTCGTCGGATGGCGGGCCGGGGTCTTCCCCGGCAGAGCCTGACGCGAGCAAACTAGAACCCCCGGCAAGGCCCGAACCCGGCGAGGCAGAGCCTGAGTGGATGGGCGAAGTGGGACAGAAGAAGAAGATGGTGCAACACCCAGTGTATTTTGTCAGTTCCCTCTTGCAGGGGGCTAGGTCAAGATATTCTAGAATGAAGAAGCTACTTTTCGGCCTTTTCATGGCCTCGAGAAAGTTGCGCCACTATTTCCAAGTGCACGAGATCACCGTCGTCACCCGCCTCCCTTTGCAACGGATTTTGCACAACCCAGATGCGACAGGGAGGATTGTGGAGTGGGCATTGGAGCTGTCGAGCTTTGGCCTCAGGTTTGAAAGTACTTCAACGATAAAGAGCCGAGCTTTGGCAGAGTTCATAGCAGAGTGGACCGCAACGCCCGACGAGGAGATTCAAGAGACCGCCCTTCCCGGCAAGGAGACGAGCAGTGAGTGGATTATGTATTTTGATGGAGCTTTCTCACTCCAAGGTGCTGGTGCTGGTGTGCTACTCGTCACACCCACCGGAGAGCACCTCAAGTACGTAATCTAGATGCACTTCCCCCGGGAAAAATCAATGAACAATACAGCGGAGTACGAGGGGTTGCTTGCCGGTCTCAGGATCGCGGCAGACCTCAGAATCAAGAAGCTCATCAGAGGTGATTCGTAGCTCGTCGTCAAGCAAGTCAACAAGGATTACCAGAGCCCGTTGATGGATGCCTACGTGAATGAAGTGAGGAAGTTGGAAGAATGTTTTGATAGCCTACAGGCAGAACATGTTCCCCGAGCGGAGAATAGCATTGCCGACGACCTGTCGAAATGCGCTGCCCTCAAGTTGCCTGTGGAACCAGGTACCTTTGTACTTTAGTTAATACAACCATCCGTAGAGCCTTCAGCAGGGCAGAACAAGCGAAGGAAGACAAGCCCCGACAAGTACCTTCCCACCGAGCTCCCAGGAGCCGCCGGCAAGGAGGTTGCCGGGTACCCCAAGCTTGCCAAGGGGCAACTACCTCTGACGGGGCCCCAGGCCCTGACCGTAGAGGCAGCTGCCCCTGCGGCCGAAGATGTGCCTTTGGTCCTTGCCGTCGAGCCCCAGGCTCCGGCATGGGCGCAGCCCACCGTCCATTTCCTCTAAACAGGAGAACTCCCTGAGGAGCATGAAGAAGCAAAGAAAGTAGCCCGTCGGTCCAACATGTAGCAGTTTGTGGATGATACCCTGTATAGAAGGAGGCCAAACGGGGTCAGGCTGAAGGGCATTCCTCGAGAGGACGGACTAGAGCTGTTGGCAGAGATACATGGAGGTATGTGTGGCTCCCACATAGGGTCAAGGGCCCTTGCCGGCAAGGCATTCCGGCAAGGTTTCTTCTGGCCCACAGCCCTCCAGGATGCAGCTGCGCTAGTAACCAAGTGTGAAGCATGTCAGCTCCATTCGAAGAAGCTTCATCAACCAGCTCAAGCCCTTCAAAAAATCCCTCTCTCCTGGCCATTTTCGGTCTGGGGGCTCGACATACTGGGCCCTTTCCCCCATGCTGTCGGGGGCTTTGAGTACTTGTACGTCGCAATCGACAAGTTCACAAAGTGCACCGAAGTGGAGGCAGTGAGGAAGGTGACAACACAGTCAGCCGTCAAGTTCTTCAAGGGGCTAGTTTGCTGTTTTGGTGTGCCGAACAGGGCCATCACCGACAATGGCACACAGTTCACAAGCCGCACCTTCATGCAATACATCCAGGACCTCGTAGCAAGGTCTATTTCACTTCGGTGGCACACCCACGGAGCAACGGCCAGGCGGAGAGGGCAAATGCTTGAGTACTGCGAGGCCTGAGGACAAAGACTTTTGACAGGCTGCACAAGTGTGGAAGGCACTGGATTGATGAGTTGCCGACGGTTCTTTGGTCGATCAGAACGATTCCAAATCGAGCCACCGGCCAGACACCCTTTGCCCTGGTATACGGGGCAGAAGCAGTTCTCCCCATGGAACTCACATACAGGTCACCTCGAGTGCTCGCTTATGACGAGCTTGACCAAGAGCAGTTGCGGCAAGATGACGCGATGCTCCTTGAGGAAGATCGTCTTCGGACGGCTGTGCGAGTTGCACGCTACCAACAGGCCTTGCGCCGCTACCATAGCCGCAAGGTTCATGCCCGAAGTCTTGAGGAAGGCAACCTTGTTGCGTTCAGTCGGCCAAGAATTCCAACAAGTTGACGCCGAAGTGGGAAGGACCTTATCGGGTAATACGAGTCACCAGGCCTGGTGCAGTCCGCCTGGAGACTGAAGATGGTGTCCCAGTGAGCAACTCCTGGAACATTGAACATCTTTGTAAGTTTTACCCATGGTGCGCGGTTGCCGGGCCTCCCGGCAAGCCACCTTTTATACAAGTCTTGCCGACAAGGCATGTAACCCTTTGTACAAAGCCAGGCGCAGACCCTGAGCATAAATAAATGAAGCGTTGGCGCCCTAAGTTTTAGCATGCATGCTAGGTTAAGTCTCCCTCGGGTAGGGTTGATAGTGCTCGGCGGCAACTAACCCCTAGCATAGAGGTCGGGTGTGTGTCTTTCCATCCTTTCCAGTCTTTTCTTTGGTTCGCAGGCTGCACACGCATTTCTGCTAAGCCATTTAAGGGCAGGGAGAGGGATCGACATCCCCGACCCCGACAAGCCATTGCCGGGGGGCTGCAGATTCAAGAACCCGACCACGGCAAGCCAAGGTTGCCGGGGGCTGCAGATCCAGATAAGTCCTTTATCCCCTGTTATGCATTTCCGTGTGGAATTGGGACGTATGAAGCCTCGTTTATTCCCGGGCCACCGTGCTCCCCCTTTCCTGTGCCCAAGAACTATTCCCTGGGCCGGAACTTGGTTGTAGTTCCGGTGACAAGGAAGCAAACGAAGGGCCTAACCCTACTTCGCCCCTGCCTCCGCCGAGGGTGTGAGTATGGTCATGAATGAAGTGAGGGGATGGCAAGGCCTGTTGCCGGGTGACAATGTTTAACTTAAATATAACAAGGATTCATTCCTTGGCATGGGCCTCGCTCATGCACAAAGAACCCGGCAAACACCCTTTTTCATTAATACGTTCCAAACAGGTACAGTTCGTACGGAATGCAAACATGAGCAAGGGGATTACAAGGTTTAAATCTAACAAGTGCCCGCAGGCTTAAAAACTAAAAAAGATAAGTGCCCCGTGATCCCCGTTCTTGCCCCTTTCCTCCCAGGTGCGGCAGGTGAAGGCAAAAAGGAGGCGACGGGAATGCGCCGATGGAGAGCTTGACGAGGAAGGCCCTCGGCAGGGCGCGTGGCCGAGGGAGGAGGGCGACGCGGTCAGTCGGAGTCAGAGTCGGCGTTCTCCCGCTTGACGCCCTCATCGTCGCTGTCGCTGTCCTCCTTGTCACTCCCGCTTGAGGAGGAGTCTTCATCATCGGAGGAGCTCTCCACGCAACACCTTAGGCGAGTTTTCAAGTGCCCAAAGACCTTGACGGAGAGTAGGCCGTTCTCCATTAATTTGAAGTGGAGAACGAGCCCCTCCAGCAGGCTGTGGGCACGAGCGAAGCTCTTCCATCCGCGACGAAGATACATGACGTGAGGGGCGGGGAAGTCGACATCGACCCGCATGCTGCCATTCCCGCAGCCCCTCATATGCAACCTTAGAGCCTGTGGCAGGTCGAGCTCCATCTCCCGAGCGAACGAGTAGGGAGACGAAGACGACGGCGCACTGGCCGGTGGAGCCTGATGACGAACTCGCGGGGCTGATCTCCGGCGTGGCCCTCCATTGGGGGAGGGGCTGCTGGCGGAGGCGAGGCCGGTGCGCCACCCCGTCCTCCTCTTCCCCGAGCGCCACGGCGACCTCGGCCTCGCCCCCTCCCCCTTCCTCTCGTGGCTGGCTTCGCCGCCACGAGCTCTTGGGAAGGGAGCGCACTGTCGAGTAGAGACCCTCATCGCCGCCATCGGAGTGCCGGCGCGCCCAATCGCCATAGCAGAAGGAAGGAAGGAGCCAAGATAGAAGGAGATGAATGATGAAATATTGGGGGGATGCCATCCCCCTCCCCTTCTTATAAAGGGGCGGGGCTGGGGCTCGGCCGCCCCACATAACCAATCCAGCCACCAGGGGCGCAGGGAATCGAGACCGACCCGCTGCTCCAACCAACGACGACCCGGTTCCCCGCCTCGTCATTTAAGGCCCGTGCCCCCCGCGTCCACCACCTACCATCTTCGAGGCATGGGGGACACGTGGCGAGCAAGCCGAAATCAAGGAGACGAGTGAGGCGACGATTTTCCACCCCGTGATCGTGGGGCACGGGCGCCTTGAAGGCCACAACTGGAGCCCACTTAGTAAATGAGCCGCGCCCCTGTGTTTTCCTCTTTTTTATGTGGAAGGCGCGAGCCGCCTCTTTACTATGATGTGACGCATGAGGGCAGCAACCACCCCACGCACGACCCCCACGTCGCGCATTCAACGCGGGTCGTGGGGAAGTACAGTGAGCGAGGGAGTTACTGCGGTAAAAACTCCACGGCATGCGCGCCCGCGCACCGTTCTGGGCCTGGCCCAATAACTCCCCGCGCTTATATGTGGCTCAAGCCCGGGGGCTCCTGTCGGTGTACATAAGTAGGGGTCCCTTTTTGCACCCCTTTACTTGTGCGCGGGCAGTCGCAGCCCCACGCCCCTGGCCACGCTTGGCGGGCAGAGGAAGCAAAGGCACAAGACGACCAGACCAACGTCAACCCGAAAACACAAAGAGCAGAAGGGCGAGATGGACTCCCCCAGCAAGGCCCTTCCCGGGGCGGCCTCCACAGCCCCGGCAAGAACCTTGCCGGGGCAACTTTCCCAACACCAGCAGGGCTGCCACCCTTGAGCCTGAGAGTTCCGACACCCTCAAACCACACTCGAACCAAAGCTCGGGAGGCGCCTCCGTGGTGGCAAGCGGATCTTTGTAAAGACCAAGAGCATACAAGACTAGATAAATAACCAGAAGACGAAGATCCTCGGCAAGATCCTTGCCAAGGATACCCACGAGACCCCCGGCAAGCCCCTTGCCGGGGACGACCACGCCGCCACGACAATACCTTTGCCGGGGCCCCGGCAAGACTCTTGCCGAAGACATCCGCAGGACCGCCGCCAGGCCCACATCTGCCAAAGCTCCATCGCCGTTCCCATGCAGCTGCCAGCCCACCAACTAGGCAAACACCTGCGTGACGACGTGCGGCCTCTAGGCCAACTCAGCAAGCACCTGCGTGGTGGCATGCAGATCTTCGTGAAGGCTCTGCCACCGCACCAACTCAGCAGCCAGCCAGCCAGCATGGCACTACCCGGCTCGTCAGTTCGGACGCGCGTCGAAGCCAGGCGAGGCGACGACAGCTGGGACGAGCTTCCTTGCCGTCCTCGATAAAGCAAGAAGGGCACGTCGGCAGCGCATTAAATGCATTTGTCCTATGGTGCTAGAGGATAGACTCGACCACTATATAGCTTTCCACCTCCTGTGTGCCACTGTGGCAGCCCCTTTGTTTATAAAAGGAGGCCCGCGGCGTACTGGGAGAGCATTCAGACTTTTTGGACCCTGCACGCCTGGTAGCTAGTCCAAGAACACCAGATAAACAGAAACCAACAGGAGTAGGGTATTACGCGTCACTCGCGGCCCAAACCTGGATAATCCCCCCCCCCCCCCGCGTTGATCTCTCAATCCCGCTCTTTCCACAGCCCCACGCCCGCCAACCGTAGCAAAAGGGATTCCTCGTGATCCCGTAGGTGTCGTTTCCCCCGACACTAGATGTCCCGCGTGTTGGCAAAAGGATGAACAAAGCTCACGTCAAAAAAAGAGTGGAAGAACATAGATTCCCGACGACCGAGAAGGAGCAAGGAACCTCACGGTGGAGCGTCTGCACTCATAATATTTTATATTATTCAGCGATATAAAATCAACCAAATCTCTCGTCTAGTTGGTTCGCGCGTTTTCCCCTGTTTTTTGCCGCCTGCCCACCTACAAAACTGCCTCACGGCAGCCAATTCCTCTCCAAACACCTAGGGAGGCAGTTGAACCGAACAAGTCTAACTTGTTTTTAGTGGGTACATTGACGTGGCATCGAAAGGGTGTGATAGTTGACTCTGGCAAAATAATTGACTACCACGTTGGCATACATGAGCATGGGGCCCACTTGTCGGCGTGCTGGACGGAGGAAGGAACGCAAGAAAAAATGGAGCGCGGAAGGGTATTGTACTCTATTGTTATGCCAAGAAGAGGAAGCGCTTTGACCGACGGACCAATCGAGACAGGCATGCCGTGCCGTGAGTGGGTCCAGTTTCTCGTTTTAAACTTGTTTGGTGTAGTAGTAACACTTGGTTTTGACTATTGATAAGATTTTATATAGGGCCTAATGTATTCTTCGAGGTTGCCTTTGACTATTGATAATATTTTGTATAATTTGAAAACTATATCATTCGAAGATCCTTTCATGTTCCGTTTCAAAAAAAGATCCTTTCACGTATGAATTTGACGGTATGCTTTGAGCAACTTGCTATACTGCTCCTGTTTGGATACTCTAACTTAGCTAGAGGTTAGACTAATTCATGACTAACCCTACGGTACTGCAGGATGCTGCTAACACGACACTACGATCGGAGACCCTTTCACGAAACTGTGTGCGATGCATCAATCACAAATGGGGATGTAAAAAAACGTCAAAAAGGTGCAAAACGTTTGCAATGGAGGATGCATCAAACACGGTTCAGATTTTAATTGCGTGTGCGATCCAGGGCACACGGTTAAGTCCAATGAACTGTTTGTGATGAAGCGGAACAAAAGAAACGGGCAGCCTGATGAAGGTCTATGCGATATAGAGCGTACGGTTCACTCGGATGAACTGTTTGTGATTAGGCAACACAAAAGAAACGGGCAGTCAGATGAAGGCGTGTGTGATATACAGCATACGGTTCACTCGGATGAACTGTTTGTGATTAGGAAACACAAACGAAACGGTCAGCCAGATCAAGGTGTGTGTGATTGAGGGCATACACTTCAGAAGGATTAACTGTTTGCGATTAGGCAACAGAACAGAAACGGGTAAGCCAGATCAAAGTTTCTGCGATTGATGGCATACACTTCACATGGATGAACTGTTTGCGATTAGCCACAACAAACTGAAACAGTTAGATAGATCAACGTGTGTGCGCTAGACGGGCACACCCATTTTAATTAAAAGAAGTGTGCACGATGGTAATAACGAGCGCACACGGTTGTTGGAACAAGACGTGTGCTGACATTGCCTATTGTGGTGCACCCTATGGTGCAAACGCCACGTACGCGGCCTAGAAGGCGTACGTGCCCACGTTACGCCTTCCGGGAATAGTGTCGCACTTATAACCGTCAGTAAAGTTTGAGCATGCGTCCCATCACAATTTTGTTAGAAGAACAGGGAGGCCGCATCCCGTAACATTCCAAATTGCAAACCTGTTCACACCGATCAAAACCTAAACGGTTTCCCACTTAGGAGCGTATTACTACGCGGTTATAAATACTACTACTCCAAGATGACTGCACATTCCTCCTCAACTCGTCATCCACAAAAAGTAAAAAACAAACAAGTCATTCATCATCGTTCCCTTGCGTCCGCCATGGCCAGCGTGAGTTCTGGGTCGAGAGATTGCCACCAGGGAGAGGCGAGCCTGGAAGCGGGAGCACGAGAGATGTCCCGCCTCGCCGTGAAAGCAGCCAACATGTCCCGCCGCACGGCCGTAGCAGCAGAGGGTCCCGCCGCGCCGCCGAAGTAGCACGGAGGACCCGCCGCGCCGCCGAAGCAGCACGGAGGACCCGCCGCGCCGTCGATGCAGCAGACTGGTCCGGCCGCGCCGCTGAAGCAGAAGAGATGTCCCGCCATGTCGCGAATGCAACAGAGATGTCCTCCCGCGCCGCGGCAGCCTGGGAAAATGCCTCGCGGGCAGGCGAGGACACTTATAGGCGCATGCATGCCCTGCTCCTTAGGCAGATGGATCAGATCTCCAGGTGGGAGAGGTTGCAGGATGACCTAAAAGCCTCGTTTGAACAGTCTACCGACGTCATCCGGCAACTAAATGAGAGTAATGCGAAGCTCCGGGCCGAGCGCGACCTGCTGAGGGCGAAGATTGTCGGAAGTGCGGACCAGTAGGAGCAGACCACTGCCTTGTAGAAGAGGACCAGCGTCATCGTTGAGAGACTTATGGACGAGAATGCCATGCTGCGCATCGAGCGCAGAAGGCTGGTGGAGGAATCCGTGGATGCTCTCAAGCAGCATCTAGTGGACAAGAAAGAGCTCGTCGCCGCGGAGACTAGTTCCCGCGGCCTGCAGCAACACATCAAGAAAGTAGAGATCAGCGAGCCAGATCGTTGTCTTCCTTCTTCTTTTGCCCTTGTGTATTTCGGGCATTGCCGCATGTGGCTTTTTTTTAATGGAGACATTGGGAGGGAGGTGCACGGCGGGTAGCGGTCAAAGGGCTCTCCTCCAAATGAGCACGCGCAGGGGTCTGATCGCACGCCTCCCTTACTCAAATAGCTACCCCGCACGGCACCTCCTAGCCAATAAAAAAGGGGACGCGTGGCCACACGTAATTGGTAAGTCGAACGCCAACGGTTTCAATAATACTAGTGTTTGCGATTTGTAATGTGACAGCACTTGTTCCAAAATGTCTTTGTTGATTGTTAATGTGTGGGCCTCCGCAAATCGGACAGAAAAATTACCACAACATGTTGGTGCCATGTCATGAGACCACGCCAAGTTTCATGATTTTCAGGCGTGTTTCGGAATTACAGGAATTAAAAAACCAAGTTTCTCAATCTTTCCGGCGAGCCACGACGCCTAGATGTTTGAATTTCACTCCCATCTCTTGCATGGGACCGAGAAATCCACCCAAGGACACACATGTGATTTTTCAAACAACTTTGGTGCACTAGAGCATGTGCTTATAGTTCAAATTTGAATTATGCACATTAAATGCCCAGAAACTCAATTAATATATAAAAAAGGCCAAACAAACCCAGAATAATTCCAAAATTTAGCAAGGTACATCTATTTGGTCTAATCTGGCTGTGTAAAAAAATTAAGGCGGGAGAAGGGAGTGTACGTATGTCGTTTCGCACACGGAGGTGGCACGTTCCCTCTCGGAACCACGAGCCTTCTGAAGTGAAGCTCCGGTTTGCAAGAAGCCTACACCAAAGCTTGTCCCAATTCGGCCAAAAAAATTACCGCGGCATGTTGGTGCCATGTCATGAGAGCATGCCAAGTTTCATGATTTTCAGGCGTGTTTTGGAATTACAGGAATTAAAAAACCAAGTTTCTCAATCTTTCCGGCCGAGCCACGACGCCCAGATGTTTGAATTTCACTCCAATCTCTTGCATGGGACCTAGAAATTCACCCAAGGACACACATGTGATTCTTCAAACAACTTTGGTGCACTGGAGCATGTGCTTGTAGTTCAAATTATAATTATGCACATTAAATGCCCAGAAACTTAATTAATGTATAAAAAAGGCCAAACGAACCCGGAATAATTCCAAAATTTAGCAAGGTACTTCTATTTGGTCTAATCTGGCTGTGTAGAAAAATTAAGGCGAGAGAAGGCAGTGTACGTATGTCATTTCGCACACGAAGGTGACACGTTCCCTCTTGGAACCACGAGCCTTCTTGAGGGAAACTCCGGTTTGCAAAAAGCTTACACCAAAGCTTGTCCCAATTCGGCCAAAAAAATTACCACAGCATGTTGGTGCCATGTCATGACACCATGCCAAGTTTCATGATTTTCAGGCATGTTTTCGAATTATAGGAATTAAAAAACCAAGTTTCTCAATCTTTCCGGCCGAACCACGACGACCAGATGTTTGAATTTCACTCCCATATCTTGCATGGGACCTAGAAATCCACCCAAGGACACACATGTGATTTTTCAAACAACTTTGGTGCACTGGAGCATGTGCTTGTAGTTCAAATTTGAATTATGCACATTAAATGCCCAGAAACTCAATTAATGTATAAAAATGGCGAAACGAGTCCAGAATAATTCCAAAATTTAGCACGGTACTTTATTTGGTCTAATCTGGCTGTGTAAAAAAATTAAGGCGGGAGAAGGGAGTGTACGTATGTCGTTTCGCACACGGAGATGACACGTTCCCTCTCGGAACCACGAGCCTTTTTGAGGGAAGCTCCGGTTTGCAAGAAGCTTACACCAAAGCTTGTCCCAATTCGGCCAAAAAAATTGCCGCAGCATGTTGGTGCCATGTCATGAGACCATGCCAAGTTCCATGATTTTCAGGCGTGTTTTGAAATTACAGGAATTAAAAAACCAAGTTTCTCAATCTTTCCGGCCGAGCCACGATGCCCAGATGTTTGAATTTCACTCCAATCTCTTGCATGGGACCTAGAAATTCACCGAAGGACACACATGTGATTTTTCAAACGACTTTGGTGCACTGGAGCCTGTGCTTGTAGTTCAAATTTTAATTATGCACATTAAATGCCCAAAAACTCAATTAATGTATAAAAAAGCCGAAACGACCCCGGAATAATTCCAAAATTTAGCACGGTACTTCTATTTGGTCTAATCTGGCTGTGTAAAAAAATTGAGGCGGGAGAAGGCACTGTACGTATGTAGTCTCGCACACGAAGGTGACACGTTCCCTCTCGGAACCATGAGCCTTCTTGAGGGAAGCTCCGGTTCGCAAGAAGCTTGCACCAAAGCTTGTCCCAATTCGGCCAAAAAAATTACCGCAGCATGTTGGTGCCAGGTCATGACACCATGCCAAGTTTCATGATTTTCAGGTGTGTTTTGGGATTACAGGAATTCAAAAACCAAGTTTCTCAATCTTTCCGGCCGAGCCACGACGCCCAGATGTTTGATGGGACCTAGAAATTCACCCAAGGACACATACGTGATTTTTCAAACAACTTTGGTGCACTGGAGCCTGTGCTTGTAGTTCAAATTTTAATTATGCACATTAAATGCCCATAAACTCAGTCAATGTATAAAAAAGGCCGAACGAACCCGAAATAATTCCAAAATTTAGCAAGGTACTTCTATTTGGTCTAATCTGGCTGTGTAAAAAAATAAGGCGGGACAATGCAGTGTAGGTATGTCGTTTCGCACACGGAGGTGACACGTTCCCTCTCGGAACCACGAGCCTTCTTGAGGGAAGCTCCGGTTTGCAAGAAGCCTACACCAAAGCTTGTCCCAATTCGGCCAAAAAAATACCGCAGCATGTTGGTGCCATGTCATGAGACCATGCCAAGTTCCATGATTTTCTGGCATGTTTTGGAATTACAGGAATTAAAAAACCAAGTTTCTCAATCTTTCTGGCCGAGCCACGACGCCCAGATGTTTGAATTTCACTCCAATCTCTTGCATGGGACCTAGAAATTCACCCAAGGACACACATGTGATTTTTCAAACAACTTTGGTGCACTGGAGCACGTGCTAGTAGTTCAAATTTGAATTATACACATTAAATGCGCGGAAACTCAATTAATGTATAAAAAGGCCAAACGAACACAGAATAATTCCAAATTTTAGCACGATACTTCTATTTGGTCTAATCTGCCTGTGTAAAAATATTAAGGCAGGAGAAGGCAGTGTACGTATATCGTTTTGCGCACGGAGGTGACACGTTCCCTCTCGGAACCAGGAGCCTTCTTGAGGGAAGCTCTGGTTTGCAAGAAGCCTACACGAAAGCTTGTCCCAATTCGGCCAAAAAAATTACCGCAGCAGGTTGGTGCCATGTCATGAGACCATGCCAGGTTTCATGATTTTCAGCCATGTTTTGGAATTACGGGAAGTAAAAAACCAAGTTTCTCAATCCTTCTGGCCGAGCCACGATGCCCAGATGTTTGAATTTCACTCCCATCTCTTTAATGGGACCTAGAAATTCACCCAAGGACACTGTGATTTTTCAAACAACTTTGGTGCAATGGAGCACGTGCTTGTAGTTCAAATTTGAATTATGCACATTAAATGCCAGAAACTCAATTAATGTATAAAAAAGGCCAAACGAACACAGAATAATTCCAAAATTTAGCACGATACTTCTATTTGGTCTAATCTTCCTGTGTAAAAAAAATTAAGGCGGGAGAAGGCAGTGTACGTATGTCGTTTCGCACACGGAGGTGACACGTTCCCTCTCGGAACCTGGAGCCTTCTTGAGGGAAGCTCCGGTTTGCAAGAAGCTTACACCAAAGCTTGTTCCAATTCGGCCAAAAAAATTACTGCAGCATGTTGGTGCCATGGCATGACACCATGCCAAGTTTCATGATTTTCAGCCGTGTTTTGGATTTACAGGAATTAAAAACCAAGTTTCTCAATCATTCCGGCCGAGCCACGTCACCCAGATGTTTGAATTTTATTCCCATTTCTTGCATGGGACCTATAAATTCACCCAAAGACACACATGTGATTTTTCAGCAAACTTTGGTGCATTGGAGCATGTGCTTGTGTTCAAATTTGAATTATGCACATTAAATGCCCAGAAACTCAATTAATGCATAAAAATTCCAAACGAACCCGGAATAATTCCAAATTTAAACACGACACTCTTGTACTAGTTGCATGTTCACTATACGTAAATGTTCTAGCAATTCAAACACCATCCTTTCCCTCTGTAACACCATTTTGTCTTTCAAAACATAATGAAAAAATCAGGTATACCACAAACAGTTTACTAGAAAGAATCATGTGGGATGCGATATAAAATATCTTGGCGCACCGTCTTGTCTGGCTTACGCAGGAAGCTTCGTCATCTACAGTCCACCGCCCCCGCTTGAAGCACACTTGCGCGCCAGTTTCTCGCGGCACCGAGCGAATTTTTTTGGCACCGCGGAAATATCTATCTCCCCGCCCCCTCCCTCCTACCAAGAGCCACATTTCCACTGTTCCTCCTTGCTTTCCAAGTTCAAACCTTCATTGCTTCTTACTGGTAGCTCAACCTCCTCGCCGGCGACCCTTCTTCTTGCAGCGCCGCCTCCTTGCCGGCTACCCTTCTTCTCGCAGCGCCGCCTCCTCGCCGGCGACCCTTTTTCTTGCAGCGCCGCCTCCTCGCCGGTGACCCTTCTTCTTGCTGCGTGGCCTCCTCGCCACTGACCCTTCTTCTTGTTGCGCGGCCTCGTCGATATGGTCAGGTAATCCACACCCCACCCACACCATCCTCCTCCTTTCCCGTCCCACATGCCCCGACTGACGGAGCGACACCTTCCACCGAAATCACTGCACCCCTCCTCCAATTAAGCGCCACCCACAGCCATTTTACACACAGTATAACATCGAGCTGAGTAGCATGCGGCTGCACGCGCGAACGAGGTCGCTATGGCTGACATGCGTGTCGACCGCCAGATCTTGGAGGAGCACCTCCTCTTCGAGGCCACCGTCGACACCGCCGCGTGGTTGTCTACTTTAAAATACAGTTTGTGATGTTTTCACGAGGCCACCGCTAGTGCCTTCTAGTGATTTGTCCTCTGTAATGTTAATATGCAATCTGATGTTTAGTTAACAGTTTGGTCCTCTGAAATGTAATGTTCAGTTAACACTTTGGTCCAACAATTGCTACATTTCGTGGTACTGTTCTCAAGCATTCTTTGTTTTGTTAAGTGTCTTATCTTCTAGTACATGTTTCTATTCTGCAATGTCGTGCTCAGTTAACTATTTTGGTTCATTTGGTCTGCTGTCCATTTAACTGTTTGGTTCAGTTCTGCAATTTGATTTTCATTTGTTGTGGGTACAATTTTGTATTGTTATGCATGTGACGCCAATCGAATTTGGCTGTACTCAACACATATTCTATTGATAGTATGGCAACTCTGAGTAACCTGATCAAGATCTTCCTTATGTGTGTTGCAGGGAAACAATGGGAGACACTGCGGTTTACCATCAAGGTTTGTTCAAGCAGGGTCCTTTGGCTAATAGCACATTATTGTGCAGTTGCAGGAATCATTCTAATATTTAGGTTTCTTACAATTTGGTCTTGCACATGTAGGTCCTGCTGTCAGAGGCTTAGACCCACTGTTCGACCCATTTTGCATATGGGGAAATGAGATGTCCATGAATATCAATCAAGTCAAGAAACTCAGAAAGATTGTTAGGATGAAGAAACTTGCGACGAATAACAGCAAGATTTTTGTTTGCACAATGAAGAAGACATCAGTCAACTATAGGATGGTACCAACTCTTTTACCTTGTTTTTATCCCTTGCGCCATTTCAAAATTTACAACAACGATTTATGCATAGCTTTGTTTTCAATACTTTTCAAAGCAGTTCATCGATGATTACCTCTCAAACCACCTGCATGGTCAAGAGGCGAGGAAGGTATTCATTCAACACCCACGGTACAATACTGAAGTCTTACTGAAGAGGATGAAGGTTGGGCGGGCAATTATCCATAGCCACTGGCCTAAAGTTGCAAGGACATTCAACATCACTGAAGGCTCAATATTTGCCTTCCGCTTCTACAGTTTCCCAGATGAGATTCATATGTCTATTTACCGTGTATGATGCTACTTTCCAAAGGTTTTTGATGCTGCATGTGAAACTTGGTGCTGTTGTGTAATGGCATAACTGAGTGCCGAAGCTATCTGATGTAATTCGATTATGAAATCCTGGTTGCTTTTATACGGATATGAAATATCTGCCGTGTTTTATAAGAAATATCAGTTTGATTAGTACATGGATTATCAATAATAGGCTAATTACCCCGCTTATTGGGGTTTTCTATTGCAAACGGTTACTCAGACAGCACTGTGGGTGATGAAATCAAACAACCCGCACGGTTTCTAGAAAGTAGGCATGTTCGATCAACTAACAATCACACACGACTTCCGGCAGCGAACTGTTTACGTTAGGCCACCTTGCACAAACGTTTCCACGCAAAGAACTGTGTGGGATGTACATACCTACGGAAATGATTTTCTGGGATTCACCGTGTGGGATGTACATACCTACGGAAATGATTTCTGGAATTCACCGTGTGGGATGTACATACCTACGGAAATGATTTCTGGGATTCACTGTGTGGGATGTACATACCTACGGAAATGATTTCTGGGATTCACCGTGTGGGATGTACATACCTACGGAAATGATTTCTGGGAATCACCGTGTGGCATGTACATACCTACGGAAATGATTGGGTTTCCATGCCTCGCCCGATCGCACACGGCCCCAGCCTGGGTCCCACGAGGGCCTATCCCCGACGATTTCTGGGTCGTGTGGGAAGGACCCCCCTATCGCCCACACTCACTTGGCGACGGTTCCAAATGTCGTCGCGGAAAGGGTTTTTAAACTGTTTGTTTAGGATGTCGTTGTACCAGTGCTAAACTAACTCTAGCCAAAGAGGTGTTCGGATGACAGGGTTAGATTGACAATAAATGCACTTGATGGAGAGAGAAAAGTGATTTTTCAGTGAGCCCCATGAGAACTTGCTCCAATTAGCACCACTTGGCTAGCGGGATAGAGAGAGAAAAGTGATTTTTCAGTGGGCCCAATGAGAACTATCTCCAATTAGCACCTCTTGGGTGGGATATTTTTTTTGGTGGGTTTGGTGCAACTTGCTCCAATTTAACCCTCATGTTTGGATACTTTAGGGCTATTTGAGCCCCAACTAGCTCAAACTAACTCTAACCCGTGGATCCAAACAGGGCCAAAGTTAGTCTTGGAAAACACATTAAGCCCTATATACATGGACAGACGGAGTACATGATACTAGCAAACGCTCACCATTAGTAGTAGTTCATTGGTTGGTTTCGATTTTTGATTCAGTTGTTGTACTACTACCATCCTATAATCGTGTGTGTTTGTTTCTAGAATAAAAAAAGTAGGTAGTACTTACTGTGGGAAAGGTGAAGTGATGGTTGCTTCACCCGAGCAACTTATTACTCTGGGAATCGAGTACCAGCGGATTCAACGAAGAGAGAAATGATGGTTGCTTCATCCGAGCAACTTACTGTGGCGAAGGTGGGGCTCTGTGATTTGACTGCTCACTACTCATTATTACTGTGGCGCAACGACCGGGGTGAATCTTTCTGTGCAGTTGTGCACTCAATATTGTTGCATGGCAGGTGGAGCCGGATGAAGGATGTCCCACATGTCGGTGAAACGAAGTTGAATTGTTACTGGCATTGCTATCAATCCTTCAGGATTTGTTTATATGTACGCATAATTTTCCAGCATAATGAAATTGTACTGTGATGCTATGAAGGTTTCAACTTTGGTTCCCGTAGGAAAAAAGTTTCAACTTACGATTCATGTGTCCTCTTGCCTCAAGATTGTCTTGTTACAACATTCCATCAAATACAAATGAAACTACCATGGCTGCTAATGCATCTCAATGGTTTGCAGATCAACACCAATATTCACATCACAACTGAAGACAAAGTTGTGAGAAGGTGTACACAGGGCCGGTCCTGAGATTTCAGGGGCCCGGGGCGAAACTAGATGCCAATCCCAAAGGCCTTAACATAAACATAGAAAAAATATGAGAAAATATGTTGAATTTTCAGCCAAACAAAATATAGTTTTTTCTCGTATAAGTCGCTTTCTTTACTAATATATCCAATTGAGACTAACCTAATTTTTTGATCACAATCTAGAAGTGCGTCCATCGGCAAGACTAGCAGATGATTTAAATGCCCACAATCACTGCTTTGATATGTAAAGCCTCTTGTCTTATTCCTCCATTTCAATTATAAGCATGTCGCCGAACTAAAAAATTAATAACCCTAATCATACCTATGTATAAGCACTATCTAATAAAACAATTATCAGCGGCCAATTGCCACAGTGAAGAGGCAATGATGATAATGATTTATAAATTTTGATCAATCATCATGCTAAAATCTTATAGGGGATAGACTACATGTATAAATAGATTGTAACTTCTATACATTTTTTGCGGGTCTTTGTAACTTGTCTCCAGAGAGTTAGCATGATCGCACAGGAGACGGCGGCGTGATTATCTCCGGCAGTCATGTACTCCTCCGACTCAGGACTGCTATAACTCTAGGCGGTGGCGCCATGCACTCACAGGAGACGAATATCTGTCGCCAGTTCAGAAAAAAGATGAATATCAATCGCCATGCAGGGGCTGATCCGTTCCCTCGCTTCTGGCCTCTATTCGCATGGTTGTAGGCTAGTGGAAGGAAGGAAATTAAGATATTTTTATTCATAACTACCCTAAATAATCACATACAATAACTGCTACATGTTTCCTAATCACTGCTTCACTGGTAAGGAAGGAAATTATGAGTAAACAGTGCCCCTATTTAATAGGATCGTACATTAAAGAAAGAAATCACAGATTATGGAAGGACATCGTAGAAAAATGGAAAAAGGGAATCAAAGACAATACATTAACTTCCGCATTTTGGGGGCCCTCTAGCACCGGGGGCCCGGGGCGGTCGCCCCGTTCGCCCATCTCAGGGCCGGGCCTGGGTGTACAAATAAAGAAAAATATATAATTGATCGATGTTGTTCATAGGCATGGCTCCATTTCCTGGGCATAGTGTTCGTTGGTTGGCATCTAGTTTCACCCAACTCTGTAGACAAAAAATAGGTGTATGGAGGACATCACAATCCGATCATTTTGTGCAGCTCCTCTAAAATCGTGCTGATCATCCCTGTTTGCAAAGATATTCAGTCAATGCGATTACAATAATAGTGGAACTAGATGATGAAACATAACACACACAAATAGAAGCCGATCACCTCTGCGATCTCTCTTTAGGACTAACTACTTGTTGGAGAAGATTAGGCACGGAGTTGGATGAGGAGGATAGCAAAACCAATCTCCCTTTCTGCAGTCCCACAGAAATGTAAAAACGTTGCCCGTGTGAAATTTTGGCGGAACTGCACAAAACACTCTTAAGAAAAAAGTGATATGTGCAGTTCACCAAAAGGTTGCAATAGCAACAAGATGAAATGGATAGCCATGTTTGCAAAAGGAGGTAGAAAGGAAACAATTACTGCCCAATAACACGAGTTGGAGACACATACCCCGACAAAAAAGAAGCATATTCCATGTAATAAGGGAAAGATAGCAACATGGTGGTTTATCAAAAACGGTTTGAGGACGAGATTGCAAGATGGAAAGTACACCGGCCGAGATACGTTTTAAGCAAACAACTAAAGAAGATCCACATGCAGGATTTTCCACATGCAGCAACATGGGAAGATGGGCAGTGGAGCAAGGCCGGAGGAAGCTGTACCTGGGGGTTGACGGGATGTAACTAGGAGGGCGCCGGCGGCTGGGATCTACCCATACTGCGGCAGCGAGCAAGTGGCGAAGGCCCTACCGTGCTGGAGCTTGGTTAGAGAGAATGGCGGGTACCGCAGATCAGGACATGCTGCCTCAATGCCGTCGAACGGAGAAATGATGCACAGCCTCCCTTTTCGCCGGCGGACGGGACACGGCCGGATCAGTGACCAACGATGAGAGAGAGAGGCCACCGCCGCCTTGTGTGAGATAGTGTGACGAGAGACAAACCTCGGCAGGCAGGCTCCATTGTATATAGTGGAGTGGATTTTTCTTTTTTCCCGACGACAATCGTTTTATATTCTGTACGTGCCATTGAGGAATATAAATTTATTTAATACTAACACGTCAAGTCGAACTTTGTTCCATCCACGCGTGGTACACGACCCTCCTTCGAGTAAACAACCACTACACGCGTCAAATTATCACGTGGGCTACCTTTTCGTACATAAATGAACTCCACCGTGTACCCGCGCGGGTGTGGCCGGGAACGAAACTTGAGTACGTGCGTCGTGTGTGCACCTCTTGTTTAGGTGTAGGTACATACATGGGTGGGTGTGAGAGAGATGGTTTGTGCGAAACAGAGGCAACGTGTCGATGATATCTCAAACAAAAAAAAACGTAACATATGCAATGTGTCTGAAACAGAGTCATGGATATATCATATACAGAGGGAGCGATCCACGATAAGAGAGTGGAGGGATCATCGGTGTGAGATATCGATATAATCAAAAATAGGGATTAAGTGTGTGGGTGTGTGATCAATAAGAGTGCCATCGAATTTGTGTTTGCCCATGTGAAAGATACAGGGTGGCAGGCCTACTGGAATGCGAGTGGGCAGAGGTGCAGTTTTTCTCTGTGGCATGGATACCTACCTACAATGTTCGACTATCGGTGTGTGGGGGGGGGGGGGAGGGGGCAGAGACCTAATTATAGAGAGGTAGATCGACTAGTATATGTGTGGAGAAGGAGAGAGACCTAGCTATGTATTGAGGGAGATCGATCGGCATCCATGCATATGTGTAGCAGAGGAATAAGGTTGGGAGAAAGACAAAGGTAGAGTGTCGGAGGGTTGGTGGTGGAGTTTCTTCTCACAAATGGTGGGAGAGGCTTGCTAGACAAACGGAGGGTACGAGTGCAATATCAATAAGAGAGGGGAGATGTATGCCTGTCTATGCATGTGCGTATGAGGGACGGGTCGGGCAGTATGCAAGGATGATGAGGGGGACGGTATGGTTGTGGTAAGCAGACATAACTACATAGGAAGATCAATCGTCGTGTGTCCGAGAAAGGGAGAGACATAACTAGTGAGGTAAGTCGATCGGTGCATGGGGAAAATGAATTATAGTAAACCTAGCTATATGTAGGGAGATCGGTACGTATACATGCATGCATGTGTTAGATGCAAATAAGGTCCGGAGAGACAGACAGGGGGAGAGGGGTGCAGCTAGGGGGTGGTGCGAGAGGCCTACTATGTCGAGGGCAAAGGAGTGTGCGAGTATGAGATCAATGAAAAGAGGGGCGGGAGTGTGCACCTGCGTGGAACCGTATTGGACATAGGGGGGCATGGACGGTGAGAAGAGAAGAGGGGAAGTGTGTGTTTGTGGTAGGCACACTTGGCTAGAGAGGTACATCGACCGGTGTGTGTGCCGGAAACAAGGAGCCAGGATGCCTACACACTGATACGTATCCAACGTATCTATAATTTATGAAGTATTCATGCCAGGTTTACAACAATTTTATAGGGTTTTGGTATGATTTGCATGGAACTAACCTGGACTGACGCTGTTTTCAGCAGAACTACCGTGGTATTGTTTTTTGTAAAGACATGAAAGTTCTCCAAATGAGCTGAAACTTTTTGAGGATTTTTTTTTGGAACAAAAGAGACCCCCGAAGCTTTGTGGGAGGGCCAGAAGAGCCACGAGGAGGGCACGACCCACCAGGGCACGCCTGGTGGGCCTGGCTTGCCCCAGTGGGTTATGCTCACCTCGAGGCCCATCTTAGCGTGCAACCAACGCCAAAAAATCCTATAAATAGAGAAACCATCAGAGGTTAACCTAGATAAGAAGTTCCTCCGCCGCAAGGCTCTGTAGCCACCGAAAACCAATCTAGACCCTTTCCGGCACCCTGCCGGAGGGGGAAATCATCACTGGTGGCCATCTTCATCATCCCAGCGGCCACCACAATGAGGAGGGAGTAGTCCACTCTCGGGGCTAAGGGTTTGTACCAGTAGCTATGTCTTTAATCTCTCTCTCTCTCGTGTTCTTGAGATGTCACGATCTTGATGTATCATGGGCTTTGTTAATATAGTCGGACCATATGGTGCTTTCCCCTCTCTATCTTGTTGTGAATTGAGTTTTCCCTTTGAGATTTCGTTGTTATCGGATTGAATCCTTTTATGGATTTGAGAACACTTGATATATGTCTTGCAATTGAATACTCATGGTGACAATGGGGTATCATATTGATTCACTTGATATATGTTTTGGCACTCAACTCGCGGATTCCCGAGGTGACATTGGGGTAATCTATGCATAGGGGTTGATGCACGTTCTTGTCTTTGTTTCTCCGGTAGAAATCTTGGAGCACTCTTTGAAGTTCTTTGTGTTGGATTGAGTGTTACGAATATGAATTTTGCTTTGGTGTTATTTTAGTACGAACTCTAGGATAGATCAAATGGAAAGAATAGCTTTGTGTTATTTTAGTACGAACTCTTGAATAGATGGAACGGAAAGAATAGCCTTGAGGTGGTTTAGTACCCTACAAACAATTTATTCTTATGTTCTCTGCTAGATAGCAACTTTGGAGTGATTCTTCATCTCACTTTGAGGGGTGGTTATATGATCCAATTATATTAGCATTGTTGAGAGATTGCACTAGCGAAAGTACGGACCCTAGGCCTCATTTTCAAGCATTGCAATACCATTTTTGTGCCCCTTTACTATTTGCTACCTTGCTGTTTTTATTTATTCAGATTATAAAAATATATTTCTACCATCCATATTACACTTTTATCACCATCTCTTCGCCGAACTAGTGCACCTATACAATTTGTCATTGTATTGGGTGTGTTGGGGACACAAGAGATTTCTTGTATTTGGTTGCAGGGTCATTTGAGAGAGACCATCTTCATCCTACACCTCTCACGGATTGATAAACCTTAGGTCATCCACTTGAGGGAAAATTGCTACTGTCCTACAAAACTCTGCGCTTGGAGGCCCAACACGTGTCTACAAGAATAAAGTTGAGTAATAGACCGTGCGTGAACGACCTAAAGAGAAATAACGAATGTGCGTGATCGAGGGGATGCTGAGGGAGGGTGAGAGGGGGCGGGCGTGTGCATGCACGATAGAAAGTTAGCGCTAGCTAGCTACAAAGAGAAGAGGATCGTGAAGGTGTAAAAGATGAACAGAGATCATAATTCCTTATAAAAAAGTGGATTCAGATATTTGAAGAAGATATCATAGTGTTTTAAACCGACGCATGCATGAATCAATATATATAATGGTGATATGCATGGTGGGGTTATGAACATGTTATACTACATATAATATGTAGAACATTGATTATAATTTGGGATAATGTGTGGCTTTTGCAGCTCAAGGCTAAATACTTGTCATAATGTAGGGGGCGGGGCACTATACTTTGTGTGATAAACACAGTCTACATATGGAACATGGTTTAGATTATGAATATCTAGTTAGTACATCAAATGTACTATTATTTGGAATCAACATCAAGTGTATTCAAAAAATTAAATTCGAGTTCATATAGTAATCATGTGGTGTGTTGTTATGGTAATACACGAATGATGGTTGAACTTGGCAACAATCATGATTGTAGATTCTTATTCAAATAGAGAAATGAATTCAAATTTAATTCGAATTGCAGCGGCAGTATAGACATCTGGAATGCACTAAAATGCTGGTATGAGTAGGTTACATGCATTATACAGCCAGCGAAAAAATTTAATTGGACATAACATGGATTCAGAGCTTTGAATAGCGTTTGTATAGTAAAACAGGACAAGACTCTCTCTTTGTGTGGTGTGAATAGTTTTTTTTGTTTTTTCGTTGAGGGAAGTGCGAATTGATTTGGTACATACAATATTACATGTTAGGCTTGTCCCTAAAATTCAACCCGCGCCTTGTTATATCCCGAAAATTCAGATATCGTGCTCCCAAAACTCGCGCCTTCACAACCCGCGCCTTTTTATCCCTAAATTACAATGCGCGCGAAAAGTCCCTCCAGCTGCCAAATCCCAACACGCGAAATCCCCCTTCTAACCATGAGCCAAAAGGGCCGCTAGTTCAAATCGGTGGGGTACTTTTGTAACATACCCTACATTTTGGACAAGTGCATCCCTAAGTCATGGTTCCCCCCTCCCATCGCCTCCTTTTTGCCATTCAAAATCCCAGGCCGCCATAACCTCTCTGCTCCAGCCGCGAAACCCCACCCTCCTCCGTCAGCCACCTCATCGCTGCCCAGCCGGAGCCTCTTCCTCGACGACGTTGTCCACCACAACTGCTCGACGTCCCTCATCCACCTCCCCGGGTGAGGATCCGTCGTCCATCTCATCGTCTCGTCGGTTCAGCCGCCCCGTCCTCCACCTCCAAGGAGCTGCTCTGACAATCGCCTCGTCTATCGCGGATGCTCCATCCCCACAGCTCCGCCTTAACCTGCTCCACCGGAACCGCATCATCCTCACCGACTCCTCGGACGAAGTCGAGGCCTACTCGGCACCACCAAAGAGGTTGTACACTCATCGCACCGCACCTTCTCCTTAACTCGACCTCCCGGCACCAACGGTGCTCCATCCCGCACCCCCATGGCGCGGCTACCTCGAAGCCGGCGCCGCGGGCGACATCTCCACGACGGCTCTCCCCCAGTGCGAGGCCCCTTCGGCGGTGGCGACCATACGAGCCGGATCTGCTGCTGTTGCTCCGGCTCTCGCTCGTCGTACTACTGCTGCTCTCCCCCTCACTCGTGTTGTTGATGTGCTTCAATTTACCTACACTTCAGTCGACTGAATCGACTTTTGGGTTAGTAGATTCTCAGGGGGTGGGGGGCTCGCCGGAGTTAAGGAAGAACCACCCGCAGCGGGGAGGGGGCTCCCCGGAGAGGTACCCCACTATCTATCTTAGGGTTCAGGGTGGGGGCGGTGGTCGTCGGCGGTGGGGGGCGCGGTGGTGGGGCGGTGGCATGGGGATTGCCAGAGAAAAAGCTCGGCGCGAGGGGGAGCTAGAGGGCTGGCCGGGGCGGCGGCGGAACGGCGGTGGGGAGTAGTTTCGGGGCGGCGAGGCGGTGCGGGAGCGCCGGCGGCCGCGGGCGGCAGGGGTCAGCGGTGAGGCCAGTGGTGGCTGGCGGCTCAGGGGGGTTGTGACACCCAAAATTTCATTTGGATTTTTCAAAAAATTTATTTGACTTGAGGGAGGTGATTTAAATTTTTCCTTCAAAAGAACCCTCCCTTTCAAAATATTTTTATGGCAAGAGTTTTATTTGGTTCCACCCAAGACTTGATTTTGGTCTTGGAGATTCTTTCTTTTTATTTGGACTCAAACCAAAATACTTCTCTCTTGGAAAAATGTCTTTTGAAAATTTCTTTGAAAATGCCCTATGGCTTTTAAAATAATCCTTTACCACTTTCAACAAATCTCTCATGCCATGACCTTAGTGCAAATCCACTCTCCTAAACCTTCCCTCATCTTAGGATCATGATTTGCATCAAATCCAGCAAGTTGAACCTCCCCATATGATTATTTTCCATTTAAATCTTATCAAAACAATTTCTGCCTTCTATTCTAGCCCTTGGAGATTTACAAAGGAGCTACTCCTTCTGCTTTGATTTTTGCCCCCAAACAAATTTCCCTTCCTAGTCCTTTGAGCCCTCAACCAAGATCCATGAAGATCCACTGGTCTCCAGTTCAAATTTTTCAAACTATACTTGCTGCAAGTTTGGACCAGATTTGCCAAATTTGATGAAATTCATTCAAATCTTTCTCCAAAAATTCTGAGAAAAATCAGGCAACCCCTGGGTGCATTGAGAGGTCACCTCACCAAGTCCCAGCCCCAGGAAAAATTGTCTCCTTGCCAAATCATTCTGTCGAACACCTGCAGAGCATTGTCAAAATCAAGTTCAGTCAAGTTCAGTTAACAGTGGCTAAAACCACTGTCGTTTTCTTCAGTGTTCGATCTCAATGTTGCCAGTGCCCCAGTGTCGCCTTGCTCCCCATCCCCTACCCCTTGTTCCTGCGCCGCACGATCCCCTGGAACCTTGCGGACGTCGGCGACGAGCAGGAGAAGGTGCGCCGCCCCGTGACCGACGCCAGCGGCGGCTTTGCGGCCGCTAGAGAGAGGCGCAGCGCAGACGGCGCCACCCAGCGCCGCCCAAGCCACCGGAGACCGCCGCGTGGCCACCCACTCCCCAGTGCGTGCTGCCACCCTCGTCGTGAACCGCTGGGCGCGGAGCACGCTCTTTGCCGCCGTCGTGCCCGTGCGGCCACCCCACCGTGGACCGGCGCCATTACGCCAAGACCGACCGGGATTAGAGGGGGAACGGGACCAGTAACTCCCACTGATGCTGCCTGGCCACCTAAACCCCCTGCCAATCCACTGCCTCGCCGTAATTGCTCGCCGAAGATTATCCGTTCATGGCCACCCCCTCGATCCGCCTAGAAATAGAGGCCCCGAGCTCCAGCTAGTACCCACACCACCTCTACACTCCACCTAGACCACACCAAGCCACTGGAAGAGCCCCGAGGGAGCTTTCTTCCCCGACTCCGGCCGCCGCGACCCGCCACGGGATCCAGCTTGATTCGCTCCCGTGCGTGCACCTCTGCCTCCCATCTCTTGCCAGTAGCTCTCTAGTGCATCCCTCCTTCTGACCCGCGCGTCAATTCGGAGTTTGCAGCACCCACCGGAGTTCTCCACCATCACCCGAGCCGCCGTCCGCCGGAGAAAGTGTCGCCGTCGACGTGGTGCTCTCCGTCGGTCGAGTCCACCACCCACCGACGCGGAAGGACACGCTGAAGCTCTTGGTACACTCCGATCTCCCTGTCTCGCCGTGGTTCGACGCCGGCGACCACCGCAGTCTTCGGGCGCCGGCGAACTTTTTAAACCTGACATGTGGACCCCCCTGTCAGCCTCTATTCTCTTCCCCCTCGAAACGTTTTCTGTTGGCGCCTTCGGGCAAATACGTTTTCTCTTTGAGCTGGCGCGTTTCTTTCCGAAGCGTTTTCTGTTTTCTCAGTTAAGCCCCTGGAACTTTTCTGTTTCATTACAGATGAGTCCCTGGACAGAAACCCTTATAACTTTTTAATAAAAAGTGATTTTTGAGTGATTCTTTTTCTGACAGTCTTATAATTTTGTCTAGTTTTTTATGGGTTTATTTGGAAAAAAATTGGAACAACTTTTATGCACGCGTTGGTTTTCACGTTAGTATGCTTCTTCGCTATACCGTAGGTTCCGGAAGAGGTGACGGAGCCGTGAACTTCGCCGAGCTAGACTCCGACTTCTCCGAACCAGGCAAGCATGTTTGAACCTTTGATATGATAGGTGTTTTGCATGTTTGCGTGAAAGGTTGTGCGTGGCATATGAGTATCAGTGAGTATCTCGTTGCTTGTGAGGCAACTACCCGTGTGTTCCAAAGTTGCGATGATCTCTAATGAGAGATGGCCTAATCATGTGGTGACATGAAGGGCAGCAAGGTGGTACTGTTGTAGCATGCCAGCCTTGCATCATCCGACACTTTCCGACGTTAACGTGGACGGAGTCACGTTATCGTTCTTCCCCCTTCTGTGCTACCACATGTTTTCTGCCAGAATGCGGTTTAGTAAGTTGGTAACCTCTTTCCATGTACACACCAAACAGAGGGGCCGGGATGATGGTTCCATGGCCCTGGATTAAAGCCAGTCATCCGGTCAGGGGGCATGGGTGTTTCCGGTTGGGACCGAGAGGGGGGCACCCCTTAGAGCGCGCGTATAGAAATTTTGATCCCATGCTACGCGAGGTTGTAGCCTCCCCGTCTCAAGGTTTTTCTTGAACGTTGCCGAGGGTGATTCCTGGCTTCGGAATGTTGAATGGGTGTGTACTGGTTAGACGTGTTTCTTCCAAAATACCGTAAACGGAACTAGTCCCCGTGACTACTGAAATCCGTTGGCTGTGGTTATAGTACAAACTCTGCAGAGTCAAATCCTTCCGAGTCATCGTATCCATGGTCCAGTAACGTGATCAGCGTATCTATGTCTATGTCGTAGCCTCGTGGTATATTCTTCTTTCCGGTAAGCGAGCATGAGTAGTAAACTTAGCTGGACATTATTCCTGTGAGTGGACTAACCCTGTTGTTTATCTCATGTCTGATTATTCTCTTGACATGATTTAAGATTCATGTGTTACTAAGTTATGAATATAAGCCCTTTATGTGATGTCGCTCAGACGTCCGACTGTGGCATGTTTGTCTCTTACTTTCAATATAAGCCCTTTATGTGATGTCGCTCAGACGTCCGACTGTGGCATGTTTGTCTCTTACTTTCAATATAAGCCCTTTATGTGATGTCGCTCAGACGTCCGACTGTGGCACGCACTGTCTTTTATTTTCTGTTATAAGCCCTTTATGTGGTGTCGCCCCGACGCCCGACTGCGGCATTATTATTCTTGCAGTTTCCTCTCGAGGAGTCATTCAGACCCTCGTTTGGCACCCGCGGTATTATTATTCTTGCAGTTTCCTCTCGAGGAGTCATTCAGACCCTCGTTTGGCACCCAGTATTTATTTTGGGATTTCGGGAGGACTACCGCCCGACTTCTCTGTTATTTTCCCATGCATTATTATCTCTATGTCTGAACGCGCTTGTTAATCTATTCATATGCTTCATGTTTACATTTGTTATATCTTATGTCCGAACTGTCTTGCGAGTACTTTCATAGTACTCACCTGGCTTGTTGATTTGGCCAGATGTTGACGAAGGCGATCTCTTGGATGAAGAGTTTGATAGTGCGTCCGACGCCTAGAGGAGTCCCAGTCAGTCCCGTGCGATCCTGGATATTGGTCACTTGTTTCATATACGCTTCCGCCACCCGCAATAAGTCTCCTCGAGCCTCACTCCGACGCTCGAAGAGCTGTAGTTTTCAGGAGTCATATCACCCACTTCGCGGTGATATTTCCACCACCGCTGTTATCGTGAGTTAGTAGTCATGCCACCCCATCCGCCGTTATGTTTTATCGGCGTTCATGTAATAAATTGTTGAGCAGTCTCCGCTCAACCTTGTATTATATTCAGTACTCCTGGTATTTTTCTTCTGTGACCAAGATATTGTCTACCAGTGAGAAGGAATTCTTCTTTACTGGTCCGTAAAAGGGATTGGTCTCTCAATAAATATTTTATTGAAAAACCGGTCGTGACAGGGGTGGAGGTTGAAGATGAATTGTGATGTCTGCTAGACTATGTCGATATTTCCCCAAAGAGGAAGGGATGATGCAGCACATCGACGGTAGGTATTTCCCGCAATGATGAGACCAAGGTTATCGAATTAGTAGGAGAATCACACAACACCACGTGAACGGCACCTGCACACAAATAACAAATACTCGCAACCTGACGTGTTAAAGGGATTGTCAATCCCTTTCGGGCAACGGCGCCAGATATTGGCAAGAGGACGTGAGAAAGTTGTAAATAGTTGATAGATAGATCACCAAATAAAATAAAGTGCAGCAAGGTATTTTTGTATTTTTGGTTTAATAGATCTGAAAATAAAAGCAAATAAAATATATCGCAAATGCAAATATAATAAAGAAGAGACTCGGGGCCGTAGATTTCACTAGTGGCTTCTCTCGACAAAAATAGCAAATGGTAGTAAACGAATTACTATTGGGCAATTGATAAAACTTCAAATAATCATGACGAGATCCAGGCAATGATCATTATATAGGCATCATGGCCAATATTAGTAGACCGACTCCTGCCTGCATCTACTACTATTACTCCACACATCGACTGCTATCTAGCATGCATGTAGTTAAGTTCATGGAGAAACGGAGTAATGCAATAAGAATGATGACATGATGTAGACAGGATCTATTTATGAAGAAATAGACCCCATCTTGTTATCCTTAATAGCAACGATACATACGTGTCGGTTCCCCTTCTGTCACTGGGATCAAGCACCGTAAGATCGAACCCATTACAAAGCACCTCTTCCCATTGTAAGATAAATAGATCAAGTTGTCCAAACAAAACCCAAATATCGGAGAAGAATTACGAGGCTATAAGCAATCAGGCATATAAGAGGTCAAAGAAGACTCAAATAATTTTCATGGATAAAAAGATAGATCTGATTTTAAACTCAAAGTTCATCGGATCCCAACAAACACACCGCAAAAAGAGTTACATCATATGGATCTCCAAGAGACCATTGTATTGAGAATCAAAAGAGAGAGAGGAAGCCATCTAGCTACTAACTACAGACCCGTAGGTCTACAAAGAACTACTCACACATCATCGGAGAGGCACCAATGGACATGATGAACCCCTCCGTGATGGTGTCTAGATTGGATCTGGTGATACTAGAACTTGCTGTGGCTGGAATTGATTTTCGTCGACTCCTTTAGGGTTTCTACAATATTGGGGTATTTATAGAGCAAACAGGCGGTTCGGGAGGCAACCGAGGTGGGCACAACCCACCAGGGCACGCCTGGGCCTCCTGGCGTGTCCTGGTGGGTTGTGCTCCCCTCGGAGCACTCCCTAGGTGCTTCTCCGGCCCACTGGATGTCTTTTGGTCCAAAAAATCCACAAAAAGTTTCGTTGTGTTTGGACTCAGTTTGGTATTGATTTCATGCGATGTAAAAAACAGCAACTGGCACTTGGCACTATGTCAATAGGTTATTACCAAAAATGATATAACATGACTATAAAATGATTGTAGAACATCCAAGAATGATAATATAACAACATGGAACAATCAAAAATTATAGATACGTTGGAGACGTATTAGCATCCCCAAGCTTAATTCCCTCTCGTCCTCGAGTAGGTGAATGATAAAAATAGAATTTTTGATGTGGAATGCTGCTTAACATGCTCATCACATATTCTTTTCTTTGTAACATGGACATTTGGACATTTATATGGTTCAAAGCAATTGTCTAGTTTTGACATGAGGACTTAAATACTCGAGCATATCAACAAGCAACCATGTCTTTCAAAATATCAACGCTAAAATAAGTTATCCCTAGCCCATTATGCTCAATCATTGATCCATTCATGAAACACACTCGCATATTAGTTACACCCAATGCTCAAGTATGATCATAGTGCCCCTTAGTTGGTGCTTTATAAGATAAGATGGAGACTCAAATAAAAATAAAAAATTCCATAAAGTAAAAGAAAGGCCCTTCGCGGAGGGAAGTCGGGATTTGTAGAGGTGCCAGAGCTCAAAGCGAAAAAGATAGAGATAAAAACATTTTGGGTGGCATGCTTTTCCTGTCAAGGAGAACGATCGAGTAGTTCCCAATACTTTCCATGCTAGATATATCATAGGCGGTTCCCAAACAGAAATTAAAGTTTATTCCTTTTTTAACCATACTTTCATTTTCCATGGCTAGCCGTATCCACGGGTGCCTTCCATACCAACACTTTCCAAGGAATATATTATTTGGCAACATAAAGTAAATTCATTTTTCATTTCGGGACTGGCCATCCGTAATACCTTTGCCTTACTCTCGTGCAATGACAAGTGAATAAACACTCATCGTGAGAATAACATATCTAGCATGGAAATATATTAGCCACCCCCTACCAGTTCATGAGCGGTACGAGCACACAAAAGAGAATTGATTTTGAAAATTAGAGATGGAACATACAAATTTGCTTAGAACGGCAAAAGAATACCGCATATAGGTAGGTATGGTGGACTCATGTGGCAAAACTGGTTTAAAGGATTTTGGATGCACAAGTAGTGATCATACTTAGTGCAAAATGAAGGCTAGCAAAATATTGAGAAGCGACCAACCAAGAAACGAATAATCTCATAAGAGAGCATTGAGCATAATTAACACTGAATAATGCATCACAAGTAGGATGTAATTTCATTGCATAACTATTGACTTTCATGCTTGCATAGGGAATCACAAACCTTAACACCAATATTCTTACTGAAGCATAATTACTCATCAACATGAGTCACATATCACATCATCATATCTCAAAACTATTACAAGGAATCAAGTTTATTTTGTCCAATAATCTTCATGAAAGTTTTTATTATATACTTCTTGGATATCTATCACTTTGGAACTAATTTTCATGTGTTGCTTTTGATAAGCTCAAACAAATATAAGTGAAGATCATGAGCATAATATTTCTTTCTCTCAAATTAATCTAGGTGAAGCAAGAGAGAATTTCTTAAAAAAATTACTAACTCTCAAATAAATCTAAGTGAAGCAAGAGAGCATTTATTCAAAAATACTAAAGCACACCGTGCTCAAAAAGATATAAGTGAAGCACCAGAGCAATTCCATAGCTCATAAAGATTTAAGTGAAGCATAGAGAGCAATTCTAACATGTCATGGCATAATTTTGGCTATGTCAAATAGGTGTGTCCAGCAAGGATTCATGACTTAAAATAAAAAGCAAAACAAGCAAAGACTCATATCATACAAGACGCTCCAAGCAAAGCTCATAGTATGTGACGAATAAAAATATAGCTTCGAGTAAAATACCGATGGTCGTTAGAAGAAAGAGGGGATGCCACTCGGGCATCCCCAAGCTTAGTTGCTTGCTTCTCTTTGGATAATAGCTTGGGATGCCATGGGAATCCCCAAGCTTAGGCTCTTCTTACTCCTTATTCCTTCATCCATCGTAACATCACCCAAAACTTGAAAACTTCAATCACACAAAACTCAACAAAACCTTCGTGAGATCCGTTAGTATAAGAAAGAAAATCACTACAATAAGTACTGTTGCAACCCACTCATATTTTATTCTTGCATTATATATACTGTATTACAACTTTTCGATGGCAAAAACTCTTCAAAGCAAACCATAGAATCATCAAAACAAGCACACAACGCAAAGAAAATAGAATCTGTCAAAAACAGAACAGTCTGTAGCAATCTGGATATTTCGAATACCTATGTAACTCCAAAAATTCTGAAAAATTAGGACAACTTGAGAAATCTGTATATGAATCTACTGTAAAAAATTCAGAATTTTTCGTCGCTTCTTTGATTTTTTTAAATTGTAACTCTGGACGCAAAAGTTTATGTTTTTCAGCAAGATCAAATCAACTATCACCCAAGAAGATCCTGAAGGCTTTGCTTGGCACAAACTATACTAAAACACAAAAACACACTCATAACAGTAGCATAATTGTGCAAACACTCAAGAACAGAAAGCAAAAGACAAAAATAAATTTTATTCATTGGGTTGCCTCACAACAAGCGCTATCGTTTTATGCCCCTAGCTAGGCATAATGCAAGGATCTAAGTATTGTCATCTTTTTTCTAGATCCATAAGATGCCCTCATGATTGATTCATATGGTGGCCTAATTCTTGTTCTAGGGAAGTGTTCCATACCCTTCCTTAGTGAAAATTGAAATTTAATATTGCCTTCTTTCATATCAATCACGGCACCAATAGTACGTAAAAACGGTCTGCTAAAAATAATTGGACAAGACGGATTGCAATCAATATCAAGATCAATAAAATCTATGGGCACATAATTCCTATTTGCAAGAATAAGAACATCATTAATTCTTCCCATAGGATTTTTAATAGTAGAATCCGCCAAGTGCAAGTTTAAAGAACACTCCTCAATAGCGGTAAGACCAAGCACATCACATAAAGATTTCGGAATTGTAGAAACACTAGCACCCAAGTCACATAAAGCAAAACACTCATAATTTTTAATCTTGACTTTGATAGTAGGTTCCCATTCATCATGTAATTTTCTAGGAATTGAAACTTCTAATTCCAACTTTTCTTCCAAAGCTTTCACCAAAGCATCAACAATATGTTTAGTAAAAGCTTTATTTTGTTCATAGGCATGGGGTGAATTTATCATGGATTGCAACAAAGAAACACAATAAATCAAAGAGCAACTATCATAATTAAAGTCTTTGTAATCCAAGAGAGTGGGCACATCACTAGTTAAAGTTTGACCTCTTCAAACCCATTTTTATCAATTTTCTCAACAAGATTTCACCCTCCGAATTATCGGGACGCCTTCTAGCTAAAGTTGACTCTTCTCCAGTCCGTTTTTCATCAATCTTAATTTTACTAAACAAGGAATCAATAGAAGAAACACCAATCACTTTAAGATCTTTATCATTTTTATCTTCTAGCGAGATTTGTTTGGCGGCCATTTGTTTTACTAGGGTTGCTTGTGCATCAGATATTTTTCCTAGCAAACTTTCAGCAAAACCATACTTAGATTGGAGATTGCAAACTTCTCTACTAATATCATCAAGTTGTTTTGTTATAGCATCTAGCACAACAGAGTGCTCCTTAAGTTCTTCGGTAAAATACTTATGCTCAAATTGTGTAGTCATAACTTCCTTAGTACTTTTCTCAATTTCAAGAAAAAAATTGGGAAAGGAACATCATAATATTTTCTCTAAGGCATCATGACTACGCAAACAAGAACGCATGCAAAAACAGATCCGGCAAGAAAACGGCGAACGAAAAAGAGGGCGAATAAAATGGCAAATTTTTGTGAAGTGCGGGAGAGGAAAATGAGACGCAAATGGCAAATAATGTAAATCGCAAGGAGATAAGATTTTTTATTAGGAACTGGTAGATGTTGATGATGTCTCCCCAGCAACGGCGCCAGAAATTCCTTTTGATGTCTGCTAGACTACATCGATATTTCCCCAAAGAGGAAGGGATGATGTAGCACAGCGACGGTAGGTATTTCCCTCAGTGATGAGACGAAGGTTATTGAACCAGTAGGAGAATCACGCAACACTACGTGAATGGTACTTACACACAAATAACAAATACTCACAACCCGACGTGATAGAGGGGTTGTCAATCCCTTTCAGGCAACGGCGCCAGAAATTGGCAAGAGGACGTGAGAAAGTTGTAAATAGTTGATAGATAGATCACCAAATAAAATAAAGTGCATCAAGGTATTTTTGGTTTAATAGATCTGAAAATAAAAGCAAATAAAATAGATCGCAAAGGCAAATATAATAAAGAAGAGACCTGGGGCCCGTAGATTTCACTAGTGGCTTCTCTCGAGAAAAATAGCAAACGGTGGGTAAACGAATTATTGTTGGGCAATTGATAAAACTTCAAACAATCATGACGATATCCAGGCAATGATCATTATATTGGCATCATGTCCGAGATTAGTAGACCGACTCCTGCTTGCATCTACTATTATTACTCCGCACATCGACCGCTATCCAGCATGCATCTAGTGTATTAAGTTCATGGAGAAACAGAGTAATGCAATAAGAACGATGACATGATGTAGACAAGATCTATTTATGTAGAAATAGACCCCATCTTGTTATCCTTAATAGCAATGATACATACGTGCCGATTCTCCTTCTGTCACTGGGATCAAGCACCGTAAGATCGAACCCATTACAAAGCACCTCTTCCCATTGCAAGATTTCAATAGGTTACACTACAAAAAAAATACACTTCCGTGATGATACGTGTTTGTCACAGTAGGTCGCGTTTTTGTCATGCATGTACATCCATGACGATTTTATGACAGAATCAAGATAGTCATACCTGTGCTGTCGTAGAAATGTTCCATGACATTACCAAAATTAACATCACGGAAGTGTCCACTTCCATGACGATAAATCGCACGTCATAGAAGTGCTTTCGTCAAGGGTGACTGACACGTGGCATCCACCGTAACGGAACGCCGTTAAGCTATCGGGTCGGGTTTTGGATCCAATAACCCGTTAACAGCCCCGACCAATGGGGCTTTTCCACGTGTAAAATCATCATTGGCTGGAGGAAACACGTATCGGCTCACCGTTGGGACAGATGTCATCCGCTCATTGGACCGAAGGCGCCTATGATATGGCGACACGTGGCACGACCCAACAGAGGCCCATTCCTGTGAAAAGGCTGGCCCGTTTGACTTGGTCAAAAGGTGGCGGGCCGGCCCACGGAAGGCCTGTTAACGGCATGTTCGCATATAGCCCATTTACAGCCCGCTAACCCAGGGCCCGTTACGCCCTATCCGAATTAGGCCCAGTAGCATCATCTGGGCCGTCCAATATGATTCAGCCTGTTTTAACTTCCGGCCCATGTGTGGCCCGTGACTTCTTTCGGCCCATATGAGGACCTTTGTAACTCTTGGCCCATTAACGGCCCGTGGTGAAACTGGCCCGTAATGAACAGTGTATCACTTTATACCCATTAACGGCCCGTTATTCCATTGGGCCGTTTCCAGCCCAAGTTATCTTTCGGCCTTCTCAGGGCCCATTGATTCTTGGGCTCATTTGCAGCATTCGGTTACATACGGCCCGTTACTGTCATTTTCTGCTTGTGGGCCAAATTCAGCCCATCGTTACAGTCGGCCCGTTTGCGGACCGTTAATACGTTGGGCCGTTTTCATGTCAATTAACCCGTTGGGCTGTTTTCATAGAGTTATCAAATACGGCCTATTAATGGCCCGTTATGGTCCATGAATAGTACGACCCATGATTGGTGAAATGATGATACGCCCCGTAGAAGGCCCATGGATCCTACGGCCCATATGAGGCCCATGGATAGTACGGCCCGTAGAAGGCCCATGGATCGTACGCCCCGTAGAAGGCCCATGGACCCTACGGCCCGTAGAAGGCCCATGGACCCTAAGGCCCGTATAGAAGGCCGATGGATCCTACAGCCGGACGAAGGCCCATGGATCATACGGCCTGCAGGAGGCCCATGGTTACAACAGTCCGTGTGTTGCCATGATTATTTTGGCCTAGTTACCAAAAATAGGCTATTGTGGCCACTAGAAAAAACAGAAAAAGAACTGCAGTGACTACAAGCAAACAACTAAACAAGACAATAAGGAAATAAATAAGCAAGCAATTAACGCTAGCCTATTACCGCTATTACACATATTACATCCACTGGGCATCAAAGTTCGCCACCAGTGCAAATATAGGGAACAAAGCAGCACATTACATACACTGGCCGTCAAAATTGGCCACCAGTGCAATAAACGCGGCAGCAAAACGAGAGCATAACTGAAACAACTTCAGAAGAGCTCAAGAAACGTTATCCTGGGTATCCACCATGCTGGCAATAAGCTTAGCAAGCTGATTAGCTTTGTCCTGTTTGGCGCTAAAATCCTCCAACGCTTGCTGTTGCACCAGAAAGTATGCATCTGAATGCTCCAGGGACTTCCGCAGTCCTTCCGCTTCTTGTCGCAGCACAGCTCATCGATGTCTTTCAGCTTGTAGTTGAGACTCAAGAAACCGAACTAATTCAGACAGTGAGTTTGAATAGCTTGTGCAAGCGGTAGTGGCCAGTAACTCGAACACTAAACCAAGACAGGACTTTGGGGTTGTCTCGCTGTCTTCAAGATAGTCTTCCTTAGCTGTTTTATTAGCTTTGTTGGAGACCAACAAGGATGTGTCACTATCCTGAACCTTATCTGCATTACTTCCTTTACCATTGCTTAATAAGGCACTCTTCCCCAATATTCTGTCAGCATTCTAAAAGAAGAAACAAGCAGACACATAACAAGTTTAGCATGTACCAGTATATGAAACTCATTTCGGTGAACCAGTTCATTAGTAAGGTGGATAGGATTAAACTACCAAGTCTTCTATTGCCAAGTACTAGTACATAATAAAAGCATCAAACAAACATATATCTATGTCCTATGGTCACTGCATTGTCTTGCCAAATCAAAATAGAGACACGGTTCAAATCATATCAGTTCAAGACAAAGCAGCAGTGAAAGAATACAAAGCGTGGGAAACTACACGGCACAACAAGATTTCAGATGGGTACCACGGGTCTACATGTACAACAACACTATTGGCTCTGTTGTGATGCTAGTAATGTGCATGATATGAAAGTCAACTGTATACATAATTGAAATTGAAATCAACAGAGCTATAGATAAGAGCAAACCTGTTAAAGAAACATGCGTGAACATACCTGCTGTGCCATTGGAGTTTCGATTGGATCCTTTAATTTAAAAATAAGTTTGTATGAGTAAATACAGTGATACAAGAGCAAAGCAATCATAGTTAAAAAAGGCGCGCCTAAGTGAGCGCTTAAGCGCGCCTAGGCTCTAGGCGTTGGCAAAACGCATTGCGCATAACTACGCATAATCTGTGCATAACTGCGCATAAGCATGCGCTTTGGTCAGTAAAGCGCAAGGTGGTGGCAAAACGCACAATTAACGCCTAGCGCTTTTTTGAACTATGATAGCAATAGAATCTTAAATTAGAACAGTTGTTCTTCAAGTTTAGGCACTTGTTCTACATGAACAGAGTACAGTAAGACACAAGAATATAATACTTAAAAATAGAAAATGAGCTCATAGACCTTACCACATTCTTGGTTCGGGACCAGTACAGAACAAGGCGTTCCCAGTCATCGTCCAGTAAATGTGTCTCAGGAGAACGTAAGGGAATTTGATGAGTTTCTTTGTCGGTGAAGTACATTTTCTTCAGGTAATTCCGATACTGACACCATGCATTCTTGAAGATAGCAGAGGTATTAGCACAGGTTACCTCATCCTGAGTTTCCAAATCGGTCCTTCTCTACAGAGAAAAATGGGAAAATTTGCTGTATTATAACCATCATGGAGGTAGGATGTATGGGACGAAGCAAAGTAATTGCCATGAATAACATTACTTACACATAACTCCTGGAAAAACACCTGCAACTGGCATTTTCCTTCATCTTCAGTATAATATTTCCAAGATGAGAATATACGCACATACGATTTAACAACATCAAATGCGATAGATGCTAAACTACGACTAGCTTGTTGTGCTTCCTCCACAGGAATAGGCGTACTAACTCGTGGAGTTGGGGTTCGCCATGATAGTACTAGCCCTTTGGGCACTGGAGCTGCCTTACTAACTGCTCTTGTTTGGGAGCTCTGTGGTGGAGATGGTGATGTGTCAACAAGAACTGGGTTACTATTGGCTGGGGTTGGGGTTAGATGGGGTGAAGCTGGTTCTCTATCCATCGCAGTAGGGGTACAATCTGCGAGAGTTTGGGTTATGTGTGGTAGGGCTGGTTCTTGTGCATGTACAACCGGGGTGCTATCTCCACCAAGAGGTAGCACTGTTTTATTTGAAGACCGTGTTTTTAGTCCGCTAGATACTGGCATCACCCGCTCCAATTCAAATGGCTGATAAACAGGAAACATAGTTGAATGTACAGACATTGTATGAGAGACAGATGCAATAGATAGTGTGGAAAAAAGAGGGCATGAAATAGTTGACATGTATATTGTTTAAAAAACGGATAGCATGACATAATTTCACATATATGATGTCTATCTAAACTGGATAGCATAGCATAACATAATTCAAAGATATGATGAATAACTAAACAGGATCGCATGACATAATTCACCTACATGTTATCTAAGTAATCAGTATCGCATCATTTAATTCACATATGTGATTTATATGCTAAACAGAGGGCATTCGATATGATGTCTGAACTAAGAACATGGTGTTGAATATTGTGTATATGATGTCTAAACTATGCAATGCAAGACACTGTATGCATGATATGAGCAGTATAACCATGCCAAGTTAGAGCATACACCTCAGTGGGGGAATAGGGCTGGTCATCTGTCTCTGAATCCATCTCTGAGGAGCTATCGGAACCCAACAAGAGATTTGCTTCGACAGGTAGCACTGTCTGCTCTGAAGGCCTTGTTTTCACTCCATATTTTTCCATCTCCCACCCAAATGGATGATTCATAGGAAGAGCAGTTTAATGTACAAACATTGTCGACAAATGGAAATGTAATGAAGAAAAGGATGGGCAAGATATCATTCAAATATATGATGCCTGGTTAAACAGGATGTCATTGCACATTTCACATATATTATGGCTGGCTAAAAGACATGAGACTGCATAATTCCCATATATGATATAGAAACTAAACAGGTGGCATTACAGAACATGTCTAAACTAAGCAGATGACATATATGATGTCAAAAGTAGGCACTGCAAGGCAACATATGCATGATATGACTAACATCATCATGCCAAGGTAGAGAAAACACCTTAGGGGGTAAATAGGAGTGGACAGCGGCGTCTGAATCCGCCTCAGAACAGATATCTTCCTCTGGATTACAATCTGGAGAGGGGTGGGGAGGGTTTGCCATTGAACCCACCATGGAGCGATGTTTGCATGACATTGTATTGCCGCACAAAACTCTTCTCTTTTTCTCTACATGTTCAGCATGACTGTGTACAATATCTGACATGCATACGAACAAAATATGGTGAGATTATGTAAGGAGAGCATGCAGAAATTTAGAGTGATGGTAACAACCAGTGGATCGACGTGAATGTATAGTAATAAGTGATGCAACAAGTGTACAACCTCTTTGCCGTAGCCGTGTCGACCTCAGCATCATTGGGTTGGTCGCTGAAGCAGTTGAGGCAGAGGTGGCTGTCGGAGGTGTGGAGGAAGATCTGAGGAATCTGTAGACGGCGTCCAGGGCACTGCTCTGTTGTGACGGATCGTTCTGTCGTTGGAGCAGCTCCGGTGAGCCGTAAGACGTCAAGGCTGAAGCAGCACAAGACAGACATCGTCAATCTCAAGTGGGATTCTAATAGCATCTCCAATAGATGATGTAAAATGGATGTAAAATTAACATCACCAAAAACCACCTGACTACAACAGATGAGGTAAAAACTGTTGACTCTGAACTTAACTGTCGAAACTGAAATTTACTGTGGAATCTGAATGCTACTGTCGAAACTGAACGCAATGGTAGCAGAGAGGCACTTGACATGTAGTTTAGGGAGGGCCTGCAGTTCATCTTCAACCTGCACCCCCCTGAGCCGCCAGCCACCACCGGCTGAACCACCGGCCCCAGCGCCGCCTCGCCGCCCCGAAACAACTCGCCACCGCCGCCCCGGCCAGCCCTCTAGGCCCCCCGCCCCCACCCTGAACCCTAAGATAGATAGTGGGGTACCTCTCCGGCGAGCCCCCGTCCCCACTGCGGGTGGTTCTTCCTTAACTCCGGCAAGCCCCCACAACCCCTGAAAATTGACTGACCCAAAAGTCGATTCAGTCGACTAAAGTGTGGCTTAATCGGAGTAGAGCAGTAGCACGAGCGAGGGGGAGAGCGGCAGCAGCAGCTGGGCGAGCGAGCGATCGAGCGAGAGCCGGAGCAGCAGCAGCAGCAGCGCGAGCGAGTGAGCGAGAGCCAGAGCAGCAGCAGCAGATCCGGCTGGTATGGACGCCGCCTCCGAAGGGGCCTCGCACTGGGGGAGAGCCGCCATGGAGATGTCGCCCGCGGCGCCGGCTTCAAGGTAGCCGCTCCATGGGGGTGCGGGATGTAGCACCGTCGGCGCCGGGAGGTCGAGTTAAGGAGAAGGTGCGATGTGATGAGTGTACAACCTCTTTGGTGGCGCCGAGTAGGCCTCGGCTTCGTTCGAGGAGTCGGTGAGGATGTTGCGGTTCCGGTGGAGCAGGTTAAGGCGGCGCTGTGGGGATGGAGCAGCCGCGATAGACGAGGCGATCGTCGGAGCAGCTCCTTGGAGGTGGAGGACGAGGCGGCTGAACCGGCGGGACGGCGAGATGGACGACGGATCCTCATCCGGGGAAGTGGACGAGGGACGTCGAGCTGTTGCGGTGGACGACGTCGTCGGGGAAGAGGCTCCGGCTGGGCAGCGGTGACGTGGCGGACGGAGGAGGGTGGGGTTTCGCGGCTGGAGCGGAGAGGTTATGGCGGCCTGGGATTTCGAATGGCGAAAAGGGGGCGATGGGAGGGGGTGAAGCATGACTTTGGGACGCGCTTGTCCAAAATGTAGGGTGTGTTACAAAAGTACCTCCCACCAATTTGAGCTAGCGGCCCTTTCGGCTCAGGGTTAGAAGGGGGATTTCGCATGTCGGGATTTGGCAGCTGGAGGGAGTTTTCGCGCGCGTTGTAATTTCGGGATAGCAAGGCGCGGGTTGTGAAGGCGCCAGTTTTGGGAGCACGATATCTGAATTTTCGGGATATAACAAGACGCGGGTTGAATTTTAGGGACAAGCCTACCGTGTAGTAATATTGTAATTGTACGTACCAAATCAATTCGCACTTCCCTCAACCAAAAAGAAAACGAAAAAAATAAAACTATTCACACCACACAAAGAGAGAGTCTTGCCCCATTTTACTATACAAATGCTATTCAAAGCTACTGCCTCCTTCCATCTATATAGGGCCTAATGCGTTTTTCGATGCTAACTTTGACCAAATATCAGAGCAATGATATATGACATGCAACTTACACAAAGCACACCGTTAAATTCGTCTGTGAAAGGTTCTTTCAATGATATAATTTTCACATTGTGCATGTCATGTACTATTAATCTTGTCAATAGTCCAAGGCGGTCTTAAAAATCTCATTACGCCCTATATAGATGGAAGGAGGGAGTATGAATCCATGTTATGTCCGATTAAATTTTTTCGCTTGCTGTATAATGCATGTAACCTACTCATACCAACATTTTAGTGCATTCCAAATGTCTATACTACCACTGCAATTCGAACTAAATTTGAATTCGTTTCTCTATTTCAATAAGAATCTACAATCATGATTGTTGCCAACTTCAACCATCATAGTTTCCTTGCTATCCGCCAGATATAAATCGGACGGCCTATAATGCAGGATGGCAGGCACACCATCATCAACAACTCCGTTTTTTATAAGAGTAGAGATAAAATATATTAAATGTAGTATAACATGTTCATAACCACACCATGTGTATCACCGTTATATATATTCACACATGCGTCGGTTTGAAACACTATGATAAATTCTTCAAATATCCGAAATCGCTTTTTATAATGAAGTATATATGATCTCTATTCGTCTTTTACACCCACACAACCCTCTTATCTTTGTAGCTAGCGCTAACTTTCTCTTGTGCATGCACACGCCCGCATCCCTCTCACCCTCCCTCAGCATTCTCTAGCTCCATCGTGCAAATTCGTCTTTTCACTTTAGGTCGTTCACCCACGGTGTGTGTAGGCCCCCCAGCTCCTTCTTTACGGCACACATCGATCGATATGCCTCTCTAACCAGGTGTGCCTAGCACAAACACAAGCTTCCCCTCTTCTCTTGTCACCGTCCATGCCTCACTCCCACCACTCTTTTCATCATTCTCGTACTCGCACACTCCTCCCCCTCGATATAGTATGCCTCTCGTACCACCTCCTACATGCATCCCTCTCTCTCTATCCTTCTCCTTGTGCCTCATTTGCTTCTAACACACACATGCATGTATACCGATCGATCTCCCAACATATACCTAGATCGACTTTAACTACCCCCCCCATCGATCGACGTACCTCACAAGTTATGTCTCTCCTTTCTCTAACAAAGGGCGATTGATCTTCCTATGTAGTTACGTCTGCTTACCACAGCCACATCGTCCCCCCTCATCATTCGTGCATGCCTCCTGACCCGTCTCTCACACGCACGTGCACAGACAACAAGCAGCCATCTCCTCTCTTATTGATATTGTGGGCGTGCCCTCCGTTTGTCTAGCAAGCATATCCCACCATTTGTTAGAAGCAACTCCACTACCACCCCCTCCAACACTCTACCTCTGTCTCTCTCCCAACCTTATTCCTCTCCTGCACATATGCATGGATGTCGATCGATCTCCCTTAATACATGAGGCAGATCGATCTCCTTAATACATGAGGTAGGCCTCTCTCCTCCTCCACACATATACCAGCCATTGTACCTCTATAGTTAATTGGGCCTCCATCTTCCCCCACCACACACCGATAGTCGAGCGCTGCAGGAAGGTATCCATGCCACAGAGACAAACTGCACATGTCCCATCTCACATTCCAGTAGGCCAGCCACTCTATATCTTTGACGTGGGCACACACAAATTCGATGACACTCTTTATCGATCGCGCGCGCACACACACACACACATCATCCCTCTCTTCGATTCTATGGACACCTCAAGCAAATGATACCTCCACTCTCTTCTCGTGGATCGCCCCCTCTATATATATGTTATATCCAGGACTCTATTCCACACACATTGCATATGTTACATTTTTTGATTGACCCCCCCCCCAAAAAAAACTCTCAAGAACTCACACACTATATCTCTCTAGGTTTGTATCTCTCTCACACAACCCCACGTACGTGGTGTACGTATACAAGAAGAGAATAGGTGCACCGTGCACGTACTCACGCTTCGTGCCCAGCCACACCCGCGTGGGTACACGGTGGAGCTCATTTCTTTACGAAATGGCAGCCCATGTGATAATTTGAACGCCTGTAGCGGTTGTTTACCTAGGGAGGTCGTGTACCACGCGTGCACAAAACAAAGTTCGACTTGACGCGTTGCCGCGTTATTTTTAAATAAACTTATAGCGCTCAATGGCACGTACACAGAATTTAAAACGATTTTTATGGAGAAAAAGGTAGTCCGCTCACTATATACAATGGAGCCTGCCTGCCTGGTTTGTCGCTCTTCAGAGTATCTCACACAAGGCTGCGGTGGCCTCTCTCTCTCTCACCGTTGGTCACTGATCCGGCCGCATCCCGTCCGCCGGTGGAAAGGGAGTGCGGTGGCCCCTCTCTCTCTCACCGTTGGTCACTGATCCGGCCGCATCCCGTCCACCGGGGGAAAGGGAGGAAGTGCATCGTTTCTCCATTTGACGGCGCCGAGGCAGCACGTCCCGATCTGCGGTACACGTCGTTCTCTCTGACCAAGCTCTGGCGCGGCAGGGCCTACGCCACCTGCTCGCAGATTCCGCCCGTCGCCGCTCACCTAGTTACATCCCGATGACCTCCAGGTATCCCCTCCGGCCTTGCTCCATTGCCCGTCTTCCCACGTCGCTGCATGTGGATCTTCCATAGTTCTTTGCCGAAAACGTAGCTCGTCCGGCGTACTTTCCATATTGTATTCTCGTCCTCACACCGTTTTAGACAAACACAACCGTGTTGTTATCTTCCCTTAGGACAAGGAATATGCTTCTTTTTTGTCGTCGCATGTGTCATCAACTGTTATTGGCCAGTAATTGTTTCCTTTCTACTTGTTGCTATTGCGACCTTTTGGTGAACTGCACAAATCACTTTTTTCTTAAGAGTGTTTTGTGCAGTTGTACTAAAATGTCACACGGGCAACATCTCTACATTTCAGTGCGACTGCACAAAGGGAGATTGGTTTTGCTCTATCCTCCTCACCCAACTCCGAGCCTAATCTTCTCCAACTAGTTAGTCTTAAGAGAGACTGCAAAGGTGACCGACTTCTATTTGTGTGTTTATTGTTTCATCAGCAGTCCTCTATTATCGTTATCACACTTAATATCTTTGGAACAGGGACGCTCAGCTCTATTTTAGTGGAACTGCACAAAATGATCGGAATGTTGTATGCTCCAGACAGCTACTTTTCTTCCCAACATGCCTTGTTGATTTAGACAGAGCTGGGGGGACGTTGCTGCCAATGAAAGCATGGATCAATTTTAATTTAACACCTTCTCACAACTCTGTCTTCAGTTGTGATGTAATTATTAGCTCTGATCTGCTAATAATTGACATGCATTAGCAAGGAAGTTAGTTTTTTATTGTTTCCGAAAGAGCATTGATGGCAAGACACGCGAAACAAAAGATGAAAGCTCACACCATTGTACAATTTCATGTCGCTGGAAAATTATTTGTATAGTACGTCAATTATGTAAACAAATGATGGAAGCTTGATAGCATTGCCAGAAGCCTCTTCATCATCCGGGTCCATGTGCCATGCACAAAATTATACTCCTTCGTTCCTAAATATTTATCTTTTTACAAATTTCAAACGGGCATAGTTTAGAGTGTAGATTCACTCATTTTGCTTCGTATGTGTACTCCCTCCGTTCCTAAATATTATATTCGTCTTTCTAGAGATTTCAACAAGTGACTACATACGGAGCAAAATGAGTGAATCTACACTCTAAAATATGTCTATATACATCTGTATGTGCCAGTCCATTTGAAATCTCTAAAAAGACAAATATTTGAGTAGTCACTCGTTGAAATCTCTAGAAAGACAAATAATCCGGAGTATATTTAAGAACCGAGGGGGTAGTGCACAACCGCATGGGAGACTCAGCCCGGTCGTTGCGCCGCATTAATAATGAGTAATGAGCAGTCAAATCATAAGCCCCACCTTTCCCACTGTAAGTTGCTCTGAAGAAGCAACCATCAATACGCTCTTCTTTGAATCCGCTCATACTACTCCATCCGTCATTGTTTATACAGCGCGCTTCAGAAAAAAGAAAAAAATCTATGGGACCAAGGCGACTAGCGATCGGCCTGAAAAATAGCATTGGTAGTTATAGCACGGCGTCTATTACTAGAGGGAATAATGCGTACACACATGCATGCAGTGCTTCCACCCCGCGTACACACAGCATGCACTTACTCCACTCCGTAGTAGTACAGTACATGGAGAGAAAATTGTGGACTTGATTGCGGTTACCACGCCCTAATTAATTGAGCATTAAACCAAACGCGTCTAAAGTCTCTCTGGTGGTGGAAATGCATTGAGAGAAATGCATCATAATGAAGCGCGCCCTGTAAACTGTGACGCAGGGAGGAGTAGTATGAAGGTGCAAAACCAAGTACGCATATGGCCAGTCGGTCAACGCACCTCCTCTTGGCATATCACTGACATGTGGGACAGGAGTGTGAGCAAACCGATCTCAATTGACGGCAAAGAGCCAACCCGCCGTTCCTTGAGAGAGACGAGGAGCGAGAACACACAGACGGGCTCGCACGGAGGCCAAGATATATTCGAGCATGGTTGGTTGATCGATATCATTCATTACATGTTGGGCTGCCGTTTTCCGCCCTTCTACGGAATAAACGTGTACTTTATCAGAGATAAAAAATAAGAGTACAGACGCTCCACCATGCGGTTCTAGTAGTAGTACTACTCGTACTACTGCGCTTGGTATTCGCCTCTTCGTGAAGTCGAACAATGATGGTACTCCGCATTTTGGGTACTACAGTGTATGCCTCTGACAATCTGACACCGAATGGACTGATGGATGTCCACCGAGGGTAGGTTGCATTAGTCAAAAGGCGTAAGCGAGCTTCACCTTGTCCTGCAAGCTTCTCCTCGTTCTGCGAGTTGACGGGACACACCAAAAAGTAGTGCTAGTCCATACTCCCTCCTTTCCGGTTAATATGGCTTAATCTTTTTTGCGGGTAAATGAGAGAGCTTTATTCATATATAAGCATTCTTAGGACGATCAGCCAAGACACTGGTCACTAGGAAGCAAGGTACCCCGCAAAAAAGAAGTAGGAAGCGAGGTGTTTCATCAAGCCAGCTCTCGGCCACATTCAAAGTGCAGCAAGCACGGTTCGCACAAAGATGCGCCGCAAGGTTTGCTGACCTGTTTACATGCTGAATAACAAAAAAAGAGGAAATATTACCGAGTGCTACTATTTGTAACAGGATAGGAGCCAGAATTAAGCGAGAATTGTGGCGAGTGTTCCATGCAATCAACTTCCATTATCACATGCGAGAACCCTCGAAGAGAACCAAATGTGTTGAAGATTGCTTTATCACATTTTAAAATTATAATAAGAGTGCAGACGCTCCTCCATCCGGTTCCTAGTACTAGTATAGTACGTACCTTTACAGACTATAGTAGTAGTACTAGTAAACTTTGTGCTTGGCTGTTCGCCTATTCGGGAAGTCGAACAATAATAGCACTAGTAGTATAGTGTATGCTTCTAGCAATCTGACACCGAATTAACTGTTGCACGTCCACCGCCTGAGCGAGGGAGAGCTTGCATTAGTCAAAAGTTTCTCCTTGTCCTGCGAGCCACCGCGCGCAAGCTTCTCCCGTCCTGCAACCTTCTCCTTGTTCGGCAAGTTGACAGGACACAGCAAAGTAATGCTAGTCCATACTGCCTCCTCTCCGGTTAATATGGCTTAATTTCAAACGAGATAAATACACTGTTTGTCACTGTATATTTGTAAAAATACGGTCAGTGGATTTCATAATACGCTCATTGCGCTCAATATATATATTTTCCGGTGTTTATACGGTCACTAGCTCACCCCGACTGAGTATGTGTGTGCATGCACGTGTAGGTTGAGCACCTGAGCGTGACCGTGTGTGTTCCGTCGTGTGCTCGGACATGCATGCATTAGGGCGTCACGCGCGTTTTTGCGTCCATGTGTATTGTGACTGTTGCATACACGTAGGGGGAGTACGTGTAGGGGCCACTAAGGAGCAGTCAAATCACACAGTAAGTTAGTCGGAAGAAGCAACCATCATTTCACTCTTGAATGACACGTACGCAATATAAAATGGTTGACATGGAGAGAAAAAGAAAACCACTATATATACACTAGCAGGAGGCTAAGCTACAAGCCTGCTTGCTTAGGTTGCTCTCTTCACAATCATAGAACGACGGGCCTGATCCCGCAGCTGGGGGAAGGGAACAATGTTCTGCGTAGACGCGGTCAACATCGGCGAGGGAGAAAACCCACAGTCGGTGTGTCCCAATCGGGGGTCACCGCGGTATGGGCCGATGCCGCGTCCCAACCGCCCTTCTAGCTACAGCCCGACGTCCCAGGTAGTCCATCTTCCTTTTGGAGTCGGCTTGCTCCACTGCCGTAGCTCCATCTCCATGTCGATCTTTCTCTACTTCTACCGGCTTCTACTTGTGATGAGTTTATGTCTCATGAACTAGTGCCAGTACTATTATTCTAATCACACTTCTTCAATATCTTTGCCATCAGGGATGCTAAGGTCGATTTTAGTGGAACTGCACAAAAGCATCGTATGATCCGAGGGTGCCAGCCGTCTTTTCTTCAACAGGTTCTACCTGGCCAGGAAATTAAATCATGTTTAGGGTTTAGGGTTTAAGTCGTAGTGACCCCATCAGTAGTTTTTCTTTCGTACACGCTCTCACAACTTTTTTCTTTAGTTGTGAAGTAAATATTGGCTATGATTTGTGAATCATTGAGATGCATCAGCATGCGTGTTAGTTTTCCTTTGTATTTGATGGAATGTTGTAACGGGGCAACCTTGGAATAGGAATGAAAATGGAGTGGAAAGTTTCCGTTTTTCCGGAGAAAAAATGGAAACGGAGAGAAACCAATGTTTTGTTTCGTTGGATCGCGCCATCGAGCAAAACCAATGTTTTAAATCACGTCTGTCGTGTTCGTGTCTCACCCTCCTCCACGGCTCGACCCCACACGGTCGCTCGGCATGCCACTCACCGCAAACCGAGTATACGATAACTTTCCCGCCTGCTTGTCGATGGATCGCGCCATGGAGTACTAGCACTACTGGAAGAGATTGACGACTTGGGGGAGGACAGCTAGCTGTAGCATGGACTCCCAAGAACTTTTTACATGCATGTTGTAGCCAGCTATTGCGACCTTTGAACGCGGAGCAGCCGCGTGCACCCGGAAGCGGCGCGGGCGACGCTCTCTTGGCCGGCGCGCCGCTTCAATGCCGGCGCCAGTGAGAGGTCGCGTCCGCTCTGGCCGGGCATGAATGCGGCACTGACCGTTTCGGGCGGGAAGCACGCGCGGGTGATGAAGAGGGTTCGGGTTGGTCAGGACCGGCCGTGGCAGTGGTCCGGACGTGCGCAAACAAGAGATGATGTACGTTAATATTGCTGCGTATATAATTAACAACGTAAATAATGTGCCAGTTGGACAAATATGATTGGAGATGGAGATGGAAATGGAATTTTACGTAAACACGGATATGCATGTCTATGTCTATGTGTGTGTGCGCGATGACTCTCGCGACCTGGAAGCGGGGGCGTGTTTTTGATCGAGTTTTCTTTCTTGGTACGTTAGAAAATCAGCTTGTCTAATTCACATCTAGATGTTATTTAAGGATATCACATCTAAGCTCCCACAAGTATATAATGTAGCAACAAGAAACAAAAAAAACTAGGAAAAAAATAGACCACAAACAGAGTGGACATCAACTTAGATGTGACATAACTATGTCACATCTAGATGTGTCCTAGACAGACCCTTAAAAAATTGTCTGCCAGTTTTCGTTTCTTTTTTCCAAGAACGCGCGTATTCTATTTAAAACCACTGCTATGGAGAGATTTTTTTACTCCATTATAGCCTCTTGTTTGATAGATTTTCTCGCGTCTCGCTCTCTCACCCTCTCCATATATGTTACACGCTGGAGGCTCAGCATTCATTTGCTAGGGTTTGCTATATTCGCAGTCTCTCACCCTCTCTTCACCAGATCTAAACAAGACTGCGTTGGCCACTTGTCTCTCTCTCCCCCCTCACAGCTGGTGAAGGAGGCGTCAGTATCCCGTCGCACCGGGAAGGGGAGGAGGTGCAGCGTTCACTCTATCGCCTTCGGCGAGGGAGGCAATCCACTGCCGGCTGCGCTGTTCTCTTTCACCCAGCGCCTGTGCGGGAGGGCCACCGACCCCTTCTTCCTCGCTGTCGTACGTAGTGTGGGCAGATCCGGCCTCCCGCCGGACGCCTTGCCACATCCCGACGACCCTAAGGTATAAGTTTCTTTGAAACCGTCGTTGGTCTAGCTGCATGTGGATCTTTTTCGATCTGTAGTCGAATCTAGGTCTTGGTTCAAAGAGGAAAGGAGGGTGCGGTGGGCTGGAGCAAGAATCTAGGACGTGGTTCAATGAGGAAAGGAGGGGCGGAAAGTAGTATAGACTGGCTATCCAGCCGCTTTGTAGGTCGAAAAGGGAAAAAAGGGGTAACCCAGTACACACATCTGTAAGGAACCGATCTCTTTGTTGAAAAGGGAAATAAACTGGGGGGTCGGGTAGTTTGTGCAGGACTAGATTTGCTGCCCTCACATAGGAAGAAGGTTCAAAGAGAATAAATATGGGACCAGCGCATATATGCTGCTTGGCTACATACTCTGCATCACCCATTTATACGTGTGGGTGCACATGGTGCTGGCATGTCCCATACAGCTATTTTGCTGTTGTTAATCTAAGAATGCCGCCGGAAAATTGAAGCAATGCCACTATTAAAAGTAAATTACATTTTTTAACGAATGTTGTTTCAAGAGAATGTCTCTGTTAATATGAATCAATGCAACCGTTTTAGAAATGCTACTGTCCTATTTTGTTTTCCATCCAAGATAAGTTAGATGCTTCTTTCTGTCACCGTTTGTTTCATCCTCCTTTATCGGCAAGTAATTGTTTCCTTTTTTGCCTCTGTTAAAATAGGGCTATCGATTCAACTTGTTGCTATTGCGACATTTTGCTTCGCTACTCAAAACACTTATGTTTTAAGAGTGTTTTGTGCAGTTCAAGTTGAATGTCACACCGGTGACTTTGCTTAATTTTGGTGGAACTGCACAAAAGGAGATTGAGATTTGTTTCCAGTCTTCGTGGCGAGTTGTTTCAAATCTTGGTCTCAACCACATGATGTGTAGTGTGCTTTGAGATGTTGTGCTACTTGTTTTGGTACTGTTTTAAATAAATGTTGAATTGAAGCTATTGTATTGCTGTCTTTTCCCATTAAGTAGTGAACAAAAATGGGACCAACCCAGACATGATGCTTGTTGCTTTGTTACAACAAATTCAGCATCACCCCCTTTATAAGCCAGTAATTGATGCCACTCTCAGAATTAAATACTGAATCTTATTTCAAAACTGCAACACTTGTTAGGGATTGGCGGGATTACCATTTTTGTGGCCGCATGTTTCATCCTCCTTTATTAGCCAGTAATTGATTCCTTTTTTGCCTCTGTTTAAACAGGGATATCTATTCAACTTGTTGCTATTGCGACATTTTGCTTCGCTACGCGAAACACTTTGCTTGATTTCAGTGCAACTGCACAAAACGAGATTGGATTTCCTATTCGTGTTGGCAGATTCGTATTTTATCTTGTCCGTCTCATGAAAGGTCAGTACATGCCTTCATCCACATGATTGTGCAGTGTGCTTTGAGATGTTGTGCTACTTGTATTGGTATTGTTTTAAATAAATGTTGAATTGAAGCTATTGTATTGCTGTCTTTTCCCATTAAGTAGTGAACAAAAATGGGACCAACCCAGACATGATGCTTGTTGCTTTGTTACAACAAACTCTGCATCACCCCCTTTATAAGTAGATGGAATCACATACTGTTGTTGCGCCCACTCTCCCCTGGAACTGTTTATGCTTTTCTTTAATCTAATGCCGCTGGTAAAATTAAGCAATGCCACTCTCAGAATTAATTAACTACTGAATCTTAGTTCAAAACTGCAACACTTGTTAGGAATGGTACTATCCTGCTTTGTAGTTCTTTCTACATGTTTAACCAAGGTATTGTTAAGATAATGTCTCTGTTAAAATGAATCAGTTGCATTGTTTTAGGAATGGTACTTTTCTGCTTTGTCGTTCTTTATACATGTTGAAACAAGGCATTGTTAAGATAATGTCTCAGTCAATATGAATGAATCACACTGATGGAGAATTGCTACTCTCCTGCTTTGTTTCCCATTAAGATAAAGTAGATCAGTAGATGCTTTTCTTCTGGGAGTACAAGTCATCAACCATTATTTCTCAGTAATTGTTTCCCTTATACCTATTGTTGCTTACAGGGATATCAAAATTAAAGCTCGGTTTTATTCCGACTTCGATTTTAGTTGAACTGCACAAAAGGAGCCAATGTGTCCAAGGCAAACTGCTGCATTACTGGGTCCAGTTGGTCGTTCCACTTTGCAGAAACAAGCAGTCACTGTTTGCGCTACTTACAGAAGGAATGACCGAGAAGCTTTACAGAGTATTATTAGACACCGGTGACATGACTAGTCTGCACAGACCATTGGCAATTTAACAACACGTGGAGTGCCCTGGGCAAAAAGTGCCCAAACAAGTACAAGAAGCTACAACAGGACTCCACGATCATAGGCATTACATATTCTGAATGGGAAAAGCTTGTCAAAGTTTAATCATTGATGTTAGCAAGAAGACGTTAGTTTAATATATTGGAATTGGAAAACCTTGTCAAAATTTGCTCATTGATGTTAGCCAGAAGACATGCATTTGATATTTTTGAGTGGGACGCCCTTGCTGTGAGCAGCGTCGAGTGTTTTTTCCTATTCCTGTGTTCAGTTTAGAAGTAAATAGTTACTCTACTGAGATATTCCTGTGTTAAGAGTTTGTTCTGAATATTGTCTATGTAATGCCAGGCCTTGTGTTTGATTGCAAAGTTGAGCTTGGAATGTTGTGGCATGCGGCATCACGAGCTGTTCACCATGCCTCCTCAGAATAATGCTTCGTATTGTTTTGCATGTCGATCTAATGCCAGTGATTTGCTGGTTAAGAAGATCATCCTCTTCTGTTGTTTCCGTGCTTAAGAAGTTCATCGTCTGATGTTTCATTCATAGCCTATACGACAAGTCGTGTAGGTCAGACATGAAACCATATAATATTCCGACCAACTCATGATATTAGGCCGTGATTGGATCGTCGTTTTCCAACCAAAACCGCTTGTAAAACTGACGCTTGTAAATTAAAGCACATGGTCTCGGGCGATGGCGCTTGGTTGGTCGATTTCGACTAGTAAAATATCGGAAGTACTTCACACACGATAAAAACGCTGAACGACACTCGGACGATTGCTAATCCAGCCGTTAGGTGTTGTTTCAGCCTTGCCCATGGATGGCATGATACGCACGTCGTGCATCTATCGTCTGGTAATGTCGTCCATATAGCAGTGCTCGTAAAATATACACTGGTCTCTCAAATTACACGTGTAATCCACCGGTTTTACTTACAGACCTCGGGCCCTCGGTTTCATTACGCCTGTATTTTACGCGTTGTTTCTGATGACGAGTAAATTACACTTGTATGTTAATACAGGTTTGAAATAAACTAGAGCTCCCAAGCGCGGCCTTACCGTTTCATGCCGTCTCAGTTTCTCAAAGGTGCTCATAGGTGTCCGATGATCCTGGCTTCCTGAATGAGCAGCGGGCGCTGTATCAGACCATCCATAGGGCCCGCGAGGCCCTCTCCGTTGTCCTTCGAGTTGTTGCGCTCGCCGTGGCGCCGAGCATTGTTAACATCGTCAACGAACATGAGGATTCAGGAGATGACTTTATTTTGACTGGATGACACTAGGGACCCACTAGGGCCATAGCTGTACGTACGCAAGTGCCTCCTTATTATGTACAACTATATTTTTTTTTGCTTTCTCCTGGTTTCCTGACATCACGGTCCCACACCATTGTCAACCTATGTAGTCAATATAAACGAGAGAATTGCACAAGGTGCGGCCGACAGCTGGGACCAAGCAGCTCGAGCCGTATTTGTGTTTTTGAGGCGTGAGCACTGCAGAGTTTTTCTTGGCGATGATTTCGTTGTTGTTCAGAGGAGAGCAGGGTATTAAATGGGCGGGCTGTGGCCCGTCTAGCCCAGGCCAGATATCCAGCCCAGATACTAATTTTTTTTCAAGATGAAAATGGCTAGCCCAGCTATACGTCTTTTTGAGGAATACCCAGGCAAGGTCAACTTGTTATTCTCCGCCCCGCTGGGCTGCAAATCTTTCCTAGGAGGGATGCATTAGGCTTAACAGGAAAATGGGCTTTAAAAAATAATAAATGGGATGTAATTATAAAAACTGGGCAGTAACTATAAAAAAATGCACCAAACACGAAATTAGTTTATAAATTATTATTTATGGATTTTGAAAATCTTAAATTTTCATTGTTGCGCGCCAATGTTTCGTTGGATTTTACGTAATGCAAATTTATATTTAATCTGACTAGAAATTTCGGGATAAAAATATTTCGGATCCCATCAAAATGTGGGAAATTTTATTGAATTCTGTCTTCAACGGTTGGTTGAAATTATTAATCGTTGTCCTAGCTAGAAAATGGGTTGTACTTTTAACAAACTGTAAATGGGCTGTTGTAAATTCCATTAGAATTCAAAAATGGGTTGTACATTCTTACAAAACGCAAATGGGCTATAAGTTCTCTGCCACACACTTGTGGGCCTACTAAGTGACGCGTCCCCTAAAAAATAAGTTGACGCGTATGCAAGGCTTTGTCAACTTATTATAGTCAACACACGGTTCTAGCAGCAGTGGCCGTTGGATGTCTATCCAACTGATGTCGTGCTTCTTCTTCAATCTCGGATATTCTTAGCTTCGGCCGCCCAAAAAATGATTCCTCCCCCTGACATCTGGGGCGCCCCGTTTCGGAGGCTGGCCTATGGGCCTACTAAGTTGGAGCGTACCAAGGGCTTTGTCAACTTAGTCAATATAAACGATTCTAGCTTCAGTGACCGTACGATGTCCATCCAACGGCCGTAGTGCTTCTTCAACCTCTGGTCTTCTTGGTCCAGCCGCCCAAAGCAGCGCCGGTCGTGCCGCCTGCTCCTGCCTCCCGTGGCCGGCTGTGCTGCCGCGGAGGCCTCACCGCCCCCATACTACTCCCACCGCTGGCCAGGCCATCCCTCCACTCACCCACACCCCCTGTTATTCTGTGGCGACGGCAGCCTCACACCGCAGCCGAACCAGTGAACCCTCGTACTCCTCTCCGCGCGGGCTTCCACTGCTGCGTCTTCCCCGGCTCCGCATCGTCCCCTTCCTAGGCCTCGCCGTCGTCCACCGCCCTGGTGCTCTCGGCGCGGCGTGGTCAACGTGGTCAACGACCGACTTCCATCGGAAGAGTACTGTACGTGGAGAGGCTGATAGCTGGGTCCACGGCGGCCGCAAGGAAGTGCCTCCTTATTACGTGCAAAATAATTATTCCTCCACCTGACAGCGGGGACCCACCGGACGGGCCACCTTATTTCGTGAAAAAAATGTTTCCCCCCTGACTGCTGGGACCCACTGGACGGGCCACCGTATTTCGCAAAAAAAACGTTCCCCCCGCTGTCAGCTCGGACCCACCGGAAGTGCCTCCTTATTACGCACAAAAAAATGAATACTCCCCTGCTACCTGGGACCCATCTTGGTGGGAGGCTCACTTGTGGGCCTACTAAGTTGACGGGGACGGAGGGGTTTGTCAACTTAGTCAATATGAACGATTCTAGCTCCAGTGACCGTACGATGTCCATCCAACAGCCGTAGTGCTTCTTCAACCTCTGGTCTTCTTGCTCCAGCCGCCCAAAGCAGCGCCGGTCGTGCCGCCAGCTCCTGCCTCCCGTGGCCGGCTGTGCTGCCGCGGAGGCTTCACCGCCCCCTACTATTCCCACCGCTGTCCGGGCCCTGCGGCGACGGCAGCCTCACACCGCAGCCGAACGAGTGAACCCTCATACTCCTCTCCGCGTGGGCATCCACTGCCGCGTCTTCACCGGCTCCGCGTCGTCCCCTTCCTAGGCCTCGCCGTCGTCCACCGCCCTGGTTCTCTCGGCGCGGCGTGGTCAACGTGGTCAAGGAACGACTTCCATCGGACGTGGACTGTACGTGGAGAGGCTGATAGCTGGGTCCACGGCGGCAACAAGGAAGTGTCTCCTTATTGTGGGAAAATAATGATTCCTCCACCTGACAGCAGGGACCCACCAGACGGGCCACTGTATTTCGCGAAAAAAACGTTTCCCCCCTGACTCCTAGGACCCCCCAGTTACACCTTCGCACGCAAGGAAGTGCGTCCGGGCAAAAAAAATGATTCACCCCCTGACTTCTCGGACCCACCAGCTACATCTTCGCACGCAAGGAAGTGCGTCCGAGCAAAAAAAACCAAAACGATTCGCCCCCCTGACTGCTGGGACCCACCAGCTACATCTTTGCAGGCAAGGAAGTGCCTGATAGTCGGGACCCACCTGGTCGAAGCGTACATAGCATTGTCATTCTGGTCGCGAACGTGTACGTACATATATACTGGTCGATGTAGAGGCGCGCACGTGTCGTAGTAGAGGCGCGCACGTAACATGTACACGTACGTACAGCGGCCAGGGTGCAAGAAAGAAAATACGGCCACGTACGTACATACGGGCAGGGTCTCGAACACCTACTCGCGCATACGTACGGCGAGGGCTCGTGTACATGGCTAGGTTGGAACGGAGAAACAGTGTCGTCGTCGTGTTCATGGGGAGGCAACGGAATGCGTCGTGTTCATGGGGAGGCAACGGAATGCGTCGTGTTCATGGGGAGGGGTGTGGCATACCGCAAAACGGAGGAAACGGACCTCCTACGGTCGAAACGGGGGTCTTGTTGATCAGGAGGAGTGTGTTGTACCGCAAAACGAAGGAAACGGACCTCCTACGGTCGAAACGGGGGTCCTGTTGATCGGGAGGGGTGTGGCGTACCGCAAAACGGAGGAAACGGACCTCCTACGGTCGAAACGGGGGTCCTGTTGATCGGGAGGGGCATGGCATACCGCAAAACGGACGAAACGGACCTCCTACGATCGAAACAGGGGTCCTGTTGATCGGGAGGGGTGTGGCGTACCGCAAAACGGACGAAACGGACCTCCTACGGTCGAAACGGGGGTCCTGTTCATTGGGAGGGGTGTGGCGTACCGCAAAACGGGACTCCACGGGATACTGTTCATCTCCACCGTCGACCTCCTCCAGCCTCCACGGGCTCCTGTTCATCCAGCCTCCACCGCGCGCTACTCCACCGGCTACTGTTCAACCACCCCTCCACGGGCACCCCTCCACCGTCTACTATTCATCCAGCCCTCCACACCACGGGGTCCTGTTCAACCACCCCTCCACGGGCACCCCTCCACCGTCTACTGTTCATCCAGCCCTCCACACCACGGGGTCCTGTTCATCCAGAGGCAACGCCACCGCTCACTGTTCATCCACCCCCCCCCCCCCCCCCGCAATGCTCACTGTTCATCCAATCGATCGGCTTCAGTAGCAGCAGTAGCGAAGGAATCGCTTGATCGGGTTCAGTTAACACCCATCGATCGATCGCTCGGGTTCAGTAACGCGTAGCCTGCAGTGCAATCACTCGGGTTCAGTTAGAGCCAACGCCTCGCACACACGCGTGTACGTGTACGAGAGAAACGCGCATCGCTCGGCCCCCGACCTCCCACCGTAACCGAGAACTCCCCGAAATTTTCCTTCCCCTCGCTTCTACCACGGTTTTTTCCGTCATGGACGGCCCAAAGAATGTCATGCAGCTGCGTCTCCGGCCCGCCCAGGACGAAAAGCCCATTTTCTGTCATGATTTTTTGTCATAGAAGTAGGAGCCCACCACATCTATGATGATACCGGGTTTTGTCACAATTATCGTCATAGAAGTGTCATATGTATGACAGAAAAAAATTCATTCGGCCCAAAATGTCACGGATGTGTCTTTTTTTGTAGTGTTAGTACCAAAAATGATATAAAATGACTATAAAATGATTGTAAAACATCCAAGAATGATAATATAACAGCATGGAACAATCAAAAATTATAGATACATTGGAGACCTATCAAATTGCAGGCCCTCCCTAACCTACATGTGAAGTGCCTCTTGGCTACCATTGCATTCAGTTTCGACAGTAACATTCAGATTCCACAGTTAATTTCAGTTTTGACATTTAAGTTCAGAGTCAACAGTTTTTACCTCATCTGTTGTAGTCAGGTGTTTTTTGATGATGTAAATTTTACATCTATCACTTTTTGGTAATGTATTTTACATCATCTATTGGAGATGCTATTAGAATCCCACTTGAGATTAACGATGTCTATCTTGTACTGCATCAGCCTCGACGTCTTACGGCTCGCCGGAGCTGCTCCAATGACGGAACCATCCATCACAACAGAGCAGTGCCCTAGACACCGTCTACAGATTCCTCAGATCTTCCTCCACACCTCCGACAGCCACCTCTGCCTCAACTTCTTCAGCGACCAACCCAATGATGCCGAGGTCGACACGGCTACGGCAAAGAGGTTGTGCACTTGTCGCATCACTTATTACTCTACATTCATGTCGATTGATTATGGCTATTTTGGTTCAAAGGAAAAACTGAAGGAAAAAATAGCAGTAGGAAATTTTCCTATGGCACTCTACTATTCAATTATTCACGCATTTTGTTGAAAGGAATGGAGCAAAACATCCACCTGGACCTACTTTTCAAAATCCTATGCTTGAAAACAAGACCAAGTGCATTAGTGGCAGAATAACATTCTAATTGTACACGCTTTCATATGGTTTCACTTTAATTTGGCCATGTTTCTTTGCATTCCTCTGCTCTTCCAATTCCTGTGAACCAAACACCCAAGTTGACAGAAATCCTATGTTTACAAATGCTCTGTTTCCCACGTGCATTCCTATACTATTCCGGTGTTCTTCCTATCCTTGTGTTTTTAGAATCGTGCAAGCCAAAGGAGCCCTTACAGAATTACTTCAGTTACAGGTAGGTGTCGAAGAAAACTTTGTGTGGTTTGTCCTGCTCCTGCCATGATGTCGTCCACCTCACCTGGGCTGCTCCATCGATAGAAGCATCCACCAAACCAGACATCACGACTCCTGACCATCTTTCGCTGCCTCAGATCTCCTTCCCTGCCGCCGGCACCCACCGCAATTGCATCACCATCATCGACTCAGCAGATGAACCTGAGGCGTACACGGGTCCACAAGAGAGGTCACACTCTTTTGTTTCTGCTTATGTTATGCATTGCTTAATATTACCTACTACTTTATCGTCATGTTCACCTCTTAGACTCCAAGTCAGGTCCAGATTAATGTTCAAACTTGAGTTTTAAAATTACTTGTGAGGTACATATCGAGGCAGCTATGAATAGTATCTCTGTCTATTATCTGGTTCACCTAGGGTATGCCTATGTTGTTCATCTTGGGTGGGAAACAAATAGTAAAGCAATCATCATCTGTCTTTTTATTAAATTAAAGCTATCATCGGCCTGTTATCATTATTTTTGGATCCATCCACTGGTTGTTACCACCACTCTAGATTTCGGCATGCTCTCCTTACACAATCCTATATTATTTTCGTATGCATGTCAGATATTGTACACAGTCATGCTGAACATGTAGAGAAATAGAGAAGAGTTTTGTGCGGCAATACAATGTCATGAAGACATCGCTCCATGGTGGGTTCTATGGCAAACCCTCCCCCCTCTCCAGATTGTAATCTAGAGAAAGATATCTGTTCTGAGGCGGATTTAGACACAGCTAGCCACTCCTATTTACCCCCCAAGGTGTTTGCTCTAACTTGGCATCATGATGTAGGTCATATCATATATGTCATCTGCTAGTTTAGACATGTTCTGTAATGCCACATGTTTAGTTTATATATCATATATGGGAATTATGCAGTCTCATCTCTTTTAGCCAGCCATAATATATGTGAAATATGCAATGCCATCCTGTTTAACCAGGCATCATATATTTGAATGATATCTTGCCCATCATTTTGTTCATTACATTTCCATTTGTCGGCAATGTTTGTACATTAAACTACTCTTCCTGTGAATCAGCCATTTGGGTGGGAGATTGAAAAATCTGGAGTGAAAACAAGGTCTTCAGATCAGACAGTGCTACGTGTCGAAACAGATCTCTTGCTGGGTCCCGATAGCTCCTCAGAGATGGATTCAGAGACAGATGACTAGTCCTATCCCCCCACCGAGTTGTATGCTCTAACTTGGCACGATTATACTGCTCATATCATGCATATGGTGTCTTGCATTGCATAGTTTAGACATCATATACACAATATTCAACACCATGTTCTTAGTGCAGACATCATGTATGCGAATGCCCTCTACTTAGCATATAAATCAATATGTGAATTAAATCATGCGATCTTGATTACTTAGATAACATGTATGTGAATTATTTCATGCGAACCTATTTACTAAAGACATCATATAATTATCTCATGCCATCTTGTTTAGTTAGTCATCATATCTTTGAATTATGTCATGATATGCTATCTAGTTTAGACAGACATCATATATGTGAAATTATGTCATGCTATCCTTTTTAGACAATATACATGTCAACTATTTCATGCCCTCTTTTTTCCACACTACCTATTGCATTTGTCTCTCATACAATGCCTATAAATTCAACTATGTTTCCTGTTTATCAGCCATTTGATATGGAGCGGGTGATGGCAGTATCAAGTGGAGTAAAAACACGGTCTTCAAATAAAATAGTGCTACCTCTTGGTGGAGATAGCACCCCGGTTGTACATGCGCGAGAACTAGCCCTACCACACATACCCCAGACTCTCACGGATTGTACCCCTACTGCGATCGACAGAGAACCAGCTTCACCCAATCTAACCCCAACCCTAGCAGATAGTAACCCAGTTCCTGTTGACGCAGCACCATTGTCGGTGTCAAAACCGGCAGATCTCGGGTAGGGGGTCCCAAACTGTGCGTCTAAGGTCGATGGTAACAGGAGACAGAAGACATGATGTTCACCCAGGTTCGGGCCCTCTTGATGGAGGTAATTGTTGGAAATATGCCCTAGAGGCAATAATAAATGGTTATTATTATATTTCTTTGTTCATGATAATCGTCTATTGTTCATGCTATAATTGTATTGTCCGGAAATCGTAATACATGTGTGAATACATAGACCACAACGTGTCCCTAGTAAGCCTCTAGTTGACTAGCTCGTTGATCAACAGATAGTCATGGTTTCCTGACTATGGACATTGGATGTCATTGATAACGGGATCACATCATTAGGAGAATGATGTGATGGACAAGACCCAATCCTAAGCATAGCATAAAAGATCGTGTAGTTTCGTTTGCTAGAGCTTTTCCAATGTCAAGTATCTTTTCCTTAGACCATGAGATCGTGCAACTCCCGGATACCGTAGGAGTGCTTTGGGTGTGCCAAACGTCACAACGTAACTGGGTGACTATAAAGGTGCACTACGGGTATCTCCGAAAGTGTCTGTTGGGTTGGCACGGATCGAGACTGGGATTTGTCACTCCGTGTGACGGAGAGGTATCTCTGGGCTCACTCGGTAATGCATCACAATAATGAGCTCAATGTGACTAAGGCGTTAGTCACGGGATCATGCATTGCGGTACGAGTAAAGAGACTTGCCGGTAACGAGATTGAACAAGGTATTGGGATACCGACGATCGAATCTCGGGCAAGTAACATACCGATTGACAAAGGGAATTGCATACGCGATTGATTGAATCCTCGACACCGTGGTTCATCCGATGAGATCATCGTGGAACATGTGGGAGCCAACATGGGTATCCAGATCCCGCTGTTGGTTATTGACCGGAGAGGCGTCTCGGTCATGTCTGCATGTCTCCCGAACCCGTAGGGTCTAGACACTTAAGGTTCGGTGACGCTAGGGTTGTAGAGATATGTGTATGCGGAAACCCGAAAGTTGTTCGGAGTCCTGGATGAGATCCCGGACGTCATGAGAGGTTCCGGAATGGTCCGGAGGTGAAGAATTATATATAGGAAGTCAAGTTTCGGCCACCGGGAAAGTTTCGGGGGTTACCGGTATTGTACCGGGACCACCGGAAGGGTCCCGGGGGTCCACCGGGTGGGGCCACCTATCCCGGAGGGCCCCATGGGCTGAAGTGGGAAAGGATCCAGCCCCTAGTGGGCTGGGCCCCCCCCCATGGGCCTTTCCCCCTGCGCCTAGGGTTGCAAACCCTAGGGTGGGGGGGTTTCCCACTTGCCTTGGGGGGCAAGGCACCCCCCTGGCCGCCGCCCCTTGCCCTAGATGGGCTTTGGCCGCCGCCCCCCCCCCTCCCAGGGGACCTATATAAAGGGGGGAGGGAGGGCAGCAACACACAGCCTTAGGCTCCTCCCTCTCCCCCTGTTACACCTCTCCGTCTCGCAGAAGCTCGGCGAAGCCCTGCCGAGACCCGCTACATCCACCACCACGCCGTCGTGCTGCTGGATCTCCATCAACCTCTCCTTCCCCCTTGCTGGATCAAGAAGGAGGAGACGTCGCTGCACCGTACGTGTGTTGAACGCGGAGGTGCCGTCCGTTCGGCACTCGGTCATCGGTGATTTGGATCACGGCGAGTACGACTCCGTCATCCACGTTCATTGGAACGCTTCCGCTCGCGATCTACAAGGGTATGTAGATGCACTCCTTTCCCCTCGTTGCTAGTAGACTCCATAGATGCATCTTGGTGAGCGTAGGAAAATTTTAAATTATGCTACGATTCCCAACAGTGGTATCAGAGCCAGGCCTATGCGTAGTTACTATGCACGAGTAGAACACAAAGCAGTTGTGGGCGTTGAGTTTGCCAATTCTTCTTGCCGCTACTAGTCTTTTCTTGTTTCGGCGGCATTGTAGGATGAAGCGGCCCGGACCGACCTTACACGTACGCTTACGTGAGACAGGTTCCACCGACTGACATGCACTAGTTGCATAAGGTGGCTAGCGGGTGTCTGTCTCTCCTACTTTAGTCGGAACGGATTCGATGAAAAGGGTCCTTATGAAGGGTAAATAGAAATTGGCAAATCACGTTGTGGTCATACGTAGGTAAGAAACGTTCTTGCTAGAAACCTACAAACCACGTAAAAACTTGCAACAACAATTAGAGGACGTCTAACTTGTTTTTGCAGCATATGCCTTGTGATGTGATATGGCCAGAAGATGTGATGAATGATATATGTGATGTATGAGATTGATCATATTCTTGTAATAGGAATCACGACTTGCATGTCGATGAGTATGACAACCGGCAGGAGCCATAGGAGTTGTCTTTATTATTTTGCATGACTCGCGTGTCATTGAATAACGCCATGTAATTTACTTTACTTTGTTGCTAAACGCGTTAGCCATAGAAGTAGAAGTAATCATTGGCGTGACGACTTCATGAAGACACAATGATGGAGATCATGATGATGGAGATCATGGTGTCATGCCGGTGACGAAGATGATCATGGTGCCCCGAAGATGGAGATCAAAGGAGCATGATGATATTGGCCATATCATGTCACTATTTGATTGCATGTGATGTTTATCATGTTTTTGCATCTTATTTGCTTAGAACGACGGTAGTAAGTAAGATGATCCCTTATAATAATTTCAAGAAAGTGTTCACCCTAACTGTGCACCGTTGCGAAGGTTCGTTGTTTCGAAGCACCACGTGATGATCGGGTGTGATAGATTCTAACAGTCGAATACAACGGGTGTTGACGAGCCTAGCATGTACAGACATGGCCTCGGAACACACGCAATACACTTAGGTTGACTTGACGAGCCTAGCATGTACAGACATGGCCTCGGAACACGGAGGACCGAAAGGTCGAGCATGAGTCGTATAGAAGATACGATCAACATGGAGATGTTCACCGATCTTGACTAGTCCGTCTCACGTGATGATCGGACACGGCCTAGTTAAACTCGGATCATGTTTCACTTAGATGACTAGAGGGATGTCTATCTGAGTGGGAGTTCATTAAATAATTTTATTAGATGAACTTAATTATCATGAACTTAGTCTAAAATCTTTACACTATGTCTTGTAGATCTAATGGCCAACGTTGTCCTCAATTTCAACGCGTTCCTAGAGAAAACCAAGCTGAAAGATGATGGCAGCAACTATACGGACTGGGTCCGGAACCTGAGGCTCATCCTCATAGTAGCCAAGAAAGATTATGTCTTAGAAGCACCGCTAGGTGATGCACCAATCCCACAGAACCAAGACGTTATGAACGCTTGGCAATCACGTGCTGATGATTACTCCCTCGTTCAGTGCGGCATGCTTTACAGCTTAGAACCGGGTCTCCAAAAGCGTTTTGAGAAACATGGAGCATATGAGATGTTCGAGGAGCTGAAATTGGTTTTCCAAGCTCATGCCCGGGTCGAGAGATATGATGTCTCCGACAAGTTCTTCAGCTGTAAAATGGAGGAGAATAGTTCTGTTAGTGAGCACATACTCAGAATGTCTGGGTTGCACAACCGCTTGTCTCAGCTGGGAGTTAATCTCCCGGATGACGCGGTCATTGACAGAATCCTCCAGTCGCTTCCACCAAGCTACAAGAGCTTTGTGATGAACTACAATATGCAGGGGATGGAAAAGACCATTCCTGAGGTATATTCAATGCTGAAATCAGCGGAAGGGGAGATCAGAAAAGAACATCAAGTGTTGATGGTGAATAAAACCACTAAGTTCAAGAAGGGCAAGGGTAAGAAGAACTTCAAGAAGGGCGGCAAGGGAGTTGCCGCGCCCGGTAAACCAGTTACTGGGAAGAAGTCAAAGTATGGACCCCAAGCCCGAGACTGAGTGCTTTTATTGCAAGGGAAGTGGTCACTGGAAGCGGAACTGCCCCAAATACTTAGCGGACAAGAAGAAGGCTGGCAACACCAAAGGTATATGTGATATACATGTAATTGATGTGTACCTTACCAGTACTCGTAGTAGCTCCTGGGTATTTGATACCGGTGCGGTTGCTCATATTTGTAACTCAAAACAGGAACTACGGAATAAACGGAGACTGGCGAAGGACGAGGTGACGATGCGCGTCGGGAATGGTTCCAAGGTCGATGTGATCGCCGTCGGCACGCTACCTCTGCATCTCCCTACGGGATTAGTTTTAAACCTCAATAATTGTTATTTAGTGCCAGCTTTGAGCATGAACATTGTATCTGGATCTCGTTTAATTCGAGATGGCTACTCATTTAAATCCGAGAATAATGGTTGTTCTGTTTATTTGAGAAATATGTTTTATGGTCATGCCCCGCTGGTCAATGGTTTATTTTTGATGAATCTCGAACGTGATGTTACACATGTTCATAGTGTGAATACCAAAAGATGTAAAGTTGATAACGATAGTCCCACATACTTGTGGCGCTGCCGCCTTGGTCACATTGGTGTCAAGCGCATGAAGAAGCTCCATGCAGATGGACTTTTGGAGTCTCTTGATTACGAATCATTTGACACGTGCGAACCATGCCTCATGGGTAAGATGACCAAGACTCCGTTCTCCGGAACAATGGAGCGAGCAACCAACTTATTGGAAATCATACATACCGATGTGTGCGGTCCAATGAGTGTTGAGGCTCGCGGAGGATATCGTTATGTTCTCACTCTCACTGATGACTTAAGTAGATATGGGTATGTCTACCTAATGAAACACAAGTCTGAAACCTTTGAAAAGTTCAAGGAATTTCAGAGTGAGGTTGAGAATCAACGTGACAGGAAAATAAAATTCTTACGATCAGATCATGGTGGAGAATATTTAAGTCACGAGTTTGGTGCACACTTAAGGGAATGTGGAATAGTTTCACAACTCACGCCGCCTGGAACACCTCAGAGAAATGGTGTGTCCGAACGTCGTAATCGCACTCTATTGGATATGGTGCGATCTATGATGTCTCTTACCGATTTACCGCTCTCATTTTGGGGTTATGCTTTAGAGACTGCCGCATTCACTTTAAATAGGGCTCCGTCGAAATCCGTTGAGACGACACCGTATGAATTATGGTTTGGGAAGAAACCTAAGCTGTCGTTTCTAAAAGTTTGGGGATGCAATGCTTATGTCAAGAAACTTCAACCTGAAAAGCTCGAACCTAAGTCGGAAAAATGCGTCTTCATAGGATACCCTAAGGAAACTATTGGGTATACCTTCTACCTCAGATCCGAAGGCAAGATCTTCGTTGCCAAGAACGGGTCCTTTCTGGAGAAGGAGTTTCTCTCGAAAGAATTGAGTGGGAGGAAAGTGGAACTTGATGAGGTGATAGTCACCCCTTCCGGACCGGAAAGTAGCGCAGCGCGGGAAAATGTTCCTGTGGTGCCTACACCGACTGGGGAGGAAGTTAATGATGATGATCATGAAGCTTCGGATCAAGTTACTGAACTTCGTAGGTCCACAAGGACACGTTCCGCACCAGAGTGGTACAGCAACCCTGTCCTGGAAATCATGTTGTTAGACAATGGTGAACCTTCGAACTATGAAGAAGCGATGGCGGGCCCGGATTCCGACAAATGGCTAGAAGCCATGAAATCCGAGATAGAATCCATGTATGAAAACAAAGTATGGACTTTGACTGACTTGCCCGATGAGCGGCGAGCCATAGAAAACAAATGGATCTTTAAGAAGAAGACGGACGCAGATGGTAATGTGACCATCTACAAAGCTCGACTTGTCGCTAAGGGTTATCGACAAGTTCAAGGGGTTGACTACGATGAGACTTTCTCACCCGTATCGAAGCTGAAGTCCGTCCGAATCATGTTAGCAATTGCCGCATACTATGATTATGAGATATGGCAGATGGACGTCAAAACGGCATTCCTTAACGGCTTCCTTAAGGAAGAGTTGTATATGATGCAGCCGGAAGGTTTTGTCGATCCTAAGAATGCTAACAAAGTATGCAAGCTCCAGCGCTCAATCTATGGGCTGGTGCAAGCATCTCGGAGTTGGAACATTCGCTTTGATGAGATGATCAAAGCGTTTGGGTTTACACAGACTTATGGAGAAGCCTGTGTTTACAAGAAAGTGAGTGGGAGCTCTGTAGCATTTCTCATATTATATGTGGATGACATACTATTGATGGGAAATGATATAGAATTCTTGGAAAGTATAAAGGCCTATTTGAATAAGTGTTTTTCAATGAAGGACCTTGGAGAAGCTGCTTATATTAGGCATCAAGATCTATAGAGATAGATCAAGACGCCTCATTGGTCTTTCACAGAGTACATACCTTGACAAGATATTGAAGAAGTTCAGTATGGATCAGTCCAAGAAGGGGTTCTTGCCTGTATTGCAAGGTGTGCAATTGAGCACGGCTCAATGCCCGACCACGGCAGAAGATATAGAAAATATGAGTGTCATCCCCTATGCCTCGGCCATAGGGTCTATTATGTATGCCATGCTGTGTACCAGACCTGATGTAAACCTTGCCGTAAGTTTGGTAGGAAGATACCAAAGTAATCCCGGCATGGAACACTGGACAGCGGTCAAGAATATCCTGAAGTACCTGAAAAGGACTAAGGATATGTTTCTCGTTTATGGAGGTGACGAAGAGCTCGTCGTAAAGGGTTACGTCGACGCTAGCTTCGACACAGATCTGGATGACTCGAAGTCACAAACCGGATACGTGTATATTTTGAATGGAGGAGCAGTAAGCTGGTGCAGTTGCAAGCAAAGCGTCGTGGCGGGATCTACATGTGAAGCGGAGTACATGGCAGCCTCGGAGGCAGCACAAGAAGCAGTCTGGATGAAGGAGTTCATTACCGACCTAGGGGTGATTCCAAATGCGTCGGGCCCGATGACTCTCTTCTGTGACAACACTGGAGCTATTGCCCTTGCGAAGGAGCCCAGGTTTCACAGGAAGACCAGGCATATCAAGCGTCGCTTCAACTCCATTCGTGAAAGTGTTCAAAATGGAGACATAGATATTTGTAAAGTACATACGGACCTAAATGTAGCAGATCCGTTGACTAAACCTCTCCCTAGAGCAAAACATGATCAACACCAGGATGCAATGGGTGTTCGATTCATCACAATGTAACTAGATTATTTACTCTAGTGCAAGTGGGAGACTGTTGGAAATATGCCCCAGAGGCAATAATAAATGGTTATTATTATATTTCTTTGTTCATGATAATCGTCTATTGTTCATGCTATAATTGTATTGTCCGGAAATCGTAATACATGTGTGAATACATAGACCACAACGTGTCCCTAGTAAGCCTCTAGTTGACTAGCTCGTTGATCAACAGATAGTCATGGTTTCCTGACTATGGACATTGGATGTCATTGATAACGGGATCACATCATTAGGAGAATGATGTGATGGACAAGACCCAATCCTAAGCATAGCATAAAAGATCGTGTAGTTTCGTTTGCTAGAGCTTTTCCAATGTCAAGTATCTTTTCCTTAGACCATGAGATCGTGCAACTCCCGGATACCGTAGGAGTGCTTTGGGTGTGCCAAACGTCACAACGTAACTGGGTGACTATAAAGGTGCACTACGGGTATCTCCGAAAGTGTCTGTTGGGTTGGCACGGATCGAGACTGGGATTTGTCACTCCGTGTGACGGAGAGGTATCTCTGGGCCCACTCAGTAATGCATCATCATAATGAGCTCAATGTGACTAAGGCGTTAGTCACGGGATCATGCATTGCGGTACGAGTAAAGAGACTTGCCGGTAACGAGATTGAACAAGGTATTGGGATACCGACGATCGAATCTCGGGCAAGTAACATACCGATTGACAAAGGGAATTGCATACGCGATTGATTGAATCCTCGACACCGTGGTTCATCCGATGAGATCATCGTGGAACATGTGGGAGCCAACATGGGTATCCAGATCCCGCTGTTGGTTATTGACCGGAGAGGCGTCTCGGTCATGTCTGCATGTCTCCCGAACCCGTAGGGTCTACACACTTAAGGTTCGGTGACGCTAGGGTTGTAGAGATATGTGTATGCGGAAATACGAAAGTTGTTCAGAGTCCCGGATGAGATCCCGGACGTCACGAGAGGTTCCGGAATGGTCCGGAGGTGAAGAATTATATATAGGAAGTCAAGTTTCGGCCACCGGGAAAGTTTCGGGGGTTACCGGTATTGTACCGGGACCACCGGAAGGGTCCCAGGGGTCCATCGGGTGGGGCCACCTATCCCGGAGGGCCCCGTGGGCTGAAGTGGGAAGGGAGCCAGCCCCTAGTGGGCTGGGCGCCCCCCCATGGGCCTTTCCCCCTGCGCCTAGGGTTGCAAACCCTAGGGTGGGGGGGTTTCCCACTTGCCTTGGGGGGCAAGGCACCCCCCTGGCCGCCGCCCCTTGCCCTAGATGGGCTTTGGCCGCCGCCCCCCCCTCCCAGGGGGCCTATATAAAGGGGGGAGGGAGGGCAGCAACACACAGCCTTGGGCGCCTCCCTCTCCCCCTGTTACACCTCTCCGTCTCGCAGAAGCTCGGCGAAGCCCTGCCGAGACCCGCTACATCCACCACCACGCCGTCGTGCTGCTGGATCTCCATCAACCTCTCCTTCCCCCTTGCTGGATCAAGAAGGAGGAGACGTCGCTGCACCGTACGTGTGTTGAACGCGGAGGTGCCGTCCGTTCGGCACTCGGTCATCGGTGATTTGGATCACGGCGAGTACGACTCCGTCATCCACGTTCATTGGAACGCTTCCGCTCGCGATCTACAAGGGTATGTAGATGCACTCCTTTCCCCTCGTTGCTAGTAGACTCCATAGATGCATCTTGGTGAGCGTAGGAAAATTTTAAATTATGCTACGATTCCCAACAGTAATACCCTACTTCCTGCTTGATTGATCTTGATGAATATGAAGATTACAGGAGTTAATCTAACGCGAGATCGTAATGGCTAAACCCTAGATGTCTATCCTGTATGGTTATGATCCTCTCTACGGACTAAACCCTCCGGTTTATATAGACACCGGAGGGGCCTAGGGTTGTACAAAGTTGGTTTACAGAGGAAAGAATCTTCATATCCGAATGCCAAGCTTGCCATCCACGCAAAGGAGAGTCCCATCTGGACACGGGTGGAAGTCTTCTATCTTGTATCTTCATGGCCCACATCACACAAGCCGGACTTCCGAGGACCCCTTAATCCAGGACTCCCTCGGTAGCCCCTGAACCAGGCTTCAATGACGATGTGTCCAGCGCGTAGATCGTCTTCGGCATTGCAAGGCGGGTTCCTCCTGGGAATACTCCAAAGCAGCCCTCGAACACAGAAAACGTGTCTGGCTCTGCAAAAAAAGTACCACACACAACCGCAAAGAGTACAATATTTAACAAGTCCCATCTACTGATATCTTCTGTAGTGAGACGCCACGTCTCCGCCCGGTCATTATTTCGAACCGTTTTTTAGCCTCCCGCTCCGTGTTTTGAGATGTGGTTTCCATTGGCACGTCTTGTCGAAGCAGAGATCGTGTCCCCTTATTGCGGGATTCTCATCAATACGGGCGTGGGTAATCCAACCGCGCCGTCTGCACGACCCTTGGGGAATAGGTGAGTTTTAAGGCGAATGGGGAGGCGCTTGATATTCGCTACCTTTATAAAGAGATAAGGATCCACCTTTTCACCCACGCCTTTCTTCTCTCTGCACACCCATTCTCGAGCTCCAGCGCCCAAGCTTCCATCCTTTCTGCCTCAAAAAAGCACTCCGACCATGTCCGGATCTGGAGCTCAGGGCAAGTGGATGGCCTCCTCCGTCACGGAGAAGGACATCACGAAGCTCCGGGAGGCGGGTACTTGGCCCAGGAAATCACCCATCGGCTTCCAGCCAAGGGGCAGATCACCCCCACCCCGAAGCCCCATGAGAGGGTGGTATTCATTCCCCACTTTGTCCGCAGCTTAGGGTTTCCTCTCCACCCCTTCGTCTGCGGACTCATGTTCTACTATGGGCTAGATTTCCATGATGTGGCCCCCAACTCCTTCCTCAACATCTTGGCATTCATTGTCGTGTGCGAGGCCTTCCTTCGCATCCCACCCCACTTCGGATTGTGGCTAAAGACCTTCAATGTGAAGCCGAAGGTGGTGGGTGGTCAACACGCAGAGTGCGGAGGCACTATGGTGAGCAAGATGTCCAACGTCACGTGGCCCAAAGGCACCTATGTTGAGACTGTCAAAGGGTGGCAGCAGCAGTGGTTCTACGTCACAGAGCCCCGCGACACCACCTAGGCCACAGCTCCCGAATTCAAGTCTGGGGCCCCAATGCGGCTTACCTCCTGGATAGAGAAGGGCCTGGACTGGGCATCGTCGGACGAGGTGTCAGCGCTGCAGATGCGCATCAAGAGCATGGTGGAGAAGAACATCAAGCTTGTTAATGTGATCTAGGTGATGCTTTTTCGCTGGATCCTTCCTTGCTAAAGCCGGACTTGCAATTTGTGGGAGTTCGATCCGGCCAAGCACCAGACCTTGCAGCAGTTCTTCGGCTCCATGCACGAAGGCATCTAGAAGGTGCTTTTTAAGGCCAATGAGACGTGGCCGCAGACGACCGGACCATGGGTACAACTTGACCCATCCCGCTAGTTCTGTAAGTTTTTCATATTTCAAGGTGTATCCTTCACCTTTACATCCAAGGGAGATGCCTGAGCTTCCCTATCTGCCTTTTTAGGGCTGGACAAAGAAGGCAGAGCGGATCCAGTGTCTGACTCCACTGCCTGAAAACCCAACAATCCCACTTCTGACGAAGATGCTGGTTCCAGCGCCCTACCAGGCGCCGGAGAAGAAGGCCAAGGAGACCAGAAGTGGCCTCCGCCGTAAAGGCACTTCGGACGTGATGTCCAAAGACGCCAAAACCCACTCGTCCCCCGTCGAGAGCGACGAGGAGGAGGAGGAAAGCAATTCTCCCCCCAAGGGGGAGGGAAGAAAAGGGCAGCCTCCGCAGATCTGGAGGCAGAGGCGTCCAAGAAGGGGAAGGTCTCCCTCGCGGACAACTCCGCCTTGGACACTGATAGCAGCTCCGAGTGGCGCCTCAGGGAGAAGCCCCTGGCCGAATCGTAAGTACACAAAGGCACTGACGCACGCATATATCTAGCTCCTTTACTTCATGGTTTTAACATGTTGAATCATGCACTGCAGTCCGGCTTGTTCCCACCTCCAGCGATCCTCATCTTCGGGGAATTCGCTGGATCCCAAGGTGATGGACAGCGGGTCGCCTCCGCCGGCCTTCTCCCCCAAGGCTACGGACGACACTGAAGTGTTGTCCCGAAGGACCCTCCCAGGTCGGGGGAGGCACCGGAGGCCGTCACAGTGGCGCCAGAGGATGATACCTCGGCCCCGGACACATGGGGGAGCAAATCCCCGTGGAGACTAGCGATGGGGGCCATATCCAATTTGGCTCCCTAGCCGAATACTATTCCGGAGGCCCATACGGCTCTGGAATCAAGCAAGCAGCCTCCTTCGAAAGAAGGAGGTGCACCTATTCCGCCGGTGACCTCTGTCCATCCAGAGGCACTGGATACTCTACTGGAAGCGCTGCAAAGTGCTTCCATTGTTGAGGAACACCGTACCCTCATAGGTACGGTGGTTGAAAGGGTTCAGTCCGCTAAGAGCGGACTGACCGAAGCCTGCACCAGCCTTCTAACAGGTTTTGAGGTATGCGACGTAATTATGCAAAAAGAATGTTATAGTATAGACAGTAGCCCCTGAGACTCTGTCCGGTGTTCGAAAAGAAAAGCCGGACAGGGGATCAAATAATTTTCGCAGGAGACTAACCATACATGTCTATATGAATAAGTAGGCGTCGATGCTAGCTGCGACCTCCCATTCTGCCGAAGTCTCTAAACTGAAGCAGAGTCTGGAGCGGCCAAGGAAGAGCTCAGCCGTGTGAAAAAACAGCTAGAGGACAAGCAAGGTATGCAATGGCCTATTCCGATCTAGAAAGATATGAATTGTTTGTGTTGATCATGTTATCATGATACTTCGTAGGAGCTGCGACTGAGGTGGAGACCCTCAAAAACGCGCTGGCCGAGGCCCAGAAGAGAGCGGCAAAGGAACAAGCCTCCCGTGAAAAACACGAGGCAAGGGTCGGGGAGGTCCAACAGGAGCTCCGGGACGCCGTAAAGAAATGCGAGTCCTTAGAGCGCAAGTTTGCGGACCAAGAGTCCGAACTTGCGAAGGCCCGCTAGAGAGCACAAGAGGCCCGGGTTGAAGCCCAGGGCGCCCTCCAGGAAATCCAGGAGGCCAAGAAAATCGCGGTGGGTAAGGCCTTTATTAGGCAGAGCAAGTATGTGAAGAAAAGGTACCTCTTACTGACCCGGATTTGGAGTTCTCCAGGAGCGTTTGTGGATCTGCCACGTAGTGTTGCCGATGCTGCGGAGTTCTTCCGAGCCAACGAGGGGAGCTCAACGGAGAAGCTGTTCTGGTCGCAATACCTTGCGCCAGAGCATCCAGTGCCCTTTAGTGATCAGCTGAAACAGCTGACCGAACTGCATAGGGTAGCCGAATTGGCCATGAAGGATTTGATAATCCGTTTATGGCTTGTCCAAGCCATACCCAGCAGCTACTTCAGGCTCGTGAAGTGGCTGGTCGATGCCTGCCCTCGGCTTGATGCCATTAAGCGGTCGGTCTGCATGGAAGGTGCGCGGAAGGCCTTCGCCTGTGTCAAGGTTCAGTGGGCGAAGATGGACGTCGTCAAGCTCGCGACCGAGGGACCGCCCGCGGGCAAGGAGCACCGCAGGCCCGAGCGGTATTATGATGATGTCCTGAAGGGATCCCGCTGTCGGCGTTCTGGGAACGGGGGTCCCCAGACTTGCCTGCCTGCGGCCCACGGCGTGGCTGTGCTGCAGGCCTATGCTGCCCATATTCATCAGCGAGGCATTCAAGACCCTCGCGAGGGGCCAAGCCTCGCGAGGCGGACGACGCAAGACCTCCTCAGGAGCGGCCTCACCAGGCTGCCTCGCGAGGAGCGGAGAAATCAAGGCAGGGCAAACCTCGCGAGGCTCTCGTGACGTGAGCCATGACGATCAAGATCAGGCGGGCGCCAGGCGGGCGCCAGCGCGCGCAGTGTCCTTGTTTCCTCTTGGGTGCTAAGGAGGCAAGCGCAGACACGGAGTACCGAGGCATCAAGCAAAGGTTTCCATATTGGTGCAACGAGACCAAGACCAGCGGGACGGCAAGACGGAGGTCACCATGGAGCCCAATGCGGCGTCACCACCAGAGCCTTTTGCAGGCGAAGACCACTTTTGTCAGGATAAGTTGTACTAGCTGTCCCCTTTCAAATCGATCGTTGTTGGCTCCCTTCTCGCTCAATATTTGGGAAGAGGACCAGGGCCTATATAAGTAGAACTAGCCACCACAGTAGGGGGCACGTCATCTCATCTTGAGGGAATCAAGTCCTCACCCACACAAGTTGGCCAAGCACAAGAACACCTCAACCTCAGGAGGCTGTTCTTCCCTTTGTACTGTTCATCATCAGCCCCAGAGGCAATCCACCACCACCACACTGGAGTAGGGTATTACACCACAACGGTGGCCCGAACCAGTATAAATCTCGTGTCTTTTGTGTGGTGAGTTCGTCGAGTTCGTCCGCGAGATCTTAGCGAGCCAGGGCATGGATCGGTAGGGAGGAAATCTTCGCGCGCACCCTAGTGTTCGAACCTTGAGGGTTTTGCCGGAACCCGTCCGACATTTGGCGCGCCAGGTAGGGGTGCGCCAGAGCTTCCTTTCCGTCATTTCGCGTCCAGTTGCTCCGTCGTCTCCATGGCGGACGCTCGCCGTGCTCATGCTGAGCACCGGGCTGCCCTAGCCACCCGCGTCGCACAGACGGCTCCCGTTGGTGGGCCACCTCGTCGTTCTCCATCTCCTTCTGCCAACGCCGCCACCGGCCCGGCGGGGAACGAGCAGCAAGCGTCCTCGCTGCACCCCTCGGTGTGGCGGGACGGCCGGACCGCCACTCCATCGCTGACCCCGGCTGGTTCCTCGTCCCACGCTCGTCGCGCTCCCATGGACGCACGGGCCGCGCTCCTCATGGCGCACTGATGTCTACTACGCAACCTTCTCCTCGTAGACGTTGTTGGGCCTCCAAGTGCAGAGGTTTGTAGGACAGTAGCAAATTTCCCTCAAGTGGATGACCTAAGGTTTATCAATCCGTGGGAGGTGTAGGATGAAGATGGTCTCTCGCAAACAACCCTGCAACCAAATAACAAAGAGTCTCTTGTGTCCCCAACACACCCAATACAATGGTAAATTGTATAGGTGCACTAATTCAGCGAAGAGATGGTGATACAAGTGCAATATGGATGGTAGATATAGGTTTTTGTAATCTGAAAATATAAAAACAGCAAGGTAACTAATGGTAAAAGTGAGCACAAACGGTATTGCAATGCTAGGAAACAAGGCCTAGGGTTCATACTTTCACTAGTGCAAGTTCTCCCAACAATAATAACATAATTGGATCATATAACTATCCCTCAACATGCAACAAAGAGTCACTCCAAAGTCACTAATAGCGGAGAACAAACGAAGAGATTATGGTACGGTACGAAACCACCTCAAAGTTATTATTTCCAATCAATCCGTTGGGCTATTCCTATAAGTGTCACAAACAGCCCTAGAGTTCGTACTAGAATAACACCTTAAGACACAAATCAACCAAAACCCTAATGTCACCTAGATACTCCAATGTCACCTCAAGTATCCGTGGGTATGATTATACGATATGCATCACACAATCTCAGATTCATCTATTCAACCAACACATAGAACCTCAAAGAGTGCCCCAAAGTTTCTACCGGAGAATCAAGAAGAAAATGTGTGCCAACCCCTATGCATAGGTTCATGGGCGGAACCCACAAGTTGATCACCAAAACATACATCAAGTGAATCACGTGATTCCCATTGTCACCACAGATACACACGGCAAGACATACATCAAGTGTTCTCAAATCATTAAAGACTCAATCCGATAAGATTACTTCAAAGGGAAAACTCAATCCGTTACAAGAGAGTAGAGGGGGGGAAGAAACATAAGATCCAACTATAATAGCAAAGCTCGCGATACATCAAGATCGTGCCAAATCAGGAACACGAGAGAGAGAGAGAGAGAGATCAAACACATAGCTACTGATACATACCCTCAGCCCCGAGGGTGAACTACTCCCTCCTCGTCATGGAGATCGCCGGGATGATGAAGATGGCCACCGGTGAGGGATCCCCCCTCCGGCAGGGTGCCGGAACAGGGCCCCGATTGGTTTTTGGTGGCTACAAAGGCTTGCGGCGGCGGAACTCCCGATCTATTTCATTCTCCGATCGTTTTAGGGTATACGGATATATATAGGCGGAAGAAATACGTCAGGGGAGCCACAAGGGGACCACGAGGGTGGAGGGCGCACCCGGGGGGGTGGGCGCGCCCCCTCCCTCGTGCCTCCCTCGTTGCTTTCCTGACATGCACTCCAAGTCTCCCGGGTTGCTTTCCTTCCAAAAATAACTTCTCCAGAAGGTTTCATTCCGTTTCGACTCCGTTTGATATTCCTTTTCTTCGAAACACTGAAACAAGGGAAAAAACAGGAACTGGCACTGGGCTCTGGGTTAATAGGTTAGTCCCAAAAATAGTATAAAAGTGCATAGTAAAGCCCATTAAACATCCAAGATGGATAATATAATAGCATGAATACTTCATAAATTATAGATACGTTGGAGATGTATCAGCATCCCCAAGCTTAATTCCTGCTCATCCTCGAGTAGGTAAATGATAAAAGAAATAATTTATGAAGTGTAATGCTAGCAGGTGCATAAGTTTGATCAATGATAATTTCAATCACCTTTTCTAGCATCATTATATGCCATAACAGTAGCTCATATCATAAAACTTGGCATGATCAAGTAACAAATTATTCACATGTTAAAGTATATATCATAAACTTTCTTGAAAACCAACAAACCATGTTATTAGTCATCAAACAATTACAATTCATCTTATTTTCTGGAAGAGTCTATGTCAGAGCTTTGATTTAGCAAACTCCACATACTCAACTATCATTTAGTCTTCCATGATCGCTACCACTCAAAGCATATTTTTAGAACAAATAGTATTCATCGAACACAGAGAAAGATAGGGGCTTAATGTTTCGCCTCCCAACCTTTTACCTCAAGGGAAATGTCAACAGTAATAATTCATGCTCAAATATATTTGAATGGCCATATATGCCTAGATCTTTCCATACATGATGCTTGCCAACTAAAGAGTAGGTTGGAATGAGAAGGATTACTACTGACTCTTGCATAAATGTAAAAGATAGGCCCTTCGCAGAGGGAAGCAGGGGTTTGCAGAGGTGCCAGAGCTCGAAGCAAAAACAGAGATGAAAATAATTTTGAGAGGTATGCTTTCATTGTCAACATAACGACCAAGAGTTCCCAATATCTTCCATACTACATACATTATAGGCGGTTCCCAAACAGAAAGGTAAAGATTTTTACTCCCCCTCCACCAACAATCATCAATCCATGGCTTGCCCGAAACAACGGTTGCCTCCAACTAACATCAAACCTGGGGGAGTTTTGTTTGCAATTATTTTTTATTTGATTTTGATCTTTTGATCATGGGACTGGGCATCCCAGTTACCGGCCATCTTCTCGTGAATGATGAGCGGAGTCCACTCATCGTGAGAATAACCCACCTAGCATGGAAGATACTGCTAGCCCCTAGTCGCTACATGAGTGATTCGGGCATACAAAACAGATTATTATTTGAAGGTTTAGAGTTTGGCACATGCAAATTTACTTGGAACGGCAGGTAAATACCGCATATAGGTAGATATGGTGGACACTCATGGAAGAAACTTGGTTCAAGGAATTTGGATACACAAGCAGTATTCCCGCTTAGTACAGATATTTTGGCTAGCAAAGGATTCTAAATAGCAAGCACCACATGTTAGAGGGTCCATAACAATATAACTTATATACAAATATACCCAAGCATAACTCATTCTGTTGTCTTCCTTGTCCAACTTCAACTAATTTTCTCAGGTTTGAGAATAATTAATGGGGCTCACAATCATAGAAGATGTCCAAGATAGTATTATATGTGAAATCTCTCTTCCTTCAATATTCTTCCATGAATTGTTCAAGTGACTAATACAAAGTTTGCTAACCTTCAATAAATTTACCACCTCTACTTCTTATATGTGAAGTCATTACTCCCCATGGGATAAGCATATGAAACAGATATAATTTCAGATTTATGACATTCAAACCATTCAACTATTTACTCATAGGATATAAGTGAAGCACACGAGTAAATGACAAACTACTCTAAAAAGATATAAGTGAAGATCAATGAGTAGTTAAATAATTATGTAGCTATGTGAAGACTCTCTCTCATTTAAGAATTTCAGATCTTGTGATATTATTCAAACATCAAGCAAAGCTAAAGAAAATAAAATGATGCTCCAAGAAAAACACATATCATGTGGTGAATAAAAATATAGCTCCAAGTAAAGTTACCGATGAACGAAGACGAAAGAGGGGATGCCTTCCGGGGCATCCCCAAGCTTAGACGCTTGGTTATCCTTGAATATTACCTTGGGGTGCCTTGGGCATCCCCAAGCTTAGGCTCTTGCCACTCCTTATTCCATAGTCCATCGAATCTTTACCCAAAACTGGAAAACTTCACAACACAAAACTCAACAGAAAACTTGTAAGCTCCGTTAGCGAAAGAAAACAAAACACCACTTCAAGGTACTGTAATGAACTCATTCTTTATTTATATTGGTGTTAAACCTACTGTATTACAACTTCTCTATGGTTTATAAACTATTTTACTAGCCATAGAGTCATCAAAATAAGCAAACAACACACGAAAAACAGAATCTGTCAAAAACAGAACAGTCTGTAGTAATCTGTAACTAACGCAAACTTCTAGAACTCCAAAAATTCTAAAATAAATTGGTGGACCTGAGGAATTTATCTAGTAATCATCTGAAAAAAGAATCAACTAAATATCACTCTCCAGTAAAAAGTTGAAGCTAATCTCGTGAGCGCTAAAGTTTCTGTTTTTTACAGCATGGTCATAAAGACTTCACCCAAGTCTTCCGAAAGATTCTACTTGGCACAAACACTAATTAAAACAAAAAACCACATATAAACAGAATCTAGATGGATTATTTATTACTAAACAGAACCAAAAAGCAAGAAACTAAAATAAAATTGGGTTGCCTCCCAACAAGCGCTAACGTTTAACGCCCCTAGCTAGGCATGATGATTTCAATGATGCTCACATAAAAGATAAGAATTGAAACATAAAGAGAACATCATGAAGAATATGACTAGCACATTTAAGTCTAACCCAGTTCCTATGCATAGGGATTTTGTGATCAAACAATTTATGGGAACAATAATCAACTAGCATAGGAAGGCAAAACAAGCATAACTTCGAAACTTTAAGCACATAGAGAGGAAACTTGATATTATTGCACTTCCTACAAGCATATATTCCTCCCTCATAATAATTTTCAGTAGCATCATGAATGAATTCAACAATATAACCAGCACCTAAAGCATTCTTTTCATGATCTACAAGCATAGAAAATTTATTACTCTCCACATAAGCAAAATTCTTCTTATTAATAATAGTGGGAGCAAACTCAACAAAATGACTATCATGTGATTGAAAATTAAGATCAAGATGAAAAGTTTCATGGTTATCATTATTCTTTAAAGCATACGTGTCATCACAATAATGATCATAGATAGGAGGCATGCTTTCATCATAGTAAATTTGCTCATCAAAGCTTGGGGGACAAAAAATATCATCTTCATCAAACATAGCTTCCCCAAGCTTGTGGCTTTGCATATCATTAGCATCATGGATATTCAAGGAGTTCATACTAACAACATTGCAATCATGCTCATCATTCAAAGATTTAGTGCCAAACATTTTAATGCATTCTTATTCTAACACTTTGGCATAATTTTCCTTTCCATCATACTCACGAAAGATATTAAAAAGATGAAGCGTATGAGGCAAACTCAATTCCATTTTTTTGTAGTTTTCTTTTATAAACTAAACTAGTGATAAAACAAAAAACTAAAAGATTCGATTACAAGATCTAAAGATATACCTTCAAGCACTCACCTCCCCGGCAACGGCGCCAGAAACTGCTTAGTTGACGGGGTGTGAGTGCCGCTTACCTAGCCTCCCCGGCAACAGCGCCAGAAAAGAGCTTAGTTGACGGGGTGTGAGTGCCGCTTACCTAGCCTCCCCGGCAACGGCGCCAGAAACTGCTTGATGTCTACTACGCAACCTTCTCCTTGTAGACGTTGTTGGGCCTCCAAGTGCAGAGGTTTGTAGGACAGTAGCAAATTTCCCTCAAGTGGATGACCTAAGGTTTATCAATCCGTGGGAGGTGTAGGATGAAGATGGTCTCTCTCAAACAACCCTACACCCAAATAACAAAGAGTCTCTTGTGTCCCCAACACACCCAATACAATGGTAAATTGTATAGGTGCACTAGTTCAGGGAAGAGATGGTGATACAAGTGCAATATGGATGGTAGGTATAGGTTTTTGTAATCTGAAAATATAAAAACAGCAAGGTAACTAATGGTAAAAGTGAGCACAAACGGTATTGCAATGCTAGGAAACAAGGCCTAGGGTTCATACTTTCACTAGTGCAAGTTCTCTCAACAATAATAACATAATTGGATCATATAACTATCCCTCAACATGCAACAAAGAGTCACTCCAAAGTCACTAATAGCGGAGAACAAACGAAGAGATTATGGTAGGGTACGAAACCACCTCAAAGTTATTCTTTCCAATCAATCCGTTGGGCTATTCCTATAAGTGTCACAAACAGCCCTAGAGTTCGTACTAGAATAACACCTTAAGACACAAATCAACCAAAACCCTACTGTCACCTAGATACTCCAATGTCACATCAAGTATCCGTGGGTATGATTATCGATATGCATCACACAATCTCAGATTCATCTATTCAACCAACACATAGAACCTCAAAGAGTGCCCCAAAGTTTCTACCGGAGAATCAAGAAGAAAACATGTGCCAACCCCTATGCATAGGTTCATGGGCGGAACCCGCAAGTTGATCACCAAAAAATACATCAAATGAATCACGTGATATCCCATTGTCACCACAGATACGCACGGCAAGACATACATCAAGTGTTCTCAAATCATTAAAGACTCAATCTGATAAGATTACTTCAAAGGGAAAACTCAATCCATTACAATAGAGTAGAGGGGGAGAAGCAACATAAGATCCAACTATAATAGCAAAGCTCGCGATACATCAAGATCGTGCCAAATCAAGAACACGAGAGAGAGATCAAACACATAGCTACTGGTACATACCCTCAGCCCCGAGGGTGAACTACTCCCTCCTCGTCATGGAGATCGCCGGGATGATGAAGATGGCCACCGGTGAGGGATCCCCCCTCCGGCAGGGTGCTGGAACAGGGTCCCGATTGGTTTTTGGTGGCTACAGAGGCTTGCGGCGGAGGAACTCCCGATCTATTTCGTTCCCCGATCGTTTTAGGGTATATGGATAGATATAGGCGGAAGAAATACGTCAGGGGAGCCACGAGGGGCCCACGAGGGTGGAGGACGCGCCCAGGGGGTGGGCGCGCCCCCTGCCTCGTGCCTCCCTCATTGCTTTCCTGACGTGCACTCCAAGTCTCCCGGGTTGCTTTCCTTCCAAAAATAACTTCTCCAGAAGGTTTCATTCCGTTTCGACTCCGTTTCATATTCCTTTTCTTCGAAACACTGAAACAAGGGAAAAAACAGGAACTGGCACTGGGCTCTGGGTCAATAGGTTAGTCCCAAAAATAGTATAAAAGTTCATAGTAAAGCCCATTAAACATCCAAGATGGATAATATAATAGCATGAATACTTCATAAATTATAGATACGTTGGAGACGTATCACGCACGAGCTCCTGCGCTACCGCCCGGTCGACGACCTCTACGAGGACTGGCTCGACCGCATCGCCGAGCTCGTCCGCACCGCAGGGGGATCCCCTGCGCCGTCCCTCTCTCTGCCTCACCCTCCGCCAGCTACAGGCGATGTAGCTCACGGAGTGCCTCCACCACCTCTGCCCCAAGACGGCGCCCTAGCGCCAAGGCACGTGGCTCCACGACGCGACCCGCCGCGTCCGGCGCCCGTGCGTGAAGAAAGAAGCTGCCTAGAAGTCTCTCGACCGCAAGAGAACGCTCCGCCACTCCCCGCACCGCCGCGCCAGGATCGTCTGCCGCGGCAGGGCCCCGCGCCGCTTGCTGTGGGCGGCACATGGGCGTCAGGACCAAGCTCCACCTCCAAGACGGGCCCCGGCGACCACGGCCGGCTGCCGCGCCTTCACCCCCGAGCTGCGTAGCGTTGCCTGGCCGGGCAAGTTCAAGCCAGATCTGCCTCCTCGCTACGACGGCACCCCCGACCCCGCGGAGTTCTTGCAGCTCTACGAGCTGAGCATCGAGGCGGCCAACGACAACGAGAAAGTCATGGCAAACTGGTTCCCTATGGCACTCAAAGACGGCGCCCGTTCGTGGCTCCTGAACCTGCCTCCAGGCTCGATCTCCTCCTGGGACGAGATGCGCGACCGCTTCGTCACCAACTTCCAGGGCACTCGCGACCGCCCGCCGGCCACGGGTGACCTGCGCCACGTCAAGCAACAACCAGGAGAGACCCTCCATAAGTACATCCAGCGCTTCAACAACATTCGTCTCAAGATCCCCAAGGTGACGGACGAGGCCATCATCTCCGCGTTCTCTGATGGCGTCCGCGGCATCAAGATGAAGGAGGAGCTCGCTATCCACGAGGAGTAGTGCACATCTCAGGAGCTGTTCAACCTGGCGACCAAGTGCGCAAGAGCTGAGGAAGGGCGCCTCTCCCTCCTCGAGCTGCCGGCTGCGGACCCAGAGGAGAAGAAAACCAAAGCCAAGGACGTGAAGCGCAAGGGAGCAGCCGTGCTCGCAGTGAAGCCGGACACCAAGCGAGGCAGAGACCAGCCCGAGTCATCCAAGAGCAGCCGGCCGTTCTGCGCCTTCCACAACCTGAATACCCACAACACCAGCGACTGTCAAGAGCTCAAAGCCATTCGTGAAGGACGCTTCGGTCGACGCCCCGAGCGCAGCGGCCAGGGCTACGGCCGAGGAGGAGGATGTGGTGGCGGGCGCTGGGACGACCGTGGCCCATGCCAGGAGTGGCGCGACCGGCCTCGTGAGGACTGCTGGCAGGATCATCCTCGCGAGGGCGCCTGGAGAGACCAGCCTCATGAGGATCGCCCTCAGGGCAACGCCAGTCTTCCCCCGTTGCCGCCACCGCCAAGAAGGAATGACGACCACCATCAGGACGAGGGGACTGGGGGCTTCCAGGAGCCGCGCGCTATCGCCTGCATCTTGGGCGGAGCCCAGGCCCCAGCCTTGCAGCGTATCTTCAAACAGTTTGCTCGTGAAGTGAATGCAGTCCTCCCCAAGCTTGAAGCCACGCGCCCGCTCAGGTGGTCCCAGTGCGCCATCACCTTCAACTCGGCAGATCAGCTCAAGTGCGCAGCCACCGCTGGCGCCCTCCCGATGCTTTGTTCACCAGTCATCAGCAACGTGCAAGTCACCAAGACCCTCATTGACGGTGGCGCAGGGCTCAACGTCCTGTCCGTTGACACGTTCGACAACCTCCAAGTGTCGTATGATCAGCTTCAGCCTACCAAGCCTTTCTCAGGAGTGACCGATGGCTCCACCACATCGATAGGGCAGGTCCGCCTCCCTGTCACCTTCGGAGAAAACGCAAGAACTACCGCACCGAGCTCATCGACTTCGACATCGTGCATATCTGTCTGCCATACAACGCCATCCTTGGGTATCCAGCCCTGGCCAAGTTCATGGCGGTGACCCACCATGGCTACAATGTCCTCAAGATGCCGGGAAGCGGCGGAATCATCACGGTCCCATGCGAAGAAAGAGACGTGGTGTGCTCCCTCGAGCGTGCCTTTCAAGCTGCAGCAATCGACGACCCCGACAGCAAGGCGAGGGCCCTCAAGAGGCCATCCCCAAGAAGAAGAAGCAGTTGCGCCATGCCAGACCTCTGGAGGGTGGCGTCGCAGCTGGAACCTCGTCAAGATCAGCGCCTGCTCCAAGGGCGCCTCCCTCCATCGCATAGGAAGGCGCGCCTAGCGCCCTCCTCGGGCAGGGCTCGGGGGCTCTCTTCTGGAGGGCCTCAGACCTTGCCAACATCACGAGGAAGGCGCTCGGGCACCACTTGGAGGTGTGCTTCACGGCACGTTTCCCTCGGGAGGACATAGGGAGAGGAGCGCCCACCGCTCAGGAGTTCATCACCAAGACCGCTCATGAGCTGCAAGACGCCAGGGCCATGCGCGGCGACCGCCGCACATGAAGCGCAGCCCCCCATCCGGGCGAGGATGTTGGGCTGCGCGTCTGCATCGACGTTCCAGGGCTCAACAGGGCCGCGACTCAGGAGCCTTTCTGGCCTTCGCGCGTGGGCCGCTGTGAGGGTCCACCACATAGCTATGTTCGCATGCCTTTCGGCCTGCCGAGCGTGTCGTCAGCCTATCAGCGCAACCTGCAGTGTATCCTGGCAGCTCAAGAGGCCAGGCACCACGCTGTCCTGACAGAGATGGAGACGGTCCTCAGGGAACCACCTGAGCCCCCAGAGCCTTCCGAGGTTCAGGGCCCCGGCGGCTCTTGAGGAGCAGCCCCTTCCCCACGTACCTTCAGTTGCCTCGACATCTCTTCATCAACAGAACTAGGTGACATTTTCCAAGTTCATTCACCTGGGAGCGCCCCTTGGGCTGCATCATTCCCAGGCCGCGTGGGTCCGTCCCTGTGGCATGTATCCCTTTTTCTTCATGTCTTTAGCTACCTTGTTGGGGGCGTCCCTCGGGCTGCATCATCCCCAAGCCGCTCGGGCCTGACCCAGTGGCGTGTATCTTCCCTGCTTTTACCTAAGCTTGTTTGCTTCCCATACCTAACCTATCTACCACCGTCACCTGCCTGACTCTCGCCTCCCATGGGGGCCGCCCACGCCGGCACGGCGCTTGTGCATGGGTCCGTCCCTGCAACATCGACAAATCTGAGAGGCTGAGCTCTGGCTCGCGGCACGCCCCGCGCATGTCACCTCACCAGGCCCTCAGTGTCGCCGCCTCCTCGCGAAGCAACCGGGCGAACCAACAACCATAATGGCAAACCGTGTTTCTCCTTGTGCTGGTTCGCAGGGATCTCATGAGGAGGATAGCAGGCAGGACCACGAGCTTCCTCTTCTCTCGTGCAATCCGCTTGCGCGTTAAAAGGGGGGCTCCTGAGCATCGCGACTCAGGAGCTCTTACTGGCTCTCCAGCCCTCACCCCCTGGCCTTGACCACGGCACGTGACCTGGCATACAAGTGGCGGCTGAGCTCACTCGAGGGCCAGGACCTGAGGACGTAGAGCACGAAGGAGAACATGGGAGAAAGGGAGACTCGTATGGGCCCGACCTGGCTACGTTGCGGAAGCTTGCGCACGAGCCTGGCGCATCACAAGGACTCGACCCCAAACCATCAAGATAAGTCCCGCACTCGGACCAACTAATTGTTGTAGCCTAGGGTTTACGCACGCCGCGGCCCTATTGCGGCCACGTCGCCTCCCTTTCTTGCCTTACCATGGCTGCTTGAGCGCTAAAGGGGACCTCCTGAGCATCGCGCCTTAGGGGCTCTTACTGGACCTCGGGCCGCTCACCTCCCGGCCTTGACCACGGCACGCGACCTGGCATACCAGCGACGACTGCAGCCTTCCTGGGGACCGGGACCTATCAGCGTAGAGCAACAAGCTGTCGCGAGGTTGGAAAGGGGAGACCGAGCCTTAACAGGACATGCGTTCGCAGATTTTCATAATAAGGAAGATATACACAAAAGACATCACAGACCCTTACACGCCCCCACGGGGCACTTCTTGGTTCCTCGCAGGGAACAAGAGATGAGAACCTAGGGGAATCCTATCTACACCCTCCTGCGGCTGACACCATCATCAACAGTGGGCCACGGGAGGCCGGCGCCAACCCCATCCAGATCAGCGGTGGCGGCGGGTGGATGCCGCAGCCCTGCTCCGAGCCCGGCGAGAGCTCGGGGGGACGTAGCTGTCGTCGCTCGTCTCCGGAGTCTCGTAGAGCTCAGGAGAACCGCTGGACTCCCATGAGTCGCTGCTGCTGGAGTAGCCACGAGCTGAGCGCGCGTCATCTTGGCGCTCCCCTCCAAGGCAACACTCCAAGCGGCGGCCCTCCGCGTCGAAGACCTTGAAGAAAAGCGTGGAGGCGCCGTCATATTTGAAGTGGATCATGAGGGCGCCCTTCGCACGGCAAACCCGCGCGACCTCGCCCCAGCCGCAGGTCATGAAGATCTTGCCGGTGGAGACCGCTTCGACCTCTGCTCCGGTCGCCGGAGCATCGCAGTCAGCATGCTGCAGCCAGAGCTCGAGGGGCCCCCTCGGCGGCATCGCATCAGAGAAGAACCGCGGGAAGCGGATCCAAGAGCTTGGAGGCATCGGCGCCCATAGCACAAGCTCGCGCGAGGAATCCGTGGCATGGATTCCAGGGGCAACAGCGCGTGTCACCATCGCACGGTGACCACGGACGCGATGCGGGCGGCGCCGCTCGTCGCTCCGCCCTCCAAAGCCATCGGCTTGGGCGTACAAGGGTAGCAGATACCCTAGAGGAGGCCGCTCGCACCAAGGCCTCATCACCACCTGCATCGCCGCTTCGTCATGACGACGAACCGACCTCTTCTTCGACGGGAGCGGCCCCGGATCATCGCGGGGGGCCTTTCCTTTCTCGTCAGCGGAGAACCTTTGGATCGGCGCCATCGGAGCTGCTACTAGCAATGGAGCAGAGGAGGAAAGAAGCAAGCGAACAAGGAAGAGATGGGCGACGGGGGCTCTGCCCCCCTCCCCATTTATAGCGGAAGAAGGCCAACCGGCGCCTCCCACGATCATAGGTAATGATGGTTTTCCTTGCATGTCGCATGGACTTGTCAAGTCGAGCAGTTGCCGAGGTAGCGTGGGGAAGCGGAGACGCCCACGTCCAATCAACCGCCATGCGTCGACCAAGGCCGCAGGCTTTTAGGGCCCGCGGCACTCCGCACTTGACCTTTGGCTTCGCCTCGAAGCCAAGCCCGAGCGCGCCTTGGGCCCGGGGGCTACTGTCGGCATTCTGGGAATGGGGGTCCCCAGACTTGCCTGCCTACGGCCCACGGCGTGGCTGTGCTGCAGGCCTGTGCGGCCCATCTTCATCAGCAAGGCATTCAAGACCCTCGCGAGGAGCCAAGCCTCGCGAGGCGGACGACGCAAGACCTCCTCAGGAGCGGCCTCACCTGGCTGCCTCGCGAGGAGCGGAGAAATCAAGGCAGGGCAAACCTCGCGAGGCTCTCGTGACGTGAGCCATGACGATCAAGATCAGGCGGGCGCCAGCGCGCGCAGTGTCCTTGTTTCCTCTTTGGTGCTAAGGAGGCAAGCGCAGGCGCGGAGTACCAAGGAATCAAGCAAAGGTTTCCATATCGGTGCAACGAGACCAAGACCAGCGGGACAGCAAGACGGAGGTCACCATGGAGCCCAATGCGGCGTCACCACCAAAGCCTTTTGCAGGCGAAGACCACTTTTGTCAGGATAAGCTGTACTAGTTGTCCCCTTTCAAATCGGCCATTGTTGGCTCCCTTCCCGCTCAATATTTGGGAAGAGGACCAGGGCCTATATATGTAGAACTAGGCACCACAGTAGGGGGCACGTCATCTCATCTTGAGGGAATCAAGTCCTCACCCACACAAGTTGGCCAAGCACAAGAACACCTCAACCTCAGGAGGCTGTTCTTCCCTTTGTACTGTTCATCAACAGCCCCAGAGGCAATCCACCACCATCACACTGGAGTAGGGTATTACACCACAACGGTGGCCCGAACCAGTATAAATCTCGTGTCTTTTGTGTGGTGAGTTCGTCGAGTTCATCCGCGAGATCTTAGCGAGCTAGGGCGTGGATTGGTAGGGAGGAAATCTTCGCGCGCACCCTAGTGTTCGAACCTTGAGGGTTTTGCCGGAACCCGTGATCTGACACCCGCATTGTAGAGGGACAGTGTGCAAAAGATATTATCTTTGAATGAAGGCATTCATGTTATCCTGTCTTGTATTATGAAACAAAGCCAATATGTAATATAATGCTTGTTGTTTGTTTTAAAATTTTGCCTCCTGTGCGGCCGTTTTATTAAATCTGAGAGTTGGCCAGTCGTCGGCTTCAGCCCCCACGTAGGTAGTACGGGGGTGTTCGGGTTGAAACCTAAACACTCTTGATCCAATAGTTTTGGTCCTTGAAGGAGGTGTTTAGCGCAGCGAACCAGGCAATCGGACTATGTGGCTTTATCACCCTCACTTAGCCATAGGAGTTTGATAATAGAAATGTAGGCGCAGCCCCTAGTTAGTATTTGTTAATCCGGACTAGGGTGTTGTAGACACCTGATCGGGTGGAGGCCGATCCGTCGCATACTGCGGTAAAAATCGCAAGAAATTTTAACCTCCGAATAGCTGACCAGCTCTCGCCGCATCATGACAGTTAGTTTTCGGCTTTCTCTACTGAGGTGTTTGCCCGGATAAACCAGAAACTATTTTCATTATAATTTGATTAATATGTCAAAGCGTATTTGTACAAATAATGCGATAAGAAACAGGGCTATTTAACATGCCAAGACCAAGCGAGAGCTGCATGCGGGTCCTGAAAACAGGTAGAGTGGTCGTCAAGAAGACCACCTAGAGATTCCCCCATACGTATATGCTGCTTGCCGCCTTGGTATATCCATCCTTTGAAAGGATCGATGATCAGACCGTCGTGAGGGGCATGCGGAAAAGAAACCAAAAGGGATAAAAAGAAAAGTAAAAGTATGTGTGCCCGGGGAAGGTTGAGCCGTATTATTGACCACAATCGAGTTGTGCCTCCGTCTTTCCCTATGGTATTTTGAGTGCGTAGTTATGTACGTGCGGTACGTACGCCGCCATTTGGTCAGGACTGAGACGGAGGTCGAATTGCTAGTTGAGCTCCTGATGAGCTGGACTGTCATGCTGCAGAGTAGTCCGGACTCGTTTGACAGTGTCCGGGAGCTTGGCCGCCGAATTAAAGTTCTGCTTGATAAGGTCGCTCTGTACTTCCACTGCCAAGGCCGCGGTGTGCTCCTCGGTACGGAGGGAGCGTTTCGTGTTTCCATTGACTGTTATGACACCGCATGGTCCGGGCATCTTGAGTTTTTGATCAGCATAGTGTGGCACCACATTGAATCGAGCAAATGCAGTTCGTTCGAGCAGTGCGTGATAGCCACTGCGGAAGGGGACGATATCGAAGATCAAGTCTTCGCTTCAGAAGTTGTCCGAAGATCCGAAGACGACTTCCAATGTGATTTAGCCCGTGCAGCGGGCTTCTACACCTGGTATTACTCCTTCAAAGGTAGTTTTTGTGGGCTTGATCATTGATGGATCGATGCCCATCTTGTGGACTGTATCCTGATAGAGCAGGTTGAGAGTGCTACCACCGTCCATGAGGACTCGCGTGAGGTGGAATCCATCAATGATTGGATCAAGGACCAGTGCGGCTGAGCCGCCATGACGGATACTGGTCGGATGGTCCCTGCGATCGAAAGTGATCGGGCAGGACGACCATGGGTTGAATTTTGGGGCGACTGGCTCTATCGTGTAGACGTCCCTGAGCGCGCGTTTGTGCTCCCTCTTGGGGATATGAGTAATGTATATCATGCTCACCGTTTTGACCTGGGGGGAAACTTCTTTTGTCCCCCTGTGTTCAGCGGACGGGGCTCCTCGTCGTCGTCCTCACTTTGCAACCCCTTCTCCTTATTCTCGGTATTTAACTTACCAGCTTGTTTAAAGACCCAACAGCTTCTGTTTGTATGATTGGCTGGTTTATCGGGGGTGTCGTGGATCTGACATGGACGATCGAGTATGCGGTCCAAGCTGGATGAGCCCAGATTGTTTCTTTTAAATGGCTTCTTCCGCTGGCCGGACTTGGAGCCACTGAATCTGGCGTTGACCGTCGTGTCATCGGTATTGTCACCGTTGCTTCGACGCTTGTGCCTATTGTGTCGGGGCTTGTTGTTGCTATTTCTGGCTTCAGAGGTGCCAGGTTCGCATGCATTATTATTGCTATAGGCTAGCCAGCTGTCTTCGCCCGTGCAAAAGCGGGTCATAAGTGCCGTGAGGGCTGCCATGGACTTCGGCTTTTCTTGGAAAAGGTGTCGAGCGAGCCATTCATCGCGGATGCTATGCTTAAAGGCCGCTAGGGCTTCGGCATCCAGACAGTCTACGATCTGGTTCTTTTTAGTTAGGAACCTAGTCCAGAATTTCCTGGCTGGCTCTCCGGGCTGTTGAACTATGTGACTTAAGTCGTCGGCATCCCGAGGTCGGACGTATGTACCTTGGAAGTTGTCGCGGAAGGCGTCTTCCAAGTCCTCCCAGCTGCCAATAGAGTTTTCTAGCAGGCTATTTAACCAGTGCCGAGCTGATCCCTTGAGTTTTAGCGGGAGGTATTTGCTGGCATGAAGGTCGTCACCGCGGGCCATATGAATATGGAGAAGAAAGTGCTCAATCCATACCGCGGGGTCTATTGTTCCATCATATGATTCGATATTCATAGGTTTAAACCCTTCTGGGAATTCGTGCTCCATTACTGCGTCAGTGAAGCAGAGGGGGTGTGCGGCGCCTCTATATCGGGCCACGTCGCGACGTAGCTCGGATGGAGTCCATCTGTAGTTTTCGGCACGGCCATGATTATGCTTGTCACGTCCGACTAGATAGCAGTCGTCGCGCGTCGGGGCACGCCCCCGCGATCCGTAGATAGATCTGGTTCCGACCTGCTCTATTTTCCAGGTCCTGCCGCAAGTCATATGTATATCCCCGAGCTATTGTGTCTCCACCTTTACGGCGAGGTGGTATGGGCTGGTGTTCGGCTTGAGTTGTCATTTTGTCCCGGCCACGTGGTGGTCAGTCAGCCGCGTTACGCTCTGATGGTACGGGGTCCAGTGCCTCGTCGTCAAATTGAGTTAGAAGTTTAAGCTTCGGGTAACTTTGGTTGGGCGCTCGAGGCCGTATTCCTCGGCTGCCAGAACATTAGTCCACCTGTCGTTGAGTAGGTCTTGATCAGCTTGAAGCTGCTGCTGCTACTTCTTTTTCATGCTCCTTGCAGTGGCTATTAGCCGGCGCTTAAAGCGCTCCTGCTCGAGAGGTTCCTCAGGCACGATAAAGTCTTCATTGCTGAGGCTCACCTAATCCTTGGAGAGTGGAAGATAATTGTTGTCCTCTGAGTCTTCGTTTATGGCCTGTTCATCAGGGCTAACTTGCCCATCTTCCCGATCGTCCTGTTCGGAGGTTGGCTCGACGGGTTCTTCTTCGTCTTCGGCATCGTCCGGAGTATTGTTGTCTCTCGTGCCGGTATTGCTGTCTTTTCCACGGCGTGATTTAGAGCGGCGCCGCTGACATCGGCGCTTTGGTTGTATCTCAGGAGGTTTATCCTCGACTGGATTCTTCTCATTATCGCCGTTATCCTCTTTGGGTGTATCTACCATGTACACATCATACGAAGAGGTGGTCGTCCAGCGTCCGGTAAACGGCGGGTTTTGGGCCTGCTCTTCTCCGGCATCGTCGTCCATACCGCCGATGTCTTCGGAGCAGTAATCGAGCATGTTAGTTAAGTCCTCGACAGTGGCTATGAAGTGGGTGGTGGGTGGGACATAAAATTCCCCGCTCTCAGCCCCTAGTCCGGGCTGGGCGTAGTTCGGACTTTGCTCCTCTGTAATGACGAGGGATCGCATCAAGTCCAGAGCCTCGCTTAAAGGCGAGGTTTGGCCAGGGAGAAGAGAGTCCGTGGAGTACGGCGGGAAGGAGACTCCTTGGCCGAGCTCACACGATGCTGACTCCGAGGGTTCGGAGCCAGTGTCCGGAGAAGAGTCTGACTTCATGATGGTTACCAGCGACACTACTTCCTTCGGCTCTCCCGCACTAGACTTAGTGGCCGTAGATAGTCCGGCGGCCTCAAGAATCCCGTCTTCGGACCTAGCGATGCGCTCCGGCTCTAAGGCCGGAGCGGAGGTTGGGGTCATGAACCCTTGGAAGATCAAGTCTCCTCGGATATCAGTGACACAGTCCAGATTTCCAAAACTAATCTGGTGACATGGGGTGTAGCTGTCGATCTGCACTAGATGGCCAAGCGAGTTGGCCCGTAGTGCGAAGCCTCCGAATACGAAGATCTGGCCGGGGAGATAAACCTCTCCCAGGGCGGTATTGTTGTAGATGACTGATGGAGCCATCGAACCTTCTGATGATGACACAACGGAACTCTCAATGAAAGCACCAATGTCTGTGTCAAAACCGGCAGATCTCGGGTAGGGGGTCCCGAACTGTGCGTCTAAGGTTGATGGTAACAGGAGACGGGGGACACGATGTTTACCCAGGTTCTGGCCCTCTTGATGGAGGTAATACCATACTTCCTGCTTGATTGATCTTGATGAATATGAAGATTACAAGAGTTGATCTACCGCGAGATTGTAATGGCTAAACCCTAGATGTCTAGCCTGTATGGTTATGATCCTCTCTACGGACTAAACCTCTGGTTTATATAGACACCGGAGGGGCCTAGGGTTGTACAAAGTTGGTTTACAGAGGAAGGAATCTTCATATCCGAACGCCAAGCTTGCCATCCACGCAAAGGAGAGTCCCATCCGGACACGGGTGGAAGTCTTCTATCTTGTATCTTCATGGCCCATCAGTCCGGCCCACGTCACACAGGCCGGACGTCCGAGGACCCCTTAATCCAGGACTCCCTCAACCATCTCCACCAAAGAGCTCCCAAACAAGAGCAATTAGTAGGGCAGCTCCAGTGCCCAAAGCGCCAGTACTACCACGGCGAACCCCAACTCCACCAGTTAGTACACCTATTCCTATGGAGGAAGCACAACCTGCCATTCGTAGTTTAGCATCTATCGCATTTGATGTTGTTAAATCCTATGTGTGTATCTTCCCATCATGGAAGTACTATACTGAAGATGCAGGAAAATGCTAGTTGCAGGTGTTTGTCCAGGAGTTATGTGTAAGTAATGTTATTCATGGCAATTACTTTGCTTTCTCCCATACATTCTACCTCCATGATGGTTATAATACAGCAAATTTTCCCATTTTTCTCAATAGAGACGGACCGATTTGGAAACTCGGGATGAGGTAACATGTGCTAATACCTCTGCTATCTTCAAGAATGCATGGTGGCAGTATCGGAATTACCTGAAGAAAACGTACTTCACTGGCAAAGAAACTCATCAAATTCCCTTACGTTCTCCTAAGACACATTTACTGGACAATGACTGGGAATGCCTTGTTCTATACTGGTCCCCAACCAAGTATGTTGTAAGGTCTATGAGCTCATTTTTTTATTGTTAAGTACTATATTCTTGCATCTTACTGTACTCTGTTCATGTAGAACAAGTGCTTAAACCTAAAGAACAACTTTTCTCATTTAAGATTCCATTGCTATCGTGCATACTTCTTTGCTCTTGTATCACTGTATTTACTCATATGAACTTATTTTTAAATTGAAGGATCCAATCAAAACTCCAATGGCGCAACAGGTATGTTTACACATGTTTCTTTAACAGGTTTGCTCTCATAAATAGCTCTGTTGATTTCAATTTCAATTGTGTATACAATTGACTTCTCATATCATGCACATTACTAGCATCACAACAAAGCCAATAGTGTTGTTGTACATGTAAACCCGTGGTACCCATATGAAATCTTGGTGTGTCGTGTAGTTTCCCACGCTTTGTATTCTTTCAGTGCTGCTTTGTCTTGAACTGGCATGATTTGAACCGTGTCTCTATTTTGATTTGGCAAGACAATGCAGTGACCATAGGACATAGATATATGTTTGTTTGATGCTTTTATTATGTACTACTTGGCAATAGAAGACTTGGTAGTTTAATCCTGTCCACCTTACTAATGAACCGGTTCACTGAAATGAGTTTCATATACTAGTACATGCTAAACCTGTTATGTGTCTCCTTGTTTCTTCTTTTAGAATGCTGACAGAATATTGGGGAAGAGTGCCTTATTAAGCAATGGTAAAGGAAGTAATGCCGATAAAGTTCAGGATAGTGAGACATCCTTGTTGGTCTCCAACAAAGCTGATAAAACAGCTAAGGAAAACTATCTTAAAGACAGTGAGACAACCCCAAAGTCCTCTCTTGGTTTAGTGTTCGAGTTACTGGCCACTACCGCTGGCACAAGCTATTCAAACTTACTGTCTGAATCAGTTCGGTTTCTTGAGTTTCAACTACAAGCGGAAAGATATCGATTAGCTGTGCTGCGACAAGAAGCCGAAGGGCTGCGGAAGTCCCTGGAGCATTCTGATGCATACTTTCTGGTGCAACAGCAAGTGTTGGAGGATTTTAGCGCCAAACGGGACAAAGCTAATAAGCTTGCTAAGCTTGCTAAGCTTATTGCCAGCATGGTGGATACCCAGGATAACGTTTCGTGAGCTCTTTTGAAGTTGTTTCGGCTATGTACTTGTTTTGCTGCCGCGTTTATTTGCACTGGTGGCCAATTTAGACGGCCGGTGTATGTAATATGCTGCTTTGTTCCCTATATTTGCACTGGTGGCGAACTTTGATGCCCAATGGATGTAATATCTGTAATAGCCGTAATAGCCTAGCGTTAGTTGCTTGCTTATTTATTTCCTTATTGTCTTGTTTAGTTGTTTGCTTGTAGTCACCGCAGTTCTTTTTCCGTGTTTTTCTAGTGGCCACAATAACCTATTTTTTTAACTAGGCCACAATAACCATGGCAACACACGGACTGTTGTAACCATGGCCCTCCACGGGCTGTAGGATCCATGGGCCTTCTACGGGCCGTAGGATCCATGGGCCTTCTACGGGCCGTAGGATCCATGGGCCTTCTACGGGCTGTCTCATCTATGGGCTCTCTACGGGCCATATAATCGTTTCGCCAAACATGGGTCATACTTTTTGTGGACCAATAATGGTCCGCAAAATGGGCCGTAAACGGGCAAGAGTTGAAATCATCTATTTTATGGCCCGACCATAATGGGCCGTTAATAGGCCGTATTTGATGACGTTATGAAAACAGCCCAACGGATTAACGGGCCACAAACAGGCCGACTGTAACCACGGGCTGAATTTGGCCCACAAGCAGAATAGGCCAGTAACGGACCGTAAGTAATCGAATTCTGCAAATGAGTCCAAGAATAAATGGGCCCTTAGAAGGCCGAAAGTTAACACGGGCTGGAAACGGCCGACGGAATAATGGGCCGTTAATGGGTATAAAGCGATACACTGTTCATTATGGGCTAGTTTCACCACGGGCCGATAATGGGCCAAGAGTTACAAAGGGCCTCATATGGGCCGAAAGACATCATGGGCCATACATGGGCCGGAAGTTACAACGGGCTGGAATCATATTGGACGGCCCAGATGATGCTACTAGGCCTAATTCGGATAGGCCATAAAGGTCCGTGACTTAGCGGGTTGTAAATGGGCTATATGCGAACAGGTCGTTAACAGGCTTTCCGTGAGCCGGGCTGCTACCTTTTGACCAAGTTAAACGGGCCAGCCTTTTCACTGGAATGGGCCTCTGTTGGGTCGTGCCACTGTTGGGGAACGTAGTAATTTCAAAAAAATTCCTACGCACACGCAAGATCATGGTGATGCATAGCAACGAGAGGGGAGAGTGTTGTCCACGTACCCTCGTAGACCGACAGCGGAAGCGTTATCACAACGCGGTTGATGTAGTCGAACGTCTTCACGATCCGACCGATCAAGTACCGAACGCACAGCACCTCCGAAGTTCTACACACGTTCAGCTCGATGACGTCCCTCGAACTCCGATCCAGCCGAGTGTTGAGGGAGAGTTTCGTCAGCACGACGGTGTGGTGACGATGATGATGTTCCACCGACGCAGGGCTTCGCCTAAGCTTCGCGACGGTATTATCGAGGTGTAATCTGGTGGAGGGGGGCACCGCATACGGCTAAAATATCGTATATCAAGTGTGTTCTTAGGTGCCCCCCTGCCCCCGTATATAAAGGAGCAAGGGGGAGGCCGGCTGCCTATGGGGCGCGCCAAGGAGAGGGGGGGAGTCCTCCTCCTAGTAGGAGTAGGACTCCCCTTTCCTAGTCCTACTAGGAAAAGAAGGGGGAAGGAAAGAGAGGGAGAGGGAGAGGGAAAGGGGGCTGCGCCCCCCTCTCCTAGTCCAACTAGGACTCCTCTGGGAGGGGACGCACCACCTCCTGGCTGCTGCCCTCTCTCTCCCCTCAAGGCCCACTAAGGCCCAATACTTCCCCGGGGGGTTCCGGTAACCCTCCGGCACTCCGGTTAAATCCGAAACTTCTCCGGAACACTTTCGGTGTCCGAATATAGTCGTCCAATATATCAATCTTTACATCTCGACCATTTCGAGACTCCTCGTCATGTCCGTGATAACATCCGGGACTCCGAACAACCTTCGGTACATCAAATCATATAAACTCATAATAAAACTGTCATCGTAACTTTAAGCGTGCGGACCCTTTGGGTTCGAGAACTATGTAGACATGACCGAGACACCTCTCCGGTCAATAACCAATAGCGGGACCTAGATGCCCATATTGGCTCCTACATATTCTACGAAGATCTTTATCGGTCAGACCGCATAACAACATACGTTGTTCCCTTTGTCATCGGTATGTTACTTGCCCGAGATTCGATCATCGGTATCTCGATACCTAGTTCAATCTCGTTACCGGCAAGTCTCTTTACTCGTTCCGTAATACATCATCCCGTAACTAACTCATTAGTCACAATGCTTGCAAGGCTTATAGTGATGTGCATTACCGAGTGGGCCCTGAGATACCTCTCCGACAATCGGAGTGACAAATCCTAATCTCGAAATACGCCAACCCAACAAGTACCTTTGGAGACACCTGTAGAGCACCTTTATAATCACCCAGTTACGTTGTGACGTTTGGTAGCACACAAAGTGTTCCTCCGGTAAACGGGAGTTGCATAATCTCATAGTCATAGGAACATGTATAAGTCATGAAGAAAGCAATAGCAACATACTAAACGATCGGGTGCTAAGCTAATGTAATGGGTCATGTCAATCACGTCATTCTCCTAATGAGGTGATCCCGTTAATCAAATGACAACTCATGTCTATGGCTAGGAAACATAACCATCTTTGATTAATGAACTAGTCAAGTAGAGGCATACTAGTGACACTTTGTTTGTCTATGTATTCACACATGTATTATGTTTCCAGTTAATACAATTCTAGCATGAATAATAAACATTTATCATGATATAAGGAAATATATAATACTTTATTATTTCCTCTAGGGCATATTTCCTTCAGTCTCCCACTTGCACTAGAGTCAATAATCTAGATTACATAGTAATGATTCTTACACCCATGGAGTCTTGGTGCTGATCATGTTTTGCTCGTGGAAGAGGCTTAGTCAACGGATCTGCTACATTCAGATCCGTATGTATCTTGCAAATCTCTATGTCTCCCACCTGGACTAAATCCCGGATGGAATTGAAGCGTCTTCTGATGTGCTTGGTTCTCTTGTGAAATCTGGATTCCTTTGCTAAGGCAATTGCACCAGTATTATCACAAAAGATTTTCATTGGTCCCGATGTACTAGGTATGACACCTAGATCGGTTATGAACTCCTTCATCCAGACTCCTTCATTCGCTGCTTCCGAAGCAGCTATGTATTCCGCTTCACACGTAGATCCCGCCACGACACTTTGCTTGGAACTGCACCAACTGACAGCTCCACCGTTCAATGTAAATACGTATCCGGTTTGCGATTTCGAATCGTCCGGATCAGTGTCAAAGCTTGCATCAACGTAACCATTTACGATGAGCTCTTTGTCACCTCCATATACGAGAAACATATCCTTAGTCCTTTTCAGGTATTTCAGGATGTTCTTGACCGCTGTCCAGTGATCCACTCCGGGATTACTTTGGTACCTCCCTGCTAAACTTATAGCCAGGGACACATCAGGTCTGGTACACAGCATTGCATACATGATAGAGCCTATGGCTGAAGCATAGGGAACATCTTTCATCTTCTCTCTATCTTCTGCAGTGGTCGGGTATTGAGTCTTACTCAATCTCACACCTTGTAGTACAGGCAAGAACCCGTTCTTTGCTTGATCCATTTTGAACTTCTTCAAAACTTTGTCAAGGTATGTGCTTTGTGAAAGTCCAATTAAGCGCCTTGATCTATCTCTATAGATCTTAATGCCTAATATATATGCAGCTTCACCGAGGTCTTTCATTGAAAAACTCTTATTCAAGTATCCCTTTATGCTATCCAGAAATTCAATATCATTTCCAATCAGTAATATGTCATCCACATATAATATCAGAAATGCTATCGAGCTTCCACTCACTTTCTTGTAAATACAGGCTTCTCCAAAAGTCTGTATAAAACCAAATGCTTTGATCACACTATCAAAGCGTTTATTCCAACTCCGAGAGGCTTGCACCAGTCCATAAATGGATCGCTGGAGCTTGCACACTTTGTTAGCTCCCTTTGGATTGACAAAACCTTCCGGTTGTATCATATACAACTCTTCTTCCAGAAATCCATTCAGGAACGCAGTTTTGACATCCATTTGCCAAATTTCATAATCATAAAATGCGGCAATTGCTAACATGATTCGGACAGACTTAAGCATCGCTACGGGTGAGAAGGTCTCATCGTAGTCAATTCCTTGAACTTGTCGAAAACCTTTCGCAACAAGTCGAGCTTTATAGATAGTAACATTACCATCAGCGTCAGTCTTCTTCTTGAAGATCCATTTATTTTCAATGGCTTGCCGACCATCGGGCAAGTCAACCAAAGTCCATACTTTGTTCTCATACATGGATCCCATCTCGGATTTCATGGCTTCAAGCCATTTTTCGGAATCTGGGCTCACCATCGCTTCTTCATAGTTCGTAGGTTCGCCATGGTCTAGTAACATGACCTCCAGAACAGGATTACCGTACCACTCTGGTGCGGATCTTGATCTAGTTGACCTACGAAGTTCAGTAATAACTTGATCTGAAGTTTCATGATCATTATTATTAACTTCCTCACTACTTGGTGTAGGTGTCGCAGAAACTGATCTCTGCGATGATCTACTTTCCAATAAGGGAGCAGGTATAGTTACCTCATCAAGTTCTACTTTCCTCCCACTCACATCTTTCGAGAGAAACTCCTTCTCCAGAAAGGATCCATTTCTAGCAACAAATATCTTGCCTTCGGATCTGTGATAGAAGGTGTACCCAACGGTCTCCTTTGGGTATCCTATGAAGACACATTTCTCCGATTTAGGATCGAGCTTATCAGGTTGAAGTTTCTTCACATAAGCATCGCAACCCCAAACTTTAAGATACGACAACTTTGGTTTCTTGCCAAACCATAGTTCAAAAGGCGTCGTCTCAACGGATTTCGATGGTGTCCTATTTAGAGTGAATGCAGCCGTCTCTAAAGCATAACCCCAAAACGATAGCGGTAAATCAGTAAGAGACATCATAGATAGCACCATATCTAGTAAAGTGCGATTACGACGTTCAGACACACCATTACGCTGTGGTGTTCCGGGTGGCGTGAGTTGCGAAACTATTCCGCATTGTTTCAAATGTAGACCAAACTCGTAACTCAAATATTCTCCTCCACGATCAGATCGTAGGAATTTTATTTTCTTGTTACGATGATTTTCAACTTCACTCTGAAATTCTTTGAACTTTTCAAATGTTTCAGACTTATGTTTCATTAAGTAGATATACCCATATCTGCTCAAATCATCTGTGAAGGTGAGAAAATAACGATATCCGCCACGAGCTTCAATATTCATCGGACCACATACATCTGTATGTATGATTTCCAACAAATCTGTTGCTCTCTCCATAGTTCCGGAGAACGGTGTTTTGGTCATCTTGCCCATAAGGTACGGTTCGCAAGTACCAAGTGATTCAAAATCAAGTGATTCCAAAATTCCATCAGTATGGAGTCTCTTCATGCGCTTTACACCGATATGACCCAAACGGCAGTGCCATAAATAAGTTGCACTGTCATTATTAACTCTGCATCTTTTGGCTTCAACATTATGAATATGTGTATCACTACTATCGAGATTCATTAAAAATAGACCACTCTTCAAGGGTGCATGACCATAAAAGATATTATTCATATAAATTGAACAACCATTATTCTCTGATTTAAATGAATAACCGTCTCGCATTAAACAAGATCCAGATATAATGTTCATGCTCAACGCTGGCACCAAATAACAATTATTTAGGTCTAAAACTAATCCCGAAGGTAGATGTAGAGGTAGCGTGCCGACGGCGATCACATCGACTTTGGAACCATTTCCCACGTGCATCGTCACCTCGTCCTTAGCTAAACTTCGCTTAATCCGTAGCCCCTGTTTTGAGTTGCAAATATTAGCAACAGAACCAGTATCAAATACCCAGGTGCTACTGCGAGTATTAGTAAGGTACACTTCAATAACATGTATATCACATATACCTTTGTTAACCTTGCCATCCTTCTTATCCGCCAAATACTTGGGGCAGTTCCGCTTCCAGTGGCCAGTCTGCTTACAGTAGAAGCACTCAGTTTCAGGCTTAGGTCCAGACTTGGATTTCTTCTCCTGAACAGCAACTTGCTTGCTATTCTTCTTGAAGTTCCCTTTCTTCTTCCCTTTGCCCTTTTTCTTGAAACTAGTGGTTTTACTGACCATCAACACTTGATGCTCCTTTTTGATTTCTACCTCCGCTGCCTTTAGCATTGCGAAGAGCTCGGGAATCGTCTTATTCATCCCTTGCATGTTATAGTTCATCACGAAGCTCTTGTAGCTTGGTGGCAGTGATTGAAGAATTCTGTCAATGACGCAATCATCCGGAAGTTGAACTCCCAGTTGAATTAAGTGATTATTATACCCAGACATTCTGAGTATATGCTCACTGACAGAACTATTCTCTTCCATCTTGCAGCTATAGAACTTATTGGAGACTTCATATCTCTCAATCCGGGCATTTGCTTGAAATATTAACTTCAACTCCTGGAACATCTCATATGCTCCATGACGTTCAAAACGTCGTTGAAGTCCCGGTTCTAAGCCGTAAAGCATGGCACACTGAACTATTGAGTAGTCATCCGCTTTGCTTTGCCAGACGTTCATAACTTCTGGCATAGCTCTTGCAGGAGGCCTGGCACCTAGCGGTGCTTCCAGGACGTAATTCTTCTGTGCAGCAATGAGGATAATCCTCAAGTTACGGACCCAGTCCGTGTAATTGCTACCATCATCTTTCAACTTAGCTTTCTCAAGGAACGCATTAAAATTCAACGGCACAACAGCACGGGCCATATATCTACAATTAACATAGACAAGCAAGATACTATCAGGTACTAAGTTCATGATAAATTTAAGTTCAATTAATCATATTACTTAAGAACTCCCACTTAGATAGACATCTCTCTAATCATCTAAGTTATTACGTGATCCAAAGCAACTAAACCATGTCCGATTAACACGTGAGATGGAGTAGTTTCAATGGTGAACATCACTATGTTGATCATATCTACTATATGATTCACGCTCGACCTTTCGGTCTCTGTGTTCCGAGGCCATATCTGTACATATGCTAGGCTCGTCAAGTTTAACCTGAGTACTCTGCGTGTGCAACTGTTTTGCACCCGTTGTATTTGAACGTAGAGCCTATCACACCCGATTAACACGTGGTGTCTCAGCACGAAGAACTTTTGCAACGGTGCATACTCAGGGAGAACACTTTTATCTTGAAATTTTAGTGAGAGATCATCTTATAATGCTACCGTCAAACAAAGCAAGATAAGATGCATAAAGGATTAACATCACATGCAATCAATATAAGTGATATGATATGGCCATCATCATCTTGTGCTTGTGATCTCCATCTCCAAAGCACCGTGCTTGTGATCTCCATCTCCGAAGCACCATCATGATCACCATCGTCACCGGCTCGACACCTTGATCTCCATCGTAGTATCATTGTCATCTCGCCAACTTATTGCTTTTACGACTATCGCTACCGTTTAGTGATAAAGTAAAACTATTACATGGCGATTGCATCTCATACAATAAAGCGACAACCATATGGCTCCTGCCAGTTGCCGATAACTTGGTTACAAAACATGATCATCTCATACAACACATTATATCACATCATGTCTTGACCATATCACATCACAACATGCCCTGCAAAAACAAGTTAGACGATCTCTACTTTGTTGTTGCATATTTTACGTGGCTGCTACGGGCTTAGCAAGAACCGTTCTTACCTACGCATCAAAACCACAACGATAGTTTGTCAAGTTGGTGCTGTTTTAACCTTCGCAAGGACCGGGCGTAGCCACACTCGTTTAAACTAAAGTGAGAGAGACAGACACCCGCCAGTCACCTTTAAGCAACGAGTGCTCCGAACGGTGAAACCAGTCTCGCGTAAGCGTACGCGTAATGTCGGTCCGGGCCGCTTCATCTCACAATACCGCTGAACCAAAGTATGACATGCTGGTAAGCAGTATGACTTATATCGCCCACAACTCACTTGTGTTCTACTCGTGCATAGCATCAATGCATAAAACCAGGCTCGGATGCCACTGTTGGGGAACGTAGTAATTTCAAAAAAATTCCTACGCACACGCAAGATCATGGTGATGCATAGCAACGAGAGGGGAGAGTGTTGTCCACGTACCCTCGTAGACCGACAGCGGAAGCGTTATCACAACGCGGTTGATGTAGTCGAACGTCTTCACGATCCGACCGATCAAGTACCGAACGCACGGCACCTCCGAAGTTCTACACACGTTCAGCTCGATGACGTCCCTCGAACTCCGATCCAGCCGAGTGTTGAGGGAGAGTTTCGTCAGCACGACGGCGTGGTGACGATGATGATGTTCCACCGACGCAGGGCTTCGCCTAAGCTTCGCGACGGTATTATCGAGGTGTAATCTGGTGGAGGGGGGCACCGCACACGGCTAAAATATCGTATATCAAGTGTGTTCTTAGGTGCCCCCCTGCCCCCGTATATAAAGGAGCAAGGGGGAGGCCGGCTGCCTATGGGGCGCGCCAAGGAGAGGGGGGGAGTCCTCCTCCTAGTAGGAGTAGGACTCCCCTTTCCTAGTCCTACTAGGAAAAGAAGGGGGGAAGGAAAGAGAGGGAGAGGGAGAGGGAAAGGGGGCTGCGCCCCCCTCTCCTAGTCCAACTAGGACTCCTCTGGGAGGGGACGCACCACCTCCTGGCTGCTGCCCTCTCTCTCCCCTCAAGGCCCACTAAGGCCCAATACTTCCCCGGGGGGTTCCGGTAACCCTCCGGCACTCCGGTTTAATCCGAAACTTCTCCGGAACACTTCCGGTGTCCGAATATAGTCGTCCAATATATCAATCTTTACGTCTCGACCATTTCGAGACTCCTCGTCATGTCCGTGATCACATCCAGGACTCCGAACAACCTTCGGTACATCAAATCATATAAACTCATAATAAAACTGTCATCGTAACTTTAAGCGTGCGGACCCTTTGGGTTCGAGAACTATGTAGACATGACCGAGACACCTCTCCGGTCAATAACCAATAGCGGGACCTGGATGCCCATATTGGCTCCTACATATTCTACGAAGATCTTTATCGGTCAGACCGCATAACAACATACGTTGTTCCCTTTGTCATCGGTATGTTACTTGCCCGAGATTCGATCGTCGGTATCTCGATACCTAGTTCAATCTCGTTACCGGCAAGTCTCTTTACTCGTTCCGTAATACATCATCCCGTAACTAACTCATTAGTCACAATGCTTGCAAGGCTTATAGTGATGTGCATTACCGAGTGGGCCCTGAGATACCTCTCCGACAATCGGAGTGACAAATCCTAATCTCGAAATACGCCAACCCAACAAGTACCTTTGGAGACACCTGTAGAGCACCTTTATAATCACCCAGTTACGTTGTGACGTTTGGTAGCACACAAAGTGTTCCTCCGGTAAACGGGAGTTGCATAATCTCATAGTCATAGGAACATGTATAAGTCATGAAGAAAGCAATAGCAACATACTAAACGATCGGGTGCTAAGCTAATGTAATGGGTCATGTCAATCACGTCATTCTCCTAATGAGGTGATCCCGTTAATCAAATGACAACTCATGTCTATGGCTAGGAAACATAACCATCTTTGATTAACGAACTAGTCAAGTAGAGGCATACTAGTGACACTTTGTTTGTCTATGTATTCACACATGTATTATGTTTCCAGTTAATACAATTATAGCATGAATAATAAACATTTATCATGATATAAGGAAATATATAATACTTTATTATTGCCTTTAGGGCATATTTCCTTCAGCCACGTGTCGACGTATCATAGGCACCTTCGGTCCAATGAGTGGATGACATCAGTCCCATTGGTGAGCCGACACGTGGTTCCTCTGGCCATTCAGAATTTTACACGTGGAAAATCCCCATTGGTCCAGGCTGTTAGCGGGTTATCGGATCCAAACCAGAACCCGATAGCTTAATGGCGACCCGTTACGGTGGATGCCATGTGTCGGTTACCCTTGACGAAAGCAATTCTATGACGCACGATTTATCGTCATGTAAGTGGACACTTCCGTGATGATAATTTTGGTAATGTCATGGAACACTTCTACGACAGCACAAGTATGACTATCTTGATTCTGTCATAAAATCATCATGGATTTACATGCATGACAGAAAATGTGACCAACTGTGACAAACACGTATCATCACGGAAGTGTACTTTTTTTGTAGTGATCATTCAATTTAATAAGATGTGCCACAACAGTTTCAGATTCATAACCATAGAAAGGATCAGATTCAACCAAAGTAATTAACTCAGGATCACAGAGAATTCATAATCCTTATCAGTAACAAAGATAGGTGAAGTAGAAAACTTAGGATCATATTGCATTTTAGCATTCAAAGACTTTTCTTTTAGCTTAGCTAACAGTTTCTTAAGATCATCTGTACCATTACAAGCAAGAAAGTCTCTAGCGGTTTCCTCATCCATAATATAACCCTCGGGTAAAACAGGCAATTCATATCTAGGGGGAGAATCATAATCTTCAGTTTCGATAATATCATCAGTTTCAGTAATTTCATTCTCTCTAACCCTAGCAAGTTGTTCATCAAGAAATTCACCTAGTGGCATAGTATTATCAAGCAGAGAAGTAGTTTCATCATAAGCATCATGCATAGCAGAAGTGGCATTATCAATAACATGCGACATATCAGAATCCATAGCAGGTGTAGGTCTCGCAAGTTTACTCAAAACAGAAGGTGAATCAAGGGCAGAGCTAGATGGCAGTTCCTTACCTCCCCTTGTAGTTGAGGGAAAAATCTTGGTTCTATGATCTTTCAAATTCCTCATAGTGATCAACAGATATAAATCCCAAGTGACTCAGAGAATAGAGCTATGCTCCCCGGCAACGGTGCCAGAAAAAGGTCTCGATAACCCACAAGTATAGGGGATCGCAACAGTTTTCGAGGGTAGAGTATTCAACCCAAATTTATTGATTCGACACAAAGGGAGCCAAAGAATATTCTCAAGTATTAGCAGCTGAGTTGTCAATTCAACCACACCTGAAAGACTTGATATCTGCAGCAAAGTACTTAGTAGCAAAGTGGTATGGAAGTAACGGTAACGGTGGCAAAAGTAACAGTAGCAGTTTTGTAGCAATCGTAACAGTGGCAATGGTAAAATAACTTAGCAAAGATCAATATGAAACGAATTCGTAGGCAAAGGATCAATGATGGATAACTATGTCGGATGGCATTCATCATGCAACAGTTATAACATAGGGTGACACAGAACTAGCTTCAATTCATCAATATAATGTAGGCATGTATTCGGAATATAGTCATACGTGCTTATGGAAAGAACTTGCATGACATCTTTTGCCCTACCCTCCCGTGGCAGCGGGGTCCTATTGGAAACTAAGGGATATTAAGGCCTCCTTTTAATAGAGTGCCGCAGCAAAGCATTAGCACTTAGTGGATACATGAACTCCTCAAACTACGGTCATCACCAGGAAGTGTCCCGACTATTGTCACTCCGGGGTTGCCGGATCATAACACGTAGTAGGTGACTATAACTTGCAAGATAGGATCAAGAACACAAATATATTCATGAAAACATAATAGGTTCAGATCTGAAATCATGGCACTCGGGCCCTAGTGACAAGCATTAAGCATAGCAAAGTCATAGCAACATCGATCTTAGAACATAGTGGATACTAGCTAGGGATCAAACCGTAATAAAACTCACTCGATTACATGGTAAATCTCATCCAACCCATCACCGTCCAGCAAGCATGTGATGGGATTACTCACGCATGGTTGTGAGCATCATGAAATTGATGATGGAGGATGGTTGATGATGACGATTGCGACGATTTCCCCTCTCCAGAGCCCAAAACGGACTCCAGATCTGCCTTCCTGAGGAAGAACAGGAGGTGGTGGCGACTCCGTATCGTAAAACGTCATGAATCCATCTCTTTGATTTTTTTCTCCCCGGACGTGAATATATGGAGTTGGAGTTGAGGTCAGTGGAGGTCCATGGGACCCACAAGACAGGGGGCACGCCCTCCACCCTTTTGGACAGCTGGTCGGTCCCCTCTGGTTGATTCTTTCGCCAATATTTTTTATTTATTCCAAAAATAATCTCCATGAAGTTTCAGGTCATTCCGAGAAATTTTATTTCTGCACAAAAAGAACACCATGGCAATTCTGCTGAAAATAGCGTTAGTCCGGGTTAGTTCCATTCAAATCATGCAAATTAGAGTCCAAAACGAGGGCAAAAGAGTTTGGAAAAGTAGATACGATGGAGACGTATCAACTCCCCCAAGCTTAACCCATTGCTTGTCCTCAAGCAATTCAGTTGATAAACTGAAAGTGATAAAGAAAAACTTTTACAAACTCTGTTTGATCTTGTTGTTGCAAGTATGTAAAGCCAGCATTCAAATTTTCAGCAAAGATTATGAACTAACCATATTCACAATAACATTTGGGTCTCACATTTACTCATATCAATGGCATAATCAACTAACGAGCACTAATAATGAATCTCGGATGACAACACTTCTTCAAAACAATCACGATATGATATAACAAAATGGTATCTCGCTAGCCCTTTCTGAGACCGCAAAACCTAAATGCAGAGCACCCTTGAAGGTGAAGGACTGACTAGACATTGTAATTCATGGCAAAAGAGATCCAGTCACAGTCATACTCAATATAAATTAATAGCAATGCATACAAATGACAGTGGTGCTCTCTAACTAGTGCTTTTTATAAGAGGATGATGAGTCAGCAATAAAAGTAAATAGATAGGCCATTCGCAGAGGGAAGCAGGGATTTGCAGAGGTGCCAGAGCTCGAGTTTTTGAAATAGAGATAAATAATATTTTGAGCGGTATGCTTTCATTATCAACATAACAACCAAGAGATCTCGGTATCTTCCATACTAGATACATTATAGGCGGTTCCCAAAGTAGATACGATGGAGACGTATTAACAACCGAGGTGACCACGATACACCAGGGCGCGCCTGCCCTTCCTGGCACCCCCTGGTGGGTGGTGGGGCCCTCGGGCACCCTCCCGACTCTGTTTTCCTTCCATATGCTCGTCTCTCAAGATAAAAAAATCTTTATATATTACCCCGGGCGATTTGACCACCGCATCACGGAGAAATCTTTTGTTCCTGTTTCGTGTTGTTTTTTTGACAAATCTAGATCACCATGGCCGCACCAAGCTCCTGCAAGGACAAGTTCTTCGAGAGGGTAATCAATCCCTACTTGTGGGAGGTGATGAAGCACCCTCAAGCCATTGAGATGCGTGAGGGGGTGCTCCACATCCGGGATGTTCAGGGGCCCAAGAAGACGGGAACAGTGGAGGCTAGGCTCGAGGCGGTGGAGCAGGAGGTCTTCAAGTGCCAAGGGATGGTGGAGCATGGACTCAATGCCAATCACCTCATGATTACAGAATTCTCCCATGATCACAAGGTGGATGGCTGGTCTATGAAGGACATCGTCTTCACCTTCAACGAGCAAATCAATTTTCCGCAGAGCCAAATCCATGATCTTCAAAATCAAATCTTTGAGTATGAGGCAAGATTTAAAGGTATGAGTTTAGCTGCCAGTTGCAGGACTCGGGAGACTTCTACTTCCTCTTATGATGGTGAGCCTCTGCCACGGAAGCTGGAGGATAAGATTGCTACTACCTCATCACCACTACCATCATCATCTTCCCCACCAAAGGAGACTTGGGTACATAGGTATGGGCACTCTCCTTGGCTTGTGCCAAGCTTGGGGGAGATGCCCCGATATCGTATCACCATCACTTTTCCTACCTTTACCTATCTTAGTTCGTAGGACTGGGCATTCGGTAGAAACCGAAATTTCGGTTTCTGCTGTTCGGTTTATTTGTGAATTCAGTTAGCAAAAATGAAAACCGAAATAAACACAAAAAACCAGCTAACCGAAATTTCGGTTAACCGACCGGTTCGGTTCGGTTTTTAGTTTAGACCGAACGATGCCTTGTGTTGAGCGCTTCCATTCTCAGGAACATATTATATCATCGAGCGCTCTGTCCTCTTGTGCATGGCCAGTCGAGGTGGGACTAAACCAGCATCACCTCCTATCGTCATGTTGTGTTTGGGCTCTGAAATCACGTGGCTAGCCCATACCTATCGGTCTGTGCAGCGCATCTAGGCCTTGGGTCATTCATTCACTCTTATGGCCGGACACGTGCGTGGCCGCAAGCGTTGACGAGACGCGTCCCTAGTGACGACTGGCAAGTACTTCGGTATTTCTTTCGGTTAGCGAGCCTAATACTGAACTGGAAGATCTGAATTCGGTTATTGAAAGTAAAAACTGATTTTAGCTGTATCTGCAATAAAAACCGAATATTCGGTTTTCCCGGTTTCGGTATTCGGTTTGTCGGTTTTTATGCCCACCCCTATTAGTTCGATCTTTAGCTATTTCATGATTTAGTTGAATAAAATTTTAGTACGATCTATTTTCGAGTTCTAGTTTTGTGATCTATCTATCTATGTAATCGAGTGAGAGTTATATAATAAAGTATAGTTTGAGTTTTTTCTTCTTTACTTTTATGTTTCAATCAAAATAAAAGTAAATAATAGAAAGGATCATATGCTAATCTTATGGTAAGTAATGAAATCACATAAGGAAAAGTATAAGTGGTAAACTTTTTTGAAAGTTGACAAACATAGCATTGGTCAATAATGCAATTCATGAAAGAATTAATAAGGAAAGAGAAGATTCACATGCAAATATACTATCTTGGACATCTTTTATGATTGTGAGCCCCCACTAAATATCTTATGTCAAACGGTTGATGTTGGACAAGGAAGACAACGTAATGATTTATGCTTGTTCATATTCACATAGAAGTTATATTGTCATAGATCCTTCAACATGTGGTGCTTGCTCAATATCTTTGCTAGCCAGAATTTCGCACTAAGTAGAGATACTACTTGTGCATCCAAAAACCCTTAAACACAAACTCTTACTTTGAGAGTCCAACATACCTGCCTATGGATTGAGTAAGATCCTTCAAGTAAGTTGTCATCGGTGCAATAAGGCAATAAAAATTGCTTCTAAATGTGTTTGATCATTTAGTGTAAGAGAAATTAAGCACTGTACGAACTAGTGATGACAAAGTAATAAAAGCGACGGACTGCATAATAAAGGTTGCTATGATGGGGGGCAATATAACGTGACGTTCTTTTGCATTAAGAGATTGTGCATACAACTAAAAAGCGCATGACAACCTCTGCTTCCCTCTGCAAAGGGCCTCTCTTTTACTTTTATGTATTTACTATGCAAGAGTCAAAGTATTTCCCTCTATTCCTTTTTATTTTTCTCTTTGGCAAGCTCCATGTGGTGGGGAAAGATCTAGGTACATATATCCAGTTGGATGTGAATGATCATGATTTATTATTGTCGACATCACCCTTGAGGTGAGTAAGTTGGGAGGCGAAACTATAAGCCCCTATCTTTCTATGTGTCTGGTTGAAACTTTTTGCTCGTTTATACGTTGTGAGTGTTAGCAATCATACAAGATTAAATGATGGTTGAGTATGTGGACTTGCCAAAAGGCTCCGATACGTGACCCTTCCTGAAAATATGATGAATTGTAGTTGCAAAGTTGACTGAGAACATAGTTTGTTGGTTTTCAATAAAGTTTATGCTTTTTACTTCGATGTTTTCATGAATTGTTATTTGTTCATGAGAAGTTATATGATAGAGCTTTATGATAAAGTTTGTTGTTGTTATAGTAATAAGCATGATGCTACTATATCTGTATTTTGTTTTTATCGACACCTCTCTCTCTAAACATGTGGACATGAATTTCGATATCGGCTTTCACTTGAGGACAAGCGAGGTCTAAGCTTGGGGGAGTTGATACGTCCATTTTGCATCATGTTTTCCTACTGTTATTTATAATGTTTTTATGCATAATAATGCTTTATGGAGTAATTTTAATGCCTTTTCTCTCATAATATGCAAGGTTTGCACAAAGAGGGAGAATACCGGCAGCTGGAATTCTGGACTTGAAGAAACTATGTCACCTATTCTGCACAACTCCAAATGAGCTGAAATTTTACGGAGAATTGTTTTGGAATGTTTAATAATTATTGGAAAAAAACTACCAGAGGGGATCCACCTAGTGCCCACAAGACACCAGGGCACGCCCTGGTGGGTGGTGGGCAACCCAGCCCACCCCACCTCTGGTGCCCATCTTCTGGTATATAAGGTATTTTGACCTAGAAAAAAATAAAGAGAGGACTTTCGGGACTGAGCGCCGCCGTCTCGAGGCGGAACTTTGGCAGGAGCATTTTTGCCCTCTAGTGGCGCGATTTCGCCGGGGGAACTTCCCTCCCGGAGGGGGAAATCGAAGCCATCATCATCACCAACAACCCTCTCACATTTGGGAGGCCAATCTCCATCAACATCTTGAACAGCACCAACTCATCTCAAACCCTAGTTCAGCTCTTGTGTTCAATCTTTGTACCGGAACCTCGGATTGGTACCTGTGGGTGACTAGTAGTGTTAATTACTATATGGTTTATTTGGTGGAAGATTATATGTTCATATCCATTATGCTATTTAATACCCCTCTGATCTTGAGCATGAATATCATTTGTGAGTAGTTATCTTTGTTCTTGAGGTCACGGGAGAAGTCAGGTTGCAAGTAATCATGTGAATTTGATATGTGTTTGATATTTTGATGATATGTATGTTGTGATTCCCTTAGTGGTGTCATGTGAACGTCGACTACATGACACTTCACCATCTTTGGGCCTAAGTGAATGCATTGTGGAGTAGTTATTAGATGATGGGTTGTTAGAGTGACAGAAGCTTAAACCCTAGTTTATGCCCTACTTTGTAAGGGATTGATTTGGATCCATATGTTTAATGCTATGGTTAGATTTTATCTAATACTTTTCTCGTAGTCGCGGATGCTTGCGAGGGGATTAATCATAAGTGGGAGGTTTTTTCAAGTAAGAACAGCACCCAAGCACCGGTCCACCCACATATCAAAATATCAAAGTAGCGAACGCGAATCAAACCAACATGATGAAAGCGACTAGATGAAATTCCCGTGTGCCCTCAAGAATGCTTTGCTTATTATAAGAGACCGTTTTGCCCTGTCCTTTGCCACAAAAGGATTGGGCTACCTTGTTACACTTTATTTACCTTTACTGTTACTTGCTCGTTACAAATTATCTTGCTATCAAACTACTTGTTACCGATAATTTCAGTGCTTGCAGAAATTACCTTGCTGACAACAACTTGTCATTTCCTTCCGCTCCTCATTGGGTTCGACGCTCTTACTTATCGAAAGTACTATGATTGATCCCCTATACTTGTGGGCCATTAGCCTCCATCTCATGTTCTTCATCGGGAGGGCTGATCTAGAGTCCGTTCGGGGCTCCGGGGAGGGGGATTCGACGCCGTCGTCATCATCAACCATCCTCCATCACCAATTTTATGATGCTCACACCGGGAGTGAGTAATTCCTTCATAGGCTTGCTAGAGGGTGATGGGTTGGATGAGATTTATCATGTAATTGAGTTAGTTTTGTTAGGGCTTCATCCCTAGTATTCATTATGTTCTGATATTGATGTGCAATGACTTTGCTATGCTTAATGCTTGTTACTAGGGCCCGAGTGCCATGATTTTAGATCTGAAACCTTTATGGTTTCATGAATATATTTCTGTTCTTGATCCTATCTTGCAAGTTGTATGCACCTATTACGTGTTATGATCCGCATACCCCAAAGTCACAGAATTTGGGATTCTTTTCGGTAATTACCGTAGTTTGAGAGTTCGTGTTTTCACTATGCGCTAATGCTTTGTTCCAGTTCTCTATTAAAAGGAGGCCTTAATATCCCTTAGTTTCCCCATGGAGCCCGCTGCCACGGGAGGGTAGGACAAAAGATGTCATGCAAGTTCTTGTCGCAAGCAGGCATGACTATATACGAAATACATGCCTACATTACATTGATGAATTGGAGCTAGTTCTGTGTCGCCCTAGGTTATGATTGTTACATGATGAATATCATCCAACATAATTATCCATCACTGATCCAATGCCTACGAGCCTTTCGCATATTGATCTTTGCTAAGTTACTTTTGTTGCTGCTGTTGCCGTTACAATCACTATAAAACTGCTACTGTTACTATTATCGTTGCTATTGCTACTGTTACTACTGCTATCAAACTATCATATTATTGTGCTACTAATCACTCTGCTACAGATATTTAGTTCTCCGGGTGTGGTTGAATTGACAACTCAACTGCTAATACTTGCAAATATTCTTTGGCTCCCCTTTTGTCGAATCAATAAATTTGGGTTGAATACTCTACCCTCGAAAACTGTTGCAATCCCCTATACTTGTGGGTTATCAGAAGGCGTGGTGCATTCTGATGGCTCTCTCTCTCTCTCTCTCTCTCTGAGTACGTGGTGGTGGAGGGGTATAAATAGGCAGCACCAAAAATCCAACCGTTACAAGTCTTTGACCCAACTCGGTGACACCGACATGAAAATCTCGGTGAGACCGACTAGTGTAAAAGACTTGACCGTTAGGCTTTTCGGTGAGATCGAATAGAACATCTCGGTGAGACGAAGTGCAATGGCTAGGGCAAGATCTCGTTTCGGAAATTCTGATCGGTTCATCTTGGTGAGACCGAGATCCATTTCGGTAGAGTTTGGCATGTGGTAGTGTATGGTTCATCTCGGTGGATCCGGATGGGAATGTTTCGGTGGGACCGAGATGGATATTTAGGGTTTTGGATAGGAGTGAAGTGGAGAAGTAGTTGAGGGTTTTGGATCAATATCACTAAGCATTTTGACCAATTGACTCATGACCAAAACCTCATCCCCTTTTAATAGTATTGGCTTTCCTATGGACTCAATGTGATATTGGATCACTTAACCAAAAATGTAGAGTCTTGGAGCTTTGCCCATCACTGTCCATAGAATTTTGAATGGGTCCACATCCTCATGTCCTTGCCATGCCACCATACTTCTTTGAAACATACTAGATAAAAGTGTTAGTCTAACAATATGTATGTTGACATTGATTACCAAAACCACCAAGGGAGAAAATGTGCTTTCAGCCAACTAGATTGATTTATCTTCAGTGGGAGAGGTTCTTTGTGATGGGTTCAATCTTGCAGTGCTCTATATCCCAGTGATAGCAGGGGACAAGACACGTATTTGTATTGTTGCCATTAAGGGTAAAACGACGGGGTTTATTCGTATTGATTGGGTTTACTTTTTCTACATCATGTCATCTTACTTAAGGTGTTACTCTGTTTTTCATGAACTTGATACCATAGATGCATGCTAGATAGCGGTCGATTGGTGGAGTAACAGTAGTAGATGCAGGCAGGAGTCAGTCTACTTGTCTCGGACGTGAGGCCTATATACATGATCATTGCCTTGGATATCGTCATAACTATGCGCTTTTCTATCAATTGCCCAACAGTAATTTGTTCACACACCATATGATATGTGTTCGAGAGAGAAGCCTCTAGTGAAAATTACGGCCCCTGGGTCTACCTTAATCATATTATAAAAACCAAATTCCTTTGCTACAATTTAATTTCTTTTATTTTGTTTTGCAATTTATCCATCTACCTATAGAAGATTTGATCCTTGCAAGTAACGAGTTCAAGGGGATTGACAACCCTCTTGCCCACGTTGGGTGCAAGTATTTTCTTTTGTCTGTGCAGGTGTTGTTCATGAGGCTTCACGTGATTCTCCTATTGGTTCGATAAACCTTGGTTCTCATTGAGGGAAATACTTATCTCTATTGTACCGCATCTCCCCTCCTCTCAGGGAAAACCCCAACGCAACTCACAAGTAGCACCAGCCTCATCCTCCTTCTTTGCCGCCTTCTTCTGCTCGGCCTCGTGCTTCCAGAAGAACTCAGCGCTCGGCTTGGGCATACTCCGATGCTCCCACGTGAACCTCGCCATCGCCACGTCGTCACAATTGCCGGGAGCAACGAGAATCGCTGACTTCATCTTCTCCTCCTCCTCCTCCTTCTTATTTTCCATCCATTGAATATTAAGATTCTTTGGCCCGATTAGCTCCACGTCCACGTGAGTCTCGATCTCTAGAAAGTTCATCAAGTGCCTCGGCCGGCCGAAACATCACGCAGCAAGGTCTCGGACGTGAGGCCTATATATGTGCGGCCATGTCGACAGAGTCGAACAATGTCGATCCAGTAGTGATAGCCATCACACTGGAACTCCACGCCGAAGTTCTTGGACGGCTTCTTCCGCACCTCAAAGAAGTTGGACTTGCTCTTGAGATTTTCTTCGGCGACATGGCGGTGGTGCGGCTAAGGATTGAGCGACAGTGGCTTCGAGAGGAGTGGCGGTGGCCAAGCGTCGAGACGAGGAGTGGGGCAGCGAGTGAGCTTCAGATCGAGCACAGGGACGGCAGCTGAGTTTCAAATGTGGCAGGACACAATGAAGGAGCTCGAATTGAGCGGTGGTGCGGCGGCAAAAAGTAGTCGATGCGGCTGATTTGCATGTGGGGCAGCGGAACCAGCGACGGGGTCCGGTGGGCGGGTAGTGCGGCGGTGGTGTGCTACGGGAGGCAAGGAGATGGTCGTGCGGTGGGTGGGGGAAGAAGAAGTGATGGTTGGTGGTTCACATGCATGTGGTCGTTTTACATCAGCGGTCGGCTGGTGGTGTATATTTGTATCTTCAAGTGTTTTATTTTACATCACTTGGAGCAGGTGATGTAAAAATTTATAAATCTACATCATTTGTTGGAGCAACGTTTTTAGGCCTTGGTACACCTTTTACATCACCAAGGCCTAAAAACGTTGCTCCAATAGATGTAGATGTAGATGTATAAATAACCACATTTTACGTCACCAAGGCCTAAAAAGTTGCTCCAACAAATGATGTAGATGTAAAAAATGCACATCACCTGCTTCAAGTGATGTAAAATACAACACTTGCTGATCCAAATACACATCACTAGCAGCCGTCTGATGTAAAAAAACGTCCAACTGCTCGTGAACCCCCCAACCGCATGAAATTTCCCCTTCCCTCCCCCGACCGACAGCCTACCTCGATCCTCCACCGCGCCGCCGGCCTGCTGCACCCTGCTGCCGGCAGATCCGGCCTCCCAACCCCCGTCGCAGCCAGATCTGCAGCTGCTCCGCCACCCCAATTAACCAACATTTCACTTCTCCGCTGTCGCTGCTTGTTGCGCCATTCGAAACTCGCCCACCGCCCCACTGTTTGTCTCCAAGCTCGATCGCCGCCCCGCTGCTCATCCTCCAACTCGGCCTCCGCCCCGTCGCTCATATCCAAGCTCGTCCCCAAGCCGTAGCCGCTTGCCCGCCTCCGCGCTGGTCATCTCGATCCGCAGTCGCGCCACCGCCATGCCATCGAAGAAAGTATCCAAGAGCAAGACCGGCTTATTCTGGTGCGTAAGAAGGTGTCCAGGAACTTCGGCGTGGAGTTCCAGTGCGATGGCTATCGCTACTGGATCAGCACATTCAACTTTGTCGACATAGTTGCGTGTGCATACGACATCGCCGCGTGGCGTTTCGACCAGCCGAGGCACGAGATGAACTTCCTAGAGATTGAGACTCAGGCGGACGTGGAGCTAATTGGGCCAAAGAATCTTAACATATGGCAGAAGGAAGAGAAGAAGGATGAGAAGAAGAACAACAAGAAGAAGAAGCCGGTGATTCTTGTTTCTCTGGCGATAGTGATGACGCGGGATGGTGTGGTTTGCGTGAGCATCCGGAATATGTCCAGGCCGAGCGCGAGTTCTTCTGTAATCCCGAGGCCGAGCAGAAGAAGAAGAAGGCGGTGAAGAAGGAGGAGGAGGCCAACCCCTCGACGGTGATCCCGTCGAGTCCAACTCGTCTAACTGGGATGACTCGGAGGAAGAGTATGTTCAAGAGCGACGATTAGTAGTTTTATGTTCGATGAAGTTGAAGTAGACTCGGAGTGGTAATAGTTTGATGGATGTAGTAGTTTGAACTATGTTTAATTATGTTTTATGAACTATGTTTGCTTCAAATTAACTTTCTATGCTTCAAATGATGTAGTAGTTGAACTAGTTTCACATCATGTATTTACATCATCTGTTGGAGCACTAGTTTTACATCACCAATTATACATCATCAGTTGGAATTGGGTGTTTTTTGGTGATGTAAAAAGCACTTTTTGGTGATGTAAATTATACATCTAGCACTTTTACATCTTCAAATATACATCTTCTATTGGAGATGCTCTAAGGGCATCTACAACGCTCGGCGCTAGCATAGTCACCAGGATCGAATTCTTGGTCGATGGGGTAGTTGGGCCATCCAACCATGGCGCCAGGCCCGACATCGATCCACGCAACATCTAGTGGCGAGCACTTAGCTTTTTTTCATTCGCATGAGTTGGAACGATGTGCCCACTGCCTGGTTTTACGGCCAGTTAGAGGTTAGTTAGCACCTATTGTTAGCAGCAGCGTTGGGTTAGCGAGCGCTATGATGATTTTTTAATTTACAACATTTATTTATTTTCCTCCATAAGCGCCTATGTAAGCATCTACCGTCGAAGATGACATCAGGCGTTGTTTGTTACAATGCTGGAGGCTAATTAGCAAGCGCTAGGAAAACTGGCTGTCGCACAAGCGCTTTACCCTGCATAGCAAAAAATGCACAAGCACTCGCTTCTAATTTTTGTGTCGATGCCTCGTACGATGCCAGGAATCAACGTCCCAACCGCCCATTGACCTAGGAATTAATCCTGCTGCCCGCGTTGGACATGCCCTTAGGTGCTTTGGGATGGATCAGTGGTTGGGTTGCGCCCTTTCTTGGGGCGTTGGGTTGACCGAATTGCCCCTCCCGACGCATTTGCTTATGCATGACATTGTAGCAGGGATCTGGTATATATGCTCAGATTGCTCAATGATGAGGATAAAATGATTAAATACAAAAAATGATAAAATGAGAGATGATTAGGTTGAGTGGGATGGTATTTTTTTTCCTTGTCACATTGCAGCGGTGAAGAAGGTTTGTGAAGAAAATTAGAATTAGATGGGACTAAGAAAAAAGCTGAAAGATACTTGAAGTCCATCATCCCTATTGCTTCCTGACACGTCATAGACAAAAATGGTCCATACATGTGGTGCAGTTATTCTTGGTTTTGGTCAAGCCAAGTTTATCCTACCAGTGCTCTTGCCGGTGGAAAAGGAGATGCAATCCATGAAGAACTAGCTAGGAAAGTGAATTTTGACAAGGAAAATGTGAAATTGTTGGACCTAGAGAAAAAAAGATGGTCCCAAATGGTATGGGTTGGCTACTCACCCTAGTGGGCCTTGGCTGGGGTCACAAAAATATGGGCCGACCCAGGTCCTCGATGGCAGTCGGGTGAGAGAGATAAGATCTAGGGTTCCGAGAGTGGTCTTTGTCCCTCCCACTCTCTGTCTTCCCCATCGCCATCCCTGCCACGGTCGCTGCCCCCTCACCACAAAAGTTTGAGAGATCCTTTGTCAGGTAGTTGCAGCGCGACCAATGGAGCGTGGGGCATGCAACCTTCGCTCCCCCTCGTGGTCGCGTTGCAGGCAAAGAGTGCGACCGTGTGGGGAAATTGGACAAAAGAGAAGAGGATCGTCGCTGGGAAGATAATCAAAGGGCTCGACAGGAGGATTGGAGGCGTAAGGAAGAAAGGGAGGCGGAGGTAAGATGAGAGAAGAAGGATTGAAGAGACACATAGTCAAAGAACGAAAGATGGATGAGGCCCACAGGGTTGAGAAGCACAAGGAGGAACAATTGATTGCAAGAGAGAATCGAAGCCTGGCGAAGAGAGGAGGACATCAGGGTGATGAAAGCCGATGGAGCCACATGCCAGAGATGATGGTGGCTGCGTCTGCATCTGCGATGGGAGGGACAAGATCGGTAACCGTTGATACGTCTCCATCGTATCTATAGTTTTTGATTGTTTCATGCCATTATTTTAGAACTTTCACATATTTTCGGCAACAATTTATATGATTTTCTTGGACTAACATATTGATCCAGTACCCAGTGCCAGCTCCTGTTTGTTGTATATTTTTTGTTTCATAGAAAATCCATATCAAACGAAGTCCAAACGCAATAAAATTTTACGGAGATTTTTTTGTAATATATGTGAATTTTTGGTGCAAGAATCAACACAAGGGGTGGCCCATATGTCCCACAAACTCACACAACACGCCCCCTACCCTGGGGCGCACCTGGCAGGCTTGTGGCCACCCAGTAAGTCCGTTGTGGTGTCCTTCTGCCTCAAGGAAGCTAATATCTGGAAAAAATCTTGTTAAAATTTTATCCCAATCGGAGTTACGTATCTCCGGGAATATAAGAAACGGTGAGAGGCCAGAAAACAGGAACACAGAATAGGGGAGAGAGAGAGAGAGAGAGAGAGAGAGAGAGATCCAATCTTGGAGGGGCTCCTCCCCTCCGAGAGCCATGGCGCCCAAGGACCAGAGGAGAAACCCTCCTCACATCTGAGCGAAGGCCAAGCAAGAAGAAGGAGGGGGGCTCTCACCCCCTCTCTCCTGGTGGAGCCAGAACAATGCCCGGGGAACATCGTGTAACGCCGATCTACTCCAACAACTCCTTCATCTTCATCAATACCTCGATCACCTTCCCTCATCTATTATCAGTGGTCCACTCTCCCACAACCGTTGTACCCCATGCTTGAACATGGTGCTTTATGCTATATATTATTATTCAATCATGTGTAGCCATCCTATGATGTTTGAGTGGATTTCTTTTGTCCTATGGGTAGATTGATGATCTTGATTGGTTTGAGTTGCATGTTTTATTTTGGTGTTGTCCTATGGTGCCTTCCGTGTCCCGCAAACGTGGGAGATTCCCACTGTAGGGTGTTGCAATACGTTCATGATTCGCTTATAGTGGGTTGCGAAGTGACAGAAGGTTAAACCCAAGTAAGGGGGTTGTTTCGTATGGGAGTAAAGAGCACTTGACACTTAATGATATGGTTGGATTTTACCTTAATAATCTTTAGTAGTTGCGGATGCTTGCTAGAGTTCCAATCATAAATCCATATGATACATGTACAAAAATTATGTTAGCTCATGCCTCTCCCTCATATAAAATTGCAATAGTGATTATCGATCTTGTTATCAATTGCCTAGGACAAACTCGCAAATCTTACCACCACTTTTCCACACTAGCTATACTAACTTAATTGTTCTTTTATTAAAACAGCACCTAACTTTCATTTTCACATTCTTTATTATCTTGCAAAATTTATCCCACTACACCTACAAAGTACTAGTAGATTTATTCTTGTTCTAGGTAAAGCAAATGTTGGTGTGAGTACAGTTGTATAGGTGGTCGATAGAACTTGAAGGGAATATTAATTCTATCTTTAACTCCTCGTTAGGTTTGACACTTTTACTTATCAAAAAAGGTTACAAATGATCCCCTATACTTGTGGGTTATCGCCCGTCGATGCTGATATTGTCTTTTCCAAGATTCATGTCGATCCCAACACTACAGGAATTACCCTAGTTGCCGACGGCAAAAGGTATGCCGCGAATTTTTACCGGGGCCGTCAGAGCTACGCGGACGACCGATGGAAAACTGTCGGCAAAGTTGGTGCTATGTCGAGGGCAGCCGTCGACATATATTTTTCTATGATGAGGGCAACCGTCGGGAAAATAGGGGTCGTCGGCATATATGCCTTTTGGCTGACAGAGACCCATTATATATATATTTGCCGACGACGGCCATCGGCAAAGTTTTTTCTCTATTATTTTTAACTTTAAATACTTTTGTGTTTTTGAAAAATCTTTTTTAAAAATTGAATTTTATTAATTCAAATCTGACTTATCTAAACTTACCATATACAAATTATATATCAATTTGGGGTAGAATTTTTCATAGATTATGAATATCCACTTTGTTTCTATTTTTGAGTAAGTTAAAAATGCAACTTCATGTACTTTTTCAAATAGGTCCTTATACTTTATCAAAATCACAAGTAATTCATACTTGCATTGATTTTGACAGATTGTATATGGGTTTTTTGATCAAAATCATGAAAGGATTCTATTGGTATACTATGTTTTCAAATTTGAACAAACTAAAATCATGTTTGCTTCAAATTTGCATAAACCCCCTCTTGTTTTGACTTTTTTGTATATTTTTTATTCCTTGGCCAAATGAGGCAAATTTTATATATATTTGCATCAGAAAGTTTCAAGGATTTCAAAAATAATATTTTTACACACGAGTTGCCACTGATGGAGGTTCGACACTTAGAGGGGCTAGACTTGTCGGTCAAATGGGTCAGGGTTAGGCCACTGTGTGGTCTTCGGAGGGTCCGAATCCTACCAAAACTTGCATTGTGTGTCCTAATATATGTATACAAGTGTGGTGGGAGGTTCAAATAGCGAATACCCCGCTTCCAAGTGTGACATGCTTCACCGACGATAGTAACACTGAAGGAATGTTCTGCTCATTTAGTTGTGGTTCTCACGTGTTATACATACAAGTGTTACTGTTCTTTGGTATGATATATGATATAGTCATGTTATCTATATAGTTCAGTATTTGTAATTGCATACACTATAATGGTTTCTCCTGTTCACTTATGCGCTTCCTGTAGTTTAGTTCCTTTTGTTGTACATGTATAATTAGCTACTTTTTACTAACCCAAGTGTTGCGATGTGCTTGTGTATCTAGTACAGGAATATATCAAGTGTAAGTGGGTGCACATGTGCTTGTGTATCCATAGGAGGTTGATCTCCAGGACATGGAGGTGATGAAAAAGAAGATAGAAAAGAGCTTAGAATAGGTGTAGTCCAGGTTTTAGTTTAGTTTTTTCTTTTTATTCATTTAATATAATGTAAATATTTGAGAACTTCGTACCTTATATAATTATTAATAAAGCGTATGGTTTCATAACATACTGTAAGTCTTGTATAATTACTTTGTATTATCCATTTCTAATTCACTTTGAATTATTTATTTGTTATATTGAAGTTGGAATCTTCTGCCATCTGGCCTTGCCGTCGGCATAGGTGACCACCAAGAGGACCCAAGGCGGCGACCCGTGGCATAGCTATGCCGACGGCAAACCGGCACGTGTCTGGACGGTGTTTGACGGCTGTGTCGTCTACTTTTTTTGCCGATGGCTCGAGAAAACCGTCGGCATATGTTTCTATGCCTATGGCTTTTGTACGCCAACGGCCATCCGGGCTTTACTGAGGGTATCAAAGAGGACGGCTGTATGCTGACAGTTTTGGGGCCTTTGCCGACGGCTTTGGCCGTCGGCATACACACCGTTTCCTGTGGTGCAAGCACACTGCAAGCAAGTCCTCGCTTGGTGGTGACCGTCGTTCTATACCTGCATTGCCCCCAAAGAAGATGTCTCCCAAAATCAGAGAGCGCAATGAAGCAGAGACATTGTTGGGTAGTGATGCACACAAAAATAGTGTTATCCTGGCATCGTTATCCACTCCTTTGAAGTGTGATGGCTATGGTCAGGGTCACTCTGTGGCAAATTGCCCAGACAAGAAACCCTGGGAGTTTACTCCTGAATTCTTGATTACTTTGCGTCTGATGAATTTGGTCAGGGCTTTTTCTCCATCCTTGAGGTTTGTTCTGAAGCAAAGAGCTACTCCCTCTGTTCCAAAATGTATGTCGCTGGGGAATATGTTCCAACCAGGTGAAAATGGGCAAATGGACATTTATGCCCCCAGTTCAAACTTTGAATCAGTCAGTCTTCTTCCTCAGCGTCTTCCACCTCTGCCTCCGCCCCGGCGCTCCACCTCCGCCTCCGCGGCTCCGCCACCCGCCCTCCACCTCCACCTCCACCCCCGCCCTCCACCTCCATCTCCACCCCCGCGCTCCTCCTCTCCCAGGCCAGGGGCTCCTCCTGGCCCGCGCGCACCCAGGTGGTGCTCTGCTACCGCCCGCTGGTGGAGACGAGCTGCTGCTCTGCTGCCGGCCGCTGGTGGAGGCGAGCTGGTGCTCTGCTGTCGCCCGCTGGTGGAGGCGAGCTGCTGCCTGCGCGCGCCCAGGGGCTGTTCCTCCCCATGCACAGGTGTTGCTGCCGCTGAAGTCCTCGCCGCTGGGCAGGAGCTGCTTTAGCTAGAGTTCTCAATTTTGCTCGCCTAGGTTCATCTCCTCGCCCATTACTCCCTCTGCATCTGAGTAAACAATTTGATGATCATAAAATTGCTGCAATCATCTGTCTTAAATAATTTGAATAATTGCATGCAGTACAATCTTGGAGTAATACTGAAATTTAACACTGAAACTGAACAGTGATATTGAACACTGAGTATAACATGTACTGTCAATACAAGTTTGGACTTGTACTGTCAATACAAAAATTGAACATGTACTGTCAATTTAGCACAGGTTTGGACTTAGTTTCATCAGTACTGCAAATCAGTAGGAGTATGAATTAACGGGCAGAAATAATTGCTACTCTCATTTCAGGTAAAATTGAGTAGGAATAGGAGTATGAATATCAGGAGCATGAATATCAGGAAGGGTAGTGGTAAAACATAGAGCATGGCCTCCGAAAATTTTACCCCAGCCTTACTTTGAACTCACTATCATTTATGTACTTCATTATTCCCATAAGAGGGTCTCTTTCACCTGTAACTCGACATGATCAAGTAAAGTGTGCACATGTCTATTTTTATTTGAATCTTCAGAATGTCCAAACTTTTAAACACTATGGTATGACTGAACAATCTAAACTGTTTGACATTATTTGATGTAAATAAAATACTCCGGTCATTCTTAGTATGCAATCTGCAGTAGTGCTTTGAAAAAACACTAGGGGAAATGACTTGAATGGAGAAATGTTGAGAGACCAACCTGCTACCTGAAAGGTGCGGCATGCCCACACATGAGTCACTAATACTCTCACACATCTTTTTCCAATAGCCCTTCTTTAAAACAATCTGGTGGAAAAAAACGTTCAAGGTCACAAGTCACAATCTGGTGGAGTATGACTCAACATACTCTATGATGAATGAATGGAGGTAAAAGTATGGAGTATTTACTGAATGAATAATCAAGTAAACAATGCATGGAGGTAAAAGGAAAAAAAGAAGCTAAATTCACGGGGAAGAATAGAGCAAAATAATTTAGACAGAATAATTTAAAGACAGAATAAATTCTGAAAGAACCTCTGCCATCAGTTGATATGTTGATTTACTTTAAATAAAAATCATAGACTGAAAATGCTGTCATCTGGATTACACATGTTCTTTTTCTCATTAAAGGGTCATGAGACAGCTACTGAAAACAGACTGGAGTAAATTGTTTTTCTAAGAACACACACACAACAAAAACAGGTTCATGACTGGAGTAGTACTGTCATAAGACCCGACAAAACATCTTTTGGCTGGGAGAGATTTGAGTATTTTTACATCATTGATAAGAGATTTTATTACTGTAATAATACCTGACCAAACATCTTGATTTTATTACATCATTTGACAGAATCTGAATGTACTAATGCAGCAATATTGTCAAATTCAGTTTGCATAAGTCAAATGGAAATTAAATGCAGCAGTACTGTCAACTTATTGCAGTGAATATCATTGATACTGAAATTGGATTGTTAATTTGGAAAGGATCAATACTCCACACTTGCTACAGTTGCTAGTACAATAGTTACACTTGCTATTGATGAACCTCTACTAGAACCTGCTGGATATTTTGACAGTCATAAAGTTTCAGTTAATTTCAGTTTGAGGAAAAGTTTCATGTACTACTCCAAGTCCTACACTAAACTACTCCAAGATCATTTTCATTTCCATTTGATCATTTAACGTTAAACAAGCAGTGCAAGCAAGAGAATAGTGCAAACAAAGTATGCAATAATGTTGTACTGCTCCAATTGATCATTTTCATTTCCAAAATGTACTGGTGTGCATCTTGAAAGTTCAACCTCTTACCTTGAAAGTTCTTTTCAGTTGCCCGGAGAACATGGATCTCCCAGACCTCAAGTACACCCCACCTGCTGAAGATGAAGATGAAATGGACGAAGATGTGAGAGATGAAATGGACGAAGATGTAGGAGATGCAATTGTTCAACATGCAGGTAAATGACTCAAATGATCATGAGTAGAGAGTAAATGACTCAAATGACTTGTGTAAATGCATTGTTGTACTCCATTTGATCATATATTTTCTTTGTGCAGGTGTTGAGCAAGCAGTTCAGAAAAGGGATATCCTAGATGACAAGCAAAGATATGCCGCTTATGTTGCAATGCATACATTGTGCATGAGTAGAGGGGGAAAGTTTAAGAGAGATGACAAGAAAAATATTGCTGATTTCTTTGGAGTGGGTGTTTGGAATATACAAAGAATTTGGAAGAAAGCGATGGAGCAAATTGCTGAAGGTCTGGACGTAGATGTTTCAAGTCAGAGGAAAGGAAATTGTGGAAGAAAGCCGAAAGACATTAATCTAGAGCAAATCCCTACCATCCCACTGAACAGGAGGTCTACTATTAGGTCACTTGCCTGGCAACTCGGGTGCAGCCCTACGACACTCCACCAGAAGTTCATGCTGAAGTTGATAAAGAGGCATACAAACTATTTGAAGCCAACTCTGAATGAAAAGAACAAGAAGGATAGAATGAAATTTTGCTTGTCAATGCTTGATGAGACAACAACACAATCTGGAAGGCCAAAATTCAAGACCATGCACAACATTATTCATATTGATGAGAAATGGTTTTATATGACCAAGAAAAAAAGGAATTATTATCTGCTGTATGGGGAGGAAGAGCCTACGAGAACTCTGCAAAACGGCAGTTGTATTGGAAAGGTTATGTTCTTGACAGCTGTTGCTAGGCCGAGGTGGGATAACGAAGGAAATGTGACCTTCTCTGGAAAAATTGGAATTTGGCCGTTTGTGAAAGAAGTTCCGGCTCAGAGGAGAAGCGACAACAGGCCCAGAGGAACATTGGAGACAAAGTCCATAAAAGTCAACAGGCAAGTAATGAGAGAGTTCATGATAGAGAACCTACTGCCAGCAATACAAGCATCTTGGCCTGAGAATGATGTTGGGCAAACCATCTATATACAGCAAGACAACGCTAAGCCTCATATCTTGCCTAACGACCCAGAATTTGTAGCAGCTGTGGAAAGAACGGGACTCGATATCAGACTAATTCAACAACCTGCCAATAGCCCTGATCTGAATGGACTTGACCTTGGGTTCTTCAACTCGTTGCAATCTCTAACAGATTGTCTAAGCCCTAGAACGCTTCAGGATCTTATCAAGGGTGTGCTAGATGAATTTGAAAACTATGAGGTTTACAAGTTGAACAGAGTTTTCCTATCTCTACAAGCTTGCATGGTTGAAATCTTGAACCATGCAGGGGCCAATGGGTATAAAATACCCCGTGCGAACAAGGAAAGGCTAGAGAACCTTGGGATGCTGCCTCCAAGACTTACATGCCCTCGAGAGGTATATGTAAATGCCCTACACAATCTTGGGATAATGGAGAGAGTTGCTTGTTGAGATGCTTGAGGAGTTGCTTGTTGAGATGCTAGTTGAGATGCTTGAGTAGTTGCCTGTGGAGATGCTAGTTAAGATGCTTGAGGAGTTGCTTGTTGAGATGCTTGAGGATTTGCTTGTTGAGATGCTTGAGGAGTTGCTTGTCGAGATGCTTGTCGAGATGCTTGAGGAGTTGCCTATTGAGATGCTTGTCGAGATGCTTGAGGAGTTGCTTGTCGAGATGCTTGAGGAGTTGCTTGTTGAGATGCTTATCAAGATGCTTGTTGAGATGCTTGAGGAGTTGCTTGTTGAGATGCTTGACTTGCTTGTGATTATTTGTGTGGAGTATGTGTAACTACTTGTTTGTGTGGAGTATATGTAAACCCTAGAGATGAGGCTTGTGTGGAGTATATGCAACTCCTTGAGAAGAGACTTGTGTGGAGTGCATCATTTGTATGATCATTTTCGGAAAACCCCATGTGAAATGACTCCATCTGTTTGCAAAAGGCTTCTATGGACTGGATTTTACTCCATATATATGATCATTTTTGTTTGAAAAGTTTCATTTAATTTTGTGTGGAGTGCATCATTTGTGTGATCATTTTTGTTTAATTAAGAGATAAGTGGAGAGGGCATTGGAAGAGAGAGAGAGAGAGAGAGAGAGAGAGAAGAGAAGAGAAGAGAGGGAACTGGAAGATAATCAAGCACTCCAAGAAGAAAGAAGAGAACAGAAGAGAGAAAGAGGAGTACTCCATTAGTGAAAGTTTCATTTGGTTTTATTTGATTTAGGTCTCATATTGTTGCACTATTGTAAGAGGGCAAAAGAGAAAGAGAAGACAGAAGAAAGAGAAGAGAGGAGAGGAGAAGAGTAGTTTAGTTTAGTTTTAATTAAATGAAAAGGTTTAATTAACCAAGAACTACTCCTACTCCTACTCATATTCCAAGAACTACTCCTACTCCTACTCCAAGAACTATTCCTACTCCTAATTTTAATTAAAACTAAACATCGAGTCCACACGATTTTAATTTTAATTTAAGGAAAATTCCACACTATTTTACTTGTATGGCCTATCGTGATTTTACTGAAATTACTCCATGCTTTAGTGAATTTAGTGAATCAAGTCTGAAGAAGCTACAGAAGCTACAGGAGATCACTAAATCTCTACAGGATATCACTACCAAAAATTTGGAGAGAGAGAGAGAGAGGAAACTAGAAGATACTCTTAATGCAAGCACTCCTAATGCTTGCACTCAATTTACAGTACTCCTAATGCTACAACAGTTAACAACAACTGAAATTACTGTAATGTCCAACAATTACAGTACACTGAATATTACTGAAACTTACCAGAGGTCAGAAAATATGCTTCAAATTTTGACAAAACTTCAATTAATTTTGACAAATTTTGACTCCAGATTTACAACTTCATTTCAGACAAAACTTTAGTGAATCACTAAATATTTTCAGATACAAAACCTGCACATTCTTGACTAAGACAATTCCTAAAAAAACTACTCCTCTCTTGAGAAGTTGGAGTAACAGAAGTTGCACTTGCATAAGTACAGAAGGTACACACACTAAATTTTCAATTTTCTGAAGAAGCACATGCAGACCTAAGACAATTTTTCTGAAGTTTAATAAAACTACAGAAGCTGCACCACGACTAAGCTACAGAATTTCCCTCGCCAAAGCAATGAACATTCATGACTAGCAAGGGAACTGCAAGATTAACAAGCTACTCTGAAGCTGAAGCTACAGAAGTTCAACAAGCTACAAAAGTTGGAGTAATAGAAGCTTCATGAGAAGATTCATAGTGATGAATTCATGAGAAACTTCTTTGTTAATCTACAGAAGCTAAAGACGATTCATAAGCTAGTGAAGCTACAGAAGCTTCATGTGTAACAGAGGCTACAGAAGCTTCATGAGTAACAGAAGGCTACACAAACTTCATGAGAAGTTGGAGAATACCATGAGGACGACAAGGTACGTATTGCAGCAGCAGGCTTCTCCCTCCATGGCCCTCCTCTCCTCTTGAATCGATATGGGCAGGAGCTTTTCCCTTCATGTCCTGGCCCCCTTCCTTTACCATGCAAGGAGTTTCAGTAGACAAGTTAACAGAAGCTACAGACGAGAACTTTTAAAAGAAGCTACAGAAGCTTCATGAGAATAAGTTTCAATGATTTTTTTTTTGATCCAGGACAAGTTTGATCAATCCAATGATTTGTTGTTTCTCACTGTCAGTATGAAAGATTGATCTCATGTTGTTTATTTTGCAGCATAGGGAAGTCCTTTCTGCAGGACAGAAATTTGTGGTGGATAAAGAGGCGAGAACCAACAAGTAATTGATCTCTTTTCCTAATGGTCGAACAACTGCAGCTTCGGTTTAAGCAATAAGAGCCATATTCAGGTTAGAGATATGATTAGAAACACTAATGCCATTCGTGATATAACCTGATTTCAGCCCAGGGTTCTTAAGTTTTGTTTTCTGGATTTGAGATAAATTCAATCAATTTTTTGAGGAATTTTGACGAAAAAATTGAACGTATTTTGTTTTTGGCTCGATTTCACATGTCACTACCTTTTTACTAATTGTAAATACTCACAGAAATCACAGTATATCAACTCACAGAAATTTGGATGCTTTTGAATAAAGTTTTTGAGGAAAAGAGCACTCTGGTTCAGTCCAGTTCAGTATCCATAAACATAGTGTAATGTTCAGGGTTCAGTGTACGAGCATAGCTACTTGAGCTCAATACCAGTTTAGCACTTTATAACAAAAATTGCAGCACAAGGTAACTAGGTGAAGCTGCAGATTCATGACCAAGACTAGGTAACAGAAGCTACAGAAGTTCATGAGAATATTAACGAAGACACAAAATTAGCTCCACTACAAGAAAGAACAGTACAGGAATCTACTCTTGGCACAACACAACAAAGTTTACCAAGATGTGTACACAAAGTTTACCATCAAGGTTGTGATGCTGCGCTGCATCAGGTTCTACAGGAATGAAGTTTGTGATGCTGCACTGTCCATGGCTCTGTCATGCGCTGTCCATGGCTCCTGTCCAAGGCTCTTTCCTACTCTAGGCTCTCTACTCCATCCATCTGGCCAAATCAAAGAGGAAAACAAATTAGGGAAGTTTAACTAATAAATGCAGTTTACCCAGCCCCATGGTGAGAGGAAAACAAGCTGCAGTTACCACACACCCAAATTCAACCAATCTACTCCGGCCGGCCGGTTATCAAGTTCAAAGGTCTTGTTCAAAGGGAAGAAGAAGAAGAAGAATCTGTTCCATCAAAGAGGAGACGGGGTCAGACCTTGATGCAGTACATGGTCCAGATGCGGCTCCACCTCCACCTGCTCGGGCTCCAGCTCCTACTGCCGCCGTCTTCACGCCCGCGCCGGCGCCGCTCCGGCTCCGCTTCAGCGCCTCCTTCATGCCTCTCCACAAAGCAGATCGAGCGCCAACGCACTCAGATCTAGCGCCAGCGCGCGCCTCCTCCTCGCCCAGTAGCGCGTTGCCGGCGCATAAAAATGGCAGCTTTCTGCATCTACTCCTCGCCCAGCAGTGCATTGCCGAAGTTTGAGAGGGTGGCGCGTTGGGAGCGGTGAGCTAGGCGATGGTGCGGAGCAAGATGCCGGCGAGAGGGCACATCGACGGGGAGAGGACGGCGTCGGGCGCGAGAGAGAGACGAGTGATGGGGAACGAGTGCTGGGCGGCGTCGGGCGCGAGACAGGGGAATGTGTCGGTCGGCAGGGGTAGAATGGGAAACTCAGGAAATTTGGTAGCCTAGGAAATTTTGTATGCAAAATCGTTAAACGACATACATTTCGGAACAGAGGGAGTAGATGTTTTGAGCCTTTAACAGATAAATCCATATGATGCGACTGCTCAAACAAACGAGATATATTTGCATCATAGACAATTACTAACATTATTGAGTTCTATTACAGTGACTGCACCATCATTGGCGTAACCCAGGTGCCATTGAGCATCTCCGGGCCCTGACTGACTAAACTCTGGAGCTGGGACATCCATATATTGCCCTACACCAAGAATTCTTAACATCCTGAACTACTAATTAATTTCTGTACAATGACTTATTCCCACCTCATCCAGCGGGACAAGAATTTACACCCGACCCAACGTGTGTATTCACAGAACCAACCAAAGTAAAGCTATATTCACATTCAGGCGAGCGCTTTGTACCACGGGCCGTGGACCTTCTCCGAGACCGTGGCCACCCTGATGAGCACTTCAGCCGCCTTAACCACCCGGTCGGCGAGCTTCCCCGCGCCAACGCGGCGTAGGGCTGCATCCGCCAGCTTCTGGCCCTTGGCACCGCTGCCGCCAAGGAGGACCCCGCGGAAGGCGCAGTGGACCGCCCGGGAGACCTTCTTGAAGACGACGTCGTCCGCTTGGAGGCTCTTCAGGAGCACCCGGGTTATTATCTGCCTCCTTGCCTGAATCTTGGCGTCCGACAAAGAGCCGGCTGAGGCCGACGCGCTCATCATCGCCTCCACGATCTCTTCAGTGCCTGCCTCCGGGGAGTTGTCCAGCAGCTTCACCAGAGCGCCGAAGAGTTCTGAGATGACAGTCTCCAGCTCCGGAGGAGTGATCTTAGAATTCTCACTCATCAGGACTTGACGCAGGACGAGCATGCTGCACAAACAGTAAGTTCAGTTAGCACAGATTCAAGTTTTAATCCTGCAGACTAGACTAAAATAACATGAGTATAAGATAGTAGTTTACCTCGTAGCCATCACAATCACTTCTTGAAATTGGCCCTGCACGGCCCTCAATCTCAGGAAGTTGAGATGGAAGCTCTCAGGAGCTGACTGCAATTGTAATCCCTCCATACCACTAATAAGCTGCAACAGGCCAACCCTCACAAGCTTGTCAATCTTTTCTCCCTTGCATTCAGGTAAACCTGAACTACCTGCTGAAGCTACAGCAGCTGTTGGAGCTCCATGGCCAGCTCGGAGCACTGTAACAAGGGGCTGAGCCTGCCACAAAGGATTAAACTAGTGTCAGGAACCAGATAACAAATAGAATGCCGCTATGCTGCTGATGTTGTTAGAAACTTACATGATTTGCTGCTGGAAGAACTGAAAGAGAGCCCAGATGTTCGCTCCATTCTCCGTCCACGATGCTCTTTGATGCTGAAATCCACTGCAGAGTTACAGGGAGAGAAGCTGACGCATTGGCAGGAGGTCCATAGCGATCGCCGAAAGCCTTCTGCAGGTACTCCACTCCAGCAGAGCCTTTTATCGTCGGTTGCATCAGCTGAACATATGCCTTGCTCACTTCTACTTGCAGTTGCTGTATATAACGGAAAAATGTTAGAATTCCACTGCAGTTAATTATAGGACAAGTTTAATGTATTAACACACTCGACACACCTTTATTTCTTCCAGAGTGAACCGCAGGCCCTTGATGACAGCAATGACGAACGAGCTGACTCCATTATCAGTATCTTCAGAACTTGCAGCCAACTCACTCAATAATTTGTCATGACTTGCCTTCATCTCATCATCCTTTGCCGCAGCAGACAGCTTTCTGACCATATCCAGAGAGTACTGCAAAATCTGCCCCAGATATTGGGTGTCCTGGGAGCCTGACTCGAGTACCTTCATTTGTACAGGAACAAAATTATGTCAATGTTACATGAATAAGAAAAAAAATAAGGAACACGATGACAAACTTATATATGCAAAACACTCGGATCTTACCTGGGATAGAATTTCGAGGTCAATGTTCTCATAGATTTCCTCCTTCCATTCCTTGGGAGCCAAGTCGTGCAACGAATCCCTCACTTCCTTTACCAGGTTGATCAGTTGGCTGTAGTCAGGTTTGTCTCCTCTCATCGAGTCGGTAACCACATCCCAGAAAGCTTTCTCCATTGTTTCCCTCACTTTGTCTTGGAAATCCTTCTCAATGGTACGAGCATCATTAGAATTGCCAGCAATGGCACCACCATCCTCATGAAGCATCTCATTGACCATCTGCTCATTCTCTGTTGGCAGATTCACTGGTGATGTGCTGCTTGATGCTCCAGAAGCTCCAAACAGGGATCGCACAACAGACCTTGATCCTTCAGCATCTGTTTTGGAATTCATATTGACCTCAGTAGGCGGGAGCTTTCCAGATGAATCAATGCGCAGAGGGGTACATACGTTTGCAACAGGTGCTGCCAATGGACTTCCATTCTCCTTCGCTTCAAAGAACTTTGATCTTGCATCTGAGAGAGCAGAGTCCATACGCTCGATGCCTGCATCACCACTCAAATGCTGAACCTTCTCTCTTAGGAGTTTTTGATCGTCAGAAACCTGCTTCTGAATCGCCTTCATATCATGGGTGAGGTTGTGTGACTGCCCGTCGGCAGTTAACTTGCATGTTTGCATCATTGACAGCTCAAGCTTGCATGCAGCCCTAACAAGATCACCCTCCAATGATCTTGCATCTTTTACTTTCCACACCACAAATCCGTAAAGATAGGTGCACCACGCTTTGTCAAAATTAACCAACTGAGTCTTGAATTTACTTTGGCTGGCAACATCATAAGACTTCTGGCAACTAGATGATTCAGCACCATCAAGAGATGGCTGCCTTGAGGTTCTTCCTGGTCCCTCGAGTATTGTCTTAACTAATAGCTCAAACTCCCTGACAAAGTTTGCTGCTGACTCCATGAGTAGCTGCTCTTGCTCACCATCTCCACTTAAAACAGCACTAGGATGAGCCAGGATCATGTAAGCACAGAGTACCACCCTCAGTGAATATCTAGACAACCTGCTTGTTTCAGAAGTTCTTGCTGGCCTTTTTGCTGCAACCCTTGTTCTTCCGTCCCTACTCGGAGGTGCCTTCCTCTTTGGAGTCGCAAGGCGTTTCAGTAGATGGTCAATATTTTCTGCAGATGATGAATTTGCTGACTGACAAAGAGTCAAACGCCTCTCGAACCGATCAAGTAATGCCTTTGTAGCCTCAAGAGCTGTGGGAGATCCCATCAACATAGCTAATTCCTCAAATGGCATTGACTTCACAGATTTTTCATTAATTCCCAAAGCATCATAAGCTTGAGCTAAGGCAAGTGTTGTCTTCCTGGACTTCACAAAACTTCTCCAGCACCTATAATATACGAGAAGAAAAGTTCAATTAACTCGAACGTGCAAATACAACCAAATAGTTAGAATTCAAAGGAAAATTTAATGTATGAGGGTAATACCTTGCAAGCTTTCTTGAAAGAAAATCGGCATGCTTGATGTAATCGGCATGAGCAGAACTGCATGGACTTCCTCGCTGCTTCAAATATTCAGCTCTCTTCCTCTTGGCCTGTTCAATAAGATAACAAATCAGATAAGAAGCAGAACAGGAGAACTAAAATTGTAATCAGCGTATGTATGACAACACATACCCTCTGAAGTTTGCTATCCAGATGTTCTTTCAATTTAATCCTCTCTGCTTCTCTCTGGCTGCTTACAGTCATGGCTGCTTGTCGAATATGCATGAGCCGAGCACGAGCCTTCCTCTTCTCAGCTTCTAACAACGCCAACCGTTTCTTCTCAGCAGCAGCACGCTTTGCCAGGATAGCAGATCGCACCCGCTCTGTATACTTGCTCTCAGATGTCGCCTTCTGCACGAGGGACCTCTCTGTTCTCTCCTTCAGTGCGGCCCGCCTCTGCATATCTGCATGCAGAAGGCGCATACGGTTTTCCTCGGCCTGTCGGACACGAGACTCGACTCTAGTCTCAAGTTCCTCCTTCTCCTTCTCAAACCGCATTTCCACATCATTCTTTGCTGCTTGTCGGAGTTCATCCAACTTGGCTAACCGGTTCTGTGCCTTTGCCAAGAGGCTTAACCTTTTCTGCTCAGCTGCCTGAAGCCTGGCTTCAAGGCGCTGTCCGTAATCTTCCTCTTGAGACGACCACGATGGGCTCCGTGGCTTCTTCCTTGCTTTGCAGGATAACCAATCGTGGAATTGCTGCAGAGAAACAATTGAAAATGAGTTAATTTGATCAAGCATGTATCGCTAATTCACTTCAAACTTACTTTTAACCAAAATAACACATAATTATTTAGTTGTTTCTACAGCTCCTGCCAGGATTACATCAACCAACAGAACTACAGAAGTTGCAACTAAAATTTCAGCGGTACAAGTTACTTCTAAGCAAAACAAAGTGGTCGATGATGAAAGCAAACTATCCTACCAAACTAGGATAATTCTCCTACCACCGAAACAACCTGAAATCAATTTGCTAACTCAAGCAGTTAGAACTTACAATAATTTCACCTTTATTATTTGATTAAAAAAACTTTCCATTTTTACTGGAGACTCGGAATAAACCGATGCAGACAACTAAATTAATTACTAACAGTTCCTGTTTACGCTTTCACCGAACTACAGATAAAATTGAGACTATTTCAATGGGGGGAAACGCTTCAATTCAAAGACCAGAAAACTCCAAACTAGAAAAGAAAAGAAAAACCGGCAAAATCCAACAGAAAAGCAATTCGTGGCACCCGTGAGACCAACTTCAGCTCACGACTACCTACCTACCGCCAAAACAATTCCCAATGAATGTTACTTCGACACCCCCACGAACAGGCTCAACCAAAAGAATTCTTTCACAGGTCTAAAGTTACTGTAAAATCCTTCAAAAACAGCACCACTTTCTTAAAAAGTATAAAATGATACGCCACTTCAATAGCAGGACACGCCACTATCATTTTACCAGTAAGGATGGGAACCACCGACGAGGATAATAGTAGTAGCATATGGAAGAAGAAGAAAAAGCAGTCCTCGACACTTGGAATTCACAGTTCACGCCTCTGATTTCGCAATCCAACGTGAGGGGGAAGAAGGGGAAAAGCGAAAAATAAAGGTACCAGACAGGGACACCTACCTGCCTCCGGTGGTCGGCCTCCTTGAGCTTGGCCTCGATTTCCTCGGCGCTGGACGGCCCGCCGCCGCCGCTGGCCCTGCCCTCGAGCAGCCTCCTCCTGATCCGCGGCGGCACCCTCGCCGCCGCGCCCTCCTCCGCCGGTATCTCCATCGCCACGGGCTCCCTCACCCCCATCACCGCACCGATCAGACTCCCCTCCGTCTCCCTCGCCGGCGAATCCCGCAAGAAATCGCCTCGCTTTCTCCTCCTCCTCCCTTGCTTGCGCCGCTGCTTTACTCCTCCACTTGTTTCTCCCTTATTTTTCCCCTCGCCTCTCGAGTTTAGTTTCTTCCGCGCCGTTCTGGGTGCGCCACGCGTAGCGCTATATAGGTGCGGTACCAGGTACTCTCCGGGGGAAGCGGTTTCCCGAATCGCGGAGCGGATCGGACGCTCGGGCCGGAGCCGAGACGGATAGAGAGGGGCGTTTTGGTAAGTTTCAGGGCGTTAGGCGCTTCGGGACGGTTCGGCGGTTGGGTCGCGCCCTTTTTCGGGGCGTTGGGTTGACCGAATTGCCCCTCCCGGCGGCTTTGCTTCTCCGTTTCCGGGTTCAGATAAGTTTGATTTGAGTTCCACTAGAAAATTAGAAAAGGTTTGATTTGAGTTCGACTCGGAAATGTGATCCAGAAGTAATCGGAGCGTGTATATGTGTACGAGACTGTTTTCGATGGTTTTCTTAAGGAAAATGTTTGTGACCGGCGGACCGGCCGAAGCTTGGGCCGGTCACGCGCGAGTCGCACGATCGCCCAGATCCATCGTCCCCTGTTGGTTCCCAACGTGGCCACGTCATACCAGGCCGGTCCCACCCACATCTCTTCCTCCGTTCAGATCTTTCTCGACCACTCGTTCAGATCCCATCTCCCCCTCTCTCTCCTTCCTCCAGACGCGTCGCTCTCCTCTCTGCCTCCCCTGTCATGGATGCATCCTTCTCCTAGGCTGCCGGCGAGCTTCCGCAAGCTCTTTTCCTCCGTTTTGTTTTCCATATCAGAGAAAGGTGTTTGCAAAGGGAGGTCATGGGTTGCTTCCAACCCGGGGAAGCCATGGTCGTGCATCTCCTTGGTGAGGTCGTACTTTTCTGCAACCGGCGAGGACTAGAGGTGATGGCCACTGGTGCTGAAGCTGCAACTGGCTTTGCGATTTGCTTCAACCGGCACAGGGAAAGCTACAACCGGCGCCCGGGTTTGCTACAACCAGGCGACGGCAAGCGTTACCGACGACGACGGCGCACGCTTTTTGCTGCAACGGGTAACGGAAAAGCTACAACCAGCACTTGGTTTTGCTACAACCACGTGGCGAGGAAGTGTCGCCGGCGACGATGGGCTGCAAATTTGTTGCAAACGGCAGTGGGAAAGCTACCACCAGCGATCAATTTTGCTGCAATTGGCGTGTGGTGGTGCAAGCGGCGTGCGATGGTGTGACGAGCGGTGACATGGGGTGACCATGGCGACCAGGATTGCAGATTGCTACAACCGGTACGCTTTTTTGCTACCACTGCGGTGATCGAGTGCCGCATCGACGGGGAGCAGCAACCTGTGCGGCGGATGCTGGAACCAACGTGATTCATGGTGAAACCGGCGCGCAAATGCTACAAACCTCAGTGGAAAAAGCTTCAACTGTCAGGTACAGAAGCTGCTTTCCAGTGGGAGACGAACTGGAGTTGCGAATGGGGGCTGCGAGGCGCGCACATGGCAGGAGGGTGCGCGGGCGCGGCCCAGAGAGGTGCGCGCTGATGGTGCCGGCGAGGGCTGCTGGTGCTGGCGAGGAGTTGGTGGTGCGGGCGTGAGAACGATCTGAGAAAGAAGAGAGTCGAGGGGGGAGTGGATCTGACGGCTCCGATGTTCCAGCGACCGGCGGAAGCATTGGGCCGGTCGACCGGAGCAGATCACTTCCCTTTTCTTAACACATCATAGTCGTAGGCTCCGACATGCACAAACATACATTCATCCGTATGAATGTGCGCACGCACACGCAGACACCGCAAGCGCCTCGTAGTTGACGGAAACGTCTCCTCCCACCGAACGAATATCGACAGGAAGTTTGAAATAAATTCATAAAGAAAATGCGAGCGTCAGTGCTCCGCGGCTGCTTTTTATGTTGACAACGACAGGAATTGAAATACATGTATGTACTTTGCATTTCACTTCCCGGTTCAGTCAAGTTTGATACGAGTTCAACCAAAAAAAGAGAGTTAGATTTGAGTTTGACTTGAAAATGTGATTAAAACGTTTGGTCATCGGAGCGTATATTTGTTTAGGAGACTGCTTTTGTGTTGACAAAGATTAAGATTGAAATAGTCAACATAAGATATCTTTGTGATAAAATAACCTTACAGTATTACAACTTTACATTGCTGATGGTACAACTAGAAATATGAATTATCATCCTAAAAACAGAGGCCAATACTTTGTTTCTTTCATTAAAAAGTGACAATATTTTGTTTTAATCGATTGATCCAACGCACCGAGGCATCGATCGCACACTCATCTGATGGATAGCAACCCTGCAAAGGATGTCATTGTAAATTGACAAATTTAATCGCCTGTATATCCATGAATACTCTTGACCGATCCATCTCGTCTGCAACCTCCTCCATATGCTATGCTACAAGTGGAGACACCATTGTTGCAAGCCACAGATAACTGGCACAACATGTGGGCGCCCTCATTGTAAGATGGGCGCCGGAGGTGTTGGTCGGGCGCTGCCTACATGTTGCTACATGTCCGGCTTCTAGTGCTGCCCCGCAAGTCCAGACACGAACTGCTATAAGGGGAGACCAATTGTGTTTCAAGATAACATTGTTGGTATTGTTGAAAGTTGCCAGCTCAATGCTACTGTGGCCCAACCACGCCATGTTGTAAGGGGAGGGAGAGCGGCCATAGGGGCTGGGGTGGCTGCTTGTGCTACGACGAGGAGCCGAGGATGGGGCCACCGGTGCTACGAGCTATGACCACTGACACTATGGAAGCGGCACGTCGTGCTACGAGGGGGACGACACAAGTGCGTAGAAGGGCAACAACGTCGGGGCTGCGAGCGATCAACCGCCACTACAAGTTGTTGTCGCTGCTGCAGGCCACCACCAGTTGTTGCGAGAGGGAAGGTGTATGTTGCGAGGTTGGGATGAGGAGGAGGAGAGGGACGGTGAGGTCGATCGGATGGCCGAGGAGCAAGATAGCAAATGGGTGGCAAAGGAGACCGATCACTCCGATACCAGCCATACTCTTTAGGTTGTTGACCCTGAAAACGAATTCGTCCCCATTTTTCTTGTGAGTTTCTATATAGAAAGAGGACGGTAACAAGTGGCTCATTCTTGTTAAAGTAAAATGCATTAAAGATTGTTGAATTTGTCCAACTAATTAAACCAAGCCACAAAAAATATGCCCACTCCCCCTCCTGCTGGGACACATTTAACCATAGGCTCTGTTTTTTGATTGGTAGATTGTATTACGTTGAGTGTATTTTGTTGTAGAATAATAGCCACAAAAGTGGTTAAAATGAATCAAACAGACACTATAATAAAACTGATAAAATATCACAAGCCAACACATAAGTTTTTACTACAAGTTCATTTCAGTGAGGAATAATTCAGTTATATATAACTGTTAGACTAAACTAGATGGTACCCTCGTGTTGCCATGGGAATTGCTTGTAATATATTTTGATTACATTTGGTTAGATTGACATAAATTATTAATTGGTAATATAATAACTAAACACAAAATACATAAGATTATTGTATAATTATAGAATATTTATTGAATATAAGTAACATAATATAATTAGAATATTTAAGTCTTTTTTCATGCATGGTTGTATGTTGAGTCTTGCCATTTTTCATGCATAATTGAATGTTAAGGTGGCATAGTAGCATGTTGCGATAAATATGTTAGTGAAGATCACTCACTTAGTTACATAGGATTAGATTATTAATGTGTTCAACAGAATAGAGTTTGTGATGTGCTCTAGATAAATCGTCGGATAGGCTCAATAAAGCATACACCTAATTACACAAAATCTCATTGACTCACACAATATCAATCGCAAAATCCTAGACCTAGCTCGACCTCAGCTTTCACGTCAGGTTGCCACCGAGGGGAGACCGATCTCCTTTAGGAGATGTGCATGACTGCATCCCATACTTAGGGTTCATCCGCACGTCACCTTGATCGGTTGTCTAGAGAGTTTTTCCTATTAGTAGATCGGGCTTTGTCTCATGATGTCTCTTTTTGGACTTCGGATCTAAGATATCTTTGAGTTTGCCTATTGTCTATCAACCCTTTATGCTCTACGTGTTGGGAATCGTAGCATAATTCAAAATTTTCCTACGTTCACCAAGATGCATCTATGGAGTCTACTAGCAACGAGGGGAAGGGAGTGCATCTACATACCCTTGTAGATCGCGAGCGGAAGCGTTCCAATGAACGTGGATGACGGAGTCGTACTCGCCGTGATCCAAATCACCGATGACCGAGTGCCGAACGGACGGCACCTCCGCGTTCAACACACGTACGGTGCAGCGACGTCTCCTCCTTCTTGATCCAGCAAGGGGGAAGGAGAGGTTGATGGAGATCCAGCAGCACGACGGCGTGGTGGTGGATGTAGCGGGTCTCCGCGGGGCTACGCCGAGCTTCTGCGAGAGAGAGAGGTGTTGCAGGGGAGGAGGGAGGCGCCCAAGGCTGTTGTGTGCTACCCTCCCCCCCTTTATATAGGCCCCCTGGGGGGGCGCCGGCCCTGGAGATCAGATCCAAGGGGGGGGCGGCGGCCAAGTGGGGGGGAAGGGGTGCCTTGCCCCCCAAGGCAAGGGGGAACTCCCCCCCTAGGGTTCCCAACCCTAGGCGCATGGGGGGAGGCCCAAGGGGGGGCGCCCCAGCCCACTAGGGGCTGGTTCCCTTCCACTTTCAGCCCACGGGGCCCTCCGGGACAGGTGGCCCCACCCGGTGGACCCCCGGGACCCTTCCGGTGGTCCCGGTACAATACCGATAACCCCCGAAACTTTCCCGGTGGCCGAAACTGGACTTCCTATATATAATTCTTCACCTCCGGACCATTCCGGAACCTCTCGTGATGTCCGAGATCTCATCCGGGACTCCGAACAACTTTCGGGTTTCCGCATACATATATCTCTACAACCCTAGCGTCACCGGACCTTAAGTGTGTAGACCCTACGGGTTCGGGAGACATGCAGACATGACCGAGACCCCTCTCCGGTCAATAACCAACAGCGGGATCTGGATACCCATGTTGGCTCCCACATGCTCCACGATGATCTCATCGGATGAACCACGGTGTCGAGGATTCAATCAATCCCGTATACAATTCCCTTTGTCAATCGGTATGTTACTTGCCCGAGATTCGATCGTCGGTATCCCAATACCTTGTTCAATCTCGTTACCGGCAAGTCTCTTTACTCGTACCGCAATGCATGATCCCGTGACTAACGCCTTAGTCACTTTGAGCTCATTATGATGATGCATTACCGAGTGGGCCCAGAGATACCTCTCCGTCATACGGAGTGACAAATCCCAGTCTCGATCCGTGCCAACCCAACAGACACTTTCGGAGATACCCGTAGTGCACCTTTATAGTCACCCAGTTACGTTGTGACGTTTGGCACACCCAAAGCACTCCTACGGTATCCGGGAGTTGCACGATCTCATGGTCTAAGGAAAAGATACTTGACATTGGAAAAGCTCTAGCAAACGAAACTACACGATCTTTTATGCTATGCTTAGGATTGGGTCTTGTCCATCACATCATTCTCCTAATGATGTGATCCCGTTATCAATAACATCCAATGTCCATAGTCAGGAAACCGTGACTATCTGTTGATCAACGAGCTAGTCAACTAGAGACTTACTAGGGACACTTTGTGGTCTATGTATTCACACATGTATTACGATTTCCGGACAATACAATTATAGCATGAATAATAGAAAATTACCATGAACAAAGAAATATAATAATAACCATTTATTATTGCCTCTAGGGCATATTTCCAACACTACGCTGGCCACCTCCACTTCTATGTACCATGGCGAGGCATGTGGCGTTCTAGGGGATGCATGCCTACGTCACCTCCCAGTTGCTTCGCATGTCCGTCATTCTACGTCGGTTTATCGTCAACACCATCAATCGCCACCATCCACTTCGCCCTCGCCATGCGACAAGTTTGGTCAGATATTCAGGGCATCTCCAGTACGTGTGCATCTCCGCAACTTGAGCAACAGGTTCTCGCCTCATCAGCCCTTCAGGCCAGTATGTTGTGGCATTTGTCCTCGCTCCCAACACTGACATGCCTTCTCATTCACGTATGTTGTTTGTTGGTCTCATGTCATTGCCACGACTCACGAGCTGCGGCTACATCGCCCACTCGAGTCATATTGGCACTGCACACGATCCTCCTTGTTATTCCCGCGCACCAGCGTCTACCTTAGCACCTGTTGCGTCACCTTCCGCGCATGGTCTTTGTCATGCCGCCAGCTCTCCCTCACCCACTTCAAGCTTCATTCTCGCGCTTCTACATGCAATCAACATGTCCCCTTCAAGCTATTGTTGGTTTTGCCTACAACACCTTTGCCTTCATCTAGCTCAAACTTGACGCGGCATCACGGTCTCTTCCCCAACTACTTCGTCTACTCTAACAACCGTGGGCTACATTGCACCTTCTAACCCAACGTCATTTTCAACCACGGTAACATTGATGATGGTCCTCATGTACGCACGCCTGATATTGGCAACACCAACGTGTACCTTCGTCCAGACATGTCCTCGGGCCTGGCAAACCCATGTGGCACCTCATCTACCACACCGTTGATAGCATTGTATTTAACATCAACACCCTCTCAATGTTTGTCTCGGTCACGTCATCATCTTCTTCGTGGCGCATCTCTGCGTCATTGACTCCATGTCGCTTCCTTGTGCCCGCAACTACACATGCGGCTACCTCAACATTGACTACTCCGAACCTCGACATCAACCATGGTGTTCACTTGCATGGCTCCACCTTCCTATGCTTTCAGCTACCTCAACATCAGCACAAAAAGCTATCACCTCGTGTGGGCACCTCACCGGCTTCCTATATAGTCCAAGTGTCCGTGATGCAACATCATCCCCGATGCTCCCGCTACGACTGCGGGGGCGTGTTAGCTCGTTGGATTCTTCTTTCGGTTTCTTTCTGGTATGACCATCTACGATCCCCATATTGTTTGTGAAGCTAGCTACTACTATGATTGCAGAGGATGTTAGGGGAGAGGATCTGTAGAACGCAGGTGCGGGGCCATGCAACCCCCTTTTCTTTTGGCTTTCAATATTTTAATCTTTCATATGTTTTGAAGCAAAGGTTCAAATCAAATTTCGTTTGCATATTCGTGTTTCTGTTGGCGAGGGCTTTCAAATGAGATCCATTTTGAATATATTTTATCGAGTTTTAAAGTTTTGATTAAGTTCTGACTTCTGAAACTTGGTACGAGCGCCCGACAAAATCGTGAGTTTCAGATCCTCCGACAAACAAAAATGTTTCAACTTCTCAAAATTGGTACAGAGTGACGACAAAATCGTAAGTTTCACAACCCGTGACTAACAAAAACACAAGTTTCAAAACTGAACCTTAAAACTTATTGTGCCCTTGTGCAGGATCCAACAACTTTACGAGTCGCGAAGTGATCGGGCGACTAGGCACGTGCGTGCCCCTGTGATTTTCCGAGGTTGTTTATATAGACCCATCTTTGCATTTTGTGGAATATAATTTGCACTCCATCTCCTATCTTTGGGATAGGTTTCTGCCTTTCAAACCTAATAGTACTCTAGACCGTTCAAGAGGCTCAATACAACACACGTGTCACTGAACTAATTCCTATGAGTGCACAATAACACATTCAAATAATGTGTCGGCCTTGGCTCCAAAAATACATAGGGCCCATTGGTCACTTTTTTTAGGAAAATGTTTATTCTAAACTGGATGATAACACCGAAACGCAAGCCTCGTCCACTGATGGACACGTGATTTATGGACCCACCACCGCTTTTCTCGATCAAGCCTTAGGCCAACTCCACCGCGCAACCCCAAACGAACGTCCGGTTTGGCCGGATTTTGTCTCTTTGGGGCGCCGATGGGTTTGCCCGTGTCCCCGTTTGTCCGATGGATCGTGGGTGCGCCCAACGCGCGGCCGCATCTCAAAACCTGTCCGGGGTGGACGTGAATAAAAAAATATAAAAACTTAAATAAAATGACTAAAAAGTAAATAAACGCAGTTAAAAAACATAAAACATATATATAGGGGTTACGGCCACAAAACGGTCCAGTTTCTCAGTCCACTTAAATGGCCCAGTTTCATAATTAACTTAAAATCAAAATAAAAAACGCCTCCCGCGCGCTCCTGCCGTGCCCGTCGATGCCGTGGCCGTCGCCGTCTTCACTGGCCGCCGGTGTCGTCGTCGTCGCTGACGAGGTCGACGTAGTCCGGCAGCGTCCACAGGTGGGCCGGCGGTCCGTGGTGCACGGGGGCGGCGGGCTGGAAGGTGGCCGGTGCCTGCACCACCTCCTCCCGAGGCGAGGCCTCCCGCTCCGGCGACCGCGGCGGCGTGGGGCACCAGTTCACGGCCCCCAGGGCAGCCGCCATCTGCTCAGCGGAGCACGACCAGCTCCACTCCTGGCCCACCAGGTCAAGGTGGAACGCGGCCACCGGCGGCTCCTCTACCACCTCCTCCTTCGGCACCATCTCCAGCTCGGGGATGGCGACGTCGCCGGCCGCGGAGAGGGCCGTCATCTCCTCAAGGCCCACCCATTGGCGCTCGCCGTGCGTGTGCATGGAGTCCTCCAGCACACGCGCCATGAGCCGGGTCTCCTCCTCCGCCGTCATGCGAGGAGGTGGGGGTGGCGATGGAGATGGCGACGGTGACGGCGTGGGCGTTAGGCCGCGCACCCGCATACGCCCGTGCGCCTGGTGATGAAGCTATGTACCTAGGGTAGGGTCATAGGCCTGTCCAAGATACCCTCCCCAAGGACATCACCCTAAAACCAGAAGCATTCGAAGAAGAATCATCATCCACTCAACCATGAAGCGTTCCACTCGAAAGACTTGAAGTCACTCGACCATGGAGACTATCACTTGACCGACAGAAGATCTAAAGCCACTCTGTACTGCAACGGTCGGTCATTACGTTGTAGCTTTAATGGTCATTATGTCTCTTTATTACTAGCGTTACCAGTAACGCCATCCTCTTGATGTACCTTAAATCCCTTGTAACGTGGGCTGGCTGGGGTCCTGGCGCACTCTATATAAGCCACCCCCCTCCACATGCACAAGGGTTCGCACCCTCTGTAACACACACGCATATAATCCAGTCGACCACCTCCGGGCATCGAGACATAGAGTTGTTACTTCCTCCGAGAAGGGCCTGAACTCGTAAAACTCATGCGTACAACTTCTCCATAGCTAGGATCTTGCCTCTACATACCTACCCCCCATTCTACTGTCAGACTTAGAACCACGACAGTTGGCGCCCACCGTGGGGCAGGTGTCTTAGCGACTTGTTGGAGAAGTTGCAATTTTTCCGATCCCCATCAGCATGGTTTCAGGCGGAGGATTGGCCGAGGGCCGCGAGATCCGTCTCGGCGCGCTCGTGTTCGTCGCCGACGACTCCGCTTGGCTTCAGGAGGCTCCACTCGACGTCGAGGCGCTCCCCGTCCGTGGGGCAACGCACTTTCGCGCGTGCGTCCGCGGCGTCCTTCTGCGGCAGCCGTCGACCCAGTATCGGTCGGCTTCCATGGCGTCTTCATCCCCTGCTGCTCGCCGGCACAAGCGTTCTGGTCGGTCGCGGCTCCAGTGGTGGGTGAGGCACGCGGTGGCTCGCCAGTCGGCCACACCACAAGTCGCGGCAATCGAGCCCGATGAAACTCTCTACGGCATGTTCGACCTGTCAACTGGCTCCGTCGAGACTGCATCCGAGTGCGACAGCAGTGACCCTGCAGCGGAAGTCTTGATGGTCAACGGACCACGCAGTCCACCTGGCTTCCCCCGCGACGATGGTGGTGATGGCGGAGGCAACCCGTCGCGCGTCCATGAGGAGTACCGCCCCAAGCCCCTCTCTTCAAAGCAGAGGGAAGAGCTTCGCCGCCGTAACATGGATGCACTTCACACTCCTATCGTTGGAGAAACCCCCGAGGCCCGGGCCTTGGAGGAGGTGCGCCTGGCCAACTTGGCCGAGCGCACTCGACTGGAGAACCTCCAGCACGCACTCGACGAGCGTGCTCGGCAGCGGGTTCCAGAGTCCAGTCGACGACAAATTTTTCCGCCTCCAACCCAGGTATATCGAACTCCGATCCAGAATCTCACAGCTGCGGCCCGAATAGCAGAGTCAATCCAGCCTTCCCAGTCGGAAGCTGGTAGAGGTTTGATGCAGATCCAGGCTTTGCTTCGGGCGGCGGGGGAGCAGAATACAGCAGTGTCACAGTCTCGGAATAGGATTCACAGTAGATCTGTAAGGGGAGACACAGTTCAGTCAGCTCACAGCCCAAGATCGCCTCCAAGGCGTGAGGGACGTGGAGATCGACAGGATCAGTACGGAAACCGTGGGCAGTATGATCACCGACTCGACTGCGATGATCATCGTCGAGTGCCCACGCCTCCCCCAAGGAGTGGGTCATACGCACCTCGGCAACATGATGACAGACGCCCTCACAGTGGTGGGCGAAGGATTCCAGTCGACCCCCGGGAGCCGGGCTTTGACGCGAGATCTATTCTCGTTCAAGGTCTGGTTGACAGGAACAGGGCACACAGAGATGGCCACGATAGAGATTATCCGACCGGCAACATAGTGCATGTTTCAGGTCCTGAGTGTTTCAGCAGAGCCATCAGAGCAGCATTGATTCCTCCCAACTTTAGGTTGGCGACTGGAGTGAGCAAATTCACTGGTGAGTTCAAGCCTGACACTTGGCTTGAGGACTACCGAGTGGCTTTGCAGATTGGTGGTGGCAATGATGAAGTGGCCATGAAGCACCTTCCTCTGATGTTGGAGGGCTCGGCCAGAGCGTGGTTGAATCAGTTAGCACCTGGCAGTATTTATAGTTGGGAAAAGCTTGCCCGAGTGTTTGTTAGAACATTTGAAGGTACATGCAAATGGCCAACGGGGCTAACAGAGCTGCAATCTTGTGTGCAGAAGTCGAATGAAACTTTGAGGGATTATATCCAGAGATGGATCACGTTGCACCACACGGTGGAGAATGTGTCAGATCACCAAGCAGTTTGTGCCTTCAAGAAAGGTGTTAAGTATCGAGAATTGAATCTGAAGTTCGGTCGAACCGGAGATATGTCTCTGAGTCGAATGATGGAAATTACCACCAAGTATGCTAATGGTGAAGAGGAGGATCGGCTCCGGAGTGGCAAGCACAAAACAGTCGCCCACGAAACCGGAGGAGGGAACTCCAGCCGGAAGTAGAAACGCAAAGCCGAGCCAGCTGCTCCTGGAGAAGCCTTAGCCGTGACTCAAGGAAAGTTCAAGGGGAAGCCCAAAGGGCCATGGAACCCCAAGAAAGTAAAAGATCAAGATGGAAATGATGTGTTGGATTTACCATGCCACATTCACACCAAAAGATGAAGAGGGTAATCTCATTTACCCAAAACATACCACTCGACAGTGTCGGCTCCTAATCCAGCAGTTCCGAGAGAAACAACCCAAAGAGAAGGAAAAAGAGTCGGACAAAGTTGAGGATAAAGAGGAAGATGATGATGGATACCCCCACGTCAATTCCACTCTGATGATTTTTGCTGATATTGAGAGCAAAAGTCGACTGAAACTCATCAACAGAGAAATGAACATGGTCGCTCCGGCTACACCCTGTTATTTGAAGTGGTCTCAGACTGCCATTACATTTGACCAGTCTGATCACCCAGCGCACATAGCCACCCCTGGGAGGCAAGCGTTGGTGGTCGACCCAGTTGTCGAAGGCACTCGGTTGACTAAGGTTCTGATGGATGGTGGCAGTGGCTTGAATATACTGTATGCGGAGACCTTGAAGGGAATGGGCATTCCGATGTCCAGACTCAGTGAAAGCAATATGAGTATCCATGGGGTTATTCCTGGCAACAAGGCTGAGTCACTCGGCCAGATCGCCCTTGATGTGGTTTTCGGTGATTCCAAGAATTACCGCAAAGAAAAGTTGACGTTTGAAGTCGTGGATTTCCAGAGTGCTTATCACGCTATTCTGGGCAGGCCGGCTTATGCACGTTTTATGGCTCGACCATGTTATGTGTACCTCAAATTGAAGATGCCTGGTCCTAAAGGAGTGATCACTATCACTGGCAATCGGAAGAAGGCAGAAGAGTGCTTCCAGAAGGGCTCAAAGATCGCCGACGCACAAATGGCAGTAGTGGAGTTGCAGGAGTATCAAAAAGATGCAGATCCGAGTGATTTGTTGCGAGCTAAGAAACCTGCCACAGATTCTGCATTTCAGTCGTCTGGTGAAACAAAGCCGATTCATATTCACCCGACCGATCCAAATGCTGCTCCGACTCACATTTCGACAACACTCGACTCCAAATAGGAAGAAGCGCTCATCCAGTTCCTCCGTGAGAACTGGGACATCTTTGCATGGAAACCTTCTGACATGCCGGGTGTTCCCAGGGGGCTGGCTGAGCACCGTTTGCGAGTCGACAGTGAAACCAGTCAAAGAACATCTTCGACGGTCCGCCGTACAGAAGAGAAAAGCAATTGGTGAAGAAGTGGCTCGGCTCCTAGCAGCTGAGTTTATCCGAGAGATTTACCACTCCGAGTGGCTAGCCAATGTTGTCATGGTCCCCAAGAAGGACGACTCACTTCGCATGTGCATCGACTTCAAGCATATCAATCGGGCCTACCCGAAAGATCACTTTCCTCTCCCCCGCATCGACCAAATAGTCAACTCGACTCCGGGGTGTGAGCGCTTGTCCTTTTTGGACGCCTATTCCGGGTATTATCAGATCCGACTGTATGGACCCGATGAGATAAAAACAACTTTCATCACTCCATTCAGGTGCTTCTATTATGTCACCATGCCATTCGGCCTGAAGAACGCTGGAGCCACATTCATGAGGATGATTCAGAAGTGTTTACTCACTCAAATCAGTCGGAATGTGGAAGCATACATGGATGACATTGTGGTCAAGTCACGCAAAGGTTCCGACCTGTTGGCTGACCTTGCTGAAACTTTTGCCAACCTCAGAAGGTATGATATCAAGCTTAATCCATCAAAGTGCACATTTGGAGTTCCGGGTGGAAAATTACTCGGTTTCCTCGTTTCCGAACGAGGGATCGACGCTAACCCAGAGAAAGTTGGTGACATACTCCGGATGAAATGCCCTGTGCGTGTGCACGATGTCCAGAAGCTTACTGGTTGTTTGGCCGCCTTAAGTCGATTCATTTCTTGTCTCGGTGAAAAGGCATTGCCTCTTTACCGACTGATGAAAAAGTCTGATAAGTTCGAGTGGACTCCTGAAGCTGATGCAGCGTTTGTAGAGCTCAAAGCCCTGCTTTCCACCCAGCCAGTGCTTGCTGCCCCAATCAGCAAAGAGCCTTTACTGCTTTACATTGCAGCCACTGGACAAGTTGTTAGTACTGTACTTACGGTCGAGCGGGAAAAAGAAGGAAAAGCCTATAAGGTTCAGCGCCCAGTATATTATGTTTCTGAAGTTCTGACTCCATCAAAGCAAAGATATCCACATTATCAGAAGCTTGTTTATGGGATTTATATGACCACGAAGAAGGTTGCTCACTACTTCTCTGACCACTCCATTACAGTCGTCAGCGATGCTCCATTATCAGAGATTCTGAACAATAGAGATGCAACTGGTCGAGTGGCAAAGTGGGCGATTGAACTCCTTCCCCTGGATATCAAGTTCGAAGCAAAGAAAGCTATCAAGTCCCAAGCAATAGCAGATTTCCTCGCCGAGTGGATCGAATAGCAACTGCCGACTCAAGTCCACTCGGAGCACTGGACCATGTTCTTTGATGGCTCCAAGATGCTGAATGGTTCCGGTGCTGGGGTGGTACTGGTGTCCCCCCGAGGAGATAAGCTCAGATATGTTCTCCAGATTCACTTTGATTCCTCCAATAACGAAGCAGAATATGAAGCACTCTTATATGGGTATTGTATGGCCATCTCACTCAGCGTCCATCGTCTCATGGTCTACGGCGACTCAGACTTGGTAGTCAATCAAGTGATGAAGGACTGGGACGTCAGAAGCCCAGCTATGACTGGTTATTGCAATGCGGTGAGGAAATTGGAAAAGAAGTTTGAGGGGTTAGATCTCCATCATATACCCCGACTGAAAAATCAAGCAGCCGATGATTTGGCAAAGATAGGTTCCAAGAGAGAGGCCATTCCCAGCAATGTATTTTTGGAACACATTCATACACCTTCAGTTCAAGAAGATCCTTTCACTGAAGAGCCCCCGCAGCCTAAGAGTGCCACATATCCGACTGAAGTCGAAGTCCCAGCCGTGGTCGACCTGATCATGGAGGTTTTGGTCATCACTCCCGACTGGACAGTGCCGTACATTGCGTATATCCTTAGGAAGGAACTCCCAGAGGATGAAGAGGAGGCTAGACAGATCATTCGTCGATCCAAAGCCTTTACTGTGATAAGAGGGCAGCTGTTCAGAGAAAGTGTAACCGGAGTCAGCCAGAAATGCATAACACCAGAAGAAGGTCGAGTGACCCTCAACGACATCCACTCGGGGACCTGTGGCCACCATGCGTCCTCTCGGACCATTGTGGCCAAAGCATACCGAGCTGGATTTTATTGGCCACGAGCAAATGAAATGGCGAAAGATATAGTCGATAAATGTGAAGGCTGCCAGTTTTACTCCAATATGTCCCACAAGCCTGCGGCAGCCATGATGACCATTCCACTCGTCTGGCCCTTTGCTGGTTGGGGGTTGGATATGGTTGGACCCCTGAGGACTGGTAGGAGCGGCTTCACTCATGTGCTTGTAGCAGTCGACAAGTTTACCAAATGGATTGAAGCCAAGCCTATCAAGAATCTTGAAGCCAGTACTGCCGTCAGCTTCATCAGAGAATTGACATTCAGATATGGAGTTCCGCACAACATCATCACTGACAACGGGTCAAACTTCGATTCTGATGAGTTCAGAGCCTTCTGTGCTTCCCAAGGCACACGAGTCGACTAACGCTTCAGTCGCCCACCCCCAGTCGAATGGACAAGCGGAAAGAGCAAATGGCTTGATTCTCAAAGGACTGAAACCCCGACTGATGCATGATCTCAAGCACGCAGCAGGCGCCTGGGTCGATGAACTTCCATCAGTTCTTTGGGATTGAGGACAACTCCCAATCGGTCGACTGGCCGAACTACGTTCTTCTTGGTCTATGGAGCTGAAGCTGTTCTACCGAGTGACTTGCTTCACAATGCCCCCCGAGTCGAGCTTTTCTCTGAAGATGAAGCAGAACAGGCCCGACAGGACGCGGTTGATCTCCTAGAAGAGGAAAGAGAGATGGCCTTAATCTGGTCGACCATTTATCAACAAGACTTGCGTCGATTCCACGCCAGAAATGTGAGAGGTCGAGCCTTTCAAGAGGGAGACTTGGTTCTTCAAGTGGATCAGCAGAAACCACACAAGCTCGCCCCTGCTTGGGAAGGTCCCTTCATCATCACCAGAGTTCTCCACAATGGGGCATACCATCTTTACAATGTCGAGCATCAGAAAGACGAGCCACGGGCTTGGAATGCGGAGCTGCCCCGCCCCTTTTATACTTAAGTGCTCGTTCTGATGAGATGTAATAAGAAATACCTTTGTACTTTGTTTATCAAAGACAAGAGCTTTACAGTCTTCTTAAACGATTGTTGTTGCTTATATTTGCGTCTCAAATCCCCCAGTGGGTGACTTAGCCGCGAATCCGTTTCGCCTAAGTCTGAAAAATCCTACCGAGTGATGAGCAAGCCTCTCACTCGGGGGCTTAGCCACGAATCCGGTTCGCCTAAGTTTGAAAACTCCTACCGAGTGATGAGCAAGCCTCTCACTCGGGGGCTTAGCTGCGAAACGGTTTCGCCTAAGTTTGAAAAATCCTACCGAGTGATGAGCAAGCCTCTCACTCGGGGGCTTAGCTGTAGTCGAGTACTCGCCTAAGTTTGAAAAATCCTACCGAGTGATGAGCAAGCCTCTCACTCGGGGGCTTAGCTGCAGTCCAGTACTCGCCTAAGTTTGAAAAATCCTACCGAGTGATGAGCAAGCCTCTCACTCGGGGCTTAGCTGCAGTCCAGTACTCGCCTAAGTTTGAAAAATCCTACCGAGTGATGAGCAACCCTCCCACTCGGGGGCTTAGTTGCAGTCCAGTACTCGCCTAAGTTTGAAAATTCCTACCGAGTGGTGAGCAACCCTCCCACTCGGGGACTTAGCTGCAGTCCAGTACTCGCCTAAGTTTGAAAAATCCTACCGAGTGATGAGAAACCCTCCCACTCGGGGGCTTAGCTGCAGTCCAGTACTCGCCTAAGTTTGAAAAATCCTACCGAGTGGTGAGCAACCCTCCCACTCGGGGGCTTAGCTGCAGTCCAGTACTCGCCTAAGTTTGAAAAATCCTACCGAGTGGTGAGCAACCCTCCCACTCGGGGGCTTAGCTGCAGTCCAGTACTCGCCTAAGTTTGAAAAATCCTACCGAGTGGTGAGCAACCCTCCCACTCGGGGGCTTAGCTGCAGTCCAGTACTCGCCTAAGTTTGAAAAATCCTACCGAGTGGTGAGCAACCCTCCCACTCGGGGGCTTAGCCGCAGTCCAGTACCCGCCTAAGTTTGAAAAATCCTACCGAATGGTGTGCAACCCTCCCACTCGGGGGCTTAGCTGCAGTCCAGTACTCGCCTAAGTTTGAAAAATCCTACCAAGTGGTGAGCAACCCTCCCACTCGCGGGCTTAGCTGCAGTCCAGTACTCGCCTAAGTTTGAAAAATCCTACCAAGTGGTGAGCAACCCTCCCACTCGGAGGCTTAGCTGCAGTCCAGTACTCGCCTAAGTTTGAAGCCCATCCCTATCCGCAAGGACGACGAGGTGCAGGTCGACTGCAACCTTCTCCTTCGGAGCTGCGCCACAAGTACAACATGCGCTCCATCCCTATCCGCAAGGACGACGAGGTGCAGGTCGACTGCAACCTTCTCCTTCAGAGCTGCGCCACAAGTACAACGTGCGCCCCATCCCTATCCGCAAGGACGACGAGGTGCAGGTCGACTGCAACCTTCTCCTTCGGAGCTGCGCCACAAGTACAACATGCGCTGCATCCCCATCCGTAAGGGCGACGAGGTGCAGGTCGACTGCCTCCTCCTCAAAGCTGCATTTCAAGCATAAAGATTATTCCAAATGAAGAACAAGATTCACTCGACGGCAAACACGAGCATATTCAGAGATAAAACAAGTTCGGATAAATCCTAAAGTTCCGAACCACGGATCGAAGTACTCAGGCTTCAAACCTGAAGGAGTTTAACGATTACAAAATCACTCGGCATTCCGAGGCAAATTTAAAGTGAGGCATAAAGTTTGTTCATTCAGCAGGAGGTGGGCTAGCAGGATCAACGATCTCGTCCAGGTCAATTCCGTCAGCAATCCGAGTGGCAGCAGCGATGAAGGTCTCCATGAAGGATTGGAAGTCGTGCCTTTTGGTGTTGGCAACCTTGATTGCTGCTAGCTTGTCTTCTCGCGCCTCCTTGCAGTGGACGCGTACCAGGGACAGAGCCACGTCAGCGCCGCACCGCGCAGAAGACTTCTTCCAATCTTGCACACGGCTGGGGATCTCGTTAAGTCGACTCATCAAAGACTCAAGGTCATTCGGAAGAGTCGCCCTTGGCCAGAGTGCTGTGTCGATCCTTGACACCACAACCTTCAAGCGAGCAAGATAGTCGACGACACCAACGACGCGGGATTCCAGTCGGAGCACGTTCATGGCGGCTTCATCCTTCACCGGAGAGTTGATGGGGTCCAAGCTTGTCTCAACACGCCCAGTCTCTTCTTCAAAGTTCTGACAAAATTCTGCATGCACAATGCAAAGACAAGTCAATGATTGTACATCGAGTCGACAGCAACAAGTCAGTCGGAAGAAAGAAAATACCTTCAAGCATGACGAACAGCTTCTTGGCAAGATCTCCCAGATAATTTTCCAAGTCGTTCCTCTTGCGGGCGGTTTCTTCAAACTTGTCGTTCAAGGATACCTTGTCCTTCTTCAGACGAGTCACCTCCCTGTTGGCTTCATTCAAAGCAGTCTTCAGCTTGGTATTCTCCTCCTCTAGTTTGCCGACTGAAGCCAGCTTCTGGTCGGCGAGTGCAGTTTTCTCGTCAGCTGTTTTCTGCGCAGCTGCAAGGTCCAGATCCTTCTTTGCCAGAGCTTGGTTCATTTTTTCTGAAAGAAACGGCGATAAGCTCAGAGAAAAGAAACGAATGCCACTTGGATCAGAAACAAAACAGTCGAACGAATTCCTTTTACCACCAGCTTCATCCTGGGCCTTCTGCAAGTCCTTCTTGGCAAGCTCCAGGTCGAGATTCAGCTGAATCTGCTTCTGCTCCAGGTCAACGAAACGAGCTCCAAGGTCACAAAATTTCTGCAATCAAAGGACAGTCAGTCAGCAGGTGAAAGGTTAAACTCAATAAATTCTAAGACTACTGCCGAATCAAACATCCAACAGTAGTCTCGGGGACTACACCCAGTGGGTGCACTTGGCATGCCCCCACTGGTCCAATTTTCACTCGACACGGTCTGTCCAAGTTGAGTGTAAAAAAAAGAAGGTTACTCTCAGACCATAGTCGACTGCCCGCAGTCGACCACGGTCTCGGGGACTACACCCAGTGGGTGCACTCAGTGTGCCCCCACTGGTTCAGGTTCCACTCGTCATGGTCCGTCCAGGCCGAGTGAAGAAATTTCGATGCTCAGACCATAGTCGACTGCCCGCAGTCAATTATGGTCTCGGGGACTACACCCAGTGGGTGCACTCAGCGTGCCCCCACTGGTCAAAAGATTCAATCGACAACAACATTATCAGCTCAAAGTGCGAGTCTGTTCAGTGACTAATCAAAACACCCAGTGGGTGTACAGATGCAAGGCGCAGACAGATGCAAAGATTTTTTGAAAGAAAGTTTTCAGGTACCATATCCTAACAGAACAAGCCAGAAGAGTCAGTTGACGATCTGCTAACCTGGACGTTGCTCTGGAGAGCGGAGCTGGCATCATAAGCAGCTTGGCTGACTTCCCGCACCATCTTCATCTTCTCCATCATAATGCCCGCCTGGCGTATAGCCTCTTTTGCAGCACCCACCTAGTCCTCTGGGACGTGATGCGCAGCAAAAATGGATGGTGGGTCGAGGGGAGTCTGTGCGGCTGACGCTGAAGGCTGAGCACTCGGCGGCGCTATGGCGAAGGAGATAGAAGTCCGATTGGCATCGCCGGCGTCCTGAATTACCGGTTCCACCACCGGCGTCGACTGAGGCGTCTTGCCAGCGGACGTTTTCCTGTTTCTCCTCACCAAGGGCCTCTGTGGCTCGTCCTCGTCGTCGTCGGGGAGGTCAATGACGTTGAGAGGAGCTGTAAAAGATCAGTCGCCAAAAGATCATCTTTGATTGGTTATATCGCAGTTCAAACGACAAAGCAAAGACAAGATCGCAAAGATTATACCTGGCCGGGAGGTGACCGCATCTTCCATGTTCTCATCCTCGTTTTTGTAAGCAGAGGTCCCAGAGGTAGCGGCACTGCTAGTTTCAAGATTCGATTGGTCAAACCAAGGAAAAACGAACAACACAGAATTTCGGGCAAAACTGAAGACAAGTCACTTACGCTGAGGCGACAGGGATGTCGATTTTGATTCTGGGCAGCGCCTTTCGAGTTTTCTGCGATACGACCTTGGATTGTTTCGGAGCCTTTTTATCGGCGCTGGAGAAGATGTCCGAGGATGCTTTGACGACTGCCCAGTCGGAACGGTTACCTTGTCGCGGGCGCTTGCGGGATCGTGAGTGAGCTTGGATCGCCTTTCCCTGCGGGGAGGTGAGTCGACCTCCTCTTCATCACTCGGATCGTCGCTCTTCTCGTCCCCTTCACCGTCAGAATGCCACTCGCCGCTTTCGCCTCCGCTCGCCTCTCCCTCTGGGTCCTGCTCCTGCTCCCCGTTGGGCATCGAGTACATCTCAGTCAGGGCCTAGAAGACAACGAAGTCAATCGGTTGGCTATAAACAGTTGCATGATAAATCAACATAGCACTCGGCAATTCAGAGTTGGACCTTGTCTGCTTCGTAGGATTGGTCGAGTGGAGGAATTCTCCTGGCTCCCCTGGGGTTATCTTTGTTGCCAGTAATACTCCTCAGCCACCCCTCCAACGTAGCTTCGTCGACTTCTTCTGGATGGATCCGAGTGGTTTCATCAGTGCCCGAATACATCCACATCGGATGGTCACGAGCTTGAAGCGGTTGAATGCGTCGCCTGAGGAAGACCTCCAGCAGATCCATACCGGTTACCCCATCACGGACAAGTTGAACTACTCAATCGACCAGCACCTTCACTTGTGCCTTCTCCTCCGGGATCACATTCAAGGCGGAGGGCTTCCCCACTCGGGCCATGGAAAAAGGGGGAAGTCCAGTCGACTGACCTGGAGTCGGCTGATCTTTGCAGTAGAACCAGGTCGACTGCCACCCTCGGACCGACTCCGGAAGGATCATGGCTGGGAAGGAACTTTTACCCCTCATCTGAATCCCGAGACCCCCACACATCTGGATCACTTTTGTCTTCTCGTCACTCGGATTGGCCTTTTTGACCGACTGGGAGCGACATGTGAAAATGTGCTTGAAGAGGCCCCGGTGGGGTCGGCAACCCAAGAAATTTTCGCACAAAGGCACGAAAGCAGCAAGATACACGATGGTGTTTGGGGTAAAGTGGTGGAGTTGCGCCCCAAAGAAGTTCAAGAAACCTCGAAAGAAAGGGTGGGGAGGCAAGGAGAACCCGCGGTCGATGTGAGTAGCGAGGAGAACGCACTCACCCTCCTGCGGCTGCGGCTCGGTCTCGTTCCCCGGAAGTCGCGCCGATTCGTGAGGATCAGTCCCTCCTCGACCAAGTTGTCGATGTCGTCCTGACGGATCACCGAGCGAATCCAGTCGCCCTGGATCCATCCCGGCGGCAGGCCGGACCTCGAAGAAGATCCGCCTCGGCTGGACTTCTTCCCCTTCGCCTTCGCCGTCGCCTTCTTCGCACGCTCCAGTGCCACCGTCTTCTCCTTCCCCATCGCGGCGAGCAGAGCTCGAAAGGGGCGACGGCGGCGCTGGCGCAGGACCGGATGTTGCGGAGAAAACTGAGAGGAAAAGAGAAGAATGAAGACGCACTGTTCAAAAAACCCTGACCCAACGCTTTATATGGAGTCGCTTCCGAGTGACTGACCTGTAGGCCCGGGCAATCTTATCAAATCCCACAACAGTCGCGCGCGCGATACGTGGCGAAAAAGGTGGCGCAAAAATCGAGGCGTCCCTGCCTTATCCAGCCCGATTACTACGGCCTCCTCCGCCCCGCGCGCTTCCCAAAATTCGAATCCCGCGAGATCCGCGGACAGCAGAACAACTTGTTAGACGGAAGATCTTCTCTGTATCAGCACTCGAAGTTCTTTTAGCTGAAAGTTCACTCGACGAAAACCAAGAATGGACCAAGGCGACTGAAAAAGAAGTTGGCGCCACCATGATTGATTCGTCAGTCCGTACAAAACGCACCTGAAGCGCGAAAAGTGGGTCGGCAGTGTTTTCAACTCTTTCCCCACTCAAACCCTGATCCATTCGGGGGCCAATGATGAAGCTATGTACCTAGGGTAGGGTCATAGGCCTGTCCAAGATACCCTCCCCAAGGACATCACCCTAAAACCAGAAGCATTCGAAGAAGAATCATCATCCACTCGACCATGAAGCGTTCCACTCGGAAGACTTGAAGTCACTCGACCATGGAGACTATCACTCGACCGGCCGAAGATCTAAAGCCACTCCGTACTGCAACGGTCGGTCATTACGTCGTAGCTTTAATGGTCATTATGTCTCTTTATTACTAGCGTTACCAGTAACGCCCTCCTCTTGATGTACCTTAAATCCCTTGTAACGTGGGCTGGCTGGGGTCCTGGCGCACTCTATATAAGCCACCCCCTCCACATGCACAAGGGTTCGCACCCTCTGTAACACACACGCATATAATCCAGTCGACCGCCTCCAGGCATCGAGATGTAGGGTTGTTACTTCCTCCGAGAAGGGCCTGAACTCGTAAAATCCATGCGTACAACTTCTCCATAGCTAGGATCTTGCCTCTACATACCTACCCCCCATTCTACTGTCAGACTTAGAACCACGACACCTGGGGAGCCGCTCGGGGCTCACGTGGCCGCCGCGGCCCCGTCGACGTGCCGGCGAAGAGCAACGCCCGCCGCACGTCGTGCTCATCGCGGAGCCAAGTGTCCCACAATGGCGAGTCGGGGGCGTACCTCTCGTCGTAGTAGAGGTCGTCCGGGAGGAGGAGGCGGCGGCGCTGGATCTCCTGGCGGCGCGCACGGCCGCTCTGCGGGACGGGCGGGATCGGCACGCGGTCGGCCAACAGGTGCCAGTTATTGGGGAGGTGGACGTTGCTCCAGGGCAGCGGCGTCCTTGTCTCCCAATAACGGCGGCAGACGGCCGCCTCGATGTAGTGCCGGTCGCGCTCGCCGGCGGCCGTGGCGCGATGGAGAACGGGGGCGGCGCGGGGGCCCGACGCGGTGGCGATGGCGACGCGGGCTCTTCCTTCTTCACCGAGCCACGGCGGCGTCCCGAGGAGGTACCAGCCTCGCGGTCGTGCTTGCCTTTGCGGCCGTAGTTCCATAGCCCCATGGTTGCGGGCGGCCGGCCGGCGAGTTCTTGGCTAGGGTTTGGGACTGGGGTTGTCGGGTTTCGAGGAGGCCGCGGGGTGGCGTGGGGCAGTGTGGACGACGACTGGTCCATGGTTCCCATTTAAGAAGGACCGCGACCCCTCGCCTGGGCGGATGACAGGCGGGGCCGCCCGCGCGTGCGCATTTATGTGGGCGGGTGGGAGGTAGGTGGCCGCCTGCCACGCGGCCCCGACGCGGGCGAGGCACGCGTCCGTTTGGTGTCCGCCGCGACCCAAACCCGGCGCAAGTTTGCGCTCGAAATGGGTCGGCCCGGACACAAAACGGACCAGATGGGTCCGGGCCGTCGCGCGCTGGGCCGCCTCGTTTGTCCGTTTTACCCTAAATGGACGGGGCCGGACAGCATAGGGTCGCGCGGTGGAGTTGGCCTTATCTGCCTTATCTCTTCGCATGAGCTCTCGTCCATTCATCTCTTTCCACTCCCCAACCTCCGGTCCTCACGCTGGGAGAGAATTGAGCTTCCATGGCGATGCGAGACACCCATACCCACAGCTACCGTGAAGCAGGAGAACGACGGCGACCACCGTTTGCTGCATCTCCGCCGCACACCGCTGCGATGTAACAAGCAGGCCGGAAGCGGAGCAGCTCACGCACTGCTGCGACGTAGTTGCCAGAAGGGGGCCGCCTGCTTCGTTGCCGGTGCTGCAACGCAACGGGAAGAGGAAGGACGGAGGCGGGCGCACTTCCCACGCAACGCGGCCCGTCGGTGCTGCCACGGCGACGTCGCCGGAGAGCAGTCGCTGGTGCAGCGATGGGGCGTCGGTGCTACGCTGGGAGCTGCGACGACGGCGGCGGCACTGCGATGGAGCACCGCGGCATCGGGACGCCTGCGCTGCGATGGGAGGAGCGACGTCGACGTCGGAGCTGCAATGCAGCACCACCGTGTCAGGACTAGGGACGTCGGGGCTGCGATTGAAGCATCGGGGTTCTGCGTGGAGCTTCGCCTAGGGCCGCCGGTGCTGCGATAAAGTTCCGTCGAGGTAGCTCAGTGTTGCAATGGAGCTTCGCTGGGGGCACTAGTGCTGCAACGGTCTTCGCCGGGGGCCGCCGAGGTTGCAATGAAGCTTCATCGAGTGGCCGGTGTTTCAATGGAGCATCGCCGGCGGCGTCGATTGCTCCGATTTAGCGCCGTCGTGCCTATGTTCGTCGCTGCAGTGAAGCGTCGCCGGCGGCCCCGTGTGTTGCGAGATCGAAGGAGATAAGAGGGCTGCTGTGCGATGTGAGTAGAAGATCGCGTGCATGTTGACCATTCAAACTGGCTGACGGAAGGGATCCGATGGTTCAATCCGGGCTGATCAAACGGCCAGCAAGGCGGCTTAAAAATCCCTGGCATCAGCCGGTTGATTTGTAGCACTGGCCCTTTTTTTAGGGTGCCATTGGTCACTTTTACCAGATGTTTTTACATGCAAGACTGCAAAAACTACTTTTTGTGCTAATATAAAGAAGGAAGCGACCTTTTTTTAGCAACTGACATTTTCTGTTTGTAGCAGAACTATTTTCTGCCTCTTAACAAGTGTATGCTGTTTCTAAAGTCTACTACTAGTACAAACGCCAAAGATCCGAGCCTGGACATATGGTCACGAAAATCATCAACGTGTAGTAGTAGTACGGTACTTTAACCTTACCATAAGCTTCATCAAAGTGTCCCAGTGTGTCGGTGACCAATGGATCGCACAATGGATTCGAATCCAACAAAAGAAAAAGAAAGCCCGGTGGTTACTCAACCGGTGACATCTCGTCGGCGTCATCACTTTCCTGGCTTGGCCCCATTTTACTGTTGGCCATGTTCGCCGTTGACACGCGGGACCGATCTCACTGTTGCCCCACCGGTCGGTGGAGGGCAGGAGTGGTCTTGAGTACGAAGTAGTTGGGCACGCTGCTTGTCTCCCGTTGTCTGGAGAGACGTAGCGCGAAGAGAACGTCGAGTTGCGTTGGTGAAATTACGCGGGTAACCTCGGGAACCCTTCTCCATGCCGCACGTGTGATCTCGCTCATTCTCCGTGCAACCATGAGGGCTGGCTAAAGTAAACAGCCACGGTTAAAGCGTGTCTTACCTGCCGTATGAGATGTTGTATTTTTATAACTTAATAATGGATGTAAAGTATATATACTGCAACGATCTTGGATCTTGTGCCGTACTCATAGCATCTACAATGGGACCCATATACGCCCCATCGCCCGGGCAGACTGCGGCGTCCAGACGAAAAAATGTCACCCAACCAAACCTAACAAATTCGCCCAAACGCCCAGAAATACTGACACTCTTCAGACCCAGCTCATATCTGGGGTTCATATCAGACGTTCGGGCGCGCGCGGACACACCCGCCACTTCAGATCCTACAAGCTGGACCCCATCCCAAATCCTTTTAAAATTGACTTTTAAAAGGTTCTCTTTGACCGAAACCCTCTCGTCCCTATCCTCCATTTCCCGCCTCCACCCAGCCGCCCACCTCCTCCCTTGCTTGCCGTCCTCATCCGCCGTCACGGATGTCGTCGCCAACAACTCAGTCCATCGTCATGGCCACGGATGATGCCTCGGCGAAATCGGTTGGGCTCCTGGGCCTGATGGCTCCTTGCAAGTCAGAGAATCTTGCCCGGAAGAAGCACCGCCGGAGGCAGCGCGAGCATGAGGCGGCGGCGAAGGGAGCTGCGGAGGTGGCTGGTCTTGAGATGCCCTTCGTGTTCGCTGCTGAGGACATGGACTATGCCCCGACAGTCACCAATCTGGAGGTCGTGGCCGCGGGGACAAACAACTTGTCGGCGGAGACCAACTCCGTTCCGCCCTCCCAGTGGAAGGGCATCCCAAATTTGAGCTTCTCGCAAGCCGTCCCTGACGCGTCCATGATAGCGGACTTGCCGCAGCTCCAAATGCATCATGCAACGTTGGACAATGCCGGCTCTGAACATGCCCACAACCTGTTCAACGGAACGCCCGACCAGGACTCGATACAATCTTTGCCCATTTCGTACTTGCAATTGTTAATTCTTTTGTTCCACATACCATTAGATCAAACTTGTAGGGCGATGGTTAAATTGCGATGCATATTGTAGAAACAAATATTGCATGACATGATAAATGATGGTCAAGAGTTTTTGCCATTCACCATGGAGGATACCAATTCCTCGGTGTTTGAATTTGGGCAAACATCACACACTAAAACAAAGAAGGAAGTTGGTGCGAAAGTAGTGAAGCCCAGAGGTCCGGCATTCATACAATTTGAAGATGCTAGCTGTGTAACCCGAGCATGGATCCAATATGTGAAACCGAGTAAAACGCAAGAAATAATGGGGGAAAATCACAAACTTTACCATAAGCAAGAACACTATGTGGAGCCACACCCAATCGTTACAAACCGTGTTCCATGCTCTCTCCAACATAGATGGTCACTCATACAAGAAGTCGTGAGCAAATCTGCTGGTTATCTTAAGCAAGGTGTTGGCCAGAACCAAAGCGGCATCAGAGTTCAAACCCATGTAACTTTCGCGGCGGCATTGTACCATCAAGTGGAGAAGAAGACATTCACCTTTTCACATTGTTGGCTGAAATTGAATGAGAAATCCAAGTGGCAAGTCGTGCTCAAGTATATTGGAAACGCCACGAAGAAGATGAAGAAAAACGATGGGTCAAGCTTCGCTTAATCAATTGGAGTGGACGAGGAAGGAGAAGAGAATGGTAGCACAGACTTGCAACCAACCATGCCGAAGAGAAATCGGCAACTGATGGGGAACAAGTGGGGGAAGGAGAGGGTGGCGCATGAGGGGTAGCAAGCAAAATGTCCGCCACTTGGACGAACATTTTTTATGCAAAGGGGGAAGAAGGAGAAAAGGTACAAGATGTGTTTGGGAACGCAGTATTTCAAAAATTTTACCTACGATCACGCAAGATCTATCTATTTGATGCATAACAACGAGCGGGAGAGTGTGTCCACGTACCCTCGTAGACCGAGAGCGAAAGGGTTAAGTAACACGGTTGATGTAGTCGAACGTCTTCGCGATCCAACCGATCAAGTACCGAACGCACGGCACCTCCGCGATCTGCACACGTTCAGCTCGGTGACGTCCCTCGTACTCCTGATCCAGCTGAGGCCGAGGGAGAGTTTCGTCAGCACGACGGCGTGGAGACGGTGTTGATGAAGTTACCAACGCAGGGCTTCGCCTAAGCACTACAACGATATGACCGAGGTGGAAATCTATGGAGGGGGCACCGCACACGGCTAAGATCAACTTTGATGATTTCTAGGGTGCCCCCCCTCCTCACGTATATAAAGGAGGGAGGGGGAGGCCGGCCGGCCCTGATAGGCGTGCCAAGGGGGGAGGAATCCTCCTCCTAGTAGGAGTAGGATTCCTCCTTTCCTAGTCCAACTAGGAGGAGAAGGAAGGAGAGGGAAAGAGGGGTTGCGACCCCCTCCCCTAGTCCAATTCGGACTCCCTTGGGGGGCGCCACCTCCTGGCTGCTGCCCTCTCTCTCCCCTAAAGCCCACTAAGTGCCCATAACTTCTCGGGGGGGGGGGGGGGGGGGGTTCCGGTAACCCTCCGGCACTCCGGTTTTATCCGAAACCTTCCGGAACACTTCCGGTGTCCGAATAACATGGTCCAATATATCAATCTTTATGTCTCAACCATTCCGAGACTCCTCGTCATGTCCATGATCACATCCGGGACTCCGAACTACCTTCGGTACATCAAAATACATAAATTCATAATACCGATCGTCATCGAATGTTAAGCGTGCGGACCCTACGGGTTCAAGAACTATGTAGACATGACCGAGACTCATCTCCGGTCAATAACCAATAGCGGAACTTGGATGTTCATATTGGCTCCCACATATTCTACGAAGATCTTTATCGATCAAACCGCATAACAACATATGTTGTTCCCTTTGTCATCGGTATGTTACTTGCCCGAGATTCGATCGTCGGTATCTCAATACCTAGTTCAATCTCATCACCGGCAAGTCTCTTTACTCATTTTGTAATGCATCATCCCGCAACTAACTCATTAGTCAAATTGCTTGCAAGGCTTATAGTGATGTGCATTACCGAGAGGGCCCAGAGATACCTCTCGGACAATCGGAGTGACAAATCCTAATCTCGATCTATGCCAACTCAACAAACACCATCGGAGACACCTGTAGAGCATCTTTATAATCACCCAGTTACGTTGTGACATTTGATAGCACACTAAGTGTTCCTCCAGCATTCGGGAGTTGCATAATCTCATAGTCATAGGAACATGTATAGGTCATGAAGAAAGCAATAGCAACAAACTAAACGATCATCGTGTTAAGCTAACGGATGGGTCTTGTCAATCACATCATTCACTAATGATGTGATCCCGTTAATCAAATGACAATTCATGTCTATGGCTAGGAAACTTAACCATCTTTGATTAACGAGCTAGTCAAGTAGAGGCATAATAGTGACACTCTGTTTGTCTATGTATTCACACATGTACTAAGTTTCCGGTTAATACAATTCTAGCATGAATAATAAACATTTATCATGATATAAGGAAATATAGATAACAACTTTATTATTGCCTCTAGGGCATATTTCCTTCAAGGTGTTCATCATTGTGCAAAGGGAGAAGATGGAGTACGACCGGGAGAGGTTGATGTTGGAAAAGAACAAAGTTGAATTGAAGAGGCAAGATAAAGTTGCAATATGGGAGCTTGAACAAACGATGACAATGCATAGTCTTGAGCTCGAGAAAGAGAAGTTGGAGCTTACGATAGATGCGGAGGAGTCGAGGATCATGTTGCAGGACATCAACCTCTTGGATGATGAAGGGAAGAAGTGGTTGCTCCGCATGAAGAAGATGATCAATGACCACGAGGACCGAAGTCATTTATTCATTCGTGTATCGTTTATCTATGTATGAACTATTGAATTTTATTTTAGCATGTACTAAATTTATTGGGGCTACACTATCTTTGTATTGTTGAATATATGATGAATTTATGTTGTATGATCAGCGTGCGTAGATTTGCATGGATTTGGGTATTAAGATTTAGAGAGTGTAGTTGTGGAGAGGGTCAAATGAGGATTTGTCTAGCGTTGTCCATGGACGCGTTCAGACGTCCTGGGGCGTCCGCTGCTACTTGCGGTTGTAGATGCTTGGAGTATACTAGTAAGAGTTGGGATCAAACTGACAAGCACATGTAAGACGTCATATTTTCTGCATTATACCCTGCAAAAGGAAAATTCTTCATTATACCACGAATACATGTATTCTACTCTTACTTGAAGTAGTACTAACCATCGGTGTTTCTAAAAGAAAAACTATTGGTGTCGTGTTGAGTTTTATAATGTTGTTGCTTTCCAGACAATTAGACTTAAAAATTATACTATGCAAAAGAGGATTGATAAGTTTAACTTGCAATCAAGCTAATCAAGCTACTACTAAAACAAAGAACTCTACATTTCTCTTACCATCTTAGCTTCTAACTAACAACTTTAATATACTTTGAAACGCATTAGACACAATCGTGTTCTTCACGAAGAGCGCAACAGCATCATAGGCATGTACAATGCATAGCCTCAAGGTGATGCCTCACATGTCATGTAGGATCGGATATGACGTAAAGTAGGTTCGGATAAGGAAGCGGGATCCTCTTCAGAAGGCGGGTGCTTGAAAAAAAAAGTGTGGTCCAATGACAAAAGCTGAAAAGGTTGGAGTGAAAAGTAGAGATGCATGTGTAATAGAGTCTTTATTTTCTATTTCTTAATGAGGCCCACTAATGGTAGCTTGCATTGAAGAAAAAAATAAATATAAATGACTCAAATTACTTTTTGTTATGGGGCATATGTATCCATATGCCACCATTGTACATGCCCTTATCCTACCGATCGGTTCTCTGCAGTGGTCCAGCGGTGACCCTAGCAATTAAAATCAGGTCCCGAAAGTGACGGTGGGTTTGGTAGCTCGTGCCCTGCTCTCGCATGGGTCGGTCCTCCGGGAAGGAACGAATCACCGAATGAACCTGAGATAAGGGCAACTGCTATAACGCGGTTCATCAAAACGTGTGTAAATGTTTGGATCAGTATGCCCGAACAATTGTTGCCATTCAACAGTGGACATCAAATGTTGGCGGACTAGTTCAAACCATAGAATCCTTTAGGGCATCTTCAACGCCAATCCTCAAACCTTCCGCAACCATCTGGACCGTACTAGCCGGACCGCGAAAGACATCCAACGCGGTCCTGTATCAGTCCGCGGCATGGTGCGGACGCGTTTTCTCCCGTAAACCGGAGACAAACGTTGGGTGGTTTGCGGGAGTCCGGACCTATCCCACGTTCGCTTCTGACCGCCCTGGCCCATCAATAAACACTCTCCCTCCCGCGCGTTTTCGGTCAGTGCCGTTCTAGAGCGTCAGCGCCCGCATTCATACCCGGCCAGAGTGGACGCGGCCGCTCACCGGCTCCGGCATTGAAGCGGCACACCGCTTCCCGGTGCAGGCGACTGTCGCGTGTTCAAACGACATGACGGCCGGCCGTCCGTCCGTCTGCCGCCTGCATTGATGGCACACGGTTTTCGAGGCGTCTCCTCCGGCACCACCCGTCCCGTTCCTCTGACACCCACCATTGCTATAAAAGCTGGTGCCCCGGCTATAGCCGCGGTCATCCACCTCTGTTCCCTTTCCGCACCACTCCCACCATGGATCCCTTCCCCGCCAAAGCTCTCTGGGACGGGATGACGTCGGACCAGAAGAAGGAGATGGCCGGCATTGCTACCGGCTGGCAGGCTAGCAGACAGCCAGAGGACGACGACGTCCCAATGAGGATGCTGCCGACGACGAACCTGCGCCACCCTCCTCCTCCGCGCCACCATCCTCCTCCTCTGTGGCACCCTCGCCGGTGCATAGCACCATGACCATCGGCGAGGCCCGTGCCCATTACATGGACATGATACATGAGGACCAGTTTCGGGAGGCGCAAACCGACGCCGCCTACAACCACCACCACCTTCAGGAGCATCTGCGGGCGAAGGAGCAGATCGCCGCCGGCAGAGCAGTCGTGCCGGACATGGACATGGTGGAGCAGGAGGGGCTGCTCGAGTCCTACCTCCCCGCACGCGAGATCCGCCTCGCCCGCTGGCGGTACTGACAGCAGGTGGCGGAGGTGGCGGCCGCCGGCAAGGAGTGCGACGCCGACGCCGACGAGCAGTGTTCGGCGAGACTGACGAGGAGGAGGAGGACAACGCCGAGGTCGCGCCCCGCCACCACAACGAAGAAGCCGTCACGTCCGCGGGCACCGTCGACAGCGAGGAATAGTAGTGCACGGTAGGTCGCCGCAACTCTGGTCCCAAGAAGGCCACCGCTCCTTCCCTCCCATCGACGCCAAGCTTGGTGGGCTGAGCATCTTCGCCCGATTAGTCGCTTGGCGGCGATGTGGAGGCGGTCACTTCCCGGGCCTCCGGAGGCGGAGGTTACGGAGGCAGAGCCGGAGAGCGCCAAGGCGGAGCTGGAATTCGGTTCTCTTGGTTCATGGCCAGACACGGGGAACGGGCGCCAGCGACCATTTAGACCTAGCCGGACGAGCTCCGCTTAGTTGATGTAAATATAATGAAATCCATCGTGTATAGATGAAATCTGTCAAGTTTAAACGAAATCCATCGTGTTTATATGAAATCTGGTTGTGTTTGACCGAATTTCGTCCGGTTAGTTTGAGTTGTTATCAAAATATATGCGGCTAGCGTTGTATATCATCCTCCCGCATCTGTGTCCGCGAACTGATCCACTGTCTGTAGACGGATGCGGGAGAAAATTTACAGATTGCCGTTGGAGATGCCTTAAACCGGAAACAAATCTGAAGGAGTTTTAGAGAAGTCCAGACAGTCTACTCGGCCACTGTTAGTTGGACCACATGTCCCCACAATTCATGTGGTTTTTTCTCTAGGTGTACCTGACCCACGCCTGCAGCCTCACTTCTGTTATCGAGATTGATGACTACGGTTGAATGACCATCTAACGTTGTCCGCGGACACTTCCTCAAACATTTGGTGTGTACATTTTGGGTGCACCACGTTGGAGTTGCCCTAAGCTAACCATAACAAACATGTCTACGCACTATATGTATGTTTCTTCCTTCGCACATACAGCTTCTTGTCACAGGTCAATAGCCAAAATTACTGGCTAGTTTGATAACGGAGATGCACATATATAATCGGTCAAATCGGTATACCTCACTATCAAGAAAAGAGCTGCTCCACTAAGGGACGAAAGGGCGCCAAAAATAAAAAGTTTGGTTCTAAGAAGATTCACCGTGTATCTTATGCAGTTAGGTAAGTGATCACATCGACCATTCAAACGGATATAGTTTGCTTGCCAAAATGGAGCATCGAGAAAGGATGAAACTTCCCCTCGAATGAACTGAACTACCACCAGACCCATATCATCGTCAAGTTTCAGAACAATCCTATTGTGACTTAAGATAATTTCGTAGGTACATCGATCCGACGCTCTCCAATGCAATTTATGCTACAAAAGTTCAAACGGCTATCATAATTGTTTGCATTCACCAGTATTTACTACTACTCCGTCCGAAAATAAGTGTCGTGGTTTTAATTCAAATTTAGGGAGTATTAGTTGCGGCCGAGTAGAATTTGTGTCGGTCGATTTGCATCCGAGGAGAGTGAAACGGGGGGATATTGTTCTGATGCCACTTGGATTAGACAGAGCCCGATCCCGAGAAGGGGATGCCGCAGCCAGCCACCGTGTAGCCGATGAGGGCGATCCCCACTTGAGGCGGGATGACGTAGGTTGCCGCGTCGTCGCCGACAGGGGGAGAGACGGGGTTTGCTGGTTCAAGTTGAAGGGGGGAGCGAGATTTCTCTGTTTGATGCCGCTCCACTTAGATGGTGCCTGGGCTCGAGACAAGGACGCCACAGCTTATCGATGTGTCGTCGGTGAGGGCGAGTCAGACATCGCTGGAGGCAGGGACGACACTCTAGGACTTAAACCCTGATGGATTAGTTCTACCACAAAAAACCTAATCATTCGAGCTCAGTTCGTGGTGCTAGTAGTAGCTAGTTGACATTTGACGGTGGACCAAATCGACCGATCACACGCTAAAGCACCGTGTTACACTTACACGCTTATCTACATTCGCCTTGACGCATCACAGTTAACTAAACCATTTGATTTACCACGTGACACTTGTGGTAAGCAATCCAAACTATTAAAAAAATCATTTGATTTGATTTGATTATTAATTAAGAGGTAGCGCGCGCGATTGACTAGTTGGTAGACGTACGCACGCACATACGTAGGCTAAAGTGCGTGAGGGTACCAAACGAAGGCTCCTCTCTTCTTACGCTGCTTAATTAGTTTGTTGTGTTGGTACATCTGGTCAACTACGTACGCATGTACTTAAATGTAGAGCGACGTGGCACTGGAAGCCAGTACAACACTGCTCGGAGTGCATCGTTTGGTCTAACTACGTACGCATCTACTTAAACGTAGCCACCAGAAGGCACGACATTTGCGCTCCGCTTGTTTATTTCATGTACGTACAACAGTACGCTGCATTCATGCACTGCACATGCACCTCGGTCGCTGCTAGTATTTTTATCCCAATCTCTACATGGTTCGGTCCTGTAATTATTTTATGATGAAATTACTTGAATGTCAAAAGGTGAATCGTGCGTTGGATACTTGGCCCGGTCTGGTAACCTTGGCACAGGTGCGAGGCCGCAGGCAAACGAAACGCCATCCCATACTGCTACAAAGTGCAGCGATAGCTTAAGCAAAGTATTTGTAGCTAGATGTAGCCTAGGGTTTTTTCCCGGCAAGAATAATATAAAAGGTAGGCAATATGTTTGCACGCAGGGTGTTGATTGCGTATGATTCGCCGCCATGGTAGCCTTGCGAGTTGCGATGGATCAACAACATTCCAATCCAAGACGTACATGCGTATAAAACTTGTGTTGGTTGTGTGCCAGTGCCATGAGCCCATGACTCATGCCAACCGAAGTTTTTTTTTTTTTTTTTTTTTTGCGAAATCATGCCAACCAAAGTTACCACCACCCGTGCGAAATCATGCCAGCCAAAGTTACCACCAGCCGCAACGGCGGGCGCCATCGTACCACAGCGGCACGAGACGATACGAGCCTGCGACGAGGACAGGCGGGGCGCAGGACGGGTCGGAAGGATGAATGAACCCGGCCGGATTCCGCGCGCACGCGTCGCGTCGACCACACAGCCGACCGCGTCACCCTTGTCGCCGGAGGCCCCAAGCCGACAGCTACGGGTAACTAACCCCGTTACCTCAGCAGCAGGAGCCCAACGAAAAACCGCCACTAATAATACGGCCTCCACCATCTCGTTGGAATCGTGACGCACGCACAGGGCGAGGGATCCTCTCCATCTCCATGGATTATCATATCATCGTCGTCGGAATCGCCGTGAGACGACTTCTTCCTTGGGCCTATCGTCTATCAATCTACACACGATACGGAATCTTAGCTGACGGCTATCCCATGGGTCCAGCAGCGCTCCCAACTTGCTGTAAAGAAGAAGAAAGGCGAATTGAAGAGCCTGCCTTGCCTTCCTTGTCATCGGTCATTACCGGCCTTGCGTGCGGTGCGGCCCGAACCGTCTTGCGTCCACGCTTGCGTGCGCCCCGAAAGCTTGGCTTAGCTTATCCGCAGCACGGCATCTCGCTCGCGCTTATCTTAATTAATTATGGTCAGCCTCACGTTTCCGGCGGCGCACGAGTCGTATTCTCACTGGACGATGCGAAGCTGTCATGCATGGCCCAGAGTTCGTAGTAGTATATGCGTGGCTGATGGTCAGACGCAACGCAACAGATAAGAATACTCATCATCTCGTTGATTCTTGAGGTCCCAGTGCACGCGTGCCGTGGCAGTTCATATTGTTCCACGGTCTGAGAAGAGAACAAGACGCCGCCGTGGCCCCGATTGCCTGCCTATGTAGGAGCGGAGCAGATTCCCTGTGGTCCATGGCCGATAAACCGAACGCAGCCGATAAGAAAGTGTGCGGCTCTTGCCCAAGGCAGCATGCTGGATGTTGGGCTAATGATTCTGGGGCGGGGAGTGGAGGGGTGGTGGGAGACACAAGCAGTGCAGCCGCAGCCGAGCCAAGCCAAAGGAGAGGAACAATGATCGTGATCCTAGGGGCTGCGAATGGACCAAATCATGGGTGCGGCCTCACCGGTCACGAGTCAGCACCCATGATGAAGAAATGCAAAGCGGCACCACTTCCATGTGGAGATTGCTAGGCCGCACACCGCGCACCTCCGGCGTACAGTGCTGCCGCACAAGGCGATGTGTAGGGCTGTTCCATCCAGATGCGTCAACGTCACAACTCACAAAGAGAAGAGGAGAAAGTTCTGGCCCGGCCCACCACACCCACATGTTAGTACCACTCTAGTTGCTGTGGGATACTATTACGCCGAAACTGTATTTTAGGATGAGCCTTTACCTAGCTACAGATTGTCCGTCATGCTTTTTAATTAGCCTTGATTAATGATGACACGCATCCGTGGTGCCGTGTCGACTGTGTGTCGCGGTGGTGGGGATGCCGGCGTCGACGTTGCCTGCAATGGTGGCGCATTATGACGCGGTCGCGGCGGCGACCGGGAGAGGAGGGACCGTGCATCATGCCTCCGGCAGGGTGCAGCGGTCACGGCCAGTGGTGGAACCCGCCGGGACCGGGAGATACGCGCCGTGTCTCTCTCTGTCTTGCTATCAACGGGTTTGTCACGAGGGGCCGACGTCGATTTCCTTCTGTTGATGTCGTTTGCTTCAGCGGTTGGTCCGGTCCAGGAGGCGCTAAACCATTGTGGCCAGGTAAGGTATGGATCCTTTTGCTTCCTCCAGTGAAGAACGAACAAATGTCTGTGTAGTTGTGAGATTATACTTGTCCTCTAAGAACTGCGAGCTGTGAGTACGGTGAGTCCTCTTTGCCGATTGCCCGTTCATAGCTGGTGTTTGGGTTTTTTGCCTCACAAAATTTCAGTTTCCATTTGATGCCAGGCCGAATGTCAGCGCTCTTTCTTTGTTTGATTGACTGGTGGCGGTTGTCTCTGGAAAAAGAATTCCTAACCGGAGGAAGCAGGCCTTCTTGCTCGTTGATGATGGCTATTTGGTGGGGCATTTTGGAAGGAACGAAATGACCGCATCTTCAATCATAAAGTTTCTTCCTTTCTGAATATTTGTGATCGAATTGTACTTGAGTTGCACACTTGGGACTGCCGGCCTCAAGAGTGTTCAATGGCTGGGCGATCATGGTTGAGAGAGTTTTGTTTCTAGCAATGTAATTTCTTCTCTTCTTTTCATTTTCTCACCTTGCGCGGTAACCCTGTAAATAGCACTTTTTGTCTTATCTTGAGGCGCTCCCCTTCTTAATGAATGAAAGCAGCGACCTGCCTGCATTTCGTCAAGAAAAAAAATGCAAAAAGTTAAGCCCTATGTTTACGGGGAGAATGTAGATAAGTATTCAACTTCACATCCGTGACGCATGATGAATAACATGCGCATTAGCAGAATTGATCAGTGCGCTGAACTTATTTATCTTCCTTGCCTTTCTTGCGCGCCGCAACATAATTGCCGACGATCATAGAAATGGAGGCATACTCTAGGGATATCCATTGTTTCAACCAATTGGAACAAAGTGCTCCCAAGAAAATACAGAGGCGGCCACGTCGCTCACCGCGGGGAGGGGGTGGGGGGGACCCTAGCCCCCGCCCCTTCCCTCTCCTCCAGAGCCCCTGGACCTGGCCGTTGCCGGATGAGGCCAACGGGCGAAGCCGGCCTTGGCATACAACAGCGGCAGGGTAGTTTGCGGCGGATACGCCGATGGCCTTCTCGTTAGAGCGATGTGGAGGTCGTGCGTGCCTGACCAGGGCGTCCACACAATGCAATTTTTTGTAGCAATCGTTTTGTTGTGTATGTGCTCCAGTGTCTACTCATTCCCCCTCGCGATCCTAGTAAACTCTTTCCCCCCATTTATACATGCCGGATCTAGAACGTGACCGATGCATGGCAAATTCATTAGGAACAATATGTTATAGTTTACTATGTGTGTAACTGATTTTCTTATACATGTTTGCCATGTTATCTTCAAAACATGGCAAATTTCAGAAGATGTTAGTACTTGGCCATGGCAAAATTAAGAGAGATGTCCTAAATAATGTGGCCTTTTTTAGAAGTGACACCGCAACTTTCTTGAAAAACAATATGGCAACAATCATATTTTTTGTGTCCTCAAAATAAGAGCGCTCAATGCATGTGGTCCTCGCTGGGCCGACCCATTCTAGCGACCGCTCGACATGAGGCTGCGCTACGCCTCGCTATAATCGAGACGGGGCACTTCTATATGGCGCGGTGCGCGCTAGGGATCGTGCGGATGTGCACCTTCCCTTCCATTGGTGCGCCAGTTTGGGCCGGCCCATTTGCGGGGCTGGATGCCACCTGTTTTTTCCGTTTTTACTTTTCGGTTTTTATTATTTTCAAAATAATTCAGGATAACAAAAGGTCTTAAATTTATTAAAAATCTAAATTTTGAATTATCAAAATCAGTTATTCAATTAAAAAATGTTCGCAATTCAAAAAGAATGAATTTTTGAATATTAATGAATTTTTTATTTCGATGAAATTTTTTTATGAGCATTTCTTAGTAATAATGAACATTTTTGGTATTTGATGAACAAATCTTGAATTCCATGAACATTTTTTGAACTTATGTACAAAATTTGTATTGAAGAACAGTGTTTTTTAAAAACCATTTGTAAATTTTGAATATGATGAACATTTTTTTAAATTGATGAACGAATTTTGAATTTGATGAACATTTATTTAATTCGACAAACACTATTTCAATTTTGATGAACAATTTTTTAAATCCGATGAACAAAAATATAAATTTGATGAACATTTTTTACATCGATGAACATTTTTTAAATTAGATGAACAAAAAAAATGTTCGCGAATTTGAAAAGAAAGTTCACAAAAAAATGAAAAAGTAAAGAAAAAATTAGAAAGGAAAAGGAAAAAAAGAGGAAACAAAGGGAAAAAAAATCCGGAAAATGGGCCAGGTCACTCGTGGGCGACCTGCACGCCGTATAGAATTCGCCAAGCAAGACCGCAGCAACTATTTATCGCCTAAAGCGATCGAAGTGGCAGTGCTCGCTGAAGCTTTTCCCCTGCTCGCGCTGTATTGGGCCGGCCCGATCACACGCGTGCAGTCGTAAAAAGAAACTGGGAATTGAAGGAGGGAGGATCGCGCGCTGAGCTAGCCACCCCACCGAAGTCCGTTTCGTGGAAATAACTAGGGACGCGCCTTACTTAAAACTACACGAGTGGTTTTCTTTGGGATTCCTTTCCTTTTTTTGTTTTATTTGGTTTCTTTTCTTCTCTGGTTTTTATTCTCTTTCCCTGGTTTTTCATTTGTCTCTTCGTTTTTTTTTATTTTCTTTTTCCTTTGGTTTATTATGTTTCTTTTTCGGTTTTCATTTTTCCTTTAATTTCTTTTGTTTTTCATTCTACATTCTTATATACGTGATCAACATATTTTCAAACAATTGTTCAACATTTTTATATACATGATCAACATTTTTGCAAATACTTGTTCACCATTTCAAATACTTATTCAATATTTTCAAATACTTTTTCAACAATTTTCATATACTCCTTCAACATTTTTTATTAAGTATTCACCATTTTTGAAATAGTTGTTGAACATTTTCAATACTTACTCAACATTTTCAAATACTTGTTCAATATTTTTTAAATTCTCGCTCAACATTTTTTTAATACTTATTCAACATTTTCCAAATATTTTTTCAATATTTTTCAATACTTTTTCAACATTTTCATATACTTTTTCAACATTTTTCCATAATTATTCAACATTTTTCAAACACTTGTTCAACTTTTTTCAAATGTGTTATTGAAGAGTGTTTTGTATATATATATATATTTTTTTTAAAGTATAAAGAAAAGTACAACAAGTAAAGAAAAAAACGAAAACAGAAAACAGAAAACAGAAGAAAAAAACATTGTGCACTGGGCCGGCCCATCTGTTCGCGCAAGTAGTAGGCGCTTCAGGGAGCGACAACCTTCACTCTGAAATCACTAGTGAAATCACTAGTTAAGGAGTACTTATTGCAAAGATCACTCCCACCTTCCCACTTTGCGACAAGTGGCGCACTGCATATGTGCCACTTGTCGTAACCTGGAAGTTTTTTCTTTTTTCGTAGATTCATTTATTCAAAATGTTGTATCTCCTTAACCGTGCGTTCAAATCTCGAACCGTTTTCATTATTGGATTTCTCGCGTCGAGATCTTCAAAACTAGATCCCATATTGATAGGTTTTAACGAACTTTTTTTCAGAAAAAAAACCGAACGAAAAAACTGGATGAAAAACCCGAACCGGAAAGATGGGGTTTTCCCTTTCCGAAAGTGGCACGCCCATGCCCCTCGCAAAACCACAACCGTGCCTCTCGGGGAAGCAAAACCGTGCATCTCCCAAAAGAAGAAAAAAACAACGCATTTTTTTCCGTTTCCAAGGAGGCACGGCCGTGCCTCTCGCGAAAGCCCAACTATGCCTCTCGCGGAAGCAAAACCGTGCCTCTCGCGAAAGAAAAAAAAAACAGAAAACACGTTTTTTTTGTTTCCGAGAGGCACGGACGTGCCTCTCCTGAAAGCACAACCGTGCCTCTCGCGAAAGCAAAACCGTGCCTCTCGCGAAAGAAAAAAAATTAGAAAACACGTTTTTTCCCTTTTCGAGACGCACGGCTGTGACTCTTGCGAAAGCACAACCGTGCCTCTCGCAGAAGAATAAAAAAAGAAAACGCGTTTCTTTCCCTTTTCGAGAGGCACGACAGTGACTCTCGCGAAGGCACAACCGTGCCTCTCGCGGAAGAAAAAAAACATAAAACTCATTCCCCCCCTCCGAGAGGTACGACCGTGACTCTGATGAAAGCACAACCGTGCCTCTCGCGGAAGCAAAACCGTGACTCTCGCGAAAGGGGAAAAAAGAAAACGCGTTTTTTCGCGCAAAAAAAATCTGAATTTTTTTGTCCAAAAGTTCAGGAAAACCGGTGAAAAACCAAAACGTCGAAAAAACAAAAAAAAACCGTTTAAAAAGCCGAAAACGCGTGCGAAAAAATAAATAAGAAAAATCCGAAGGGAGCGTCCAGAACCCGACACGTGATGGGCGGCTAAGAGCGCGTCAAGTGACGCTGATTGTTGCGAGGCTCCCGAAAAAGCGCTCGTTAATTAGTTGCTCTTCCTTCTCTCGCGTAGTGCGAGATATAGAATCGCCCAAGCGAGACATAGTCGCGCCATAGACTGAGATCATCTGAGTGGGCTGTTTTTCCAGGAAAAAATTCAGCGTGCACTATCCAGATTCGCTCATCGCCATAGCCAACTCTATCATATAAATCTAATAAATATTGGTAAAGTATACACAACAGCGGGGATGTAGCTCAAATGGTAGAGCGCCCGCTTTGCATGCGAGAGGCACGGGGTTCGATCCCCCGCATCTCCAATTTTTTTCCAATATAGAAAATGTAGCGGACTCACGGCATACAGTATGTTTGCTCAATCCCGCATCTCCAATTTTTTTCCAATATAGAAAATGTAGCGGACTCACGGCATACAGTATGTTTGCTGAATCCCACCCTTTCGTTTTTCTGTTGAGACATGAATCCCGCACTTTCCTTTTTCTAGACAAACTCGGAAGCTTTTATTAAATCGTCACACCATTTACACGGAGGAAAGAAAGTCCATCCGGCTGGCCTAGCCAGACATGTTAGCCAGTCCGAAGCGATAAAGTATGCTTCGCGAGTTTGTGAGCCTCGACATTCGAGCTCCTAAATTCATGACTAATATTACCAGGCTGGAAAGTAGACATATGATCTAATATTTCATGTATAAGCGTTTCATATACCGTCGGGTTTCTTTCTCGGACATCTTCCACGACCACCTTGCAATCTGATGAAACCTGAATCCTCCTTTCATACAGATCCTCTGCCAGGGAAAGAGACTCCCTAATAACCAAGCACTCAAGAGTAGCTGGGTCTGAAATTCTCTGGAACACAACTGCCGACACTCTGAGGAAGGCACCTGATTGGTCTCTGCATATAGCTCCCACAGCTCCATATCTCCCTCCTCTCCCGACTGCGGCGTCCACGTTAATTTTTGCTACTCCCGCCGGAGGGGGTATCCAGTGTGATGTCCGCGGGCCAGACCTTGGGATTGAAACTGATGGCTGTTTAATGACCTCCAATTCTCTCAGGTATCACTGCACAAAAGAGTGTGTTGAGAATGGACTTTTGTATATCTGCTCATGAATCGCCTTACCTCCTGCACCCCATATAGCCCAAAGTGTGACCACAAATTTTATGAACTCTGCTTGAGGCAGCACTTCTTGCATGGAGAATAACCAATCCTTTGCGTTGTCCTTGATGTTTGTACTGAGTCTGTCGAGAATTGCTTCTGATGAAAGCGCCCACGTACACCTTGAGACGGTGCAGTTTATTAGAGCATGGCGCCAAGTATCATCCGCTCCACATAGGACGCATGAACTGCTAGTAGATATGTTGCGGCGATCCAAAAGTGCTGCCGTCGGTATCGTATGTTGTGCCAGTCTCCAGAGAAAGTTCTTCAGTTTCGAAGGAACCTGAACACCCCAAAGCTGTGACCAAAATTTGCTATCCGTTTCGCTGTGTGAGGATCCTCCTTGCTCGTACAGCCAAGCCTCTCGACTGAGCTTAGTTCGTTGGATCATTTTGTACGCCGACCTGACAGTGAACCGTCCAGTCCTTTCCTCACTCCACGCCCAAAAATCATCAGTCTGACGTGTGCATAAGGGTATTTTGCAGAATTGCCTCTGCATCAATCGGAATGAATGTCGTCCGAACAAGTTGTTCATTCCATGATGAGGTGGCTAGAATGATCAACTCGGTGACCTTAGAAGGTGGATGTTGGAGCAGAGAAGTTAGAGGCCGTTTCAGGTTCGGCCTCGGGATCCAGTTAGAGCTCCAAATCTTAGTTGATTCACCATTGCCAATCCTATGGATGAGGCCTTGTACCATTATGTCACGCCCATCTATGATCGCTCACCATATCTACGAAGGATGTGAGCCCAAAGTTGCCTCAAAGAGAGTAGTGTCCGGACAGTAAATTACTTTGATCATTCGTGCACTAAGAGAAGTGGGATGCTGTATCAGTCGCCAAGCTTGTCTGGCTAGGAGGGCGAGGTTGAAGATCTCCAGGTTACGAAATCCAAGTCCCCCATATGCTTCGGTCTAGTCATTACGTCCCAGGCCACCCAACTGGGCTTCCGCTTCCCTTGTTTACTGCCCCACCAGAACTGCCGTATTAGTGATGACACACTCTCGCATAGGCCTCGGGGTAGCCGGAAGCAAGACATGGAATACACGGGGATAGCCTGTGCTACTGACTTGATTAGGACTTCTTTGCCAGCATAAGAGATCATTTTCTCCATCCACCCTTTCACCTTCTCCCAAACACGGTCTCTCAGCTATTTGAACATGCCATTCTTTGAGTGTCCAACATAGGTGGGCATTCCCAAATACCGATCGCTTAATTACTCATTGTGGACATGTAAAGTATTCTTGATACTGTCTCTTACCACCTGAGGACAACCATGACTGAAGAAGATTGAAGACTTCTCATGATTAATGCGATGTCCCGACGCCATACAATAATCATTCAGTAGGTTTGACACTGCATCAGCCCCATTAGTACTTGACTTAAAAAACAGCAGGCTGTCATCGGCAAAAAGGAGGTGGTTGATGGCAGGAGCCGTTGGAGCCACCTTGATCCCCTCAAGCTGGGATGACGAAGAACTGGATTTGAGGAGGCACGTGAGGCCCTTTGTTGCAATTAAGAAAAGGTATGGGGAGATCAGATCTCCCTGCCGAATGCCCCTTCCCGGGCTAAACTGATCAAGTCTCTCGCCATTGAAAAGGACTGAGAAAGAGACAGTGCGTACCATGCTTATCACAATGTTTACCCAAGTTGGAGCAAAGCCTAGTTTCAACATCATTGCTTGCAGGTAGTCCCATTCCAATATGTCGTAGGCCTTCATCATATCAAGCTTCAAAGCACAGTAGCTATTTACCTTGGATTTGCTCCGTTTCATAAAGTGAAGACATTCATATGCACTAATTATATTGTCTGTAATGAGTCTCCCCGGTACAAAGGCCGACTGCTCATCAGAGATAATATCTGGTAAGACTTGCTTGAGCCTGTTGGCAATGACTTTGGAAGCAATCTTGTATAGAACATTACATAAGCTTATGGGCCTGAATTCTGACAGTAGGGATGGATTTGTTACCTTTGGGATTAACACCAGAACTGTGTCATTGATGCATTCCGGGCTTTCCTCTCCCCTTACAATTTTCAACACCGCCTCTGTAACCTCATCACCACAAAGGTCCCAATGATGCTGATAGAAATGTGCCGGAAATCCATCCGGACCGGGGGCTTTTGTTGGGAACATCTGGAATAAGGCTGCCTTCACCTCGTCCTTGGTATAGGGGGCGCACAAGAGCTCATTCATCTCCATTGACACCTTAACCGGCACTGTATCTAGGACCACATCCATATTATGAGTACCTTCAGATGTGTACAAAGATTTATAGAAGTCTTGTACCATGGCCTTTAGCTCGTGGGGATCATCAGATATTACCCCAAGAGAATTCTGCAAAGCTTTTATCATGTTCTTCTTCCTCCTTATACTCGCTCTCAAGTGAAAAAAAAACGATCGGGCCTTGAGAACCCTAGCCCATGATAGAAAACGATCGGGCCTTGAGAACTAACCCTAGCTCTCCGTTCCCTACAGGGAGGTGAATCAAGGACGGGAAGTGATACTGGGATCACCCCGTGATTGGCCCCGATCCGCCCTACAGGAGAGATCGGAGGAGGGAAGGTGAATAGTCGACGGCGGCGTGAGATCGCCACCGGGAGAAGGAAACCCTAGCTAGAGGGAAAATATGCCTCGGCTGATGAAAGAGGGAGCTGTAATCCGGCCCTTTCGTGATAGTAGATGCTTCAGGGTCCGCGAGAAGCCCATCAACTCCTACCGCCGGCCCACGGGATCATCGGCCGTCTCCAATGGCTATGATCCTCCGTGCTACTTCGTCACGATATTCAGTGGCGGAGACAAGGTGTGCCAGCCAGGGCCTGGGCCCAGGCCAACATGCAAATATTTCCACTAGGACACCGAGTATTTCTACTAAACCAATGTATTAGGTTTGTATTCCGTTCATCTGGCCCTCCCCAAGCTAGTTTAGCAGCTTTTGGCCCTGTCCATTCAGGTTTCCTTGCTCCGCCACTGAGGGTATTCCAGAACGGCACTAACGACGTCGTCCCGCTGGTGGACTGCGAGCATACCTGTTGGTGATTCCTTGCTTGCGGCGGAGGCGACGCCGCCTGGATGACGGTCGAGCGTTGGGTGCTGCTGCGACTTCCCGCGTGCCGGCTGCGGCGTCCCTCTAGGGCATGCTGCCGCCGCGCGTCGCGCAGGTCGGTGTTGCTATGACTTCCCGCGTGCCGGCTGTGGCGTCCCTTCAGGGCATGCTGCCGCCGCGCGTCGCGCAGGTCACACCTCGGGCTGCGGGCTCGATCAGTCCCCCGTTGGGGCGCGCGGTAGCAAGTGGTCCTCGGGGTTGTGGTTGCTCGTCGGTTTGTGGTTGTGTTTGTGTTGAGATGGTTGATTTTCAAGTTCACATCTTATACGGTTGATTTGACAATCATCCTGTATGAACATAAACACTGAGCGATTTTTTTAGCCGAGCCACCATATATGCTCTGCTCATCCGGGGCCTCTGATACTTGCATGTTTTGCATTTTCAAATTGAAACGAATTGAATTAGACGATGGTTTTCTCAGGGAATTAAGCAAGAGTGCCATGCGTGTGGAAACCGCCATAAGGAGTTGAGCAAAGAGAGCCCGACCCCCGCGTCGCCCGGCCGCGTCGCCCGAGCCGGGCGACTCAGGGGAAACCTAGCCACCGGCGCCTCGTCGCCCGCCCACCGCTCGCCCCCGCGTCGCTGTCTCCGGAGGGCCGGCCGGCAAAGCCGCGCTGGGCCCTGGGATGGCGGCAGCGGGGCTGTCCTTCCTCCTCCCGCCCCAGCTCCTCCCCCACCCCCTGGCGCCAGATCTGGGTCGGCTGCGGCGGCGACCTCCCCCGGCCTCACCTGCTCGCTGGCGGCGCAGGTGGATTGCCTCGGCCGAAGTTCCCCGCGGTGAAGCTTTGGTTCGCCCCGACGTGATCTAGACGCCGTCTCCGGCTAGCTGCGGCGCTCCGGCCGGCCGGCCGGCCTCGGCAGGGCCCTGCTAGCTGTGGCTCCTCCCCCTCCGCCCCCCCCGGCGAGTTCCGGGCCCGCCTCCTCGGGGGCCGGCCATGGAGGCTGCTGGCTGCGGTTGTGCCCGTCGGAGTCTGCCTCCTTTGGCACGTCGGTCGGGTTTGGCTGCGCGCGAATCCACGTCGACACCACCACCTCGCCCCACCCCCCGCTGCAGGGGCGGCTTCGGCCCGGCGGCAATGGACCTGCGTCCCCTTCCTGCGTCTATTGCCGGCCGGCGCGGCTTAGGACCCGACGAGCCTCGAAAGCTGCGCTCTTTCCGGCTTTCTTGGCTCTTTGGCTCCTCAGCATATCCGCACCATCACCACCCTGCGGTGTCTTGGTTGGCCATCCATCCCGGTGCATCTTCGTCACCGGCATGCTCCGGGAGCTGCGTCCCCTTCCAGTTCCTTGGGCCCGCCGTCGTCCCTGCTGCTCCGGTCCTGGTGGCCCGGATCCGCGTTCCTTCCGGATCCTGGCTTATCTGGGCCTATGGTCACCGTCCCATCCCCACTTCATTCCGCGCAGCCACGCATCCTTATCCTCCTCCGGAGTTCGCGCACCCGGCGATGCACGATGCCTCCTTTGGCACCGCGCGTGGCTCCCCTTCCTGCAGTCGCATCACCAGCCTACACCCGATGACCTCCTCTTTGACTCGTGTTCCGACGGCTTGGGATTGCTTGGAATTGGCCAGGGCGAAAGCCCTGCATCTTTTGCTGGCAGCGGCGACACCCGCGGGTGCCGTCACCTTCCTGAAGGCGTTGTCATGGCCGTTCTGTGCCCCTCTTCGAGCATCAGGGGAAACCCTAGGTCCAGGTTTCCGGATCGGACGACGACGGCGTCTCGGTGTCGTTCTCCTTCTTGAAGGCGTTGTCTTGGTTGCTCGCGGCGTCCTCGGTGCGGGCTTCGGAGTTTTGGTCGTCTAGTTGTAGATTGGTTTGCTTCTCTGGTCGGAGAGTTTAGCCATGTTCTTCTTTGTTTGGGTCGTGCATCTTTCATCTCTTCGCTTCGGGCACCATGTTCACGCCCCTTGCGTCCGTGTCATGTGTTGTACCAACTTCTGTAATCATTCTTACTCCTTCTATCAATACAATGATACGCAAACTTTGCGTATTCGAGAAAAAAAAGGAAAATCTCATCTTTCTCTCTCTTCTTTCTGTTGGGTGGTGGCCTGCCGGATCCACGTCGATGAGTAGAGTTGGCCAAGGAGAAGGCGAGGTTAAGGGTTAGCACGTGTGTGACACTTTGGTCAAAACTCTTTTAGTGCTCAATACATGTGTGAAGCGAACAATGTACCCCCGCCCCCCCCCCCCCCCCCCCCCCACCCCCCATCCCGAATTAACACGTTTTTAGGACGGAGGTAAATAAGCATAGCACATCTCATTTCCTCTCATTTAAGACAATTCAGGGCAAGGGAAATGTCTGTGGCATGATAGGAAAAAAAATGTCTTCGAGATGAACGCCTCTCCTCTCCCCCTCTGTGTGGTAACATGGAAATGAGCCCTTGGATCATCAATATCGAATTCAGAAACAAAATTTTCCAGGCCGGAATAACTTTCTCCAAGCATTTTGAACATGTAGAAATCAGATGAACTGGTATCTTCCATAGTCCCATGCAAGTATGCCAGACTTGCTGCCGCGACAAAAGACGAGTTTCTAGCCACTCCGTTTTCCACGCTGCAACTTGCCACATCGGTTATTTTCTGTCTACGTACTATTCCTTCAACTTTGTACTAAATCAGCCTCAATTATGGATCGTAAGCAGCACCTTATTTGACACTTTCTCTGTTACCCATGTCAGTAGGGAGATTAATATTCCGGCTCACCTTTGTGCAAGATTAGCCAGCACAATAGAGTGGACGGAGAGCTGGCTCGATGTGAGTCCTGAATTCCTCCATCCCTGCCTACGGACGGATTGTAACACTATGATTATCAGTTAATAAAGCTCCCTATTCTGATGCAAAAAAAAGCAGCACCTTATTTGACACTTTCTGCCTCCTTATGTACGGTTCCTTTTTCGCCAACTGAAACTCTGAAAGCAGCTCTCCTTCCCTCTGTGAAAATGTAGATAAATCACCCGCGGCATGGCACCCTTTACTCAGAACCATTTGGAGAATTGAACAGTCAGAATTTGTCGCTGCGGAATCGGTTCCTTAGTATTTGGAGCATATAATTGCACCAGACTCCAGTAGGCCGCCGCTCTCCAATTAAACATGGCCTGAATCTGCTACAGGTTAACGCAACTAATTCGTGGAGCTAGCTGGCTTTCTGCATCAAGAAGCCAAGCCCTAGAACGAGCAGGCATTGCCGTTCACGATCCCGCAAATGCCAAAAATGTGCCTTTTGCGGTTGGATCCCACTGTCGATTCATGCTACTTAAACCGCCATGGCGCCATGTAAGCAGCTTGCATCTCAACACCTAGTATCATCTCTGCTCGATCGATCCATAGATCCCATTCCCACCCAAGATGCAGCTGCTCCCGGCAGCCTGCCGTATCCTCTCCCTCGTCCTCGTACTGCTGCTCCTCTCAGCCACCGGCGCCGCACCAGTCGATGGCGACACGGCGTCCAGCAACGCGGCGGCATTGACGTCGGCGGCCGGCGGCAACTCCTCAGCGCTGACATCGGCGGTGGACGAGACCATAGAGACGTACCTCTGCCACATCTGCCTCGGCCGCGACCTGTTGAACAGGAGGGTCTGCCCCACCTACTGGCCCGACTGCCACGCCCTCTGCGACCCGCACCCGCCGCCCGCCGCCGGCGCGGTTCCCGCCGGCCCTCCTGCGTTGCCGGCCGTCCCCAACCGCGATGATCCGTGCTACGTCGTGAAGATATACAACAACGGCACCCACACCGTCGTCCAGTACCTGGACTGCAGGCTGACCCGCTGGTGCTCCCTCACGTGTGGCGGAGGCGACGACGTGAGAGCCTTGGGTGCTGCTGCGACCTCCCCCGCGCCGGCAACTCCGTCGTCCCTTCAGGGCATGCCGCCGCCGCGCGTCGCCGAAAGGCGGGTGTGCAACTCGCAGGTCACGGCTCGGGGTCGACCTGTCCCCGGTGGCGCGCGCGCACGCTCTCGGCTCGGATGAATGCGCATATCTGGGTGTGTTGTGATGCCACGATTGTTCTCCAAGCTTACATCTTCGACAGGCAAAATAATAGTAGTAGTACCACTTTAAAGATGTAGCATCAACATGGGAGGGAATAATAACGGAGCCGCCAGCCATGCTCTGTTCATCCGCGCCTCCCATGGCTTTATGTGTAACGAACGCTTTCGAATTTAAACGGGCCTCGTTTGCTAAGAGCCAACTGTTTCAATCACTCACGCTCGTACAGGGTGAATTTTCGCACGCATTGCCTGGTGGCCAGTCTGTGTCGCTGACTTGCCTGTTTAGTTTCTGGTTTCAGTTATTGGGGTCAAGAGGTGGTTGGTTGACCTTCGTATGTGAGTGTTCGTTTTTTGACGGTGCCACGGACGGCTTACCTCGGCTTGATCCATTTTCATTGTATTTAAGACAGAAGGCGATAAAATATAACGCGGCTACAATATAGCTTTCGACACACAAGAAGGAACAAGGAAAAACAGGGAGAGAACCAAACAAGCTATGAGAAGCATTCAACATCAAGAACTTACAACCCATCATCACTAGCTAGACCGAGAAGATAGCATGAACTAGCATTGTTGGATCATTCCAAAGAAGATTCGACATCAAGAACACATAAAAAGGAAATCGTCTGCTTTCCCTGCAATCACTCTGCACATTGAAGAGTTAGGAGAGTCGCAGCCACCGATGAAGGGCTTCCCGTGGCCTAGCCAAGTTGCGACAAAGGGAGTCACAGACCAAGCCGAAGGGTTGTGATCCACCATGACACCCTCTGCACCTCTTCTTTGCCCCCACAGGCCAACATCAGATATAGAGAGAACTAGAACGCTATGTGAGGCAACGAAATCTCAAGCATCGTCGAAGTGAACCAAACTTCGAGACCTCACCGCCGCCACGAGCACCCAAGAGAGAGGCCGACCAACATCACCAAGGTGATCAAAGCAATGACTGCTGCCCCAGATTACTTCCACCGTCGTCCGCCTCCCGATACCCCAATAAACCAACCGAGACAATCAACGAGCAATAGCAGATCCATCGCTCTTATAGAACTCCCAAGGGGGAAACGACATCGAGACTGTTGGGGAACGTAGTATTTCAAAAAAAATTCTACGATCACGCAAAATCTATCTAGGAGAAGCATAGCAACGAGCGGGGAGAGTGTGTCCACGTACCCTCATAGACTGAAAGCAGAAGCGTTTTATCAACGCGGTTGATGTAGTCGTACGTCTTCACGATCGGACCGATCCTAGCACCGAACGTACGGCACCTCCGTGTTCAGCACACGTTCAGCTCGATGACGTCCCTTGTACTCTTAATCCAGTTGAGGCCGAGGGAGAGTTTCGTCAGCACGACGGCGTGGCGACAGTGATGATGAAGTTACCGGCGCAGGGCTTCGCCTAAGCACTACGACGATATGACCGACGTGTGTAACTGTGGAGGGGGGCACCGCACACGGCTAAAAGATCAACTTGTGTGTTCTAGGGTGCCCCCTCCCCACGTATATAAAGGAGGGAGGGGGAGGCCGACCGGCCTTCCTAGGGCGCGCCAGGAGAGGAGAATCCTACTAGGACTCCAAGTCCTAGTAGGTGTCCACCTAAGGAAGAGGGGGAAGAAGGAAGGAAGAGGGGGAAGGGAAGGAGAGGGGGGCGCCGCCACCTTCCCCTAGTCCGATTCGGACCCAGGGGGGGGGGCGCGGCCAGCCCCTCCTGGCCCTTCCTCTCTTCCCACTAAGGCCCATAGAGGCCCATTAGTTCCCCCGGGGGGTTCCGATAACCCTCCGGCACTCCGATATTTATCCGGTAACCCCTGGAACTCATCTGGTGTCCGAATAACATCGTCCAATATATGAATCTTTATGTCTCGACCATTTCGAGACTCCTCGTCATGTCCGTGATCTCACTGGGACTCCGAACAAACTTCGGTCATCAAATCACATAACTCATAATACAAATCATCATCGAACGTTAAGCATGCGGACCCTATGGGTTCGAGAACTATGTAGACATGACCGAGACACATATCCGGTCAATAACCAATAGCGGAACCTGGATGCTCATATTGGCTCCTACATATTCTACGAAGATCTTTATCGGTCAAACCGCATAACAACAAACGTTGTTCCCTTTGTCATCAGTATGTTACTGAAGGAAATATGCCCTAGAGGCAATAATAAAGTTGTTATTTATATTTCCTTATATCATGATAAATGTTTATTATTCATGCTAGAATTGTATTAACCGGAAACTTAGTACATGTGTGAATACAAAGACAAACAGAGTGTCACTAGTATGCCTCTACTTGACTAGCTCGTTGAATCAAAGATGGTTAAGTTTCCTAGCCATAGACATGAGTTGTCATTTGATTAACGGGATCACTGAAGGAAATATGCCCTAGAGGCAATAATAAAGTTGTTATTTATATTTCCTTATATCATGATAAATGTTTATTATTCATGCTTGAATTTTATTAACCGGAAACTTAGTACATGTGTGAATACATAGACAAACAAAGTGTCACTACTATGCCTCTACTTGACTAGCTCGTTGAATCAAAGATGGTTAAGTTTCCTAGCAATAGACATGAGTTGTCATTTGATTGACGGGATCACATCATTAGAGAATGATGTGATTGACTTGACCCATTCCGTTAGCTTAGCATTCGATCGTTTAGTATATTGCTATTGCTTTCTTCATGACTTATACATGTTCCTATGACTATGAGATTATGCAACTCCCGAATACCGGAGGAACACTTTGTGTGCTACCAAACGTCACAACGTAACTGGGTGATTATAAAGGTGCTCTACAGGTGTCTCCGATGGTACTTGTTGAGTTGGCATAGACCGAGATTAGGATTTCTCACTCCGATTGTCGGAGAGGTATCTCTGGGCCCTCTCGGTAATGCACATCACTATAAGCCTTGCAAGCAATGTAGCTAATGAGTTAGTTGCGGGATGATGCATTACGGAACGAGTAAAGAGACTTGTCGGTAACGAGATTGAACTAGGTATTGAGATACCGACGATCGAATCTCGGGCAAGTAACATACCGATGACAAAGGGAACAACGTATGTTGTTGTGCGGTTTCACCGACAAAGATCTTCGTAGAATATGTGGGAGCCAATATGAGCATCCAGGTTCCGCTATTGGTTATTGACCAGAGATGAGTCTCAGTCATGTCTACATAGTTCTCGAACCCATAGGGTCCGCACACTTAACGTTCGGTGACGATCGGTATTATGAGTTTATGTGTTTTGATGTACCGAAGGTACTTCAGAGTCCCGTATGTGATCACGGACATGACGAGGAGTCTCGAAATGGTCGAGACTTAAAGATTGATATATTGGACGACTATATTTGGACACCGGAAGTGTTCCGGGTGATTTCGGAGAAAACCGAAGTGCCGGAGGGTTACCGGAACCCCCCGGGAGAACTAATGGGCCACATGGGCCTTAGTGGAGAGAGAGGGCCGGCCAGGGCAGGCCGCGCGCCCCCTCCCCCTCTGGTCCGAATTGGACTAGGGAAGGGGGGCGCCCCCTTTCCTTCTCCCTCTCCTCCTTCCTTTCCCCCTCCTAGTAGGAGTAGGAAAGGGGAGTCCTACTCCTACTAGGAGGAGGACTCCTCCTCTCCTGGCGCGCCACAAGGGCCGGCCGGCCTCCCCCCTTGCTCCTTTATATACGGGGGCAGGGGGCACCCTAGAACACACAAGTTGATTGTTCCAAGCCGTGTGCGGTGCCCCCCTCCACCATAATCCACCTCGTTCATATCGTAGCGGTGCTTAGGCAAAGCCCTGCGTCGGTAGCATCATCATCACCGTCATCACGCCGTCCTGCTGACAGAACTCTCCCGCGAAGCTCTGCTGGATCGTGAGTTCGTGGGACGTCACCGAGCTGAACGTGTGCTGAACTCGGAGGTGCCGTGCGTTCGGTACTTGGATCCGTCGGATCGTGAAGACGTACGACTACATCTACCGCGTTGTTATAACGCTTCCGCTTATGGTCTACGAGGGTACGTGGACAACACTCTCCCCTCTCGTTGCTATGCATCACCATGATCTTGCGTGTGCGTAGGATTTTTTTTGAAATTACTACGTTCCCCAACAGTGGCATCCGAGCCAGGTTTATGCGTAGATGTTATATGCACGAGTAGAACACAAGTGAGTTGTGGGCGATACAAGTCATACTGCTTACCAGCATGTCATACTTTGATTTGGCGGTATTGTTGGATGAAGCGGCCCAGACCGACATTACGCGTACGCTTACGCGAGACTGCTGGTTCTACTGACATGCTTCGCACACAGGTGGCTGGTGGGTGTCAGTTTCTCCAACTTTAGTTGAATCGAGTGTGGCTACGCCCGGTCCTTGTGAAGGTTAAAACAACACATACTTGACGAAATATCGTTGTGGTTTTGATGCGTAGGTAAGAACGGTTCTTGCTCAGCCCATAGCAGCCACGTAAAACTTGCAACAACAAAGTAGAGGACGTCTAACTTGTTTTTGCAGGGCATGCTGTGATGTGATATGGTCAAGACATGGTGCTAAATTTTATTGTATGAGATGATCATGTTTTGTAACAGAGTTATCGGCAACTGACAGGAGCCATATAGTTGGCGCTTTATTGTATGAAATGCAAACGCCATGTAATTGCTTTACTTTATCACTAAGCGGTAGCGATAGTCGTAGAAGCAATAGTTGGTGAGATGACAACGATGCTATGATGGAGATCAAGGTGTCGCGCCGGTGACGATGGTGATCATGACGGTGTTTTGGAGATGGAGATCAAAGGCACAAGATGATGATGGCCATATCATATCACTTATATTGATTGCATGTGATGTTTATCTTTTATGCATCTTATTTTGCTTAGATCGACGGTAGCATTATAAGATGATCTCTCACTATATTTCAAGGTATAAGTGTTCTCCCTGAGTATGCACCGTTGCGAAAGTTCGTCGTGCCGAGACACCACGTGATGATCGGGTGTGATAAGCTCTACGTTCACATACAACGGGTGCAAGCCAGTTTTGCACACGTAGAATACTCGGGTTAAACTTGACGAGCCTAGCATATGCAGATATGACGTCGGAACACTGGAGACCGAAAGGTCGAGCGTGAATCATATAGTAGATATGATTAACATAGTGATGTTCACCATTGAAAACTACTCCATCTCACGTGATGATCGGACATGGTTTAGTTGATTTGGATCACGTGATCACTTAGATGATTAGAGGGATATCTATCTAAGTGGGAGTTCTTAAGTAATTTGATTAATTGAACTTTAATTTATCATGAACTTAGTACCTGATAGTATTTTGCATGTCTATATTGTTGTAAATAGATGGCCTGTGCTGTTGTTCCGTTGAATTTTAATGCGTTCCTTGAGAAAGCAAAGTTGAAAGATGATGGTAGCAATTACACGGACTAGGTCCGTAACTTGAGGATTATCCTGATTGCTGCACAGAAGAATTACGTCCTGGAAGCACCGCTAGGTGTACCACCCGCACCAGCAACTGCGGACATTGTGAATGCCTGGCAGTCACGTGTTGATGACTACTCAATAGTTCAGTGTGCCATGCTTTACGGCTTAGAACCGGGACTTCAACGACGTTTTGAACGTCATGGAGCATATGAGATGTTCCAGGAGTTGAAGTTAATATTTCAAGCAAATGTCCGGATTGAGAGATATGAGGTCTCCAATAAGTTCTACAGCTGCAAAATGGAGGAGAATGGTTCTGTCAGTGAGCATATACTCAGAATGTCTGGGTACTACAATCACTTGATTCAACTGGGAGTTAATCTTCCGGATGATAGTGTCATTGACAGAATTCTTCAATCATTGCCACCAAGCTACAAGAGCTTCGTGATGAACTATAACATGCAAGGGATGGATAAGACAATTCCCGAGCTCTTCGCAATGCTAAAGGCTGCGGAGGTAGAAATCAAGAAGGAGCATCAAGTGTTGATGGTCAACAAGACCACCAGTTTCAAGAAAAAGGGTAAAGGGAAGAAGAAGGGGAACTTCAAAAAGAACGGCAAACAAGTTGCTGATCAGGAGAAGAAACCCAAGTCTGGACCTAAGCCTGAGACTGAGTGCTTCTACTGCAAAGGGACTGGTCACTGGAAGCGGAACTGCCCCAAGTATTTAGCGGATAAGAAGGATGGCAAGGTGAACAAAGGTATATGTGATATACATGTTATTGATGTGTACCTTACTAATGCTCGCAGTAGTGCCTGTGTATTTGATACTGGTTCTGTTGCTAATATTTGCAACTCGAAACAGGGACTACGGATTAAGCGAAGATTGGCTAAGGACGAGGTGACGATGCGCGTGGGAAATGCTTCCAAAGTCGATGTGATCGCGGTCGGCACGCTACCTCTACATCTACCTTCGGGATTAGTTTTAGACCTGAATAATTGTTATTTGGTGTCAGCGTTGAGCATGAACATTATATCTGGATCTTGTTTGATGCGAGACAGTTATTCATTTAAATCGGAGAATAATGGTTGTTCTATTTATATGAGTAATATCTTTTATGGTCATGCACCCTTGAAGAGTGGTCTATTCTTTTGGAATCTCGATAGTAGTGATACACATATTCATAGTATTGAAGCCAAAAGATGCAAAGTTGATAATGATAGTGCAACTTATTTATGGCACTGCCGTCTAGGTCATATTGGTGTAAAGCGCATGAAGAAACTCCACTCTAATGGACTTTTGGAATCACTTGGTACTTGCGAACCATGCCTCATGGGCAAGATGACTAAAACTACGTTCTCCGGAACTATGGAGCGAGCAACAGACTTGTTGGAGATCATACATACTGATGTATGTGGTCTATTGAATGTTGAGGCTCGTGGCGGGTATCGTTATTTTGTCACCTTCACAGATGATTTGAGCAGATATGGGTATATCTACTTAATGAAACATAAGTCTGAAACATTTGAAAAGTTCAAAGAATTTCAGAGTGAAGTGCAAAATCATCATAACAAGAAAATAAAGTTTCTACGATCTGATCATGGAGGAGAATATTTGAGTTACGAGTTTGGTCTTCATTTGAAACAATGCGGAATAGTTTCGCAACTCATGCCACCCGGAACACCACAGCGTAATGGTGTGTCCGAACGTCGTAATCGTACTTTACTAGAAATGGTGCGATCTATGATGTCTCTTACTGATTTACCGCTATCGTTTTGGGGTTATGCTTTAGAGACGGCTGCATTCACGTTAAATAGGGCACCATCTAAATCCGTTGAGACGACGCCTTATGAACTGTGGTTTGGCAAGAAACCAAAGTTGTCGTTTCTTAAAGTTTGGGGCTGCGATGCTTATGTGAAAAAGCTTCAACCTGATAAGCTCGAACCTAAATCGGAGAAATGTGTCTTCATAGGATACCCAAAGGAGACTGTTGGGTACACCTTCTATCAAAGATCCGAAGGCAAGACATTCATTGCTAAGAATGGATCCTTTCTAGAGAAGGAGTTTCTCTCGAAAGAAGTGAGTGGGAGGAAAGTAGAACTTGATGAGGTAATTGTACCTACTCCCTTATTGGAAAATAGTTCGTCACAGAAATCTGTTCCTGTGATTCCTACACCAATTAGTGAGGAAGCTAATGATGATGATCATGTCACTTCAGATCAAGTTACTACCGAACCTCGTAACTCAACCAGAGTAAGATCCGCACCAGAGTGGTACGGCAATCCTGTTCTAGAGGTCATGTTACTTGACCATGACGAACCTACGAACTATGAGGAAGCGATGATGAGCCTAGATTCCGCAAAATGGCTTGAGGCCATGAAATCTGAGATGGGATCCATGTATGAGAACAAAGTGTGGACTTTGGTTGACTTGCCCGATAATCGGCAAGCCATCGAGAATAAATGGATCTTCAAGAAGAAGACTGACGCTGACGGTAATGTTACTGTCTACAAAGCTCGACTTGTTGCGAAAGGTTTTCGACAAGTTCAAGGAGTTGACTACGATGAGACTTTCTCACCCGTAGAGATGCTTAAGTCCGTCCGAATCATGTTAGCAATTGTTGCATTTTATGATTATGAAATTTGGCAAATGGATGTAAAGACTGCATTCCTGAATGGATTTCTGAAAGAAGAGTTGTATATGATGCAACCTGAAGGTTTTATTGATCCAAAAGATGCTAACAAAGTGTGCAAGCTCCAGCGATCCATCTATGGACTGGTGTAAGCATCTCGGAGATGGAATAAACGTTTTGATAGTATGATCAAAGCATATGGTTTTATACAAACTTTTGGAGAAGCCTGTATTTACAAGAAAGTGAGTGGGAGCTCTGTAGCATTTCTAATATTATATGTGGATGACATATTGTTGATTGGAAATGATATAGAATCTCTGAATAGCATAAAAGGATACTTGAATAAGAGTTTTTTAATGTTTACGGTCCGTGCCAAGGGGAACAACGTGACAAGTTTACTCAATGGCTCTTTGACATTGATATCCCACCTTCTAAGGGCTGGCTCATCCTTGGTGATTTCAATTACATCAGATCACCTGACAATCGTAGCAAACCTGGTGGTAACGTGCATGATATGTTTGTTTTTAACGATTTCATCCGACAACAGATGCTCACAGAAATTCCTATCAAAGGAAGAAGTTATACATGGTCAAACATGCAACAAAACCCACTACTTGAACAACTTGACTGGGTTTTCACTTCTCTAAATTGGACTGCCTCCTTCCCCAATACGATTGTTAACCCGCTGGGTAGACCGGTTTCAGATCATATCCCTTGCTCGGTGGTTATTCAGACCACCATTCCTAAAAGCAAAATCTTTAGGTTCGAAACCTACTGGATCGCGCACCCTGGGTTCATGGACATCGTTGAGCAGGCTTGGAACAAACCTATTCGCCATGGAAAAACCTCGAATGCTGCATCCAGACTATGCCAAAAACTTAAGTCTGTTCGCCATGCGCTCTCTCAGTGGAGTAAAAAGATTTCCCGCCTCAAAGTCGCCATTGACAACACCAACAAAGCAATCCTTGAAATGGACTCTATTGCGGACCGCCGCAGTCTCACACTGCCTGAAATGAATTTCTTGGCCATTCTCAAGAAACACCTTCTTCGACTATTGCAATACCAGAAGGAATATTGGAAAAAACGATGCACTATCAGATGGATTCAGTTTGGCGATGAAAACTCGAAGTTTTTTCAGGCGGTGGCAACGGAAAGCTACAGGAGAAACTGTATTTCAACCCTAAAAACACCGGATGGCACGACAGTTGATGATCATGTGGGCAAGGAGTCAATTCTTTTTGAGGCCTTCAAAGATCGCCTTGGGAAATCTAACCCTCAACCCATGCGTTTCAACCTTTCCAAGCTATTTAGATCACAGGTGGACTTTGACAGCCTCACCACTCCTTTCACACATGCAGAAATAGATGATGTTGTCAAGGAAATGCCGGCGGATCGCGCCCCTGGGCCTGACGGTTTCAATGGAGCCTTTTTAAAAGCGTGCTGGCCGATCATCAAAACGGATTTTTACTAGCTATGTGAAGAATTTCACTCGGGCAAACTGAATTTGGAAAGCCTCAACTATGGATTCATCACTCTCATACCCAAGAAAAATGCCCCAAAGACAGTTAATGATTATCGCCCCATCACGCTCCTTAACTGCTGCCTCAAGATGGTCACCAAAATTCTTGCAAATAGGCTCCAGAAAATCATCCTTCAAATTGTCCATCGTAACCAATACGGCTTCCTACGTGGTAGATCGATACATGATTGCCTGGCCCGGGCTTTCGAATACATACACCAATGTCAGGCCTCCAAACGGGAAATTATCTTATTGAAGTTGGATTTTGCCAAGGCATTCGACACTATAGAACACCCGGCTATGCTGCAAATTATGAAGGAAATGGGATTTAATAAGAAATGGCTCCAATGGATAGAATGCATCTTTGCTTCTGGGAAATCCTCAGTCCTTCTCAACGGGACCCCGGGCCACCAATTTCTTTGCAGGTGTGGAGTCCGACAAGGTGATCCTTTGTCGCCCTTGATTTTTGTGTTGGCTGCTGACCTCCTTCAAATGGCCATAAATGATGCTCTGGCTAACAATCTCTTGCAACACCCGATCCCACCATCATTTGACGACAACTATCCGGTAATTCAATACGCGGACGACACCATTATTGTCATGCCGGCCTGCCAAGAACAGATCATCCACATGAAGCAAATTCTGACAAATTATGCTGCCTCGATCGGACTCAAACTCAACTTTCATAAGTCAACCATGATTCCGATCAACACACCTCACAACAAGTGCAAAACCCTCGCTGACCTTTTTGGTTGTTCCATTGCTAGCATGCCATTCACCTATCTAGGCCTGCCACTTGGCACGACCAAACCGACGGTCCTTGATATGGCCCCCATGGTTTGCAAAGCTGAACGCAGAATCACTGCAGCTATGTCATTAATGTCATATGCCGGCAAATTGGCCCTTGTGAACTCCCTCATCACGGCACTTGCTATCTATCCCATGGGGACCCTCATTAAACTCATGCCTACATATCGTGGGGTTACAACTGTACAAGTCAACTCTGGTGATACGGCCCTATTCTGGAAAGACATGTGGAATAACTCCATCTACACCACGTCCTTCCCTCGAGCGTTCTCCTTTGCTGCCAATGAAGATATTTCAGTTCAACAGTTTCTGGCAACCACGGATCTGGCTGCAACCTTTCGCCTACCGCTATCCATGCAAGCCCACAACGAGCTACGACAAATTCAGCGGGAGGTCTCTCATTTCAATCTGGACGGCTCAAAAGATCAGTGGATTTGTACTTGGGGAGCCCAAACATTCAAGACCTCTGCCTATTACACCTTTGTCTTCCGGGATGTACAGGCCCATGAGGGGTTCAAATGGCTTTGGAAGGCCAAATCCATCCCAAAAATCAAAGTGTTTGGCTGGTTTCTGCTCTCTGTCAGACTCAATACCCGTAACATGCTGAACAGACGACACTACAATATTGGCAACAATCTAGACTGTCTTCTTTGCAACCAACACGTTGAGGAGACGGTGGAACATCTGTTGTTTCGTTGCACCTTTAGTCGAACATGCTGGCACCTCTTGGGGATCCATTGGCCGCCGCAGGGCAATAGGTTGGATATGATTTCACACCTAAAAATGAGGCATGGGCGCAAGATGATCATGGATATCTTCCTAGTGGCTGCCTGGAGCCTCTGGAAGGAACGAAACAACAACTACTTTCGACATGTGACCCCCACAGTCACCTCCTGGAGGACACGCTTCAAAAAGGATTTCTCTGATATTAGCCATAGAATACCACAGCATAAGAAACATTTAGTGGCCACAGTTCTTGCTGCTTTCCTCTAGCCACCCCCACCCCATTGTAACCCCCCATGCAAACCCCCCCTTCCCCCTCTCATGTAAATACCATGTAACACCACCCTTTTATATATATATGCAGTAGGAAACTCTCCTACTGTCTAAATTTTCAAAAAAAATATTGGGCATTAAGATCTATAGAGATAGATCAAGACGCTTAATTGGACTTTCACAAAGCACATACCTTGATAAAGTTTTGAAGAAGTTCAAAATGGATCAAGCAAAGAAAGTGTTCTTGCCTGTTTTACAAGGTGTGAAGTTGAGTCAGACTCAATGCCCGACCACTGCAGAAGATAGAGAGAAAATGAAAGATGTTCCCTATGCTTCAGCCACAGGCTCTATCATGTATGCAATGCTGTGTACCAGACCTGATGTGTGCCTTGCTATTAGTTTAGCAGGGAGGTACCAAAGTAATCCAGGAGTGGATCACTGGACAGCGGTCAAGAACATCCTAAAATACCTGAAAAGGACTAAGGATATGTTTCTCATTTATGGAGGTGACAAAGAGCTCGTCATAGATGGTTACGTCGATGCAAGCTTTGACACTGATCCGGATGACCCTAAGTCACAAACCGGATACGTATTTATATTGAACGGTGGAGCTATCAGTTGGTGCAGTTCTAAGCAAAGCGTCGTGGCGGGATCTACGTGTGAAGCGAAGTACATAGCTGCTTCAGAAGCAGCAAATGAAGGAGTCTGGATGAAGGAGTTCATATTCGATCTAGGTGTCATACCTAGTGCATCGGGTCCAATGAAAATCTTTTGTGACAATACTGGTGCAATTGCCTTGGCAAAAGAATCCAGATTTCACAAGAGAACCAAGCACATCAAGAGACGCTTCAATTCCATCCACGACCAAGTTAAGGAGGGAGACATAGAGATTTGAGATTTGCAAGATACATACGGATCTAAATGTTGCAGACCCATTGACTAAGCCTCTCTCATGAGAAAAACATGATCAGCACCAAGACTCCATGGGTGTTAGAATCATTACTGTGTAATCTAGATTATTGACTCTAGTGCAAGTGGGAGACTGAAGGAAATATGCCCTAGAGGCAATAAGAAAGTTGTTATTTATATTTCCTTATATCATGATAAATGTTTATTATTCATGCTAGAATTGTATTAACTAGAAACTTAGTACATGTGTGAATACATAGACAAACAGAGTGTCACTAGTATGCCTCTACTTGACTAGCTCGTTGAATCGAAGATGGTTAAGTTTCCTAGCCATAGACATGAGTTGTCATTTGATTGATGGGATCACATCATTAGAGAATGATGATGTGATTGACTTGACCCATTCCGTTAGCTTAGCATTCGATCGTTTAGTATATTGCTATTGCTTTCTTCATGACTTATACATGTTCCTATGACTATGAGATTATGCAACTCCCAAATACCGGAGGAACACTTTGTGTGCTACCAAACGTCACAACGTAACTGGGTGATTATAAAGGTGCTCTACAGGTGTCTCCGATGATACTTGTTGAGTTGGCATAGATCGAGATTAGGATTTGTCACTCGATTGTCGGAGAGGTATCTCTGGGCCCTCTCGGTAATGCACATGACTATAAGCCTTGCAAGCAATGTAGCTAATGAGTTAGTTGTGGGATGATGCATTACGGAACGAGTAAAGAGACTTGTCGGTAACGAGATTGAACTAGGTATTGAGATACCGACGATCGAATCTTGGGCAAGTAACATACCGATGACAAAGGGAACAACGTATGTTGTTGTGCGGTTTGACCGATAAAGATCTTCGTAGAATATGTGGGAGCCAATATGAGCATCCAGGTTCCGCTATTGGTTATTGACCGGAGATGAGTCTCGATCATGTCTACATAGTTATCGAACCCGTAGGGTCCGCACGCTTAACGTTCGGTGACGATCAGTATTATGAGTTTATGTGTTTTGATGTACCGAAGGTAGTTCGGAGTCCCGGATGTGATCACAGACATGACGAGGAGTCTCGAAATGGTCGAGACATAAAGATTGATATATTGGACGACTATATTCGGACACCGGAAGTGTTCCGGGTGATTTCGGAGAAAACCGGAGTGCTGGAGGGTTACCGGAACCCCCACGGGAGAACTAATGGGCCACATGGGCCTTAGTGGAGAGAGAGAGAGGATCGGCCAGGGCAGGCCGCGCGCCCCTCCCCCTCTGGTCCGAATTGGACTAGGGAAGGGGGCGGCGCCCCCCTTTCCTTCTCCCTCTCCTCCTTCCTTTCCTCCTCCTAGTAGGAGTAGGAAAGGGGAGTCCTACTCCTACTAGGAGGAGGACTCCTCCTCTCCTGGCGTGCCACAAGGGCCGGCCGGCCTCCCCCTTGCTCCTTTATATACGGGGGCAGGGGGCACCCTAGAACACACAGGTTGATTGTTCCAAGCTGTGTGCGGTGCCCCCCTCCACCTCGGTCATATCGTAGCGGTGGTTAGGCAAAGCCCTGCGTCGGTAGCATCATCATCACCGTCATCACGCCATCGTGCTGACGGAACTCTCCCGCGAAGCTCTGTTGGATCGTGAGTTCGTGGGCGCCTGCGTGGGCAGGCACCTGCGTGGCAACATGAAGCTTCCAGGCCAACTCAGCAGGCGCCTGCGTGGCGGCATGCTGATCTTCGTGAAGACCCTACCATCGCGCCACCTCAGCTGCCTGCCTACCTACATGGTGTCGCATGCATCGCTGGCCAGGGCGCGTGTCGAAGCGAGGAGGAGCGGCAACGGACAGGACAGGCCTCACCCTCGTCCCCGATAAAGCTAGGGGACACCTCAGCGGCGCATTAAATGCGACTTGTCCTATAATACGAGTGATAAGCTCGCAATACTGTATGCCTTTCCACCTCCTGTGTGCCACTGTGGCAGCCCCTTTCGACTATAAAAGGAGGCCCATGGCATACTGGAGAAGGATTCGACTCTTTCGAACCACACGCTCACCACAGCTAGTTCGAGAGCTCAACAACTCTCTGAAATACACCCACCAAAGAAGGACTAGGGTTTTACGCATCCTCGCGGCCCGAACCTGGGTAAACGATCCTTGTGCTGACTACTGATCCTGCTCTTCTTGTAACCCTGTGCCCCGGCAACCGTAGTAGGGATTCTTGTGATCCCATAGGTGTTGTTCCACACCGACAACTTTGGCACACCAGGTAGGGGTTGCAATTGTGAGAATCTGGTCTAGTAGTTAGCCTAGCAGCTCTTCGTCGCCATGGATCCCAAGAAGAAGAAGGCCACGGTGATCGGCTCGGTCGGAGCCGAACGGCCCGTGCCGGTGCGGATGAGCAGTGGACCGGTCGCGGACAGGACCACGGTCCGCGAGCACCAGCATCGCCCTGGCAGTCAGAGCCTGGTGAGCGGCATCGTTCGCACGCCAGACGACCGGCCACACATCGCCAGATCCAAAGACGGAGCTGGCCCCCCCGCAGGCGGCGCGGGGCCCTCCAGGGGTGTCGTTGTGCCACCTCCGGGCGGCGCAGCGACCTCCAAGACGCCCACACCGGCAACCACTGCGCGCTCTTCCCATGGTGTGCGCGCCGAGCAGCGTCACCGCGCTAGTGACCCTGGGCACCGCCGTGGGAAGAGCCCTGTGCGTCATCCGCGGGATGAAGGGGTTCAGCATGCCCGCCGAAGTGCTGGCGAAAATGGCACGCAGCCGCTGGGTCGTAATGGAGCTCCTTCTAACGCAGTTAGAAGTCAAAGCGCGCCGCGATCCACGCAGCTGTCGCCGCCGCCCACGCCAGCAGAAGCTTTGGCGCGCGCGCAGCTGCTCCTCGACTTCCCTCCTGCTGCAGAGAAGCTCGACGAGTGGAGGGCCACCATCCGGAGCCTCTTCGCCATCGCCAACAAAGACGATCCGTGACCGGCGGGGCCCTTGGGTCGGCACTCCACCGAGCCACCACGTGCTGGCGCCGGGAGGACCGGGGGAGCTGCGGCCACGGTGCACTCTCCTCCTCCTCGCCAGCCGCCGCAGGCGTCGGCCCGTCGTGATGACGCTTGTGATAACATCTCCATAGCGTCGTCTGACCCGCGGACCCTCCGCGACCAGCGCCAAGTTCTTCGAGAACGAGCTCACGAAGATGCTCGGACCACCATCGCGCGCCGGCGTGATACACGCCACCAGTCGGACAAGCGGGCGGGACCCGCTATGGACTGCCCAGCACCGGGGGGCTCCGACGGCCTACCTTAGAGGTGGGCTGCCTGGCCTTTACCCGTGAGCTGCGGCAGTTCCAGTGGCCGTCCCACCGCACGTTCAAGCCTGACGTCAGCGAGAAGTACACTGGCAAGACCCATCCGTCCGAGTTCCTCAGCATCTACACCATTGCGATGCAGGCTGCCGGAGCTCGCGACGACAAGGTGCTTGCCAATTATTTCCTGCTGGCACTGAAGCCCAATGTTATGTCTTGGTTGATGCACTTGCCGGCGGATTCCATTTCTTCTTGGTCGGATCTGTGCCATGAGTTCGTTGGCGCCTTCACAGGAGGCCACCAAGCTCATGGCCAGGCCAGTGATCTGCATATCATTCCCCATAATGAAGGGGAAACCCTGCGCAAGTACATCCAGAGATTCAGCCGGGTGCAGTACAACATCCCCGACGTTCATCCCGCCGCTGTGATCAGCGCGTTCCATCAGAACGTGCGCAACCGCAAGATGCGCAAAGAGCTGGCGATGACCAAGGTTAAGGATGTGGCCGAGCTCTACGTTCTGGTCGATAGATGCGCCCGGGCTGAAGAGGGAAGGAAGTACCCCGGCGAAGATGCCAGTGCGGAAACCGACTCTACCGACGAAGACGCCGCCACCCCGACGAAGAAGGGCCAGCGTCGCAACAGGAAACGCAAGGGCAAGGCCGTACTTGCCGTCGAGGGGCTGACGACACCGGCGCTGCCAAAAAGGTCAAGGCAGACGGCCCCGACAAGGAGATTGCCGGGTGCGCCGCTTGCCGGGCCTTAGCAGCTGCCGACAAACCAGGGGGCTCTGGCAAGCAGTACTGCAAGATTCACCGCACCAAGGGCCACGACCTCCAGAACTGCCGACAAGTCGAGCTGCTTGCTGAAAAGCAAATGGCCGAGTATGAAAGGCGGGACAAGGAGAAAGGTCAGGACGGTGCCGAGGGATCCGGCAAGAAGCGTGGCGGCCAAGGAAGCCGCCCCGGCAAGGACAACCAACAAGAGAGGCCTGCCCGGGGCCGTGACAAGAAACAAGAAGACAATGATCACGACGAGGACGACGAGTCTCCAGAAGGCTACGGAGGCCATGTGCGTCGATGGTGGTGCCTCGCTGCATACTTCTCACCGCCAGCTCAAGCAGTGGGCACGTGAGATTACGGCAGCGGAGCCGTCGTTCGACGCTCAGAAGCCGCTAAGGTGGTCCAGCACGCCCCTCATCTTTGACGCCGAGGACCACCCTGACTGCACGGGTGTTTGCCATTGTTGGTCTCACCAACGATACGCAACCTCAAGGTGAACAAGATGTTGGTTGACGGCGGGGCCGCCCTGAACTTGATCTCGCCTGTCGTGATCAAAAGGCTGCAAATTCCTGATGGAGACCTCGAGGAAACGGGCACGTTTCAAGGGGTCAATCCGGGGAGGAGCCAGCCGAAGGGGAAGGTCACACTGCCCGTGACATTTGGAGGAGAGTTGAACTACAGGACAGAGAGGATCACCTTCGACGTGGCCGAGATCCCCTGCCCTACAACGGGATCCTCGGCCGCCCGGCACTACCCAAGTTCATGGCAGCATCACACTACGCCTACAACATGCTAAAGATGCCCGTGCCGTTGACCATCATCTCCGTCCCCTCCGACAAGAAGGACGCGCTAATCTGCGCCGACCAACTCTACCGGGAAGCAGTTGCAGCAGCTGCCATCAAGGCACCTGCTCCTGCCGCTGAAGGCCCGGAAGGGAAGAGAAAGCCCGGCAAGACCTCTCGCACCCACTCCGGCAAGCACGCCTCTTCAGAGTGCTATGCTACCGTCGAGGACGTGCTAGAGAGCTCTACCGGCAAGAGCAAGAAATCCAAAGCCGAGCCACCGCAGACCAAGAAGGTGTCCGCCAGGGAGTATGGCACGGGAGGGGCCTTCACCATAGGCTCCACCCTTGATAGCAAATAGGAAGACGTGCTTGTCACCTTCCTGCGGGTGAATGTCGATGTGTTTGCGTGGCAAGCATCCGACATCCCTGGTGTTCCCAGGGAGGTGATTGAGCACCACCTAGCTGTCTGTCCTCATGCACGGCCCGTCAAGCAGAAGGTCAGAAAGCAGGCTCTGGAGAGGCAGGAGTTCATCACAAAGGAGATCAGGAAGTTGGAAGCGGCAGGTTTGGTGAGAGGAGTGCTCCACCCGACGTGGTTGGCCAATCCGGTAGTGGTGCGCAAGGCAAATGGGAAGTGGAGGCTGTGTATTGACTACACGGATATCAATAAGGCTTGTCCTAAGGACCCCTTCCCGTTGCCGCGCATCGACCAGATTGTCGACTCCACGGCCGGGTGTGATTTGTTGTCATTCCTCGACGCCTACTCGGGCTACCACCAAATCTTCATGACAAGAGAAGATGAAGAGAAGACAGCATTCATCACCCCATGTGGTACGTATTGCTTTTTACAGATGCCTTTCGGGTTGAAGAGTGCTGGCTCGACGTTTGCAAGAGCAGTCCAAATTGGTTTTGAACCCCAGCTCCATAGAAATATGGAGGCATACATGGATGACATAGTGGTCAAAACCAAAGACAGGGCAACTCTTGTGCAAGATCTGGAAGAGACATTTGCCAACCTGTGCAAGATCAACCTCAAGCTGAACCCTGAGAAGTGTGTCTTCGGCGTTCCGTCCAGCAAGCTTCTCGGGTTCTTTGTGTCGCAGTGCGGGATCGAGGCAAACCCAGACAAAATCAAGGCTATTGAGCATATTGAGGCGCCCAAGCAGATCAAGGATGTGCGTCGGCTCACCGGCTGCGTCGCCGCCATGAGCCGATTCATCTCCAAGTCCGCCGAGCGCGCCCTTCCTTTCTTCAAAATCTTGAAGAAGGAAGGCCCAATGGAGTGGACCCTAGAAGCCGAGGCAGCATTGCAGGATCTGAAGAAATACCTTTCCTCCACGCCAATACTGGTTGCGCCTAAAGCACAAGAGTCGTTGCTGCTGTATCTGGCGGTGACAAATCAAGTGGTCAGCGCCGCACTGGTGGCACAGAGGGAGGTCAACGAGGAGGCAGTGACGGCGGCAGAACCAGCGAATGGCGAACCAAAGATTCCCCCGGCAGGGCCTGGTGCTGGCAAGGCGAGGCCCCCGGCGGAGTCTGATGCCACCAAGGCAGTGCCTGCGCGGTCGAGTGAGGTGGTGTAGAAGAAGAAGATGATGCAGCACCTGGTTTACTTTGTCAGCTCCCTCTTGCAGGGAGCTAGATCGAGGTACTCCGGTGTGCAGAAATTGCTCTTCGGCCTCCTTATGGCCTCGAGGAAGCTGCATCATTACTTCCAAGCCCACGAGATCACTGTCGTCACCCGCCTCCCGTTGCAACGGATACTGCATAACCCAGATGCAACCGGAAGGATTGTGGAATGGGCCTTGGAGTTATCAAGTTTCGGTTTGAAGTTTGAAAGTACCTCGACAATCCAGAGCAGAGTCTTGGCGGAGTTCATTGTAGAATGGACCTCAACGCCTGACGAAGAAATCCAGGAGACCACTCTCCCCGGCAAGGAAGCAGACCGCGACTGGATCATGTACTTTGATGGGGCTTTCTCGCTGCAAGGCGCCGGTGCCGGTGTGCTGCTCGTCTCGCCCACCGGAGAGCACCTCAAGTACGTGATCCAGATGCACTTCCCCAGGGAGATGTCCACCAACAACACTGCTGAGTACGAGGGATTGCTCGCCGGTCTCAGGATCGCGGCTGACCTCGGGGTTAAGAAGCTCATCGTCAGGGGTGACTCGCAGCTTGTTGTTAGGCAGGTCAACAAGGATTACCAGAGCCCATTGATGGAGGCCTACATAGATGAGGTGAGGAAGCTGGAGGAACGCTTTGATGGTATCCAAGCGGAGCACGTCCCCCGAATGGAGAACGACATCTCCGAGTACCTGTCAAAGCGTGCTGCACTCAAGCTACCTGTGGAACCTGGTACCTTTTTGCTCCGGTTAACTCAACCATCCGTCGAGCCATCAACGGGGCAGAACAAGCGGAGGAAGTCAGGTCCCGGCAAGTACTTTCCTACCGAGCCCCCTGGGGCTGCCGGCAAGGGTGCTGCCGCGGACGCTGGGCCTGCCCAAGAGCAACTGGCTCCGGCAGGGCGTCAAGCCCTGGCCGTAGAGACAGTCGCTCCCATGGCGGAAGAGATGCCTTTGGTCCTTGCCATCGAGCCCCAGGCTCCGGCATGGGCGCAGCATACCGTCCAATTGCTCCAAACAGGGGAGCTTCCTGAGGAGCAGGAAGAAGCGGAGAAAGTAGCCCGTCGGTCCGCCCTGTACTAGTTCATCGATGACGTCCTGTACAGGAGAAGGCCGAACGGTGTGAAACTGAAGTGCATCCCCTGGGAGGAAGGGCTGGAGTTGTTGGCAGAGATACATGGAGGCATATGTGGCTCCCACATAGGGTCGAGGGCCCTTGCTGGAAAGGCGTTCCGGCAAGGTTTCTTCTGGCCCACCGCCCTCCAGGATGCGACGGCACTAGTAACCAAGTGTGAAGCGTGTCAGTTCCATTCAAAGAAGCTTCATCAACCAGCTCAAGCCCTTCAAACAATCCCTCTCCTGGCCATTCTTGGTCTGGGGGCTCGATATACTGGGCCCTTTCCCCGCGCTGTCGGGGGCTTTGAGTACTTGTACGTCGCAATCGACAAGTTCACAAAGTGGCCGGAAGTGGAAGCAGTGAGAAAGGTGACTGCTCAATCAGCCGTCAAGTTCTTCAAGGGACTGGTCTGCCGTTTTGGTGTGCCAAACAGAGTCATCACCGACAACGGCATGCAGTTCACAAGCCACACCTTCATGCAATACATTCAAGACCTCGGTAGCAAGGTCTGTTTTGCTTCCGTGGCACACCCACGGAGCAACGGCCAAGCGGAGAGGGCAAATGGTGAAGTGTTGTGAAGCCTAAGAACGAAGACCTTTGACAAGCTGCACAAGAGTGGAAGGCGCTGGATTGATAAGTTGCCGGCGGTTCTTTGGTCGATCAGGACGACACCAAATCGAGCCACCAGCCAGACACCTTTTGCCCTGGTATACGGGGCAGAAGCAGTTCTCCCCATGGAACTCATATACGGGTCACCTCGAGTGCTCGCTTATGATGAGCTTGAGCAAGAGCAGTTGCGCCAAGATGACGCGACGCTCCTTGAGGAAGATCGTCTTCGGGCGGCTGTGAGAGCAGCACGCTACCAGCAAGCCTTGCGCCGCTACCATAGCCGCAAGGTTCATGCCCGAAGCTTTGAGGAAGGCGACCTTGTTCTTCGGCGCGTTCAGTCGGCCAAGAATTCCAACAAGTGACGCCAAAGTGGGAAGGCCCTTATCGGGTAATGCGAGTCACCAGGCCCGGCACAGTCTGCCTGGAGACCGAAGATGTTGTCCCAGTGAGCAACTCCTGGAACATCGAGCATCTTCGCAAGTTTTACCCATAAGGCGCGGCTTGCCGGGCCTCCCGGCAAGCCACCTTTTGTACAAGCTTTGCCGGCAAGGCATGTAACCCTTCGTACTCTGAGCATAAATAAATGAAGCGCTAGCGCCCTAAGTTATAGCATGCATGCTAGGTCGAGTCTCTTCCTTGGTTAGGGTTGATAGTGCTTAGCGGCGACTAACCCCTAGCCTAGAGGTCGAGTGCGCGTCTATCTGTTTCTTTTCTGTCCTCCTTTGGTTCGCAGGGCACATGAGCACTTCTGCTGAGCTACTTGGAAGAAAGGAAACAGACCGACGTCCCGACCCCGGCAAACCAGAGTTGCCAGGGGCTACAAGCACAAGGATCCAACCGCGGCAAGACAATGTTGCCGAGGGCTGCAGATCCAGATAAGTCTTTCATCCTCTATCATGCATTTCGGAACGGAACTGGGATATGTGAAACCTCGTTTTATTTCTAGGCCACCGTGCTCCCCTTTTCTATACCCAAGGATTATCTCTTGGGCCCGGATTTGGTTGTAGTCACGGTGGCAAGGAAGTAGAACGAGGAGCCTAAGCCCGCTTCATCCCTGCCTCCGCCAAGGGCGCGAGAATGGTCGAGCGAAGTGGGGGACGGCAAGGCCTGTTGCCGGGTGAAAACGATTGTAACAAGGATTCGCTCCTTGTCGCGGGCTCTACCCACGAACGAAAAACCCGGCAAACATCCCTTTTTCATTAAAAACATCCCACACAGGTACAGTCCGTACGGAATGAAAAACATGAACAAGGGGGATTACAAGCTTTAAATTTAACAAGGCCCGAAGGCTTACAGATTAAAAAAGAGATGAGATGCCCGTGATCCCTTTCTTGTCCCTCTCCTCAGGAGGCAGGTCAAGGAGGCGAAAGGGCAAAAGGGGTGCCTAGGCGAGCTACGAGCAGCAGAAAGCACCAAGAGAACACCTCGGTTGCTGCCCACGGGTGGGCCGGTGATGACGGTGCCGGGAAAGGAGCTGGAAGACGAGGCGGCAGGACCGGCAATACGCGATGAAGGCGTCGGTGCCCGCGTACTCCGAGTTGACGGCCTTGCCGCCCGCCCTCTTCCTCTTCCGCAGCCTCCCGACGCCAGCCGCCCAAGGAGACGGCCCCGAGAAGTTCAAGGAGCTGGCCCCACCCCAGCAAAACTCTGTCGGAGGAGCGGCCAGGTGCGGATGCTGCTGCTGCCGCACCCGCCCAGGCGCGGGGCGTCCGGCGCCTAGTCGGACTCATCCCTGTCATCTGCCCCGCTGTCCTCCTCGTCACTTTCGCTCGAGGAAGAGCTTCCATCGTCGGAATCTCCGTCGGAGGAGCTCTCCACGCAGCACTTCAGGCGAGTCCCAAAGTCTCCGAAGACCTTGACGGAGAGCAGGCCGTCCTCCATTAATTTGAAGTAGAGGACGAGCCCCGCCGTCAGGCTGTGGATGCGAGCGAACATCTTCCATCCGCAATGGAGGTACATGACCCGAGGAGCCGGGAAGTCGACATCGACCCGCGTGCCCCCATTCCCACAGCCCCTCATGTGCAATCTGAGGGATTGGGGCGGGTCACACTCCATCTCCCGAGCAAACGGGGCGGGAAGACGAAGACGGCGATGCGGAGGCCGGCGCAGCCTGATGAAGAACTCGCAGGGCTGGTCCCCGACATGGCCTTCCATCGGAAAAGGCACTATGACCTCTGCCCGGCCTCGCCCACGGCCTCGCCCCCTCCCCCTTCCCCTCGCGGCCGGCTCCACCACCGCGGGCTCAGGAGGGGGAGGGACGCGCCGTCGAGCAGCGACCCTCGCCGCCACCGACGAAGGACCAAGATTCGCTTTCTCCATGGCGAGTGAAAGGACGAAGCGGAAGCAGGAGGAGATAGATGACAGAAGAGTGCGGGATGCCATCCCCCCTTCCCCCTCCTTATAAAGGGGTGGGGTCGGGGCTCGGCCGCCCGCTCGGCCAATCCAGCCACCAGAGGCGCAGGGAATCGGGACCGACCCGCTGCCCCAACCAGCAACGGCCCAGTTTCCCGCCTCCACCGCCTGCCACCCCAAGCGCATGGAGGAAAAGTGGCGAACGTGCAGAATCGAGGGGACGGGTGAGGCGACCTCTCCCCACCCCATGATCATGGGGTGTGGACGCCTTGAAGACCGTGACCCGGCCCCGCGCGGTAAAAGAGCCGCGCCTCCACGCCTTCCTCTTTTTATGGGGAAGGCGCGAGCCGCCTCTTTACTATGATGTGACGCATGCATGCGGGAACTGCCCCACGCATGCCGCCCATGTCACGCGCACCCCGCCACGCCGGGCCACGCCGTGCGCAGGTCGTGGGAAGCGAAGCGCGCGAAAAGTTTTACCGCGGTAAAAACCGCCCCGCCTGCCCACGCACCATTTTGGGCCTGGCCCAACAACGTGTCGCGCTTATGTGTGGCCCAGGCCCGGGGGCTCCTGTCGGTGTATAAAAGAAGGGGCACACCTTTGTACCCCTTTACCTGTGCACGGGCAGTCGGAGCCGCGCCCACGGTCGCACCAAGTAGAACAGGGGAGGTGAACCAAGGTAAAACAAAAGCCCAAGACAGCCAGAGCAACGCCAAGACCAAGGACGCAAAGAAGTAGAGGGGCGGAGCAGTTTCCCCCGGCAAGACCCTTGCCGGGGGCGGCCTCAGCGGCCCCGGCAAGACCCTTGGCGGGGCAGCACGCCCCACACACCAACAGAGTGAGCCACCCTTGAGCCCACGGTCCCCAACACCATCGTCCACGTGGGGCCAGGGCTCGGGAGGCACCTCTGTGGTGGCATGCAAATCTTTGTGAAGACATATTCAAGATCAGATGAGGATTAGAAGACAACGATCCTTGGCAAGATCCTTACCGAGGAGAGCCACAAGACCCCCGGCAAGATTCTTGCCGGGGACGACAGCACGACACGGCAAGACCCTTGCCGGGGCCCCCGGCAAGGCTCTCGCCGAAGACGCCAACAGGGCCACTGCCAGGCCCGCACCAGCCAAGTCTCCACCGCCGTTCGCATGCAGCTGCCGGCCCAAACCAGCTGGGCAGGCACCTGCGTGGCAACATGCAGCTTCCAGGCCAACTCAGCAGGCGCCTGCATGGTGGCATGCAGATCTTCGTGAAGACCCTACCACCGCGCCACCTCAGCTGCCTGCCTACCTACATGGTGTTGCACACATCGCTGGCCAGGGTGCGTGTCGAAGCGAGGAGGAGCGGCAACGGACAGGACAGGCCTCACCCTCGTCCCCGATAAAGCTAGGGGACACCTCAGCGGCGCATTAAATGCGACTTGTCCTGTAATACGAGTGATAAGCTCGCAATACTGTATGCCTTTCCACCTCCTGTGTGCCACTGTGGCAGCCCCTTTCGACTATAAAAGGAGGCCCATGGCATACTGGAGAAGGATTCGGCTCTTTCGAACCACACGCTCACCACAGCTAGTTCGAGAGCTCAAGAACTCTCTGAAATACACCCACCAAAGCAGGACTAGGGTTTTACGCATCCTCGCGGCCCGAACATGGGTAAACGATCCTTGTGCTGACTACTGATCCTGATCTTCTTGCAACCCTGCGCCCTGGCAACCGTAGTAGGGATTCTTGTGATCCCATAGGTGTCGTTCCACACCGACATGGACCATATGAGATGTTCCAGGAGTTGAAGTTAATATTTCAAGCAAATACCCGAGTTGAGAGATATGAAGTCTCCAACAAGTTCTATAGCTAAAAGATGGAGGAGAATAGCTCAAGCAGTGAGCATGTGCTCAGATTGTCTGGGTACTACAATCGCTTGAATCAAGTGGGAGTTAGTCTTCCAGATAAAATAGTGATTGACAGAACTCTCTAGTCACCATCACCAAGTTAGTAGAACTTCGTGATGAACAATAGTATGCAAGGGATGACGAAAATGATTCCCGAGTTTTTCATGATGATGAAATCGATGAAGGTAGAAATCAATAAAGAGCATCAAGTGTTGATGGTTAACAAGACCACTAGTTTCAAGGAAAAGGGCAAAGGGAAGAAGGGGAACTTCAAGAAGAACGGCAAGCAAGTTGCAGCTCAAGTGAAGAAGCCCAAGTCTGGACCTAAGCCTGAGACTAAGTGCTTTTACTTCAAAGGGACTGGTCACTGGAAGCGGAACTGCCCCAAGTATTTGGCGGATAAGAAGGATGGCAAAGTGAACAAAGGTATATTTGATATACATGTTATTGATGTGTACCTTACTAGTGTTTATAGCAACCCCTCAATATTTGATACTAGTTCAGTTGCTAAGATTAGTAACTCGAAACGGGAGTTGCAGAATGAACAGAAACTAGTTAAGGGCGAGGTGACGATGTGTGTTGGAAGTAGTTCCAAGATTGATATGATCATCATCGCACACTCCCTATACTTTCAGGATTAGTGTTGAACCTAAATAAGTGTTATTTAGTGTTTGCGTTGAGCATGAATATGATTTGATCATGTTTATTGCAATACGGTTATTCATTTAAGTTAGAGAATAATTGTTGTTCTGTCTACATGAATAAAACCTTCTATGGTCATACACCCAATGAAAATGGTTTGTTGGATCTCGATCGTGGTGATACACATTTTCATAATATCGAAGCCAAAAGATGCAAAGTTAATAATGATAGTGCAACTTATTTGTGGCACTGCCATTTAGGTCATATTGGTGTAAAGTGCATGAAGAAACTCCATGCTAATGGACTTTTGGAATCACTTGATGCTTGCGAACCATGCCTCATGGGCAAGATGACTAAGACTCCGTTCTCCGGAACAATGGAGCGAGCAACAGATTTGTTGGAAATCATACATGTTGATGTATGTGGTCCGATGAATATTGAGGCTCGCGGTGGGTATCATTATTTTCTGACCTTCACAGATGATTTGAGCAGATATGGGTATATCTACTTGATGAAACATAAATCTGAAATAGTTGAAAAGTTCAAAGAATTTCAGAGTGAAGTGGAGAATCATTGTAACAAGAAAATAAAGTTTTTCTGCGATTTGATCGCGGAGACGAATATTTGAGTTACAAGTTTGGCCTTCAATTAAAACAATGTGGAATAGTTTCACAAACTCATGCCACCTGGAACACCACAGCATAATGGTGTGTCCGAACGTCATAACCGTACTTTATTGGATATAGTACAATCTATGATGTCTCTTACCGATTTACCACTATCGTTTTGGGGTTATGCATTAGAGACAGCTGCATTCACGTTAAATAGGGCACCATCTAAATCCGTTGATACGACGCCTTACGAACTATGGTTTGGCAAGAAACCAAAGTTGTCGTTTCTTAAAGTTTGGGGTTGCGATGCTTATGTGAAAAGTTTCATCCTGATAAGCTCAAACCCAAATCGGTGAAATGTGTCTTCATAGGATACCCAAAGGAGACAGTTGGGTACACCTTCTATCACAGATCCAAAGGCAATACATTCATTGCTAAGAATGGATCCTTTCTAGAGAAGGAGTTTCTCTCGAAAGAAGTGAGTGGGAGGAAAGTAGAACTTGATGAGGTAATTGTACCTTCTCTCGAATTAAAAAGTAGCTCATCACTGAAATCAGTTCCAGCGATACCTACACGAATTAGTGAGGAAGTTAATGATGATGATCATGAAACTTCAGATCAAGTTTCTACCAAACCTCGTAGGTCAACCAGAGTGAGATCCGCACTAGAGTGATACGGTAATCTTGTTCTGGAGGTCATGTTACTTGACCATAACAAACCTACGAACTATGAGGAAGCGATGATGAGCCCAGATTCCGCAAAATGGCTTGAGGCCATTAAATCTGAGATGGGATCCATGTATGAGAACAAAGTACGGACTTTGATTGAATTGCCCAATGATCGGAGAGCCATTGAGATTAAATGGATCTTCAAGAGGAATACGGACGCTGATAGTAGTGTTACTATCTACAAAGCTAGAATTGTCGCAAAAGGTTTTCGACAAGTTCACGGTGTTGACTACGATGAGAGTTTCTCACTCGTATCTATGCTTAAGTCTGTCCGAATCATGTTAGCAATTGCCGCATTTTATGAAATCTGGCAAATGGATAAACAAAACTGCATTCCTTAATGGATTTATTAAAGAAGAGTTGTATATGATGCAACCAGAAGGTTTTGTCAATCCTAAAGGTGCTAACAAAATATGCAAGCTCCAGCAATCCATCTATGGATTGGTGCAATCATCTCGGAGTTGGAATATACGCTTTGATAAGTTGATCAAAGCATATAATTTTATACAGACTTGCGGTGAAGCCTGTATTTACAAGAAAGTGAGTGGGAGCACTACAGTATTTTTGATAACTAAATGTGAATGACATATTGTTGATCGGAAATAATGTAGAATTATTCTGCAAAGCATAAAGGAGTGTTTAAAAAGGAGTTTTTCAAAGAAAGACCTCGGTGAAGCTGCTTACATATTGAGCATCAAGATCTATAGAGATAGATCAAGACGCTTGATAAGTTTTTTCAATGAGTACATACCTTGACAAGATTTTGAAGTAGTTCAAAATGGAACAGTCAAAGAAAGAGTTCTTGCCTGTGTTACAAGGTGTGAATTAGTAAGACTCAAAGCCCGACCACGGCAGAAGATAGAAAGAGAATGAAAGTCATTCCCTATGCCTCAGCCATAGGTTTCTATAAAGTATGCCATGCTGTGTACCAGATCTATTGTATACCCTACACTGAGTTTAGCAAGGGAGTACAATAGTGATCTAGGAGTAGATCATTGGACAGCGGTCAAAATTATCCTTAGTGGAATAAGGATATGTTTCTCGATTATGAAGGTGACAAAAGGTTCGTCGTAAAGGGTTACGTCGATGCAAGTTTTGACTCTGATCCAGATAACTCAAAGTCTCAATCTGGATACATATTGAAAGACGGAGCAATTAGCTAGAGTAGCTCCGTGCAGAGCATTGTTGACATAGAAAATTGCAAAATACATACGGATCTGAATATTGCAGACTCGTTGACTAAACTTCTCTCACAAGCAAAACATGATCACACCTTAGTACTCTTTGGGGGTTAATCACATAGCGATGTGAACTAGATTATTGACTCTAGTAAACCCTTTGGGTGTTGGTCACATGACGATATGAACTATGGGTGTTAATCACATGGTGATGTGAACTATTGGTGTTAAATCACATGGCGATGTGAACTAGATTATTGACTCTAGTGCAAGTGGGAGACTGAAGGAAATATGCCCTAGAGGCAATAATAAAGTTATTATTTATTTCCTTATATCATGATAAATGTTTATTATTCATGCTATAGTTGTATTAACCGGAAACATGATACATGTGTGAATACATAGACAAACAGAGTGTCACTAGTATGCCTCTACTTGACTAGCTCGTTGATCAAAGATGGTTATGTTTCCTAGCCATAGACATGAGTTGTCATTTGATTAACGGGATCACATCATTAGGAGAATGATGTGATTGACTTGACCCATTCCGTTAGCTTAGCACTCGGTCGTTTAACTCCCGTTTACCGGAGGAACACTTTGTGTGCTACCAAACGTCACAACGTAACTGGGTGATTATAAAGGTGCTCTACACATGTCTCCAAAGGTACTTGTTGGGTTGGCGTATTTCGAGATTAGGATTTGTCACTCCGATTGTCGGAGAGGTATCTCGGGGCCCACTCGGTAATGCACATCACTATAAGCCTTGCAAGCATTGTAACTAATGAGTTAGTTGCGGGATGATGTATTACGGAACGAGTAAAGAGACTTGCCGGTAACGAGATTGAACTAGGTATTGAGATACCGACGATCGAATCTCGGGCAAGTAACATACCAATGACAAAGGGAACAACGTATGTTGTTATGCGGTCTGACCGATAAAGATCTTCGTAGAATATGTAGGAGCCAATATGGGCATCCAAGTTCCGCTATTGGTTATAGACCAGAGAGGTGTCTCGGTCATGTCTACACAGTTCTCAAACCCGTAGGGTCCGCACGCTTAACGTTCGTTGACGATATAGTATTTATGAGTTATGTATGTTGGTGACCGAATGTTGTTCGGAGTTTTGGATGAGATCACGGATATGACGAGGAACTCCGGAATGGTCCGGAAGTAAAGATTGATATGTGGATAGTAGTGTTTGATCTCTGGAAGGGTTCCGGAATCCATCGGAAGAGGTTCCGGATGTTTCCCGAAATGTTTGGGCACGAGAACAGTTTATCTGGGCCAAAGGGGAAAGCCCACGTGGTTTTTGGAAAGCGCAAACGGAAGTTTTGCGGAGTCCAGGGGCCAGACGCCAGGGTCCCTGGCGTCGTCGGGAACCGTGCCGTCTGGCCCTGGAGTCCGAGAAGGACTCTTGCCTTTCGGGTGAAACCGACTTTGTGGAGGCTTTTACTCCAAGTTTCGACCCCAAGGCTCAACATATAAATAGAGGGGTAGGGCTAGCACCCAAGACACATCAAGGAACACCAAGCCGTGTGCCGGCTACCCCGTCCCCTCTAGTTTATCCTCCGTCAAAGTTTTTGTAGTGCTTAGGCGAAGCCCTACGGAGATTGTTCTTCACCAACACCGACACCACGCCGTCGTGCTGCCGGAACTCATCTACTATTTCGCCCCTCTTGCTGGATCGAGAAGGCGAGGACGTCATTGAGCTGAACGTGTGCTGAACGCGGAGGTGCCGTACGTTCGGTACTTGATCGGGACGGATCGTGAAGGTGTACGACTACATCAACCGCGTTGATAAACGCTTCCGCTTATGGCCTATGAGGGTACGTAGACAACACTCTCCCCTCTCGTTGCTATGCATCACCATGATCCTGCGTGTGCGTAGGATTTTTTTTTGAAATTACTACGTTCCCCAACAGAAACACCGCCGCCACGAGGCGGAACCTTGGCGGAACCAATCTACGGCTCCGGCGGAGCTGTTCTGCCGGGGAAACATCCGTCCGGGAGGGGGAAATCATCACCATCGTCATCACCAACGATCCTCTCAACGGGAGGGGGTCAACCTTCATCAACATCTTCACCAGCACCATCTCCTCTCAAACCCTAGTTCATCTCTTGTATCCAATCTTTGTATCAAAACCTCAGATTGGTACCTGTGGGTTGCTAGTAGTGTTGATTACTCCTTGTAGTTGATGCTAGTTGGTTTACTTGGTGGAAGATCATACGTTCAGATCTATTATGCATATTAATACCCCTCTAATTATGAACATGAATATGCTTTGTGAGTAGTTACGTTTGTTCCTGAGGACATGGGAGAAGTCTTGCTATAAGTAGTCATGTGAATTTGGTGTTCGTTCGATATTTTGATGAGATATATGTTGTCTCTCCTCTAGTGGTGTTATGTGAACGTCGACTACATGACACTTCACCATTGTTTGGGCCTAGAGGAAGGCATTGGGAAGTAATAAGTAGATGATGGGTTGCTAGAGTGACAGAAGCTTAAACCCTAGTTTATGCGTTGCTTCGTAAGGGGCTGATTTGGATCCATATGTTTCGTGCTATGGTACCTTAATACTTATTCTGTAGTTGCGGATGCTTGCAATAGGAGTTAATCATAAGTGGGATGCTTGTCCAAGTAAGGACAGCGCCCAAGCACCGGTCCACCCACATATCAAATTATCAAAGTACCAAACGCGAATCATATGTGCGTGATGAAAACTAGCTTGACGATAATTCCCATGTGTCCTCGGGAGCGTTTTCCTTCATATAAGAAATTTTTCAGGCTTGTCCTTTGCTACAAAAAGGATTGGGCCACCTTGCTGCACTTTATTTACACTTGCTACTTGTTACCCGTTACAAATTATCTTATCACAAAACTATCTGTTACCGATAATTTCAGTGCTTGCAGAGAATACCTTACTGAAAACCGCTTGTCATTTTCTTCTGCTCCTCGTTGGGTTCGACACTCTTACTTATCGAAAGGACTATGATAGATCCCCTACACTTGTGGGTCAACAATGCCTACACCAATTAGTGAGGAAGATTAATGATGATGATCATGAAACTTCAGATCAAGTTACTACCGAACCTCATAGGTCAACCAGAGTACGGTCCGCACCAGAGTGGTACAGTAATCCTGTTCTGGAGGTCATGTCACTTGACCATGACGAACCTACGAACTATGAGGAAGCGATGATGAGCCCAGATTCTGCGAAATGGCTTGAGGCCATGAAATCTGAGATGGGATCCATGTATGAGAACAAAGTGTGGACTTTGGTTGACTTGCCCGATGATCGGCAAGCCATAGAAAATAAATGGATCTTCAAGAGGAAGACGGACGCTGATAGTAGTGTTACTATCTACGAAGCTAGACTTGTCGAAAAAGGTTTTTGACAAGTTCAAGGTGTTGAGTACAATGAGATTTTCTCACTTATATCGGTGCTTAAAAGTCTGTCCGAATCATGTTAGCAATTGCCACATTTTTATGAAATTTGGCAAATGGATGTCAAACCTGCATTCCTTAAATGGATTTCTTAAAGAAGAGTTGGATATGATGCAACCAGAAGGTTTTGTCGATCCTAAAGGTGCTAACAAAGTGTGCAAAGCTCCAGTGATCCATTTATCGACTGGTGCAAGCATCTCGGAGTTGGAATGTACGCTTTGATAGTGTGATCAAAGCATACAATTTTATACAGACTTGCGGTGAAGCCTGTATTTACAAGAAAGTGAGTGGGAGCACTACAGCCTTTCTGATAAGTATATGTGAATGACATATTGTTGATCGGAAATGATGTAGAATTTTCTGAAAAGCATAAAGGAGTGTTTGAAAGGGGTTTTTCAAAGAGAGACCTCGGTGAAGCTGCTTACATATTGAGCATCAAAGATCTATAGAGATAGGTCAAGACGCTTGATAAGTTTTTTCAATGAGTACATACCTTGACATGTTTTTGAAGTAAGTTCAAAATGGAACAGTCAAAGAAGGAGTTCTTGCCTGTGTTGCAAGGTGTGAAGTTGAGTAAGACTCAAAGACCGACCACGGCAGAAGATAGAGAGAGAATGAAAGTCATTCCCTATGCCTCAGCCATAGGTTCTATAAAGTATGTCATGCCATGGACTAGACCTATTGTATACCATGCCCTGAGTTTGGCAAGGGAGTACAATAGTGATCTAGGAGTAGATCACTGGACATTGGTCAAAATTATCCTTAGAGGACTAAGGAAATATTTCTCGGTTATGGAGGTGATAAAGAGTTCGTCGTAAAGAGTTACCTCGATGCAAGCTTTGACACCGATCTGGATGACTCTGAGTCTCGATCTGGATACATATTGAAAGTGGGAGCATTTAGCTAGAGTAGCTCCGTGCAGAGCATTCTAGACATAGAAATTTGCAAAATACATACGGATCTGAATGTGGCAGACCCATTGACTAAACCTCTCTCACAAGCAAAACATGATCACACCTTAGTACTCTTTGAGTGTTAATCACATGGCGATGTGAACTAGATTATTGACTCTAGTAAACCCTTTGGGTATTGGTTACATGGCGATGTGAACTATAGAGTGTTAAATCACATGACGATGTGAACTATTGGTGTTAAATCACACGGCGATGTGAACTAGATTATTGACTCTAGTGCAAGTGGGAGACTGAAGGAAATATGCCCTAGAGGCAATAATAAAGTTGTTATTTATATTTTCTTATATCATGATAAATGTTTATTATTCATGCTAGAATTGTATTAACCGGAAACTTAGTACATGTGTCAATACATAGACAAACAGAGTGTCACTAGTATGCCTCTACTTGACTAGCTCGTTGAATCAAAGATGGTTAAGTTTCCTAGCCATAGACATGAGTTGTCATTTGATTAACGGGATCACATCATTAGAGAATGATGTGATTGACTTGACCCATTCCGTTAGCTTAGTACTTGATCATTTAGTATGTTGCTATTGCTTTCTTCATGACTTATACATGTTCCTATGCCTATGAGATTATGCAACTCCCGAATACCGGAGGAACACTTTGTGTGCTACCAAACGTCACAACATAACTGGGTGATTATAAAGGTGCTCTACAGGTGTCTCCGATGGTGTTTGTTGAGTTGGCATAAATCGAGATTAGGATTTGTCACTCCGATTGTTGGAGAGGTATCTCTGGGCCCTCTCGGTAATGCACATCACTATAAGCCTTGCAAGCAATGTGACTAATGAGTTAGTTGCGGGATGATGCATTACAGAACGAGTAAAGAGACTTGCCGGTAACGAGATTGAACTAGGTATGGTGATACCTGTTGGGGAACGTAGTAATTTCAAAAAAATTCCTACGCACACTCAAGATCATGGTGATGCATAGCAACGAGAGGGGAGAGTGTTGTCCACGTACCCTCGTAGACCGAAAGTGGAAGCGTTATGACAACGCGGTTGATGTAGTTGTACGTCTTCACGATCGACCGATCCTAGTACCGAACGTACGGTACCTCCGCGATCTGCACACGTTCAGCTCGGCGACGTCCCGCGAACTCACGATCCAGTAGAGCTTCGAGGGAGAGCTTCTTCAGCACGACGGCGTGATGACGGTGATGATGAAACTACAGGCGCAGGGCTTCGCCTAAGCACTACGACGATATGACCGAGGTGGATTATGGTGGAGGGGGGCACCGCACACGGCTAAGAGATCAATGATCAACTTGTGTGTCTATGGGGTGGCCCCCTCCCCCATATATAAAGGAGTGGAGGGGGGGGGAGGGCCGGCCTCTCTATGGCGCGCCCTAGAGGAGTCCTACTCCCACTGGGAGTAGGATTCCCCCCTTCCCTAGTTGGACTAGGAGAGAAGGAAGGGGAGAGAGGGAGGAAGGAAAGGGGGGCGCACGGCCTGCCCTGGCCTCCTCTCTCTCTCTCTCTCTCCACTATGGCCCAATAAGGCCGATATACCTACCGGGGGGTTCCGGTAACCTCCCGGTACTCCGGTAAATTCCTGAATTCACCCGGAACTATTCCGATGTCCAAATATAGGCTTCCAATATATCGATCTTTATGTCTCGACCATTTCGAGACTCCTCGTCATGTCCGTGATCATATCCGGGACTCCGAACTACCTTCGGTACATCAAAACACATAAACTCATAATACCGATCGTCACCGAACGTTAAGCGTGCGGACCCTACGGGTTCGAGAACTATGTAGACATGACCGAGACTCATCTCTGGTCAATAACCAATAGCGGAACCTGGATGCTCATATTGGTTCCTACATATTCTACGAAGATCTTTATCAGTCAAACCGCATAACAACATACGTTGTTCCCTTTGTCAACGGTATGTTACTTGCCCGAGATTCGATCGTCGGTATCTCAATACCTAGTTCAATCTTGTTACCGGCAAGTCTCTTTACTCGTTCCGTAATACATCATCCCGCAACTAACTCATTAGTTGCATTGCTTGCAAGGCTTATAGTCATGTGTATTACCAAGAGGGCCCAGAGATACCTCTCTGACAATCAGAGTGACAAATCCTAATCTTTATCTATGCCAACTCAACAAGTACCATCGGAGACACCTGTAGAGCACCTTTATAATCACCCAGTTACGTTGTGACGTTTGGTAGCACACAAAGTGTTCCTCCGGTATTCGGGAGTTGCATAATCTCATAGTCATAGGAACATGTATAAGTCATGAAGAAAGCAATAGCAACATACTAAACGATCAAATGCTAAGCTAACGGAATGGGTCAAGCCAAACACATCATTCTCTAATGATGTGATCCCGTTAATCAAATGACAACTCATGTCTATGGTTAGGAAACTTAACCATCTTTGATTCAACAAGCTAGTCAAGTAGAGGCATACTAGTGACACTCTGTTTGTCTATGTATTCACACCTGTACTAAGTTTCCGATTAATACAATTCTAGCATGAATAATAAACATTTATCATGATATAAGGAAATATAAATAATAACTTTATTATTGCCTCTAGGGCATATTTCCTTCAATACCGATGATCGAATCTCGGGCAAGTAACGTACCGATGACAAAGGGAACAACGTATGTTGTTATGCGGTTTGACCGATAAAGATCTTCGTAGAATATATAGGAGCCAATATGAGCATCCAGATTCTGCTACTGGTTATTGACCGGAGACGTGTCTCGGTGATGTCTACATAGTTCTCTAACCCGTAGGGTCCGCACGCTTAACGTTCGGTGACGATTTGTATTATGAATTTATGTGATTTGAAGTGCCACAAATAAGTTGCACTATCATTATTAAACTTATATCTTTTGGCTTCAATACTATGAATATGTGTATCACTACTATCGAGATTTAACAAAAATAGACCACTCATCAAGGGTGCATGACCATAAAAGATATTACTCATATAAATAGAACAACCATTATTCTCCGATTTAAATGAATAATCGTCTCGCATCAAACAAGATCCAGATATAATGTTCATGCTTAACGCTGGCACCAACTAACTATTATTCAGGTCTAAAACTAATCCCGAAGGTAGATGTAGAGGTAGCATGCCGACGGCGATCGCATCGACTTTGGAACCATTTCCCACGCGCATCGTCACCTCGTCCTTAGCCAATCTTCGCTTAACTCGTAGCCCCTGTTTCGAGTTGCAAATATGAGCAACAGAACCAGTATCAAATACCCAGGCGCTACTACGAGCATTAGTAAGGTACACATCAATAACATGTATATAAAATATACCTTTCACTTTGCCATCCTTCTTACCCGCCAAATACTTGGGGCAGTTCCACTTCCAGTGACCAGTCCCTTTGCAGTAGAAGCACTCTGTCTTAGACTTAGGTCCAGACTTGGGCTTCTTCACTTGAGCAACAACTTGCTTGCTGTTCTTCTTGAAGTTTCCCTTCTTTCCTTTGCCCTTTTTCTTGAAACTAGTGGTCTTGTTGACCATCAACACTTGATGATCCTTCTTGATTTCTACCTCCGCAGCCTTTAGCATCGCGAAGAGCTCGGGAATTGTCTTATCCATCCCTTCCATAGTATAGTTCATCACGAAGCTTTTGTAGCTTGGTGGCAGTGATTGAAGAACTCTGTCAATGACACTATCAACCGGAAGATTAACCCCCAGTTGAGTCAAGTGATTGTGGTACCTAGACATCTTGAGTATATGTTCACTGACAGAACTATTCTCCTCCATTTTGCAGCTGTAGAACTTATTGGAGACTTCATATCTCTCAATCCGGGCATTTGCTTGAAATATTAACTTCAACTCCTGGAACATCTCATATGCTCCATGACGTTCAAAACGTCATTGAAGTCCCGGTTCTAAGCCATAAAGCATGGCACACTGAACTATCGAGTAGTCATCAGATTTGCTCTGCCAGGCGTTCATAACGTCCGGCGTTGCTCCTGCGGTGGGTCTTGAACCTAGTGGTGCTTCCAGAACGTAATTCTTCTGTGCAGCAATGAGGATAATCCTCAAGTTACGGACCCAGTCCGTGTAGTTGCTAACATCATCTTTCAACTTAGCTTTCTCTTGGAACGCATTAAAATTCAAAGGAACAGTAGCACGGGCCATTGATCTACAACAACATAGACATGCAAAATACTATCAGGTACTAAGTTCATGATAAATTAAAGCTCAATTAATCATATTACTTAAGAACTCCCACTTAGATAGACATCCCTCTAAGTGATCACGTGATCCATATCAACTAAACCATGTCCGATCATCATCTGAGATGGAGTAGCTTTCAATGGTGAACATCACTATGTTGATCATATCTACTATATGATTCACGCTCGACCTTTCGGTCTCAGTGTTCCGAGGCCATATCTGCATATGCTAGGCTCATCAAGTTTAACCCGAGTATTCTGTGTGTGCAAAACTGGCTTGCACCCGTTGTATGTGAACGTAGAGCTTATCACACCCGATCATCACGTGGTGTCTTGGCACGACGAACTGTAGCAACGGTGCATACTCAGGGAGAACACTTGTACCTTGAAATTTAGTGAGAGATCATCTTATAGTGCTACTATCGTACTAAGCAAAATAAGATGCATAAAGGATAAACATCACATGCAATCAATATAAGTGATATGATATGGCCATCATCATCTTGTGCCTTTGATCTCCATCTCCAAAGCACCATCATGATCGCCATCCTCATCGGCTTGACACCTTGATCTCCATCGAAGCATCGTTGTCGTCTCGCCAACTATGCTTCTACGACTATCGCTACCGCTTAGTGATAAAGTAAAGCAATTACATGGCGATTGCATTTCATACAATAAAGTGACAACCATAAGGCTCCTGCCAATTGCCGATAACTTTTACAAAACATGATCATCTCATACAACAATTTATATATCATCACATCTTGACCATATCACATCACAGCAAGCCCTGCAAAAACAAGTCAGACGTCCTCTACTTTGTTGTTGCAAGTTTTACGTGGCTGCTACAGGCTTAGCAAGAACCGTTCTTACCTACGCATCAAAACCACAACGATTTTTTGTCAAGTGTGCTGTTTTAACCTTCAACAAGGACCGGGCGTAATCAAACTCGATTCAACTAAAGTTGGAGAAACAGACACCCACTAGCCACCTGTGTGCGAAGCACGACGGTAGAACCAGTCTCATGAACGTGGTCATGTAATGTAGGTCTGGGCCGCTTCATCAAACAATACTGCTGAATCAAAGTATGACATGCTGGTAAGCACTATGACTATTATCGCCCACAACTCTTTGTGTTCTACTCGTGCATATAACATCTACGCATAGACCTGGCTCGGATGCCACTGTTGGGAACGCAGTATTTCAAAAAAATTCCTACGATTACGCAAGATCTATCTAGGAGAAGCATAGCAACGAGTGGGGAGAGTGTGTCCATGTACCCTCGTAGACCGAAAGCGGAAGCGTTTTACAACGCGGTTGATGTAGTCGTACGTCTTCACGATCCGACCGATCCTAGCACCGAACGTACGGCACCTCCGTGTTCAGCACACGTTCAGCTCGATGACGTCCCTCGTACTCTTGATCCAGTTGAGGCCGAGGGATAGTTTCGTCAGCACGACGGCGTGGCGACAGTGATGATGAAGTTACCGGTGCAGGGCTTCGCCTAAGCACTACGATGATATGACCGAGGTGTGTAACTGTGGAGGGGGGCACCGCACACGGCTAAAAGATCAACTTGTGTGTTCTAGGGTGCCCCCTCCCCACGTATATAAAGGAGGTAGGGGAGGCCGGCCGGCCCTCCTAGGGCGCGCCAGGACAGGGGAATCCTACTAGGACTCCATGTCCTAGTAGGTTTCCACCTAAGGAATAGGGGGGAGAAGGAAGGAAGAGGGGGAAGGGAAGGAAAGGGGGGCGCCACCCCCTTCCCCTAGTCCAATTCAGACCCAAGGGGTGGGGGCGCGGCCAGCCCCTCCTGGCCCTTCCTCTCTTCCCACTAAGGCCCATAGAGGCCCATTAGTTCCCTCGGGGGGTTTCGGTAACCCTGTGGCACTCCGATATTTATCCGGTAACCCCCGGAACTCATCCGGTGTCCGAATAACATCGTCCAATATATGAATCTTTATGTCCCAACCATTTTGAGACTCCTCGTCATGTCTGTGATCTCATCCGGGACTCCAAACAAACTTCGGTCATCAAATCACATAACTCATAATACAAATCATCATCGAACGTTAAGTGTGCGGACCCTACGGGTTCGAGAACTATGTAGACATGACCGAGACACATCTCCGGTCAATAACCAATAGCGGAATCTGGATGCTCATATTGGCTCCTATGTATTCTACGAAGATCTTTATCGGTCAAACCGCATAACAACATACGTTGTTCCCTTTGTCATCGGTATGTTACTTGCCCGAGATTCGATCGTCGGTATCCTCATACCTAGTTCAATCTCGTTACCGGCAAGTCTCTTTACTCGTTCCGTAATGCATCATCCTACAACTAACTCATTAGTCACACTGCTTGAAAGGCTTATAGTGATGATCATTACCGAGAGGGCCCAGAGATACCTCTCTGATACACGGAGTGACAAATCCTAATCTTGATCTTGTTGGAAATATGCCCTAGAGGCAATAATAAATGGTTATTATTATATTTCTTTGTTCATGGTAATTGTCTATTATTCATGCTATAATTGTATTGTCCGGAAATCGTAATACATGTGTGAATACATAGACCACAACGTGTCCCTAGTAAGCCTCTAGTTGACTAGCTCGTTGATCAACAGATAGTCATGGTTTCCTGACTATGGACATTGGATGTCATTGATAACGGGATCACATCATTAGGAGAATGATGTGATGGACAAGACCCAATCCTAAGCATAGCATACAAGATCGTGTAGTTTCGTTTGCTAGAGCTTTTCCAATGTCAAGTATCTTTTCCTTAGACCAAGAGATCGTGCAACTCCCGGATAACGTAGGAGTGCTTTGGGTGTGCCAAACGTCACAACGTAACTGGGTGACTATAAAGGTGCACTACGGGTATCTCCGAAAGTGTCTGTTGGGTTGGCACGGATCGAGACTGGGATTTGTCACTCCGTGTGACGGAGAGGTATCTCTGGGCCCACTCGGTAATGCATCATCATAATGAGCTCAATGTGACTAAGGCGTTAGTCACGGGATCATGCATTGCGGTACGAGTAAAGAGACTTGCCGGTAACGAGATTGAACAAGGTATTGGGATACCGACGATTGAATCTCGGGCAAGTAACATACCGATTGACAAAGGGAATTGTATACGGGATTGATTGAATCCTCGACACCGTGGTTCATCCGATGAGATCATCGTGGAGCATGTGGGAGCCAACATGGGTATCCAGATCCCACTGTTGGTTATTGACCGGAGAGGCGTCTCGGTCATGTCTGCATGTCTCCCGAACCCGTAGGGTCTACACACTTAAGGTCCGGTGACGCTAGGGTTGTAGAGATATATGTATGCGGAAACCCGAAAGTTGTTCGGAGTCCCGGATGAGATCCCGGACGTCATGAGAGGTTCCGGAATGGTCCGGAGGTGAAGAATTATATATAGGAAGTCCAGTTTCGGCCACCAGGAAAGTTTTGGGGGTTACCGGTATTGTACCGGGACCACCGGAAGGGTCCCGGGGGTCCACCGGGTGGGGCCACCTATCCCGGAGGGCCCCGTGGGCTGAAAGTGGAAGGGAACCAGCCCTTAGTGGGCTGGGGCGCCCCCCTTGGGCCTCCCCCCATGCGCCTAGGGTTGGGAACCCTAGGGGGGTTCCCCCTTGCCTTGGGGGGCAAGGCAACCCCTTCCCCCCTTGTGGCCGCCGCCCCCCTTGAGATCCCATCTCTTGGGGCCGGCGCCCCCCCAGGGGGCCTATATAAAGGGGGGGAGGGAGGGCAGCAAGCTACAGCCTTGGGCGCCTCCCTCCTCCCCTGCAACACCTCTCTCTCTCTCTCTCTCGCAGAAGCTCGGCGAAGCTCTGCAGGAGACCCGCTACATCCACCACCACGCCGTCGTGCTGCTGGATCTCCATCAACCTCTCCTTCCCCCTTGCTGGATCAAGAAGGAGGAGACGTCGCTGCACCGTACGTGTGTTGAACGCGGAGGTGCCGTCCGTTCGGCACTCGGTCATCGGTGATTTGGATCACGGCGAGTACGACTCCATCATCCACGTTCATTGGAACGCTTCCGCTCGCGATCTACAAGGGTATGTAGATGCACTCCTTTCCCCTCGTTGCTAGTAGACTCCATAGATGCATCTTGGTGTGCGTAGGAAAATTTTAAATTATGCTACGATTCCCAACAGTGGCATCATGAGCCAGGCCTATGCGTAGTTACTATGCACGAGTAGAACACAAAGCAGTTGTGGGCGTTGAGTTTGCCAATTCTTCTTGCCGCTACTAGTCGTTTCTTGTTTCGGCGGCATTGTAGGATGAAGCGGCCCGGCCCGACCTTACACGTACGCTTACGTGAGACAGGTTCCACCGACTGACATGCACTAGTTGCATAAGGTGGCTAGCGGGTGTCTGTCTCTCCTACTTTAGTCAGAACGGATTCGATGAAAAGGGTCCTTATGAAGGGTAAATAGAAATTGGCAAATCACGTTGTGGTCATACGTAGGTAAGAAAACGTTCTTGCTAGAAACCTACAAACCACGTAAAAAAACTTGCAACAACAATTAGAGGACGTCTAACTTGTTTTTGCAGCAAGTGCTATGTGATGTGATATGGCCAGAAGATGTGATGAATGATATATGTGATGTATGAGATTGATCATATTCTTGTAATAGGAATCACGACTTGCATGTCGATGAGTATGACAACCGGCAGGAGCCATAGGAGTTGTCTTTATTATTTTGTATGACCTGCGTGTCATTGAATAATGCCATGTAAATTACTTTACTTTGTTGCTAAACGCGTTAGCCATAGAAGTAGAAGTAATCGTTGGCGTGACGACTTCATGAAGACACAATGATGGAGATCATGGTGTCATGCCAGTGACGAAGATGATCATGGTGCCCCGAAGATGGAGATCAAAGGAGCATAATGATATTGGCCATATCATGTCACTATTTGATAGCATGTGATGTTTATCATGTTTTTGCATCTTATTTGCTTAGAACGACGGTAGTAAGTAAGATGATCCCTTATAATAATTTCAAGAAAGTGTTCACCCTAACTGTGCACCGTTGCGAAGGTTCATTGTTTCGAAGCACCACGCGATGATCGGGTGTGATAGATTCTAACGTTCGAATACAACGGGTGTTGACGAGCCTAGCATGTACAGACATGGCCTCGGAACACACGCAATACACTTAGGTTGACTTGACGAGCCTAGCATGTACAGACATGGCCTCGGAACACGGAGGACCGAAAGGTCGAGCATGAGTCGTATAGAAGATACGATCAACATAGAGATGTTCACCGATCTTGACTAGTCCGTCTCACGTGATGATCGGACACGGCCTAGTTGAAGTCGGATCATGTATCACTTAGATGACCAGAGGGATGTCTATCTGAGTGGGAGTTCATTAAATAATTTGATTATATGAACTTAATTATCATGAACTTAGTCTAAAATCTTTACACTATGTATTGTAGATCAAATGGCCAACGTTGTCCTCAATTTCAACGCGTTCCTAGAGAAAACCAAGCTGAAAGATGATGGCAGCAACTATACGGACTGGGTCCGGAACCTGAGGATCATCCTCATAGTAGCCAAGAAAGATTATGTCTTAGAAGCACCGCTAGGTGAAGCACCAATCCCAGAGAACCAAGACGTTATGAACGCTTGGCAGCAGCGTGCTGATGATTACTCCCTCGTTCAGTGCGGCATGCTTTACAGCTTAGAACCGGGTCTCCAAAAGCGTTTTGAGAAACATGAAGCATATGAGATGTTCGAGGAGCTGAAACTGGTTTTTCAAGCTCATGCCCGGGTCGAGAGATATGATGTCTCCGACAAGTTCTTCAGCTGTAAAATGGAGGAGAACAGTTCTGTTAGTGAGCACATACTCAGAATGTCTGGGTTGCACAACCGCTTGTCTCAGCTGGGAGTTAATCTCCCGGATGACGCGGTCGTTGACAGAATCCTCCAGTCGCTTCCACCAAGCTACAAGAGCTTTGTGATGAACTTCAATATGCAGGGGATGGAAAAGACCATTCCTGAGGTATATTCAATGCTGAAATCAGCTGAGGTAGAGATCAGAAAAGAACATCAAGTGTTGATGGTGAATAAAACCACTAAGTTCAAGAAGGGCAAGGGTAAGAAGAACTTCAAGAAGGACGGCAAGGGAGTTGCCGCGCCCGGTAAGCCAGTTACCGGGAAGAAGTCAAAGAATGGACCCAAGCCCGAGACTGAGTGCTTTTATTGCAAGGGAAGTGGTCACTGGAAGCGGAACTGCCCCAAATATTTAGCGGACAAGAAGAAGGCCGGCAACACCCAAGGTATATGTGATATACAAGTAATTGATGTGTACCTTACCAGTACTCGTAGTAGCTCCTGGGTATTTGATACCGGTGCGGTTGCTCATATTTGTAACTCAAAGCAGGAACTACGGAATAAACGGAGACTGGCAAAGGACGAGGTGACGATGCGCGTCGGGAATGGTTCCAAGGTCGATGTGATCGCCGTTGGCACGCTACCTCTGCATCTACCCACGGGATTAGTTTTAAACCTCAATAATTGTTATTTAGTGCCAGCTTTGAGCATGAACATTGTATATGGATCTCGTTTAATTCGAGATGGCTACTCATTTAAATCTGAGAATAATGGTTGTTCTATTTATTTGAGAGATATGTTTTATGGTCATGCCCCGCTGGTCAATGGTTTATTTTTGATGAATCTCGAACGTGATGTTACACATGTTCATAGTGTGAATACCAAAAGATGTAAAGTTGATAACGATAGTCCCACATACTTGTGGCACTGCCGCCTTGGTCACATTGGTGTCAAGCGCATGAAGAAGCTCCATGCAGATGGACTTTTGGAGTCTCTTGATTACGAATCATTTGACACGTGCGAACCATGCCTCATGGGTAAGATGACCAAGACTCCGTTCTCCGGAACAATGGAGCGAGCAACCAACTTATTGGAAATCATACATACCGATGTGTGTGGTCCAATGAGTGTTGAGGCTCGCGGAGGATATCGTTATGTTCTCACTCTCACTGATGATTTAAGTAGATATGGGTATGTCTACCTGATGAAACACAAGTCTGAAACCTTTGAAAGGTTCAAGGAATTTCAGAGTGAAGTTGAGAATCAACGTGACAGGAGAATAAAATTCCTACGATCAGATCATGGTGGAGAATATTTAAGTCACGAGTTTGGTGCACACTTGAGGAAATGTGGAATAGTTTCACAACTCACGCCGCCTGGAACACCTCAGAGAAATGGTGTGTCCGAACGTCGTAATCGCACTCTATTGGATATGGTGCGATCTATGATGTCTCTTACCGATTTACCGCTCTCATTTTGGGGTTATGCTTTAGAGACTGCCGCATTCACTTTAAATAGGGCTCCGTCGAAATCCGTTGAGACGACACCGTATGAATTATGGTTTGGGAAGAAACCTAAGCTGTCGTTTCTAAAAGTTTGGGGATGCGATGCTTATGTCAAGAAACTTCAACCTGAAAAGCTCGAACCCAAATCGGAAAAATGCGTCTTCATAGGATACCCTAAGGAAACTATTGGGTATACCTTCTACCTCAGATCCGAGGGCAAGATCTTCGTTGCTAAGAACGGGTCCTTTCTAGAGAAGGAGTTTCTCTCAAAAGAATTGAGTGGGAGGAAAGTGGAACTTGATGAGGTGATAGTCACCCCTTCCGAACCGGAAAGTAGCGCAGCGCGGGAAAATGTTCATGTGGTGCCTACACCGACTGGGGAGGAAGTTAATGATGATGATCATGAAGCTTCAGGTCAAGTTACTGAACTTCGTAGGTCCACAAGGACACGTTCCGCACCAGAGTGGTACGGCAACCCTGTCCTGGAAATCATGTTGTTAGACAATGGTGAACCTTCAAACTATGAAGAAGCGATGGCGGGCCCGGATTCCGACAAATGGCTAGAAGCCATGAAATCCGAGATAGGATCCATGTATGAAAACGAAGTATGGACTTTGACTGACTTTCCCGATGATCGGCGAGCCATAGAAAACAAATGGATCTTTAAGAAGAAGACGGACGCGGATGGTAATGTGACCATCTACAAAGCTCGACTTGTCGCTAAGGGTTATCGACAAGTTCAAGGGGTTGACTACGATGAGACTTTCTCACCCGTAGCGAAGCTGAAGTCCATCCGAATCATGTTAGCAATTGCCGCATACTATGATTATGAGATATGGCAGATGGACGTCAAAACGGCATTCCTTAACGGCTTCCTTAAGGAAGAGTTGATATGATGCAGCCGGAAGGTTTTGTCGATCCTAAGAATGCTAACAAAGTATGCAAGCTCCAACGCTCAATCTATGGGCTGGTGCAAGCATCTCGGAGTTGGAACATTCGCTTTGATGAGATGATCAAAGCGTTTGGGTTTACACAGACTTATGGAGAAGCCTGTGTTTACAAGAAAGTGAGTGGGAGCTCTGTAGCATTTCTCATATTATATGTGGATGACATACTATTGATGGGAAATGATATAGAATTCTTGGAAAGTATAAAGGCCTATTTGAATAAGTGTTTTTCAATGAAGGACCTTGGAGAACCTGCTTATATATTAGGCATCAAGATCTATAGGGATAGATCAAGACGCCTCATTGGTCTTTCACAGAGTACATACCTTGACAAGATATTGAAGAAGTTCAATATGGATCAGTCCAAGAAGGGGTTCTTGCCTATATTGCAAGGTGTGCAGTTGAGCACGGCTCAATGCCCGACCACGACAGAAGATAGAGAAAAGATGAGTGTCATCCCCTATGCCTCGGCCATAGGGTCTATTATGTATGCCATGCTGTGTACCAGACCTGATGTAAACCTTGCCGTAAGTTTGGTAGGAAGATACCAAAGTAATCCCGGCATGGAACACTGGACAGCGGTCAAGAATATCCTGAAGTACCTGAAGAGGACTAAGGATATGTTTCTCGTTTATGGAGGTGACGAAGAGCTCGTGGTAAAGGGTTACGTCGACGCTAGCTTCGACACAGATCTGGATGACTCGAAGTCACAAACCGGATACGTGTATATTTTGAATGGAGGAGCAGTAAGCTGGTGCAGTTGCAAGCAAAGCGTCGTGGCGGGATCTACATGTGAAGCGGAGTACATGGCAGCCTCGGAGGCAGCACAGGAAGCAGTCTGGATGAAGGAGTTCAGTGCCGACCTAGGGGTGATTCCCAATGCGTCGGGCCCGATGACTCTCTTCTGTGACAACACTGGAGCTATTGCCCTTGCGAAGGAGCCCAGGTTTCACAGGAAGACCAGGCATATCAAGCGTCGCTTCAACTCCATTCGTGAAAGTGTTCAAAATGGAGACATAGATATTTGTAAAGTACATACGGACCTGAATGCAGATCCGTTGACTAAACCTCTCCCTAGGGCAAAACATGATCAACACCAGGACGCAATGGGTGTTCGATTCATCACAATGTAACTAGATTATTGACTCTAGTGCAAGTGGGAGACTGTTGGAAATATGCCCTAGAGGCAATAATAAATGGTTATTATTATATTTCTTTGTTCATGATAATTGTCTATTATTCATGCTATAATTGTATTGTCCGGAAATCGTAATACATGTGTGAATACATAGACCACAACGTGTCCCTAGTAAGCCTCTAGTTGACTAGCTCGTTGATCAACAGATAGTCATGGTTTCCTGACTATGGACATTGGATGTCATTGATAATGGGATCACATCATTAGGAGAATGATGTGATGGACAAGACCCAATCCTAAGCATAGCATAAAAGACCGTGTAGTTTCGTTTGCTAGAGCTTTTCCAATGTCAAGTATCTTTTCCTTAGACCATGAGATCGTGCAACTCCCGGATACCGTAGGAGTGCTTTGGGTGTGCCAAACGTCACAACGTAACTGGGTGACTATAAAGGTGCACTACGGGTATCTCCGAAAGTGTCTGTTGGGTTGGCACGGATCGAGACTGAGATTTGTCACTCCGTGTGACGGAGAGGTATCTCTGGGCCCACTCGGTAATGCATCATCATAATGAGCTCAATGTGACTAAGGCGTTAGTCATGGGATCATGCATTGCGGTACGAGTAAAGAGACTTGCCGGTAACGAGATTGAACAAGGTATTGGGATACCGACGATCGAATCTCGGGCAAGTAACATACCGATTGACAAAGGGAATTGTATACGGGATTGATTGAATCCTCGACACCGTGGTTCATCCGATGAGATCATCGTGGAGCATGTGGGAGCCAACATGGGTATCCAGATCCCGCTGTTGGTTATTGACCGGAGAGGCGTCTCGGTCATGTCTGCATGTCTCCCGAACCCGTAGGGTCTACACACTTAAGGTCCGGTGACGCTAGGGTTGTAGAGATATATGTATGCGGAAACCCGAAAGTTGTTCGGAGTCCCGGATGAGATCCCGGACGTCACGAGAGGTTCCGGAATGGTCCGGAGGTGAAGAATTATATATAGGAAGTCCAGTTTCGGCCACCGGGAAAGTTTCGGGGGTTACCGGTATTGTACCGGGACCACCGGAAGGGTCCCGGGGGTCCACCGGGTGGGGCCACCTATCCCGGAGGGCCCCGTGGGCTGAAAGTGGAAGGGAACCAGCCCTTAGTGGGCTGGGGCGCCCCCCTTGGGCCTCCCCCCATGCGCCTAGGGTTGGGAACCCTAGGGGGGAGTTCCCCCTTGCCTTGGGGGGCAAGGCAACCCCTTCCCCCCTTGTGGCCGCCGCCCCCCTTGAGATCCCATCTCTTGGGGCCGGCGCCCCCCCAGGGGGCCTATATAAAGGGGGGGGAGGGAGGGCAGCAAGCTACAGCCTTGGGCGCCTCCCTCCTCCCCTGCAACACCTCTCTCTCTCTCTCTCGCAGAAGCTTGGCGAAGCCCTGCAGGAGACCCGCTACATCCACCACCACGCCGTCGTGCTGCTGGATCTCCATCAACCTCTCCTTCCCCCTTGCTGGATCAAGAAGGAGGAGACGTCGCTGCACCGTACGTGTGTTGAACGCGGAGGTGCCGTCCGTTCGGCACTTGGTCATCGGTGATTTGGATCACGGCGAGTACGACTCCATCATCCACGTTCATTGGAACGCTTCCGCTCGCGATCTTCTAGAGTAATATTCTCTCATTGTTACCAGAATAACCTCTTGACAGACAAATCATATGGAGGATGCCCCCAGGCTGCCCTACGCCCAGTCTCTCCCCATCTAGTTCAAAACTAGACGATACGTTGCTAGGCTGCTTCTCTCTCTAGTTTCTCTCGACGATCTTTGTTCTAGACAACTATGTGCTGTTGAATCACTACTTTGGTATGTGTGGTTACCGCAGAGGAATTGTCTACTTTGACTCTCGATCGGTGAAGAGATTCTCGCGGCTAGGAGGTATAACCTAGCTACGGGAATCATCGGATTGTCACCAACACCTTCTTCCTCCTGCCCGCGTTGTTGGTGAGATTGGATCTATGATGTCATCTTCATAGCGTTCCTGGGTGTGATTGTATGGTAAATTTTGTTGTTTCATAGTACGTTCCTCCACAGTTTGCTACTCAAATAAGAAAGGTGTGTTACATATCAACTGAGGATGGGTGACCGACTTGAAAGTTATTCCCAGTGCGCATGAGTGAGGACAAAGTGTGCAGGAAAGACTAGTGTTAGCATGTGGGGCTAGTCTAGATCCTAATGGCCAAGAATCGACGTATTTGGTCGGGGCGTTACAATTGGTATTAGAGCCGACCCTCACGGTTACATAGACGTGTGCGGGGCAGTGATGCATACATGGGGCACATGTGGATGTTGGCACTAGTGCTCATAGATGTGTGCCAAGAGGGAACGTTCCCACTAGGTGACGGGGACGTTGATTCCTTTGTGTGTCTAGCGCTGCTTTGGTTTTTATTGACATGTGCCAAGATGTCTGCTCACAGATGTGTGCTCACAGATGTGTGCCAAGAGTTTGCACATAGGGGTTTACCCAGGTTTAGGTCCTCATGGCTCAGGTAATAAGCCTACGCGCTGCTTTTTTTATTGATGTGGGAGCACCTTGTGCGAGAGGATCATAAGAGGATCATCATGGTAGCTACACCTTATAAAATGGGACAAGAGTTAGGGTTTACAAAGTCCCTAACCGACCTCATCATAGAGGGCTTCTTGTCTTGCACGCCATGATTTATATGAAACCCTAGGCGGTTGGTGTTTCTTCAGAGCTTCTTAGTTGTGTGATTGTTTCATGGGGTCATATGTGAGGGCTTGGAGCTTCCCTCAAGAGCTACCATACCGAGAGAAAACTTATTCGTTGACCAATGTTCTCGAAGACAAAGGTGATGCATTCATTGTCGTGGGAGCAGTCGTTGTTCCCGACCTTTTCAGTGGAGATTAGTACCCCCAAAAGTGTGAACTTGAGTGTACATTTTTGTCACCATCACTTTCGGTTGTCTCTTAACACTAACTTTACCTTTTGTTATTACTTGCTTATTTGTTGCCTTTGTGCAGCTCTTTAGCTTGTTGTAACTCGTCATATATGGTGTATCACTTAACTGCATATCTAAATAACTTGCATTTCCGCGCTAGCCTCTAAAAGCAACTAAGAAAAGTATTAAATTTGGTAGTCGCCTATTGACTCTCCTCTAGTTGATATCTAGCGCATCTTTGATCCTTCAGATTTTCTTTCTCGCAAGGGCGGTGTTTGTGCGAATGGCAACGCTTTATCTTCGAGTTGGCCGTTCAGGCTCCAATCCTCCTCAAGGTCGTCCATCGGCACAGAGTCGGTGGAGCTCCGACGTAGATTCCTAGTGTCTTCTTAGGGCGCCGACGATGTTAGTGTTTCTCAAAGTGCGTGTGTGCGAGGAAAATTTTGGTGTTAGGTGTTTCACATGGGTTCAATGACAATGACTGCGTCTCTAGGACGCTTGTCCTCAGATGCACGTGTGCTAAGACTTCTCAACTGTCATCGACAAGATAAGATAATCAGATTTTTTGGAAGGATTTGAATCCTCTAATAAAATTGCAATAAAAATCGTTTCAAGCGAAGGGGCAGATTAACGATGAAACCAGAGACGATTTTCAAAATCCTGTCAGAGGAACAAGGTGGATTTAAAATAAACTTTATTTAAACCTAGATCTTGTCACATCCCACCCCCGCAGCGCCCCCTCCTCTGTCGTCTCCCTCGCGGTCTTCTCCTCTCCCCCCCCATGGCCTCCGCCGAAATCCCCAACGCCGACACCGCGGAACCCAACCCCGCCGCCCGTTCGCCGTCGCCTCCGCTCCCGCCGCGCAAGCGCCGCCTCTCCCTCTCCCCTTCACGGTCCGCCTCCCCCAGGCGCTCCGTGTCTCGCTCCCGCTCCCCCCGCGACCGTCGCAGCCGCAGCCGCAGCCGGAGCCGGAGCCGCAGCCGCAGCCGTAGCCGCAGTCGCAGTCGGAGCCGGAGTCCGCGCCAGCCCGAAGGCAAGCGGCGGCGGCAAAACGACCTCACCGTCGAGGCGTGCCGCGACTACCTGCGCGACAGGTGCACCCGCTCCGACCTCGAGTGCAAGTATGCGCACCCGCACCAATCCGTTTCCGTCGACAGGTAAAAGCGCGAGATCTTGCCTCCTCTGCCGATGTTAGCGGCATTTTTTTTTTCTGATTTGGGTTTTGTTGATTCGGGAATTCGGTAGGGACTCCAAGGTGACGGCATGCGCGGATTCGCTGAGGAACAACTGCTTCCGGGGCAGAACCTGCCGCTACTACCACCCGCCTCCTCATATACAGGAGTATGACCTGATATCCCCATGATTTTGTTCGATTCAATTTGCTTGATTTGCTTTAATTGTTCAGCTGTGGATGTCTGGCAATCTGGTTCCATGTTAAGATGCAGGCTGATGCAATTTATGCTAGTTTGAAGTATATATCTCTGAAAATTCCCTCAATAGTTCAGTTTCCAAGTATTAGCAGCAGTATAATCACACGAGATTTTTCTATTTAGATAAGAGGATCAGATTGCCTGCTTGACATCATGTATTGTAACAATGTGCCTCCATCTGATGCAAATTGCTAATAGCCCTGTTGTGTGAGCTAGTTCTAAAGTTACAGTATTGCAGTTTGGGCTTGCCAGCCCAATAAATTTTATCATTGTCCGCTCAGTTTTTCATATGGGTGATTACACGCGCTGTTGGATGCAACTTTCTAATTTCAGCCTTCTTTGGTCGATCCTCTATAGGTCGTTGCTGAGATCAATTGGTTTGGACGTCCCACAGGTGAAGACGGTAAGCTGTCCTTTCTGTCCTTCAATGCTTTCTCTAATACATCATTTATTATGAGCTCTCCAGGTTTTTCTGAGTATTTAGTGTGTACTGCTACGGAAGAGCTGTTTAGCTAATGTTGTGTCTAGTCTGCACGTAGGATGCTAGATGTGGCAGCATGGGCTGGTAGTCCAGATTGTGCGTTACGTCAGCTTGATGAGACCACAAATTTGGCTGAGGGGGAGATTGTTTGGAAATAATTCACAATATCCGTATTTTTGTCAGACTTGGAAACATGGTTTTCATATCGATGCTTTGTGTTGGTATGACCTTAAGGGATACGATAAAAAACCCCAAATCAACAGTTCCTTAGCTGTCTTGTCCAAAACTGTGAAATGATCCTCTTCACTTCATTATAGATGCATAGCGTTCTGTATAGTTTTGTACAAGTTAAGTTATTCTGATGTATTGATCTTATGTGATGATGATTTTTCTTATACATTTACCATTCAGGACTGCTAATTGAGCATACTTCTTTTGAACATTTATCAGGTTTGCAGAGATTTCGCACGTGGGCGATGTTCAAGATCAGCAAATGAGTGCCGCTTCTTGCACCATTCATCTGTTCAAGAGTGTGCAATTGTAATTTTTTCTGCCATTAAAGATTGTATTACTAACTTGCCTAGCATAAAAATAACAACCACATAAAACTGTCCACATGTGAAATGTTTTTTTTCTATTATTGTATACCTGGGTACCCCTTTGTGTACTGAACCCCCAAAGCAAGAATAGAATTTCCCCTATTTAGCATTTTGTATATTACTGTATGTCTGTATTTTAGCATATTGTATATTTTGTACACAGATTGCTGATTAGATAGTTTTTCTTGACAGGTTTGCCAAGATTTCTTGCGTGGGAGGTGTGAGCGTATAGCATGTAGGTACACTCATGTCATAGCACAACCAATGCTACCCCCACCAATGAGGGATGTTCCCATGCAAATGCCATATCCTGAGATGGTAAAGTGTTTCTATTGAAGATATAGTCTTACTCTTAAACAATACTCTGTTGACAAGAAATTACTCTTCCCTTCTCTCTCATAAAGAAATTATTTGGAATATATTATTTATCTGTTGACCAGTCAGCAGATCCTTTGTTCCCAGTTCATGTGCAGTAAGAAATGAGTTTGTAAATAAAGAACTGTTTAAAATTTTATATTATAGTTGCCTTTTGTAGTATATATTTTATAAGTTGATCATGGTTAGTATAATCCTATACTTTTTTTTTGGTCTTCAAGGTTTACATGCCACCACCACCACCACCACTGGGCGTACCTATGATGGCTCCTCCTCTCTCACCTCCTAGAGGTTTTGCTGGTAATTAACACATTGGCTATACCATTCACTATTGCTTTTTAGTTTTATTGGGAAAGAAAACACTGGTTTGCTCTCGTGGAATTTAATCTTGACTCCTGAGTGTTGAACCATATTTTGATCATAAGATGACTACATGACTTTTTGTAGTTCTCCTATTTTGACACAGAACATAATTTTGATACTTCTCTTGTAAAAATACAGATAACAAGAACACAGTGGAAGTTTGCAGGGACTACTTGAAGAAAATGTGCAATAGAGAATCATGTAGATTTGCACACCCTGATTCACAAACTGAGGTTTGTATGTTTTGTCATTTATTTATCTTAGTGTACGAGCTATCAGCCAATCCATTTTGCATCTTTTCTACTAGGTGGCACATGACAAGGTTGAAGTTTGCCGTGATTTTAAACGAGGAGAATGCACTCGACCTACATGCCGCTTTTACCACCCATCCTCAAGCTGAAGTTCTGTTAGATAAAGTAAAGTAACCTATATCCAGTGATTATTTTTTTCTTCTCCAAATCTGGAATCAGACTAGTAATATATAGCTGCTGAATACATAACACAAGAGGCCATATACCCCAGGATACTTTATCTCTAGTTAACCTTTAACATTAATTCTTTTGGATTTGTCCATTCAAAATAGCTGGAGCAATGCTAACTTTTTTTAGGATTGCCAATTTTTTTCTGTCAAATGTTCATGTCATATGAATAATCAAATGTGTGCCTAGAGAGGCACCATTTGATACATTTATATGTCCATGTGAATAGGGGTGGCCATGCTAGAAACGTTTTGGTCTAAGATTGCAATTTTTGTCCATCAGATGGTCATGCCATTTTTGCTGAGCTGACACCTGCTGTTCTAATGCTGTAATATGAGATTTTTTTTGTCGTCTTTGATTCCACATCAGATGTCACTCAGTTTTATATGATCAACTATGTTCCTTAGCCAGATAAGCTCTTCCTTTTATGTTTCTCTTAGATGCATGAACTCCACAACAGCGACAAGGTACCTGTTAGATAGGTTTAGTGTTCTGGAGTATCAAACAAGTTTGTGGTGTTGGGACTAGGTTTGTATATTTCTGATGAATTATAGTTTCATATGTCTGGTGAAATGGGTCTGTCATATGTTCAGCTAATGCATTTCCCCTCCATTCAATCAACTTTTTAAGTATTGTGATAAACAAGTTATTCATTTATGGCCAAGAATTCTTTCAAGTGTTACTATGGTTGTGCTTGTAATCTAAAGAGAAAAATAAGTTATGTTTTTTATTGTTCTTCCAGCGGTCCAGCCTTTTAATAAATAGTGCGCTCTAACAGCTTCAAAGTGATGCTCTGATAACCTAGTCATCTGGCATGAATCATGCCTAATTCAGTGTGTTTTAGTGTAAGATCTGGTGGAAGTTGACTACTATACTACATATCACTCCATTGGCTAATGAGTCAGTGTCTAGCTTTGCTGATTTCGCCTTTATTCAACAACTTGAATGCACAGAGTTATCATTATTTAGTTTTTAGATTTAATTTAGCTCTGCTTAACAAGTGGATACTCCTTGTTTCCTCAGTCTTGCGCGCCTCGCTCTGCTGCTGCTGCTGCTGCTGCTGCTAATCCTGCTACTGCTGCGAAAGAGCTGCCGCGCTGGCTGTTGTGCTGCTGCTAAGGTGCCATAGAGTATTGAGACCCTCACAAAGTGCTATGTCTCTCGAAGAAAAATAAACTTGTTACTATCGTGTGATGTTCAGATGGTTTGCTTGAACTTGACTCAGCTTCGGATCGCCTTCTTCACAATGGACTCTGCATGTGTGGTTGTGTATTTGCGTTCATAAAGATGTTTTTAGACTTTTAGCTGCGAGTTGCTTTGCAGTTTTGCATAATTGAATCTTGTTTACCATCAGTTGTAACTCTTCACACTTGGCTGGTTCATCTTCTGCGCCGCGATCTAGTTCAAATCTGAACCATCATTGGATTTCCTGGTTATCCTGGTGCCAAAAATACATCTGAACCATCCTTGAGCACACGCTGGTACTACCAATTATGTACCGAGTGAATGGAGGCTTTGAAATTGCCAACAAAGCCAAATGACATTGTTCACGAAAGAACATGCATCAAATTGCTTTAGCACCAGCGTGTGCATCCTGCAAGCTTGCGCTCGAACCCGTTGGCGGCCGTAGCTTTGTGCATCTACCATCGTTTGCCAACTATGGCATATGCATCAGTCTGTCGCTTGTATATACAGTAGTATCTTGTAAAGATGGTGGGTGACACGGGCTGGTGCGTTTTGCGCGTCACTTGTGAGGACCAGTCGACCAGATAGATTGTCTGGTTCGCCTGGCTTTGTCTCGTCGCGGGCGTCCGTTTTATCGCTCCAGTCTTCCCCTCTATTTGTTTTGGCATTTGTGTTCAGGCATCGACATCATCATGACTATAAATAAACAGTGGCGTGATTTATCATAACTCTTCTGTAAACTAATATAAAAGCGTTTAGATCACTATTTTAATGATCTAAACGCTCTTATATTAATTTACGGAGGGAGTACAGTATAAACTACTGTAAGTCGATCCTAAGCTTATCGCGATGCAGAACTACGACTGCTCTGTCTGCACAGATGAGGGGGAGAATTTTACCGCGTAGAATCGGAGTTTCCTACTATTGCTTAAACAAAGGGCGTGTTTAGCACCCAATAGGAGAGGATTGAGTGTACCTGCAGGGCTTCCTTGCCATTCTATTATTAGCTGTGCCAAAGTCTCGAGCTCTGCCACCGTCTCGTCTGGAGAGGAGTGGGCTGGTTGTTTTACAAAAAATTCCTTGTACTTTAAATAATTTTCACAAAAAGCTCCTGATATTTTATTTAAATATGTCAAACTGTATTGATCTCACCTGTCAAATTTAGGATCCGCATGTCAGCATGTGGGATAAAATAGAGTATAATAAAAAAAATAGCGCACCGGCAGGGTTTGAATTCATTACCTCACGCACAACGTTCACATGTGCTAACCAATAAGCCAAGAATAGTTATCTACGCAATATCCAGATACAGTACTATTTATTAGGGATATCAGACGAAATAATAAAGAGAAATAAAAAAGAAAAAGATTGACTTGCAGAAAATTTCGAAAATTATTAAGAAATTCTCACGTTTGAAAAAAAGAGAACAACTCAACATATTACCTGCCATCAACTTAAAAAAGTGTTAGTGCATTTTTCTAAAAAGCAAGATATTTTGGAAAATTCTCACTTGTATTAAGAAATTGTAAACATGTATTTGAAAAATGCCCGTCACGCATTCAAAAAAATTACAACATCTATTTCATAAAATGTTTGATATGTATTAAAATAATTATTGTGTAAAATTATTCTTACATTTCTACAAACACGTTTAATATGTTTTAACCCATTTATAGAATTTATTGTTTTTACACAATCATTTTTAATATGTATTGAACAATTTTCAAAATACAACTTTGTTGATTTTTTAATAATTATATATTCTAAAAATACAATGAAGATACAAAATAATTCTCCGTACTTGTGGTCCTGAATGAAGATACAAAAAAATTACGCAATATTTCATAATGTACGTTGAACTTTTTAAATCCACATAAATTTTACAAACAGTTCATGTTTACCTCTTTGAACTACAAATAATAAAAATAGAATAAATAATTTAATAGACAATAGTCGCATATTTGTATATTGGACATTTAAAATATATTGTAAAAACCAAACAGTAACTTGAAAAATTATAATGGAAATTGCAGTGTCTTGGCGTCTAGCGTGCGTGCTATTTAACGTGGAGGTCCCAGGGTCAAAACCAATTCGATGATGCAGTATATTTTTTAATGGCTTATTTCTGACTTTAATTAAATCTCACGAGATTTTCTGCAAAAAAAAACTCGTACGCATTTCACCCAGCGCAGGCAACGCTCACCCACTGATCTGTGGGCCAGCCGCCAGCTGTCACACCACAGCGAGAGCAAATACGGTGGCATACGGACATACGGATGGAGGCACCGTATATGTACCATGCGACAAGTTGTAGCACCATTTTTATGTATTTTATAAATTTAGGCATTAAACGGACCGCAACGAATAAGTTTAGGCTATTTAACTCTTTTCTACTATTGCTTAAACAAAGGGTGTGCTTAGCACCCAATAGGAGAGGATTGAGTGTACCTGCAGGGCTTAGCTCTGCCAAAGTCTCGAGCTCTGCCACCGTCTCGTCTGGAGCGGATTGGGCAGCCACGGTGGTGTTTGACTTCGACCCTTTCTCATCTCTCCTCTCCTCTCTTTCTCTCTCTGAAGTCTTAACCAGAGCAAGAAGTAGGCTTCTCCATGGCTTGCTGTTAGTTTGGACCGGCACTGGGCTTTGATGATGGTGGAGAGGGAGAGAGATGAGGGAGAAGCAATGGCCGTGAACAGGCCACGGCAGGAAGGAGAAGGAGCAGAAGCCGCAGCGGCACCGGCACCGGGACCAGCAGGCACAGGGGAGAAGGTTGAGGGGCAGAGGGATGACGGAGAAAGAGACGACGGCGAGGAGCGGAAGGAGAAGAGCGAGGAGGAAGACGAGGCGGAGGAAAAGAAAGACAAGGTGGAGCTGGAAGAGTGGTCCGAGATAAGGCTGGCCATCGCGGAGCTGTCCCCGATCAGCCGGCGCGGCGGCAAGCTGTGCACCTCGCCTCCCACGCTGCCCTTCCTCGGCCTCTCCCACCTCCTCCTCCAGCTCCTCGGTGAGTACAAACTCCATCTGATCCTGCGTGCTCTAGGCTGAAAACTCTTATTTTTTGATTTGTTTTGGTGTTCATTCCACGTCCGTTGAAACCATCTCCTGGTTCATTTGATGGATTTCTTGGCGTGCCTCTGTGCATATATCTTTGGCCGGTTGCTCTTCCGTCCATGTGGACGTGGTCCTTGCTTGATACTACGTCGCCTGCACGGGCTTGCAGATAAGATTGGTCCGACAATGGCAGTGCTGCGGCTCGACGTCCAACGGAACATCGAGGTAAATAAACTACTACTCTCTTCCTCTCTCTCTCTCTCCCGGGGTTTTAGTAAGTTCAGCGATCTAGCTGTAAAACTAAGCACGAACCAGTAGGCAGGGCGTCTGGATCACACCCCTACCTGAGACCAAAAATCCAAAAGACGATGGCAAGTCGAGTCCAAATCGCATCAAGATTTCTCGACTAAAAACTGTTTGGTGCGTGTGTGGTCCACGTAATACCCTGCCTTTTCCCATCCATGTCGTCCCGTGCCGGCCACACGGCTAGGCGCCAAAAGTGATGGGTTCATCCTGTGGCCTGCTTATTTTACTTGGTAGTATTATCTGAGCTAAGCCTGGTTACTAGCACCACTTTGAATCCATTGGTGGAACCAAAAGAGTACGCGTCTGCATCCTCCGCTGCATCACCCGATCCTTCCCTGTCACCGTCGTCTTACTGGGCATGAATGCTCTGGTCGAATCGACGCCGATCATTCGGACCGCGATAGTCTGATCGGATCATGGGATGGATCAGGACTTTAGGAGGCGCTGATCGATCAGATGGATCCGATTCCGTTGCGTCCACCATTGTACATACGATGATGAACCGCTCCCAAGTTGCATGCAGCACGGCACGGCAGGAGCGCGATAGGATTAGGCAAATACTATCTCTGAGAAGACAACTTTTGCTTTCGCAAGGGGTGACGAATGACCCATGGATTAGGGGGTCGTGTGCCGCACACAGGCCGCCGGCCTTCAACTGCCCCGGTCACATCCGTCCTCCTTCACACGCTAGCTCTCTTGTCCGTTCCTCGTTGATGTTTCTCCTCCTTTGCTAGAAGCTACGGGTTTTGTTTCTAAACAATCCCAAGAAGATAAGAGATGGTTTCTTCTTCTTCTAAAGCTAATGATGGCGATGGCAGGGCAACAGTTTTATCTGGGCATGAATTATTTGGATTGCACGGCTGCATAGAGAGTCCCTATAATTGCTGACGACACGAACTTACTGTAGTATTTTACTTTATTAGGCTGAAACTTCGGGATTATTCTTGTGTTTTTGGGGTTTTGCTGTACCACTACCACTAGCGATGCAGACAGATGGCTATGCAACACCTAATTCAGCATTTGACTCATCTATGTTTTGTCTCCCCCTTTTGAAATGTTTTGATTCTTGTACTCGTATCATATTCCTATATCTGTAAATAGATGGATCACTTCTTGTTTCCCTCAAGGAATATACGTATAATTCTTGTTGCAGAGGCTGCAGGAGCTATACTTGCAGGACCCATCTAAATACTCCACTCTGACGGCGATGGTCGAGAAAGAGGCCGACGACGGCACCGTGAGGAAGGCCGATAGCTGTGCAAGAGCTATTCTATGGCTCACTAGGTGAACCAACAAGCAGATTCAAAGATTATGCTTATGTTTGATGTTCTATATATTACTGTGCTATACTTGATTAACGCACCACTTCTCATGTATTCATCTTCTTACTGCAATATCACCAGATCCATGGATTTCACTGTTGCACTGTTACAGAGACTGGAGAAGGAGGAGGAGGAGGAGGAGGAGGAGGAGGGTTCTGATCAGCAGAGCCTTGCACAGCTCGTAGAAGATGCGTACAAGGTCTCTCTCAAGCCATGGCATGGCTGGATTTCTTCCGCGGCATGCAAGGTTAGGGGTTGATCACTTTCATCTTTTCAGCTAGCAATTTTGTCGACAGATACTTGTCCTGATAACACCTGGTTGACTTGCACAATTGGTACAAACTTTGTTGAAACAGATCGCGTTGAAGCTCATCCCTGAGAGGGCGATCTTCGTCGGCTGGCTCATGGGGGAAAACCAGAGTTACAGTCTCCTCAAGGTCGAGATCGAGAAGCTCGTCCAGCTGCTCCAGCCCTTTCTCGACGACATCCATGCCATGCTGGTCAGCACCCCTTGTGGATATCGATCCCCGATTAATCCTTCCCCAGTGTTGCTACTGCTTAAATGGTAGCAGTATGAGTTATGCGATAACCGTGATTAAGCATTGCTGTGTGATGGTTTACAGGCCAAGTTCAAACTGGACAGGCTGAAGTCGACCTGAGGGCGAATGCTAAGATGGTCTCCATTATCAAATTCCACTTCTGTGAATACCGCCTTGGTTTGTACTTTGTAGTGTACATGTTTCTCTTTTTTGAGCTGTCCGTGATCGTGCGCCTCACTCTGTAAATAGGTCTTCATGTAGGGTAGGACTAGATTTGTAGCGCTCCTTGCGGGTACGAGTTCTGCCTAGTCAATGTACTTGTCCATCTTTCTAGCAGTAAATTGCATTTTCCACCGTGCATCTCGACACTAACTGCCCAGAAGTTGGCTTTGTTTGTAGAGGCTTGCTTCAGTACATTGACATGCTCTGAACTAAGGGAGGTTTAGACATGAATCAAATTCAGAGATCACAATGAATTAGCCCCGAATTCAGAGGGGATTTGCTAGGGTTTCTATTGCTCAAAGCGAAAAAGGAAAGCTCGACCCACATCAGTGGCGGCTTAGAGTTTATCCCTACTACAATTTACAACTCGATGCCTCTCTCGGCTGAGATCCAAAGACTTTATAGCTGGCGTCATTTTGACGTTCCCTGTTTTGTTTTGCTATGCTAGTATTTGACTCCTTCTCTGTGTCATATAGAACATCCAAAATGAGAAGCTAAAGGTAGAGACCAAATTTAATGAGTTGGGAGACGTGTGCAAGAGGGAGGGGGGGTGAGCTTTGGGCTCATGAGCTATTCAAATAGTCTAAGGAAAGGTAAAAGTAAAAGAGACAAAGCTGGAAACGACATGAGAGATACAGTAAATGGTGTGAGAGGTAAATAATTGCCCGTTGTTGGATGAAGATCCTACGCTGTCCACGTCCTCACTTAAGTGGCTTGCGTACTGGTTCGCCCGCTTCATCCTAGCCGTCGAACATGGAAATGGATGATCTTGTAGCTCCCAACCTTGTTCGGATTGTAATTGAAGGTGTCGATGATTAAGGATTTAGTTAGGTATTGACATGCCCCCCCCCCCCCCCCCCCCCAATAAGATCAGTCTTGTACTCGAGGCTGAAAGGAGGGAAAACCCTTCTACCCTTCTAAATAAATGTCGAGTCCTCCCATTTAGCATCCTCAATAGAAATATTGAGCCATTTGATGAGCATTCGACTATTGGAACAAAAATATCCAATTTGTGTGATAAATGGCTTTATATGTTAGCGCTCCACACATTGAGTCCATAGGTGTGCCGATACTATCAAAAGTGACATCCTTTATATGTTAGCGCTCCACACATTGAGTCCATAGGTGTGCCGATACTATCAAAAGGGGAATGGGGAATGAGGTCGCTAAGCTAAGTTTCTTTCTCCATGTGATTAAAGGTCAAACTCCTAAGTGATGAGGACACGAAAGAGTGAGATGCTAAATTTGCATGTAGGTGGGCCGATTTTCAGACAAGAATATTTCTACTATTAAAGGGAGTTGGTACGTTCGCTTCCTCGCCTCCCCCCCGACATTGTGAATATGTGCGGCCAACACGGAAAAGAGCCCCCACGCATCAAGAGTGCTTGTTCCTATTGTCGTTTATAGATTGTTTGCCCTCTTGGCTGCAATTGGTCTCTGTGTCAGGGTCTCAACGGGTCATACATGTATTTCAAGCTGAGCCATTTGGCAACCTTTCGAGCTTAACGCTGACATGTCGTACGTGGAAACCCGACGAATGGAAGTTCCACCGAACAATATTCGGCCGACTCAAATAATCAATGGATGCTTGCTATGCACATCACTTTCTAACCGACGTGTGCTCCGTTGGTGACGATTGTGATCGTGCGTGCGATGTATGTTCGTCCGTCCTTTTTGAGCGCGACATGCCCGGATGCTCTGGCTCGCAGCCATGCACGGTGTGTGTGTGTGTGTGTGGGGGGGGGGTGAGAGTATTGCTAGCAGTTGGTTTTTTCAGTGAAGAAGTCAAAGGGGTCTCCATTGTAAAGGCAAGGCACCGGGCTATTGCACAGTGCCTGGGCTAGCTGGTTGGTGTGCCTTTCAATACCCGTCCTCTTGTCGTCATGACCCCTAGCCGGATAACCCTCGTTGTCGGCTTGTGTGTGTTGGTCCCTGCAAGGAGGTGCTTTGGCTATCTTGTCTGTTGTCGTTGTGCCCCTGATTAGATATCGTGTTTTTGAATGCATGCCCGTCTTTTGGACTTTGTAGTCTGTCCGACTATCATTTTTCCTGTGTGAGTAGCCAAAGAGTGCTCTTGCCTTGGACCGACTGATCATTTCCATTGGCTTTCTTTTGCTTGTGTTCTGCCAGGTGGGTTTCGGGTTGTGGCACGAACTCTTGCCATCACGTCCCCTTGGGCGGATGCCGTGCTTTGGGATGTATGTTTGGTATTTAGACTCTATGGTCTATTCAGATGGCCCCGAGTCGCCTCAGTTGTTCCGAATAACAGTCCCCTATTCCGATGGTATAGGCCATGTGTCGTGGGGGGCGGGTGCGGTTGGCCTTTCTATTGACCTGACTGTGATGATTTTTGTAGCAAATTTGGAATCTATACGTGCTTATGCAAGAAAGTCAAAACTAGCACCCCGTCGGCCTCCGGTTGGCCGAAGAGTGGCTCTTCGGCCAGCTGTTGACTGAAGAAGGCTCTTCAGCCTCGTGTTGGCCGAAGATTGCCCCAACTGGGCCGAAAAGGACTCTTCAGCCTCCCATAGGCCGAAGAGCACTCTTTTGTCAACCGTAGGCCGAAGAGTCCTTGGGCCCCACCATTTCGCGTGAACGGTTGACCGAAGTTGCATGGCTGCGCTCTTCTGCTTATGGTAGGCCGAAAATGTTTATTTTTTTAATTATGACTTACGAATGTTGCGTAACCATTTTCCATCTTAGACATTGAATTTTTTTTGCACAACCCTTTCCATCAATATTTTCCCGCCAACTCTTTCCCGCCAACCCTTTCACTCCATACCCCAGTCATTCTTTCCCGCCATTTTCTCCTCTCTACCTATAAACCCCCTTCACACGGAGGTGAATAAGCAGTCCAGTGTAGTGTAGTCGAGATGTCCCATTATCCTTTCAATCGTAGTTTTCACCCTGGGATGAGCAGATGTCTTCTGAGGCTAGCCACCGCTTTCAGGATGGACAATAGGATAGTTCCATGGGACGAACTCACCGGTAGTGACACCATAATGAATGAGTTGGCCCACGAATTACGTAGGCCTGGGTGGCCTGAAAGGACTTATGAGGAGGTACGTAAAGAACTTCTTAGGTTGCATGAAAGGTGGAAGAAGGTAGTGGAGCCCAAGAGTGAAACTTTCAGAAGGACTGCAACAAATCATCCATTTTTATGGACTGAAGAAAGCGAGGACGACGATGATATCTTCATGCTGCCGCTTCTGGGTTCTGCATCCTCGAAGGGCAAGAGTTCTGCATCGTTCAAGGGCAAGAGTTCTGCATCCTCGAAGGACAAGAGTTCTGCATCGTCCAAGGGCAAGAGTTCTGTGTCCTCGAAGGGCAAGAGTTGTGCATCGTCCAAGGGTAAGAGTTCTGCATCCTCGAAGGGCAAGAGTTCTGCATCGACGGAGGATGACGATGATGCCTTCATGTAGTTTTTAAGCTGCATTCCAGTTCTACCGTTTAATTCAGATGTACTTGCATTATTAGTTTGTACTATCTTATTGTAGGGCATTATGTTCTATCTTAATTTCATTTTGTAGTATGTAAGCTATATTTATTAAGTTCAACCGCATCGTTTAATTCAGATGTACTTGTATCTTAATTATCAGTTGTAGTCTCTTTGGAAATGTAACTGGAATAACAATGCGAATTAATAGTAATATGTCTCTCACATACATAAAACGATATATGTCTCCTGATCAGATAGAAGCAAGTGCGATAGTAACACATACATGAAGCGTGTCTCATACATAAATACTGACTCACATATGCGAATAGTCTGAAACTAACATAGATAATGACTCATACATAGATAACCATATCACTGCTGGGGACGACGACGAATCTGGGTCTTCCTCGTGCGAGGATCGGAAGGCGATAAGCGCTGAGGCGGTGGACGATGCTCACAATAACCACGACCATAGATAACCTCGTCTGTCACTGTCTGTGTCTCCTGCGACGGTGGTGGTGGTGGAGTGTGAAACACTGTGTGCGAGAAGTCATAAGTGTTTGCAGCTTGGTCATCGTCATCGCCATAGCCCTCTAATCCACATCCAGCACCACTAAGTATCGGTGACTGCACTGAATGCATGAACTGTTGCGACTGGTTGCCTACCGCAATATAATAAAACATGTAAAATTAATTTGCGAACCTACAATGTTGAAAAGAATGTACAAAGTAGTGTTACCTAGTTCCATTTGATGAGACCAGGAAGAGGTCCCTGGTTGAGAAGGCGATGGCTGATTCCAGGAAGAGCTCCCTGTTTGTGAAGGAGATGGCTGATGCACGGAGAGGCGTGGTTGCTGCATGGAGTGTCGTGGTTCAGAACGCTGTACAGAGTGTTGTGGTTCTGAACACTGGACAGAGGGACGTGGGGGAGGATGTGCCGGACGAGGAACGGCAACATCCGTAGATTGTCTACATGTAAGTGATACGTAAATCCCTCTTAACTTCTCATCCATACGCCTCAACCATGAGAGGTGCTCTGGTTGTGGGATAGTATCCCCCCTCTCAACCTACCGCATTAAAGCGGAAACCTCATCTCGTGCCTGGACTGTCAAGTCACTCTGCACATGAAGAGTTAACCCATTGTATATGATAAGGTTATGATAAAACTACATATATGAGAAGCATGACATGTACCGCGTGGTGTCTCGTTCCCACAACAGAGGTAGTTGGGTACATATCGTTGGTGAGAGGGGCTTCAATCTGATCAGGAGCAGCTGTTGGAACCAAGTAGATTCTCGTTGTATGCCGGTAAGTTTGTAAATACAACCCAAACTTGTCCCAGTCAAAGGGCCGAACCTCATTCCAGATATTTGTCGGCGCCGTAGTCCATTCTTGGACGTAAGGGCTAATGCTCTGAAGCCAAACAACCATGGACTTGTTTCCTCCTACGCGACTGTACCTGAGATTGACATGCGTGTTTCATGGTTAGATATATTCTGAATGTGGTGCTAACAACTTTAATATTATTACTTACTTGTGTACGTGGTCTGGTATCCGCGGAATATCTGGAATTGCAGGCTCTTGACATAGACCAAACTGTCTCATCACCCTATGAGAGCCATCTCCTCTACCATCACGTCGAACACCAACTTGGCCTTGGTCATCCAGTAGTGCCGATCTCTAGTGCATAAGGCAGATATCCCAACTGGATACCTGGATGTTATAGTCTGATACGAGTAGGGCTCCCAGATAACTTGATCCTCGTGCAAACTATCAAACTGCACCGTGAAGGACGGGTAGTAGCCCCTCACCTGGGTATGTGCAAACTGTCTCTGTACATGACAACAAATTTACATTAGTAATACTATTGCATGGCAAAAATAATTGAAAGAATTACATAATTTAAAAGTACCTCTCTCCGTGCCCAAACAAATACCATAGTAGGCAAGTCGCCGATAGCAGGCACGTAAGCCCCTGTTATCTCCTCCAACCCAAACGGTGTGTCAATGTAGACATAGGGTCATCCAATAGGGAATCTCTCGTATGACCAGAGCTGCAACAATAGTGGACATCCAACCAGACCTGACTTTCTAGACTTCAACAAGCAACCTTTGCACAAGCCTCTGTACGTAGCTGTTAACACGACAGAACCAAAACTCCTCTGCACAATATCCCCAGGGCAATGTGCGTCAGCTATATCTCGTGCAATACCGATGAGTCGTGCATCAACAATGGTCACGTGGTTCTCCGTGAACATCGTCTTGCCGACAACAAAGAATATATGCCTCTAGGGATCGATCAATCTGTGCGTCTGACAAATCTACTGCATCCTAATGAGCAATCTACATAGAAGACACACGATTGTGTGAACGATGTACTATTGGTAACTAAAAAAAAACATAGTCATGTGGCCATGAAGGTTACCTGAACTGGCTCAACCACCTAAAACGTGGCTCGTGAGGATCATCGTCTAAGCCCGTAGTAGTTGGCACCGCAGCTAGAAAACGGGCCTGCATATTTGCAAGCCAGCCAGGTTCTGCCTCTAAAGAACCTATGCCATCACCGGCCAAAGGTAATCCCAACAAGTAGGAGACATCCTGTAAAGTAGCCGCCATCTCTCCCTAGGGAAAGTGAAAGGTATGTGTCTTTGGTCTCCATCTATCTACTAACCAGGTAAGGAGTGACCTGTCGTAGGAGAATCATTTCACTTGCCTCTTTTTCAACTGCATTGGTTCACCTTCCTCATCCAAGTTCGGATGGTCAACCCACTCTTCCAACGTACCCTCAACCAGCCGTGCCAAGGGTAGAAGTCCAGCCCAACTTAACCTACAAAACAAACAAAATGTAGCATGAAAAGTAAGTCATTATATGTTTCAATACCTATGTCAAACATGTAAGGCATTATATGTATCAATACCTATCAACCCATGAAGGGTGTATCATCCAGTTAGTCTTTGGGGTGCGAGTGACCGAAACGTCTAAGTTCTTGTCCGCTTGCATAAGTGCAGCCCGGTGACCTCTATCAATTGTACCATTAAGCAACAGATACAAAGACATATCTGCAATCAAAACATAGTCCAGACGACATTACAAATTAATACATAGTTCAGACATACAAAGTAAAACATAGTCCAGACGACATTATAAATTAAAACATAGATCAGACATACAAAGTAAAACATAGTTCAGACATACAAAGTAAAACATAGTCTAGACGACATTATAAACTAAAACATAGTCCACCACATTATAAATTAATACATTGTCCGCCACATTATATAGCTTGTGAGTTATTTCTTCCTCGTCCTCCCCTTCGGCCTCAACTGCCACGTCCACGTCCGCCTCTTGCTCCTGTTGTTGCAGTCGTGGATGTGGAAGCACTTGTCGATGTGGAAGCACCGTCTTTGTTCAGGTCTGGACAATATTTCATCCTATGCCCATAAGCCGCGCATAGCAAACATTGTCTGATGGCTCCACCAGCTTCAGATTGGTCCATATCATTTCGGATTCGACGGGCCTTACGTCGACCCCTGCTTGTTTGCCGAAGTTCTGGATCCAGGATGTATACTCTCTCATCGTCGTTAACCTTGTTAAAATTGCCAACGACTCTAAACCCTGTCATCTCACTGGTCCATGTGTTGAGTACAACCTCTTTTGAGTAGTATGGGGACACAAATGAGATGGTGTCCAACTCAATCTGGCCACAGGCAGCCAACACATGTGAGCAAGGTAGGTGCAACAACTTTGGTTTGTTGCATGTACACTCACATGTTGGATAAAATTTTGTTCCAATTTTTACCTCATGCGTCTTCACCTCATTGGCAGAACCAAAACCATCGGTAGGTAGCTGAACCTCATACCTCCTTTCCTGATTACCTACTAGTCTCACAGTGTGCTTCTTTGCTTTCTCTATCTTCTTTGCCATGTACTCCATGACACGGCTACAGTAAGGTGTGTTCTGATTATCTATAATATGCTTCTTTGCTAACTCGTGCAGGTCTCTGAAATATCTCAAAAGTGCCATGGAATACAGCCTCCTCAATAGCTATGAGTGGCAATGCTCTATTCCCTCTGAGTACAAAGTTATACACCTCTGCAAGGTTGGTTGTCATGTGGCCATACCTAGCTCCATGGGTGTCATGCAGCAAAGACCAATTCACGGGAGGCTCTTTCTCTATCCACTCTGAAAAATCCTTTATTGCCCTCCCCTTCTTTATCATAGTATTAGGAGGGTCAATTGCTAGCAAGTCACAAAGACAAACTGGCTCCTCTAGCTCCGCCATGAGTGTTGCTAATTGTTGCTGATCTTTTTCCATTTCTGGCACGGACCTGCTTCTTAGTAAACTCATCAAGTTTTGACCAAATAAATTGGTATTTACGCTCCTGGTTCTGCTTGCATAATTTTTTAAACAAGTTCATCAACCGCTTGTTCTTGAACTGTGAGAAAAATTTAGCCCCAAGATGGCGCATGCACCACCGGCTCTGCAAATCCTTCCAAGGTGTTGGTTCATCTACTGTTGGATTCCTTAGTGTCTTCACAGCCTTTAATATACCAGCATGCCTATCAGGAATGACACACATGTTTGGTCGGTCCTTCACGATGGCAATTTTCACTTGCCGGAAGAACCATACCCAGCTCGGAAAGTTCTCACCCTCCACAAATGCCATGGCAAGTGGGATGATTTGATTGTTCCCATCCACACCAATGGCAGTCAGGATTTGCCCTTTGTACTGACCAGTCAAGAATGTACCATCCACAAACATCACAGGAGGACAATGCCGGAAAGCTTCGATGCACATAGCGAAAGAGAAGAATACCCGTTTCAGCACCTTGAAACCTGGTATACTCAGCAACCTTGTGTGTTGTACGTTAACATAAGTGCCGGGATTCCTCTCCTTCAGTACGTCCAGGAGACGGACAACATTATCATATGAGTCGAAGAAGGTCCCAAAACTTTCCTCCATAGCCTTCTGTTTAGCCCTCCAAGCCTTCCCATAAGGAATGTTATAATTCCATCTGACCTTCACTGCTGTCTGGATGTGTTTTGCTTCCATATCTTTCTTCTCCACTATGTCAATATACATGAGTTGCGCAATGAGAGTTGAAGTCAGGTTTGGACGATCCACCAGAAGGTTTTTCCTCACACAATTATGTGGGACGACATCAGTGACAACCCAGTGGATTTCATACTTCGGCACGTGCCCGTGGACCTTCCCAGGACAACCTTTTTCAACACACTTCACGGTGTAGTTTGTTGGACTTGATATGTGTGTCTGCAAAACCCTCTGCGTAGACATAGCCCACTTTATCACCGCATACTTCAATTTTTTCTTCGTATCATACATAGCCCCTATCTGGACTTGGTCCATATTATACTGCCATGGAGTCTCATGACCATCGTTGATCTTAAGGCCGGTTGATATGTCCTGATCCCATGCAGAAGGAATGGGTACCTCCACTTCATCCTCGGAATTTTCAGAATCCAGATCCTCCATAAATCCATCCTCGTCCTCTTCCTCTTCCTCCATCACCCTCTGCATTTCCTCTCCTTCCTCATCCCCATCAGCAAAACCAGAATCAATAATATTATTGACTGACTACTATGCCCAGTATCCTGACCACAAATGTTGTGTGGCACGTAGTCTGACTCTTTCTCGGGTTGGCTAGCATCCACATCTGGAGGCTGTGACCCGGATAAATCTATCTCGTTAGCCACTTGACTCCCCTGGCCAGGTTCATACCCCACGTGCAATTGTACGGTATTCTCCTCCTTCGGCACAGGCTGCACTAGGGCATATGGGTGGATTCTTCGGTCTCGACAACGACTTAACAGGGTCAACCAATGCTGGCTCCTATCTGTCGACATCAACTCCCACTTGACATTTTTATAGGATTTGGTCCACAATGCATGAATACTGACAGAACATACTTCAGGATCCAGCCCAAAACTAGTAGTCAACCAGTACTTCAACTGTCTAATGTCCAGTCTGCCCGGGTCTGAAAGTGTCATGACGCCATTTTTAAACTCGCTAAGATCAACCCCCAACTCATTATATCAAACATTACTAGGGCCATAGTAAACAGTCAAATTTACTGATTCAGACATTTTCACCTGTCAAACATTGCCATCTTCTCATTAATAAGAATGAATAAAATTATTACCCACTGCACTAACTATCAGCTCAAATGCCACGACAGACAATTTAACACTACAATTTTGCATACATGACTTATCTAAAATAACTAAACTGTACAACTCAATTTTTTTGTGAGGACATTGTTATACCTTCAACGCGCGTGTCCCCGCTTGCTCCTCTCTCTTCAACTAAGCAGCACCATCCAGCTCGCGGAGTACTTGCACCACCGGACAACGACAACGCCACCGCCGCCCCCTCGACAACCGGAGGTTCAACACCGAATAACCCCCAAGCCGCACCTCCTCCTCACCACCTCCTCCTACACAGCTACTGCTCCTCCTCACCATCACCTCCTCGCCAACCGCACCTTCTCCACCCCACCATGGCTGCTCCTCCCCACACGCACACAAAACTATCCCATAGCAAAAATGTTGACTGTAGGCTGCTGGAGAATGCTACGATCTACCAATTCTGCGGATTGGATGTGAAAATGGCTGGAAAACGAAGGAGATCAGCGCGGGGTGGGGAGGTATACAGAGAAACGAGAGAGAGAGAGAGAGAGAGAGAGAGAGGAAGAACAGGCGACCAGAGGAAGGAGACGATGCGGTCTGCCTTATACCGATCTCTTCGGTTAACCGATGGCCGAAGAGCTCTTCGGCCACGGGTAGGCCGAAAATGGCCCACTTCGGTCACTCCCACGCCGACAGCCCGTCTTCGGCCCGGACGAGGCACTCTTCGGTCAACAGCAGGCCGAAGAGCACTCTTCGGCTTAGCCTAGGCTGAAAAGCCCGTCTTCGGCCTGCGGAAGGCCGACGGGGTCATAGTATTGCCTTTTCCCCTTATGTGCTATAGTTTCCGAATTTTATAAAAAAAGTCACAGTTTTGAAAAAAAAATCAAAGTAAAAGAGACAAAGCTGGAAATGACATGAGAGACACAGAAAATGGTGTGAGAGGTAAATAAATGCCCGTTGTTGGATGAAGATCCTACGCTGTCCACGTCCTCACTTAAGTGGCTTGCGTACTAGTTCGCCCACTTCATCCTAGCCGCCGAACATGGAAATGGATGATCTTGTAGCTCCCAACCTTGTTTGGATTGTAATTGAAGGTGTCGATGACTAAGGATTTAGTCAGGTCTTGACAATGCCCCCCCAATAAGACCAGTCTTATACTCGAGGCTGAAAGGAGGGAAAACCCTTCTACCCTTCTAAATAAATGTCGAGTCCTCCCATTTAGCATCCTCAATAGAAATATTGAGCCATTTGATGAGCATTCGACTATTGGAACAAAAATATCCAATAGGTGTGCTAAATGGCTTTATATGTTAGCGCTCCACACATTGAGTCCATAGGTGTGCCGATACTATCAAAAGTGAAATCCTTTATATGTTAGCGCTCCACACATTGAGTCCATAGGTGTGCTGATACTATCAAAATGGGAATGGGGAATGAGGTCGCTAAGCTAAGTTTCTTTCTCCATGTGATTAAAGGTCAAACTCCTAAGTGATGAGGACACGAAAGAGTGAGATGCTAAATTTGCATGTAGGCGGGCCGATTTTCAGACAAGAATATTTCTACTATTAAAGGGAGTTGGTACATTCGCTTTCTCGCCTTCCTCTCCCCCCTCCCCCCCGACATTGTGAATATGTGCGGCCAACACGGAAAAGAGCCCCCACGCATCAAGAGTGCTTGTTCCTATTGTCGTTTATAGATTGTTTGCCCTCTTGGCTGCAATTGGTCTCAATGTCAGGGTCTCAATGGGTCATACATGTATTTTAAGCTGAGCCATTTGGCAACCTTTCGAGCTTAACACTGACATGTCGTACGTGGAAACCTGACGAATGGAAGTTCCGCCGAACAATATTCGGCCGGCTCAAATAATCAATCGATGCTTGCTATGCACATCACTTTCTAACTGACGCGTGCTCTATTGGTGACGATTGTGATTGAGCGTGCGATGTATGTTCGTCCGTCCTTTTTGAGCGCGACATGCCTGGATACTCTGGCTCGCAGCCATGCACGGTGTGTGTGTGTGGGGGTGATAGTATTGCTAGCAGTTGTTTTTTCAGTGAAGAAGTCAAAGGGGTCTCCATTGTAAAGGCAAGGCACCGGGCTATTGCATAGTGCCTGGGCTAGCTGGTTGGTGTGCCTTTCAATACCCGTCCTCTTGTCGTCATGACCCCTAGCCGGATGACCCTCGGTTTCGGCTTGTGTGTGTTGGTCCCTGCAAGGAGGTGCTTTGGCTATCTTGTCTGTCGTCGTTGCGCCCCTGATTAGATATCGTGTTTTTGAATGCATGCCCGTCTTTTGGACTTTGTAGTCTATTCGACTATCATTTTTCCCATGTGAGTAGCCAAAGAGTGCTCTTGCCTTGGACCGACTGATCATTTCCATTAGCTTTCTTTTGCTTGTGTTCTGACAGGTGGTTTTCGGGTTGTGGCACGAACTCTTGCCATCACGTCCCCTCGGGCGGATGCTGTGCTTTGGGATGTCTGTTCGGTATTTAGACTGTATGGTCTATTCAGATGGCCCCGAGTCGCCTCAGTTGTTCCGAATAACAGTCCCCTATCCCGATGGTATAGGCCATGTGTCGTGTGTGTGTGTGTGTGGGGGGGGGGGGTGCGACTGGCCTTTCTATCGACCCGACTGTTGGGTTGCCCTGGTCGGTCAAAGAAGGACATGGTCAATGATCATCATTGTCTATCATTGGTAAACATACATGGCAGATACAAACATAATACGAACATAATCACGTACAGACAATTCATGTGAAACATCCTTCAAATAGTTCACCCATTTTTTTCCAGTTGCTTTGCTTCTTGGTTGCAATTGGTCTTTGCTCCAATGAAGCAACAAGTCATCTACTCCAACAAAAGGTGAGCTAGTCCGAGACATTCTTAAAGAGGTTAAAAACAAGAAATGGAGGAGGTGCAATAGGGAGAGAGATGCCATAAGAGTATCTACAGCCAAACTTGGCAAATCCACCTCCTAAACATCTGCAGACACGTCGGGGCGCGAGCCTGGACAGTGGCAGACGCCCCCCCAAAAGTCCTATCGGACAACCACACCCCACATATCAAAACCCTCAAATTGATACAAATCCATGAACTTGGATCATATAGCACAAATTCATCACCAATTCAACAATGCATCAAAAAGCAAAATAAAGCACGATCTAAAGACGCCAAAATGAAATTCAACATCCCGGTCGTGTCTGGTTAATATGTTGGTTGCAATTGGTCTTTGCACCAATGACGTAACGAGTCAACTACTCCAACAAAAAGTGAGTCAGGCTGTGACGGTTCTTAAAGAGAACAGGTTAAAAAACAAGAAATGGAGGAGGTGTGATAGGGAGAGAGATGACATAAGAGTATCTACCACCAAACTTGGCAAATCCGCCCCCTAAACATCCGCAGACACACCCGGGCGCGACCCTGGATAGTGTGAGACACCTCCTCAAAAGTCATACTGGACAACCACACCCCTCATATCAAAACCCTCAAATTGATACAAATCCATGCATGTGGATCATATAGCACAAACTCATCACAAATTCAACAATGCAACAAAAAGCAAAATGAAGCACAATTCAAACATGCCAAAATGAAATTCAACGCCACGTCTGTGTCTGGTTAATATGATGAATCCGTCATCGGGCGCCATCCGGGACGCTTTCACTGCTACGGTGGCCACTCTCACCCCTTCATACTCCCTGATCAGGCTGATCTCCTTCTACCTCGTCACAAGCCCCTTCTTACTTACCAGATCCAAGCGACTTGCCTCGTCCAACCGTTAGGGCATATTTCTCCCTTGGTGGTTTTGGTGATTGATGTCAATACTTTTGTGGACCAATCGTGTGCACTGAGCATTTCAGAGAATCTATCATATGGCACAAGACGATTCGTGCCCCTCGGAGATATATAGTGAAGACGGTTGTTTTTCTTGCATTTCATTTTTGGCAGATTTGAGTCGTAGGATCACCATACTATTAAGAGGGGGTCCGCTTCGAAAAGGCTTGGGTGGAATCAACACGTACACAGTCTTTTTGCACCTACTTTCCTTCCCAGCATTGGAGCTTTTCCTATCTTATGCTTGGGTTTACTTGAGGCATGTAAGCGGTAGTACCGCTCCAGCGGTACTGCCGTAGTTCAATGCTACTGGCACTTCTGATTATTTTTAGTGCTCTATAAATGAGCACTAGTTGGGCGGTAGTTCAGGGCGGTAGTACCGCTCCTGCGGTACTGCGACTCTGACTAGTACCCCACTACCGCAGGTCTACTGAGCATCTGACTGTATAGCGAAAGTACCGCTCGTGCGGTGCGGTAGTACCGCTCCGGCGGTACTACCACTATTTTTCTACCGCTTGGAGTACCGCCTATCTTATGCCCTTTGTACTGCTCTGTCCTTCGAGTGGAAGTAGAGTGGCAGTATCTAGCGGTAGTACCACTCTGTGTGGCACTACCGCACTATCCTTTTGTACTACCGCAGTTTCACCTGCTCGCTCAACACTACGCGGTAGTACCGCTGGTGGGAGCGGTAGTACCGCTCCGGCGACATTACCGCCTCTCTGACTTGTTCAGTTGCACGTGCAGGCTAGAACTTTTGTTCCAGCAGAAGTACTGCTCACCCGAGCGGTACTACTGCTTATGCATGGGCCGGGAGTGCATAACGGTTGGATCTTTTCCCCCACTATATAAGTGAGTCTTCTCACCTCTTTTGCTCCAAAAAGCTCCATTGTTGCTTAAGCTCCATTTCCGCCTGATCTCTTTCCCTAGCCAACAACTCTTCCTGGCTTTCTAGGGTTTGCTTGAGAGGGCCCCGATCCACACTTCCACCAAGAGATATTTGATTCCCCGCACTAACCCCTAGTGGATCTTGTTACTCTTGGGTGTTTGAGCACCCTATATGGAGGAGGTCACCTCAGAGCCACAATCCATTGTGGTGAAGCTTCGTGGTGGTGTTAGGAGCCTCCAATTCGGTTGTGGAGATTGCCCCAACCTTGTTTGTAAAGGTTCGATCGTCGCCTATCACTAGTGGAATCACGACATATTGCATTGTCCAAGGGCGTGAGAAGAATACGGTGGCCCTAGTGTCTTCTTGGGGAGCATTGTGCCTCCACACCGCTCCAATGGAGACATGCTTCCCTTCAAAGGGAAGGAACTTCGGTAACACATCCTCGTCTTCACCGTCTCCACTTGTGGTTACTTCTTACTTTTACTTTGTGCAAGTTTTACTGTTAGCATATAGCCCATTTACAGCCCGCTAACCCAAGGCCCGTTACGCCCTATCCGAATTAGGCCCAGTAGCGTCATCTGGGCCACCCAATATGATTCCAGCCCATTTTCACTTCCGGCCCATGTATGGCCCATGACGTCTTTCGGCCCATATGAGGCCCTATGTAACTCTTGGCCTATTAACGGCCCACGGTGAAACTGGCCCGTAATGAACAGTGTATCACTTTACACCCATTAACGGCCCGTGGTGAAACTGGCCCGTAATGAACAGTGTATCATTTTATACCCATTAACGGCCCGTTATTCCGTTGGGCCGTTTCCAGCCCATGTTATCTTTCGGCCTTCTCAGAGCCCATTTATTCTTGGGCTTATTTCCAGCATTCGTTTACTTACGGCTCGTTACTGTCATTTTCTGCTTGTGGGCCAAATTCAGCCCGTGGTTACAGTCGGCCCGTTTGTGGTCCGTTAATACGTTGGGCCGTTTTCATAGCGTCATCAAATACGACCTATTAACAATGGCCCGTTATGGTCGGCCCATGAACGGACGATTCCAACTCTAGCCCGTTTACGGCCATAATGCGGCCTGTTATTGTCCCATGTTTGGCCAATCGATCATACTGCCCGTATAAGGCCCATTGATGATACGACCCGTAGAAGGCCCATTGTTTCTACGGCCCGTAGAAGGCCCACTGTTTCTACGACCCGTAGAAGGCCCACTGTTTCTACGGCCCGTAGGAGGCCTAGTGTCACTACAGTAAATATTAGCCCATGGTTATTGTGGCCTAGTTTTAAAAAATAGGTTATTGCAGCCACTAGCAAACCGCGGAAAAAGAACTGCAATGACTACAAGCAAACAAATAAACAAGACAACAAGGAAATAAATAAGCAAGCAACTTACGCTAGGCTATCACGGCTATCACACATATTACATCCACTGGGCATCAAAGTTCGCCACCAGTGCAAATAAACGCACCGACAAAAGAATATACAAAACCGAGAGCACTTCAGAAGGCACTAGGCCTGGCCAAGTCGGGCCCCCCAAATAGCTGAAGAAGCTGAGTAGACCTCAGTTGTGTCAACGATAGATGCATCAACACTAGATTTAAGGCATGATGGTGCGCACGGCTGTCCTCTGACATCTTCATTGCATCTTTGACTTCAAGTCGGACCTGAGCTGAAGCAAGCCTTTCCGCTTTATGTTGAGACTGAAGAAGTTGAACTGATTGAGGCAGTGACTGCACAGAGGTTGTCTCACACCTGCTGGTGAGTAGCTTCAACTCACAGTCTTCATCAAGACAGGACCTTGGGGTCATCTCGCTGTCCTCAAGATGGTTTGGCTCACTATCTTCCGTAAAGTTCTGCCTGGCGTAAGAGATACGAGTCTGAAAGAGAAACAAGGAGACACGTAACAGATTTCACAATTATATAAGCAAATAAATGGATCTGTTCTGCATAAGGAACATGTTTTTACAACTACAATTTGAAACTGGTAGTTGTTGCAAACATCCAATCAGATGTAAACAGCAAGCAAACAATAGTGGAGGAAATGATGCCTATCCAAATCTATACTAGAACAAAGTTTGAAGGCTTGAGAAGGATGAACTTACATTACATGTTAACACGGGCTGGACAAAGCCCTTCTCCATGTTGATGGAAGGATAATTCAATAAATTCCCCAAAGAAAATTCTTTATAAGCATTGCCATTATTCTACATTTTGCAAGTAAATATAGATCAAATAATATTGGAAGAAACAGAGGATAATGAAGCTCAGGTGCAGACTGATGATACATAATCAAATAGCAATTAATTAAGTACAACGTTACAAGGCAAAAGGGAGAGAGGTACTGACAAGAGCAATGCAGAGCCCATTATTGTTTTGAGATCGTATGATCCTTTGAGCAAGGAGATTCATCTGAAATTAGTTTTCATACAAGAGAGAAGGTAAGGCACAAGCCGAAATTTAGGAGTTCAAATTTTGAATTGATATCATAGACAGTACCTGACGCTGGGCTCCCAGCAGTTCTAATAGGGGTTTGGCCACTGGAGTAGGGGTAAAGTGTGGTACAGTTGGGCCTGTGTTTTCTGTGGCTGCTGATCTATCTGATTTAACAGCTATCACTACCTTTTCCAAATACCTAGTTTGTACACCTTGAGGATCTGCACTCACCCTCTTCCTTTTGGACATCTATTACGAAAGAACAACATTTGACTGGAAAAACATAGTGTGACGACACATGGAATAGGTACATAAAATGGATAGGTATGACATATACTCATATATGATGCTTAAACTAAGCAGATGGTGTAACAAAGTAGAAGTAATGCAAGAGGTCAGATGCAAAATATGTGCGACCAATACAACTTTGCAAAGTTAGAGCAAGCACCTTGATGGGTGAATAAGATAGGCCATCCTCCACCATGCCAAGTTTGTTAGCCAGTGGATCGTTCCGCAATATTCCTCTCGTGCGCCCATTCTCATATTCATTTTGCTAATGTTCAATATCTGACATGCATGAAAACATAAAAACAAGTGAGACTTTCTTTGTAATGCAGAAGTGATTCTAATCCAATACTGCCTCCCTGTAAACCCCTTTGTGCTATCTCTGCAATTCTTTTAAAAGATGCCATGCATGCTGTAATTTGTTGTGTGCATTAATATAATGTGGCCTATTGCTCAAAATATGAGAGCTCCAGAAGTGATGACACTTCGCAGATGATAGCTTCAACATATAGTAAAGAAGAACAAGTCGACCTGACCTGACAGATTCAAAATATACTAAGGGAGAACAACTCGACCTGACCAGTCGACCGCAAGATAAGAGTATCATCTTAAAGAAGAGCAGAAGAGCAAGCAGATTGAAGATATTACAAGTCTTTCAATACAATGTCGGTTGGCCACCCATGATGAACCAGAGCGCACAGAGAAATACTATTCTTTCCGGTCTCTCCATATGTGGCTCACATGCATTTCGAAACTAAAGTAGGAACATTTAGCTAACCAATTAAACATCTCTCAGTTTTACTAATATCAGCAATAATATTAGATATGAATTTGTACAACTAAGCTTGTTTAGCTCGATGGGTGGAGCAGTGCTATTACGACACGAACCACGTAGGCTGATTGTGGTCATCATAAAATGGGGAAAACATAAGCATGATGAGTACAGTGTTGACCGTGGCAGTGCGATGGCAGATCTGAAGCTGCAAACCGCGCAAAGGGTAGTTAGCAAGCGATGTTTGCTTTGAAATAACAACTAAGATTTGGTATGGACAAGAAAATACAGTCAACAAGTGACAAATAAATGCAATTATGCTGTCTCTCTATATGTCGCGACATGCATTTGGAAACTCAAGTGGGAACTTTAGCTAACCAATTAAATGTGTCGGTTAACTAATATCAGTATCATATCACAATCATATTTGAACAACTAAGCTTTCAAATTCTGAGTGTTGTGTTGTTTAGCTTGAAGGGTGGAGTAATGCTAGTACGACAGAAAGCACCTACGCAGATCATAGTAGAGTAGATAAAAGGGGAAAACCCTAAGCATCAAGAGAAAAATCAGGAAAGTGGAACTAGCTGGACCAGTGGGTGGCGCACATGCTTTTCGAAACGAATATAGGAACATTAGGTGACCAATTAAACGTTCTTTGTTTTAGTGATATGAGCATCATATCAGATTCGTATTTCAACACGTAAGCTTTGGGTTGAGGTCTTGAGGAGCAGTGCTAGCACGACACGAAGCACCTACGATGATGGTAGTGAATATAAAGGGGGGAAACCATAAGCTTTACGAGTATAGTGCCCGTGCCATGGCGGATCTGAAGGTGCAAACCGGACAAAGCTACTTCGCAACCAATGTTTGCTTTCAACTAGCCACTATGATTTGGTACGGACAAGAAAAGTACAGTAAACAAATTACGATCTATTTTCCGGGTGAGATCAATAACTTAAGCACATATGGAAGAGTACCACCTCTCTTGCGACACCGTGTAGGCCTATGCTGATACGTTGAGGGTGCTACGGGTGTGATGGCTGTCGGCGGCGGGGAAGAAGACTTTAGACGGTAGACGGCCGGGTCGGGGGATATATCCTGTTGCCGTGGACGAGGCAGTCGTAGGAGCGGCAACGGCAAGGTGGACGACGGCGCCGATGAAGCGAGAGGAGGCGTTGAAAGGATCCTGGTCTAGCGCCGTGGATGAGAGACGTCCATCTCTTGCAGTGGATGACGAGTTAGGGGTAGCGGCTCCGGCAAGGTGGAGGATGGGGTGGCGGACGGAGGAGGCTGGCCGCAGTGCGGAGGTTGTTGTGCCGCCGACGGTGTATGAATGGGGAAATGGAGGGGAGGGGGGATCTCAAACTTTGGGACGCGCTTCTCTGAAATGGGGGAAAGTTACGAACTTATCCCCCGTTTAAAATTTCGGACATCGCGTCGGTTGGGGATAGGACGGTAATCTCGCATCTCCCAAATATTTGCCGGTAACTATTTTGGGCGAGGAGAGGGTGTTTTGCCGCCCACGGTTGGCGCCCACGGTGTATGAATGGGCCTGACAGGTAGGGCGGTTGTGTCACGTCTGATGGAAGTTACACATCTGCCCCTATTTAAAATATTAGTCTACATCGATTTCGGACGAGGAGAGTTTGTTTTGCTGCCCACCGTGTATGAATGGGGAAATGGAGGAAGAGACACATGTCTTTCAGACGAGCTTGAATCAAACGTGTTTTGCCGCCCATGTTTGGCACCCACCGTGTCTGAATGGGCTCAAAGGCCGTCGTGTCATGTCTGATTGAAGTTACTAGTCTACCCCTATCGACAGCAGTGTAAATCCGGTCGATAAGGATGTCAAGTGTCAGGGGTAGACAGTAATTTCCATCTCGCAAACACTTGCTTCGGGCAGCCCACAAATTATAGTGGGTGTTTAGCCGCTTCGTTCAAAACTTGGGAGAATTAGCATTCACATTTGCCCTGGGACCTGGCAAACTAAATTCAAATCCAATTTGTATTCGATTACAAACATCCACAGATAATTATACGTTTTGTTATTTATTTCTTCAAAACCACAACAAAGATTTATTCCACTTTTATATATGATTATGATTTAGAAATGCCGTGATCTTCGAATTCAGTAGGTTGGATACACTCTGAGTCAAACAGTTATTTCATCCAATACAATATGCTCACACGAAAAACAGTTCACCTTATGTCAATCATACAAGTACTGAGGATTACCTCGCCTAAAAAATTCGGATCATTACAACACATGGACAACATAGGGGGTCTTGCAATATAATCCATTCAGAGACATGACACAACATGCAAGTACAATAATCTAATGACAATTTCAACTGGTATCTAAAGAAGAACCGAGATTACCTTGGGCTTCAGATAGCAGAAACAGCAGGACCTCCTCCGTCTTCAAATGCAACATTCTTACTTCCTCCAATTCTTGGGTTGCTTGCAGAATGCGTGCCGTTAATTGCGTAATTTCCAGCCTCAAGATAAAGATTACCTCATTCATGGCAGCCACACCATCTCTTTCTGCCTCTAGTAGAGCCTCAAGCACTATAATATTTGTGCTCAGACTGCTCTCCGGCGGTGTTGCCTCTGAACTGCTACCATCTGGTAACATGGATGGCGCACTGCTTCCACAAATAGATTCTGGGGTTGTACATTGTGTCCTAGTGTGAACAGCATCCTGAAAGGTTTCTGCTGGACATCAGTAAGAGATAGTTATCATATGATCCAGGCAGTAAGCTTACATGGTAAACGACGGACGAATTATTGCGAAGCATGGCAAACTATATTTAAATGGTTTGAAGCAGCATCAGCCGAAAAGAAATTAAAATGGTAAGATGAAATTAGGGATGTAAGTGGAAAATAAACGACATCCGCCAGTCCCATCTAGTTAGTTTTTGCTACCTCCCTAGTTCATTTTCCTCAAAAAACAAAAACTCTTTTGAACTATCATACCACTAGTGGACTTTAATCGGGATTAAACGGGACCCAGTTGACATCCCTAGTTGAAAGGGAGTGTACAACCGCTATATTTAAGTTGCCAAGGCATCTAAGCAGTTGAAATAATCTGAGAAGCACTTAACAGTGTGGCCTCATATAAACTACGAAGACAGTCTTGTGATGAAGTTGAGAGGAAAAGTTAAGGACCCAAATGAAATAGGCATGCATTTCTTTACGATAGTACAACAGGCACTGCTGACATATTGGCTAACTCAGGTATAGCGTAACAACAAATAAGCATTCGAATCAAGCAATACAGCAAAGCAGACAACCGAACTATTTGTAATTTGGTAGGATTACACGTTGAGGGCACAAGCCAAGAAAGCAGCCCACTCGCATTACATTTCACATGTACTAAAACACACTGGCTTACCATATGTTGCTGTGAAGCCTAGTTGCTGTTGCAATGTTCTTTGAAGATATCGTCAGCATCCCGTGGTTGCAAATCTAGTTGTTGTAGTTTATTCTGCACCATCTATTTAGGTAAAATTAATTTTAATCGCATGCACTGGTCCGAATTGATCATCAATGGTTCATCTAAACTAATGAAAGAAGGGTGTGTGCATACATGACAATATATCTGCTTCCCTCTATTTTTATGCTTGTTCGAGGTGCCAACCCCAAAAGAACAAATATTTTGCTTGATAGGGTTGGTAGCTCCATAATTAATAGAAGCATCAAATTAGTCATGCAACTTGGGAAGATCAAGAACACACAAACAAGTAATGAACAGAGGCTCAGAGCAGTGATGTAATAGCTAGCATCAGAAAATGTAGGGTAAAACAAACAAAAAGCAGCGGAACCACATGCTAGTTTGCTGATGTGTAATTAAGGATAGAGAACATTAAGCAGTCTGATGGAACCAACAGGTGGCATCAGAACAAAACTAAATCATATTAACTATATGTGCACTGGTATGTAATTTAGCACATGTAACATGTTCACTGCCAGAAGTATGGCCCTGCAGGTGCAAGCAGAATAACGCGTCTCATGAAAAACTGAATGATGCCCTGAAGAAATTCAAAGGTGCGGTGCTTATGCTAGGAAATTGAACATAGGCGCCGGCCGTTGGATAATAGTACCTGATTCTCGGCGGCGTTTGGGTATCGTTGTCATACTTGATAGCTAAGGATCGTCGATGGTGCTCGTGTTGCGGTTGAGTTTGGGCCGGCTGTCGCCGTCGCTGAAGCGGCTCCGGTGCTACGGTTGTGGCGCCTGTCGACATACAAGAAAGCTCATCTGTGGTAAGTGAACAGTTGCACGATAAAGAGAAAAACCGAAGGAGTACAAATCGAAATAACCTGATGAGGCTGCGGCGTCGGTAAAGCAGGGCTGGTGGAGTTGAATATGGCGTCCGTGGAGCGGGTTCGGTGCAGTGGACAAAGGCTTCGGCGGGCGCGTTGTACAGTGCTTTCGGTGAGGCGGATCTGTTGCGACGGACGAGGGCTTGTATGAAGGGCCAGCGAAGGGGCGGACGAGGGAGTCAGTGAAGGGCCTACGCTGTGGTGGACGAGGGCGCCGGTTAAGCAGATCCAGTGCGGTTGACCATGATGGCGGTCAAGGAGATCTGGAGCGGTGGACAAGCCAGTCGCTGAAGCGGCTCCGGTGAAGTGGTGAGTTGGCAGTTGGGGGTTCCAAGGTGCGGAAGGTAGATCCGGCGGGGTGTGAGGTCCACCGTTGCGGCGGGGGACTAGATTCGGCGGCTTGCCGTGGTTGGGGGTCGGGGAGGGGAAGGGGAGGGGCTCTGGGGAAGAATATTGGGGGCAAAGAGGGGAAAACAATGGAGTTACCAAAGCAGCCCTTTTCCGTTCATGTGGCAGGGGTAAAACATGAATATCGCAGGGCTAAACTTTCGGGCGCGTGATATTTCGATGTGAGCAGGAAGTTTGAAAGCTTTTGGCGCCTAAAATTATAAGTATTCTGCTCTCGTACGGCCGACTATGATATCATGGCCGACAATTTGTTTGTTTTGCACGCAAAAAAATGTGCAAGTTTTGAAAATCAATGTCTCCAACTCGAAACTTAGATTGTCCATTCAATTCAAATATGGATCATTGAGCTACTACAAGCAAATACCATCATACGGTCCAATTCAAATGAAATTCCAAATGTGTTTATCCTAAATATGATGACAAAAGCAAAAATGTGTATGTGTATGAATAAAGTGGATGATTATAAAGTTTGAACATGCCCGTATGTGTATATCTCTAGGTTTGATATATGAATTTGAAATCACGAAATCCCGGCTTAAAAAATGTACCTCCGTTTAAATGAATTACAAAAGCTAATGATGGAGTCGAATTCCAAAATTCCAATCTTAGGTTTGTAATTCTGGTACATCAAGGTATATCACGCATGTTCAAAAGTATCGTTATCTCATAGTACAAACTGTGAAACAAATTGATCAACCATGAGTGCACAATATCTCAATTACGCTAAAGTCCCTCAAATATAGACACCTCACTCTTTATCTGAAGTCAACCCCCCCACCACCACCACACACACACACACATAGAGAAGTCGTTCTCTCCCCCAAACACCAACACACGAGCACATTAACACCCCTCTCTCTTGTAAAGTCCGGACCCCAACATAGGTCTCTATCACTTTGTCTCTCGGGCATGCACACATCTCTTCCCTCACTCTCTAGGTCTCCCGCTATCTCTCTTACCCAAGCACACGCACTATGTAGAGTGTATATTTCCCATACACACAAAATGTCGCCCCCAAACGTCTATCTCCCTAGTCATGTGGTTCTCGCGCACTCACCTCACACACCACCCCCACTGCAAACAAGCACACTTTGTCTCCTTGTGCACCACTCTCCTCTTTCTATCTCTCCCACATGCGGACCCGCCCCAGCTCCTTCCCTGTATACATATATGTCGTGACTCTTTGCATAGCTCCCTAATGTATAATCGTTCTCGGTTTCGCACATTGTTCTCTACACCATCTATTCTAGATCTCTCATGAAGTCCCTATCACACACACGATGACTCGCTTCCCTTGCGTCTCTGTTCACAGGCCAATTTTGGACAACATCAACATTGTCTCCCTATCTATACGCCATTTATGGACACAAACGACCCCTCTCGCCCCCTCTCTTCCTATCTCTCTCTCTCTCTCTCTCTCTCTCTCTCTCTCTCTCTCTCTCTCTCTCTCTCTCCGTCGCTAGCTCTCTCTTTCTCTCGCTCTCACACCCCTCTCCCACACACACACTCGATGTCTCTTCCAAATAGTCTGCTCCCCCCGCCCGCACCCGTGCTATCTCGCTACTACACATGTCACACCATTCCCCCTTCCCTTATACTAGGTTTACATCATCAGTGGTCTCTCTACTCCACATACACTCTCTCCCTCTCACACACAAACGCGTGCACAAACACACACAGACACGCACAAACACCCATTTATTTGGATCCTCATCTCTCCTCATGTCCGCATGTGTATCTCACACACTCACTCTCTAATTATGTATATGTGTCTCCACGTTACACAACACAAAGCCCCATGTACATGTCTCTCTCTATCCTCCACACACATAGACACAAAGAATCTGTTATCATTACCTCAGTCTCTTAACATATCACACACACACACACTGTCTCTCTCTCTCTCTCGCAAACACGCTCAACAAGGGTTTCCCCGTGAATAACTTACCGTCTATTCATCAACAGTCGTGGCAGTACGGCGAACACGAGACGTGAAAAAGAATAAATCTACACGTGCTTAGACCACCTAGTATGACTACTAGGACTAGAGCAAGCCAAAAAGTGCGCCGCTGTCACCCCCTCCTTGTCGGCGACAGGAAAATCTTTGTTTTACACAGTCGAGAAGTCATTGTGCTAAGGCCCCACATGCCGAGGCGTTGAATAGAATGTAGATGCTAGTTTACGGAAGCAAGTATCGATAATACGTTTGTATCTCCATACTTATATTTCTTCTCTTATAAAAAACTGAGTTGGTGATGATGGTACGTGTGCCATCTTGCAATATAGACCGTCCGATCTATATCTGACGGATGGAAATTAAACTAAAAGATACCCGCACCCCTCTCCACATTTGCAGACAAGGCCTTCCCTCGTTCATCCTTATCTCCAACAAACCTCATTGTTGAGCAATTAAGAAAGGAAGCCTCTGGAACAAACTGGCCTGGTGGCCGCTGCCGGCGTCGTCAATCCCCATGCCTCCGCTCAGTCCCACCACCAACCACCACCACACCCCACTCCTCTTCACCTTATCTCATATTTCCCGAGATATCATTAGTTTTTACACATGGGATTACTCCCGCAAGGGTCAATCACAACAAGTGTTTTATAAAAAAATGCATATTGATATTCCGTGCAATGCACGGATCTTGCTAGTACTCCTACACAAGACTAAGTTGGTGATGCTGGTGTGTCTGCCATCCGTCGTTTCTGACCATTAGATCTACATCTAACGATTGTGAGGTAAGTTGTTGCCTTTTCTCACCAACATCCCACTTGTCTACCAATTTGCAGAAAAACCCATAATTAGTATCTTAAAACCAACCACATCCCTCCCTGACCTCACCAAAACAGCCCAAGGAATATATTCTAATTGAAACATAATATATCTCTAGTGACATATGTATATCAAAATTAGAGTGTTTTGTACCAAGTTTGTGAATAAGTATTATTCTAATTATGATTTGTTGCAACGGACATGAACATTGCTAGTATTTCCAACCATGCATTTTTTCCTAGTATTCCATAGTTTCGAGTTTTCCATCAAGATATTAGTCACTCATGGTTAATATTTACTTTCAATCATGTACACATATGCACTATGTAACTAGCCTTGCTTATTGGCTTCCAAAGCTTAACTTTCACTCCTACTTACAATATGTAGAGTATTTAACAAAAAACTACCACTTTCAACCAGCCCTAGGAAGAATCTATTGTACAAAAAATAGCAAAAACATACCCAAAATTTCTTAATCCACGCCAAAAACTACCTAGTACTCCTACCGATTAGGTTCGTTTAAACCCATTTATGACAGGGTTGGCCCACACGTCCGTGCTGAGAGGCAGCTTAAACCAACACATTTTGTTTGACCGTTGACACGAGGGACCCACATCTGACCTTCTATCCTGTTATTCCCCCTCAAATCATTATTTTTCCTGAACATTACTTCAAACAGTACTGATGCGTGTTCGTCGGTGGCGCCGGTGATGAGCGAGTTGGCCGCCGCTCCGCCGGACGGGTCGGACGCCGCGCTGGCCTCCGCACGGGTTGGCAGGCTGGCCCGAGCGTGTCTCACGAGCGAGCAAGCCGCCACGCTGGCCTTCGCTCGAGCCAGATGGCTTGCCTTAGCGCGGTGCGCGCGAGCAAGCCGCCGCGCTGCCATGCCAATCTAGCTAGTAAACCTTGCAGACAAGCAGCTGGACGGAGCTATCTTGGCTAGCTAGCGGCCGCGAGCGCCGGACGGAGCTGGCATCCGGGCTGCCGCAACATGGGCTCCGCACCATCGGCGGTTTTGACCTCGCCTTCTGCCGGCGGCGGTAGCTGTGTCCCATGGCCGAGGATGACTAGGTGGACGGGCCGGAGGTAGGAGGTCACTCGAGGATTTTTGTTGGTAAGAGCATGTACAATGGTTGATAAGGTAGTCTTATCTTAAGTCTGCTACGTATGCAAGTGGTAGTAGTTTCTTGGCATTTTAGTGGTTTCTTGCATTATTAGAGCAAGTACAATAGAGCTGAGTCAGCGGGTATAAGAAATAAACTAATATATTTCTGCTTAGTTGGAGGAAAGAGAAGAGGAGAGAGAAGGTAAGCGGGCTCTTCGTGAAGAGCCAGCTCTAGCACGTGCTCCTAGGCACTTGAATGAGAAGTGGGCCACATAATAAAAAAGTAGTACACTCTTTTGATCTATTATTGTACATGTTGGCTATAAGATGGGCTGTAGATGACATGGCACTGGCTTATAGCCAGCAGCTGGCTATACTATTAACCATTAGGGGTTTCTTGTAAGGAACAATGTACGTACTACTAGCGACAAAAGGCGATTCTAGGTTGCGTTGTACTCCAACGAGTACTACTAGTGGTCGCGGGAGTGTATACCTCGTTTTGTGGGTTCGATCCCGGCCGAACGCACGGCGGCCTTTTTAAAAAAATAGTACTACTACACTTCGCTGCGAGCCAATATTTTACACGAGTAGTTTGAGTTTTGAAGTCAAACGGACATGCCGCTCTACAATCTGGGTACACAGGACAGCCTAGCCACGTGAACGGGTTTTCCTTCCCAGCATCCCGTGGCTTGCGTGCTCGCCCTAGCCGCACCTCGCTTGCAGCTTGCAGCTAGTAGCATATTTAAACTAGCGCCTCCCAATTAAGCCCGAGGAGCCGGAAAAGCCTGGCGGGGCATTGGGAACTGTGCAATATGGCTCTGTACGTAAAGTGCTCTACTACTGCTCTGTAGCTTGTGGTGTTGCACGCATGGACTTTACTCCATTATCGGCTCTACTATAAAAGAAATTGCTCTTGACGTGTTTTTTTGAAACGGAGGCAAAAGCTTTGCTTCATCTCATTCATAAAGAAGGAACTACTAACAAAGTTCGACGAGATCCATTACACCTCCACAAATGGAAGCGAAAAGCCTAGTCTTGCTGTATCAAATAACTCAAATGTTCTGCCCCTGCAGTAACCGTCGCTGATAAACAGGCTGCTAGTGTGTGCGTGAGAGGAGCGGCTGAGTAGGCCAGCTACGTGAGAGGAGCGGCTGAATAGAGCACCGAGAGTACCCACTAGGCCACTACGCAGGTGTACTTCCCCTGCATTGATAGTACAGCGATGGTTCTAGAGAACAGTAGTACCCTCCACTTCCAACTGTAGCTCCTTGACCCTGAGATTCAAGAGTTCAAAACTGGTGCACTATACTAGACTAGACTAGAAGTACAGTACATCGCACTACTAGTTGAGAAAAGTAGTACTAGTACTGCTACAGTACGAGTACGTACTCCTCCGTCACATAATGTAAGACGTTTTTGACACTAGTTGGCGTGTACAAAAAATGGCAAAAACATACCCAAAATTTCTTAATCCACGCCAAAAACTACTACCTAGTGCCAATTTTTTTTACTAGTGCTATTATTTACAGTATAATGCAATCCCACAACGTTCCATAATGCTAGTACTAGTAGTAAATAATGGCCTCACCCCTTCACTGAGGAACGATCTACAGTTGGAAGGGACGAGGCCCTGCGGTTAGTACGCTCTTATCTCCTCCTCGCCAGTTCCCCTCCCCCCGAAGAGAAGGCAGTTCGTCGCTGCACCCATGGATTCGCCAGGCGGTTCTCCTCCTCATCGGGGCTGGGAGACCTTGGACGACGATCCTCTGGGAGAAATCGCACGCCGCTCTGACGTCCTCACCACCGCAAGACTCGGTGCTTCCTGCACCAACTTTTTTCAAGACGCTGCTTAAACAGGCTTGGGAAAAGGCCATGCTTGTTGGTCTTCCATGCGTCCTCGAGGAGAAGGTTCTTCTATGGGACAATCCTTCAAACAGTCCACCGCTCCCTGGCCATGGTTGCACGTTGACTCCGCTAGAGTTGCCGACGTTGAGAGGTAGTCGGATTTTGTCCGATGAGCTGGTCAGCAATGGAGTTTGATCATGTAGTACGTAGTTATTCCATTTCCATCCCGTAATTTCTCCGCTGCCCACCGTCTTATATATAGGTCTGGGTCGGTGCCAACGAAGATTGGCTTGCATACCTCCGGCCGGATACCACCATCATTTTGCACAACATCCACAGCAGTGCGTCCGTTCCGGTAGACCCCTTCTCCACCATTGGGATCGGCCTTCCGGACTGGCTGGGCTTGAATACGTATGATGATGCCTACATGAGATTGAAGAAGATAGCAATTCCGGACCTGCCGACAAAGCGACGCGGCTACGACGATTACTATCTCATCGCGGTGTTCGACATAAGGATTGCCATCAATGCAAGAGGCAGTAATGGCAGAGGCTGGCGCATGTTGGCGGCGGCAGATTTGTACCCCTACACGTTCGAAGACGCCGTGCGCCATCTAGGCCGCATCTTCGCGGTGACAAGCCAGGGGACTTGTTTCATCTAGTTGCCATCCTACGGTACGTGAGATTACAAACGGAATGCACAAACCATCATTTGCATCCCTAACGGTACTACATTATTTTGCAGGGACCAGTCATCCTCCGATCAAAATAAGATTGCCGATCCTGGATGTGCATTTGCATCCGCGATTCGGTCTAACCTGGAACCTTGTAGCTGACTTTGGCATATTGGGATCAACTATCTTAGCAGTCATTACCCATGGTACCACTGATGTGCAACATGGTCACACAATCTACCACGATCGGACCGTCACCATCTACCCAGGTATTCCATTTTTTAACCCTCTCGCCTTCTCTTTCATTGTTGTACTAGTAGTATACTTTGTAGTACTAGTAGGATTACTTTTTACCTTGGAGGACGCGCATAGCTAGCTAGGCCCTTGAATACTTGAACCCACTAGCTGCCACCATTTTTGTTTTTCCATGTCTTACTATCTCATCCATGTAGCCAAGAGTGGCTATATATAATAAGCCGGTTATTTTACTTCCTCTATACCGGAGTAGTACTATTTGCTGCACAGTATTACTGACCGCCATATTTGAGCACAACATTATTATGCATGGACCTTGACTATGTACGTCACCATGTGTCCAGATCTGGGATGCCGCGTGTACCAGATGAACGGCACCGAGTTCGACCCCCGTGATGCTACGTGGGTGCCGAGGAACACTCTTGGAGAGTACTCGCTTTTCATCGGGGACAGCTACCCCATTGTGAAGCGGATGCCACCTTCCGTGCACGACACGGAAGGCCTGCCGTTCATGAAGCATGGTTGTGTCTTCAGTGCGCACCGCCGGATGAACGTCATGCTGGGACATGCTATCCCTGATTTATGCCGCTTCAGCTTGGATGAGTCTCCATCGTGTGGAACTGGACTAGAAAGCTGCGATAATGATTCCTGTTGCCCACCGCTATGGATCATGCCATCCATGAAGAACACCTGGGACTGGAACCTGGAGGAGGACATGTAGCCCATCTATAACGTGTAAGTGGAGTACGGTAATTGTGAACGGTAGCGCTGTGAATATATGTAGACTAGTCGTGCACAAATTTATCACATGAATTGGAGATGAACTTGTGTGGCATATTGGCATTTGTCCTTCAGAATTTATTACTAGTAAATGTGTTATGTGTACGTGCAACTTGTGTGGTTGTTGCACGGGCTCCAACACGCTCTTTGAGAAAAAAAGGTGGCACCACTTTGGATATACGTGACGTGGCGGCATCATACAGTAGCATCGTTCGCTATAGTTGTAGTACACTCCTACTAGGATGACAACTCCTATAAAACCTTGCGCTTGGCTCTTTTCCTCTTCGGGAGGTTCAACAGTTCGTACTCGTGTGAACCTTGCACTTGGCTCTTCGCCTCTTCGGAAGGTCCAACAATGATGATACTACAGTACAATATGCTTCTGGCAATCTGACACCGATTGAACTGCTGCACGTCCACTGCGAGGGCGAGGGCGAGGGAGAGGGAGAGGGAGAGGGAGAGGGAGAGGGTGCTGTAGTCAAAACCCTCTCCTTGTCCTGCGAACCACCGCGCGCGTGGGCGAGGGAGAGGCGTAGTAAGCAAGCTTCTCCTCGTTCGGCGAGTTGACGGGACACATCAAAGCAGTACTAGTAGTAGTAGTAGTCCATACTGCATCCTTGCCGATTAATATGGCTTAATTTGAAACGAGAAAAATACACTGGCGGTCAACGTATGTAACAATACGCTCTTTACGGTCACTACATATAGTTTTGCGGCGGTTATACGATCACTAGCTCATCGTAGAGCACCGTATTGCACCCTACTGACCGGCCACATAGTCGACATGGCACTTTGTTGACTGGTTAAATTGTCACCTAGTTTCTGGGCCCCACCTGTCAGTTGGCAGAGCAAAGAAATCAGTTAAACAAAACTTTACGCAGGCGCGACACGAGTCCAACCCTTGCGCGCGAACCGCCCTGGCTGTGTATGCGAGTGCATGCACGTGTCCTCCCTCGGTCTTCCAACAAAGAGTGTACATCGGCTATAAAACAAAGAGTGTAGTACATGATGTACATCTACACTTCCAATGCATTTAGCCTTTAATCTAAATCGATATTGATTGACTAATGCACCAACTTGTGCTGTAGTTATAGGATACATGTCTATCCTTAATTACAGCATGCAACGGCCTTCATTTAATCTTCTTATCTCAATGGTCGCATGCACACATAAGTCTGCTACTTTTGGGCGTTAATTATGCCATGGTCAATGTGTAAATCTCTAAATGTACAGTCTTTCACGGACGTAGGGAGTAGGTTGAGCACTTGAGCGTGAGCGTGTGTGTTGCGTCGTGTGCTGTGTGCCGCATGGGTGCGTGAGTGTTGCGTGCGTCCATGTGTACGTGTGAGTGTTGCATGTTGCATGCATGCATGCATGCATGGGGCTTACTCCCTCCCATTGACATGTTCATATTTCAGGCTTCCTTTGTTCCCTCCATATGGTGATACTCCCTCTGTTCCCAAATAGTACGGAGTAGAAGCCTCCCTCTATTCCCAAATACGGAGTATTTGTCTTTCTACAGATTTCAACAAGTGACTAGGTACGGAGCAAAATGAGTGAAGTGAGCGTAGAGGCATAGGGATATTGTAGAAAGGAAGTCCTCGCGATCCATTATTCCCCATCTCGGTCAGAGAGAACTATTCAACTAGTCTTCGCAGTGAAGTGACAATACACGCTGCAGCAGATGGGACACGTAATTAATAAGCTGAACCAGCGTGTTGGTGTTACTAAATCAGCCTTACCCAGTACTGCCATCATGTTTGCCAGTAGAGCACGCTTCCGCAAATACGCCTACGCACCTCTGTCCTCCATTAACTGACATATGTGCCCTGTTGTGGTAGACCCACATGTCATCGGTGTAACTATTTACACTCTGAAGGACGGTATATCCTGGTAGTAGTACTAGTAGAATTGAGATTGAATGCACTTTCTTCCCCGTCTTCCACTCTTCTTCCTCCTCTCTTCTTCTTCCTCCTCTCTTCTTCTTCCTCCTCTCTTCCCCATCGTCAGCCGCACACCATTTACCCCCGCTCACTGTTCACCCGCCCACGCCATCTTCCTTGGTAGCTCGCGCGTACCATATCCCCCCGCTCACTGCTCGGCCACACGAGGAGAAGCTTCTTCGCTCGCCCGCCCGAATCCACTTCCCCGCTGGCTCGCAGGCACCGAAAACCCCAATGGCAGAACCGACTGACACGCAGAGCCGCGATTGGAATTCCCTCCCCGATGTTCTCTTGGAGCAGATCTGTAGTCGTATGGACCTACTCAGCGCCGTCCGTCTGGCCGCATGCTCGGTGTCTTTGTACCGTCTACTCGTCTGCAACCGGACACCCTGCTTGCTGATGCCCGATCCTCGCAGGTGGCCAGACACCGGCTTGACGATCCTACGGAGGTTGTCGTGGTTCCCCTTGACATGCTACCACTACCCGTCCACCTGTCCTTCATGCGCGGCCACTACTGGGCGGGCATGAAGGCCAATTGGATCGTCCTCATCCACCACACCGGTAGTCCGTGGCGTCTCGTGGATATCTACACCCAGCGAGAGAGCACCCTTCCATCGTTGGATACCGCCGCCATCGAGCCTCGCGGCCCGCCGGATACTCCTGCCTACTACGCACGAGACGCGTCAAGCTTTTGGCTCGACCTCTGTTTGCAGAAAGTTGTAATCTGCGAAGTGCCCACACCATCAGAAGACTACATGGATTACAAGCTCATTGCCTTGTTCAACATGGGATTAGTCTATCTGGAATCCGGTCGCCATACATGGTTATGGCTCATCATCAATCCTGTTAAGGCAACATTTCTGTCTGATGCTATAGTGCACGATGGCATCGTTTACGCGGTCGACGCACAGATTGGCTGCCTATACTGGTGGAATCTATCGTCGTGTAATTGTTCTATCTCATCTCATCTTTACCTTATGAATACGACTGCCTGTTCATTTGTTACAAATTTAGAATGCATAGCATGTCTATAACCACATCATTGCTATATGTTCCTCTCATTTTCTCGATTTTTATGACCACACATGTTATTGTTAGAGTTGATATGAGAACAATTGGCATCTAATGATTGTTAGAATACATATTATGAGCATAACATCATGATTGCTATATGTTACTCTCGTTTACAAGATTTTTATAACAGCGCATGTTATTGCTTAGAGTTGATATGAGAACAGTAGTAGTAAGTGCTATGGTAGAATATGAGTAGGCGCTGTCATATCTGTTTTCCTCTCATTGTTACATGATGTTTGAACCATGACATATTGCTAGAATATGAAAGCCATTGGCTTCTTTTTTTAACTTGGGGTATGATTATGACCACGGCATTGCAATTCTCTGTCTATGATATGTGTCACTGTTATAGTAATCTTAATTCCACACATACTCTAAACATGATTGTTTATTTTTGTCCTTTTGGTCTCCAATTTGAATTGTTGCAGCAGACGCAAATGCGCTGGCCTTCATGATTCCAGGACCTGGAATCATACCAGCCGATGGGTGGTGGTTTATCGCTCGTTCAGCTGACGGCGGTCATTTGATGCTCATTCGCACGTACCAAATTGACCAAACCATTACATCAAACCACATGCAGTACAATGCGTGGGGCATTCGTGACATTGATGGCTATGGCTGCTTCGTGTTCGAGAAAGATCCCAGCTCCGTTGGGCCAGGCGTATTCAACTGGAGGCGGGTTTACAGCCTCGGCAACCACTCCTTGTTCCTCGGGCTCAATTATCCGATCATCCAACCAATCATCGATCATATCACCGGCGATGATTACTATGCTATGCAACTTCCATTCGCGAGGGGGGCTGTGTTTACACATCATACCATGGGTTTCATGAATCACCATATCAAGAGATTCGTCGACACAGCTTGTTGCCAGATAATCTTCAGTGTGTGAAAGGCATCAAGCTTCCATGCGATGGATGGCTTTTGCAAACCCGACATGCGGCGATGTGGTTCATGCCAACAGCAAATATGCACAACTTGATTCGTGCTGATATCTAGACTGAGCCATGTATTCTGCTGCTGTAGCACGACCCTCTTTTGTCGGGTGGTAGGTGCGACATATGCCAACGGGTGGCTTATCATTGTGGGAGCCAGTAAGACGTCGCCGGTGCCTGGAAACGGGATGAGGCGAAGACATGCACGCCGGCGGATCTTACCCAGGTTCGGGGCTCTCCATGGAGGTAATACCCCTGGTCCTGCTCTGCGGGATCTCCGCATGATCACTAGATCAATACAAGTAGCTACAAGTGCTCCTTGAGCTGTCTGGCTAGAGGAAGAAGAAGGGCAAGGCTAGCTCTCCTTTTCTCTCTATGTGGTGTGCGAAACTCTGTGTGTTCAACCCTTTGCATGGGTGTCCAGGGGGTTTATATAGGCCTACCCCCCAGGGGTACAACAGTAATCCGTCCGGGCACGGGTCCCGGCCGTCAGTGTCTATGCTCGCCGGCTTCTCCGTCGGTCATTGGGGCCCGCCGACTGGTGGGTCCCGCCGGCTGCCGGCTTCCTGGCCGACAGGCCGGCCCCACCGCTTGGGGGCTTTGTTGGCGGCTGGTTACTGTTGCCTCGCCTCTGATGACGAGGGCTTTGTCGAGGTAAGCGTGGCTACAGTGTCGCCGCCTTGCGAGCTCTCACTGTAGCCTTACCTCGTCTTGTCTTCTTAATGAGGCACATATTTCGAGGGAGGGAGGTGGCCGGCTACTGGGAGCCGGCCACACCCCTGGCCGACTAGAGGAGGCTAGGCCACCTTCGGACGTCTCTCTGGCAAAAGGGGCCCGCCGCCTGCGGGCCGTACTGGCACCTGTCGTGGGTGACATCAAGGCCAACATGGCTACAGTGCCGCGCCGGACGGGGGATGGCTGGCCCGTATGATGCCCTGTGGCCATGCCTGTCCCGGGATTCGGGGGTAGTGGGCGGTACTGCGGCCACGCCCCATCCTATCGCCGTTACGTGGGTACAGTCTTGGTAAGCGCAGTCTTGGCCGGCTCATGGGAGCCGGCTTTCTTCATGGCCGGCTTCTGGGAATCGGTCCTCTTGGGGCCAGCTTCTTGGAGTCGGCTATCTCGTATCATCCTTGGGGGAGGTTTATGAGGTAAGGTCGCCTTCTGGGAGTCGGCCCTGGGACAGCCGGTCGGGGGAAGGCAGCCCTATGCTTTGTATGCTTGAAGGCTTGAATGGCTTGATAATTCTTCAAAGAGCCAGGGGGAGTCGGTTAGGCTACCCGTGGCCATTTACTCCGACAGTAGTCCCCGAAGCTGGTTGGGCTTCGAGGCTGAGAGGAGGTCGAGAAGCTCGGTCAGCTTCCCATCTTGACGAGCCAGCAGCTGGGGGCCGGCGTCGGTTGGGCGCGCCGTCTTGGCGAAATTTTTGAAGTCGGAAGGCGGGAGTCTGTCGGCGCGTGCGCCGAGCTGCGGGCCGGCCGCTCGTCACCTGCGAGCCATGTGGCGTCCCTTGGCTGAAAAGAGCCTACCAACCCACGCGCGCGACAAGACGTTGCCGCAGGTCGAGGGCCCACCACTCCTACGCCCAGGCCCAGGCGCGGATTTTTTTGCGGCCCAAGCCGTCCGCACGTCTTCCGGCGGCGGTTTCCGCACGCCGTTAGGGCGCAATAATCGCGGGTCATGGGGGAGTGGGCGCAGTTAATCCCACGTTCCTCCCCACGCCTCGCCTCCTCGGCTTCGCCATACGAGGCTATAAGTAGGGGGAGGAGGGGAAGCGGCAGACGCTCGCACGCTCCTCTCCTCTCCGCCATCTTCTTCCTCCTGCTTTCCCTCGCAGTAGCGCCTCGCCGCCGCGCCATCCCACCATTCTTTTCTCCGCCGCCGCACTCATTCTTGCCGGCCTCACGCCGCTATGCAGTACGGCGGGGACTGGGACGGCTCCAACGTCCATATGGACCACGTCGAGTTCCTCCGCAATACACGGCGGCTGCCCGGCGCGGACAAGGTGCGGGTCCGTCTCGCGCCTGAGAAGGAGATTACGCCGGAGCCGGAGGAAGGCGAGCGGGTGGTCTTCCGCTCGCATATCCTGCGCGGCATCGGCTTGCCGGCGAGCGCTTTCTTCCGCTCCTTCCTTGAATTCTACCAACTCCAGCCGCACCACCTCACCCCGAACACGGTGGTGCTGCTGTCCGCCTTCGTCACCTTGTGCGAAGGCTATCTTGGCGTTCTCCCCACCCTCGAGCTCTGGGGGGAGTTCTTCCAGTCCAAGCTGGGCACGCGTATGCAGGGCGTGCCGGCCCAGAGTGGCGCCTTCATTGCGATGCGGAGGGTGGTACCCGACAACCCCTTCCCCGTCATCACGTTAATCCAGTCGGTGAAGCTCTGGCAGAAGTCATATTTCTACGTGAAGAACGTCGCCCCACAAGGCGACTACGTCAACTTGCCGGCTGGGAGGCGGCCCCAGTGGTCCTATCGGGCCGTGACGCTGTCGCCGGCTGGAGCAGCGGCCATCGCCCGACTGCGGGTGATGATCCAGTCGGAGAGCCTGACTGGGTCCGACGTGCTGGCCACCTTCGTCGCGCGCCGGGTGCTTCCGCTTCAGAGCCGCCCTCACCTGATCTGTCAGATGAGCGGCCAGCTCGATCCGAGTCGGATGTGCACCAAGGACATGCCGCACGACGAGGTGGCCCATATGGTGAATTACCTTGCGAACTGCAAGCTCTCCGCGGAATGGCGGTTTGGCAAGGAGCCATATTCCTGGGCACATCCGCTGCCCACGGTATGTTCTCTTTTTCCCTTTCTTCTCTTAGTTTTATCGTCGAGTTCTTTTTGGCCGACTCTGACCAGTCGGCACGTCTCGGCAGAGCCCTCTCCTTCGACCTGCAGCCAGGTCGGAGGCGGAGCGCCGATTCCTCCCCGACCGGGCGGAGCATGACCTGGAGGACCCCGACTTGGGGGCGGCCGCCATGGATGACAACACCGAGGCGGGTGGCGGCGAAGCCGGCGGTGAGGCAGGCGGTTCCGGGCTTGGAGCCAGCTTCGACGACTGGCCGGACGACGACGAGGCGGAAATCGTCCCACGCCGCCAGCCGGCGTCCGGCCACGGCGCGGGTTCCTCCGCTGCGCCGCCTGCTCGGGGCGGCGGGCAGAAGCGTCGTGCTGCGTCGGGCTTGTTCGGCAGTCGGCCGAAGAAGCCCAAGGGCGGGGCGGCGGCGACCAGGCGGGATGAGGCGGCCGCGAAGGCAGCCCGCTTCCGCAAGGTGGTGAAGCAGCCGCAGACGGTGTCGGCGTACGCGTTTACTCCTTTGTATATTCTTTCTTCTCTTCTTTGGTGATTTTTGAATCCTTGTCCTTTCTCAAAAAATCAGGGCTCCGCTGTCGCTCGAGCGGGTTGCTGCCGCCTCCGTCGTTGGATCGCCGGGAGGATCCGGGAGCACCACCCGCCGCGTGGACCCCCGTGCCGAGCTTCAGGCGGCGACGGAGCAAAACGCGCGGGAGGCGCCGGAGGAGCGGGAGGCGGAGGAGTTGAGGGCGGCTGCCGCCAAGGCGGCACAGGAGAAGGAGGCGGCGAAGGCGCACGCCGACGCAGCGGCCAAGGCCCAAGCGGAGGCTGCGGCCGCGGCGATGGCGGAGGGGGCCTTGCTCGTCACCCCTCTGCGCGTCGCGGCGCCTGAGGCCCCAGAGCCCCCGCCAGAGGAAGCCGGCGGCGACCAGCCGGGATTGGAGAGGGAGGACGATGTCGTCGTCCCGGAGAGGGAGGCGGCACCGCCCCCGCCGACTGGGGCGACCCAAGGCGGCCGGCCTAACTTGCCGCCTGCGTAATCGGCCGGAGGCGAGCCGGCCACGAGGACGGATTTGGTGGTCCAGTCGCCATCGCGCCAGCGCACGGGGAAGGCCGCATCGGAGCCGCAGAAGGCCGCGGGCTCTAGCTCGTCGGCCCAGGACATGGAGGCGGCCAGCGCCAGCTTGGGGTGGAAGCCGGGTGGAGGGACGGCCGTGGTGAACGTGGCAGCGCAGGACGTCCGAAACCGGCTTCAGTCCCAGGCTGCGGCGCTGAGGAAATATAATGACGAGTTCCTTGCGACGCGGGCGACCATTCGGGTTAGTCTTCTTATTTTTGCTTTTTTGATCTTGGTTTCTTCCGTGGGGGCGCGTCAGCGCATCCACTGGGTGTAGTCCCCGAGTTCCGAGTCGGCTGCAGAGCAGGCGGCTTGGAACTTCTTAGCGGGCCTTGTTTTACTATTCCTGTTCTCATTCGCTCCTCTGTCTTACTTGTAGGACTACCACAACCTCCGCGCGGCTGCCTTCAACTCCCAGGCTCGGGAGCTGACCCAGAAGAATGCTGACCTATCTGAGAGCCGGGGTAAGTGCTTCGTCTTTTATCTCACGTGGGGGCGCGTCAGCGCACCCACTCGGTGTAGTCCCTGAGATTCGGGCCGACTGCTGAGCAGTCGGGTCGGATCTTCCTTGACGACTCCTTCCTTACTGCTTCTTTATTTTCTGCCATCCCTGTAGCGGCCAACGCCGGCCTGAGGGAACAACTGGGCGGGGCTCAGGCCGCCTCCGTGCTAAGGAGGCCGAGTTTGACGCCTTGGTACAGGAGCGTGACCGCCTGGCCAAGAGGTTGGACGACCAGGAGAAGAGCCACAAGGCGGCCCTGAAGGCGGTGCAGGACTGCGAGGCCGCCCTCCAAGCCAATTATGAGACAGAGGCGGCCAGCTGGGCTGAAGCGAAGCAGACGCTGATCAACGGATATGGCCAGATCGAAGACTTGGTTGACGGTAGGCCGCCTTCTTCTTCGTCCTTGCTTGCCGCTTGCCGTTTAGCTCATTTTCTGACTTGGTGTTTTTCTCTTCTTTCTCTTTCTTCCTTGCGCAGAGTACTTCCCTGGCTACTCTACTGCCGCCAACCAGGTCGTCGAGGCCCACCGCGAGGCACGTAGGCAGGCTGGCGCCGAGATCGCGCCAAACGCTCGCCGGTCGATGGAGGAGCAGCTCTTGGCGATTCAGGCCCGCCTTCAGCCGGCTCATCGCATGCTCCGCCGGCTTCAGCATGTTGGGGCGCAGGTGTTGGCCGCTCTCTGGCCTGGTGAGGTGATTCCCCGCAACCCCAGTCGGACTGCCGACTGGCTGGAGGTGGCGGTCGGCCGCTTCCAGGCCTGGAAGGCTTCGGCGGCTCGGTCCGGCGCCAGGCGGGCGCTGGAGTTCGCCAAGGCCTGGTATCCCGAGCTGAGTCTGGACCAGCTGGCCACCTGGCGGCAGGAGGCCGACACGGAGCTGGAGCCGGCGCGGCCGGCTATCATCCAGCGGGCTTCGGCGATTGCCGACTACACCGACACCAGCGTCTTCGCTCCTGAGGTGGACGACAACGACGTTGCCCAGCCGGAGGAGTGGTTCGGGCTGAACCCGGCAGACGGCGAGGACTCGGCGGAGGAGATTGACTCCAGCGACGAGGGCGAGGAGGAGGAGGAGGAGGGTGAAGACGCCGGGCCAGGTGGTGGAGCGGCCGGTCAGCCTCAGCTTGACCGTGCCTCCAGCAACAAGGCACGCGTGGGTGCACCGCCTGCAGCCGGTGATGATCAAGCTGAGACCCGTCAGCCGCCCACTCCTCCAGCCGGCGGCGCCATCTCCACCGACCAGCCCGGCTCCCCTACTGCACCCTTAGTCTAGTCTGCTACTTCTACTTTCCTGTTTTACCACTCTTGGCACAGTATTTTGTTAAGTTTGCACAATTCCACCCACTAGGGGTGTATTCGAACTATTTTGACTGCCGGCCTGTTGGGGGCCTTATGTGTAAATATAATTATGCATGCGTTTGGCTTTCCCTTGTTCTTTGCTTTTCATCCTTTGGCTGTTTCCTTTGCCGTCCTCCCTCGGTTGCCGCCTTCCCAGCCGGACAGTTGCTCTGCAATCTGTGGCTGGAGAAGGGCTTGGCCAGTTGGGAGGGCAAGTACTCTAGCTTTGTTGGATTATAGCGAAGAGACTAGGAGGCCGGCCAGCCGGCTGTTTTGACAGCCGGTAGGCGTGGTTGGAGGCCGTCTTTGCGTTATATAAGTTCGTTAGTCCTTAGCCGTTTTTCGTGTGGGCATCCTTTCTGCCTTTGGCTCTTGCCAGTCGCACAGTCGGTTCTTCGAGCTGCGACTTTCAACAAGAGAGGGCTCGGGTGCCGGCACACTACTTTGTCTGACTTCAGGTAGAACTTTTAATATAACTTAAGGCGGCCAGTCCCCGGGTCGACTAGTCGAACCCGGTGCCGGACAGAAAATCAAATGTAATAATACATTCATGAGTATGACGCTCGTCATTCATAGATAAAGGAGGGCAGTCCCTGAGTGCTCCTCGGGGGGCCCGTTTGTCTCGTACTTAATACAAAAAAGGGTAGCATGATACATACTGCTTTCAACTGTAAAATCTTCTCAAGAGGTTGGCGTTCCATGGTCGTTCCGACTCCTTGCCAGAATCATCCCTCTTGCGTGCTCTTGGCTTCTATGCGTCGATCAGGTAGTAGGAGTCGTTGCCTAGTGCCTTGCTGATGACGAAAGGGCCTTCCCAAGGGGCCGAGAGCTTGTGCTGGCCAACTGTTCGCTGGATCAGCCAAAGCACAAGGTCGCCCTCTTGGAAAGATCTTGGCTTGACCTTTCGGTTGTGGTAACGGCGCAAACCCTGCTGGTAGATGGCGGGCCGGCTGAGTGCTAACAGCCGGCCTTCTTCCAGCAGGTTGACGCCGTCTTCTCGCGCTTCCTTGGCCTCCGCCTCCGTGTACATGGTGACCCGAGGCGAGTCGAACTCGATGTCAGTTGGGATGACAGCCTCGGCACCATATACAAGGAAGAACAGAGTGAAGCCGGTTGACTTGTTTGGGGTAGTACGCAGACTCTAGAGGATAGCCGGCAGCTCATCGAGCCAGCAGCCGGCCGATCGCTCCAGTGGTATGACTAGTCGGGGCTTGATGCCGGAGAGGATGAGTCCGTTTGCTCGCTCGACCTGGCCGTTTGACTGCAGGTGGGAAACGGACGCTAAGTCCAGTCGGATGCCCTGTGTCGCGCAGAAACGTGCCAGTGCTCCCTTGGCAAAATTTGTGCCGTTGTCGGTGATGATGCTGTGTGGCACACCATACCGAGTAGTGATGTCTGCGATGAATGTCACGGCAGTCAGCCCGTTCAACTTCTTGATCGGCTTCGCTTCAATCCACTTGGTAAATTTGTCCACGGCGACATGCAGATGTGTCATGCCGCCGCGGGCTGTCTTGAATGGGCCCACCATGTCCAGCCCCCAAACGGCAAAGGGCCAGGTGAGGGGGATGGTCTTGAGTGCAGAAGCCGGCAGGTGTTGCTTGGAACTGAAGACTTGGCATCCTTTGCAGCATTTGACTATCTCTTTGGCATCTTCCAAAGCAGTCGGCCAGAAGAAACCATGGCGGAAAGCCAGGGTGACAAGTGATCTTGAGGCTGCGTGGTGGCCGCATTCGCCTTGGTGGATATCCTTGAGGATTGCTACACCTTTCTTTGGCTTGACGCAGCGCTGGAAGACTCCAGTGACACTGCGCTTGACAAGTTCTCTGTTTATTATTGCATATGCCCCGGCTCGGTGTTGCACTAGTCTTGCCGAGATCTCATCAGTCGGCAGCTCTCTGTTGACTAGGAAGTTGAGGATGGGCTGGGCCCATGATGGAGCTGTGACTTCTTCTACTGTTAGTACGGCCACCGTGACTCAGGTGGGTGGGTTGGGTGTTGGGGAGTTGGAGTCGGCCACCGCTTCTTGTGTCGCTGCAGTCCCCGGGCCGACTGCTGCAGTCCCCGGGCCGGGTTCTGAAGTCCCTGAGCCGGGTGCGACTATGGCAGTCCCCGGGTCGCTTGTCGAAGTCCTCGAGCCGCCTGCTGGGTCCCTCCAGTCGGATCCGGCTGCGTCAGGGGCAGGCGGCACGAAGATAGAGTCCGACTCTGGAGACGGCTTGATAGACGGTTTGAGGAGGCGCTGGAGAGAGACACCGGTTGGTATGGCCTGTCGGGTGGAGCCGATCCGTGCCAGGGCATCTGCTTGGTCGTTGTCGGCCCGTGGCACGTGAAGGAACTCGCACCCTTCAAAGTATCCGCTAATCTGCTGGAGGAGGAATCGATAGCTCGCCATGTTTGCATCCTTGGCATCCCAGTCGCCAGACGACTGCTGGACCACCAAGTCCGAGTCGCCATAACACAGGATCCGGCGTATGCCGAGCTCTTTGGCTAGCCGGAGCCCGTGTATGAGCGCCTCGTACTCAACCACGTTGTTGGAGGCGGCAAAGTGGATTTGCAGTGTGTATCTGAGCTTGTCGCCTTTGGGAGAGGTGAGGACGATGCTGGCTCCCAAGCCGGTGCGCATCTTGGACCCGTCGAAGTGCATCCGCCAATGAGTAGAGTCGGGAGCCGGCGGTAGGTACTGGGTCTCGGCCCAGTCGACGAGGAAGTCGGCCAACACTTGGGACTTGATGGCGGTGCGGGGCTGATAGAAGATTGTGTAAGGTGCCAGCGCAATGGCCCATTTGGCCACCCAGCCGGATGCATCCCGGCTGCCTATGATCTCGGCAAGCGGGGCGGTGCATACGACCATGATGGGATGTTCTTGAAAGTAGGGCTTCAGTTTCTTGGCGGCGAAGTATACTCCATAGCACATCTTCTGGTAGTGTGGGTAGTTTTGCTTTGAGCTGGATAGTACTTCGCTTAGATAATATACCAGCCTCTGGACTAGCTGGGCTCGGCCTTCCTCTAGGCGCTGGACCAAGACGATTGTACTGACCACTCGGCTAGTTGCGGCAATGTAGAGGAGCATGGGCTCCTTCTCAGTCGGCGCCGCCAGGACAGGCGGAGTGGTCAGCATCTTCTTCAACTCATGGAAGGCTTGGTCTGCTTGGTCATTCCACTCGAAATGAGTGGATTTCTTCATGATTCGGTACAGGTGGAGAGCCTTCTCTCCTAGCAGGCTGATAAAGCGGTTTAGGGAGGCCAGGCACCCGGTGAACTTCTGCACATCTCGCAACTTGGTGGGGATCTCCATTCTCTCAATGGCCTTGATCTTCACAGGGTTGCACTCAATGCCGCGTTCGGAGACCAGAAAGCCTAGAAGCTGGCCGGCTGGTACTCCGAACACGCATTTCTCGGGGTTGAGCTTGATCCGGAATCGGCGCAAGTTGGCAAATGTTTCTTTGAGGTCTTCCAGCAGGGTGCCGCGCTTCTCCGTCTTCACCACAATATCATCTACGTAGACGTGGGCATTTCTGCCGAGTTGCTTGAGGAGGCATTTCTGCATGCAACGCTGAAAAGTGGCACCGGCATTCCTCAAGCTGAATGTCATAGTCAGGTAACAGAAAGCTCCGAATGGTGTGATGAAGGCAGTCTTCAGGCGGTCTGCTGGGTCCAACTTAATCTGGTGGTATCCTGAGTAGGCGTCCAAGAAACTCAACAGCTCGCATCCGGCTGTGGAGTCTATCACTTGATCAATCCGTGGCAGAGCAAACGGATCTTTGGGGCAGGCCTTGTTGAGGCTAGTGTAGTCTATACACATACGCCATTTGTTGTTCTTCTTCAGCACCAAGACTGGGTTGGCAAGCCACTCTGGGAAAAACACTTCCATAATAAAGCCGGCGGCAAGGAGCCGGGCTATCTCTTCTCCTACGATTCTTCTCTTCTCTTCTGACAGTCGGCGGAGAGGCTGCTTGACCGGCTTCACGTCGGCTCGGACGTGTAACTTGTGCTCGGCGAAATCCTTCGGAACACCCGGCATGTCCTTTGGGGACCATGCAAAGATGTCTCGATTCTCACGGAGGAAGTCGACGAGCTCGCCTTCCTATTTACTGTCCAGATTTGCACCAATAACTGCAAACCTCTCCGGGTTCTCCGGGTCCAGAGGTATCTTCTTCGTCTCCTTGGCCGGCTGGAAGGAGCCCTGCGCATCGTATTCCTTGGGGTTGGGGGACAAGGCCGGCTGCTTGCCGGCCATGGCCACAACTCGATCCAGCATCTTCTTCTCTTCTGCCACTACGAGGGACTCGGCCAGTCGGCTGCTGGCTGCAGCGCACTCGATGGACTTCTTGTAGTCGCCGGCTACAGTGATGATCCCCTTCGAGCTCGGCATCTTCATCTTCAGGTAGGCGTAGTGGGGCACAGCCATGAACTTGGCCAGAGCAGGTCGGCCAAGCAAGGCGTGGTAAGGGCTTTCCAGATCCACTACCTCGAACCAGATTGCTTCTCGGCGAAAGTGATCCTTGTCTCCGAAGAGAACATCCATCTTGATCTTGCCGATCGGGGAACAGGACAGGCCGGGTACGATGCCATGGAACACGGCCCGGCTTGGCATGAGCTGCTTCGCCTTGAGGTTCAACTTCTCCATGGTATCGCGGTACAGTATGTTGATACTGCTTCCGCCATCAATCAGAACGCGGGAGAATCGGGCAGCCCGCCTCTCTGTTGCGAGGGTGACATCCAACACCAATGCGTAGGAGCCAGGGGACGGCATCATCTCTGGGTGATCGGCCCGGCTCCAGTTGATAGGCCTTTCGGACCAATGCATGAACTCGGGGTTGCTGGAGGCGACTGCGTTGACCTCTTGGTGCTGTCGGCGCCGGCTATGCTTGTCTTCAATCTGGCTCGTGAAGACGACGTAGGCGGCGTGCTCATCAGGAAACTCATCTTGGATGGCTCCGACTGCTGGTCGAGCAGCCGGCTGCTGGGGGGCTGGAGGCGGCGGGCCGGGAGGCGGAGGCGGCACCAGCCCCTCGCCCTTGGAGATCCGGGTGAGCCAGTGGCACTTTCGGGTCGTGTGGTTGGACGGCTTTGCGCCGCTGTGGAACTTGCAGGGGGCATCGAGAGTCTGCTCGTAGGAGAAGGCCGGCTGCCAAGCCGGCCTGCCGCCCTTCTTCTTGGGAGCGGGCCGTTCTTCGGGCTGCTCATCTTCGACTGTAGCCACCTGCCGACTGGTGGAAGGCAACATAGGGGCCTTGCGCTTGTGGTCGTTCTGGTAGGGGCGCCGATTGGAGTCGCCAGCTGGCGTCTTAGGAGCCGGAGCAAGCACCTTCCCAGAGGTGCCCACTCGGAGCTCGGTCTTCATCGAGGAGTCAGCTGTGGCGTACTTGTCTGCAATGACTAGCAGCTCATCGAGGGTAGCCGGCTCATCACAGAGGAGTCGGTGCTTGAGGAGGGTGCCCTCTCGGCACCCGGCGGTGAAGTATTCGATGGCCTGCACCTCGTGCACCCCCTCGCAGGAGTTGCGGAGCTCGGCCCACCGCGTGAGGTAGTCGCGGGTCATCTCGTTAGGCCCTTGGACGCATAGGGAGAGCTAGCGAGGCTTGGGAGGCCGCTTGTACGTGCTGGTGAAGTTACGGACGAAGACTTCCGTGAAGTCCAGCCAGCTGTTGACGCTGTAAGGCTTGAAGCTGTTGAGCCAGGTGCGTGCCGTGCCTTGCAGCATGAGAGGGACGTACTTCACGGCTACGCGCCTGTTGCTGTTCGCTATGCTGACAGCAGTGGAGTAGTCGATGATCCAATCTTCCGGCTTCACAGAGCCATTGTACTTGGGCGTGTCTCTGGGGAGCGAAAACCCTTTGGGGAATGGCTCGTCGCGGATGCGGGGGCCAAAGCATGGCGGGCCGACATCGTCTTCTTCTTCTAGCGCCAGGGATCGAGCTAGGCGGTCAATCCGGTGGCGGGCGTCGTTCTCGCCGACTCCTTCGCGGTGGCCTAGTCGGCCTCCGAGAGTCGGATGTGTGACAGGTGGCGGGGTGGGATATCTCTCCCCCCGAGGCGGGGGAGGAGGCGGATTGCCTAGGCGCTCCACTGCTCGGGGGCGGCTTCCATGTCGCGCTCGATGGTGAGCCGAGTCCGGCTGCGGCTAGCAGCCGGCTCCTTGTCTTTCCTTGCGCGGGCGCCGCTCGCAGTCGGCGACCGGGATGTCGCGGCGTGCTCGCGGTGTGGGGGAGGACTCTCAGCGCGGGCGCCGGCTTCGTGCCGTTCTGCGGCCGCGTCGATCAGCTGCTGGATGCGCCTTGTCATGTAGGGGAGCTCATCAGCCCCCAGCCCGTTCAGCTCTTCGGCGGCCGCCTGAGCGGCTCGCGGATTCTCGAGCGGGGTGGCGTAGACGGGGCGGTCTTCCCCCAGCATGCTGGCGATGGCCGCGCCGCGCTTCTTGACGAGGCCGGCTCGGCTCGGCCCGCCATGAGGCGGCGTGCCAAAGGCGGCGCGGTCGACTTCGCGCTGGTGAGCCTCGGTGAGGCGTCTCATGGAGGCTATCTTCTGGCCTTCCGCGATGAGGGCGAGGCGGCGTGCCTCCAGGGTCTCGGCGTCGGCGTCGGCCGGGATGGGGACGGACAAGTCATGCATCGCCGCTTGTAGGGCGTCGTGGGCGTTCTCGCCCGAGTCGGCGACGTGGCTGATGACCAGTACCTCAGTGACAGCGCTGCTGCCGCTGTCAGCTCGGGGGAGAGGGTCGTTGAAGACTACCACATCGGAGGGGTAGGCGTCGAGCGATGCCGTGTCGGAGTCGACAAGCATCGGGTCGGTGGAGCCGACCGACTCCAAGTCTACAGCAAGCTCGCTGGAGACGTGAAGTTGGTCGAGGAGGCTGACGAGGCGACTCTCGGGGTAGTCCGTGCCTGCGTCGGACGCGGGCTCGTCGGAGATGTGAGCCTCGCCAAGAAGATCGGTGAGGCAGCTCGCTGCGCAGGCGTCATCAACGCCTTGCAGTGCGTCGGGGCAAGCGCCATCGGGTGCAGCAGGCTGGCTGCACTTGCGGGGGAAGAAAAGGGTTCCCGTCCAGAACAGGTCTCCGGACGATGGTACACCTGGCCCCACGGTGGGTGCCAAATGTAGGGTGGTAGGTGCGACATATGCCAACGGGTGGCTTATCATTGTGGGAGCCAGTAAGACGTCGTCGGTGCCTGGAAACGGGATGAGGCGAAGACATGCACGCCGGCGGATCTTACCCAGGTTCGGGGCTCTCCGTGGAGATAATACCCCTAGTCCTGCTCTGCGGGGTCTCCGCATGATCACTAGATCAATACAAGTAGCTACAAGTGATCCTTGAGCTGTCTGGCTAGAGGAAGAAGAAGGGCAAGGCTAGCTCTCCTTTTCTCTCTATGTGGTGTGTGAAACTCTGTGTGTTCAACCCTTTGCATGGGTGTCTAGGGGGGTTTATATAGGCCTACCCCCCAGGGGTACAACGGTAATCCGGCCGGGCACGGGTCCCGGCCGTCAGTGTCTATGCTCGCCGGCTTCTCTGCCGGTCATTGGGGCCCGCCGGCAGGCCGGCCCCACCGCTTGGGGGCTTTGTCGGCGGCTGGTTACTGTTGCCTCGCCTCTGATGACGAGGGCTTTGTCGAGGTAAGCGTGGCTACAGTGTCGCCGCCTTGCGAGCTCTCACTGTAGCCTTACCTCGTCTTGTCTTCTTAATGAGGCACATATTTCGAGGGAGGGAGGTGGCCGGCTACTGGGAGCCGGCCACACCCCTGGCCGACTAGAGGAGGCCAGGCCGCCTTCGGACGTCTCTCTGGCAAAAGGGGCCCGCCGCCTGCGGGCCGTACTAGCACCTGTTGTGGGTGACATCAAGGCCAACATGGCTACAGTGCCGCGCCGGACGGGGGATGGCTGGCCCGTACGGCGCCCTGTGGCCATGCCTGTCCCGGGATTCGGGGGTAGTGGGCGGTACTGCGGCTACGCCCCATCCTATCGCCATTACGTGGGTACAGTCTTGGTAAGCGCAGTCTTGGCCGGCTCATGGGAGCCGGCTTTATTCATGGTCGGCTTCTGGGAGTCGGTCCTCTTGGGGCCAGCTTCCTGGAGTCGGCTATCTCGTATCATCCTTGGGGGAGGTTTATGAGGTAAGGTCGCCTTCTGGGAGTCGGCCCTGGGACAGCCGGTCGGGGGAAGGCAGCGCTATGCTTTGTATGCTTGAAGGCTTGAATGGCTTGATAATTCTTCAAAGAGCTAGGGGGAGTCGGTTAGGCTACCCATGGCCATTTACTCCGACATCTTTTGTTGGATATTATGTACTGTTGTTAGTTTGAAGCACTCGTCTGGTTTGAAGGATAGATACCTTCCTGGGATCAAGTGCATCCTAACTCACCTGCGTAGGATGTACTGATAATGATGATGGAGATGCTGTGCAGAAGCCATATATATATATATATATATATATATATATATATATATATATATATATATATATGTTAGGCTTCAAGTGCGTACTTGTTAGTTAAACCTATGTATAAATTGTGACACTAAATACGACTAGTAAGTAGTACAGTAGCAGTACTAGTATACGTCGGTCAAATTATTCCTCATGTCCACATATTGGATTGACGTGACAACACGCTGCGCGTGAGGTGACACAAGAATCCCAGCGGCGTGTTCGGGTATTCTGGACTTCAGATTTGGAGTACCACTTATCTGTCGAAATCTTTCATCATTCACTTAAAACAGTCGATTGATCATACATTGAGTACCATATAACTGGAATTACCGATGCAAGTCGAAGAAGGATTGGCCGGTGCTGCCGGCTGGCGTCAAGTTCAATCCCACGGATCAGGAGCTGATCGAGCACCTTGAGGCCAAAGTGAGTGCTGACAGCGCGAGATTTCAGTCTCTCATCGATTTGTTCACACCAACCATCGACAGCGAGCACGACATATGCCACACCCAACCTGAGAAACTTCCAGGTAAGACACCGATCGGCCGTCTACTTGCACAAACATATTCCTTTGTTTATAGCTCTATTTTTCTTTTTAGACACAAACCTGGTGAAGCAATTACAATTTGACAGTTAATAAAAAGTGAAACAAGTGACTGCAACATGCCAAAGATGTTATGAAAATGCCAACTAGGTACACTAAAACCTGTATTCCACAATACTGCAGGTATCACACTGAGTGGCCTAAGGAAGCATTTCTTCCAGCGCAATTCCAGGGCGTTCAAAAGGGCACGTGGACGCGTCGCAAGATACAGTCGGAGTGCGGCATGCACGCGATGTGGCACAAGACCGGCAATACCTTGCCGGTGATGGTCAATGGCCGGCAAGACGTGCAGCAAAAAAGGTTCTGGTGCTGCACACCAACAAGAACTTCGACCAGCAGAGGACCAACTGGGTGATGCACCAGTACCACCTCGGGGACCTGGAGCAAGAGAAGGAGCGGGAGCTGGTCCTCTGCAAGATTTTCTACCAGACGAACACTAGGGCCAGGAGTAAAAAGATTACAAGTTAGTTTGGTATTGGTAGTTGTACTACCTTGTCGTTCGCAAGTTGGTATTGTTGTTAACGATCTTTGGTATGAACTTGCATTTGCTTCCAACCATCATGCCGAGGGTAGACGTGGATATATAGCTGAATCATTTGTTTCGAAACGAATTTTCAGGCACCTGATTTTTATTTGATGGGTAGCATAAGCACCCGTCGTTCGAATTCCCAGTTCTCCAATTTTTTCGAAACAAGTGCATGCACTTATTATCACGAAAAAAATATCCGTGCTGCATCCCAGTTATCAGTCTGTACTTGCAGAATTCTCTCGTTTATTGAGCACGTATATTGTTTTTTCAGGTCGAGCAAGTTTCAACTGGGCTGTAGACTGCCCAGGGTTGGTTTTGTTTTTAACAGGCCCAACCCACGATGACAACGGGGCACAAAGATCCAGCAGGTATCTACTGGCCTCTGGCCCGCCAGCGTTAGTTATATTTTGTCTTACAACATCCGCAGGCAGTTTTTTTACCGAATCAAACACACATCCCAGTTCTATTTTCCTCTTGAAACGCATGTCCTACATCCGTTTTCTAATCTCTACCTATAGTTTTACTAGTTCATATACACGTATCATTATATTGAAAACACATAAAATCCCCTTTTCATATTTACATCCTTATTTTTGTTGTTTTTTCCCACCCAGCGCTGATTTTTTTACCACTGGTTTTCCCTTAAACCAACTCAATTGTCCCACGTCTTATTTGCTTACAAAAACAAAACGATTTTTTTGGCAAATCAATAAGTTCTTAAAAAATGTTTATCATTTCAGGATTACAACAGTTCGGACTCCACCGAAATATGCAAAATAAAGTTGAACTTTTTGACCGTGGTCCTGGGCAGAAAATGGGCTGTAATAAATTACTTAAGAATTAGCAAATGGGCTGCAAATTATAAAAAATAGCAAATGGGCTTTATGTTGTCTGCCACAGATTTGGAGGCTGACTTGTGGGCCTACTAAGTGCATGCGTACACAAGGTTTCTCAAAAAAGAAACTTAGTCAACAATCGACTCTACCAGCGTCAGACCGTTAGATGTCAATCTAATGGCAATCATGCTTCTTCAGTCTCTGATCTTCCTGCCCGAGCCGCCCAAACCAGCGCCGTCGGAACCGCCTGCTCCCGCCTCCCGTGGCCGGCAGTGCTGCCGGGCAGGCCTCACGGCCCCATCATACTCGCATCCCTGGCCTGTCTATCCCTCTACTCACCCACACCTCCTGTTATTTTCTGGCGACGACAGCCGAACCAGTCAACCCTTGTACTCTCCACCGCGTGGGCAGTCACTGCCGTGTCTTCCCCGGCTCCGTGTCGTTCCCTTCGTAGGCCTCGCCGTCGTCCACCGCCCTGGTGCTCTCGGCGCGGCGTGGTCAACGATGTCCATCCAACGGCCGTAGTGCTTCTTCAACCTCTGGTCTTCTTGCCCCAGCCGCCCAAAGCAGCGCCGGTCGTGCCGCATGCTCCTGCCTCCCATGGCCGGCTGTGCTGCCGCGGAGGCCTCACCGTCCCCATACTACTCCCACCGCTGGCCAGGCCATCCCTCCACTCACCCACTCCCCCTGTTATTCTGCGGCGACAGTAGCCTCACACCGCAGCCGAACCAGTGAACCCTCGTACTCCTCTCCGCGTGGGCTTCCACTGCCGCGTCTTCCCCGGCTCCGCGTCGTCCCCTTCCTAGGACTCGCCGTCGTCCACCGCCGTGGTGCTCTCGGCGCGGCGTGGTCAATGTGGTCAACGACCGACTTCCATCAGAAGAGTACTGTACGTGGAGAGGCTAACATCTGGGTCCACGACAGCCGCAAGGAAGTGCCTCCTTATTACGCGCAAAATAATTATTCCTCCACCTGACAGCAGGGACCCACGGACGGGCCACCAGTATTTCATAGAAAAAACGTTTCCCCTGGCTGCTGGGACCCACCGGACGGGCCACCGTATTTCGTGAAAAAAAACGTTTGCCCCTGACTGATGGGACCCACCGGATGGACCACCGTATTTTGCGAAAAAACGTTCCCCCCGCTGTCAGCTCAGACCCACCGGAAGTGCCTCCTCATTATGCACAAAAAAATGAATACTCCCCCTGCTAGCTGGGACCCACCATGGTGGGAGGCTGACTTGTGGGCCTACTAAGTTGACGGGGACGGAGGGCTTTGTCAACTTAGTCAATATGAACGATTCTAGCTCCAGTGATCGTACGATGTCCATCCAACGGCCGTAGTGCTTCTTCAACCTCTGGTCTTCTTGCTCCAGCCGCCCAAAGCAGCGCCGGTCGTGCCGCATGCTCCTGCCTCCCGTGGCCGGCTGTGCTGCCGTGGAGGCCTCACCGCCCCCTACTATTCCCACCGCTGCCCAGGCCCTGCGGTGACGGCAGCCTCACACCGCAGCCGAACCAGTGAACCCTCGTACTCCTCTCCGCGCGGGCTTCCACTGCCGCGTCTTCCCCGGCTCTGCGTCGTCCCCTTCCTAGGCCTCGCCGTCGTCCACCGCCGTGGTGCTCTCTGTGCGGTGTGGTCAACGTGGTCAAGGAACGGCTTCAATCGGAAGAGTACTGTACGTGGAGAGGCTGACAGCTGGGTCCACGGCCACAGCCCAGTTTTTTTGTGATTTGCCAAGTAAGTCGCGTTGTCAGGCCTGCTGGGCTGCAAATCTTTCAAGACGAGGAGAGCTTTCATTCGGCTGGCCGAGAAAATGGCCCATCAGTAATGAGAAATGGGCTGTACATTTTTAAAACACATCAAACCGGCAATTAGTTTCAAATATCTTTTTTTTCATTTCAAGATTTTAAATTACATTAATTTTTATGTGTGGAGAATTTGTTGGATTTTATATTGATATACATTTATTTTTAAAATCAGTTTGAATGTGAGTCGAAATTTTGGGATTAAAAACAGTTCGGACCGCACCGAAATATGCAAAATTTCGTATAATTTTTTAACCGTGGCCACAATATGGGCTGTAATGCTAACAAAAAGAATATGGGCTCCAAAAAAAACTTTAATAATTAGCAAATGGGCTGTAAATTATTAGAAATAATGGCAGATGGGCTGTATGCTGTTTTCCACAGATTTGAGGCTTTCCTAAAAAAAAGGTTGACGCACAAGCAGTGACTGTTGGATGGCCATCCAACGGCCGTCGTGCTTCTTCAATCTCTGCTCTTCCTGCTCCAGCCGCTCAAACAAGCGCCGGCGGGACTGCCTGCTCCCTCCTCCCCGCGGCCGGCTTTGCTGCCGCGCAGGCCTCACCGCCCCACCGTACTCCCATCGCTGGCCTAGCCATCCCTCTACTCACCCACACCTGCTATTATTCTCCGGTGACGGCAGACGAACCAGTAAACCCTCGTACAGTCGTACTCCCCTCCGCGTGGGAAACAACTGCCGAGTCTTCCCTGCCTCCGTGTCATTCCCTTCCTAGGCCTCGCCGTCGTCCACCTCCCCGGTGCTCTCGGCGTGGCCTGGTCAACGTGGTCAACGACCGACATGCATCTGAAGTGGACTGTACGTGGAGAGGCCGACAGCTGGGTCCACGGCCGCACGCAAGGAAATGCCTCCTTATTACGCGCAAAATAATGATTCCTCCACCTGACATCAGGGACCCACCGAAAGGGCCTCTGTAATTCGTGAAAAAAATGTTACCGCCACTGACAGCTCGGACCCACCAGCTATATCTTCGCACGCAAGGAAGTGCCTCCTTATTACGCACAAAAAAATGAATACTCCCCCTGCTAGCTGGGAACCACCATGGTGGGAGGCTGACTTGTGGGCCTACTAAGTTGACTGGGACGGGGGCATTTGTCAACTTTAGTCAATATGAACGATTCTAGCTCTAGTGACCGTACGATGTCCATCCAACGGCCGTAGTGCTTCTTCAACCTCTGGTCTTCTTGCTCCAGCCGCCCAAAGCAGCGCCGGTCGTGTCGCATGCTCCTGCCTCCCGTGGCCGGCTGTGCTGCCGCGGAGGCCTCACCGCCCCCTACTATAACCACCGCTGGCCAGCCTTGCAGCGACGGTAGCCTCACACCACAGCCGAACCAGTGAACCCTCGTACTCCTCTCCGCGCGGGCTTCCACTGCCGCGTCTTCCCCGGCTCCCCGTCGTCCCCTTCCTAGGCCTCGCCGTCGTCCACCGCCATGGTGCTCTCGGTGCGGCGTGGTCAACATGGTCAAGGAACGACTTCCATCGGACGTGGACTGTACGTGGAGAGGTTGACAGCTGGGTCCATGGCTGCAGCAAGGAAGTGCCTCCTTATTACGCGGAAAATAATGATTCCTCCACCTGACAGCTGGGACCCACCGGACGGGCCACTGTATTTCACGAAAAAAACGTTTCCCCCTGACTGCTGGGACCCACCAGCTACATCTTCGCACGCAAGGAAGTGCGCCTGGGCAAAAAAAATGATTCGCCCCCTGACTGCTGGGACCCACCAGCTACATCTTCGCAGGCAAGGAAGTGCCTGACAGTCGGGACCCACCTGGTCGAAGCGTACGTAGCGTTGTCATTCTGGTCGCGAATGTGTACGTACATATGTACTGGTGGATGTAGAGGCACGCATGTGTCATAGTAGAGGCGCGTACGTGTCATAGTAGAGGCGCGCACATAGCATGTACACGTACGTACATCGGCCAGGGTGCAAGAAAGAAAATACGGCCACGTATGTGTACATACGGGCGGGGTCTCGAACGCCTACTCGCGCATACGTACGGCCAGGGCTCGTGTACATGGCTGGGTCTTAACGGAGAAACAGCGTCGTCGTCGTGTTCATGGGGAGGCAACAGAATGCGTCGTGTTCATCGGGAGGCAACGGAACGCGTGGGAGCCAACTGGCTGGGTCGGAACGGAATGCGTGGTCGTGTTCATCGGGAGGGCTTGGACAGAACAGGCGATGGAAATGAGGCCTGGCGTACCGCAGAACGGAGAAAACGGACCTCCTACGGTCGAAACGGGGGTCCTGTTGATCGGGAGGGGTGTGGCGTACCGCAAAACGGAGGAAACAGACCTCCTACGGTCGAAACGGGGGTCCTGTTGATCGGGAGGGGTGTGGCGTACCGCAAAACGGACGAAACGGACCTCCTACGGTCGAAACGGGGCCCCTGTTCATCGGGAGGGGTGTGGCGTACCGCAAAACAGGACTCCACGGGATACTGTTCATCTCCACCGTCGACCTCCTCCAGCCTCCACGGGCTACCGTCGACCTCCTCCAGCCTCCACGGGCTCCTGTTCATCCAGCCTCCACCGCGCGCTACTCCACCGGCTACTGTTCAACCACCACTCCACCGTCTACTGTTCATCCAGCCCTCCACACCACGGGGTCCTGTTCAACCACCCCTCCACGGGCACCCCTCCACCGTCTACTGTTCATCCAGCCCTCCACACCACGGGGTCCTGTTCAACCACCCCTCCACGGGCTCCCCTCCACCGTCTCCTGTTCATCCAGCCCTCCACCACACCACGGGGTCCTGTTCATCCAGAGGCAATGCCACCACTCACTATTCATCCAAACCCCCCCGCAACGCTCACTGTTCATCCCAGAGGCAGCATCGATCGGCTTCAGTTAGCAGCAGTAGCGAAGGAATCGCTCGATCGGGTTCAGTTAACAGCCATCGATCGATCGCTCGGGTTCAGTAACGCGTAGCCTGCAGTGCAATCGCTCGGGTTCAGTTAGAGCCCAACGCCTCGCTCGGGTTCATTTAGAGCCAATTCCTCGCACACATGCGCGTACGTGTACGAGAGAAACGCGCATCGCTCGGCCCCCGACCTCCCACCGTAACCGGGAACTCCCCGAAATTTTCCTCGCCCTCGCTTCTACCACGGTTTTTTCCGTCATGGACGGCCCAAAGAATGTCATGCAGCTGCGTCTCTGGCCCGCCCAGGACGAAAAGCCCATTTTCTGTCATGATTTTTTGTCATAGAAGTAGGAGCCCACCACATCTATGATGATACCGGGTTTTGTCACAATTATCGTCATAGAAGTGTCATATGTATGACAGAATTTTTTTCCGTTCAGCCCAAAATGTCACGGATGTGTCTTTTTTTGTAGTGTGTTGTTGTTGTTGTTGTTGTTGTTGTTGTTGTTGCTGTTGTTGCTGTTGTTGCTGTTGTTGTTGCTGTTGCTGCTGCTGCTGCTACTGCTGCTGCTGCTGCTGCTGTTGTTGTTGTCGTTGTTGTTGTTGTTGTTGTTGTTGTTGTTGTTGTTGTTGTTGTTGTTGTTGCTGCTCACCTAGTTGCATATCTAGACAACCTATTTGTTGGTAAACCTAATTTGTTAAGAAAAGCTAAAAATTGGTAGTTGCCTATTCACCCCCTAGTCAACCATATCGATTCTTTCAATTGGTATCAGAGCCTTATCTCTTTATTAAGGTATTTACCGCCCGAAAAGTATGGTTGATGACGGGAAAAAGGTTGGAGATGTACCTGAGGTCGTGGAGTTGAATTGAGTCACCCGAGATGACTTAAATGAAGGCATGGCTTCACTTAAGACGTCAATGACGGCCGAGGTCAAGTCCATGTTTAAAGAACTCCTTGAGGGGCTGAAAACTTCTACCGTCCGTTGCAAGTGGTTAATCCCACCGCATCGGAGTCGGATGCCAACTCCGGTAAGGAGGGGGCTAGTAGTGATAATGCTAATTTTCCTCAAGGAAAGAATGGGTTGGGCACCATTGCCGCGGTTCCCCCTCCCCTGGTCTATGGAGGACCGATACCCTCACCTCATATTAACAACCTTGGTCCTCCTCCTAAGCTTGTGAAGAATGATTTGTCTAATTGGGTGTTTCGTATCAAGTCTCATTTGAATCACAACTCAACATGTCTTTGGAGAATCATTGAACAAGGCTTCTACCCGCATGATCCAAGCAACCTCACTCCAAGAGAAGGGGTGGACAATCAATTCACCACTCTGCCTTGTTCATCCTTCAAGCCGTGGCGCCTCCCGAAGATCTTGCTCACTTGCACCCCTTCACTCGTGCAAAAGATTGTTGGGAACATATTGTCTCTTTGTAAAAGGGAAGATCAAGCATTCAACCCTCCAACTTTTAGGAGATACTTGATGAGGCTGATGAGTTTGTGATGCTTGATGATGAAGAGCCTTGTGAGCTTTACCGGAGATTGACTACTCTTACGGTCTCACTGCGAGATCACGGGAGCAAGGATACGGATGACAATTGGATCAATAGCAAGTTCCTCAAAGCCATAATGCCATTCAGCAAGGCCATGTCCTCCGTGATCCGTCAAAGACCGGACTTCCACACCTTGTCCTCAAGCGATGTGTTGGATGAGTTTAATGCCATGAACATCTTGAACAAGACTGCCGACAACGTTCTTGCTCATCTCGAATGGTTAAAGAAAGCCTCACCCAACCTTGCTGTGAAGGCCAAGGCAATTCCGGAAGAAGAAGAGGAAGAAGAAGAAATTTGTCCCGAAGACACCAAATATGCTTACCACGAGCACATGGCTCTCGCATCAAGGCAATTTTGGGGGCAACGAGAGAAACTCAAGGCCCAACTTCTCCAAGAACAACTCAAGTGGCTCCAAGGGAAAGCAAGGCGCGAGAACTTGCTACAATTGTAGCAATGTGAGTCACTTTGTGGTAGATTGCCCCTACAAGAAGAGGGAAGACAATGGTGGCAAGCTCATTCGCAAGGACAAGGCCAAGTCCTTCCCCAACAAGAACAACTTCAACAAGAAGGTGCCACAAAAGGGATTGGTGCCGCAAGAAGAGTACCCGTGGCACCCCGGCTCAGAGGAACCAGAACACCCCGTATTCCAACGTAGAGATCAAGTCTTCTGGAATACAACACTGCTTGGCATAGAACAAATCTGCTCTTTATTACAAATGATGCAAGTACAAGGGTCTGATGCTACAAAGGATTACATCGGTACGGTGACACTACACTAGCTAAGGTAGCTCTATGCTAGTAGCGGAACAACTCATAGCAACGGAATAACTTTTAGCAGCAGAACAACAATGACGATGATGGAGTACTCCACTCCGCAGGGACTCTGGCTGGGACATGCCTAGCTCGCATGCTCGGGATCCTTGACAAACAATCACTCATGGCATCACCTGCAATCTGGCATGACATGCCAGGTGAGTACTTTGAATGTAATCACAAGCTCACAACAACCAAAAAGCATCAAGGCAAGACAACGACATAGCATTAACAGGTTAACTTATTAACAACTACTATGATGTGGAAGCAATTATTAAGCATGATATGGTAATGCTAGAATTACTGATGAACCATTATCTCGGGTCACATGAACAATCTCACTCTTGGCTATCCGGCCAAGCAACATACCATCTCGATCACCATGTGATCATACCAATTGACTCAAACATAGGTGACTTTGGTCACCGCCCTCTCCTTGAGAGGCATGGCTCCATTTGGTTTGAGTTGTGCTTTCTTGTTTTAGGCTTTAGGATGTTGGACTACTCCATGTGCGCTCTCGGTTTAGTTTCTTTTGACCTTGGAGTATTCCTTTCCATTTGATGTATTTATTATCTCCAACCCAAGCGTTCCCTCTCTCAAACCACTTAGAATTGCATAATACCCATTTCCCAAAAAATTTAGCAGTTTTTTATGGTAGCAAGTGGTACTACTGCTGATAGAAATGGTACTACCGCACAAGCGGAACTACTGCCCAAGTCTATGGTATTACTGCTAAGTGTAGTACTGCTGCCCCCCTGCCACAGGACTGGAGCGGCACTACCGCTGTTGGGACCGGTACTACCGCCCCTACGAATGGTACTTGATATGTCTCCAACGTATCTATAATTTTTTATTGTTCCATGCTATTGGATGTTTTATATTCATTTACTAGCAACTTTATATCATTTTTGGGGACTAACGTATTGACATAGTGCCCAGTGCTAGTTGCTGTTTTCTGCTTGTTTTTTACTTTGTAGAATATCAATACCAAACGAAGTCCAAATGCCACGAAACTTTTTGGAGATTTTTTTCTGTACAGAAGACACCCAGGGAGCCAAGGAAGTGCACCAGAGGAAGCCCATGGGGCCCACTAGGCACCAGGGCATGCCAGAAGGCGCATACGCGCCCTGGTGGGTAGTGGGTCCCATGGGAGGCTTCTCCACCGACTATTAGATCTATAAATACTCTAAAATCCCCAAAACCCTAGGGGAGTCGACGAAACACAATTCCAGCCGCTTCAAGTTCTAGAACCACGAGATCCAATCTAGAGGCCTTCTCCGACACTCTTCCGGAGGGGTCAACAATCATGGAGGGGTTCTTCATCATCACCCTTGCCCCTACGATGATGCGTGAGTAGTTCACCACAAACCTACAGGTCTGTAGGCAGTAGCTAGATGGCTTCTTCTCTCTTTTCGATCTTCAATACAATGTTCTCCTCGATGTTCTTAGAGATCTATTTGATGACTTTATGCAGTGTGTTTGTTGGGATCCGACAAATTGTGAGTTTATGATCAGTTCTATCCATGAATATTATTTGAGTATTTGTTGAACTCTCTTATGCATGATTGTTATAGCCTCGTATTTCTTCTCCGAAACTTTGGTTTGGTTTGGCCAACTAGATTGATTTTTCTTGCCATGGGAAGAGGTGCTTTGTGATGGGTTCGATCTTGCGGTGCTCAATCTCAGTGACAGAAGGAGACATGACACGCATGTATCATTTTCATTAAGGATAAAAAGATGGGGGTCTATTCCTACATGAATAGATCTTGTCTACATCATGTCATTATTCTTATTGCATTACTCCGTTTTTCCATGAACTTAATACACTAGATGCATGCTGGATAGCAGTCGATGTGTGGAGTAATAGTAGTAGATGCAGAATCGTTTCGGTCTACTAATCTTGGACGTGATGCCTATATACATGATCATTGCCTTGGATATCGTCATAATTATTTGCTCTTCTATCAATTGCCCAACAGTAATTTGTTTACCCACCGTATGCTATTTTCTTGAGAGAAACCTCTAGTGAAATCTACGGCCCCCGGGTCTATTTCCTATCATATTGTTTTCAGATCTATTGATCCAAAAATACCTTGCGGCACTTTTTCTCTTTTTTTTTGTATTTTTGCTAGATCTGTTTATCCAATCTCATACAATTTAATCTATCTCAATACCGAGGAGGGATTGACAACCCCTGTTACGCGTTGGGTTGCAAGTTTTTGTTGTTTGTGTGCAGGTGTTGTTTACATAGTGTTGCTTGGTTCTCCTACTAGATTAATAACCATGGTTTCATAACCGAGGGAAAGACTTACCGTTGTTGTGCTGCATCGTCCTCTCCTCTTCGGGGAATTACCAACGCAGATACAAGCAATCAGGAATAATTTCTGGCGTCATAGCCCGGGAGACATCATCAACATCAATCAGGTTCCTACGCACAAACTCTAATCTCCTTGCAATTACTTTATTTGCCATTGGCCTCTCGTTTTCATCTCCCCCACTTCTAAAACATTTTTGCAAAAATACAAAAATATTTTCTATTTGCCTTTTTGCTTGTTTGTTATCTTTGCTTGTGTTTCCATGTGCCTTCTATTTGCTTGCATCTTTGCTTGCTAAAAATCTATTGATATGGATCCTCATCCACTTGCTAATATTTTAAAAAGACCAAATTATGATGAACCGATTGCTAGTGAATTGAGTGCACTTGATTATCTCTATGAAGTTTTGCTTGAGATTCGTGAATCTGAAAATTGTGATGAAGTGTTAAAAGAACAAATTTATAAAGTGGTTCACAATAGCTCCTTGAATGAAAATCATGATTACAATAATGTTATTGTAAATTCTATTAATGTCAATTGTGTTAATAATATGCAAAACCCAAGCTTGGGGATGCTGATTTTGCTATGTCCACTACTTATTGCAACGATCATGATTGAGGTGATCCTTCTTATGATCTTGAAAATTTATTTAAGCCTCATGATGAATATGGTATTGATAATAGTGTTTGCAATAATATTTAAAGTGGGTTTGGAAGAGTTCCAACTTTAGATAATAATGGTCCCACTACTTTGGAGAATAATCAATTCTATGAAATTTTTGATAAAAGTGGGCTTGGAGAGCTCATGACTTTATTTGATGATAATCCCACTATTTTGGAAGAGTGTCTACTTTGCATGCATGTGGACCATGTAGTGAATATGTTATGTGATAGCTATATTGTTGAATTTGAATATGATCCCACATGTAATTATTATGAGAGAGGTAAATATGGTTGTAGAAAATTTCATGATACTAAATTACCTCTCTTCATGTTGAGACTGTCTATGTTTTATTCTTCCTCCTTGCATATGCTAGTCTTTGCTTGTTTTGATAATTTCTTTGCTTATAAAATGCCTATGTATAGGAAGTATGTTAGACTTAAATGTTATTTTCACATGCTATATGATGCTCTCTTTGTGCTTCAATTCTTGTCTTTCATATGAGCATCATTAAAATTATCAATGCCTAGCTAGAAGGCTTTAAAGAAAAGCGCTTGTTGGGAGACAACCCAATATTTTTATTTTCTATTTTTTTGTGTTTACACAATGATGCTACTTTTATGATTGTGTTTTTATGTTTTAATTAGTGTTTGTGCCAAGTAAAGCCTTTAAGATCATGTTGGGTGATAGTTGACTTGATCTTGTTGGAAAATAGAAACTTTTGCACCCAGTAGCAGAATTGTTAAAAATCACAGAAGCGTGATAAAATTCTGAATTGTTTACACAAGACTGGTATACAAATTTTCTACATTTTCCTATTTTTAAAGAATTTTTGGAGTTACAGAAATATGGTCAAAGTTCAGATTACTACAGACTGTTTTGTTTTTGACAGATTCTATTTTCGTTGCATTGTGTGCTTATTTTGATGAATCTATGTATTGTATTAGGGGGTATAAGCCATGGTAAAGTTAGGATACAGTAGGTATAATGCAATAATAAAATATGAATGGGTTTGCAATAGTACGTATAGTGCTGATTTGCTTTATTATACTAACGGATCTCACGAAGGTTTTTGTTAAGTTTTGTGTGATTGAAGTTTTTAAGTTTTGGGTGAGATCACGATGGATGAAGGAATAAGGAGTGAAAAGAGCCTAAGCTTGGGGATGCCCATGGCACCCCAAGGCAATATTCAAGGAGAACCAAGCAACTAAGCTTAGGGATGCCCCGAAAGGCATCCCCTCTTTCTTCTAGCAACCATCGGTAGTTTTACTTGGAGCTATATTTTTATTCGTCACATATCATGAGTTTTGCTTGGAGCGTCTTGTATTATATGAGTCTTTGCTTGTTTTGCTTTTTTAGTTTGTCACAATCATCCTTGCTGGACACACCTATTTGAGAGAGCCATAATGATGCTATGATTTGTTAGAATTGCTCTGTGTGCTTCACTTATAACTTTTTGAGCATGGTGGTTGTTTAATTTTTGAAGAAATGCTCTCATGCTTCACTCAGATTATTTTGATATTTAGTAGAATTTTGAAGAAATATCCTCTCATGATTCATTTATATTATTTTGAGAGTTGAAAATTTTGAATAAATATTTATTGTCTTGTTCTTCACTTAAATTTGTTTGAGATCTTGTTATAAGCAATGGCAATATATGAAACTAGCCCCAAAGTTATAGATATTCAAGAGGGATAATAAAAACTATGATGAAGATCATTGGACATTAAAACTTGATTCCTTGCAATAGTTTTGCGATATGGAGATAGTAATACGTGAGTCATGTCGGTAAGTAATTATGCCTTAGTAAGAATATTGGTGTTAAGATTTGTGATTCCCTATGCAAGCACGAAAGTCAATAATTATGCAATGAAGTTACATCCTACTTGTGGTGCATTATTTGGTGTTAGTTATGCTTAATGCTTATTTATGATTGTTTTCGTTTCTAGGTTGGTTGCTTCTCAATCTATTTGCTAGCCTTCCCTTGTACTAAGCGGGAATACTCACTACTGCGGGATGCTGCTAACGCGGCACTACGATCAGAGACCCTTTGACGAAACTGTGTGCAATGCATTAATCGCAAACGATGATGTAAAATAACCGTAAAAAAGATGCAAAATGTTTGCGATGAATGATACATCAAACACGGTTCAGATTTTAGTTGCGTGTGCGATGAGGGGCATACGGTTTAGTTCAATGAACTGTTTGCGATGAGGCAGAACAAAAGAAATGGGCGGCCAGATGATGGCATGTGCGATATACGACATACAGTTCACTCGGATAAACTGTTTGTGATGAGGCGGAACAACAAAAACGGGCAGCCAGATGAAGGTGTGTGCGATATACGACATACAGTTCCACCGTTGCGCGTTGGTCCTAAACAAACGGTTTTTAAGCCCTTTCCGCGACGACATTTGGAACTGTCGCCAAGTGAGTGTGGGCGATAGGGGGGTCCTTCCCACATGACCCAAAAATCGTCGGGGATAGGCCCTCCTGGGACCCAGGCTGGGGCCATGTGCGATCGGGCGAGGCATCAAAACCCAATCATTTCCGTAGGTATGTACATCCCACACGGTAATCCGAGAAAAACATTTCCGTAGGTATGTACATCCCACACGGTGAATCCCAGAAAAACATTTCCGTTCGTATGTATACCACACACAGTCAATTCAAGGAATACGTTTCCATTCTTATGTACATCCCACACAGTCAATCCAGGGAAAACATTTCTGTTCGGAAGTACATCCCACATAGTTTTATGTGTAGGCTCGTGTGTGAAAGGTGTAACTATCACACACGGTCTGCTTTGGTTAACTGTTTGCTTTTATCAACTATATCACACACGATTTGATGAAGAAAAATGTGTGGCATTGGGCTATCCATCGCAAGCGCTTTTACTGCTAGAACCGTTTGCAAAGGTCCATGACACATTTAGCAGGTTTGTTAGTTTACAATTAATAATTCCAGTATTACGCAAATTCACATTTTATATCGAACAACTGTTTGCCAATTTCATATCAGGCACATAAATATATTATAACATCACAGTACGGTAGCTACATGAAAACAACACAATACAACATATAGCTAGTTCAACTTCATAAGAACAATATATTCGTTTCCCTAATGGAGATCATCCAGGCTCGTCTTATCCACCTCTGCTTTCAGTTCAGTAAGAACCCATTTTGCACGGGCCAACTGGTAAAGTGCCTCCTCCTTCGCCAACACCATCTTAGCAAAGTCTGATTTTAAAAATCTGAGCTCATTCTCCACCTTCAACTTTTATCCCGCATCTTGAAATATGCTTCAGCGTTGACAAGAGTTTCTCTAAGCCTACGTGTGTTCTCTTCCTCATACATGCTCCAGAGCTTCGCTAGGCACATCTTCAAAGACAGTGGCCACTCTTGATCAACCCACTCCAAGTAAGAACACTTCCGTTCATCCTATAATATTTAAAACTAGATCAGTAACAATTGTAGGGGAATGGGCTTATAGCAACATAGAAAATCACCAATGCTTATTTTGAAAAACTGAAGAAACATGTTAATTATGACATATCTTCTCAAAAAGATCAGTGTGCAACTGTAATAATTGGTAATGAGACAACAACCAAATTCTGGAACATCAGAAGCTATAATTAACTACAACGACGCTACAAGTTCTTACTCATGTACAATAAATAACAAATTGAACATTTTATGAGGAAGGTAAAATATAACCGCAACAACATAGCGACAGTGTTTTGATGACGGCAAATTGATACTAACAGGTGTGTACATGCACAAATTTAGTAACATAGAACTAATAGCACTAAGGCCGTCCATTATGTATGCCAAAACTGGGGTAAAGACAACTGTTGCTACATCTCGCACCGGTGCCCTGCACTGCCGAGCCGATGCAGCGGAAAAAAAATCAGGGACCCGGACTCCGGAGCACGTAGTTGCTCCGATGCCTAGTTCCTTTGTGCCATAAAGATTTAGTATTTTACTGCTTGGTTGCTCGGATGTGTGGACCAAAGTTGGCTGCACAAACTGCTGAAGCGGTGCCAAATAATTTTCTAATGGCACCACTGATGGGATGGCAACAATTTAAGATACTAGGTACACACTGTGACACTGTCTTAGGATGCGTTTGGTTGAAGGTGTGGTATGAATGGGTTGGGACCGTGACAGTGTCTGAATCACATCTAACAAATGATTTGTAACAATGAAAAAGGGTCTAACCTTCTCTGCACATGCCAGAAACTTCCTCCCACTGTCCACAGAATCAAACGCAACTAGCTTCACACATGGAGATTGATGGTGACAACGAGCAGATAGATCTTTAGCCACCCCGCTCCATTCGTTGCCACTGATGATCCTAGGGAGCTACAAGAGCAAGAAATGACTCAAATCGACCACTGGGTAAAAATCCTTCATTCCAAGTCATAGCCCGAGAGAGAGAGAAGAGAGGCATACCCGGGTGGTGAAGGAGTAGTCGCTGGAGTAGGAACCGCTGGAGAGGTCTTTGAAGAAGACCATGGCGACCACGGCGGTAGGATGCGAGACGGCGAGAGCGAGGAAGCGGCTATTGCTTAGCAAGGAAGGAAGGAAGGAGGAAACAGGGGAAATGTGACTTGTGGTCGGGGAGAAAAGGGGGTGGGGAAGGGGGGCGGGGGTAGATATTTTGGCGGTAGGCCAAAATTTTGGAAATGTGGAGGGAAACTTTGCGCGCGGTGCCGCCGGACCATTCACTTTGAACAATTGTGTGCATCGCAAACAATTCTTCTGCTTTACACGCATGGGATGAGTTTGATAATTCAAATTTTGGTGGAAATTTCCCTGGGTATGTCATTGCATAATTTAACATCGCTTGCTAATTTGGGCACACAAAAGAGCGTACAACAGCAGACCACACTTACTGAATCGAGCAATTTTAGTAATTAAACAGAGCCAGTTGACCTAAACATTGCTCTAACAAAAGACCAACATTAAAAACAAAGCCTAAGTAAGCATAATTTTAACAAATCTGCCGTCGCGCCGGCCTATGCATCGTCGGTGTGAGATGAGACGTCGATGACTTGTCCTGGCGACATGCCGTCGTTGGTGGACTCCGCGTCCCCCTGCTGAAGTCGACCGCATCCTCATCCTCGTCCTCGGCGCCGGCCTCAAGGTTGTAGTACTCGTAGCAGTGGCTGCGCCAAAGCTCGTGTTGGTACTCCAATTCTGATTCCTCGACGGTCAGACTCTTCTCTACCTCGACCTCGGCCACATGCAACTCCTCCTTCCTGCGCTCCTCAATCTCTGCCGCCTCCTGCATCTCCAGCTCCCGCTCGGCGACCTCATGAGGTAGCAGGTGCTCCATGGCCACCGCCGCCTTTTCAGACGTGGGTTGCATGCTGGAGTCCGAGGTGGCCTGGAATATCTTGGCGTGTGCATCCTCGATCTTGGCGCGAATGGCCTCGACCCGAGCCAGGGCGACATCGGGGGCACGGACGGCAGCTCTAGCGCTCTCGGCGTTTGCAGCCGCCGTCTCAGCAACAGCTGCAGCAGTCTCGGCTACTGCAGCTGCCCTGTCGGCTGCTGCAGACGCCCTCTCGGCGGAAGCGGCCGCGCTCAATGTGGATGCGGCAGCACTCTCGGCGTAGGCGGCGACGCTCGGGGGGGAACGCGGCCATCGTACGGGCCTTCACGAAGCGTTTCCACGGCGTCATCTTTGCAAGAAGGGGGTGCGGGAATGGGGATCGGGATTCGTGGATTCGGGGGTTGCCGGCGCTGGAACAGACGATCCAGCGAAGCTTAAGGAGGGAGACTTAAATAGACCCAGATATTTTCATCGGAAACGGTTCCTAGAAAACAACTGTGTGTGTGATGTTGTAGATATTTTTTATTAGCTGTGAAAGACGAATTTGGATTAAAGCGGCAACGGATGGTGTTTTAAATGAACGAGAAATTTTGTAGTACTAATACAACTGTCATGTCAAATTTCGAAAAAGTTCAGGGGTCATTTGACCTTTTAAGACATTTAAGTGACTTTATAGCCATTTAATGACCGTAATTGAAATTTGAACTACATGTACATGCAACAGCTAACCATAACGGTTTGAAAACTCATATTTCATGTACTTGTGTGTGATTTAATTCCATGTGCAGTAAATTGGAAGGAATTTTCAAACATATTGGTCTAACGGCTATGACACGTACAATTGAGCATGGAGTGACATGGCATTCTAATTCCAAAAAATAAAAAAATCAGAAACACATGAAACCTTGGTTGATGTAATGTCATGCCACCAAGATGATGTGGTAAAAAATTGGCATGTTTGACGAAAGTTTGGACACACACCCCTCACAAACTGGAGCAACTCACTAGAAGGCTCGTGGTTCCGAGAGGGAACAATGCATGTTTGATGACGAACGGGAGATAGCTTCCTCTTACGGCCTTCAATTTTTTTCTACATCTAACATGCACTACTACAACTCTCATGTGAAATTTTTGAAAATTCTAGGGGTCAGTTGACCTTTTAAAGACATTTAAGTGATTTTCTAGCCATTTAATGACCGTAATTCAAATTTGAACTACATCTACATGCAACGCCTAACCAAAACGGCTTGAAAAATCATGTTTGTGTACTTGTGTGCGAGTTAATTCCATGTGCAGTAAACTAGAAGGAATTTTCAAACATATTTGTGTCATGACATGGACACATGCATACGTATGCATGGAGTGACATGGCATTTTAATTAAAAAAACAGAAACACATGAAACCTTGGTTGATGTAATCATGCCACCAAGATGATGTGGTAAAGAAATTGGCATGTTTGACGAAAGTTTGGACACACACCCCTCACAAACCGGAGCAACTCACTAGATGGCTCGTGGTTCCCACAGGGAACAATGCATGTTTGATGACGAACAGGAGATAGCTTCCTCTTACGGCCTTCAATTTTTTTCTCCGTCTAACGTGCACTACTACAACTGTAATGTGAAATTTTGGAAAATTCTAGGGGTCATTTGACCTTTTAAAGACATTTAAGTGATTTTCTAACCATTTAATGACCGTAATTCAAATTTGAACTACATCTACATGCAACGCCTAACCAAAACGGTTTGAAAAATCATATATGTGTACTTGTGTGCGAGTTAATTCCATGCACAGTAAATTAGAAGGAATTTTCAAACATATTGGTCTCGCGTCATGGACACATGCATACGTATGCATGGAGTGACATGGCATTTTAATTCCAAAAAATAAAAAAATGATCAGAAAAACATGAAACCTTGGTTGATGTAATGTCATGCCACCAAGATGATGTGGTAAAGAAATTGGCATGTTTGACAAAAGTTTGGACACACACCCTCACAAACGGGAGCAACTCACTAGAAGGTTCGTGGTTTCGAGAGGGAACAATGCATGTTTGATGACAAACGGGAGATAGCTTCCTCTTACGGCCTCCAAATTTTTTTCTACGTTTAACGTGCACTAATACAACTGTCATGTGAAAATTTGGAAAATTTCAGGGGTCATTTGACCTTTTAAAGACATTTAAGTGATTTTCTAACCATTTAATGACCGTAATTCAAATTTGAACTACATCTACATGTAACGCCCAACCAAAACGGTTTGAAAAATCATATATGTGTACTTATGTGCAAGTTAATTCCATGCGTAGTAAATAAGAAGGAATTTTCAAACATATTAGTCTCACGACATGGACACATGCATACGTATGCATGGAGTGACATGGCATTTTAATTCCAAAAAATAAAAAAAATGATCAGAAAAACATGAAACCTTGGTTGATGTAATGTCATGCCACCAAGATGATGTGGTAAAGAAATTGGCTTGTTTGAAGAAAGTTTGGACACACACCCCTCACAAACCTGAGCAACTCACAAGAAGGTTCGTGGTTCCGAGAGGGAACAATGCATGTTTTATGACGAACGGGAGATAGCTTCCTCTTACGGCCTTCAATTTTTTTTACGTTTAACGTGCACTAATACAACTGTCATGTGAAAATTTGGAAAATTTCAAGGGTCATTTGACCTTTTAAAGACATTTAAGTGATTTTCTAACCATTTAATGACCGTAATTCAAATTTGAACTACATCTACATGCAACGCCTAACCAAAATAGTTTGAAAAATCATATTTTTGTGTACTTGTGTGCGTGTTAATTCCATGTGCAGTAAATTAGAACGAATTTTCAAACATATTGGTCTCAAGGCATGGGCACATGCATGGAGTGCCATGGCATTTTAATTCCAAAAAATTTAAAAATGATCAGAAAAACATGAAACCTTGCTTGTTTAATGTCATGGCACCAAGATGATGTGGTTAAAAAATTGGCCTGTTTGATGAAAGTTTGGACACACACCCCTCACAAACGGGAGCAACTCACTACTCCCTCCTTTCCGGTTTATAGGGCTTATCTCAAAATCTTAGTTTTTCCATTTTATAAGGCTCAATTTGGCTGTTCCCCATCACAAGTTCAGATTCCAAGGTGCATTAAATAATTGCATGCATGTATTAAGAGCAAATTGACCAATGCATGTACTCTATGCATCCATGCATTGCAATTAATACATTGGTAAACATAAATTTTTGAGGAAAACAAGAGCATTAATTGGGTGCTTTTGCAAATTACAAAAAGTATTCCACCAGTCACCATCTACCTTGGTTGGTGAGATTTTTGAATTGAGCCCTATAAACCAGAAATGAGGGAGTAGAAGGCTCGTGGTTACGAGAGGGAACAATGCATGTTTGATGACGAACGGGAGATAGCTTCCTCTTACGGCCTTCAATTTTTTTCTACGTCTAACGTGCACTACTACAAGTGTAATGTGAAATTTTTGAAAATTCTAGGGGTCATTTAACCTTTTAAAGACATTCAAATGATTTTCTAGCCATTTAATGACCGTAATTCAAATTTGAACTACATCTGCATGCAACGCCTAACCAAAACGGTTTGAAAAATCATATTTTTGTGTACTCGTGTGCGAGTTAAAATATCATCAGACGATGTAAATATCTGGTGTTCAAAAAGAAAATGTAAAGATCTGGCAAGACAACCGGCCCCCACACGATTGGCACTCTATCTCGTGGCTCGAGGTTTGGTAGGTGAGTGGCGGGGATCATTAATCAAACACGGTTCTGTATTGAAACCGTCAACTATTATGTTCACACAAGGATTTTGCTGCGGGAATCGTGTGTAATTCAAACTACAGTACTCGTAAATTCTGGCGACCAGCGTGTGTACTGTCCCCGTCGATGTAGATTCCGGCCGCCAATAAATACTACCTTGCTCACGTCGTCCCGCCTGCATTCTCATCTACATCCTCCCCTCGCTCGCCCTCTCTCTCTCTCTCTCTCTCAAATCTCTGCCATGGCTCCGCCGGTCTGCCCACGTGCCAATGAGGAGTCACCGCCCCCCGAGGATGCTCACTCGATTAGCAGCGACGAGGACCCCTAGGCGCCACCTGACGAGGTTGCGCCGGACCCCCCAACTTTGGATTGGTTTTGGGGCCAGTACAATCTTTGTCTGTGGAAGTCGCTGCCGCCGGCTGAGAAAGCCAGGCAAGTGGCGTTCAAGAAGGAGATGGCGGAGGAGGAAGCCAGGTACCAGGCGGCCTGTGAAGCCCGTGATGCCGCCTGGAAAAAGGAGGCGACGGAGCTTTGGGGGCGGGCACGTCGTCGTGCCGAGGAGGTGTACGAAGGCGGGTACTTCGCGAGGAAGGTCATAGGCGCTGGGCGCCTCGTCGCTGCATGGAGGTGGGCCAATAAGCTCCAGCGTGCCACCGACGAGGAGCTCCGGTGGGCGCCCAACGAAATGGCAAGATCGGCCACGCGCGTCCGCTAGCAAGAGGCAGATCGGTACGTCAAGCACTGCGAGGCGGAGGAGGTGGAGTACTGCCTCCGCACTGGGAAGACGCCGTGCACCAGGGAGCTGCTGGCGAGGGGCTGCCGGAATACTGGCCCCAGGAGGGATTATTAGTTTTAGTATTGTTTGTTTGCAATTTTATGCATTGTGCCTAGTAGTTAAGTATCATCACGTATATGTGATGATATTATATATATATATATATATATATATTCTGTGATGAACTAATGAACATTTAATATATATATATATATTATGAACTCCATTTTCTATCTATTTTTGTATACTAATTTGAATCTAGCTGTTATCATCCACATATACAGAATGGAAAGCATATATACACACATTGAAACAGAACATATAAGAATGGAAAACAGAGTACACACATTGAAACAGAGCAATACTATGATTGCTGTGAATACATAGCTATCCACGTCGAAACAACTTTTCAAAATAAAACGCGTCCATGAGACCATGACCAGCAGCCCTTGCCTACGGTAGCTCTTGGCTCTGCCTGAACTCATGCAGGCGTTCGTCCAAGCGGTCGACACGCTCACGATACATCTAGAGCGCGATCTTGAGCTCCAAGTTGGCTATTTCATCAGAGATCACCAGCTCGAGGATGCGACGGCCATGTTCCTCTACTGCGCCCAGGTGGACACCTGGGCCAAGGAGGCGGTCCAGCGTACGGACCAGCGCGTTGGCATCCAGCGGGCCGCGGACAAGGCGAATGGCGCCACCCATGCGAACGACGCGGCGGACGTTCGGTGCAAGTACAGCGCGGCCGACCTCTAGTGCAAGTACGGCGCTGAGGGCCTCTGCCCACTCATGGTGAGGAATGGGGGTACTGACGGGACGTGTACCAAGCTGTAACGCCGTGTCGACAGCAGGCAAGCGCTGATGGATCCGCTCTTGCTATGCGGCGCGCCGCGCCTCTCGCTCTGCGGCGCTCCAACGGTCTCGCCGTGCGGCGAGCCGTAGCCTATCGACACGGACGTGCCTAGCTTGCTCTGCGGCGCACCATTGACCATGTTGTGCGGCGAGCTGTAGCCTGTCGGCGCTGACATGCCTATCTTGATCCGCGGTGCTCAAGCGCCATGCGCCAAAGGTCTGCTCAACCCTGGCGATGGCGTGCATCACTGTGTCGTCCATCGCGTTGCCGGGGAGCGCCTCGGCCTCAACAGGCCGTGGCGCCTGCTCGTTTTCCTCGTCGATGAGGTTGATGGCAGAGGCGGCGCTTTAGTGGGTTGGCATGCTTGGAAAAGGTGGATGTGCTACAGGCTGCGCTTATCGCCTCCGTGCTTCGCGCGCCGCCTATGCGCAATGTCGCTGGGTGGCAGGAAACAGGTGAGGAAATGGCGGGAAACAGTGGCGTGTTCATAAAACGCCATCAATTAATGGAAACTTAGCATAGAAGGAACATCGAGCTAGCACAAGAAGTAGATGATGATTAGATGAACACGGACCACACTAGGGAACCCGTCGGTGATGAATTCATCAATCCCAAACGGTTGAATACTAGCAAGCATTTGCCCACAACACACACGGCCTATTCCATCACAAACAGGTCGGATGGATCAACTGTATGCCACGTATCACACATTGTCAAAAAGTAATGCGGTAGACCTTCTTTAACATGTGTTTAAAAAACAAGGACCTCGAGGTTAAATTAACTCATGAGATGGGTTGTATCATTCATTTAATTTGACAGATATGACCCATCCTATCAGTTAATTTAACATCAACACACTTAACTTGAGAGTTTTCTTACATGAGCTACCGGTGGAACAGCTAGTCCTTGCTGATAGGATGCCTCTTCGCATCCTTATGGCGTATCCGGATGACCGCCCGTCCCCCAATGGCCAATAGATGTTGTGTAGACAGAGCATATCACATACGTCTTATTAGAAGCAATCGTCTGTGTTATTATCGGTCTTCGCACACATTTCTAATTACAGACCTGTTTGCCGCATATCACACACATCTTGTTATATTGAACCGTTTTTGTTCTCTTGTCTCAACGCAAAATAGTTCATCCGAGTGAACTGCATGCCGTATATCACACACACCTTCATCTGGCTGCCTGTTTCTTTTGTGTTGCCTAATCACAAACAGTTCATCCGAGTGAACCGTATGCTGTATATTGCACACACCATCATCTGGCTGCCCGTTTCTTTTGTTCCTCCTCACCGCAAACAGTTAATTGAGCTAAACCGTATGCCCTACATCACACACGCAACTAAAATCTGAACCTTTTTGATGCATACTCCATCGCAAACGTTTTGCACCTTTTTTGACAGTTATTTTACACCACTGTTTGCGATTATGGCATCGCACACAGTTTCGTCGAAGGGTCTCTGATCGTAGTGTCGCATTAGCAGCAACCTGCAGTAGTGTTCAATCCGATGAACTGTGTGCGTTGAGCCAAGAGAACAGAAAAGGTTCAACTTAACAAGATGTGTGTGATACGCGACAAACAGGTCTGTAATCGGAAATGTGTGGGAAGACCGATAACAATACAGACGATTCCTGTTAACTAGCCATGTGTGTTGTGAGCAAATGATTGCTGGTATACAATTGTCAGTGATTGATGAAAGCATCACCGACGGGTTCCATTGTTTAGTCCGTGTGCGATGTGATTTGCTCTGTCTACAGAGCATCAACATATATACTTAAAATGACAGCATTGCAAAACCAAATTAAGCATACAATTACACAAGTACAACACACATAACATTTCCACACACCAAAGTAAGCAATTACATGCATACTAAACTAGGACAAACAAGGATCTAATCATCTGCGACGACGCTTGCCATTGGTCTGCTTCCGGCTGGATCCCTGGCCGTTTTGGGGAAGGAGGCACTTCCTCATGTCAATGATCCGCCTGTACATCTCGTAGCTCGTGTACGCCTCCTTGGCCGCGTACATGATGTGAGCTTTGTCGAGTTTCTCCATCCAGGCCGAGTGCCAGGCACGCTTGTCCTTGTTGCAGGAATCCTTCATGTCTCTATAGTAGGGGTTGATGATGGCCTCAGTGAGGTGAACCAGCGAGTCCTTCTCATGCTCCTTGCTGGCCCATATCTTTTATTGGCCCTGGATGTCGACAATATTCTGGCCGGCGATGCCCAAATTCTTGAGCACCTTTACATCGTTGGTGATGTCCACCGTAGCGAACATGTAGTGGGGGCTGTTGACAAACCTGGCGAAACGCTTGCAAGGCCTTGTGGCCAGGCAATAGTGGTAGACGAGGACGTGGTTGCGCACACACATCTGGGCGACGACGACCTTGGGACGAGACCCGGCACGAGCGCGGGTGTATTCGAGGTCGAACCCGACCACCTTGTGCTTCTCCTTAGCAAGCAACAACTCCATGATGTGGATGGAGTGCTCCACCCAGACCAGGTTGATGGTGTACACCACCGAGAGCTCCATGAACCTTCTGTGGGTGTCCACCACGGCATGCATGGTGAACTACTGCTCGTCGTCGGTAGCCGCTCGGAGCGCCATTGGAGCCGCGTAGGATACCCTCTAAGAATTTGTCGTGGTGGGTATGCTTCTTGCAATGGTGGGGCGCGATTGAAAGGTTGAAGAGACACAAGGGTTAAATGGCCGCTGTAATAAATGGGGTCCGGCCGGCCTGTAATCGTCACGTCTTGTCACCGCGTTCATAGCGGAGGATTCCAATGCCCGCTTGACAACACGGCACCGCACGCATTTCGTTTGACCACGCGTGGGCTCGAAGAGGCGCCAAATGTATCGTCGGTGAGCCTGTTCCCATGCTACCGCGCAGTTTACCACGCAAGCTTCCCACCCAGCTAGTTTGGCCACGCGTCGGCTAGAAGAGGGACAAATCATGGGCGTTTATTGGCAAAAAGCTTTGTAAAAACGAAGTGTGTGGAATGATTTCGGTCATAAGTTTACCCATGGGTGAAGAAGTCCATTGCATATTAAGGTCAAAATAGTGCTACCAATATACGATTCTAATATGATGCCATTTGAACGATTGTACCACAAAATTTCGAAATATTACAAGGTTAAAATTCCAGAGTTATATGGTTCAAATTCGAAGATTACAAGGTTCAAACTGACATTAGAAATGAAATTTAGCTCATCAACCGCAAACGCTTGCATTGATCCTCTGAACATGGATATCAGAGAGGTTCAAACTAATATTACCACTTGTAACTCTGGTTTCGAAACCTCATAATTTTTGCAAAGGGGTCAGCCACTGAGAAGTCATGTATGGGGTTGACACGATGACTTCTGATTACTCTGTCATCTGAAGTTCCAAAATAAAATTCAGCATTCTCAGAGCCTATTCCATTCTGCCGCAGCCGCAAGCGCTGATCAACAAACCATTCATTTTTGCGAAGTAAATGTAGGGCAAACCTCATTACCTTCAGCACCCTTGCTCTGACAACAAAGAACCTGGTGAATATAATCTCCGGTAAGGTCCCTCGGTAGGAGTTCAAAGTAATTTCTAAGAGATGCAGATCTAGGCATTCGATGTGATTGTTATATTGTATCACATTATCCACCACCGGGCCTAATCTTATCTGCAAAAGAAGAAAACATGTTAGTGCCTACATGCAGTTTTGAACACTACTACATGCCTATTTGGTTTGCAGGATTTGTAAAATGCACTAACATGCCATCTTCGATCCGACATGATTAACATGGGCATTTCATTACAATCTAGAAAAAATGTAGCCTTCTTCACAAGAGGTTGGAGTGGATGAAAAGTTCCCTAAGAAAACTAGTAGAGATGAATCCAAAGGAGAAATGCTTATGGATTGTAACCATATGGATCAAGCAACCAATATGGAGGGGGGTGGGGAACATGTATGTACTGAAATCCTCCAAAAATTCCTTCAAAAATCATAGTACATTGTCATTGTAAACTTGGAAAAAGGTGTCACAAATTGAACTCCCTTATGGTTAACATTTAACAGGAAAGGAGCATCACCTTGACATATAGCTTCTCCAGGCACGGAAAGCATCTCAGGAAACTGACAACTTGCTCCAGGTTGGGGCCGATAGATTCTAGTGTCAAGACCTTCACTATGCGCAGTTTGAGGTCAAGCTTGTCGAAATCATTTTATGGATGGCAGATGAACATACATCTTGAAAATTAGAAATAATGTTAATTTCTAGAAGGAGAGGTAGAAGGCGGCTGTTGTACCTGAACAGGTATGGATCTAATAACAAGTTTGGAGTATTTGTCAAACGAGTAGCCCACCACTGTCAATTTCGGCGTAGAAATGACATTGATTCTTGTTGGACCTTCTTGATCAACTACAAGTAATCTCTCAAGTGAAGGTGTGTCCTCAGTGACCATACCGTGGTACACATCTTTTGATGTCTTCTTGCCGCACCAGCAACACCCATAAATAGTCCGGAGAGTCATGGAGGTGATGTGGAAGCTAGTCAACCCATTGATCACCAGAAGACAAAGGTACTCGAGTGCAGTACAACCACAAAGCAGGCGCTCCATGTCACCGTTTGGGAGGCAGACGGCGACGAGCTCGAGGTGCTTCAGTCGTGGTAGAATAAGAGCGGGCACGTCATTAAGGGGGGATGGCAGTTCCTGAACTTGGCGACGCACAGCGTGGGCGCGAGGCGGAGTGCAGACATTGGCAGCGAGCGCATATGCCCATCATCAAAAGTGAGCACCTCGAGCTATCCAGGGCGGGGGATCGGAACCAGTCATCAAGCTTGGCTCAGTCCTTGCCGTTGGAACGGAACTTTCCCATGCTAAGGCCTCTGGTTGGGCCAGGGTGACTGCCGAGGATCTTGGAGAACACATCCAAGATTTTGTGATAGCAATGGAAGAGCTGGTGGGTGTCGATGAAGTCGAGTGGGGTGGAGTTCCATAGGGGGCGCCACCGCTGGGAAATGACAGTTGTCCGTGCCCCATATTTTATTTGGAAGAGGGAGATGATGACTGTCAACATATTATCGGGGAGGCTCCTGATGAAGACTAGGCCTGCTGGAGTCGCTTGCGGTTCTTGCTCGACCCACCTCCGCTTGTTGGTAGCCCCATTCTCCACCACCGAAGTCTCCTTGTCAGCGGCGCTTTCTGATAGAAGTGGGAGTACAAGGAATATTTAGTTAAAACATGGCAATAGAAAAGTGTATTGCTAACTAGAAGTTAGTAGGTAGGAATAGAGTAAGAAAATGGAATAACAATTTGTTTCTTAAATACTACACAATTCATTTGATATTGCTGGGTAAGTCAACATGCAGATACTTGGAAAGAACACTTACTTCGAACAAAGTCTGGACGGATGATATTGTCGGGGAAGTTAGCATATATCTCATGACCAGGCTCTTTTATGTGCAGTGCAATTTTAGTGCCAGCTTTCAGTACATAAGACTTAGAAATTTCTTTCCAAAGGCTAGTGCCAAAATAGGAGTCACCACGTTCATCAAGTCTTACAGTAGCAACGATTGTAAATCCGTGGTTTGTGTTCAGTATGACATCCCTGCAGTCTTGATTTATGTAAAGGGAAAGACTGTGCACTATATATTCTGTTGCATAGCAAGGGACCCACTGCAAAAAAATGGTAGGATTGTTAAAGAAAATATGGTAACATGCAAATATGGGCCCAAATTGAAAAAACTGTACAACAGTTGAAATCGAAGGTAAAAAATCTATAATTAAACAAATAGGGTAAACATGATGTAATGGAAATATGAGAGTAATCGAAAGAACAATACGTCATTAATTTGCCTTACATAGAAAGAAGAGGAAAAAAAATCCCCTTTGACGTATATGGTGCATGTGGCACCTTTTATCCAAATGTAGCAATATTTAGTATATGTTCAGGAAAGTAGGCCATGCCAACCGATTTAGGGTGAGATTGAACATACCGCTGGCATCCTCAAGTCAGCTGGTACGGTGAGATGGAACTCCATGGATGTATAGCAAAGGCCTCAAAGTCCTGATGTGTCCGCGCACTGTACACTATGAATGAAAGAAAACCCTCAAATTAGAATAAAAATGAATTCACGGTGATTTTGTCCAGGTAATTAAAGGAGGCAGATGAACTGGGATAAGAGATGAGATAATATCTCATTAAATTAGTTACCTTGTTGTCCATGAGAAAAAACCCTCAGTACGTCGGATTCCCCAACCGGGCGGAGCTGGGTCGACCGCGAGCAGCGTCGAGAAAGTCGATGGCGATAGGCGGCGACAAGCGGAAGTGGCGAAATGCGGTGGGGTTTGCCGGCAGCCTGGCGGCGGCGGCAGGTGTCGAGCTAAGTGGTAGCCGCCGCGATAGGCGATGCCATGCATAGACGTGGAGGAGCTTGTGCAGGTGTGAATGGGGACCGGAGGGGGCGGGGTGAGGGTTTTTGCGACGTGGGGTTGGTGAGGGTTTTCTTTTTTTCTTTTTTGAATTGGGTGGTGAGGGTTTTCTGTCCCACAAAGAATTTCGGAGGCAATGGTTTGCTAGAGCCAACCGTGTGTGATTGACGTAACAGGCAAAATGAAAGTCATTGCACACGGTTCCAATTGTGGGAACCGTGTGTGATTGATGTACTACCTCCGTCCTGGTTTATTGGTCCCCTTTGTAATTTGTACCAAATTTTGACCAAATATTTAACTAACAAATGTTTATGCATGTCACCAAAAATTATATCATTGAACACTATGTTCAAATACGTATCCAACGATATAATTTTTGCTGACCTGCACTAATATTTTGTCAGTTAAATCTTTGGTCAAAATTTAACACAAATTAAAAAGGGGACCAATAAACCAGGACAGAGGTAGATTCCATCAACCGAACTGATTGCATACATATCCCACATTTAGACATAAGTAAACATAGTAAACATACTCGGACATAGATAATAAGCATACACAAGCATAGTTCAACCATAAGTACGTAGTTCAACCGTCATTAAGCATACTCAAGCGTACATAGTTCGATCCCACATCTCGTCTCATACACTAACGGCTTTGAGGACTGGGAGCGGTGTCGAGGATGCAAGCAGAGAGAGAGAGAGAGAGAGGATTGTGTGTGTGGCGAGGATGGGGGGTGCGGCCGCTCGGGCGCGCCATTAATATGGAGTAGTGGGAGAGAGGCAGGCGGCGGTCAATCCGCTGGCTCACCTCCCGGTGAGCCTGCGCACGGGAGTGCTGGCATGCCTACCATCGTTTCAGATAGCTACTCGCATGCCTCCCGATGACATTGCGCAGCGAGCACGCCTCTCGTCAATTCACACACCTGCACGCATGCCTCCCGGTCTGCCTTCATGGCGGACTGCTCGCATGCGTCCCATCAACTCACGCCTGCTCGCACGACACACGGGTCGCGAGGCGGCATGTATATTGTTTTTCTATTTGGATGATTAATGCTGCCGCTTTATTGCTTAACCGAAGCATGGCACGTATCCATTGTTGGTCTAATGCTCACGGTTCGAATAAATAATCTGTTTGGGATATTGGTTCCCAGTTATTAATAATCTCCCGTTTGTAAGAAGATAAAGATTACATCAAAACTGGTCTCAAATTTGACAAAAAAAGTACAATGCAGCTTTGTATTGGTGTCCATATGACAACACGATAAGTTTCATGAATTTCAAATAAGTTTTGGATGTACTAGAATTTAAAAATCAAGATTCTCAATGTTTGAAATTTCTTGCATGGGGACTAAACATGCACCCAGTGAGACACATGTGTTTTTGCAATCCATTGAGGTGCACTGTCACGTGTGCATGTAGCTCAAATTTGATTTTTGCACATTATACCCCTAGAAAATCAATCAATGTACTAAAACATCTTAATGATCTCTGTTTTTTTTCAAAATTAAAACGTCCCTCCTTTGGTAACATATGTTCACCGCGGGATAATTTAACATGCATCATGGTTGCAGTGGATTCGCAGTGTGTGTGTGTGCGCGCGCGCGCGTCTGGGGGGTGGCGGGTGGCTGGCAGTACACTACGAGTCGTGAGCCACCGTGTGGGTTGGCCGTTTTGTGAGGCCGGTGCCACATTAGAGTCGTGAATTCGTTATTTCAAACATTACACAACCCTTTCATACATACATGTTTTGGCCACATGCAGTCGATGGTTGTCCTACACGACACTCGATACTCGCGTGTGACGCTTTCTGTGGGCCCGCGAGGTCGTCGTCCATCACTTTGACGAACAACCGGCAAAGAGGTTAATTTCACCAGCAAGTAGAATCTTTTTTGTTTGTGTTATGGTGGGAGTATATAGTACGCGTCGAAGAGGTGGGAGGGGACTAGCCTATACTAGACGTACACGTCCGTGAACAAGTACACCTCACTCAGTGTCGGAACTTTTTGGTTTCCGAGGCACGTGCCACATCAAAGTTGTGAAATTGGCTATTCAAACATCACACAACAACTCTTTGGGCCACATGCATGCATGCGGTGGTTATCCTAGGACACTCACATGTGACGCTTCCATCTGTGGGCCCACGAGGCCATCGTCGATGCATGCATCACTTTGACCTACATCGGGAGAGGTTAATTAATTTCAACATCAAGGAGGATTCTTTTTGGGTTGTATTACGGTAGGAGCATATAGTATTTGGTGAAGAGGGGGAAGGGGGCCATCATATGTAGTATGCTTCATGAACCTCGCTCTGTGTGGGGACTTTACGGTATTCCAGGCATGTACCACATCAAAGTTGTGCATTTTGGGTATTCAACATGTGTTTGGCCCACATGCAAAGCGATGGTGGTTGTCCTCTCGCACGCACTTAAGTGGTTATCAGCGATATCGATGCTTTCCATCTATGGGCCCGCTTGGTCCATCACTACTTTGCCTGACAACGAGGTTGGTTAATTTGACTTAGGAGGGGATTTTTTGTAATATGGTATATATATATAGGTCATGCTCTAGGATGACATGATACAGTTTGAGCACACACATGCATGTGTACGCATGAATCCCTCCCATCGATTCGAATTGGCTAGTACCACGACACGTCATGAACCGATCTCGCTCTGTGTGGGGACTGTACGATTTTCGACGCATGCGGGACATCAATGTTGTGAAATGGTATTCAAACATGCATGCACACATCACCTCCATACATATGCATGTAGTGGTTGTCTTCGAACGGTACACTTCCTCGCGTGGTTATCGGTGACAAGCCTATATATTCGTGGGCCCGCGTGGACATCCATGATCACCTTGACCGACAACAAGATAGGTTACCGTGGTGGATTCTTCCTTTGGTTCATGTTATCTTAGTATAGGTCATGGTGAGATTCAGACCTAATTAAGTTTGAGCGCATACTATGCACGCATGCATGCATGAATCCCCGTCATCGGCCTGAAGTGTGGTGTGACATACATATGCATCGTCAACTAACACTCATCAGTGTGGGGATTTCTGGTTCGAAAGGATGGTGCCACATCAAAGTTGTTCCATTGTGTATTCAAACACACCTCTCCATACATATGTTTGGGCCACACGCAGGCAGTGGTTGTCTTCAGGGACTAGCTACTTGCATGATTATTGGCGAGCTAGCCCATCTCCGGGGTCGCATGGACGGCCCTCACTTTGACCAACAACAAGAGATTGATCGTACGACCAAGGTGGACTATTCTTGGTCCGTTTTATGATCCATCTTGGTGAGATGCCTCTCTGTACCGCCGACTGAAAGTGGGTGTGTGTGGGGGGGGACTGCTACTTCGCACTTTGCTAGGTGAACCTCCGTGGGGGGGCATGCATTCATAGTTTATGATTCCCTTCCTACCGACACGAGGGGGGCAAGCAATACCGTGCGCTTTGCAAGATAGGTGCCACATCGAAGTTGCATTTGGTATTTGAACATCAAAACACCCTTTTCAGAAACACGTTTGGTCCACATGCAAGTGTGTTCATGTTTCGACCCTCTCCCGCGTCATTTTTCGCCAAATTTTTGAACATTAGACAAGTCGGATGACGCAACACACACACGGTTCACTCACAGTAACCATGTGCCACACCGATGCCCCTGTCACGCACATCCGCAGAGTACACTGGGCTCCACGAGGCTTCCCCTCTCAAAAATATCTACCCGCCTGTACCTTTTTTCTATTTGATAACACACGGTTATTATGTTTCCACCGTGTGTGATGTTTCTTGTTCACACTCCCGCCTGCATCCCTCAAAATTATCTACCCGCCTCGAGGGTTTTTCTGTTTCATAACCCACGGTAGTTATTTCCGGACCGTGTGCGATGCACCATCATCCAAAATTTCAATAGCCCTGGCATTTCACTCCCGCGTTTGACTCCCACGTAGGAAAATTTTCAGTAGCCGCGTCATTTCCTCAAACACACCCCCTACCCCCCTCCACACACACACACACACCAAAACCTCCTCGGGCGCGCGTGCACACACACACACACACACACACTCACACACACACCCCTCCGTCGCTCGAAACCCTAGCAAGGTCGTCGCCGCCGCCGCAAGGCCTCCATTGTCAACATCTACCGGTTTGCCCGTGCAGCTTACCCACTGATCTCCATACCCAAGCCGCCCTGAGTTTCTAAGATGACGCCTGCCAAACGCCCCCTTTCCCACATATCCCCATCCCCATCCCCATCCCCCACTCCAGAGCATCGCAACCTAAGCCCGGCTACGCTTCCTGTGGAGCTCGAGGAGCGACTGGCCCAAAAGAGGTGTATCGCGGTCTCTTCGCCCGATGTCGCTGAGGAAACTGACGACCATTACTGGCCGCAGGCACTCAATGAGTGGGCTAGAGTATGCGGGTATGTCGCGGACGACGGCTACGACATTAGGTCGTCAACAACGACGGCCTGACATGGGCTATGTCATAGGTTAAGTTGGCCACCCCCAACCCATCGGGTTCAACCTTCGTCGATCTCATCCATGGCCGCACTGTTGATCTCCTCTGGCTCGCTGTCAAGAATTTGCCATCCTACATCGCCATCGAGCCCCTTTTGTCATTACTGAAGGACACGTTCTGCGACGCTGGCTTGGGATCCACAGCTTCCAAGTCAGACCTCATGATGCCACTACAAGAAAAATACACTTATGTGATGATACGTGTTTGTCACAGTAGGTCACCTTTTCTGTCATGTATGTACATCCATGACAATTTTATGACAGAATCGAGATAGTCATACCTGTGCTGTCGTAGAAGTGTTCCATGACAATACCAAAATTATCATCACGGAAGTGTTCACTTCCATGACGATAAATGATGTGTCATGGAAGTGCTTTCGTCAAGGGTAACCGACATGTGGCATCCACCATAACGGGTCGCCGTTAAGTTATCGGGTCCGGTTTTGGATCCGATAACCCGTTAACAGCCCGGACCAATGGGGATTTTCCACGTGTAAAATTCTCATTGGCTGAAGGAAACACGTGTCAGCTCTTGATTGGGTCAGATAGGCCCCTATGATATGTCAACACGTGAGACGGCCCACCACTGGACCATTTAGCTTACAAAGGCCGGCCCATTTGACTTGGTCAAAAGTTAGCAGGCCGGCCCATGAAAAGCCTGTTAACGGTCTATTCGCATATAGCCCATTTTACGGCCCGGTAACTCACGACCCATTAGGGCCTTCCCGAAATTGGCCCAATAACGTCATGTGGGTCATCGAATTTAACACCATCCCGTTTCACTTTCGGCCCATGTATGGCCCACGACGTCTTTCAGCCCATATGAGGCCTTTCGTATCTTTAGGCCCTTTAGTGGCCCACGGTGACTCTAGTCCATAATGAACATTAAATTTCTTTGTACCCATTAACGGCCCATGATTCACATGTACCGTTTCCAGCCCGTGTTAGCTTTCGGCCTGCTGACGGCCCATATGTTCTTGGGCTCCTTTCCGGCCCTCGATTACTTCCGACCCGTTACTGGCCTGTTCCCCTAATGGGCCAAATTCGGCCCATGGCTAGAATCGACCCGTTTGTGGCCTGTTAACCCGTTGCGCCATTTCCAGCCCGTCCTATATTCTGGCCCATTAATGACCCGTTATGCCTGTGACAGAATTAAGCCTTTGCTGTCTTCCGGCCTGTTAACGACCCATTACCGTGCTGGCCCGATACCAATTACGCCCATTTACGGCCCATGTGGACCCGTTTATCCGACGGCCCGAGGCCCACCAATTCTACGGGCCGTTGGAGGCCCATTTATCTGACGGCCCATAGGAGACCCATGGATCCTACGGTCTGTAGCAGGGTCAAGGTTACCACGGTCCGTATATGGCCCATGGTTGTTGCGGCCACTAGCAAACCAAGGAAAAAGAAGACTAGGAAATAAATAAGCCCGAAACTAATGCTAGGCAATTAAGGCGATTGCACAGTTTACATCCACTGGGCATCAAAGTTCGCCACCAGTGCAAATATAGGGAAAACCCAACACTATACAAAAATGGCTTGCTGTTTTCTTCAGCTGGTGGCTGCACGTTAAGAACAAATTTTGTATCGCAACAAAACAAATTACAACCATAAAACAAAAGGAAGGTTGGCATAAAAGTTAACAATCTTGCAGATATATGCACCACCAGAAGTTCAGAAGCTCAGTTCATTTGACCTGACTGTTATGTTTTCATGCCGTATTGTCTGATGGAGCACCATAACCTTTGCCTTCATTTCTCCTAGGCTCCTGAACAACATAGCAAATGTATGATAGTATGGTTTCAAAACCATGCATATCTTTACGACATCGAACAATGGTTGTCCTTGTTTCACAAAGGGTCTCTGTTAGGGAATAGGCTTGTGTCTGGAGCGCATATATAACATTGTTTTGAGCTTGCATATCTTGATCATGAGGCAGTTTGGACGAGATTGCCTTAACAACCAACCCAATATTACGCAGGAACGTGCTTTTGGCACTGTTAGTGGACAGGTACTGACCCACTGCAGCAAGAGGTGACATTGTGGTTATAGTTGCCTGGTCACCTTCAGAAGCTGGCGGTTCCACCATTTTTTCCATAGCTTGCTGAAAATTTGAGTTTTTACATTAGTAGTACCAGAAAGAAGATACTAAGGAGGCAACAAAACCAAACAAAATAGCTTTGGTCTATATACAGAACTTATTTTGGTGAACCCGTGTAAAATATTAGTTGTATTGTACTGCAAAGTACATAATAAAACCAGGTTCCAAACATATGACCATGTACCCTGGCTAATGTATTGTCTATTTCTTCACATTGTATTGGCAGCTAAGGATAAAGAGACAAAGTTTATAATACGGTAAGCATAGTATGGCATCATTCATATCACAAAACAACTGAGAACAGACAAACATGCAATTGTAACGTTGTGTGGGCAAGCCAGCACGGAACTAGATTACAGATCAAGATCAAAGGAACATCACTCCTCTCTTTTAAACCTTGTAAGGTGCAATGATACGCTAAGACAATTGTGTATAAAATTGAAAAGAGTAATAGACATTGGCTGCAAACCATGCAGTTCAATGCACGAGTCAGAGTAAGTAGAAGTTAAAAGGCATGAGGATTAAGGACTTACAACAACGGCTTTGACTGGCGTAGTCATGCCCTTCATCTTACTGGTGTGACAGTCCTTAAAGATTTCCACAGCATTTGGTTCAGGTACTTGTAACATCCCAAATTTTCAATTTGGAATGTTATACATAGGTCATCATATGCATATCATATTTTATTTGCATTTTGGTTTTGTGATCCTAAAATTCCTAAACAACTCAAGGACCCATGGAGAGAGTTGGGGATTTTATTATTTTCATATTTGAAAATTTTCTCAAATATTGAGAAGTGGATCACTTTGGTTTTAATTATTTTTCTCTCCAAAAATATTTCCAATATATAAAATAAATGAGAGGAGATAATATGACTTCTCCAAAATAAAAGAAATATTGGAGGAAAATATTAAAATCAAATAATAATTTTATTTGGATGTTATTGCTATTTTATTTGAATTAGAAAAATATGCATTTTTTTTGAAAATTGCATTTTTAGGCCAAGAAAATGTTCACTAAGTTCTAAATATTTTATTTAGACGGTGAAAATTGTTTTTGGCATTTATAGAAATTTTTTATATTTATTTAGCATTTTTCTCGGCAGAATTTTATTTAAAAGAAACTCCCGCACCGAACTAGGCCGAAGCCCAGCCGGCCCGTCGCGCGCCACCGCCTTCCCCCGCTCGCCCGCGTGCCCGAGCCGGACTCCGGACAGAGTCCGGGATGCCCCCGCCGCCGCGGCTTGCCTCCTCCCCCAAGTCGGACCCCCTCCCCCTTTATATGCCGCCGCCGCCCCTCCTCTCCTCGTCCCGAACCCCGAGCCGCGCCGCAACCACCGCCGCCGCGTTGCTTCGCCGCCCTCGCTGCTGGCGCGGCCGCCCCGCGCCGCGCCGTCTCGCCGGACTCGCCCCGCCACTGTTGGATCCAAGCCGCCGCCGTTTTTTTTGGTTTAGGTAAAAACCAATTTTTTTTAAACCCTAGATTAGTTTTTTTTCTCTTTTAGATCGGTTCGGTTTTCTCGGTTTAGTTCATTTGCGATTGTTCGTTCGTTCATTCGATTTAACGAACGATTTCGCCCGTTCGTCTCTGTCAGCGGACGTTCGTGCGATAGATTTTTCTTTTTCTGTTATTTTTCAGCCAGGGACCTATCCGTGATTATTTTTATCGCAGATTTGCCCCTGATCTTCAAAACCCCGCCGTTTCTAAACCGTTTGTCCAAATCCAGTGAAACCAACGCCAAAATCTTCATCTCGAACCCCTCTTTCTGTTTAAACAACTTGAACATGGTTTCGACAATTTAAAATTTGGTTTGAAGCAGATTTGAATTCGAAGTTTTTTTGATCGTAGTTTCAGTTCCGTAGCTCCGATTCGATTGATTCTTTTTGCAGAATCTCTTCAGCTGAATTTTCAGATTTGATCTTTTTATTTGAGTTTTACCCATGCACCATTGCTTGAGTGCTTCTGTATGCTATTGTTTTTTTGTGATAGAATTCCCGGAGTGCGAAGCATGCTACTATGAGTCTCTAGGGTTTGCGGATCGTCAGCAAGGCAAGTAACACATTGATCATACTCTTTTCATACCCAATTTTTATGCATTAGTTACAATCCTCAAACACTGCATGATTAGGATGTGATTAACTTGTGGGTACTGGGAAGTAGATGATGAGGTAGAACCTATTACCTGTTCTACTATCAAACCCTTGTGAGTTACTTATACGTTATGCTTGTATTGCCATGCTATGCTCGTAGACGTGGATTGGGTTTGAGTGTATCCATGACAAATGTGAGAATGGTAATTAATGGTTAACTTAAGGTGGCTACTTAAATACACATCTGGTTGGATTGGTTGCGGGCACCTGGGGATATACTAGTGCTGTCCTTTTTGGTTCGCCACCCAGGCTCAAAGGGATCATAAGATTATTCATGCTGGAAACTTCCGTGTGCAGCCACAAGCTATTATGGGCTCTAGCATATTTGAGTATGTTGCATGACCTCTTTCAGTGGTGGGCTAGCAGATGTAGGGGAAAGTAGGTGTAACTGTCCACCCAGAGTAAAGAGTTAATGCTTCTGAAAGACTGTGTCTCGGTCATCCGTTTCTCAAACACCATGTAGTGTGAGAAATCCAACGGAGGAGATCGAGTCTTGTGGGGAAAAGTGCACAAACCTCTGCAGAGTGTACAAACTAATCATGGTCAGCCGTGTCCCCGGTTATGGACATCTTGAGTATCTGGTTCTTGGATTACCATGTTGATCTCATCACTCTAAATTAATTTGTCGGGTTGCTAATTACTTATTTAATTAGGATTGAGATGGGGATTTACCATTCTCAATGTTATCAACTACCATGATAGTTAAACAAAATATATTCCTTTGATGTAGGAAAAATTGGCTTTTCGCAAAACATTATAACCATAGAGCCTCCACTAGCCATATATGCATGTAGTGATAGCATTTATCTGTTCATTGCTCTACTATGTTATATTGCCAGCATATTCCATGTGCTGACCCGTTTCGGGCTGCAACATCTCATGTTGCAGACTTTTCAGACGAAGAGTAAGGTGCGATAGGTCGTTGTCGTGCACTCAGCTATGCCGTTGGAGTTGATGGACTCACTTTATCTTCCAAGCCTTCCGCTGTTATCTATTTAGATGGCCTTAAGCCATAGTTATTGTAATAAGTTCTCTTTTGAGACATTTGATGTAATAAGTGTGTGATTGCACTCTGTTATACATCCTTCGAGTACTGTGTGTCAGCATTACCGATCTAGGGATGACACTTATGCACAGAGATTTGACCGTTTGAGGTCGGATCGCTACAAGATGGTATCAGAGCACACGCTGATTGCAGGACACGACCACTAATATGAGCCATAGGTCACTCTTCTCTACTCATTTCTGACTCCTCTCCATTTTCTACTCTATAGGATGGCGGACACAAGGAACAAGTTTGCACAACCGGATGAAGACACACCCTTCGGGAGACACTTGAAGGAAGTCACTAGGTACGTGAACATCGGAATACCAAGCTTCACCGGGACCTACACCACCACTTTACCAGAAGAGGAGCGATGGATGATTCGATTTCAAGTTCCAGGAAGGACATTCACGCCAGTTACTGAGCCCATAGAGTTTTCCTTTGATGCACCAACCTGGAGTTTAGGAAAGAGCATGGCAGCCCACATCACCATGGGACGCATCGGTGAAGTTTATCACAAGGATCTTAAGGACACCATCTACCAGATATGTGGGGGCCGAGATGAGCAATGGGTGATGATCAGCACCAGGAGGGACAGGTCCATTGCAGCCTTCATCCAGGAGTTAAACCAGCACATTCGTCGCCAGGAGAACCAGATGTGCGCGAGCATGATAGATCTGAAGAAGGTGATGACCAGGAACATGGAACTAGAAGAGGAACTCAAGTCGACACGCGGCGGTTATGAGGAGGAAATCGCAATACTAGTGGAGAAGAATGACGACCTGACAAGGAAGCTAGGAGTATTCATGGGAGACCCCGCGCCAGGAGGAGATGACGACGATCCCGAGGACTACATCATCATCGACGACACCGACTCCGACCCCAACAGTAGTGATGATGATTATGAAGACGAAGCTGGAGCGGATATCATGGAGTCTTCCACCGATCAAAATTTCTAGTAGACCACCATATTATCAGTAGCATTCCCCCATGTATATAGTAGTAGTCCGAGCACTTTTGTAACGATAGTTAGATCATTTGTATGCCCTTGTTTGAATTGATTGGTGTGATATGAATGTGTTTGTCTCATGTGCATATGGGTAGTGCTTTCTCATTAGACCTCACTCTATTCTAATCTCTCCCTTCTAAACCCATCAGATGCCTCCAAGACGTGACCCCGGATTTGTCTTCCCACCGGAGATCACCCAGTTGATCCAACAGCAGAATACCTTGATAAAGCAACAAGTTCAGAACCAAGGCAAAAAAAACAACAACAACAACCCAGCGCCACGACCTCCAGTTGACAACTTAGCCCGTTTCCTGAGGTTGCAACCGCCGGTGTTTTCCAGTAGCACCGAGCCAATAGTTGCTGATGACTGGCTACGCAGGATTGGAAGAGAGTTGACCACTGCAGGTTGCACAGATGCTGAGAAGGTGTGTTTTGCCGCACATCAATTGGATGGACCCGCAGCCTCATGGTGGGAGAACTACACAGCCACTTTCCCCATAGCCAATGTCACTTGGGAGCAGTTTTAGCAAGCATTCCGCACTGCTCATGTCTCAACTGGAGCTATGAGCATGAAGAAGCGTGAGTTTCGCAACTTACGCCAGGGAAATCGTACTGTGGGGCAGTACGTGGATGAGTTCAGTAAGTTAGCTCGCTATGCCCCGGATGATGTGGCCACTGATGCCGCGAAGCAGGAGAAGTTTATGGAAGGGTTGAATGATGAGATGAGTATGCAGTTGATGGTAGCGACATTTGTTAACTACCAGGAGTTGGTAGTAAAGGCTCTTATGATTGAAGGGAAGCAGCAAGAGATTGAAAGCCACAAAAGGAAGTATGGACAAGGGAAGTACAATTCAGGAGCACAGCAGAAGCCTCGTTTCACCCAGAACTTGGGAGGATATACCCATAACCATGGAGGCCATACCCACAATGGAGGAAGCTCGCATAACCACAGTGGCCCCAAGAATGGAAATGGGAATGGAGCAGATAGTAATCAGAACCGCTCTAACCCAGCCACACCCGCCAAGAAGGACCAAAGTCACATTACTTGTTTCAAGTGCGGGAAGACTGGACACTGCGCCAATGAGTGTCCTAAACCAAAGAATGTAAATGGCAATGGAAGCTCTGGGAAGAAGCCCAACCCTTTCAGCAGGGGACAAGTGAACCACGTGAACGTGGAGGAGGTTGAAGAGCAGCCAGATGCAGTTATTGGTAAGTTTTTGGTTAAGTCATTTACTGCAATCATTCTTTTTGATAATGGTGCATCGCATTCATACATTTCAAGGGGATTTGTGGATAAGTATAAGTTGCCCACCAAAGTTCTTGGGACCCCTATGTTAGTAAGCTCACCAGGAGCGGAGTATACGCAAGCCAAGGATGTTTTCAGATGCCATTAACCATAGGTAGGCATGTTTTCCCCTCAGACCTGATAATTTTGGAGTCACAGGGATTGGATGTGATACTAGGAATGGATTGGACATCGATGTATGTGGGGAAACATCGATTGCTCCAGTAAGCCAATTCTGCTCACAACCCCGAAGGGAAAAAGGATCAAGTATGTATCCAGGCATGCGCCGAGGAGGACCCAAGTAAATTCTATCTCAGGAGTTGTTCAGGAGGAAGTGCCTGTAGTGAAGGATTATCCAGATGTATTTCCAGAGGAGCTACCAGGCATGCCGCCGGATCGAGACATTGAGTTTTTGATAGAGCTATTGCCAGGCACCGGACCAATATCGAAGAGACCATACCGGATGCCCGCAAATGATCTGGAGGAGATTAAGAAGCAGATTAAGGAGTTATTGGAGAAAGGTTACATTCAACGAAGTTCGTCACCATGGGGAGCCCTAGTGCTTTTGGTTGAGAAGAAGGATGGATCATTGAGAATGGTTATTGATTATCGTGCATTGAACGAAGTGACGATCAAGAACAAGTACCCACTGCCAATGATCAATGATTTGTTTGATCAGTTGCAAGGAGGTAAAGTATTTTCCAAGATCGATCTGCGATCAGGATACCACCAGCTGAAGATCCGAGAATAGGATATACCTAAGACAACTTTCACCACAAGGTACGAGTTATATGAGTATACAGTTATGTCATTTGGATTGACTAATGCCCCTGCCTATTTCATGAGTATGATGAATAAGGTGTTCATGGAGTTCTTGGATAAGTTTGTTGTGGTGTTCATTGATGATATTTTGGTGTACTCGAAGAATGAAGAGGAGCACAAGGAGCATTTGCGTTTAGTTCTCGAGAAGCTCAGGGAACATCAGTTGTATGCCAAGTTCAGCAAGTGTGAGTTTTGGTTGAAGGAAGTTGGATTTCTTGGACATGTTATATCTGGAGAAGGTATAGCAGTAGACCCTACCAAGGTTCAGTCAGTCACCGATTGGCTAGCACCCACCTCAGTAGGAGAGATCCGCAGTTTTCTTGGACTCGCGGGATACTACCGGAGATTCATTAAGAATTTTTCTAAGATTGCGAAGCCCATGACGGAGTTGTTGAAGAAGGACACCAAGTTCAAATGGACAGATGAATGTGAGGCAAATTTTCACGAGCTGAAGAAACGTTTAGTTACAGCCCTAGTGCTGATTCTGCCGGACATACGCAAGGATTTCCAAGTGTATTGCGACGCCTCTCGCTTAGGACTTGGAGGTGTACTTATGCAAGATGGAAGAGTTGTTTCATATGCCTCACGTCAACTTCGACCGCATGAGTTGAATTATGCCACGCATGATTTGGAGTTAGCATCTGTAGTGCATGCGCTCAAGACTTGGAGACATTTTCTCATTGGAAATCATTGTGATGTGTACACGGATCACAAGAGTTTGAAGTACATTTTCACACAGAAGGAGCTGAATCTCAGGCAAAGGAGATGGTTGGAGCTTATAAAGGATTATGATATGAAGTTGCACTATCATCCAGATAAGGCCAATGTCGTAGCAGACGCTTTGAGCCGGAAGAGTTATGCCAATACCCTCGTAAGCGGGGGATTACCAAAGGAGTTAGCCGAAGATCTCAGGGAGCTACGTTTGGAGATAGTTCCTAGAGGTTTTGTTGCAGCGATGGAGGTTCAGTCAACATTATTGGGAAAGATTCAAGAAGCTCAGAAGGATGATAAGGAAATTGCTGAGATAAAGGAGAGGATGAGCAAAGGAAAAGCCAAAGGTTTTCATGAGGATGAGCACGACACCTTGTGGTTTGAGGACCGAGTTTATGTACCCAATAATGCAGAGACCAGGAAGTTGATACTACAGGAAGCTCATGACTCGCCATACTCGATACACCCCGGAAACACCAAGAAGTATTTGGATTTAAAGGAGCGTTTCTGGTGGACTAGTATGAAGAAGGATATTGCCGAGTATGTAGCCGTATGTGATGTATGTCAGAGAGTAAAGGTAGAACATCAGAAGCCAGCAGGATTACTGCAGCCTATGCCGATACCCGAATGGAAGTGGGATAATCTTGGCATGGATTTTATCACCGGATTACCCAGGACCCGATCGGGATATGATTCTATTTGGGTAGTAGTGGATCGCTTGACCAAAGTGGCTCACTTTATCCCAGTGAAAACCACATATACAAGTGCGAAGTTGGCCAAGATATATATGACCAGGATCGTATGTCTGCATGGAGTTTCGAGGACCATCGTATCAGATAGAGTAACACAATTTACTTCAACGTTTTGGCACCAGTTGCACCAGACTTTGGGTGCCAGGCTAGAGTTCAGTACAGCTTTTCATCCGCAGACAGATGGACAGACCGAGAGAGTCAATCAGATTCTGGAGGACATGTTGAGAGCTTGTGCGCTAGATTATGGATCTAGTTGGGATGATAATTTTCCCTACATAGAGTTCTCATACAATAATAGCTACCAAGCCAGTTTGAAGATGGCCCCTTTAGAAGCTTTGTATGGAAGGAGATGCAGGACACCATTAATGTGGGATGAAGTTGGAGACCGTTAGTTGTTTGGACCGGATTTGATCAAAGAATCAGAAGAGAAGGTTAAATTGATCCGAGATAGACTGAAGGTAGCACAGTCCAGACAGAAGAGTTATGCAGACTCAAAACGGAAGGAGGTAGTCTATGAAATCGGAGACAGAGCATATCTTCGTGTGTCACCTCTGCGAGGAGTTAAACGCTTTTGTGTCAAGGGAAAGTTAGCCCCGAGATTTGTAGGACCATACCGAGTTTTGGAACGTATGCGAGAGGTGGACTACAAGTTGGAGTTAAACGCTTTTGGAGTTACCCGAAGGAATGTCAGGAGTTCACGTTTCCCAGCTGAAGAAGTGCCATGCGGAGATGGCCAATATTCCTATGAGAGATATAGTGCCCCTGGAAACAATTCAGTTGGATAGTGATCTGACCTTCGAGGAGAAACCAGTCAAGATTCTCGAGTTTGCCAGCCGAGTTACCCGCAGCAAGGTTATCAAGTTTTGCAAAGTTCAGTGGAGCCACCATACCGAGGATGAAGCCACCTAGGAACGAGAGGATGATCTACGGAAAGACCACCCACACCTATTTTCTAGCCAACCCGAATCTTGAGGACGAGATTCATCTTAAGCGGGGTAGGTTTGTAACATCCCAAATTTTCAATTTGGAATGTTATACATAGGTCATCATATGCATATCATATTTTATTTGCATTTTGGTTTTGTGATCCTAAAAATCCTAAACAACTCAAGGACCCACGGAGAGAGTTGGGGATTTTATTATTTTCATATTTGAAAATTTTCTCAAATATTGAGAAGTGGATCACTTTGGTTTTAATTATTTTTCTCTCCGAAAATATTTCCAATATATAAAATAAATGAGAGGACATAATATGACTTCTCCAAAATAAAAGAAATGTTGGAGGAAAAATATTAAAATCAAATAATTATTTTATTTGGATGTTATTGCTATTTTATTTGAATTAGAAAAATATGCATTTTTTCAAAATTGCATTTTTAGGCCAAGAAAATGTTCACTAAGTTCTAAATATTTTATTTAGACGGTGAAAATTGTTTTTGGCATTTATAGAACTTTTTTATATTTATTTAGGATTTTTGTCGGTGGAATTTTATTTAAAAAAAAATTCCCGGACCGAACTAGGCCGAAGCCAAGCCGGCCCGTCGCGCGCCACCGCCTTCCCCTGCTCGCCCGCGTGCCCGAGCCGGACTCCGGCCGGAGTCCGGGATGCCCCCGCCGCTGCGGCTTGCCTCCTCCCCCAAGTCGGACCCCCTCCCCCTTTATATGTCGCCGCCGCCGCCCCTCCTCTCCTCGTCCCGAACCCGCGTGCTCAGGTTTTATCCGACTTATTTGACGCTTTGGCAGCGCTGCTGGCGGAAGTTAACCCGGTGAATCAGGATGAGCATAACGCGGAAATCGCGAAGGTGAAGGATCAGATAACTCAAGCCAAGGCAGACCTGGCAGCTGAGGATACCAGGATGGCTGCAGAACGGGCCGAGTTGGATGCACAGGCTTACCGGCTTATGTTAGATCAGAGCGCGTCAAATGATGTCATGAGGAGAAGGTACCGATCTCACCTACCTCTGGTTATGAGGCAAGGAATCTCTTTAACACACCAGGAGCAGGAACCAGTAATCAGCCAGTGGTAAACCGGGTGGAGGCACCTGGAACAGGGGCACTGGTTCAGCCGCGCCCGATGGATCAGCCTCGTCAGAACAATGTCCTGCCACAGCACATCCCAACACCACCGGGTCATTACTCTAACCCGTTGGATAACATTGTTGCCGCCGCTTCACGATTAGCAGCTCTCCCGATCAAAGGCGAGTCCCCAGTAGCGGTCGAGACACGACGGTCTAGAGAGCTCCTTCAGACAGCCTTGACTCAGCAGCAGGCTTATTCGTACAGCCACGAGAGGATTCATTCCACTCCCCGTTCAAGTCGGAGTTACAGCAGGCATATGGATGAACCGGCCGTGTCGAGCAGTGCGCGGAATCGTAATCCGCCTCGTGGCCATAACCAGGCGGGTGGCGGTGTTGATGCTCAGGACGTGGTGGATCGTGCTAGGGCACGTCGAGAGGCCGAGTTAGCGGCGCAGCACGCGACCCGTCAACTTACTCCGGTTCATCCAACAACTTCGGTGGAACCAGGGGTTACTTCCAGTTCTTTGGGGGAGCCGTGTCTCGTCCCGGCGCTATGCAATGTACGACTGCCCAAGGATTTCAAGGGCCCACGTAAAGTGCCGAATTACACTGCCGATTTATCCCCCGAGTCATGGGTCGAAAGCTATGAGATGGCAATGGAGATGCTGGATGTGGATGATGCGACATGTGCTAAATATTTCACCATGATGTTGGAGGGAACAACTTGCACTTGGTTGAAAACTTACCAGCTAATTCCATTGGGTCATGGGCCGAGTTAAGGGCCCGGTTCATTCAGAATTTCAAAGACACGTGCAAATAGCCCATGTCAATTGTGGACTTAGCTGCCTGTGTCCAAGAGGAAGGGGAGTCAACAACCCATTGGGTGCGCCGGGTCTCAGAGATTTTGCATTCATCGGACCGCATCAACGCTGATACAGCAGTTTTAACGTTGGAAGGAAACTGCCGGTTTGCGCCTCTGAAGTTAAAATTGGGACGGCTCAAACGTCACTGCAATGACATGGGGACACTCATGGCAGCTCTGGTGAAGTATGCTGACTCTGATAGTACCAAGGACCCTGAATCTGACGATGACAAGACAGGAAAGGGAAAGAAGAGCGGCAACACCAAAGGGCAGCAACATAACCCGGCAGGTCATGGAAATAGCGGTAAGCGTAAAGCGGATGACAGTTTAGATTTTGTGGCTAATACCAACACGCAGGATATTGGTCAGCGTCGTAAGGGTAAACAGCCCCCGCGTGGTGGAGGATCAGGTCCCAATCCTGAGTGCCCGTCTCACCTGTTAAACCAGCCTTGCCCAAAGCACGGGTCGCGGGAAAAGCCAGCAACGCACCTCTGGAAGGATTGTTTTATTATGCGGGAGTTAAAAAATTCAGATTTTTTCCGGTATGATCACGGATGGGCCGGCGGTTCAGGCCCTGGATCTCATGGGGCGGGTTATGGTGGAGGCAGTTCCAGTTCAGGATTTCATGGTAATCAAAGCGGACAGGGCAATCAAGGCAACCAGGGCAACCAGGGTGGTTATAATCATCAGGGGAATCAGCAGCAACAGCAGCAGTCGGGTTACCAGAGCAACCCAAAGCAGTTGAATAGTGGGCAGTACCATGTGTTCACCACTAGCCTGTGCAAACGTGATCAGAAGCTTCATAAAAGGGCAGTGAACTTCGTTGAATCGGTGGTGCCCCGTTACTTGCGCTGGTCTGAACAACCCATTGTGTGGAGTCAAGAGGATCATCCACCCCGGGTTGATAATCCGGGTCATCTAGCATTGGTGGTGGTGCCTCAGGTTGGAGGATATAAGTTCACCAAGGTACTCATGGATGGAGGGAGTAGTATCAACATCCTTTATTATGAAACCTTCCATCGCATGGGGTTAACAGATAAAAATCTTAAACCGTCAAACACTCTCTTCCATGGTGTGGTGCCTGGTAAATTGGCGTATCCAGTTGGCAAGATAGCGCTGGAGGTTGCTTTTGGAGATGAGCATGACTCAAGATCAGAAACAGTGACCTTTGAAGTGGTGAAGATCAAGAGCCCATATTATGCCCTGTTTGGTCGGCCGGCTTATGCCAAGTTCATGGCAAGGCCCTGTTATGTTTATCTGTAGCTCAAGATGCCGGGTCATAAGGGGACCATCACAGTACATGAAAGCCGTAAGATCGCTTTGGAATGTGAAGAAGGTGATGCAGCTTATGCTGAGTCGGTTTGGGCAATAGAGGAGTTGAAGTTCTACAAGGACAATGTTGATCCGGCAGATATGACTTCTTTGAAAAAGCCAAGTACAGAGCACGATCCGGCTTGAAGTTTAAATCGGCTGATGAGACTAAGCTAGTTGATTTTGTTCCTGGCGATTCATCCAAGCAGTTTAGTATCAGCGCTAACTTGGATCCGAAATAGGAAAGCGCGCTCATCGAGTTCATCCGTGAGAACCAGGACATCTTTGCATGGAAACCTTCTGACATGCCAGGTGTACCGAGGGAACTCGCTGAGCACACTCTTAATGTTGATCCCAAGTTTAAACCGGTCAAGCAGTTTCTCTGCCGCTTCAATGAAGGGCGCAAGGCTATTGGTGAGGAGGTAGCCAGGCTCTTGGTGGCAGGGTTTATCATTGCAGTATTTCATCCTGAGTGGTTGGCTAATCCGATGCTAGTACTCAAGAAGAACGACACTTGGCGTATGTGTGTGGACTACACAGATTTGAACAAGGCTTGTCCAGCAGATCCTTTTGCTCTCCCTCGTATTGATCAAATCATTGATGCTACGGCGGGTTGTGAGCGTTTGAGCTTTCTGGATGCTTACTCCGGTTATCATCAGATCAAAATGGTAGTTAAGGACCAGGAGAAGACAACTTTTATAACTCCCTTTGGAGCCTTCTACTATGTGTCTATGCCTTTTGGGCTTAAGAGTGCCCAGGCGACTTACCAGCGCTGTGTGCAGAATTGTCTTCATAATCAGATCGGGCGCAATGTTCATGCCTATGTGGATGATATTGTGGTGAAATCCAGAAAGGAAGAGACATTGATAGATGACTTGAAGGAGACTTTTGATAACCTCCGAGTTTATAAGATGATGCTTAATCCGGCCAAGTGTGTCTTTCATGTACCGGCAGGCTAGCTTTTGGGCTTTCTGGTGTCTAACAGGGGCATTGAAGCTAATCCGAAGAAAATCAAGGCTATTACTTCCTTGGCTAAACCGAAGTGTATCAATGATGTTCGACGACTGGCAGGCCGGATTGCAGCCTTAAGCCGGTTTATCAGTCGCCTTGGGGAGAAGGCTATCCCTTTATATCAGGTGCTGAAGAAGACGGATAACTTCGTCTGGAGTGATGCTTCCAATGAAGCGTTTGAGGACTTAAAGCGGCAGCTAGCCGAACCGCCTGTCCTTGCTGCTCCTGTTGATAAAGAACCCTTATTGTTATATGTGGCTGCTAATGCCTGGGCTGTTAGCGTGGCTATTGTGGTGGAGCGCAAGGAGGCCAGAAAGGAGTATCCGGTTCAACGGCCGGTTTATTATATCAGTGAGGTGCTTATTGAGTCCAAGCAGAGGTACCCACATTGGCAGAAGCTGATGTATGGAGTTTTCATGGCGAGCCGGAAGCTTAAGCAATATTTCCAGGGTCATCCCATCACTGTGGTCAGTTCTGCTCCTTTGGGGGATATAATCCAGAACAGGGAAGTAACTGGCCGGGTTGCCAAGTGGTCCATTGAGCTTGGACCTCATGGGTTAAAATATATGCCTCGGACGACAATCAAGTCCCAAGCGTTGGTGGATTTCATCAATGACTGGACAGAGTTACAGGCGCGAGAAGAGAAGCCGGATCATACTTATTGGACTATTCATTTTGATGGGTCCAGGCAATTGGAGGGCTCGGGGGCTGGAGTCGTATTAACTTCCCCACGAGGTGATAAGTTTTGTTATGTTCTCCGTTTAATGTTCCCTTGCACTAACAATGCAGCTGAATATGAGGCTTTACTCCATGGTCTTCGAATGGCTAAAGAGATGAATTTAAGCCGGGTTAAGTGCTTCGGTGACTCGGACCTGGTGGCTCAACAAGTGTCTGGTACTTGGGATTCCAAGGACCCGCTCATGGCAGCATATCGTCGAGAGGTGGATATTGTTGCAGGTCATTTCTAAGGTTATCAGGTTGACCATGTGGACCGGCGAAAGAACGAACCGGCGGACGCTTTAAGCCGTCTGGGTTCCCAACGTAAACCGGTTCCACCCAATGTTTTCCTGGATGTTTACATAGCCCGTCGGTCAAGCTACCTACAAAGGAGGATTTGGCTGTTCCTGATCCGGAGGCTCAGCTGGTGGCAGCTCTTCATATCATCCCGGATTGGACGGTCCCATATTTGGCGTACATGAACCGGGGCGAGTTACCGGAGGATGAAACTTTGGCCAGGCAGATAATTCGGCGGTCCAAGTCAATGACTATTGTCAATGGATAATTACATCATTGCAGTGTGACAGGGGCGTTTCAGCGTTGCGTGTCTCCTGAAGAAGGCCGTGAGATTTTGCGGGAGATCCACGAAGGAGATTGTGGTCACCACGCCCCTTCAAAGTCTCTGGTGGCCAAGGCTTTTCGTCACGGTTTCTGTTGGCTGACGGCTCATGCCGATGCCGAGGACTTGGTCAAAAAATGTGATGGCTGTCAAAAATTCTCACGCCGTGCTCATGTATCGGCTCAAGAGCTGAGGATGATTCCAATCACTTGGTCGTTTGCGACTTTGGGGCTGGATATGGTTGGGCCCTTTAAGAGATCTAAGGATAAGAAGACCCACCTTCTAGTGGCAGTTGATAAGTTTACTAAGTGGGTGGAGGCAGAGCCAGTTAGTAAGTGTGACACAGCTACGGTGGTTCAATTCATCAAGAAGGTGATTTTCCGGTTTGGCTTTCCACACAGCATTATAACTGATCATGGCACTAATCTATCCAAGGGTGCTATGAAAGAATTTTGTCAACGAGAGCACATCCAACTTGACGTGTCATCAGTGGCCCACCCCCAATCTAATGGTCAAGCGGAGAGAGCCAATCAAGAGATTTTGAGAGGCATCAAGCCCCGGATTATGGTTCCCCTGCAGAGGACGCCGGGTTGTTGGGTGGAAGAGTTACCTTCCGTGTTATGGAGCATTAATACCACCCCCAACAGATCTAAGGGTTACACGCCTTTTTGCATGGTTTATAGAGCAGAGGCGGTTCTCCCTAGTGACATCCATCATGACTCGCCTCGTGTAGTGGCCTATGTCGAAGCTGACAATAAGAAGGCACGATAGGAAGCACTTGACCTGTTAAATGAGGAGCGTGACATTGCAGCAGCTCGTTCGGCGATTTACCAGCAAGATCTGCGTCGCTATCACAACCGCCGGGTTAGAACCAGAACTTTTCAGGAGGGCGATCTGGTGCTCCGACTCATCTAGGATCAGACTGATATGCACAATTTATCCCCGCCTTGGGAAGGACCCTTTGTGGTCAGCAAGAATCTGCATGACGGGTCATACTACCTTATCGATGTTCGAGAGCACAAAGACTCACGTAAATCGGAGGAGGAGACCCACCGGCCGTGGAACATCGCTCATCTTCGGCCTTACTATACCTAAGCCACAGGCTCTTCTTATGTACATAGTTATGACAATGTATATATTATGATCAATATAATAAACCGGAGCCTCAGCTAAAGCGGGGTATCTGTTGTTTTTCTTACATCATGTGCGGTTACATGGGAGCTTCTGTTTACAAAGCGGAGTTCTGTTTACCCATTGATCCGTCTTACAAAGCCATATATATATATAATCACTTGGGGGCTTGGTCGTATTCGAATCATAGCTACACCTCTTGATCGGCGTAAGGCCACCAGGGAAATCACTTGGGGACTTGGTCGTATTCAAACCATAGCTACACCTCTTGATTCTCTCAAGGCCAAAAAGAAATAAATTCGGGGCCAAAGAGAGTGTTGCAAAAGCACAACTCAAACATAGGCACCCACTGAGAACAACTCAAAATATTGCTTGGGGGCTCTTGCTTCTCAAAGAACAAAGAGTCTACGCCCTTGTAATAGGCTATCAAGCCAGGTTTGGAAGCCAGGTGTATTCACCTAAAACCCCGGGTTATCCTGCCTCTTTAAGTAAGCCACTCCGTCCAGGTAATCCTGGTATGACCCGCCGAACGTTTGACAAGTCAATCCCTGAACTTGTCAAAGTTAAGACGACGATTGGTTAATGTGAGGTCCATCTTAAAAGGCTTTGTAAAATGGTTTAACTCAGTGGCCTGGCAGCCCATGAAAATCCTCGAATTTGGGCCTGGCAGCCCATGAAAAGCCTCGCATGCTCTTTTTTGCTTTATTTGCCAAGTTTTTCTCCTTTGATGAGGTTTATAATATTTTATGATAGACCGGCGTTTATTGACCTGGCTTGGCTTTCAACTACAAGTTTTCAGTACATGATCAATTATAATCCGGCATTTATTAACCCGGTCTGGTTTCGACTATAAGTCGCCAGTGTTATATATGGTTAATCCGGTGTTTATCACAACCCGGTACGGTTTTATCATAAACCGGCACAATATGGAAGGAGTTATCAGTACTCAAGATTGGGGTTATCACCCTTACTACAATAAAGTTGGCCAACCAACGATGTGATTCAATGTCACAGGTATCATCTATTTCATATTTGATTATTTTCACATACAGCCTTGGTTATAAACCCTGGCTATATATTTGGGCATCATGACCCGTCCGGCGGTAAACCGCCAGGACACTTTCAACTTCTTGTATGCAGGAACAGCTTGAATAAACCGCTATGGATTATGAACATATCCTAAGCATGGTGGATTAACAGTGTCAGGCAAAATAAATATGCACGATGGCATAGCAGACCAAGTGTTTGAACTAGCCTATTACAAGGCGCTTTAATGCCCAAAAGGATAATTGTTTTCAGCAAGTGTTGCCGTACGCAGAAGGCTAAACCGGCCTCCGGATCATGACTCATCACCAGGCTGACTTGACGGCTGCGGATCACCTTGCGCCGGTTCATCCTCCTCCTCTCTACCCAGTGGCTGAAAGTCAATGGTTGCCCAATTGATCCCAGATAGAGCTTGGAATACAGCTTCATCGCTTATAAGTGTGGACGGTTCAACGTCAGGGGCATAGGTATGCTTACGGATTGGCGGGATATGATTTTGAGCGTCCGGAGTTGGTGCAGCAACCCGTTTGTTGTTGTCGTCATAAATGGCATGATAGTATGACAGATCAGTTTCTTCAGCCAATTGGCAAGCCAGTGGATGCACTTCTTTGGTTATGGCTCGGAGGGCATCATTGTCAAAATCTAATCCGTCTTCCTTTAAGCTTGGATACCCTTTACCCACATCCACCGGATCAAGATCAGGCACCCATGCTTTAGCCCGGGTTAGCGCGGTCAGAGCACCTGCCCTTGCAACCGATCTTTTTAACTCTTCAACTCGGGCAGGCAGCATTGACAACCGTTGTAAGGTTTCCTTGATTAAGGTTTGGGCGGCTTGTTGTGAGAAACAGTGCAGATGATCCATTGCACGCCGGTATATAATTGTTCTATCAGAGTATAGGCAGCCTTCAATTTCTTCCGCATGTCAGCACCCAGATGGGTAATGCGAGTTCCTGCATCATTATGAGCATCAGTAAACCGACAGCTGATAGGTTAATATATGTTAACAACCTAAAGTGACGATACTTACCAAACACAGCAGTGGTCATAGCATTTATCTGCCGGTTTAAGCCGTTCAGTTCTTCTATCACCGGTTTAAGGGCTGCTTCTGCATCCGCAACCCTTTTCTGCAAAGTGGATTTCTCTATATCCCAATTCACCCGCTCCTTCTTGAAATTTTCCTTCAGCTTCTCCATGGCTGATAAGGCACTGGTCAGCTCATTTTTGGCTTTGGAGGTTTCTGCTTGCTGGGACTTGATTTTTTCTTGAAGATCAGCGGTTTGGGCTTCTTTTTTGCTCAGCTCAGCCTATAAGAGACAGACATATCATGAGTTGTCAATACATATTTGAAGTACCAAGCACATAACAAGTTATACACTTGGTACTTGGGGGCTAATGCCTATTTGCTTGTTATCAGAAATTTTTACAAAGTCCCAAGCACAATACAAGTATTATTCTTGGCACTTGGGGGATAATGTATATTTGCTCAAAGTAAACAGTGGTAAAAGTCCCGGTTCAGCTTGGAAAGATAAACCGGCACTTGGGGACTACACAGGCGAAAGTGACAAGATTATTATTCTAAAGTCCCGGTTCATCTTAATAAGTTAAACCGGCCCTTGAGGGCTACGCAAGCAAAGTTGAAATATTTTAGAAGTCTCGGTTTAGATTGATATCATAAACCGGCCCTTGGGGGCTACTGGAGTTAACATTTGGACAAAAGAGGAACATATATGCAGAGTTCAGCGGCAGTTACCTCATATCATTCTTTCATCAAGTTCACTAAGCCGGCTTCATAGTCGCGGCTTGTGTACAGATGGTTCAAGAAGCCAGAGTGAATATCTTGGGCGTTGAGATGGGCGTAGCTTGACAGATCTGTATTCCACTTGCCTTTGTTCAGGACAGAAGCTTCTTCCTTGGCACTATGCTTTGATAAAGCGACAAGATTGCCAGGGGTGGTATGACCGAAGCTGGTAATCATAACATCATCCGCCTTGTCATCAGCAGCCTTCACTGGGCTTGACGGTTTATCAGTTTCTCGGACCGGGCTTGTCGGTTTATTGGACTGGCCTGTTGGGTCAACCTCCACTTGTTCAACAACAAAATCATAATCTTGCGGCGACGGGTCATTAAGCATGGCGTCAGCATTTGTATCCTCCGGATCTGGAGTTTTTTCCAGTTCAATAGCTACATTGTCGTCAGCCTGTTTATTTAGCCGGGCCTTCTTGCTGGGTCTAGGTTTGGCACTGAAGAAAACAAAACATAAAGGTCAATACATCGGACAAATATAATATATCAAGGATAAAATTAAAAACATAAATCACCCAGGAACCGTCTTGAGGGGTGGAAGTTGTGTGGCCGTTGACTCGCCAGAGGATTAATGAGGGGTTCCCTGATAATTCGAATCAGACGGATTAAGAGGCTGTCGGAAACAACCCGCCTTGGGGCAAGAAGTATCAGGAATATAAGAGACCTCTGATCGACGTTTCCGGACTGGAGTGTTCGGTAAACCGGCGAAGGTAACTACCTGGCCACTGTGTCGGGTTGTGCGGCGAGCTTCGTGTTGCTGCTTCTTCAAAAGAAAGTTTGGGTCCAAGTGAGATAGGGGGTGAGAAAATCTTACTTTCCGGTTTGCTTGACGGATTTTCTGTGTTGGCAGAGGATCTAAACCGGAGGAAAGAATAATTACCTCTACATCGTCAGCATGGCTGCCTTCAACGTCATCCTGATAATAGTCATTGTCAATGAGGTGTATGAAAAAAGAGCCAGGAGAATCAAGTTCTACCTCTGATTTCGGATTATCCAGATCATCATCAGCATTTGGTTCAGAGGACTCAGTGGTTTTCTTCTTTGCAGGTTTTTTAGTAACGTTGGTCTTAGGGCGAGGTGTCTTCGCTGGTTTATCCTGTGGTTTCTTCTTCCAGAACGGATCATCGCCCTGTCAAAGATGGACAAATTTTGAGAGAGTATTTAAAAGGATCAAGCTAAAACAAAAAGTTATATGATTCTTACAGCTGGCAGCTTATTGGAAGTGCAGAAAGGACTTAACCCGGTCTTGCTACAGACAGTATTTTCTTGACAGACTCAATAACTTCAGCCTCTGTTAACTGAATGTCAATATGTCGTTGAGGATCTTTCAAACTCCCTGTGTATTCGCACATTAAACCGGGGCGCCGGCTTAAAGGCAGAATGCTCCAGGATATCTAGCAGCGAACAAAGTTGACACCTGTTAAACCGTTCGCCATAAAGGCTTTGAGCTTTGAGAGTTGAGGTGCGTAGTTGGACTGTTCCTTTGCAGTCAGCCTCTGAGGAAATGGATGTGTGTTGCTAAGCCGGCGAGGACGATAACCCGGCAGAGGATTTTCATCAGTTGGAGACGTATCTCGGCAACAAAACCAAGTCTGATTCCAGTCCTTGGGGTGACTATGAAGCTTGGAGTGAGGGAAGCTGACATCTTTCCTCTTTTGAATAGCCATTCCACCAAGTTCAGTGTTGGGTACGTCTGTAAACTCTGTATGACGGTTCAAATAGAAGAAATCCCTAAACAGTTTAACTGTGGGCTCCTCTTGAAGATAAGCCTCGCAAAATACTTGGAAATTGCAAACATTGGACACAGAGTTTGGTCCAATGTCCTGAGGATGGATTTGGAAGCTAGCAAGTACTTCTCGGAAGAATTTTGATCCAGGAGGGCTAAACCCTTGTCCCAGGTGATCAACAAACACAACTACTTCTCCATCCTTGGGCTCAGGAGGATTTTCTGGACCAGGGACCCTCCAGTGGATACCTTCTTTCTTTGCTAAAGCGCTGGTTGCGACACAGCCCTCTAATTGTTCTTCTGTAACCCGGGAAGGGACCCAGTTACAAGCATAAAATTGCTTGGCCATTTCAATGAAAAGCTGGAAAAAGATCAATGCCGGTTTAAGATTTATGACGGACAAGCATAAAGCGACGCAAGATCAGAAGCAGAAACAGAGGCGTATACACATTGTTAAACCAGAGTCTGACATTGTTAAACCGGCGTCTGACATTGGAGGAGTTACAAAGATAAACGAATTGGCGATTTAAGAGGGGACTAATGGTACCTGCTGGATTATTATTTTCTAAAAAGTTAAACCGCCTACATTGGTATGGAAGGGACAGATCTCAAATATCTAAGCAAGGAAAAAAACAAGTTTCACAGATTGATATGGTAATTTCAGATCTGCAGTGTATCAATAAATCAAAATATATTCAGACTTAAAATACAGGTGTTTAAGTAGTTCATCAGATCCAGATGAGTTTTTCTATGTGAGGAAGATGTTCTAAGGATGAAAAAGGGGATTACAACTACAACTGCATAATGAAATGTCGGATCTGAGATCGCCGCTTATACTACGGAGATGAACAGAGAAGAACAGCTTCGAGCTTTGATGAACACCGAAACCCTAATGGCGGATCTGGAACAAGGAAAAGCGAGACTTACTGTTGCTGATAGAATAGCGAAGGCGCGCCGCGTTTTTCTGGTACGTTCAGGTTGATGCAGCGGCCGGAGATGAGGTCGAGGGCGGAGCTTGACAACGGCGGCCGCGCGTGAGGGTCAGGTCGGTGCAAGGAGGAAGAATAAGTGAGAGAGGCACGGGGGGAATATGAAAAGGACCCCCGGTCTTATTTATAAGGCGAAGGGATAAGTGACAGGCGCGAAAACCGAGGAGCCCAAAAGTTGGATATGTGACAGAGCTATCGCCTTGATTGTCGGAGGCTCATTAATGGAGGTGAGATATAAACAATTTTTAATAACACGTGACGTCATGGCAGTTTATTATGATCTTGGAAGATGACGTCATGGCGGTTTACAAGATTTATGTGAAGGTGCTGAAGGAGGAATTTTCTTAAGTGTTGAAGATTGACATGAACATGTTCAAATCAATCTGGGGCCTAATGTTGGGGATATTACTACTGAGTATAAACCCGCCAGGAGAGGCCGGGTTATCCCCATAATGAGTTAATCATATTTGAAGCCCATGAAGACAAGGAGTGTGACGCTTTACGGGGGAGACTTAACATGAAGGCCCAGGGCCCAAAGGCGGATTAGGGCCCGTAGACATAAACCGCCATACGATGTGTAACTTGTGTTGTAGGATAGGGAAAGGTAGAAACCGAGCCGGACACGTTTATGAGCCGGCTCGGGATTCTATAAACCGCCGGGCGTCAACCTATGTATATAAAGGGACGACCCGGCGGCGGTTTAGGGACAAGAAACAACAACTCGAGAGCCAGGCATAGTGGATTCGCTCCCTGGTCATCGAAACCCTAGCAATGGATTAGGCCTTTACCTTCACCGCAAGGGGCCGAACCAGTATAAACTCCTTGCGTCCTTTGTCCGCTTTAACCCCTTTAAGCTAACCCGTCGCGATGGCTCCACAACTAAGTCCTTTTACTAGGACATTTGCCGTGACAAAACCACGACACAACTTATGATGTGTAAACTAAGCAGAAGACATTTCAACAAATTAGAAGCAATGAAAGCTAGACACCATATGTAAGACACAATGAATATCACTCTACCAAGTTAAAACTGTCTCGTCATTAGTGCCATTAATATTTCAACAAATTAGTAGTACAAGCTAGAAAATAATGCGAGATGTAAACTATATCAGACTCCCAAGTTAAAGGTGTCTTTTGAAAAGTGATTGTTGCAGGTAACACAACAGTAGTACTATGATGTAAGAACATGGTGTGATAGACAAATATTGTATGTTCTAGAAACAGGAACACGTGTCTTATTCACAAGTATAATGTGTAAAGTAAGCAGATGGAATTCGACAAAATAAGAAGCAATACAAGCTAGACATCATACATAACATGCAACCACATATAACAGAGCCAAGTTATAGGGAGCACCTGTGATGGTGCACTAGGGGAGACGTGCTCATCATCAACACAGCTATGTTGACTGTCTATGAATGTGTTGTCTTGCAAATCTTCTTGGGGGGGGGGGGTGGCGGAGTAAAATCTATAGAGGCCCTCCGTTTGGAAGGAGCACCTTTATCCACTGCCTTGCTAATTTCCTTCCGCTTTATTGATTTTGAATTGTCAAGTAAAACAGACAAGAAAAAGCAATAAAATTCACTCTTCAGAACTCATTCATGCATGATACTGACAATCACTACTTTGATGTAAGGCAAACACATGATACCAGGATGGAATATGTACGAAAAACAGGACGACATGGCATATTCACAACTATTTGTGTAAACTAAGCAGAAGCCATTTCAACAAATAAGAAGCAATGCAAGCTAGACACCGTATGCAACATGCAAGACAATATCACACTACTAAGCTAGAGAAAGCACCTGGGATACCGGTTTCGCCGGAAGACCACCATCAGTCCCTGCCTTATTTTTTCCTTCCTATTTCTTAATTGCATGCGTAGTCAAGTCAAACCCACAAGAAAAATGAATAAAAATTTGCTTTTCAGAACTCATTGATGTAGGATGCTGACGAGCACTACTTTAATGTAAGGCGACCACATGATAGGACGGTTGAATGTGTAAGAAAAAATGACAACATTGCATATTCACAGCTATGATGTGTAAACCAAGCAGAAGGCATTTCAACAAATTAGAAGCAATGAAAGCTAGACACCATAGTAAAGATGCAACGAATATCACTCTACCAAGTTAAAACTGTCTCGTCATAAGTGCCATTTCATCAAATTAGAAGTAGTACAAGCTAGAAAAGAATGCGAGATGTAACCTATATCACACTCCCAAGTCAAACGTGTCTTATGATAAGCGATTATTGCAGGTTACACAACAGTAGTACTTTCATGTAAGAACATGGTGTGATAGACAGATATTGTATGTTCTAGAAACAGGAAACGTGTCTTATTCACAAGTATAATGTGTAAAGTAAGCAGATGGAAACCAACAAAACTAGAAGCAATACAAGCTAGATATCATACATAACAAACAACCACATATGACAGTGCCAAGTTAGAGGGAGCACCTGTGATGGTGCACTAGGGGAGACGTGCTCATCATCAACACAACTACGTTGAGTGTCTATGCATGTGTTGTCTTGCAAATCTTCTTGGGGGTGGCGGAGTAGAATCTGTAGAGGCCCTCCGTTTGGAAGGAGCACCTTTATCCTCTGCCTTGCTAATTTCTTTCAGCTTTATTGATTTTGAATTGTCAAGTAAAACCGACAAGAAAAAGCCATAAAATTCACTCTTCAGAACTCATTCGTGCATGATACTGACAATCGCTACTTTGATGTAAGGCAAACACATGATACCAGGATGGAATATGTACGAAAAACAGGACAACATGGCATATTCACAACTGTTTGTCTAAACTAAGCAGAAGCCATTTCAACAAATAAGAATCAATGCAAGCTAGAAACCGTATGCAACATGCAAGACAATATCACACTGCCAAGCTAGAGAAAGCACCTGGGATGCCGGTTTCGCCGAAAGACCGCCATTAGTCCCTGCCTTATTGTTTTCCTTCCTATTTCTTAATTGCATTGCCTTGTTAAGTCAAACCCACAAGAAAAATGAATAAAAATTCGCTTTTCAGAACTCATTGATGTAGGATGCTGACGAGCACTACTTTAATGTAAGGCGGCCACATGACAGAACGATTGAATGTGTAAGAAAAAAGAAAATCATTGCATATTCACAACCATGATGTGTAAACTAAGCAGAAGGCATTTCAACAAATTAGAAGCAATGAAAGCTAGACACCATATGAAAGATGCAGTCTACCAAGTTAAAACTGTCTCGTCATAAGTGCTATCTCAACAAATTAGAAGTAGTGCAAGCTAGAAAAGAATGCGAGATGTAACATATATCACACTCCCAAGTCAAACGTGTCTTATGATGAGTGATTGTTGCAGGTTACACAATAGTAGTACTTTGATGTAAGAACATGGTTTGATAGATATTGTATGTTCTAGAAACAGGAACACGTGTCTTATTCACAAGTATAATGTGTAAAATAAGCAGATGAAATTCAACAAAATTAGAAGCAATACAAGCTAGACATCATACATAACATGCAACCACATATAACAGTGCCAAGTTAGAGGGAGCACCTGTGATGGTGCACTAGGGGAGACATGCTCATCATCAACACAACTACGTTGAGTGTATATGCATGTGTTGTCTTGCAAATCTTCTTGGGGGTGGCGGAGTAGATTCTGTAGAGGCCCTCCGTTTGGAAGGAGCACCTTTATCCACTGCCTTGCTAGTTTCATTCTGCTTTATTGAATTTGAATTGTCAAGTAAAACCGACAAGAAAAAGCAATAAAATTCACTCTTCAGAACTCATTCATGCATGATACTAACAATGACTACTTTGATGTAAGGCAAACACATGATACCAGGATGGAATATGTACGGAAAACAGGACGGCATGGCATATTCACAACTGTTTGTGTAAACTAAGCAGAAGCCATTTCAACAAATAAGAAGCAATGCAAGCTAGACACCACATGAAAGATGCAACCAATATGACTCTGCCAAGTAAAAAGCGTCTCATCTTAAATGGCGTTTCAACAAATTAGAAGCAGCACATGCTATAAATCATATGAAAGATGCAACAAATTAGAAGCAGCGCAAGCTAGACACCACACATTTTTTATGAACCGTTCGATCTATAAAGAACGGGTAGATGGTCTTCGTCTACCTCCCGCCAGTCACTGTTGATGATCTTTCTCGAACCGCCAGCGACCACCAGCCCAGACCCCTGCCTCCGCCGCCCCGCCCTCCCCTCGACCTCACACCACCGCCGTGCTTGGCAGCATCCCCCGGCCATCCCTTTAATCCCGGCCGACCACTAGATCGGGCACCAGCAGCTCCTAGGCCCCACACACCCCTAAGATAAACACCGAGGCACTGCTTCCCCGGCGTAATAGGCAGACTAGTGCCTGTTACGCCCAGGAATGCTTCCTTTAATTGGGAATCAACTGACCAGGAAATGAAATCCAGGGGGCGGCGGACCTCTAGCTAAGGTGAAATAGTATATGAGGAGAAACCTTGTGCATCGCGAGTTACTAGGAAAATCTAGTATCAGTAAGAAGCAATCAACTAGTGTCTTCTGTGGGATGAATACCATGCAAGCAGACACATAAGATTTGCACGAATAAGGGAAGAGGAGTACCATTTCCGGTTGCCAGTGCTGTGTCCTCCAGATGTCGCGGCGATTTTCTTGTTTTTACTGGGGGAACCGGTGTTTTGGAGGAGCGTGGAGCCTTGAACAAACCCATGGCCAAATTGTTGACTGTGTTGCAGTGGCCGTCTGTCGGCGAGGGGAAGCAGATCCGAGGCGGCGAAGGACGGCGTAGCGGGAACAGCTCCGGTGTGGTGGATGGTGGCAAAGTTGGAGCGGCAGCGGTGAGGCACAGGACGGCATGGTTGAACTGGCTTGGGTACGGACAGCTCGTCCTCGACTTCAACTACTAGCCGTGGAGGGCGTTGCGGTTGCGGTTGCGGTGGACGACGACGTCGGGGTATCGGCTCCAGCATGATGGATGAGGGCGGCGGTTGATGGGTGGGATGGGGTAGCGGACGGAGGACGCCGAGGTTTCGCGGCTGGTGGAGAGGTAGTTTTGGCGCCCATGGAGTATGAATGGGGAATCGGACGGGGGGCGGGGGAGCTAAGGGAGAACCGTGTTTCAGTCTGGGACGCGTTTGTTTTTGTTTTTTTGAATAGATGGGACGCGCTTGTTTGAAATTTGGGGAAAGTACAAACTTTGCCCCCCCTCCTTAAATTTCAGACCTACTGCGGGTCGGGGGTAGGTTGGTAATCCCAGGTGTCCCAAATAGTGGGCGGGAGCGATTTCGGCCGCGCGCATGTGTGCTTAGGCGGCCATTGTGTATAATGTGTTTCGGAGGCGGTTGCATGGCGTTAGATGAAGCTACAAACCTATCCCGATTTAGACCTTTGGATGTCGGGCCGGTAGGTTTCACGGGTCGGAGTTCGAAAAGTAATTTCCTTCTACCAAACATTGGTCTCACTCGGTTTTGGGAGAGTAGAGGCTCTTTTGGCGCTTCATTCAAAATTTTGAAACAGAAGCATTCACGTTTAGAGTACTCTTGAACTTTGAGGATTGACCTAAATAGACAACGTTAAATTTGACCTTGTATGTTTGAAAACCTCATTAAATTATGCGCTTCTTTTTGAAATTTTGACACTTGAAAATCCTATAACTACGATTATTTTGGAATGGAGGAGGTAAATTTGAATCTATTTTGTACACGACTATATATGCTATTATGTACAAAAGCAGAGCAAAGATTGGTGCCCTGATAATTTAGGTATGATTTACAAATGCCATGATATCGAATTCAAATAATTGAATGGACTTTATGTTGAATTCGAATTTTTTAAACCACCTTAAGTTGAATTCAAATGTATGCTAGTTCATAGCTAGCTATTTATAATATTCATTGTGTAACTTTTGTATGTATAATGTGCTTTACACACACAACATGAACTATACTCACGTTTATATTCGATTGCTAAAGTGATGCATTGTCTGGAGTTCAAAATACTAACTATGTGGATCAATTATGTCGAATAATAACATAGACATGCTCAAATTCGATAGAATAGAGATGACTGATGGATCAATGACCGTTCCTTACACGAATTGCAAATATCATGATCCCATCCTAATATTTGGATACAATTTATATTTTTAATCAATGTGTACATCAGTCTTTTACATGTAGTTTCACTCTCCATCGGTGGTCTCTCATACATGCTCACACACTCTCACCCGAGGTGTCTTGCTCGCAGACATGCTCTTGATAGAACCCTCCCTCCCTCTCGTAACAATTTAAAATTGTTTTCACTAACCTTTATCACAAGCACACTTCCTCTCACAAGCATACACACGCACAATCCCCATCGACCCTTTCTATATACATAGACCTGCCTACGTGTCTCCCGCACGCACATTATCTTTAGGCCTGTCTCTCACGCATTGTCTCCACCTCTCTTCCTAATTGACGAGTACGATTCTAGCAGAACATTCTGTAGGATGCCCCTTAAAGTTAGGTTGGATGAATAGTAATATCAGTGATAAGGGGTTACCATAGTCCGAGTCCTTCACAACTCTGCTATCTTTGTCTTGTATGACTAGTCCTCCATGGGTCTCCCTAAATGCGTCACGGGCCGACCAATGTGGCGCGGGACAGAAACGAACCAAGGGCCTCACCTCGGCCCACCGGACCTCACACGGCGACACACCCTCTGCCCCCAGGTCTCGTTATCTTCTCACACCCACACATACCAACACAGACACCACACAAAAAAATTTCTCCTCGTGCCTCTAACCCCTCCCCCCTTGCATATACACACTCAAGGGCATCTCTCGCTGTGACATCATATTCGTCTCTCTCTCTAGACGTCTCTCATTTCTTGTGCTATCTCTCCCATGCCCCCACCGGCCCCTCTATCAATGCCTCTCTCGAATATGTAATACACACACATATCTCTCTAGGCCCTGCCAAATACATCAACTACACATTCACACATGTTACATCACGTACCCTATTGATCTAAAAAGACCTCTCTTGACGTTTATTTCGCATACAACATTCCTTTTGAATAAAACCACACAAAGTGTGGCCAAAAATTATTTTAGAATTTCTACATATATACAACATTACAAAGTGTGGAGAAATGCGAAAGAACTCAACTACGGAACGAGGGCCCTCCCAAGTGGCATTTGCTTGATCCAAACTAGCCCATGGAGGAGTATGAACGTTAATTTGCATTGCATGGTGCCCACAATGATATTTATTCCGCACTGTGAATGTTTATATTTTTATACTATATATAAAGTTAGTCATAATAAAGTGAAACGAAGAGCATCTCTCTCCATCGCATACACCCCCTCTACGCCCCTTTGACGCATGCGCACAAACTATCTCCAGGTCCTCTAAAAGTACGCCCTAGCACATTCACGCATATTTCATCTTTCTCTCATGATATATACAGTGACCATCATTGTATTTGAAGCAAAAGCACGATACGTACATTGGACTTCAGAATCCACTCATTACGGTCACCATTTATGTTTTGTGGTTATTATACAGTCACGGGCTCACCGTACAACTCTGTATTTGCTCAAGACACGACTAGTTGACCAGTTAAACGCTCCACGTGGCACCTCTAGTGTTGCATCACATTATCTCACTACCATTGGGCCCACCTGTCGGCGTGTATCTATTCTACTCTTATAAAAAACAGAGTTGGTGATGATGGTGTGCCTGCCATCCTGCAATATAGACCGTCTGATTTATATCCGATGGCTAGGAAGTCAACTATGGCAATTTTGCAAAAAGGTACCCACACCCCTCTCCACATTCGCAAATAAGGCCTTCCCTCGTTCATCATTTTCTCTCACAAGATAAACTACTCATACAAATGCACCTTGATGTTACCCGCAATGCACGAGCATCTTGCTAGTAAGAATGAAAACAAATGATAAAAAATATTGGACGGTGGTTCGAAGTCATGACCGCGGGCACAACGGACAAGGTGGCCTTGTATTGGTATGCTGAGCCATCTGTTTTAACAGACATGAGTTGGCGTGGTGATTATACACACGCATGCATGCACACAAACTGCATGCACGCAACACTCACACGAACACAGGCAGCCACGCACGGACGCAACACTCACACGTACACACACAGCCATGCACGCATGCAACAATCACACGCACACATGCATGCACACACCACACGACCAACACACACTCTCACGCTCAAGTGGTCAACCTACACGTGCATGCGCACACATCAGGCCCTGACAGACACATACACAACCAGGTGGTTCTGCGCACGGGTTGGAATCTTGTCGCGCCTACGTAATTTTGTGTTTATCTGACCTTTTTCCTATGTGAACTGACATGTGGGACCCACAAGGAACGTGGTCAATTTAACTAGTCAACATAGTGCCACGCAGACTATTTGACCGGTCAACAGAGTGCAATCCGATGCTAAACGGTGAGCAAGTGACCGTATAATCACCGCAAAACGTATATAGTGACTGTAATGAGCGTATTCTAAAGTCCGGTGATCGTATTATGCTTTTCGCTTGAAATACACTGACCGCCCGTGTATTTACCTCTTATCTCGCTCTCTCTGTGGAGCCGAGTAGGCCAACATGTCAGTGCCTAAATTGGCGCATGCCACCCCATTATTGCTATACTGGTTTCGTAAGAGTGAACAAGCATTCACGTCTACTGTACAAAACTGTAGATATGAGTTACAAATGCTATGAAGACGAATACAAATATTTGAATCCACTTTATGCCCAATTTCTCTCTATAGGCCCTCCAAAAGTACATCTCTACACGTTCTCACATGTTACATCTAACAACTATGCAATACAGCACTACTACTACACTCTAACACAATAAATCATATGTGTTTTTAGTTTTACTAGATCTCATATTGTTACTTGATTATTCAGTTTGCATACATTAAAATTTCCTTTGAAATGTATGGCTAGTATCATCTACCGCACGGGAAAAATCTCGCCCTTTCCTGTTTAATCGGGTTTGTATCGATGGATCGTGCGAAACAACAAAACTATAGTAGTACTACAGTACAAGTAACAGTTCACTAGGCCGCCGTGTCGTGTACTCCTCCGTCGTAAGAGTGGAGCGCTCGCTTTCATAAATGTTCTAGTCCCTTTCGCCGACATGTGGGGCATCCAGCAACCGGGTCCACGTGCCATACCGAAATAACAGTGCAGAACAGCAGGGGTGAAGCACCCCAGTCATGGCGCCGACGTAGTAATGAGCAATGAGGCATCAAATCACAAAGCTGCACCTTTCCCATAGTTAAGTTGGAGGGACAAAGTAATAATGCTAAAAAAAGTTGGAGGGACGAAGCAACCATCATTTCACTTGTTGCTCAATCCACTTCTCCCTCGTCTTCTTCAAGTTAACCACGTGTTGCTTTTGCCGTTGTTCTGCCTCATGTAGGATGTGGATCGACTTGGTAAAGCACTGACACGTGGGACCGCATGTTAGCAAACCGCCAGGCCAACGTCCTCTAAAAATAAGAAACCTCCCCCGCCATCCGCGCGGCAAAATCACCACCTTTTTACTAATCTTGATACTATAATTTTTTAGATCAATATAATTGAGATTTGTATAGATAGCACACAGGAGCAAAACCAAGTGGTACGGTTAAGGGCATCCCACTACAAAAAATACACTTCCATGATGATACGTGTTTGTCATAGTAGGTCACAGTTTCTTTCATGCATGTACATCCATGACGATTTTATGACATAATCAAGATAGTCATACCTGTGCTGTCGCAGAAGTGTTCCATGACATTACCAAAATTATCATCACGGAAGTGTCCACTTCCATGACGATAAATCGTGCGTCATAGAAGTGCTTTCGTCAAGGGTGACCGACACGTGGCATCGACCGTAACGGGTCGTCGTTAAGCTATCGGGTCCGGTTTTGGATCCGATAACCCGTTAACAGCCCAGACCAATGGGGATTTTCCACGTGTAAAATTCTCATTGGGCGGAGGAAACACGTGTTTGCTCACTGTTGGGACAGATGTCATCCACTCATTGGACAGGAGGCGCCTATGATACATCGACACATGGCATGGCCCAACAGAGGCCCATTCCAGTGAAAAGGTCGGCCCAGCTAAAGGCCCGCCATGTTTTTTCAGACACTAGTGGGCTGGCCCGTTAACAGCCTGCCATGTTTTGGGCCAAATTGAGGCCCATAGCTGATCAGGCCCGTTCATAGCCTGCCGTGTTTTGGGCCAAATTATGGCCCATATCGGATCAGGCCTCTTAAAAAGCAACTGTTCTTTTGGGCCCATTCTAAGACAGGTTTGTATTTTAGCCTGTTAAATGCACGTTTACCAGTTCGGCCCGATAATAGTTTCGGCCTGTTAGCGGCCCGTGGTGCATCTGGGACATTGTCGGCCCGATTTAACTTTAGGCCCTTTAGCGGCCCATGCAGAAATTGGGCTATTTCTTGTCCGAAGTAACTTTAGGCCTCTTAACGGTCCGTAGCCTTCGTGGATAAATTTCAGCCCAACAGGCCTATCGGCCTGTAAATGGCCTGTGGAACAGTTAGGCCTAATTACAGCCCGCGTTGAATCTGGCCTGCTTACAGCCCATCTAATAATGGCCCGTGACACTTTTGGGCCTATGGCCCGCGTGGATACCGGCCTGTATAAAGCCCATAATTTTATTGGGCCAAACATGCCCGAGATATATTTTGGCCTGTTAACTGCTCGTCCTATTTGGGCCAAACATGGGCCTTAGGCAGTTTCTGCCTGTATTGGGCCATGAATTTTTCGGCCCAACGCTAGCCCAATCTAGGTTTTAGCCTGTTAAAAGCCCATGGTATTCTCTGGCCCAGCTAGCTAGAACTTTACTCGGCCTGTTAAAGGCGGGAAACTGCTATAGGTTTAGACCTTCTAATGGCCCAAGATGATTATAGGCTCACGTTTTGGCTCATATGAGTAACGGGCCGGCCTGAAGACCGACAACACTGAGATCCACTAAACCTTCCGGCCTAAATTACATCATACCGACCAAAGAATAAACATAGACTATACAATAAAAAAATTACGGCATATTACATCCACTGGGAATCAAAGTTCGCTACCGGTGATAATAAAGCGCAACGTGACCGCGGATTACATACACTAGGGATCAAAGGTCGCCACCAGTGCATATAAACGCGCCGACAAAAGAATATACAAAACTGAGATCACTTCAGAAGGCATTAGGCCTAGCCAGGACGGGCCCCGCAAGCAGTCGAACAAGCTGATGAGACCTCAGTTGTGTCAACGATAGATGATCCATCCCTAGCTGTATGGCACCATAGTGCGCAAGGCAGTCCTCTGACATCTTCTTTGCATCTTTGACTTCAAGTCGGAGCTGAGCTGAAGCAAGCCTTTCCGCTTTAAGTTGAGACTGAAGAAGTCGAACTGATTGAGGTTGTCTCACACCTGCTGGTGAGTAGCTTCAACTCACTGCCTTCATCAAGACGGGACCTTGGGGTCATCTCGCTGTCCTCAATATGATTTGGCTCACTATCTTCCTAAAGTTCTGCCTGGCATGAGAGATACTTCTCTAAAAGAGAAACAAGGAGACACGTAACAGGTTTCACAATTATATAAGCAAATAAACGGATCTGTTTTGCATAAGGAACATGTTTTTACAACTACAATTTAAAACCGGTAGTTGTTGCAAACATCCAATCAGATGTAAACAACAAAGTAAACAGCAGTGGAGGAAATGATGCCTATCCAACTCTATACTAGAACAAAGTTTGAAGGCTTGAGAAGGATGAACTTACATTACATGTTAACACGGGCTGGACAAAGCCCTTCTTCATGTTGATGGAAGGATAATTCAATAAATTCCCCAAACAAAATTCTTTATAAGCGTTGCCATTATTCTACATTTTGCAAAGAGTAAATATAGATCAAATAATATTGGAAGAAATAGAGGATAATGAAGCTCAGGTGTAGACTGATGATACATAATCAAATGGCAATTAATTAAGTATAGGGTTACAAGGCAAAAGGTACTGACAAGAGGAATGCAGACATCAACGTGTGCAGTGGCATTGGCTTTATTCAACATTTTGGTAAGAGTAAATGTAGATATGATAATTTGGAGAAAGTGGAGGGCAGGGCAGATAAAATGCAGAGTAATGCTAGACAATCAACTATCTCGCGATGCAAGTACAGTAATACCACCACCGTCCGTTATTACTTGTTGCTCAAATGGATGTATCTAGCACTATTAAGTTCTAAATACATCCAATTGATCAACAATTAATTCGAGACAGAGGGAGTACATGACAACATGTACTTACATGAGCAATCCAAAACTTCATAACCATTGTGTTAATTCTACATTTATCTAAGAGTAAATATAGATCTTATAATTTCAAGCAAAGGGAGGATAAAGAAGCGAACATTTACAGTGATGCTACATAATCAAACAGCAATGAGTGTATGTATGCTTACAAAGGGCAAGAGGTACTGACAAGAGCAATGCAGAGCCCAGTATTGTTGTGAGATCCTATGATCCTTTGAGCAAGGAGATTCATCTGAAATTAGTTTTCATACAAGAGAGAAGGTAAGGCACATACAGAAATTTAGGAGTTCAAATTTTGAATTGATATCATAGACAGTACCTGACGTTGGGCTTTCAACAGTTCTAATAGGGGTTTGGCCAGTGGAGTAGGGGTAAAGTGTGGTATAGTTGGGCCTGTGTTTTCTGTGGCTGCTGATCTATCTGATTTAACAGGTATCACTACCTTTTCCAAATACCTAGTTTGTACTGCTTGAGGATCTACACTCACCCTCTTCCTTTTGGACATCTATTACGAAAGAACAACATTTGACTGGAAAAACATAGTATGACGACACATGGAATAGGTACAGAAAATGGATAGGTATGGGATATACTCATATATGATGCTTAAACTAAGCAGATGGTGTAACAAAGTAGAAGTAATTCAAGAGGTCAGATGCAAAATATGTGCGACCAATACAACCTTGCCAAGTTAGAGCAAGCACCTTGATGGGTGAATAAGATAGGCCATACTCCACCATGTCAAGTTTGTTAGCCAGTGGATTGTTCCGCAATTTTCCTCTCGTGCGCCCATTCTCATATTCATTTGATAATGTTCAATACCTGACATGCATGAAAACATAAAAACAAGTGAGATTATCTTTGTAATGCAGAAGTGATTCTAATCCAATACTGCCTCCCTGTAAACCCTTTTGTGCTATATCTGCAATTCTTGTGAGATATGCCATGCATGCTGTAATTTGGTATGTGCATTAATATAATGTGGCCTACTACCCAAAATATGAGAACTCTAGAAGTGATGGTACTTCGTAGATGACAGCTTCAACATATAGTTAAGAAGAACAAGTCGACTTGACCTGACAGATTCAAAATATACTAAGGGAGAACAACTCGACCTGACCAGTCGACTGCAAATGTCTCTGCTACTCTTCCCAACAAGGAACATACTTATTAAAGAAGAGAAGAGGATCATCGTAAAGAAGAGCAGAAGAGCAAGCAGATTGAAGATATTACAAGTCTTTCTATACAATGTCGGTTGCCCACCCATGATGAACCAGAGCGCACAGAGAAATACCATTCCTTCCGGTCTCTCCATATGTGGCTCACATGCATTTCGAAACTAAAGTAGGAACATTTAGCTGACCAATTAAACATCTCTCAGTTTTACTAATATCAGCATAATATCAGATTTGAATTTGTACAACTAAGCTTTTTTAGCTCGATGGGTGGAGAAGTGCTATTACGACACGAACCACGTAGGCTGATCATGGTCATCATAAAATGGGGAAACCGTAAGCATGATGAGTATAGTGTTGACCGTGGCAGTGGGATGGTAGATCTGAAGCTGAAAACCGTGCAAAGGGTAGTTAGCAACCGATGTTTGCTTTGAAATAACAACTAAGATTTGGTATGGACAAGAAAGTACAGTCAACAAGTGACAAAGAAATGTAATTCTGCTGTCTCTCTATATGTCGCGACATGCATTTGGAAACTCAAGTGGGACCTGTAGCTAACCAATTAAATGTGTCTGTTAACTAATATCAGTATCATATCGCAATCATATTTGAACAACTAAGCTTTGGAAATTTGAGTGTTGTGTTGTTTAGCTTGAAGGGTGGAGTAATGCTAGTACGACAGAAAGCACCTACGCAGATCATAGTAGAGTAGATAAAAGGGGAAAACCCTAAGCATCAAGAGTAAAATCAGGAAAGTGGAACTAGCTGGACAAGTGGGTGGCGCACATGCTTTTCAAAACGAATATAGGAACATTAGGTGACCAATTAAACATTCTCTGTTTTAGTAATATGAGCATCATATCAGATTCGTATTTCAACACCTAAGCTTTGGAATTATGAGTGGCATGTTGTTTTGCTTGATGGGTTGAGGTCTTGAGGAGCAGTGCTAGCACGACACGAAGTACCTACGATGATGGTAGTGAATATAAAGGGGGGAAACCATAAGCTTTACGAGTATACTGACCATGCCATGGCGGATCTGAAGGTGCAAACCGGACAAAGCTACTTCGCAACCAATGTTTGCTTTCAACTAGCCACTACGATTTGGTACGGACAAGAAAAGTACAGTAAACAATTTATGATCTATTTTCCGGGTGAGATCAATTACTTAAGCACATATGGAAGAGTACCACCAGTGTAGGCCCCTGCTGATATGTCGAGGGTGCTGCGGGTGCGATGGCTATCGGCGGCGGGGAAGAAAACTTTAGACGACAGACGACCGGGTTGGGGGATAAATCCCGTTGCCGTGGATGAAGCGGTCGTAGGAGCGGGAACGACAAGGTGGACGACGGCGCCGATGAAGCGAGATGACGTGATGAAAGGATCCTGGTCCGGCGCCATGGATGAGAGACGTCCATCTCTTGCAGTGGACGACGGGGTAGGGGTAGCGGCTCCGGCAAGGTGGAGGATGGGGTGGCGGGCGGAGGAGGCTGGCCGCAGTGGGGAGGTTGTTGTGGCGCCGATGGTGTATGAATGGGGAAATGGAGGGGGGGGGGGATCTCAAACTTTGGGACACGCTTGTCCGAAATGTGGGAAAGTTACAAACTTATCACTCGTTTAAAATTTCAGACATCACGTCGGTTGGGTATAGGACAGTAATCTCGCATCTCCCAAATATTTGCCGGTAGCGATTCGGGCGAGGAGAGGGTGTTTTGCCTCCCACGGTTGGCGCCCACGGTGTATGAACGGGGCTGACAGGTAGGGCGGTTGTGTCACGTCTGAGGGAAGTTACACATCTGCCCCTATATTTGCCTACATCGATTTCGAATGAGGAGAGTTTGTTTTGCCGCCCACCGTGTATGAATGGGGAAATGGAGGGAGAGACACATGTCTTTTGGACGAGCTTGAATCAAATGTGTTTTGCCGCCCACGTTTGGCGCCCACCGTGTCTGAATGGCCTCCGAGGCGGTCATGTCACGTCTGATTGAAGTTACTAGTCTACCCCTATCGACAGCAGTGTAACTCCGGTTGATAAGGATGTCAAAGTGTCAGGGGTAGATAGTAATTTCCATCTCGCAAACACTTACTTTGGGCAGCCAACAAATTATAGTGGGTGTTTAGCCGCTTCGTTCAAAACTTGGGAGAATTAGCATTCACATTTGTCCTGTGCCCTGGCAACTAAATTCAAATCCAATTTGTATTCGATTACGAATATCCAAAGATAATTCTACGTTTTGTTATTTATTTCTTCAAAACCACAAAAAGATTTATTCCACCTTTATATATGATTATGATTTAGAAATGTCGTGATCTTCGAATTCAGTAGGTTGGATACATTTTGAGTCAAACAGTTATTTCATCCAATACAATATGCTCACACGAAAAATAGTTCACCTTATGTCAATCATACAAGTGCTGAGGATTACATCGCGTAAAAAATTCGGATCATTAAAACACATGGACAACATAGGGGGTCTTACAACATAATCCATTCAGAGACATGACACAACATGAAAGTACAATAATCTATTGACAATTTCAACTGGTATCTAAAAAAGATATGGGATTACCCTGGGCTTCAGATAGCAGAAATAGCAGGACCTCCTCCGTCTTCAAATGCAACATTCTTACTTCCTCCAATTCTTGGGTTGCTTGCATAATGTGTGCAGCTAATTGCATAATTTCCTACCTCAAGATCAAGATTACCTCAATCATGGCAGCCACACCATCTCTTTCTACCTCTAGTAGAGCCTCAAGAACTATAATATCTGTGCTCAGACTGCTCTCCGACGGTGTTGCCTCTGAACTGCTACCATCTGGTAACATGGATGGCGCACTGCTTCCACAAATAGATTCTGGGGTTGTACATTGTGTCCTAGTGTGAACGACATCCTGAAAGGTTTCCGCTGGACATAAGTAAGAGATAGTTATCTCATGATCCAGGCAGTAAGCTTACATGGTAAATGACATACGAATTATTGTCGAGCATGGAAAACTATATTTAAATGGTTCGAAGCAGCATCAGCCGAAAAGAAATTAAAATGGTAAGATGAAACTAGGGATGTAAGTGGCAAATAAATGACATCCACCAGTACCATCTAGTTAGTTTTTGCTAGCTCCCTAGTTCATTTTCCTCAAAAAACAAAAAACTCTTTTGAACTATCGTACCACTAGTGGACTTTAGTCAGGATTAAACAGGATCCAGTTGACATCCCTAGTTGAAAGGGATTGTACCACTGCTATATTTAAGTTGCCAAGGCATCTAAGCAATTCAAATAATCTGAGAAAGCACTTAATAGTGTGCCCTCATATAAACTACGAAGACAGTCTTGTGATGAAGTTCGGATGAAAAGTTAAGGACTCAAATGAACTAGGAATGCATTTCTTTACGATAGTACAACAGGGACTGCTGACATATTGGCCAACTCAGGTATAGCCTAACAAGTAACAAACAAGCATTCGAATCAAGCAATACAGCAAAGCAGACAATTGAACTATTTGTAATTCTGTATGATTACAGGTTGAGGGCACAAGCCAAGAAAGCAGCCCACACACATTACATTTCACATGTACTAAATCACACTGGCTTACCATATGTTGTTGTGAAGCCTCGCTGCTGTTGCAATGTTCTTTGAAGATATCATCAGCATCCCATGGTTGCAAATCTAGTTGTTGTTGTTTATTCTGCACCCTCTATTTAGGTAAAATTAATTTTAATCGCATGCACTGGTTCGAATTGATCATCAATGGTTCATCTAAACTAATGAAAGAAGGGTGTGTGCTTACATGACAATATATCCGCTTCACTCTATTTTTATGCTTGTTCGAGGTGCCAGCCCCAAAAGAACAAATATTTTGCTTGACGGGGTTGGCAGCTCCATAATTAATAGAAGCATCAAATTAGTCATGCAACTTGGGAAGATCAAGAACACAAAAAAAGTAATGAACAGAGGCTCGGAGCAGTGATGTAATAGCTAGCATCGTAATATGTAGGGTAAAACGAACACAAAGCAGCGGAACCACATGCTAGTTTGCTGATGTGTAATTAAGCATAGAGAACATGAAGCAGTCTGATGGAACCAACAGGTGGCATTAGAACAACACCATTATCATAAATATAGCATGCAAGAAGTAAAATAGTAGCCAGTGATATCTAGGAAGTACAGTAATACTTAGGACAAAACTAAAGCATATTAACTATATGTGCACTGGTATGTAATTTAGCACATGTAACATGTTCATTGCCAGAAGTATGGCCCTACAGGTGCAAGCGGAATAACACGTCTCATGAAAAATTGAATGATGCCCTGAAGAAATTCAAAGGTGTGGTGCTTATGCTAAGAAACCGAACGTAGGCGCCGGCCGTTGGATAATAGTACCTGATTCTCGACGGCGTATGGGTATCGTTGTCAGACTTGATAGCTAATGATCGTCGATGGTGCTCGTGTTGTGGTTGAGTTTGGGACGGCTGTTGCCCTCGCTAAAGCGGCTCTGGTGCTTCAGTTGCGGCGCCTGTCGACATACAAGAAAGCTCATCTGTGGTAAGTGACCAGTTGCACGACAAAGAAGAGAAAAACCGAATGAGTACAAATCGAAATAACCTGATAAGGCTGAGGCGTTAGTAAAGCAGGGGCGGTGGAGTTGAATATGGTGTCCGTGGAGCGGGTCCGGTGCAGTGGACGAAGGGTTCGGCGGGCGCGGTGTACAGTGCTTTCGGTGAGGCAGATCTGTTGCGGCGGACGAGGGCTTGTATGAAGGGCCAGTGATGGGCCCGACGAGGGAGTCAGTGAAGGGCCTACACTGTGGTGAACGAGGGCGCCGGTTAAGCAGATCTGGTGCGGTGGACCATGATGGCGGTTAAGGAGATCTGGAGCGGTGGACAAGCCAGTCGCTAAAGCGGCTCCGGTGAAGTGGTGAGTTGGCAGTTGGGGGTTCCAAGGTGCGGCAGGCAGATCCGGCGGGGTGTGAGGTCCACCGCTGTGGCAGAGGACTAGATTCGGCGGCTTGCCGTGGTTGGGGGGGGGGGGTCGGGGAGGGGAAGGGGAGGGTCTCTGGGGAAGAATGTTGGGGGCAAAGAGGGGAAAACGATGGAATTACCAAAGCAGCCCTTTTCCGTTCATGTGGCAGGGGTAAAACAGGAATATCGCAGAGCTAAACTTTCGGGCGCGAGATATTTCGATGTGAGCGGGAAGTTTGAAAGCTTTTGGCGCCTGAAATTATAAGTGTTCCGCTCTTGTACGGTTGACTATGATATCATGGCCGAGAATTTATTTGTTTTGCACGCAAAAAAGTGCAAGTTTTGAAAATCAATGTCTCCAACTCGAAACTTAGATTGTCCATTCAATTCAAATATGGATCATTGAGCTAGTACATGCAAATACCATCATACGGTCCAATTCAAATGAAATTACAAATGTGTTTATCCTAAATATGATGACAAAAGCAAAAATTTGTATGTGTATGAATAAAGTGGATGATTATAAAGTTTGAACATGCCCGTATGTGTATATCTCTAGGTTTGATATATGAATTTGAAATCACGAAATCCCGGCTTAAAAAATGTACATCCATTTAAATGAATTACAAAAGCTAATGATGGAGTCGAATTCCAAAATTCCAATCTTAGGTTTGTAATTCTAGTACATCAAGGTATATCACGCATGTTCAAAAGTATGGTTATCTCATAGTCCAAACTGTGAAACAAATTGATGAACCATGAGTGCACACATTATTGACCATATATATCTCAATTACGCTAAAGTACCTCAAATATAGACACCTCACTCATTATCTGAAGCCACCCCCACCCCCCCTCCGTCACCCCCACCCCCCCTCCGTCGCCCCAACCCCCCCCCCCCCTCAAACACACACGTGTCGTTCTCTCCCCCAGACACGAACACACGAGCACATTAACACCCCCTCTCTTCTAAAGTCCAGACCCCAATATAGGTCTCTTATCACTTTGTCTCTCAGGCATGCACACATCTCTTTCCCAACTCTCTACCCTAGTACAGCGAGCTCCTAAACAAACGGTTTTTAACCCCTTTCCGTGACAGCCTTTGACGCCAAGTGAGTGTGGGCAATAGGGGGGTCCTTTCCACACGACCCAGAAACCGTCGGGGATATGCCCTCCTGGCACAGACGCTCGGCAAAATGAGGTCATGTGTGACCGGCGAGCGCTCAAATACGGAAATACATACAGTAGAGTTAAAAAAATACAATTATACGGTGAAATTGTTTCCGGTCGCAAGTGCATCCCACACAGTCAGTCCCCGCTAAATGTTTCCGTTCGTATGTACATCCCACACAGTCGCTCCAAGAAAAATGTTTCCGTTCACAGGTACATCACACACAATTTTTCCCGTTAAATCGTTTACGTTATTGAATGTATCACAAACGGTCCGTAGAAGAAAATGTGTGGCAAAGGCTATCCATCACACACAGGTTTTATGTGGTAAACGTTTGCGCAAGGTGGCCTAACGCAAAGAGTTTTCAAGAGAAAGTCGTGTGTGATTGTTCATTGATCCTACACGGTTTATTCCTAGAAACTGTGTGCGTTACCTGAGGTCATCGCCCACGGTATTTTTTCAAAAACCGTTTGCAATAGCAAAACCCAATTAGCAGGCTAATTCGCCATTTGCAGGCTAATTATCCGATTATTCATAATCCATTTATTAATCTAATTGACATTTCATATTAAGCACACAATGTATTTCATTTTCATAGTTGAAATACATCAGAGTAAAACATCATATAGCTTCAGCACTCAGCTACCCCATTACACAACTACACCAGGACCAAGTTTCACATGCAACATCTATAACCTTTCGAAATTATCATCATAGACGGTACATCGACAGATATATCTCATTTGGAAAACTGCTGAAGCAGAAGGCGAATATTGAGCCTTCATTAATGTTGAAGGTCTTTGTAACTTTAGGCCAGAGCCTGTGGATGATTGACCGTCCATCCTTCGTCCTCTTCAGGAAAACACTTCAATATTGAACCGTGGGTGTTGTATGAATAAATTCCTCGCCTCCTGACCATACAGGTGGTTTGAGAGGTAATCATCAATGAACTGCTTTGGGAAGGCCTGAAAACAAGGATGTGCATAAATATCTTCTCTATATTGGAAATTGGGCAAAGGAATAAAAAAGGCAAGGTATAATAGTTAGTACCATCCTGTAGTGAACTGATGTCTTCTTCATTGTGCAGACAAAGATCTTGTTGTTTTTTGTCGCTAATTTCTTTATCCTAACAATCTTTCTAAGTTTCTTGACTTGACTGATATTCATGGACAACTCATTTCCCCATATGCAAAAAGGGTCGAACAGTGGGTCAAACCTCTGATAGCAGGACCTACATGTGCAAGACCAAATTGTTAAAGAACTAAATATTAGAATGGTTCCTGCAATTGCACAATAATGTGCTATTAGACAATGGACCATGCACATGCTAACCTCGATTGTAAACCTCAGTGCTTCCCATTGTTCCCCTGCAACACATATAAGGTAGTTAGTCATCAGGTTAAGTAAGGGTTCGCATGCTATCAGTAAAATATGTTGATGAAAAATAAGCACATGCAGATTCATCAGATTAATTCAAGCCACATGGAAAACCCATTTATCCAAACCAAGCATGATTAAGAACTAGGAAATATAGCACTTGTATATGTTTCTCATGTATTAAGTGCAGCCAAATTCGATTTATCCCTCACATGCACAACAATACAAAATTCTACCCAGGACAATTGGACATCGCAGTGCAGGATTAAACCAAGTAGTTAGCTAAACACCACAACAAATTAACAAAACATTAACTGAGCACCAGATTGCACAATATAACATACTCCTAATAGAAGATCAGACAGTTAACCAAATAGTTAACTACAGCCAATTGTAGCAATTATATTTGTTTCTCATGTATTTACTACAGCCAAATTTAATTTATTCCTCACATGGTATACAATAACGGAATGCACCCACAACTATTGAACGTCGCATTGCAGAATTGAACCAAACAGTTAACTAAACAACACAACACAAATGAACCAAACATTAACTGAGCACCACATTACACAATGTATAACCAAACCAAGCATGCTTGACAACTTGGAAATATAGCAATTGTATTCGTTTCTCATGTATTTTGTAAAGATAAATTTGATTTATTTCTCACATGGAAGACAATACAAAATTGTAGCCTGAAGTATTGAACATCACATTTGCAGAATTGAACCAAACAGTTAACTGAAGACGACAACTAATTAACAAAACAGTTAATAAGTGAGCACCACACTGCACGACATATAGAACATATACACTAGAGCAACAGATTGCATGGTAAAATTAGATAGAACAATTCACTAGAATTTGTGAAGGAAAGGCAGGAGCAGCACACGCAACGGGTAAACCGAGCATGCTTAACCGGCGTAGCTAGCAAATGGTAAGGTGCTCCTCCAAGATCTGGGGGTCGGCACGAATGGAAACCATCACGACCTCATCTGCGCGTGCGGCCGTGATTTGCTTCTCCGCTGCCAAATGCTCCTTGAGATCCCGGCTGATCCTGGCTATACTGCGTTCACCATGGCTTAGGCCGACGCTTATTTGGTGGAGGGGTCGGTGATTTGGGTGGAAGGTGTCGCGCTCGCGCCGGCGGTCGGGGCATGTGGGATGTGGAAGGAGGAGGAGGATGGGGGTCGGGTGTGGATTACCTGCCTGGATAGACGAGGCTAATCAGCATGAAGGAGGGTCGCCGGAGAGAAGGCGGCGGCGCTGCAAGCAAGGAGTGAAGGTTTCAACTTGGACAGGAAGGCGGAAAGAGGGGGAATGCGGCTTTTGGTAAGGGGGAAGGGGCGTGGAGGTAGATATTTCCACGGAAGCCGAAAATTTGGAATCGCTTCAGCCAAAAAACTGGCGCGCAAAGTGTCATCAGACACGGTCCCTTATTCAGAACTGTGTACGATATGTGGACATCACAAACGATTTAGATAGCTTAACCCATGTGTGATGAGTTTGAACGTCAAAAGTTTTGGTTCGAATTTCCATGGTTACAGTGGTCATCCACGTCATTGCATAATTTGGGTACACAAAGGAGACTACAACACACCCACACTTCTTAATCGAGCAAGTTCAGCAATTAAACTGAGCTAGCTGACCTAAACATTACTCTAAAAAATTAAAGACTGGCGCTCTTAATTAAACGAAACAAAGAGTACTACTACGGCTGGTGCTCGTCGATCTCCGCCGCCGCCTCCATGTCCCGCTCGCGCCCGACGGTCTCCTGGGGAAGGGGCTCCATGGCATCCATCGCACCATACTCGGCAAGCATCTCGCAATCCGCGTCCGCCATATCTTTGGAATAGGCCGCCACGAGTTGGGCGTGGGCAGACGCGATCTGGGCTTTGGCAGGCTCCGTCGTCGCAAGGTATGCCTGATGTCTACTACGCAACCTTCTTCTTCTAGACGTTGTTGGGCCTCCATGTGCAGAGGTTTGTAGGACAGTAGCAAATTTCCCTCAAGTGGATGACCTAAGGTTTATCAATCCGTGGGAGGCGTAGGTTGAAGATGGTCTCTCTCAAACAACCCTGCAACCAAATAACAAAGAGTCTCTTGTGTCCCCAACACACCCAATACAATGGTTAATTGTATAGGTGCACTAGTTCGGCGAAGAGATGGTGATACAAGTGCAATATGGATGGTAGATATAGGTTTTTGTAATCTGAAAATACAAAAACAGCAAGGTAGCAAGCGATAAAAGTGAGCGAAAACGGTATTGCAATGCGTTGAAACAAGGCCTAGGGTTCAAACTTTCACTAGTGCAAGTTCTCTCAACAATAATAACATAATTGGATCATATAACTATCCCTCAACATGCAACAAAGAGTCACTCCAAAGTCACTAATAATGGAGAACGAACGAAGAGATTATGGTAGGGTACGAAACCACCTCAAAGTTATTCTTTCCAATCAATCCGTTGGGCTATTCCTATAAGTGTCACAAATAGCCCTAGAGTTCGTACTAGAATAACACCTTAAGACACAAATCAACCAAAACCCTAATGTCACCTAGATACTCCAATGTCACCTCAAGTATCCGTGGGTATGATTATACGATATGCATCACACAATCTCAGATTCATCTATTCAACCAACACATAGAACCTCAAAGAGTGCCCCAAAGTTTCTACCGGAGAATCAAGACGAAAACGTGTGCCAACCCCTATGCATAGGTTCATGGGCGGAACCCGCAAGTTGATCACCAAAACATACATCAAGTGAATCACGTGATATCCCATTGTCACCACAGATACGCACGGCAAGACATACATCAAGTGTTCTCAAATCATTAAAGACTCAATCCGATAAGATTACTTCAAAGGGGAAAACTCAATCCATTACAAGAGAGTAGAGGGGGAGAAGCAACATAAGATCCAACTATAATAGCAAAGCTCGCGATACATCAAGATCGTGCCAAATCAAGAACACGAGAGAGAGAGAGATCAAACACATAGCTACTGGTACATACCCTCAGCCCCAAGGGTGAACTACTCCCTCCTCGTCATGGAGAGCGCCGGGATGATGAAGATGGCCACCGGTGAGGGTTCCCCCTCCGGCAGGGTGCCGGAACAGGGTCCCGATTGACTTTTGGTGGCTACAGAGGCTTGCGGCAGCGGAACTCCCGATCTATTCTGTTCCCCGAAGGTTTTAGGGTATATTGGTATATATAGGAGGAAGAAGTACGTCAGGGGAGCCACGAGGGGCCCACGAGGGTGGAGGGCCGCCCAGGGGGGTGGGCGCACCCCCCTGCCTCGTGCCTCCCTCGTTGCTTTCCTGACGTGGACTCCAAGTCTCTCGGGTTGCTTTCCTTCCAAAAATAACTTCTCCAGAAGATTTCATTCCGTTTCGACTCCGTTTGATATTCCTTTTCTTCGAAACATTGAAACAAGGGAAAAAACAGGAGCTGGCACTGGGCTCTGGGTCAATAGGTTAGTCCCAAAAAATAATATAAAAGTGCATAGTAAAGCCCATAAAACATCCATGACAGATAATATAATAGCATGGAACAATAAAAAATTATAGATACGTTGGAGACGTATCAGCATCCCCAAGCTTAATTCCCGCTCGTCCTCGAGTAGGTAAATGATAAAAACAGAATTTTTGATGTGGAATGCTACTTGGCATAATTTCAATGTAATTCTTCTTAATTGTGGTATGAATATTCAGATCCGAAAGATTCAAGATAAAAGTTCATATTGACATAAAAGTAATTATACTTCAAGCATACTAACTAAGCAATTATGTCCTCTCAAAATAACATGGCCAAAGAAAGTTCATCCCTACAAAATCATATAGTTTAGTCATGCTCCATTTTCGGCACACAAGAATACTCTCATCATGCACAACCCCGATGACAAGCCAAGCAATTGTTTTATACTTTAGTAATCTCAAACTTTTTCAACCTTCACGCAATACATGAGCGTGAGCCATGGATATAGCACTATGGGTGGAATAGAATATGATGATGGGGGTTATGTGGAGAAGACAAAAAAGGAGAAAGTCTCACATCAACGAGGCTAATCAATGAGCTATGGAGATGCCCATCGATTGATGTTAATGCAAGGAGTAGGGATTGCCATGCAACGGATGCACTAGAGCTATAAATATATGAAAGCTCAACAAAAGAAACTAAGTGGGTGTGCATCCAACTTGCTTGCTCACGAAGACCTTGGGCACTTGAGGAGGCCCATTGTTGGAATATACAAGCCAAGTTCTACAATGAAAAATTCCCACTAGTATATGAAAGTGACAAAACAAGAGACTCTCTATTATGAAGATCATGGTGCTACTTTGAAGCACAAGTGTGGTAAAAGGATAGTAACATTGTCCCTTCTCTCTTTTTCTCTCATTTTTTTGGGCCTTCTCTTCTCTTTTTTTATGGCCTTTCTCTTTTTTTTATTCCTCACTTGGGACAATGCTCTAGAAAATGATGATCATCACACTTCTATTTATTTACAACTCAACGATTACAACTCGATACTAGAACAAAGTATGACTCTATATGAATGCCTCCGGGGGTGTACCAAGAGTGATATGACTCTATATGCAATGAACCAAGAGTGACATGTATGAAAGAATTATGAACGGTGGCTTTGCCACAAATACTATGTCAACTACATGATCATGCAAAGCAATATGACAATGATGAACGTGTCATGATAAACGGAATGGTGGAAAGTTGCATGGCAATATATCTCGGAATGGCTATGGAAATGCCATAATAGGTAGGTATGGTGGCTGTTTTGAGGAAGATATAAGGAGGTTTATGTGTGAAAGAGCGTATCATATCACGGGGTTTGGATGCACCGGCGAAGTTTGCAGCACCTCTCAATGTGAGAAAGGGCAATGCACGGTACCGAAGAGGCTAGCAATGGTGGAAAGGTGAGAGTGCGTATAATCCATGGATTCAACATTAGTCATAAAGAACTCACATACTTATTGCAAAAATCTACAAGTCATCAAAAACCAAGCACTACGAGCATGCTCCTAGGGGGGTAGATTGGTAGGAAAAGACCATCGCTCGTCCCCGACCGCCACTCATAAGGAGGACAATCAAAGAACACCTCATGTTTCAAATTTGTTACATAACGTTTACCATACGTGCATGCTACGGGACTTGCAAACTTCAACACAAGTATTTCTCAAATTCACAACAACTCAACTAGCACAACTTTAATATAACTACCTCCATATCTCAAAACAACCATCAAGCATCAAACTTCTCTTAGTATTCAACACACTCATAAGAAAGTTTTTACTAGTCTTGAATACCTAGCATATTAGGATTAAGCAAGTTACCATGCTGTTTAAGACTCTCAAAATAATATAAGTGAAGCATGAGAGTTCATCTATTTCTTCAAAATAAAACCACCATTGTGCTCTAAAAGATATAAGTGAAGCACTAGAGCAAACAACAACCTACTCCAAAACATATGAGTGAAGATCAATGAGTAGTTGTATAGTTATGTAACTATGTGAAGACTCTCTAACATTTAAGAATTTCAGATATTGGTATTTTTATTCAAACATCAAGCAAAGCTAAAGAAAATAAAATGACGCTCCAAGCAAAACACATATCATGTGGTGAATAAAAATATAGCTCGAAGTAAAGTTACCGATGAACGAAGACGAAAGAGGGGATGCCTTCCAGGGCATCCCCAAGCTTAGGCTCTTGGTTATCCTTGAATATTACCTTGGGGAGCCTTTGGCATCCCCAAGCTTAGGCTCTTGCCACTCCTTATTCCATAGTCCATCGAATCTTTACCCAAAACTTGAAAACTTCACAACACAAAACTTAACAGAAAACTCGTAAGCTCCGTTAGCGAAAGAAAACAAAACACCACTTCAAGGTACTGTAATGAACTAATTCTTTATTTATATTGGTGTTAAACCTACTGTATTCCAACTTCTCTATGGTTTGTAAACTATTTTACTAGCCATAGATTCATCAAAATAAGCAAACAACACACGAAAAACAGAATCTGTCAAAAAACAGAACAGTCTGTAGTAATCTGTAACTAACGCAAACTTCTGGAACTCCAAAAATTCTAAAATAAACTGGTGGACCTGAGGAATTTGTCTAGTAATCATCTTCAAAAAGAATCAGCTAAATACCACTCTCCAGTAAAAAGTTTTGGCTAATCTCGTGAGCGCTAAAGTTTCTGTTTTTTTACAGCATGATCATAAAGACTTCACCCAAGTCTTCCCAAAGGTTCTACTTGGCACAAACACTAATTAAAACATAAAACCACATCTAATCAGAATCTATATGGATTATTTATTCCTAAACAGAACCAAAAAGCAAGATACTAAAATTGGGTTGTCTCCCAACAAGCGCTAACGTTTAACGCCCCTTGCTAGGCATGATGATTTCAATGATGCTCACATAAAAGATAAGAATTGAAACATAAAGAGAGCATCATGAAAAATATGACTAGCACATTTAAGTCTAACCCACTTCCTATGCATAGGGATTTTGTGAGAAAACAACTTATGGGAACAATAATGAACTAGCATAGGAAGGCAAAACAAGCATAACTTCAAAACTTTAAGCACATAGAGAGGAAACTTGATATTATTGCAATTCCTACAAGCATATATTCCTCCCTCATAATAATTTTCAGTAGCATCATGAATGAATTCAACAATATAACCTGCACCTAAATCATTCTTTTCATGATCTACTTGCATAGAAATTTTATTACTCTCCACATAAGCAAAATTCTTCTCTTTCGGAATAGTGGGAGTATCATAAGAGACTTGAATACTATAAATTGTTTCCATATTAAAAGAGTAATGTTCAGAAAAAGGGTAATCATAATCATGACAAGTTTTATAAATGTAATCATCACTACTTTTTATAGCATAAGTTTCATCACAATAATCAACATATGTAGCAACTTTGTTCTCATCATAATCGATTGAAACCTCTTCCAAGATAGTGGACTCATCACTAAATAAAGTCATGACCTCTCCAAATCCACTTTCATAAATATTATAAGATTCAACATCCTCCAAAATAGTGGGATCATTACTTCCTAAAGTTGACACTCTTCCAAACCCACTTTCATCAATATAATCATCATAAGTAAGGGGCATGCTATCATTATTATAAATTGGCATATCAAAACTTGGGAGACTAAAAATATCATCTTTATTAAACGTAGCATCCCCAAGCTTGGGACAAACATTAATTTCAGCAAATATATTCTCAAATATGTCATCCTCATCACACATAGCTTCCCCAAGCTTGGACCTTTTCATATCATAAGCATAATCACTCTCATCATTAATAGTATGGATAGCACCAATAGTATAGCAATTATCATATTCTTCCAAGCAAGTGCTAAAAAGATTTTCAAGATCATAAGAAGTATCATTATCTTTCCAATCATAATCATCACAACAAGCAATAGGCATAACGAGATCATCATCAAGTGCATCATCTTCCATAATTATTTTTGATTCATTTTCATGGGGCACAAAAATAATAGGAGCAACATTATTTGGGAGAGATATATTTTTACCTCTCTTCACCACACCATGTGTGGGTTCAATCCTCTTTTTGGAGCTCCTTATTAATGAGATTGGTTGAATAGAAGGCTCCTCCTCGTTACCTGATTCAACATAAGAAATAATAGGAGGATATTGGGAAGTCTCTTCCCTTTCATTAGTATTCTCTTCATCCTCTATTTCTTTTCTTTTCTTTATGTAGTTAGCAATATAAGGATTTTCAATGCAATTCACTATGCAATACATATAAATTTCCTCTGGATCAAAATGAAGAACTCTATCAAGGGCAAATTCTGGAATGACCTTAGTTATACGTTTCATTTCTTCATAACCCAAGAGCAAACTAAGTTCATTATGATGTGCAAGGGAAATCAAGTCATCACAATTTTTGGATACGATACGATCATGAAACAATTTGCATTGGGTACTGAAATGATCATGTTCATTGCAAAGTTCACAAGTATGGCTAAGAAAAAATAAATTTTCAGCACAAACATCTAGCCTTTCTTGCAACAATTTAGTTTCTAAATGCTTATGCCTCTTGCAATATCTATCTTCCCTATTTGGTGTGTACTTGCAAACCCAATACACTCCATAAAAATCGACATGCTTATAAGAGATATTTTCATCATGACTAGTGCAATCATCATTAGTACTATGGATATTCAAGGAGTTCAGACTAACAACATTGCAATCATGCTCATCATTCACATATTTTATGCCAAGCATTCTATGTAATTCTTCTTCTAATACTTTGGCACAATTTTCCTTTCCATCATACTCACGAAAGATATTAAAAAGATGAAGCGTATGAGACAAACTCAATTCCATTTTTTGCAGTTTTCTTTTATAAACTAAACTAGTGATAAAACAAGAAACTAAAAGATTCGATTGCAAGATCTAAAGATATACCTTCAAGCACTCACTTCCCCGGCAACGGCGCCAGAAAAGAGCTTGATGTCTACTACGCAACCTTCTTCTTGTAGACGTTGTTGGGCCTCCAAGTGCAGAGGTTTGTAGGACAGTAGCAAATTTCCCTCAAGTGGATGACCTAAGGTTTATCAATCCGTGGGAGGCATAGGTTGAAGATGGTCCCTCGCAAACAACCCTGCAACCAAATAACAAAAAGTCTCATGTGTCCCCAACACACCCAATACAATGGTAAATTGTATAGGTGCACTAGTTCGGCGAAGAGATGGTGATACAAGTGCAATATGGATGGTAGATATAGGTTTTTGTAATCTGAAAATATAAAAACAGCAAGGTAGCAAGCGATAAAAGTGAGCGTAAACGGTATTGCAATGCGTTGAAACAAGGCCTAGGGTTCATACTTTCACTAGTGCAAGTTCTCTCAACAATAGTAACATAATTGGATCATATAACTATCCCTCAACATGCAACAAAGAGTCACTCCAAAGTCACTAATAATGGAAAACGAACGAAGAGATTATGGTAGGGTATGAAACCACCTCAAAGTTATTCTTTCCAATCAATCCGTTGGGCTATTCCTATAAGTGTCACAAACAGCCCTAGAGTTCGTACTAGAATAACACCTTAAGACACAAATCAACCAAAACCCTAATGTCACCTAGATACTCCAATGTCACCTCAAGTATCCGTGGGTATGATTATACGATATGCATCACACAATCTCAGATTCATCTATTCAACCAACACATAGAACCTCAAAGAGTGCCCCAAAGTTTCTACCGGAGAATCAAGACGAAAACGTGTGCCAACCCCTATGCATAGGTTCATGGGCGGAACCCGCAAGTTGATCACCAAAACATACATCAAGTGAATCACGTGATATCCCATTGTCACCACAGATACGCACGGCAAGACATACATCAAGTGTTCTCAAATCATTAAAGACTCAATCCGATAAGATTACTTCAAAGGGGAAAACTCAATCCATTACAAGAGAGTAGAGGGGGAGAAGCAACATAAGATCCAACTATAATAGCAAAGCTCGCGATACATCAAGATCGTGCCAAATCAAGAACACGAGAGAGAGAGAGAGATCAAACACATAGCTACTGGTACATACCCTCAGCCCCAAGGGTGAACTACTCCCTCCTCGTCATGGAGAGCGCCGGGATGATGAAGATGGCCACCGGTGAGGGTTCCCCCCTCCGGCAGGGTGCCGGAACAGGGTCCCGATTGACTTTTGGTGGCTACAGAGGCTTGCGGTGGCGGAACTCCCGATCTATTCTGTTCCCCGAAGGTTTTAGGGTATATTGGTATATATAGGAGGAAGAAATACGTCAGGGGAGCCACGAGGGGCCCATGAGGGTGGAGGGCGCGCCCAGGGGGTGGGCGCGCCCCCCTGCCTCGTGCCTCCCTCGTTGATTACTTGACGTGGACTCCAAGTCTCCCGGGTTGCTTTCTTCCAAAAATAACTTCTCCAGAAGATTTCATTCCGTTTCGACTCCATTTGATATTCCTTTTCTTCGAAACACTGAAGCAAGGGAAAAAATAGGAACTGGCACTGGGCTCTGGGTCAATAGGTTAGTCCCAAAAATAATATAAAAGTGCATAGTAAAGCCAACATCCAAGACAGATAATATAATTGCATGGAACAATCAAAAATTATAGATATGTTGGAGACGTATCAATGCCGCGCAGGAACGGATGGCTGCTCGAACTCTCTCGGCGAGTGCCACCTCTTCAGCCGTGGGTTGCCGACCGTTGTTGGAGAAGCTTCCTTTGATTTGTGCATTGAGCGCCACGAGCTGGGCGTGGACGGCCTCGACATGGTGGCGGGCGGCCTCCATCAGGGCTTAGGCCGGCGTTGCGAAACGGACAACTGCTGTGCCGCTCTCGCCAGTTGCTATCCCCGAGGTAGATGATGCTGCCGCCGCCTGAGAAGCAACAGCGACCGTTTGGGCTGCCATGGCCGCCCGGACGCAGATTGCAGTCGCCCTCACGAAGCTTGTTAGCACGCGCCTGGCGGCTGCGGCCGTGCTCTCGCCGGAGTGGGGCGCCGAAGTTTCCCTCACGACGCGGGTCCACGTCCCCATCTTTCACCGGCGACGATTGAACAGTGAAATGATATTTGGGGAATGAGCTAGTGTGCTTCAGACGCCGGCTGTGGAATGTAGCTGACGCACCTTCTCGCGTAAGCCATAGGCGTACTATACACCGACGGTGCTCCAGGATATTTTGTGCTGCATCTCACACGGTTGCTGATAATAAACTGTGTGCGATCTACTTGATTTTTCATCTTGATTTGAATTACATAATGGGGTCACAGCGGCAATGGACGGTGTTTGAATTGCTAGACCTTTTATCTGGAGTGAACATGCAATTATATGTGTGTCATCAAAAAAATTGGAATTATTCAGGGTTCGTTTGGACGTTTTTATACATTAACTTGGTTTTGTAGGCATTTCAGGTGCATAATTCAAATTTGAACTACATGCACATGCTTCAGTGCATATAAACTGGTTGAAAAATCAAATATGTGTCCTTGGTTGCATGCTTAGGTCCCATGCAAGAAATGGGAATGAATGTCAAACACCCAGCCACCGTCACTCGGCCGCAAGCATTGAGATACTTGGTTTCTAAATTCTAGTAAATCCAAAACTCGTCTGAAATTCATGAAACTTGGCATGCTATCATGGAGTGGCATCAACATGCCGCGGTAAAATTTTTTGTCCCATTTGGGGCAGGTTTGGGTATAAGCTTCTCACAAACCACAGCTTCTCACAACAAGCATGGTGGTTTCGGTAGGGAATGCCCCACCTTTGGGGACGAAACGATATCTGTTGCCTCTTATTGCTTCCAAAAAATTCTCATGTCAACATAGAACAACAGGAGTGTTGTGTTATTTTTTTTGTGATTTTTCGGGGTTCGTTTGGACATTTTTATGCATTAAGTGAATTTTCAATGCATTTATGTGCATAATTCAAATTTGAACTACATGCACATGCTCAAGTGCATATAAATTGGTTGAAGAATAAAATCTGTGTCCTTTGGTGCATGCTTAGGTCTGCAAGAAATGGGAATGAATTTCAAACACCCTGCCACCGTCACTAGGCCGCAAACATTGAGATACATGTCTTTTAAATTCTAGTAAATCCAAAACTCATCTGAAATTCATGAAACTTGGCATGCTATCATGGAGCGGTATCAACATGCCATGGTAAAAATTTTGTCCCATTTGGGGCAGGTTTGGGTATAAGCTTCTCACAAACCAGAGCTTCTCACAACAAGCGTGATGGTTTCGGTAGGGAACGTGCCACCTTTGGGGATGAAACGATATCCGTTGCCTCTGATTGCTTTCAAAAAAATTTGAGTGTCAACATAGAACAACAGGAGTGTTGTGTTCAATTTTGGAATTTTTCGCGGTTCGTTTGGACATTTTTATACATTAACTGGGTTTCCCAGGCATTTTATGCGCATAATTCAAAATTTGAACTACATGCACATTCTCCAGTGCATATAAATTGGTTGAAAAATTAAATATGTGTCCTCGGTTGCATGCTTAGGCCCCATGCAAGAAATGGGAATGAATTTCAAACACCTTGCCACCGTCACTCGTCCGCAAACATTGCGATACCTGGTTTTAAAATTCTAGTAAATCCAAAACTCGTCTGAATTTCATGAAACTTGGCATGCTATCATGGAGCGGCATCAACATGCCGTGGTAAAAAATTTGGCCCATTTGGGGCAGGTTTGGGTATAAGCTTCTCACAAACCAGAGCTTCTCACAACAAGCGTGGTGGTTTTGGTAGGGAACGTGCCACCTTTGGGGACGAAACGATATCCGTTGCCTCTTATTGCTTTCAAAAAATTTCGAGTGTCAACATAGAACAATAGGAGTGTTGTGTTCAATTTTGGAATTTTTCAGTGTTCGTTTGGACATTTTTATACATTAACTCAGTTTTCCAGGTATTTTATGCGCATAATAAAAATTTGAACTACATGCACATTCTCCATTGCATATAAACTGGTTGAAAAATCAAATATGTGTCCTTGGTTGCATCTTAGGTCCCATGCAAGAAATGGGAATGAATTGCAAGCACCCTGCCACCGTCACTCGACCGCAAACATTGAGAAACAAGGGCTTTTAAATTCTAGTAAATCCAAAACTCATCTGAAATTCATGAAACTTGGCATGCTATCATGGAGCAGCATCAACATGCGTGGTAAAAATTTTGTCCCATTTGGGGCAGGTTTGGGTATAAGCTTCTCACAAACCTTAGCTTCTCACAACAAGCGTGATGGTTTCGGTAGGGAACGTGCTACCTTTGGGGATGAAACGATATCTGTTGCCTCTTATTACTTTCAAATTTTTTCTAGTGTCAACATAGAACAACAGGAGTGTTGTGTTTACTTTTGTAATTTTTTGGGGTTCGTTTGGACATTTCTACACATTAACTAGGTTTTCTAGGCATTTCATGTGCATAATTCAAATTAGAACTACATGCACAAGCTCCAGTGCATATAAATTGGTTAAAAAATCAAATCTGTGTCCTTCAGGGCATGCTTAGGTCCCATGCAAGAAATGGGAATGAATTTCAAACACCAAGGCACTGTTGATTGCAGGCAAAACATTGAGATACTTTGTTTTTAAATTCTAGTAAATCCAAAACTCGTCTGAAATTCATGGAACTTGGCATGCTATAATGGAATGGCACCTGACATGCTGTGGTATTTTTCGTGTCCATTTGGAGAGAAGGCGCACTCGAATAACAGCCAACAAAGACATTTTGAAACAAATAGCTGCCACTGTAACATCTCAAACATTTTGTATAATTTAAATTGTGTGCGTTCTGTTAACCATTCACGTGACGCGACGCCTCAATCTTTTAATGGCTAGGAGGTGCCGTGCAGACAGGTGCTTGAGTGCTTGACTAAACGGAAGGCGTGTGAGCTGTACTCCAATGCGGAGGCTCAGCGGGAAGCGTGCGAGCTGTACGCCGCGCAGGCTCACCGGGAACCGAGCCCTTTGACTTACATGGCCGCCCGCCTTGCTCGCATCCTCTCCATTAATGGCGCCCAAGCCGCAGTTTAATTCGGTTTTTAGATATAAAACACTCATCACAAACGTTTTAGTTAGAACACCTGTATGCAAACCGACAGCTTCACCAGGAAGCCAAGGGAAAATGTGCCGAGCAGGATTTGTACAGCTCTTGATCGCAAACATTTTAGATAGAACACCCGTATGCAAAGTGAGAGCAGCGCAGGATTTGTGCATCCCTTCAACGCAAACGGTTGTTTTGGATGACCCGTGTGCAACCACGTACAAACAATTTGGTAAGATTTGCATCTGTCATATTGGGTATGTTGCCATTTATCAAACTGGAAAGATTTACATTTGTTGATCTAGTAACGTTGCGATTTGCCAATCCTTGTAACACTGTGATTTGTCAAAATATGCAGCTACAAATCACTAGCACTATCAAATTTTTGCAACTAAAATTCAGTAATTAAGCATAGATTTCATTCATAGATTAAGCAGTCGTTCTCAATTTATACAAACAGTTCAACTCGACAGCTGAACCGACCAAACTCTTCCCCAATTTTTTTGCCAACCACGTACTGAAATAGCTAGTTCAACTATATATACTAGCTAATTTTAAGTACGTTGTACAGTTCCACCACATCTATAGTCAGATGAACTGAACAAAATAGCCCCTAAATACTACTAGTACCACGGAGGGGCTTTGTACTACTTCCGGCAGCCTCTCCTCTGCCGAGCACGCTCAGTGAGAGGCAGAGGAGGAGGAGGAGCCTACCGACGAGCCAGAGAAATGCAATACGGTGCCTGCCGCTTTTGCACACTCAGCGACGCTTGCCAGCTCAAACGCCCACTGCCGCTCCAGATGATCCCTCTCGAAGCGGCCGGACTGCTCGTAGATCTCCTGATTCCTCGCCTCTGCGTCGGCGTGTGCTGTGGCCACGGCTGCGGTAAAGCTCTTTGCATGCTCGACGAGGCGCTCCTCCTCCTCCCGCGGGAACTCAATGTAGCCCGCAAGGTCGTTGATGCACGTGCGGGCCTCCACCTCTGCCTCCCTCCTTCGGGTGGTGGTAGCGAAGCGGGTGATGATCCCGGCGGTCGACGGTGGGCTGGCGGCCACGGCGGCCGATGATGGGGTGGTGGCCACGACCACCACCTCCTGCCTTCGGGCCACGGTGGCGGAGCGGGTGGTGGCCACAGTGGCCAGCAGTGGGGTGGAGGCCACGACGGCCACCTCCCGCCTTCGGGCCGCGGCGGCGGAGCAGGAGATGCCCCTGGCTTTCGATGGTGTTGTGGCGGCGACGGCGGCCGGCAACAGCTGTCGACGGGCAGCGGCGACGGAGCGTGTGGTGGGTGTTCTGCGCACACCCAACACGGACGCCACGTGCACTACACTACGCGTGGGACTGTGCTGCCACCGCGGTGTAGCCTCCCAGCTGGAGCTATCCTCTGATGACGACGGAGTGGCTGAGCGACCACGACGGACCGGTGCCATTGGCGATTGTGGGAGAAGCAGACGAGATAAGCTACAGGGAGGGGGGAATGCGACGCAAGACTCACCGGCCGTAAGGGTTTTTATAGCAAGCCGGTAAGCATTGGGATTTTGGGGGATTTCACCGGGTCGGGTGGGAAGCTTGCGCGGGAACATGCGACGACTAATTGGCGCCACCGTTTGGCCAAAAGAACGCCCCCGCGCGCTGCGCAAGCTTGCGCTGTAAGCCGTCTGCGGCAGCGGGGTGACAAGACGTGCAAGAGGAGGACGAAAGGACACGTACACATACGGTTAATACAAAAAAAACGTTTGCGATTTAATTACCTCCTATAGACCCGTCCTGGTTTATAAGTAGGATTTAACTAATAAAATACAAATGCATGTCCTTATAAGTGTGTGTATATATATATGTTGTTGTTCTGTATGCAATCCCATCGCACAACACACACTTCTTATTAGCAGCAGCCGTTTGTGTTATTATTTGTCTTCGCACACATTTCTGATTACAGACCTGTTTGCCGCGTATCACACACATCTTGTTATATTGAACCATTTCTGTTCTCTTGTCTCAACACAAATAGTTCATTCATGTGAACCGCATGCCGTATATTGCACACACCTTGAATCTGGCTGACCTTTCCTTTTGTGTTGCCTAATCACAAATAGTTCATCCGAGTGAATGGTATGTTGTATATCGCACACACCTTCATCTGGCTGCCCGTTTCTTTTGTTCCTCCTCATCGCAAACAGTGAAGTGGACTGAACTGTATGCCCTGCATCGCACACGCAACTAAAACCTGAACCGTGTTTGATGCATCCGTCATCGCAAATGTTTTATACATTTCTGACGGTTTTCATACACCACCGTTTGCGATTATTGCATCGCACACAGTTTCTCGAAGGGTCTCTGATCGTAGTGTTGCGTTAGAAGCATCCTACAGTAGTGCTAGGTCTCCCGGCATCTCTCTTTCCCAATCACACGCACTATGTAGAGTGTATTTTTCCCATACACACAAAACGTCGCCCCCAAACGTCTATCTCCCTAGTTATGTGGTTCTCGCACACTCACCTCACACACCACCCCCACTTCAAACAAGCACACTTTGTCTCCTTGTGCACCACTCTCCTCTTTCTATCTCTCCCACATGCAGACCCGCCCCAACTCCTTCCCTGTATACATATATGCCGTGACTCTTTCCATAGCTCCCTAATGTATCATCGTTCTCAATCTCGCACGTTGTTCTCTACACCATCTATTCTAGATCTCTCATGAAGTCCTTATCACACACACGATGACTCGCTTCCCTTGTGTCTCCGTACATAGGCCAATTTCAAACGTCAACATTGTCTCCGTATCTATACGCCATTTATGGACACAAACGACCCCTCTCCCCCCTCTTTTCCTTTCTCACTCTCCATCGCTCTCTCTCTCTATCTCTCGCTCTCACACCCTCTCCCACACACACTCGATGTCTCATTACAAATAGTCTGCTCCCCGCCCGCACCCATGCTATCCCGCTACTACACATGCCTTTGTCTCTCTGACACACATGTCACACCATTCCCCCTTCCCTTATACTAGGTTTACATCATTAGTGGTCTCTCTACTCCACATACACACACTCCCTCTCACACACAAACGCGCGCACAAACACACACAGACACGCACAAACACCCATCTATCTAGATCCTTCTTTTAAGACACACACCCTTGCATATTCTCTCTAGCTCTAGGTATGTATATATCCCCCCTCTCTAGCTCAGATGCACACCAAAATTCTCCCTCTCTCTAACTCACACATCTATCCCCATGTCCGCATGTGTATCGCACACACTCACTCTCTGATTATGTCTATGTGTCTCCACGTTACACAACACAAAGCCCTATGTACATGTCTCTCTCTATCCTCCTCACACATAGACACAAAGAATCTCTTACCATTGCCTTAGTCTCTAGACATATCACACACACACACACTGTCTCTCTCTCTCTCCCAAACATGCTCAACAAGGGTTTCCCCGTGAATAACTTACCGTCTATTCATCAACAGTCATGGCAGTACGGCGAACACGAGCCGTGAAAAGGAATAAATCTACATGTGCGTAGACCGCCTAGTATGACTACTAGGACTAGAGCAAGCCTAAAGCGCGCCGCCGTCACCCCCTCCTTATCGGCGACGGGAAAACCTTTGTTTTACACAGTCGAGATGTCATTGTGCAAAGGCCCCACATGCTGAGCCGTTGAATAAAATGTAGATCCTAGTTTAAGGAAACAAGTATCGATAATACGTTTGTATCTCCATACTTATATTTATTATTTTATAAAAAAAACGAGTTGGTGATGATGGTATGCGTGCCATCTTGCAATAGACCGTCTGATCTATATTTGACGGATGGAAATTAAACTAGAAGATACCCGCACCTCTATCCACATTTGCAGACAAGGCCTTCCCTCGTTCATCCTTATCTCCAACAACCTCATTGTTGAGCAATTAAGAAAGGAAGCCTCTGGAACAAACTGACCTGGTGGCCACTACCGGTGTCGTCCATCCCCTTGCCTCCGCTCAGTCCAACCACCAATCACCACCACGCCCCACTCCCCTTCACCTTATCTCCTCTTTCTCGAGATATCATTAGTTTTTACACATGGCATTACTCCCGCGTGGGTCAACCACAACAAGTGTTTTATAAAAAAATGCATCTTGATGTTCTGTGCAATGCACGAATATCTTGCTAGTACTCCTACAGAAGACTAAGTTGTTGATGATGGTGTGTCTGCCATCCGTCATTTCTGACCCTTAGATCTACATCTAATGACTGTGAGGTAAGTTGTTGCCTTTTCTCACCAACATCCCACTTCTCTAGCAATTTGCAGAAAAACGCATAATTAGTATCTTAAAACCAACCAAACCCCTCCCTCACCTCACCAAAACAGCCCAAGGAATATTTTCTGATTGAAACATAATATATCTCTAGTGATATATGTATATCAAAATTAGAGTGTTTTGAATCAAGTTTGTGAATAAGTATTATTTTAATTATGATCCGTTGCAACGCACGTGAACATTGCTAGTATTTCCAACCATGCAAAAAATGTTAGTATTTCCATAGTTTCGAGTTTTCCATCAAGATATTAGTCACTCATGGTTGATATTTACTTTCAATCACGTACACATAGGCACTATGTAACTAGCCTTGCTTACTGGCTTCCAAAGCTTAACTTGCACTCCTACTTACAATATGTAGAGTATTTAACAAAAAACTACCACTTTCAACCAGCCCTAGGAAGAAACTATTGTACAAAAAATAGGAAAAACATACCCAAAATTTCGTAATCCATGTCAAAAACTACTACCTAGTGCCGATTAGGCTTGTTTAAGCCCGTTTATGACAGGGTTGGCCCACACGTCCGTGCTGATGAGGCAGCTTAAACCAACACATTTTGTTTGACTGTTGACACGAGGGACCCACATCTGACCTTCTATCATGTTATATTCCCCCTCAAATCATTATTTTTCCTGAACATTACTTCAAACAGTATTGATGCGTGTTCGTCGGTGGCGCCAGTGATGAGTGAGTTGGCCACCGCTCCGCCGGACGGGCCGGACGCCGCGCTGGCCTCCGCACAGGTTGGTAGGCTGTCCCGAGCGTGACTCACGCACGAGCAAGCCGCCATGCTGGCCTTCGCTTGAGCCAGATGGCTGGCCTTAGCGCAGCGCGTGCATGCAAGTCGCCGCGCCGCTGTGCCAATCTAGCTAGCAAACCTTGCAGACAAGCAGCTGGACGGAGCCATCTTGGCTAGCTAGCTGGGCCGCGAGCGCCGGACGGAGCTGGCATCCGGGCTGCCGCAAGATGGGCTCCGTACACCGGCGGTTTTGACCTCGCCTTCTGCCGGCGGCGGTAGCTGTGTCCCATGGCCGAGGATGACTAGGTGGACGGGCCGGAGGTAGGAGGTCACTCGGGGATTTTTGTGCAGACTGACATGTAGGTCCCACAAGTCATAACGCCTAACTTGCCGGTCGAATAGAAGGCGTTGACTTAAGGGGCGACATGGGTTGAAACGTGCCTATAACGACACTTTGTAGAGTAGTCGTTTCATGGTAGGGCTGGTTGGTAAGGGCATGTACAATGGTTGATAAGGTAGTCTTATCTTAAGTCTGCCACGTATGCAAGTGGTAGTAGTTTCTTCGCATTATTAGTGGTTTCTTGGCATTATTAGTGGTTTCTTGTAAGGAACAATGTACTACTAGCAACAAAAGGCGATTCTAGGTTGCGTTGTACTCCAACGAGTACTACTAGTGGTCGCGGGAGTGTATACCTTTTTTCAAATAGTACTCCACAAAACGAGGTAGTTTGAGTTTTGAAGTCGAACGGGCGTGTTGCACCACAATCTGGGTGCACTGGATAGCCCAGGCACGTGAACAGGTTTTCCTTCCCATCATCTCGTGGCTCGCGTGCTCGCCCTAGCCGCACCTCGCTTGCATCTTCCTCATCAGCTAGTACTACCTCTGTCCTGGTTTATTGGTCCCCATTGTATATTGTGTCAAATTTTGACTATAGATTGAACTAACAAAACGTTCATGCATGTTACCAAAAATTATATCATTGAAAACTATGTTGAAATACGAATCCAATGATATAATTTTTGTTGACATGCATTAACATTTTGTTAGCTAAATATTTGGTCAAAATTTGGCACGAACTACAAAGGTGACCCATAAACCAGGATGGAGGTAGTAGCATATTTAAACTAGCGCCTCCCAATTAAGCCCGAGGAGCCGGAAAAGCCTAGCGCGGCACTGGGAACTGTGCAATATGGCTCTGTACGTAAAGTGCTAGTACTCTACTACTCTGTAGCTTGTCGCATTGCATGCATGGACTTCACTCCATTATCGGCTCTATAAAAGAAATTCCTCTTGACGTGATATTTTTTTGTTTGAAATGGAGGCAAAAGCTTTGCCTCATCTCATTCATAAAGAAGGAACTACTAACAAAGTTCGACGAGATCCATTACACCTCCACAAATGGAAGCGAAAAGCCTAGTCTCGCTGTATCAAATAAATCAAATGGTATGCCCCCGCAGTAACCGTCGCTAATAAACAGGCTGCTAGTGTGTGCGTGAGAGGAGCGGCTGAGTAGGCCAGCTACGCTCTTGAATAGAGCACCGAGAGTACCCACTACGCAGGTGTACTTTCCCTGCATTGATAGTACATCGATGGTTCTAGAGAACAATACTACCCTCCACTTCCAACTGTAGCTCCTTGGCCCTGAGATTCAAGAGTTCAAAACTGGTGCACTATACTAGAAGTACAGTACATCACACTACTAGTTGAGAAAGTAGTACTAGTACTACTACAGTACGAGTATGTTGTAAATAATAGCCTCACCCCTTTGCTAAGGAACGATTGAGGAGCTACAATTGGAAGGGACGAGGCCCTGCGGTTACTACGCTCTTATCTCCTCCTCGCCAGTTCCCCTTCCCCTGAAGAGAAGGCAGTTCGTCGCTGCACCCATGGATTCGCCAGGCGGTTCTCCTCCTCGTCGGGGCTAGGAGACCTTGGACGACGATCCTCTGGGAGAAATCGCACGCCACCTTCGAGGTCCTCACCGCCGCAAGACTCGGTGCTTCCTGCACCAACTTTTTCAAGACGGTGCTTAAACAGGCTTGGGAAAAGGCCATGCTTGTTGGTCTTCCATGCGTCCCCGAGGAGAAGGTTCTTCTATGGGACAATCCTTTGAACAGTCCACCGCTCCCTGGTCATGGCACTACAAAAAAAAGACACATCCGTGACATTTTGGGCCGAACGAAAAAAAATTCTGTCATACATATGACACTTCTATGACGATAATTGTGACAAAACCCGGTATCATCATAGATGTGGTGGGCTCCTACTTCTATGACAAAAAATCATGACAGAAAATGGGCTTTTCGTCCTGGGCGGGCCAGAGACGCAGCTGCATGACATTCTTAGGGCCGTCCATGACGGAAAAAACCGTGGTAGAAGCGAGGGCGAGGAAAATTTCGGGGAGTTCCTGGTTACGATGGGAGGTCAGGGGCCGAGCGATGCGCGTTTGTCTGGTACACGTACGCGCGTGTGTGCGAGGCGTTGGCTCTAACTGAACCCAAGCGAGGCATTGAGCTCTAACTGAACCTGAGTGATTGCACTGCAGGCTACACGTTACTGAACCCGAGCGGTCGATCGATGGCTATTAACTGAACCCGATCGAGCGATTCCTTCGCTACTGCTGCTAACTGAAGCCGGTCGATGCTGCCTCTGGATGAACAGTGAGCGTTGCTGGGGGGTTTGGATGAACAGTTTCCGGTGGGGGTGAATGAACAGGACCCCGTGGTGTTGCCTCTGGACGAACATGACCCCGATCGATCGAGCCGGTTGGGGCTGGATGAACAGGACCCTGTGGAGGGCAGGATGAACAGGACCACCCCGTGGAGGGCAGAATGAACAGTAGACGGTGGAGGGCTGGATGAACAGTAGCCCGTGGAGGGGTGGTTGAACAGGAGCCCGTGGAGAGGGCTGGTTGAACAGTAGTCGGTGGAGTAGCGCGTGGTGGAGGCTGGATGAACAGGAGCCCGTGGATGAACAGTCGTAGGTGGAGGCTGGAGGAGGTCGACGGTGGATGAACAGTAGCCCGTGGAGGCTGGAGGGGGTCGACGGTGGAGATGAACAGTGTCCCGTGGAGTCCCGTTTTGCGGTACGCCACACCCCTCCCGATGAACAGGACCCCCGTTTCGACCGTAGCGCTCCAACACAAGTCCGTTTCCTCCGTTTTGCGGTACGCCACACCCCTCCCGATTAACAGGACCCCCGTTTCGACCGTAGGAGGTCCGTTTCCTCTGTTTTGCGGTAGCCAGACCCCTCCCGATGAACAGGATCTCGTTTCAAATGTGGCCGGTCCAACACAAGGCCGTTTCCTCTGTTCTGCGGTACGCCAGGCCTCGTTTCCATCGGCTGTTCCGTCCAAGCCCTCCCGATGAACACGACGACGCATTCCGTTCCGACCCAGCTGGTTGGCTCCCCATGAACACGACGACGCTGTTTCTCCATTCTGACCCAGCCATGTACACGAGCTCTGGCCGTACGTATGCGCGAGTAGGCATTCGAGACCCTGCCCGTATGTACGTACGTGGCCGTATTTTCTTTCTTGCACACTGGTCGTTGTACGTACGTGTACATGCTACGTGCGCGCCTCTACTACGTCACGTGCGCGCCTCTACATCGACCAGTATGTACGTACACGTTCGCGACCAGAATGACAATGCTACGTACGCTTCGACCAGGTGGGTCCCGACTGTCAGGCACTTCCTTGCCTGCGAAGATGTAGCTGGTGGGTCCCAGCAGTCAGGGGGCGAATCGTTTGTTTTTGCCCGGACGCACTTCCTTGCGTGCGAAGATGTAGCTGGTGGGTTCCCGCAGTCAGGGGGAAACGTTTTTTCACGAAATACGGTGGCCCGTCCGGTGGGTCCCCACTGTCAGGTGGAGGAATAATTATTTTCCGCGTAATAAGGAGGCACTTCCTTGCTGCGGCTGTGGACCCAGCTGTCAGCCTCTCCATGTACAGTCCACGTCCGATGGAAGCCGTTCCTTGACCACGTTGACCACGCCGCGCCGAGAGCACCAGGGCGGTGGACGACGGCGAGGCCTAGGAAGGGGATGACGCGGAGCCGGGGAAGACGCGGCAGTGGAAGCCCGCGCGGAGAGGAGTACGAGCGTTCACTGGTTCGGCTGCGATGTGAGGCTGCCGTCGCCGCAGGGCCTGGCCAGCGATGGGAATAGTAGGGGGCGGTGAGTCCTCCGCGGCAGCATAGCCAGCCACGGGAGGCAGGAGCATGCGGCACGACCGGCGCTGCTTTGGGCGGCTGGAGCAACAAGACCAGAGGTTGAAGAAGCACTACGGCCGTTGGATGGACATCATACGGTCACTGGAGCTAGAATCGTGCATATTGACTAAGTTGACAAAGCCCTCCGTCCCCGTCAACTTAGTAGGCCCACAAGTCAGCCTGCCACCATACTGGGTCCCAGCTAGCAGGGGGAGTATTCATTTTTTGTGCGTAATAAGGACGCACTTCCTTGCGTGCGAAGATATAGCTGGTGGGTCCGAGCTGTCAGCGGCGGTAACGTTTTTTCGCGAAATACAGAGGCCCTTTCGGCGGGTCCCAGATGTCAGGTGGAGGAATCATTATTTTGCGTGTAATAATGAGGCATTTCCTTACGTGCGGCCGTGGACCCAGCTGTCAGCCTCTCCACGTACAGTCCACTTCAGATGCATGTCGGTCGTTGACCACGTTGACCAGGCCGCGCCGGGAGCACCAGGGCGGTGGACGACGGCGAGGCCTAGGAAGGGAGCGACACGCAGGCAGGGAAGACTCGGCAGTTGTTTCCCACGCGGAGGGGAGTACGACTATACGAGGGTTTACTGGTTCGTCTGCCGTCGCCGGAGAATAACAACAGGTGTGGGTGAGTAGAGGGATGGCTAGGCCAGCGATGGGAGTACGGTGGGGCGGTGAAGCCTGCGCAGCAGCACAGCCGGCCGCGGGGAGGAGGGAGCAGGCAGTCCCGCCGGCGCTTGTTTGAGCGGCTGGAGCAGGAAGAGCAGAGATTGAAGAAGCACGACGCCGTTGGATGGACATCCAACAGTCACTGCTTGTGCGTCAACCTTTTTTTAGGAAAACCTCAAATCTGTGGAAAACAGCATACAACCCATCTGCCATTATTTCTAATAATTTACAGCCCATTTGCTAATTTTGAAGTTTTTTTTGGAGCCCTTATTCTTTTTGTTAGCATTACAGCCCATATTGTGGCCACGGTTAAAAAAGTACACGAAATGTTACATATTTCGGTGCGGTCCGAACTGTTTTTAATCCCGAAATTTTGAGTCACACTCAAACTGATTTTAAAAATAAATGTATATCAATATAAAATCCAACAAATTGTCCACGCATAAAAATTAATGCAATTTAAAATCTTGAAATGAAAAAAAGAAATTTGAAAGTAATTGCCGGTTTGATGTGTTTTAAAAATGTATAGCCCATTTCTCATTACTGATAGGCCATTTTCTCGTCAAGCCGAATGAAGCTCTCCTCGTCTTGAAAGATTTGCAGCCCAATAGGCCTGACAAAGCGACTTACTTGGCAAATCACAAAAAAAACTGGGCTAGCCATTTTCAGAAAGAAAAAACTACTGGGCTGGTCTGTGGTAAACATAAAAGAGAAGTCTGTCTAGACATGCCAGAGTGCCCCGCACAGCCCAGTTGACACCCTGCTTCCGTCTCAAAAACAAATTAGATAAATGCCACAACAAATATGGCGATTCATAAAAATGCCACTGCAATTTCCAAACTTTGAAAAATGCCACTGCAATTTTTGCAAACTTTGGGAAACGCCACTGCAATTTGCAAACTTTGAAAAACGCCACTCCAGACTTCGAAAAATGCCACTGGGGATGGCATGAAATGGCATTTTTCAAAGTTTGGAATTGCAATGGCATTTCTTAGAAACACCAGATTTGGAGTGGCATTTATCAAATTAACCCAAAACAAAAATAACTGGGCGAGCTGCTGGGTCCCTGATGTCAACCGCTCATTGTGCAACTCTCTCGTTTATTGACTGCGTTGACAATGGCATGGGACCCAGATGTCAGAAATCCATTACGAGGAGCCATTTTTTTATTGGATTGAAATAAGTAGGCACTTTGCTTGCGTACTGCCATGACCTTGGCGGGTCCCTCCTGTCATCCTCTCCACGTACAATCATCTCCTGGTTGTGTGCGCGTCAACTTGGTAGGCCCACAAGTCAGCCTCTAAACCCGTGGAGGACAAATACAACCCATTTAAAAAAATAATAGCCCATTCCATATGTTCAAACGGAAAGTTCAACATTCAGAGCAAAGTAACAGGTCTGATCCACATATAGAGTACTGAACTTCCACGTTGACAACCATCATAGCCAAGTTAACTATCTACTTCCACTAATACTCTAGTAGCGTACAGGTACTAACTTACTCTTAGCTAACTAGACGATGCCGGCCGCCATCTGCGGTACACGCTAAACGCCGGCACCGGCGTCCTCCGCCTCGCCTCGGACTTGCCAGAGGTGCGATAGGGCGCGTTGCTCGCGCGCGTTGGCCCTTTCCATGCCGGCGTGGTCCACCGAAGCTTCGGCTTCTAAGCGGGAAACCCACTTGACGAGCTGGTAGTAAAAATCGGCGTCGCGAATGCATGCGTGCCCGACAGCCTCCAGGGCTATTTGCCGGGCGCCGGCCTCCATGTAGTCGCCCCACATGCGGGCGCTCTGCTCGCGACTCAGAGCGTCGGTGCACTGTTGCTCCATGTCCCGCTGGCGGCGCAAATCGGCGATACGCTGCTCATCCGCCAAGCGGTCGCGCTCCAACAACTCCTGCTCCTCCGCCAGGCGGTCGCGCTCCAACAAGTCCTCGATCTCCGCATTGCCATCTAAAGACCGATAGAATGCCTCCTCCCTCCGTCTGCCTTCTGGTGAAAAACCGAACACTAGTTCCGGCGGTGACCGCCTCCGGCCACGCCTATCGCGGACGGGCGGGGGCATGGCGGACGTGGCGAGAGTGAGGATAAGTGGCGAGCAACGTCGGGCCGATGGGGGCTTATGAGGATAGGGCGAGTTGGGTCACAGTGCCACCATAGAAGGCCGAGAAACAATACTTATAAGCGGAAGGTAGCGCGACGGTCATCGGAATTCAATGCATAATGAAGCAGGCATGGCTTAGCGCGCCAGCTTGCCGTGGAAAACTAGAGAAACTGAAATTCTGACTGTGCCATCCCGTCCCGTCCGTGCTGGGTCGCACGCTTGCCGTGGAAAACTAGAGAAACTGAAATTCTGACTGTGCCGTCCCGTCCCGTCCGTGCTGGGTCGCACGCCGGCCTTACGGTCAAACGAGTGCACTCGAATCATCTCCCTCCTTGTCAATAATGATTCCACGGATATAAAAGGCCCGCAACAATTAAAGCACATCTTTTTCGCATCAGTTAGCTGCCTTAATTATAGCCGGCTGCATGCGGGCACTCAAAATCGCTCGCAGCCAGTACGCGGAGCAGCATGCAACGAGTCGCCGCCGAGGGCATTAATTGATGAACTTTTGCTGGGAGATAAGGCATTTAAGAACGTTTTTGCTAGCAGTTTCTTCAGATTCGCATGGCATTTTCTTCAGAGCAGCTTGTCAGTTTCTTCAGAGGTACGCATTTCTATTCAAAAAACTGCCACTTCGGATCTTGCGTCGCAACTAAAACAGCCAGGAGCGCGTTAGTAGGCTAGCTAGTGATCGATCGGTAACTTGTAAACACTGAGCGAACAGATATACGGAACTATTAATGCATCTCAATGATTCACAGATCATATACAAATATGTAGCTCCAAAAGCAAAGATCAGCCACAACTAAAACCAACTAGTACGGTTCCCATACATAAGATCAACATGTTAACGCGTCTCAATGATTCACAGATCATATACAAATATGTAGCTCCAAAAGCAAAGATCTAGAAAAAACATATGTTCTTCCTACTAAAATGGATGCTTCTCTTGGCCAACATTCAGTACAAACTGAATGAAAAATTTGTTTGTGAAGTCTACAATTCCTCTTGCAAACGTAAGTGGTTTCACCAATAGCTGGAACCATGGGAATGAACCACACATGATGGAGGAACATCCACTACAATATGATTTGGTCTTCTCTTGATCACACGGCGAGACTATTTCCGGAATACAAACTTTAACTTAGGCAAAATGATGCCCATTGTATAATCAGACCAAAGCAATGAGGCACCTAGTGTTGGCCAATAAATAGTACAGTACTACTTTTCTGCAGTCCATGAAGTGACTATCCAATCTTTCTGTGTCTATTTTCAAATGGCACTGCATGCAGTGACTATACTATTCTCTTGTGCAGTTCAACCAAAATTGTGGTCACTTTGTGTGTTTGCTAAATAGCAACGGGCAGACATCTCTGTCTGCACAAATATCAAGCAGCTAGTAAACATATACCCCACCTTGTATTTTCGGTTTAAACATGTCTCTTCCGCTTAGATCTGTCATGTTTTGCACTGGACAATTTGATACAGTCATGTTTTGCCCTGGACAATTTCATACTGAATTGATTTGCTTGTTCAGAGCAGAAATATAGCGCTTATTCTTCATCAGACCAAGGATATCCATGTTCGCAGTGATGGAAGAGGTGAAATTGATACAACCGAAATTGAGCATCCAGTCATTGAATCATGTCCTGCACCTCCAATGTAGGTCCACCCTGCCAATAAATTCACATGCAAACCACTAGTATTACTATCTAATGACAGTACAAAAAGAGTAGCAAGATAGTAGAAAACCATGTACCTTCTTAATGAACAGCTCATAGTGCCACCAATTGGATATAAAGGTTTGGGAGAAAACATGCTGCTAATGTTGAACCAGTTGGACTTTTTGTGCAGTTCCACAAAACTCGAGCATCCTTGTTTGCATAGATATTGAAAGTGTGATTACTATAAAAGTGGCACTAGTTGAAGCATAGACTCACAAATATAAGCATTCCAATTTATTAATGGGAAAAGGTAGCAAGACTATTTATAACCACCTTTTTGAAGGAATAAATAAGGCAACAGAGGTTGATGTCAGAAAGGCATATATAGTTCATTCTGAAAGAATGATCGATTCCTGACCTTTCCTGTTCTTTTAAGCATATTTTGTGCAGTTCAACTAAAATAAAATGCCATCACTGCCTTGACAATTCAGTGACACAGTACAAAAGGAAATGACTTAACATTACATCATGATGTCAGGTATGTAGTCGACGGGCATTAGAGACAAACTTACAGACCTCCTCCGATAACATAATGAACATTAATTTTAACAAAGGTGTGACTAGCTTTACCGGGATAATTTGAGTGAACTCTACACCCTCTGTTCCTTAATATAAGAGGTTTTTGCGGTTCAGTTTAAAGTACCCAAACGCCTACTAGTATTTAGAAAAACAGGTAGTAGTTTTCTTGAGCACATATCTGGGAAAGCTTGCCACCCTTTATTTATGTCCATACGCTAATGCAACACCATTCGAAATTTCGAATACTACAAATATACACTAATCCAGTGGCTAGTGCAACAGTAGAGTAGTTATTTTATTACAGGGTACAGTGCAATGGTTTTACTGAACAGATTTCAATAAACTCTGGCACTGGAAGATTTCTAAAAGAATTAACAATACAAAATGTAAAGGTAACACGTTTCAGCATTGGTATACTAGCTGTGCATGAGCATTAACCAAATACAAAAGTCTGAAGGTAACTAGCATTATTAACTAATGACAGTATAAAAAAATTGCAAACCATGTACCTCCAAGGTAAATATCATTTCGAACTCGGGGGGACCTTAAAAATTGCTATCCCAATCTTGATAATCGATCAAACATAAGAACTTGATCGAACGAATCAAGAGAACAGCCGGAGGAGGAGGTGCCCACTCTTAACCTTTCCCCTTGTCTTCATAATTTTTTGTGTAGTTTAACCAAAATAAGATGACATCAGCGCCTTGGCATTTTGGTGACACTATACAAAAAAATTAACTTATCTCACGAGAGTGAGGTATGTAATCTATAAGCATTAACAGTGCAAAAATCTGAAGGTAGTAACAAGTTTCATCGTTGGTATACTGGTTGTGCAACATCATTAGAATGCCTTAGTTGAAAAATCTTTAATACATCCACAATCAACAGCTAACCCTGAAATAATCCAGTGATATTAAATGGCATTGCTTAAATTTATCGGTGGCATTAGACTAAGTGCGGCATTAGTTAAATGTGGCATCACTTTAGCAGTAGCATTGCTTGACTTGACTGCTGGCGTTATACTAACAGCAAAAAAGTTAGACTAAGAGCATGCGAGGCCCATTCGGACAGTGGGCGCACCAGTACGATGTACCTCCACGGACGCATAGAGTGGTGAGGGAGGTATGGTTGCCCAAAGCAACAAATATCCAGGCAGCATATGTGGATTACGTCCCATTTTTGTTATGTTTAGCCACTTTTTCCTATGTGAGGACAGCAAACCGATCGACCTGGTCATTCTCTATTGCGTTGTCATGCCTTTCTACCCTTCTTCAACCAAGAGACACGAGACTCGTTCCTTAGCTACTGATTTTCCCCTTCTCAACCTAGATGCGGGTTCGATGCCTACTCTCTTGGATAGTACAGTCTCCCTTCCTTTCCTTATTCAACCCAGACATAGATTAGTCTGCATGAAGTAGGGTTTCCTTTAATAGTGCAAATTAAGGTTTTTGTCTGCGTGACCAGCAGAGCAGAGGATAGAAAATTGGGAAGATGGTGGAGTGGAAAAAGATCCACATGCAGCGACATGGCAGATGGGGCAATAGAACAAGGGTATGGTTCAAAAAGAGGTAGCATACCTGAGGGTTGGCGGGAAGTGGCTTCGCTCGTGGTCATCGTCCTCCACACGCACTACGACAGCGAGCTTGGGGACGGAGGCCATCCCGCGCGGGCGCTAGGTCTGAGAGGACGGCCTTGTCGTCAGTGCGTGACCTCGCTCGCCGACAACGAGTGCGTCAACACTGCACGTCCTTTTCTTCCCCGGCGGATCTGTGACCACCGGTGAGGAGGGAGAGAGAGGCCGTCTTTTTTAGATCTGGAGAGAGGGTGATAGTGTGAGAAGCAAGTGGGCAGCCCTTAGCAAGAAAGCTCTGAAGCTCCAGCCTATATATCTTTTTTATACTACTAGTACTAGAGGTGGAGTAGTGGTAGAGTAGTTTATATTTTCTCTGCAAACAGTACCAGTTAGTCGTGCTTCAAAACTGAACGGCACGCCATTAAAAAATAAAGTCGAGAAATAATGCGGCACCTCGGGCCAACGCGGCCAGATCGCATTTTGCATGAGAAATTACACAGGATGTTTCGTTGACATGTGGTCCCGTTCCAACATGTCAGTGAGACGACGGCGAGTCCTTTTGTACAATTTCCAAAAGGACGTGTAGGCCGGGGCGCCTCTTCGTGTACCGTGGCAAACTGGCAACCGTCCACCGACTCTTCGCCTTTCCCTCTCGATTTGGAACTGTTGTCGCACGCTCTTCCTCCCTCTTCCATTTGCCTTGACCCTTCCTTCTGCCATTGTTTGATCATCTTCTCCATGTAGGGAACAAGCCGGAAATGACCCCGTTATTCTTGCCCCGATCTGAAAGATGACGTGGTGGGGAAACTCATTGATCGGTGCAACGTCATCACCTCGGCTAGCATGGCAGGTTCGTTCAAGCCCATTCTCGACTCAACTAATAACATCATTACAAGGAACCCAAGGGTCCAGGAGCGGTTTGATCTCCCTTATCTTCTTCGCTATAAGCCTGTTCGCATGGGCGCGGACGACGGAGGCCTCGCCTTGTGCAAGTTGATGCCGCTTGATAATGATACGTGTGATGTCAAGATGCCATCGCTTAAGGTAAGTCCTGGGCTGGCACAAATGGAGATTGGGTTGTTTATATTGGGTACAATTGCGACTGGGAACTTGTGAATGTGTACACTCGTCAGCGGATTCCACTTCCAAAAATCTCCGAGTGCCCTGAGGTTGAGCACACAGATGATCTATGTACGTTCAAATACAATCATGTTGACTGTCGTCTCCTGAAGATAGCAATTTGTCGAGTTCCCAACCGCTCTTGCAATTACAAGAACTATCAAGTTGTTGCTATCTTCGACAAGCTTGTTGCCGTTCTTCGTGGTTCGACTGGATGGATATTGCTCAAAAATCAGTCTCTATACACGGATGTGTACTGTGATGCAATTGAATACGAGGATCTTGTGTTTTCTGCCACCACTCGTGGCACCGTTTTTGCATGGGATCCTCGTAGTTTCAGTACGTTTGTCTTCCACCGTAATTATAATTGTTTCATCCACATGCATGCGGGTTAGCAAGTTTCCTTTTACTAATTAACCTTCTTCTTGTGTTTCCAAGGTCCTATGAACATTCCACCACCTATACTTGAAACGTTTTATAAGAAAGGGGGAGATGACGATGGTGATGATCACGAGCATGAGGAGGAGCAGAACTTATATACTCAGTGGCGCCTGGCAACTAATAACGATGGATCACCTCTTCTTGTCTGTATACAGTGCACTCAGACTGTTACTACTGAGGAAGCAGGTGTTGTCTCCCATGGTCGCCCTCTCCTGACCTATTCCAACACCCGTTGCATGGTATTCAGGACGGATACTAGTGTGCTAGCACAAACACCTTCTCCCTGGTTCAGTATTGATAGTCTTGGGACAAACTCGCTCTTCCTTGGACCAAACTATCCAATGATGGTGAAAGGCGATCCAGCTGCTGTTGACACAACGTTACTACCATTTATGAGAAGCAACTGTATCTATACCTCGAACATTTCGGTGGTTCCGTAACCTGGTCCTGATATATGCCGCTTCAGCCTGGATGATCAGTCATGCGTTGCTCTTGATATTGACAATAGCTGGCCCTTCCCAGAGCACCTATGGTTCAAAGCAAGCGTTTCCAATGCCGAGGATTGGTTGAGTTGAAGTTCATTTCATTGCTTGTTATTTGTTGTGTGACGAAAACTTTAGTATTTATAATCTATCCTCGTTGTTGTTGTGGGTTGATGACCTGTTCTATGTAATAAAATGATATGCCTGTGATAAACTTACTAAATTTATGAATGGCTATCGAGTCGCTTCTCTGAGTGGGTGCTGCAACGAGGCAAAAAAAATTTTCCGAATACATAATTGTACGTGCATTGCAACAGGTTATCGGATGAGGCCAATCAACAATAGTACACTATTTGTACTACCTTCACATGCTGCACTATCTCTACGTCTACGTACGTATTACAACAATTTTTAAACTTGAGACCAGCCACCCATCCTCACAAAGAACACTTTTTAACCTAGCACAGACTCCAGGAAATTAGGCCACAGTGTGAGGTGGGCCATATGTTAATGTGTTCGCTGTACGTAACCAGCACCTCGAATCCTCGATACTACTACTATAAGTAGTACTAGGAGTAGTAGGGTGGCATGGGCCAGAACAAGCATTCACGTCCAGGAGTACGGCACACACCACCACCACGACTTCCATCTGACACCATATTTCTTGGAGTCCGTGCTACAGCAATCTCTTCAACCTAGTCGTTTCTCTAACTCAGCCATCGCACGGTGGGCGAGGTGGGGGTTTGCCGATAGTCGGTTTCCTCAACTGCGGTCCCACTTGTAAGGCCAACTCCAACGCACGACCCCAAACAGACCTCTGTTTTGCCCGGATTCTGTCCGTTTGGGTAGGGCAATGGGGTCGTGTCCGGGCCATTTCTCGGATGCGGTGGTCGTGCACCGAACGCGCGACCGCATCCCGGCCGCGTACATTTTTCTTTGCAAACACATATCTTTTTTGCATCATTGATTTTTTGGTACATGGAAATACATCACCAAAATTTTGACTAGAAAAGCAAGACCAAAGAAAACAAGAACCACAAGAATACATTTTAGAAGATATCCAACTTCCATAACTGCTCCTGTAAGTTGGATTAGTGCCTTCTCGATGCATTCATTGTTGATCTGCGGAGGCTCGATCTTGCATGCTTCTTTCTTCTTCGAGTGTAAAGAAGTAGATGTGTCTAGCCTCTATTCTATCAACAAGTGCACTAGTCTCATCTCTAGCATCTATGCTAGCTAAAAGTGCTAGAACATCTACTAAATTGTGCTCTATCAATATATCATTGTACTCTTCTTCCCAATACCAAAACTTGCATCCATTCTACACAATAAAATTTTAAGTTAGCACAACTAGTCTAATCCAAGAGCACAACCGAATATTTGGTCGAGTTCTTCCTCCTTTTGTCGACACGTGGGACATCCAGCATCCAGGTCGTGTCATGCAAGAAAATAGAGTGGTAGGTGAAGCCACGTGATGTGCATCTTGGGTTAAACTATAAATAGAATCTTACTACTCTTGAGTAACTCCAAAAGCGGCCACCGAAGATCTTTATTGGATTTGTTTTTCATCACCAGCACGTCGAGGTGAAAGATGTGCAGGTTCAGTGGGTCCTCTTGCGTTTTCACTGACATGTGGGACCGCATATGAGCAAACAGATGATGGGCTCCGCGCGTCTGCTGGCTGGCTGAGAAGAGAGATAGAGGAGGGCCGAGCACGGACTCCAGGAAATTTGTTCTACGTACTCGATATAGTGGAGTAACCAGCACCTCGATATAGTGGGGTGGCATGGGCCATAACTAGCATTCATGTCTAGCAGTACGGCACACGCCACCCACACGAGTCCCATCCGACACCAATTTTCTTGGAGTCCGTGCTAGCTACAGCCATCTCTTCTCCCTCCTGTTTTCTCAGCCATCGCGCGGTGGGCGGGGTGGGGGTTTGCCGATAGTCGGTTTGCTCAACTGCGGTCCCACTTGTAAGTGAAAATGCAACACAGCACGCATTCCTCCTTGAGCGGCGTGCCGGACAAACCGTGTGGGGGTGCGACGCGAACACGGCAGGCTTTTCCTTTTGAACTTGTAACTTGTAAAATTTGGTTCTGCTCCATGGGGCGGCTGATAGATAGAAATAACGATTTTCCCTAGAGTAATGAGAAGTTTGGTTCTGGCACGGTTCATGCATGGAGTACGTAGAAAAATTATGAAGTTGATGCGAAAGGTAAGATAATTACTAGTAGTACCATATACTACTACATGGATTTGACGGAAAGATAAAGATACATACGGATCCATCAACGACATCCTCACGCCCTAGTGCACAGGGTCACCAACCGACGTGTGAGGAGCAGCGGCGTTGGCGGCAAGCTCAACGTGCTTCTAAACAATGCCGTCCAAGGCTGCCCTATGGTCCAAGAAGGCCAGCGTCCTATCGTCCTCCTCTTGCATGTAGTAGTCCTTGTGGACGATTTGTGCGTAGACGTGGGTGATTATGTCGATGGTGTCTTGCTGCGCCAGGCGCTGCGCGGCGAGCACGACCTCGAGGTGGACATTCTCCGGCGCGACGGCGGGCAGTCGCAGGGCCACCAGTGCGTCGAAGAGGTTGTCACCATAGAGGCTGTTGAGGGTGGCAGGCATCGCAGAGCCTGGGCGCGTGGGCTGGAGGCGTACATCAAGGTCGTCCGCGAACTTCTTGACGACGGTGAACTTGTCGAGGAAGCTGACAAGGACCTCGTCGAACAAGGAGACGAAGCTGTCGTCCAAGCGGCCCCTCGCCCTGGCGGCCTCAAGCACTACCTGGAGACATTCCTCGGTGCCAGGATGCAGGCCGGCGTCGTGGAACATCTGGCACAGCCGGCTGATGCTCGCGCTCATCGCCTCCATGGGTCTAGCTTCTAGTCAACTGATCTTGCGATTGGAGTGATCACTCTTGCCCTTAGGTGCGTAGGTGCGTAGGATTTCGTAGATTGGACTGGCGGGAGACTTTATATTGGAAGTGCAGACTACGTTGAATTCATGTGCGTGTTGGCCATCTACTCCTCGCCCCTCTACTGCACCTGCCTTTGGCTGTATGACAGGTTGGCCAGCCACCCGTTGGACCCACGTGTCATACACCCAAAGGCAGATGCAGTAAGTCAATGAAGCTACGTCCCCCTCCGTGCATTGACTACCAAACATCACATGCGGTGGTTAGTTCATTGCATGTAATCCTATTAAGTAGCAAAAAGACATTAAGTTACCTCGCCGATAGGAATAAAACAATACACCATGTATTTATTTACAGAGGGAGTATAGCTAGCATCCGGTTAGTATATGAAGTTGCCACATCACATAGATCCAACCTAATATTGGAGTATGCTAGCCCTCCACCGGTGCACCGCTTCAAATGGCGGAGGAAGTGAGAGGTCGCGTCACCTTGTGTCCAGATCTAAGATGCCACGTGTACCAGATGAATGACTCCAAGTTCGACCACCGTGATGCTAGGTGCGAGCCAAGGAACACTGTTGGAGAGACCCCCCCTCATAATTTTCCTACATTGTCGACGACGAGGTGCCTATGGTGACTTCGTAAATTTCAAGATGATAGTGCCGTGCGTGTGTGCGTTCATAGGGGTGAGTGTATGCGCGTGTATATGAGCGCTTGCGTCTGTACTGTGTAAAAAAACGTAAATGCGTGTCAAAAAGAGACTAGTCAGTATACTCAATATTGTGCACCTCAGAGAGGAAAACGATAAAACTAGTACGTATTTATTTACGGTGCAGATTCACTCATTTTGCTCCATATGTACTCCGTCTCGGTGTAGTCTAGTCACTTGTTGAAATCTCTAGAAGGGCAAATACTCCTTTCTGGTTTACAGGGCTATACTAGCAAGTAGTTGTACGTACTAGTACAATAGTGGGCTCACATAGCAATTTTGTCTCATGCAAGAACCTGGCTATATGCGTGCTCCAATGTTCGCAACTGCAACGTTCGGTTTGCGCTTGGCTCTTCGCCTCTTCGAGAAGACGAACAATGATGTTACTACTACTGCTTCTACAGTGTCGAATCCACTGCTGCATGTCCGTCCACCGCGAGCGGGACGGATAGCTTGTTGTAGAAGTACTACTAAGCAAAAGCCTGCCCTCGTTTGCGAGCAACCGCGCGCATGGGTGAGGGAGAAGGCGTGTAGTAAAATCAAGCTTCTCCTCATTGTACGAGTTGACGCGACACATCATAGCACTGGCCCCACATGCTTGCCTCTAAACTTGGCTGAAAGACCCGCAATGTACAATATATTTGCTGCAACCTCTAACATTTACCCACCACAAATTAAAATATATGTGGCCATATGCATCGTTCTGATGCAGAGGCCGGGGAGTCCCCCCTTTAAAAAAAACAAATTAAAATACATATTCCTATCTTGACCACATGAGCGTGCAAACTACAATCACCAGGGTGTCAGGTAGGGCCAGAAGACTATTTTAATTTTTTTTAAACACTTCGAGATGGCCACATAGCATGGAGCCGACCCCAACGATTTTAAGCTTACAGGCACGGTACACGCTATCCTAGACTACTCTACACATGAAACTTCCACATGAGCGTCTGGGCTGCGCTTGGCTCTTCGCCTCTTCGGGAAGTCGAACAATGATGGAGTACTACTGCACTGGAGGAGTACTACAGTACGCTTCTGGCCATCTGACACCGATTGAACTGCTGCATGTCCACCGCGTGCGGGAGGGAGAGCGTGTAGCGAAAGCTTCTCCTAGTCTTGCCAGCCACCACGCTCATGGGCGAGGGAGGGACGCTCCTGCCTTTGCGTGTATGACAGGTGGGCCCGACAGGTGTGTGGCCAACCTTTCATACAGCCAAAGGCAGGTGCAGTTAAGTCTGTGAGGGAGAGGATAATCAAACTTCTCGTTGATGTACGAGTTGACGCGACACATCAAAGCACTGCACTCGATATATTTCAATAAATTGCGTTTACCGATGCATTAATTACAACACATGCATGCATGCTGTGACTCTCCTTTTGATACTTGCATGTGTTGATTTAATGCACCTTGAAGTAGTATAAAATATGTGACGGTAAAGCTTTGTAATACCCCGGCCCAAGTCGAGAGATGGTTGTGCACGAGGAGGGCGAGATCATGCAGACCGAACAGGACCCGACGATGGAGCTCTCTAAGGTCTCGATGGACCTCACCGTGCTCCACTGCCCCTTGTGCCTCCGCCCCTTGAATTGTGGTTTCTCAACGAGTTGTGCTGAACTTCTTGTGAATTGTGGTGGTTTTCAGTAACGAAAATCGGAAGCGGCAAGCCCTTCTTTGATAAAAAAAATAATCGTCCTTATATATTCATCAGTCTTGCTATAAGTCGCAGTAGATGCTATATAGGTCCGCCGGATCTTACATCAAGATCCATGCTTTTAGATTTTCTTTTTTCTCTCTTAAATCTCAGTCGAGTGAGACATAGACACGCCATTAAATAGAGGCTCGGGCGCCATTAATGGAGACCTTGGGAGAGAGGTGGACGGCAGATGGAGGTCAAAGGGCTCTCCTCCCGATAAGCACGCGCAGGGGTCTGATCGCACGCCTCTCGTACTCAAATAGCTACCCTGCATGGCGCCTCCTAGCTAATAAAAAATGGGGACGCGTGGTGGCACGTAAATGGTACTAGTAAGTAGAACGCCCACGGTTTCAATAATACTTGTGTTTCCGATTGTAACGTGACAGCACTTGTTCCAAAATGACTTTGTTGATTGTTAATGTGTGCGCCTTTGCAAATCGGACTGCAAATTTACTACAGCATGTTCGTGCCATGTCATGGCACCATGCCAAGTTTCATTATTTTCATGCGTGTTTTGGATTTACAGGAATTAAAAAACTAAGTTCCTCAATGTTTCCAACCCAGCCACGACGCCCAGAATTTTGAATTTGATTCCCATTTCTTGCATGGAACCTAGAAATTTACCCGAGGACACACATGTGATTTTTCAACCAACTTTGGTGCACTGGAACATGTGCTTGTATTTCAAATTTGAATTATGCACACAAAGGTGACAGGTTCCCTCCCAGAACCACGAGCCTTCTTGAGAGAAGCTCCGATTTGCAAGAAGCTTATACCAAAATTTGTTCCTATTTGGCCAATTTTTTTTACCACGGCATGGTACTACCATGACATGACACCATGCCAAGTTTCATGATTTTAAAACCAAGTTTCTCAATGTTCTCGACCGAGCCACGATGCCCAGATGTTTGAATTTTATTCTCATTTTTTGCATGGGACCTACTCCCTCCTTCCATCTATATAGGGCCTAATGTGTTTTTCAAGACAGCCTTTGACTATTGACAAGATTAATTGCACATGAGATGTATACTATGAAAATTATATTATTGGAAGCTCCTTTGACATACAAATTTGAAGGTATGCTTTGTGTAAGTTGCATGTCATATATTATTGCTCTAACGTTTGGTTAAAGTTAGCCTCGAAAAACGCATTAGGACCTATATAGATGGAAGGAGGGAGTAGAAATTCACCCGAGGACACAAATGTGATTTTTCAACCAACTTTGGTGCACGGGAGCATGTGCTTGTAGTTCAAATTTGAATTATGCACATTAAATGACCAAAAACTCAATTAATGTGTAAATAAGGCCAACCGAAGCCGGAATAATTCCAAAATTTAACAGGGCACTCATGTAGTTCTATGTTGCCTCTGTAAATAAACTCAAGGGGGACAACGTATATCGTTTCGTACTCAAAGGTGGCATGTTCCCTCTCAGAACCACGAGCCTTCTTGAGAGAAGCTTCGGTTTGCAAGAAGCTTATACCAAAATCTGTTCCTATTCGGCCAATTTTTTTACCACAACATGGTAGTACCATGACATCCATGCCAAGTTTCATGATTTTCAGACGTGTTTTGGATTTACAAGAATTTTAAAACCAACTTTCTCAATGTTCTCGGCCAAGCCACGATGCCCAGATGTTTTAATTTTATTCTCATTTCTTGCATGGGACCTAGAAATTCACCCGAGGACACAAATGTGAATTTTGAACCAACTTTGGTGCACGAGAGCATGTGCTTGTAGTTCAAATTTGACTTATGCACATTAAATGACCAGAAACTCAATTAATGTATAAAAACGACAAACGAACCCGGAATAATTCCAAAATTAAACAGGGCACTAATGTAGTTCTATGTTGCCTTTGTTAAGAAACTCAAGGGGGGGGGCAGCGTATATCGTTTCATACTCAAAGGTGGCACGTTCCCTCTTCGAACCACGAGCTTCCAAATCGGCCCAATTTTTTACCACAACATGTTAGTGCCATGACATGACACCATGCCAAGTTTCATGATTTCCAGGCGAGTTTTGGATTTACATGAATTTAAAATCAAAGTTTCTCGATGTTCTCGGCCGAGTCATGACGCCCAGATGTTTGAATTTCATTCTCATTTCTTCCATGGGACCTAGAAATTCAACCAAGGACACACATGTGATGTTTCAACCCACTTTGGTGCACCGGAGCATGTGCATGCAATTCATATTTAGATTATGCACATTAAAAGTCCAGAAACTCAATTAATGTATAAAAAGGCCAAATGAACCCGAAAAAATTCCAAAATTTAATAGGGCACTCATATAGTTCTATGTTGCCTCTATAAATAAAATCAGGGGGGAGGCAGCGTATATCGTTTTGAACACAAAGGTGACACGTTCCCTCTCGGAACCACGAGGCTTGTTGAGAGAATCTCCGGTTTTGCAAGAGGCTTATACCAAAACTTGTCCCAATTCAGCCAAAAATTATACGTATGAAAACAGGGTTTAGATTATCCCAAACATCTCGCTACCTAGACCAATAATGTACTATGATTTGAATTCAACATAAAATGGATACAAATATTTGAATTGGAGAGCGTATGGTACATGTAGTTCATAGTGAAATATGATTACTGCTATATGTATGTTTTTTGTTATCAAGATAATATTTAAATTATTGTATAACTTAACAACAATCGTATTCAAATAAGGAAAATTGATTCAAATTTAGTCCATATGGTAGACGACAATATATATGTTCACATGGTGGAGTAAAATGTTCATATATGATGGAAGATCAAAATGTACGACTACATCAATTATAAACCGCAAGGTCACCTAACGATATATTCGAATTCAACATAACGTGGATTCAAAAATTGAAATTCGAGATCATGGCATCTGTAATCATATAAAAAGGGACATTACTCTTTCTTTGGTGGGAATTGATTTGTTTTTTGTTGTTGTTGAGGGAAGTGCGAATCGATTTGGTACTGTGCAGGGTAATCTTGTTCTCTCGATTTTTTTTACATTTTTCTTGTAGTTTTTTCAATGGCATCTATAGCAATATAGCAAAAGGGGACATGACTCTCTTGTGTCTTGTATGAATTGTTTTTTTTACACGTTAAGTTTGTTCTGCCGAACAAGGAATCTGCACCTTGTTATCCCGAAATTTTCAAGCTCGAGTATCTTTTGTCTCACCTGCTTTGAAACTCCCGCTTCTTCAACCCGCGCCGCGCCTTGTTATCCCGAAATTTGGACGCGCGCGAGAACTCCCTCCTCATCCGAAATCGCTCCCGCAGCCCAGACACGCGAAATCCCCCTTCTACCCCTCAGCCGGAAATGAAGCTCCACGTCACGGTGTCAAAACCGGTGGGGGTACGCTGGTAACTTACCCTACATTTTGGACAAGCGCGTCCCTAAGCTTGGCTCCCCCCTCCCCCTTCGCGCCCCCATTCGTACACCGAGGCCGCCAAAACCTGCGAAACCCCACGCTCCTCCGTCGGCCTCCCGACCGCTGCCCAGCCGGAGACTCTTCCCCGACTACGTCGTCCACCGCAACAGCTCGCCGTCCCTCATCCACCGCACCAGATGAGGATCCGTTGTCGATCTCGTCGTCCCGCCGGATCAGCCGCCCCGTCCTCCACCTCCAAGGAGCTGCCCCGACGTTCGCCTCGTCTATCGCGCCACCTCAATCCCCACGGCGCCGTCTTGACCTGCCCCACCGGAACCGCAGCACCCTCACCAATTCCTCCGATGAAGCCGAGGCCAACTCGGCGCCACGAAGGAGGTTCTGCACTCACTGCTGCATTTTATCTTTTATTCGATCTCACGGGGCTGCCGGTGCTCGATACCGAGCAGACATGGCGTGTCTCCATCGACGGCGCCGTCGCCGGCCACATCATCCACAGCGTCTCTCCCCCATGTCATTGCTTCCTCGACGGCGACTTCCACAACGGCACTAGCTGCAGCTGCTCCGGCTCACGCTCGCGCTGCGGCTCTGTTCTTGCTGTCGGTCGCGCTACTGCACTGCTCCTGCTTTCGTTCGTGTTGCTGCTCTGCTCTTGCTCTCGCTTGCGCTGCTGCTGCTGCACGACCTCCGGCAGCTACAGGAGTTGCTGCTTTATTACTCGCTCGCGGTGCTACTACATGACTTGCTCTCTGCTAGTGTGTTCCCTGCTCGAGCGTCTGCTGATTTAGATCACTGCTTCTCTGCTACTAGTGCTCGAACGCCCTAAACATCTATTCCAATGCTCTGTTACTAGTTCAATCAGTTTCGACAGTAAAATTCAGTTTCGACTGTGAAGTTCATTTTCTTCAGTTAAGTTCAGAGTGAACAGTACTTACAGCATCTGTCGGAGCGGCCGTGGCGCGGCTGATGCGTTTTACATCTAGAACTTTTTGGTGATGTATTTTACATCATCTATTGCAGATGATATTAGCGTCCCACTTCATATTAACGTTGTCTATCTTGTCATGCTTCAGCCTCGTCGCTGTACACCTTAGCGGAGCTGCTCCAACGACGGAACCGTCCATCACAGCGGAGCAGTACCCTCGGCGCCGTTTCCAGAGGCCTCGGATCTTCTTCCCCGCCTCCGACAGTCACACCAGCATCATCACCATCCTCCACGTCCAACCCAATGATGCTGAGGTCCACAAGGCTATGCCAAATAGGTTGTACACTCGTCGCATCACTTTGTTTCTCCATTCCTCTATTCTTCCAATTCATGTGAGCCAAACACCCAGGTTGACTGAAATCCTATGTTTCCAAATGCTCTGTTTTGCACGTGCATTCCTATCCTATTCCTGTGTTTTTCCTGTCCCTGCGTTTATAGAATCCTCCAATTCTAAGGAGCCCTTACAGATTTACTTCATTTTCAGATAGGCGTCAAAGAAAACTCTGTGTGTTATGTCCTGCTCCTGCCGTGCCGTTATCCACCCCACCTGAGGTGCACCATCCACAGAAGCGTTCACTGCAGCAGAGATCCCCCCTGCAGACTTCCTTTTGCTGCCTCAGATCATCTTCCCCGTTGCCGGTAGCCACGCCAACTGCATTACCATCATCGACTGAGCAGATGAACCTGCGGACTACACAGTTCTGGAAGAGAGGTCGCAGTCTTTCGTGTTTGCTTACGTTATACATCGGTTATTATTACCTGCTACTTTATCGTTCAGTCTTGAGTTTTGAATTGCCCATGGGTCTCATATCGAGCCAGCAATGAATAGTATCTGTCTACTATCTGGTTCATCTGGGGTCTTCTATGTGGTTCATGTTGGGTGGGCAACAAACAATAGATGATCCATTGTGTATCTTTTTAAACTGAAGCTATAATCTACCTGCTATCATTAGTTTTGGATCCATCCACTCGTTTGCTACCATCAGTCTTGATTTTTGCATGCACCCCTTAGGCCTTACAAAATCTAACTATTTTTTTATTATGCATGTCAGATATTGTACACAATCGTACTGAACATGTAGAGAAAAAGAGAAGACCGTTGCATGCGAATATAATGTCATGCAGACGCCGCTCCATGGTGGGCGAAGTGCCCCCCCTCCTGCATTTCCAGATTGTATTCTAGAGGAAGATAACTGTTCAAATGGAGATTCAGAAGGAGCCGACCACGCCTCTTTACCACCTGAGGTGTTTTCTCTAACCTAGCATGCTGATGTTGGTCATATCATGCATATGGCGCCTTGCATTGCTTACATTATACATCTTATATGTCATCACCTTAGTTTAGATTTGCTTTGTGTGAATGCCACCTGTTTGGTTTCTATATCATACTCCCACCATTCCTAAATATTTGTCTTTTTAGAGATTTCAACAAGTGACAACATACGGAACAAAATGAGTGAATCTACACTCTAAAATATGTCTATATACATCCGTATGTGGTAGTCCATTTGAAATCTCTAAAAAGACAAATATTTAGGAACGGAGGGAGTATATGGGAATTATGCAATGCCATCTTCTTTAGCCAGGCATCATACGTGAATCATGCAATGCCATCCTGTTTAGCCAGTCATCGTATATGTGAATTGTATTGTGCCATATTTTTTCCCATAATGTATTCCATTTGTCAACAATGTTTATACATTCATCTACTCTTCCTGTGCATCAGCCATTTGAGTCGGTCAAGGTCTTCTGAGCAGTCAGTGCTACCTATCGATGCAGATTTCTTGCTGGTTACAGATAGCTCCTCAGAGGAGGATTCAGAGAGAGATGACCAGTCGTATCCTCCCCCCGAGGTGCATGCTCTAACTTGGCTGGGTTATATTGCTCATATTATGCATATGGTGTCTTGCATTGCCATGCCATCTACTTAGATTAGACATGCTTTGTGTGAATGCCTCCTGTTTGCTTTCTATATCAGATATGTGAATTATGCAATGCCATGTTTTTCAGCCAGTTATCATATATGTGAATTATGCACCGCCATGGAGCCAGGCATCATATATGTGAATTATCTCATGCCATCTTTTTTTTTCATTACGTATTCCATTTGTCGACAATCTGTGTATATTGAACTACTCTTCATGTGTATCAGCCATTTGAGCCGGTTATGGAAAAATCTGGAGTGAAAACAAGGTCTTCAGAGCAGGCAATGGTACCAGTTGAAGCATATATCTCGATGGTTACAGGGAGCTCCTCAGAGGAGGATTCAGAGACAGATGACCAGTCCTATATCCCACCTGAGGTGTATGCTCTAAGTTGCAATGTTTATATTTCTCATATGATGCATATGGTGTCTTGCATTGCTTAGTTTAGACATCATATGCACAATATTGAATTCTATCTGCTTAGTTTAGAGATCATACATGCGAGTGCCAGCTGCTTAGTATATGAATCAATTATGTCAATTATATCATGCCATCCTGTATACTTAGACAACATGTATGTGAATTATTTCATCCCAACCTATTTTAGAAAGACATCATATAGTTTTGTCATGTCATCCTATTTAGGTACTCATCATATGCTGAATTATGCCATTATATCCTGTTAAGTTATCCATCATATATCTGAAATTGTGTCATGCTATCCTGTTTAGTTAGGCATCATATATGTGAAATTGTGTCATGCTGTCCTGTTTGGTTAGACAACATATATGTGAATTACCACATCTGTCTATCATACAATGTCTGTACGTTGAATTTCTTTTCTTGTTTATCAGCCATTTGAATTGGAGGGGGCGATGGCAGTATCTAAGGGAGCAAAACCCCGTTCTTCACAAAAGACAGTGCTACCCGTCGATGCAGATAGAACCATGGTTGTACTGGCCCACAAACTAGCCCCACCACACATAATCGAGACTCTTCCAAATTGCACACTTACACCGTTGGGCAGAGAACCAGCTACAACCCATCTAATCGCAACCCCAGCGGATAGTAACCCACTTATAGTTGACAAAGCACCGTGTCCACCACAGAGTACCCCCACACGAGCAGTTTGTAAAGCTACTGCAGTGCCCAAAGCACGAATACCACCACAGCTAACCCAAACTCCACGTTTAAAGCAGAAGAGCAACTGTTCTCAGGTCAGATTCCGTAGCTATGGTCCATACTCCTTTGCTGTTGCATCACTGTATTTACTCATACCAACTACTTTCGAATTTGAAGGATCCAATTGAAACTCCAATGGTGCAACAGGTATGTTTTAAACCTATTTCTTTAACTGGATTGCTGTTCTAACTTGTTGCTCTATGTTGATTTCAGTTTAAGTTGTATAAACAATTATGTTCTCATGTGATGCACATTACAAGTGCTGCCAATGCTGTGTAGTTTCTCACACTTATATTCTGTCTATGCTGTTGTGTCTTAAAAATATATGAGTTGAACTGTGTCTCTATCTTGATTAGGGAACATAAACTAGAATGATATGGACCATAGCTACATAGATATATGTTTGTTTCATGCCGTTATCCTGTCCACCTTACTACTGAACCGGTTTACCAAAATGAGTTTCAAATACTACAAGCTAAACCCGTGATGTGTCTGCTTGTTTCTCTTGTAGTATGCAAACAGAATATTGGAGAAGAGCACCCCACTATGCAATGGTAGAGAAAGTAATGCAGATAAGGTTCAAGATAGTGAGACAACCCTGTTGGTCTCCAAGAAAGGTGATAAAAACGATCTTGTAGACAGTGAGAAAACCCCACAGTCCTGCGTTGATGTAGTGTTCGAGTTACTGGCCAGTACCGCTGGCACAAGCTCTTCGAACTCGCTGCCTGAATCACTTCGGCTTCTTCAGTCTCAGCTACAAGCTGAAAGGCATCAGTCAGCTGTGCTGCGGCAAGAAGCAAAAGGACTGAGGAAGTCCCTACAGAATTCAGATGCGTACTTTCTTGTGTAACAGCAAGCGCTGGAGGATTTAAGCGCCAAACAAGAGAAAGTTAAATAAGCTTGCTAAGCATCTTGCCAGCATTATGGGTACCCAGGATATTGTTTCTTGAACTCTTCTGAAGTGGTTTCAGTTCTGGACTTGTTTTGCTGCGGCGTTTATATGCTGCTTTGTTCCCTATATTTGCACTGGTGGCGAACTTTGATGCCCAGTGGATGTAATATGTGTAATAGCCGTGATAGCCTAGCATAAGTTGCTTGCTTATTTATTTCCTTGTTGTCTTGTTTATTTGTTTGCTTGTAGTCAGTGCAGTTCTTTTTCCGCGGTTTGCTAGTGGCTGCAATAACCTATTTTTTAAAACTAGGCCACAATAACCATGGGCTAATATTTACTGTAGTGACACTGGGCCTCCTACGGGCCGTAGAAACAGTGGGCCTTCTATGGGCCGTAGAAATAGTAGGCCTTCTATGGGCCGTAGAAACAATGGGCCTTCTACGGGCCGTAGAAACAATGGGCCTTCTACTGGCCGTATTATCAATGGGCCTTATACGGGCCGTATGATCGATTGGCCAAACATGGGCCAATAACAGGCCACATTATGGCCGTAAATGGGCTAGAGTTGGAATCGTCCGTTCATGGGCCGACCATAACGGTCCATCATTAATAGGTTGTATTTGATGACGCTATGAAAACGGCCCAACGTATTAACGGACCACAAACGGGCCGACTGTAACCACGGGCTGAATTTGGCCCACAAGCAGAAAATGACAGTAACGGGCCGTAAGTAAATGAATGCTGGAAATGAGCCCAAGAATAAATGGGCTGTGAGAAGGCCGAAAGATAACATGGGCTGGAAACGGCCCAACGGAATAACGGGTCGTTAATGGGTATAAAGTGATACACTATTCATTACGGGCCAGTTTCACCACGGTCCGTTAATGGGTGTAAAGTGATACACTGTTCATTACGGACCAGTTTCACCACGGGCCGTTAATAGGCCAAGAGTTACATAGGGCCTCATATGGGCCGAAAGACGTCATGGGCCATACATGGGCCAGAAGTGAAAACGGGCTGGAATCATATTGGATGCCCAAGATGACGCTACTGGGCCTAATACGGATAGGGCGTAACGGGCCTTGGGTTAGCGGGCTGTAAATGGGCTATATGCGAACAGGCCGTTAACAGGCCTTCCATGGGCCGGCCCACCACCTTTTGACCAAGTCAAACGGGCCGGCCTTTTCACAGGAATGGGCCTCTGTTGGGCCGTGCCATGTGTCGACGTATCATAGGCGCCTTCTGTCCAATGAGTGGATGACATCTGTCCCAACGATGAGCCGGCACGTGTTTCCTCCAGCCAATGCTGATTTTACACGTGGAAAATCCCCATTGGTCGGGGCTGTTAACGGGTTATCGGATCCAAAACCCGACCCGATAGCTTAACGGCGTTCCGTTACGGTGGATGCCACGTGTCGGTCACCCTTGATGAAAGCACTTCTGTGACGCGCGATTTATCGTCATGGAAGTGGACACTTCCGTGATGATAATTTTGGTAATGTCATGGAACACTTCTACGACAGCAGAGGTATGACTGTCTTGATTCTGTCATAAATTTGTCATGGATGTACATGCATGACAAAAAACGCGACCTACTGTGACAAACACGTATCATCACGGAAGTGTATTTTTTTGTAGTGTTGTTGCACGTTGACTCCGCTAGAGTTGCCGGTGTTGAGAGGTAGTCGGATTTTGTCCGATGAGTAGGTCAGTCATGGAGTTTGATCATGTAGTACTTAGTTATTCCATTTCCATCTCGTAATTTCTCCGCTGCCCACTGTCTTATATATAGGTCTGGGTCGGTGCCAACGAAGATTGGCTTGCATACCTCCAGCCAGATACCACCATCATTTTGCACAACATCCACAGCAGTGCGGCCGTTCTCGTAGACCCCTTCTCCACCATTGGGATAGGCCTTCCAGACTGGCTGGGCTTGAATACATATGATGATGCCAACATGTGATTGAAGAAGATAGCAATTGCGGACCCGCCGACAAAGCGACGCGGCTACAACAATTACTATCTCATCGCGGTGTTCGACATAAGGATTACCATCAATACAAGAGGCAGTAACGGTAGACAGGGCAGAGCCTGGCGCATGTTGGCCGCGGCAGATTTGTACCCCTACACATTCAAAGACACCGTGTTCCATCTAGGCCACATCTTCGCGGTGACAAGCCAGGGGACTTGTTTCATCTAGTTGCCATCCTACGGTACGGGAGATTACAAACGGAATGCACACATCATTTTCATCCCTAACGGTACTCCATTATTTTGCAGGGACCAGCCACCCCCCGATCAAAATAAGATCGCCGATCCTGGATGTGCATTTGGATCTGCGATTTGGTCTAACCTAGAACCTTGTAGCTGACTTTGGCATATTGGGATCAACTATCTTAGCAGTCATTACTCATGGTACCACTGATGTGCAACATGGTCACACAATCTACCACGATCGGACCGTCACCATCTACCCAGGTATTCCATTTTGTATTATATTTTTTAACCCTCTCGCCTTCTCTTTCATTGTTGTACTACTTACTAGTACTAGTAGGAGTACTTTTTACCTTGGAGGACGCGCATAGCTAGCTAGGCCCTTGAAGACTTGAACCCACTAGCTGCCACCATTTTTGTTTTTCCATGTCTTACTATCTCATCCATGTAGCCATGAGTGGCTATATATAATAAGCCAGTTATTTTACTTCCTCTATACAGGAGTAGTACTATTTGCTGCACAGTATTACTGACCGCCATATTTGAGCACAACATTATTATGCATGGACCTTGACTGTGTACGTCACCATGTGTCCAGATCTGAGATGCCGCGTGTACCAGATGAACGGCGCCGAGTATTTGGACCTAAGCCTGAGACTAAGTGGTTCTACTGCAAAGGGACTGGTCACGGGAAGCGGAACTGCCCCAAGTATTTGGTGGATAAGAAGGATGGCAAAGTGATCAAAGGTATATTTGATATACAGATTATTGATGTGTATTTTACTAGTGTTCATAACAACCCCTCAGTATTTGATACTGGTTCAGTTGCTAAAGAGTAGTAACTCAAAACGGGAGTTGCAGAATAAACAGAGACTAGTAAAAGGCGAGGTGACGATGTATGTTGGAAGTAGTTCCAAGATTGATATGATCATCGTCGCACACTCCCTATACTTTTGAGATTAGTGTTGAACCTAAATAAGTGTTATTTGGTGTTTGCGTTGAGCATGAATATGATTTGATCATGTTTATTGCAATACGGTTATTCATTTAAGTTAGAGAACAATTGTTGTTCTGTTTACATGAATAAAAACCTTCTATGGTCATACACACCAACGAAAATGGTTAGTTGGATATCGATCGTAGTGATACACATATTCATAATATTGAAGCCAAAAGATGCAAAGTTAATAATGATAGTGCAACTTATTTGTGGCACTGCCGTTTAGGTCATATTGGTGTAAAGCGCATGAAGAAACTCCATACTGATGGGATTTTGGAATCACTTGATTATGAATCACTTGATGCTTGCGAACCGTGCCTCATGGGCAAGATGACTGAAACGCCGTTCTCCGGAACTATGGAGAGAGCAACAGATTTGTTGGAAATCATACATACAGATGTATGTGGTCCGATGAATATTGAGGCTCGTAGCAGGTATCATTATTTTCTGACCTTCACAGATGATTTGAGCAGATATGGGTATATCTACTTGATGAAACAGAAGTCTGAAACATTTGAAAAGTTCATATAATTTCAGAGTGAAGCGAAAATCATCGTAACAAGAAAATAAAGTTTCTACGATTTGATCGTGGAGAAGAGTATTTTAGTTACGAGTTTGGCCTTCAGTTAAAACAATGTGAAATAGTTTCACTACTCACGCCACCTAGAACACCACGTAATGGTGTGTCCGAACGTCGTAATCGTACTTTATTAGATATGGTGCGATATATGATGTATCTTACCGATCTACCACTATCGTTTTGGGGTTATGCATTAGAGACAGCTGCATTCACGTTAAATAGGGCACCATCAAAATCCGTTGAGACGACGCCTTATGAACTGAGGTTTAGCAAGAAACCAAAGTTGTCGTTTCTTAAAATTTAGGGTTGCAATGCTTATGTGAAAAAGTTTCATCCTGATAAGCTCAAACCCAAATCGGAGAAATGTGTCTTCATAGGATACCCAAAGGAGACAGTTGGGTACACCTTCTATCACAGATCCGAAGGCAAGACCTTTGTTGCTTAGTATGGATCCTTTCTAGAGAAGGAGTTTCTCTCGAAAGAAGTGAGTGGGAGGAAAGTAGAACTTGATGAGGTAACTGTACGTGCTCCCTTATTGGAAAGTAGTTCATCACAGAAATCTGTTCCTGTGACTCCTACACCAATTAGTGAGGAAGTTAATGATGATGATCATGAAACTTCAGATCAAGTTACTACCAAACCTCGTAGGTAAACCAGAGTAAGATCCGCACCAGAGTGGTACGGTAATCCTGTTCTGGAGGTTATGTTACTAGACCATGACGAACCTACGAACTATGAAGAAGCGATGGTGAGCCCAGATTCCGCAAAATGGCTTGAAGCCATGAAATCTGAGATGAGATCCATGTATGAGAACAAAGTGTGGACTTTGGTTGACTTGCCCGATGATCGGCAAGCAATTGAGAATAAATGGATCGTCAAGAGGAAGACGGACGCTGATAGTAGTGTTACTATCTACAAAGCTAGAATTGTCGCAAAAGGTTTTCGACAAGTTCAAGGTGTTGACTACGATGAGAGTTTCTCACTCGTATCTATGCTTAAGTATGTCTGAATCATGTTAGCAATTGCCGCATTTTATGAAATATGGCAAATGGATAAACAAAACTGCATTCCTTAATGGATTTATTAAAGAAGAGTTGTATATGATGCAACCAGGAGGTTTTGTCAATCCTAAAGGTGCTAACAAAATATGCAAGCTCCAGCGATCCATCTATGGACTGGTGCAAGCATCTCGGAGTTGGAATATACACTTTGATAAGTTGATCAAAGGATATAGTGTTACACAGACTTGCGGTGAAGCCTGTATTTACAAGAAAGTGAGTGGGAGCACTACAGCATTTCTGATAAGTATATGTGAATGACATATTGTTGATCGGAAATAATGTAGAATTATTCCGCAAAGCATAAAGGAGTATTTGAAAGGAGTTTGGCGGAAAGGGCGGCTTTGGCGGAGCGAATGGAGTGGAGGGGGCCGGGGGTGGGGGTTTGGGGAGTATTATTGGCAAGTTGGCCGAAGGGCGGTTGAATTTGGAATTTGGGGGGAATTTTTGGGGGGATTTTTGCGCGGTCGGCGGGGGGAGTTTGGCGCATGGTCAGTTTCTCCAAGTGCAGTCCCACGTGTCAGTGAAGAGGCAAGCCGAGGCGCGTTCCGTTTGCGTGAGCCGTGTGCAGGACCGACCGTGTGTGGGGTGCAACGCGACCGTGACAGGTGTGCTATGAGTGTACCGCCTTTTTCCTTTTAAACTTGGTGCTTCGCCCCCTAAAAAAACTTGGTGCTTCGCCCCCTAAAAAAAACTTGGTGTCTACTACTAGTAATCCGGTAATCCCGGCTAAAATGGCGCGGCCGTGTCTTTTCCCGCGAGATATGCTGGGAGGTCGTCTTAGTTGTTTTTTAGGACGAGTAATGCTACACCTACGTAATCCCATTTACGTAATTAACATAATGTGAAACGTGTGAGCTGTTGATTGTAGATTGGGGGAGGGAGGGGCCCACCACAATGAAAATCAGGGGGAGAAAGAGAGGCAATTTACGTTAACCCTTTCGTAGGTTCCCGTAGATGTAGAAAGATGTGAAATGTGTGAATGTGTAGTGGACGTACTATTGGAGTGCCTAAGATAAATTGTGTATGTAGACCCTATGTGTTTATTTACTTCGCATGTTAGCTTTGTGCATGTTAGCTTTGTCTCGGGTCAAACCTTCTAAGTTTATACACACAAAAATGAATCATCATTCCATATACTCCCTCCGTCCCAAAATTCTTGTCTTAGATTTGTCTAAATATGAATGTATCAAGTCACATTTTAGTATTAGATACATCCATATCTAGACGAATCAAAGACAAGATTTTGGGACGGAGGTAGTATTTTCATACTCCTATAATATATCTTACTATTATTGTGAAAGTTCATATACACCGGACGAGATTAATGCAAACACGGCAGATTTTCATTACATTTCGAACTTTTATAGGACAAAAAAAATAAATAAACCCGACCCTAAACCTATTCTATGGTGGCGACCGACGTGAAGGAAATATGCCCTAGAGGTAATAATAAAGTATTATATATTTCCTTATATCATGATAAATGTTTATTATTCATGCTAGAATTGTATTAACCGGAAACATAATACATGTGTGAATACATAGACAAACAGAGTGTCACTAGTATGCCTCTACTTGAATAGCTCGTTAATCAAAGATGGTTATGTTTCCTAGCCATAGACATGAGTTGTCATTTGATTAACGAGATCACCTCATTAGGAGAATGACGTGATTGACTTGACCCATTCCGTTAGCTTAGCACTCGATCGTTTAGTATGTTGCTATTGCTTTCTTCATGACTTATACATGTTCCTATGACTATGAGATTATGCAACTCCCGTTTACCGGAGGAACACTTTGTGTGCTACCAAACGTCACAACGTAAATGGGTGATTATAAAGGTGCTCTACAGGTGTCTCCAAAGGTACTTGTTGGGTTGGCGTATTTCGAGATTAGGATTTGTCACTCCAATTGTCAGAGAGGTATCTCTGGGCCCACTCGGTAAAGCACATCACTATAAGCCTTGCAAGCATTGTGACTAATGAGTTAGTTGCGGGATGATGTGTTACGGAACGAGTAAAGAGACTTGCCGGTAACGAGATTGAACTAGGTATCGAGATACCGACGATCAAATCTCGGGCAAGTAACATACCGGTGACAAAGGGAACAACGTATGTTGTTATGCGGTCTGACCGATAAAGATCTTCGTAGAATATGTGGGAGCCAATATGGGCATCCAGGTCCCGCTATTGGTTATTGACCGGAGACGTGTCTCGGTGATGTCTACATAGTTCTCGAACCCGTAGGGTCCGCACGCTTAACGTTACGATGACAGTTTTATTGAGTTTTGATGTACCGAAGGAGTTCGGAGTCCCGGATGAGATCGGGGATATGACGAGGAGTCTCGAAATGGTCGAGACGTAAAGATCGATATATTGGACGACTATATCCGGACTTCGGAAAGGTTCCGAGTGATTCGGGTATTTTTCGGAGTACCGGAGAGTTACGGGAATACGTATTGGGCCTTATTGGGCCATACGGGAAAGAAGAAAAAGGGCCTCAAGGGTGGCCGCACCCCTCCCCTTGGTCTGGTCCGAATTGGACTAGGGAAGGGGGGCGCACCCTTCCTTCTTTCTCCTTCCCCCTTCCCTTCTCCTACTCCCACAAGGAAAGGAGGAGTCCTACTCCCGGTGGGAGTAGGACTCCCCCCTTGGGCGCGCCTCTACTCTTGGCCGGCCCTCTCCCCCTTGCTCCTTTATATACGGGGGCAGGGGGGCACCCCAGAGACACAACAATTGATCCTTGAGATCTCTTAGCCGTGTGCGGTGCCCCCCTCCACCATATTACACCTCGATAATACCGTTGCGGAGCTTAGGCGAAGCCCTGCGTCGGTGGAACATCATCATCGTCACCACGCCGTCGTGCTGACGAAACTCTCCCTCAACACTCGGCTGGATCGGAGTTCGAGGGACGTCATCGAGCTGAACGTGTGTAGAACTCGGAGGTGCCATACGTTCGGTACTTGATCGGTCGGATCGTGAAGACGTACGACTACATCAACCGTGTTGTGATAACGCTTCCGCTGTCGGTCTACGAGGGTACGTGGACAACACTCTCCCCTCTCGTTGCTATGCATCACCATGATCTTGCGTGTGCGTAGGAAATTTTTTGAAATTACTACGTTCCCCAACACGACGTCCTCCATCTGCGATCTCCATGTACGGGGGTGGGGTTCAAGACCCGTAAAGTGAAGGTGCGGTCTCCAGCGAGGAAGAGGGGAACACGGGAGACGGACCGGCCAGTTGGCACACCATGCCCTGCCGCCTCCCATGCCCTACTCATACTTGGAGGAGTCCCTGACCTCGGTGGTGCCGGTGGATGTGAGGTCGATGATGATGGACGTGGACGGTCCGTCGCTTCACCTGCCACATGTGCCACCGAACGTTGGACGACAGCAAGTAGGACGCGTGGCTGATGGTGCTCCCGTGGTCGGCCGCCAGTGTGGCCGCCGCTTGTGTGGTCGCGTCCGCGTCCGGTTACGCCGCTATTGCATCGCGAGCGGCGACTTGAGCGAGGGCGACGACCTCAAGCTTCATCCCCGAAGACAAGCTCTCATGCAGAGCATTCGCGCTCGCGGTCATGGTGGATGTGGTGCTAGGTAGCAGGACGATGCGCTATGGTGTGGAGTTTAGCTGGGCGTTGCCACTTTAAGTAGCGCATTTCGGTGAGGCCAAGTGTCCGGGTGCGTCATTAAGTCGCCGGAGTTGGTTCCTCGGGCACCGAGCCTCTTAATGACGGCATACGGACGGACGACATGAATGCGGGCAACTGGCGCCGGCTGGGAACGCACCGCACGACGGCGTGAGGGATGAGGGCTTTTGGTGTGCCAGGGTAGTCAGCTGCGGTCATGGTAACGTTGGAGATGCCCTTTGCTCACATGCGATCCCCACATGTCATTGAAAAAGCAAGACGACCCGACACAGTCTCAGGTCCTAGGGATGCAGTTGGCCGCGCTACAACACTCTACGAATGCGTGATGGCGCGCGCGCACTTCGGCGCCCTGTGCATCCTCGACGAGCCGGATGTTGATCTGCTGGTCGTGCCACAGTGCTAACGCCACCCTCGGCACACTCAAGCCGACCGTGTCCAGCGACGATGAGCGTGTCGCTCACCGCGGTCGCCGTGTCCAGAGGCGGTGCAGGAGCTGCGCCACGTTGCTGGCCCCCATGACCCACATGAACGGTTGCCGGTGGCGAGGGGGTCGTGGGCCAACTCCTCCATTGGACTAGTCTGCGCCACGTCGTCCCGACAGGTGTGCCCCACATGTCAGTTTCCCTATTTTCCCGGCCAAATTCGAGCATTAGTGCTCCGCGTTGCGCATTAGGTGCAGAACATGTGGTTTTTGTGCCCTGGTTCAAATGTGGTACAGTACCAAGTTGTTACCCTAGCCCCAAGTGTGGTGGTTTTGGGTACGGTACCACCCTTTTCCTTTTCAACTAGTGAAGCGTAACACTTCATTAAGTAGCCGGATGGTGTGCTAATGTAGGTGTCTCACTGTTTAAAGGAATAATTGAGGTGTGCCCGGTCTGTGCCCACATTTAGGGGTCCAACTTACCATGTTCCGGAAGTAGTAACTATATTAGTCCCTGCATACTCCCTCTGTTTTTATTTACTCCGCATTTTAGCTTTGCTCAAAGTCAAACTTTGTAAACTTTGACAAAGTTTATAGACAGAAATAATAACATATACAATAACAAATCAATACCATTAGATTCATTATTGAATATACTTTCACATCATATAGATTTGCTATGGTAAATGTTCATATTTTTTCTATAAATTTGGTCAAATTTTATGAAGTTTGACTTCAGTCAAACCTAATATGCAGAGTAAATAAAAATAGAGGAAGTATCTTACTTCGTGACCAAGACGGAAGGGAAAACGAGACAACTTATTGTTTATTTGAGCCGTTCAAGTATAATCATGGGGCGTTACTTATTTCTCATTCCTCTCCAACCCTCTTCTCCATCGATCATGCCGACCTCCGGTCGAGTCCGTCCTTCCGCATGCCTCATTTGAACATTCCGCCGAGTATCATTCGCATGTGGGCCTAGACCATGCTTGTATTTCCAATGTTGTAATTTGTCCGACATGCATACACACAAACAGTTCATTTAAAGTTTCACTTTGCCTCCACTACGTGTCGCTTCCCGTCTTAGTTTTGACATCCCATTCGGTTCATGCCCCAACACATCTTGACGAGATCGATTGATGTTGAGAGATCAATTGCGTGTCGTGCGAGGAGATAAAGGTTTGGTGTGTTTCTATGATAGATATGACCCGCGGGGGGGGGGGGTCTGTGGGGATCGGAGGGAGTATATTGTACGTTCATAAGGGAAACGAACGTACTGTACCCACCCTAGTCCTCTTTGAATCAATCTCCAGACCCCGAGATGAAACCGAGAGAGAACGAGTGGGTGCATGTGTGATACCTAAGGCGGATTCAAAATTTTGAACCGGTGATCATAGCATCAGCAAATCATATATAAAGGCTATTCAATGTTCGTTTCGCTTTTGAACGTACAATATACTCCCTCCGATCCTTTCTAGTTTACATATAAGTTTGATGTGTAGTCAAAGTATCTCTACTTTGATCAAACAACAGAAAAATATCAACATTCAACAATGCCCAATCAATATTGTTTGATTCGTACGTACTCCTAGATTTGTATTCAAACAGAGATGGTTTCCAATTTGTTTTCAAACACGTGAATGTGCTTGTTCTCGCGCATGCTCTTCCTACTAGGATTTCGCCACGTATAGCCAGTCCAATAGCAACTTTTTAAGCTCCCTGTCCAGTAGTGCTAGTGGCGTACTGACAACATCTGCAGTAGAGTATGCAGTGCTCATAGTACTAGTACTCCCTCCTTCCATTTATATAGGGCCTAATGCGCTTTTCAAAACCGCCTTTGATTATTGATAAGATTAATAGTACATGAGATGTATAATGTGAAAATTATAGCATTGGAAGCTCCTTTCACATATGAATTTGATAGTATGCATTGTGTAAGTTGCATGTCATATATTATTACTCTAACATTTGGTCAAAGTTAGCCTAAAAAATGCATTAGGCCCTGTATAGATGGAAGGAGGGAGTAGTAGTGGAAGTGGATCCTCTGACGTAGGTATCCCTGCCTTACCTTGCCTTTCGGTCACTGACTGGCGGGCCCCATGCTTGCTAGGCCCCGCATGTCAGTTACTCAATGGGTTCAGCCACGTCAGGGGATCCTCATCCGTAGTATACTCCCTCTATTTTTATTTACTCCGCATAAAACGGAGGGAGTAGTAGTATAAATGACGCGGGCTGGGGAGGTGGAGGGCGTCGGTTTGCTCTCAACTGTGGTCCCACAAGCGAGCGAAAACGCAAGAGAAGTGTGTTCCATTCGGTGAGCGACGTGGAGGGTCCAGCGTGCCGGGGTGCAACGCGAACGCGACAAGAGCGATGTACAGTCAAAACCGATTGACCGGTCGTCATCGAAACCACTATTCACACCAGAACCTTCGCCGCTCGGTCTACGCCTGCCACTGCCCCAAAACCACACCTCCTCTCTAGCCCATTCCCCCACCTTTTGATCCCCTAGCCCGCATCAAGTGTCCCCTAGTTCGCCGAAAATCCATGGTGCGCCACGAGATCACGTACTACAAGATGCCGACACCAGAGCGCCGCGCAGAAATCGTGGCAGTGGTCGGCGCCACAGACCTCCATTCCCAAGCTCGATTTGCGACAGGCCAATCCCCGAGTTCTTTAGAGCCAAGCTCCAAGGAGGAGGAAGCCGATCCAATGTTCATGGTGGAGGTCATGGTGCAGAAGGCCCCCGATGCGTATGAGAAAATGGACGTCGACTTCGTGCCGGCGTCTGGGTCCCCCATGGTGCAGGCGGACCAGCGGTTCAACCTAGCGATACTAAAGGAGGACCGGGAAGCGGAGGCTCAACTCGACGCGGAGCGCACGCATGCCGCTGCCATCGAGGCCCTCCTGCAAGCAGAACCAGATGTTGTGGATGTGAACCGGGCAACGGAGGCTCAACTTAACGTGGAGCGCGAGGATGCCACTGCCATAGAGGCCCTCCCACAGGAGGAACCGAACGTCCTGGACTTCAACCGGGCGGCGGAGGCTCACTCGACGCGGAGCGCGGGGATGCCACTGCCATCGAGGCCCTCCTGCAGGTGGAACCGGACGTCCTGGACTTGAACCGGGCGGTGGAGGCTCAACTCGACGCGGAGTGCGCGGATGCCGCTGCCATCGAGGCCCTCCTGCAGGTGGAACCATGAAGGAAATATGCCCTAGAGGTAATAATAAAGTTGTTATTTATATTTCCTTATATCATGATAAATGTTTATTATTCATGCTAGAATTATATTAACCATAAACTTGATACATGTGTGAATACATAGACAAAACAAAGTGTCCCTAGTATGCCTCTACTTGACTAGCTCGTTAATCAAAGATGGTTAAGTTTCGTGACCATAGACATTTGTTGTCATTTGACGAATGGGATCACATAATTAGGAGGTATCTCTGGGCCCTCTCAGAAATGCACATCACGATAAGCCTTGCAAGCAATGTGACTAATGAGTTAGTTACGGGATGATGTATTACGGAACGAGTAAAGAGACTTGCCGGTAATGAGATTGAACTAGGTATGAAGATACCGATGATCGAATCTTGGGCAAGTAACATACCGATGATAAAGGGAATAACGTATGTTGTCATTGCGGTTTGACCGATAAAGATCTTCGTAGAATATGTAGGGACCAATATGAGCATCCAGGTTCCGTTGTTGGTTATTGATTGCAGATGAAGTCTCGGTCATGTCTACATAGTTCTCGAACCCGTAGGGTCCGCATGCTTAACGTTCGATGACGATTTGTATTATGAGTTATGTGTTTTGGTGAACGAAGATTGTTCGGAGTCCCGGATGAGATCACGGACATGACGATGAGACTCGAAAGGGTCGAGAGGTAAAGATTGAAATATTGGACGATGGTATTCGGACACCGGAATGGTTTCGGAGTGTTTATCGGAGTATTGAGGGGTTACCGGAACCCCCCGGGGAAAGTAATGGGCCTCTATGGGCCATAGGGGAGAGAGAGGGCATCCCACAAGGGGGTGGCGCCCCCCCCCCCCAAGGGGAGTCCGAATAGGACAAGGGGAGGGGGCGTGGCCCCCCTTTCCTTCTCCCTCTCCTCTCCTTTCTCCTTCCACCTCCAAGAGAAGGAAGGGGGGCCGAGTTGGACTAGGAGTCCTGATCGGTTCCCCCCCCCCCCATGGTGTGCCCCCTAGGGCCGGCGGCCTCCTCCCCTCCTCCTTTATATACGGGGGCAGGGGGCACCCCAAAGGAGATCAATTGTTTTCTTAGCCGTGTGCGGTGCCCCCCTCCACAGTTTACTCCTCCGGTCATCGTAGTGCTTAGGCGAAGCCCTGCGCGGATCACATCACCATCACCACGCCGTCGTGCTGACGAAACTCTCCCTCGACACTTTGCTGGATCAAGTGTTCGAGGGATGTCATCGAGCTGAATGTGTGCAGAACTCAGAGGTGCCATACGTTCGGTGCTTGATCGGTTGGATCGCGAAGACGTTCAACTACATCAACCGCATTAAGCTAACGCTTCCTCTTTCGGTCTACGAGGGTACATGTATACACTCCCCCCTCTCCTTGCTATGCATCTCCTAGATAGATCTTGCGTGATCGTAGGAATTTTTTGAAATTGCATGCTACGTTCCCCAACAGTGGCATCCGAGCCAGGTCTATGCATAGATGATATGCACGAGTAGAACACAAAGAGTTGTGGGCAATCATAGTCATACTGCTTACCACCAACGTCTTATTTTGATTCGGCAGTATTGTTGGATGAAGCGTCCCGGACCAACCTTACATGACCACGTTCATGAGACCGGTTCCACCGACAGACATGCAACTTGTTTTGCATAAAGGTGGCTGGCGGGTGTCTGTTTCTCCAACTTTAGTTGAATCGAATTTGACTATGGTCGGTCCTTGTTGAAGGTTAAAATAGCACACTTGACGAAACATCATTGTGGTTTTGATGCGTAGGTAAGAACGGTTCTTACTAGAAGCCCGTAGCAGCCACGTAAAACTTGCAACAACAAAGTAGAGGACGTCTAACTTATTTTTGCAGGGCATGCTGTGATGTGATATGGTCAAGACATGATGCGATATACGTTATTGTATGAGATGATCATGTTTTGTAGAAGTTATCGGCAACTGACAGGAGCCTTATGGTTGTCGCTTTATTGTATGAAATGCAATCGCCATGTAATTGCTTTACTTTATCACTATGCGTTAGCGATAGTTGTAGAAGCAATAGTTGGTGAGACAACAATGATGCTACGATGGAGATCAAGGTGTCAAGCCGGTGACGATGGAGATCATGACGGTGCTTTGGAGATGGAGATCAAAGGCACAAGATGATGATGGCCATATCATGTCACATATTTTGATTGCATGTGATGTTTATCTTTTATTCATCTTATTTTGCTTAGTACAGCGGTAGCATTATAAGATGACCCCTCACTAAATTTCAAGGTATAAGTGTTCTCCTTGAGTATGCACCGTTGTGACAGTTCGTCGTGCCGAGGCACCACGTGATGATCGGGTGTGATAAGCTCTACGTTCACATACAACGGGTGCAAGACAGTTTTGCACGTGTGGAATACTTGGGTTAAACTTGACGAGCCTAGCATGTAAAGACATGGCCTCGGAACACTAAGACCGAAAGGTCGAACATGAATCATATAGTAGATATGATCAACATAGAGATGTTCACCATGAAAACTACTGCATCGCACGTGATGATCGGACATGGTTTAATTGATATGGATCACGTGATCATTTAGATGACTCGAGGGATGTCTATCTAAGTGGGAGTTCTTTATTAATATGATTAATTGAACTTAAATTTATCATGAACTTAGTCCTGATAGTTTTTGCATATCTATGTTGTAGATTAATGGCCCGTGCTACCGTTCCCTTGAATTTTAATGCGTTCCTAGAGAAAGCTAAGTTGAAAGATGATGGTAGCAACTACACGGACTGGGTTCGTAACTTGAGGATTATCCTCATTGCTGCATAGAAGAATTACGTCCTTGATGCACCGCTAGGTGCAAGGCCTACTGCAAGAGAACCTCCGGATGTTATGAACGCCTGGCAAGCTAAATCTGATGACTACTTGATAGTTCAGTGTGCCATGCTTTACGGCTTAGAATTGGGACTTCAAAGATGTTTTGAACATCATGGAGCATATGAGATGTTCCAGGAGTTGAAGTTAATATTTCAAGCAAATGCCCGAGTTGAGAGATATGAAGTCTCCAACAAGTTCTATAGCTGCAAGATGGAGGAGAACAGTTCTGTCAATGAACACATACTCAGAATGTCTGGGTACCATAACCACTTGCCTCAGCTGGGAGTTAATCTTTCGGATGATAGTGTCATTGACAGAGTTCTTCAATCACTGCCACCAAGCTATAAAGGCTTTGTGATGAACTATAATATGCAAGGGATGAACAAGACGATTCCCGAGCTCTTCGCAATGCTCAAGGCTGCGGAGGTAGAAATCAAGAAGGAGCATCAAGTGTTGATGGTTAACAAGACCACTAGTTTCTAGAAAAAGGGCAAAGGAAAGAAGGGGAACTTCAAGCAAGCAAGTTGCTGCTCCCGAGAAGAAGCCCAAGTCTGGACCTAAGCCTGAAACTGAGTGCTTCTACTGGAAAGGGACTGATCACTGGAAGCGGAACTGCCCCAAGTATTTGGCGGATAAGAAGGATGGCAAAGTGAAAGGTATATTTGATATACATGTTATTGATGTGTACCTTACTAATGCTCGTAGTAGTGCCTGGGTATTTGATACTGGTTCTGTTGCTCATATTTGCAACTCTAAACAGGGGCTACGGATTAAATGAAGATTGGCTAAGGACGAGGTGACAATGCGCGTCAAAAATGGTTCCAAGGTCGAGGTGATCGCCGTCGGCACGCTACCTCTACATCTACCTTCGGGATTAGTTTTAGACCTAAATAATTGTTATTTGGTGCCAGTGTTGAGCATGAACATTATATCTGAATCTTGTTTGATGCGAGATGGTTATTCATTTAAATCAGAGAATAATGGTTGTTCTATTTATATAAGTAATATCTTTTATGGTCATGCACCCTTGATGAGTGGTCTATTTTTGTTGAATCTCGATCGTAGTGATACACATATTCATAATATTGATGCCAAAAGATGCAAAGTTAATAATGATAGTGCAACTTATTTGTGGCACTGCCGTTTAGGTCATATTGGTGTAAAGCGCATGAAGAAACTCCATGTAGATGGGCTTTCGGAATCACTTGATTATGAATCACTTGATGCTTGCGAACCATGCCTCATGGGCAAGATGACTAAGACTCCGTTCTCCGGAATAATGGAGTGAGCCACTGACTTATCGAAAATAATACATACTGATGTATGCGGCCCGATGAGCGTTGAGGCTCGCGGCAGGTATCATTTTTTTCTAACCTTCACAGATGATTTGAGCAGATATGGGTATATCTACTTAATGAAACATAAGTCCGAAACTCAAAGAATTTCAGAATGAAGTGGAAAATCATCGTAATAAGAAAATAAAGTTTCTAAGATCTGATCGCGGAGGCGAATATTTGAGTTACAAGTTTGGTCTTAATAGATTCGCAACTCACGCCACCTGGAACACCTCACCGTAATGGTGTGTCCGAACGTCGTAATCGTACTTTATTAGATATGGTGCGATCTATGATGTCTCTTACCGATTTAACACTATCATTTTGGGGTTATGCATTAGAGACAGCTGCATTCACGTTAAATAGGGCACCATCAAAATCTGTTGAGACGACACCGTATGAACTATGGTTTGGCAAGAAACCTAAGCTGTTGTTTCTTAAAGTTTGGGGTTGTGATGCTTATGTGAAAAGCTTCAGCCTGATAAGCTCGAACCCAAATAGGAGAAGTGCGTCTTCATAGGATACCCAAAAGAAACTGTTGGGTACACCTTCTATCACAGATCAGAAGGCAAGATATTTGTTGCTAAGAATGGATGCTTTCTTGAGAAGGAGTTTCTCTCGAAAGAAGTGAGTGGGAGGAAAGTAGAACTTGATTAGGTAATTGTACCTTCTCTCGAGTTGGAAAGTAGTTCATCACAGAAATCAGTTCCAGAGATGCCTACACCAATTAGTGAGGAAATTAACGATGATGATCATGAAACTTCAGATCAAGTTACTACCGAACCTCGTAGGTCAACCAGAGTACGTTCCGCACGAGAGTGGTACGGTAATCCTGTTCTGGAAGTCATATTACTAGACCATGACGAACCTACAAACTATGAGGAAGCGATGATGAGCCCAGATTCCGCGAAATGGCTTGAGGCCATGAAATCTGAGATGGGATCCATGAATGAGAACAAAGTATGGACCTTCGTTGACTTGCCCAATGATCGGCAAGCCATAGAAAATAAATGGATCTTCACACTACTAGAAAAAGGCCTACTAGTGGCGCACCAGTTTTGCCTACTAATGGCGCACTACTGGTGCGCCACTAGCATCACGCCACTAGTAATTTTTACTAATGGCGCACCGCTGGTGCGCCATTAGTATATGCCACGGTGCGTCATTACTATCTGACTTAGTAATGGCGCACCACATAGAAGTGCGCCATTAGTAACAATTTTTTTTAAATATTTTTTTCAAAAAAAAAATTAAATTTTTTTTTTCAATTTTTTTCGTTTTTTTCTTAATCTCGGGTCACTATGGCTTAAGCTCAGGTCAATATGCTTAATCTTAAGTCAAGTCGCACTAAGTGGTCAAACTTCCCGAAAGGTCACCCATCCTCACACTACTCCAACCCGAGCACGCTTAACTTCGCAGTTCTATCCAACCACAGCACCACCTCACTTAACAGCCACTTGTTGATATATCTATCAACATATCAATCCTATTAAACCTTGTTGATGTCTAGGACTTTGTTCATATTCATGAGTATGATGAAATTTTGAAAAATATTTCAAACTTCCCTGTCATATTACGAATCATTTTTTGAAAAAAAATTCCAAAAAAAAGTTCAAAACCAATATTTTTTCTGTTACTAGTGGCGCACCTAGCAACCGGTGCGCCACTAGTAAGTTTGAATTTTTTTGAATTTTTTTGCCTCTAGATCTTGAAAGCCCCGTATCTTTTTTTCTGTTAGGTTTTTGAGGATTTTGAAAATGTTTAACGGGGTCCCCCCCGTTAAATTCGGATGTAACTTTTCGAGTAGATGATTTTTCATATAAAAAACTTTTTCATCCGAGTTCGTATGCAAAAGTTATGCCCATTTTAAGAAATTCCAGAGAGATTTTGCAAATAAAGTCGAAATTCATATTTGTTAATTTTCCCAACAACTAGACCACATATCACATGGGAAACTTATTTTATTTTATTTTTTGACATTTCCATCATTTTCTTTTTTTAGAAAAAACTGAAAAGGCGGTCCACAGGGGGGGGTGCATTCGGTGGAATGGGCCAAGTTACTAATGGCGCACCGTGGGGGTGGTGCGCCATTAGTAGTTGAACTACTAATGGCGCACCACCCCAACCGTGCGCCATTAGTAGTTTTTTAAAAAAAAAATTGAAACAAAATTTGTAACAAAATTACTAATGGCGCACCTGTGAGTGGTGCGCCATTACTAGTTCAAATAGTAATGGCGCACCGTGGGAGTGGTGCGCCATTAGTAGTTGAACTAGTAATGGCGCACCATCCCACGGTGCGCCATTAGTAGTTTAAAAAATAAAAAAAATTGAAAAAAAATTGAAACATAATTACTAATGGCGCACCGTGGGATGGTGCGCCATTACTAGTTGAACTAGTAATGGCGCACCATCCCACGGTGCGCCATTAGTAGTTTTGAAAAAATTAAAAAAAATTACTAATGGCGCACCAACACATGGTGCGCCATTAGTATTTAGTAATGGCGCACCACATGTACAGTGCGCCATTAGTGTCCATATTGGCTATAGCTGTTTTTGTAGTAGTGTCAAGAAGAAGACTGACGCTGACGGTAATGTTACTATCTACAGAGCTCGACTTGTTGTGAAAGGTTTTCGACAAGTTCAAGGAGTTGACTACGATGAGACCTTCTCAGCCATAGCGATGCTTAAGTCTGTCCGAATCATGTTAGCAATTGCCGCATTTTATGATTATGAAATTTGGCAAATGGATGTCAAAACTGCATTCCTTAACGGATTTCTTAAAGAAGAGTTGTATGATGCAACCAGAAGGTTTTGTCGATCCTAAAGGTGCTAACAAAGTGTGCAAGCTCCAACGATCCATTTATGGACTAGTGCAAGCCTCTTATACGCTTTGATAGTGTGATCAAAGCATATGGTTTTATACAGACTTTTGGAGAAGCCTGTATTTACAAGAAAGTGAGTGGGAGCTGTGTAGCATTTCTAATATTGTATGTGGATGACATATTGTTGATTGGAAATGATATAGAATTTCTGGATAGCATAAAAGGATACCTAAATAAGAATTTTTCAAAGGAAGACCTCGGTGAAGCTGCTTATATATTAGGCATCAAGATCTATAGAGATAGATTAAGACACTTAATTGGACTTTCACAAAGCACATACCTTGATAAAGTTTTGAAGAACTTCAAAATGGATCAGTCAAAGAAAGGGTTCTTGCCTGTGTTACAAGGTGTGAAGTTGAGTCAGACTCAATGCCCGACCACTGTAGAAGATAGAGAGAAAATGAAAGTCATTCCCTATGCCTCAGCCATAGGTTCTATCATGTATGCAATGCTGTGTACCAGACCAGATGTGTGCCTTACTATAAGTTTAGCAGGGAGGTACCAAAGTAATCCAGAAGTGGATCACTGGACAGCGGTCAAGAACATCCTGAAATACCTGAAAAGGACTAAGGATATGTTTCTCGTTTATGGGGGTGACAAAGAGCTTGCCGTAAATGGTTACGTCGATGCTAGCTTTGACACTGATCCGGATGACTCTAAGTCACAAACCGGATACGTATTTATATTGAATGGTGGAGCTATCAGTTGGTGCTTTTCCAAGCAAAGCATCAAGGCGGGATCTACGTGTGAAGTGGAGTACATAGCTGCTTCGGAAGCAGCAAATGAAGGAGTCTGGATGAAGGAGTTCATATCCGATCTAGGTGTAATACCTAGTGCATTGGGTCCAATGAAAATCTGGTGTGACAACACTGGAGCAATTGCCTTAGTGAAGGAATCCAGATTTCACAAGAGAACCAAACACATCAAGAGACGGTTCAACTCCATCCGCGATCAAGTCAAGGAGGGAGACATAGAGATTTGCAAAATACATATGGATCTGCATATTATAGACCCGTTGACTAAGCCTCTTCCACGAGCAAAACATGATCAACAACAAGACTCCATGGGTGTTAGAATCATTACAATGTAATCCAGATTATTGACTCTAGTGCAAGTGGGAGACTGAAGGAAATATGCCCTAGAGGCAATAATAAAGTTGCTATTTATATTTCCTTATATCATGATAAATGTTTATTATTCATGCTAGAAGTTTATTAACCGGAAACTTGATACATGTGTGAATACATAGACAAAACAAAGTGTCCCTAGTATGCCTCTACTTGACTAGCTCGTTAATCAAAGATGGTTAAGTTTCGGGACCATAGACATGTGTTTTCATTTGATGAATGAGATCACATAATTAGGAGAATGATGTGGTGGACAACACCCATCCGTTAGCTTAGCATAATGATCGTTCAGTTTATTGCTATTGCTTTCTTCATGACTTATACATATTCCATTGACTATGAGATTATGCAACTCCCGAATATCGGAGGAACACCTTGTGTGCTATCAAACGTCACAACGTAACTGGGTGATTATAAAGATGCTCTACAGGTGTCTCAGAAGGTGTTTGTTGGGTTGGCATAGATCAAGATTAGGATTTGTCACTCCGAGTATCGGAGAGGTATCTCTGGGCCCTCTCGGTAATGCACATCACGATAAACCTTGCAAGCAATGTGACTGATGAGTTAGTTCCGGGATGATGCATTACGGAATGAGTACAGAGACTTGCCGGTAACAAGATTGAACTAGGTATGAAGATACCGACGATCGAATGTCGGGCAAGTAACAAACCGATGATAAAGGGAATAACCTATGTTGTCATTGCGGTTTGACCGATAAAGATCTTCGTAGAATATGTAGGAACCAATATGAGCATCCATGTTCCGCTGTTGGTTATTGATCGCAGATGAAGTCTCGGTCATGTCTATATAGTTCTCGAACCCGTAGGGTCCGCACGCTTAATGTTCGATGATGATTTGTATTATGAGTTATGTTTTTTGGTGACCGAAGATTGTTTGGAGTCCCGAATGAGATCACGAACATGACGAGGAGTCTCAAAATGGTCGAGAGGTAAAGATTGATATACTGGACGATGGTATTCGCACACCGGAATGGTTTCAGAGTGATTCAGATATTTATCGGAGTACCGAGGGGTTACCGGAACCCCCCAGGGAAAGTAATGGGCCTCTATGGGACATAGGGGAGAGAGAGGGCAGACTACAAGGGGGTGCCCCCCCCCAAGGGGAGTCCGAATAGGACAAGGGGATGGGGCGCGGCCCCCCTTTCCTTCTCCCTCTCGTCTCCTTTCCCCTTTCCACCTCCAAGAGAAGGAAGGGGGGGCCGACTTGGACTAGGAGTCCTAGTCAGTTCCCCCCATGGCGCGCCCCCTAGGGCATGCGGCCTCGTCCCCTTCTCCTTTATATACGGGGGCAGGGGGCACCCCAAAGGAGATCAATTGTTATCTTAGCCGTCTGCGGTGCCCCCCTCCACAGTTTACTCCTCCGGTCATCGTAGTGCTTAGGCGAAGCCCTTCGCGGATCACATCACCATCACCGTTACCACGACGTCGTGCTGATGGAAGTCTCCCTCGACACTTTGCTGGATCAAGAGTTCGAGGGACATCATCGAGCTGAACGTGCGCAGAACTCGGAGTTGCCGTATGTTCGGTGCTTGATCGGTTGGATCGCGAAGACGTTCGACTACATCAACCACGTTAAGCTAAGGCTTCCGCTTTCGGTCTATGAGGGTACATGGACACAGTCCCCCCTCTCGTTGCTATGCATCTCCTAGATAGATCTTGCGTGATCGTAGGAATTTTTTTTAAATTGCATGCTACGTTCCCCAACAAACCGGACGTCTTGGATTTGAACCGGGCGGTGCTCTCGTCCATGCAGAGCACCCGCACGCTCCGCGTGAATGAATAGCTGGAGGCCAAGGACAACCACAGTGCGGAGACACACATCGGCAACTACGGCTGGTTCGCGCTGGCAGCCAAAGGCGACGAAGCCGTCTCGTTCCACGAGCAGTGATAGTTTTTCTTTATGTTGTTGTTTTTAGGGATCTTTTGTTGTGTAAAAACATATATTTATGCAAGTCGCCTAACTTTCATCATTTGGGTCAGTCGACCATTTTAGGCAGTTGGATGAATATCCTACATCTCCTAACCCTTCTTCCTCACCTCTTCTTCTTCCCCAACAGACCACCGCACGGGTCGTACGGACCTTCCGCAACATGCGGTTGCATAAACATACTGTATGAACGGAAATTATGTGTCAGCGCTAGGATGGCTGATTTTGGTTTGATCACGTGCGGTAGCACGTGTCACTGAGGGTGCGTTCCCTTGGTTGGGTTTGCGGCGTGTAGGAGCGACTGTGTGAGGGTGCGGGCCGACCGCGGCGTGCAGGAGCAACTGTGTGAGGGTGCGGTGTGACCGCGACAGCCGTGCGCAAGTGTACCTCATTTTCATTTTGAAAAATTTAGGCAAACTTGGCAAAAATGTGTGGCGAAGTATGGCAATGCAAGGCCTAGACCCAAACAGGATACAAGTACGTACGTAGGAGTACTACTTGTGTTAAAAAAGAAAGGTGGGGTTTTGCTTCACTGGATTGATCGATACAAATCCTCGTTTGATGTGTCAATTAATGCGTATTTTTTCTCCAATGCCCAAAGAGCTAACCATCACACTCCTCATCGCTTGATTAATGCAGCGCCATGCAAACCAACCTTCTCACTTTCGCATGTATGCAAGGGTATATTAATATCCTTGGTTGCTAGTATGAGGCAAACCCCGTCAATTTTGCCTCGATTAGTGTTAGTGGCCTTCTACAAATTGTTATTTTGATATACTCGCCTGGTGTACAAAAAATGGAGGTAGTAACTATTTGACTTCCTTCCCCATTGCGGTGACGTCGACGATATCTCGAACGTTGTAGTTTGGCGAAGTGCGTTTGATGGAGAACACCATTGAGGTACACCATGGTAAGTCATTCGCAAGTGCCGCCTGCAAGCCGAGACAACCGCCTTATTTGCATCCAGGAAGCCTGTCGAACCAAAATACGCGTAAATGTACTAGTACTACACAATAGCGTCATTCGTCTAGCTTAGTGCGGTAATGTGGTTTCTCGAAGAAGATGATGGAGAAGTGGAGTCAGCGAAGAGTGAAATGATGGTTGCTTCGTTCGTACTTTGTGACTTGACGCCTCACTGCTTTGTGATTTGTGATAGAAGGGACAGGGGAGTAGACTCTATGCTCTATATTGTACATGCGTCCAAGCACGGGAGAAAGAGAAGAGACGTTGCATTTTTCTATTCCTTCAATCAATCAATTAGGGAGCTTTGGTTCCATCTTTTTGGCTTTGGCAGCACCGTCCACAATGGTCCCCATCGATGCAAAAGCTATTTTCACATTTGGCTACACATAGTGGACACTACAAAAAAAGACACATCCGTGACATTTTGTGCTGAACGAATTTTTTTCTGTCATGCTTATGACACTTCTATGACGATAATTGTGAAAAAACCCTGTATCATCATAGGTGTGGTGGGCTCCTACTTCTATGACAAAAAATCATGATAGAAACTGGGCTTTTCATTCTGGGCGGGCTGGAGACACAGCTGCATAACATTCTTTGGGCCATCCATGACAGAAAAAACTGTGGTAGAAGCGAGGGCGAAGAAAATATCCGGGAGTTCCCGGTTACGGTGGGTGGTCGGGGGCCGAGCGATGTGCATTTCTCTCATACAAGTACGTCCGTGGGTGGGAGGCGTTGGGATCTAACTGAACCCGAGCGAGGCGTTGGGCTCTAACTGAACCCGAGCGATTGCACTGCAGGCTACGCATTACTGAACCCGAGCGATCGATCGATGGCTGTTAACTGAACCCGATCGAGCGATTCCTTCGCTACTGCTGCTAACTGAAGCCGATCGATGCTACCTCTGGATGAACAGTGAGCGTTGTTGGGGGGGTTTGGATGAACAGTTCCCGGTGGGGGTTGGATGATCAGGACCCCGTGGTAGTAGAGGCCGTTGCCACTGGATGAACATGACCCCGATTGAGCCGGTTGGGGGTGGATGAACAGGACCCCGTGGAGGGTTGGATGAACAGGACCACCTGGAGGGGTGGTTGAACATTAGCCGATGGAGGGCTGGATGAACAGTAGACCATGGAGGGGTGGTTGAACAGGACCCCATGGAGAGGGCTAGTTAAACAGTAGCCGGTGGAGGAGTGCGCGGTGGAGGCTGGATGAACAGGAGCCCATGGATGAACAATCGTAGGTGGAGGCTAGTGGAGGTCGACGGTGGATGAACAGTAGCCCATGGAGGCTGGAGGAGGTCGACGGTGGAGATGAACAGTATCCCGTGGAGTCCCGTTTTGCGGTACGCCACACCCCTCTCGATGAACAGGACCCCCGTTTCGACCGTAGCGCTCCAACACAAGTCTGTTTCCTCCGTTTTGCGGTACGCCACACCCCTCCCGATCAACAGGACCCCGTTTCGACCGTAGGAGATCCAAGAGAAGTCTGTTTCCTCCATTTTGCGGTACGCCAGACCCCTCCCGATGAACAGGATCCCGTTTCGACCGTGGCCGGTCAAACACAAGGCTGTTTCCTCCGTTCTGCGGTACGCCAGGCCTCGTTTCCATCGGCTGTTTCGTCCAAGCCGGTTCGCTCCCGATGAACAGCACGTGTTTCGTTGCCTCCCGATGAACAGGACGCATTCTGTTGGCTCCCCATGAACACGATGACGACGCAGTTTCTCCATTTCGACCCAGCCATGTACACGAGCCCTGGCCGTACGTATGCGCGAGTAGGCGTTCGAGACCCCGCCCGTATGTATGTATGTACGTGGCCATATTTACTTTCTTGCACCCTGGCCGCTGTACGTATGTGTACATGCTACGTGTGTGGCTCTACTACGACACGTGCCCTTCCTTACACGGCCACGGTTCATCGATGTAGCCTGCAGACAGACCGATCGTATGTGCATACACGTTCGCGACCAGAATGACAACGCTACGTACGCTTCGACCAGGTGGGTCCCGACTGTCAGGCACTTCCTTGCGTGCGAAGATGTAGCTGGTGGGTCCCAGCAGTCAGGGGGGCGAATCATTTTTTTGCCCGTAATATGGACGCACTTCCTTGCGTGCGAAGATGTAGCTGGTGGGTCCCAGCAGTCAGGGTGAAATGTTCTTTTCACGAAATACGGTGGCCCGTCCGGTGGGTCTCTGCTGTCAGGTGGAGGAATCATTATTTTCTGCGTAATAAGGAGGCACTTCCTTGCTGCGGCCGTGGACCCAGCTGTCATCCTCTCCACGTACAGTACTCTTCCGATGGAAGTCGTGCCTTGACCACATTGACCACGCCGCGCCGAGAGCACCAGGGCGGTGGACGACGGCAAGGCCTAGGAAGGGGACGACGTGGAGCCGGGGAAGACCCGGCAGTGTATGCCCACGCGGAGAGGAGTACGAGGGTTCACTGGTCCGGCTGCGGTGTGAGGCTGCCGCTACCGCAGAATAACAGGGGGTGTGGGTGAGTAGATGGATGGCCTGACCAGCGGTGGGAGCAGTAGGGGGTGGTGAGGCCTCCGCGGCATCACAGCCGGCCACGGGAGGCAGGAGCACGCGGCACGGCCGGCGCTGGTTTGGGCGGCTGGAGCAAGAAGACCAGAGGTTGAAGAAGCACTACGGCCATTATTGGACATCGTACATTCACTGGAGCTAGAATCGTTCATATTGACGAAGTTGACAAAGCCCTCCGTCCGCGTCAACTTAGTAGGCCTGCAAGTCAGCCTCCCATATGGTGGGTCCCAGCTAGCAGGGGAGTATTCATTTTTTGTGCGTAATAAGGAAGCACTTCCTTGCGTGCGAAGATATAGCTGGTGGGTCCGAGCTGTCAGTGGCGGGAACGTTTTTTTCGTGAAATACAAAGGCCCTTTCGGTGGGTCCCAGATGTCAGGTGGAGGAATCATTATTCTGCGCGTAATAAGGAGGCATTTCCTTGTGTGCGGCCGTGGACCCAGCTGTCAGCCTCTCCACGTACAGTCCACTTCCGATGGATGTCGTTCGTTGACCACGTTGACCACGCCGCACCGAGAGCACCAGGGCCGTGGACGAAGACGAGGCCTACGAAGGGAACAACACAGAGCCGGGGAAGACACGACAGTGGCTGCCCACGCAGTGGGGAGTACGAGGGTTGACTGGTTCGGCTGTCGTCACCGGAAAATAACAGGAGGTGTGGGTGAGTAGAGGGATAGCCAGGCCAGGGATGCGAGTATGGTGGGGCCGTGAGGCCTGCCAGGCAGCACAGCCGACCACGGGAGGTGGGAGCAGGCGGTTCCGCCGGCGTTGGTTTGGGCGGCTGGAGCAGGAAGATCAGAGACTGAAGAAGCACGATTGCCGTTAGATTGACATCTAACGGCCTGACGCTGGTAGAGTCGATTGTTGACTAAGTTTCATTTTTTGAGAAACCTTGTGTACGCATGAACTTAGTAGGCCCACAAGTCAGCCTCCAAATCTGTGGCAGACAACATAGAGCCCATTTGCTATTTTTTAATAATTTGCAGCCCATTTGCTAATTCTTACGTAATTTATTACAGCCCATTTTCTGCCCAGGACCACGGTCAAAAAGTTCAACCTTATTTTGCATATTTTGATGGAGTCCAAACTGTTGTAATCCCGAAATGATAAACATGTTTTTAAAAACTTATTGATTTGCCAAAAAAAATCGTTTTGTTTTTGTAAGCAAACAAGATGTGGGACAATTGAGCTGGTTTAAGGGAAAACCGTGGTAAAAAATCAGCGCTGGGAGGGAAAACAACAACAAAAATAAGGATGTAAATATGAAAAGGGAACTTTATGTATTTTCAATATAATGATACGTGTATGTGTATATGAACTAGTAAAACTATTGGTAGAGATTAGAAAACGGAAGTAGGACATGGCGTTTCAAGAGGAAAATAGAACCGGGCTGTGTGTTTGATTCAGTAAAAAAACTGCATGCGGATGTTCTAAGACAAAATATAACTAACGCTGGCGGGCCAGAGGCCAGTAGATACCTGCTGGATCTTTGTGCCCCGTTGTCATCATGGGCTGGGCCTGTTAAAAACAAAACCAAGCCTGGCAGTCTACAACCCAATTGAAACTTGCTCGACCTGAAAAAATAGTATACCTACTCAATAAAAGAGAGAATTCTGCAAGTACAGACCGATGACTGGGATGCAGCAGGTATATTGTTTTTTCATCGTGATAATAAGTGCATGCACTTGTTTCGAAAAATTTGGAGAACTGGGAATTCGAACGACAGGTGCTTATGCTACCCATCAAGTAAAAATCAGGTGCCTGAAAATTCATTTTGAAACAAATGATTCAGCTTTATATCCACGTCGACCCTCGACATGATGGTTGGAAGAAAATGCCAAGTTCATACCGAAAGATCGTTGACAACAATACCAACTTGCGGACGACAAGGTAGTACAAGTACCAATACCAAACTAACTTATAATCTTTTTAGTCCTGGCCCTAGTGTTCGTCTGGTAGAAAATCTTGCAGAGGACCAGCTCCCGCTCCTTCTCTTGCTCCAGGTACCCGAGGTGGTACTGCTGCATCACACAGTTGGTCCTCTGCTGGTCGAAGTTCTTTTTTTGCGGGAATGGACGAAGTTCTTGTTGGTGTGCAGCACCAGAACCTTTTTGCTGCCCGTCTGCCGGCCATTGACCATCATCGGCAAGGTATTGCCGGTCTTGTGCCACATCGCGTGCATGCCGCACTCCGACTGTATCTTGCGACGCGTCCACGTGCCCCTTTTGAACGCCCTGGAATTGCGCCGGAAGAAATGCTTGCTTAGGCCACTCAGTGTGATACCTGTAGTATTGTCGAATACAGGTTTTAGTGTACGTAGTTGGCATTTTCATAACATCTTTGGCATGTTGCAGTCACTTGTTTCACTTTTTATTAATTGTGAAATTGTAATTGCTTCACTAGGTATGCGTCTAAAAAGAAAAATAGAGCTATAAACAAAGGAATATGTTTGTGCAAGTAGACGGCCGATCGGTGTCTTACCTGGAAATTTCTCAGGATGGGTGTAGAATATGCCGTGCTCGCTGTCGATGGATGGTATGAACAAATCTATGAGAGGGTGAGATCTCGCACTGTCAGCACTGACTTTTGGCCTCAAGGTGCTCGATAAGCTCCTGATCCGTGGATCAAACTTGACGCTAGCCGGCAGCACCGGCCAATCCTTCTTGGAGTTGCATTGGTTAATTCCAGTTATATGGTACTCAATGTATGATCAATTGACTGTTTTAAGTGAATGATGAAAGATTTCGATAGATAAGTGGTAGTACTCCAAATCTGAAGTCCACAATACCCGGACACGCCGCCGGGATTCTTGTGTCACCTCACGCGCGGCGTGTTGTCACGTCAATTCAATGTGAGGACATGATGAATAATTTGACCGACGTATACTAGTACTGCTACTGTACGAGTAATAACTAGTCGTATTTAGTGTCACATTTTAACCATAGGTTTAACTAACAAAATGCCAATGCATGTCACCAAAAATTATTCCATTGGAAACTATGTTCAAATACGAATAAAACGATATAATTTTTTGTGACATGCATTAACATTTAGTTAGTGAAATTTATGGTCAAAATTTGACACAAATTACGAAGGGGACCAATAAACCAGGAGGGAGGTAGTAGTACGAGTAGTGCAATATACGATATAGAGGACTAGTACAAATTTAGAAATGGAGTAAGAAGTTACAAGACTGTGCGACAGACTTTATAGGCTACATGAGTACTACAGAATATAACTCCCATTGGACAACACTTTCACCAACAAGTACGCACTTGAAGCCTAATTGATATATATATATATATATATGGCTTCTGCACAGCATCTCCATCATCATTATCAGTACATCCTACGCAGGTGAGTTAGGATGCACTTGATCCCAGAAAGGTATCTATCCTTCAAACCAGAGGAGTGCTTCAAACTAACAACAATACATAATATCCAACAAAAGAGGGTCATGCTACAGCAGCAGGATACATGGCTCAGTCTAGATATCGGTATGAATCAAGTTGTGCATATTTGCTGTTGGCATGAACCACATGCCGCATGTCGGGTTTTCAAAAGCCATCCATCGCATGGAAGCTTGATGCCTTTCACACACACTGAAGATTATCTGGCAACAAGCTGTGTCGACGAATCTCTGGATATGGTGATCCATGAAACCCATGGTATGATGTGTAAACACAGTTCCCCCTAGCGAATGGAAGTTGCATAGCACGGTAATCATCGCCGGTGATATGATCGATGATTGGTTGGATGATCGGATAATTGAGCCCGAGGAACATGGAGTGGTTGCCGAGGCTGTAAACCCACCTCCAGTTGAATACGCCTGGCCCAACGGAGCCGGGATCTTTCTCGAACACGAAGCAGCCACAGCCATCAATGTCACGTAGGCCCCAGGCATTGTACTGCATGTGGTTTGATGTAATGGTTTGGTCAATTTGGTACGTGCAAATGAGCATCAAATGACCGCCGTTAGCTGAACGAGCGATAAACCACCACCCATCGGCTGGTATGATTCTAGGTCATGGAATCATGAAGGCCAGCGCATTTGCGTCTGCTGCAACAATTCAAATTGGAGACCAAAAGGACAAAAATAAACAATCATGTTCAGAGTACGTGTGGAATTAAGATTATTATAACAGTGAGACATATCATAGACTGAGAATTGCAATGCTGTAGTCATAATCATACCCCAAGTTAAAAAAAATAAGCCAACAGCTTTCATATTCTAGCAATATATCATGGTTCAAACATCATGTAACAATGAGAGGAAAACAGATATGACATGGCCTACTCATATTCTACCATAACACTTACTACTGTTCTCATATCAACTCTAAGCAATAACATGCCTTGTTATAAAAATCCTAGAAATGAGAGTAACATATAGCAATCATGAGGTTATACTCATAATATCTATTCTAACAATCATTAGATGCCAATTGTTCTCATATCAACTCTAACAATAACATATGTGGTCATAAAAATCTAGGAAATGAGAGGAACATATAGCAATGATGTGGTTATAGACATACTATATGTTCTAAATTTGACAATGAATAGGTAGTCATATTCACAAGGTAAAGATGAGATGAGACAGAACAATTACACGACGATAGATTCCACCAGTATAGGTAGCCAATCTGTGCGTCGACCGCGTAAACAATGCCATCGTGCACTATAGCATCAGACAGAAATGTTGGCTAAAGAGGATTGACGATGAGCCATAACCATGTATGGTGACCGGATTCCAGATAGACTAATCCCACGTTGAACACGGCAATGAGCTTGTAATCCATGTAGTCTTCTAATGGTGTGGGCACTTCGCAGATTATAACCTTCAGCAAACAGAGGTCGAGCCTAAAGCTTGACGCGTCTCGTGCGTAGTAGGCAGGAGTGTCCGGCGGGCCGCGAGGCTCGATGGCGGCGGTATCCAACGATGGAAGGGTGATCTCTCGCTGGGTGTAGATATCCATGAGACGCCACGGACTACCGGATTGGTGGATGAGGACGATCTAGTTGGCCTTCATGCGCGCCCAGCAGTGGCCGCGCATGAAGGACAGGTGGACGGGTAGTGGTAGCATGTCGAGGGGCACCACAGCAACCTCCGTAGGATCGTCAAGTTGGTGTTTGGGCCACCTATGAGGATCGGGCATCAGCAAGCAGGGTGTCTTGAAAAGAGCCAGCCGGTTGCAGACGAGTAGACGGTACAAAGACACTGAGCATGTGGCCAGACGGACGGTGCTGAGCAGGTCCATACGATTACAGATCTGCTCCAAGAGAACATCGGGGAGGGAATTCCAATCACGGCTCTGTGTGTCAGTCGGTTCTGCCATAAGATTTTTTAGGGCGCTGAGTGACTGGGGTTTTCGGTGCCTGCGAGCCAGCGGGGAAGTAGATTCGGGCAGGCGAGCAAAGAAGATGGCGTGTGTGGCCGAGCAGTGAGCGGGGGGATATGGTACGCGCGAGCTACCAAGGAAGATGGCGCGTGCGGGCGAGCAGTGAGCGGGGGGCATGGTGTGCGGCCGACGATGGGGAAGAGAGGAGGAAGAAGAGTGAAAGACGGGGAAGAAAGTGCATTAAATCTCAATTCTACTAGTACTACTACCAGGATATACCGTCCTTTGGAGTGTAAATAGTTACGCGGATGACATGTGGGTCTACCTCAAGAGGGGCCATATGTCAGTTAATGGAGGAGAGAGGTGTGTAATCATATTTGCGGAAGCGTGCTCCACTGGTAAACATGATGGTAGTACTGGGTAAGGCTGATTTAGTAACACCAACATGCTAGTTCAGCTTATTAATTAAGTGTCCCATCTGCTGCAGTGTGTATTGTCACTTCACTGTGAAGACTAGTTGAATAGTTCTCTCTGACGGAGATGGGGAATAATGGATTGCGAAGACTTCCTATCTACAGTATCCCTATGCCTATACGCTCAAGCCCCTCCCAATGTTCTGCCTTGTACAGGTGCTAAGGCTGCCATGTAGGCAAAAAGTCTGATGTGGCAAGGTAATTAAGAGGAGAGAGATAAGTGTAGTGACCCCAGTACTAAGCGCGAGAACCTAGACAAAAGACATAAATGGAAGAATCCCACCAATGCATGAAGAACTTTAGTTACAAAATCATTAAATAAAGGATGCTTAGCACCAACAAGTTAAGCACCTATGCATTGAGAGCTTTAGTTGCTAAAGTTTATAATGTTCTTAGCACCCCATGTAAGCACCGATGCATTGGAAGTAGCCTCCATCCTGTCCAACAAGATGAAACATTGGCCAAGGCACCCGACGCCAATAATGTAGGAGTACTAGTACTACCTCCTTTCCGGTTTATAGGGCTCAATTCAAAAATCTCATCAACCAAGGTAGATGATGAGTGGTGGAATAATTTTTGTAGTTTGCAAAAACACTCAATTAGTGCACTCATTTTCCTCAAAAAAATATGTTTACCAATGCATTAATTTTGTGTCAAACTTTGGAATACAACAAGGGAACTTAATGTTTATTTGCTACTCCCTCCGTTCCTAAATATAATATTTTTAGACATTCAAATGGAATACAACATACGGATGTATGTAGACATATTTTAGAGTGTAGATTCACTCATTTTGCTCCGTACGTAGTCACTTGTTGAAATCTCTAGAAAGACAAATACTCCGTATTTGGGAACAGAGGGAGGCTTTTACTCCGTATTTGGAAACAGAGGGAGTATCCCCATATGGAGGGAACAAAGGAAGCTTGAAATATGAACATGTCAATGGTAGGGAGTAAAAGCCTCATGCATGCATGCAACATGCAACACTCACACGTACACATGGACGTACGCAACACTCACGCACCCATGCAGCACACAGCACACGATGCAACACACACGCTCACGCTCAAGTGCTCAACCTACTCCCTACATCTGTGAAAGACTGTACATTGAGAGATTTACACATTGACCAGGGCATAATTAACGCCCAAAAGTAGCAGACTTATGTGTGCATGTGACCATTGAGAAGAAGATTAAATGAAGCTTGTTGCATGCTGTAATTAAGGATAGACATGTAGCCTATAGTTAGAGCACAAGTTGGTGCATTAGTCAATCAATATCGATTTAGATTAAAGGCTAAATGATTGGAAATGTTGATGTACACTCTTTGTTTTTTAGCCGATGTACACTCTTTGTTGGAAGACCGAGGGAGTACACGTGCATGCACTCACATACACAGCCAGGGTGGTTCGCGCGCAAGGGTTGGACTCTTGTCGTGCCTGCGTAAATTTTGGTTTAACTGATTTCTTTGCTCTGCCAACTAACAGGTGGGACCCAGAAACAAGGTGACAATTTAACCAGTCAACAAAGTGCCACGTCGACTATGTGGCCGGTTAGTAGGGTGCAATACGGTGCTCTATGATGAGCTAGTGATCGTATAATCACTGCAAAACTATATATAGTGACCGTAAAGAGCGTATTGTTACATACGTTGACCGCCAGTGTATTTGTCTCGTTTCAAATTAAGCCATATTAACCGGAAAGGACGCAGTATGGACTAGTACTAGTACTGCTTTGATGTGTCCCGTCAACTCACCGAACAAGGAGAAGCTTTCTTACTATTCCTCTCCCTCTCGCCCACGCGCGCGGTGGCTCGCAGGACGAGGAGAGGGTTTTGACTATAGCGCCCTCTCCCTCTCGCTCGCCCTCGCCCTCGCGGTGGACGTGCAGCAGTTCAATCGGTCTTAGATTGCCACAAGCACATTGTACTGTAGTATAATCATTGTTGGACCTTCCGAAGAGGCGAAGAGCCTAGTGCAAGGTTCACACGAGTATGAACTATTGAACCTCCCGAAGAGGCAAAGAGCCAAGCGCAATGGTTTATAGGACTTGTCGTCTACAACTATAGCGAACAATGCTACTGTATGATGCCGCCACGTCACCTATATCGAAAGCTGTGCCACCTTTTTTCCCAAAGACCGTGTTGGAGCCCGTGCAACAACCACACAAGTTGCACGTACACATAACACATTTACTAGTAATAAATTCTAAAGGACAAATGCCAGTATGCCACACAAGTTCATCTCCAATTCATGTGATAAATTTTTGCACGACTAGTCTACATATATTCACAGTGCTACCGTTCACAATTTACCATACCCCACTTACACGTTATAGATGGGCTACATGTCCTCCTCCAGGTTCCAGTCCCAGGTGTTCTTCATGGATGGTACGATCCATAGCGGTGGGAAACGGGAATCATTGTCGCAGCTTTCTAGTCCGGTTCCACACGATGGAGACTCATCCAAGCTGAAGCGGCATAAATCAGGGATAGCGTGTCCCAGCATGTCGTTCATCCAGCGGTCCGCACTGAAGACACAACCATGCTTCATGAATGGCAGGCCTTCGGTGTCGTGCATGGAAGGTGGCATCCACTTCACAATGGGGTAGCTATCCCCAATGAAAAGCGAGTACTCTCCAAGAGTGTTCCTCGGCACCCACGTAGCATCACGGGGACTTGGGCTTCTTCACTTGAGCGGCAACTTGCTTGCCGTTCTTCTTGAAGTTCCCCTTCTATCCCTTTGCCCTTTTCTTGAAACTAGTGGTCTTGTTAACCATCAACACTTGATGCTCTTTCTTGATTTCTACCTTCGTCGATTTCAGCATCGCGAAGAGCTCGGGAATTACTTTCTTTATCCCTTGTATATTATAGTTCATCACGAAGTTCTACTAACTTGGTTGTGGTGACTAGAGAATTCTGTCAATCACTATTTTATCTGGAAGATTAACTCCCACTTGATTCAAGCGATTGTAGTACCCAGACAATCTGAGCACATGCTCACTGCTTGAGCTATTCTCTTCCATCTTTTAGCTATAGAACTTGTTGGAGACTTCATATCTCTCAACTCGGGTATTTGCTTGAAATATTAACTTTAACTCCTGGAACATCTCATATGGTCCATGACGTTCAAAACGTCTTTGAAGTCCCGATTCTAAGCCATTAAGCATGGTGCACTAAACTATCAAGTAGTCATCATATTGAGCTAGCCAAACGTTCATAACGTCTGCATCTGCTCCTGCAATAGATCTGTCACCTAGCGGTGCATCAAGGACATAATTCTTCTGTGCAGCAATGAGGATAAACCTCAGATCACGGATCCAATCCGCATCTTTGCTACTAACATTTTTCAACATAATTTTTCTCTAGGAACATATCAAAAATAAACACAGGGAAGCAACAACGCGAGCTATTGATCTACAACATAATTTGCAAAATACTATCAGGACTAAGTTCATGATAAATTTAAGTTCAATTAATCATATTACTTAAGAACTCCCACTTAGATAGACATCCCTCTAATCCTCTAAGTGATCATGTGATCCATATCAACTAAACCATGTCCGATCATCACGTGAGATGGAGTAGTTTCAATGGTGAACATCACTATGTTGATCATATCTACTATATGATTCACGCTCGACCTTTCGGTCTCCGTGTTCCGAGGCCATATCTGTTATATGCTAGGCTCGTCAAGTTTAACCTAAGTATTCCGCGTGTGCAACTGTTTTGCACCCGTTGTATTTGAACGTAGAGCCTATCACACCCGATCATCACGTGGTGTCTCAGCACGAACAACTTTCGCAATGGTGCATACTCAGGGAGAACACTTATACTTTGATAATTTAGTGAAGGATCGTCTTATAATGCTACCGTCAAACAAAGCAAGATAAGATGCATAAAGGATTAACATCACATGCAATCAATATAAGTGATATGATATGGCCATCATCATCTTGCGCTTGTGATCTCCATCTCCGAAGCACCGTGCTTGTGATCTCCATCTCCGAAGCACCGTCATGATCACCATCGTCACCGGCGCGACACCTTGATCTCCATCGTAGCATCGTTGTCGTCTCGTCAATCTTATGCTTCTACGACTATCGCTACCGCTTAGTGATAAAGTAAAGCATTACATGGTGATTGCATTGCATACAATAAAACGACAACCATATGGCTCCTGCCAGTTGCCGATAACTCGGTTACAAAACATGATCATCTCATACAACAAATTATACCACATCATGTCTTGACCATATCACATCACAACATGCCCTGCAAAAACAAGTTAGACGTCCTCTACTTTGTTGTTGCAAGTTTTACGTGGCTGCTACAGGCTTAGCAAGAACCGTTCTTACCTACGCATCAAAACCACAACGATAGTTTGTCAAGTTGGTGCTGTTTTAACCTTCGCAAGGACCGGGCGTAGCCACACTCGGTTCAACTAAAGTGGGAGAGACAGACACCCGCCAGTCACCTTTAAGCAACGAGTGCTCGCAACGGTGAAACCAGTCTCGCGTAAGCGTACGCGTAATGTCGGTCCGGGCCGCTTCATCTCACAATACCGCTGGACCAAAGTATGACATGCTGGTAAGCAGTATGACTTATATCGCCCACAACTCACTTGTGTTCTACTCGTGCATAGCATCAACACATAAAACCAGGCTCTGATGCAACTGTTGGGGAACGTAGTAATTTCAAAAAATTTCCTACGCACACGCAAGATCATGGTGATGCATAGCAACGAGAGGGGAGAGTGTTGTCCACGTACCCTCGTAGACCGACAGCGGAAGCGTTATCACAACGCGGTTGATGTAGTCGTACGTCTTCACGATCCGACCGATCAAGTACCGAACGTACGGCACCTCCGAGTTCTACACACGTTCAGCTCGATGACGTCCCTCGAACTCCGATCCAGCCGAGTGTTGAGGGAGAGTTTCGTCAGCACGACGGCGTGGTGACGATGATGATGTTCCACCGACGCAGGGCTTCGCCTAAGCTCCGCAACGGTATTATCGAGGTGTAATATGGTGGAGGGGGGCACCGCACACGGCTAAGAGATCTCAAGGATCAATTGTTGTGTCTCTGGGGTGCCCCCTGCCCCCGTATATAAAGGAGCAAGGGGGAGAGGGCCGGCCAAGAGTAGAGGCGCGCCCAAGGGGGGAGTCCTACTCCCACCGGGAGTAGGACTCCTCCTTTCCTTGTGGGAGTAGGAGAAGGGAAGGGGGAAGGAGAAAGAAGGAAGGGTGCGCCCCTCTTCCCTAGTCCAATTCGGACCAGACCAAGGGGAGGGGTGCGGCCACCCTTGAGGCCCTTTTTCTTCTTTCCCGTATGGCCCAATAAGGCCCAATACGTATTCCCGTAACTCTCCGGTACTCCGAAAAATACCCGAATCACTCGGAACCTTTCCGAAGTCCGAATATAGTCGTCCAATATATCGATCTTTACGTCTCGACCATTTCGAGACTCCTCATCATATCCCCGATCTCATTCGGGACTCCGAACTCCTTCGGTATGTCAAAACTCAATAAAACTGTCATCGTAACGTTAAGCGTGCGGACCCTACGGGTTCGAGAACTATGTAGACATGACCGAGACACGTCTCCGGTTAATAACCAATAGCGGGACCTGAATGCCCATATTGGCTCCCACATATTCTACGAAGATCTTTATCGGTCAGACCGCATAACAACATACGTTGTTCCCTTTGTCACCGGTATGTTACTTGCCCGAGATTTGATCGTCGGTATCTCGATACCTAGTTCAATCTCGTTACCGGCTAGTCTCTTTACTCGTTCCGTAACACATCATCCCGCAACTAACTCATTAGTCACAATGCTTGCAAGGCTTATAGTGATGTGCATTACCGAGTGGGCCCAGAGATACCTCTCCGACAATTGGAGTGACAAATCCTAATCTCGAAATACGCCAACCCAACAAGTACCTTTGGAGACACCTGTAGAGCACCTTTATAATCACCCATTTACGTTGTGACGTTTGGTAGCACACAAAGTGTTCCTCCGGTAAACGGGAGTTGCATAATCTCATAGTCATAGGAACATGTATAAGTCATGAAGAAAGCAATAGCAACATACTAAACGATCGAGTGCTAAGCTAACGGAATGGGTCAAGTCAATCACGTCATTCTCCTAATGAGGTGATCTCGTTAATCAAATGACAACTCATGTCTATGACTAGGAAACATAACCATCTTTGATTAACGAGCTAGTCAAGTAGAGGCATACTAGTGACACTCTGTTTGTCTATGTATTCACACATGTATTATGTTTCCGGTTAATACAATTCTAGCATGAATAATAAACATTTATCATGATATAAGGAAATATATAATACTTTATTATTGCCTCTAGGGCATATTTCCTTCACGTCGGTCGCCACCATAGAATAGGTTTAGGGTCGGGTTTTTTTATATTTTTTTTGTCCTATAAAAGTTCGAAATGTAATGAAAATCTGCCGTGTTTGCATTAATCTCGTCGGTCGTCAGGTGTATATGAAAATACTACCTCCGTCCCAAAATCTTGTTTTTGATTCGTCTAGATATGGATGTATCTAATACTAAAATGTGACTTGATACATTCGTATTTAGACAAATCTAAGACAAGAATTTTGGGACAGAGGGAGTATATGGAATGATGATTCATTTTTGTGTGTATAAACTTAGAAGGTTTGACCCGAGACAAATCTAACATGCACAAAGCTAACATGCGAAGTAAATAAACACATAGGGTCTACATACACAATTTATCTTAGGCACTCCAATAGTACGTCCACTACACATTCACACATTTCACATCTTTCTACATCTACGGGAACCTACGAAAGGGTTAACGTAAATTGCCTCTCTCTCTCCCCCTGATTTTCATTGTGGTGGGCCCCTCCCTCCCCCAATCTACAATCAACAGCTCACACGTTTCACAATTACGTAAATGGGATTACGTAGGTGTAGCATTACTCGTCCTAAAAACAACTAAGCCGACCTCCCAGCATATCTCGCAGGAAAAGACACGGCCGTGCCGTTTTAGCCGGGATTACCGGATTACTAGTAGTAGACACCAAGTTTTTTTAGGGGGCGAAGCACCAAGTTTAAAAGGAAAAAAGGCGGTACACTCATAGCACGCCTGTCACGGTCGCGTTGCACCCCACACACGGTCGGTCCTGCACACGGCTCACGCAAACGGAACGCGCTTCGGCTTGCCTCTTCACTGACACGTGGGACTGCACTTGGAGAAACAGACCATGCGCCAAACTCCCCCCGCCGACCGCGCAAAAATCCCCCCAAAAATTCCCCCCAAATTCCAAATTCAACCGCCCTTCGGCCAACTAGCCAATAATACTCCCCAAACCCCCACCCCCCGGCCCTCTCCACTCCATTCGCTCCGCCAAAGCCGCCCTCCCCGCCACGTCGATACATCGGCATCGCGGTTCGTCGAGGGGATGCACGGCGATCCTCTCGCTCCCACAGTACGCTCTCGTAGACTGCCATCCTCTAGCTGTGCCGCCACCGCTGGCGATGTTCTTGTGGAGACGCAAAGCGGTCAGCGCCGCCACCGCTGGCGGCGTTCTTGTGGAGACGCACGGCGGCCAGCTTCTCCCACGGTATGTGCATTCTAGACTGAGGCCCCGTGCATGTCGGTGTAGCGCTGAATGTTAGCTGATAGACGTTGTTAATCTCACTGTTTGCCGAAGTACTTTAGAGTAAATATGCTCTGCTTAAGAAGCTTCCTTGCCCTGTTCTGCACTCAATCTGCTTAGCTGAGATGGCATGCCAAGCCTGATTAGTTGCTAAAATATCCTGCCATATATTTATTGTGACGTACATTGCCATGGTCTAGTAGCCAATCTGTTAGGTGAAATAGCTCTACACCATTTTATACTCGATCTTTGTTGCTGAGATGGCCTTCGATGGCTGTGTGCTCGGCCTCATTGACTGCTGAAATAGACTGCCATAATTTAGCACTCAAATCTGTTTGCTGAATTAGCTTTACATATATTTCGTTACTTAGATATGCTTGTCCAAATATCTTGCCATAGCTTTAGACATCGACCTAGGTATATTTTTTTCCGGACTTCATAAAAAAGCATATATGTTTTTCCTGTAATATCTAGTAGAAGAACTCATTTGTATGTCTAACAGATGGACAAGAATTGGATAACTTCTGCTCGAAGATTCTCCGCTGCATATGTCGATGGGGTTGAAAACTTCATGAACTTTATCAGAGCTGAGTACGGTGGTCCAAAATCAGATGTGCTCTGCCCGTGTAGCAATTGTATGAATTTAGTTACAAGACCCCAGTTGATACGTCCATTTTGCATCATGTTTTCTTACTATTATTTATAATGTTTTTATTCATAATAATGCTTTTTGGAGTAATTCTAATGCTTTTTCTCTCATAATATGCAAGGTATACACAAAGAGGGAGAATTCCGGCAGCTGGAAATCTGGACCTGGAAAAGCTACGTCAGGCTACCTATTCTGCACAACTCCAAACAAGTTGAAACTTCACGGAGAATTTTTATGGAATACTTGAGTAATATTGGAGCAAATAACTACCAGAGGGGGCCCACCAGGTGGGCACAACCCACCTGGGCGCGCTAGGGAGCCCAGGCGCGCCCTGGTGGGTTGTGCTCACCCAGGCCCACCTCTGGTGCCCATGTTCTAGTATATAGGTCATTTTGACCTAGAAAAAATAAGGAGAGGACTTTCGGGACAGAGCACCATTGTCTCGAGGCAGAACTTGGGCAGGAGCACTTTTGCCCTCTGGTGGAGCGATTCCACCGGGGGAACTTCCCTCCTGGAGGGGGAAATCATCATCATCATCATCATCACCAACAACTCTCCCATCTTGGGGAGGGCAATCTCCATCAACATCTTCAACAACATCATCTCATCTCAAACCCTAGTTCATCTCTTGTGTTCAATCTTGTTACCGGAAATATAGATTGGTGCTTGTGGGTGACTAGTAGTGTTGATTACATCTTGTAGTTGATTACTATATGGTTTATTTGGTGGAAGATTATATGTTCAGATCCAATATGCTATTGAATACTCCTCTGGTCATGAGCATGTTTATCATTTGTGAGTAGTTACTTTTGTTCTTGAGGTCACGGGAGAAATCATGTTGTAAGTAATCATGTGAACTTGATATGTGTTCGATATTTTGATAGTATGTATGTTGTGATTCCCTTAGTGGTGTCATGTGAATGTCGACTACATGACACTTCACCATATTTGGGCCTAAGGGAATGCATTGTGGAGTAGCAATTAGATGATGGGTTGCGAGAGTGACAGAAGCTTAAACCCCAGTTTATGCGCTATTCTGTAAGGGACCGATTGGATCCAAAAGTTTAATGCTATGGTTAGAATTTATTCTTAATACTTTTCTCATAGTTGCGGATCCTTGCAAGAGGGTTAATCATAAGTAGGAGGTTTGTTCAAGTAGGAACAGCACCTAAGCACCGGTCCACCCACATATCAAATTATCAAAGTACCGAACACGAATTAAACCAACATGATGAAAGTGACTAGATGAAATTCCAGTGCACCCTCAAGAACGCTTTGCTTATCATAAGAGACCGTTTTGGCCTGCCCTTTGCCTCAAAAGGATTGGGCTACCTTGCTGCACTTTTTTTACTACTATCGTTAGTTGCTCGTTACAAATTATCTTGCTATCAAACTACTCCACTACTTACAATTTCAGCACTTGCAGACATTACCTTACGGAAAACCACTTGTCATTTCCTTCTGCTCCTCGTTGGGTTCGACACTCTTACTTATCGAAAAGATCTACAATTGATCCCCTATACTTGTGGGTCATCACCAGTCAACTGTGCAAAATCATCTACACTTGTATGGGATGTTGGTCACATATACTAGGTGGGTTCATCATGGTGAAGCTGTGAACATCAATGTGACTGACCATGTGGAAGAAGCAGATCACCATCTTGATCTGCTTGATGCTCAGGTGGAAGAGGAGGAGGAGGTGGTGGTGACGAAGCCAGTGAGCTTGATCAACATTGAAACAATGCTATGAAATGCTCGTGCATTTCATGAACTTTCACCTGCAGAAGAAAAACGGTGGGCCCGCATGTTGGAACAATGCAACATGGCTGTCACCCTAGGAAATAAGCTGTCACTATTCTTAGCTATGGTTACCTTTCTTCAGGTGAAGACATCTGAGCGGATGGCCAACAAATCATTCGATGCGATGTTGGCTGCTTTCCGCAAATCGTTCCCAGATGCGTCTGAGCTGCCACACACCTACAACAAAATGAAGAATTTCCTTCGTGAAGTTGGAATTGGATATGATATGATCCATGTTTGTAAGAATAATTGTGTTATGTGCCGGAAGGATTATGCCAACTTAAGTGAATGCCCAAAATGCAAATCATCAAGATGGAAAGATGGTGATGCTGTGAAGAGGATCCCTCATAATGTTCTGAGACATTTTCCAGTTATACCAAGATTGCAGAGGTTGTTTCATGATGCTGAAACAAGAGATGATGTACTGTGTTATTCTAGGAACCAGGAGTACAGAGATCAGAATGTAATGAGCCATCCATCTCATGGTAGTGACTGGAAAAGCTTCAATCAGAAACACAAAAAGTTTGCCGCTGACCCGAGAAACATTAGACTTGGCTTAGCTTCAGATGGATTTAACCCATTTGGCCACCAGAGCGCCACATATAGCATGTGGCCAGTGCTTGTTATCCCTTACAACATGCCTCCAAATGTCTGCACCAAAGAATCAAACTACATGATGGCCTTGCTCATCCCAGGTCCAAAAAGTCCTGGAAAGGAATTTGATTTATTCATGGAGCCTCTTGTGGAGGAACTTCAACAACTATGGAGGGTGTTCTCACTCGATACCTATATAGCAGCCCGCCAGCTGATTTCTTTCTGCATGCTGTTATAATTTGGTGCATCCATGATTATCCGACTTTGGGCACTATGTCAGGGCGAACGACACATGGTTACAATGCATGTGTTCGCTGTGACAAGAATCCGCTGTCATACGCAATACTTAGCAAGATCTGATACATTGTACACCACCGTTTCCTTGCCAAGGACAAGCCGTGTCCTACAAAATACCGAAGATATGTGTTCAATGCAAAGCATGAAAACCGTGATACGCCAAAGAGGCTCACCGCCGATGAGTTGCAAGTGGAATTAGAGAAGGTCAGGCATATTACACCAGGAAACCATCCTGATAATGGTAGCAGGAAAAGGAAGCATGGCAGGGCACAAGGGATATTATTGTTTACCCACAGGTCCACTTTGTGGGACTTGGAGTATTGGAAAGATTTGGATCTACGGCATAATCTTGATGTGATGCACATCGAGAAAAATATATGTGACATCATTATCGACACACTTCTTAATATTGAAGGCAAGACGAAAGATACCTTAAAATCTAGGATTGATTTGACACACCTGGGTATCAAAAAGGATTTGCAGGTGCAAGATGAAGGTAAACCATGGGACATGGCACTAGCTGTGTACGTCTTGGACAAGGTAAAAAGAAAAGAATTCTGCGAGGTCCTGTCACGTGTGAGATTCCCACATGGATTTGCTTCCAACCCTAAAAGGAGAGTCAGTGCAGATGGAAACAAGGTACAAGGGTTGAAAACTCATGACTTCCACGTCCTACTTCAAAGGGTTTTACCTGTTATCCTTAGAGGATTGGGCCGCCCTGACTTATACAGAGCAGTTGCAAAGTTGGGACAATTCTTCAGGGAACTCTGCAGTAGAAATATCAGGATAGATGCTTTGGAGCGTCTTAGAGACAAGATACCAACTATCCTATGCGACCTTCAGAAGATATATCCTCCAACCTTCTTTGATGTGATGGTGCATTTGGCTGTTCATCTACCTGATGAGGCACTACTTAGAGGTCCGGTACAGTATGGCTGGATGTACCCTATTGAAAGGCGGCTAGGAACTTTCAAGGGCTATGTTAAGAACGGAGCTAGACCCGAGGGTTCCATTGCAGAGGCCTACATTGCTACAGAAGCGTTGACATTCTGCTCAAAATACATTGAAATAACTGATCAGCTTAGCACAGAGGTGGGTGAAGACAATCCCGGGCTCAATGTTTTCGATTGTTTTGTTCGAGTTATAGGGAAGAGTCGACAAGACGACAAACCTAAAGATTTGGACAAAATGGTTTGGCATGTGTTGAATAACTGTCCTGAGATACTACCTTATATCAAGTAAGTGCTAAGTACTGCAGCTTATACATCATAATCTACTAAACTTGCAGCACATTCTTATATATTTAGATGTTTGACGTGATCACTATGTTGTGCAGCATCTACAAAAAGGAGTTACTTCCGCGAAATCCAAGAAACATTGACAAACTAGTTATGGCGGGATTTGCGAAATGGTTTAAGAGCCATGTAAGCTTTTGAATTGCACTGTCAGTTTTTTTAATATATAGAGTACATAAGATGATTAGCTTGTCTATTTTCTAACCATAGGTTAAGAAGATGCGGGAGGATGGGCAGGCAGTTGATGATGCCCTTTACGCACTAGCAATGGGTCCTGATACTCGGGTAAGACATTATGAATCTTGCATTGTTGGAGATGTGCGCTACAACACCCTTGCATGTGACGAAGGCAGGAAGACACAAAACAGTGCCATCATGAGCACGGATAAGTACGGCGAAGTGACAACTGAAATGTATGCTAACATAACCGACATTGTTCAGTTGCAGTATATCTCCAGTTTCGAGGTTCATCGGTGTGTGGTTCTGTTGTGCGGCCGTTGGTATGACCTGTTTTCCAGGATCGCAAAACCCAGAGCTAATGATTAATTCAAATCCATCAATGTCAAGGCAGCGTACCAGACCAAAGAGCCTTTTATTTTCGCAAATCAAGCAACACAGATATTTTTCTTGGAAGACACATTTGCACATAGCGATGACTGGAGAGTATTGCCAGGGTTTGAGCAGAGGAATTCGTTTAATGAAGTTGCACAACAAGATGATGCTTACACTGCTCCTGATGTACAAGATTCCACAGATGTTCCTAATATCTTTGAGAACCATCACGTCAATGACGCTGGCGAAAAGATTGCCTGTCGGGCTGTGGACATACAAGAGTTAATCAATAAGAAGCCAACATTCGAGGACATTGAGGATGAAGAAAAGATGACACTGTGGGGAATTACAATTCAGACTGATACACATGGCGAAGATGTTGACGCTGCTGCTGCGGATGATGGTTAGATTGCTTTTGTCATATTTGCCTGTCAGAATACGGTTTTTTATATGTGAAATTGTGTTTGCTATGACAACTGAAACCTGATGAACTTGTTGTTTAGTATTTTGCTGTGAGAACATCACTTATTATGTATGTTGATTTGTGTTTGGTGATTGTATGACGACTAAAACATGAAGACATTGTTGTTTAGTTGTACTCATATTTGGCTGTGAAACTTGAATTTGATGACATAGTTTGTTGTTGGACTGCAATTTGCTCGACGTCTTTGAATGGGAACAAAGCTGACCTGACAGGGCCTCTGCAAATTTATTTATTTATTAGCAAAAGGGCCACTGCTATTTATTTATTTATGAGCAAAAGGGGATACCCCCCCCCCCCCGATTTCTGTTAATAGAAATCATTAGATGTTCACAACACTACGCCCAGCCTGCTAAACATGTTTCATTCATTACTAGTATCAGCAAAGTGCTCATGTCATAGCCACTGAATACATCACGAGTGCTACATACACTGCAAATAAAGAGACAATCATCCTACAGAGCACATCAATTTTGCCCATTATCTTCACAAGCTCTTTCATCTCCTCATTGCTGTCAAAGGCCGTTCAGCAGCTGTTGCTTGGCCATGATCAAAGGAACTGCATCTTTAACCTTTTGCTCTGCATCTTCCTCTTCTGCCGTTCCTTCAGTTACTTGTCCAACACCCCAACCTGCTGGTATTGGGATTCCTCGGCTAACCAAATAATCAGCGTAGTTGCATTCCCCCACATCAGCAACTTCCCAGAAATACAAATCACACGAATCTTCCCTTTTCTACACGAATCAAATTGGAAGATCATCAGCCAAACTATTAAAAAATCAGCAACTGAAAGCAGCAGAACAACACTTGAACATATTATTACCCCATGATTCGGGCATTTGTAGAAGACTCGGCCAGGGTTGAGGATTGTGGTTGAGATGCGATGGATGACTCTGCGTGATTTGCAGCAGTGGCACCACACCAACGGCAGCGGGTTGTGATGAGCAACCGGCTGTGGTGCTTGTGCCGACGGGGGTGTGATGAGACCCACATGCGATGGTACGGGTGGCGACTTGGCGCATATCTGGTTGTTGCCTGCTGAAGAGCAAGTGGACGAGCAGCCAACGGACATGGTTGATGCGGCCAGAGCTTCTGATGCTAGGCGGCGTAAGTAGAGAAGAGAAGCAAATGGTGGATATGTCAGTTTCATTACTTGCAGAGTAGCATAGCACCATATATAATCATAGTCTAGGTTTGGATTCGAACCAGCTACAGGAGCACGTCTCTCTTTTTTCTAAAACTCAGCAACGTCTCTTTACTAGTACACTAGATTGTTCTGTACGCCTTCTCAAGTCTTTGATTTTCTTTCTTTTTTGCGAGGAAGGAAGGAGGACAAAATTGAGAGTTCCTGGGACTCAAACCCAAGACCTCTCAGTTGAAAACCAAGGGTGCTAGTCACTTATGTGGCGAACGTTCCCTAGGAGGACGACGGCAGACAAACACATTTTCCTCATAGTTTTAGTTGCGACGCAAGATCGAACGGTCGCAGTTTCGGGAATGTTATCAGGCGAACAGGCCCAATTTTTCTTTTCTTCCTGTATATAAAAAAGTATGCTACATGGTGTTGTCTTAGTCAACAAACAATTGTGCCAACCTTGACCGTTGGATTGACATTCAACGTCTGTCGTGTTTCTTCAGTCTCTTCTTCCTCTAGCCGCCAAAGCCAAACCAGCGCTGGCGGGACCGCCTGCTCCTGCCTCCCACGGCTGGTTGTGCTGCCGCACATGCATCGCGGCCACTTCGCACCCTAACTCTGTGCATCTTCCCCGGCTCCTATTCGTTCCCGTCCTAGGTCGCACCATCATCCTCCGCCTTGGTTCGCTTGCCGCGGCGCCGCCCTCTGGTGTTGTCAGCATGGTCAACAACCGAGAGGAATAAGGAGATGACTGTACATGGTGAGGATGACAGTAGGGACCCAGCAGCGCGCGGTTTTTTTGGGACGGAGAAGGGTATCAACTGGGTTGTGCGGGAGTTGTGGCCCGTCTAGCCCAGCCTTTTATTTCATATGTTTACCACATGACCAGCCCAATTTGATTTTTTCCTTTCTGGAAATGGCTAGCCCAGCTATTTTGTTTTTTGCAGAATAACCAACGTAGGCCTACTTGCTTTTCTATGCCCTGCTGGGCCAGAAATCTTTCAAGACGAGGAGGGATGCATTCGGGCTTGCCCAGAAAATGGGCTATAAGTAATAAGATATGGGTTATAAGTAATAATAAATGGGCTGTAAAATGAAAGAAATACAGCAAACACGCAATTAGTTCCAAAATACTTTTTTCTTTTAGATTTTGATATTTTAAATTTCATTGTTTTTGTGCAGGTAAAATTTCATTGGATTTAAATTAAGGTATGTTTAGTTTTTAAATTAATTTGAATCTAGCTAGAAATTTTGAGCTGAATGCTGTTTGGGACAGATTTGGAGGCTGACTTGTGGGTCTACTAGGTTGACGTGTACGAAAGGCTTTGTCAACTTAGTCCATAAATGATTCTAGCAGAAGTGACCGTTGGATGTTAATTCAACGGTCGTGTTGCTTCTTCAATATCTGATCTTCTTGCTCCAGCAGCCCAAACCAGTGCCGGTGGGACTGCCTGCTCCCGCCTCCCGTGCCCGGCTGTGCTGCCACACAGGCCGCACCGCCCCACCCTACTCCACCGCTGGCCAGGCCATTCCTCTACTCACCCACACCTCCTGTTATTTTCCGGCGATGGCAGCTGAACCAGTAAACCCTCGTACTCCCCACTACGTGGGCAACCACTGACGAGTTTTCCCTGGCTCCGTGTCGTTCCCTTCCTAGGCCTCGCTGTCGTCCACCGCCCTGGTGCTCTCGGCACGGCGTGGTCAACGTGGTCAATGAACGACATCCATCGGAAGTGGACTGTACGTGGAGAGCCTGACAGCTGGGTCCAAGGCCGCACACAAGGAAATGCCTCCTTATTACGTGCAAAATAATGATTCCTCCACCTGACAGCTGGGACCCACCGGAAGGGCCTCTGTATTTCACGAAAAAAATGTTCCCCCCGTTGATAGCTCGGACCCACCAGCTATATCTTCGCACACAAGGAAGTGCCTCCTTATTACGCACAAAAAATGAATACTCCCCTGCTCGCTGGGACCCACCATAGTGGGAGGCTGACCTGTGGGCCTACCACTACTAGGAAAAGGCTAATTAGTGGCGCACCTGTTTTGGCCATTAATGGCGCACTACAGGTGCGCCACTATCATCACGCCATTAGTAACTAATACTAATGGCGCACCCCTGGTGCGCCATTAGTATACCAGACACTAGTGGCGCACCAGGGAGTGCGCCATTAGTATGTCAAACGGTGCGCCATTACTATGCCTCCTAGGGGGCCATATTTACCTTGTGCTCTGGGTTACTAATGGCGCACTACTAGATAGTGCGCCACTAGTGTGTTTATTGCAGTGCGCCACTAAAGTTCTGTGTGGTGCGCCACTAGTATGAATATTAGGAATTTTTTTCTTTTTTGATATTTGCACAGGTTACAAAATATATTACTGCACAGAATATAGACAGCACAACATATAAACAGCAGATTTATCGAATACAATAGAAGATTAGTCTCCAAATTCAGAAGACCGAACAAAGTTAGAACATTACAAGTCTCGAGACCGCGAGTAGCAAGTTTGTCTTCACATTACAAGTCGATATCGATCATCTAAACTACCATCACATAGAAGAGAGCTACGGACATCACGATTAGCATCATCACGATGAAACTGGTCTTCATCCGGTTCGTCCTCCGCTCCCTCCTCTCTCCCGCTAGATAGCGCGCGTATCTAGCTTCCGCCTCCGCCCTAGTGGTGTACCCTTTGTAACTGTTACCGCTGAAACGGTGAACCTATCTCTGACACTCCTCCCAGTCGTCGTAGACTCCGGGAACCTTACCGTTGTACACGACATATGATGGCATCTCTATGCACTAGCCAAACAAAACGTTAGTAGCAATTCACAGACAATACATAAGCAATATATAAGTATGCGACAAAAGGATCGGAAGAGAAAAGCAAGACATTAATAGCACGATTCATGGTCCTACTAATAAATAGCATCGATTACATATAAGTTGAGCGACTGTCCAAACCAAAGAGACATACAAATTCATTAAAGTTTAATTACAACATGAGCTAATTGATATTTCAGAACTACATAGCATCACTACTTTCGACTCAACTCAGGGACCGGAGCGTGGATGAAGCTGCCGTCTGTCGTGATGGTCATGAAATCGCGGGCGTTGTCAGCCTGCATTTGTAGCGTTGTTTCTATCTCACAGTTGGACGGTTGATATCTGAGGTAGAACTGCCCCGAGGTACGAAGGACATCTTGATGGATGATTTCTGCAAACTCCGACTGGATGCGAAAGAATTCTTGTCTGATGTCCGCATCCTGGATTGCCGACAAGCGTGCGGCCCAATCTTTGAGATTATTTGGTAGCAGAAGGTGATTATGGTCCCGTACGATCGCCCGCATGTGATGGAGGGCGTAGTAGGCATCCTTCTGACCGCCAGGCGGCTGCTTGACGTAGGGGAACGTCGTATTGTGGGTGAACACGTGCTTGCCGTACCTACAAACTGGCCTGCTGAAGGTGCCTCCAGATCTGGTGTAGCCGGGGAGAACATCATCAAGAACTTTCTTGATATTTGTGTAGTCTTTCTTCGACCGACGGTACGAGTCGAAATACGTGGCCATGGAATATTTCGGGCTTAAGAGGATGAGTGTGCAATGTGTGTCACTGCACAAAACACGGAATGTTAGGGAAAAAAAGAACGATCGAAATCTAAGAAATCATATGTTACGGGGCGGTGAGGGGATGACTTACTCGGAAAGTAAGGCACGAGGAAGTTATCCTTATCTGGGTTTGCCAGAATGACGCCTTCGAGGTATGAACTCGCGACTTGCCGGTCCCCAGCGCTGCCCGAGATCTTGGCACGCTTGTAGAAGGGGTCAACTATCACGATGTCCGGGGTCCTGTCTCTAATGATCCGCATCTCCATACTCAGCGAAAATAGCCGAACGAAGGTGTAGTGCAGCGGATGAAGGTTAAACATAGCGAAGATGCCATCAAACTGCAGGATGATCGTACCCCCAATGGCGCTATGCACAAAGCCCTTGCCCTCTGGCACCTTGGCCACGAAAACCGGGTATGCCACATCATTCTCGGAGAGACACCGCTTCTCCAAAGAAAGAACACTGTCATGCAGACTCCGCATAGCACCGGTTGCAGCATTGAGCAGATTAGTCGGTAGCATCGGCCTACCCGCCACATGCACCCTCCTCGAGATATCCTTAGGTGAAGGTGGCCCGTCCTGGGCACGGATCGTACTCAGTGCCGGCTGGCTCGCACCCTTGTTAGTCTTTCTTTTCCGTCCCTTCTTCTTCTGCTGTAATGGGATCGAGTTCTGCTCAGAGACCGCCTTCTTGAGTGTGTTGGGGCTGATAATATTTCGCACCTCGGCTATCTGAGGCTCGGTGAAGGTGGCAGCTGGAGGCGTCTCCTGAGAACTGAACGCCAGACGACGCCTGTTGCAATTGGGTTTCTTCGCGGTACCAGCTAGATCGTCTTTTGCAGGGTTGGGTTCTTGAGAAGGAGGCCCCAAGAATTCATCACCGTACCCATGTTCGTTGAAGTACTTATCGACGTTGGTAAATGTACCGTCGTCGTCGTCCGGATCTTGTGCCATTTGCATGTCCGGCATGTCCGGTAGTGTTGCGGGGGTCTTGCCATGGCTTGGCGCCGGCACGACTGGCGGTGTTGTCTGTGGGGTGGTGTCCCCCGCCGCCAAACGAATCTGGCTCTTCGGCCAAAGCATGGGCCAGCTTATGCAGGCGCTGAGGGTCATCACATCATCTTCGTCAGCCCCATGGGGTCGATACGGAGGTAATATGTCGTCGAAGCCCGGCAGCACCCGAACCAGTTGAACCCTATAAACGGTGGGTGGCATCTGATTATCGTGGAACACGCGGTTGCCCTGTTGAATGATTCTGCCCTTGGCGACATCGACCAACTCGTCGTTCATGAAGTGCAGGAGAGTGCACGGAACGTCGGTGGCGCCCTGCGAAAACATGTAGGGCGTCAGGGATGCCCAATCAAAGGCAAGGATATGAAGTCACCGGCCGAGAGGCTTAATTAGTTACCGTGAAGGCGTCGAGCTCGGCTAATGTCAAGGCACCGCCAACGGCAGGCGTGCAATTGACGGAGGGGCCGCTTGCTGCCGAGGTGCCGGGCGGCGTATTCTTCCCACACCCGGGTGCATTAAGCTGCAATGCTGGCGCCGCTGCGGGAGACACCAATGCCGCCTCCGCCGGAGACACCAATGGCGCCGCCGCGGGAGACACCAATGCCGCCTCCGCCGGAGACACCAATGGCGCCGCCGGCGCGTTGCGCGAGTTGCTGCCCATGAAGCTAGGAATCGGGGGCGGCCCCTATTGGCCGCCCGCCATCCACGCCTGCAGCCCAGAAACCAAGGTAGGTATAATGGCGGTGATCGTCGCTCCCATTTGGTCTCGCACTTGCTCTTCAACCATCTCCATAATCCGCACCACTTGTGCCTTGAGTTGTTGAACCTCGCGCTCCTGGATTTCCGAGCTGGTCTTTCTTTCCTTTCGCCAAACGGTATAGTGCTCCAACCATTTCGTGGACAAGCCTTTGCCGGCCACACGACCAGCTGACGACGGCTTACTGAGCTTATCCTTGTTTTTCATTACGTTCAACGCCCTATTTAAAGGGGTGTCGAAAGGGGAGCTCTGAGACGACCCCGCGCTACTGCTTTCATTGTCCTGCGGAAGGAACGTGAACCATTTAGAAATTTGGCTTCATTAATTAGAATGCAACCATATGGAGCTAATTACGCGGGGGTGTATTCCTTACCAGAACACGCTCAAGCGCCTTGGTCTTCGGATCCGTGGTAAGCTCCTTGGTTACCGGGTCAATCTTGTACCGGGCCCTGACATAGTTCCTGGTCTGCTTGTCATGGTATTTCTCGAAGAGGCGCGGTAGGCCTTGCTCGGCACGCTCCGCGTCCTCCTTGTCCCATATAGGTTCCGCCACTCTGTAACCGCCGGGACCGAGTTTGTGGACCCCTAAGTTCAAGTCCCGCATATCTTTCCCCCACTGACTTTATTCCGTAGATGCCTTGCTCTCGCACTTGATCTTGAACTCCCGGTAGTCATCTTTGTTGATCGAAGGATTTTTCTCCTTGATCTTCTCATAATTATCACCTTTTTCAATCATGCTCTTCACCGAGGCTCTCCAAGTAGCCAGGGCCGTGCTCATCTTCGTGAGGGCGGCACTATTCACTTTATTCCCTGAGAGGCACGTGTTTGTGAAGTCACCGGGGAACTTGTATCGTTCGTGCAGCTTCGTGAAGAGGAGGTTGCGCAAATTCCCTCGATCACGATGCCTTAGGTTCTCGGTGTTGATCGAGACGGTGCTCCGGAGAATGCACCCGAGCTGTCCCGCGTACCCCTTGACTATTTCTGTGGGCGCCATTGGATGCCCCTCGGAGGACACTTCAGTAAATTCCTCCTTGACGATGCCGAGCACGTTCGGGCGCCGGTCCTTCCGTTGCCTCTTCGGTTGGCTGCCATCTGTGCGTGCGCTGCCATCATCAGTGGTGGCATCCTCGGCGGCACCATCAGTGGTGTCATCCCCGACGCCACTAGGGGTTGTGTAGTCAGGATCGGTCTCTTCCGCGGCATCCTCATAGCGGTGAGGTTCTTCCTCCATCTCCTGGGACAGCTCCCACAATGCCTTGCCCAAACCGCCGGCCTCATCGTTGTGGGCCATGTTTCGCTCTAAATAGGAAAAAAGTTTGGTCAAAAAGTTGGTTATTGTCAAGGAACAAGATCATGGTCTCATCATTTAGGGTTTGTCGACACCGAGGCATCCTAAAAGCTAAGCTTTTATCATTTAGGGTTTGTCGGCGCCGAGGCACTCTAAAAGCCTAAGCTTTCATCATTTAGGTTTTTATCGACACCGAGGCACCCTAAAAGCCAAGGTTTTATCATTTAGGGTTTGTCGACGCTGAGGCACCCTAAATGCTAAGTTAAGTTTTCATCATTTAGGGTTTATCGATGTCGAGGCACCCTAGGTTGACTGATATATATGGGTATCTTCTAATAATATACCCTATCAAGAAAAGGGAAGGAGAATTCTAAGTTGGGCCTAATCACTTGGCTCTATTGCCACCTATGGTTTAATGCAGCAAGAATAAAGGGGCAGTTGATCCTACTTAATTAAGTACTAAGATACCCCGGCCCATGCATTAGTCGCAAGTACCCCATATGTCCTATTTTTAGCAAAGTCATGCTAAAATTCACGGAAAATTTCAGCATGACCTTTGCTGAAAATAGGACATATGGAGTACCCGAATTTGCCGGAACGGAAGTTAATCAACATTCCGGCAAACTCAAGGGCCTCTCGGGGTACAGCAGTAGCATCACAAGTTGACAAAATTCCCAAGTAGTACAGCAGCAGCATCACAAGTAGTACCAATGAACATATAGTCCAGCACATTCTGAATTTGTTTGTCAAAGTGTTAGTAAGCATCACCCCCACAATGTGCATCCCTTGATTCCCTTCTCACCAGCAAACCACACTAATGCTCTAACTAGTGTACATAATTCATTCACCATGATCACATTTTCTTTTCTTTATACAGAAGCCTTTCACTATAACTCTCTGATCCTAGCAAAGACATGCATGACACATAACCACTCCCACCAAACCTGCAGAAGTGCAATAACTGAAAAAGCTGAAGTTCTCAGCATGAAGAATCACACAACACAGCACCTACATTATGATGATACATTTGGATCTTCATAGGAGCATACAACAATGCAGGCAAAAAGAAGGAACTTAATTTTGATAGTTATTTGAACAAGTTGTGTTATAAAATGCGGACCGAGTATCACAGAGCAAACATGATACTACCACAAAACCTATAGTTCTTGCAAAAGTGGAAGAAAGTATGGAAGGCAAAGCAAGTTGATTGATCACAATATGATATGTAAAATTATCAACTGCAGACCTGAATGCATGCAATTCGGCCTTTCCCAAGCAGTGATGGTAACTGAAAGTATAACAACTAAAAACTCTGCTCTACTGTATGTGTCCAATAGTGCCATCATAACAGAACTTGGAAAACTTTTCCCAAGGAATGAGAGAAACTGAAAGTAGCAAGTAAAAACTCTGCTCATCATAACAGAGCTTGGAAAATTTATAGGTCATTTCATACTACATTCGATTAAAAACAGATGCTGGAAGAGAAGAGAAGATAAAGAGAAGAGAGCAAGTCCTACTCCTCTTATCCTCTACTCCTCTTGTCCTACACTAAACTAATACAACCAAACAAATTAATTGAAGAAAAACTACTGAAACTATACAAGCACTACAGTCAGATTACACAAAAGTACTGATGCAAGCAGTACAGTACACAAAACTTGCAAACTTACAAGCACTACTGCAACTTAATTAAGCTACTGGAGTAAGTGAATCAACTGCACTTAATTAAGCTACTGGAGTAAGTAACTCCATGGAGTACTCACTGGAGTACAGCTAAATTTTCAGGAGTACTTCTCTAGCATAAGCAACTGCTGACAACTTTCATACTCCAATGAGCAGTGGGTACACAATTCATAGTTTGTACAACACAATTCATACTTACTATTAGTTTGTACAACTACTGTATAATATAGGGGTATGTATGAAGAACTGCCACTTAATATAGGATTAGTAGAAAAAGAAAAAGAAAAAAGCTGCCTTGCAGCACAATGCTCCATCCATATATAAGGACCACTAATCATTTACTCTACTTAATTACCCAGATTAGTTAGTTGATGATGAGTGAATTATATATAAATGCATCCATCCATCATCATTCAATTCAATTAAAGAGGATGACAATGTCTCAAGATATCATCATGCATGATCTGCTCTGGTCTGGTCTGGTGTACTTAAGCCCCAGTTAGTGGAGAGCGTTTGATTTTAGTTCAACTGACTGACTGACTGAATTAAGCTGAACTAGCTTGACTAGCTTTACAGGCAGGCAGAGGCAGGTACAGTAACTAGAACATGTCACTGTCTGTCTCTGTCACCTCTTCTTCTACTACTACTACACTAAACTAGTTGTACTACGTAGTTGGCAGCAGACCGATAGACAGACTCTGCACTTCACTGCATGCCAGTATCAATTAAAAGTAGCGGGAAAAAAAGATGCACCGACAAATCAGAATGCAAGAAAAATATGCACAAGTAATCCTCTTGAACTTGAAGCCAGTTTCAGATGGGTAATTAAGTAGAGTAAATTAAGTGGCAGTTCTTCATACATACTCCTATATTATACAGTAGCAAGCATCACATGTTTCAGATGGTTTTCTAGCAAGTATTTTCCAGAAAAGTGGATTGGTAGCACACAATTGCTGCACTCGGTAGATCTACCTAGCATTATCAGCATGGATACCATTGAGACATGAACAAAAACTCTTGGATAACAAACAAGAACAGCCAAATTAGTTGGGATCCGGCTTAGATTAGATAAGCAAGGAGAAGGGGACGAACTGGGGTACCTGCGCTATCCTGCGGTGGTTGAAGATTTGGATCCGGCAGCGGAGCCCAAGGGGGGTCGTCGGAATGGCACCTGCGGAAGCACCGGAGACGAGGAACTGGGGAAGAGAAGGGAAATCCGGTGAGACGGCAGCAGGGAGCGAACGGAAGGAGAGGAAAAGCGGATCCTTTAGTACCTGGCTTGCTCGAAGTCGAACAGGAAACCCTGGCCCTGGTGGCGCGGCGACGGCGAGGAGGCGGGGTGAGAAGGACACGAAGCGAATCAACTTGTTGCGGCGGGGGCGGGGGGTCGGCGGCGGCGAGGTGGAGCGGGGGAGGGTGCGGGGGGAAGGGGAGAATGGGGAGAGGGAGGCGGCGGGGGCGGCGGTGCACGTAGGGGCGGCGGCGCAGTGGGTCAGGGCAGCGGCGTGCAGTGGGGGGCTGAGAGAGATGTGAGATTGGGGATCGGGGATTTGGGAGTTTAGTCGGGGAGGGATAGCAATGGCGCACCACCTAGCGGTGCGCCATTAGTAATTGTTTTGGATAGCAATGGCGCACCGCGCCATTAGTAAAAAAATTTGGATTTTTAGTTGCATTAATTTGTGAATTGGTAAAACATTTATGAATATGAAAAAATATCATCAAATTTGAAAAAATATTCATGAATTCAAAAAGTGCCCATGAAATTTAAGCAGGAAAAGGAACACTGAAAAATAAAATGCAAGAATAAATATAAATAAAAATTTGTATATCAATGGCGCACCTCATTCGGGTGCGCCATAAATACCTTCATAGCAATGGCGCGCCCTCCCCTGGTGCGCCATTACTAACTGTTTTTTTTTTTGGATTTTTAGTTGCATCTAATAATTTTTTAGAAAATGACGATCAAATTTGAAAACATTTATGAATGTGGAAAAATATCATCAGATTTCAAAACATTTATGAAAAAATATGAATATGAAAACATTTATGAATATGAAAAAATATCATCAAATTTGTTATTTGAATTATTATTATTTTGGATTTTTAGTTGCATCTAATATTTTTTTAGAAAACATTTATGAATATGAAAAAATATCATCAGATTTCAAAATATTCATGAATTCAAAAAGTGCCGCCCATTTCCATATGTCGAAATACAATCGAGAAATGAAGACTACAATTTAAATACAATCGATCTTAGCTAGCTATCTTTTCACAATCTTCTTTCCCTTCTTTTTCACAAATGGAGTTCTTCTGTTGAACGGACGTCCTTTAGGTATGGTGGTCCTGCTTCTTCTTGTGGTGTATGGCACTTCATCGTCGTCGTCATGTTCCATCTTCGGGTCGCTGTACTTGTCGAAGTCTTGCTCATTGGCGACTCCATCCATTCCGATGATCTTCCTTTTGCCTCTCCTCACGACAACACGACTGGGCTTTGACGGGTCGGTAATGAAGAAGCATTGGTCCACTTGGGAAGCCAGTACCCATGGCTCATTTTTTGCGGTGACGTTTGCACCCGCGGTCTTGGATTTGGCTTCGGGTATAACCATGGTGGTGAAATACCGGTCTTCTTTTATGACGCTCTTGGCCCATCTGACACAGAACATCGGGACCTTCTCTCTAGCGTAGCTCAGCTCCCAGATCTCCTCGATCCTTCCGTAGTATCTGTCCTTGTCGTTACCGGAGTAGGATTCCATCGTTGCCCCGGAGTTCTGGTAACCATCGCTCTTCATGTCCTTGTCCTCGGTGTAGAATGTGTAGCCGTTGATATCGTACGCCTCATAGGTCATCAGGTTGTGCTCGGCGCCCTGTGACAAGGCGAATATGAGTTTTTCTTCCGCGGAAGAATCCTCATGTAAAGGGTACGACAGAAGCTTCTCCTTGAACCAACGCATTTCACGGCGACCATCGCGGTGACCCCATCCAGCGAGCCTGCCGAGGTGCCTGTTGACGGGCAGACCAACGGGGTTCTCGATGCCTAGATTATTCGTGCAGTAGGAGATGCACTCTTCGGTCAGAAAGCCCCTGGCTATGCTTCCCTCTGGACGTGACATGTTGCGAACGTATCCTTTGATGACACCATTCATCCTTTCGAACGGCATCATGCTATGCAGGAACGTCGGCCCGAGTTGGATGATATCCTCCACGATATGGACCAGCAGATGCACCATAACATCGAAGAATGCGGGCGGGAAGTACATCTCAAGCTCGCATAGTATCACCACGATCTCTTCCTGTAGCCTTCTGAGTTGCCTCACGCCAACCGACTTCCGAGAGATGACGTCGAAAAAGTTGCATAGGCCAAATAGCGTTTCATGGACGTGCGCGTCCATGATCCCATGGATTGCAACTGGAAGTATCTGCGTCATCAGCACGTGACAGTCGTGAGTCTTCATCCCGCTGAACTTCTGCTTCGCTGAGTCTAGGTATCTGCTTATCTTCCCCGCGTAACCGTAAGGAAGTTTTACTCCTACGAGGCAGGTGAACAACTGCTCGATCTCCTCCTGACTTAGAGTGAAGCACGCGGGAGGGTAGTCATTTCCGATCTTCTTAGCCTTTTTGCCTTTGCGACGACTTTCCGTGTCCTGCTGCGCCTCATCATCATCATCATTAGCGTGAAGCTCCTCCCTGATGCCCATTGATTTCAAGTTTGCCCTTGATTTCAGCCCATCTTTGGTCCTCTCTGGCATGTTGAGCAGGGTACCAAGCAGACTCTCGCACACGTCCTTCGTGATATGCATGACATCAAGGCTGTGAGGCACATGGTGGATCTTCCAGTACGACAAGTCCCAAAAAACAGACCTCGTTTTCCATACCTTCAGCAGCGGCTCTGGCGCCTTTCGCTTCTTTCCCGGCTCTATCGCCTTTTGCTTCTTTCCCGGCAGTGGGCAATCTTTCCAATCTTTCAACAGCTTGCCTATTTCCTCGCCGCTCCTCGTACGCGGGCGTCTTCGGGGTTCGGTTTCACCATCGAACAGATCCTTGCGTTTTGTCCATGGGTCATCGTCGCGAAGCCACCTTCGATGTCCCATGAACACGGTTTTCGAAGACCCGGGATGTCTATCTAGCTGGCGATACGTTGTGTCATCCATGCACCTGACGCATCCAGAAAATCCATGGACCACCTGCCCCGCGAGATATCCGTAACCAAGATAGTCGTGCACTGTCGTCAGCAGTGCGGCTCTCATAGGGAAATATTCTTTCTCTGCGGCGTCCCACGTATTGGCTGGCATTTTCCACAGCGTGTCTAGCTCCTCTTTCCGCAGCCCCAGATACAGATTGATGTCGTTCCCTGGTTGTTTCGGCCCTTCAATTAGCATACTCATGTGAATGTACTTCCTCTTCATGCACAACCAGGGGGGAAGGTTGTACATCCACACAAACACAGGCCAGGTGCTATGTGTGCTTCTCTGGCTGCCAAACGGATTGACTCCATCGGTGCTCGTGCCTAGCATGATGTTCCTTGGATCGTCCCCAAATTTTGGGTGTTCGAAGTTCAACGCTTGCCACTGGCTCGCATCCTTAGGGTGACTCAGCATCTTGTATTTTTTATTTATCTCCGGATCATTTCTGTCAGCTTCTCGCTTCTTCTCCTCCCTATCCGCGTGCCAACGCATGAGCTTTGCTAGCTTAGGGTCCGCGAAATACTGCTGCAGGCGAGGAGTGATCGGAAAGTACCACACCACTTTTCGAGGAGCTTTCTTCCTCTTCTTGTATCGAGTGACGCCGCACACCGGACATATGGTAGAGTCTGCGTGCTCGTCCTGATAAATGATGCAATTGTTCATGTACACATGGTATTTCACGTTCGGTAAATCCAGAGGACACACGATTTTCTTTGCCTCCTCGAAACTGGTCGGGCACTTTTTCCCCTTGGGAAGACGTTCGTGCCAGAATGACATGTTCTCATCGAAGCATGCGTCGGTCATTTTGTGTTTTACCTTCATCTCCAGAGCCATGAGCGTTACTTTCAGGCGGGTATCCTCGGGCCTGCATCCTTCATACAATGGAGTAACCGGGTCTATCTCCAGTTGATCTAGCTTGGCTTTCTCTCGGGCGGCAGCTCTTGTGTTATCCGTCTGCTTGAGAAGCAGCTCTTGAATATGAGGGTCCTACACCCAGCCCATCGATGGTCCATCGTCGTCTACTCCGGCATCTTCATCTTCATGATCATGCCCTTCGTCTTGATCTTCCTCATCATCATGTCCGACATCTTCTACATGATGACTGTGTACTGCATCACCATCGTGATCATGTCCTGGAGATTCTTCGTCTTCTCGCCCGCCCTCGTCGCGGTTGTCTTGCTGCCCTTCCTCATTTCTTGCTCGGCCCCCATGGATGACTTCATAGTCATCTTCATCACCTTGCCACCGATAGCCATCCATGAAACCACGCAAGAGTAGGTGGTCCCGCACCTGTCCGGAATCCGGGTCCGCAATAAGGCTCTTCAGCTTGCATCTTCGACATGGACATCTTATCTCTGTCTCGTTCTTTTGAAGCATCTCGGCCTTTGCGGAGCTCAAAAACCTATTCACGATGCCTTCGGTCATCGTGCGGACCATGGTCGCCTGCGGGGTAGAGCAAAACGATATTTTAGAACCAAGAAAAAAATTTGGCATGACTTTGCCTAAAAATAGGACCAAAAAGAATGCATAGTGCCAAATTCTCGCCGAAACGGAAATGAATCAACATTCCGGCAAAATATTGGCAACTATCGCATTTCAAATACCGGTACCTGCAAACACAAACATCTATGCATCACCACAAACATATGCAACACCACAAACATACGTAGATCTAGCTAGGCCATAAAAAGTGCATGTGCACGCTGTTGGAGGGAGAAAAAAGTAGACCTACAACATAAAGAAAGCTTTCCCCTTACTTACCTATCAAAAAAAGGTAATTTAACCACTTAATTTGGGTGAATCTATGGTGCAAATGAGGTGAGGAGGAGGAGGCAGCCGAGACAAGCTTGGAGGAGGAGGTGGAGAGAATGAAGTGGGGAAAGTGAGTGTGGGAGGTGGCTGTCCAAAATATCTAGCTGGTCTCAGGTTACTAATGGCGCACCACCTAAAAATGCGCCATTAGTAACCCTGGTTACTAATGGCGCACCTGTTATGTGGTGCGCCATTACTAGTTTTGCAAAAAAAATTGTTAGTAGTGGCGCACCGTGGATGTGGTGCGCCATTACTAGTTTGAACTAGTAATGACGCACTTTACACAGGTGCGCCATTACTAGTTTTGAAAAAAAAGTAAAAAAATTGTTAGTAGTGGCGCACAGAGCTTGTGGTGCGCCATTAATAGTTTTGGAAAAACAAAAAGATAAAATTTGCTAGTAATGGCGCACCGTGTGTCTGGTGCGCCATTAGTAATGAGGACACTAATGGCGCACCTGTATCTGGTGCGCCAATGCTATATAGCAGTGGCGCACCACATACATGGTGCGCCATTAATGTCCATATTAGCTATAGCCCTTTTCCTAGTAGTGTATTAAGTTGACGCAGACGGAGGGCTTTGTCAACTTAGTCAATATGAACGATTCTAGTTCCAGTGACTATAATATGTCCATCCAACTGCCGTAGTGCTTCTTCAACCTCTGGTCTTCTTGCTCTAGCCACCCAAACCAGCGTCGGTCATGTCGTCTGCTCCTGCCTCCCGTGGTCGGTTGTGCTGACGCGGAGGCCTCACCGCCCCTACTACTCCCACCGCTGGCCAGGCCATCCCTCTACTCACCCACACCCCCTGTTATTCTGCGGTGACGGCAGCCTCACACCTCAGCCGAACCAGTCAACCCTCGTACTCCTCTCCATGTGAGCATTCACTGCTGCATCTTCCCTGGCTCCGTGTCGTCCCCTTCCTAGGCCTCGCCGTCGTCCACCGCCTTGGTGCTCTCGGTGCGGCATGGTCAATGTGGTCAAGGAACGACTTCCATCGGGTACATGGAGAGGCTGACAACTGGGTCCACGGCCGCAGCAAGGAAGTGCCTCCTTATTATGCGCAAAATAATGATTCCTCCACCTGACAGCAGGGACCCACCGGACAGTCCACCGTATTTCACGAAAAAATGTTTTCCCCCTGACTGCTAGGACCCACCAGCGACATCTTCGCACGCAAGGAAGTGCCTCCTTATCCTCCCTGACAGTCGGGACCCACCTGGTCGAAGCGTACGTAGCGTTGTCATTCTGGTCGCGAACGTGTACGTACATACTGGTCGATCGGTCTGTCTGCAGGATGCAGCGATGAACCGTGGCCGAGTAAGGAAGGGCGTGTCGTAGTAGAGGTGCGGACATAGCATGTACACGTACATACAGCCAGGGTGCAACAAAGTAAATACTGCCACGTACGTACATACGGGCGGGGTCTCGAACGCCTACTCGTGCATACGTACGGCCAGGGCTCGTGTACATGGAGAGGCAGCGACGGCGTCCTGTTCATCGGCAGCCAATCGGCTGTGTCGGAACGGAGAAACCGCGTCGTCGTGTTCATCGGGAGGCAACGAAATGTGTCGTGCTCATCGGGAGCCAACCGGCTTGGACGGAACAGCCGAAACGAGGCATGGCATACCGCAGAACGGAGGAAACGGCCTTGTGTTCGACCGCCTACGGTCGAAATGGGATCCTGTTCACCGGGAGGGGTGTGGCGTACCGCAAAACAGAGGAAACGGACTTCTCCTCGACCTCCTATGGTCGAAACGGGGTCCTGTTGATTGGGAGGGGTGTGGCGTACCGCAAAACGGAGGAAACGGACTTCTCTTCGACCAACGGTCGAAACGGGGGTCCTGTTCATCGGGAGGGGTGTGGCGTACCAAAAAACGGGACTCCACGGGCTACTGTTCATCTACTGTCTACTGCCTCGCTCCAACCTCCACGGGCTACTGTTAATCCACCGTCAACCTCCTCCAGCCTCCACCTGCGACTGTTCATCCACGGTGTCTCCCTCCTGCCTCCACCAGCTAATGTTCATCCACGGGCTCCTGTTCATCCAGCATCTACCGCTCCTCCACCAGCTACTGTTCAACCAGCCCTCTCCACGGGGTCCTGTTCAACCACCCCTCCATGGGCTACTGTTCATCCAGACCTCCACGGCTACTGTTCAACCAGCCCTCCGTGGGGTCCTGTTCATCCACCCCAACCGGCTCGATCGGGGTCCTGTTCATCCAGCGGCAATGGCCTCTACTACCACGGGGGCCTATTCATCCAACCCCCACCGTGAACTATTCATCCAACCCCCAACAACACTCACTATTCATCAAGAGGCAGCGGGTTCGATCGGCTTCAGCTAGCAGCAGTAGCGAAGGAATCGCTCGATCGGGTTCAGTTAACAGCCAGATTGATCGATCGCGCGGGTTCAGTAACGCGTAGCCTGCAGTGCAATCGCTCGGGTTCAGTAGGCGACTGCCTTGCTCAGGTTCAGTTAGAGCCCAACGCATCGCACCCATGCGCGTACGTGTATGAGAGAAACGCGCATCGCTCGGCCCCGACCACCCACCGTAACCGGGAACTCCCCGATATTTTCCTCGCCCTCGCTTCTACCACTATTTTCTCCGTCATGGACGGCCCAAAGAATGCCATGCAGCTGTGTCTCCGACCCGCCCAGGACGAAAAGCCCATTTTCTGTCATGATTTTTTTGTCATAGAAGTAGGAGCCCACAACATCTATGATGATACCGGGTTTTCTCACAATTATCGTCATAGAAGTGTCATAAGCATGACAGAAAAAAATTCGTTCGGCCCAAAATGTCATGGATGTGTCTTTTTTTGTAGTGATGGTGACCACGAGGAGGGCACCCTCTCTGGTTCTTCCAAGGGGAAAGAGCCCATCTGCTCTTCCAAGGGGAAAGAGCCCGTCTGCGACATCAGGGAGGGCACCCTACAGTCATGCTCTTCCAAGGGGAAGGAGCCCATGTGCGACAATATGGAGTGCATCCAGGGTCCGTGCTCTTCCCACGGGAACGAGCCCATCTGTGACAAGTGAGGAAACCCATGATTTGTTTTGGGGGAACCCATGATTTGATTTGGCGAGTCCCTTTTGTAGTGTAGTGAGAATATGTCCAGTTTTAATTGCTATATTTGTTTGTAGTATGCCTTGTTTATTTCAGTTGTTCACAATGTGATGCTCTATATGTGCAATTATTTACTGTGCAGTACATTTCATCAATCCAGTCTTAAACATACTGATAGGAATGCATATATTTGCTTGATGTTAAGCCTGTTATAGCTAGCATGTGCCTCTTTTAAATTTTTTTATTGTTTGGTTCTTTGTAGTTAGCATATGTCCAGTTTCAAATGCTATCTTTGGTTGTTCGTAGTATGCCTTGTTTATTCCAGTTATTCACAATGTGATGTTCTATATGTGCAAGTATAAACTATGCAGTTCAATTTCATCAATACCAGTTTCAACAATACCACTATGAATGACTACATTTGGTTGCTGCATCTTGTAGTTAACACGCCTTTCCATTTTTATTTAACAATAACCAGTGTACTTAGACCGGCACAATACCAGTTTGAATGACTATGTTTGCTTGTTGTTAAATGTTAGGCCTGTTGCAGTTAACACACCCTTCCACTTGTTTTGCTTTACTAGCGTGCTTAAACCTGCACACTGAAGCTATCTTTTGGAGATTATTTTGTCTGGCATGGATATATTTGGTTGATGTCTAGCCTGTTGTGCTTAACATGCCTCTCGATGTACCTACACAGGACAATTTTGGGAACGAATGTTGTTTTCCATCGAGGTTAGTTTCATCCCATGGCTTATATATACTCACTGTTCAGGATATCGGCAGCTGGTACCATATAGGCCGTGGGATGATAAGGGACTAATCGGTGAATCGGACTTTTAACTGAATATATCTGTAACCCATTTATCGTTAGGTTAACTAGGGCCATATGTAATGTATCTGAGGCTACATAGTAACATGCACTGTACTTAATGTCTAAATATGCAATCCTAGGCTACATAGCAACAAGGAAGAGTGTTACCTTAATGCTCTGATGATGTCTAAATATACGTAGAAGAGCAGCAACAACAACAACACAGCCCTATTTGGATACTCAACTTAGCTAGAAGTTAGAGTTAGTTTCTAGCTCATGACTAACCCTGAACTAACTCCATCCAAAGAGGTGTTTGGATGACAGGGTTAGATTGACAATAAATGCACTAGGAGAACTAGCTCCAATTAGCACCTCTTGGGTAGGATCGTTTTTTGGGTGGGTTAGATGCAACTAGCTCAAACTAGTCCTCATGTTTGGATATACTTTAGGGCTATTTGAGCCCAAACTAGCTCAAACTAACTCTAACCCATGGATATAGCATCAGTTAATCAGCCGATAATTTGGAAAAATGCAATAAACCCTTCCGGTCCATAATATAAGATGTTAATTCATCTAATGTGTGAGTATATTGGATGTTATAAGATATTATAAAAGAGTGTTGTACTACATCATTGTGCAATTGTTGTTTAGCTTCTAATATTAACTTGGTGCTTTTAGGTACATATGTCATTGGTAAAGATCTGCGCTTCGACCCTTTCTGTGTATGGGGCAATGAGATATCGATGAACCAGCATCAAGTGAGGAAGCTGATAAAGATTATTAGAAAAATGGGTCAAAAGATGGCAATTAAACTATTTGTTTACACTTTATCCAAGACAACAGCGAACTGCAGGATGGTAAGTAAGAACTCAGCCTTGTTTTTACTGCCCATAATGAGTTGTGTTGGATGACAATGTCTGAATCTTTTTCCTTTGCAGTGGTTCCCAAAGCAGTTTACTCAAGATTGCCTCTCAAACTACATGATTGGTGGGCATGCAAAGGTTAAAGTATTTCTACCAGAACACGATGATTATCTAGATGTTTTCATGAAGACCGTGAAGGATGGGCGGTCGGCCATCACAAGGGGTTGGACTAGAGTCGTGCGTGCCTTCTGCATGGAGGAGGGCACAATATGGGCATTCCGCTTCACCTTGTTTAGCAACCAGAATGTATTTCGCCTCTTTCTTTACCGTCTTTAATAGTACAAGTATAAAACTGTGGTTCATCATTCTTTATTTGGTTCTTATGTAATTCTTGAACATATGTACCTACGAATCGAATAATGCATTGGTTGTTTGAACCTGATGGATATGAATAAAGCTATAGCATACATTCAAATTCAAATCCGGTACAGTTTGAAATAGCATCAATTAAATTACGATGCAATTACGCTCTCCAGGTCGTTATGGCACACATGGTTGGTAAAACACAAACGTTTGTGATATACACCATAATCCGACATGGTTCACAGAGAGGAAACGTGTGCAAGCATGCACACAGTTGCCATTTGCAAAGCGTGTGTGATGTCAAACAATATCACAAACGGTGCAGGCAAACTAAACGTTTGTAATAGTTGCCTTATCGTACATGATTCGCAACCATGAACTGTTTCTGATATGGTATGCATCATAAGCGTTGCACCACAGAATAGCGTGTGCTGTAGTTGTCGTGTACGAGGATGTTACGACGGTCCGACGTTTTGTAATCATGTCCGACACTCGTACGACGATTAGCTAATCTTCTTAATTAGTTATCGCATACGTTTTGGGAAAAGCGAATGTGTGTGATTGTCTGCTTATCATACACGTTCTATAATCGTGAACCGTTTTTGATGGGCCGCACATCGTAAATGTAGCACCACAGAATACCGACTGCGATGGCAATGCGAGCACAAATGAGTAGGGAGTATTGTATATGCATCAAGGCTCCCTATCCCCGACGGTTTCTGGTCGTTTTGGAAGGACCCCCCTATCATAGTCATTCACTTGGCGGCGGTTCCAAATGCCATCACGGAAAGGGGTTAAAAACCATTTATAGAGCACCTTGCTGTACCAGTGACTGCTTGTGCATCCAAACTACTTAAACCAAGTTATGCCAAATGAGTCCACCATACCTACCTATATGCGATATTTCCATGCCGTTCCAAGCAAATTTGTATGTGCCAACTCTAATTTCAAAATGAATTTCCTTTTTGTGTGCCTGTACCGCTCATGAAGCGGCAGGGGGTGACCAATAGTTTTCCATGCTAGATGTGTTATTCTCAAGATGAGTGTTTATTCACTTGTCATTGCACGAGAGTGTGGCCGGTAATAGAGATGTCCAGTCCCGAATTGAAAAAGAAATTTACTTTATGTTGTCAATAAGAAGTTCCTTGGAAAGTGTTGGTATGGAAGGCACCTGTGGATACGGCTAGCCATGGATTTTGAAAGAATGGTGGAAAAAGGAATAAACTTTATTTTATGTTTGCGAACCGCCTATGATGTATCTAGTATGAAAAGTATTGGGAATTCTCGATCGTTTTCGTTGACGGGAAAACCATGCCTCTCAAAACAATTCTTATCTCTCAATTTAAGCTTTGATCTCTCGCACCACTACAAATCTCTGCTTCCCTCTGTGAAGGGCCTATCTATTTTCTTTTATGCAATTTTTATTTTTGTTAAGTCTACATCTTCTCTTATAAGGCACCAACTAGGGAGCCCTGTGATCATACTTGAGCATTGGATGTAGCTAATATTTGAGTTTGTTTCATGAATGGATCAATGATTGAGCATAATGGGTTAGGGATAGATTTATTTAGCGTTGATATTTTGAAAGACATGGTTGCTTATTGATATGCTTGAGTATTGAAATCTTCACGTCAAATTATAGACTATTGCTTTGAATCATCTAAAGTCCAAATATCCATGCTACAAAAGAAAAGAATATATGATAAATATGATGGGTAGCATTCCACATCAAAAATTCTGTTTTATCATTCACCTCCTCGAGGATGAGCAGGAATTAAGCTTGGGGATGCTGATACGTCTCCAACGTATCTATAACTTTTAATTATTCCATGCTAATAAAGTATCATTCTTGGATGTTTTATATTCATTTACTAGCAACTTTATATCATTTTTTGGGACTAACCTATTGACATAGTGCCTAGTGCCAGTTGTTATTTTCTGCTTGTTTTTACTTTGCAGAATATCAATACCAAACGAAGTCCAAATGCCACAAAACTTTTTGGAGATTTTTTCTGGAAAGAAGACACCCAAGGAGCCAAGGAAGTGCACCAGAGGAAGCCCATGGGGCCCACTAGGCACTAGGGCGTGCCAGAAGGCCCAGGCGCGCCCTGGTGAGCAGTGGGGCCCACGTGAGGCTTCTCCACCGACTATCAGCTCTATAAATACTTTAAAATCCCAAAACCCTAGGGGAGTCGACGGAACACAATTCCAGCCGCTGCCAGTTCTAGAACCATGACATCTAATCTGGAGGCCTTCTCTAGTACTCTGCCGGAGGGGTCAACAATCACGGAGGGCTACTTCATCATCACCCTTGCCCCTCCGGTGATGCGTGAGTAGTTCACCACAACCTACGGGTCCGTAGGCAGTAGCTAGATGGCTTCTTCTCTCTTTTTGATCTTCAATACAATGTTCTCCTCGATGTTCTTGGAGATCTATTTGATGTAATGACTTTTTGCGGTGTGTTTGTTGGGATTTGATAAATTGTGAGCTTATGATCAGTTCTATCCATGAATATTATTTGAGTATTTGTTCAACTCTCTTATGCATGATTTATAGCCTCGTATTTCTTCTCTGAAACTTTCGTTTGGTGTGGCCAACTAGATTGATTTTTCTTGTCATGGGAAGAGGTTCTTTGTGATGGGTTCGATCTTGCGGTGCTCAATCTCAGTGATGGAAGGAGACATGATACACATGTATTATTGCCATTAAGGATAAAAAGATGGGGTCTATTCCTACATGAATTGATCTTGTCTACATCATGTCATCGTTCTTATTGCATTACTCTGTTTTTTCATGAACTTAATACACTAGATGCATGCTGGATAGCGGTCGATGTGTGGAGTAATAGTAGTAGATGCAGAATCGTTTCAGTCTACTAATCTTGGACGTGATGCCTATATACATGATGATTGGCTTGGATATCGTCATAATTATTTCCTCTTCTATCAATTGCCCAACAATAATTTGTTTACCCACCGTATGCTATTTTCTTGAGAGAAGCCTCTAGTGAAATCTACGGCCCCCGGGTCTATTTCCTATCATATTGTTTTCAGATCTATTAATCCAAAAATACATTGCTTCACTTTTTCTATATTTATTTTATTTTGTGTTTTGTCTAGATCTATTTATCCAATCTCATACAATTTAATCTATCTCAATACCGCCGCCGTAACCTTCTCTACCCGTGAGATCCCATCTTGGGGCCTTTTCCGGCACCCTGCCGGAGGGGGATTCGATCATGGAGGGTTTCTACATCAATCCTATTGCCCTTTCGATGAAGCGTTAGTAGTTTACCACAGACCTACGGCTCCATAGCTAGTAGCTAGATGGCTTCTTCTCTCTCTTTGATCTTCAATACAATGTTCTCCTTGATGTTCTTGGAGATCTATCCGATGTAATATTCTTTTGTGGTGTGTTTGTCGAGATCCAATGAATTGTGGATTTATGAGCAGATTATCTATGAGTATTATTTGAGTCTGCTCTGAATTCTTATATGCATGATTTGATATCTTTGCATTTCTCTTCAAATTTGGTTTGGCCAACTAGATTGGTTCTTCTTGCAATGGGAGAGGTGCTTAGTTTTGGGTTCAATCTTGCAGTGTCCTCACCCAGTGACATAGTAGGGGTAACAAGGCACGTATTGTATTGTTGCCATCAAGGATAAAAAGATGGGGTTTTCATCATATTGCTTGAGTTTATCCCTCTACATCATGTCATCTTACTTAAGGCGTTACTCCATTCTTATGATCTTAATACTCTAGATGCATGCTGGATAGTAGTCGATGTGTGGAGTAATAGTAGTAGATGAAGAGAGGAGTCAGTCTACTTGACACGGACGTGATGCCTATATTCATAATCATTGCCTTAGATATCGTCATTGATACGTCTCCAACGTATCTATAATTTTTTATTGTTCCATACTGTTATATTATCATTCTTGGATGTTTTATAATCATTTTATAGTCATTTTATATCATTTTTTGGTACTAACCTATTGACATAGTGCCAAGTGCCAGTTGCTATTTTTTGCATGTTTTTTACATCGCAGGAAATCAATACCAAAGGAGTCCAAACGCAGCGAAAATTTTTGTGGATTTTTTACGGACTAGAAGACATCCAATGGGCCAAAGAAGCACCTGGGGGTGCTCTGAGGGGAGCACAACCCACCAGGGCGCGCCTGGAGGCCCAGGCGCGCCTTGGAGGGGTGTGCCCACCTCGGGTGCCTCCCGAACCGCCTCTTTACTCTATAAATACCCCAATATTCTAGAAACCCTAGGGGAGTCGACGAAAATCAATTCCAGCCGCCGCAAGTTCCAGAACCACCAGATCCAATCTAGACACCATCAAAGAGGGGTTCATCATGTCCATTGGTGCCTCTCTGATGATGCGTGAGTAGTTCTTTGTAGACCTACGGGTCTGTAGTTAGTAGCTAGATGGCTTCCTCTCTCTCGTTTGATTCTCAATACAATGGTCTCTTGGAGATCCATATGATGTAACTCTTTTTGCGGTGTGTTTGTTGGGATCGGATGAACTTTGGGTTTATGATCAAATCTATCTTTTTATCCATGAAAGTTATTTAAGTCTTCTTTGATCTCTTATATGCATGATTGCTTATAGCCTCGTATTTCTTCTCTGATATTTGGGTTTTGTTTGGCAAACTTGATCTATTTATCTTGCAATGGGAAGAGGTGCTTTGTGATGGGTTCGATCTTACGGTGCTTGATCCTAGTGACAGAAGGGGAACCGACACGTATGTATCATTGCTATTAAGGATAACAAGATGGGGTCTATTTCTACATAAATAGATCTTGTATACATCATGTCATCATTCTTATTGCATTACTCCATTTCTCCATGAACTTAATACACCAGATGCATGCTGGATAGCGGTCGATGTGTGGAGTAATAGTAATAGATGCAGGCAGGAGTCGGTCTACTAATCTTGGACGTGATGCCTATATAATGATCATTGCCTGGATATCGTCATGATTATTTGAAGTTCTATCAATTGCCCAACAGTAATTCGTTTACCTACCGTTTGCTATTTTTCTCAAGAGAAGCCACTAGTGAAATCTACGGCCCCCGGGTCTCTTTCTCATTATATTTGCCTTTGCGATCTATTTTATTTGCTTTTATTTTCAGATCTATTAAACCAAAAATACAAAAATACCTTGCTGCAATTTATTTTATCTCGCGTTCCCGCGATATCTATCTATCAAATTATTACAACTTTCTCACGTCTATTTGCCAATTTATGGCGCCATTACCCGAAAGGGATTGACAACCCCTTTAACATGTCGGGTTGCGAGTATTTGTTATTTGTGTAAGTGTTGTTTACGTAGTGTTGCTTGGTTCTCCTACTGGTTCGATAACCTTGGTCTCATCACTGAGGAAAATACCTACCATCGCTGCGCTGCATCATCCCTTCCTCTTTGGGGAAATACCGACGTAGTCTAGCAGAAATCAGTCATAACTTTGCGCTTTTCTATCAATTGCTCGAAAGTAATTTGTTCACCCACCGTATGTTTTCTTTCAAGAGAGAAGCCTCTAGTGAAACCTATGGCCCCCGGGTCTATTTTCCATCATATATTTTCAGATGTATAAACCAAAAAACCCAAAAATACCTCGCTGCGATTTATTTACTTTTACTTTGTTTTACATTTTAGTAATCTTTTATATCTACCTCTATCAGATCTCATCCTTGCAAGTGACCGTGAAGGGATTGACAACCCCTTTATCGTGTTGGATGCAAGTGTTTGATTGTTTGTGCAGGTGCATAGATTGGAGACTTGCGTGTACTAATGACCCACAAGTATAGGGGATCTATCTTAGTCCTTTCGATAAGGACGAGTGTCGAACCCAAAGAGGAGCAGAAGGAAATGATAAGCAGTTTTCAGCAAGGTATTCTCTGCAAGCACTAAAATTATAGGTAACATATAGTTTTGTGATAAGATAATTTGTAACGAGCAACAAGTAACAAAAGTAAATAAAGTGCAGCAAGGTGGCCCAATCCTTTTTATAGCAAAGGACAAGCCTGGACAAACTCTTATATAGAGAAAAGTGCTCCCGAGGACACATGGGAATTATCGTCAAGCTAGTTTTCATCACGTTCATATGATTCACGTTCGGTACTTTGATAATTTGATATGTGGGTGGACCGGTGCTTGGGTGCTGTCCTTACTTGGACAAGCATCCCACTTATGATTAACTCCTATTGCAAGCATCTGCAACTACAAAAGAAGTATTAAGGTAAACCTAACCATAGCATGAAACATATGGATCCAAATCAGCCCCTTACGAAGCAACGCATAAACTAGGGTTTAAGCTTCTATCACTCTAGCAACCCATCATCTACTTATTACTTCCCAATGTCTTCCTCTAGGCCCAAATAATCACTAGTAGAAAAGGGGGCTTTCGTTCGGGCCTGGCCAGCCCATTAGTCCCGGTTCTTATATGAACCGGGATCAACGGGTGCATTCGTCCCGGTTCGTGAGCCCAGGTGGCCGGCCGGGGCCTCGCGGGCTTTGGTCCCGTTTTGTCTGGACCCATTTGTCCCGGTTCTAGGAACGAACCAGGACCAATGGGCCTCGCTCCTGGCCCATAACCATTGGTCCCGGTTCCAGCCACGAACCGGGACAAATGATTTGCCTATATATAGCCCATCGCCAGCGAGCAGAGCAGTCCATGCTCTGTTTTTTGCTGGCCGGCGAGGGGAGGGCATTTGGGTACTCTAGCTCACCTCCTATGCACATGAGGTGTTCGGTGAAATGTCCGAGCCACACTAGTTAATACTTCTTCTCTCGAAACTCGACCTCCGAGCTCCATTTTCCCCGAGATTTTTCTAGGTTTAGCGGTCCATCACGTCCCGTCCCCGTCTTCACCGCCGTCGATCCCCCGCGCCGATCTCATCGCCGGCACCACCGTGGTGAGCCTCTTGTTCTTATTTTCTTTTTGAAAGAAAAAAATTCTTACTTGAGATAGATACTTGTCTAATTTTCTTACTTTTATTATTCCTTGTTATTATATAGTGCGATGGTTCTGGTATCCGCCCCTGTCGGCCCTCGTCCTGTCTATGATTCGGAAGTGGTATATATTATCTTTTTATAACTATTTGGTTCATTTATTGTTTATGACAATTATGCCGACCAACGTGACATAGATTTTTTTAATGTAGGAGGTGGTTGAACCGGAAATTCCAACCGACCCTATTGTCGAGAGGTTAAATTTAGTCGAAGAAGAAAATAATTACTTGAAGGAAAAAATAAAAAAATTGAGGAGGAGAAGATGATATTGGAGTTGCATGTTGCGGATGTCGTCGATGATCACAAGATCAAGATGGATGCAATGCGGTTGAAGATTAGAAAGATTGGTAAATATGCCATTCATACCGAGGCTTGGTATCATTATGCCGTTGGATCAATTGCTACCTTAGTTGTGATTATGATCGCATTTGTTATTGCATTGAAAGGTTTTACATAGTTTCAATGTATGGTTTAACTAGATGCTCTGGAGAGCTATATGTTGTTCAATTTGAACTATGTATGTACTTTGGTTTTAATGTGATGATGAACTACTATTAATTTGGTCACTTATCACTATCCAGCTGAAAAAATCAGTAAATGCATGAAAAATAACAAATGAAGTCAGAAAGGGTTGAAAATTGATGATGTGGCTTTAAATGGTGCATTTGAACACGGAAAAACTATGGAGTTCAAATAAGTTCAAAAAATGAAATCCCTTTGTAACAGACGAGTTTCCGTATGTAACCCTGATACTTCGAAAAAGATTGTCCGTTTTGTACACGAAGTGCATCCAGTTTTTGTCGTAAGCCTCTCTAATTTCTTGCACATGCTATGTGGGTGAAATGATGATACCATGCCAACTTTCAACCTTTTCAGAGTTCATTTGTAGTGCTTTTCAATTTGAGGGTCTTATAGCTGAAAAAAATCAGTAAATGCATGCAAATGAAGTCAGAAAGGGTTGAAAATTGATGATGTGGCTTTGAATGGTGCATTTTGAACACAGAAAAACTATGGAGTTCAAATAAGTTCAAAAAATGAAATCCCTTTGTAACAGACGAGTTTCCGTATGAAACCCTGATACTTCGAAAGAGATTGTCCGTTTTGTACACTAAGTGCATCTAGTTTTTGCCGTAAGCCTCTCTACTTTCTTGCACATGCTCTGTGGGTGAAATGATGATACCATGCCAACTTTCAACCTTTTCAGAGTTCATTTGAAATGCTTTTCAATTTTAGGGTCTTATAGCTCAAAATAATCCGTAAATGCATGAAAAATAACAAATAAAATAAATAAGTAATTAGAAACAAATTAATATAAACTTTAATAAAATATATAAGTAGAAACAAAATAAAATAAACTTTAATAACATTTATGAAACTAAAATTAACAAAGTATTTTCTGTTCAAAACATTATAAGCAACCTCTAGTATTATTGAAACTAAAATTATATAAAATTGATGCAACTAAAATTATCGAAGTATTTTCTGTTCAAAATCATGAAAAGCAAAAAGAATTTTCATAAAGAACTTTTTTGTTAGAAACTTTAATAGCAAAAAGAATTATCATAAAATAAAATAAATAAGTACTTAGAAACAAAATAAAATAAAATAAAATAAATAAGTTTTTTGTAATAAGTAGAAACAAAACAAAATAAATAAAGCAAAAAAGAAAACAAAAAACTGTCAAAAAATAAAAAATATGCCACCTACTAGGCTGCCACGGCCTGAATACGACTAGAAACCCATCGATGGGCCAGGATTCAGGCCCGCAGAAGGCCTAGTAGGCCCATCAGGCATAGCAGTGACATTTAGGCCCGTAAGCCTGCAATGGAGAGGAGCTCGAGAGGGGTGCGGCAGTGGGGCTTATAAACCACTGCGCGCCCCTCTCAACTAGCGAGTTGGGACTAAACTATCGACGTGGGCGCAGCAGCACAGGACCTTTGGTCCCGGTTGGTAGCACCAACCGGGACGAAAGGTATGCATTGGTACCGGTTCGTGGCACCAACCGGTACCAATGTCCCCCCTTTAGTCCCGGTTGGTGCCACCAACCGGGACCAAAGGCCGCCACTTCCCGCCCTTTGGCCTGCCGAAAATTGACCTTTGGTCACGATTGGTGGCACCAACTGGGACTAAAGGGGCGCATTGGTCCCGGTTGGTGCCACGAACCGGGACCAATGCTCTTGGTATATAAGCAGGACTTGTGAAAAATTCACTTCTCATCTCGCGGTTGCCGCCCCGACGATGACGACGACATCGACGCCACCAGGCTGCCGCCCCTGCCCCGGCCTCGCCGCCCCCTGCCCCGACCTCACCGCCGTCTCCGTCGTCGCCGTCGCCCCTGCCCCGGCCTCGCCGCACCCTGCCCCGACCTTGTCGCCGTCGCCCCTGCCCCGACCTCGTCGCTGTCGCCCTGCCCCGGCCTCGCCGCCCCCTGCCCCGACCTCGCCGCCGTCTCCGTCGTCGCCGTCGCCCCGACCTCGTCGTCGTCGCCCCTGCCCCGACCTCGCCACCGCTCCCCTGCAGTGTGAGCCTCACTGCGTCGTTCCCCCTCCTCTCCCCCTTCCTCCCCGCGCCCCAACGCCGCCGCGCGCCCGCCCCAACGCCGCCGCCCGCCCCGATGCCGACGACGAAGCAGGCCCCCTGTTCATATGCAAAAGTTAGGATTTTCGGTGATATTATTGTAGAATATGATGATGATATTGTAGAATATGCAAATGTTTGTATATATGTTCATATGCAAAGAATTTTTATTTTGTTCATAGAATTTTTATTGTTTTTTGTTCATAGAATTTTTATTGTAATTTTGTTCATAGGATTTTTTATTGTAATTTTGTTCATAGGATTTTTTGGTCGAGTAATTTTGTTCATAGAATTTTTATTTTGTTCATAGAATTTTTATTGTTTTTTCTGTTGTAATTTTGTTCATAAAGTTTAGGATGAAAAAAAATAAGACGAAGAAATATAAAGGGAGGAGGAGAAGTTTCGTTTAGTTTTAGGATTATTTTAGTTTATGTTTAGTTTAGGAAGAAGGAAAAGAAAAAGATGAAGAAGAGGAGAAATAAATAAGAAGAGGAAAAAAAAGGAAAAAAAAAGAGGAGAGGAAGAAAGGAATAGAGGAGAAGAAGAAAAAATAGAAAATATTCTATTTTTTCTTATTCTATTTTTTCTTCTTCTCCTCTATTCCTTTCTTCCTCTCCTATTTTTTTTCTTCTTTTCTTCTTCTTCTTCCTTTTCTTATTTTTTATCGGGTATGTCGTTGTCGATATAACCCCCTCTCGACCGTGATAACTTATACCACGGGAGCACCCCCGGCCCTCTCGCTCGACTAAAACTTTCGAGGACACCCAAACCCTAGAAAAAAACGATGTCGGTCTCCTACCCCCTCCCGTCGCGCCCCTACCCGACAAACTCTCTTGAGGCCACCCAAATTTACCAAGTTAAAAGAGCGTTGTCGTCGAGGCCACCCCAAACCCTTGAAGCGTTGTCGAGGCCACCCCAAACCCTTGAAGCGTTGCCGAGGCCACCCCAAACCCTAGAGAAGCGTCGAGGCCAGGCCACTAATATGATTCCTTATTGTGCTGCTAGCTAGTTCTACGTTTGCCACTAATATATCCATCTGTCATGTTTGAATAATAATTTCCATGTTGTAAATATTTGCAGAAACTATGGATCTGCACCCCCGAGACGAAGCAAAAGAAGCGGTGTTGGGGGAGATAATCGCACACGGAAGTGATGTCGTCTTGTCGTTTCTCAACGACACATGCACCGATGGTCTGGAAAGACAGCTGGATGAAGAAGCAGGCTACGACGATGATCAAACAATGGAGGAGGAAGGACACCGTGATGACGGCCCCGGTGACCGAATGGAGGGGGAAGGACACCGTGATGACGGCTCCGATGACTGAATGGAGGGGGAAGGACACCGTGATGACGGCTCCGGTGACCGAACGGAGTCCGGCCAGGTATATATATTAATTAATTAAGCATGTGCTGACTATATAGCTAATTGATGTGCATTAATTGTTTTTGGTATGTACACATATTAACTCTCTTCTTTTTCTTCTTTTCTAGCCCTCCGGATCGAGCAGCACTTCGGTAACGAGATGAGGCCCGATGAAAGGTACACGATCATCGAAATTGATCGCGCTGGCCAACCGATTGAACCCCTCCGGACCAAGCAAAAATTTAATGCTCAGTGTGGGGTTCTAGTGAGGGACATGATCCCGATCAGCATCGAGCAATGGTTGAAGCCTAAGGACAAAGACTCTCAGGTGTCTTATGTCAGCGATAGGCAGAAAGCTGGTCTTTGGACCGGGCTGCAGGAAAATTTCACCTTCCCGCCAGAGGAGGATCCGGAGAATCCAGTTAAAAAGCCAATGATCAAGGCTTATGCTCTTAAGAAGATGGCTGAGCTATTCAGGAGGTGGAAGAATGAGCTGAAATCATCGTTTGTTGACCAAGACAAGACTCCTGAATTCATCGGCCGATTTGAGAAGATCAAAGATCAGTGGCCCGAATTTGTCACCAAAAATAAATCTGAGAGAGCAGCGAAGATGTCAGCGACAAACAAGAAAAATGTTGCAAAGAAGAAGCATCACCATCGCACGGGGTCAGGTGGCTACCTGAAAAGCCCGGCCATTGTGGGACAAGGCTGAGAATGACCTCATTGATAAAGGGATCGAACCAGAGACGCGACGCTAGCCAGACCGTTGTAGGACTTGGTTCTTCGGGGTTGGGGGAAAATTGGACCCTGTAACAGGGAAGTGTGTTTGGACCGATGAGCAGCTGAACACACCCATCGTGAAGCTTCAGGAATATATCGAAAAGGCGCAGCAAGGGACGTTCATTCCGGACAGAGAGAACGACGAGCTCACAGAGGCCCTCGGGAATCCTGAGCACCCCAGATGGACACAAGGCACGCCAGGATCCCTTTCGTGGAAGGCTGGATTTCCCGACGCAGGCGGGTACAAACGCCGGGAGAGGAAGAAGAAAAAGGAGTTGACCCAACTACAGGCGCTGCACGCAAGGGTACAAGCGCTAGAGGAACGAGAGGCAGTTCGCAGCACGCGACCTGCCGAACCTACACCCGAAGCTACCCCGCCATCTCAGCGGAGAAGCAGCGTGGCTTCCACGGAGCTGCTTCAGGAGCCTGCCTTCACGGCTCCTGCTAGCTACCCCGTAGATGCTATCACGGAGTCTCAGCATTGCCACCTTATGACGCAGTGGATGGAATTGAAAGTCAAGGCAGTTGTTGGCTCTGTTGCACCTCCTGAACCTGGCGCAACTTTTCACTGCCGGCCGATTCCAGAAGGATATGCTAGGGTGATGGTGGATGAAATCACATAAGGATTTGAGGACCTCCAGCTTGACCACCCTACGGGTGAAGGGAAGACTCGGCTGGGTTCTTGTCTGAAGACTCCATGCCTATGGCGGAAGGAGCTCATCAACCTTCCGAACTGGATGCCTCCGCCTCCTCCTCCTCCTCCGGCGAGTCAGGGCACTCCGCCTCCTCCTCCGGCAAGTGACGATCAGGGCACTCAGCCTCCTTCTCCGGCGCGTGGCGGCACTCTGCCTCCTTCTCCGCCTGCGCCGGCGTGCCCGAGCAGCCACCAGCCTCCTCCTTCTCCACCTCGCCAGCAAGAGCGGAAGAGACCCGCCGTCACCCCGGCTGCTCCGGCGCGTCGTAGTCCTTCTCCTCCGCCTCGTAAGCAAGCACGAAAGAAGATAGTCGCAGCCGCTCCGTCTGCTCCGGCGTCTAGCAGTACAGCCAGAGGCGGGAGGCAATACATATATGGTCCACCTCTCAAGCCTCTAGAGAAGTTACCGTACGAGATGACCGCGGAAGAAAACAAGAAGATCATGGAAAAAGAAGTGAAGGACTTCTTTGAAGGGGTGCAAGCAAAGAGACATCCACCTCCGGAGGAGAAGATAGATCTGGTGAAAGCAAAGCGCACTATCGATGCCCTGAGGAAACCACCAAAGTCTCCGCCGAAAACCAACTATGAGCGCATTACTTTAAAGACATATATCGAAGCGGAGCGGTCGGGAAGTACTGTCAGTGATCAAAGGTTAAAAGAACGACGAGCAATTGGGAAAAAAATTGCCCAACTCGGCGAACAAGCGAACCAATCGTTCCCCCCGCTCAATGTGTCTAGCGACATCGTCGCTAATGCTCCGGGGATGGTGCCCGGTTATAGCAATCTTGGAGATTTCCTGCCCGACGATGTACATTATGATTTCTTGGAGGTGGACGAACACAGATATGAGTACGGGAAGCCTCTCGTCAAAGATGAAAAATCTCTAACAACGATGATGCGAAGATTCCATAATTGGTACATGAAAACCTGCTGAGAGTCTGGGGGACGAATACTTTGTATCTGAGAATTAAAGAGGAGCACGACCTCGTTGGAACTGATCTGTTGCATGTTCCATTTGAGGAGTTCTTCCAGTTCTTCAATCAAAAGGCCCTTGATAAATTAACGGTCACTTGCTACTATCTGTAAGTACTACTTCTGTCATTAAGTCTCTATATATAGCTCAGCTCTTTCATTGCATGTATTTATAATTATCCTCACTATATTATGCAGATTGAAGATCGTCGAGTGCAGAAAAGCAGAAATGTATGATATTGGGTTCATTAACACAAATCTCATAGATGCATTTCAGGTTACAAAGAACGCCGAAGAGGCCGAGGCCAACTTGCTCAAATCATTGTTAATCAATCAAAACAAAGATTTAATACTCTTTCCTTACAACTTCAAGTGAGCGTTACTGTCGTGTGCATATTCGGTTTCCCTTATTACTCGAGCGAGGTTATAGTAATGTAATTGATGAGTTATGCATGCGTGCGCAGCTTCCACTATATTCTCCTGGAGATTAAGCTTGAGCGGGGACTAGTAACCGTCTTAGACTCGAGACGAAAAGATCCCAAAACCTATGCGGACATGACTAAAATTCTCAACAAGTAAGTTCAATCGATGATTATCGCACCATATCGGCAACTTTTTGTTCATTTCCTGATATCTCAAGTAATAATTATTTTCTTTGTCTTGCAGGGTTTGGAAACAGTTCACCGCAGAAGCTCCGGGACTGCCGAAGGAGCTGCGATATACATACCCGAAAGTAAGTACTACTAGCTAGCTAGTTGCGCGCATCTCCCGTTGATTCTATAGCTACTTTCATCAATGCCATTTATAATGCTTCATTATCAGTTTGATTAACCTCTATTTCTCGTAAAGTGCTTGTGGCAGGAACAAGGGAATGGTTACTGTGGATACTACGTGTGCGAGTTCATCTACAACGCGACTTTGAAAAATAAGCGGGGCTACTCTAAAAGACAATATGAAGTGCGTAAGCAATAATATTCACAATTTCATTTTATTACACCATCATTTCTGTTGAGTTTCATTCATATATATGTATTAACCCCCTTCTTCAAATTAGACGTGGCAGATGCGGAATGAACTCCTACCACAAGATCGCATGAAAGCAATTCAAGAGGAATTGGCGGGATTCTTTCTTGACCACGTCATCAATAAAGCCGGAGAATACCATGTCGAAGTTGATTTCAAATGCAAGGGGATTGTAAGAGACCTTACATATTGTATATGTATGTAGCCAGTAGCGGCGGATAGATAATACGAAAACTTGTTGTTCGACCAATCTCTCGGAGAAGGAGAGGTCGATCACTTCTCTCGGTATGCATGAGGAACTTCTGTACTTAATGGTTTCCTTCATTTTCTTACTAGCTAGCGTGTCGAGGGCCTCTCTATGTATAGTACGTAGCGTCGACCAAGCATGGAGATAAGAGAGGACACTTCTCTCTATTAATTAATTAGCTACCTAACACAATATATGAAACACCTTAATTAACCATACAAAACCCCCAAATCCACCCCCCCTTTCAGAAAAAAACAAAAACCCTAGCCCCTGAACAGCTGACGCGTGGATGCCTATTGGTCCCGGTTGGTGCCACCAACCGGGACTAAAGGGCCTCCTGCCTGGGCTCGCAGCACCGGCCACGTGGAGGCCCATCTGTCCCGGTTAGTATAAGAACCGGGACTAAAGGCCTAGGCATTAGTAACGACCCTTTAGTCCCGGTTCCCCAACCGGGACAGATGGGCCTTAAGAACCGGGACAAATGGCCCTTTTTCTACTAGTGAATGGTGAAGTGTCATGTAGTCGACGTTCACATGACACCACTAGAGGAGAGACAACATACATCTCATCAAAATATCGAACGAATACCAAATTCACATGACTACTAATAGCAAGACTTCTACCATGTCCTCAGGAACAAACGTAACTACTCACAAAGCATATTCATGTTCATAATCAGAGGAGTATTAATATGCATAAAGGATCTGAACATATGATCTTCCACCAAATAAACCAACTAGCATCAACTACAAGGAGTAATCAACACTACTAGCAACCTACAGGTACCAATCTCAGACTTAGAGACAAGAATTTGATACAAGAGATGAACTAGGGTTCGGGAGGAGATGGTGCTGGTGAAGATGTTGATGGAGATTGGCCCCCTCCCGATGAGAGGAGCGTTGGTGATGACGATGGCAATGATTTGCCCCTCCCTGAGGGAAGTGTCCCCTGCAGAACAGCTCTGCCGGAGCCCTAGATTGGTTCCGCCAAGGTTCCGCCTCGTGGCAGCGGAGTCTCGTCCCGAAAGCTTGCTTATGATTTTTTTCTCGAACGGAAGACTTCATATAGCAGAAGATGGGCACCGGAGGGCCACCAGGGGGCCCACGAGGTAGGGGCGCGCCCAGGGGGTAGGGCGCGCCCCCCACCCTCGTGCCCAGGGTGTGGGTCCCCTCTGGTATTTTCTTCGCTCAGTATTTTTTTTATTTCCAAAAATAACTTCCGTGGAGTTTCAGAACTTTTGGAGTTGTGCAGAATAGGTCTCTAATATTTGCTCCTTTTCCAGCCCAGAATTCTAGCTGCCGGCATTCTCCCTCTTTATGTTAACCTTGTAAAATAAGAGAGAATAGGCATAAGTATTGTAACATAATGTGTAATAACAGCCCATAATGCAATAAATATCAATATAAAAGCATGATGCAAAATGGACGTATCAACTCCCCCAAGCTTAGACCTCGCTTGTCCTCAAGCGGAAGCCGATAGCGATAAATATGTCCACATGTTTAGAGGCAGAGGTGTCGATAAAATAAAATACGGACATGAGGGCATCATGATTATTCTTATAACAGCAACATATATAGATATTGTCATATGATTTCTTATGCTCAAGTAATAATCTATTCACAATGTCAAGTATGAATCAGAAACTTCATTGAGAACCAACAAACTATAATCTCAGTCATTGAAGCAATTGCAATTTATCATAACATCGGAAAGAGTCTATGTCAGAGCTTTTCAGCAAGTCCGCATACTCAACTATCATTTAGTCTTTCACAATTGGTAACACTCACACAATACTTGTGGTTACAGAGTTTTAATCGAACACAGAGAAAGATAGGGGCTTATAGTTTCGCCTCCCAACCTCTTACCTCAAGGGTAATGTCAACAATAATAGTTCATGCTAATTTACATCCAATTGGATATATATATATATATATATATATATATATATATATATATATATCAGGATCTTTCCAACACACTGTGCTTGCCAAAGGATAAAATGTAAAAAGGAAAGGTGAAAATCACCATGACTCTTGCATAAGGGTAAGAGATAAAAGTAAAAGATAGGCCCTTCGCAGAGGGAAGCAGAGGTTGTCATGCGCTTTTATGGTTGGATGCACAAAATCTCAATGCGAAAGAACGTCACTTTATATTGCCACTTGTGATATGAACCTTTATTATGCAGTCCGTCGCTTTTATTTCTTCCACATCACAAGATCGTATAAAGCTTATTTCCTCCACACTAATCAATCATACATATTTAGAGAGCAATTTTTATTGCTTGCACCGATGACAACTTACTTGAAGGATCTTACTCAATCCATAGGTAGATATGGTGGACTCTCATGGCAAAACTGGGTTTAAGGTTATTTGGAAGCACAAGTAGTATCTCTACTTGGTGCAAGAATTTGGCTATCAAGAGAGGGAAAGGCAAGCTCAACGTGTTGGATGATCCATGACAATATACTTTATTTCAGATATAAGAAAACATAACCCATTACGTTGTCTTCCTTGTCCAACATCAACTCTTTAGCATGTCATATTTTAATGAGTGCTCACAATCATAAAAGATGTCCAAGATAGTATATTTATATGTGAAACCTCTCTTTCTTTATTACTTCCTATTAATTGCAACGATGACCAAAGCTATGTTTGTCAACTCTCAACAACTTTTAATCATCATACTCTTTCTATGTGAAGTCATTACTCTCCATAAGATCAATATGATCTCTTTGTTTCTTTTTATTCTTTCTCTTTTCTTTTATTCCCTCAAGATCATAGCAAAATAATCAAGCCCTTGACTCAACACTAATCTTTATTATATAGGTCACGGACTCGATTACATAAAGGGATCATAAAGCAAAAGTCAAAACTAAATCATACCAAAAACTTTATTCTACTAGATCAAGATATTACTAAAAGTATCGAACTAAGAAAAATGGTAAAGATAGAGATGTGATGGTGATACGATACCGGGGCACCTCCCCCAAGCTTGGCAGTTGCCAAGGGGAGTGCCCATACCCATGTGATTATATCTCCTTTGCTGGTGAAGGGGTTGTTGATGATGTAGGCTTGTCGTTCATCTTCCAAGGCATAGGCTCACCATCATGGAAGGATGATCGAGTCTCCGGTGTTGGGGAACGTAGTAATTTCAAAAAAATTCTACGCACATGCAAGATCATGGTGATGCATAGCAACGAGAGGGGAGAGTGTTGTCCACGTACCCTCGTAGACCGAAAGCGGAAGTGTTTAACACAACGCGGTTGATGTAGTCGTACGTCTTCACGATCCGACCGATCAAGTACCAAACGCACGGCACCTCCGAGTTCAGCAGACGTTCAGCTCGATGACGTCCCTCGAACTCCGATCCAGCCGAGTGTTGAGGGAGAGTTTCGTTAGCATGACGGCGTGGTGACGATGATGATGCTCTACCGACGCAGGGCTTCGCCTAAGCTCCGCTACGATATTATCGAGGTGTAATATGGTGGAGGGCGGCACCGCACACGGCTAAAAGATCGTTGATCAATTGTGTGTCTAGAGGTGCCCCCTGCCCCCGTATATAAAGGTGCAAGGGGGAGGCCGCCGGCCTAGGAGGTAGAGGCGCGCCAGGAGGAGTCCTACTCCTACCGGGAGTAGGACTCCCCCCCTTTCCATGTTGGACTAGGAGTGGAAGGGGGAAGAGGTGGAGGGGAGGAAGGAAGGGGGGCGCCGCCACCCTCTCCTTGTCCTATTCGGACTGGGGGGAAGGGGGGCGCGGCCCTGCCCTAGCCTCCTCTCCTCTCTTCCACCTAGGCCCAATAAGGCCCATTAAGTTACCGGGGGGTTCCGGTAACCTCCCGGTACTCCGGAAAAATCCCGATTTCACCCGGAACACTTCCGATGTCCAAACATAGGCTTCCAATATATCAATCTTTATGTCTCGACCATTTCGAGACTCCTCGTCATGTCCGTGATCACATCCGGGACTCCGAACAACCTTCGGTACATCAAAACATATAAACTCATAATATAACTGTCATCGTAACGTTAAGCGTGCGGACCCTACGGGTTCGAGAACTATGTAGACATGACCGAGACACCTCTCCGGTCAATAACCAATAGCGGAACCTGGATGCTCATATTGGTTCCTAAATATTCTACGAAGATCTTTATCAGTCAGACCGCATAACAACATACGTTGTTCCCTTTGTCATTGGTATGTTACTTGCCCGAGATTCGATCGTCGGTATCTCCATACCTAGTTCAATCTCGTTACCGGCAAGTCTCTTTACTCGTTCCGTAATACATCATCCCGTAACTAACTCATTAGTTACAATGCTTACAAGGCTTATAGTGATGTGTATTACTGAGTGGGCCCAGAGATACCTCTCCGACAATCGGAGTGACAAATCCTAATCTCGAAATACGCCAACCCAACAAGTACCTTTGGAGACACCTGTAGAGCACCTTTATAATCACCCAGTTACGTTGTGACGTTTGGTAGCACACAAAGTGTTCCTCCGGTAAACGGGAGTTGCATAATCTCATAGTCATAGGAACATGTATAAGTCATGAAGAAAGCAATAGCAACATACTAAACGATCGAGTGCTAAGCTAACGGAATGGGTCAAGTCAATCACGTCATTCTCCTAATGAAGTGATCCCGTTAATCAAATGACAACTCATGTCTATGGCTAGGAAACATAACCATCTTTGATCAACGAGCTAGTCAAGCAGAGGCATACTAGTGACACTCTGTTTGTCTATGTATTCACACATGTATTATGTTTCCAGTTAATACAATTCTAGCATGAATAATAAACATTTATCATGATATAAGGAAATAAATAATACTTTATTATTGCCTCTAGGGCATATTTCCTTCAGTCTCCCACTTGCACTAGAGTCAATAATCTAGATTACACAGTAATGATTCTTACACCCATGGAGTCTTGGTGCTGATCATGTTTTGCTCGTGGAAGAGGCTTAGTCAACGGATCTGCAACATTCAGATCCGTATGTATCTTGCAAATTTCTATGTCTCCCACCTGGACTAAATCCCAGATGGAATTGAAGCGTCTTTTGATGTGCTTGGTTCTCTTGTGAAATCTGGATTCCTTTGCTAAGGAAATTGCACCAGTATTGTCACAAAAGATTTTCATTGGTCCCGATGCACTAGGTATGACACCTAGATCGGATATGAACTCCTTCATCCAGACTCCTTCATTTGCTGCTTCCGAAGCAGCTATGTACTCCGCTTCACACGTAGATCCGGCCACAACACTTTGCTTAGAAGTGCACCAACTGACAGCTCCACCGTTCAATGTAAACACGTATCCGGTTTGTGATTTAGAATCATCCGGATCAGTGTCAAAGCTTGCATCAACGTAACCATTTACGATGAGCTCTTTGTCACCTCCATAAACGAGAAACATATCCTTAGTCCTTTTCAGGTATTTCAGGATGTTCTTGACCGCTGTCCAGTGATCCACTCCTGGATTACTTTGGTACCTCCCTGCTAAACTTATAGCAAGGCACACATCAGGTCTGGTACACAGCATTGCATACATGATAGAGCCTATGGCTGAAGCATAGGGAACATCTTTCATCTTCTCTCTATCTTCTGCAGTGGTCGGGCATTGAGTCTTACTCAATCTCACACCTTGTAGTACAGGCAATAACCCTTTCTTTGCTTGATCCATTTTGAACTTCTTCAAAACTTTGTCAAGGTATGTGCTTTGTGAAAGTCCAATTAAGCGTCTTGATCTATCTCTATAGATCTTGATGCCTAATATATATGCAGCTTCACCGAGGTCTTTCATTGAAAAACTCTTATTCAAGTATCCCTTTATGCTATCCAGAAATTCTATATCATTTCCAATCAGCAATATTTCATCCACATATAATATCAGAAATGCTACTGAGCTCCCACTCACTTTCTTGTAAATACAGGCTTCTCCAAAAGTCTGTATAAAACTAAATGCTTTGATCACACTATCAAAGCGTTTATTCCAACTCCGAGAGGCTTGCACCAGTCCATAAATGGATCGCTGGAGCTTGCACACTTTGTTAGCTCCCTTTGGATCGACAAAACCTTCCGGTTGCATCATATACAACTCTTCTTCCAGAAATCCATTCAGGAATGCAGTTTTGACACCCATTTGCCAAATTTCATAATCATAAAATGCGGCAATTGCTAACATGATTCGGACTGACTTAAGCATCGCTACGGGTGAGAAGGTCTCATCGTAGTCAATCCCTTGAACTTGTCGAAAACCTTTCGCAACAAGTCGAGCTTTATAGACAGTAACATTACCGTCAGCGTCAGTCTTCTTCTTGAAGATCCATTTATTTTCAATGGCTTGCCGATCATCGGGCAAGTCAACCAAAGTCCATACTGTGTTCTCATACATGGATCCCATCTCGGATTTCATGGCCTCAAGCCATTTTGCGGAATCTGGGCTCACCATCGCTTCTTCATAGTTCGTAGGTTCGTCATGGTCTAGTAACAGAACCTCCAGAACAGGATTACCGTACCACTCTGGTGCGGATCTTAATCTGGTTGACCTCCGAGGTTCAGTAATAACTTGATCTGAAGTTTCATGATCATTATCATTAACTTCCCCACTAATTGGTGTAGGTGTCGCAGAAACTGGTTTCTGTGATGATCTACTTTCCAATAAGGGAGCAGGTACAGTTACCTCATCAAGTTCTACTTTCCTCCCACTCACTTCTTTCGAGAGAAACTCCTTCTCTAGAAAGGATCCATTCTTAGCAACGAATGTCTTGCCTTCGGATCTGTGATAGAAGGTGTACCCAACAGTCTCCTTTGGGTATCCTATGAAGACACATTTCTCCGATTTAGGTTCGAGCTTATCAGGTTGAAGTTTCTTCACATAAGCATCGCAACCCCAAACTTTAAGATACGACAACTTTGGTTTCTTGCCAAACCATAGTTCATAAGGCGTCGTTTCAACGGATTTCGATGGTGTCCTATTTAGAGTGAATGCAGTCGTCTCTAAAGCATAACCCCAAAACGATAGCGGTAAATCAGTAAGAGACATCATAGATCGCACCATATCTAGTAAAGTACGATTACGACGTTCGGACACACCATTACGCTGTGGTGTTCCGGGTGGCGTAAGTTGTGAAACTATTCCGCATTGTTTCAAATGAAGACCAAACTCATAACTCAAATATTCTCCTCCACGATCAGATCGTAGAAATTTTATTTTCTTGTTACGATGATTTTCAACTTCACTCTGAAATTCTTTGAACTTTTCAAATGTTTCAGACTTATGTTTCATTAAGTAGATATACCCATATCTGCTAAAATCATCTGTGAAGGTGAGAAAATAACGATATCCGCCACGAGCCTCAATATTCATTGGACCACATACATCTGTATGTATGATTTCCAATAAATCTGTTGCTCTCTCCATAGTTCCGGAGAACGGTGTTTTGGTCATCTTGCCCATGAGGCACGGTTCGCAAGTACCAAGTGATTCATAATCAAGTGATTCCAAAAGTCCATCAGTATGGAGTTTCTTCATGCGCTTTACACCGATATGACCTAAACGGCAGTGCCACAAATAAGTTGCACTATCATTATCAACTCTGCATCTTTTGGCTTCGACATTATGAATATGTGTGTCACTACTATCGAGATTCATTAAAAATAGACCACTCTTCAAGGGTGCATGACCATAAAAGATATTATTCATATAAATAGAACAACCATTATTCTCTGATTTGAATGAATAACCGTCTCGCATTAAACAAGATCCAGATATAATGTTCATGCTCAACGCTGGCACCAAATAACAATTATTTAGGTCTAATACTAATCCCCAAGGTAGATGTAGAGGTAGCGTGCCGACCGCGATCACATCGACTTTGGAACCATTTCCCACGCGCATCGTCACCTCGTCCTTAGCCAATCTTCGCTTAATCCATAGCCCCTGTTTCGAGTTGCAAATATTAGCTACAGAACCAGTATCAAATACCCAGGTGCTACTGCGAGCATTAGTAAGGTACACATCAATAACATGTATATCACATATACCTTTGTTAACCTTGCCATCCTTCTTATCCGCCAAATACTTGGGGCAGTTCCGCTTCCAGTGACCAGTCTGCTTGCAGTAGAAGCACTCAGTTTCAGGCTTAGGTCCAGACTTGGGTTTCTTCTCCTGAACAGCAACTTGCTTGCTGTTCTTCTTGAAGTTCCCCTTCTTCTTCCCTTTGCCCTTTTTCTTGAAACTAGTGGTCTTACTGACCATCAAAACTTGATGCTCCTTTTTGATTTCTACCTCCGCTGCCTTTAGCATTGCGAAGAGCTCGGGAATTGCCTTATTCATCCCTTGCATGTTATAGTTCATCATGAAGCTCTTGTAGCTTGGTGGCAGTGATTGAAGAATTCTGTCAATGACGCTATCATCCGGAAGATTAACTCCCAGTTGAATCAAGTGATTATTATACCCAGACATTTTGAGTATATGCTCACTGACAGAACTATTCTCTTCCATCTTGCAGCTGTAGAACTTATTGGAGACTTCATATCTCTCAATCCGGGCATTGTCTTGAAATATTAACTTCAACTCCTGGAACATCTCATATGCTCCATGACGTTCAAAACGTCGTTGAAGACCCGGTTCTAAGCCGTAAAGCATGGCACACTGAACTATCGAGTAGTCATCAGCTTTGCTCTGCCAGACGTTCATAACTTCTGGTGTTGCTCTTGCAGGAGGCCTGGCACCTAGCGGTGCTTCCAGGATGCAATTCTTCTGTGCAGCAATGAGGATAATCCTCAAGTTACGGACCCAATCCGTGTAATTGCTACCATCATCTTTCAACTTTGCTTTCTCAAGGAACGCATTAAAATTCAATGGAACAACAGCACGGGCCATTTATCTACAATTAACATAGACAAGCAAGATACTATCAGGTACTAAGTTCATGATAAATTCAAGTTCAATTAATCATATTACTTAAGAACTCCCACTTAGATAGACATCCCTCTAATCATCTAAGTGATTACGTGATCCAAATCAACTAAACCATGTCTGATCATCACGTGAGATGGAGTAGTTTCAATGGTGAACATCACTATGTTGATCATATCTACTATATGATTCACGCTCGACCTTTCGGTCTCCGTGTTCCGAGGCCATATATGCATATGATAGGCTCGTCAAGTTTAACCTGAGTATTCCGCGTGTGCAACTGTTTTGCACCCGTTGTATTTGAACGTAGAGCCTATCACACCCGATCATCACGTGGTGTCTCAGCACGAAGAACTTTCGCAACGGTGCATACTCAGGGAGAACACTTTTATCTTGAAATTTTAGTGAGAGATCATCTTATAATGCTACCGTCAATCAAAGCAAGATAAGATGCATAAAAAATAAACATCACATGCAATCAATATCAGTGATATGATATGGCCATCATCATCTTGCGCTTGTGATCTCCATCTCCGAAGCACCGTCATGATCACCATCGTCACCGGCTCGTCACCTTGATCTCCATCATAGCATCGTTGTCGTTTCCCAACTATTGCTTTTACGACTATCGCTACCGCTTAGTGATAAAGTAAAACAATTACATGGCGATTGCATTGCATACAATAAAGCGACAACCATATGGCTCCTGCCAGTTGCCGATAACTCGGTTACAAAACATGATCATCTCATACAATAAAATATAGCATCATGTCTTGACCATATCACATCACAACATGCCCTGCAAAAACAAGTTAGACGTCCTCGACTTTGTTGTTGCAAGTTTTACGTGGCTGCTATGGGCTTAGCAAGAACCGTTCTTACCTACGCATCAAAACCACAACGATAGTTTGTCAAGTTAGTGTTGTTTTAACCTTCGCAAGGACCGGGCGTAGCCACACTCGGTTCAACTAAAGTGAGAGAGACAGACACCCGCCAGTCACCTTTAAGCAACGAGTGCTCGCAACGGTGAAACCAGTCTCGCGTAAGCGTACGCGTAATGTCGGTCCGGGCCGCTTCATCTCACAATACCGCTGAACCAAAGTATGACATGCTGGCAAGCAGTATGACTTATATCGCCCACAACTCACTTGTGTTCTACTCGTGCATAACATCAACGCATAAAACCAGGCTCGGATGCCACTGTTGGGGAACGTAGTAATTTCAAAAAAATTCTACGCACACGCAAGATCATGGTGATGCATAGCAACGAGAGGGGAGAGTGTTGTCCACGTACCCTCGTAGACCAAAAGCGGAAGCGTTTAACACAACGCGGTTGATGTAGTCGTACGTCTTCACGATCCGACCGATCAAGTACCGAACGCACGGCACCTCCGAGTTCAGCACACGTTTAGCTCGATGACGTCCCTCGAACTCCGATCCAGCCGAGTGTTGAGGGAGAGTTTCATCAGCACGACGGTGTGGTGACGATGATGATGTTCTACCGACGCAGGGCTTCGCCTAAGCTCCGCTACGATATTATCGAGGTGTAATATGGTGGAGGGGGCACCGCACACGGCTAAAAGATCGTTGATCAATTGTGTGTCTAGAGGTGCCCCCCCGCCCCCGTATATAAAGGTGCAAGGGGGAGGCCGCCGGCCTAGGAGGTAGAGGCGCGCCAGGAGGAGTCCTACTCCTACCGGGAGTAGGACTCCCCCCCTTTCCATGTTGGACTAGGAGTGGAAGGGGGAAGAGGTGGAGGGGAGGAAGGAAGGGGGGCGCCGCCCCCCTCTCCTTGTCCTATTCAGACTGGGGGGAAGGGGGGCGCGGCCCTGCCCTAGCCTCCTCTCCTCTCTTCCACCTAGGCCCAATAAGGCCCATTAAGTTACCGGGGGGTTCCGGTAACCTCCCGGTACTCCGGAAAAATCCCGATTTCACCCGGAACACTTCCGATGTCCAAACATAGGCTTCCAATATATCAATCTTTATGTCTCGACCATTTCGAGACTCCTCGTCATGTCCGTGATCACATCCGGGACTCCGAACAACCTTCGGTACATCAAAACATATAAACTCATAATATAACTATCATCATAACGTTAAGCGTGCGGACCCTACGGGTTCGAGAACTATGTAGACATGACCGAGACACCTCTCCGGTCAATAACCAAAAGCGGATCCTGGATGCTCATATTGGTTCCTACATATTCTACGAAGATCTTTATCGGTCAGACCGCATAACAACATACGTTGTTCCCTTTGTCATCGGTATGTTACTTGCCCGAGATTCGATCGTCGGTATCTCGATACCTAGTTCAATCTCGTTACCGGCAAGTCTCTTTACTCGTTCCGTAATACATCATCCCGTAACTAACTCATTAGTTACAATGCTTGCAAGGCTTATAGTGATGTGTATTACTGAGTGGGCCCAGAGATACCTCTCGGACAATCGGAGTGACAAATCCTAATCTCGAAATACGCCAACCCAACAAGTACCTTTGGAGACACCTGTAGAGCACCTTTATAATCACCCAGTTACGTTGTGACGTTTGGTAGCACACAAAGTGTTCCTCCGGTAAACGGGAGTTGCATAATCTCATAGTCATAGGAACATGTATAAGTCATGAAGAAAGCAATAGCAACATACTAAACGATCGAGTGCTAAGCTAACGGAATGGGTCAAGTCAATCACGTCATTCTCCTAATGAAGTGATCCCGTTAACCAAATGACAACTCATGTCTATGGCTAGGAAACATAACCATCTTTGATCAACGAGCTAGTCAAGTAGAGGCATACTAGTGACACTCTGTTTGTCTATGTATTCACACATGTATTATGTTTCCAGTTAATACAATTCTAGCATGAATAATAAACATTTATCATGATATAAGGAAATAAATAATACTTTATTATTGCCTCTAGGGCATATTTCCTTCATCCGGGATCCTTAAATCTGCAGCCAAACTCATCCTCTTGAATCTATATTCATACTCACAGTTTTGGTTTTGCAGATCATAGATTTGGGCTTGGAAGTGCTCGATTTTCTCGTGGAGCTTGAAGATGGCCTCCCCATTGTACTTGGCATCCAGCTTGTGGTTGTTGGTGAACTCCGTGATCATTATGTGATTGGAGTCAAGTCCACGCTCCACCATCTCCTGGCACTTGAAAACTTGTTGCTCCATTGCCTCGAGCCTTGTCTCCACGCTTCCGGTCCTCCTTGGTCCCTCAACGTCGCGGATGTGCAGCACCCCCTCATGCATCTTAATGGTTTGAGGGTGTTGCAGCACCTCCGCGAGGTAGGGGTTGATGACCTTCTCGAAGAACTTGTCCTTGGGGGCGCTTGGAGATATCATGGTGATCTAAATCTGTCAGAAAAACAGCTCGAAATAAAAACAGAGGATATTTGCGTGATATAGGAGTCGAAACCTTCGGGAGATTATATAATGAATTTTTACCGACCAAAATACGTATCATGCAAGAAAACGGAGTCCGGAGAACACACGAGGTGCCCACGAGGCAAGGGGGCGCGCCCAGGGGGTAGGGCGCGCCCTCCACCATCGTGGAGGCCTCGTGTCCTTCCCGGACTGCTCCTTATTTTTCTATTTTTTAAATATTCCAAAACGGAGAAAAATTGCCATTAGAGCTGTTTTGGAGTCGGTTTACTTACCGTACCACATACCTATTCCTTTTTGGAGTCTGAAACGTTTTGGAAAATGTCCCTTATGTATTCCTCCGGGGTTACTGTTTCAATAACATTGGTTTCAACATTTATAGGGTTACCTGAGATATAATGTTTGATTCTTTGACCATTCACCACCTTCGGATTTGTGCCTTCGAAGTTGTTAATTTTTATGGCACCAGAACGATAGACCTCCTCGATAACGTAAGGGCCTTCCCATTTAGAGAGAAGTTTTCCTACAAAAAATCTTAAATGAGAGTTGTATAATAATACATAATCACCTACATTAAAATCACGCTTTTGTATTCTTTTGTCATGCCATCTTTTAACTTTTTCCTTAAACAGTTTGGCATTCTCATAGGCTTGGGTTCTCCATTCATCAAGTGATCTAATGTCAAATAACCTCTTCTCACCGGCAAGTTTGAAATCATAGTTGAGCTCTTTAATAGCCCAATATGCCTTATGTTCTAGTTCGAGAGGTAAGTGACATGCTTTTCCATAAACCATTTTATACGGAGATATACCCATAGGATTTTTATATGCAGTTATATAGGCCCATAATGCATCATCAAGTTTCTTGGACCAATTCTTTCTAGATCTATTAACAGTCTTTTGCAAAATTAATTTGAGTTCTCTATTACTCAATTCTACTTGACCACTAGACTGTGGGTGATATGGAGATGCAATTCTATGATTAACATCATACTTAGCAAGCATTTTTTGAAAAGCACCATGAATAAAATGTGAACCACCATCAGTCATTAAATATCTAGGGACTCCAAACCTCGGAAAAATAACTTCTTTAAACATCTTAATAGAGGTGTTATGATCAGCACTACTAGTTGGAATAGCTTCTACCCACTTAGTAACATAATCAACAGCAACTAGAATATGTGTATACCCATTAGAGGCAGGAAACGGTCCCATATAATCAAAGCCCCAAACATCAAATGGTTCAATAGGAAGTGAATAATTCATAGGCATTTCTTGACATCTACTAATATTACCAATTCTTTGACATTCATCACAAGATAAGACGAACTTACGGGCATCCTTGAAGAGAGTAGGCCAATAAAAACCAGATTGCAATACCTTATGTGCAGTTCTATCTCCAGCGTGGTGTCCTCCATAAGCCTCGGAGTGACACTTGCGTAGGATCTGTTCCTGTTCATGCTCAGGTACACAACGTCTAATGACACCATCTACTCCTTCTTTATAAAGATATGGGTCATCCCAAAAGTAATGCCTCAAATCATAGAAAAACTTTTTCTTTTGCTGGTATGTGAAACTAGGTGGTATAAATTTAGCAACAATGTAATTAGCATAATCAGCATACCATGGAGCAGTACGAGAAGCATTTATGACATTTCATTTTTCATCAGGAAAGCTATCATCAATTGGTAGTGGGTCATCAAGAACATTTTCTAACCTAGACAAGTTGTCTGCAACGGGGTTCTCAGCTCCCTTTCTATCAATAATATGCAAATCAAATTCTTGTAGCAAGAGAACCCATCTAATAAGTCTAGGTTTAGCATCTTTCTTTTCCATAAGATATTTAATAGTAGCATGATCCGTGTGAATAGTTACTTTATAATCAACAATATAAGGTCTGAACTTATCATAAGCAAATACAACTGCTAGGAATTCTTTTTCAGTAGTAGCATAATTTCTCTAAGCACTGTCTAGAGTTTTACTAGCATATTGAATAACATTTAATTTCTTGTCAACTCTTTGTCCTAGAACGGCACCTACAGCATAATCACTAGCATCACACATAATTTCAAAGGGTAAGTTCCAATCAGGTGGCTGAACAATAGGTGCAGAGATTAATGCTTTCTTAAGTATTTCAAATGCTTCTACACAATCATCATCAAAGACAAATGGTATATCTTTTTGTAAAAGATTAGTCAGAGGCCGAGAGATTTTTGAGAAGTCCTTAATGAACCTCCTGTAAAAACCGGCATGAGCAAGGAAACTTCTTATACCTTTGATGTCCTTGGGACACGGCATCTTTTCAATAGCATCAACTTTAGCTTTATCCACTTCAATACCTCTTTCAGAAATTTTATGCCCCAAGACAATACCTTCATTAACCATAAAGTGGCACTTTTCCCAATTCAAGACAAGATTAGTTTCTTCACATCTCTGCAAAACTCGATCAAGGTTGCTCAAGCAATCATCAAAATAGGATCCATAAACGGAAAAATCGTCCATGAAAAGCTCACAAATCTTTTCACAAAAGTCAGATAATATAGCCATCATGCATCTTTGAAAGGTAGCAGGTGCATTACATAAACCAAAAGGCATACGTCTATAAGCAAAAGTACCGAAAGGGCAAGTAAAAGTGGTCTTAGCTTGATCATCAGCTGACATAGGTATTTGAGAGAAACCAGAATAACCATCTAGAAAGTAGAAATGTGTATGTTTGGATAATCTTTCTAGCATTTGATCAATAAAAGGTAAGGGGTAATGATCTTTTTTAGTAGCTTTATTTAATTTGGGGAAATCAATTACCATCCTATAACCTGTAATAATTCTTTGCGGAATCAATTCATCTTTATCATTAGGAACGACAGTAATACCTCCTTTCTTAGGGACACAATGGACAGGACTTACCCACTGACTATCAGTAGCGGGATAGATTATACCTGCCTCAAGGAGCTTTAATATTTCCTTTCTTACCACTTCTTTCATCTTAGGATTCAGCCGTCGTTGGTGATCAATAACTGGTTTGGCATCTTTCTCCAAATTTATTTTGTGTTGGCATAGAGTGGGACTAATGCCCTTAAGATCATCCAGAGTATATCCAATAGCAGCACGGTGCTTCTTTAGAGTTTTCAATAATTTTTCTTCCTCCTTATCTGAAAGGTTAGCACTAATAATAACAGGATATATCTTCTTTTCATCAAGATAAGCATATTTAAGAGTATCAGGCAATGGTTTAAGCTCAAACACGGGATCACCCTTGGGTGGAGGAGGATCCCCTAGGATCTCAACAGGCAAGTTGTGTTTCAGAATAGGTCCCTGTTTAAATAACACTTCATCTATTTCCCTTCTTTCATTCATAAACATATCATTTTCATGGTCTAGCAAATATTGTTCTAAAGGATCACTAGGAGGTACGACAATAGAAGCAAGACCAATAATTTCATCTTTACTAGGCAATTCCTCTTCACGGTGTTGTCTACGAAATTTAGAGAAATTAAACTCATGAGACATATCGCCCAAACCAATAGTAACAACATCCTTTTCGCAGTCTATCTTAGCATTAACAGTGTTCAAGAAGGGTCTACCAAATATAATGGGACAAAAGCTATCTTGTGGGGAACCAAGAACAAGAAAATCAGTAGGATATTTAGTTTTTCCCACACAAGACTTCAACATATCTAACAATTCCAATTGGTGATATAGTATCTCTATTGGCAAGCTTAATGGTAACATCGATTTCTTCTAACTCAGCGGGTGCAATATCATGCATAATTTCTTTGTATAAGTCAATAGGTATTGCACTAGCACTAGCACCCATATCACACAAGACATGATAACAATGATCTCCTATTTTAACAGAAATAACAGGCATGCCTACCACAGGTCTATGTTTATCTTTAGCACTAGGTTTAGCAATTCTAGCAGTCTCATCACAGAAATAAATAACATGCCCATCAATATTATCAGCCAAGAGATCTTTAACTATAGTAATATTAGGTTCAACTTTAACTTGCTCAGGAGATGTATAGGTTCTAATATTGCTTTTATGAACCACATTTGAAGCTTTAGCATGATCTTTTATCCTAACAGGAAAAGGTGGTTTCTCAACATAAGCAGTAGGAACAATAGGATCATTATAAGTGATGGTCTTTTCTTCAACTTTAATAGGTTCGACTACTTTTACTTCTATGGGAGGATGATATTTAAACCACTTCTCCTTAGGGAGATCAACGTGAGTAGCAAAAGATTCACAGAAAGAAGCTACTATTTCAGAGTCAAGTCCATATTTAGTGCTAAATTTACGGAAAACATCGGTATCCATAAAAGATTTAACACAATCAAACTTAGGTGTTATACCTGACTCCTTACCTTCATCGAGGTCCCAATCTTCAGAGTTGCATTTAATTCTTTCCAATAAATCCCATTTGAATTCAATAGTCTTCATCATAAAAGAACCAGTACAAGAAGTATCGAGCATGGTGCGATTCTTGTCAGAAAGCCGAGCATAAAAATTTTGAATAATCATTTCTCTTGAGAGCTCATGATTGGGGCATGAATATAACATTGACTTAAGCCTCCCCCAAGCTTGAGCGATGCTTTCTCCTTCGCAAGGCCAAAAATTATATATATAATTACGATCACGATGAACAAGATGCATAGGATAAAACTTCTGATGAAATTCCAATTTCAATCGCTTGTAGTCCCATGATCCCAGATCATCACATAGCCTATACCATGTCAATGCATCTCCCTTCAAAGATAAAGGGAAGACCTTCTTCTTGATAACATCATCGGGCATACCTGCAAGCTTAAATAATCCACAAACTTCATCCACATAGATTAGGTGTAAATCGGGATGCAATGTTCCATCTCCTGCAAAAGGATTAGCTAGCAGTTTCTCTATCATACTCGAAGGAATTTCAAAGTAAACATTTTCATTTTCAGTAGGTTCAGTAGGTTGAGGAGCAACTCTTTGCTCTACTGGTCGGGGTGAAGATACCCCGAACAAGCCCCTCAGAGGATTACTTTCCATAGTAACAAGTGACAGTAAATTTCAGCACACTATATAAATTTTTCCTTACCAAAGGCGCTTCACTCCCCGGCAACGGCACCAGAAAAGAGTCTTGATGACCCATAAGTATAGGGGATCTATCGTAGTCCTTTCGATAAGTAAGAGTGTCGAACCCAACGAGGAGCAGAAGGAAATGATAAGAAGTTTTCAGCAAGGTATTCTTTGCAAGCACTGAAATTATAGGTAACAGATAGTTTTGTGATAAGATAATTTGTAACGAGCAACAAGTAACAAAAGTAAATAAAGTGCAGCAAGGTGGCCCAATCCTTTTTATAGCAAAGGACAAGCCTGGACAAACTCTTATATAGAGAAAAGCGCTCCCGAGGACACATGGGAATTATCGTCAAGCTAGTTTTCATCATGTTCATATGATTCGCGTTCGGTACTTTGATATTTTGATATGTGGGTGGACCGGTGCTTGGGTGCTATCCTTACTTGTACAAGCATTCCACTTATGATTAACTCCTATTGCAAGCATCCACAACTACAAAAGAAGTATTAAGGTAAACCTAACCATAGCATGAAACATATGGATCCAAATCAGCCCCTTACGAAGCAACGCATAAACTAGGGTTTAAGCTTCTGTCACTCTAGCAACCCATCATCTACTTATTACTTCCCAATGCCTTCCTCTAGGCCCAAATAATGGTGAAGTGTCATGTAGTCGACGTTCACATGACACCACTAGAGGAGAGACAACATACATCTCATCAAAATATCGAACGAATACCAAATTCACATGACTACTAATAGCAAGACTTCTCCCATGTCCTCAGGAACAAACGTAGCTACTCACAAAGCATATTCATGTTCATAATCAGAGGAGTATTAATATGCATAAAGGATCTGAACATATGACCTTCCACCAAATAAACCAACTAGCATCAACTACAAGGAGTAATCAACACTACTAGCAACCTACAGGTACCAATCTCAGACTTAGAGACAAGAATTGGATACAAGAGATGAACTAGGGTTTGGGAGGAGATGGTGCTGGTGAAGATGTTGATGGAGATTGGCCCCCTCCCGATGAGAGGAGCGTTGGTGATGACGATGGCGATGATTTCCCCCTCCCGGAGGGAAGTGTCCCCGGCAGAACAGCTCCGCCGGAGCCCTAGATTGGTTCCGCCAAGGTTCGGCCTCGTGGCGGCGGAGTCTCGTCTCGAAAGCTTGCTTATGATTTTTTTCTCGGACGAAAGACTTCATATAGCAGAAGATGGGCACCGGAGGGCCACCAGGGGGCCCACGAGGCAGGGGCGCGCGCCCGGGGGTAGGGCGCGCCCCCCACCCTCGTGCCCAGGGTGTGGGTCCCCTCTGGTATTTTCTTCGCTCAGTATTTTTTATTATTTCCAAAAAGAACTTCCGTGGAGTTTCAAGACTTTTGGAGTTGTGCAGAATAGGTCTCTAATATTTGCTCCTTTTCCAGCCCAGAATTCCAGCTGTCGGCATTCTCCCTCTTTATGTAAACCTTGTAAAATAAGAGAGAATAGGTATAAGTATTGTAACATAATGTGTAATAATAGCCCATAATGCAATAAATATCAATATAAAAGCATGCTGCAAAATGAACGTATCATGTACCTCCTACTGGGTTGATACCTTGGTTCTCAAACTGAGGGAAATACTTATCTCTACTTTGCTGCATCACCCTTTCCTCTTCAAGGGAAAACCAATGCAAGCTCAAGAAGTAGCATTGTTATTCGTGCTCTGTGTCGATAGTTTACTTGATCATTTTATTATGTTGTCTTTATCATGTGTATCTGTGTTCATCTTTCTCATTACCATCAGCTATATACTTCCGTTATCATCTTGTATTTCAGTTTCACTTGTGTAATCATTCTGTGGCATTATAATTCGCATCAACTATGTTATGCTTCATTCTGCTACATCTAGTTGCATGTTGCATCACTCTCATTGTAGTTAAACCAGTGATCCATCAAGCTCGTACTATTGTCAATGCTTTCATCGATGAATATGCTTCTGACGACGAAGATTGATTCAGACTATTTCCTTCGATACTTTGTTTCGCTGCTGTGATTGGGTTTGGTTTCAAAGCTTTCGTAAGAAAATTTGAATCTCCCATTCACCCCCTCTGGTCGATATACTCTCGGTCCTAACAGATTGTGATGAACACGAGGAGTACTGATGGTGTTCTGGAGCATCTCTACCACCTAGGATCGGTTTAGTGCTCTTTACCCTTTTGGTTTCTTGATGCCAAAGGGGGAGAGAGCTTAGGAATTTGCCGAGTCACGAGTGTGTCTTCTTTGTTGTTTCTTTGATTCTCTGGTGAACTATTTCTCATTTGATTTGCTTTAGGTGTGGTTGTGAGACTTTTAGTACCTATCATATGGTGTGAGACATGTGCTACCCTATCTTTATCTTTATGTCAAGTACCTTGTTAGTTTGTGAGATATTATCTATCTTGTGCCCTTATCATTATGCTCACATGCTATGACTTGCATCCATACTCGTCTCTCATATTATGTTGTTGCAAGTGTTTCCTTGTCTATAAAATATAGGGGAGTGTTGATCCTAGTGTGTGTGTGTTTTGCATTCCAAATGCATACTTAAATAGTGCACACATGTAGGGGGAGCCCGTCTATATTTTTTAGATGTTGGGTTTGCATATTATCTCGTTTTATATTTGTGCAAATCCCGTGTTGTCATCAGTCCACCAAAAAGGGGGAGATTGTTACGGCATATTTCTCCCTTAGTGGTTTTGGTGATTGATGACAATACTTTTGCAGACTAATCATGTGCATTGAGCATCTCAGAGAATATATCATATGGCACAAGATGATTCGTGCCCCTTGGAGATATATAGCGAAGACGGTTGTTTTTCTTGCATTTCATTTTTGGTGGATTTGAGTCGTAGGATCACCGTACTATTAAGAGGGGGTCCACTTCGGAAAGGCTTGGTTGGAATCAACATGTACACAATCTTTTTGCACCCACTTTCCTTCCCGACACTAGAGGTTTTCCTATCTGATGCTTGGGCTTACTTGAGGCATATAAGCGGTAGTACCGCTCTAGTGGTACTGCCGCGGTTCAGTGCTACTAGCACTTCTGCTCTGTAAAAGAGCGGTAGTTGGGCGGTAGTACTGCTCCTGCGGTACTGCGGCTCTGACTAGTACCCCACTACCGCATATCTACTTAGCATCTGACCGTACAGCGGAAGTACCGCTCCTGTGGTACTACCGTCGTTTCTCTACCGCTTGGAGTACCACTTATTTTATGCCCTCTGTATTGCTCTCTCATTCGAGCGGAAGTAGAGCGGCAGTATCTAGCGGTAGTACCGCTCTGTGCGGCACTACTGCACTGTCCTTCTCTACTACTGCAGTTTCACCTGCTCGCTCAACACTACGCGGTAGTACCGCTGGTGGGAGTAGTAGTACCGCTCCGGCAGCATTACCACCTCTCTGACTTGTTCAGTTGCACGTGCAGGCCGGAACTTCCATTCCAGCGGAAGTGCCGCTCGCCCGAGCGGTACTACCGATTATGCAAGGGTTGGGAGTGCATAACGGTTGGATCTTCCCCCCACTATATAAGTGAGTCTTCTTCCCCAAGTGTACTCACCTCTTTTGGTCCAAAAATTTCCATTTCCGCCCGATCTCTCTCCCTAGCCAACAACTCTTGTTGATTTTCTAGGGTTTGCTTGAGAGGGCCCCGATCCATACTTCCACCAAGAGATACTTGATCCTCCCCACTAATCCCTAGCGGATCTTGTTACTCTTGGGTGTTTGAGCACCCTAGATGGAAGAGGTCACCTCAGAGCCACAATCCATTGTGGTGAAGCTTCGTGGTGGTGTTGGTAGCCTCCAATTCGGTTGTGGAGATAGCCCCAACCTTGTTTGTAAAGGTTCGGTCGCCGCCTTCAAGGGTACCACTAGTGGAATCACGACATCTTGCATTGTGCAAGGGCGTGAGGAGAATACGGTGGCCCTAGTGGCTTCTTGGGGAGCATTGTGCCTCCACACCGCTCCAACAGAGATGTACTTCCCTTCAAAGGGAAGGAACTTCGGTAACACATCCTCCTTCACCAGCTCCACTTGTGGTGACTTCTTACCTTTACTTTGTGCAAGCTTTACTTGTGTTGTATCCTTGCTTGCTTGTGTTGTTGTTGTTGCTAGCATCATATAGGTTGCTCACCTAGTTGCATATCTAGACAACCTATTTGTTGCTAAACCTAATTTGTTAAGAAAAGCTAAAAATTGCTAGTTTCCTATTCACCCCCCCTCTAGTCAACCATATCAATCATTTCACCAACATTATTCTTGAATCCTCTGTGTCTCAAGCAAGTTGCAATCTCTCCTTCTAGAGATCTATGGTTCCAAAAGTCCGGGCCTTCTCGAGCTCCGAGTTGACACACACCTCTTGCTTATCCAAGCTATCTTCTCCTCTCAATTTGCAACCTGTTGTTTACCCTTTCCCGATCCCAATCCATCCTCTCTTTTTGCGCATCCAACATGAGCTTGTACCTCTCCTCTTTCTTCTCCTACCCCATGGAAAAAATGCCCATCAATGTGGCGAACATTTTACTTGTTGCAGCGTCACGGGTGGTCCTCCCCCTTTTCCACTTGTTTCCCATCCCTTGGCAGTTCTACATTGGCATGGTGGCTCATCCATCCTCCCCTACCACTTCTTCCTCTTCGTCATCCAATCCAGTGGATTGTTGGGAGCTTGAGCCATCATTTTTCTTCGACCTCCTGTAGTTGCTCTTGAGGTCATCCACAAGATGTTGCCACTTTGGTTTGCCATTCAATTTCATCCAACAATGGCTTAAAATGAATGGCTTCTTCTCGGTTTGTTGGTACAAAGTGGCCGCCAACGCATCTATAATTCAAGAATTACCCATGAGAATGCAACAAACAAGAGTGATGATGCAATTGATGACAAAACGAAGCAATTCAACTTATGTGACTATTGACTCCAACCCCACTTTGATTTTGACCAACCACCGAAGCATAGTGGCCGATAAACTTGGCTTCGGCTCCACATATTCCTTGTGTTCATGGTAGTGCTTGTGGATCTTTTACCAATGCTTGTTGCCCTTTTGCTCCGTGCCACATAGGGTCCATGTTTATGGACAACCAAGATTCAACCAACAAAGCATCCTCGTAGGTTGAGAATGTTAGACATCTTGCCGTCTTATCTTTGCCTTTTTTTGGTAGGCCTGATGTTCCTCAACATCATGCGTAGGACAACTGGGACCCCCCAAGACATATTTCATAGACTCTTAACCCTCATTGATCATGTTCGTCATGAAATTGTCCGAAAATGATCACGATCCCAAATAAACTAATGGCATATGTATCAAGTTGGTCCAATGGCATAGCGAAAAACGAAAGAAGCAACACAAAATGGAGGAAAAAATGTATTGTGTCTTGCTGCGACATTTTGTCAAACTGGATCTGGGCAGACCGGGCGTCGAAGCTGCCCGTGCTTGTCTGTGCCCACTAGATCTGCGGCGAGTCACGCACCTTCTCCAGACCCTCCGGCTACGTCCAGCCGTCCAGAATCCCTCCCCATTTGGACGACGGATCATTGTCGGATGAGGGAGGGAGAGGGGGAGGGGCTTCCTTGTCTGTAGCAGGGCGGACGCGTGCGGGGCCAACAGTCACAATGAAGGGGACACATCCACATCGATGTTGACCACCTCCTCGGCCGCAACTTTCTTTGCCGTCGCTTCCTCCGGACGACGTTCTTCGCAGTGCAATTCACCATCATGGACGGGATCCCTACGGACTGTGCCAAGGTATTATTCATGTTGTCCTTTGAAAGATGAGGTACCCGACGACTATATTTAAATATAACGGTAGACGATGGTGGTGGTGTGGATGGAGGAGCAAGGTTGGAGGACCGCGTCCATGGGACCATGGCTCCATCTGCCACGAAGTAGCCAACTATCTGAATCATCGGATCTTCCACGGCTAGACTTTTTCCCCTCCACCATCCTGCACGGTACCTTTGCCTCTTTCTCCTCCGGTCCCTTCTATCTTCTCCCACGCTGCTCTGATCTCCGACCTCCTGCCCCGAGCTCCAATCCGACCGATCCAATGGCGCTCTAAATCCTCTCCTACACTCCACCACCACCTAGATCCGGCCGCCCCGAGGCGGCGGAGCTCCGGAGAGCTCGATGAGCAGCCAGGGGTTCGGCCCCGGGAGCCCCAAGTCCTTCCGCTACCCTAGAGCCGACTATGATCTCGAGTCCGGGATCCCCCGCAAGGGCCGCAAGCCCAAGGCCTCGCATCTCGACGCCCCCGCCCCCCTCAGCTCGGCGCTGATGAGGATCCGCTTCTTCTACGAGGCGCACCCCGTCGCGGTCGCCCTCATCCTGCTGTCCTTCGGGCTGAGCGTCCTGATCCTCCTGTCCGTGTACGAGACCCGGTTCAGGACGATGAGGAGCGGTGGCAATGAGGTCGGGGCGCACCCGCTTCCGGGCCTTCGCAACCTCGTCATGGTGGCCGGCCATTCGATATACACCAGCGCGAGCTGCGGGAAGACCGACCGCGAGGATTCGTGGTTCTTGGAGCCGTACCAGAAGCACCCCGGCCAGGCGGCCACCTTCTTGGCGCACATCAAGGAGGGGGTGGAGATCGCGGCGAGGGATCAGGGCTCGCTCCTCTTGTTTAGCGGTGGGGAGACGAGGAAAGATGCAGGGCCGAGGAGCGAGGCGCAGAGCTACTGGGCTATTGCAGAGTCGGAAGGCTGGTTTGGTGAGTTTCAGGTTACATCAACATTCCTTCTTTCGTGCTTTAGTAAGATTATTATTATTGGCACAATGGGGTTCGGAAATCTGGTGCTGATTAGTCTTTTTGGAGGTTGTTAGTCATATGTATCCTGAACTTACGAAAACAAGGCCTAGATGCACAATCACTTCTGAGTTCTGACTACTACATACGCACTCAGTTGCTCTGATGAAAATGCAAAGCGAACAACATGCTTGTTATGCATGATCATAGATTTAGGAATTACTAGTGTGGTGGAAGTAAATAGTTAAAATGGTTCTAAACGACCTAATTGATAGAAAGCTGTTTCCTATTTGTACATGGCATTGAAAAATGGCTGATGAGTTCCAAATCGGGAAATATAATGCAGTTCATAACCATCTCTTTAACATGGATAGTCAGAATGTTGGATCAAAAGGGTTCATGCTTCCTGTAGCTTATAGTGCTTCATTTCTCATCTCAGTGCAGTATTATCACCATTGTCTATGTATCCACTTTGAGTTGTTAGTTATTTTGCCGACCATATGTAATGAGCTGCTCACTGTTTGTATGCATGCACAGGAAATGATGATAGTGTAAGGAGCCGGGCACTGACCGAGGAGCATGCACGAGATAGTTTTGAAAATCTCCTATTTAGCGTTTGCCGTTTCAGAGAACTCACCGGAACATACCCACAGAATATAACTGTAAGTTTTTTTCCCTTTCATCGAGACTTTCTGCTGAAACCTTATTTCACATATTTTTTCCGAAAAGGAGGGAGTACCCCCGGCCTCCGCATCAGATGATGGACACAGCCAACTATACTAAATAAAGAGTGCAAAACATCCATATAAGCATAAGAAATAGAACTAGGCCTAACTACAATCAGTCAGCCATGGGATTACATGCCTCAGAACACAAATGCTATCACTAGTACGCCACCCGAACCAGTTGAATGTATCCTGTGCTACTGTCTCCCAACGGTTGCACCCAAATCATAGGCACCTGATCCTCCGCACGAAGAAGAGAGCTAGGGATGTAAGTGGCAAATAAATGGCGTCCACAATCCCGTTTAGTTAGTTTTTGCTAGCTTGATAGTTCATTTTCCTCAAACAAACAAAAAACCTTTTTGAACTATCATATCATAAGTGGACTTTAAACGGGATTAAACGGGACCCGGTTGACATCCCTAAAGAGAGCAGCACATATGGATCCATCCTGTAGCATGGAAAATAACTTGCAAAATATTTGGAGTTATTGTTCTGTTAAACACACAATCATTTCGGCAATTCCAATTGCCCATAATTTATCTGCACTTTCAATTAACTCATGAACATCTGATATTTTGCTAATCTGCAACTCTGAACATTTTGTTGCTTAGGTCGTAAGCTATGATTTTAAGGAGGAAAGGTTTGCACAACTGCACAGGTCTGCACTCGGGTTCCCAGAAGAAAGGTTCTTCTTCTCAGGTACCCCAGCTACAGCTACAGCAAAGGAGGCAGCTCTGAAAGGCGAAGCCTCTGTCAGGTCTCAGTTCCAAGAAGATCCATATGGATGTGTTGGTTCTCTTCGTGTAAAGAGGCTCAAGAGAGACCCGTTTCACCGGACCATTCCATACCCCAATGGCTGCCCTGAATTGAAGGGTCTATTCTCCTATTGCGGTATGGTGCCATACTCTGGGAACCTTCCTTGGACTCAGTAGCGGAGAAGGGCATGATGTTTGGATCAAACTTCCACTGTTCACAGTAAAATCCCAGCATTCTTGTTTCGCCCCTTTTTCTAAGCTGACAGAATAGATACCCCCATTCCTGTCTTCTGTGCGAGGGAGAAGAGAATTTCTAAGCTACACTAGTTAGATTGTTTTCGTCACGGAAGCTTGCCACATGCTCCATATATACAGATTTTCTTTTTCTCACTTCTCCCGGGTCTCCACTGAAAACTGTGAATTTGTTAGTAGCAGTGGAAGCAAGTGAACTTATAATTTATAATTCCAGCTTGAACTGCACCAGTAAAAACTGGAAACCTTATGAACATGTACCGTGTAATATCCTGGTATTCTTCCATTGTGAAAAAAGGCTGTTTTCGTTTTCGAGGCAGGAGCTTGGGGAATATGTTAATGGTCTATATGTGCTGGCTACTTTGCCATTTTACTGGCTCTGCCATGTTAATGGTCTATCTGTGTCCATGGTTGTATACTAACTACTAGTATGATCATGTTTCAGACATTGATGCAAGGCCCGTTTGTGTCGATTATAATTCAAGACTAGTTCATAATAAAATCAAAATTTCCTGTTTTTAAATGCATGACCTGTAGACATGGGCACTTTTTAAGACGCAACTTTGAATGTTATTTATTACGTCAAAATGTTAGTATTCTTCTTATGAAACATTTTTCGTGGAAAAACACTTAATTTTATATTTTTATTTGAACAATCTGACGAGTTACGAGTGTTATTTTATAATCCATAGTCAAATCAAAGTTAGAGAAGTTTAAGTCAGGTGTCTAGAAGGGAGGTAGGAGTATACTTTAGGATCAAAGGATCAAAGTTGCCTGATTTACTTCACTTAATTGAAGATTGTCGCAGCATTGTGGGAACTATCAAGTCATGTCCAACTATTTGGTCCGAGGTAGCCGTGGCGTGTAGAAGGAATAGAGAGGGATTGGCACATTGAATGATTGTATTGCTTGAGCCTATATATATATATATATATATATATAGGAGATGTACCTGGAGTACAAGACAAGGTAGAATAAATCCTGCACTATCTTATCTTTCCTAACTAATCACGATACTCAACATCCCCGCAGTCATAACGGCAGCGACGCCAGACGGTGAGACTGGAGAACAATTCAACGAGGTTGCTGAAGCAAGGCGGCAGTCCTTTGTGCCGGTGTCGATGTAGCCGAGAGTGTAGGGCGGTGTAGTCGTGGTCAAGGTAGCCGTGTGAAGGACTCCATGGTCGATGTCGAGTCAGGGTGGCCGGTGTCGAGGTAGTCACCGTGGAGTCGCGGGCGCAAGGAGGCGTCGTGTTTGTCATGGGCACAGTGGTGTTGGCGAAGAGGAGCAGCGGCGGCGGCTAGGTTAGGAGCGCGGCGACGGTGCTTGAAGTAGGGAAGGAAGAACCCATCAGCGTGACGAAGACCGACGCGGACGATGGCGTCCCCGCGCCTAGGGAGGCGACGCATGCCACACAAAAGTCCACGCGCGTGGACGGCGAAGTGGACCGCGTGCCGTGGCGCTACAGCCTGAAGGGCAACGCAACAGCAACGCGCGGGTCGGGGCGACAACGGAGAAAACTCTCAGGGCGGCAGCGGGGACCGCGTGCCACGCTCGCTACGACCCGAAGGGGCGACGCAGCGGCATCGCGAGGGTCGGTGCAATGGCGGGGACGGCCTGGAACGGCAGCATGGACTGCGTGCCACGACGCTATGGCCCGAAGGGGCGACACAACAGCAGCGCGCGGGTTGGTGCAACCGCAGGGACGACCTCAAGGCGGCGGTGGACCGCGGGCCGCGGCAATACGGCCCGAAGGGGCAACACAGCGGTAGCGTGCGGGTCGGTGTAACCGCGGGAACGACCTCGGGGCAGCGGCGTGAACCGCGTGCCGCAGCTCTACGACCCGAAAGGGTGACGCAGCGGCGGCACGGGTTGGTTCAGCCGCGGAAAGAACCATGGGGCGACGATGCTGTGGCCGGACGGGGCGACGCAGCAGCAACCTGTTGCTCGAACGGTGAAGGGGTGCGTTGTACTCGACGATAGGGCGGCGACAACTGGCGCACAACGACGGGCGGGCAGACTCGCGGACGACGACCATGACGGGTCGCCGGGTCGGAGAAGAGTCCGGGTTATCATGTCGGTGTCATTGTAGAGGCGCGAGGGGGGGGGGGTCGACAGCGGCGACGAGCGACGCAAACCAATCTTATATTGAAAACCAAAAAGAAACGCCGATCAAGACGACCGACATGAGAGAAAAATCCAGATCAAAGGATCAGGAAAAGGATTCTCTAGGGCAGCCGATCAACATGACCGGAGGACCAACCCTAGGTACGGTGGCGAGGCTCCAGAGATCAACCGATGGGGCGGGGCGGTGCGAGCTAGGGTTGTGGATTGAGGTTAGGCTGATATGTTGGGAAAGTAGTAGAAAACAAAAAAAATCCATGCCTACGATCACCCAAGATCAATATAAAGATGCACAAAGGGTTGGGATCATGATCATTACCGTCACCGGGTTACAGCGGAAGAAGAACATGTCGGTGTAGATCGTATTTGAAGTCCCTCGAACCGTCCACGAACGATCCCTCGAATTGAAGACCAAAAGTACGGTCTCTCTACTTGGTTGCAAGCGTGCAGCCTTCACGATCCGGCAGTGCTTCGCCATCTAGAACGAATCATCGCCGGAGTATTAGAGGGAGAAGATTAAAACCACACTGGACTTCTAATTATGAGGACAAAAGGATTAGACTGGCTCTAATTAGTCAACTAGGACCAACTAGAACTAGAAGAACTAGAGGAGGCTCCAAAACTTGTATATTCAAGAGAGCAAAAACCCCTAGTATATATAGGTTAGAGGAGGAGGATGAAGGAAATATGCCCTAGAGGCAATAATAAAGTTGTTATTTATATTTCCTTATACTAGCAATGTGCCCGTGCGTTGCAACGGATCCAAAGTAGAATAGTACTTGTTCACAAACTTGAAAGAAAACACTCTTGTTTTGATATACATATAGCACTAAAATTATATTACGCTTCACTCACAATATATTTCTCAGGCTGTTTCGATAAGGTGAGGGAGGGATATGGTTGCTTTCAAGATAATAAGTTTTTTTTTTGCAAATTGGAGCAGAGATGTGAGCTATTGTTGCAAAAATGCCACAACTTACCTCACAGCCGTTAGATGCAGATCTAATGGTCAGAAATGACGGATGGTAGACACACCATCATCACCAACCGAGTCTTTTATAGGAGTAGAGATCATGATAAATGTTTATTATTCATGCTAGAATTGTATTAACCGGAAACTTGATACATGTGTGGATACATAGACAAAACACAGTGTCCCTAGTAAGCCTCTACTAGACTAGCTCGTTAATCAAAGATGGTTAAATTTCCTAACCATAGACATGTGTTGTCATTTGATGAACGGGATCACGTCATTAGGAGAATGATGTGATGGACAAGACCCATCTGTTAGCTTAGCATAATGATCATTAAGTTTTATTGCTATTGCTTTCTTCATGACTTATACATATTCCTTTGACTATGAGATTATGCAACTCCCGAATACCGGAGGAACACACTTTGTGTGCTATCAAACGTCACAACGTAACTGGGTGATTATAAAGATGCTCTATAGGTGTCTCCAAAAGTGTTTGTTGAGCTGGCATAGATCGAGATTAGGATTTGTCACTTCGAGTATCGCAGAGGTATCTCTGGGCCCTCTCGGTAATGCACATCACTATAAGCCTTGCAAGCAATGTGACTAATGAGTTTATCGCAGGATGATGCATTACGGAACGAGTAAAGAGACTTGTTGGTAACGATATTGAACTAGGTATGATGATACCGACGATCGAATCTCGGACAAGTAACATACCGATGACAAAGGGAATGACGTATGTTGTTATGCGTTTGACCGATAAAGATCTTCGTAGAATATGTAGGAACCAATATGAGCATCCAGGTTCTGCTATTGGTTATCGACCGGAGATGTGTCTCAGTCATGTCTACATAGTTCTCGAACCCGTAGGGTCCGCACGCTTAAGGTTCGATGACGATTAGTATTATGAGTTATGTGTTTTGGTGACCGAAGTTTGTTCGGAGTCCCGGATGAGATCACAGACATGATGAGGAGTCTCGAAATGGTCGAGAGGTAAAGATTCATATATTGGAAGGTTATATTCGGACATCGGAGTGGTTCCGAGTGATTCGGATATTTTACCGGAGTACCAAGGGGTTACCGGAACCCCCCAGGGGAAATATTGGGCCTTAGTGGAGAGAGCGGAGGGCCGCAAGGGGTTGCCCCCCATGGCAGTCCGAATTGGACTAGGGGAAGGGTGAGGGAGTCCTGGACTAAGGGGTCCTCGGGCGTCCGGCCTGTTGGACATGGGCCGGACTAATGGGCTGTGAAGATACAAGACCGAAGACTCTACCCGTGTCCGGATGGGACTCTCCTTGGCGTGGAAGGCAAGCTTGGCGTCCAAATATGAAGATTCCTTTCTCTGTAACCGACTTTGTACAACCCTAGTCCCCTCCGGTGTCTATATAAACCGGAGGGCTTAGTTCGAAGAATAATCATAGTTATACGGGCTAGACTTCCAGGGTTTTAGCCATTATGATCTCGTGGTAAATCAACTCTTGTAATACTCATATTCATCAAGATCAATCAAGAAGGAAGTAGGGTATTGCCTCCATAGAGAGGGCCCGAACCTGGGTAAATATTGTGTCCCCCGTCTCCTGTTACCATCGACCTTAGACGCACAGTTCGGGACCCCCTACCTGAGATCCGCCGGTTTTGACACCAACATTGGTGCTTTCATTGAGAGTTCCACTGTGCCGTCCTCAAAAGGTTTGATGGCCCCTTCAATCATCTACAGCAATGCTGTCCAAGGAGAAGTCTATCGCCCCAGACAGATCTTTGTGTTCGGCGGCTTCGCACTACGGGCCAACTCGCTCGGCCATCTGGAGCAGATCGATAGCTACGCCCCTGGCCGTCAGGTCAGATTTGGCAGCTTGAACTACGCCCCGGATATCCGCGGAGACTTGATCTTCGACGGATTCGAGACCACAGCAGCCACTCCCCGTCACCACGACGAACATGACTTAAATCTGTCATCGGACCATACCCAGGAGATAGCACCTGTGACTGCTCTGGCCTTAGATCCGGAGCAGATCGCGCCATCCGAAGACGGGAAGCTCAACCCCGCCACGGATGTCGCAGTCTCAGCGGCGTCAGAGCCGCACACAGACCCAACCTCGAGTGGAATCTGTGTCACCGGAGCCTCGGACTCGTTTCCGGCTACAGGTTCCGAACCATGTGCGTCCACGTGCGTCGAGCTCGATCAGTCTTCGATCGTCGAATTCAGCTCCGCGGACATTTTTCTGCACTCGCCTTTGGGCGATGTGTTAAACTCGTTAAAAGCACTATCCTTGGCGGGGGGCTCACAGCCGAATTATATCCGGTTTGAACTGGAGGCTGACGGCGGAGAACTTCGCTTCCCACCCACCGCCCACTTCATAGCCACTGTCGAAGATTTAACCGACATGCTCGATTACGGCTCTGGACGGTATGGACGACGATGCCGATGAGGAGCTGGGCCAAAACCCACCGTTTACCAGACGCTGGACGACCACCTCTTCTTACGACGTGTACATGGTGTATACACCTAAAAGAACTAGCGACGATGACAAAGAAGATCCAGTTGAGGATGAACCTCCTGTGATACAGCCAAAACGCCGGCGTTAGTGGCGCCGCTCTAAGTCACGTCGTGGAAAAGACAGCAATACTGGCACGGGAGAAAACAATACTCCGGACGATGCCGAAGATAATGAAGACCCCGTGGAGATAGCTTCCGAACAGGAGGAACGGGAAAACGGGCAAGTTAGCCCTGATGAACAGGCCATACACAATGACTCGGAGGACAGTAATTATCTTCCACTCTCCGAGGATGAGGTGAGCCTTGGAAACGAGGATTTTATCGTGCCTGAGGAACCTCTCGAGCAGGAGCGCTTTAAGCGCTGGCTAATAGCCACGACAAGGAGCCCGAAAAAGAAGTAGCAGCAGCTTCAAGCTGACCAAGATCTGCTCAACGATAGATGGACTGATGTCCTAGAAGCCGAAGAATACGGCCTCAAGCGCCCAGCCAAAAGTTACCCGAAGCGCAAATTGCTACCTCAGTTCGATGATGAGGCACCGGAGCCCGTACCATCATCGCGCAATGCGGCTGACCGGCCACCACGCGGTCGGGATAAAGCGGCAATTCAAGCCGAACACCAGCCCGCCCCGCCTCATCGTAAAGGCAGAGATAAAACAGCTCGTGGTTATACATATGACCTTCGGCAGGAACTGGACAATAGAGCAGGACATACCAGATCGATCTACGGATCACGAGGACGTGCCCCGACACGTGCCGACGGCTATCTATTCGGACGTGAGAAGCCTGGTCACGCCCGGGCCGAAAACCGCAGACGGACTCCATCGGAGCTACGTCGCGATGTGGCCCGATATAGAGGCGCCACACACCCTCTTTGCTTCACTGACGAAGTAATGGAGCATGAATTCCCGGAAGGGTTTAAACCCGTGAATATTGAATCATACGATGGAACAACTGATCCCGCGGTGTGGATCGAGGATTTTGTTCTCCATATCCATATGGCCCGTGGAGATGACCTCCACGCCATCAAATACCTCCCTTTAAAACTCAAAGGGCCGGCTCGGCACTGGTTAAACAGTCTGCCTGAAAACTCTATTGGCAGCTGGGAGGACTTGGAAGACACCTTCCGCGACAACTTCGAAGGTACATATGTCCGGCCACCAGATGCCGATGACTTAAGTCACATAGTTCAGCAGCCCGGAGAGTCAGCCAGGAAATTTTGGACTAGGTTCCTAACCAAAAAGAACCAGATCGTCGACTGTTCAGATGCCGAAGCCCTAGCGGCCTTTAAACACAGCATCCGCGACGAATGGCTCGCCCGCCACCTTGGCCAAGAAAAGCCAAGTCCATGGCAGCCCTCACGGCACTCATGCCCCGCTTTTGTGCGGGTGAGGATAGTTGGCTGGCCCGTAGCAAAAACACGGCAAGCGAAGCGGGCACCTCCGAGGTCAAAAACAGCAACGGCAAGCTCCGACGCAATATGCACAAACGTCGAAGCAATGGTGATAACACCGATGACACTACAGTCAACGTCGGATTCAGTGGCTCCAAGTCCGGTCAGTGGAAAAAGCCATATAAAAGAAACAACTCAGGACCATCCAGTTTGGACCGCATACTCGATCGTCCGTGCCAGATCCATGGCACCCCAGAAAAACCAGCCAACAATACCAACAGGGATTGTTGGGTTTTTAAACAGGCCGGCAAGTTAAACGCCAAAAACAAGGAGAAGGGATCGCAAAGCAAGGACAATGACGAGGAGCCCCGGCCACCGAACACAGGGGGACAGAAGAAGTTTCCCCCTCAGGTCAAAATAGTGAACATGATATACGCTACCCACATCCCCAAGAGGGAGCGCAAGCGCGCGCTCAGGGACGTCTATGCGATAGAGCCAGTCGCCCCAAAATTCAATCCATGGTCGTCATGCCCGATTACCTTTGATCGTCGGGATCATCCGGCCAGTATCCTTCACGGCGGTTCGGCCGCACTAGTCCTTGACCCAATAATTGATGGATTCCACCTGACGCGAGTGCTCATGGACGGTGGCAGTAGCCTCAACCTGCTCTATCAGGATACAGTGCGCAAAATGGGCATTAATCCATCACGGATCAAGCCCACAAAGACTACCTTTAAAGGAGTCATACCAGGTGTAGAGGCCCGCTGTACAGGCTCAACCACACTAGAGGTTGTCTTCGGATCTCCGGACAACTTCCGAAGCGAAGAGTTAATCTTCGATATCGTCCCCTTTCGCAGCGGCTATCACACACTGCTTGGACGGACCGCATTTGCTCGATTCAATGCGGTGCCACACTATGCTTATCTCAAGCTCAAGATGCCCAGACCACGCGGCGTCATAACAGTTAATGGAAACACGAAACGCTCCCTCCGCACCGAGGAGCACACCGCTGCCTTAGCAGCAGAAGTACAGAGCGGCCTTTTCAAGCAGAACCTTAATTCGGCGGCCGAGCTCCCGGACACTGTCAAGAGAGTCCGGACTATTCTGCAGCAGGATAGCTTGGCTCGTCAAGAGCTCTACTAGCAATTCGGCCTCCGTCCCAGTCCCGATTAAGTGGCGGCATTCGCACCGCGCGTACATAACTACGCACTCAAAATACCATGGGCATAGATGGAGGCATAACTATCTTGATCCACAATACGGCTCGACCGACCCCGGACACACATCCTCTCACTGTTCCTTTTTCTCCTTTTCAGGTTTCTTTTCCACAGGCCCTCCCTGATGGCCTGATCACCGGTCCTTTCGAAGGATAAATATACCAAGATGCCAAGAAGCACAGACGTAAGGGGAATTTCTAGGTGGTCTCTTTAACGATCACTCTACCTGTTTTCAGGACCCACACGGAGCACTCCCTTGGTTGTGGCATGTTAAATAGCATTTTGCTTATTGCACTATTTGTATGAATGCGCTTTGACGTATTAACCAAATTATAATGAAAACAGTTTGCGGCCCAAATTCTGCGGCCCTAGCTTACTACCCTTTCTTCTTTCCTGTTTTCCTTTTCTGTTGATAACTTTATCAGATAGCACCCGTACACTTTGGTACGTTTCAATTTGCCAGGGGCTTCATAGCGCCCCGCAATACGGCAACAAAGTCCGAACACTTTTTACAGTATAGTTCGGCACCCCAAATTTAGCACTATATGCATTGGCTCCGAATCATGTCTTTGGTCAATAGTTGGGTTGCCCGGCTCCTGTGCTTGCTACCTTACGTTCTGTTATATCGGCTAGGGTAGTAAAGGGAGAACTACTGCGATTGTGCCCTGGTTCACCCGGATGAGCACCTCAGTAGAGAAAGCCGAAAACTGACTGTCATGATGCGGCGAGAGCCGGTCAGCTCTTCGGAGGTCTCAAATCTTTAGAGATTTTTTCCGCATTACGCGAGGGATAGGTACTTACCCAATCAGGTGTTTACAGCATCCTAGTTCGGATACTAGGGGCTGCGCCTATATTTTTATTGTCAAACTCCTATGGCTAAGTGTGGGTGCTAAAGTTGCATAGTCCGATTGCCTGGTTCGTTGCGCTAAACACCTCCTTCAAGGACCAAACAATTGGATCAAGAGTGTTTAGATTACATTCCGAACACCCCTGTACGACCTACGTGGGGGCAGAAGCCGACGACTGGCCAACTCTCAGATTTCACACAACACGGCCGCACAGGAGGTGAAAGTTTTTAAACAAACATTATATTACATAACGACTTTGTTTCATCATACAAGGCAGAGACAACATGAATGTATTCATTCGAAAATAATGTCTTGCGCACATTGCGTCGCCACAATACGAGACCCCTCTAGGACGTCTTCAAAATACCGCTCGGGCGTGCAGTGCTCCTTGCCCTCAGGCGGTCCCTCGGTCACAAGCTTGACGGCGTCCATCTTCGCCTACCACACCTTGACGCGGGCGAAGGCCATGCGCGCGCCCTCAATGCAGACCGACCGCTTGACGACGTCCAGCCGAGGGCAGGCATTCACCAGCCGCTTCACGAGCCCGAAGTAGCTGCTGGGTATAGCTTCGGTAGGCCACAGCCGGATTATTAAATCCTTCATGGCCAGTTCGGCCACCCTATGCAGCTCGACCAGCTGTTTTAGCTGGTCGCTAAAGGGCACTGGATGTTCCGGCGCAAGGTATTGCGACCAGAACAGCCTCTCCGTTGAGCTCCCTTCTTCGGCTCGGAAGAATTCCGCAGCGTCAGAAACACTGCGCGGCAGATCCGCAAACGCCCCTGGAGAACTCCAAATCCGGGTTAGTAAGAGATACTTCTTCTCCACATACTTGCTTTGCATACTAAACTCCTTACCCGCCGCGATCTTCTTGGCCTCCTGGATCTCCTGGAGGGCGCCCTGGGCTTCAACCCGGGCCGCTTCCGTGCTTTGGCGAGCCTTGGCGAGTTCGGTCTCTTGAGCCGAAACATCACGCTCCAAGGTCTCGCATTTCTTCACGACATCCTGGAGCTCTTGCTGGACCTCATCAAGCCTGGCCTCGTGCTTCTTACAAGCGGCTTGTTCCTTGGCAGCTCTCTCCTCAGCCTCGGCCAGGGCCTTTTTAAGGACCTCGACCTCGGTTGCCGCTCCTACAAATATTATGGCACTATGGTCAATACACATTATTCATTCTTCCTAAATATACAGCAAGTCGCAACATACCTTGCTTGTCCTCCAGCTGCCTTTTTTACAAGGCCGAGCTCTTCTAAGGCCCGCTCCAGACTCTGCTTTAGTCCGGAGACCTCCGCAACATGAGAGGTTGCGGCCAGCAACGACGCGTGCTTATTCATATAAGACATCTTTAGTTAGTTTCCTGCGAAAATAAATTGATCCTTTGTCCGCCTTTTCTTTCCGAACACCGGACAGTGTCTTAGGGGCTACTGTCTATACTAGGACTTTTTCTTTTGCGTCGCTTACCTCAAAGCCTGTCAGCAGGCTACTGCAGGCTTCGGTCAGTCCGCTCTTGACGGACTGAACCTTCTCAATCACCGTACCCATGAGGATACGGTGTTCCTTCACAATGGAAGCGCCTCGTAGCGCTTCCAGTAAATTATCCGATGCCTCTGGTTGGACAGAGGTCACCGGCGGGATAGGCACACCTCCTTCTCTCGAAGGAGGCTGCTCGCCGGATTCCGGAGCCGTATAGGTCTCCGCAACCGTATTCGGCTGGGGGCCGAACTGAACATGGCCCCCATCGCCAGTCTCCATGGGGATCTGCTCCCCCATGTGTCTGGCGGCCGAGGTTTCGCCCTCTGGCGTCACCCCGATGGCCTCCTGAACCTCTCCCTGGCCCGGGAAGGTCCTTTGAGACAACAGCTCGTCATCGCCCTTGGCCTTGGGAGAGTGAGCGGCTGGCGGTGACTCGCTGGCCATCGCCTTTGAATCCAACGAACCTCCTGATGAGGATCGCAGGGAGCTGTCGTGGGCTGGACTACACTAGCATAATTAAACATGTTAATACCATGAAGAGGAGAGGCCGGGTACATGGACATATACGGGTTTTTAGTACTTACGATGCGGCCAGGGGCTTGCTTCGGGGGCATCGCTCTGGGCTGCTATCGACGTCCCACGCGGAGTTATCCGTGAGGGGGCCCTTCCCCCTCTTGGGCGCCTCCGCCTCTAGATTTGTGGAGGTTGCCCTCTTCTTCTTTCCTCCATCAGGGGGAGAGTTGCTTTCTTCCTCCTCCTCGTCGTCGTCTTCGGCGGTAGAGGAGTGAGTCTTGTCTTCGGACGACACGTCTGAAGCTCCCTTGCGGCGGGGGCCACTCCGGACCCCCTTGGCCTTCTTCTCCGGCGCCTTGTAGGGTGCCGGAACCAGCATCTTCGCCAGGAGCGGGATGACTGGTTCCTCTGGCAGCGGAGCCGGACATCGAATCCTCTCCGCTTTCTCTATCCATACCTGAAAAAAATAGATAGTGAAGTTTTAGATATCTTCCTTGAACAAGCAAGTAGAGGATGCACCTCGATGTGAGGGACTTACCGCACTGGCAGGATGGGCTAGATCGTGCCCGCAGTCCGAGTCTATGTCCGGCGGCGTCTCGTTGCCTTTAAAGAGCAACTTCCAGACATCTTCGTGAGTGGTTCCGAAGAGCCTCTCCAAGGTCTGGTGCTTCTCCGGATCAAATACCCATAAAGGGCATGTTCGGCTCTGGCATGGAAGGATCCGGTGAACTAGCATCACCTGGATCACGTTGACGAGCTTGATGTTTTTATCCACCATGCTTTGGATGCGCGTTTGCAGCGCTATCAGTTCGTCCGACGAAGACCAATTTGGGCCCTTCTCTATCCAGGAGGTGAGCCGCATTGGAGCTCCAGATTTGAACTCGGCAGCCCCGGCACAGGTGGCGTCGCGGGGCTCTGTGATATAGAACCACAATTTCTGCCACTCTTTGACGGTCTCCAAAAAAGTACCCTTGGGCCATGTGACATTGGGCATCTTGCTCACCATGGCACCTCTGCACTCTGCGTGATGGCCATCCACCACCTTCGGCTTCACGTTGAAGATCTTGAGCCATAGTCCGAAGTGGGGAGGAATGCGGAGGAAGGCCTCACACACGACAATAAATGCCGAGATGTTGAGGAAGGAGTTTGGGGCTAGATCATGGAAATCTAGCCCGTAATAGAACATAAGTCCGCGGACGCAAGGGTGGAGAGGAAACCCTAACCCGCGGACGAAATGGGGGATGAACACTACCCTCTCATTGGGCTTCGGGATGGGGACGACTTGCCCCTTGGTCAGAAGCCGGTGAGCGATTTCTTTCGCCAGATACCCGGCCTCCCGAAGCTCAGTGATGTCCTTCTCCTTAACGGAGGAGGCCATCCACTTGCCTTGCCCTCCAGATCCGGACATGGTTGAGTGCTTTCTTGAGGCGGAAAAGATGAGGACTTGGGCGCTGGAGCTCAAGAATGGAAGGGCAGAGAAAGAGAGAAGGCGTGGGTGAAAGAAGGGAATCCTTATCCCCTTATAAAGGCAGTGAATATCAAGTGCCTCCCCACTCGCCTTAAAACTCGCCTGTTCCCAAGGGCTGTGCAAACGGCACGGTTGGATTACCCACACCCGTATTGATGAGAATCTCGCAATAAGGGGACACGGTCTCTGCTTTGACAAGACGTGCCAATGAAAACCGCATCTCAAAACGTGGAACGGCAGAAGAAAATGGTTCGAAATAATAACCGGGTAGACGTGATGTCACCTTACAAAAAATTGTCAGCGGATTGGACTCGTGAAATATTATACTCTCTGCGGTTGAGTGTGGTACTTGTGTTGCAGATCCGGACACGTTAGTTGCGTCCGAAGAATATCTTGGAGTATTCGGAAAGGGGAACCCGCCTTGCAATGCCGAAGACAATCTGCGCGCCGGACACCTCGTCATTGAAGCCTGGTTCAGGGGCTATTGAGGGAGTCCTGGACTAAGGGGTCCTCGGGCGTCCGGCCTGTTGGACATGGGTTGGACTAATGGGATGTGAAGATACAAGACCAAAGACTCTACCCGTGTCCGGATGGGACTCTCCTTGGCGTGGAAGGCAAGCTTGGCGTCCAAATATGAAGATTCCTTTCTCTGTAACCGACTTTGTACAACCCTAGTCCCCTCTGGTGTCTATATAAACCGGAGGGCTTAGTTCGAAGAATAATCATAGTCATACAGGCTAGATTTCTAGGGTTTTAGCCATTATGATCTCGTGGTAGGTCAACTCTTGTAATACTCATATTCATCAAGATCAATCAAGCAGGAAGTAGGGTATTACCTCCATAGAGAGGGCCCGAACCTGGGTAAATATTGTGTCCCCCGTCTCCTGTTACCACGACCTTAGACGCACAGTTTGGGACCCCCTACCCGAGATCCGCCGGTTTTGACACCGACAGAGGGGGCGGCGCCCCCCTTTCCCTCTCCCTCTCCCTCTCCTTCCTTTTCCCTCCGATGGAGAAAGGAAAAGGGGGGGGGGCGAATCCTACTTGGACTAGGAGTCCAAGTAGGAATCCCCCCTTGGCGCGCCCCTCCTGGCCGCCGGCCTCCTCCTCCCCTCCTTTATATACGGGGGCGGGGGGCACCCCAAAGGCACACCAAGAATGCTCTTAGCCGTGTGCGGTGCCCCCTTCCTCAGTTTACTCCTCCGGTCATACCGTCATAGTGCTTAGGCGAAGCCCTGCGCGGATCACATCACCATCACCGTCACCACGCCATTGTGCTGACGGAACTCTCCCTCGACCCTCTACTGGACCAAGAGTTCAAGGGACATCATCGAGCTGAACGTGTGCTGAACACGGAGGTGCCGTACGTTTGGTACTTGGATCGTGAAGACGTTTGACTACATCAACCGCGTTAACATAACGCTTCCGCTTTCGGTCTACGAGGGTACGTGGACACACTCTCCCCGTCTTGTTGCTATGCATCTCCTAGATAGATCTTGCGTGATCGTAGGAAAATTTTGAAATTTCATGCTATGTTCCCCTACAGAGGAGAGGGCAGCCACCAAGGGGGGGAAGTCCCCCCTTGGGGCGCCGGCCAAGGGGAAGGACTTGGAATCCTTCCCCAGTCCAATTCTCCCCCCATATGGCAAGGGGGCACTTCCTTATGGGCCCTTGTGGCCCATAACTCCTTCCACCTCTTGGTCTTTTAAGGCATGTTGATATTTAAATTATATAAAATGTTCTAAATACTTCTAGACCTTACACTTGAGCTAGTCTCAGAGGCGAGACTAGGAATCTTTTATTTACTGTTTATTATCCCACACGTGCACATGAGTTTTCCACTGAATCACATGTTCCAGGATCATAACAGTTATAGCATCGAATATAAACTTTTAATTATGAATACGGAAATATGATAATACAAATATTACTGCCGCTAGGGCATATTTCTGTTGGGGAATGTAGCATGCAATTTCAAAAAAATTCCTACGCTCATGCAAGATCTACCTAGGAGATGCATAGCAACGAGAGGGGGAGAGTGTGTCCACGTACCCTCGTAGACTGAAAGCGGAAGCGTTTGACAATGCGGTTGATGTAGTCGAACTTCTTCTCGTTCTGACCGATCAAGCACCGAACGTACGACACCTCCGAGTTCTGCACACGTTCAGCTCGATGAAGTCCCTCGAACTCCTGATCCAGCAAAGTGTCGAGGGAGAGTTTCGTCAGCACGACGGCGTGGTGACGGTGATGGTGAAGTGATCCGCGCAGGGCTTCACCTAAGCACTACGACAATACGACCGGAGGCGTAAACTGTGGAGGGGGGCGCCGCACACGGCTAGGAATCAATGTTGTGTGTTCTAGCGGTGCCCCCCACATATATATAGGTGGGAGAGGGAGTGGGGCAGCAAGGGGCACCCCAAGTAGGAGGGATCCTACTTGGGCGCCTCCTCCAAGTCGGCCTCCCCCCTTCCATATGCATTGGAGGGGGGAAGGAAATTAAAGAGAGGGGGGAGGGGAAGGAAAGGGGGAGGCCGAATCCTCCCCTTTCCTTCTCCCTTCCCTCCTTTCCTATCCCCCTTATTTCGGCCTATAGGGGGTGCACCAGCCCCTTAGGGGCTGGTCTATCCATCTCTTGGCCCATTAGGCCCATATAGTTTGCCGGGGGTTGCCCGGAACACCTTCCGGTGACCCGATACGTACCCGGTACCCCCGGAACACTTCCGGTGTCCAAATACTATCGTCCTATATATGAATCTTTACCTCTCGACCATTTCGAGACTCCTCGTCATGTCTGTGATCTCATATGGGACTCCGAACAACATTCGGTCACAAAATCACATAACTCATATAATATAAAATTGTCATCGAACGTTAAGTGTGCGGACCCTACGGGTTCGAGAACTATGTAGACATGACCGAGACACCTCTCCGGCCAATAACCAATAGCGGAACCTGGATGCTCATATTGGTTCCTACATATTCTACGAAGATCTTTATCGGTCAAACCATAATGACAACATACGTTATTCCCTTTGTCATCGGTATGCTACTTGCCCGAGATTTGATCGTCGGTATCTTCATACCTAGTTCAATCTCGTTACTGGCAAGTCTATTTACTCGTTCCGTAATGTATCATCCCACAACTAACTCATTAGTCACATTGCTTGCATGGATTATTATGATGTGCATTACCGAGAAGGCCCAGAGATACCTCTCCGATACTCGGAGTGACAAATCCTAATCTCGATATATGCCAACCCAACAAATACCTTTGGAGATACCTGTAGAGCATCTTTATAATCACCCAGTTACGTTGTGACATTTGATAGCACACAAGGCATTCCTCCGGTATTCGGGAGTTGCATAATCTCATAGTCAAAGAAATATGTATATGACATGAAGAAAGCAATAGCAATAAAACTTAACGATCATTATGCTAAGCTAACGGATGGGTCTTGTCCATCACATCACTCTCCTAATGATGTCATCCCATTTACCAAATGAAAACTCATGTCTATGGTTAGGAAACTTAACCATCTTTGATTAACGAGCTAGTCTAGTAGAGGCTTACTAGGGACACTGTGTTTTGTCTATGTATCCACACATGTATCAAGTTTCCGGAATAAACATTTATCATGATATAAGGAAATATAGATAAAAACTTTATTATTGCCTCTAGGGCATATTTCCTTCAATTTCCAACAGTCTCCCACTTGCACTAGAGTCAATAATCTAGTTGCATGTTTTGTGTAACACCCATGCCTATACTGTGTTGTCCATGATTTGCTAGTGGTAGAGTCTTTGTCACCGAATCTGGCATTCTTCAAATCCCAATTTATGTCGGTAATACCTGGTTCTATTATGTAGTTCTTTTTATTACTTTAATGGTTAGTACTATATCTCCATATAGACCATTCTATAGTAACACTATATCTCCATATAGTTCAACTGCTATATCTCCATATAGTTAATATTCACTTTGGAACTACATCATAATTTATCAATAAACTCTCATTGATCCAAATTATACTATAAAAAACTACTCAAGTTTCAATTTATATCATTTATAGACCCACAATTTATCTTCCCCTTTTAAAAATTATTTCAAAATTATAGCCCTATAGTAATTCCATGAAGTTTCCTTATGTAACTGACATAGTATTTGTGGCTCAGCCACCGTTCATCATTTTTTATACATGTTACGCTAGCATCATTGCACATCCTGGTACACTGCCAAAGGCATTCATATAGAGTAATATTTTGTTCTAGTACCGAGTTGTAATATTAAGTTGTAAGTAAATAGAAGTGTGATAATCATCATTATTAAAGCATTGTCCCAGTGAGGAAATAAAAAAGAAAGAAAAAGGGGCCAAAAAGATCCCACCAAAAAAAGAGAAGGGATGGTGTTATTATCCTTTTTCACACTTGTGCTTCAAAGTAGAACCATGTTTTTCATATAGAGAGTCTCCTATGTAGTCACTTTCATATAGTAGTGGAATTTTTTTATTATAGAACTTGTCTTGTATATTCCGATGATGGGCTTCCTCAAATGTACGAGGTCTTCATGAGAAAGTAAGTTGGATGCACACCCACTTAGTTTTCATTTTGAGCTTTCATACACTTATAGCTCTTAGTGCATCCGTTGCATGGCAATCCCGACTCCTTGCATTGATATCAATTGATGGGCATATCCATAGCCCGTTGATTAGCCGCATCGATGTGAGACTATCTTCCATTTTTGACTTCTCCTTGTTAATCTCTACCACTGCATTCCATTCCACCCATAGTGTTATATCCATGGCTTGCGCTCATGTACTGCATGGGGGTTGAAAAAGCAGAAGCGCGTTAAAAAGTATGAACCAATTGCTCAGCTTGTCATCGGGGTTGTGCATGATAAATACTTTGTGTTAAGAAGATGGAACATGACAAGACTATATGATTTTGTAGGGATAACTTTCTTTAGCATTTTTATTTTGAAAGGCATGATTGTTTGTTAGTATTCCTGAGTATTGATGTCGTTATATGAAATTATATAATATTGCTTTAAATCATTCAGATCTTACTATTCATACCATAAAAGAGAGATTACATGTGTTGGGGATCGTAGCAGAAATTTAAAATTTTCTACGCATCACCAAGATCAATCTATGGAGTAATCTAGCAACGAGGGAGAGGAGTGCATCTACATACCCTTGTAGATCGCGAGCGGAAGCGTTCAAGTGAACGGGGTTGATGGAGTCGTACTCGTCGTGATCCAAATCACCGATGACCGAGCGCCGAACGGACGACACCTCCGCGTTCAACACACGTACGGAGCAGCGACGTCTCCTCCTTCTTGATCCAGCAAGGGGAAAGGAGAGGTTGATGGAGATCCAGCAGCACGACGGCGTGGTGGTGGAAGTAGCGGGATTCCGACAGGGCTTCGCCAAGCGCTACGGGAGGAGGGAGATGTGTCACGGGAGGGAGAGGGAGGCGCCAGGGGCTATGGTGCGGCTGCCCTCCCTCCCCCCCACTATATATAGGGCCCCTGGGGGGCGCCGGCCCTGGGAGATGCAATATCCAAGGGGGCGGCGGCCAAGGGGGGGTGGCTTCCCCCCCAAGCCAAGTGGGGCGCCCCCACCCCTAGGGTTTCCAACCCTAGGCGTAGGGGGAGGCCCAAGGGGGGCGCACCAGCCCACCAGGGGCTGGTTCCCCTCCCACTTCAGCCCATGGGGCCCTCCGGGATAGGTGGCCCCACCCGGTGGACCCCCGGGACCCTTCCGGTGGTCCCGGTACAATACCGGTGACCCCCGAAACTTTCACGGTGGCCGAAACTGGACTTCCTATATACAATTCTTTACCTCCGGACCATTCCAGAACTCCTCGTGACGTCCGGGATATCATCCGGGACTCCGAACATCTTTCGGGTTACCGCATACTAATATCTCTACAACCCTAGCGTCAACGAACCTTAAGTGTGTAGACCCTACGGGTTCGGGAGACATGCAGACATGACTGAGACGACTCTCCGGTCAATAACCAACAGCGGGATCTGGATACCCATGTTGGCTCCCACACGTTCCATGATGATCTCATCGGATGAACCACGATGTCGAGGATTCAATCAATCCCATATACAATTCCCTTTGTCAATCGGTACGTTACTTGCCCGAGATTCGATCATCGGTATCCCAATACCTTGTTCAATCTCGTTACCGGCAAGTCACTTTACTCGTACCGCAATGCATGATCCCGTGACCAAACACTTGGTCACATTGAGCTCATTATGATGATGCATTACCTAGTGGGCCCAGAGATACCTCTCCGTCATACGGAGTGACAAATCCCAGTCTCGATCCGTGTCAACCCAACAGACACTTTCAGAAATACCTGTAGTGTACCTTTATAGTCACCCAGTTACGTTGTGACGTTTGGTACACCCAAAGCACTCCTACGGCATCCGGGAGTTACACAATCTCATGGTCTAAGGAAATGATACTTGACATTGGAAAAGCTCTAGCAAACGAACTACACGATCTTTGTGCTATGCTTAGAATTGGGTCTTGTCCATCACATCATTCTCCTAATGATGTGATCCCGTTATCAATGACATCCAATGTCCATAGTCAGGAAACCATGACCATCTGTTGATCAACGAGCTAGTCAACTAGAGGCTCAGTAGGGACATGTTATGGTCTATGTATTCACACATGTATTACGATTTCCGAATAACACAATTATAGCATGAACATAGACAATTATCATGGACAAGGAAATATAATAATAACCATTTTATTATTGCCTCTAGGGCATATTTCCAACAGTCTCCCACTTGCACTAGAGTCAATAATCTAGTTACATTGTGATGAATCGAACACCCATAGAGTTCTGGTGTTGATCATGTTTTGCTCTAGGGAGAGGTTTAGTCAACGGATCTGCTACATTCAGGTCCGTATGTACTTTACAAATATCTATGTCTCCATTTTGAACACTTTCACGAATGGAGTTTAAGCGAGACTGCTTCCTGTGCTGCCTCCGAGGCAGCTATGTACTCCGCTTCACATGTAGATCCCGCCACGACGCTTTGCTTGCAACTGCACCAGCTGACTGCCCCTCCATTCAAAATATACATGTATCCGGTTTGTGACTTGGAGTCATCCAAATCTGTGTCGAAGCTAGCATCGACGTAACCCTTTACGACGAGCTCTTCGTCACCTCCATAAACGAGAAACATATCCTTAGTCCTCTTCAGGTACTTCAGGATATTCTTAACCGCTGTCCAGTGTTCCATGCCGGGATTACTTTGGTACCTTCCTACCAAACTTACGGCAAGGTTTACATCAGGTCTGGTACACAGCATGGCATACATAATAGACCCTATGGCCGAGGCATAGGGGATGACACTCATCTTTTCTCTATCTTCTGCCGTGGTCGGGCATTGAGCCGTGCTCAATTGCACACCTTGCAATACAGGCAAGAACCCCTTCTTGGACTGATCCATATTGAACTTCTTCAATATCTTGTCAAGGTACGTACTCTGTGAAAGACCAATGAGGCGCCTTGATCTATCTCTATAGATCTTGATGCCTAATATATAAGCAGCTTCTCCAAGGTCCTTCATTGAAAAACACTTATTCAAATAGGCCTTTATACTTTCCAAGAATTCTATATCATTTCCCATCAATAGTATGTCATCCACATATAATAAGAGAAATGCTACAGAGCTCCCACTCACTTTCTTGTAAACACAGGCTTCTCCATAAGTCTGCGTAAACCCAAACGCTTTGATCATCTCATCAAAGCGAATGTTCCAACTCCGAGATGCTTGCACCAGCCCAAAGATGGAGCACTGGAGCTTGCATACCTTGTTAGCATTCTTAGGATCGACAAAACCTTCCGGCTGCATCATATACAATTCTTCCTTAAGAAAGCCGTTAAGGAATGCCGTTTTGACGTCCATTTGCCATATCTCATAATCATAGAATGCGGCAATTGCTAACATGATTCGGACGGACTTCAGCTTCGCTACGGGTGAGAAAGTCTCATCGTAGTCAACCCCTTGAACTTGTCGATAACCCTTAGCGACAAGTCGAGCCTTATAGATGGTCACATTATCATCTGCGTCTGTCTTCTTCTTAAAGATCCATTTGTTTTCTATCGCTCGCCGATCATCGGGCAAGTCTGTCAAAGTCCACACTTTGTTTTCATACATGGATCCTATCTCGGATTGCATGGCTTCAAGCCATTTGTCGGAATCTGGGCCCGCCATTGCTTCTTCATAGTTCGAAGGTTCACCGTTGTCTAACAACATGATTTCCAAGACAGGGTTGCCGTACCACTCTAGCGCGGAACGTGTCCTTGTGGACCTACGAAGTTCAGTAGGAGCTTGAGCCGAAGTACCTTGATCATCATTATCATTAACTTCCTCTCTAGTCGGTGCAGGCACCACAGGAACATCTTCCTGAGCTGCGCTACTTTCCGGTTCAAGAGGTAGTACTTCATCAAGTTCCACTTTCCTCCCACTTACTTCTTTCGAGAGAAACTCTTTCTCCAGAAAGGACCCGTTCTTGGCAACAAAGATCTTGCCTTCGGATCTGAGGTAGAAGGTATACCCAATGGTTTCCTTAGGGTATCCTATGAAGACGCATTTTTCCGACTTGGGTTCGAGCTTTTCAGGTTGAAGTTTCTTGACATAAGCATCGCATCCCCAAACTTTTAGAAACGACAGCTTAGGTTTCTTTCCAAACCATAATTCATACGGTGTCGTCTCAACGGATTTCGATGGAGCCCTATTTAAAGTGAATGCGGCAGTCTCTAAAGCATAGCCCCAAAATGAAAGCGGTAGATCGGTAAGAGACATCATAGATCGCACCATATCCAATAGAGTGCGATTACGACGTTCGGACACACCATTACGCTGAGGTGTTCCAGGCGGCGTGAGTTGTGAAACTATTCCACATTTCCTTAAGTGTGTGCCAAATTCGTGACTCAAATATTCCCCTCCACGATCCGATTGTAAGAACTTTATTTTCCTGTCACGTTGATTCTCAACCTCACTCTGAAATTCCTTGAACTTTTCAAAGGTCTCAGACTTGTGTTTCATTAGGTAGACATACCCATATCTACTCAAGTCATCGGTGAGGGTGAGAACATAACGATAGCCACCGCGAGCCTCAACACTCATTGGACCGCACACATCAGTATGTATGATTTCTAATAAGTTGGTTGCTCGCTCCATTGTTCCGGAGAACGGAGTCTTGGTCATCTTACCCATGAGGCATGGTTCGCACGTGTCAAATGATTCGTAATCAAGAGACTCTAAAAGTCCATCAGCATGGAGCTTCTTCATGCGCTTGACACCAATGTGACCAAGGCGGCAGTGCCACAAGTATGTGGGACTATCGTTATCAACTTTACATCTTTTGGTATTCACACTATGAATATGTGTAACATCACGTTTGAGATTCATTACGAATAAACCATTGACCAGCGCGGCATGACCATAAAACATATCTCTCATATAAATAGAACAACCATTATTCTTGGATTTAAATGAGTAGCCATCTCGCATTAAACGAGATCCAGATACAATGTTCATGCTCAAAGCTGGCACTAAATAACAATTATTGAGGTTTAAAACTAATCCCGTAGGTAAATGTAGAGGTAGCGTGCCGACGGCGATCACATCGACCTTGGAACCATTCCCGACGCGCATCGTCACCTCGTCCTTCGCCAGTCTTCGCTTATTCCGCAACTCCTGTTTTGAGTTACAAATATGAGCAACCGCACTGGTATCAAATACCCAGGAGCTACTACGAGTACTGGTAAGGTACACATCAATTACATTTATATCACATATACCTTTGGTGTTGCCGGCCTTCTTGTCCGCTAAGTATTTGGGGCAGTTCCGCTTCCAGTGACCACTTCCCTTGCAATAAAAGCACTCAGTCTCAGGCTTGGGTCCATTCTTTGGCTTCTTCCCGGCAACTGACTTACCGGGCGCGGCAACTCCCTTGCCGTCCTTCTTGAAGTTCTTCTTACCCTTGCCTTTCTTGAACTTAGTGGTTTTATTCACCATCAACACTTGATGTTCCTTTTTGATCTCCACCTCTGCTGATTTCAGCATTGAATATACCCCAGGAATGGTCTTTTCCATCCCCTGCATATTGAAGTTCATCACAAAGCTCTTGTAGCTTGGTGGAAGCGACTGAAGGATTCTGTCAATGACCGCGTCATCTGGGAGATTAACTCCTAGCTGAGTCAAGCGGTTGTGTAACCCAGACATTTTGAGTATGTGCTCACTGACAGAACTGTTTTCCTCCATCTTACAACTGAAGAAGTTGTCGGAGACTTCATATCTCTCGACCCGGGCATGAGCTTGGAAAACCATTTTCAGCTCTTCGAACATCTCATATCTCCGTGTTGCTCAAAACGCTTTTGGAGCCCCGGCTAAGCTGTAAAGCATGCCGCACTGAATGAGGGAGTAATCATCAGCACGTGACTGCCAAGCGTTCATAACGTCTTGGTTCTCTGGGATTGGTGCTTCACCTAGCGGTGCTTCTAGGACATAATCTTTCTTGGCAGCTATGAGGATGATCCTCAGGTTCTGGACCCAGTCCGTATAGTTGCTGCCATCATCTTTCAGCTTGGTTTTCTCTAGGAACGCGTTGAAGTTGAGGGCAACGTGGGCCATTTGATCTACAAGACATATTGTAAAGATTTTAGACTAAGTTCATGATAATTAAGTTCATCTAATCAAATTATTCAATGAACTCCCACTCAGATAGACATCCCTCTAGTCATCTAAGTGAAACATGATCCGAGTCAACTACGCCGTGTGCGATCATCACGTGAGACGGACTAGTCAACATCGGTGAACATCTTCATGTTGATCGTATCTTCTATACGACTCATGCTCGACCTTTCGGTCTTCCGTGTTCCGAGGCCATGTCTGTACATGCTAGGCTCGTCAAGTCAACCTAAGTGTATTGCGTGTGTAAATCTGGCTTACACCCGTTGTATTCGAACGTTAGAATCTATCACACCCAATCATCACGTGGTGCTTCGAAACAACGAACCTTCGCAACGGTGCACAGTTAGGGGGAACAATTTCTTGAAATTATTGCGAGGGATCATCTTATTTAAGCTACCGTCGTTCTAAGCAAATAAGATGTAAAACATGATAAACATCACATGCAATCAAATAGTGACATGATATGGCCAATATCATTTTGCTCCTTTGATCTCCATCTCCGGGGCGCCATGATCATCTTCGTCACCGGCATGACACCATGATCTCCATCATCATGATCTCCATCATCGTGTCTTCATGAAGTTGTCACGCCAACGATTACTTCTACTTCTATGGCTAACGTGTTTAGCAATAAAGTAAAGTAATTTACATGGCGTTATTCAATGACACGCAGGTCATACAAAAAATAAAGACAACTCCTATGGCTCCTGCCGGTTGTCATACTCATCGACATGCAAGTCATGATTCCTATTACAAGAACATGATCAATCTCATACATCACATATATTTCATTCATCACATCCTTTTGGCCATTTCACATCACAAGGCATATGCTGCAAAAACAAGTTAGACGTCCTCTAATTGTTGTTGCATGTTTTTACGTGGCTTCTATAGGTTTCTAGCAAGAACGTTTCTTACCTACGTAAAACCACAACGTGATATGCCAATTTCTATTTACCCTTCATAAGGACCCTTTTCAGCGTATTCGTTCCGACTAAAGTGGGACAGACAGACACCCGCTAGCCACCTTATGCAACTAGTGCATGTCAGTCGGTGGAACCTGTCTCACGTAAGCGTACGTGTAAGGTCGGTCCGGGCCGCTTCATCCCACAATGCCGCCGAAACAAGATAAGACTAGTAGTGGCAAGAAAAATTGACAACATCTACGCCCACAACAAGTTTGTGTTCTACTCGTGCATAGAAACTACGCATAGGCCTGGCTCATGATGCCACTGTTGGGGATCGTAGCAGAAATTTAAAATTTTCTACGCATCACCAAGATCAATCTATGGAGTCATCTAGCAACGAGGGAGAGGAGTGCATCTACATACCCTTGTAGATCGCGAGCGGAAGCGTTCAAGTGAACGGGGTTGATGGAGTCGTACTCGTCGTGATCCAAATCACCGATGACCGAGCGCCGAACGGACGGCACCTCCGCGTTCAACACACGTACGGAGTAGCAACGTCTCCTCCTTCTTGATCCAGCAAGGGGAAAGGAGAGGTTGATGGAGATCCAGCAGCACGACGGCGTGGTGGTGGAAGTAGCGGGATTCCGACAGGGCTTCGCCAAGCGCTACGGGAGGAGGGAGATGTGTCACGGGAGGGAGAGGGAGGCGCCAGGGGCTATGGTGCGGCTGCCCTCCCTCCCCCCCCACTATATATAGGGCCCCTGGGGGGGCGCCGGCCTTGGGAGATGCAATCTCCAAGGGGGGCGGCGGCCAAGGGGGGTGGCTCCCCCCCAAGCCAAGTGGGACGCCCCCACCCCTAGGGTTTCCAACCCTAGGCGCAGGGGGAGGCCCAAGGGGGGTGCACCAGCCCACTAGGGGCTGGTTCCCCTCCCACTTCAGCCCATGGGGCCCTCCGGGATAGGTGGCCCCACTCGGTGGACCCCCGGGACCCTTCCGGTGGTCCCGGTACAATACCGGTGGCCCCCGAAACTTTCCCGGTGGCCGAAACTGGACTTCCTATATACAATTCTTTACCTCCGGAACTCCTCGTGACGTCCGGGATCTCATCCGGGACTCCGAACAACTTTCGGGTTACCGCATACTAATATCTCTACAACCCTAGCGTGACCGAACCTTAAGTGTGTAGACCCTACGGGTTCGGGAGACATGCAGAGATGACTGAGACGACTCTCCGGTCAATAACCAACAGCGGGATCTGGATACCCATGTTGGCTCCCACACGTTCCACGATGATCTCATCGGATGAACCACGATGTCGAGGATTCAATCAATCCCGTATACAATTCCCTTTGTCAATCGATACGTTACTTGCCCGAGATTCGATCGTCGGTATCCCAATACCTTGTTCAATCTCGTTACCGGCAAGTCACTTTACTCGTACCGTAATGCATGATCCCGTGACCAAACACTTGGTCACATTGAGCTCATTATGATGATGCATTACCGAGTGGGCCCAGAGATACCTCTCCGTCATACAGAGTGACAAATCCCAGTCTCGATCCGTGTCAACCCAACAGACACTTTCAGAAATACCTGTAGTGTACCTTTATAGTCACCCAGTTACGTTGTGACGTTTGGTACACCCAAAGCACTCCTACGGCATCCGGGAGTTACACGATCTCATGGTCTAAGGAAATGATACTTGACATTGGAAAAGCTCTAGCAAACGAACTACACGATCTTTGTGCTATGCTTAGGATTGGGTCTTGCCCATCACATCATTATCCTAATGATGTGATCCCGTTATCAATGACATCCAATGTCCATAGTCAGGAAACTATGACCATCTGTTGATCAACGAGCTAGTCAACTAGAGGCTCACTGGGGACATGTTATGGTCTATGTATTCACACATGTATTATGATTTCCGGATAACACAATTATAGCATGAACAATAGACAATTATCATGGACAATGAAATATAATAATAACCATTTTATTATTGCTTCTAGGGCGTATTTCCAACAACATGATGAACATGTTAGGTAGCATTCCACATCAAAACTTCTGTTTTTATAATTGACCTACACGAGGATGAGAAGGAGTTAAGCTTGGGGATGCTTGATACATCTCCAACGTATCTATCATTTTTTATTGTTCCATACTATTATAGTATCAATCTTGGATTCTATATGCAACTATATGCTATTTTATATCATTTTATGAGACTAACCTATTAACCCTGTGCCAAATGACAGTTGCTGTTTTTTTTACCTGTTTTTGGTTTTCCAGGAAGTCAGTACCAAACGGAGTCCAAACACTACGAAACTTTTCGATGATTTTTTTCTAGACATAAGAGATCCTAGAAGCTTCAGGAGGAGACCAAAAGGAAAACAAGGAGACGGCAAGCCAACAGGGCGCCCTGATTCCTTGTGGGCCCCTCGTGGCTCCATCTGACCTAATTCCACTTCTGTAAATTCTCAAATATTGGGAAACCAACCAGGAGCCACCCGGAACACTTTTTCCACCAGTGCAAGTCTCTGTTCTTTTGTAATCCCTTCTGGAGGCATTTTTCGGTACTCTGCCGGGGGCAAAATAGATCACGGAGAGCTTCTACATCAACCTTACTGCCCTTCCAATGATGCGTGAGTAGTTCGCGACGGACCTGTGGGTCCATAGATAGTAGTTAGATGGTTTCTTCTCTCTCTTTGATCTTCAATACCATATTCTCCTCGATCTTCTTGGAGTTCTATCCGATGTAATTCTCTTTTGCGGTGTGTTTGTTGGAATTTGATGAATTATGGGTTTATGATCTGAATATTTATGAATATTAATGGAGTCTTTTCTAGAATTTATTATGCATGATTATTATAGATTTTATTTCTCTCTGATCTATCCGTTTGGTTTGGACAACTAGATTGATTTGTCTTGCAATGGGAGAGATCCTTTGCAATAGGTTCAATCTTGCGGTGCTCAATATCCCAGTGACAGAAAGGGACAAGACATGTATGTATATTGTTGCCATTAAGGGTAGAATGACGGGGTTTATTCGTATTGATTGGATTTACTTTGTCTACATCATGTCATCTCGCTTAAGGCATTACTCTGTTTTTTTAACTTAATACCCTAGATGCATGCTTGATACGTCTCCAACGTATCTATAATTTATGAAGTATTCATGCTATTATATTATCCATCTTAGATGTTTTATATGCATTTATATGATATTTTATATGTTTTTTGGGACTAACCTATTAACCTAGAGCCCAGTGCCAGTTTATGTTTTTTCATTGTTTTTGAGTATCGTGGAAAAGGAATACCAAACGGAGTCCAATTGACGTGCCAATTTTTGATGATTTTTTATGGACCAAAAGAAGCCCCCGGAGTAAAAAGAGTTGGGCCAGAAGAGTCCCGAGCTGTCCACGAGGGTAGGGGCGCGCCCACCCCCCTGGGCGTGGGCCCCTATCTCGTGGACGACTTGGAGACCCCCCTGACGTGAAACCGATGCCAAAAAATCCTATAAAGACAGAAACCCCCAGAAAATAACCTAGACCGGAAGTTCCGCCGCCGCAAGCCTCTGTAGCCACGAGAAATCAATCTAGGCCCTCTCTGGCACCCTGCCGGAGGGGGCCATCATCACCGGAGGCCATGCAGGAGGATCCCGGAGGGGCCATCATCGCCATGAAGGCCAAGGACCAGAGGGAGAACCTCTCCCCATCTAGGGGGGAGGCCATGGAGGAGGAAGCACAAGGGGGAGAACCTCTCCTCCTCTCTCTCGGTGGCGCCGGAGTGCCATCGGGAGGGGAATCATCGCCGCGGTGATCGTCTTCATCAACATCACCATCATCATCACCATCCTCATCTCTTTTACGCGGTCCACTCTCCCGCACCCCGCTGTAATCCCTACTTGAACATGGTGCTTTATGCCACATATTATGATCCAATGATGTGTTGCCATCCTATGATGTTTTGAGTAGATATCCTTTGTCTTTGGGTTGATTGATGATCTAGAGTGGTACGAGTTGTATGTTTTATTTTGGTGTTATCCTATTGTGCCCTCCATGTCGCGCAAGTGTGAGGGATTCCCGCTGTAGGGTGTTGCAATACGTTCATGATTCGCTTATAGTGGGTTGCTTGAGTGACAGAAGCATAAACCCGAGTAAGGGGGTTGTGGCGTTTGGGATAAAGGGGACTTGATGCTTTAATGCTATGGTTGGGTTTTACCTTAATGATCTTTAGTAGTTGCGGATGCTTGCTAGAGTTCCAATCATAAGTGCATATGATCCAAGAAGAGAAAGTATGTTAGCTTATGCCTCTCCCTCATATGAAATTGCAATGACGACCACCGGTCTTATTAACAATTGCCTAGGACAATTCCGCATACCGATCCATCATTATTCCACACTCGCTATTTATAATATTTAGTAATATATTCTAACTTTATGATAACATCATCTACTTTTATATTTTAGCTCTCCGGTATCATGCAAAGTTATCCTCTTCATGCCCACAACGTAGTTTTTTTCTCGTTTCTAGTTGGAAGCAAACGTTCAGTGTACGTAGAGTCGTATCAGTGGCAGATAGGACTTGAGAGAATATTGATCTTACCTTTAGCTCCTTGTGGGTTCGATACTCCATACTTATCACTTCCACCTTTGGGAATTGCTACGATGATTCCCTGCACTTGGGGATTATCAATGCTGGATAGCGGCCGATGGGTGGAGTAATTGTTGGAAATATGCCCTAGAGGCAATAATAAAGTGGTTATTATTATATTTCCTTGTTCATGATAATTGTCTATTGTTCATGCTATAATTGTATTAACCGGAAACCGTAATACATGTGTGAATACATAGATCGTAATATGTCCCTAGTAATCCTCTAGTTGACTAGCTCGTTGATCAATAGATGGTCATGGTTTCCTGACCATGGACATTGGATGTCGTTGATAACGGGATCACATCATTAGGAGAATGTTGTGATGGACAAGAACCAATCCTAAGCATAGCACAAGATCGTGTAGTTCGTTTGCTAGAACTTTTCTAATGTCAAGTATCATTTCCTTAAAATGAGATTGTGCAACTCCCGGATACCGTAGGAGTACTTTGGATGCATCAAACGTCACAACATAATTGGGTGACTATAAAGGTGCACTACAGGTATCTCTGAAAGTGTCTGTTGGGTTGGCATGAATCGAGACTTGAATTTGTCACTCTGTATGACAGAGAGGTATCTCTGGGCCCACTCGGTAATGCATCATCATAATGAGCTCAATGTGACTAAGGAGTTAGCCACAGGATCATGCATTGCGGAACAAGTAAAGAGACTTGCCGGTAACGAGATTGAACGAGGTATGGGGATACCGACGATCGAATCTCGAGCAAGTAACATACCGATGGACAAAGAGAATTGTATACGGGATTGATTGAATCCCCGACATCGTGGTTCATCCGATGAGATCATCGTGGAACATGCAGGAGCCAACATGGGTATCCAGATCCTGCTGTTGGTTATTGGCTGCAGAGATGTCTCGGTCATGTCTGCATGGTTCCCGAACCAATAGGGTCTACACACTTAAGGTTCGGTGACGCTAGAGTTGTTATGGGAAATAGTATGTGGTTACCAAAGGTTGTTCAGAGTCCCGGATGAGATCGCGGATGTTACGAGGAGTTCCGGAATGGTCCGGGGGTGAAGATTTATATATGGGAAGTCTAGTTTCAGTCGTCGGAATGGTTTCAGGGGTTATCAATATTGTACCGGGACCACCAAAAGTTGTCCGGGGGTCCACCGGGTGGGGCCACCTGCCCCGGTGGGCCAAGTGGGCTGAACAAGGGTGGAAACCAGCCCCCTAGTGGGCTGGTGCGCCCCCCAAGGGCCCAAGGCTCCTAGGGTTGAAAACCCTAGGGGGTGGGGACGCCTCCCACCAAACTTGGGGGGCAAGTTCCCCCCTTGGCCGCCGCCCCCCTCTAGATGCATCTAGGGGGGCACCCCCCTCTCCCTTCACCCTATAAATAGAGGGGTGGTGGGAGGGCAGCCGTACCCCTTCCCTGGCGCAGCCCTCCCCCTCTCCAACGCCTCTCCCTCCTCCGTAGTGCATGGCGAAGCCCTGCCGGAGAACCACGAGCTCCACCACCACCACGTTGTCGTGCTGGCGGAGTTCTCCCTCAACTTCTCCTCTCCCCTTGCTGGATCAAGAAGGAGGAGACGTCCCCGGGCTGTACGTGTGTTGAACGCAGAGGCGTCGTCCGTTCAACGCTTGATCGGATCTTTCGCGATTTGAATCGCCGCGAGTATGACTCCATCAACCGCGTTCTTGTAACGCTTTCGCTTAGTGATCTTCAAGGGTATGAAGATGCACTCCCTCTCTCTCTCGTTGCTAGCATCTCCTAGATTGATCTTGGTGACACGTAGGAAAATTTTGAATTATTACTACGTTCCCCAACAGTGGCATCATGAGCTAGGTCTATGTGTAGATTCTATGCACGAGTAGAACACAAAGTAGTTGTGGGCGATGATTTGTTAAATTTGCTTACCTTTACTAGTCTTATCTTGATTCAGCGGCATTTTGGGATGAAGCGGCCTGGACGGACCTTACACGTACGCTTACGTGAGACTGGTTCCACCGACTAACATGCACTTGATGCATAAGGTGGCTAGCGGGTGTCTGTCTCTCCCACTTTAGTCGGATCGGATTCGATGAAAAGGGTCCTTATGAAGGGTAAATAGCAATTGGCATATCACCGTTGTGGCTTTTGCATAGGCAAGAAACGTTCTTGCTAGAAACCCATAGCAGCCACGTAAAACATGCAACAACAATTAGAGGACGTCTAACTTGTTTTTGCAGGGTATGCTATGTGATGTGATATGGCCAAAAGGATGTGATGTGACATGGCCAAAAGGATGTGATGTATGAGATTGATCATGTTCTTGTACTAGGAATCACGACTTGCATGTCGATGAGTATGACCACCGGTAGGAGCCATAGGAGTTGTCTTAATTTATTGTATGACCTGCGTGTCAATGAAAACGCCATGTAATTACTTTACTTTATTGCTAACCGTTAGCCATAGTAGTAGAAGTAATAGTTGGCGAGACAACTTCATGAAGACACGATGATGGAGATCATGGTGTCATGCCGGTGACGATGGTTATCATGCCGCGCCGCAAAGATGGAGATCAAAGGCGCAAGATGATATTGGCCATATCATGTCACTTTATGATTTGCATGTGATGTTTGTCATGTTTACATCTTATTTGCTTAGAATGACGGTAGCATAAATAAGATGATCACTCACTAAAATTTCAAGAAAAGTGTTCCCCCTAATTGTGCACCATTGCGAAGGTTCGTTGTTTCGAAGCACCACGTGATGATCGGGTGTGATAGATTCTAACGTTCACATACAATGGGTGTAAGCCAGATTTACACATGTGAAACACCTAGGTTGACTTGACGATCCTAGCATGTACAGACATGGCCTCGGAACATGAGAGACCGAAAGGTCGAACATGAGTCATATAGTAGATGCGATCAACATGGAGATGTTCACCGTTGATGACTAGTCTGTCTCACGTGATGATCGGACACGGCCTAGTCGATTTGGATCATGTATCACTTAGATGATTAGAGGGATGTCTATCTGAGTGGGAGTTCATTAAATAATTTGATTAGATGAACTTAATTATCATGAACTTAGTCTAAAATATATTTACAATATGTCTTGTAGATCAAATGGCCCACGCTAATGTTGCCCTCAACTTTAACGCATTCCTAGAGAAAACCAAGCTGAAAGATGATGGTAGCAACTATAAGGACTGGGTCCGAAACTTGAGGATCATCCTCATAGCTGCCAAGAAAGCATATGTCCTTGAAGCACCGCTAGGTGACGCACCCATTTTCCCAGCAACTCAAGACGTTATGAACGCCTGGCAGTCGCGTAGTGATGATTACTCCCTGGTTCAGTGCGGCATGCTTTACAGCTTAGAACCGGGGCTCCAAAAGCGTTTTGAGCAGCACAGAGCATATGAGATGTTCTAGGAGCTAAAAATGGTTTTCCAAGCTCATGCCCGGGTCGAGAGATATGAAGTCTCTAACAAGTTCTACAGTTGTAAGATGGAGGAAAACAGTTCTGTCAGCGAGCATATACTCAAAATGTCTGGGTTGCACAACCGTTTGTCTCAGCTGGGAGTTAATCTTCCAGATGACTCGGTCATTGACAGGATCCTCCAGTCGCTCCCACCTAGCTACAAGAGCTTTGTGATGAACTACAATATGCAAGGGATGGAGAAGTCCATTCCTGAGTATATTCAATGTTGAAATCAACGGAGGTGGAAATCAAAAAGGAACATCAAGTGTTGATGGTGAATAAGACCACTAGTTTCAAGAAAGGCAAGGGTAAAAAGAACTTCAAGAAGGACGGCAAGGGAGTTGCCGCGCCCGGTAAATCAGTTGCCGGGAAGAAGCCAAAGAATGGACCCAAGCCTGAGACTCGGTGCTTTTATTGCAAGGGAAATGGTCACTGGAAGCGGAACTGCCCCAAGTACTTAGCGGATAAGAAGGACGACAATGCCAAAGGTATATGTGATATAGATGTTATTGATGTGTACCTTACCAGCGCTCGTAGTAGCTCCTGGGTATTTGATACCGGTGCGGTTGCTCATATTTGTAACTCAAAACAGGAGCTGCGGAATAAGTGAAGACTGGCGAAGGACGAGGTGACGATGCGCGTCGGGAATGGTTCCAAGGTCGATGTGATCGCCGTCGGCACGCTACCTCTACATTTGCCTACGGGATTAGTTTTAAACCTCAATAATTGTTATTTAGTGCCAGCTTTGAGCATGAACATTGTATCTGGATCTCGTTTAATGCGAGATGGCTACTCATTTAAATCCAAGAATAATGGTTGTTCTATTTACATGAGAGATATGTTTTATGGTCATGCCCCGCTGGTCAATGGTTTATTTTTATTGAATCTCAAACATGATGTTACACATATTCATAGTGTGAATGCCAAAAGATGTAAGGTTGATAATGATAGTCCCACATACTTGTGGCACTGCCGTCTTGGTCACATTGGTGTCAAACGCATGAAGAAGCTCCATGCAGATGGACCTTTGGAGTCTTTTGATTATGAATCATTTGACACATGCGAACCATGCCTCATGGGAAAAATGACCAAGACTCTGTTCTTCCGAACAATGGAGCGAGCAACCAACTTATTGGAAATCATACATACTAATGTGTGCGGTCCAATGAGCATTGAGGATCGCGGTGGCTATCGTTATGTTCTCACCCTCACTGATGACTTAAGTAGATATGGATATGTCTACTTAATGAAACACAAGTCTGAGACCTTTGAAAAGTTCAAGGAATTTCAGAGTGAGGTTGAGAATCAACATGACAGGAAAATAAAGTTCTTACGATCAGATCGTGGAGGGGAATATTTGAGTCACGAGTTTGGCACGCACTTAAGGAAATGTGGAATTGTTTCACAGCTCACGCCGCCTGGAACACCACAGCGTAATGGTGTGTCCGAACGTCGTAATCGCACTCTATTGGATATGGTGCGATCTATGATGTCTCTTACCAATCTACTGCTATCATTTTGGGGTTATGCTTTAGAGACTGCCGCATTCACTTTAAATAGGGCTCCGTCGAAATCCGTTGAGACGACACCATATGAATTATGGTTTGGGAAGAAACCTAAGCTGTCGTTTCTAAAAGTTTGGGGATGTGATGCTAATGTCAAGAAACTTCAACCTGAAAAGCTCGAACCCAAGTCAGAAAAATGCGTCTTCATAGGATACCCTAAGGAAACTATTGGGTATACCTTCTACCTCAGATCCGAAGGCAAGATGTTTGTTTCCAAGAATGGATCCTTTCTAGAGAAAGAGTTTCTCTCGAAAGAAGTAAGTGGGAGGAAATATCTTTTGCAATCAGCCCCAAATCCTTGATTTGGCCAGGAAACCATCCTGATTGAATGTTTGAGTACTCGGAGTCTCTCGTAAGTATGGAAAGAAAGTTTCTGATTCTAGGGAAAGCTAGGATTTCACTTTTCTCTCAGCCATCGAGTTGGTGATCTACGTTTCACACGGCGCACGATTCCATGGATAGTTCCATCTGAGATCGTAACTTCTAATAAACGTGATTGACCCAATTCTGGATCATCTTCTGGAATCGTCTTTCTACGGATATGAAGGATAGAAATATGCTATTTGCTGCTATTCCATCTATTTGTGCATCAAGTCCGAAGAAGATCCGAAGGATCTCAATCGATGCTCGCCATCAAAAGATATGGGTCTAGCTGCTGCCCTAGCCGGAAAGAATGGGAGAGTGAGCCTTCAAACTTAGCAAACTGAAACATCTGAGTAGCTAAAGGAAGGAAAATCAACCGAGACCCCGTTAGTAGTGGCGAGCGAGAGCGGGACAGTTCGACTTTCAACGATTAGGGAGGGGAATGAAACACTTGTCTTTCACAATCAATTCTTAGAACTTGACAAGGTACTGCCTCTCGAACCGGAGAGTAGCGCTGCTCAGGAAGATGTTTCTGTGGTGCCTGCACCGACTAGAGAAGAAGTTAATGATGATGATCATGAAACTTCGGATCAAGTTACTACTGAACTTCATAGGTCCACAAGGACACGTTCCGCACCAGAGGGTACGGCAACCCTGTCCTGGAAATCATGTTGTTAGACAACGGTGAACCTTCAAACTATGAAGAAGTGATGGCGGGCCCGAATTCCAACAAATGGCTGGAAGCCATGAAATCCGAGATAGGATCATGCATGAAAACAAAGTATGGACTTTGACAGACTTGCCCGATGATCGGCAAGCCATAGAGAATAAATGGATCTTTAAGAAGAAGACTGAGTGGATGGTAATGTGACCATCTATAAGGCTCGGCTCGCTAAGGGTTATCGACAAGTTCAAGGGGTTGACTATGATACGTCTCCATCGTATCTACTTTTCCAAACACTTTTGCCCTTGTTTTGGACTCTAACTTGCATGATTTGAATGGAACTAACCCGAACTGACGCTGTTTTCAGCAGAATTGCCAAGGTGTTATTTTTGTGCAGAAATAAAAGTTCTCGGGATGACCTAAAACTTCACGGAGAATATTTTGGAATAAATAAAAAATACTAGCGAAAGAATCAAGACCAGGGGGCCCACACCCTGTCCACAAGGGTGGGGGCGCGCCTACCCCCCTGAGCGCGCCCCTGTCTCGTGGGCCCCCTGAGCCTCCACCGACCTCAACTCCAACTCCATATATTCATGTTCGGGGAGAAAAAAATCAGAGAGAAGGATTCATCGCGTTTTACAATACGGAGCCGCCGCCAAGACCTAAACTCTCTCGGGAGGGCTGATCTGGAGTCCGTTCGGGGCTCCGAAGAGGGGAATCCGTCGATGTCGTCATCATCAACCTTCCTCCATCACCAATTTCATGATGCTCACCGCCGTGCGTGAGTAATTCCATCGTAGGCTTGCTGGACGGTGATGGGTTGGATGAGATTTATCATGTAATCGAGTTAGTTTTGTTAGGGTTTGATCCCTAGTATCCACTATGTTCTGAGATTGATGTTGCTATGACTTTGCTATGCTTAATGCTTGTCACTAGGGCCCGAGTGCCATGAATTCAGATCTGAACCTATTATGTTTTCATGAATATATGTGAGTTCTTGATCCTATCTTGCAAGTCATTAGTCACCTACTATGTGTTATGATCCGGTAACCCCGAAGTGACAATAATCGGGACCACTCCCGGTGATGACCGTAGTTTGAGGAGTTCGTGTATTCACTAAGTGTTAATGCTTTGGTCCGGTACTCTTTTAAAAGGAGGCCTTAATATCCCTTAGTTTCCAATAGGACCCCGCTGCCACGGGAGGGTAGGACAAAAGATGTTATGCAAGTTCTTTTCCATAAGCACATATGAATATATTCGGAATACATGCCTACGTTACATTGATGAACTGGAGCTAGTTCTGTGTCATGCTATGTTATAATTGTTGCATGAGGAATCGCATCCGACATAATTATCCATCACTGATCCAATGCCTACGAGCTTTTCACATATTGATCTTTGCTTAGTTACTTTTCCGTTGCCACTATTACAATTACCACAAAACTGCTACTGTTAATTTTGCCACTGTTACCGCTACTTCCATACTACTTTGCTACTAAATACTTTGCTGTAGATATTAAGTTATCCAGGTGTGGTTGAATTGACAACTCAGCTACTAATACTTGAGAATATTCTTTGGCTCCCCTTGTGTCGAATCAATAAATTTGGGTTGAATACTCTACCCTCGAAAACTGTTGCGATCCCCTATACTTGTGGGTTATCAAGACTATTTTCTGGTGCTGTTGCCGGGGAGCATAGCTCTATTCTTTGAGTCACTTGTGATTTATATCTGCTGATCAGTATGAGGAACTTGAAAGACGATAAAACCAAAATTTATCCCTCAACTACGAGGGGAGGTAAGGAACTGCCATCTAGCTCTGCACTTGATTCTCCTTCTGTTTTGAGTAAACTTGCGACACCTAAACCTGCTTCTTCTATTAATTCTGATTTGTCGCATGTTATTGATGATGCCACTTCTGCTATGCATGATACTTATGATGAAACTACTTCTATGCTTGATAATACTGTGCCACTAGGTGAATTTCTTGATGAACAACTTGCTAGGGCTAGAGGGAATGAAATTATTGAAACTGATAATATTGATGAAAGTGATGATGAAGATTCTCCCCCTAGATATGAATTGCCTGTTGTGCCTGAGGGTTATGTTATGGATGAAGAAACTGCTAGAGATTTTCTTGCTTGCAATGATAGATATGATCTTAAGAAACTGTTAGCTAAGCTGAAAGAAAAGTCTTTGAATGCTAGAATGAAATATGACCCTGCTTTTGCTACTTCACCTATCTGTATTTCCGATAAGGATTATGATTTCTCTGTAGATCCTAAGATAATTACTTTGGTTGAATCTGATCCTTTTCATGGTTATGAATCTGAAACTGTTGTGGCACATCTTACTAAATTAAATGATATAGCCACCCTATTCACTCAAGAGGAAAAAATTCGTTACTACTATATCCTTAAATTATTTCCGTTCTCATTAAAGGGTGATGCTAAAACATGGTTTAATTCTCTTGATCCTGGTTGTGTGCGTAGTCCCCAGGATATGATTTATTACTTCTCTGCTAAATATTTCCCCGCTCATAAGAAAGAGGCTGCTTTAAGGGAAATATATAATTTTGTGCAAATTGAAGAAGAGAGTCTCCCACAAGCTTGGGGGAGGCTTCTCCAATTACTTAATGCTTTGCCTTGATCATCCTCTCAAGAAAAATGAAATACTTGATATCTTTTATAATGGACTAACCGATGCTTCCAAACACCACCTGGATAGTTGTGATGGTTGTGTTTTCAGGGAAAGAACTGTTGATCAAGCTGAATTGCTATTGAATAATATGTTGAGTAATGAAAATGATTGGACACTTCCTGAACCAACTCCTAAGCCAACTCCAAAGAAAAGGGGTATTCTATTTCTCAGTCCTGAAGATATGCAAGAGGTAAAGAAATCTATGAAAGAAAAGGGTATTAAAGCTGAAGATGTTAAGAATTTACCACCTATTGAAGAAATACATGGTCTTGGTAACCCGACACAGGTAGTAAAGGTAAATTCTCTCTATAGATATGATAAAGCTGAACTCCCATCTACTAAGTTTGCTAGCCAATGCTTGGATGAGTTTGATGACTTTATGGTTAAACAAGAAAACTTCAATGCTTATGTTGGTAGACAATTGAAATGTAATGCTTATATGATTGAACACTTGAGTGATTATATGTCTAGAGTTAAAGGTGACTTAAACTCATTAGTAAACATGCTTCTATGGTTACCACTCAAGTAGAACAAGTGCTTAAAGCTCAAAATAATTTGCTCAATGAATTAAATAACAAGAAAAATGATAATGCTGTTAGAGTTATGACTAGAGGGGGTAAAATGACTCAGGAACCTTTGTATCCTGAGGGCCACCCTAAGAGAATTGAGCAAGATTCTCAGAGAACTAATCTTGATGCACCTAGTCCTTCTAAGAGGAAGAACAAGAAAAATGATAGGACTTTGCATGCTTCTAGTGAACCTGTTGTTGACACACCTGAAAATCCCAATGATATTTCTATTTCTATGCTGAAACACAATCTGGTAATGAACATGAACCTCGTGATAATATTAATGATGATGCTCGGCCTAGCAATAACAATGATGTAGAAATTGAACCTGCTGTTGATCTTGATAACCCGCAATCAAAGAATCAACGTTATGATAAGAGAGACTTCATTGCTAGGAAGCACGGTAAAGAAAGAGAACCATGGGTTCAGAAACCCATGCCACTTCCTCCTAAACCATCCAAGAAAAAGGATGATGAGGATTTTGAGCACTTTGCTGAAATGATTAGACCTATCTTTTTGCGTATGCGTTTGACTGATATGCTTAAAATGAATCCTTATGCTAAGTATACGAAAGATATTGTTACTAATAAAAGAAAGATACCGGAAGCTGAAATTTCCACCATGCTTGCTAATTATACTTTTAAAGGTGGAATACCTAAGAAACTTGGAGATCCAGGAGTACCAACTATACCATGCTCCATTAAAAGAAACTATGTTAAAACTGCTTTATGTGATCTTGGAGCCGGTGTTAGTGTTATGCCTCTCTCTTTATATCGTAGACTTGATTTGAATAAGTTGACACCTACTGAAATATCTTTGCAAATGGCCGATAAATCAACCGCTATACCTGTCGGTATTTGTGAGGATGTGCCTGTTGTGGTTGCAAACGTTACTATCTTAACGGACTTTGTTATTCTTGATATTCCCGAGGACGATAGTATGTCGATTATCCTTGGTAGACCCTTTTTGAATACTGCAGGGGCTGTTATTGATTGCAACAAAGGCAATGTCACTTTTCATGTTAATGGCAATGAGCTCACGGTACACTTTCCGAGGAAACAACCTCAAGTCCACAGTATCAATTCTATTGGAAAAATCCCAACGATTACTATTGGAGGTTTTGAATTTCCTCTTCCTACTGTCAAAAAGAAATATGATATTCTTATTGTTGGGGACATGCATATCCCCATTGAGGTAACCTAGTGCTATTCGAAAATTCTCCGGTTTCATGCAATTCGGAATGAGTTTGTTAACAACACTTGATCAACCTTGTGAGTGGATTCCTTTTGATGAGCATGAGATGGATGAAGTTAGAAAGCACAACTCTCTGTACTCTCCGTTTACTTTCTGTTATTTAGATTAAATAAAGCAAAAATAGTATTTTCTATCTATTTTCTGAATTATCCTGGCAAAAAAGTACCCCGAAAATAAAAGTTCTCCAAATGCCCTAAAATTGAAATATGATTTTTTGTAGAGTATTTAAGAATATCTGGCACTAAGAACACATCAGGGGGAGCCACCACCTGGCCACGAGGGTCCAGGGCGCGCCCCCTGCCTCGTGGGCCCCACGTGGCCCCCCTCCATGTATTCCTGCACCCACATACTTCGTCTTCCTCCAGAAAAAATCACCACACAGCTCAAACTCGTGTTCTAGCTCGTTTTGCTGCGATTTTCGATCTCCTTGCTCAAAGCTCCACTCACAAAACTGCTTTGGGGGATTGTTCTTCGGTATGTGACTCCTCCAATGGTCCAATTAGTTTTTGTTCTAGTGTTTTATTCATTGCAAATTTTTACTGCTTAGGTGACCCTGTTCTTGAGCTTGCATGTCAAATTTATTTGGTCCCAAGTAGTTATAATGCATGATATAGTCTCTAGGCACTTGTGGGAGTAGTTGTTATCAATTTTCTTGAGTTTGGTTCACTTTTATTTTGAGTTACTAAAAGTTTCAGAATTTTTTTGGAAAAGAAAATGATGAAGAAAAATTGTTGAGAGGCTCTTCGAGCCGAAGCTCGAAGGATAAGCAAAGTGAGGAGGATAAGAAGCCCAAATATAATCTCCCTCGCACTGCGGAGGTTCGGCCGTGTGAATGGCCTTGTGATGAGTTCTTGAAGGCAGCCGGGATTCATGATGATTTTTATTATTTGGCTGAGAATGCAGGCCTCGCCGACTTCCTCTGCGACCAGCGTGAACAGTATCTCCTACTCACTAATATTTTTGTGCAAAATTTTCATTTCCATGCTAGGAGATCACCACCTTCAGTGGAGTTTCATTTATATGATGAATTTAAGGAGATGACCTTGTATGATTTTTGTCGGGTATGCAAGATACCCTTTGAGGGCAGCATAGAGGAACCACACCGTAATGATGTGGAAGGGTTTATTGATATGATTGATGTAGGGGAAACGAGGAAAGTTCCCGATGCAAGAATCACTAGCATACATTTTCCTGTTCTACGTTACTTTTCAATATTTGCTAGTAGATGCTTAATTGGTCGTGGAAACAGTGGAAACCATAGTGCCCCTGATATTGTTATTTTGCGCCATGCCTTGTTTCGTGATACTACCTTCAGTTTAGGCGCTATTGTTGCTAAACGGTTAAATCTGAACCGTACAAAGGGTCCCATCTTTGGAGGCATCTTTTCTTCGAGCCTTGCTGCACGCTTTAACATACCTATTAGGCATTATGAGAAAGAGGAAAAGTTGCTGCCTCCTATTTTTCTAGATTATAAGAGTATGGTAGCACATTATTTTATTGTTAAAGATAAGAAGAAGATGCTTAAGTATAAATTGATATTTGATAAAAATTATTGTGAGATTATTACCTTGCCTGCGCCCTCTTTGTTTAACATATTTTCAGGCACGTACCTCACCTTGCCGGAGGCCATTTATGCATATTGGAGCCTGACACAAGTTCCAGAGCCCGAGCCGGAGCCACCACTTGATCCTTACCGTCAGTCTATTTATCAGTGGGACCGGAAGAGCTCACCAACCAGTGGCACCCCGAGGATCCTCCTCAGTACACTGGAGAGGACCCCTTTGATCCATGGGCATAGACCAACTTAGGCCAAAAGCCTAAGCTTGGGGGAGTATGTATTTCCCACCGACATTACATTCATGTTCACACACTCATTCTAGTTGTCGGTGCTCATACTTTTTCATTGTACTATCCATGTTAGTTTATTTTATTTTCTAAGTTTCTTCTTGTGTGTTTGAATAACCTTGAGAAAAACCAAAAAAATTAGTTGTAGCTTTTAGCTAGTTTACTTTCCATGCTTGTAGTAGTAATAATTAAAAGAAAACCCAAAAAGATTTCTTGTTCTTCTTGTACTTGTTGGGAGCTTTCCCGTGTAAATAGTTTTATTTCCTTTCTTTTCTTTGGGGGTCGAGAGGACAAGACCATAATGAAAATGTTGAAGTGGCTCTTATATTCATTATTGTTGATTTAACCAGGAACCCACATTACCTTGTCTTCTCCCTTGAATTAAATGCTTGCAGGTTCCAGCTTAGTCCAATGCACGTGCACCATTATTATTATCCACACCGTTCGGTCGTGCAAGTGAAAGGCAATAATGACGATATATGATGGACTGATTGAGATGAGAGAAGCTGGTATGAACTCGACCTCTCTTGTTTTTGTAAATATGATTAGTTCATTGTTCCCGATTCAGCCTATTGTGAATGAAACATGTTTGCAATGACAATTAGAGATTATAGTTGCTTATGCCATGCTTAATTAGCTAAGAGTTTATAATGGTTTACCTTGCGTGCCAACATGCTATTAAAATGGTTGTGATGTGGTATGATAGGGTGGTATCCTCCTTTGAACGATTTGAGTGGCTTGACTTGGCACATGTTGACACATGTAGTTGAAACAAAATCAACATAGCCTCCACGATATTTATGTTCATGGTGAATTATATCCTACTCATGCTTGCACTCAGTGTTGATTAATTTTAATGCATGTTCATGACTGTTGTCGCTCTCTAGTTGGTCGCTTCCCAGTCTTTTTCTAGCCTTCACTTGTACTAAGCGGGAATACTGCTTGGGCATCCACTTCCATAAACCCCAAAGTTATTCCACATGAGTCCACCATACCTTCCTATATGCGGTATCTACCTGCCGTTCCAAGTAAATTTGTATGTGCCAAACTCTAAACCTTCAAATGAGATTCCATTTTGTATGCTCAAATAGCTCATGTATCAACTAGGGCTGTCTATATCTTCCATGCTAGGCGGGTTATTCTCAAGAGGAGTGGACTCCGCTCCTCACTCATGAGAAAATGGCTGGTCACCGGGATGCCCAGTCCCATGCTCAAACCAAATCAAAATAATTGCAAACAAAACTCCCCCAGGACTGTTGTTAGTTGGAGGCACCCGTTGTTTTGGGCAAGCCATGGATTGATGCTTGTTGGTGGTGGGGGAGTATAAACTTTACCATTCTGCTTGGGAACCGCCTATAATGTGTGTAGCATGGAAGATATCGAGATCTCTCGGTTGTTATGTTGACAATGAAAGTATGCTACTCAAAATATTATTTATCTCTATTTCAAAACCGAGCTCTGGCACCTCTACAAATCCTTGCTTCCCTTTGCGAAGGGCCTATCTATTTACTTTTATGTTGAGTCATCCTCCTCCTATTAAAAAGCACCAGTTGGAGAGCACCGCTGTCATTTGCATCCATTACTATTAATTTACATCGAGTATGACTATGACTGGATCTCTTTTACCATGAATTACAATGTTTAGTCAGTCCTTGATCTTCAGAGGTGCTCTGCATTTATGTTTTGCGGTCTTAGAAAGGGCTAGCGAGATACCATCTTGTTATATCATATTATGATTGTTTTGAGAAAGTGTTGTCATCTGAGATTTATTATTATTGCTCGCTAGTTGATTATGCCATTGATATGAGTAAACATGAGACCTAAGTGTTATTCTGAATATGGTTAGTTCATAATCTTTGCTGAAAACTTGAATGCTGCTTTACATATTTACAACAACAAGAGCAAACAGAGTTTGTAAAAGTTTTCCTTTATCATTTCAGTTTATCAACTGAATTGCTTGAGGACAAGCAAAGGTTTAAGCTTGGGGGAGTTGATACGTCTCCATCGTATCTACTTTTCCAAAAACTTTTGCCCTTGTTTTGGACTCTAACTTGCATGATTTGAATGGAACTAAGCCGGACTGACGCTGTTTTCAGGAGAATTGCCATGGTGTTATTTTTGTGCAGAAATAAAAGTTCTCGGAATGACCTGAAACTTCACGGAGAATATTTTTGGAATAAATAAAAAATACCGGCGAAAGAATCAAGACCAGGGGGCCCACACCCTGTCCACGAGGGTGGGGGCGCGCCTACCCCCCTGGGCACGCCCCTTGTCTCATGGGCCCCCTGAGCCTCCACCGACCTCAACTCCAACTCCATATATTCACGTTCGGGGAGAAAAAAAAATCAAAGAGAAGGATTCATCGCGTTTTACGATACGGAGCCGCCGCCAAGCCCTAAACTCTCTCGGGAGGGCTGATCTGGAGTCTGTTCGGGGCTCCGGAGAGGGGAATCCGTCGCCGTCATCATCATCAACCTTCCTCCATCACCAATTTCATGATGCTCACCACCATGCGTGAGTAATTCCATCGTAGGCTTGCTGGACGGTGATGGGTTGGATGAGATTTATCATGTAATCGAGTTAGTTTTGTTAGGGTTTGATCCCTAGTATCCACCATGTTCTGAGATTGATGTTGCTACTACTTTGCTATGCTTAATGCTTGTCACTAGGGCCCGAGTGCCATGAATTCAGATCTGAACCTATTATGTTTTAATGAATATATGTGAGTTCTTGATCCTATCTTGCAAGTCATTAGTCACCTACTATGTGTTATGATCTGGTAACCCCAAAGTGACAATAATCGGGACCACTCCCGGTGATGACCGTAGTTTGAGGAGTTCGTGTATTCACTAAGTGTTAATGCTTTGGTCCGGTACTCTATTAAAAGGAGGCCTTAATATCCCTTAGTTTCCAATAGGACCCCACTGCCACGTGAGGGTAGGACAAAAGATGCCATGCAAGTTCTTTTCCATAAGCACGTATGACTATATTCGGAATACATGCCTACGTTACATTGATGAACTGGAGCTAGTTCTGTGTCACCCTATGTTATAATTGTTGCATGAGGAATCGCATCCGACATAATTATCCATCACTGATCCAATGCCTACGAGCTTTTCACATATTGATCTTTGCTTAGTTACTTTTCCGTTGCCACTGTTACAATTACCACAAAACTGCTACTGTTACTTTTGCCACTGTTACCGTTACTTCCATACTACTTTGCTACGAAATACTTTGCTACAGATATTAAGTTATCCAGGTGGTTGAATTGACAACTCAGCTGCTAATACTTGAGAATATTCTTTGGCTCCCCTTATGTCGAATCAATAAATTTGGGTTGAATACTCTACCCTCGAAAACTGTTGTGATCCCCTATACTTGTGAGTTATCAGACTACGATGAGACCTTCTCACCCGTAGCGAAGCTAAAGTCCGTCCGAATCATGTTAGCAATTGCCGCAGTCTACGATTATGAGATATGGCAAATGGATGTCAAAACGGCATTCCTTAATGGTTTCCTTAAGGAAGAATTGTATATGATGCAGCCGGAAGGTTTTGTCGATCCTAAGAATGATGACAAGGTATGCAAGCTCCAGCGCTCCATTTATGGGCTGGTGCAAGCATCTCGGAGTTGGAATATTCGCTTTGATGAAATGATCAAAGCATTTGGGTTTATGCAGACTTAAGGAGAAGCCTGTGTTTACAAGAAAGTGAGTGGGAGCTCTGTAGCATTTCTCATATTATATGTGGATGACATACTATTGATGGGAAATGATATAGAACTTTTGGAAAGCATAAAGGCCTACTTGAATAAGTGTTTTTCAATGAAGGACCTTGGAGAAGCTGCTTACATATTAGGCATCAAGATCTACAGAGATAGATCGAGACGCCTCATTGGTCTTTCGCAAAGCACATACCTTGACAAGATATTGAAGAAGTTCAATATGGATCAGTCCAAGAAGGGGTTCTTGCCTATATTGCAAGGTGTGAAATTGAGCACAGCTCAATGCCCGACCTCGGCAGAAGATAGAGAAAAGATGAGTGCCATCCCCTATGCCTCAGCCATAGGGTCTATTATGTATTCCATGCTGTGTACCAGACCTGATGTGAACCTTGCTGTAAGTTTGGTAGGGAGGTACCAAAGTAATCCCGGTATGGAACACTGGATAGCGGTCAAGAATATCCTGAAGTACCTGAGAAGGACTAAGGATATGTTTCTCGTTTATGGAGGTGACGAAGAGCTCGTCGTAAAGGGTTACGTCGATGCTAGCTTCGACACAGATCTGGATGACTCCAAGTCACAAACCAGATACATGTATATTTTGAATGGAGGGGCAGTCAGCTGGTGCAGTTGCAAGCAAAGCGTCGTGGCGGGATCTACATGTGAAGCGGAGTACATAGCTGCCTCGGAGGCAGCACAGGAAGCAGTCTGGATGATAGAGTTCATCACCGACCTAGGAGTCATTCCCAATGCATCGGGCCCGATGACTCTCTTCTGTAACAACACTGGAGCTATTTCCCTTGCCAAGGAGCCCAGATTTCACAAGAAGACCAGGCATATTAAGCGTCGCTTCAACTCCATTCGTGAATATATTCAAGATGGAGACATAGATATTTGTAAAGTGCATACGGATCTGAATGTCGCAAATCTGTTGACTAAACCTCTTCCACGAGCAAAACATGATCAACACCAGAATTCTATGGGTGTTCGATTCATCACAATGTAACTAGATTATTGACTCTAGTGCAAGTGGGAGACTGTTGGAAATATGCCTTAAAGGCAATAATAAAGTGGTTATTATTATATTTCCTTGTTCATGATAATTGTCTATTGTTCATGCTATAATTGTATTAACCGGAAACCGTAATACATGTGTGAATACATAGATCATAATATGTCCCTAGTAAGCCTCTAGTTGACTAGCTCGTTGATCAATAGATGGTCATGGTTTCCTGACCATGGACATTGGATGTCGTTGATAACGGGATCACATCATTAGGAGAATGTTGTGATGGACAAGAACCAATCCTAAGCATAGCACAAGATCGTGTAGTTCGTTTGCTAGAGCTTTTCTAATGTCAAGTATCATTTCCTTAGACAATGAGATTGTGCAAATCCCGGATACCGTAGGAGTACTTTGGGTGCATCAAATGTCACAACGTAACTGGGTGACTATAAAGGTGCACTACAGGTATCTCCGAAAGTGGATGTTGGGTTGACACGAATCGAGACTGGAATTTGTCACTCCGTATGACAGAGAGGTATCTCTGGGCCCACTCGGTAATGCATCATCATAATGAGCTCAATGTGACTAAGGAGTTAGCCACAGGATCATCCGTTGCGGAACGAGTAAAGAGACTTGCCGGTAATGAGATTGAACGAGGTATGGGGATACCGACGATCGAATCTCGAGCAAGTAACATACTGATGGACAAAGGGAATTGTATACGGGATTGATTGAATCCCCGACATCGTGGTTCATCCGATGAGATCATCATGGAACATGTGGGAGCCAACATGGGTATCCAGATCCCGCTGTTGGTTATTGGCCGGAGAGATGTCTCGGTCATGTCTGCATGGTTCCCGAACCCGTAGTGTCGTGGTTTTGTCACGGCAGATGTCCTAGAGAAAGGACTTAGTCGTGGAGCCATCACTACGGGTTAGATTAAAGGGGTTAAAGCGGACAAGGGACGCAAGAGAGTTTTATACTAGTTCGGCCCCTTACGATGAAGGTAAAAGCCTACGTCTAGTTGTGATGGAATTGATGGGGTTTCGATGACCAGGGAGCGAATACGCTTTGCCTGGGTCTCAAGTTGTTGTATGTTGTCCTTGAACCGCCGCCGGGTCGTCCCCTTATATACATGGGTTGACGCCCGTCGGTTTACAGTCTCCGAGTCCGGCTCATAATCGTGTCCGGCTCGGTCTCTGCTACTTCTATCTTACAACACAAGTTTACATATCAATGCCGGTTTGTGTCTACAGGCCTTAAACCGGCTTTGGGCACTGGGCCTTTATGAAGCGTCACCGTCTGTCTTCATGGGCTTCAGATACAGATGAACTACTTATGAGGTTAACCCGGCCTCTCCTGGCCGGTTTACGCCTAGTGGTAATATCCCCAACATTAGGCCCCAGATTGATTTGAACTGGTTCATGTCAATCCTCAATACTTAAGAAAATTTCTTCTTCAACATCTTCACACAATCTTGTAAACCGCCATGACATCATCTTCTAGGATCTTGGTAAACCGCCGTGACGTCACCTGTCATTAACGAGCCTCCGACAATCGACGCGACAGCATCGCCTCATATCCAAAAACTCGGCACGTCGATTTTCGCGTCTGTCGTTTATCTCCCTTATAAATAGGGCCAGGGGGTCTTTCCATTTTCCCCCTCATGCCTCTTCACTTCATCGTCATCCTCGCGACGCTCGACCCTTCGACCTCGGCCGCCGCCGTCAACCTTCGACTGCTACACCAACCCTGGCCGCTGCATCGACCTGAACGTACCACAGCTCCTCCGCGCGCCGCCGCTGCTCAACAGCCTCCGTAAGTCTCCCCTTTCTCTTACCATAGATCTGCACTTAGGGTTTCTGTCGTTCATCAGTGTTCGTCGCCGCCCTTCTTTTCCCTTATTTATATCCATGGATTAGATCCAAAAACCACATAGGTCTCGTGCGGTAGTAGTTTAAACCACATAGATCTCGCGCTTTAGCAGTTTCAGCACCTGTTTGATATCCAACTCATCTCATCTTGGTGAACCTTCAGTACACTGGAATTTAGGTCAGAATATATTTTGTTTTTCCTACGCGCGGTAGATCTGAAGTTACCATAGCAAGATGTGAAACTTGTTTCTTCCTTCTCTTACACCCTTTGAATACCAGATTGGCCGGTTTAACCTCACAGAAAAAATGATGACCCGGTAGATACCATTAGTCCCCTGTTGAACCGCCAATGCATTACACTGTTCCATTGCCAGACTCCGGTTTACGAATAACCAAATCTGGTTTACCAATATGCTAGTATCCTCATACCGCTGTATAGTTGTCCACTGTAAATCTTAAACCGGTAATACTCATGTTTCAGATTTTCCTTGTCATGGCCAAGCAAGTCTATGAGTGCAATTGGGCTCCCTCTCGAGTAACCGAGGAACAGTTAAGCAACCTTGTTAAAATGGGCGCTTTAGCCAAGAAAGATGTCATCCACTGGAGGGTCCCTGGCCCAGAAAATCCTCCTACACCCAAGGACGGAGAAGTAGTCGTTTTTGCTGATCATCTCGGACGAGGTTTTAGCCCTCCCGGTTCAAAAAAATTCCGGGATGTACTGGCTAGTTTTCAACTGCACCCTCAAGACATTGGTCCTAACTCTGTAACCAACATCTGCCACTTCCAAGTCTTTTGTGAAGTTTATCTGCAAGAGGAACCTTCAGTCGAACTGTTTCGGGATTTCTTTCACCTAAACCATCGCACAGAGTTCTCAGATGGACCCAATACGGAACTGGGCGGAATGGCGGTTCAGAAAAGGAAGGAAGTCACCTTCCCTCATCCCAAACTCCACAGTCATCCCAAAGAGTGGAACCAGACTTGGTTTTACTGCATGGATACATCTCCATCTAATGAGAATCCTTTGCCGGGTTACCGCCCTAAACGTCTTAGCAACACACATCCTTTTCCTCAGAGGTTGATAGCAAGAGAACGGGCCAACTATGCTCCCCAATTATCAAAGCTTAGAGCCTTCATGGCAAACGGTTTGACAGGAGTTGATCTTGCTCGTTGCTGGATAAGCTGGAGCATTCTGCCCTTAAGCCGGCGCCCCGGTTTGATGTGTGAGTACACAGGTAGTTTGAAGGATGCTCAGCAGCGCATTGACATTCAGCTTACAGACGAAGAAGTCACTGAGGCTGTAAAGAAAATACTGAACGAACCGGAGGCCGTCTGTGCCCAAACCGGACTACTCCCTTTCTGCACCTTCAACAAACCACCAGCTGTAAGAATCATACAATCCTTTGTATCTGAATTTGCTTCTGTCCAAATATTCTCTGAAAGTGTGATTATTTTCTGACAGGGTGATGATCCGTTCTGGAACAAGAAACCATCACAAGACAAATTGGCAAAGCCACAAGACAAACCGGTCAAGCCAGTTCGTCCAAAGACCAAGGTTGTTAAGAAACCTGCCAAGAGAAGGACCACTGCATCCTCCGATCTACCAGCTGATGACGATGTGTGTAATCCGGAACCAGAGGTAGAACTTGACTCTCTTGGTTCATTTTTCGTAAATCTCATTGACAATGATTATTATCAGGACGACGCTGAAGGCAGTCACGCGAGGACGTAGAGGTAACTATTCTTTCCTCCGATTCAGATCCTCTGCCAACATCAAAAATCCGTCAAGCAAACCAGAAAGTAAAATTTTCTCACCCCCTTGCTTACTTGGACCCAAACTTTCTTTTGAAGACGCAGCAGCACGAAGCTCGCCGTACAACCCAGCACAGCGGCCAGGTAGTTACCTCCGCCGGTTTACCGAACAGTCCGGTTCGGAAACGCCGATCAGAGGTCTCTTATCCCATTGATACTTCATGCCCAAAAGCAGGTTGTTTTCGCCAGCCTCTTAACCCGTCTGATTCAAATTATCAGGGTACTTCTCACTCATCCTCTGGCGAGTCCTCGGCCACACAGCTTCCACCCCTCAAAACAGTTCCTGGGTGAGTTATGCACACGTCTTTATTCTTGATATGTTATCTTTTCATACTGTACTGATCCTTATGTTTATCTTTTCGCAGCGCCAAGCCAAGACCCAGCAAGAAAGCTCGGTTGAACAAACCGGCTGATGATAATGTAGCTGCTGAACCGGAAACAACTCCAGATCTGGAAGAAACCGACGCCGACGCCATGCTTCACGATCCGCCGCTTCAAGACCATGATTTCCTTGCTGAACAAGTGCAAGTTGATACTACAAGTCATGCAGACCGGCCAGCCAGCCCTGTCCGAACTGGTGACAAACCTGTCAGTCCAGCTAAGCACACTGATAAACCGCCAACTCCGGCGAAAGCTGCTGATGAACAAGATGATGACGTTATGATTACTGGCACTGGCCACACCACTCCTGGCAATCCTGTAGCTTTGTCAAAGCATACAGCCAAGGATGATCTCTCTGCTATCGGCAAAGGCAAATGGAATGCCGATTTATCAAGCTCCGCCCACCTCAATGTTCAAGATATTCACTCTGGCTTCTTGAACCGTCTGTATACCAGTCGTGACTATGAAGCTAGTTTGGTAAACTTGATGAAGGAGCGATATGAGGTAACTACTGTTTTTCTCCTTTGTCCAATTGCAGTTTATCGACTCCTAGTAGCCCCCAAGTGACGGTTTATGATACCAATCTAAACCGAGACTTTTGTCATAACTTAACTTTGCATATTTAGCCTCCAGGGACCGGATTACCTTGTTAAGATGAACCGGTTCCTTAAAATTTGCCATACTGCTCTTTCGCTGGTATAGTCCCCAAGGGCCGGTTTAACTTTATAAAGATGAACCGGGACTGTAGAAGAATTCCCATATCAACAGTTTTTTGAGCAAGCACACATTAGCCCCCAAGTGCCAAGCTTAATACTTGTATTGTGCTTGGGACTTGTAAAAATTTCTAAGTAAAAGCAAATATGCATTAGCCCCCAAGTACTAAGGGCATAACTTGTTATGTGCTTGGTACTTCAAATATGTATTGTCAACTCATTATGTATCTGTCTCTTTATAGGCTGAACTGAGCAAGAAGGAAAGCCAAACCGCTGACCTGCAAGAGAACATCAAGTCCCAACAGGCCGAAACTTCCAAAGCAAAAGATGAGCTGTCAAGCGCCTTAGCCGCTATGGAAAAGCTAAAGGAAAGCTTTGCCAAGGAGCGGGCGAATTGGAACACAGAGAGATCCGCTTTGCAGAAAAGAGCTGAAGATGCAGAAGCAGCTCTAAAACCGGTGGTAGACGAGCTGACTGGGGTAAAGCGGAAAGTACATGCGATGACCGCTGCTGTGTTTGGTAAGCATCTTGTCCTTAATACTGTCAACATATTTTCCCATGTGTTGTCGGTTTACTGACGTTTGCAATGATGCAGGAACTCGCATTAGTCATCTGGGCTCTGATGTTCAGAAGAAGCTGAAGGCTGCCTATACGCTGATAGAACAACTATATACCAGCACTCAACGAATTATCTGCACCGCTTCTCACAATAAGCCGCCCCCGACATTAATCAAAGATACCTTAGACAGGCTATCTATACTGCCTGCCCGGGTAGAAGAGCTAAAGAGGTCTGCTGCAAGGGCTGGCGCTCTGACCGCGCTAACCCGGGCAAAAGCATGGGTGCCTGATCTTGACCCGACAGACGTGGCTAAAGGCTACCCAAGCTTGAAAGAAGACGGATCAGAATTTTGCACTGAAGATCTCCGCGCCATAAACCGGGAAGTACGTCCACTGGCTTGTCAACTTGCTGAAGAAGCTGATCTTTCACATTATCAGGCGAGTTATGATATCAATAACAAGCGGGTTGCTGCACCAGCTCCTGAGGCTCAAAACCTGATCCCTCCAATCCGTAAGCACACTTATGCCCCTGATATTGAACCGTCCACCCTTATAAGTGATGAAGCTGTGTTTCAAGCTTTAACTGGGATCGACTGGACAACTGTTGACTTCCAACCGCTGGGGTAGAGATGAAGAAGTTGAACCGGTGCAAGATGACCCACAGCCGTCAGGTCAAGCTGATAAGCAATCATAATCCGGGGGCCGGTTTAGTCTGCCACGCTGCAATGCTTATTGATAAACAATTATCCGTTGGGCACTAAAACGCCTTGTAATAGGCTAGTTAAAATACTTGGTCTGTTATGCCTTCGTGCATATTTATCTGCAACTGATGTGTGTTAATCCGCCATGCTTAAGATATGATGTTCATAATCCATAGCTATTTATTCAAGTTGTTCCTGCAGAGAAGAAGCTTAAAGCGCCCTGGCGGTTTACCACCGGGCGGGTCATGATACCCAACTATATATATGACCAAGGTTGTAAAACATAACCAAATATGGAAATATATGATACCTGTGACCTTTAGGCATAGTGTTGGCTGACCAACCTTGTAATGAGGGTAATAACCCTAATCCGGAGTAAAAGTATCTCCTGTTATATAATGCCGGTTTACAATAAACCCATTCCGGTTTGTGATATAAACACCGGTTTATTCCATACTGGTGACTATGAGTCAAAACCAGACCGGACTGATAGTCTCCGGATTATAGCTTGGTCATGTACTGACAACTTGTAGTTGACAGCCTAACCGGGTTGATAAACACTGGTTTGAAAACATCACAAATCTTAGCAAAAGAAAAAGAAACTTAGCAAAAGGCAAATAAAACCGTTGTAGTCGAGGCTTTTCACGGGCTGCCAGGCCCCAAATTTGATCAAGAGGTGTTGCTATGGTTCGGGTTCGACCAAGCCCCCAAGTGATGCTGTGGCATTACGCCGATCAAGAGGCGTTGCTATGGTTCGGGTTCGACCAAGCCCCCAAGTGATGTTGTGGCTTTACGCCGATCAAGAGGCGTAGCTATGGTTCGGGTTCGACCAAGATCCCAAGTGATGCTGTGGCATTACGCCGATCAAGAGGCGTGGCTATGGTTCGGATACGACCAAGCCCCCAAGTGATGCTGTGGCATTGCGCCAATCAAGAGGCGTGGCTATGGTTTGGATACGACTAAGCCCCCAAGTGATGTTGTGGCATTGCGCCGATCAAGAGGTGTAGCTATGGTTCGGATACGACCAAGCCCCCAAGTGATCTGATATCAAGCTTTGAAAAGCTGAATCAAGGGGTAAACCGGATGCCGCTTTCTAAGCTCCATGTAACCACACATGATGTAAGAAAACAACAGATACCCCGCTTTAGCTGAGGTTCCGGTTTATTATATTGATCATAATATATACAATGTCATAATATGTACATAAGCAGAGCCTGTAGCTCAAGTATAGTAGGGCCGAAGATGAGCAATATTCCACGGCCGGTTGGTCTCCTCCTCCGATTTACGTGAGTCTTTGCGTTCTCGAACATCGATTAGGTAGTATGACCCGTTGTGCAGATTCTTGCTGACCATAAAAGGTCCTTCCCAAGGGGGGGATAGCTTGTGCATATCTGTCTGATCCTGGATGAGTCGAAGCACCAAATCTCCTTCCTGAAAGGTTCTGGTTCTAACCCGGCGGCTATGATAACGACGCAGATCTTGCTGATAAAACACCGAACGGGCTGCCGCCATGTCACGCTCCTCATCTAACAGGTCAAGAGCTTCCTGCCGTGCCTTCTCGTTGTCAGCTTCAACGTATGCCGCTACACGGGGCGAGTCATGACGGATGTCACTAGGAAGAACCGCTTTCGCTCCATAAACCATGAAGAATGGTGTGTATCCTGTCGATCTGTTGGGTGTGGTATTGATGCTCCATAACACTGAAGGTAGCTCCTCAACCCAACAACCCGGCGTCCGTTGCAAAGAAACCATAAGCCGGGGTTTGATGCCTCGCAAGATCTCTTGATTGGCCCTCTCCGCTTGACCATTGGACTGGGGGTGAGCCACTGATGATACATCAAGCCGGATGTGCTCGCGTTGACAGAACTCCTTCATGGGACCCTTTGACAGATTGGTACCATTGTTTGTTATAATGCTGTGTGGAAAGCCAAACCGGAAAATCACCTTTTTGATGAATTGAACCGCCGTGGCCGCGTCACACTTACTAACTGGCTCTGCCTCTACCCATTTTGTGAACTTATCAACCGCCACCAAAAGGTGGGTCTTCTTGTCCTTGGACCTCTTGAAAGGCCCAACCATATCCAACCCCCAGGTTGCAAACGGCCAGGTGATTGAAATCATCCTCAATTCTTGAGCTGGTACATGAGCCCGCCTTGAGAATTTCTGACAACCATCACATCTTTTGACCAAGTCCTCGGCATCAGCATGAGCTGTCAACCAATAGAAACCATGACGAAACGCCTTGGCCACCAACGATTTTGAACCGGCGTGGTGACCACGATCCCCTTCGTGGATCTCACGCAAAATTTCATGGCCTTCCTCAGGAGACACACAGCGTTGAGACGCCCGTGTCACACTGCAATGATGTAACTCTCCATTGATAACAGTCATGGACTTGGACCGCCGGGTTATCTGCCTGGCCAGTTTCATCTTCTGTAACTCGCCCCGGTTTATATACGCCAAATATGGAACCGTCCAATCCGGGATAACATGAAGAGCCGCCACCAATTGGGCCTCCGGATCAGGAACAGCCAAATCCTCTTCACCAGGGAGCTTGACGGACGGATTATGCAAAACATCCAAGAAGACATTAGGTGGAACCGGTTTACGTTGGGAACCCAGGCGACTTAAAGCGTCCACCGCTTCATTCCTTCGCCGGTCCACATGATCAACCTGATAACCTTTAAAGTGACCTGCAACAATATCCACCTCACGACGATATGCTGCCATGAGTGGGTCCTTGGAATCCCAAGTGCCGGACACTTGTTGAGCCACCAGATCCGAGTCACCGAAGCACTTAACTCGGCTTAAGTTCATCTCCTTAGCCATCCGAAGACCATGGAGTAAGCCTCATATTCAGCTGCATTGTTAGTGCACGGGAACATTAAACGGAGAACATAACAAAACTTATCACCTCGTGGGGAAGTTAATATGACTCCAGCCCCCGAGCCCTCCAATTGCCTGGACCCATCAAAATGAATAGTCCAATAAGTATGATCCGGCTTCTCTTCTGGCGCTTGCAACTCTGTCCAATCATTGATGAAGTCCACAAGTGCCTGAGATTTGATCGCCGTTCGGGGCATGTATTTCAACCCGTGAGGCCCGAGCTCAATAGCCCACTTAGCAATCCGGCCGGTTGCTTCCCTGTTCTGGATTATATCTCCCAAAGGAGCAGAGCTGACCACCGTGATGGGATGACCTTGAAAATACTGCTTCAATTCCGGCTTGCCATGAAAACCCCATACACCAATTTTTGCCAATGCGGGTACCTCTGCTTGGACTCAGTAAGTACCTCACTGATATAGTAAATCGGCCGCTGAACCAGATATTCCTTTCCTGCCTCTTTGCGCTCTACCACAATAGCCACACTAACAGCCCGAGCGTTAGCTGCCACATATAGCAACAACGGTTCTTTATCAACCGGAGCAGCGAGAATCGGCGGATTAGCTAGCTGCCGCTTTAAGTCCTCAAATGCTTCATTAGCGGCGTCACTCCAGACGAAGTTATCCATTTTCTTCAGCATCTGATACAAAGGGATGGCCTTCTCACCAAGGCGACTGACAAACCGGCTCAATGCGGCAATCCGGCCTGCCAGGCGTTGAACATCATTGATACACTTTGGTTTAGCCAAGGAGGTGATGGCCTTGATCTTTTCCGGATTAGCTTCAATGCCCCTGATAGACACCAAAAAGCCCAGGAGCTTCCCTGCAGGCACACCAAAGACACATTTGGCCGGATTAAGCATCATTTTATAAACCCGCAGGTTATCAAAGGTTTCCTTCAAGTCATCAATCAATCTCTCCTTCCTTGATTTTACCACAATATCATCCACATAGGCATGAACATTGCGGCCGATCTGTTTATGAAGACAATTCTGCACACACCGTTGATAAGTCACCTGTGCACTCTTGAGCCCAGAGGGATAGCAGAAGGATCCAAAGGGAGTTATGAAGGTTGTCTTCTCCTGGTCCTTAACTGCCATTTTGATCTGATGATAACCAGAATATGCATCCAAAAAACTTAAATGCTCACAACCCGTCGTAGCGTCAATAATTTGATCAATACGGGGGAGGGCAAAAGGATCTGCTGGACAAGCTTTGTTGAGATCTGTGTAGTCCACACACATACGCCAAGTGCCATTCTTCTTGAGGACCAGCACCGGATTAGCCAACCACTCAGGATGGAATACTTCAACGATAAATCCAGCCGCCAAGAGCCTGGCTACTTCTTCTCCAATAGCTTTGCGTCTTTCCTCATTGAACCGGTGGAGAAACTGCTTGACCAGTTTATATTTAGGATCAACATTGAGAGTGTGCTCAGCGAGTTCTCTCGGTACACCAGGCATGTCAAAAGGCTTCCATGCAAAGATGTCCCGATTCTCACGGATGAACTGGATGAGCGCGCTTTCCTATTTTGGATCCAAGTTAGCGCTGATGCTAAACTGCTTGGACGAATCACCAGGTACGAAGTCAACAAGTTTAGTCTCATCAGCCGATTTAAACTTCAGGGCCGGATCATGCTCCGTAGTTGGTTTCTTCAACGAAGTCATATCTACTGGATCAACATTGTCCTTGTAAAACTTCAACTCTTCTGTTGCACAAACCGACTCAACATAAGCCGCATCACCTTCTTCACACTCCAGAGCAATCTTGCGGCTCCCATGCACGGTTATAGTTCCCTTGTGACCCGGCATCTTGAGCTGCAGATAGACATAACATGGCCGTGCCATAAACTTAGCATAAGCTGGCCATCCAAATAGGGCATGATATGGGCTGATGATTTTCACCACTTCAAAGGTCAAGGTTTCTGATCTTGAGTCATGCTCATCTCCAAAAGCCACCTCCAAAGCTATCTTACCAACAGGATATGCCGACTTACCAGGCACCACACCATGGAACACCGTATTGGACGGTTTAAGATTTTTATCTGTAACCCCATGCGATGGAAAGTTTCATAATAAAGGATATTGATGCTACTCCCTCCATCCATGAGTACCTTAGTGAACTTATAGCTTCCCACCTGAGGTGCCACCACCAGAGCCAGATGACCCGGATTATCAACCCGGGGTGGATGATCTTCTCTACTCCACACAATCGGCTGCTCGGACAAGCGCAAATAATGGGGCACGGCCGGTTCAACGGCATTCACTATCCTTTTATGAAGCTTCTGATCGCGCTTGTCCAAGCTAGTGGTGAAGACATGATACTGTCCGCTATTCAACTGCTTTGGGTTGCTCTGGTAACCTGACTGCTGCTGCTGCTGATTGCCCTGATGATTATATCCACTTTGATTACCCTGATTACTTTGATTGTTATGTCCACCCTGATTGCCATGGAATCCTGAACCGGAATTTCCTTCGCCTGAACCGCCTCCTGATCCATGATCATACCGGAAAGAGTCAGAATTTTTGAACTCTTGCATGATGTAACAATCTTTCCAGAGGTGTGTGGATGGTTCCTCCTTCGTCCCATGCTTTGGACAGGGCTGGTTTAACAGATACGACAAACGGTCCGGGTTAGGATTTGGCATTCCATTGCGCCGGGGCGGTTTACCCTTACGCCGTTGGCCCTTGTCATGTGTATTAGTGTTAGCCACAAAGTCTAAACCGTGGTTCGCTTTACGCTTGCCGCCGTTTCCATGACCCCCGGGTTGTGGTGCTACCCCTTGGCGTTGCCGCTCTTCTTTCCCTTCCCTGTCTTATCATCGTCAGACTCGGGATCCTTGGTACTATCAGAGTCGGCATACTTCACTAGTGCAGCCATGAGGGTTCCCATGTCATTACAATGACGTTTAAGCCGTCCCAACTTCAACTTCAATGGTTCAAACCGGCAATTGCCTTCCAATGTTAAAACTGCGGTGTCAGCGTTGATGCGGTCTGATGAATGCAAAATCTCCGAAACCCGGCGCACCCAATGGGTCGTTGACTCTCCTTCCTCCTGGACACAGGCAGCTAGGTCCATAGTTGACATGGGCTGCTTGCATGTATCCTTGAAATTCTTAATAAACCGGGCTCTCAACTCGGCCCATGACCTGATAGAATTAGCCGGTAAGCTCTTTAGCCAAGTGCGGGTCGTTCCTTCTAGCATCATGGTGAAGTACTTCGCACATGCCGCATCATCCACGTCCAGCATCTCCATGGCCATCTCATAGCTTTCGACCCATGTTTCAGGGGATAAATCGGCGGTGTAATTCGGCACCTTGCGCGGGCCCTTGAAATCTTTGGGCAGGCACACATTGCGCAACGCCGGGACAAGACATGGCACTCCCAAGGAACTAGAGGTAACTCCTGGTTCCACCGATGTGGTTGGACGAACCGGAGTAAGCTGATGGGCCTCATGCTGCGCCGCTAACTCGGCCTCTCTGCGTGCCCGAGCCCGGTCCACCACCTCCTGAGCATCACCGGCACCACCCGCCGGGTTATGGCCACGGGGCGGATCACGGTTCCGCGCATTGCTTGATACTGCCGGTTCATCCATACGCCTGCTGTAACTCCGGCTTGGACGGGGAGTGGAATGAATCCGATCACGACTATATGAATAAGCCTCCTGTTGAACCAAGGCTGTCTGAAGAAGCTCCTTAACCCGACGCGTCTCGACCGCTGCTGGAGAATCACCTTCGATCGGGATGGCCGACAGCCGTGAAGCGGCAGCGACAATGTTGTCCATTGGGTTAGAATAATGACCCTGTGGCGTGGGGACATGAGGTACCACAACGTTGTTCTGACGAGGCGGATCCACCAAACGTGGCTGAACCGGCGCCCCTGCTCCGGGTGCCTCTGCCCGGTTTACCACCGGCGGATTACTGGTCCCTGCTCCTGGGGTGTTAAAGAGATTTCTAGCGTCATAAACCGGCGGCAGGCGAGATCGGTGCCTCCGCTTCAGGACTTCATTCGACGCACTCTGATCCAGCATAATCCGGTAAGCTTGTGCATCCAAAGCGGCACGCTCCGCGGCTATCCTGGTATCCTCAGCTGCTAAGTCGGCTTTTTCCTGGGTGATCTGATCTTTCACTTTCGTGATTTCCGCATTGTGTGTATCCTGATCCGCCGGGTTAACCTCCGCCATCAGCGTTGCCAACATATCAAACAAATCAGATAGAACCTGAGTCGGCGGTCACACAGGGCCTCCTGCCCCTGCCGCTGCCGCCGCTGCTGATCCGGAAATCATCGCCGCTGCGGTCGAAGAGTGGAGCGCTGGTTGCATGCCGGCCATGAAGATCGCCACCCGGCTTGGCAGATCAGAGGGGTCCGGAATACTGTCGCCATAGGAACAGCCCCCAATCCGGCCATCTTGTAACTGATATAACGACTCGGTCTCTCCAGTCGATGACTCGTCGCCGGAATAAACGACGGTCTCACCACCAGATTCCGATCTATCCTCAGATTCCCCTCCATGGATAACTCCTATGAAGGCACGCTTCATGACAGGCTTGACCCGGGCAGATCTCGCACGCTAAGCCATTTCGACGAGGTCGGTGCAGATGTCCGGCTTAGGGCCCGGTTCGCCGATCTTGCCAATGAAAACGTGTACGCTACCAAAGGGGACCCGGTACCCGTACTCGATTGAGCCGGCCTCGGGGCCCCAGCCTGCATCGTCGATGTAGAGCTTGCCGCGACGACTCTTGGTCATCCGGCCCACAGCGTAACCCTTGAGTCCTTCGAAGTTGCCCTCCAAGAACTTGAAACCATCATGCGATAGCCCCACGGTGGGCGCCAACTGTCGTGGTTTTGTCACGGCAGATGTCCTAGAGAAAGGACTTAGTCGTGGAGCCATCGCTGCGGGTTAGCTTAAAGGGGTTAAAGCGGAAGAGGGACGCAAGAGAGTTTTATACTAGTTCGGCCCCTTACGATGAAGGTAAAAGCCTACGTCTAGTTGTGATGGAATTGATGGGGTTTCGATGACCAGGGAGCGAATACGCTTTGCCTGGGTCTCGAGTTGTTGTCTGTTGTCCTTGAACCGCCGCCGGGTCGTCCCCTTATATACATGGGTTGACGCCCGTCGGTTTACAGTCTCCGAGGCCGGCTCATAATCGTGTCCGGCTCGGTCTCTACTACTTCTATCTTACAACACAAGTTTACATATCAATGCCGGTTTGTGTCTACAGGCCTTAAACCGGCTTTGGGCCCTGGGCCTTTATGAAGCGTCACCGTCTGTCTTCATGGGCTTCAGATATAGATGAACTACTTATGAGGTTAACCCGGCCTCTCCTGGCCGGTTTACGCCTAGTGGTAATATCCCCAACACGTAGGGTCTACACACTTAAGGTTCGGTGATGCTAGAGTTGTTATGGGAAATAGTATGTGGTTACCGAAGGTTGTTTGGAGTCCCGGATGAGATCCCGGACGTCATGAGGAGTTCCGGAATGGTCCGGAAATGAAGATTTATATATGGGAAGTCCAGTTTCAGTCGCCGGAATGGTTTCAGGGGTTATCGGTATTGTACTGGGACCACCGAAAGGTGTCCGGGGGTCCACCGGGTGGGGCCACCTGCCCCGGTGGGCTAAGTGGGCTGAACAAGGGTGGGAACCAGCCCCCTAGTGGGCTGGTGCAGCCCCCAAGGGCCCAAGGCGCCTAGGGTTGAAAACCCTATGGGGTGGGGGCGCCTCCCACCAAACTCGGGGGGCAAGTTCCCCCCTTGGCCGCCCCCCCCCTCTAGATGCATCTAGGGGGGTCGGCCCCCTCTCCCTTCACCCTATAAATAGAGGGGGTGGGAGGGTAGCTGCACCCCTTCCCCGGCGCAGCCCTCCCCCTCTCCAACACCTCTTCCTCCTCCATAGTGCTTGGCGGAGCCCTGCCGAAGAACCACGAGCTCCACCACCACCACGCCGTCGTACTGCCGGAGTTCTCCCTCAACTTGTCCTCTCCCCTTGCTGGATCAAGAAGGAGGAAGACGTCCCCGGGCTGTACGTGTATTGAACGCGGAGGCGCCGTCCGTTCGGCGCTTGATCGGATCTTTCGCAATTTGAATCGCCGCGAGTACGACTCCATCAACCGCGTTCTTGTAACGCTTCTGCTTAGCGATCTTCAAGGGTATGAAGATGCACTCCCTCTCTCTCTCTCGTTGCTAGCATCTCCTAGATTGATCTTGGTGACACGTAGGAAAATTTTGAATTATTACTACGTTCCCCAATAGTAATAGTAGTAGATGCTGGCAGGAGTCGGTCTACTTGTCTCGGACGTGATGCCTATATACATGATCATTGCCTTAAATAGCATCATAACTATCAATTTCCCAACAACAATTTGTCTACCCACCGTATGCTTTGTGTTCGAGAGAGAAGCCTCTAGTGAAAACTATGGCCCCAGGGTCTACTTTTATTATATATAAATTTCAAAAATACCTTCCTACAATTTTATTGCCGTTATTTTATTTTGTGGTTTATTTTATCTATCTATCACTATTAGAATTAATCCTTGCAATTGACCGCCAAGGGGATTGACAACCCTCTTGTTTGCGTTGGGTGCTAGTATTTGCTTTTGTGTGTGTAGGTGGTGCTAATGAGATTTTGTGTGGTTCTCCTACTGGGTTGATAACCTTGGTTCTTAACTGAGGGAAATACTTATCTCTATTGTACTGCATCATCCTTTCCTCTTCGAGAAAATCCCAACGCAGCTCACAAGTAGCAGGCACTGGATCAAGATGTTAGGCCCAAAAAAAATAAAAGTACGTGGAAGTAGTAAACTAATGGGATGAAACCATAAAAGAAATATCAATACGTTGGAGACGTATCAGGTTTGTGTCTTGCTCAGAGATGCGAGGCGGTGGCAGCTCTTTCTAGATGGAATAAGGTCCTCCCCGCCTAGCCCCCGTTCCGATGGTGTTTCTAGTATCATCGGAGGGCGTGTAGAGGTTTTTCTCCAGCGGATCTCGTGGGATCTGGTCTTTGTTCGTCCGTGTTCGTGTATCTACAGGTTGGGTCCTTCCGATCTATGCTTCTCTTCATCTGCGGCGGTTGCTGTTCTGGTGCGTTGGGCCTATGGGGCCTTAGCACGGCGACTTCCCAACTGTCTACTACGTACAACAAGCTTTGACCAGCTCTGTTAACAGAGGGACAATGACGGCGGCACGCGTTCGGCTCGCTCCAGTGCTTGTAGTCGTCTCTAGGTGGTCTACGGACATGGATGCATTTTTTTACTTCTCGTGTTCTTTGTACTGCCTTGGCAGTTGATTAGTAGATCGAAAGTTTTCTCAAAAAAAATAGTAATGTGCATGTGCGTTGTCACGGACGTCAAATATATTACAATAAGAAGGCCACACTTGACAAATCTTGATGCAAAACAAATGGACAAAATAAAATTATATTTTGATTATAAAGTATAGATTTTGTGATTTCTTAAACTGGTCAAATAAGTATGTGCCAAATATATTGATTGATATTTATTTGCTTTTGAATCATGAAATTATGGGCTGCCCTACGCGTCGGCCGGTGGATTAGTTAAACACATCCGCCGCCTGGTTGGCCGTTGGATGGACGCGCTGCTGGCCGTCCAATGTACCACCCACGTTCTCCACCTCCCTTCTGCAACAAGTGCGGTGTTGCAGAAACAAGGGCCGTGCTACGCGTCCGCCGGTTGAAGTTCAGGAAAGATGGACCACCTCCCACGCCGTTAGATCTCCCCATGTGAGCGTCACGAATTGCAACAAGCTAGTTGTTACGCTCATCCCTCTGCAACAACGACTTTATTGCAAACCGCTCTGAAGCGTTATCGTGTGACTTCACGAATTGCAACAAGTTGGTTGTTGCCGAAACAGAGACTTTGTGCGGAGACGTGATGTAACTTTTGCAACTGCGGTGATGTCGCAGAAAAAATTGTCTCCACTTTTATGCAACAAAGGTAATGTTGCAGAAGTTTTTTTGCCTTCACATTCATGCAATGTAGGTGATGTTGCGGGAGCAAGTTTTGCAACATTACTGATGTTGCGGAATTTATTTGCAATGAATAGGGTTGGCCCAGGTAGTAGGGCCCAGGCACGTGCACCAAGTGTTCATGCGAGTCGCGCGGCCTCACGATCCAGTGGACCAATGCGTCGCGATCTGATGGCCGCGCGAGGACGGATGTAGCGAGAAAGATCGGCCAGTTGACTGAAAGCTTTTTCCTAAAATTATTGCTATTTATTGGGTTAACAAAGATGTCTGACGTACTAGATTTTACCATAGAAAAACAATCTATTTATGGACCATATATTGATCTCGTTTATTGGTTTAGGTTGGTTTGATTAAAATGAAAAACCGAGAAAATCGCTTGAGGATGGCAGGAAGGATGAAGAATTGGGGAAAAAAATTGAAGTAAGATGAAATTAATAATTAAAGTACATATTTACTTTTGAGTTGTACTACTATATATGAACCGGCGAGTCCAACACATACGAGGGTTCCTTTGGAAATAATCGTTGCGTACATGGTGCTACGTGATTCTAATTCCTTCACAAGAAAGAACTACTTTCTCCCTAAAAAAAATACTTTCCCCACGACGGGAGGCCATAGAGAATCGGTTTCACTAGTCAGAGTTCGGCTCGGACCGCTTTCAAGAAACAGAAAAGAAAAGAAAAGAAAAGAAAAGAAAAAAGGAAATCGGCTCAGACCTGGAGTCCAGGACTAGTCTCGTCTGACAGTCCGACTCGGACTTTGGGTTGCAACAGGGCTACTATATATTGACGCGCATCGGCGTATGGCCAAACACCATATCTCGCACCTGGTTTCCCGGGGGGGGGCTGCACCAGGCGTTTCTTTCCCCTTTTGCTGCGTAGTCTGCATGGCGATGCTAGAGTCCAACATCGACTTCTCTACGCTGCTCGACACGAGCGACTCCGGCGAAGACAAGCCGCTCAATCCATCAGTTATGTCCGGCAGCTTCGTGTTCCTCCCCAATCGGGCGGTGGCGAACATGATGCGGCGATGGAATTACCGGGAAGGCTCGGGCCTCGGCGCGCAGGGGCAAGGGATCGTCGCGCCTATACAGGCCGTCGTGCGGGTGCGGCGGCGTCCAAAGGCCGGCCTCGGCTACCGTGAGAAACCATACGACAATGGTCTCCATGTGCCGCCGGAGCCGCCCGTGGAGGAGGAGTGCCGTGAGTGGGAGAATATTGCACGGGCTATGCGGCTTGAGACGGAGTGCTGCGAGACGATCCTCGCGCTCCTACAAGACATGAGGCTTCAAGGGGACGACAGCGTGGAGACGATGGATGCGCTGAAGGCCATGGCCGAGTCCAAGAAGGGGCTCCATGGGAAGCGCATGCTGGGGACGTGGAAAGCCAGGCTGCCTTCTTCCGCCGCGCGCTACATAATCGAGCAGGTGATCACGCCGAGGATGGTCGTCGACGTGCGAGAGTGGAAGCCGTCATGGGATCCGGACTGTCACGACTGGCTACGCCCGTTGATTCCTCTCATCGGCCACTTACCCGAGAGCCTCTACGGTACCGTGGAGAGCAAGATCAGGAACGGTGACTACGAAGTCGTCTCGCCATGGAAGGAGTACCTTAGCCCGGTGCAATGGGACACCTTCAGCAAGCTTCACATCCTGCCAATGCTAACACGGTTAGTACGGGACATGAGGATCACGCCGCCGAAGCAAACCGACCCTTCCTTCCGGATGGTGATGTTGTGGGCACCTCTCCTGCGCGTTCAAGACGTGGTGTCGATCCTAGAAGCTGAACAGTTCTTTGACAAATGGGAAGGCGCGCTGCGACACTGGCTGCAAGCCGCGAAGCCCTCGTTGGGGGAGGCCACCGCATGGTGCACCGGCTGGAAGACGCTCTTCACGCCAGAGTTGCTCGCCGATGAAACTGTGCTCGCGCATCTTGATGCTGGCCTTGATATGGTCGATCCTGCAATGCAAGACCTCGACAGTCTTTTTAGCAAATTGTAGTCCGCATCTACTGCAATTTGTCTTGTATGGCAATTTCTGTTGTAAAGATGTAGTCACTTGTTATCTTCCAAAATAATCTCATGGAACATATCTACGATCTCAAATAGCTATAAGTTTCATCAGAGACATTGTAGATTAAGAAATGTTCCTTTTCTTGGGAGTCCCAAGGAATATATTTTCAGGCGAGTCCCGAGGAATTAATTGGAATAACTTGTTTGTTTAATTTGCAGGAGACATAATCACGGAACAGATGTGTATCGTAGTGTATTGTAGTGTGCCGGAGTGATAATGACAGGAAAATGTTACTATCATCCTGCAGAAAATAAGTTATACCGGCATGCATGGAAAAATGTAACGATAGAAACATATCATCCAGACAACCACTTCATTATGTTGAGAACACTTGAACAATTTTCTTTTCTGGGTACGCGGTCGTTTACTAACAGTCCCAGATTTTGGAACAGATCTGCGACAAAATGCAGTGATGGCGCATGAAAATATCATAGTCGATTCTTCAGTAGTAGCATACAGATCAAGCTGTCGACAAATCATAAAGAAGCAACAACAATTTTAAGCCATCTTAATCTCCGCAAAAAGCACAAACGCGTCCAGAGTGAGTATGAGGTGTGATTCTTTTCTTTTTTTTCATCTTGCATATCAGTCACTGGAGCTCATTTTTACTTTGCAATGTGTACATAAGCTGCTGGAGGGAGGTAGATTGCAGTTGCAATAGGTGTACCATACTGAGCTGTTTATGATGATAATGGAGCATTTGGCAGGTCAATATCAAGTCGAGTTGGCTGTGAAAAAAAAATACTGGCTTATTTTAGAAAGGTTCCGCCTTGTTCATACCTCAACTGAACATTGTATATGGCAGATCAGTTATCCTTGTCACATGTACGTCTCACTTTATCACTTTTGCTTGTAAACGCTCTTAGATTAGTTTACAGAGGGAGTAGCTTGGAACATGAGAGATGCGTGCATGTTTGTATGTCTGATACCAATCCAACAAATTAGTCAGTGACTGACATAAACTGACAACCAAACAATGACAAGCAAAAAATAGATAGCAGAAAGATGCTTCCATCACACATAGTCAGGTTGGATTGGAATGCATAATTGCAAATCTACCATCATACCATGATGTGCTTTACATATGTACAATATCGACCTGAATACCACACGACTACAATAGACAAGTTCCTTGATATTCTGCAGCAAAACCAATTTTCAGTAGTCACTCCAGAAAACACATAATGTATTTACAAAAATGTAGCTGAATATACAAAGCAAAAACTGAAGGAAAACCTGTGAGTAAAAAGGAACAGCAGAAACCAGATCACTTCGGGTTATGTACCAACTACCAAGTCAATACAGTTAGTTACTTGACTCCAGATCCTGTGAGCGTGGCTTACTTGCAATTCAGAAGCATCAAGGGTTGGATACTTTTGCATTTAGCTGTTGAAGCTCCACCAAGAATCGCTAATCTGAACATTAACTTTGCACTATATTTAGTACACAATCCATTCATGTCCTTGAATAAAGTTCTCTACTGAGTAGAATGTGACATGCTGTTCTGGTGTCTGACTGCTCCACCCGACCCTTGATGTCTGATTTGCACCAGGGCCTCGACTATCAAACTCCCCATAATACAATGTCTTGAGTGCAAAATCCCCTCGCCAAGGAAGCCAACCCTCCGGCCTGACAACCTTGCCTAAATAACAGCTGACAAATAGTGTCCTTGCATACTCCTTCCATGGACGCCCCAAGTAGAGCCGGTACGACTGTGGCTTTGCCTGGAACAACACAACGAAATCTTTGCTGCCATCCACTGTGCAATTTTGAAACACAAACCCTGTGGTCTGCCCTGGATCAATCCTCCCATTTGCTGCCACCACATTGCGCGCGCTCTTCCCAGACCCCTCTGCCCGCGGCACCGTCTCAATCACGCATTCCTCAAACATAGCCGCGGCATTCCCAAACACAAAATCCACAGTTCCAGTAATATGGCATCGGCGATACAATTGCCGCATTGTGCGAGCATACAAGGTGTCCTGATGCCCTCGGAACTCCACATTCTCCAGCACCGACCGGTCGCTGTCTGACCGGAACGCAACCGCCTGGTGAGCTCCTGCCCCAGCAGTATTCTCAAATGTGATGTCCCTCGCCCGGAAGCCATCGCCAACGACAGCCACCGTCGCGGTGTCATAAGTGCCAAGACCTTCGATCCCGACGCTCCGTGAGGCAGTGATCACGGTAGCCCCCATTCCCTCACCCACCAGCAAAATGTTGGTCTTCTCGAACGGAACTACGACGTTTTCCTTGTATATACCTGCAGAGACGGTGATGAGGAAGTGCCCGGCAGTGTAATTCGGCGCCGCATTGACGGCGTCTTGCACGTTGGAGAAGTCGCACGCTGGATTGGACTTGCAGACGGTGGCGGCCGCACGGATCCTCGCCGGAAAGGCTGCGAGTGTGGAGTAGAAGGAGGCGGGTTTGGGGTCTGCGGTTAGCGTCTGCGGGGTGAGGGAGTTGAGGAAGCGGGAGGTGAGCGGGTGGGAGGGGAAGGCGGGGAGCGACAGGAGGTGGGAGCAGTCGTACTGGCACTGGAGCGAGGCGGAGGCGAGGTGGAGCGCCGCGGGCAGGTCGCCGGACTCCAGCGCGGAGAGCGCGGCGCGGAGGCGGTGGAGCGAGAGGGAGAGGTGGTCGGCGCACGGGTGCGCGTAGGAGGCGGGGGACGGGTGCGCGGCTATGGCCGCGCGGAGGAGGAAGGCGGGGGCCGCGGGTCCCCCCGGCGACGCGGTGGGCAGGAGGACGAGCAGCGCGAGGAGCGCGAGGGCGGCCGCCGCCGCGGCGACGGGGAGGAGGCGGCGGCGGCGGGGGTGGGCCCGCGGCATTTGGGAAAGAGAGAGAGAGAGAGAGATCCCGATGCCCCACTAGATTGCGTTCGTCTTTGTTTTCAGTATACTCCAAGGTTGTGTTTTCTAAGGAAGCGGGGTCGTGTGATTCCATGTTTTCCCCGTTCGAAGGCGTATTCCTGGGAAGGCGATTTTGGGACGGCGTACCTTTTAACCAACCGATAACTCTGATAAGCAACCACCACTTCGCTCCGGTGGTGCTCTGCCGCTCTCGTTCTCTCTGTTTCAATCCTTGTGCGTGCGTGCTGGGTTAAAAGATGGATTTGCTCTCTGGGAGAGTGGTTCACGGGTGCTCGCCGTCCTGGAGAGGCGTCAAATCGCTGAGATTCCCTCCCCTGCTTGGTTCTTGGGCCGCCGGCAGCAGCGCGTTTCCTGGATGCTCCTGCGCGCTAGCTGTTTGTAGAAATGGGTCAGCGGTGGTGCCCTTTGCCAAGAAGAAGAGGAAGGGGTACAGCGTGGAGCCGCCTGATGGAGAGGAGACGAAAGATGGTGCTTCTGATGAGATAGAGGGTATGGTCGAGGATGTTGATGGCGAGGAGGAGGGGGGCGACGAGGAGGATGCTGGCGATGACGGTAACGCTTTTCTGTATTCTGGTGATGTTTCATTGCTTTCTTTTCCTCCATCGCCGGTGGAAGGATGGAGGAATTCTGTATTTTCGCTCCATTTCTTCCATCACTGCACATACTATGAAGCATTTGGGGATCCAAATATTCATATACTTGTAGCCTCTGCTGAATGCAGGTTATAAGGTACTATAACATGCACCGTCAGAAAATTGCAGTAGATTGTATGTGCGTGGGAGTACAGCAGTGTGTATCTTCTGCAATTTGCACTTGTCACTCTAATTCAGGCCAGTTGGAACAATATTTGTGAACAGATGGCATTCATCACTTGCGCAGCCAATTTATTAATTGAACTTCATACTAGTTTAGTTGGGTGCTTCAAATACACTTCATGAGTGCAGTGCAGTGATGTTTGATGTGAGGTCAGCTCCCAATTATGGAATAAGATCCCCAATCCCTCGGTTGGATACTTTTATCATTTGAACTAGAAGATATTTTTCAGTTTGGGCTGTAAGCAAATTAGAGATAAGATATGTGATTTGTTACTTGATTGGTTTTTTTGGCCTCTATATAAAGAGAACCCTCCACAAAAAGTTAATCAAGCAAGAATTAGAAAATTAATCCTTCTATCTGGCGCATGGGGCTAGAACCCTTCCCTTATCTCGCCTAAAACCCACAGTTGATGTCCTACTCGTCTAAAAACACGAGTGCAGTGCTAAACCTGGGTTGCGCAATTGTTCCCATTTATGTAAGTTGAATCTATGCAGGATATGTTCAATCTTTGAACAAAAAGATTCACTCCTATGTATTATTGTATTCTCCTCAGCTATTAGTACAACAACAACAACAACAACAACAACAACGCCTTTAGTCCCAAACAAGTTGAGGTAGGCTAGAGGTGAAACCCATAAGATCTCGCAACCAACTCATGGCTCTGGCACATGGATAGCAAGCTTCCACGCACCCCTGTCCATAGCTAGCTCTTAGGTGATACTCCAATCCTTCATGTCTCTCTTAACGGACTCCTCCCATGTCAAATTCGGTCTACCCCGCCCTCTCTTGACATTCTCCGCACGCTTTAGCCGTCCGCTATGCACTGGAGCTTCTGGAGGCCTGCGCTGAATATGCCCAAACCATCTCAGACGATGTTGGACAAGCTTCTCTTCAATTGGTGCTACCCCAACTCTATCTCGTATATCATCATTCCGGACTCGATCCTTCCTCGTGTGGCCACACATCCATCTCAACATACGCATCTCCGCCACAGCTAACTGTTGAACATGTCGCCTTTTAGTCGGCCAACACTCAGCGCCATACAACATTGCGGGTCGAACCGCCGTCCTGTAGAACTTGCCTTTTAGCTTTTGTGGCACTCTCTTGTCACAGAGAATGCCAGAAGCTTGGCGCCACTTCATCCATCCGGCTTTGATTCGATGGTTCACATCTTCATCAATACCCCCATCCTCCTGCAGCATTGACCCCAAATACCGAAAGGTTTCTGGGGTACCACCTGGCCATCAAGGCTAACCTCCTCCTCCTAACACCTAGTAGTACTGAAACCGCACATCATGTACTCAGTTTTAGTTCTACTAAGCCTAAACCCTTTCGATTCCAAGGTTTGCAGTTGTATTAACATTTTTTATCCACCGAGTAACCAAATAATGTGTTATATACTGGTATCAATAAAGCAATTATGTCCCCGAAACCTTGCAGATATAGTGGATGACGATGACAGCGACAATGATGATGACTATGATTTCGAAGATGAATTTGAGAGTGATGATGAACAAGACCTTTATGTAAGGTTTCTTTTTTCCATTGAAACTAAAACTTACGCCATTAACCATTGACCACGGATGTGCATTGATATATTGGAGGTTGGAGATGGAGGTGCTGGTGGTGGAGTATCACTTGCTGGTACATGGTGGGGCAAGGAAGCTTTGGCATTGGCCGAGGAGGTTTCAGCATCATTCGATGGCGACTTGAAAATTTATGCTTTCAAGGCAACTGCAAATTTAGAAATCAGAGTTCGCATTGAGAAGATGTCCACTAGGTATATATCAATATTAGTACAGGCATATGCTGAACTTCCAGAATTTGTCTTGTTTATGTGAGTTTGTTGAAGCCTCGAGTGATTGGGATTAGTGGATGATAAAGTGATTATTAATAGGTTTTAACCGTCTGTTTCAAGGGTGAGTAACTTTAAATATTCCAATATTCAGGGAATATAAAGGCAGGCACACAACTGATACTCGTAGCTGACATAATTTTCATGTTAATTATCTTTTTCATTAGAAGGCCATTGACATTCTTGGGAAATAAAAACATAAACATGGATTAAGATTATATCTCCCTCGCAAAAAATATATGGTACTTACATTTGAAAGCATAGAACATAGTATGTATTAGTTGCTGATATCATTAGTGCCAAAGTTGTCTTTTTGTAGCCTTCTTCTATTTTTCGTCATTTGTCTTGATTTCTCATTAAGCACTTGTTACTAGGTATGGTTCTCCAACTATTGATGACATTGAAGCGTACACAATTGCGTACCGTGCAAAGTTGGATGATGCAGAGTCAGCAGGCAGGATACCAAAGAACGTATCCTTGGAGGTACTCTCCCTCTATAACCATATCAAGAACTAGCTAAAGCCTTATCTGGATACTCTGGCACAAACTGATAGCATCAATAAAAAAAATCTCTATGTGATGCTTAGCACTAAGGCATACTTCCACTAATCACTTTGAAGGTGTCATCCCCTGGTGTGGAGAGAGTCATCCGTGTCCCGGACGACCTTGAACGCTTCAAAGAACGGTCGATGTATGTCAGATACGTTATGACAAGCGAGGATGCAGCCACGGCCCAGGAAGGCGACGGTGTGTTCAGGCTCATTTCGTACGACGTGGACCTGTGTGAGTGCACCTGGGGCATAGCCGATGTTAAGATAAACCGGCAGCAGACCGGCAAGGGCAGGCCTCTGAGCAAGAAGCAGAGAGAATGGCGTCTGCAGACGCCGTTCGAGTCGCTGAAGTTGGTCAGGGTGTACTCTGAATGTTGAGCAGCTTCTTTGACTAAATCATTGTTTCCATCCGAGGTAACTTTTACAGAACCTCGTCCAATTTTGCTGAACTACCACTGATAGTCCAGTGTACGTGCAGTAGCTAGATTGTTGCACCATTTGTTCATATCCAGTGGTGAGATGAGTTCTTTTCTCTTCTACTTAACAGATAACACCTGAACTGTCCCTGTCCTGAAGTTTTGCCCTCTTGTTTGCCTCTTACATAGTTATATGGCAGCATTCCCTGCATGTATTTACTTGATTGATCCATTAATTGTTTCATTTGGCCCTGATATACAATCCACTTGTCGAATTAGTAATCTCTTGTCAACGAGAATGGATTACGTGTTCGACCGAATGTGCTGCTGAGTAGGAAAGTTGATCCAGTACAGCCACTAGACCAGCTAGTATAAATAAGCAGTGACTTTATAAACATGACCAGAGGAATGTTGATCAAGCGCATGCATGTCATACATAAGCATCTCTGATGCAATTGGTTATTGTTGTGCCGCTCGTGTGTATGCTTGCGTGCTAGTTGGACATTTGGACAAACCAACTAAGGTGAGAATTTGAGATAGAAGGATATCATATCCTCCGTAAAAGTAGCTCAAAATTGTGCATTTGCTTCATGTCCCATTACAGATTTGGTGTTTCGCATATTGAACCTATGATTGTATGAAAAAAAAATTGTGCAACTTCTTTTGAGGGAAAAAGATTGTGCAACTTCAGGTCAACTAATTTGAGATAGAAAGATATCCTATCCTCTGTAAAAGCAACTAAAAAATGTCCCATCTTAACTGTTACAGATTTGCTATTTCACATTTCAGATTGTGCAACTTGTTTCTTTTTTTGTGGGAAAAAGATTGTGCAATTTCAGGTCAACAAATTTGACACTATATGCCAAGTTGCACACCTTAAAAACCTAAAATTGCAGATAATGTAGCAAATACACAAAATATCCAGCTGGACATCCAGACAAAACAACCTCATTGTTACACAGTACGTCTAGCTTTGAATAAGTTTCAGCTTGTAGATATGTTCCACTGTCTTTTGTATTTGGTAGAAACTGAGTGATGGGAGCTCAGCCAATCAACTAGGCATATATATGTGCGTCAACTTTGTATTCAATGATATGTTCCGTATTGAACTATTGATCCATTTTGTTTGCAGACCTTCCTGACGATTAAAGAAGTTAGCATACATACAGTATTTGTTATGATGTCGAACAAGATGATAATTAAATCTCAAGTGAATGTCCCAACAAAAATAGTTAATGTGGCAGATCTTCGATCTAATATCTAACCGGCGACCCCTCAAAAAGAAACCGGCGACCCCTCAAAAAAAGTATCTAACCGGCGAAGTGCAAGCTCATGACCGGCGAGTTGCTTCTACGGTTGCGCCACACAGACTGCACATGCCATTAGACCAAGCAAGCACGAATACACGCGATTCCACACTGTGAGTTGCTTGTACTTACGCAACAGAAGCTAGCCATATCCAACTGGTGAAGTAGTAACCTACAGGTGCATGCTGCCTCAAGAAAAAGCTAATTAACAGTTGCTTGTGCTGCCAACAAAGAACAAACTACACACGGAGATATTGGACCAAGCAGGGACAATCGTGTGATTTCACACTTCACAATCATGCATGGATTGAGCATACTGCATGCACTGCTCTTGCTACTTCTTGATCGTATGTATATCTAGCCCGCCACCCCCAGCCCGCAGTATGTAGTCTCAGTGAGATAAACATTGATATGCAGACTGCAGAGCCACCACCAAGCTAGCAAAAATGTCTCCACCACCATATTCAAGGTACGGTCCGCACTCACCACCACCTCCTACGCCGCCGCCGCCATCGCCGAATCCCCCTTACCAGTCACCGCCACCTCCTACACCGTACCCCACTTATCTGTCACCACCACCTCCTACGCTGCCGCCGCCGCCGCCGTCGCCGTATCCCCCTTATCTGCCACCACCTTCTTACCCACCATCGACTCGTCCCGCTCTGCCGCCAACCCCATATCCCGATGCACTAACACCTTATTATGGTCCACTTCCGCCACCGACGTCGTCTCCTGACCCGGATGTCCCAGTCCCAGCGTCGCCTTATTATGATCCAACTCCGCCGCCGACGCCGTACACCGGCATCCCAGATGTCCCAACGCCTAACTATTATGATACTTCCGGCTCCAACACCGTCTATACGCCGTCCCCACCGCCGGCGGGGGGAGGACGACACGTCCTCGTGATAGTGCTGGTCCCGATCGCCGGACTGGTCCTCCTTGGGCTGCTGGCGGGGCTCTTCCTGCTCGCGCGGCGGAGGCGGATGAGGAGGGAGGAGCCGGCCGAGTGCCCGGAGGAGGAGGAGGATGTTCCTGAGTACGTGAGCGTGCAGGAGCAGGCTGTGGTGGTCGACGAGGTCGTCGTCAGGCACACACACGAACGAGACGATGGCAAGTGCTAGACATCATGGCCCGGCCTGACGTCCTGACCTTCAGGCTATCAGCCTATCACGTACTGTACCTGCTCGTGTGTGTTGCCATGCTTAGTGAGTAGTGACTCTGTTAGTGTGGTGTGTGATTAGTTGGATTATTTGGTTTCACGGCAAAAACGGTTATGGTAATAAGTGTTTACAGCCGGTGCGCTGGCTGAAAATTGCGCCGGACGCACCCGCGTCTCGTGGGGCCCCGCACCGCTTTGCTGCTTTCCCTTATCTTCTTCCTTCGATCTAGAGCGTTCTGGCCACAATTCCCCACCGCGGCTACCCACCACTCCTTCTCCTTCCTCCACCTCCCCTCCCCATCGGTGCTGCCCACCTCTCCCTCTCCTTCCTCCGCCTCCCTCACCATCGGCGCTCCCCACCTCTCCCCCTCCTTCCACCTCAAGCCGCCAGAGCTGCCACAAGCGGGCGGGGCTGCGACGACCATCCAAAGGCGACTGCCGCGAAGCTTCAGCACCGGTGCTACGACGGGGCATCGACTGGTGTTGTGGACGGGAGAAGCCTTCGGCGCCGTGGACAGGAGAGCCCACCGGTGGTTCGACTTCAACGACGCCCATTGCTGGAACCGGCTCATGGCGGTGCTGGAACCAGCACTAATTTTTGCTACCATCGGCACTTTGGTTTGCTAGCACCGACGTCATTTTTTGCATTTTGCTACAACCGGTGTTTTGATTTGCTGGAACCAGCTTTAATTTTTGCTACAACTGTCGCATTCGCTTTTTGCTGGAAGAACGCCCAAATTTGCTACTTCTACAAATGGTGTTTTAATTTGCTGCAACCAGTTTCAATTTTTGCTACCATCGGTGTCTTTGATTTTGCTAGAACATCCTTCCACAAAGGCCCCATTTTTGCATTTTTGTTTCCATTGTTTTTGGTTTTGTTGGAACTAACACAAAGATTTGCTACTACCGTTGTTGGCTCCGAGCCATGGTTTTCTGCTGCTGAGGTTTTTTTGCTGGAACCGACATTTTTTGTTGCAACCGCCTTCGCGTTTTGCTACGACCAGCGGAGCTTTTTGCTACATCCATGCATGGCTCCAGAGTCGGCGAGAAACACAGGAGACGACGACGACGGTGAGGGGCGGCGAGGGGCGGCGACCGGCGGCAAGGGCGGGGACCAGCGAGACGCGAGCGCCTGCCGCAGGCCGCGGCGGCGGCGCTGCCTTCCCACGAGGAAGGAGGAACCGAGATCGAAAGCAAAGCACGATGCAACTTTTTTTTTCTGTTATGAGACCCAGATCGAACGTGTCAAATATGCTGAATCGGACGATCGCGCGATGACCGGCCCAACTGTTCGGCCGGTGCGCCGGCGCCTATCAGCGCCGGCGCCCCTGGATCGGCGAGGAAATCCTTGCTCATTAGGGAGAGCCAATTTGGCTCGCTCTCGATGGCAAAATCACATGGCGCTAAAATAATCCACGTGGAACTTTAATTACGGAGACTTATGGCAGGAGTTAATGCATTGCGGAGTGTATGGCACGAGTAGTTTTGTACTGGAACATACGCCTTTATTTTTATACTCCAGCAAAAGCAAATAACCAAACGGGCACCCAAGGCAAGGCTGGCAAAGCTGAGTTGAGCTAGCTGGGCTAGCTTAGCTATAGCCTACCCAAGCAATCCAACCAAACGTGCCCGTGCATCACTTTTTGCTTGAAACGTAGTACTAGCATGCGTGGAAAATGCTGGCTTGTTTAAGTGTGTCCATGTAATAATCGTCGTGCTCTTCCATGCATGGTCGTCCTTGTGGTACTGTATTTCGATGCACGCTAAGTATCTGCATTTTTTACTTCACGACATATATATACAGACATGTATTGCGATATATGTATATACGGATGTTTTTCAATATGGCAACAACATTTCTTTTTCTTAACAAAGCTTCGCCCTCTCCCTTTCTTCTTCATGCATGTCCGGCTCTCAAGAGCTAGCCGAACCTCGAGGCGGGGCAACCATCAACATGTAATTAATGATTACCGTTGGACGAGCAGAGGCTGAAGTAGAACCGGTGTCCCCTCCCCTAGGCTTAGAGGCCGGGATCGCTCGGCCGTTCAAGGTCATGGAAGAACAACCATTTGGGGGAAGTAGGCGGGCTGTTTAACGACGTTAGAGAGGACACATGGGCATATGCCAGTGGTAGGATGTGGCGTTGGGGGTGGATCTTGTTGCCGGGAGTAGATAGCAATTAAGGGATAGTTCGACAGCTAGGGAGCGGTCTCGTCGAGCTATTGGGATGAGGGGGTAAAGGTGTAGGCCTTATTCGGTTTGAAGGATTTTTGTAAAAAAAACATAGGAACAAAGATTCCGGAGAAAAAAAATTATATATGCATTCGGTTTGTAGGAAATGCATACATGAATTTCGTAGGAATACTACTCATTTTCTATGTTTTCGGAGAAAACTACACATCCACTCAAAACTCATTCACGCGTAGGAACGAGGCAAATCAATTTCTTAAGATGACAAGTGTCATCCTATCAAATTCCTATACTGCTTCTAATTCCTACGTTTTGATTTTCTCCAAACCGAATGAGCCTTAAGGGCCCATCTCTTGCGTCTTATCGTTGCAATACTAGTGATTTTGGATTGTCATGCAAAACTTTCAGTTGGCCCATACAACTTTCCATGTTGATAGAAAAAACTTCATATTTGTAACATATTCTTTCTGTGATAGCACTAATTTCTATTTTATACAAGTTTTTTTACTTGATAATATTGACTTTGTTTATGTAGAAAAACACTTTCCATTAATTAACCAACTGATACAGCAGAGTCGCTGGCAAGCAAAATTAAAACGAAGTCCGCATGTGCTCCTTCCAAACAGTGGATGACACGTCCTCAAGATAACCAAACTGCGCGAAAGAGTGTGCGACAAAGTTACATACACGGCAACAAAACACAAACTCATGCCTATCAAACTGGAGTGCGCGCTTGCTTCTAGCCTCGCGATACATGGCCCTAGTTTCGCCTGTCAGAATTTTCGAAGTTTAGGGCCTGCATGAGTGAGAGGGAATCAGACTCCAACATGACCCAATTTGCCACCAATCGCAGAAGACATGCCATGGCCTGCACATGCAGTGAATTTCAGACTTTGAGAACATAAACTTTCCATATGGATCGAACAGTCATAATGCACTTGGCGATCACACAAGAGCCTACTGGGCCATGGCCCAAATACTTTCGTACAGGATCGCTCTTGTAAAAAAGGCACGCTCTACGTCAGGTGTTGCTGAAAAAAATGTTGACCAGTTGACCGCTCCCTGTTCACCAGCTGGTCGTTGACCATTGACTTTACTAAAAAAGTACATGAAAATGAAAATTGTTCGCGCATTTGAAAAATTGTTTGTGATTTCATGGATTTGAAAAAAAAATATCACGGGTTTTGAAAACAGAGGTTCATAATTTTAAAACAATTCACAAATTTGGAAAGAGTTCATCGATTTTGAAAAAAAAGTTCACAAAAATTGGAAAAGAGTTCACCTATATTAAAAAAGTTCATCAATTTTGAAAAATATGATTTTCAAAAAATTTCACGAACTTGGGAAAAAGTTCATCAATTTTGGAAAAAAACATAAATTTATTTAAAAAATCACAAATTTCTAAAAAAGTTCATAAATTTTGTAAAAAAACATCACTCTGGAAAAAAATGTTGGGAACGTTGCATGGAAAACAAAAAATTTCTACGCACACGCAAGATCTATCCATCGAGATGCATAACAACGAGAGGGGAGAGTATATCTATGTACCCTCGTAGACCATAAAGCGGAAGCGTTTAACAACGCGGTTGATGTAGTCGAACACCTTCGCGATCCAACCGATCAAGTACCGAACGTACGACACCTCCGCGTTCAGCTCGACGACGTCCTCGCCTTCTTGATCCAGCAAGACGAGCGAAGTAGTAGATGAGTTCTGGCAGCACGACGGCGTGGTGACGGTGATGGTGAACTTGTTCCCGCAGGGCTTCACCATGCACTGCGGAAAACTAGACGGAGGACTAAACTGTGGAGAGGGGCGCTGCACACGGCTAAGAGATTGTCGTCGGTTTGTGCGGCGCCGCTCCTTCTCATATATATAGGTGGGGGGAGGGGAAGCAGCCTTGGGTGGGCCCCAAGGTGGCCGGCCGGCACCCTTGGGCGTCTACCCTTTGGTGCCCCCTTCCTTGTTTGCCTGCGGGGGAAGGCAGGAGGGGTGCCCCCCCCTTTCCTTCCTCTTAAGTGGAGGGAAGGAAAGCGGGGCTAGCCGTCCCCCCTTTCCATCCATAGGGCCGGCGGCCAAGGGAAGGGGTGCACCAGCCACTTGTGGGCTGATGTGTTCCCCCCTCTTGGCCCATAAGGCCCATTAACCTCCCAGGGCTTCCCGGAACCCCTTCGCGTGATTCGATGACTACCCGATACACTCCGAAACCTTTCCGGTAACCAAATAGCATCGTCCTATATATCAATCTTTACCTCCGGATCATTCCGGAGCTCCTCGTCATGTCCGTGATCTCATCCGGGAATCCGAACAACATTCAGTCACCAAATCACATAACTCATATAATACTATATCGTCAACGAACGTTAAGCGTGCGGACCCTACGGGTTCGAGAATGATGTAGACATGGCCGAGACGCCTCTCCGGTCAATATCCAATAGCGGAACCTGGATGCCCATATTGGTTCCTACATATTCTACGAAGATCTTTATCGGTCGAACCTTATGACAACATACGTAATTCCCTTTGTCTGGTGGTATGTTACTTGCCCGAGATTTGATCATCGGTATCTTCATACCTAGTTCAATCTCGTTACCGACAAGTCTTTTTACTCGTTCCGTAATACATCATCTCGTAACTACCTCCTTAGTCATTTTGCTTGCAAGCTTCTTGTGATGTGTATTACCAAGAGGGACCAGAGATACCTCTCCGATACACGGAGTGACAAATCCTAATCTCGATCCATGGCAACTAAACAGACACCTTCGAAGATACCTGTAGAGCATCCTTATGATCACCCATTTACGTTGTGACGTTTGATAGCACACAAGGTATTCCTCCGGTATCCGGGAGTTGCATGATCTCATAGTCGAAAGAATATGTATTTGAGATTAAGAAAGCAATAACAATAAACTGAACGATTATATGCTAAGCTAACGGATGGGTCTTGTCCATCACATCATTCTCCTAATGATGTGATCCCGTTATCAAGTGACAACACATGTCGATGGTTAGGAAACCTTAACCATCTTTGATCAACGAGCTAGTCTAGTAGAGGCTTACTAGGGACACGGTATTTGTTTATGTATCCACATATGTATTTAAGTTTCCGATCATTACAATTCTAGCATGAACAATAAACTTTTATCATGAATAAGGAAATATAGTAATAACAACTTTATTATTGCCTCTAGGGCATATTTCCATAAAAAAATCATCAATTTTACAAAAGAAAATCATCGCTCTTGAAAAAAGGGAAACTCTATAGATCATCCGGCGGGTCACAGCCCCGCATCCGTCACCTTGTGTGTGTTGGGGAACGTAATATTTCAAAAATTTACCTACGATCACGCAAGATCTATCTAGGAGATGCATAGCAACGAGCGGGGAGAGTGTGTCCACGTACCCTCGTAGACCGAAAGCGGAAGCGTTTGACAACGCGGTTGATGTAGTCGAACTTCTTCTGGTTCCGACTGATCAAGCACCGAATGTACGACACCTCCGAGTTCTGCACACGTTCAGCACGATGATGTCCCTCGACCTCTTGATCTAGTTGAGGACGAGGGAGAGTTCCGTCAGCACGATGGCGTGGCGACGGTGATGATGAAGTTACCGGTGCAGGGCTTCGCCTAAGCACTACGACGATATGACTGAGGTGGTAAACTGTGGAGGGGGGCACCGCACACGGCTAAGAGATTATCTGTTGTGTTATTGGGGTGCCCCCTGGCCACGTATATAAAGGAGGGGGGAGAGAGGAGGCCGGCCAGGTTGGGCGCGCCAGGGGGAGTCCTACTTGGACTCCTAGTCCAAGTAGGATCCCCCCTTTTCCTTTCTTCCACCGGACGGAAAGGGAAGGGAGAGAGGGGGGAAGGAAAGAGGGGGGCCGACCCCCTCCCCTAGTCCAATTCGGTTTGGGCAAGGGGGGGAAGGGCTCCCCTCTGATGTGGCCCTTTCTCCTCTCCTCCAATAAGGCCCAATAGGCCCAATACTTCTCCCGGGGGGTTCCGGTAACCTCCCGGTACTCCGGAAAAATGCCCGAACCACTCGGAGCCATTCCGATGTCCAAATGCAACCTTCCAATATATGTATCTTTACCTCTCGACCATTTCGAGACTCCTCGTCATGTCCGTGATCTCATTCGGGACTCCGAAGAAACTTCGGTCATCAAATCACATAACTCATAATACAAATCGTCATCGAACGTCAAGCGTGCGGACCCTACGGGTTCGAGAACTATGTAGACATGACCAAGACATATCTTCGGTCAATAACCAATAGCGGAACCTGGATGCTCATATTGGTTCCTACATATTCTACAAAGATCTTTATCGGTCAAACCGCATAACAACATATGTTGTTACCTTTGTCATCAGTATGTTACTTGCCCGAGATTCGATCGTCGGTATCATCATACCTAGTTCAATCTCGTTACCGTCAAGTCTCTTTACTCGTTCCGTAATGCATCATCCCGCGACTAACTCATTAGTCACATTGCTTGCAAGGCTTATAGTGATGTGCATTACCGAGAGGGCCCAGAGATACTTCTCCGATATACGGAGTGACAAATCCTAATGTTGATCTATGCCAACCCAACAAACACCTTCGGAGATACCTGTAGAGCCTCTTTATAATCACCCAGTTACGTTGTGACGTTTGATAGCACACAAGGTGTTCCTCTGGTATTCGGGAGTTGCATAATCTCATTCAGAGGAACATGTATAAGTCATGAAGAAAGCAATAGCAATAAAACTAAACGATCATTATGCTAAGCTAATGGATGGGTCTTGTCCATCACATCATTCTCTAATGATGTGATCCCGTTCATCAAATGACAACACATGTCCATGGCTAGGAAACTTAACCATCTTTGATTAACGAGCTAGTCAAGTAGAGGCATACTAGGGACACTCTGTTTTGTCTATGTATTCACACATGTACGAAGTTTCCGGTTAATACAATTCTAGCATGAATAATAAACATTTAGCATGATATAGGGAAATATAAATAACAACTTTATTATTGCCTCTAGGTCATATTTCCTTCAGTCCGCATGTCACGTGCCCCATGGCCACCACCACTAGTTTTTGCAACAGACCCGTTGTTGCAATCTCTCTCATTGCAACAACGGCTCTGTTGCAGGATCTGGATCTTGAGAGAAGTCACCGCTCGTGCTCCTCCCGAGCTCACGTCGAGTCATGTCTCCCCGCGCTGCTCCGACTGCCCCCAGCTCCCGTCGAGTCGCCGCATCCCCGGGCAGCTCCGACTGCCCCTAGCTCCTGTTAAGTCGCGCTCCTCCCCGTGACATAACCTGGTTTACTAGAGTCAATAATCTAGTTCACATCGCTATGTGATTAACACCCAAAGAGTGATCATGTTTTGCTTTGTGAGAGAAGTTTAGTCAATGGGTCTGGCACATTCAGAGCCGTATGTATTTTGCAAATTTTCTATGTCTACAATGCTCTGCACGGAGCTACTCTAGCTAATCGCTCCCACTTTTAATATGTATCCAGAATTCCAGATTGAGACTTAAGAGTCATCCGGATCAGTGTCAAAGCTTGTATCGACGTAACCCTTTACGATGAAATTTTGTCACCTCCATAACTGAGAAACATCTCCCTATTCCACTAAGGATAATTTTGACCGATGTCCAGTGATCCACTCCTGGATCACTATTGTACCCTCTTGCCAAACTCATGGTAAAGTAACAATAGGTCTGGTACACAACATAGCATACTTTATAGAACCTATGAGGCATAGGGAATGACTTTTCATTCTCTTTCTATTTTCTGCCGTGGTCGGGTTTTGAGTCTGTACTCAACTTCACACTTGCAACACAGGCAAGATCTCCTTCTTTGACTGTTCCATTTTGAACTACTTCAAAATCTTATCAAGGTATGTACTCATCGAAAATCTTATCAAGCGTCTTGATCTATCTTTATAGATCTTGATGCCCAATATGTAAGCAGCTTCACCGAGGTATTTCTTTGAAAAACTCCTTTCAAACACTCCTTTATGTTTTCCAGAAAATTCTACATCATTTCTGATCAACAATATGTCATTCACATATACTTATCAGAAAGGTTGTAGTGCTCCCACTCACTTTCTTGTAAATACAGGCTTCACCAAAAGTCTGTATAAAACCATATGCTTTGATCACCTTACCAAAGTGTATATTCCAACTCCGAGATGCTTGCCCCAGTCCATAGATGGATAGCTGGAGCTTGCACACTTTGTTAGCACCTTTAGGATTGACAAAACCTTCTTGTTACATCATATACAACTCTTCTTTAAGAAATCCATTGAGGAATGTAGTTTTGACATCCATTTTCCAGATTTCATAAATTGTGGCAGTTACTAACATGATTCGGACAAACTTAAGCATCGCTACGAGTGAGAAAGTCTCATCGTAGTCAACACCTTGAACTTGTCGGAAAAAAATTGCGACAATTCGAGCTTTGTAGATAGTAACACTACTATCAGCATCCGTATTCCCCTTGAAGATCCATTTATTCTCAATGGCTTGCCGACCATCGAGCAAGTCAACCAAAGTCCACACTTTGTTCTTCATACATGGATCCCATCTCAGATTTCATGCCCTCAAGCCATTTTGCGGAATCTGGGCTCATCATCGCTTCCCCATAGTTCGTAGGTTCGTCATGGTCAAGTAACATGACCTCCAGAATGGGATTACCGTACCATTCTGGTGCGGATCGTACTCTGGTTGACCTACGAGGTTCAGTAGCAACTTGATCTGAAGTTTCATGATCACCATCATTATCTTCCTCACTAATTGGTGTAGGAATCACTGGAACTGATTTCTGTGATGAACTACTTTCTAATAAGGGAGAAGGTACAATTACCTCATCAAGTTCTACTTTCCTCCCACTCACTTCTTTCGAGAGAAACTCCTCTAGAAAGGATCCATTCTTAGCAACGAATATCTTGCCTTCGGATCTGTGATAGAAGGTGTACCCAACAGTCTCCTTTGGGTATCCTATGAAGACACATTTCTCCAATTTGGGTTCGAGCTTATCAGGTTGAAGATTTTTCACATAAGCATCGCAGCCCCAAACTTTAAGAAACGAAAGCTTAGGTTTCTTGCCAAACCATAGTTCATACGGTGTCGTCTCAACGGATTTAGATGGTGCCCTATTTAACGTGAATGCAGCTGTCTCTAATGCATAACCCCAAAACGATAGTGGTAAATCGGTAAGAGACATCATAGATCGCACCATATCTAATAAAGTACGGTTACGATGTTCAGAAACACCATTACGTTATGGTGTTCCAGGTGGCGTGAGTTGTGAAACTATTCCACATTGTTCTAAATGAAGGGCAAGCTCGTAACTCAAATATTCGCCTCTACGATTAGATCGTAGAAACTTTATTTTCTTGTTACGATGATTCTCCACTTCACTCTGAAATTCTTTAAACTTTGCAAATGTTTCAGACTTGTGTTTCAGTAAGTAGATATACTCATATCTGCTCAAATCATCTGTGAAGGTCAGAAAACAACGATACCCGCCGCGAGCCTCAACACTCATCGGACTGCATACATCAGTATGTATTATTTCCAATAAGTCAGTGGCTCGCTCCATTGTTCCGGAGAACAAAGTCTTAGTCATCTTGCCCATGAGGCATGGTTCGCAAGCATCAAGTTATTCCAAAAGCCCATCGGCATGGAGTTTCTTCATGCGCTTTACACCAATATGACCTAAACGGCAGTGCCACTAGTATGTTGCACTATCATTATCAACTCTGCATCTTTTGGCATCAATATTATGAATATGTGTATCACTACGATCGAGATTCAACAAACCATTCACCTTGGGTGTATGACCACAGAAGGTTTTATTCATGTAAACAGAATAACAATTATTCTTTGACTTAAATGAATAACTGTATTGCAATAAACATGATCTAATCATATTATGCTCAACGCAAACACCAAATAGCATTTATTTTAGGTTCAACACCAATCCCGAAGGTAAAGGGAGTGTGCTATAGTGATCTTATCAACCTTGGAATCACTTCCAACACACATCGTCACCTCGCCCTCAACTAGTCTCTATTCATTTTGTAACTCCTGTTTCAAGTTATTAATCATAGCAACTGAACCAGTATCAAATACCCAGGGGCTACTATGAACACTAGTAAAGTACACATCAATAACATCTATATCATATATACTTTTGTTCACTTTGCCATCCTTCTTATCCGCCAAATACTTGTGGCAGTTCGGCTTCCAGTGACCAGTCCTTTTGCAGTAGAAGCACTCGGTTTCAGGCTTTGGTCTAGCTTTGGGCTTCTTCCCGGGAGTGACAACTTGCTACTAACATCTTTCAACTTATTTTTCTCTAGGAACATATCAAAAAATAAACGGGGAACTACATCGCGAGCTATTGATCTACAACATAGATATGCAAATACTATCAGGACTAAGTTCATGATAAACTAAAGTTCAATTAATCATATTACTTAAGAACTCCCACTTAGATAGACATCCGTCTAGTCATCTAAATGATCACGTGATCCATATCAACTAAACCATGTCCGATCATCACGTGAGATGGAGTAGCTTTCAATGGTGAACATCACTATCTTGATCATATCTACTATATGATTCATGTTCGACCTTTCGGTCTCAGGGTTCCGAGGCCATATCTTCATATGCTAGTATCGTAAAGTTTAACCCGAGTATTCTACATGTGCAAAACTAGCTTGCACCCATTGTATGTGAACGTAGATCTTATCACACCCGATCATCACGTGGTGTCTCAGCACGAAGAACTGTTGCAACGGTGCATACTCAGGGAGAACTCTTATGCCTTGAAATTTTAGTAAGGGATCATCTCATAATGCTACCGTCGTGTTGGGGAATGCGGTAATTTCAAAAATTTCCTAAGATCATGCAAGATCTATCTAGGTGATGCATAGAAACGAGCCGGGAAGAGTGTGTCCACGTACCCTCGTAGACCGAAAGCGGAAGCGTTATATCAACGCGGTTGATGTAGTCGTACGTCTTCATGATCCGACCGATCTTAGTACCGAACGTACGACACCTCCGTGTTCAGCACACGTTCAGCTCGATGACATCCCTCGTAATCTTGATCCATCTGAGGTCAAGGGAGAGTTCCATCAGCAAGACAGCGTGGTGATGGTGATGATGAAGTTACCGGCACAGGGCTTCTCCTAAGAACTACGATGATATGACCGAGGTGTGTTTCTGTGGACGGGGGCACCGCACACGGCTAAGATAAACATTTGTGTGCCTTTGGGGTGCCCCCTCCCACGTATATAAAGGGGGGAGGGAGGAGGAGGCCGGCCAAGGAGGAGCGCGCACCAAGGGGGGGCAATCCTAATCCAAGTAGGTTTGCCCCCCTTTCCTATTCCTACTAGGAGAAGGAGGAAAGAGGAGGAGGGGAGAAGGAAAGAGGGGGTCGGCCCACCAAACCCTAAACCAATTCAGTTTGGGCCTAGGGGGGCACGCCCCACACCTTGCTTGCTGCCCTCTTTCTCCACTAGGGCCCAATAAGGCCCATAGACTCCCCGGGGGGGTTCCGGTAACCTCCCGGTACTCCGAAAAATACTCGATACACTTCGGAACCCTTCCGGTGTCCGAATATAACCTTCCAATATATCAATCTTTAGGCAACTAAGGATAACTTTGACCGCTGTCCTATGATCCACTCCTGGATCACTATCGTACCCCCTTGCCAAACTCATGGCAAGGTACACAACAGGTTTGTTACACAAGATGGCATACTTTATAGAACCTATGGTTGAGGCATAGGGAATGACTTTCATTCTCTCTCTATCTTCTGTCGTGGTCGGGTTTTGAGTCTTACTCAACTTCACACCTTGCAACACAGGCAGAACTCTTTCTTTGACTGTTCCATTTTGCACTACTTCAAAACTTGTCAAGGTATGTACTCATTGAAAAAACTTATCAAGCGTTTTGATCTATCTCTATAGATCTTGATGCTCAATGTGTAAGCAGCTTCACCGACGTCTTTCTTTGAAAAACTCCTTTCAAACACTCCTTTATGCTTTCCAGAAAATTCTACATCATTTCTGATCGACAATATGTCATTCACATATACTTATCAGAAAGGCTGTAGTGCTCCCACTCACTTTCTTGTAAATACAGGCTTCACCGCAAGTCTGTATAAAACTATATGCTTTGATCAACTTATGAAAGCGTTTATTCCAACTCCGAGATGCTTGCACCAGTCCATAGATGGATCGCTGGAGCTTGCACACTTTGTTAGAACCTTTAGGATCAAGAAAACTTTCTGGTTGCATCATATACAACTCTTCTTCAATAAATCCATTAAGGAATGCAGTTTTGATATTCATTTGCCAGATTTCATAAAATGCGGCAATTGCTAACATGATTCGGACAGACTTTTAAGCATCGATACAAGTGAGAAAATCTCATTGTAGTCAACACCTTGAACTTGTCGAAAACATTTTTGCGACAATTCGAGCTTTGTAGATAGTAACACTACTATCAGCGTCTGTCTTCCTCTTGAAGATCCATTTTATTCTCTATGGCATGCCGATCATCGGGCAAGTCAACCAAAGTCCATACTTTGTTCTCATACATGGATCCTATCTCATATTTCATGGCCTCAAGCCATTTCGCAGAATCTGGGCTCATCATCGCTTCCTCATAGTTCGTAGGTTCGTCATGGCCAAGTAACATGACCTCCAGAATAGGATTACCGTACCACTCTGGTGCGGAACTTACTCTGGTTGACCTACGAGGTTCGGTAGTAACTTGATCTGAAGTTTCATGATCATCATCATTAACTTCCTCACTACTTCCAAATTCGGGAGAAGGTACAATTACCTTATCAAGTTCTACTTTCCGCCCACTCACTTCTTTCGAGAGAAACTCCTTCTCTAGAAAGGATCCATTCTTAGCAACGAATATCTTGCCTTCGGATCTGTGATAGAAGGTGTACCCAACAGTTTCCTTTGGGTATCCTATGAAGACACATTTCTCCGATTTGAGTTCGAGCTTATCAGGTTGAAACTTTTTCACATAAGCATCGCCGCCCCAAACTTTAAGAAACGACAGCTTAGGTTTCTTGCCAAACCACAGTTCATATTGTTGGGAATCGTAGCATAATTTAAAATTTTCCTACGTTCACCAAGATGCATCTATGGAGTCTACTAGCAACGAGGGGAAGGGAGTGCATCTACATACCCTTGTAGATCGCGAGCGGAAGCGTTCCAATGAACGTGGATGACGGAGTCGTACTCGCCGTGATCCAAATCACCGATGACCGAGTGCCGAACGGACGGCACCTCCGCGTTCAACACACGTACGGTGCAGCGACGTCTCCTCCTTCTTGATCCAGCAAGGGGGAAGGAGAGGTTGATGGAGATCCAGCAGCACGACGGCGTGGTGGTGGATGTAGCGGGTCTCCGCAGGGCTCCGCCGAGCTTCTGCGAGAGAGAGAGAGAGGTGTTGCAGGGGAGGAGGGAGGCGCCCAAGGCTGTTGTGTGCTGCCCTCCCCCCCTTTATATAGGCCCCCTGGGGGGGCGCCGGCCCTGGAGATCAGATCCAAGGGGGGGCGGCGGCCAAGTGGGGGGAAGGGGTGCCTTGCCCCCCAAGGCAAGGGGGAACTCCCCCTAGGGTTCCCAACCCTAGGCGCATGGGGGGAGGCCCAAGGGGGGGGGCGCCCCAGCCCACTAGGGGCTGGTTCCCTTCCACTTTCAGCCCACGGGGTCCTCCGGGACAGGTGGCCCCACCCGGTGGACCCCCGGGACCCTTCCGGTGGTCCCGGTACAATACCGATAACCCCCGAAACTTTCCCAGTGGCCGAAACTGGACTTCCTATATATAATTCTTCACCTCCGGACCATTCCGGAACCTCTCGTGACGTCCGGGATCTCATCCGGGACTCCGAACAACTTTCGGGTTTCCGCATACATATATCTCTACAACCCTAGCGTCACCGGACCTTAAGTGTGTAGACCCTACGGGTTCGGGAGACATGCAGACATGACCGAGACCCCTCTCCGTTCAATAACCAACAGCGGGATCTGGATACCCATGTTGGCTCCCACATGTTCCACGATGATCTCATCGGATGAACCACGGTGTCGAGGATTCAATCAATCCCGTATACAATTCCCTTTGTCAATCGGTATGTTACTTGCCCGAGATTCGATCGTCGGTATCCCAATACCTTGTTCAATCTCGTTACCGGCAAGTCTCTTTACTCGTACCGCAATGCATGATCCCGTGACTAACGCCTTAGTCACTTTGAGCTCATTATGATGATGCATTACCGAGTGGGCCCAGAGATACCTCTCCGTCATACGGAGTGACAAATCTCAGTCTCGATCCGTGCCAACCCAACAGACACTTTCGGAGATACCCGTAGTGCACCTTTATAGTCACCCAGTTACGTTGTGACGTTTGGCACACCCAAAGCACTCCTACGGTATCCGGGAGTTGCACGATGTCATGGTCTAAGGAAAAGATACTTGACATTGGAAAAGCTCTAGCAATCGAAACTACACGATCTTTTATGCTATGCTTAGGATTGGGTCTTGTCCATCACATCATTCTCCTAATGATGTGATCCCGTTATCAATGACATCCAATGTCCATAGTCAGGAAACCGTGATTATCTGTTGATCAACGAGCTAGTCAACTAGAGGCTTACTAGGGACACTTTGTGGTCTATGTATTCACACATGTATTACGATTTCCGGACAATACAATTATAGCATGAATAATAGACAATTACCATGAACAAAGAAATATAATAATAACCATTTATTATTGCCTCTAGGGCATATTTCCAACAGTCTCCCACTTGCACTAGAGTCAATAATCTAGTTACATTGTGATGAATCGAACACCCATTGCGTCCTGGTGTTGATCATGTTTTGCCCTAGGGAGAGGTTTAGTCAACGGATCTGCTACATTCAGGTCCGTGTGTACTTTACAAATATCTATGTCTCCATTTTGAACACTTTCACGAATGGAGTTGAAGCGACGCTTGATATGCCTGGTCTTCCTGTGAAACCTGGGCTCCTTCGCAAGGGTAATAGCTCCAGTGTTGTCGCAGAAGAGAGTCATCGGGCCCGACGCATTGGGAATCACCCCTAGGTCGGTAATGAACTCCTTTATCCAGACTGCTTCCTGTGCTACCTCCGAGGCTGCCATGTACTCCGCTTCACATGTAGATCCCGCCACGACGCTTTGCTTGCAACTGCACCAGCTTACTGCTCGTCTATTCAATATATACACGTATCCGGTCTGTGACTTCGAGTCATCCAGATCTGTGTCGAAGCTAGCGTCGACGTAACCCTTTACGACGAGCTCTTCGTCACCTCCATAAATGAGAAACATATCCTTAGTCCTCTTCAGGTACTTAGGATATTCTTGACCGCTGTCCAGTGTTCCTTGCCGGGATTACTTTGGTACCTTCCTACCAAACTTATGGCAAGGTTTACATCAGGTCTGGTACACAGCATGGCATACATAATAGACCCTATGGCCGAGGCATAGGGGATGACACTCATCTCTTCTATATCTTGTGTCGTGGTCGGGCATTGAGCCGTGCTCAATTGCACACCTTGCAATACAGGCAAGAACCCCTTCTTGGACTGATCCATATTGAACTTCTTCAATATCTTGTCAAGGTATGTACTCTGTGAAAGACCAATGAGGCGTCTTGATCTATCCCTATAGATCTTGATGCCTAATATATAAGCAGCTTCTCCAAGGTCCTTCATTGAAAAACACTTATTCAAATAGGCCTTTATACTTTCCAAGAATTCTATATCATTTCCCATCAATAATATGTCATCCACATATAATATGAGAAATGCTACAGAGCTCCCACTCACTTTCTTGTAAACACAGGCTTCTCCATAAGTCTGTGTAAACCCAAACGCTTTGATCATCTCATCAAAGCGAATGTTCCAACTCCGAGATGCTTGCACCAGCCCATAAATTGAGCGTTGGAGCTTGAATACTTTGTTAGCATTCTTAGGATCGACAAAACCTTCCGGCTGCATCATATACAACTCTTCCTTAAGGAAGCCGTTAAGGAATGCTGTTTTGACGTCCATCTGCCATATCTCATAATCATAGTATGCGGCAATTGCTAACATGATTCGGACGGACTTCAGCTTCGCTACGGGTGAGAAAGTCTCATCGTAGTCAACCCCTTGAACTTGTTGATAACCCTTAGCGACAAGTCGAGCTTTGTAGATGGTCACATTACCATCTGCGTCCGTCTTCTTCTTAAAGATCCATTTGTTTTCTATGGCTCGCCGCTCATCGGGCAAGTCAGTCAAAGTCCATACTTTGTTTTCATACATGGATTCTATCTCGGATTTCATGGCTTCTAGCCATTTGTTGGAATCCGGGCCCGCCATCGCTTCTTCATAGTTCGAAGGTTCACCGTTGTCTAACAACATGATTTCCAGGACAGGGTTGCCGTACCACTCTGGTGCGGAACGTGTCCTTGTGGACCTACGAAGTTCAGTAACTTGATCCGAAGCTTCATGATCATCATCATTAACTTCCTCCCCAGTCGGTGTAGGCACCATAGGAACACTTTCCCGCGCTACGCTACTTTCCGGTTCGGAAGGGGTGACCATCACCTCATCAAGTTCCACTTTCCTCCCACTCAATTCTTTTGAGAGAAACTCCTTCTCCAGAAAGGACCCGTTCTTGGCAACGAAGATCTTGCCTTCGGATCTGAGGTAGAAGGTATACCCAATAGTTTCCTTAGGGTATCCTATGAAGACGCATTTTTCGATTTGGGTTCGAGCTTTTCAGGTTGAAGTTTCTTGACATAAGCATCGCATCCCCAAACTTTTAGAAACGACAGCTTAGGTTTCTTCCCAAACCATAATTCATACGGTGTCGTCTCAACGGATTTCGACGGAGCCCTATTTAAAGTGAACGCGGCAGTCTCTAAAGCATAACCCCAAAATGAGAGCGGTAAATCGGTAAGAGACATCATAGATCGCATCATATCCAATAGAGTGCGATTACGACGTTCGGACACACCATTTCTCTGAGGTGTTCCAGGCAGCGTGAGTTGTGAAACTATTCCACATTTCCTTAAGTGTGTACCAAATTCGTGACTTAAATATTCTCCACCACGATCTGATCGTAAGAATTTTATTTTTCTGTCACGTTGATTCTCGACTTCACTCTGAAATTCCTTGAACTTTTCAAAGGTTTCAGACTTGTGTTTCATTAGGTAGACATACCCATATCTACTTAAATCATCAGTGAGAGTGAGAACATAACGATATCCTCCGCAAGCCTCAACACTCATTGGACCACACACATCGGTATGTATGATTTCCAATAAGTTGGTTGCTCGCTCCATTGTTCCGGAGAACGGAGTCTTGGTCATCTTACCCATGAGGCATGGTTCGCACGTGTCAAATGATTCGTAATCAAGAGACTCCAAAAGTCCATCTGCATGGAGCTTCTTCATGCGCTTGACACCAATGTGACCAAGGCGGCAGTGCCACAAGTATGTGGGACTATCGTTATCAACTTTACATCTTTTGGTATTCACACTATGAACATGTGTAACATCACGTTCGAGATTCATCAAAAATAAACCATTGACCAGCGGGGCATGACCATAAAACATACCTCTCAAATAAATAGAACAACCATTATTCTCGGATTTAAATGAGTAGCCATCTCGAATTAAACGAGATCCAGATACAATGTTCATGCTCAAAGCTGGCACTAAATAACAATTATTGAGGTTTAAAACTAATCCCGTAGGGAGATGCAGAGGTAGCGTGCCGATGGCGATCACATCGACCTTGGAACCATTCCCGACGCGCATCGTCACCTCGTCCTTCGCCATCTCCGTTTATTCCGTAGTTCCTGTTTTGAGTTACAAATATGAGCAACCGCACCGGTATCAAATACCCAGGAGCTACTACGAGTACTGGTAAGGTACACATCAATTACTAGTATATCACATATACCTTGGGTGTTGCCGGCCTTCTTCTTGTCCGCTAAGTATTTGGGGCAGTTCCGCTTCCAGTGACCACTTCCCTTGCAATAAAAGCACTCAGTCTCGGGCTTGGGTCCATTCTTTGACTTCTTCCCGGTAACTGGCTTACCGGGCGTGGCAACTCCCTTGCCGTCCTTCTTGAAGTTCTTCTTACCCTTGCCCTTCTTGAACTTAGTGGTTTTATTCACCATCAACACTTGATGTTCTTTTCTGATCTCTACCTCAGCTGATTTCAGCATTGAATATACCTCGGGAATGGTCTTTTCCATCCCCTGCATATTGTAGTTCATCACAAAGCTCTTGTAGCTTGGTGGAAGCGACTGGAGGATTCTGTCAATGACCGCGTCATCCGGGAGATTAACTCCCAGCTGAGACAAGCGGTTGTGAAACCCAGACATTCTGAGTATGTGCTCACTAACAGAACTGTTCTCCTCCATTTTATAGCTGAAGAACTTGTCGAAGACATCATATCTCTCGACCCGGGCATGAGCTTGAAAAACCAGTTTCAGCTCCTCGAACATCTCATATGCTCCATGTTTCTCAAAACGCTTTTGGAGACCCGGTTCTAAGCTGTAAAGCATGCCGCACTGAACGAGGGAGTAATCATCAGCACGCTGCTGCCAAGCGTTCATAACGTCTTGGTTCTCAGGGATTGGTGCTTCACCTAGCGGTGCTTCTAAGACATAATCTTTCTTGGCTGCTATGAGGATGATCCTCAAGTTCCGGACCCAGTCCGTATAGTTGCTGCCATCATCTTTCAGCTTGGTTTTCTCTAGGAACGCGTTGAAATTGAGGACAACGTGGGCCATTTGATCTACAATACATAGTGTAAAGATTTAGACTAAGTTCATGATAATTAAGTTCATATAATCAAATTATTTAATGAACTCCCACTCAGATAGACATCCCTCTAGTCATCTAAGTGAAACATGATCCGAATTCGACTAGGCCGTGTCCGATCATCACGTGAGACGGACTAGTCAAGATCGGTGAACATCTCCATGTTGATCGTATCTTCTATACGACTCATGCTCGACCTTTCGGTCCTCCGTGTTCCGAGGCCATGTCTGTACATGCTAGGCTCGTCAAGTGAACCTAAGTGTATTGCGTGTGTTCCGAGGCCATGTCTGTACATGCTAGGCTCGTCAACACCCGTTGTATTCGAACGTTAGAATCTATCACACCCGATCATCACGTGGTGCTTCGAAACAACGAACCTTCGCAACGGTGCACAGTTAGGGTGAACACTTTCTTGAAATTATTATAAGGGATCATCCTACTTGCTACCGTCGTTCTAAGCAAATAAGATGCAAAAACATGATAAACATCACATGCAATCAAATAGTGACATGATATGGCCAATATCATCATGCTCCTTTGATCTCCATCTTCGGGGCACCATGATCATCTTTGTCACCGGCATGACACCATGATCTCCATCATCATGATCTCCATCATTGTGTCTTCATGAAGTCGTCACGCCAACGATTACTTCTACTTCTATGGCTAACGCGTTTGCAATAAAGTAAAGTAATTTACATGGCGTTTATTTAATGACACGCAGGTCATACAAAATAATAAAGACAACTCCTATGGCTCCTGCCGGTTGTCATACTCATCGACATGCAAGTCGTGATTCCTATTACAAGAATATGATCAATCTCATACATCACATATATCATTCATCACATCTTCTGGCCATATCACATCACATAGCACTTGCTGCAAAAACAAGTTAGACGTCCTCTAATTGTTGTTGCAAGTTTTTACATGGTTTGTAGGTTTCTAGCAAGAACGTTTCTTACCTACGTATGACCACAACGTGATTTGCCAATTTCTATTTACCCTTCATAAGGACCCTTTTCATCGAATCCGTTCCGACTAAAGTAGGAGAGACAGACACCCGCTAGCCACCTTATGCAACTTGTGCATGTCAGTCGGTGGAACTAGTCTCACGTAAGCGTACGTGTAAGGTCGGTCCGGGCCGCTTCATCCTACAATGCCGCCAAAACAAGAAACGACTAGTAGCGGCAAGAAGAATTGGCAAACTCAACGCCCACAACTGCTTTGTGTTCTACTCGTGCATAGTAACTACGCATAGGCCTGGCTCTGATACCACTGTTGGGAATCGTAGCATAATTTAAAATTTTCCTACGTTCACCAAGATGCATCTATGGAGTCTACTAGCAACGAGGGGAAGGGAGTGCATCTACATACCCTTGTAGATCGCGAGCGGAAGCGTTCCAATGAACGTGGATGACGGAGTCGTACTCGCCGTGATCCAAATCACCGATGACCGAGTGCCGAACGGACGGCACCTCCGCGTTCAACACACGTACGGTGCAGCGACGTCTCCTCCTTCTTGATCCAGCAAGGGGGAAGGAGAGGTTGATGGAGATCCAGCAGCACGACGGCGTGGTGGTGGATGTAGCGGGTCTCCGCAGGGCTACGCCGAGCTTCTGCGAGAGAGAGAGAGGTGTTGCAGGGGAGGAGGGAGGCGCCCAAGGCTGTTGTGTGCTGCCCTCCCCCCCTTTATATAGGCCCCCTGGGGGGGGCGCCGGCCCTGGAGATCAGATCCAAGGGGGGGGGGGCGGCGGCCAAGTGGGGGGAAGGGGTGCCTTGCCCCCCAAGGCAAGGGGGAACTCCCCCCCTAGGGTTCCCAACCCTAGGCGCATGGGGGGAGGCCCAAGGGGGGGTGCCCCAGCCCACTAGGGGCTGGTTCCCTTCCACTTTCAGCCCATGGGGCCCTCCGGGACAGGTGGCCCCACCCGGTGGACCGCCGGGACCCTTCCGGTGGTCCCGGTACAATACCGATAACCCCCGAAACTTTCCCGGTGGCCGAAACTGGACTTCCTATATATAATTCTTCACCTCCGGACCATTCCGGAACCTCTCGTGACGTCCGGGATCTCATCCGGGACTCCGAACAACTTTCGGGTTTCCGCATACATATATCTCTACAACCCTAGCGTCACCGGACCTTAAGTGTGTAGACCCTACGGGTTCGGGAGACATGCAGACATGACCGAGACCCCTCTCCGTTCAATAACCAACAGCGGGATCTGGATACCCATGTTGGCTCCCACATGTTCCACGATGATCTCATCGGATGAACCACGGTGTCGAGGATTCAATCAATCCCGTATACAATTCCCTTTGTCAATCGGTATGTTACTTGCCCGAGATTCGATCGTCGGTATCCCAATACCTTGTTCAATCTCGTTACCGGCAAGTCTCTTTACTCGTACCGCAATGCATGATCCCGTGACTAACGCCTTAGTCACTTTGAGCTCATTATGATGATGCATTACCGAGTGGGCCCAGAGATACCTCTCCGTCATACGGAGTGACAAATCCCAGTCTCGATCCGTGCCAACCCAACAGACACTTTCGGAGATACCCGTAGTGCACCTTTATAGTCACCCAGTTACGTTGTGACGTTTGGCACACCCAAAGCACTCCTACGGTATCCGGGAGTTGCACGATCTCATGGTCTAAGGAAAAGATACTTGACATTGGAAAAGCTCTAGCAAACGAAACTACACGATCTTTTATGCTATGCTTAGGATTGGGTCTTGTCCATCACATCATTCTCCTAATGATGTGATCCCGTTATCAATGACATCCAATGTCCATAGTCAGGAAACCGTGACTATCTGTTGATCAACGAGCTAGTCAACTAGAGGCTTACTAGGGACACTTTGTGGTCTATGTATTCACACATGTATTACGATTTCCGGACAATACAATTATAGCATGAATAATAGACAATTACCATGAACAAAGAAATATAATAATAACCATTTATTATTGCCTCTAGGGCATATTTCCAACACATATGGTGTCATCTCAACGGATTTAGATGGTGCCCTATTTAACGTGAATGCAGCTGTCTCTAATGCATAACCCCAAAACAATAGTGGTAAATCGGTAAGAGACATCATAGATCGCACCATATCTAATAAAGTACGGTTATGACGCTCGGACACACCATTACGCTGTGGTGTTCTAGGTGGCATGAGTTGCGAAACTATTCCACATTGTTTTAAATGAAGACCAAACTCGTAACTCAAATATTCGTCTCCGCGATCAGATCGTAGAAACTTTATTTTCTTGTTATGATGGTTTTCCACTTCACTCTGAAATTCTTTGAACTTCTCAAATGTTTCAGACTTATGTTTCATCAAGTAGATATACCCATATCTGCTCAAATCATCTGTGAAGGTCAGAAAATAATGATACCTACCGCGAGCCTCAACACTCATCGGACCGCATACATCAGTATGTATTATTTCCAACAAGTCTGTTGCTCGCTCCATTGTTCCGGAGAACGGAGTCTTAGTCATCTTGCCCATGAGGCATGGTTCGCAAGCATCAAGTGATTCATAATCAAGTGATTCCAAAAGCCCATCAGCATGGAGTTTCTTCATGCGCTTTACACCAATATGAACTAAACGGCAGTGCCACAAATAAGTTTCACTATCATTATTAACTTTGCATCTTTTGGCATCAATATTATGAATATGTGTATCACTACGATCGAGATTCAATAAACCATTTATATTGAGTGTATGACCATAGAAGGTTTTATTCATGTAAATGGAACAACAAATATTCTTTAACTTAAATGAATAACCGTATTGTAATAAACATGATCCAATCATATTCATGCTCAACGCAAACACCAAATAACATTTATTTTAGGTTCAACACTAATCCCGAAGGTAAAGGGAGTGTGCAATGGTGATCTTCTCAACCTTGGAATCACTTCCAACACACATCATCACCTCGCCCTTAACTAGTCTCTGTTTATTTTGCAACTCCCGTTTCGAGTTACTACTCTTAGCAACTGAACCAGTATCAAATACCGAGAGGTTGCTATAAACACTAGTAAAGTACACATCAATAACATGTATATCCAATATACCTTTGTGAAGGAAATATGCCCTAGAGGCAATAATAAAGTTATTATTTATTTCCTTATATCATGATAAATGTTTATTATTCATGCTAGAATTTTATTAACTAGAAACTTGATACATGTGTGAATACATAGACAAACAGAGTGTCACTAGTATGCCTCTACTTGACTAGCTCGTTGATCAAAGATGGTTATGTTTCCTAGCCATAGACATGAGTTGTCATTTGATTAAACGGGATCACATCATTAGGAGAATGATGTGATTGACTTGACCCATACCGTTAGCTTAGCACTCGATCGTTTAGTATGTTGCTATTGCTTTCTTCATGACTTATACATGTTCCTATGACTATGAGATTATGCAACTCCCGTTTACCGGAGGAACACTTTGTGTGCTACCAAATGTCACAACGTAACTGGGTGATTATAAAGGTACTCTATAGGTGTCTCCGAAGGTACTTGTTGGGTTGGCATATTTCGAGATTGGGATTTGTCACTCCGATTGTCGGAGAGGTATCTCTGGGCCCTCTCGGTAATGCACATCACTTAAGCCTTGCAAGCATTGCAACTAATGAGTTTGTTGCGAGATGATGTATTACGGAACGAGTAAAGAGACTTGCCAGTAACGAGATTGAACTAGGTATCGAGATACCGACGATCGAATCTCGGGCAAGTAACATACCGATGACAAAGGGAACAACGTATGTTGTTATGCGGTCTGACCGATAAAGATCCTCGTAGAATATGTGGGAGCCAATATGAGCATCCAAGTTCCGATATTGGTTATTGACCGGAGAGGTGTCTCGGTCATGTCTACATAGTTCTCGAACCCGTAGGGTCCGCACGCTTAACGTTACGATGACGGTTATATTATGAGTTTATGTATTTTGATGTACCGAAGGAGTTCGGAGTCCCGGATGAGATTGGGGACATGACGAGGAGTCTCGAAATGGCCGAGACGTAAAGATCGATATATTGGACGACTATATTCGGACTTCGGAAAGGTTCCGAGTGATTCGGGTATTTTTTGGAGTACCGGAGAGTTACGGGAATTCGTATTGGGCCTTAATGGGCCATACGGGAAAAGGAGAGAAAGGCCCCAAAGGGTGGCCGCACCCCTCCCCATGGACTAGTCCGAATTGGACTAGGGAGGGGGGCGCCCCCTTCCTTCTTTCTCCTTCTCCCTTCCCTTCTCCTATTCCAACAAGGAAAGGAGGAGTCCTACTCCCGGTGGGAGTAGGACTCCCCCCTTGGTGCGCCCTCCTCCTTGGTCGGCGGCCTCCCCCTTGCTCCTTTATATACGGGGGCAGGGGGGCACCCCAGACAGACAACAACTGATCTATTGATCTCTTAGCCGTGTGCGGTGCCCCCCTCCACCATATTCCACCTCGATAATATCGTAGCGGTGCTTAGGCGAAGCCCTGCGTCGGTAGAACATCATCATCGTCACCACGCGGTCGTGCTGACGAAACTCTCCCTCAACACTCGGCTGGATCAGAGTTCGAGGGACGTCATCGAGCTGAACGTGTACTGAACTCGGAGGTGCCGTACGTTTGGTACTTGATCGGTCGGATCGTGAAGACGTACGACTACATCAACCGCGTTGTGTTAACGCTTTCGCTATCGGTCTACGAGGGTACGTGGACAACACTCTCCCCTCTCGTTGCTATACATCACCATGATCTTGCGTGTGCGTAGGATTTTTTTTGAAATTACTACGTTACCCAACAGTGGCATCCGAGCCTGGTTTTATGCGTTGATGTTATATGCACGAGTAGAACACAAGTGAGTTGTGGGCCATATAAGTTATACTGCTTACCAGCATGTCATACTTTGGTTCGGCGGTATTGTGAGATGAAGCGGCCCGGACCAACATTGCGCGTACGCTTACGCTAGACTGGTTTCACCGTTGCGAGCACTCGTTGCTTAAAGGTGACTGGCGGGTGTCTGTCTCTCTCACTTTAGTTGAACCGAGTGTGGCTACGCCCGGTCCTTGCGAAGGTTAAAACAGCACCAACTTGACAAACTATCGTTGTGGTTTTGATGCGTAGGTAAGAACGGTTCTTGCTAAGCCCGTAGCAGCCACGTAAAACTTGCAACAACAAAGTAGATGACGTCTAACTTGTTTTTGCAGGGCATGTTGTGATGTGATATGGTCAAGACATGATGCTATATTTTATTGTATGAGATGATCATGTTTTGTAACCGAGTTATCGGCAACTGGCAGGAGCCATATGGTTGTCGCTTTATTGTATGAAATGCAATCGCCATGTAATTGTTTTACTTTATCACTAAGCGGTAGCGATAGTCGTAAAAGCAATAGTTGGCGAGACGACAACGATGCTACGATGGAGATCAAGGTGTCGCGCCGGTGACGATGGTGATCATGACGGTGCTTCAGAGATGGAGATCACAAGCACAAGATGATGATGGCCATATCATATCACTGATATTGATTGCATGTGATGTTTATCTTTTATGCATCTTATCTTGCTTTCATTGACGGTAGCATTATAAGATGATCTCTCACTAAAATTTCAAGATAAAAGTGTTCTCCCTGAGTATGCACCCTTGTGAAAGTTCTTCGTGCTGAGACACCACGTGATGATTGGGTGTGATAGGCTCTACGTTCAAATACAACGGGTGCAAAACAGTTGCACACGCAGAATACTCAGGTTAAACTTGACGAGCCTAGCATATGCAGATATGGCCTCGGAACACGGAGACCGAAAGGTCGAGCGTGAATCATATAGTAGATATGATCAACATAGTGATGTTCACCATTGAAACTACTCCATCTCACGTGATGATCGGACATGGTTTAGTTGATATGGATCACGTGATCACTTAGAGGATTAGAGGGATGTCTATCTAAGTGGGAGTTCTTAAGTAATATGATTAATTGAACTTAAATTTATCATGAACTTAGTCCTGATAGTATTTTGCAAATTATGTTGTAGATCAATAGCTCGCGTTGTTGCTTCCCTATGTTTATTTTGATATGTTCCTAGAGAAAAATTATGTTGAAAGATGTTAGTAGCAATGATGCGGATTGGATCCGTGATCTGAGGTTTATCCTCATTGCTGCACAGAAGTATTATGTCCTTGATGCACCGCTAGGTGACAGGCCTATTGCAGGAGCAGATGCAGACGTTATGAACGTTTGGCTAGCTCAATATGATGACTACTTGATAGTTTAGTGCACCATGCTTAACAGCTTAGAATCGGGACTTCAAAGACGTTTTGAACGTCATGGACCATATGAGATGTTCCAGGAGTTGAAGTTAATATTTCAAGCAAATACCCGAGTTGAGAGATATGAAGTCTCCAACAAGTTCTATAGCTAAAAGATGGAGGAGAATAGCTCAAGCAGTGAGCATGTGCTCAGATTGTCTAGGTACTACAATCGCTTGAATCAAGTGGGAGTTAATCTTCCAGATAAAATAGTGATTGACAGAATTCTCTAGTCACCATCACCAAGTTAGTAGAACTTCGTGATGAACTATAGTATGCAAGGGATGACGAAAGTAATTCCCGAGCTCTTCGTGATGCTAAAATCGACGAAGGTAGAAATCAAGAAAAACATCAAGTGTTGATGGTTGACGAGACCACTAGTTTCAAGAAAAGGGCAAAGGGAAGAAGGGGAACTTCAAGAAGAACGGCAAGCAAGTTGTTGCTCAAGTGAAGAAGCCTAAGTCTGGTCCTAAGCCTGAGACTAAGTGCTTCTACTGCAAAGGGACTGGTCACTGGAAGCGGAACTACCCCAAGTATTTGGTGGATAAGAAGGATGGCAAAGTGAACAAAGGTATATTGGATATACATGTTATTGATGTGTACTTTACTAGTGTTTATAGCAACCCCTGGGCATTTAATACTGGTTCAGTTGCTAAGAGTAGTAACTCGAAACGGGAGTTGTAGAATAAACAGAGACTAGTAAAAGGCAAGGTGACGATGTGTGTTGGAAGTAGTTCCAAGATTGATATGATCATCATCGCACACTCCCTATACTTTCGGGATTAGTGTTGAAACTAAATAAGTGTTATTTGGTGTTTGCGTTGAGCATGAATATGATTTGATCATGTTTGTTGCAATACGGTTATTCATTTAAATTAGAGAATAATTGTTGTTCTGTTTACATGAATAAAACCTTCTATGGTCATACACCCAATAAAATGGTTTGTTGGATCTCGATCGTAGTGATACACATATTCATAATAATGAAGCCAAAAGATGCAAAGTTAATAATGATAGTGCAACTTATTTGTGGCACTGCTGTTTAGGTCATATTGGTGTAAAGCGCATGAAGAAACTCCATACTGATGGGATTTTGGAATCACTTGATTATGAATCACTTGATGCTTGCGAACCATGCCTCATGGGCAAGATGACTAAAACGCCGTTCTCCGGAACTATGGAGAGAGCAGCAGATTTGTTGGAAGTCATACATACAGATGTATGTGGTCCAATGAATATTGAGGCTCGTGGCGGATATCATTATTTTCTCACCTTCACAGATGATTTGAGCAGATATGGGTATATCTACTTAATGAAACATAAGTCTGAAACATTTGAAAAGTTCATATAATTTTAGAGTGAAGTGGAAAATCATCGTAACAAGAAAAATAAAGTTTCTACGATCTGATCGTAGAGAAGAGTATTTGAGTTACGAGTTTGGCCTTCAGTTAAAACAATGTGAAATAGTTTCACTACTCACGCCACCTGGAACACCACAGTTTAATGGTGTGTCCGAACATCGTAACCGTACTTTATTAGATAGGTTGCGATATATGATGTCTCTTACCGATCTACCACTATCGTTTTGGGTTTATGCATTAGAGACAGTTGCATTCACGTTAAATAGGGTACCATCTAAATCCGTTGAGATGACATCTTATGAACTGTGGTTTGGCAAGAAACTAAAGTTGTCGTTTCTTAAAGTTTGGGGTTGCGATGCTTATGTGAAAAAGTTTCATCCTGATAAGATCAAACCCAAATCGGAGAAATGTGTCTTCATAGGATACCCAAAGGAGACAGTTGGGTACACCTTCTATCACAGATCCGAAGGCAAGACATTCGTTGCTAAGAATGGATCCTTTCTAGAGAAGGAGTTTCTCTCGAAAGAAGTGAGTGGGAGGAAAGTAGAACTTGATGAGGTAATTGTACCTGCTCCCTTATTGGAAAGTAGTTCATCGCAGAAACCAGTTTCTGTGACGCCTATACCAATTAGTGAGGAAGTTAATGCTGATGATCATGGAACTTCAGATCAAGTTATTACTAAACCTCGTAGGTCAACCAGAGTAAGATCCGCACCAGAGTGGTACGGTAATACTGTTCTGGAGGTTATGTTACTAGACCATGACGAACCTACGAACTATGAAGAAGCGATGGTGAGCCCAGATTCCGCAAAATGGCTTGAGGCCATGAAATCTGAGATGAGATCCATGTATGAGAACAAAGTATGGACTTTGATTGACTTGCCCAATGATCAGGCGAGCCATTGAGATTAAATGGATCTTCAAGAGGAAGACGGACACTGATAGTAGTGTTACTATCTACAAAGCTAGAATTGTCGCAAAAAGGTTTTCGACAAGTTCAAGGTGTTGACTACGATGAGAGTTTCTCATTCGTATCTATGCTTAAGTCTGTCCGAATAATGTTAGCAATTTCCGCATTTTATGAAATCTGGCAAATGGATGAACAAAACTGCATTCCTTAATGGATTTATTAAAGAAGAGTTGTATATGATGCAACCAGAAGGTTTTGTCAATCCTAAAGGTGCTAACAAAATATGCAAACTCCAGCGATCCATCTATGGACTGGTGCAAGCATCTCGGAGTTGGAATATACGCTTTGATACGTTGATCAAAGCATATAGTTTTATACAGACTTGCGGTGAAGCCTATATTTACAAGAAAGTGAGTGGGAGCACTACAGCATTTCTGATAAGTATATGTGAATGACATATTGTTGATCGGAAATAATGTAGAATTATTCTGCAAAGCATAAAGGAGTGTTTGAAAGGAGTTTTTCAAAGAAAGACCTCGGTGAAGCAGCTTACATATTGAGCATCAAGATCTATAGAGATAGATCAAGACGCTTGATAAGTTTTTTCAATGAGTACATACCTTAACAAGATTTTGAAGTTGTTCAAAATGGAACAGTCAAAGAAAGAGTTTCTTTCCTGTGTTACAAGGTGTGAAATTGAGTAAGACTCAAAGCCCGACCACGGCAGAAGATAGAAAAAGAATGAAAGTCATTCCCTATGCCTCGGCCATAGGTTCTATAAAGTATGCCATGCTGTGTACCAGATCTATTGTATACCCTACACTGATTTTGGCAAGGGAGTATAATAGTGATCTAGGAGTAGATCACTGGCCAGCGGTCAAAATTATCCTTACTGGAACAAGGATATGTTTCTCGATTATGGAAGTGACAAAAGGTCCGTCGTAAAGGGTTACGTCGATGCAAGTTTTGACACTAAATCTAGATGACTCTAAGTCTCGGTCTAGATACATATTGAAAGTGGGAGCAATTAGCTAGAGTAGCTGCGTGCAGAGCATTGTAGACATAGAAATTTGCAAAATACTTACGGATCTGAATGTGACAGACCCGTTGACTAAAAGTATCTCACAAGCAAAACATGATCACACCTTAGTACTCTTTGGGTGTTAATCTCATAAGCGATGTGAACTAGATTACTGACTCTAGTAAACCCTTTGGGCGTTGGTCACATGACGATGTGAACTATGGGTGTTAATCACATGGTGATGTGAACTATTGATGTTAAATCACATGGCGATGTGAACTAGATTATTGACTCTAGTGCAAGTGGGAGACTGAAGGAAATATGCCCTAGAGGCAATAATAAAGTTATTATTTATTTCCTTATATCATGATAAATGTTTATTATTCATGCTAGAATTGTATTAACTGGAAACTTGATACATGTGTGAAGACATAGACAAACAGAGTGTCACTAGTATGCCTCTACTTGACTAGCTCGTTGATCAAAGATGGTTATGTTTCCTAGCCATAGACATGAGTTGTCATTTGATTAAACGGGATCACATCATTAGGAGAATGATGTGATTGACTTGACCCATTCTGTTAGCTTAGCACTCGATCGTTTAGTATGTTGCTATTGCTTTCTTCATGACTTATACATGTTCCTATGACTATGAGATTATGCAACTCCCGTTTACCGGAGGAACACTTTGTGTGCTACCAAACGTCACAACGTAACTGGGTGATTATAAAGGTACTCTACAGGTGTCTCCGAAGGTACTTGTTGGGTTGGCGTATTTCGAGATTGGGATTTGTCACTCCGATTGTCGGAGAGGTATCTCTGGGCCCTCTCGGTAATGCACATCACTTAAGCCTTGCAAGCATTGCAACTAATGAGTTTGTTGCGAGATGGTGTATTACGGAACGAGTAAAGAGACTTGCCGGTAACGAGATTGAACTAGGTATGGAGATACCGACGATCGAATCTCGGGCAAGTAACATACCGATGACAAAGGGAACAACGTATGTTGTTATGCGGTCTGACCGATAAAGATCTTCGTAGAATATGTGGGAGCCAATATGAGCATCCAGGTTCCGCTATTGGTTATTGACCGGAGAGGTGTCTCGGTCATGTCTACATAGTTCTCGAACCCGTAGGGTCCGCACGCTTAACGTTACGATGACGGTTATATTATGAGTTTATGTGTTTTGATGTACCGAAGGAGTTCGGAGTCCCGGATGAGATCGGGGACATGACGAGGAGTCTCGAAATGGCCAAGACGTAAAGATCGATATATTGGACGACTATATTCGGACTTCGGAAAGGTTCCGAGTGATTCTGGTATTTTTCGGAGTACCGGAGAGTTACGGGAATTAGTATTGGGCCTTAATGGGCCATACGGGAAAAGGAGAGAAAGGCCCCAAAGGGTGGCCGCACCCCTCCCCATGGACTAGTCCGAATTGGACTAGGGAGGGGGGGCGCCCCCTTCCTTCTTTCTCCTTCTCCCTTCCCTTCTCCTATTCCAACAAGGAAAGGAGGAGTCCTACTCCCGGTGGGAGTAGGGCTCCCCCCTTGGCGCGCCCTCCTCCTTGGCCGGCGGCCTCCCCCTTGCTCCTTTATATACGGGGGCAGGGGGCACCCCAGAGAGACAACAATTGATCTATTGATCTCTTAGCCGTGTGCGGTGCCCCCCTCCACCATATTACACCTCGATAATATTGTAGCGGTGCTTAGGCGAAGCCCTGCGTCGGTAGAACATCATCATCGTCACCACGCCATCGTGCTGACGAAACTCTCCCTCAACACTCGGCTGGATCGGAGTTCGAGGGATGTCATCGAGCTGAACGTGTGCTGAACTCGGAGGTGTCGTACGTTCGGTACTTGATCGGTCGGATCGTGAAGACGTACGACTACATCAACCGCGTTGTGTTAACGCTTCCGCTATCGGTCTACGAGGGTACGTGGACAACACTCTCCCCTCTCGTTGCTATACATCACCATGATCTTGCGTGTGCGTAGGAATTTTTTTGAAATTAGTACGTTACCCAACACTTTGTTCACTTTGCCATCCTTCTTATCCGCCAAGTATCTAGGGCAGTTCCACTTCCAGTGACCATTTCCTTTGCAGTAGAAGCACTCAGTTTCAGGCTTGGGTCTAGCTTTGGGCTTCTTCATGGGAGTGGAAACTTTCTTGTCATTCCTTTTGAAGTTTCCCTTTCTTTCTCTTGCCCTTTTACTTGAAACTAGTGGTCTTGTCAACCATCAACACTTGATGCTTTTCTTGATTTCTACCTTCGCCGATTTCAGCATCGCGAAGAGCTTGGGAATCGTTTCCGTTATCCGTTGCATGTTATAGTTCATCGCGAAGTTCTAGTAACTTAGTGATAATGACTAGAGAACTCTGTCAATCACTATCTTATCTGGAAGATTAACTCCCACTTGATTCAAGTGATTGTAGTACTCAGACATTCTGAGCACATGCTCACTAGCTGAGCTATTCTCCTCCATTTTGTAGGCAAAGTACTTTGTCAGAGGTCTCATACCTCTTAACACGGGCATGAGTCTGAAATACCAATTTCAACTCTTGAAACATCTCATATGCTCCGTGGCGTTCAAAACTTTTTTGAAGTCCCGGTTCTAAGCCGTAAAGCATGGCGCACTAAACTATCAAGTAGTCATCATACCGAGCTTGTAAAATGTTCATAACGTCTGCATCTGCTCCTGCAATAGTTCTGTCACCTAGCGGTGCAATAAACGGGGAACTACATCGCGAGCTATTGATCTACAACATAGATATGCAAATACTATCAGTACTAAGTTCATGATAAATTAAAAGTTCAATTAATCATATTACTTAAGAACTCCCACTTAGATAGACATCCCTCTAGTCATCTAAATGATCACGTGATCCAAATCAACTAAACCATGTCCGATCATCATGTGAGATGGAGTAGTTTTCAATGGTGAACATCACTATGTTGATCATATCTACTATATGATTCACGCTAGATATTTCGGACTCTAGTGTTCCGAGGCCATATCTGCATATGCTAGGCTCGTCAAGTTTAACCCGAGTATTCTGCGTGTGCAAAACTGGCTTGCACCCGTTTGTTTGTGAACATAGAGCTTATCACACCCGATCATCACGTGGTGTCTCGGCACGATGAACTGTAGCAACGGTGCATACTCAGGAAGAACACTTATACATTGAAATTTAGTGAGGGATCATCTTATAATGCTACCGTCGTACTAAGCAAAATAAGATGCATAAAATAAAGCGACAACCATATGGCTCGTGCCAGTTGCCGATAACTATTACAAAACATGATCATCTCATACAACAATTTATATATCATCACGTCTTGACCATATCACATCACAACATGCCCTGCAAAAACAAGTTAGACGTCCTCTACTTTGTTGTTGCAAGTTTTACGTGGCTGCTACGGGCTTCTAGCAAGAACCATTCTTACCTACGCATCAAAACCACAATGATTTTTCGTCAAGTGTGTTGTTTTAACCTTCAACAAGGACCAGGCGTAGTCAAACTCGATTCAACTAAGGTTGGAGAAACTGACACCCGCTAGCCACATGTGTGCGAAGCACGTCGGTAGAACCAGTCTCATGAACGCGGTCATGTAATGTCGGTCTGGGCCGCTTCATCCGACAGTACCGCCGAATCAAATGAAGACGTTGCTGGTAAGCAGTATGACTATTATCTCCCACAACTCTTTGTGTTCTACTTGTGCATATAACATCTACGCATAGACCTGGCTCGGATGCCACTATTGGGGAACATAATATTTCAAAATTTTACCTATGATCACACAAGATCTATCTAGGAGATGCATAGCAACGAGCGGGTAGAGTGTGTCCACGTACCCTCGTAGACCGAAAGCGGAAGCGTTTGACAACGCGGTTGATGTAGTCGAACTTCTTCTGGTTCCGACTGATCAAGCACCGAACGTACGACACCTCCGAGTTCTGCACACGTTCAGCACGATAATGTCCCTCGAGCTCTTGATCTAGTTGAGAACGACGGAGAGTTTCGTCAGCACGACGGCGTGGCGACGGTGATGATGAAGTTACCGGTGCAGGGCTTCACCTAAGCACTACGACGATATGACCGAGGTGGTAAACTCTGGAGGGGGGCACCACACACGGCTAAGAGATTATCTGTTGTGTTATTGGGGTGCCCCCTGGCCACGTATATAAAGGAGGGGGGAGAGAGGAGGCCGGCCAGGTTGGGCGCGCCAGGGGGGAGTCCTACTTGGACTCCTAGTCCAAGTAGGATTCGCCCCCTTTCCTTTCTTCCATCGGAGGGAAAGGGAAGGGAGAGAGAGGGGGAAGGAAAGAGGGGGGTCGGCCCCCTCCCTATTGGGGAACATAGTATTTCAAAAAAAATCCTATGATCACACAAGATCTATCTAGGAGAAGCATAGCAACGAGCCGGGAGAGTGTGTCCACGTACCCTCGTAGACCGAAAGCGGAAGCGTTTAGTAACGCGGTTGATGTAGTCGAACGTTTTCGCGATCCAACCGATCAAGTACCGAACGCACGGCACCTCCGCGATCTACAAACGTACAGCTCGGTGACGTCCCTCGGACTCTTGATCCAGTTGAGGCCGAGGGAGAGTTTCGTCAGCATGACGGCGTGGTGACGGTAATGATGAAGTTACAAACGCAGGGCTTCGCCTAAGCACTACGACAATATGACCGAGGTGGAAATCTGTGGAGGGGGGCACTACACACGGCTAAGAAATCAACTTGTGTGTCTATGGGGTGCCCCCCTCCCCCGTATATAAAGGAGTGGAGGAGGGGGCCGGCCGGCCTCATGGGGCGTGCCCCAATGGGGGGAATCCTACTCATACTAGGAGTAGGTTCCCCCCTTTCCTAGTCCAACTAGGAGGGGAAGGAAAGAGGAAGAGGGAGAGAAGGAAGCCCCCCCCAATTCGGATTGGGCTTGGGGGGCGCACCTCCACCTGGCCGCCTCCTCTCTTCCACTAAAGCCCATGAAGGCCCATTAACTCCCCGGGGGGTTCCGGTAACCCCCCGGTACTCCGGAAAATGCCCGAACCTATCCGAAACCTTTTCGGTGTCCAAACATAACCTTCCAATATATCAATATTTATGTCTTGACCATTTCGAGACTCCTCGTCATGTCCGTGATCACATCCGGGACTCCGAACAACCTTCGGTACATCAAAACACATAAACTCATAATACCGATCATCATCGAACGTTAAGCTTGCGGACCCTACGGGTTCGAGAACTATGCAGAAATGACCGAGACTCATCTCTGGTCAATAACCAATAGCGGAACCTGGATGCTCATATTGGCTCCCACATATTCTATGAAGATCTTTATCGGTCAAACCGCATAACAACATACGTTGTTCCCTTTGTCATCGGTATGTTACTTGCCCGAGATTCGATTGTCCGTATCATCATACCTAGTTCAATCTCGTTACTGGCAAGTCTCTTTACTCGTTCCGTAATGCATCATCCTGCAACTAACTCATTAGTCACATTTCTTGCAAGGCTTATAGTGATGTGCATTACCGAGAGGGCCCAGAGATACCTCTCCGACAATCGGAGTGACAAATCCTAATCTCGATCTATGCCAACTCAACAAACACCATCGGAGACACCTGTAGAGCATCTTTATAATAACCCAGTTACGTTGTGACATTTGATAGCACACTAAGTGTTCCTCCGGTATTCGGGAGTTGCATAATCTCATAGTCATAGGAACATGTATAAGTCATGAAGAAAGCAATAGCAATAAGCTAAACGATCATAGTGCTAAGCTAACGGATGGGTCATGTCAATCACATCATTCTCTAATTATGTGATCACATTCATCAAATGAAAACTCATGTATATGGCTAGAAAAATTAACCATCTTTGATCAACGAGCTAGTCAAGTAGAGGCATACTAGTGACACTTTGTTTGTCTATGTATTCACACATGTACCAGGTTTCCGGTTAATAAAATTCTAGCATGAATAATAAACATTTATCATGATATAAGGAAATATAAATAACAACTTTATTATTGCCTCTAGGGCATATTTCCTTCAGTCTCCAACTTTCACTAGAGTCAATAATCTAGATTACATAGCAATGATTCTAACACCCATGGAGTCTTGGTGTTGATCATGTTTTGCTCGTGAGAGAGGCTTAGTCAACGGGTCTGCAACCATCAGATCCGTATGTATTTTGCAAATCTCTATTTCTCCCTCCTTGACTTGATCGCGGATGGAATTGAAGCGTCTCTTGATGTGCTTGGTTCTCTTGTGAAATCTGGATTCCTTTGCCAAGGCAATTGCACCAGTATTGTCACAAAATATTTTCATTGGACCCGATGCACTAGGTATGACACCTAGATCGGATATGAACTCCTTCATCCAAACTCCTTCATTTGCTGCTTCCGAAGCAGCTATGTACTCCGCTTCACACGTAGATCCCACCACGATGCTTTGCTTGGAACTGCACCAACTAACAGCTCCACCGTTCAATATAAATACGTATCCGGTTTGAGACTTAGAGTCAGCCGGATCAGTGTCAAAGCTTGCATCGACGTAACCATTTACGACGAGCTCTTTGTCACCTCCATAAACGAGAAACATATCCTTAGTCCTCTTCAGGTATTTCAGGATGTTCTTGACCGATGTCAAGTGATCCACTCCTGGATTACTTTGGTACCTCCCTGCTAAACTAATAGCAAGGCACAAATCAGGTCTGGTACACAACATTGCATACAAGATAGAACCTATGGCTGAAGCATAAGGAATGACTTCCATTTTCTCTCTATCTTCTGCAGTGGTCGGGCATTGAGTCTGACTCAACTTCACACCTTGTAACACAGGCAAGAACCCTTTCTTTGCTTGATCCATTTTGAACTTCTTCAAAACTTTATCAAGGTATGTGCTTTGTGAAAGTCCAATTAAGCGTCTTGATCTATCTCTATAGATCTTGATGCCCAATATGTGAGTAGCTTCACTGAGGTCTTTCATAGAAAAACTCTTATTCAAGTATCCTTTTATGCTATCCAGAAATTCTATATCATTTCCAATCAACAATACGTCATCCACATATAATATTAGAAATGCTACAGAGCTCCCACTCACTTTCTTGTAAATACAGGCTTCTCCAAAAGTCTGTATAAAACCATATGATTTGATCACACATTCACACTATAAAAACGTTTATTCCAATTCCGAGATGCTTGCACCAGTCCATAAATGGATCGCTAGAGCTTGCACACTTTGTTAGCATCCTTTGGATCGATAAAACCTTCTGGTTGCATCATATACAACTCTTCTTCCAGAAATCCATTCAGGAATGCAGTTTTGACATCCATTTGCCAAATTTCATAATCATAAAATGCGGCAATTGCTAACATGATTCGGACGGACTTAAGCATCGCTACGGGTGAGAAGGTCTCATCGTAGTCAACACCTTGAACTTGTCGAAAACCTTTCGCAACAAGTCGAGCTTTGTAGACAGTAACATTACTGTCAGCGTCACTTCTTCTTGAAGATCCATTTATTCTCTATGGCTTGTCGATCATCGGGCAAGTCAACCAAATTCCACACTTTGTTCTCATACATGGATCCCATCTCAGATTTCATGGCCTCAAGCCATTTCACGGAATCTGGGCTCATCATTGCTTCCTCATAGTTCGTAGGTTCGTCATGGTCAAGTAACATGACCTCCAGAACAAGATTACCATACCACTCTGGTGCGGATCTTACTCTGGTTGACCTACGAGGTTTGGTATTAACTTGATCAGAAGTTTCATGATCATTATTATTAGCTTCCTCACTAATTGGTGTAGGAATCACACGAACTGATTTCTGCGATGAACTACTTTCCAATAAGGGAGCAGGTACAGTTACCTCATCAAGTTCTACTTTCCTCCCACTCACTTCTTTCGAGAGAAACTCCTTCTCTAGAAAGGATCCATTCTTAGCAACGAATATCTTGCCTTCGGATCTGTGATAGAAGGTGTACCCAACAGTCTCTTTTGGGTATCCTATGAAGACACATTTCTCCAATTTGGGTTCGAGCTTATCAGGTTGAAGCTTTTTCACATAAGCATCGCAGCCCCAAACTTTAAGAAGCGACAACTTGGGTTTCTTGCCAAACCACAGTTCATATGGCGTCGTCTCAACGGATTTAGATGGTGCCCTATTTAACGTGAATGCGGCCGTCTCTAAAGCATAACCCCAAAACGATAGCGGTAAATCAGTAAGAGACATCATAGACCGCACCATATCTAATAAAGTGCGGTTACGACGTTCGGACACACCATTACGCTGTGGTGTTCCGGGTGGCGTGAGTTGCGAAACTATTCCGCATTGTTTCAAATGAAGACCAAACTCGTAACTCAAATATTCTCCTCCACGATCAGATCGTAGAAACTTTATTTTCTTGTTACGATGATTTTTCACTTCATTCTGAAATTCTTTGAACTTTTCAAATGTTTCAGACTTATGTTTCATCAAGTAGATATACCCATATCTGCTCAAATCAGCTGTGAAGGTCAGAAAATAACGATACCCGACGTGAGCCTCAACACTCGTCGGACTGCATACATCAGTATGTATTATTTCCAATAAGTCTGTTGCTCGCTCCATTGTTCTAGAGAACGGAGTCTTAGTCATCTTGCCCATGAGGCATGGTTTGCAAGCATCAAGTGATTCCAAAAGCCCATCTGCATGGAGTTTCTTCATGCGCTGTACACCAATATGACCTAAACGGCAGTGCCACAAATAAGTTACACTATCATTATTAAACTCATATCTTTTGGCTTCAATACTATGAATATGTGTATCACTACTATCAAGATTTAGTAAAAATAGACCATAAAAGATATTAATCATATAAATAGAACAACCATTATTCTCTGATTTAAATGAATAACTGTCTCGCATCAAACAAGATCCAGATATAATGTTCATGCTTAACGCTGGCACCAAATAACAATTATTCAGGTCTAAAACTAATCCCGAAGGTAGATGTAGAGGTAGCGTGCCGACGGCGATCACATCGACTTTGGAACCATTTCCCACGCGCATCGTCACCTCGTCCTTAGCCAATCTTCGCTTAATCCGTAGTCCCTGTTTCGAGTTGCAAATATGAGCAACAAAACCAATATCAAATACCCAGGCACTACTGCGAGCATTAGTAAGGTACACGTCAATAACATGTATATCAAATATACCTTTCACTTTGCCATCCTTCTTATCCGCCAAATAGTTGGGGCAGTTCCGCTTCCAGTGACCAGTCCCTTTGCAGTAGAAGCACTCAGTCTCAGGCTTAGGTCCAGACTTGGGCTTCTTCACTTGAGCATCAACTTGCTTGCCATTCTTCTTAAAGTTCCCCTTCTTCCCTTTACCCTTTTTCATGAAACTGGTGGTCTTGTTGACCATCAACACTTGATGCTCCTTCTTGATTTCTACCTCCGCAGCCTTTAGCATCGCGAAGAGCTCAGGAATTGTCTTATCCATCCCTTGCATTTTATAGCTCATCACGAAGCTTTTGTAGCTTGGTGGCAGCAGTGATTGAAGAACTCTGTCAATGACACTATCAACTAGAAGATTAACTCCCAGTTGAGTCAAGTGGTTGTGGTACCCAGACATTTTGAGTATATGTTCACTAACAGAACTATTCTCCTCCATTTTGCAGCTGTAGAACTTATTGGAGACTTCATATCTCTCAATCCGGGCATTTGCTTGAAATATTAACTTCAACTCCTGGAACATCTCATATGCTCCATGACGTTCAAAACGTCGTTGAAGTCCCGGTTCTAAGCCGTAAAGCATGGCACACTGAACTATCGAGTAGTAATCAGCTTTACTCTGCCAAACATTCTTAACGTCATCAGCAGCATCTGCAGCAGGCCTGGCACCTAGCGGTGCTTCCAGGACGTAATTCTTCTGTGCAACAATGAGGATAATCCTCAAGTTACGGACCCAGTCCGTGTAGTTGCTACCATCATCTTTCAACTTAGCTTTCTCTAGGAATGCATTAAAATTCAAAGGAACAGTAGCACGGGCCATTGATCTACAACAACATAGACATGCAAAATACTATCAGGTACTAAGTTCATGATAAATTAAAGTCCAATTAATCATATTACTTAAGAACTCGCACTTAGATAGACATCCCTCTAATCTTCTAAGTGATCATGTGATCCAAATCAACTAAACCATGTCCGATCATCACGTGAGATGGAGTAGTTTTCAATGGTGAACATCACTATGTTAATCATATCTACTATATGATTCACGCTCGACCTTTCGGTCTCAGTGTTCTGAGGCCATATTTGCATATGCTAGGCTCGTCAAGTTTAACCTGAGTATTCTGCGTGTGCAAAACTGGCTTGCACCCGTTGTATGTGAATGTAGAGCTTATCACACCCGATCATCACGTGGTGTCTTGGCACGACGAACTGTCGCAACGGTGCATACTCATGGAGAACACTTGTACCTTGAAATTTAATGAGAGATCATCTTATAATGCTACCACCGTACTAAGGAGAATAAGATGCATAAAGGATAAACATCACATGCAATCAATATAAGTGATATGATATGGCCATCATCATCTTGTGCCTTTGATCTCCATCTCCAAAGCACTGTCATGATCACCATCGTCACCGGCTTGACACCTTGATCTCCATCAAAGCATCGTTGTCGTCTCGCCAACTATTGCTTCTACAACTATCGCTACCGCTTAGTGATAAAGTAAAGCAATTACATGGCGATTGCATTTCATACAATAAAGCGACAACCATATGGCTCCTGCCAGTTGCCGATAACTGTTACAAAACATGATCATCTCATACAACAATTTATATATCATCACGTCTTGACCATATCACATCACAACATGCCCTGCAAAAACAAGTTAGACATCCTCTACTTTGTTGTTGCAAGTTTTACGTGGCTGCTACGGTCTTAGCAAGAACCGTTCTTACCTACGCATCAAAAACCACAACGATTTTTCGTCAAGTGTGCTGTTTTAACCTTCAACAAGGACCGGGCATAGTCACACTCGATTCAATTGAAGTTGGAGAAACAGACACCCACTAGCCACCGGTGTGCGAAGCACGGCGGTAGAACCAGCTCATGAACGCGGTCATGTAATGTCGGTCTGGGCCGCTTCATCCAACAATACCGCCGAATCAAAGTATGACATGTTGGTAAGCAGTATGACTATTATCGCCCACAACTCTTTGTGTTCTACTCGTGCATATAACATCTACGCATAGACCTGGCTCAGATACCACTTCTGGGGAACGTAGTATTTCAAAAAAATTCCTACGATCACGCAAGATCTATATAGGAGAAGCATAGCAATGAGTGGGGAGAGTGTGTCCACGTACCCTCGTGGACCGAAAGCGGAAGCGTTTAGTAACGCGGTTGATGTAGTCGAACGTCTTTGCGATCCAACCGATCAAGTACCGAACGCACGGCACCTCCGTGATCTACACACGTACAGCTCGGTGACGTCCCTCGAACTCTTGATCCAGCTGAGGCCGAGGGAGAGTTTCGTCAGCACGACGGCGTGGTGACGGTGATGATGAAGTTACCGACGCAGGGCTTCGCCTAAGCACTACGACAATATGACCGAGGTGGAAATCTGTGGAGGGGGCACCGCACACGGCTAAGAAATCAACTTGTGTGTCTATGGGGTGCCCCCTCCCCCGTATATAAAGGAGTGGAGGAGGGGGCCAGCGATCTCATGGGGAGCGCCCCAAGGGGGGGAATCCTACTCCTACTAGGAGTAGGTTCCCCCCTTTCCTAGTCCAACTAGGAGGGGAAGGAAAGAGGAAGCGAGAGAGAAGGAAAAGGCCCCCCCCCAATTCGGATTGGGCTTCGGGGGGGCGCCTCCACCTGGCCGCCTCCTCCTCTCTTTCACTAAAGCCCATGAAGGCCCATTAACCCCCCGGGGTGTTCCGGTAACCCCCCGGTACTCCGGAAAATGCCCGAACCTATCTGAAACATTTCCGGTGTCCAAACATAACCTTTCGACCATTTAGAGACTCCTCGTCATGTCCGTGATCACATCCGGGACTCCGAACAACCTTCGGTACATCAAAACACATAAACTCATAATACCGAACGTCATCGAACGTTAAGCTTGCGGACCCTACGGGTTCAAGAACTATGTAGACATGACCGAGACTCATCTCTGGTCAATAACCAATAGCGGAACCTGGATGCTCATATTGGCTCCCACATATTCTATGAAGATCTTTATCGGTTAAACCGCATAACAACATACGTTGTTCCCTTTGTCATCGGTATGTTACTTGCCCGAGATTCGATCGTCGGTATCATCATACCTAGTTCAATCTCGTTACGGGAAAGTCTCTTTACTCGTTCCGTAATGCATCATCCCGCAACTAACTCAATCCTCCTCGCCGGAGTTGCAGAGGTCGATGTACTTCGCCCTCTGCTCCTCGCGGATGCGGCCTCACTCCTCGTCCTTCTCCTTGGCGGCGAGGTTGGCGGCGACCGCCTGCCGCCACTGGAGGTCTTCGAGCTCCTCGGCGTGGCGTCGGCGCTTCGCCTCCTCGCGCACGCTCCGCTCGGCAATGGCGGCCTCAACCGCGTCGACGTCGGAGACGAAGTCTTCCGGCCCGACGACTCTGCGGCGACCGAGCGGAGCGGGCTCCTCCTTGACGAGGACGAACTCGAAGTCGTCCGGCTCCTCTGACCACTCCCTCTTCACGGGGAGAAGGCCCGCGTCGGAAGAGGAGGAGCTCCCGGCGTAGGAAGATCTCGCCGCGGAGGAGAAGGACGCGGCAGAGGAAGCTCGCCGGCGGTCGTACTCCTCCGCCTTGCGGACGCGGAAGCTCGTCGGCGGCGATAGGCCGCGGTTGGTCCACTCTCGGGCCTCGCGCTTCCTCGCGCCGTCCGATCGAACGCGCCGCTCGCGCTTCCTCGCGCTCGGGGTCGCTTCCGCCTCTGGATCTGCTGCCGGAGCTGCGACCGGAGCTCCACATGCGGCCCACATGGCGGCTGGAGGCGGGGAGGTGGTCGCCGGCAGTGATAAATGTGGAGAAGGGGGTGGGGAATTGCGTGGCTCGGCGGCGGCGGGGATAGGGTTTCGACTCGCAAACGCGCCGCGGAACCGTAGATATAATGGTCGGGGCGTGCGGTTTGCGGGCTGCGGCAAATTTTTTTACGGGCCGGGCGAGTATGCGGGCTCTGTTCTGGCCGAAAAATTGGGCCGAGCCCGCATACTCACCGGAATTTTGCGGTTTCGCGTGTTTTGCGGGGTCTGCTAGAGTTGCTCTAAACGCGTGTTAAAGGCTATTTTACTACCTATTCTACGCTCTGGTCGGACGACGCGCACGCAATGGACCAAAGCAAACCGCAAGGAAAGTGATGGTAAACAAGATGGGACTTCCTAGTAAAAATGAGGCATTGGATGTGCTTGCATGGCCGTAACAAGTGCAGATGGTGTGGTAACCACGTACGGCTCTTTACTACTACTCTGATGTCTGATCAGCAACATAACAACAATTGTTTAATGGTAAAGTTGGTGCATCTATAGTAAAATTACATCGTGAATGCTTCGATCGACATGAGTTTTTTCTCCCAGGTAAAAACTTAGGCTTATATTTGTAGTCGTAATCTTTCCTATTCTCTAGTAAATCATGTAGTTAACTAGCGTAATGCTTCTTTATTTTAACCGTAAGCTCTTCTTATTTTTTAGTAAAACATATAGTCCATCATCTGGTTGAACCGGCAATACTTGTTATTTTAGGTCATAGGAATAGTAATCATCTAGAAAATGAAGTTAGACTCTTTTGTAAAAAAAAGTTGAACTAAGACTCGATGGTGGTAATATAAAGTAGAGTTTCTAGTAAATGTTGCATACTTGTAGTAATAGATTGCTTGATGTTTTAGTTTTGCTAGGTGGTAAATGAAGTACTTTACGTAGTATTGTTGTCGTTACCACCAATACTTCATTGGTAGTACAAATGTCATATTTTTACATGCAGAATTACGTGCTCGTAATGCAGCTCCTTTAGATAAATGGACAAGGTATAGTAAAGCGGTTAACTTCCTTTACTACATCTTACTAATGTTTTACCGTGAAGCGGGAGGCTCGCCAGTTTAGTCAAGGCACTGGGCGTGGTATTCGGCCGGAGCGTAGAATAAGTAGTTGTGCGCTCAGGCTTAGTTTAGCGTGCCTATATATATATATATATATATATATATATATATATATATATATATATATATATATATATATATATATATATATATTTGTTCCTTCAAACATAAAAAAAGGCGTACCTGGATTCGACCTCCCGGTTAAGTACTATCCACTTTGACCAGGTCGGACACCACATGTTGCGTGTTTACCTGCCAGTTTTTCTTCTTTTGTTGTGCCTTAACCTTTAGAAGCTTCCGATCAGTTTTTTTAGTTTTTTGTATGTTTTTTTTACTTTCTTTTTCTTTCTTTTTTGTTTTCTTTCTGTCGGATGGGTTCCGGCAAAACCCTTAAGGTTCGAACACTGGGGTGCGCGCGAAGATTTCCTCCCTACCGACCGACGCCCTAACTCGCTAAGATCTCGCGGACGAACTCGACGAACTCACAGCACAAAGGACACAAGATTTATACTGGTTCGGGCCACCATTGTGGTGTAATATCCTACTCCAGTGTGGTGGTGGTGGATTGCCTCTTGGGCTAATGATGAACAGTACAAGGGAAGAACAGCCTCCAGAGGTTGAGGTGTTCTTGTGCTTGGCCAACTTGTGTGGGCGAGATGCTCTCGATGAGTTATCCCCTACGGTGGTGGCTAACTCTACTTATATAGGCCCTGGTCCTCTCCCCAAATATTGAGCGGGAAGGGAGCCAACAACGACCAATTTGAAAGGGGACACCTAGTACAGCTTATCCTGACAAAAGCGGTCTTCGCCTGCGAAAGGCTCTGGTGGTGACGCTGTCTTGGGCTCCATGGTGACCTTCGTCCTGCTGTCCTGCTGGTCTTGGTCTCGTTGCACTGATATGGAAACCTTTGCTTGATGCCTCGGTACTCTGCGCCTGCGCTTGCCTCCTTAGCACCAAAGAGAAAAACAGGACGCGCTGGCGCCCGCCTGATCTTGATCGTCATGACTCACGTCACGAGAGCCTCGCGAGGTTTGACCTGCCTTGATTTCTCCGCTCCTCGCGAGGCAGCCTGGGGAGGCCGCTCTTGAGGAGGTCTTGCGTCGTCCGCCTCGCGAGGCTTGGCCCCTCGTGAGGATCTTGGATGTCTCGTTGATGAAGATGGGTCGTACAGGCCTGCTAGCATAGCCACGCCGTGGGCCGCAGGCAGGCAAGTCTGGGGACCCCCGTTCCCAGAACGCCGACAGTAGCCCCCGGGCCCAAGGCGCGCTCGGGCTTGGCTTCGAGGCGAAGCCAAAGGTCAAGAGCAGAGCGCCGCGGGCCCCAAAAGCCTGCGGCCTCGGTCAACGCATGGCGGTTGATTGGACGTGGTTGTCTCCGCTTCCCCACGCTACCTTGGAATCCGCCTGGCTATGCGCCCCCCGCAACCCACACAGGTATTCTCCCATCGCCCACGCCTTGCTTCCCAAACCCCTCTGCTTTCTCGAGACTCTGCTCCTCCTCTCCAATCTGACCTGCACCCTGCCCGCTTCGTCGCCATGGCGCCGAAACAAGCAGACAAGGGGAAGAAGCCCCTATCTTCGCCAAGTGCGCCTCCGGCCGTCGAGCCTGCGTTCGGCCGATCCTTGGTGCTCAACTACGAGGCCATGGACAAGGTGTGTCCAATGCTCGCTTCCAGCTTCAACGAGTGGGGGAAGACGGTGGCCTGGCCTGCGTCTCGCGCTCGCATCGCCCGGGCGGCCACCGAGGTCCCAATCTTCATCGATTCCCTTTGGGCTGGCCTGATTCCTCCTTTCTCCGCCTTCTTCAACGTGGTGCTTGAGCATTATCAGATCCACATGCTGCACCTCGACCCTCGATCTGTGACTCTCCTTGCCGTCTTTGCCTTTGTGTGTGAAGCCATGATGGGCATCGCTCCTTTTGTGGCCCTCCTCCGCCATTTCTTCTCATTGCATCTGATTGACCCTCGGCAAAGCTCGGGGTGCGTGAGCTTCCAGACCGTGGCTGCGACGGCGGGCGCGGGCATCGACTTCGAGCTTCCTCCATCCACGAGCGAGTTTCGGACACGGTGGGTGTTTGTCGACGCCGGTGTGCTCAGCCCTCTTCTCCACGCCCCGTCAGTGCCTGCCGTTTCCCACTCCGGCTGGGGCCACGAGAGGCTCGCGAGCCCCCGTCTTGTCCCCGTCTGGCTCAGGCTGAGGAGGCTGAAGGACCGCGGCGTGACCGCGCCTATGGTGGTGAAGGAGTTCATCAAGCGCCGGGTCGCTCCGCTTCAGCGCCATTCTCGCCCGATGTGGACCTTGCTCAGCAGTCAGGACCATATGAGGTTTCAGGAGACTGGGCTCCCCCTTGGGACGCGGCAAACGGTGCTCAAGGTCCTGACAGGTGTCCCTTCGCCGGACGACTTGCCTGGGAAGAACTGTCTGCTGTACCGCTGCAAGAACAAGGCTGAATTTGCAGGGAGCATGCCTCCCTTTGACGAGTGGGGACTGCGCCCGGACGGCCTGGTGGGGTCCCGCGAGAACCCTGTCAGCGTGGTTCCCTTCTTCGTCGCCGGCACCGAGCTCGTCCCAAATGTGGGTGCAGGGGGACGAGCGCCACCAGAGGCTGGCGGCACGAATGCTGATGTGCGGATGCCACCTGGGGCTCCTGGGGCATCATCCTCAGGAACCCGCGATTCTGGGATGTTAGTCGCTGAGACGATGCCGCACGTGGCTCCCAAGGCCAAAACTCTAGAGGCCTCGGGAGGTCGCGGTGAGGCGGCGCCCGACTGTTCTCCGCAGCCAGGCACTCCTGAAGTTGTTCTCTCGAGCACTTCTCCGGCTGCACCCCGTACTGGCAGCCATGTTCAGCGCTTCGGTTGGCTTTGTGTGGACTTCGAGGAACTCCGCAAGAGGAAAGGATCTCCGAGCGGCAGCGGTATCTTCGGGCCGTTGAAGCGACGAAAGTACTTCGCCGTCGACGAGTAAGTACTGCACCTTGTGATTTCTTGATTGTTGCTTTCCTCCCTGACGCTGGCTCTTCAGGACCCCTTCTGCCAGGGCCGTTGAGTTCCCCGAGAAGCAATCCCCGCCTTCTTCGGCACCCCCGTCGGCCTTGAGCATCCCGAGCCTGCATGCCGCGCCTGGAGCTGGGCCGGTCGAGGGGGTGCGCTCGCCTTCGTGGCGCTTTGAATCTACGGCTCCGTCACCCTTCCTCCACAGCCTGGCTTGCAGCTTGGCAGGCGTTCCCCGGACTCCTCCTCTGGTCCTGGACAGCAGCTGGTTGGCTTCGGTCTTCAGCTCCTCCTCAAGCAGCGGGCCCCGACTGGCCGGGGCCCCTCGTGAGGTCGGGCTGGCACCTGGAGCGGCACCAGCCCCCTGCTGAGAGCGGGTGCGCCGCTTCACGTCCCTCCTGCAGCCCCCGTGGCAGAGGACGAGGTGGGTCGTGCGTTGGAGTTCGAGCGTGGGCGGAGCGTCGTTTGTCATGAGCTCTTCCAGGAGGCGATGGGCGCGATGAACCGACTTGGTGAAGAACTCGCGGGTGTCGACTCGCGCCTTGAGGCTGAGGGTCTTCGGCTGGTGGAGGAACGGCGTAAGCTGAGGGTGGCCATCAACCTTGGCCACTACCAGCGTGATCTTGACAATGCGAAGGCCGGGGCGTCCCTCAAGGTTTCCCGTGAGGCTTGCTCCCGAGCCTTGGAGGAGGCTCGCGAGGCTGACCGCCGTCGCGAGGCTGCGGAGAAGCGCGCGTGGGAGCTCCAAGCCTGGAGTGCGTCCCTTGAGCGTCAAGTGGAGGCGCGCAGAGCCGCCCTTGCGTCGCTGAGGGGGACGCCTGCCGAGGAAGAGGAGGTCCGGAAGCGCGAGGAGGTGTTGGCAATAATAAATGATATATTTATCTCCGAGTTCATATTATGTTTATGTTCCATGCTATAACTGCAATGATTCTCGAGTCTGCAATATCCACGAGGCTCGGAGGAATACTCATATGCACGTGTGGAATAATAAATGGTAAGAAGTATTCCTAGTATGGCCTCTAAGACTAGCTCAAGTGTTGCATGATGGTTCTGTTTTCTTGATCATGGGCATGTCTATGCCAGCAACTTTGAGGGCAAAATGTTAAGAGAACATTTGTGTTGAATCGACCCGGATTGATGTTATGCTATGAGATTCATTCATCACAAGTTAATGGTACATAACACAGAGATGGTTAACGTTTGCATGATTCCTTAGACCATGAGAGTATCGAGTTTCTTCATGCTTGCTTCATGAACTTTGGGGTTTGTTAAACGTCATCCGTAAATGGGTGGCTATTACAGCGGCTTACGGGTTCATGGAAAAGTGTGTCAAGTAACTTGATATCTCAAGATTGGGATTTTCTCCTCCGACGATGGAGAGATATCTCTGGGCCCTCTCGGTGTTACGGTATCCATCATCGTCTGGCCAGACACTTTGTGATTTGATGACGGGGATGCCGGAACACGATAACGAGAAAAGAGAACATTACCGGTAACGAGGTAACTAGCATAGTGGACAAGTTGTTGATCCACGGGAATGCCAACATGTCTCACCTCGGGTATTTGTAACATATCGCGAAGCAACAGGAATAGCACACGGCAACTGGAGGTTCACTCGAATATTTATTTGTGTGGGTATAGGGGTCAATATGGGTGTCCGCGGCTCCGATGTTGATCATTGATCGGAAAGGGTTCCAGTCATGTCTATACTTCACCGAACCTATAGGGTCACACGCTTAAGGGTCATCTATCTGCTGAATACTAGACAACGAGTCTGAGAGAAAATCACCGAAAAAGTTTCGGACACCGGAAAAGTTTCGGACAGCGGAAAAGGTTCCGCAGAAAGAGGTCATCGGATGAGTTTTGATGAAACTGAAAAGTTGTTTCAGGGGATACCATAAAGTCAAATTGGTTTCCGCACATGCCTGATAATTCTTGGAGGGTGCCAGAATCATTCTGGAAGCTTTCTGGAATTTTCCGGGATAATAACCGGATATGCTCCGGAGCTGCCGGAACCACTTCAGATGCTTTTCGCAGATGAAAATCACTAAACCAGAATTGTTTCGGAATGCGTTAAAAATAATTTTGGTGGGTACTGGAAATGTTCTAAGCCCACACAAATATTTTCAGTTCGAACGGACGCTGAAAAATGTCGTCATGAATAGTGAAAGTGCTTTTTGGATATTTTATGGAAAGCCACCTTTTGGGGCTTTACTCAAAAGATCTAGGGATGACATGGATGGATTGGGAGGCCCTCATGGGGGCCCCCGAAGGGGTGTGGCCGGCCACACTTGGGGCTCCACCTTGGAGCCCCTCTTGTTCCTTGGTTTCACTCTTATGCCCTTGAGGAAGGACTTCATTCATGTGCATTTTGGGTTTTTGTGTTAAACTACCCTACCCCTTGGGATTTCCTATAAATAGAGGTGGAGGGGCAGCCCTCCACACTCATCCTTCTCACATACAAGTGCCATGCATGATCTGGCTTCTCTCTCCCTCCCAGCGAAATAGTTTCGTAGAGCCGAAAGGCTGTCTGGGTTCCGGTGGGAACTAGTTCTGGACGGCGAAGCCCTGCCGGATAGATGACACCGTATGTGTGCAACTCTGTAGAGAGATCGTAGTTTCGGTCTTAGTTCGTGAGTGCCTCCCGAAGGGCTGTCCGTGTGACCGTCCGAGTTTCAAAGGTCCTCCCGAAGGGCTGTCCGAGTGACCGTTCGAGTTTCGAAGGTCCTCCCGAAGGGCTGTCCGCGACACCGTCCGGGGGGCTGTTCGACCGCCTCCCGGAGGGCTGTCTGAGGAGAAGATGAGGGTATACATCCTCGCGGTTGGGAGGTTGTAAATCCTAGCTGCGGGGATCTGCACCGCCGATTGTCATCGACTCTACTTCCCGCTGCGCTACGAGTCGGTAACGAAAAAAGATCAAACCTTGTATGCAGTCTCCATAGTGGTCCTGGGCTGGTGCGTAGGTCGGAAATTTTTTGCTTTCTGCTGCGTTACCCTACAGAGGTGTCCCTCAAGGTTTCCCGTGAGGCTTGCTCCCGAGCCTTGGAGGAGGCTCGCGAGGCTGACCGCCGTCGCGAGGCTGCGGAGAAGCGCGCGTGGGAGCTCCAAGCCTGGAGTGCGTCCCTCGAGCGTCAAGTGGAGGCGCGCAGAGCCGCCCTTGCGTCGCTGAGGGGGACGCCTGCCGAGGAAGAGGAGGTCCGGAAGCGCGAGGAGGCGTTGGCTCTGGAAGCCGTGGAGCGTAGCCTCGAGCTTGAGCAACTGGAGACAAGGGAGCATCAAGTTGCCCAAGCAGAAGATGCCGTCAGGGCTCGCGAGGCCAAGGTCGAGGAGGAAGTCGACCGCCGGGTGGCCTAGGTTCGCGCGGATCTTGAAGGTTGGCACGACCTGAAGCTGAAGCTTGCGGGAACTGAGGCAGCGGGCAGGACTGCCGCCCTCAGGCCCAGGTTAGACGAGGCGGAGAGGCGTGAGGAGGCCACGGCTGCCGCACTGGTCACGGCGCAGGCGGACTTGGCCTCCGCCCGTGCCGAGCTGCTTTCTCTTCGGAAACGGGTTGATGACGCCGAGGCCGTCGCGTGGAAAAACAGGGAGGAAGTGCTTCAACGGCGGACGCTGGAGCGCGAGCACGCCCCCATGCCTCAAGACCTCAGGAACAGGGAAATAGCACCCTGGGCTACATCTGTGACGAGAATGCACCGCACCCCCACTCGAATGACTACGCCAGTCACATGAACTTCTTCACCAACGTGGTGACACGCCTGGAAGCCCGGTCTGATAGGGCTCGCCAGCTTGTGGAAGAGAGAAGCCGGGGCCTGCTCGGGCGTGCGTTCTCCCGTGTCTTCAGCCATCTTCGAAACTCCTTCCCCGACTTCGACTTCGATGCCGCCATTGCCCCCGTACCGCAGGCCATTCGTGGTGACCTGGCGCGGTGGGTGGAGGACAACGTGGACGCGCTGGTCAGGGCCTTCACTTCTGAAGACGAAGCGGTGGTAGTCGCGGCAGACAAAGGTGACGTGGTCAATGACGGCGATGGAGGCGTTGCCGAAGGCGGCGACGACGCCGGCGAAGACGACGACGACGTGAGTGACGCGTCCGAAGGCGATGCGGCGAGCGACATATCTGGCTGATCCCATGTTCCCCTGTTGTTTTATCCTGTATGCAAAAACTCGGGCGTGGCCCCTAAATATTGTGAGAGCATTTTGGGAGGGGGAGCCCCTTGTGTAAACAAACCACTGCCTTCATTCTCTTATGTCAAACTGAGTGTGCACCTTTGCGAAACCGTAAATCTGGCGGCAAGTTCCCACCATGGCTTACCTTAGTCGGGGCGGGTTATGAACCGAATCGTGAGGTCATAAGCTCTCGGGACTCCTAGAGAGCCCGTCAATCCACCCGAAGGGGGCCTCCTGAGAGACGAGCTCCATCTGTGGCGTTAGCGTGCGCGCGCAGCACACGTGTGCCTCGCCCAATCCAGCTCGCGAGGGGCTCGTGAGGGGAAGGCGTGGTGTGTGAGTCCAAAACAAGGCGAGAACCAGATAACGAGAAATCGCTCCGAATGAGAAAAGGCACCCCTAGTGCGCATCAATGAAAACTCAACTTCAACTTAAATCCAAATCCAAAGGGCAAGGCTACAGAAAAGGGATTCAAAGCAAATGGCTACATCCGGCACCTAGTCTAGTCTTCTTGTCTTCAAGTCTTCTCACCAGTGCGGACCTAAGTGCTGCCACTAGGCGTGGGAGGGAGCCCCCGAGGCCCGAGGGCGGCTCTCCGGAGACTCCGGGACGTGTACAGCCCCACTCATTATTACGTGAGAGTGTCACGAGCGGCGATCTTCACAGACACTGGGCCTTCTTCACAGGTACCGGCCTTGCTTCATATCGCCAGACGAGGGCCCCGCCTTGTGCCGCCCTCGACCACCTTTGAGCCGACCGGCAACCAGGACGGCACAAAGGGGGGAAAGGGGACGCCAGCGGTGCCCTCGGCGACCACGGGTCCTCTGCCGGGGGAAGGCTCGCCGGCACCTCCCCGGCAGAGGGCCTACCTCCGGGTGACGCCTGGCTTCGCGCGCCGTGGGGAGGGGCCTTGCTCCTGGCTCCCTCCGTGCAGCCCCCAGCGTGCTTCCCCTGGCGGAAGGGGGGCCGCTGCGCCCGGGTCGTCGGCCGACGTTGTGACCTGATTCACTTACACCCCACGGTTAGCGTAAGCCTGCTCTTGAGAGATTAGCAGTACCTTTAGTTGTTGCTGCAGGCGCGGTCGTCGTGGTTCCCCGTCGGCTCCCGGAAGGCCTCAGCTCCTAGCGCCTCTTCTTCCCAGCCTTCTCCGAGGAACGAGCCAGGGTCGTCTACCGACGTGTACTCTTGGTCCATCATGCGGGGCACGTAGGCTTCCGGGGTTGTTACCCCGAACACCTCGCCGTAGTGCCCCACACTCCATGTTACCCGGCCCAGCGCGGCGTCCTGAGGATGGTAGCGCGGCATCTCGTTGGGACCATGGGAGGCGACGCTCGTGCCCATGCTTGTCGCAGGCGGCACGGGGGCGGCAGGGCCTCCGGCGCCGCCGGCCGTGCTGGTGTCGACAAAGCCCCCAGGCACACCTGAGGGCGCGTGGTTGTGGCGAGGCCCGCCGTGAGATCCCGTAGTGGCCTGAGAAGGAAGCAAATAGCAGAAGGGCGGCGCTCCCGACGCCGCATCCAGCAGCTCAGCGACGCGTTCCAGCAGTGCATCGCAGCAACTACCGTGCCACCGTGAGCGCGGCCCGCATGTTCGCCTGCTCCCGCCGTGTGTGTGGCGCCGTTGCTGCGGCGTGTCTTGCGGCCCTTACAGCGGCTCACGCTTGTCGTGGGGTGAGGGTGGACGGCGCCCCACCACGCCGCCCGCGCCCTGCGGCGTTAGGCGGCGCTCGGGCCGCCTGGAGCGCGGGGTTGAGGTCTTCATGGGCAGGTGGCGCCGCCCGGGCTGGCCAGGCTGCCCAGCGGTCAGAGTCGGCCCTCGGGTCGCCGGACATCGGGGCCGCGGAGTGTCGGCGGGTCGATTGGCGGGGAAGAGGCTCCGGCGCACCCCTACCTGGCGCGCCAAATGTCGGATCACGGGCTCCAGCAAAACCCTCAAGGTTCGAACACTGGGGTGCGCGCGAAGATTTCCTCCCTACCGATCGACGCCCTAACTCGCTAAGATCTCGTGGACGAACTCGACGAACTCACAGCACAAAGGACACAAGATTTATACTGGTTTGGGCCACTGTTGTGGTGTAATACCCTACTCCAGTGTGGTGGTGGTGGATTGCCTCTTGGGCTGATGATGAACAGTACAAGGGAAGAACAGCCTCCGGAGGTTGAGGTGTTCTTGTGCTTGGCCAACTTGTGTGGGCGAGATGCCTCTCGATGAGTTATCCCCTACGGTGGTGGCTAGCTCTACTTATATAGGCCCTGGTCCTCTCCCCAAATATTGAGCGGGAAGGGAGCCAACAACGACCAATTTGAAAGGGGACACCTAGTACAGCTTATCCTGACAAAAGCGGTTTTCGCCTGCGAAAGGCTCTGGTGGTGACGCCGTCTTGGGCTCCATGGTGAACCTTTGTCCTGCTGTCCTGCTGGTCTTGGTCTCGTTGCACTGATATGGAAACCTTTGCTTGATGTCTCGGTCTGGCCTCCTTAGCACCAAAGAGGAAAATAGGACACTGCGCGCGCCTGGCGCCCGCCTGATCTTGATCGTCATGGCTCACGTCACGAGAGCCTCGCGAGGTTTGCCCTGCCTTGATTTCTCCGCTCCTCGCGAGGCAGCCGGAGGCCGCTCCTGAGGAGGTCTTGCGTCGTCCGCCTCGCGAGGCTTGGCCCCTCGCGAGGGTCTTGAATGTCTCGTTGATGAAGATGGGCCGTACAGGCCTGCTAGCATAGCCACGCCGTGGGCTGCAGACAGGCAAGTCTGGAGACCCCCGTTCCCAGAACGCCGACACTTTCCCTTTTCCCTTTCCTTTAATATTTTTACATGTGTTAACTTTTTAAAATCTGAATACTTCCTTCAAATTTATAAACTTTTTTTTCTCAAATCCGTGAACTATTTTTCAAATTTTGTTAACTTCTTTTGCAAAATGGATAAACTTTCTTTCAAAGTAAATGAAAAAATTTCAAAGTCGGTGAACTATTTTTCAAATTCGTGATTTTTTCAAAAATTGATGAACATTTATTATTATTGATGAACTATTGTTCAAACTTGTGAACTTTTTTCATTATTGATGAACTTTTTTTCAAATTGATGGGCATTTTTATATTTTGATGAACTTTTTTTCAAATGGGATGAACTTTTTTAAAATCAATGAACTTTTCTTCAAATTTGATGATTTTTTTGAATTCATGAAAAAAAATTATACATGAACTTCTTTCGATTTCTTGAACCTTTGTTGAATAGACGAACCTTTTTTTGCATGGTCATGAACTTTTTTTGAAATCTAAGAGCTTTCGCATGTTGTTTGCATTTTTCAAAAAAAAATCTCGTATTTCCAAAATCTATTCAAGTAATTCATAAATCTAAGCTATAAAGTAAACCATACAATATGTTGTGCAATAAGTAGCGTGGCGACAGTTTTTTTAACCAGTTCGCGATGAATTCAGTCACTAGCACTAAGTATCTGTGGTGGTTAGCCAAACACGTACGTGTACCCTAGTGTAAGGGTGTGAATTCAATTCCTCGAAGAGGTCACCTTTTTGGGGATTTTCGTGCTATTAAATATCTGTGTGCGTTTCGCATTACTGGGCCGGCCCACAAGGGACTGCTGTGAGCGCCAGCTCCCTTTCACGGCGCTGAAGGCGCTGCATAGAAGCTCCCTGAAATGGATCTCAAGAAAAAAAGCTCCCTGAAATGCGTGACGGGAGCGTGGTTGGAATTGATCCACCGTCATCATGGCCTGGAGGACGGACTGCGTACTAGGCCAGCAACCCAGCCAGGCTACCGGTTGCTCTATATTGCTGTGGCGCCGTCAAGCTATCACCGTAAAAATGAGAGGAAAAAACCAGTGTGAATCCTCCGAAAGGAGACAAGAAAAAGCAACGACTTTGTTCCTCTCCAAAATCGAAAGAAGGTAACATGTCCTACAAAAAGGAAACGAGTCTTTTGTTCCAAACTTCGGTGATGCCCACGCTGCAGCTGTACTTGACGAGATTGAAAAAAGTTCATGAGCATGAAAAATGTTCACGCATTCGAAAACTTATTTGCAATTTCATGGATTTGGAAAAATTTCACAGGTTAAAAAAAAGGTCCACGAATTTTGGATAGAGTTCATCGATTTTGAAAAAAATCCATCAATTTGGAAGAAAAGTTAACCAATTTTGAAAAAAGTTCATCAAATTTGAAAAAAATGATTTTCAAAAAGAGTTCGTGAATTTGTAAAAAAAAGTTTATCAATTTTGAAAAAATCATCAATTTTTTAGAAAATATCACATTTAAAAAAATAACTATTTTAAAAAGAAGGTGATAAATCTATATCTATACCTACTATTAAAGCAAGGTGATATTCTTGGTTTCGTCTCACGATTAGTTTTTTTGTTAATTTTTGTTGGATCGTCCGTTCTATTTTGCTCACGTACGAGGAGGTACTAAACGCTCCTTGATCTAATTTTTTTGTCCGTCACTGGGTGCCTGGGCCGATTTTTTTCTATTTCTGAGACAGGCCCTTCTACTGCGGCCAGCGGCCCAACAAATCAGGTACACCTTTCCTGATGAGGCAAGAAATTGAGCGCAGCTATGGAGAATCGAACTCATGACTACCTGGTCGATACAGGACGAAGCTGCCAGTTGACCTAGGCAATATTATGTGCAAAGGTGAAGGTCAATACTCTTAATAGTCCCACATTGCCTCCTTGCATATAATTCATCCAATTTATATACTTCTTTGAGTTTCCCACGTATTAAGAAGCTGTCCCGGAAAAAAAGGAAATAGAGGGTAATTGACCCCTTAAAATAAGGGAGGAAAAAAGAGTCTATTAAGCGGAGACACCGAGCCAGTCGGGCTACGACGGCAGCGTCGCCGTAGATCGTGAGGCAGGTGGCCATGTCCACGAGGATGCCACCGGCTTGAGGCGAGGTAGTAGCGGTCGCTCCAGCGGAAGCTGACCATGAACTGGCCAATCCCTAAGCTGCTAATCACACATGATCGAGGATACGATTTGTACGAGAGCCTTGTTGATGATATAATTTCGCTGCTAGGTATTTTATGGGCCAAATTAATTTAAATGACTATGGTTAGATTAATGGCTGACACAAATATTTTGCACTTGCTATTTAATTTTGAATGCAGGCTTGGATCATAGTACAATACATATGCTGAAGAGGCAAATCAGGCTAGCAAAGCTATTTACTCCGGACAAATATTTGAAGTTTTGCCTGTATTAGGGGCTAGCCAGGAGAAGTATTGGGCATGAGCAAAAGTCATGGACGCGAAGGTGCAACAACACAAGGGAAAATTATTAATCATAATTATCTGGTGTGACAGCGACATGGTCGGAATATTTTATTATTGATAAGACAAGGAGCGCATATGGCCACGAGAGGTCGCCATGCAGGTTAGATGGCTGATTTAACACGTCAAGTACTATACATGGTAGCCCAAAGGATGACCTGATTAGATTCTAATCGGTTTAGGTTTTGCAATTCTATTCGTATACGCCAAGTACTGCCTTGTATACGTCGAAGTCCAGCGTGCCTTATATATAAGGTCGTGGCCGATTGGAAAAACCCCCATCAATCGATCTATCAATATAAACACTATTTTTTTTACGTATGTTTTATCTATCGTTCTTTTCCTGCTGAGCCCTAGCGGCCCTAGGGTTTGGTTCAACTTTGCTGTTTTGCGCTGAAAAGCGGTCGTCTCTCCTCTACGAAAGTATGACGGTTATCTTGGTGTTGCGCGGCGATTTCGCGTGCCAACACAATTGGCGACTCCGCTGGGGACGGGAAGAAGAAGAGGCACACGATGAGTACCGAGTCCAGGAACAGGAGCGACATCGACCCGGAGAACGTCATCGCCGTCACACTCGACGATCTATCAGAAGATGATCGCCAGGAGCTTGAAAAAGAGCTTAAGAAAGAGATGGCCGAGCGACTAAAATTGAAGTTGACTGGATACTGCAAGACAAGGATCGGCATCGTCAAGAAGGTACATGTGTCGAACCCTTCAGATTCGATCAACACCGAGGTAAAAAAGTCAACCGAAGAAATTTCTCATCTAATTGATGTGTGCGTAGCTACCAAGTATGATTCTGATGTGAAAACTACGACACACACAATTACTCAATCAGTAGCTAATAGAATTGAAGAATTTAAGGAGCAGCTTCACAAAGATCTTGAAAATATTTTACCTAGTCATGTTCGGTCGTTAGTGCTGCAAATCAACGATGATTATTCTGAGAAAAGACCAATTGAGAATAGTGGCTTCATTAACTTTCCTAGTAATATTCATACACCTAGAGCATCGGCTAATAAGATTGTGCAACCCCATGTTCCTTTAAATAGCGATCAAGGTGGCCGGAACTATGTGAACAGTTCGGCTAATAATTTTATGTCTAGCGTAGTTGCTCCTACTGTCTCAACTTCGGTTCCACAAAATCACAACAACAATAACCGAAGTGCTAGTTCTAATTCTAGTTTGCAACAATTTTTTTATCCAACTATAGAATATAGTACACCACCGCTGTTGACTGTTAGTACCGGGATTCCGTGCGGGCCGGTACCCGATTCATATTTTAATTGGTCTCCGTTGCAAGCATCACAAGCTCAAATTTCTTTGCTGGAGTTTGCATCACGTGCTAGCGTTCCATCTGCTCCACAAACTAGTTCTCTACAGCCGAATGATAATTTTAAGGATAAGCTTGCTAGTATACTAAGAGAATTCGGTTTAGAACCTAAGAGTAAAGCATGTGCATATTAAAAACCATACCCTGATTACTTCGATTCGATGGCTTATCCTGGCGGTTTTAGAATTCCTGACTTTGTTAGGTTTACAGGGGAAGATGGTAGATCCACTTTCGAGCATATCGGACAATTTTTAGCCCAATGTTGTGATATCGGCACATCGGATGTTTATAAGATTAAATTATTTCCGTTGTCTTTGTCTGGTATTGCATTTACTTGGTTTACATCGCTTGCTCCTAATTCTATTTCAACATGGGCACAATTGGAGCAAAAATTTCATGAGTACTTTTATAGCGGTGAAACAGAACTTCGGCTTTCAGATTTAACTATGGTTAGGCAGAAATATAATGAGCACGTTCATGATTATATTAGGAGGTTTAGGGATGTCAAAAACCGGTGTTTCAGCTTGACCATAGCCGAAAAGGATTTAGCCGATCTTGCCTTTTCGGGTCTTCTCGCTCATATTAAGGATAAACTAGAAGGGCAAGAATTTTTAGATGTTAATCAAGTTTTGCAGAAGGCTTTGGTGCAAGAAAACCGGACTAAGGAGATTAAACAATACAGCCGGTTTGAAGATAATATTGATAATGATAAGGATAATCATGTAGGTAATGCCTTCGATTATGATAGTAATCCGGCTAGTGAAGTTGACGTTAATATATGTGTAGCCGAATGGATTCCGGCCTCAAAGTCAAAACCCTTTGCATGTTCTGCTTTGAAACCCACACCTGCTAGAAGAGATGAAACTAAATACACTTTTGATGTTAGTAAGTGTGATAGAATTTTTGATATGTTACTGCAAAATAAATTAATTAGAGTGAGAGAGGGTCATGTAATTCCACCTACAGAAGAGTTGGGTAGGAGAGCTTATTGCAAGTGGCACAATTCTTTCTCTCATGCTACTAATAATTGTAACATGCTTCGTCAACAGGTGCAATCGGCCATTAATGAAGGACGATTGACGTTTACAGAAAGTTCTAAAATGAAGCTCGATAGTGACGCTTTTCCCATCAATGTGGTCGATCTTGAGAGTAAGAAAATGCTTATTCGGTCGGATCAGACCGAATCTGCAAGAAAGAAAAATGTTGTTGATGATAATGCTTCTCCAAGGATGATCAAACAAAAAAATCCAGAAGTAGGAGTTTGGAAAGTCAATGGAAGAAGGAAACAAGCTCCAAGACCAAAGCCGTCAGTTAGCTTGTTGTTGGAAAAGTACACCTCACGCAGGACCAGCAATGTGTTTAGATCTCCTTCTGGACCTGGCGGTCATGAGCAATGGCAAAGAGATTTATATGACCAACAGCCCAATACTGCAATGGAGCCGACATGTTGGGGCTGTGCACCTCCTATGTACCCACAATTTCCTACATGGGGTATTAATCCTTAGGCGCCATATCCTACAGGGCCAGTTTATTTTCACCCAGGATTGGTTCCACCGAGGCATATGTTCAGACCAAACATGCATGAGAAAAAGGCCTGGTTCGGTGAGGCGGCTAGATCACATGATACAATTGTTGTCCAAAGGAAATGGTCATCGGTACACAGTGCAGATGGCGAAGTTCATATAGGTGGTCAAAAGTTTAAGTGGGTGCCCAACAATTGTAAAAGTGATGCACATGATGAAACTGAGCGTGGCTGCAACAAGAGTAGTGCAATAAAAGATATTAGTTTACAAGATGATTTGGAGTCTTGTGTGCAGACACATGTAGACAAGAAAATTGTACGTACTAGTGAGTTGGTTGATGCATCCGTTGATGAATTTACTAGAGACAGTGGGAAAATTGAAGCCATAGGTACAGAGGAGAATAGTGATGGTGTGAAGTTGCAGCAAACCGGCCGATGTAATCAGTTTGGAAAGGAAACTAATTTTGGACAGAGCATGCATGCACGGTCAGACAAAGAATTCATTGTACCCTCAGGTACTAATCAACGGTCTAAATCGGCAAGCTCATATGCTGATTTATTCATGGGAGTTTGTGGCCCAGGAGCGTCCAGAAATTTCAAGTCTAGCACTGATTGGGATTTAAGCAATGTACGCGGCCAGAAATTTAAAGCTAGTAATGCACATGATCACCAGAGAGGTGTTTCGGCCAGAGATAAAATATTTGCCTAAAAGCAGAAGTACGTCAGTACATGCCGAGAGACTCGGGGGCAACGGAATTAAGTCAGCTGCACCAGAGACTAACCCAAGACCTCGGTGGTGTCCAACGGGACTCACACACACACTCAGAAACGGCGTGTCCAGTGACTAAGAGCATTTGAAATGAAGGAAGAGATAGCCGGGAAGAAGTGATTATTCGATCCAGAAAAATCAATGATGCCGAAGACGACATGCAGAGGAGAAGTTGCCAAAGGCTCCCAATGGAAAATATAAAAAAACTACTATTCTAGCATGACCAAGCCAGCTTGAGGTAATGTGGCCGGTATATTATTCCAAGTATCGTCCTAAGTAAATTTGGCCGACATATTATTTCAAATATCGCCCTAAAGAAAAATAATTTCCCAATATGCTCTTTGTACATTGAGCAATTATATAGCCGGTAAAGTTAACGACATCATTCTCAGGTATTATCATAGTGTTTTTGGTCAATGCAATTGTACCAAAAACGAGGGGGCATGTGTTGATGATATAATTTGGCTGCTAGGTATTTTATGGGCCAAATTAATTTAAATGACTATGGTTAGATTAATGGCTGACACAAATATTTTGCACTTGCTATTTAATTTTAAATGCAGGCTTGGATCATAGTACAATACATATCCTGAAGAGGCAAACCAGGCTAGCAAAGCTATTTACTCCGGACAAATATTTGAAGTTTTGCCTGGATTAGGGGCTAGCCAGGAGAAGTATTGGGCATGAGCAAAAGTCATGGACGCGAAGGTGCAACAACACAAGGGAAAATTGTTAATCATAATTATCTGGTGTGATAGCGACATGGCCGGAATATTTTATTATTGATAAGGCAAGGAGCGCATATGGCCACGAGAGGTCGCCATGCAGGTTAGATGGCTGATTTAACACGTCAAGTACTATACATGATAGCCCAAAGGATGACCTGATTAGATTCTAATCGGTTTAGGTTTTGCAATTCTATTCGTATACGCCAAGTACTGCCTTGTATACGTCGAAGTCCAGCGTGCCTTATATATAAGGTCACGGCCGATTGGAAAAGCCCCCATCAATCGATCTATCAATACAAACACTACTTTTTTACGTACGTTTTATCTATCGTTCTTTTCCTGTGTTGGGGAACGTAGTAATTTCAAAAAAATTCCTACGCACACGCAAGATCATGGTGATGCATAGCAACGAGAGGGGAGAGTGTTGTCCACGTACCCTCGTAGACCGACAGCGGAAGCGTTATCACAACGCGGTTGATGTAGTCGTACGTCTTCACGATCCGACCGATCAAGTACCGAACGCACGGCACCTCCGAGTTCTACACACGTTCAGCTCGATGACGTCCCTCGAACTCCGATCCAGCCGAGTGTTGAGGGAGAGTTTCGTCAGCAGACGGCGTGGTGACGATGATGATGTTACACCGACGCAGGGCTTCGCCTAAGCTCCGCAACGGTATTATCGAGGTGTAATATGGTGGAGGGGGGCACCGCACACGGCTAAAATATCGTATATCAAGTGTGTCCTTGGGGTGCCCCCCTGCCCCCATATATAAAGGAGCAAGGGGGGGCCGCCGGCCTAGGGAGGAGAGGCGCGCCAGAAGGGGGAGTCCTACTCCCACCGAGAGTAGGACTCCTTCTTTCCTTGTTGGATTAGGAGAAGGGAAGGGAGAAGGAGAAAGAAGGAAGGGGGCGCCCCCCTTCCTTAGTCCAATTCGGACCAGATCAGGGGGAGGGGTGCGGCCACCTTTTGAGGCCTTTCTCTCCTTTCCCGTATGGCCCATTAAGGCCCAAAACGAATTCCCGTAACTCTCCGGTACTCCAAAAAATACCCGAATCACTCGGAACCTTTCCGAAGTCCGAATATAGTCGTTCAATATATCGATTTTTACGTCTCGGCCATTTCGAGACTCCTCGTCATGTCCCCGATCTCATCCGGGACTCCAAACTCCTTCGGTACATCAAAACTCAATAAAACTGTCATCGTAACGTTAAGCGTGCGGACCCTTCGGGTTTGAGAACTATGTAGACATGACCGAGACACCTCTCCGGTCAATAACCAATAGCGGGACCTGGATGCCCATATTGGCTCCCACATATTCTACGAAGATCTTTATCGGTTAGACCGCATAACAACATACGTTGTTCCCTTTGTCATCGGTATGTTACTTGCCCGAGATTCGATCGTCGGTATCTCGATACCTAGTTCAATCTCGTTACCGGCAAGTCTCTTTACTCGTTCCGTAATACATCATCCCGCAACTAACTCATTAGTCACAATGCTTGCAAGGCTTATAGTGATGTGCATTACCGAGTGGGCCCAGAGATACCTCTCCGACAATCGGAGTGACAAATCCTAATCTCGAAATACGCCAACCCAACAAGTACCTTTAGAGACACCTGTAGAGCACCTTTATAATCACCCATTTACGTTGTGACGTTTGGTAGCACACAAAGTGTTCCTCCGGTAAACGGGAGTTGCATAATCTCATAGTCATAGGAACATGTATAAGTCATGAAGAAAGCAATAGCAACATACTAAACGATCGGGTGCTAAGCTAACGGAATGGGTCAAGTCAATCACGTCATTCTCCTAATGAGGTGATCCCGTTAATCAAATGACAACTCATGTCTATGGCTAGGAAACATAACCATCTTTGATTAACGAGCTAGTCAAGTAGAGGCATACTAGTGACACTCTGTTTGTCTATGTATTCACACATGTATTATGTTTCCGATTAATACAATTCTAGCATGAATAATAAACATTTATCATGATATAAGGAAATAAATAATACTTTATTATTGCCTCTAGGTCATATTTCCTTCAGTCTCCCACTTGCACTAGAGTCAATAATCTAGTTCACATTGCCATGTGATTAACACCCATAGTTCACATCTCTATGTGACCAACACTCAAAGGGTTTACTAGAGTTAATAATCTAGTTCACATCTCTATGTGACCAACACTCAAAGGGTTTAGTAGAGTTAATAATCTAGTTCACATCGCTATGTGATTAACACCCAAAAAGTACTAAGGTGTGATCATGTTTTGATTGTGAGATAATTTTAGTCAACGGGTCTGTCACATTCAGATCCGTAAGTTTTTTTTTTGCAAATTTCTATGTCTACAATGCTCTGCACGGAGCTACTCTAGCTAATTGCTCCCACTTTTCAATATGTATCTAGACCGAGACTTAGGGTCATCTAGATTTAGTGTCAAAACTTGCATCGACGTAACCCTTTACGATGAACCTTTTGTCACTTCCATAATCGAGAAACATATCCTTATTCCACTAAGGATAATTTTGACCGCTGTCCAGTGATCTACTCCTAGATCACTATTGTACTCCCTTGCCAAAATCAGTGTAGGGTATACAATAGATCTGGTACACAGCATGGCATACTTTATAGAACCTATGGCCAAGGCATAGGGAATGACTTTCATTCTCTTTCTATCTTTTGCCGTGGTCGGGCTTTGAGTCTTTACTCAATTTCACACCTTCTAACACAGGCAAGAACTCTTTCTTTGACTGTTCTATTTTGAACTACTTCAAAATCTTGTTAAGGTATGTACTCATTGAAAAACTTATCAAGCGTCTTCATCTATCTCTATAGATCTTGATGCTCAATATGTAAGCAGCTTCACCGAGGTCTATCTTTGAAAAACTCCTTTCAAACACTCCTTTATGCTTTGCAGAATAATTCTACATTATTTCTGATTAACAAATATACTTATCAGAAATGCTGCAGTGCTCCCACTCACTTTCTTGTAACTACAGGCTTCACCGCGAGTCTGTATAAAACTATATCCTTTGATCAACTTATCAAAGCGTATATTCCAACTCCGAGATGCTTGCACCAGTCCATAGATGGATCGCTGGAGCTTGCATATTTTGTTAGCACCTTTAGGATTGACAAAACCTTCTGGTTGCATCATATACAACTCTTCTTTAATAAATCCATTAAGGAATGCAGTTTTGTTTATCCATTTTCCATATTTCATAAAATGCGGCAATTGCTAACATGATTCAGACAGACTTAAGCATAGATACGAGTGAGAAACTCTCATCGTAGTCAACACCTTGAACTTGTCGAAAAACCTTTTTGCGACAATTCTAGCTTTGTAGATAGTAACACTACTATCAGCGTCCGTCTTCCTCTTGGCGATCCATTTATTCTCAATTGCTTGCCGATCATCGGGCAAGTCAACCAAAGTCCACACTTTGTTCTCATACATGGATCTCATCTCAGATTTCATGCCTTCAAGCCATTTTGCGGAATCTGGGCTCACCATCGCTTCTTCATAGTTCGTAGGTTTGTCATGGTCTAGTAACATAACCTCCAGAACAGGATTACCGTACCACTCTGGTGCGGATCTTACTCTGGTTGACCTACAAGGTTCAGTAATAACTTGATCTGAAGTTCCATGATCATCATCATTAACTTCCTCACTAATTGGTGTAGGAGTCACAGGAACAGATTTCTGTGATGTACTACTTTCCAATAAGGGAGCAGGTACAGTTACCTCATCAAGTTCTACTTTCTTCCCACTCATTTCTTTCGAGAGAAACTCCTTCTCTAGAAAGGATCCATTCTTAGCAACGAATGTCTTGCCTTCGGATCTGTGATAGAAGGTGTACCCAATTGTCTCCTTTGGGTATCCTATGAAGACACATTTCTCCGATTTGGGTTTGAGCTTATCAGGATAAAACTTTTTCACATAAGCATCGCAACCCCAAAATTTTAAGAAACGACAACTTTGGTTTCTTGTCAAACCACAGTTCATAAGGCGTCATCTCAACGGATTTTGATGGTGCCCTATTTAACGTGAATGCAGCTGTCTCTAATGCATAACCCCAAAACGATAGTGGTAGATCGGTAAGATACATCATATATCGCACCATATCCAATAAAGTACGATTACGACGTTCGGACACACCATTACACCGTGGTGTTCCAGGTGGCGTGAGTAGTGAAACTATTTCACATTGTTTTAACTGAAGGCCAAACTCATAACTCAAATACTCTTCTCTACGATCAGATCGTAGAAACTTTATTTTTCTTGTTACGATGATTTTCCACTTCACTCTGAAATTATATGAACTTTTCAAATGTTTCAGACTTATGTTTCATTAAGTAGATATACCCATATCTGCTCAAATCATCTGTGAATGTGAGAAAATAACGATATCCGCCACGAGCCTCAATATTCATTGGACCACATACATCTGTATGTATGACTTCCAACAAATCTGTTGCTCTCTCCATAGTTCCGGAGAACGGCGTTTTAGTCATCTTGCCCATGAGGCACGGTTCGCAAGCATCAAGTGATTCATAATCAAGTGATTCCAAAATCCCATCAGTATGGAGTTTCTTCATGCGCTTTACACCAATATGACCTAAACGGCAGTGCCACAAATAAGTTGCACTATCATTATTAACTTTGCATCTTTTGGCTTCATTATTATGAATATGTGTATTACTATGATCGAGATCCAACAAAATATTTTATTGGGTGTATGACCATAGAAGGTTTTATTCATGTAAAAAGAATAACAATTATTCTCTAATTTAAATGAATAACCGTATTGCAACAAACATGATCAAATCATATTCATGCTCAACGCAAACACCAAATAACACTTATTTAGTTTCAACACTAATCCCGAAAGTATAGGGAGTGTGCGATGATGATCATATCAATCTTGGAACTACTTCCAACACACATCGTCACCTCGCCTTTTACTAGTCTCTGTTTATTCTGCAACTCTCGTTTCGAGTTACTACTCTTAGCAACTGAACCAGTATCAAATACCGAGGGGTTGTTATAAACACTAGTAAAGTACACATCAATAACATGTATATCCAATATACATTTGTTCACTTTGCCATCCTTCTTATCCACCAAATAGTTGGGGTAGTTCCGCTTCCAGTTGACCAGTCCCTTTGCAGTAGAAGCACTTAGTCTCAGGCTTAGGTACAGACTTGGGCTTCTTCACTTGAGTAGCAACTTGCTTGCCGCTCTTTTTGAAGTTCCCCTTCTTCCCTTTGCCCTTTTCTTGAAACTAGTGGTCTCGTCAACCATCAACACTTGAAGTGGTCTCGTCAACCATCAACACTTGATGTTTTTCTTGATTTCTACCTTCGTCGATTTCAGCATCACGAAGAGCTCGGGAATTACTTTCGTCATCCCTTGCATACTATAGTTCATCACGAAGTTCTACTAACTTGGTGATGGTGACTAGAGAATTCTGTCAATCACTATTTTATCTAGAAGATTAACTCCCACTTGATTCAAGCGATTGTAGTACCCAGACAATCTGAGCACATGCTCACTAGTTGAGCGATTCTCCTCCATCTTTTAGCTATAGAACTTGCTGGAGACTTCATATCTCTCAACTCGAGTATTTGCTTGAAATATTAACTTCAACTCCTGGAACATCTCATATGGTCCATGACGTTCAAAACGTCTTTGAAGTCCCGATTCTAAGCCGTTAAGCATGGTGCACTAAACTATCAAGTAGTCATCATATTGAGCTAGCCAAACGTTCATAACGTCTGCATCTGCTCCTGCAATAGGTCTGTCACCTAGCGGTGCATCAAGGACATAATTTTTCTATGCAGCAATGAGGATAATCCTCAGATCACGGATCCAATCCGCATCTTTGCTACTAACATCTTTCAACATAATTTTTCTCTAGGAACATATCAAAAATAAACACAGGGAAGCAACAACGCGAGCTATTGATCTATAACATAATTTGCAAAATACTATCAGGACTAAGTTCATGATAAATTTAAGTTCAATTAATCATATTATTTAAGAACTCCCACTTAGATAGATATCCCTCTAATCATCTAAGTGATTACGTGATCCAAATCAACTAAACCATGTCCGATCATCACGTGAGATGGAGTAGTTTCAATGGTGAACATCACTATGTTTATCATATCTACTATATGATTCACGCTCGACCTTTCGGTCTCTGTGTTCCGAGGCCATATCTGCATATGCTAGGCTCGTCAAGTTTAACCTGAGTATTCCGCGTGTGCAACTGTTTTGCACCCGTTGTATTTGAACGTAGAGCCTATCACACCCGATTAACACGTGGTGTCTCAGCATGAAGAACTTTCGCAACGGTGCATACTCAGGGAGAACACTTTATCTTGAAATTTTAGTGAGAGATCATCTTATAATGCTACCGTCAATCAAAGCAAGATAAGATGCATAAAGGATTAACATCACATGCAATCAATATAAGTGATATGATATGGCCATCATCATCTTGTGCTTGTGATCTCCATCTCCGAAGCACCGTACTTGTGATCTCCATCTCCGAAGCACCGTCATGATCACCATCGTCACCGGCGCGACACCTTGATCTCCATCGTAGTATCGTTGTCGTCTCGCCAACTAATTTCTTTTACGACTATCGCTACCGCTTAGTGATAAAGTAAAACTATTACATGGTGATTGCATCTCATACAATAAAGCGACAACCATATGGCTCCTGCCAGTTGCCGATAACTCGGTTACAAAACATGATCATCTCATACAACAAATTATATCACATCATGTCTTGACCATATCACATCACAACATGCCCTGCAAAAACAAGTTAGACGTCCTCTACTTTGTTGTTGCAAGTTTTACGTGGCTGCTACGGGCTTAGCAAGAACCGTTCTTACCTACGCATCAAAACCACAACAATAATTTGTCAAGTTGGTGTTGTTTTAACCTTCGCAAGGACCGGGCGTAGCCACACTCGGTTCAACTAAAGTGAGAGAGACAGACACCCGCCAGTCACCTTTAAGCAACGAGTGCTCCGAACGGTGAAACCAATCTCGCGTAAGTGTACGCGTAATGTCGGTCCAGGCCGCTTCATCTCACAATACCGCTGAACCAAAATATGACATGCTGGTAAGCAGTATGACTTATATCGCCCACAACTCACTTGTGTTCTACTCGTGCATAGCATCAACGCATAAAACCTGGCTCTGATACCACTGTTGGGGAACGTAGTAATTTCAAAAAAATTCCTACGCACACGCAAGATCATGGTGATGCATAGCAACGAGAGGGGAGAGTGTTGTCCACGTACCCTCGTAGACCGACAGCGGAAGCGTTATCACAACGCGGTTGATGTAGTCGTACGTCTTCACGATCCGACCGATCAAGTACCGAACGCACGGCACCTCCGAGTTCTACACACGTTCAGCTCGATGATGTCCCTCGAACTCCGATCCAGCCGAGTGTTGAGGGAGAGTTTCGTCAGCACGACGGCGTGGTGACGATGATGATGTTCCACCGACGCAGGGCTTCGCCTAAACTCCGCAACGGTATTATCAAGGTGTAATATGGTGGAGGGGGCACCGCACACGGCTAAAATATCGTATATCAAGTGTGTCCTTGGGGTGCCCCCCTGCCCCCGTATATAAAGGAGCAAGGGGGAGGCCGCCGGCCTAGGGAGGAGAGGCGCGCCAGAAGGGGGAGTCCTACTCAGAAGGAAGGGGGCGCCCCCCTTCCCTAGTCCAATTCGGACCAGATCATGGGGAGGGGCGCGACCACCTTTTGAGGCCTTTCTTTCCTTTCCCGTATGGCCCATTAAGGCCCAATACGAATTCCCGTAACTCTCCGGTACTCCAAAAAATACCCGAATCACTCGGAACCTTTCCGAAGTCCGAATATAGTCGTCCAATATATCGATTTTTACGTCTCGGCCATTTCGGGACTCCTCGTCATGTCCCCGATCTCATCCGGGACTCCAAACTCCTTCGGTACATCAAAACTCAATAAAACTGTCATCGTAACGTTAAGCGTGCGAACCCTTCGGGTTCGAGAACTATGCGGTCCCAACAGGAAAACCCCACCCCACGACGCACACTTACCTTTCTTGTCGGACATTCCACTTACCGCTCGGTTTCCCGTCTTAGCAGGACATTTCTCGCTGGGGCCCTCGTTATTAACTCTTGAAGCAACCAACAACCCTTCTATCCTAACCAAAAAATTGTACGGCTTGATGAAAATAATATATGGACCGCTCGCTCATGCTGTTTGTTGCAAAGAATCTCACATGAAATGTATACATATGTCACATTGGTTCACTATCCTATCTATAATGCCGTGACAGTAGTTTAGAAACTCTCCTAGCACTCCAAATACCGGCAACAAAATCACCAAATATATAGCATCCGCAGCTACCATGAAATAGGACACTAAACAACATTTGCAGCAAGCAATCAATTTATGCACCAAGCACACTGAGCAGAAGCAACAAGCTATCAAGATTTCTTCTACTCACAGAACTGACAAATGTGACTAACTCTGTAAGAAGCTTTGCCTTCAGAACCTAAAAATGGTGTAGTCCCATCACTACTTCAGCCGCTCTCTGATCTCAATAGAAAACATGGAGATCGCCTAAAAAACATAGTACACTTCGGCTGCACTTAAATAAGCTTGCTAAAAAGAAACTTCTCAAGTGACGTAAGAAAAAATATAAGTAACTTCCACTTGATAGTCACATCATTTGACTTATAGATTTTCAGTTAGCATGGCAACTGAAGTGAGTCTATTGATTAAATTACATAGTTCATTGTTAAATGCTAAACACAGATTTAGAAGAGTTTCCAATGCTCATCTGTCAAATATGCTACTGTATACTTAGAGCATCTCCAGCCGCCCCCCCCCCCCCCCGAGTGCTCCCCCCCAGGAGCCTTTTTTCTCTGCCGGCGATGCAAAAAGGGCAAAAAATGGCCCAGCCGTGCCCCCCAAGCCCCCCCCCCCCACGACCTCAAAATTCCGCCGGCGAACCCAGGCCAAACCCAGCGCGCTGGGGGGGCTGTTGGGAGCGCCGGCGGAAGAAACGGGCAATCCTACTCCCCCACGCGTTTTTTCCTTGCCACCTAATCACTTTTTGCCCCGCAATTCTTCTGAGGACACCAACGGCTGGGGATACGGATTCTTGGGGGCGCCGGCGGAAGAGTTTTGCCCCCCAGGACGTGCCATTTTTGGTCCGGCGATTGTCCTAGGGGGCTCAAACGGCTGGAGATGCCCTTATGTGAGCTGCCAATGATCATCATCATCTGTCAAATATACTACTGTATACATATGTGAGCTGCCAATGCTCATCTCAAGAAAGGATTGTATACCCAAAAGACCAGACCTTATACGGGCCTTATTCTATGAAACAATTTCAAAAAGGCTCACCCTGTATCCACTACTAGTAGTGTCTATAAAAGAGCTCTTTTTCCCTACATCGGCGAGTTAATACTTTGATCTCTACCAACTGGAAGCACAAATAACTATATTTAAAAACAGGAACATCTGCTATCTTCATGAGTAAATAAACAGTAAAAAAGTAGATGACCAAACCCAAATATTTTCATGAATTTACAGGTCATTTTTGTTAATGTGTAAGTACATCAAACATGTTCTAACAAGCAGGAAAATTGTAGAAACATTCAAATGATGAGCAGTTCCTAATTCCTATCATGGAATCACTGCATGATGCATTACACTGAGCACCTTCTGTGTGATATGGAGATGGGCAGAGGCAAAGATCAAGGATTAAAATTCGAAAAGAATAAATAAGCTATCAGTAAGCCAATAGAAATCGACACAGAAAAAATAAATAAGTTTACTTCAGTAGCCGATAGGGATCGACGCATTTGGAGACATAACTACCACAACAAAGATTCCATCGTTGTAATAATAGCCTTAGTGCTGAATTATACTCCTTAAAATATGTCTCGGGCATTTTCTTCAAGTACCTTGTAGGCAACAAGAATGACAATGATTCTAGGGAATGAAATTCTCTCGCAAATAATCTGACTTGTATTGTAAATTCACCTAGCTGTATGAAAATCAAAACCAATCATTAAATAGGTTATCCAAAGAATCGATAAACAGACTTTAAGAGCGAAAGTGTTTTAACCTGAACTTCCAAGAAATCATCAAAGCAGAAGTGGCTTCCCTCCCATCAATAAACTTCCAGGTGAACAGGAGAAGCATGACCATGGAGAATCATAATGCATTGATGTATTGCAAGTTTCTTGAGACCAATATAATAGCTTTGAAGATTTCCTACACCAATCCCGGCCTCATGGCATTCCAGACAGCCTATGTAGATGAAGCAAGTGCAACCATATCTTGTAAAAGAAAGATATACCAGCTTCACAAAGGTACTCCTGAAAATATCTCAATTAAAAATACACATCTCTCTATGGTTCCACCTTCATCATAATGTTACCGTCATATGGAAGAAAGATATATATTACAAATATCATCCATATGTCAGTCAAAGGCTGAACAATTACTATTATGAAATACAAAAATATTAGACGTGATGGAAGATGGTTTCAAAAACACCAACGACACGCACTCGTATTTTAAAGTCTTCATACTATAGAGTTATCTCCCTGCAAGTTATGTGTGCTAAATAATCACAACACTTGGATAGCACCTACACATGGGATTATATATTCAATTCACATAATCAGTTCTTCTGCTTCTATAAATTAAGAATTGCATAAAAAAAGTATGTGTCTATCTAGTAGTACTCCCTCCGTCCGAAAAAGCTTGTCCCTCAAATGGATGTATCTAGCACCAAGTTAGTGCTAGATACATCCATTTAAGGGACAAGCTTGGGACAAGCTTTTTCAGACAGAGGAAGTATAAGATAAGGATTTGAATTGTTGACGCAAGGCCGGTGGAGCCGTGCATGGTCCACTTGCAAAGTGCTTTCGAGCATGGACGTCGTGCACATAGTGCAAAGCTGGCTGAAGGAGTTAATAGATTGGATCCCGGCAAGACTGCACATACTTAACGTTGGCTGCCCCTACCTTGATTGATTCCCATGCTGGCAAGGTTGCACACATAGAGGAAGACTCGATGGATTCTTGCCGGCTAGAAACGAACAAAAGCAAGCACGCAGGTGATGCCTATTTCTTTGCAACAGATGCGTGTCGCCTGACGCAATGGGGGAAAACAATATGTATATAGTGATTTTACCTCAATAGATATTTTGGTAGCTCCACTCCATTAGTATGAAATTTGTGATGTTGAAAACCTGAAAAAAAAGGAAAATAATGATCTCAGTGGCAATTGTGTCAGCTGTTGAATAGGTACGACATTTATTTCAGGATTACAACTGTTCTCTCCCATTGAACAATGGCATGAATTCTTTCAAGAGAGAACCATACAGTAAAAAGCTTCAGAACACAATGTACTCTGAATCAGGTCATATTCAGGCCATATACATCGAGCTTATACTACCAAAAAATATCAGCTAGAAATCTAGCAATTGTCTTCAAGGATCAAGAACATGAAAGAGGAATAATGACGAAAGAACTAAAAAAACTAACCTCCATATGGAAGCATTAGATGCACTTGTGAGTCCAAGCATATTATCTGCAATAAATAGAAAACAAGTACATAATTATATTTTTCTTGTGGGCAAAATGGTAGACGGTGATAGAATGCCCGTGCGTTGCTACGGGCAAACACCAGATGACCATGCATTGCCATGAAATAATAGAAATATACACATTTATCAAATTGTTATTTTAATTCAGAAATACGTTGTTAAGCATGATGGCATCTGGTTTCATCAAATAGCGACAAATTCAAACTCTCTCCGGCTTCTTTCTTTCTTGGCGGTCTTGGTGTATCCTAAACCAGAAAATCGCTCGCCACCAAAGAACATATACCATCCATTACTAAATAGTATCAATATCACTCAATTCACACCTCCATGCGTGTCACTATTACAAGGTACACAAAATCTGACAATTCCTTGTAATGAGCCTCTTAATTTCAGCAATAATAGCACAAAAAGAGAGATCCAACTTCCGAGAGTGTTCTCTATCAATAGCATGGCCATTCCATTCTTCATAGCAACAATCAGCCTTAAAAAACACTGTAAATTGTTTAAGTTCATGTCCAATATTAGGCCCAAATTGTTAACTGCGGCCATTGGTAAGTATGTAGAGCACAAGATATTCACCCTTTGGCTGGTCCGTCTCTAGCATTTTCCCCTTCTTGGACTTAATCACACTACTTCACGTTCTGTGTTGGATCTTGTAGGTAACCCATGCTCCATCTCTGTTCTAAAAAAGCAGCTAAACCTTTTGCTAAGTACCTGGCCCACTCCTCCGACTACCATCTAAATTCAAAAGCTCTTCCACCCTAAAAATTAATAAAGTTAGAAACACAGACAAACCAATAAACCATCAAATGCAACCTTCAATAAAAAGCTGATTGTATATAGGAAAGGGTTCATTTATCTTGAATCCAGATTTTTTTTACAATGTCATGAACCTGGTGCCAACGGCGTACTCGCAGCGGCCGATGAGCCTTTGGCCACTGCCTACACTGCGCTCGCGCACGCCGCTTCGCTGCTGCCGCAAGCACCGGCCACACTCCCCGCCGCAAGCAGCCGAAATGATGGAACTCCATGCCATCATAAGCCAACCCAGATGTTGAATTAAGGCTAGTACGACATCCCATATTTGAGGATTGCACCCGGAAGATTGCACTCATGTCAGTTGAAACCAAGATTAATAATACAGATACAGAGAAAACAAAGATAAGCAGGAATAGGATGTTCATGGCCTGCTCATCTTGGTCCCTCTAGACCCAAAAAGTTCGTTACCTTTGTAGAAAAAAGATTTTTTGGTTCCCCTGGTATCTAGCACCAGCGACAATTTCCTATTGTGGCGACACCTCGACATGGCCCTACTTAAGCTCCTTCTCGTTCTTGCTTTGGTTCCGGTCCGGCAAACCATACCATCTTCCAAATATTTTTACACTGTAGCATCCTAAAAGTTCTCATGTCTTCCAGTACATTATCTTTTGTAGAATCATCATATATAGCTCTTAGTCTACGTCCTCCCAACCTAATGCAAAATGAACAAAATCAGATATCTATACATCAGTACACAACTTAGCATATACTCCCGCCGTCCCATAATATAAGAACATTTTTAAGCTATATCATGGGAGGGAGTAGTAGACAGAGTACTGTTTCAAATAATGGTCCCTAAGAGAAAGGTTAACGTTCCCAACCAGACTTGTGAGCATCTTCGAGCAACATACAAGCCACAGGAGTGTAATTGGATATCACAAGTGTCAAATCAATAGCTGAGCATAGCATCTCTACATGGACTAATAAAACCAAAATAAATTTTAACATACCGCCGGTCCTACAACAGTGGTTGATAGTGAATTTGGTAGACACCCATAAATGACAGTTTAGCAGTGTCTCCGACTCTCTATACATTTTGAGTCTCATGTTTTCAGCATTAGATATCTCCTTGGATACAATGAAATTTATGCTTCACAGGAGGATCTGCACAAAATAAATGAAAAACACTTAAGTTTCTCATCCTTGTAAGAAGAGGTAATTCTATCGAGAACTTACTAAGGGCATTCAATCAATTCAATTCATGAAAAGTTGTGTCCGTTGGAGCTTGTTATGCCAACTGAACCATGTTGACCGACCCCAATAAGCATATGCACTCACGTTCTCTACTCACATAACAGAGTTATGTCTGATTCACCTGTTTGTTGTACTCCCTCTGTTTCTAAATATAAGCTATTTTAGATAATTCAATAGGGACTACATATGGATGTATATAGACATTTTTATTGTGTAGATTCACTCATTTTGCTTCATATGTAGTCCATATTAAAATATTTAAAAGGTCTTATATTTAGGAACGGAGGGAGTAATTCTTTATCCCCGTTAGAAATTGATGGCCAGGGATCAAATGAGAAATGAATAGAACCTTGAAGAACAACATCAAATAGACCTTCCTCATTCTCAGGTAATTAAAACCAAGGGAGGGTTCCTGTAGGATAACTATATTCACCTTCCAGTCTTTGCATCCATCACAGCCCCAAAATTGATTGACATAACCAGCCAGAGAACGCACCTGCCCTGCTGCCCAAAAAGGAGGAATGCCAGACAGCAGAATGTAGAGTATAACTCCAGCACTCCATATGCAATTATCGGCTCCATATCTCCGCTTCAGCACCTCCGGAGCCACATAATAGGCACTCCCAGGAATATCCCTGAACTTCTCATCTGCATTTCCATTATATCCCATTTAATCTTAAGCACTGCATGAGCTTAGTTGCCAGAATTTAATTCAGGTAGCACTACATATACAATTGTAAATTGTAGAGACAACATGAACTAAGGGGAATAGTTGAGGTTTCTTCCCTTGTCCCTTCTCAAATAGTATGTCCAGTTAACCAATTAATTACTCACCGGCTTGAAGGAGACGGAGAGGCTGAAATCAGTGGGCTTGAAAAAACACATACGTGTACAGTTGTCCAACAAGTTGACTGAAACATGCATCACAATACATCGTCAATGGTTTTCTCCTTGCTTCATCTTAACCAACACACAGCGCAATACATCGTCAATGAAATGAGATTTCAACAAAGGAAGAACGCTACTTAATGAGTTTAAGAGGTTTCGGCCCAGCATTGACTGAAACTGTTTCCGAGAAATTAGACCTACACTGAGATTGAACAATATAAAGAGTATTCCCTGGAGTAAATACTGGCTCTAAAAATTGTCTAAACGAAATCGGCGCGTCAGAGCCCTGAGATAAACAGACCCAATAAAAAACTCCATATATTAACAACTGTATGATCTAGCTGGGTGCACAAATAGGTTTTAAAGAAACTCACAGGAACAATCTTGGAGAGCGTAAGTAGATATTCAGTCAAATTAAAAGGCGAAGTCGGAGCAGGGAACAGTTGATCCGAAAGACATGCCGTTCCAATGCACAAACATCCATATGCGTGTTCAGGAAGAAGAAAAGCACAAAGATGTCATCTCCTATAGCTAGCTAATGTACTATGGTAAAGATCATACATACTTTGGGCGAGCGAGCATTGCATAAAAGAACAAACACCTTAAACTACAGAGGGCATAGACAACAAAGAACACCTAGTCACAGAGGCAACACTCACCAGCAAGCAAGCAGCGCACGCACAACACAACCGTCTTAACCCCTTCACTCACTTCATCGTGTAGTTGAACTGCTTACACCCCAGGCACTGCATCTCGTCGTCCCTAAGGTGCTCAACGGTCAGCTAGACGAAGGTATTCTTTGAGGTCGCACCGGATGCAGCAGAACACTGGTATACTAAGCATCGGCTAGCTCGGAGGTGTGCCCTGCATGCACCACCCAATCATGAGGTTACCAGGGTGTCGGATCACAAACTATTAGTTAGTTTTGCAATGCACTGGAAAAGACCATATATTACAAAATAAGCTCATCTCACTGCGGCAATATCGCTAACAGTTCAGAAATATTACAAAATAACACAATAGCACACGCTGTAGCAGTAGCGAGCAACATTCCCTGCACTCTTCCATCTAGTGACCATCCTCTCCCTGCTACCTCCACCACCACCACCACCCCCACACCAAAAGCTCATCTGTACACTGGATCCATGTGATCTCTCAGTTCTCTCTGCTCTCTCACGCAGAAAACACAACAACAAGCAAGCCTCTCTAGCCTCCCCCAATCCAACTAAATCAGAGGGGAAATCTCTATTACCTGGTGGCTAGTGGCTTGTACCTGATGGATCCATAACTGGGTGGATGGATCTCCGGCTCGCAGTAGTATGTGTGTTCTCAAACTCGCGTGAAGAAGAAACGTGTACCTGTACGAGAGGTCGAGAGCTTTACAGCAGGAACACGCCATGGAGCCTGTCTCCTCTGCATCCTTCATTCATCTCGTTCTTTGAAGAAGAGAGGCATCCCTCGCACATGTCGGGGGCGGCGGCAACGAAGAGGCGGTGATGGTGGAGGCAGTGGCCCATCCCGGAGATCTCGCCCGCCGCCTGATGGACGCCCTCCGCGCCGAAGAGCCGGTCGATGCGGGAGCAGTGGAGGCATGGCGGCATGAGACCGAAGTAGGCCGTGAAGCGGGCGACGGCGTGGGAGAAGAGATTGTTGAGCGCGAGGGAGACGGCGAGCTCGCCCCCGCCCTCCTCCGCCAGAGAGAGCTCGCCGGTGGCGGGGCTCCGCCGCCGCTGCTATGCTCGGCTGCGGGAGCGGGAGCGGCGCCCCGGCGCGCACATCGTGGGGAGCCTGGCCAGCGGCGGCTCCACTTGGTCCTCGGCGGCGGCGGATCGACTCGTATCTCGGCGGCGGCTCGTCTTGGATCTTGGCGGCGGCTCGTATTGGGGGCTGGGGCGTCTTTGAGAGATCGTAGGATAGAATACATAGATCGAGGGGAGCCTCGCTGGCTGTGCGGGGAAGGGACGAGAAAACCGACGAAAAAAACCAGCGAAAAAACCGGACGAAAATGGTGGGACGAAAATAAACCCGGAATGGAGACTACCAACTGAGACATTAGGAGTAGAGATTACCACCTGGTTCTTAGCAATCATGTTTCCTCCGTAGCGAAGCATGGGCATATGTGCTAGTTTTGTAAAAAGAATCATTGCCCTGGAAAAAAAGTTCATCGATTTAAAAAAAATCATCAATTTTGAAAAAAAAAACATCTCTATTGAAAAAGGGTCACCCATTTCATCAAAAAGAAAAAAAAGAAAAAAAAAACATAGAATACCTAATATGGAAACATAGAAAAAAAATGAGCCAACCCGATACTTGACCTAGTGTACAAGAGGGTATGCGCCCTGTACGGAATGGCCTTAAGAGGCGCTTAAGGCGCCCAATAAGGGCATCTCCAATGGGAGATGCTAGAAGAGGGCGCTAGAAATTTAATCCCGATAGATCGGCAGTTATCACGTTAATTCCCAGCGTCGGGTCCAGCATCGATGCCAACCTGGGCACCGAGCGCTCCGCTCTTTTCTCCCGGTACGAGATGGCCGGGCCTTTGTTTCTAATATGTGGAAAGCCCGTTATTAGCGCTCGTTATTAGCGTCTGCCATTGAAAGGGTTAGCGCTAGAGCCTTTTTAACTTTTTTTATATTTATTTTTTTCATTGTAAGCGCCTGTGTAGGCGTCTAGCATTGAACATGCCCTAAGCGTCTCGAACGGTGAAATGCATGACGGCAATTAATCCACCATCATCATGGCCTGGGGGACGGACTGCATACTAGGCCTGCAGTCCAGCCAGGCTACCGTTTGCTCCATATATTTGCTGTGGCGCCGTCAAGCTATCACCGTAAAAAGGAGAGGAAAAAAACAGTGTGAATCCTCCGAAAGGAGACAAGAAAAAGAAACGACTTTGTTTCTCTCCAAAATTGAAAGAAGGTAACATGTCCTAAAAAAGGAAACGAGTCTTTTGTTCCATACTTCGGTGATGCCCACGCTGCACCTGTACTTGACCAGATTGAATTATTGCATCTTCCCTGTATTCGAAAAAGTAGTATTGCTCGACATTTCTCTCGCTACTGCGTATTCTGACAATATTGCATACAGATGGCAGTATGGCACACACGGTTATGCAGGTTTTAAGGAGTACGTACACACATATTAGGGCAACTCGGTGCATGCAACTTCCGCTTGCGCATGATCCAGAGAACGGTTTGACCACTCTAGGTCTTTAATATGTAGCAATTTCATGTATTTCTGCAATAGACTGTTTTCAGGATTTGAACCTCTGGATCATGCGCCAAAGCTACCCTTCTACATACACACATATCAACAAAGAAATTTCCAAATGCCGGAAAATAGCGACGAACTTCATGTTCTAGAGGGGAACTCCAGCTTGAACCGACCGGGACAGTGCTATACCATGACAGCTCTAGTGAAGCAACTTGGGAATGAAGGTACGAGTTAAAACAATTGTTCAGACACCGACAGAAGAGCTAGAGAATATGAGCGTGAATTGCCATGTCAGTCACTGGTTGAAGACAATGACACGTAGGTACGTATGGAAAGAGCCACGAAAGTTAACTATGACTTGGCCTCAAAATCAAGCCAGGTCTTGACTTTACGTACTCAACCCATGTGCCTCTGGTTATGTACGTCAGCTACTAGCTACTTTCGCAGGCCTGTAATATATGGGGAAAAGGAAATTAAAGAATTATACTTCCTCCGTTCCTAAATATGTATAAGTTTTTGTAGAAATTTCATTACAAACTACATAGGGATGTATATAGATGTATTTAAAATATAGATTCATTCATTTTGCTCTGTATGTAATCCACTTAGTGGAATCTCTATAAAGGGTTACATTTAGGAACGGAGAAAGTAGTTAACTAATCTCAGAGGCTCTGTTTAAGAAGGACCAAAAAAGCCGCCTCCTTCTCTTGCTCCTCCACCAAAAAAGCTAGGGTTTGTGTCTCTCGCCGGCTCCGCCGCAGGTCTGCCTCGTCTCCGGTGGCCCTAGGGCCATGGAGGCGAGGTGGATCCTGGCAAGGGCCGGCGAGAGGCTCCGTTGTTAGTTGTTTCTTTCAGATTTGTTAGGGTTTGTGTCCTGCTCAGGAAGACGAGACGGCGGCGGCTCCCTGAAGATGGAATAAAGGTCTCCCCGCCTAGCTCCCGTTCCAGTGGTGTGTCTAGCATCGTTGGTGGGCGTGTGGAGGTGTGTCTCCGGCGGATCTATCCTCGATGGATTTGCTCGGATCTGGTTATTTTTCGTCTATGTTCGTGTGTCTTCGGATTGGATCCTTTCGATCTACTTTATCCTTCATCGGCGGCGGTTGCTGTTCTGGTGCGTTGGTCCTATTGGGTCTTAGCACGACGACTTTCCGACTGTCTACTACAACAAGTTGTGCCCGACTCCGGCAAGAGAGGGGCGATGACAGCGGCACGCCTTCGGCTCGCTTCAGTGCTTGTAATCGTCGCTAGGTGGTCTACGGACCTGGATGTAATTTTTATTATTTTCTGGTGTTCATTGTATTGCCATGATTGAAGATGAATAGATCGGAAGTTTTTTGAAAAAAAAAAAGTAGTTAACTAATCACAAGCGCGTGTTGATATCCAAAGTCATCAAACCGGAGACCCTGGATCGAATCGGCCCGATTATATTTGGGAACTTTTGCTGATGATGCGACACGACGTCTGTGTTAAAATATACGCACCGGTCGCCCTCTGTCCCTCTCGCGTTGCCGTGTTTCTCCTCCTGACTTTGGCTCCTTGCTGCTTGGATTTTGCTGCCCGCCGCGACATACGTACCGCTCTCCGGGTGTCCTCTGTCGAGAGGGAGCTGGCGATCGATTGAGTTGAGCCGTCGACCGTGGGTGGACATCGTTTAAACAAAGCGAGAGGCTGCCTCAAAATCAAGTGGCGCCCAACTTGCTGCGAGTTTTCATTTCTGCTGTAAGTAGGAAGGGGATTTGTGTCACACAGGTTGGGGGATGGCGGATTATGGACCGCCGATCTACGCCCATCTCTCAGTATTTCTTGTATTTGCTTTCGTATATCAGTATCTATATATCTGTATTCAGATTGTAAAGCTAAAGTAGTATAGTTTTTTTTGGTTCGTCATCAAAGGTACAGATATTTCGATGAGCGGTTCTTGTTATAAGTCTGGACTAAAAGGTTATACCTGTCACGGACGTGTGCAGTGTGTTCCTCTCTCTTTCTGTCTGTTCTTCAACCACACTCTGCTTCTCCTCTTAAAACTCTTGTGTTCTAGCAGCATTACTGTAGACGAGAAGGGATCTATGTTGTTCCTTTGCGAATCGCTCAGAGACGGCGACGACTGATTGACAGTGTAAGACACATTGCGTAAGGTCATCCCGCACAGGTTAGTCTATGTTATATCTTGTATCTTCTGCGAATATTTTTGTTAGGAAAAGTTGTTTGTATAGTTGCTAATTATTCGGTATTTTATTCTTTCATCTGTTCTACTAGTTTGTGGCGTTTCAAGAATTCAGATCTCTAGCTTAGCATATCTTGTTTGCAAGAACAAATTTTGGGTTCGATCTTAGATAAGCACACGTAATCAGGGTCGTCTGCTGTTGACGAATCTAGGACTTTATTCTAAGTAGCCAAAATAAAAGTTAGAAACTTGGGAAGTATGTCAATTACGGATAGTGGAACTTAGTCATTATGTTTGTTAAGAAAAGTGAAACTTAAAGCACATGTACTGTCTTTTACCCTTAAACTAATTTGGATCACACAATTGCTAAATACTTCTACAATGAAAGTCTGGAATATGGGTTATTGTATCAAAAGTGAAGATAGATCTATTCAAATACGTACGTAAAAAGTTATGTAAGTTGCGTTAATATAAAAAATTCAAATCATCTTGCCGACTGCCATTGTATGGCGTGAATGAATTTGTAATGTTTCTTGGATCGGCAAATAATAGTTTTATATGATTTATTTCTGTAATGTATAATCTTGATTTCTGGCTTACTCCTTTTTATGTTGACAACGAGTTCATTGGACTAACAAATGTTATTGAATTATGTGTTGTGATAAATTATTTATTAATGTTATATGCTATGATTTTGTAATGTTAATGGTAAATTGGTTTGTTTAATTATGTAGTGGTAAAATGTGTCGTCTAAGTCAAGTTATTCAACAAGTGGCTCATCAAAATGTAACGAAGATTTAAGGTATTATTATACTGAGGGAGATGACTCAAACGAAGAAAATGATGATGAAAAGTGTAACTGAATCTACATTGAAGGTAGGCCATGTTCGTGCTATTTTGAATGTATTTACTGAATACAAGAAGTTCATACTCTTGGAAATCAAATTTGATGGGTTCTTGAGCTTGCCTCCAATTAAAAAGGTTAATCCCAAATTTAGTACATATCTTGTAACTACGACATATGTCAAGGATGAGTGTAAGATGTCTCAAGATATGAAATTGAAATTCTATGTTGGGGACATGCACAAAGTTTTTGGATTGCCTTATGGAGCTAAGATATTAATGGTATTGATGATCAGACAACTGGTACTTCAATTGATTTCTGGAAGAAAAATATAGATATGACTGGAAATGATTTTCACAACTTAAAGGCAGCAGAATTCTTTTTGTCTAGAGATATAACTGAGTTATCAAGTGAAGGTGAAAAGGGATGCTTTTAAGGCAGCATGTGTTATATTTATTATGGGTCATTTAGGAACACCTTTTCTAAACATGACTACACCGATGGGCACTCTATGTAGGACTGATTACATAGGACAATATAACTGGTGTGATTATGCAATGAATTATCTACTTGATGCTATTTTAAAGGCACAACAATAGATTCGGTCAAATAGTCATGTCATATATTTGTATGGTTGTCACTTCTTTTTACAAGGAAGTTATCATTTCCATCTGCAGTACGATAAAAAAGCATGGGAAAAATTTGCTTTTGCCATTCTAGTTTTTGCCAATTTTCCTTAGTCCACTCTAGCTTTTGACATTTCACTTTTGCCACTTTTAGCTTTTGACAATGTATCACAATTGCCATTCCGTGGCAAAGGCAAAATTTCCAGAGTAGCAATTGTGATACATTGTCAAAAGCTAAGAGTGGCAAAAGTCAAATGAAATTATTTTGGTTTTGCTATGGAATGAAAATTGTGATACATTGTTAACATCTAAGAGTGGCAGAAGTGAAATATCAAATTTTAGAGTGGCATAAGGAAAATTGGCAAAATGTAGAGTGACAGAAACAAATTTTCCCCAAAAAATATTGGATGATTATATAATCACATATATATTATCAAGTTGTACCGAAGAGATACACCAAACTGTTGGGGAACGTAGCAGAAATTCAAAATTTTCTACGCATCACCAAGATCAATCTATGGAGTAATCTAGCAACGAGGGGAAGGGGAGTGCATCTACATACCATTGTAGATCGCGATGCGGAAGCGTTGCAAGAACGCGGATGAAGGAGTCGTACTCGTAGCGATTCAGATCGCGGTTGATTCCGATCTAAGCGCCGAACCACGGCGCCTCCGCGTTCAACACACATGCAGCCCGGTGACGTCTCCCACGCCTTGATCCAGCAAGGAGAGAGGGAGAGGTTGAGGAAGACTCCGTCCAGCAGCAGCACGACGGCGTGGTGGTGGTGGAGGAGCGTGGCAATCCCGCAGGGCTTCGCCAAGCACCGCCGGAGAGGAGGAGGAGGGAGAGGGGTAGGGCTGCGCCGAAAGAGAGACGTTCTCCTTGTTTTGGGCAGCCCCAAACCTCAACTATATATAGGGGGGGAGGGGGCTGCGCCCCCTCTAGGGTTCCCACCCCAAGGGCTGGCGGCCAGCCCTAGATCCCATCTAAGGGGGGCGGCCAAGGGGAGGAGAGGGGGGGGGTGCTACTAGGGTGGGCCTTAAGGCCCATCTGGACCTAGGGTTTGCCCCCTCCCACTCTCCCATGCGCCTTGGGCCCTGGTGGGGGGCGCACCAGCCCACCTGGGGCTGGTCCCCTCCCACACTTGGCCCACGCAGCCTTCTGGGGCTGGTGGCCCCACTTGGTAGACCCCCGGGACCCTCCCGGTGGTCCCGGTACATTACCGATAACACCCGAAACTTTTCCGGTGACCAAAACAGGACTTCCCATATATAAATCTTTACCTCCGGACCATTCCGGAACTCCTCGTGACGTCCGGGATCTTATCCGGGACTCCGAACAACCTTCGGTGACCACGTATATCTATTCCCTATAACCCTAGCGTCATCGAACCTTAAGTGTGTAGACCCTACGGGTTCGGGAACCATGCAGACATGACCGAGACGTTCTCCGGTCAATAACCAACAGCGGGATCTGGATACCCATGTTGGCTCCCACATGTTCCACGATGATCTCATCGGATGAACCACGATGTCGGGGATTCAATCAATCCCGTATGCAATTCCCTTTGTCTATCGGTATGTTACTTGCCCGAGATTCGATCGTCGGTATCCCGATACCTTGTTCAATCTCGTTACCGGCAAGTCTCTTTACTCGTTCCGTAACTCACATCATCCCGTGATCAACTCCTTGGTCACATTGTGCACATTATGATGATGTCCTACTGAGTGGGCCCAAAGATACCTCTCCGTTTACACGGAGTGACAAATCCCAGTCTCGATTCGTGCCAACCCAACAGACACTTTCGGAGATACCTGTAGTGCACCTTTATAGCCACCCAGTTACGTTGTGACGTTTGGTACACCCAAAGCATTCCTACGGTATCCGGGAGTTGCACAATCTCATGGTCTAAGGAAATGATACTTGACATTAGAAAAGCTCTGAGCAAACGAACTACACGATCCTGTGCTAGGCTTAGGATTGGGTCTTGTCCATCACATCATTCTCCTAATGATGTGATCTCGTTATCAACGACATCCAATGTCCATGGTCAGGAAACCGTAACCATCTATTGATCAACGAGCTAGTCAACTAGAGGCTTACTAGGGACATGGTGTTGTCTATGTATCCACACATGTATCTGAGTTTCCTATCAATACAATTCTAGCATGGATAATAAACGATTATCATGAACAAGGAAATATAATAATAACCTATTTATTATTGCCTCTAGGGCATATTTCCAACACAAACTGCCTAATATTCTAGAGTGTGATAAGCCCCAGATGAAGCTTATGATTTTGTAAGAAAACAAGCGAAGGAGTCACAAGGTATGATGCATGCATGGTACGTAGTGTGTTCTTCAAGTAGTAGTTGTTAAATGTTTTTATAACTAATCAAGAGTCTGTCTTTTACCTTCCTTGCAAGATTAAAATACGTGAACTTGTATGTTATATGAGGAGTATCATTGAGAGGAAGACAGGCAATTATTTATTAAAACTCTGAAAGGACAATGGTTCCACACAAGTCACACTCGGTTGGATATGTCGGTTATATATCATCTAAAGAATCACTGAAGAGCAATACATATACGAGAAGAGTTGAAGTAGTTTGAAAGAGCGTGCATTTTTGTTTAGGTTGATCAACCTATAACATATATCTAATGGAAAATTCAGTGATCATATTAGAGATACTTATCCACAAATACCCCCCCCCCCCCTTCTCATAAATACAAAGAATTAAGTCCTATCCTGCACAGAAATATCATTCTATTCCTATAAAGTAAAGGGCTCAAAGATTATTAAGTTTACAAAATTCCTGTAAACTAAAGAAAGCCTTATATAAATTCATTTGTATTCTTCTTGTTTTAAGCTCCAACGAAATGCACATAACTCAAAACGGCAGCCATTCAATCTTCAGTTTTCCGGTCCAAGTTAATCAGTGTGTGGCACGTGAATTCCTACTCGAAGATTAGCTTCCAAGGATGAAGGTTAAAAACACATGATAGCCGTGCATATATAGGCCCCGTGACCACATGCGTCATTAACGGACTAGATCATCCCACCTTTTTTCCTTGCTCAGAGCATTTATAGTGGTCTATATCCTTGCCTGTGGCATTTTAAGAATTTGAGAAATCAACACTTTTTTTAACTATGAGTACATACGCTCATAGACTCACTCTTATAAATGCACGCATACGCACCCTACCCCTATGCACACCTTCCAGATGCTGAAACGGCAGGTTATCTTGAGATTGACGAAGTATCCATAAATGCCTTCATAATCGACGAAAATGTCTCATTCCACCGAACATCGCCAAAAAACATAAATTCAGGCCAAGTCTAAAACTCGCGGTTGGGTGATGGGTGACACGTCAGCGCGTCTCCTACCCACCGTCACCTTTCCCGTGCCCCACCAAACTTCCCGCGAGCGCCAAAACTCCACACCACCGCACCACTATCCATCCACGAAGATTCCACACGGGAGCCAGGAAAAGGAGACGCACGTACGCGCGCGCTCACGATCACGCACCTGGCTCGCCTGGCCCCACATGCAGCAGCCCGGCACCATCGCAAGCCGCCGCGGGCAACCATCCGAGAAAAAACCTCCCCCGGCATCAGCACCACTCGCCCACTGACAGCACGGACCACAGCACCGGGACCCAGGCGTCGGCGAGACAAGCCATCAGCCGCACGTGGACCCGCGGCGTCGCCGTCGCGGCAGCTGCCTGCCACCCACTCGCAGGCAGTAACTTCTCACGCATACCGCCATTTCCATTTCTTTTTCTCTCCGAAAAAATATCCCCCCCGCTTTTGTCTACTCCACCACTCTTCTTTCTCCTCCTCCTCCTCGCCTAAAGCGTCGTCGTCGCGTCGGCTCCTACCCCGCGCCTTCCTCGCCCGCTCGCTCGCTCGCGCCTCTCTCCTCCGCTCCCCTCTGCCCACCGCTCCGGCCCGGGGGCGCGTCCGGCGCCGACGGGGCCCCACCCACCGCGATGCCCGTGCCAGGCTGGTTTCGCGGCAAATTGAGGTCCAGGTCCAAGCCCAAGCCCGGCGCCGCGTCCGTCTCCTCCGCCGCCTCCTCCCCCTCGCGCAAGTCCGTCGACCTCGACTACCCGTCCCCGTCCCCGTCCCCGACCCCCCGGGCGCGGGAGAAGGCCCGCAGCCTCGACTCGCCGGCCGCGCGCCATGTCCGGGGCGGCGCCGAGTTCCAGTACAAGCTCCCGGTGCCCGTGATTACCCCGGACCCACTATGCGAGGAGGCCACGGATGTGGCGGGCTGCTCCTCGGCCTCGGGCTCCAGCGTGTGCTCTTCGCCGGATGACGCGCCGGATCACCACGTGTCTAGGTACGCGGCTGATCGCCCGATGGTTATGGCTTATCTGCGAATTTGCTGCAGCCTGTGGAGTCTGCTGCCCTGCTCACCAGTTCAATTTTCACGTTTGGGGTGAAGTCGGAGCTGAATTTGGGTGACACTGTGATTGAATTTTGGGGAATTGCGGCTTACTCGAAAGGTAGAGGCGTTAGGTTTAGTGTGAATGGTTAGTGGGCTTAGCAACTTTTTATAAGGAATTGGAGTCAAAATGCAGAGTTAGAGACTCGGAGCCAACAGTGTGACTTCGCACCAACTTCTCCTGTTGACCTCTTCCGTGGTCGTTGCACTTCTACAATCGTAAGCCACTTCATTTGTTTTTGGGTTAAATATGTACCTAGTCCTAGGCGGGGTGACCACGGATGCCAAGGCGTTTTATGATTTGTGATTGAAGAAATATTCCGAAAAAAGGCTGAACAAGTTTACGTTTTAGTCGGATGCAGATTATTCTGCTAACATATTGTTTATGCTTGCAATTTTTTTTGATGTTTATGGGTAAATATCCTTCGAGTTCTGCACTCAATATGCTTCTATTCTAGTTCCAAGGTCATATCTTCTGATTTGGTTACTTCAATTAGTGCGTTCTTTGTACTTTGTTTGGTATTGATATGTTCATTTCAAAATGATGTTTATACGTCTGTTGATGGTTCTTTGTTGCTTTGCATAATCTCCAGGTCCATGGATCCAATTGCTTTTGCCAAGGGAAGAGATATGGCATCTGACACAGCTATGATCTTAAATGAAGACAAACACTTCATGTCATGTAGTATGCCACGGGAGCATCACAAGTTCTTTGAGGCGCCTGTTTCTAACATGAGGGCTCTTCATGTGCATAATAACGATGATCCTTCAACTAGCGAAGCCAGTTGTTCACGTGGCAGAATGTTGACTGAAGATATATTTGGTCCAAGAACGAGAAGCCCATCCCCTGGCCGAAAAGCCCATGCCTTTGCTGTGAATAATGTACATTCAAAAGAATTCGGGTTTAGCCCCAGGTCACCATTGAAAATGAGTGAGGGTTTGAGAAGCCCGCCTCATCCCTTGCCTCTTCCTCCAGCTCCCGGTGCTTGCTCACCTCTACCTCCATCTCCCAGTGCTTGTTCACCTCTTCCTCCATCTCCCACTGCTTGCTCGCCTCTTCCTACATCTCCCACTGCTTGCTCACAGTCCAAATCACAGTGGAAAAAAGGGAAATTATTAGGGAGTGGAACATTTGGCCAGGTTTACCTTGGATTTAACAGGTATCATCGTTTTTTCATGTGTTCGCATCATTTGCGGTTTGATTATCATTTGGAACTCAATGCATTAATGTGTTATTATACGCTACAAAACCTATGGAGAAGTATGGGATGCGCTAAATTGTTCAATATTCCAGTAGATGTGTTTATAAGTTGACATATGGGATTATGTAGCATCTAGCTCTCAAGGAATCATGCCTAATGTATATGAACTTAGCACACTGTTGTTTCGCTCGAATTTTCTGATGTCAAATTGTTTATATTGATTGAATGTCTTGGGGTGCTGCCTAAATGTTTGGGAAGGCAGTCTGTACAAGAACTCTTATCTCACTACCAATTATGCAGTGAAAATGGGCAGTTTTGCGCGATTAAGGAAGTACAAGTAATTTCAGATGATCCACATTCGAAAGAACGACTCAAGCAACTGAATCAGGTTGATTATCTTATTCAGTTAACTTACTTGTCTTTCTATGCACCACAACGGTATTTTCCTTGCCTGTTTAATTGACTGAACAACATGTTATTCTTTCCGTATTAACAGGAAATAGACATGCTTAAGAAAGCATCGCACCCGAACGTTGTGCAATACTATGATAGTGATATGGTAAGTTCTATTTGATAAACCGTCTGCTCTGTCTGTGTGCAGCCATATTCGAATAATTATTTGCTCTTTGGATCCATCCAAATTTTTAATGGGATGGGCTCGTGAGAGAAAATAATGCCAAGTTTATAAAGTTCAAAGAAAATTAATGATGTGTGCATTAAGGTCTCATGCACATAGAGGTAAAGTCTAGTCCGTGGGAAATTCAGTTTACTAAAGTTCACAAATGATGAATTTTATCCATAATGAAAGGTTCTTTCTGTTGCTACTGGCATTGCTCACAAAATGATGCCTTGTCTCATAACACATATTGCGGAAATGTTGCATATATATACACAAAAATATGAGAACAGAATCCACCTACGTATAAAACTACATTAACCATGCGGTAATTAGGTTGCCTTTATACGAACATATGATATCTAAAAATGGTTAAATGAAACGATTTCATTCTGCATAAACAGTTAAGATATAGGTGGCAAGTCATAGCTTATATGATGCTTAGAGTTGCTGTTTTGACAAGGGCCTTGTGTGTAGATGCACATAAAAAAAATGCCAGGTTACTCATTCTCACAAGGTTCACCAGGATTTTGCGCTTAATGCTACCAAAGAAATGCTTGGCAATATATACACGATCTTTAGCAATTTCCTGAATTTCTGTCCTTTGATGCACCCACAGTGACTTGTTTGACGGGAAGTTTGTGGAATTTATTCAGTAGTTTGGGAGGCTATGGAACCAATGATATAAATTCGTTGCATATCTACATGTACAAGTATAAGCATGTATGGGAGGAGAAAACCTGCAATATTCACTCATAATACAGATTCTCCAGTCTACTTCTTTAATGTTGGCAAAACTGCCACCAAATCCTAAGGGGTTAAATGCACTGGTTTTAGAATATCAGGGGTTGGTGTGATAGCTGGTTTTGTAGTTCATGAGGCAAAATTAGACACACCATCAAAGTTCAAGGTAATATGGAGTTCTTCAAAAACATTGATTGTAATTTATGTAGGCACGCTAATTGCTTTACCCGGATTGTTCGACTCCCATCCACCTCTTTGGACATGCTTCTGTTTGACTTAAAGTATTTTGTTGCTTTTCCTCTCACCTGGCTTGCATATGTTTTACTCCATTTTCCTTCCTGTACTCTTCTATCCTGAAAGGAATTTATATGATTTTGCTCTTTAGTGGTTATCAGCTTTTATTGGAAGTACATTGCCAAGTAATTGGCTGTGTTTAGACTTTCTAACCGTGTACCTTCTCTTACAGACTGATGATACCCTTTCAATTTATCTTGAGTATGTTTCTGGGGGCTCAATTCATAAGTTACTTAGGGAGTATGGCCCTTTTAAGGAACCTGTGATTCGCAGTTATACTTGTCAAATTCTCGCTGGTCTTGCGTATTTGCATGCGAAGAACACTGTCCACAGGTAGTATACAGCTTGTATAAGTTCTACACATTACATAGGTAGTACAATAGAATAATTGATTGATACTAATTTTTCTTGGCAGAGATATTAAAGGAGCAAACATACTTGTTGGCCCTAATGGTGATGTTAAACTTGCCGACTTTGGCATGGCTAAGCATGTATGCAGTTTTCCCTTTCTGCTCCCTTCCCTACGACCATTCTCTGTGCGTAGCACTATGTTAAAAAAGTCTCATCTGTAAGATAGCAATCCTAGGTATTCTATTTTTAAAGAGCAGAAATACTAATGGGCGAATTTTTGCTGGGAAGGAGCTCCGAGCGAATGTCCTTACAGCCGCTTGATCAAAATCAAGAGTGACATTTAAGAAAAAAGTTACACTGCGTTTGCTGGCAATTCTTCCCTACCCATGGCAATTTTTCCTTCCATACATGGCAAGTCCCTAACAAACGCATGACGTTTTTAGTTGTGTTGGCATGGCGACTTTGGCGTTCGCTGGCAATTTCTCTCCCAGCGAACGTTTGCCAGATATTCGCGTCCTTTAAAGAGATAGTTGTGGTCTTTGTTAATACTACCATATGAGCCTTGGCCCAAACATGCATATACAACGAAAACACAAATTCTACACTGTATCTTCTTCTCCCCCTCCAAGCCCGTTTATCTCATTTGTTGTGTTCAAGCAGATATCATCTTTTGCTGAAATACGCTCTTTCAAAGGAAGTCCTTACTGGATGGCTCCTGAGGTGAGCTGCCTCCTTTCTTTACACTAAACCTTCAAACCGTATTCTTCATTGCTAATTGTACCCTTGTCAGTAAAGCTCTACTCAATATCGAAAACATGCAGGTTATTATGAACAGTAAAGGTTACAATCTAGCTGTTGACATTTGGAGTTTGGGATGTACAATTATTGAGATGGCAACGGCAAGACCTCCTTGGCACCAGTATGAAGGGGTATGCTTCTAAGTTGCAACTGTATTTCTGTTTCAATGTAGCCGTGACAAATTCAGGCTGACTCAATCTTCTCCAATCTGGCCTTGTAGGTAGCTGCAATATTTAAGATTGCAAACAGTAAAGATACACCTGAAATCCCAGATATTTTTTCTGAGGATGGGAGAAGTTTCTTGAAACTATGCTTAAAACGTAATCCAGCATCTCGCGCCACCGCAAGTCGGTTGATGGACCATCCTTTTGTTCAGGACCATCCAGCAGTAAGAGCAGCAAAAGACAGTGCATTGAGAAATGCATTTTCTGCTCCAGCAGATGTGAAGCATACAATGGTATAGTTAGTCCATAAACTCATTTCTTAAGTATGTGTTTGTTCTCTGGCCTTTTTCCCAATAAGAAGATAGAGGACTCTTACGGTACCTCAAATCGATGTGAGCTGTCCATTTTTAGGAATCTAATGGTCATATTAGTTTATACTAGTGCGTAAAACCTGAGTAGTGGAGGATGGTAGTGCTGATTTCAGGGTCAAAACTGGAAGAGTTCAACAAATTGCGTGGCTCATACGGTAATTCCAAGAATGAAAAATGCTAGACCATTGTGTCGTAACTCTATAGACCTAGGTCTTATTCTGGTTGGATGGATGAACAATGGAAGGTGGGTCTCCGCGGCAACGCCGGCTGCCGCCTGCAGGGGAAGAGCAGACTCGTGCAAGCACGCCGGCAGCCGGCGGCGAACTCATGCAGAAGTTTTGATACCAATCGTGTGACTGGGCGGAGTGGACCTTTATCAGCCCATCAAACCTTATGCCCTTGATCCTTTCATGTAAAAAATAAAACAGTCCGATGTTTAAAGTAGAAAGTGTCCAATAAAATCAATAGTTTGATGAGTCTTATTATACTATTACCACCATCCCAAATTACTTGTCTTAGGTTTGTCTAGATATGGATGTATCTAACACTAAAACTTGTTTAGATACATCTCTATCTAGACAAATCGTAGACAAATAATTCGGGACGGAGGGAGTACCATTTGTTGGTAGTAGAAGGTACTGTGAAAAAAAAAGCCAAAGAGAGGGTCACTTATTATAGTGGCTCACTGACATGAGTGCTTGACATTTGCATGAACTATTGAATTTACTTGGACTCAGTCCGGACCAATTTAAGAAATAGCTAGAAGCACTATTCTGGTTTTTTGGTCATTGTATGCACACCAGATCAACTTTGTGGGGGGTTTTGGCTTAATTTCATAAAAGATCCTATTATGTCTGCTCTAAACGAGTTCATGAGTAATCTGTGACTTCTTTTTTGTAAAGTTCATTGCATGATTGTTGTTATTCAAGGAAAAAGGTATCATTGTTTGCTCCATTTATGCTATCTGTTCCCTGAAAGCTCACACTCCTTATGCTGCCCTCTCTCGTTGCAGTCTAACAGGGAGTTGCCATCACGAAGAAGTATTACTCCCCTAAGGGATATAGGTGTGAGTGCGCGAGATTTTACCGGATTTTCTACAACTGTCCCTTCACCCCGTACCTCGAGGTACTTAAATACTCCGTACTTCACTTCCATCCTCATTTTCACCCTTCTCGTAACATCGTATTTTTGTTAACAAAATATATATGTGCTTTAGCAGCCCTATTCCTGTGCGAACAAACATGTCTCTACCGGTGTCCCCCTGCTCAAGCCCACTGAGGCAATTTAAGCAGTCCAACTGGAGCTGCTTGCCGTCTCCGCCCCACCCAATGCTCTCGTCTGGTGCTGCGGCTTACAATTCATCAAGCTACGCACTGAATCAGGCACAACGAATGCCGGATCCCTGGCAGGATGGCTCCTTGAAACTCCAAAGCCCTTACGGTTCTCCAAAAAGGTTCTAAGCGTCTTTTGTGGACCTTCAGCATGAAAAATGCACCCATAACATGGTAGATGCTCAGAGTTGTTCTGTCTGCAGCCTCTTGTAGCTTTGTGTTGCGACAACCATCTGATTTACTGTACAGTCGAAAAGGGTTCTCGAGGAAAGAGGATGTATCATGAAGATCTGTATATATATAGGCCGTTATATCATGATGTAAATCAATACAAACCCTTATAGCAATAGGGTTGTAAACTCGCCAGTTTGCGCAAGCTCACAGTTGTTGTTAGGAGGGATCGTCGACTTTCGTGTCAGATATTGGAAATTTAGCTGGCTAATGTTCATGGTACAACATTGGAGAAAAAGTGAACGTATATATTCTGAAATGGTGTGGGTGCATTTTTCCTGTAACCGAAACATGGTTTTTTGTATGCATCGAGCTGATGTTTAAATTCAAGTCGAAAGCATTGACATAAAGTTGCAAAGAAAAAAACGGAGGACAGTTGTTTCTTTCTCGACAGTTCTGGCACACATAATCCTTGACCAAAGTTTCTTGCATTTCTCATTTGATGCAACCAGACAACTTTTGTTGCACATCCATACGCTTTCAATTCCTCTAGGATCCAACATGTCATGATATTCTTATGTTTTTAGAATTCCGTGAACCAAAAACACCCTGCAAATTTGCCTTAACATATTCTTTTAGAAGCTAGTGCACCGATAATTACAAATTTTGTTTTCTTTGTTACTATCTTATTTAAAGACAGGCTTGGCTTAGTGATGAAGTACTTTCCACCAAGAGCTCCTTGGTTTGACACGGCTTCATTGCATTGCACAGTGCATGTGTAGGGTAAGGGCTGCCTCGTATAATCCTTCCTCAGACCCAGCTAGTATGTGAGTTTCTAGCACTGGTCTGCCCTTTTATTATTATATTGAAGTTAAAATCTATCATTTAAAACAATAAGAATGCTAGAATTTTAGCTAGCTAGTATTAGAGCATGGTTAATAATATAGCTAGCTGATGGCTATAAGGAACCGCCATGTCATCTATAGCCATCATCTACATGCACTCATACAATAATGTGGGCTATAAGGTGGATGTGGAGTTTCTACACCCAGGAGCAAATGCTCCTGGTGTGAACAGTAAAATCAAAAAAATTCAAAAAAATCTAAAATTTATTTGTGGCATACTTTCACAAATGTTTGTTGTGCATGCAAAATTTTATCACAAAATCACATTGATGAAAGGTGTGGTAAAAAAACAAAACCGATGTTCTGAAAATGTTACTTACAAAAGCATTTTGGAGCTGCGATTTTGTTTTTTTAGCACGACTTCCACCAATGTGATTTTGCGATGATTTTTTGCGTGCACGACAAACATTTGTGAAAGTATGTCACAAAAAAAATTCAATTTTTTTGTTTTTTTCTATTTTTTTGATATTACTGTTCACACCAGGAGCTCCTGGATGTAGAAAGGCACTTTCGCTATAAGGTTGGCTATTAAATTAGTAGTTTTTTTCATCTTCCCTTTATCTCTTTCTTCACATTTATTGCATTTATCTAGGAATGCGCATATAGCTAGGCTCTTGGATGAGATCCCACTCCCCTTACTTTTTCACATCTCTCTCCTCTACATAGGCAAAAGTGCTATATAAGCGGGCTATAAGCCCATTATTATACTTGCTCTTGGAGCCTTTTTGATTCACAGGATTTCAAAAATAAAAGAACACATGAATAGAAAAACACGGGAATTGCAACATCATTCCCACTTGAATTCTACGGGATTAAATTGGTAGTGATGTATGTTTGTCTGCAAAGGTAAAACAAGGGACTCTTTGCAAGTGGAGGGAAAATTTCCTTTGAAATGTACTGCACATAAATCTTTGGAAAATTTTCTATAGATTTCAATCATCCGAATCAAACAACCCACATATACTAGTAAAATTCCTAAGGATTTCAATACTTCACAACTCCTATGAAATCCTTATAATAAAACAAACATCTAGTGCCACTTTATTTTATAGTATTTCAAACAGAAAGGAGTGTGAAAAAAAGGTGTAAGGTGTTATGGCATGTGAGATCCTACATGGATTGAAACATAGAAGTCAATAATAAAAGTTTGGATGGTTTGAGGGACTGTGGTATCCCCAGCCCACCAGGGTTCAAGTTCTGGTGCTCGCATTTATTCCTGAATTTATTTCAGGATTTTCGGCGATGCGCATTCAGTGAGAGGAGACGTTCCCGTCGATGACGAGATTGAAGGAAATATGCCCTAGAGGCAATAATAAAGTTGTTATTTATATTTCATTATATCATGATAAATATTTATTATTCATGCTAGAATTGTATTAACCGGAAACTTAGTACATATGTGAATACATAGACAAACATAGTGTCACTAGTATGCCTCTACTTGACTAGCTCGTTAATCAAAGATTGTTGAGTTTCCTAGCCATGGACATGAGTTGTCATTTGATTAACGGGATCACATCATTAGCTTAGCAGTTGATCGTTTAGTTTACTGCTATTGCTTTCTTCATGACTTGTACATGTTCCTATGACTATGAGATTATGCAACTCCCGATTACCGGAGGAACACTTTGTGTGCTACCAAACGTCACAACGTAACTGGGTGATTATAAAGGTGCTCTACAGGTGTCTCCGATGGTACTTGTTGAGTTGGCATAGATCGAGATTAGGATTTTTCACTTCGATTGTCGGAGAGGTATCTCTGGGCCCTCTTGGTAATGCACATCACAATAAGCCTTGCAAGCAATGTGACTAATGAGTTAGTTGCGGGATGATGCATTACGTAACGAGTAAAGAGACTTGCCGGTAACGAGATTGAGCTAGGTATTGAGATATCGACGATCGAATCTCGGGCAAGTAACATACCGATGACAAAGGGAACAACGTATGTTGTTATGCGGTTTGACCGATAAAGATCTTCGTAGAATATGTAGGAGCCAATATGAGCATCTAGGTTCCGCTATTGGTTATTGACCGGAGACGTGTCTCGGTCATGTCTACATAGTTCTCGAACCCGTAGGGTCCGCACGCTTAAAGTTCTGTGACGATTGGTATTATGAGTTTTTGTGTTTTGATGTACCGAAGGTAGTTCGGAGTCCCCGATATGATCACAGACATGACAAGGAGTCTCGAAATGGTCGAGACGTAAAGATCGATAGATTGGACGACTATGTTCGGACACCGGAAAGGTTTCGGGAGGTTTCGGACATATACCGGAGTACCGGGGGGTTACCGGAACCCCCCAGGGAGTATATTGGGCCTAATGGGCCTTAGTGGGAGAAGAGGAGGGGCGACCAGGGCAGCCGCGCGCCCCCTCCCCCTCTAGTCCGAATTGGACAAGGGGGGGGGGCCTTTTTCCTTCTCTTCCTCTCTCCCTTCCTTCCCTTCTCCTACTCCTACTAGGAAAGGAGGAGTCCTACTCCCGGTGGGAGTAGGACTCACCCCTTGGCGCACCCTCCTCCTGGTCGGCCGCCTCCCCCCTAGCTCCTTTATATACGGGGGCAGGGGGGCACCCCATAGACACAACAATTGATCATTGATCTTTTAGCCGTGTGTGGTGCCCCCTCCACCATAATCCACCTCGGTCTATCGTAACGGTGCTTAGGCGAAGCCCTGCGACGGTAGCTTCATCAACATCGTCACCACGCCGTCGTGCTGACGAAACTCTCCCTCGAGCTCTACTGGATCGTGAGATCGCGGGACGTCACCGAGCTGAACGTGTGCTGAACGCGGAGGTGCCGTACGTTCGGTACTAAGGATCAGTCGATCGTGAAGACGTACGACTACATCAACCGCGTTGTCATAACGCTTCCGCTTAACGGTCTATGAGGGTACGTGGATGACACTCTCCCCTCTCGTTGCTATGCATCAGCATGATCTTGCATGTGCGTAGGATTTTTTTTGAAATTACTACATTCCCAACAGTGGTATTAGAGCCAGGTTTATGCATAGATCTTATATGCACGAGTAGAACACAAGTGAGTTGTGGGCAATACAAGTCATACTGCTTACCAGCATGCCATACTTTGGTTCGGCGGTATTGTTGGATGAAGCGGCCCGGACCGACATTACGCGTACACTTACGCGAGACTGGTTCTACCGACCTGCTTTGCACACAGGTGGCTGGCGGGTGTCAGTTTCTCCAACTTTAGTTGAACCGAGTGTGGCTATGCCCGGTCCTTGAGAAGGTTAAAACAACACTAACTTGACAAACTATCGTTGTGGTTTTGATGCGTAGGTAAGAACGGTTCTTGCTCAAGCCCGTAGCAGCCACGTAAAACTTGCAACAATAAAGTAGAGGACGTCTAACTTGTTTTTGCAGGGCATGTTGTGATGTGATATGGTCAAGACATGATGCTATATTTATTGTATGAGATGATCATGTTTTGTAACGGAGTTATCAACAACTGGCAGGAGCCATATGGTTGTCGCTTTATTGTATGCAATGCAATCGCCTTGTAATTGCTTTACTTTATCACTAAGCGGTAGCGATAGTCGTAGAAGTAATAGTTGGCGAGACGACAATGATGCTATGATGGAGATCAAGGTGTCGCGCCGGTGACAACGGTGATTATGACGGTGCTTTGGAGATGGAGATCAAAGGCACAAGATGATGATGGCCATATCATATCACTTATATTGATTGCATGTGATGTTTATCCTTTATGCATCTTATTCTGCTTTGATTGACGGTAGCATTATAAGACGATCTCTCACTAAATTTCAAGGTAAAAGTGTTCTCCCTGAGTATGCACCGTTGCCAAAGTTCGTCGTGCCGAGACACCACGTGATGATCGGGTGTGATAAGCTCAACGTTCATCTACAACGGGTGTAAGACAGTTTTACACACGCAGAATACTCGGGTTAAACTTGACGAGCCTAGCATATGCAGATATGGCCTCGGAACACTGAGACCGAAAGGTCGAGCGTGAATCATATAGTAGATATGATCAACATAGTGATGTTCACCATTGAAAACTACTCCATCTCACGTGATGATCGGACATGGTTTAGTTGATTTAGATCACGTGATCACTTAGATGATTAGAGCGATGTCTATCTAAGTGGGAGTTCTTAAGTAATATGATTAACTGAACTTAAATTTATCATGAACTTAGTCCTGTTAGTATTAGCATATCTATGTTGTAGATCAATAGCTCGCATTTAGCTCCCCTGTTTTATTTTTGATATGTTCCTAGAGAAAACTAAGTTGAAAGATGATAGTAACAATGATGCGGACTGGATCCGTGATCTGAGGTTTATCCTCATTGCTGCACAGAAGAATTATGTCCTTGATGCACCGCTAGGTGACAGACCTATTGCAGGAGCAAATGTAGACGTTATGAACGTTTGGCTAGCTCAATATGATGACTACTTGATAGTTTAGTGCACCATGCTTAACGGCTTAGAATCGGGACTTCAAAGACGTTTTGAAAGTCATGGACCATATGAGATGTTCCAGGAGTTGAAGTTAATATTTCAAGCAAATATCCGAGTTGAGAGATATGAAGTCTCCAACGAGTTCTATAGCTAAAAGATGGAGGAGAATAGCTCAAGCAGTGAGCATGTGCTCAGATTATCTGGGTACTACAATCGCTTGAATCAAGTGGGAGTTAATCTTCTAGATAAAATAGTGATTGACAGAATTCTCTAGTCACCATCACCAAGTTACTAGAACTTCGTGATGAACTATAATATGCAAGGGATAACAGAAACAATTCCCAAGCTCTTCGCAATGCTGAAATCAGCGAAGGTAGAAATCAAGAAAAAGCATCAAGTGTTGGTGGCTGACAAGACCATTAGTTTCAAGTAAAAGGGCAAGGGAAAGAAAGGGAACTTTAAGAAGAATGGCAAGCTAGTTGCCACTCCCATGAAGAAGCCCAAAGCTAGACCCAAGCCTGAAACTAAGTGCTTTTACTGCAAAGGAAATGGTCACTGAAAGTGGAACTGCCCTAGATACTTGGCGGATAAGAAGGATGGCAAAGTGAACAAAGGTATATTTGATATACATGTTATTTATGTGTACTTTACTAGTGTTTATAGCAGCCCCTCGGTATTTGATACTGGTTCAGTTACTAAAGAGTAGTAACTCAAAACGGGAGTTGCAAAATGAACAGAAACTAGTTGAGGGTGAAGTGACGATATGGGTTGGAAGTGGTTCCAAGATTGATATGATCATCATCGCACACTCCCTATACTTTCGGGATTAGTGTTGAACCTAAATAAATATTATTTGGTGTTTGCGTTAAGCATGAATATGATTTGATCATGTTTATTGCAATACGGTTATTCATTTAAAGTCAGAGAATAATTGTTGTTCTATTTACATGAATAAAACCTTCAATGGTCATACACCCAAGGTGAATGGTTTATTGAATCTCGATCGTAGTGATACACATATTCATAATATTGAAGCCAAAAGATGCAAAGTTAATAATGATAGTGCAACTTATTTGTGGCACTGCCGTTTAGGTCATATTGGTGTAAAGCGCATGAAAAAAATCCATGCTGATGGGCTTTTGGAATCACTTGATTATGAATCAGTGGATGCTTGCGAACCATGCCTCATGGGCTAGATGACTAAGACTCCGTTCTCTGGAACAATGAAGCGAGCAACTAACTTGTTGGAAATAATACATACTGATGTATGCAGTCCGACGGATGTTGAGGCTCGCGGCAGGTATCGTTATTTTCTGACCTTCACAGATAATTTGAGCAGATATGGGTATATCTACTTCATGAAACATAAATCTGAAACATTTAAAAATTTCAAATAATTTCAGAGTGAAGTGGAAAATCATCGTAACAAGAAAATAAAGTTTCTACGATATGATCGTGGAGGAGAATATTTGAGTTACGAGTTTGGTCTACATTTGAAATAATGCGGAATAGTTTCGCAACTCACGCCACCCGGAACACCACAACGTAATGGTGTGTCCGAACGTTGTAATCGTACTTTACTAGATATGGTGCGATCTATGATGTCTCTTACTGATTTACCGCTATCGTTTTGGGGTTATGCTTTAGAGACGGCTGCATTCACGTTAAATAGGGCACCATCGAAATCCGTTGAGACGACGCCTTATGAACTGTGGTTTGGCAAGAAACCAAAGTTGTCGCTTCTTAAAGTTTGGGGCTGCGATGCTTATGTGAAAAAGCTTCAACCTGAGAAGCTCGAACCCAAATCGGAGAAATGTGTCTTCATAGGATACCCAAGGAAACTGTTGGGTACACCTTCTATCACAGATCCGAAGGCAAGCCATTCGTTGCTAAGAATGGATCCTTTCTAGAGAAGGAGTTTCTCTCGAAAGAAGTGAGTGGGAGAAAAGTAGAACTTGATGAGGTAACTGTACCTGCTCCCTTATTGGAAAGTAGTTCATCACAGAAATCTGTTCCTATGACTCCTACACCAATTAGTGAGGAAGCTAATGATGATGATCATGTAACTTCAGATCAAGTTACTACTGAACCTCGTAGGTCAACCAGAGTAAGATCCGCACCAGTGTGGTACGGTAATCCTGTTCTGGAAGTCATGTTACTTGACCATGACGAACCTACAAACTATGAGGAAGCGATGATGAGCCCAGATTCCGCAAAATGGCTTGAGGCCATGAAATCTGAGATGGGATCCATATATGAGAACAAAGTGTGGACTTTGGTTGACTTGCCCGATGATCGGCAAGCCAAAGAAAATAAATGGATCTTCAAGAGGAAGACAGACACTGATAGTAGTGTTACTATCTACAAAGCTAGACTTGTCGAAAAAGGTTTTTGACAAAGATCAAGGTGTTGACTATGATGAGATTTTCTCACTCGTAGCGATGCTTAAGTCTGTCCGAATCATGTTAGCAAATTGCCGCATTTTATGAAATCTAGCAAATGGATGTCAAAACTACATTCCTTAATGGATTTCTTAAAGAAGAGTTGTATATGATGCAACCAGAAGGTTTTGTCGATCCTAAAGGTGCTAACAAAATGTGCAAGCTCCAGCGATCCATCTATGGACTGGTGCAAGCTTCTCGGAGCTGGAATATACGCTTTGATGAGTTGATCAAAGCATGTAGTTTTATACAGACTTGCGATGAAGCCTGTATTTACAAGAAAGTGAGTGGGAGCACTACAACATTTCTGATAAGTATATGTGAATGACATATTGATGATCGGAAATAATGTAGGATTTCTCTAGAAAGCATAAAGGAGTATTTGAAAGGAGTTTTTCAAAGAAAGACCTCGGTGAAGCTGCTTACATATTGAGCATCAAGATCTATAGAGATAGATCAAGACGCTTGATAGGTTTTTCAAGGAGTACATACCTTGACAAGATTTTGAAGTAGTTCAAAATGGAACAGTCAAAGAAAGAGTTCTTGCTTGTGTTACAAGGTGTGAAATTGAGTAAGACTCAAAGCCCGACCACGGCAGAAGATAGAAAGAGAATGAAAGTCATTCCCTATGCCTCAGCCATAGGTTCTATAAAGTATGCCATGCTGTGTACCAGATCTATTGTATACCCTATACTGATTTTGGCAAGGGAGTACAATAGTGATCTAGGAGTAGATCACTGAACAGCGGTCAAAATTATCCTTAGTGGAATAAGGATATGTTTCTCGATGATGGAGGTGACAAAAGGTTTGTCGTAAAGGGTTACGTCGATGCAAGTTTTGACACTGATCCAGATGACTCTAAGTCTCAATCTGGATACATATTGAAAGTGACAAAAGGTTCGTCGTAAAGGGTTACGTCGATGCAAGGTATAGACTGACAGCAAAGTCGTTGCCGTCGACCAGAAAAAATAGCAGACGGCAAAGTATTCTTTGCCGATTTACCTTTGCCGTCTGACTTTGTCGTCTTCTTCCTGACGGCAAACTCTTTGCCGTCTGGATTTACGTCTTTGCCGTCTGTTATCCACAGACGGCAAACTAGCAGTTTCCTGTAGTGAGCAATTAGCTAAAGTAGCTCCGTGCAGAGCATTGTAGACATAGAAATTTGCAAAATACATACGGATCTGAATTTGGCAGACCCGTTGACGAAACTTCTCTCACAAGCAAAACATGATCACACCTTAGTACTCTTTGGGTGTTAATCACATGGCGATGTGAGCTAGATTACTGACTCTAGTAAACCCTTTGAGTGTGGGCCACATGGCGATGTGAACTATGGATATTAATCACATGGTGATGTGAACTATTGGTGTTAAATCACATGGCGATGTGAACTAGATTATTGACTCTAGTGCAAGTGGGAGACTGAAGGAAATATGCCCTAGAGGCAATAATAAAGTTGTTATTTATATTTCCTTATATCATGATAAATGTTTATTATTCATGCTAGAATTGTATTAACCGGAAACTTAGTACATGTGTGAATACATAGACAAACATAGTGTCACTAGTATGCCTCTACTTGACTAGCTCGTTAATCAAAGATGGTTGAGTTTCTTAGCCATGGACATGAGTTGTCATTTGATTAACGGGATCACATCATTATGAGAATGATGTGATTGACTTGACCCATTCCGTTAGCTTAGCAATTGATCGCTTAGTTTACTGCTATTGCTTTCTTCATGACTTGTACATGTTCCTATGAATATGAGATTATGCAACTCCCGATTACCGGAGGAACACTTTGTGTGCTACCAAACGTCATAACGTAACTGAGTGATTATAAAGGTGCTCTACAGGTGTCTCCGGTGGTACTTGTTAAGTTGGCATAGATCGAGATTAGGATTTGTCACTCCGATTGTCGGAGAGGTATCTCTGGGCCCTCTCGGTAATGCACATCACAATAAGCCTTGCAAGCAATGTGACTAATGAGTTAGTTGCGGGATGATGCATTACGTAACGAGTAAAGAGACTTGCCGGTAACGAGATTGAGCTAGGTATTGAGATACCGACGATCGAATCTCGGGCAAGTAACATACCGATGACAAAGGGAACAACGTATATTGTTATGCGGTTTGACCGATAAAGGTCTTCGTAGAATATGTAGGAGCCAATATGAGCATCCAGGTTCCGCTATTGGTTATTGACCGGAGACGTGTCTCGGTCATGTCTACATAGTTCTCGAACCCGTAGGGTCCGCACGCTTAAAGTTCTGTGACGATTGGTATTATGAGTTTTTGTGTTTTGATGTACCGAAGGTAGTTCGGAGTCCCGGATATGATCACGGACATGACGAGGAGTCTCGAAATGGTCGAGACGTAAAGATCGATATATTGGACGACTATGTTCGGACACCGGAAAGGTTTCGGGAGGTTTCGGACATATACCGGAGTACCGGGGGGTTACCAGAACCCCCCGGGGAGTATATTGGGCCTAATGGGCCTTAGTGGGAGAAGAGGAGGGGCGGCCAGGGCAGCCGCGCGCCCCTCCCCCTCTAGTCCGAATTGGACAAGGAGGGGGGGGCGCCCCCCTTTTTTCTTCTCTTCCTCTCTCCCTTCCTTCCCTTCTCCTACTCCTACTAGGAAAGGAGGAGTCCTACTCCCCGGGAGTAGGACTCCCCCCTTGGCGCGCCCTCCTCCTGGCCGGCCGCCTCCCCCCTAGCTCCTTTATATACGGGGGCAGGGGGGCACCCCATAGACACAACAATTGATCATTGATCTTTTAGCCGTGTGCGGTGCCCCCTCCACCATAATCCACCTCGGTCTATCGTAACGGTGCTTAGGCGAAGCCCTGCGACGGTAGCTTCATCAACATCGTCACCACGCCGTCGTGCTGACGAAACTCTCCCTCGAGCTCTACTGGATCGTGAGATCGCGGGACGTCACCGAGCTGAACGTGTGCTGAACGCGGAGGTGCCGTACGTTCGGTACTAAGGATCGGTCGACTGTGAAGACGTACGACTACATCAACCGCGTTGTCATAACGCTTCCGCTTAACTGTCTACGAGGGTACGTGGACGACACTCTCCCCTCTCGTTACTATGCATCACCATGATCTTGCATGTGCGTAGGATTTTTTTTTGAAATTACTACGTTCCCCAACCGAGGTGCCTAAGGTGACTTCTTAAATTTCAAGATGATATGCCGGCTCAATCTTTCGGAAGTGCTCATAGCGGTAGGGTGTGCGTGTGTGCCTTCATAGGGGTGAGTGTATGCGCGTGTATATGAGCGCTTGCGTCTGTAGTGTGTTAAAAAAAATTAAAAGTTTGGTTTCAGCGCACAAAATTCTGCCACATCATTTATTTAAGAATTCAGCCTTGTGAAAAAAACTCAGGCGATAGAATACCATTTTCAGATTTTGAAAAAGTGATTGGTTAGGCAGTTCACAAATCAAGTGCAAGATGATATGCCGGCTCAATCTTTCGGAAGTGCTTATAGCGGTAGGGTGTGCATGTGTGCCTTCATAGGGGTGAGTGTACGCGCATGTATATGAGCGCTTGCGTCTGTAGTGTGTTAAAAAAAGTAAAAGTTTGGTTTCAGCGCACAAAATTCTGCCACCTCATTTATTTAAGAATTCAGCCTTATGAAAAAAACTCAGGCGATAGAATACCATTTTCAGATTTTAAAAAAGTGATTGGTTAGGCAGTTCACAAATCAAGTGCAAAATCTAGAAACAATTTTGAATGAGTTAGAAGACTAAATTTAAATTTCAATAAAAAGAAGAGAATGCGGTGAGCGTGGATCGAACACGCGACCTTCAGATCTTCAGTCTGACGCTCTCCCAACTGAGCTATCCCCGCTATTCTGTCAAGTATTTTGTACTTTCCTATTTAAAAGTGGGCAACTGTTAGACTACTTAAATCGAACAATCTTTCCAGATTAATGGTACACCTACATCTTGCTGTTTCCAGTAACAAAACAGTTCAAATCAAGAGAATCACCACAATACGTCCGGGCAATTTAATCTCACAGAGTTACTACATAAATTGCACGGAATTGAATACCATGTCATTGGCAGACATTCTTGACGCAGAAACTTACAGCTTACAAGAACATCTAAATCCTCGCTAACTCTAATGAGTACTCAGCTCTAGTTCACCTGGATTTGAGCAGCTTCAGCAGCGCCCTCGCCTTGGCCTTAGCCCTGGCGCCGCACTGGCTCTGAAGCAGCAGCAGCAGCTGCGTCACCACCCCGGCGCCCACCGCCTCGCTCCGCGCCGCCCGCGACTCCCTGCACACGGCTAGCAGCGCCGCCGCCGCGTGCTCGCTCCCGTCGTTGCTCGATGACATCATGAACACGTGCCTCACGAGAATCCGCGTTGCGCCGGGCGCGCGCGCCACCGCCCTCCGGCCGGCCTCCGTCTCCGCCAGCGCCTCCACCGCCGCCAGCGCGCTGGACACGGCCCCGCCGCCCTTGCCGTACGCCCACCACGACAGGTGCCTGAAGAGCGCGCCGACCGCGCCGTGGTGGATGGCGCTGCCACGCGCCGGCTCGGCCGCGCAGACCGCAGCGATCGCGCGCACCGCAGCCTCCGAGGCGCGCGCGTCGGGGGCCGGGCCGGCGTGCTGCTGCAGGAGCGGCAGGAGCGCCTGCCACACGCGCGGCGAGGCGGCCACGACGAGCGCCAGGTCCCGCGTCGCCGCGGCCGTGGCGACGGTCTCCAGGAGGCGGCACAGGCCTGCCTTGGCCCGGCCGCTGCCTCGCCCCAGCAGCCGGACGAAGGACGCCAGGTTGTCCTCCTTCTTGAGCATGTTGAGGCAGTCCAGCTGCGGCGCGGCGGCGTTCGACGGCATGAGGCTGAGCGCGCACTGCAGCGCGAGCTCCTCCGCCTCTGCGTGGCGCTGCGCTGGCGCGGTCGGCGCGGCGTGGAAGACGAGCGGCAGGAGCACGCAGAGGAACCCCAGCTGCAGCATGCACGCGCGGCCGACGTCGGACTCGGACGCCAGCGCCAAGACCTTCTTGAGCGCGCCGATCTTGGCGGCGGCGGAGGTGGCGTCGGACTGGAGGCACCGCTTGAGCGCCGCAAGCGATGGATCGTCGTCCGCCGACTCCGGGAGGCTGTGGTCGGTGGCGGCGGAGAGCCAGCGCTCGATGAGGTGGCGCAGGGTGCGGTTGGGCACGAGCACGGTGGTGTCGGCGTCGCCGAGGGCCTGCATTGTGACGGGGCAGGTGCGGTGGCCGTCAGCGAGCCACCGCTCGATGCATTGACGGTCGTACGTCTGCCCCGTGCAGAGCGTCACCGGGTCCGTGAAGATGTCCAGGCTGATCGGACACCGGAACAGGTGCGGTACGCTCATCTCTGGCACCCACAGAGATCAGCAGGAATGCAACAAGAAATGGAAGAAGCTAGACGCCCACACAAGAGCACGGACCCAGCAAGAAATGGAAGAACCTAATCCTTCCTCCAAGCAGGAAAAAGAGAATCGCAAACCACTCCACTCATACCAACCAAGAACTCATCAAGAAAACCCCAAAAGATGGCAAACAAATCTGCAGCTCCGGCCGATCGGTGGAGAAGCCTTTGTAGGCCGCGATCGACTTATTTCGAGGAATGCGGTCACACAGAAAGCTTTTTTTTAACTCGTTGGAGGTTGGAGGCACTCACTCCCATGCCACTCCCATCAAGAATCCATGGCGATGTAATGTAACAGCGGCAGACGAAACCCGTGAAGTGACCGCAGCAGGGTCGGTCACTGCGTGGGATGCCGGCCCCGGCCCCTATGATGGCCGTACTTGATGCAGATGATGGGCACAAGGCTGGCCAAACAACAGGAGTCGCAGCAGCACAAGTGTCACAGGCAGTACTGGATATGATATGGGCTCTCTCTGTGTGTGTCTCTCTGTCTTGGAGGAGAGAGAGGAGGGGGAGGAGGAGCGAGGAGGACGAGAGAGGAGGAGGTGTGTGCGATGGTCATGGCAAGATAAAGGCAGCCGCAGCGGCTGGAGAACTTTCTCTTTTGGTGGTAGTCTTTGAAAGGGATTGGTCTGGTGATTGGACCAGTACACGCCATGAGCGAGGAAAGTTGAATACTGGAAGGAAACATGGGGGCGGTCAGAGTTGGGGACTGGCCGGAATGCAATGTGCAGCTTGGAACGGCCAACTTGAGAGGCTGCACCATTTTAAAAATGGATTAATAAGAGGCTGAACGCCCGCTCTGCCAGCAATTTGACTGCTGTTTTGCATACTATCCTGCAGCTTGCAAGGTTCAGAGAAATTAGGGGCCAAAGGAGATCATGCCTTGAAAGTATAATGGAATGGGTAAATGTTTCTCTTCTCATCTGTGGGGTAAATGTCTTTGGTGTTACTGTCTACATTTGTGTGGTGTCACTGTTTGCCAACTGTGGACTACTCTGAACTCTCAACTCTTCAGCGGTAACCTTTTCCTCCCTACTCTACATGGGTCATGAGTACATTTAATGACTGTTATTAGTGTACAGTACGCTATAATGACCTAAAAATTGACATTATGACAGAAACAGGGCTAATCCGTTAGATCCTTCCTTGCCCTTCATTTTTGGTGAATCTGAATTATAATAACATTATTGTTTTGGTCCGGTTTGTCAGAAAATGTTGCGACAGCAGCAACAGTTGTGCTGCAGCTCCACGACAGAGAGAGAGAATCTTTCTTAACAAGACAAAGATCAGTATACTAAAGTATGATCTGCACAGTTGAAACTAAGAAACTCCTCGAGCGACCCACTAAGAGTAAACAATGCAATTCCGTAGGTGCTAATGGCAGCTTAATGCGGCTATGACAGTGCAAAAGTCTTGGGTTACACTAGACTTTTAGGCAGTGTAGCCTGTAATGGCCAGCAGGATTGCCAGAATTAAGGGGCTCTCTAGGGCTAGGCTAGGATGGTGCCCTTGATGCGCTGATGATCATATGAGACGGGATCTAAATGAGACAAGCCAGAGGGCATGAGCACCAGTACTGGTGGCAAATCCAGTACAGTTGTCACTAGAAATGTTCATTATGTACGTAATTGTTCTTCTTGCCCTAAGGACAAAAAAACTATTGTAATACTCCCTCTGTAAACTAATATAAGACATTTTAGATAACTAAAGTAGTGATATAAAACATCTTATATTTGTTTACAAAGTGAGTACACCATATACTTTGTATGTTTTGGACATGGCCGTGGCAAAATTTTAGTTTTTGCTGGGATGGTTGCCAATATTTTGGATTGCACATACCCTTTATTTTACTCGAATTTATTTTCATACTAACATTGCCAAAACCCGGGCGATCGAATCATTGACCAGAATATTTGCAAACCAAATTTTTGGTAGAGTTGTCATGGGCTCAAGCCAAACACACCATATGTATGTTGAATTAATGGATTTGCTTCGAGATCCTTGTGCTTCCCCTGCCTTACCAACTTGTTGGAATGGTTAGGGTTGCAAGGCGAAGCCGCCGGTGATGCATGAGCGGAAATAGCGATGGAACCAAGGGAGGTGAGCTTGTCTAGGTCGTTTGGATCGCAGGCGCAACCAAGTGAGAGATGTTGCTGGGGTGGCAATAAGTTAGGAGGGGTAGGGTTGCAGTTTGGGGGTGTTCATCGGAGTTGGGAGGGAACAAGATTTATATTGATGCTTGATCTAACAATGGATGCTAGCAAAAACACGAAGGTTGTGTAATTGGGGAGAATATGCAATAGGTTTAGGGGTGAGGGTTAGGATTGCATGTTATGGGCATCCTAGTGTCACAAGCCATTGATTACATACCTCGTCATGGAGAACACTTTAGCGGATATGAAGTTTTTTCCTTAAGAAACCAGCAAGAGCTTTGCCTATTCACTAAGAAAAAAGAAATTTATTAAAACACCTCCACTTACACGTCAAGCGAACTACTCTCAAAGACTGGAACAATGGGACGACCACCTTGCACTAACTCTTGCTGCATTCACATCGTAGCGCCATTAACCATGCATCATGACAAAGCACCTCCCAACTGTCCGTACACGTGACTCCACGGCCCACTAAAGGGATCGAGAGGTCGACTAGAGGGGGGGGAGGGGGTGAATAGGAGACTATAATTGTTTAGCATAACTTCCAATCTTAGGGATAAAGTAAGTTCTCTAGATATGCAAACTACGATGAGAACAAACTATATGGCAAGAAAGCTAACACACTATGTAAGCAAGAACATCAAGCTAGCTAGCAAGAAAACATAATTAGAAGTATGAAAATGATAAACCAAACAAGTCGGATATGCGATTTGTATCCTAAAGTTCACATCTTTGGTTTGGTGAAAGTGTCGATTGAGTGGTTCTCTTTCAGTCCTCAAAGTTTGGTGGAGTTTTGAGTGGAGGGATGAAGAGTAATCGAGATTTAGAGTTGAAAATGGTGGAGAAGCTCAAGTCAAAGATTTGAGTTGGAGGAAGGAGAAGGGTGGCTATTTATACCCCCAAGGCCAAAGTGATTGTTGCTTCAGAGGGGACTCTAGGGACTTACGTTAAAGGGTATGGGTACCCAAGGTCACCCGAGGTGATAACACACTCAAAGAACTGAGGGTTAGAGAGCCCGGGGACCCGGGCTGTCTAGAGAGCAGACTCTCACTTCAGGAGCCCAAAGGTCCCAGCAACAGTCGTGAATGCCTAGGGTTTTAACCCAAAAATGATGCGACACATGAGATGGCTATGTGTATATGTTTCTCATGATCTCCGAACTTCCTCAAATTGAGCTCCTACAAACTTCGGCTCTCTTTTATGTATTTAATAATATTTCAAATGTAATTTATAATTATATAGTGTTTACTCATACAATTTGTTAGAATTTTGGGACCTCCCTTTCGGCGGCCCGGGATGCTCGTCCTTTTTGCCCGGCCTATGGTCCGGACCCGAAAACTAGGTCATGCCATGTGTAGCAAGGATTGGCGTCGACTCTCGGTCAAAATGCTGTGGCCACAAAGTTGCAAGTTTGCAATTATTTTTGCCCTCGATTGGGGTCAACATTGATATCCCATGCGGTCATGCTCACAATAATTGTTGGAAATATGCCCTAGAGGCAATAATAAATGGTTATTATTATATTTCTTTGTTCATGATAATCGTCTATTATTCATGCTATAATTGTATTGTCCGGAAATCGTAATACATGTGTGAATACATAGACCACAACGTGTCCCTAGTAAGCCTCTAGTTGACTAGCTCGTTGATCAACAGATAGTCATGGTTTCCTGACTATGGACATTGGATGTCATTGATAACGGGATCACATCATTAGGAGAATGATGTGATGGACAAGACCCAAGCCTAAGCATAGCATAAAAGATCGTGTAGTTTCGTTTGCTAGAGCTTTTCCAATGTCAAGTATCTTTTCCTTAGACCATGAGATCGTGCAACTCCCGGATACCGTAGGAGTGCTTTGGGTGTGCCAAACGTCACAACGTAACTGGGTGACTATAAAGGTGCACTACGGGTATCTCCGAAAGTGTCTGTTGGGTTGGCACGGATCGAGACTGGGATTTGTCACTCCGTGTGACAGAGAGGTATCTCTGGGCCCACTTGGTAATGCATCATCATAATGAGCTCAATGTGACTAAGGCGTTAGTCACGGGATCATGCATTGCGGTACGAGTAAAGAGACTTGCCGGTAACGAGATTGAACAAGGTATTGGGATACCGACGATCGAATCTCGGGCAAGTAACATACCGATTGACAAAGGGAATTGTATACGGGATTGATTGAATCCTTGACATCGTGGTTCATCTGATGAGATCATCGTGGAACATGTGGGAGCCAACATGGGTATCCAGATCCCGCTGTTGGTTATTGACCGGAGAGGCGTCTCGGTCATGTCTGCATGTCTCCCGAACCCGTAGGGTCTACACACTTAAGGTTCGGTGACACTAGGGTTGTAGAGATATGTGTATGCGGAAACCCGAAAGTTGTTCGGAGTCCCGGATGAGATCCCGGACGTCATGATAGGTTCCGGAATGGTCCGGAGGTGAAGAATTATATATAGGAAGTCAAGTTTCGGCCACCGGGAAAGTTTCAGGGGTTACCGGTATTGTACCGGGACCACCGGAAGGGTCCCGGGGGTCCACCGGGTGGGGCCACCTATCCCGGAGGGCCCCATGGGCTGAAAGTGGAAGGGAACCAGCCCCTAGTGGGCTGGGCGCCCCCCCATGGGCCTCCCCCCATGCGCCTAGGGTTGGGAGCCCTAGGGTGGGGGGGGCTTCCCCCTTGGCTTGGGGGGCAAGGCAACCCCTTCCACCCCTTGGCCGCCGCCCCCCCAACCCTAGATGGGTTTTGTCTGGCCCCCCCTCCCAAGGGGGCCTATATAAAGGGGGGGAGGGAGGGCAGCAACCTACAGCCTTGGGCGCCTCCCTCCTCCCCTGCAACACCTCTCTCTCTCTCGCAGAAGCTTGGCGAAGCCCTGCCGGAGACCCGCTACATCCACCACCACACCGTCGTGCTGCTGGATCTCCATCAACCTCTCCTTCCCCCTTGCTGGATCAAGAAGGAGGAGACGTCGCTGCACCGTACGTGTGTTGAACGCGGAGGTGCCGTCCGTTCGGCACTCGGTCATCGGTGATTTGGATCACGGCGAGTACGACTCCGTCATCCACGTTCATTGGAACGCTTCCGCTCGCGATCTACAAGGGTATGTAGATGCACTCCTTTCCCCTTGTTGCTAGTACACTCCATAGATGCATCTTGGTGAGCATAGGAAAATTTTAAAATTATGCTACGATTCCCAACAGTGGCATCATGAGCCAGGCCTATGCGTAGTTACTATGCACGAGTAGAACACAAAGAAGTTGTGGGCGTTGATGTTGCCAATTCTTCTTGCCGCTACTAGTCGTTTCTTGTTTCGGCGGCATTGTAGGATGAAGCGGCCCGGACCGACCTTACACGTACGCTTACGTGAGACAGGTTCCACCGACTGACATGCACTAGTTGCATAAGGTGGCTAGCGGGTGTCTGTCTCTCCTACTTTAGTCGGAACGGATTCGATGAAAGGGGTCCTTATGAAGGGTAAATAGAAATTGGCAAATCACGTTGTGGTCATACGTAGGTAAGAAAACGTTCTTGCTAGAAACCTGCAAACCACGTAAAAACTTGCAACAACAATTAGAGGACGTCTAACTTGTTTTTGCAGCAAGTGCTATGTGATGTGATATGGCCAGAAGATGTGATGAATGATATATGTGATGTATGAGATTGATCATATTCTTGTAATAGGAATCACGACTTGCATGTCGATGAGTATGACAACCGGCAGGAGCCATAGGAGTTGTCTTTATTATTTTGTATGACCTGCGTGTCATTGAATAACGCCATGTAAATTACTTTACTTTGTTGCTAAACGCGTTAGCCATAGAAGTAGAAGTAATCGTTGGCGTGACGACTTCATGAAGACACAATGATGGAGATCATGATGATGGAGATCATGGTGTCATGCCGGTGACGAAGATGATCATGGTGCCCCGAAGATGGAGATCAAAGGAGCATGATGATATTGGCCATATCATGTCACTATTTGATTGCATGTGATGTTTATCATGTGTTTGCATCTTATTTGCTTAGAACGACGGTAGCAAGTAGGATGATCCCTTATAATAATTTCAAGAAAGTGTTCACCCTAACTGTGCACCGTTGCGAAGGTTCGTTGTTTCGAAGCACCACGTGATGATCGGGTGTGATAGATTCTAACGTTCGAATACAACGGGTGTTGACGAGCCTAGCATGTACAGACATGGCCTCGGAACACACGCAATACACTTAGGTTCACTTGACGAGCCTAGCATGTACAGACATGGCCTCGGAACACGGAGGACCGAAAGGTCGAGCATGAGTCGTATAGAAGATACGATCAACATGGAGATGTTCACCGATCTTGACTAGTCTGTCTCACGTGATGATCGGACATGGCCTAGTCGAATTCGGATCATGTTTCACTTAGATGACTAGAGGGATGTCTATCTGAGTGGGAGTTCATTAAATAATTTGATTATATGAACTTAATTATCATGAACTTAGTCTAAATCTTTACACTATGTATTGTAGATCAAATGGCCCACGTTGTCCTCAATTTCAACGCGTTCCTAGAGAAAACCAAGCTGAAAGATGATGGCAGCAACTATACGGACTGGGTCCGGAACCTGAGGATCATCCTCATAGCAGCCAAGAAAGATTATGTCTTAGAAGCACCGCTAGGTGAAGCACCAATCCCTGAGAACCAAGACGTTATGAACGCTTGGCAGCAGCGTGCTGATGATTACTCCCTCGTTCAGTGCGGCATGCTTTACAGCTTAGAACCGGGTCTCCAAAAGCGTTTTGAGAAACATGGAGCATATGAGATGTTCGAGGAGCTGAAACTGGTTTTTCAAGCTCATGCCCGGGTCGAGAGATATGATGTCTTCGACCAGTTCTTCAGCTGTAAAATGGAGGAGAACAGTTCTGTTAGTGAGCACATACTCAGAATGTCTGGGTTGCACAACCGCTTGTCTCAGCTGGGAGTTAATCTCCCGGATGACGCGGTCATTGACAGAATCCTCCAGTCGCTTCCACCAAGCTACAAGAGCTTTGTGATGAACTACAATATGCAGGGGATGGAAAAGACCATTCCCGAGGTATATTCAATGCTGAAATCAGCTGAGGTAGAGATCAGAAAAGAACATCAAGTGTTGATGGTGAATAAAACCACTAAGTTCAAAAAGGGCAAGGGTAAGAAGAACTTCAAGAAGGACGGCAAGGGAGTTGCCACGCCCGGTAAGCCAGTTACCGGGAAGAAGTCAAAGAATGGACCCAAGCCCGAGACTGAGTGCTTTTATTGCAAGGGAAGTGGTCACTGGAAGCGGAACTGCCCCAAATACTTAGCGGACAAGAAGAAGGCCGGCAACACCAAAGGTATATGTGATATACATGTAATTGATGTGTACCTTACCAGTACTCGTAGTAGCTCCTGGGTATTTGATACCGGTGCGGTTGCTCATATTTGTAACTCAAAACAGGAACTACGGAATAAACGGAGACTGGCGAAGGACGAGGTGACGATGCGCGTCGGGAATGGTTCCAAGGTCGATGTGATCGCCGTCGGCACGCTACCTCTGCATCTACCCACGGGATTAGTTTTAAACCTCAATAATTGTTATTTAGTGCCAGCTTTGAGCATGAACATTGTATCTGGATCTCGTTTAATTCGAGATGGCTACTCATTTAAATCCGAGAATAATGGTTGTTCTATTTATTTGAGAGATATGTTTTATGGTCATGCCCCGCAGGTCAATGGTTTATTTTTGATGAATCTCGAACGTGATGTTACACATGTTCATAGAGTGAATACCAAAAGATGTAAAGTTGATAACGATAGTCCCACATACTTGTGGCACTGTCGCCTTGGTCACATTGGTGTAAAGCGCATGAAGAAGCTCCATGCAGATGGACTTTTGGAGTCTCTTGATTACGAATCATTTGACACGTGCGAACCATGCCTCGTGGGTAAGATGACCAAGACTCCGTTCTCCGAAACAATGGAGCGAGCAACCAACTTATTGGAAATCATACATACCGATGTGTGCGGTCCAATGAGTGTTGAGGCTCGCG